>NC_067156.1:53168606-55598606 GCF_903995435.1 Acomys russatus | reverse complement strand
GTGCTGCTCCTGGCCTGATGGTCTGGGCTTGTGGAAGAACAAACCGAGCAAGCCAGGAGAAGCAAGACAGTAAACTGCATTCCACCATAGCCTCTGCTGCAGTTCCTGCCTCCAAGGTGCTCCCTTCAAGTTCCTGCCTCAGCTTCCTCTGGTGATTGGTAATCTGCGACCCAGAACATGTGAGCCAGACAAAAGCTTCTCTCTCCAAACTGTTCTGGTCAGTGTTTACTGCAGCAATAGAAGCTTAACTAATAGGGAGACCCTGGCTCCCTCCCCACTCCCACCATGACTCCTGGTTTCAGAAAGAGCACTGGCCATATTCTGATCAGAGCTGGATAGCAGGGTGCTGTTTGGGTTGATTTTTTTTTTTTTTTTTTTTTACAACTTGACACAAGGTCAGGGCATCGTGGAGGAGGGAATCTTAATTGACACATGCTTTCATAAAACACAAAATTGGCCTGTAGGCAAGTCCCTGAGGGGCATTAATGATTGCTGATTCCTGAGTGCTGAGAGAGGGTTGAGGGGACAGTGCGACCACGGGCAGGTGGTCCTGGGTTGTATAAGAAAGCAAACTGAGCATGTCTCCTCTACAGTCTTAGCTCGACTTCCTGCTTTGAGTTCCTGCCTTGGCTTCTCTCTGTCATGGACTCAGATAACCCTTTTCATCCTCAAGTTGTTTTTGGCCATGGTGTTTAGCACAACAACCTCCAGCAAATGAGGAGACTAACATCTCATGCCAGAGGGGAGAGATCTCCAAACAGGCTCACCGCTTGCTGCCTGATTTTGCTATTGTGCTCACAAAAGCTCTATTTCATTTGAAAAATCTTGCTTTCTACATTTCTCCACTTACATCTCAGGATGAATTTGATTGAATTTAGTTGCTTAAAAAAATCCCTTTAAAACACATTTATTTAAAAAAGCAAAAAAATATTTTGCTTTAGTAATATAGTTAGCTTAGTTTTAAACATATCTGATTGGATTCATCATTAGATGATTTCTAGAAAATTTAACTATAATAGCTACACCCATGAGCTAATAGGGGTATTGAGGATCATTGGAAATATGCTTTTGAGGTTTGATTTCAGACTATCCCCTAGGCCAGTCTCAAAGATGTTAATCTGGATCACTAATAAGTGGTAGAATATTTACATCAATTTCTGCAACTGAACTTTTATTTCTGTATGATTGAAAAAAATTGTTCTCAGGCAGCAGTAAACATGCATTTTTGTAAATATGCACTTGACAAATGGAAGTCACACTAGTTCTACATGTTGTTAATAAAGGAGATATAGACTAATTGCCAGAATGTCCCACAAAAGTATCCACTTACCAAGAGATTGGGATAGATGTGAGGACATGCTACTGGGACTCTTGGTAAGAGAAATATAGGAGAATGGGGAAATAGAAGGATCCAGGGGGTCCTAGAAACCTACAAGAAAAGCATCATGACAGGTGGATCGGGGCCCAGGGAGGTCTGCTCAAACTACTGCACTAACCAAGGACAATAGAAGTAGTAAACATCGAACCCCTACTCTGATCTAGCCAATGGACAGGACATTCTCCACAGCTATGTGGAGAGCAGGGACTGATTCTGACATGAACCACTTCCCCTGGTGGGGAGGCCTGATGGCACTCAAAGAAAGAATAAGCAGGCTACCAAGATGAGACTTGATAGCCTGTGACCATATAGTGCGGAAGGAGGTCCCCCTTGGTCCTAGATGTAGGGGAGGTGAATAGGGTGAAAGCTGGAGGGAGGGAGGATACAAGTGATGGGATAACAATTGAGATGTAATCTGAATAAATTAATAATAATAATAAAGAATAATTGCCAGAGCAGATGAAAACACAGGCTAAGCCTTGGGGAATAGACAAGACTCAATGGCTTTGAAGGGAAGGACAGTACCATAAGCATGCTAGACAATTTTCACAAATCGATAACTTAGTGATAAATAATTTTATTATTTAGAAACCTCCTGAGTACTAAGTTCTGAATGTAGCATGGAGCTTGTGAGTATTATACTTACATGAAGACAAGATTTTTTTAGGAGATATTTTGTCATTTCAATTTGAAAAACTTTGATGTTTCTACAGATCTCTGGAAACTCTGAGAAATGAGCCTTGCTTTTGTGGAAAGGTAATAAGAAAGCCTGACACTACTAACTGGTGAGAGCCTCTGAATGTCAAGTGAGACCAAAGTCACACTGATACTTATAGCTCCTTGGCAAAGCATTGGTTCTTAGACCTCCTGGATATATCAAGTTCAGATATGGTGATAACAAATGAAAGCTACCTTAAGTTGAATAAATCTGTAGTAGAAATCATACTGGAACATGCCTGCCTACCTATTGGCAAAAACTTGAATATAACACTAGAAGATGTCCAATTGTGTCTCTTTCTCAAGTGGAATGCAAGGTACTACCAAGCTTAGATACTAAAATAAAACCAACTTGCTTCGTTAAGAAAATGGCAAAGGATGAACATCAAAGAACCTCCTTATGGAGATGGCTTCAAATGTGGCAAACAAGCCGCTGGGGAAAATGTCCTTGTTTCTACCACAGACAGAAATCTGCCTAAAAAAGGGCAAGCTTGGATGCAGGCAGAGTTGACAGCCAAACTCTGCCATGACAGGGTAAGCAAGTCCTCAATAGTTGTTCCCTCACAAATATGTCAGTCAGATATATTGGGCCAGAAGGCTGAAGAAGATGCTACAATGTTATAGAGAGTTTTGGGTGACTACTCAGGTAGCAAACTGTCTCTGTCATCTTCTCTTTGGAAAGCTACTAAGCTGCATGCCCAGCATACTCAGGTAATCAAGTTTATTCCTTCTCAAGTCTGATGGAGTTGAAGACCAGGTAGTTTAGTTTTACAATGAAGCGTAGTTGTTTAGGAGTTAAGATGTTTTTAGGTTTAGATAGATGTTTTAAGGTGATAATGACAAGCTGTCATAGAGATTGATTTACATTCACAATTTTAGATGCATCAAGATAGCAAAGATGTTTTCTTCAAGGCTGTCAAATACAAATAGCCAAAACACTAAGAATGTAACATTTATATAATTCCTGATTGTGTCACAGTTCTTCTTTCTATAGGTAGCTTAATGTATATATGTGTAATAATATAAATATATAGGTAAAAAATAAAAAATGTTTAATTAATAAAAAGAAAATGGCAAAGATTAAAATATGGCTGACATACAAAAATCTGATAAGTGAACTCCAGCGTGTAGCCCCTGTCAAGCAGTACTGTGCTTGCAGCCAACATTGAAAGTTCAAAACTTTTCTTCATACAATTACCAGGGAGACCAACAAAGGCATATGGGTGAAATCTATCTTTAAAAAACCCATGTAGAAACATTCCCACAAATTAAAGTGATGAACCACGTAAAATGAGAATATGAGTCACTATTCTGGTTGCCATAATCTTGGGCCTTAGGAGTTTTTTTCTTAAACTTCTTTATTGGCTCTTTGTGATTCCGTATCATGCACACTGATTCCACTCATCTCCTCATCTCCTCCTTCCCACCCTCTACCCTTCAACTTCCCCTCCAACAGAGAGAAAAATGTCATTGTGGAATCTGTAGTGTGTCACAGTATGTCCCCTTTTGTCCACACTTCTTTGCTTGCAAATATTCATTGCAATGAATTGTTGATCTGGTATGTGGCATCTGGCTTCTGTTACTCTATCAATAGTGAAACCTAACTGGGGCTTCCTTCAGATAGTCTGTTATTGCCCTGTGTCATGGAGATCCTGTAGTTTTAAATCTGTAGGGCTGGCCCTTTCATGCACTCTAGCAGTTCATTGATGGGCTGGATGTTGAGGTGAGCCAATTCAGAGCCCTGGATCTGGGCCTGAGAGGTGTCTGGGCTGGTTAGCCTGCTGGCTCTCCTGCTCTCATGCCCTCAGGCTGGTTCACCAGCAACGCCAGCAACCAGGGCTAGCTCTACTCTGCTGTCCAGACAGGTGCAGGACTCATTCTTGTGTGTGCTGTAGCAGGTGAGGGATAGGGATAGATCTCCTGCTCTCAGGACCCCAGAGCCAGATCTCCTGCCAGCTATTGGTGGCAGGGGTGAGTGCAGGAGGGCTTCTCAGAGCAGAAATATTTCAAGGCCAACTCTCCCACATTCATACCCTAGGACCTGTGTAACCTTCCCTCTCCCCTCAATGTTCTCAGTGATGAATATCAATTCCTTGGCACATGAATCATTCTTTTAAAAAGATTTATTTATTTATTTATTTATTTATTTTGCATAAAATGTTGTATCTGCATGTACACCTGCAGGCCAGAAGAGGCCACGAGATATCATTATAGATGGTTGTGAGCCACCATGTGGTTGCTGGGAATTGAACTCAGGATCTCTGGAAAAGCAGCCAGTGCTCCTAACTTCTGAGCCATCTCTCCAGCCCCCATGAATCATTCTTAGAGAGTTCTGCAGGGCCTTTCCAAGGTTTCACTACAAGCTCATGTTCATCACATCTGTGTAATTTAAACCATCTCTATATCTAAAAGCCAAACCTTTAAACAGTTTAAAACTTAACATGTTATAAACTTAGAATATAAAAGGCTAGAAATAATGAACTAACATCCATGAAACTTTGCATGCATAATAGTGTGTTAGCTGATTATAACATTTAATTACTGAAGGAGAGTATACTTTAAAAGTTGTATACTTCTTGAGGAAATAATTGAATTAGAAAAATTCACTAAATTAACTATAGTAGAATTAAGTTCTTAATCATGATTATGAATAATAAGTTTTTTTGGTTACATACCATCTTCATAGCAATGTGCTAGACATGAGAATTTAAAAAACTAACAAATAGATTTTATCAGAATAAGATAATATGCTAAAAAAAAAACATGTATAGCCAAAAAGAAAGAAAGGAAGCATAATGAATGAATGAAACACGTGTCAGAAGTTCAGAGGACCATCATGAGCTGGTTTATGAAAAACATCAGTATTCAGCAACAATGACATTCATTTAGTCACTCTGTACATAGCTGTGTCCTGCTGCTGTGTGCTGGGAGCTCTTACTAGGAGAGTGTAATGCAGAGAAGACGTTATCATATAATCAGAGATGAGTTGTACAAAGGAAAGATGTGCAGCATTAAACTCACACAAGAAGAGTATTGGCTCAGGATACATAGGCCTTTTAGGACCTAGGGAGATTTCAATCCTTATTTTTAAGAGTTCTGAGAGTGAGTGTTGTAAATGAGGGATTCTTAGACATTTAGAAGACATTAGCTTCAGGGTGGAGGAAAGATGGCAGACATGATAACACACGGATGTGGAGAGATGAGATAGAAGGTGGTCCTAGCAGTATGAGGAAGAACTGATAACCCCTTGGAGTAGAGTGCAGAGAGTGGAGATGGCAAATGCACAGAGACGAGAGAGTCATCCCTGTGTGGTCTGAACATGTAGGCATGCTTAAACATACAGCTGAGAGGCATAAAGGAAGTGGATCTACATCCAAAAACCTGATAGTCATCATTGGCAGTTGAAGACAGACCAGTGGGATGTGAGAAGAGACGAGTACATGAGGGAGGGGCCTGTGATGCCCATTCTCAGCATGGAACTCATCTTTGTGATGAAGTGATCTCAGCTTGTAGTTTCCCCACAACTTGTGGAATTAGTTCCCCCATGTGCCCCATTATTCACTGGTACCCAGGGGACAGTGCATCCCAATCCAAGGTGTGTTTCTGTTCTTCAAAGACACTTCTCCAGGCTTCCAGCTTCATTGTATTGTTCCCTATTCTGGTCACTTCCTGTGGAGCTCATGATCCCATGTTGTCATTTCCCATATTAACAATCCTTGCTTCGCTTGTCTGTGACGATCATTGATACTGGTTCTGTCTTCTGACAGCTGGAAAGAAGAAGCAGAGAAAATGGTGCAGTGCTTTGATATTAGAAGTGCTATATGTGTTTTCAGGTTTTAAAGTTGACATTGTCTTTTTTAAAAAAGACTGATTGATTGATTGATTGATTGATTGATTGATTATATATACAGTGTTCTGCCTGCATGTAATGCCTGCAGGCCAGAAGAGGGCATAAGATCTTATTATGGATGGTTGTGAGCCTTCATGTGGTTGCCGTGAATTGAACTCAGGACCTTTGGAAGAGCAGCCAGTGCTCTTAACCTCTTAGCCATCTCTCTAGCCCCTACCCTGTGTCTTAAGATGAATAAAAATTCCAATAAGAATTCCAATTCTAGGCTCAATATAGAACATGTCAGAAACTATCAGAAGGGATTAGAGACAACTTTCAATTAATGCTTTCCTTGGAACAGACTGATAAGAAACAGAAACATTGGCTACCTTTGTCCAAGTCTTTTCTCTAGCAACTGCCGGGTTTCAAAGCAAGTTCAGCTGGAGTGGGTGATGGGCTGGATATCAGACAGAAGGAGAAAGAATGATGACAGGTGACTGGAGCTATAACTTACCAGATAAGCTGTTTGTGACACTCACTGAGATAAGAATTTCTGGAGGAGAAGTCTACTGACGTGAGGAGAGAAAAACAGCCTATGCACACTTGTCTTGGGATGGCTTTGAGATGTTGAAGAAGAGTATAGAGTGAGCCATTACATGCAAAGTTTTTAGGTCAGAAGACAGATCTAGATTAGGGGGTGTCTTTGGGCTGTTGATGGTAGTTGGTTGCTTTTTGATACTTTAAATATGTATTATAGGAAACATTATCTCAAGCTTTATGGCACAAGTAATGTCAGTACTTAATGGCCAGAGTTTTGTGGTATTATTTGCAATGGTTTTGCCAGGTGATTCTGGCTTTGTGTCTTTTGTGGGGTTTGTAGTAGAAATGCCTGGAGCTACAGTCAGGTAGTTTCCGAGGTGGCTGGTCAGTTGTTACAGGCTGTTGGCAGGAGACTTCACCTCCTCTCTACCTGGGCCTCCTGGCATGTTTCTTGAGTGTCTCTAGAACTTGTGATTCAAAAGAGCGATCTGTACACTGCCTGCTCCAAATCAGATGTCCCTTTGTCAAATCCTGCTTGTTGTAAACAAAGTCACAAAGTCTAGCCATGTGCAGAGCCTTGAGGACTATGCTGGTTTCTTTTCTAGTAGCTCGGATGAAGCACCTGACAAAAACAATTGAAGGAAGGAAGGACTTATTTTGGTTTACAGTTCAAGAGTACACCCATTATGGCAGCAGGCATTTGAGGCAACTGGTCAAGTTGTGCTCACTCTCAGGAAGGAGGCAGCAATGAACGCGAGTCCTCAGCTGCCTTTTTATCTAGTCTAGGACTTACAGTTCCTGGAGCAATGTTATCTAGAAGCAAGGTGTGTCTTCCTACATCAGTGAATCCAATACAGATAATCCTTCAAAGGCATATGGGGAGGTTTGTTTCCAAGGTGATTCCTGACGCTGCCATTTGAAACATGACGTTCCACCCTTTGCAGTGAGTTTTATTGAAGGATTTTGCAGACATATTTCAACACCACACTTGGGATAGGTGATATGCAGTGGATGAAAGAAGTGAACCTACAACAAGGCCAGCAAACTTTTTGGAAGAGAGCAGGTAACCTAAACGTTAGACTTTTCAGATCATATTGTCTCCCACAAACTATTGTGGCATGAAAGCAGCCACAGACAATGTTCAGGTGTGATTTGGTTTGAACCAAAGACTTGTCCATGGGCTACAGCCAATACTTGGCATAGAGCATAGCCAAGAGAAACAGGCACACACAATGGCTAAAAGAAAATAAAGCAATAGGACCAGAACAACAACAAAACCCTAAAATGAATCTTCCCCATCTCCCAACTCATTAACCTGGAACAAGCAAGACAGTAGTTTGGGATCTGCCAATAATAAGACACCATTAAAATACCACAACATATAACACAATCAATAATGAGGATTGCCACTGGTTTGGCTTTTGGTTTTGTTTGCCTGTGAAAACTGAAGCACAGCTTAGGTATGGAACTTTACCAAATTACTTGTAATAAACTGGAAGTTGAACCCAAATCTGCCTGATTAAAAGCTTATATTCTTTCCACTTAACAATGGAAGTGCGTTCTATCTAGTGTGAAGAAATAACTCAGGATGGCCAGAAGGAGAATTTGAACCCCTAAGGCAAGGGATGCCAGAGACTTTGGACTTTGATCATAAGTTTTGAGAATGGGATGAAGTTGTACCTTATATTAAATATCTGACAATGGTGCACTGATTGCTTTGTGGTAGGTTGTAATGAATAAAAAAAGACTGGACAAGAGGATGATGCCATAGTCTAGACAGGAAATGGTTAGAACTTGAAAGATGGAAATAACAATGTATAAATAATGCTCTGTAGAAAAGTCCAGCTGGACTTTGGAAATAGCCTACAGAAAGAAGCAAAGGTGACCCCTAAAGTGGAATTGTATTTACGTAAGGAAGTCATAACAGCGAGATGTTTTATGCAGGAATTAAGAAGCTTATTTTAGACAAACTGAATTTTCGATGCCAGCATGCCTTTTCAGTGGAGGGGCATTAGAAAAACAAAACAAAACAAAACACCAAAAATGATGAGGGTTGCTGTGATGGTATTTTGCATAAGAGATATCTAAATTATGAAAAAGCTATCAGTTACCACCAGCAGCCCAAAGACTTGCGAATACATTGTCTAAGTGTACTTGGTGTCAGATTTCATGGAAAGAAAGATGACCACAAACTATGAACACTAAATGTTAATTAACCAACTCCAGAGATTTGATGGGAGGTGAGCTGGTGAAAGAGGCAGTGCCGAATGTTAGACAAGAGTCAAGGCAGAGGGTGGGGTCAGCAAGCACAGAATTTCAAGACGATAGTTTAGATGCAAGAGAAACACCAGGAAATTTGAAGAGCTGGAGAACAAATATTCTTAGGTTGTGGAGATGTCATTTAAATGGGTTCAGTTTCCACTAATCTAGCATAGTTTCTGGCTCTTAAGCGCTAGGCTGATACAATGGACAGAACATTCTCCAGTTGTATGGAGAGCAGGGACTGACTTTGACATGAACTCTGGTGCTCCATATTTGACCACTTTCCCTTGGTGGGGAGGCCAGATGGCACTCAAAGAAAGGATAAGCAGCCTACCAAGATGAGACTTGATAGCCTATGACCATATAGTGGGGGAGGAGGTCCCCCTCGGTCTTAGACCTAGGGGAGGAGAATAGGGTGAAAGTTGGAGGGAAGGAAGAATGGGAGGATACAAGTGATTGGATAACAATTGAGTTGTAATCTGAATAAATTAATAAATAAATTTTTAAAAAAAGAAAGGAAAAAAAGAGCTAGGCTGATAGTTCTCTCTCCTGAAAGGTTTTTGAAAAAGATACTTTGCTTTCCTTTGTACCCTTCATCATCTCAGGCCCTCTAAATCAGTGGTTCTCAACCTTCCTAAGGCTGCAACTGTTTATAACCTCATGCTGTGGTGGCCTCAGCCATAAAATTATTTCCTTGCTATTTCACTCTAATTTTGCTACTGTAATGAATTGTAATGTATTTATTTGATATCCAGGACATCTGATATGTGACCCCTGTGAAAGGGTCATCCAACCCCCACCAAGCGGTCACAACCCACAGATTGAAAACCACTGCTCTAAATGATGGGAGCAAAGTGAAAAGGGTAAGGTATCAATAATGTCCTTTTGGCCTGTCAATCAACACGGCCCCATTCCATTGGCTCTACACTTACAACCCTATGACAAAAGCAGTCCTACAGACAACAATAGGAAGACTTTTCAACCATTTTCAAATAGGAAGACTTCTCAACCATTACCATTGTAAAGTTCAAAGAGCCTAGCATTTTGGTAGCTTGTTGCAAAGATTAGGGACAGGTTGTTATCAAAAGACTCAGGGTGGGTAAAGAGCATAATGAATGCTCCAAGAGCTGAAAGAGTGTCAGGAAGCCTGTGACAGGAAAATCAGAATATGTAGGAAGGAGAAGAGAAAGGTGTCTAGGTTTCCCTGAAGCCTCAGCCTGCTCCAGCCACGGAAGTGTGTCCTGTGGCAATGGACAGGCCCCTGAGTTCTCTGAGTCACAGGCATAGAAGGTGATGTCTTAAGATAATACGAAATCATCTAGTCTCACCCTCAGAACCTAGACCCTAGAACCTAGATAGAGAACCCTGGAAGAATACTAAGCTCTTTTGAATGTGTAGAGTGCGGTGCGTGTGTGCGATTCGGGTGCATGTGTGGACTTGGGGAAAGATGAGGCATCCCAGCCCTTCAGTGGAAAGCTAATACAGGAATGGAACTTTGGACTCCAGTCCCTCTTGCCTCAGGATGAATAATGTCTTACTTGCGTCTGCAGAGACACTGAGCTCTGGCTTAGGTGTCCTCAAGATTGAAAAAAGAGCAATGCGGCAGCTTTCATTAATAAACAAACACACAAGCACACAATCATACAAACAAACCAACCCAAGTGTGAACTGATCTCATATCACAGGTCTATCCCTTCTCTTTGTTTGTTTGTTTGTTTGGTTTTTCAAGACAGGGTTTCTCTGTGTTGTCTTGACTGTCATCCTGGACTCACTCTGTAGACCAGGCTGGCCTTGAACTCACAGCAATCCTCCTGCCTCTGCCTCTCAAGTGCTGTGATTACAGACATGCGCCACAGTGCCAGGCTCTTTCTTTGTTATTCGAATCCACAGATCTGGAGATTGAGAAACTTTTTAATAAAACTCCGACTGGAGCTATTTGGGGAAGCAAGAGGGGATTAGCTTTGGAAACCCTCCACACCAAGACCTGTTGCCTTGGTCCTTGCGCCTGTGCTAATTGTGCTGACATCGGCACAAGTCTGTCCACTCCCATGCGCACTGCTTAATGCTTTCAGAGGATAATGTAGTCACTCTCTCAGCTTAAAATAGGGGGTCTTAGGAAGAGCACAAGAACATCAAAAGAAAAATAAGCCCCCTGACTTTATACATTCATCAGAAGAAGAATAGGCTAGGATGGCAAAATTAATTTAAATATAGCCTAATAAAATATGACAGCCAAAAAAGAAAAAAAGAAAAGGAAGATGATATTATCAATTTGAAATAAAAGCATAAAGTGTTAAAGTCAAACACAAGTGTTCATTTCAGGGCCTTCCCTCAGGGATTGGGGATCTATGCAGAAGAGGAAGTGAGAGGATTGGAAGACCCACCAGTGCTGGGTGACTCCAGGAAAACAGTGTCAGCCAGGTACAACAGCACTGATGCAGACACAGTGACAGCTGCCCCCTGTGGAAGACCTGTACACTGTCAAGCCAGATAGGGGTGCCAGCACTGAAAGGGAAGTGGAGACTGCTTCCCATCTCAACCAAGAAGCTATCTGCAACTGAGACCTGCTTGGAAGGGGGAAAATCAGGTTTCTCTGGTGAACCTCACTGTGCATAGTCACTACATTCCAGGGCAGGCCACATGCCCAGGAGTAGCTGGCCCACACCAAATGACCTCCATAATCTCCATGGCTTTTTGTGGGCTTTTTGTTTCGTTTTAACATTTTATTTTTTGTCTTATTGGCATTTGCTTGTTTATTTTCAGTTTTGTTCTTATTTATTTATTTTATGGGTTTTGTTTATTTTCTTGCCTTTTTTTTTCTGAGGTGGGGAAAATAAAAGAGAAGTTGGCAAAGGAGAAGAACTGTGATCAAAATGTATTGGATAGAAAAAATCTATTTGAAATAAGAACAGAAATTGAAATTAAAATTTGCAACTTATTTGACTAAACTATATACATTACAATTTTTCTGGCATTGTTTACTGTTCTCTAATAATCTACCAAAGAATGGTAATTTTCTTTTCTATTGGTTTATTATTATTACTTCTTGCTGTTTTTCTCTATAACTATAGCTTTACAAAAATTATTAAAAATAGAATCTGACTGGGACACGTAGATAGAGTAAGCTAACTGCAACCTGAAGATAAAGCGAAGACTCTCTGCCTGACCCTGGATATCGCTGCATAAGCTGCATGTGGACAAACTGTGCAGCAGAAAAAATTCACCTTAGTGTTTTTGCCACCCGGTATCTGTCTTTATTAAAATTTGCTCTGAAAAAATGAAAAAAAAATTTAACTCTAGGAAAATTTAAAATTAAAGAAGCTTATATAATTTTCCTCCCTCCCGAGTCTGTGCATTTTAAATTTTGTTGTAATTCTTCAGAAATTACATGGGAATTTCCAGAAATGGAAAGCTAACCCTTCAGGTCAAGTACTGCAAGTAGCAGGCAGAGGCCACTTGGGAAGAAGAGAAGTTAAGGCACAGGGAACTTCTACTGTGTCCAATGAGATGATGTCACAAGCATCACGATGTAAATGTCCAGACACGTACTTTCTTCAGGACTCAGATGCCTATATCCAGAACAGAATATTCTAGAGGGCAGAGAGGTGACAAACAGATATGTATTTATTTAGTCCTTTCTCAGCTTTCAGAATTAAAACTAATTAGGCAAAATAAGAACCCTTTAAGCAGCTTAAATCCAAATGGGAACTTGCTGCACAGTAGACCCGTAAGTCAGATGAATACAAAAGATTAAAGAGAAATAGTCGCGTCCTGTGGGATAAAAATGGCAAAACCAGAAGATTTTGCAGTTAAGCTGAAAGATGCATTAAGAATAAGAAAAGGATAAAGGCAAATACCCTTTAAGCAGATTCGTGTCGAGCGAAGCACCCATCAGAAGGTTGGCAAGTGTAATGCTATGTGGTACAGAAACTTCCATTCACAAAGACTGGAGGGAAGGTTTTCTACACTAATGTATTTAAATATGCAAATTCTAATAATTTCAGTGTAGAAAAAAATTGGGAAAAAAGAAAAAGAGAAAGAAAGAAAGAAAAGAAAAAGAAAATCCAGCATTGCTATTACTTTGGATATTTAGTCCTATAGAGCAGCAATTCTCTGCCTGTGAGGGTTGAATGAGCCTTGCACAGGGGCCGCATATCAGCTATCCTGAATATCAGACATTTACATTATGATTCATAACAGTAGCAAATGTACAGTTATGAAGTAGCTATGAAAATGATTTTATGTTTGGGATCACCACACATAAGGTACTGTATTAAATAGGCACAGCATTAAGAAGGTTGAGAGCCACTGGGCTAGAGGATTCATACCATGAATTCTCACGAATGACCCATGTGTAGACATTACCTTGGAAGGGCCGTTATTGAGGTGAGGAAGACAGCTCAGTGGGTAAAAGTGCTCGCTGTGCAAGCCTGCTTACATGAGGCCACCCACATTAAAAAGCAGGATGCTGTAGCATAGGTCTCCAATCCCAGCATTCCTACAGTGAGATGGGAGGCAGAGATAAAATTGCACAGAAGCTAGGCTGAAGTACACAGTGCAGAGGCAGAAACAGGAAACATTCACCCCCAAACAAATCGAAGGTGTGAACCTTCTCTGAAAATTAACCTGTACTTCCATGTGTGTGCCATAGAATTCATGTGCCCACACATCACACACACCCACACATCTCACACACAAAGGTGATCGCTAGGTGCATAGTGATTTACTGAAAAACAGGATGATAATTTCAAACCATTATTGGTGATGCAGCCATATTTCACATTCTCCCTGATGATTTTAGATGAAAAAGAAATAAAATAATCATACTTCAATAATATTATGTACAAGAATAAGGGGCAATTCAGCATCATGTTTGTAGTCTTCCTTTTTACTCACATATCTATGTGTTTCATCATTTTACACACTTAGTATACCAAAACACACACACACACACACACACACACACACACACACACACACACACACCACACACCATACACGTATATAGTTGGGGAGGAAGAATTAAGCTAGTAAAGCTCATTTCTAAGAACAAAAAGTTAGTCATTGAATTCTGCCAATCAGAAATCTCAAAGATCCAGGATAAGCTCAAGAAAGAAGGTGAACAGGCCAAGTGTCAAAAAGACAATAGAAATAAAATTGAACTGTAGTTAGACTTGAAGAGCAAACCAAACAGACTTGTGATGGCACCATTATACACAGCGTAAGAGTTACGTTGAGCAGCTGGACTATGTCCTCTGCTTACCTGGAACTGCCGGCTGCCACTTTAGAAGAAAGGATAGAATGGGGATACAATCGGTCCTTATCTATCTGTCTGTCTGTCTATCTATCTATCTATCTATCTATCATCTATTTTTTATTTCTCTCATCAATTGTCATCTGTCTATATTCTATCATCTGTATATTTATCATCTATCTTATCTATCATCTATCAGTTATTATGTTATCTGCCTGTATTTTATCATCTATATATCGATCAGCTATTACCTTCACCAACCATTTATCAATGTACTATGTTGTCTATCACCTAATGTCTATCATCTATTATCTATCTATTTTACTATCTATCATGTGGATGGATCTACTCATCCACCTTAATTTACTTTGCTTCCCTTTGAGTGGGTTATTCTAGCATGAATCTCTCCCAAAGGGCTATATGTTAAAGATTCTTTTCTCAAGCCTGTGGGACTACTGGAAGATGGTAGGATCTTTAGTAGTGGTGTTTTTACTGGAATCAATTCTGGGACCCTGGCTTCCTCTTCACTTTCTCTCTTTACTTCCCTGTTCTTGTGAGGTGAGCAACTTCCTCCACTAAGTGCTCCACGAAGTGCTCCACTAAGTGCTCCCACACAGGTGTGTTGCCTCACTACATCATCAAAAGCAATGGTACCAAGAAACTGTGACCTGGAACCATGAGCCAAAATAAACCTGTCCTCCTTTAATCTTACCGTGTCAGGCATTTTGTCACAGTGTCGGGAAGTTGACAAACACGTGGGCCTAGTGTGACTGTGGGTATTCCCACTCACTTCGCCCGGCTTACGTTTACCCATTCTTGGCTTCCTGCCTCTGTCTCCTATGCTGAGTACTTGCAGAAGGTTGGATCTTATCTCTCGGAACTACACAGAGTCCAGCTACAGAGGAAGAGCATCATCAATGACAGCCTCACACTGAGTTTTGCTCCCAAATTATTGCAACTTTTTGAATGAGAGTATGTTTCACAGGACCCGTAGCTGATCAGCCTTGGTATGACTTTCTAAGGGAATTCAGAGTTTGGGAGTGGCTCCAAGATATGGAAGAGGATACGTCAATCCTTGGGGCTCAGTGTTCCATTCATATGAACAGCCTTTTATACCCCTCCCTCCCCACCAGGATCTACATAAAATAAAAGGAAGCAGAGAAGACAATGAATTGATAGCTATTTTACCTTCTATTTAGCCAAGACTCTGAGAAAACAAGAGCCCATCCCTCAGGTGGCCTACAACCACCATAGGTAGGCTGGTAGAAGGGCACCACTTCTTCCCCTTCAGTGGCCATGCATACTCAGAGAGGTGAAGAAATTGCCTCAAAAACTAAGACAGTATGATCCAAGAAGATAACTGACATTAACCCCTGGCCTCCGCACACATACACACACAACCACACATGACACATTTGTAGACACACACACACACACACACAGATATACAAAGACACACTCATCCCCTCTCATTCCACTAGGTTGTGTCTGACTTGCACAGATGGACCCACAGACACTGAGACACAAAGGCACACAGACAAGCACCTTTCTGCACTCCATTGGACTTTCACTGGCTGATGGGTAAGTAAGGAACCTTGAGTATGGAAAGAGCGCTGACCATCAGGGGGAGTACTAGGGGATTGAGATGCAGACCTTCAAAGTCATAATATTATAGTTATTTGATGTGCATCACAAGTTGATAACATTTGATTTATCAACCCCAGATCTTCACTCCTATCTATGCTTTTGAATGTAAACATTATTATCCTTCTCTAAAATGTTGTAGGGTATTTCCAGTTACTTGAATTTGACCCTAGTCCTGTGGCTTGCTTTGGCCAATGAGATGTTGATCTGTGTGAGACAGCAAGGTGCTGGGAAGTCCTGGGGTAGAAAAACAGGGCTTGGCTTATTGCATTTCTGTCATCTCCAGGAGAATGTTATGCCAAGGCTAGGGCAATGGCCTGCAAATGAGAGCCATGTGAAGGGGAGCCTCCTAGCTCACTAATGAACAAGAAGTACTTATGCGTGTGTACCATTGAGACAGAGCTTGTTTCCTGTGGGGCAATAGTTTACTCATACTGGGTGGGCTTGAATTGTAATCAGAAAGTCCAGGAGGGTATGCACAGTGAGGAGTTGCTTCTTTCATAGAAAACTGAAAGAGAAGACACACTGTAGTACTAGGGCTTTAAGAGGGAGGAATGACAAAAGCAGGCCATCCCTGGTGATAACCTACAGAAGAGAAAGGTGGTATGTCTTTAAATGTTAAACAGTCTAGAAAATTCCACTGGTGGCATTTCTTTAGATTCCTTTCTCATACACTATGTCCTGATTATAGTTTCCCCTCCCTCTACTCCTCCCAGCTCCTCCCCACCTCCCCTTCCCTCTAGATCCATTCCTTTTCTGTCTATCACTATAAAAGAGCATGCTTATAAGAGAAGACAACAAAACATATCTAAATAAAAAATAGTAAGATAAAAAAAAAAGAAAAAAAACCAATCACCTCGAAGTTGGACAAAGACAAACCCACAGAAGGAAAAGAGTCCAAGGGAAGGCACAAGAATCAGAGACCCACCCATCACACACTCAGGAACCCCATAAAAATACTAAGCTGGAGGCTATGATATATACACAGAAGACCTTCTGCAGAGCTGTGCAGGCCCTCTGCTTGCTGCTCCACTCTCTCTGAGTTTGTAGGAGCTTTGCTCAGTTGATTTAAAAGGACTTCTCTTCCATCCCTTCTGGCTCTCCCACTCTTTCTGCCCCCTCTTCCAAAGGGGTTACCTGATCTCTGAGAGGAGAAGGATTTGATAGGGACATTCCTTTAGAGCTGTGTGTTTCAAGGTCTCTTTCCTTCTGCATAATGCCGGGCTGTAGGTGTCTGTACCTGCTTCCATCTCCTGCAGTAGTAAGCATCTCTGATGATGCTTGACTAAGGCACTGATGTATATGACTACTCGTTTTTAACGCTACTGTCTTAGTAGACCTAACCATGTTTTGGGGAGGATTGTAGGAAGACTTTAGAGTCACTGAGTGTTAAGAGCTCAGTGGACTATTCTTAGAAGATAAGACTGTTGAGAACAATAAAGAAGATGCAAGCCTGTCTTGTGAAATTTCAGAGTGAAGATTAAAGACTCTATCGGGGCTGTTTGCTATTTTGATTTAAGATTCTTTGGCCCTGGTTAGCTGGGGCTGAAGAATCAGCTGTGATTAACAAGATAACCAGAACTACTGAAGTGAAACCTTTACGTTAGTGGGACAACTGATGCTGGTTAGCTGGAGCTGAGAAATTATTGGTGGTTAAGAAGATACCAGCAACATGGAGGTAAAATCTTCTGGAAAGTGCTTTCTGAGAGCACAGGGAGCCTGTGTTCCAGAGATGTCAGAGATGACCAAGGCTGTACCTTGTGCTGGCAGCCAGACTGGGTAATGTGTAAGAATCATCCAGGTGGTACTGGCTTTGAAGGCATGAAAGGGGTCATGCAGAACAGCTGATGCTTGGCACTGTGAGAGGCCAGAAGAGGCTATTGGTGAAGGCCCAAGAATTAAGGTGTTGTACAGAGAATTGACACTTGACACCAGGAAGAGTGCCTATAAAAGGCTCTCTGCAGCCCAATTGCAGCAGAAGACCCCAGGTTTGGAGATGCTAGTACTAGGCACCAAGACCAGCAGCAGTGGGGGGAGCAGAGCCAGTCTGAGCCTAGAAAACAAGCTGTGTGTGCTGCAGAAGGAAGAGAAGTGACCCAAGCTCTTTGGAGGAGTCCAGAAGATCTTGAGTGGATCCCAGATACTGGAGAGTTGGAGTTTGGCTTGGCTTGGCTTTGCTTGTGACTATGCCCTGACTTTTTCCTCTTTAAATAAGAAAGAATTTTACTGGATCCTACAGTTGAGAGACTTTGAGTTATAAAAGACTTTGGATTTTTAAAAGAGATTAGATATTTTAAAGGGACTAAAATTTTAATGTGTTTGGATTTGAAAAGACTGTGGGACTTTTACGGTTATTTTTGTTTTTGATGTGAGATCATGGGAATGAATAAGAAAGGAAGCATTGTGGCTTAATAGTGATGTGTTTTGACCACGTCCCCTTGATGGGGAGGCCTGGTGACACTCAGAGGAAGGATAGCAGCCTACCCAGAAGAGACTTGATACCCTATGAGCATATACAGGGGGAGGAGGTCCCCCTCAGTCACAGACATAGGGGAGGGGAGTAGGGGGAAAGTGGGAGGGAGGGAGGAATAGGAGGATACAAGGGATGGGCTAACAATTGACATGTAATATGAATAAATTAATAAAATATTTTTAAAAACATACAGAGTAAAAGCATCACACAATGAAAAAAATAGTGATGTGTTTGTATATCAAGTTGACAAGGGGTCAGTTGTAATGGCTTGTTGTGTCAATTTACCCACCCATTAGAGCCATGAGAGAGAAAGGAGCCTCAGTGGAGGAAATGCTTCCATGAGATCCAGCTGTAAGGCACTTTCTAAATTAGTGATCAATGGGGGAGGGCCCAGCCCGTTGAGGGTGGTGCCATCCCTGGCCTATAAGAAAGGCCAGGTAGTCCTAGGCTCTATAAGAAAGCAGGCCAAACAAACCAGTAAGCAGCACCCCTCCACGACCTCTGCATCAGCTCCTGTCTCCAGGATCCTGCCTTTTTTAAGCTCCTGTTGTGACTTCCTTTGGTGGTGAACAGCGACATGGAAGTGTAAGCCAAATAAGCCCTTTCCTCTCAACTTGCTTTTTGGTCATGGTGTTTCACCATAGTGATAGAAACCTTAACTAGGACAATTACTTTTTTGTTTTTTAAAGACAAGTAGTATTTGGTTTTCGCCTATGTCTTGTGCTTTTAGTCTTAGGCCCTTTGTTACCCGAGCAGTGTCCCCTATGGGTTTCATCTGGTGAAGTGGACCTTCAAGTTAAATCAGACATTAATTGGTTACTCCCACAAGCTTTGTGCCACCATTGCCTTGGCACAGCAGAACAGCATTGTGGATCAAAGGTTTGTGGCTGGGTTGCTGTTTATGTTTTCTCTTTTGGCAGTGTGCAGAGTACCGTCCTATACCAAGGACTCTAGAACATAGAGGGGAAGGCTCTATGTTGGCACCAGCTCTACCTGTCCATGCTTGATTAGTTGTGTGGGCATTGTCTTCAGGCATGGAGAAGTGTGAATGTGTGTGGTATATAGTCACATGTTGGGACTTGGAGGCCAGAGGAGAACACGGGGGTCCTGCTCTTTCACTTTCCACTTTTTCCCTTTGAGTCAGGATCTCCCTTTGAACATAGAGGTAGACTAGTGACCTTGGTAATCTTCCTGTCTATGTACATGACCATGCCTGGCCTTTTATGTGGGTGCTGGGGATTTGAACTCAGGTCCTCATGCTTCTGCCAGCAAGTGTCCATATCCACTGAGCCATCTCTGGGTCAGAATCAGTTATTTTAAGGCAAGGTTTCAAGGGAAGACAAAAAAATGTTCTCACAATGTATTTCCTTATTCAGTAGACATCTTGGCTTAGACACATCTGTAGATGTGCCTCTAGGCAGAGAAACACTACATCTTCATTTGTTTGGTTCAGCCACAGTTGTCTCACATTGTCGTAGTCAGATGTTGAGCCTGAATCAAAGGAAGCCAGTGAACGTGTTTTCACTTTTGGGCTTTCCATTCTCTTCTTTGAGTTCAGATCACTGTTGCCCTATTCTTCTCTACTGAGGAAGCTACTGATAGAAAAAATAAGGTAGGCACAAGCTGATTTCACCCCACCCCTCTCTCTGTGTATGTGTGTGTGCGTATATACATATATGTATTTGTGTGTGTACATGTAGGTAGGTGGGTAGGTAGGTATTTGGTTGGAAAAGGGAAAAAGCTGTTTAGGCATGGCCCTGATATAGGCTGTAGCTCAGTTCTCATTTTCCAATCAAAGTTCAGCAGAAATTGATGTCCAAAGCTAATTTGCATTTGCTGTGTAGAGTCAGGAAGTAGAGGATGGGGCAGAGTCTTCTAGTCTTTCTGGTCTACATAGGACAGGGAACAGGATGGGAACTAGGAGCTGTCGCTGTACAACTGGAGGCCCGGCCACAGAAGAGAACTGACCTATTGGTGCAACATGGCTAGAGGGCAAAGGATTGCCTTAACACCCCAAGCTCATCTGAGTCCATTGGTCCCCTGGGTGTTTGAAAGCTG
Organism: Acomys russatus; assembly: GCF_903995435.1. NCBI lineage: Eukaryota > Metazoa > Chordata > Mammalia > Rodentia > Muridae > Acomys > Acomys russatus. The sequence continues at coordinate 55,578,451 of NC_067156.1, read as the reverse complement.
TCGCACTTCCAGACCCATAAAACTGGTGTTTTGTTTGAGCTACACTTATTACTTGAAATGTAGAAAGTAGGAAGGCAAAGTCTATTGCAGGGGGAGAGAGTTGAGTACTAACTGGATACTGTAATTCAATGTTCTATTAGAGAGATGAGGAGAATGGGAGTACCCAAGAGACTGGCGTGACAAATGGGAAGGGAAGAAATCCCTAAAGCTAGCCTGAGGCCTGAAAGGCAGAAAGGCTTATAAAAAGGTAAAGAAGTTGGGGAGAGGCCTCTGAGAGAGGAATCAGCATGTATCCAGAAAGAACTTTGTGAGAACTTAGCATATTCTGGCCACGAAACGCAAATAGCTTAGTGTATCTGGGGATAGAGTGCAGTGGGACTCATACTGAAAAGCACTGTGATCATGAACATATGTCACTCCAAATCTCAGCAGCTCCCAATGCAGCTCTCTGGATGAGATGGGCCCAGCATGATGGAACTGGTCCTTGATGCACAGGGTCCAATGACTTCAACTAGATAAGTCTAGTGATGACAGTTGTTTTTCATCTTGGTAACTGCTATATTGAGACTAACATGATATTAAGTTATGTCTCCAGAGATTTCAACTTAACCAAGGGAAGCAAGTTGTCCTGATTTAGTGTTTTGGTTATCAACCACTTCAACACACTCACTTGGACTGAATGTCTGCCAAGTATATGTATAATGGCTACATTTTCTTGATGGGAGGTTTATAGAATTAAGACTATATCTGAAACCTAGTTGTGATTTAATGACATTTCAAAAGCTTTATGGTGCTTTTGTGCTAGTTTGATTGTTTTTCAACACTAGGTTAACTAAACAAAATTTAAGTTGAAGATTTTGCCATATGGAAAGAGATTTTGTTCAGCTTCTATAAACATAAAGACAATTGCTCTAGTGTTAATAAAACATCCCAAGTGCACTTGGTGATTGGTAACTCCTTTTTGGAATACTGGTAATTCAATATGGAGAAGTCAGTTATGTTTGAAGACACTTGCTAAGGTCATATTCTTGTTTATGTGCTTTTGGGTTGGGAATTGAGATGGGATATTTTATTAAGGAAATGAGCTTCTATCTACAACACAACTATTGTTCTGTGTATTAGAAGGCTTGTGTGTTCTGATAAAAGTTTAATAACGAAACACTAGATATTTTAATAAGTTGTTTATCAAGGAAATTTATCAACTTATATGCTAACTTGTTGCATGGTCAGCTTTTCAATATTATGTCACTGAAGAAACACACACAGACAGCCACAGGAAATGATAGCAGCATTAAATCCCTTGGCTACAGCTCAGCCGAGTAAAATGGTATGCAGTATCCTAGAAAAGGCACAGTAAATGGTAAATGTGGTAAACACATTGAAATATATGAAATCTCTAAAGAACAAATCTAAGTGGAAGTACTTTATTCTGAGAAACTCATGAAAAACAAAACCAGAAGAATGGACTCAGGGAGATGTTTTAGGCACTGCAGTCCTTCCCACACAAGCAGGAGGAAGAGAGTTTGATCCCCACAAGCTATGTTAAAAAGCTATGTATAGTGGAGTTAAAGACAGGCAGATCCCTGGGGCCTCTGGCTAGCCAGACCGGCCTTCTTGAATTCTGGGCGAGTGAGAGACCTTGTCTCAAAATACAGGTGGATGCTTCCTACAGAAAGAGGCTTCAGGTTGTCCAACATTAACAGCATCTGCTATCATCACCTGCAAACAGTTGAACAGATAATTTTAAACTGTGGCATTTTGTCAGAGAAATGGATTCTCTTTCTCCCGCTGCAGAATTTCTTTGGAGAACACAGCTGGGGCATCTATTAATTTTCTGATGACCTCTACCTCATGACATGACGGTGGCTGTCAAGAGGATGTAAGATTCTGGAGAACGATGCCCTGGAGCAGTTGATGTAATGGTGGAAGCTTAAATTATAACCAAGGTGATTACTCGTAAAAGTAACTGCCACCCAGAAGGCTGTCTACACATTTTCAGAAGTAACCGCTTTTAATTTTATGTCAGTCAGTGGTGGTTCTATCAGGACATAATAATTTCATTTGGTCTAGCAATAGGACTCGATTCTGACCACAGCCGTTAGGAAAGTTAAGGAAGTGTTTTCTTGAGGCCATGTGGTGTGTGGAGGCAGGAACACTGGTGATTTTGGTGGAGAATGAGGCAGGAGCAATATGAAGTTTAAAAGTTTTCTTACAATCACCACCAATGCCTCTGCTTTCATCCTTGCTAATCCTGAGGGGTTTTGTTTGTTTGTTTGTTTGAAGCTCAGTGTTTCTAATTGGCTTATTTCTATTCCTGCTACAGTATCTAGATTTTAATCTTATCCTGCTAAGCCAGCTGATATTTGTATTCCTGTTTATAAAACTTGTGGATACTATTGACATCTCTTGGGCTACTGACCATAGTTTTCTTGGCCTGTAGTTGTGAAGGTTTTTTTTGTTTTGTTTTGTTTTTTGTTTTAATCTATTTGTTTTATCTCTACCAATTATTTCAGCGAAGTTTTAAAGGGACCAGAAAACAATGAGTTGATTCCAAGATCAGAGTTGTAGAGAAACATGCCAGTTACTGACACAGGATGGAATTGCTTGTGCATATCCAGCAGACATCTGGGTGAGCCCCTTAGGAGGCAATTTTATATTGTTCTTGGGGACTCGTCCTGAGGGATGATAGGCAAAGGCAAGGATGAACCTAGTGAGCAAAGACTTAGATATGGGAGGAAAGGAAGCTTCTGAAGTAAAGCAGGAATACACTTTTTGAATTTCTTTTCCGACTCAGCCTTCACCACTGCCATGTGATTCTTACTGGGAGAAGAGTAATTGTAAACTATTGTGGTACAGCAGCTCTAGTCATGCTAGATACATACTGCCAGCAAAGACTCTTTTGACAGGCCCACTAGACCTGTTCAATAAGAGCCCTGTAGACTCCACATGGCACATATGTGTAGTGATAGGCAATTCTGGACTATCAACTCTGGGAACACAGACCATGAACCTCTTGCTCTTATTACATCTCGAGGGTCTACACCAGGGCCAGATAGTCTGTGCACACTGACAGAATCCCAGCTTGACTATTGGAATTGGGAGCTCAATAGTTCTTGTAATCATTAGGTGAAAGTTTTTAAGCAGAGGAGAAGCATCTAGAAGAGGTGACTCAGAATGGATCCAGCAGGTAGAAGGATGTGTTCCCACATCATCTCCTAACAAATGCTTGGAGGAGACCTCATTGACAAAAGAGGGGGGAAGTGGGAGAATCTTGTTTGGAAAGGTCTCCTACAATGGCCTAGAAATAGTTAAAGAAAATTTTTCATAAACATCAAACCCACAAGAGCAGTAGCATGTTACCCTCATGTTAGTAGCACATTTCAATGGGAGATATTGCCCATGAATGGAAATCAATGGACATGAGTATAGCATATATCACCATTAATATTCTTAGGCCGTGGTAGCCAAGATGTAGTTTGGAGATTATTTGAAGAATCTTTTCCTTCTGGTATTCATGCCCTTGGACAGCCACTCCTAACTTTAAATAGCATCAATTTAATTAGACACTAGGGCTTTGTAGTATCTTGCTGAGGTGATCAATTGTGAACCCCAACTTGATTGTATTGAGAAGTGACAAAGAGATTGGGAAAGGATGTTTTCCAGAGAGAAAAGTTGTGCAGCTGAAGATTTACATTGAATGTGGTCAGCACTGTGCCACAGGCTGGGAGCCCAGGTGGAACACGACCGGAAAGGAGGAAGCCAGCAAGTGCAAGAACCCACTGCCTGTGCCTCCTGGCTGCAGTGACTCAAAGCATTCTGATTCGCAATGCTCTTCGAACACGAGGTCCTTTCTCCAGGCCTACAAATGCGTAGAACTAGTCTACCATGAACTGAAATCCCCAAAACTTACATTATTTCTGTCAGATATTTTACAGCCATGACGAAAAAGTCCAAACGATAATGCATGGCCTTTGATTGACTCTGAATCTAAGTCATAACCTGTGCTATAGCTTCCACTTTGCTCACTCTTATTGCCAAATAAGGAAGCCAGCAGCCATATTGCTAGGGTGCTCAACTAGTGTTGTTAAGAAGTCATCTTATGTGCTGAGACCACCTGTCAGTAACCAAAGAGGCCCTTAGGCCTCCTGCAAATGGAGGTGTCTAGCCTGGGGGACGTAAGCCAGAACCATAAAGTGAGGTCTCTCCTAAATTCATGACCCATAAGCATTAGATAAAACACATACATTGCTTTAAGTTCTTAAAGTTTACGGTAATTTTTAAGGAAATAGGTATAGAAAATTGAAGCCTACAGCTTCCCTTATATCTTCTTCCTTTGTAGGGTCTAGGTATGATACCTAAGCTTTCAGCCTCTGCCACTCTGACTTCCCTGCAATTTATGGTAACTGTTTTTTTTTCAGTTGAGAAGATCATAAATTGGAAAGGCATTTGGTATACTAACCTGTGGGACACCAACTCTTAGTGCAGAACCTGGGACCTTTGTAGTTACAAGGCTCCTGGAAACTACAGCTTGCTGCCACTGCCTTGTGTCACCCGAGTATCACACTGCCTAACACTAGCCTGGGAAAGTACCAAAATTTCAAAATCAATGAATTGCTTCTCCAGAACATGCACTGCTGTCACACCATTACAGACTCAAGCATAATTAATTTGAAAGACGTCTAAGTCCAACTTGTAACTTTCAAGTGACATTTTACTATTTGAGCAAAATATAGACTAACTCTAATTTTCCACCAAATATTTAGAAGAGATTACAGCTTTCAACTTTAATTTTACAAACCCTACTCCACAGAAACATTCTAGGAGCCTAGAAGTGACTCATTAGTAAATACTAATGACTCTTAATGGAATGCACTTGAACTAGTCCACAGATTTGCCTTCTCTGGGCAGATAGAACTAAAACTGCCACAACGGGGACATGTGCTCATAAATTCACACCTGTTGGTTGAGATCTGACTCCTTTCACATAGCATAGAGTTCCAGCACGATTATTCAAAGCATTAAGCTAAATAACTATAGTGATCTTCACCAATAGGTTAAAATGTCTGAATATACCTGTCAATCAGTTTTAATGATTAATTCATTGACCTCCGTGACCCTGAGGTTCTGATGAAGGGCAGATATGGGCATGCTTCATAGCAGTCACCCACGTGCATTTTTCTTTATGCGTCATGTTTTCATGGCACAACAGCACTGTTCTAAGCATAACTTCCTGGTTCAGAAGACATTTCTTGGCAACAACAAGGAATTATCGCTTACTGAACTCAACTTAACTGAAAATTAAATTAACTTTATATGAAGCAAAGTAATTGGTGCAAGATAGTATAGAACAAGTGTAAGAAACTTGAGGTTGGCTCAACACATGGGGAATTAAGAATTGCATCCTGCTATGCTTTACTTTATAAGATTTTGTGCTAAAGTCTTCATTGACCTGAAGAAAGTGTATATTATAGTGAGTGAGAAGTCAATATCACACAACGTATGCTAAAAGGAAGCAACCAGAAAATAGAATGTGTGTGTGTGTATGTGTGTATGTGTGTGTGCGCATGTGTGTTAAACTGATTATGGTTTAAAAAAAAAGAGTCTACTACTCAGAAGATAAATTCTTCTTTAAAAATCTTACAAACCTTTTATGAGGGCTGGGGAGATAGCTCAGTTGATAAAATACTTACCTTGTAAGCATAAAAGTCTGATTTTGAGTCTCAGAGCCCGTATGAAAAGCTGGGTGTGGTGGCACGTTTATAATGCCAGCACTGGGAAGACAGAGAAGGGCGGGTCCCTGGGGCCTGGTAGCCAGCCAGCTTAGCCAAGTTGATGAGCCCAATTTCCATTGGAAAAATCTACATCAAAAACCAAAGTAGATGAATCCTGAGGGATGACACCAAAGATTGACCTTTGTCCCTCACACATGCACCCTCCTCATCTGTCCGTGCACACATCCGTACTTATATACACACATGAGCTGCTTTGTTTTGAGCAGGGCATCATGCAGCCAAAGCTGGCCTTAAATGAACTATGTCACTGAGTCCTCCTTTTAAGCATTGCTAATATAAGGACACTTATTTCATATTAGCAAACTTTCAGATTAGACCAAACTTTTCATCCACTTTATTGATCACTCCATGGCCTATATAGCTGGACTCTTCATCTTCAGGGCAGCTTTTCTGACAGAAAATAGAGAACATAATGCCATGCTGGTTATAGGTGGCTTGGTTCATCACCTCACTTGATAGAACTTAAAATTGAGATAAGAACCTATCAGCCATCCATTAGCAGACACTGTAAATCAGAGGACAGTGGTGCTATCTGTGAAGTGTGGCACAAGTGAGGGGAGGAGGATGCTTTCCAAACCACAGTGCAGGAAATAAGCCGTTGACCAGTCTCCTAGCTCTTTGATCTTGATAGTTGGAGCTGGGAATCCAAGGAGGCCAACCTCACTGGAGCTCCCAGGACAGAATACAGGTAGAAGAGAGCTTTGGGAGAAGGTGCTTGGGAGCAAAGAACACTCAGAGACATTCTAGCATCCTTGCTTTTCAATTGAGCAGTGAACAGTTTGTGGCTGGGGGTGGGGGTGGGGGAAGCTGTCTGAGGAGGTAAAACAATGTCTGGATTAGAAAAGATCAAAGTTCTCAGAACTCACCCAGCACTGACTATATAGGCCCAGTTCCCTCAGCCTGGAGAGGGCAGCCTCAGAAAGTATGGGGCATTCCAATACTCCAGAGTAAAAACTGCTCCAGTTGTGCCTAAAATACCCAGAATAAGGTAAGTGAGATTTTTCAGGCAGCACGCACCCCCACACAAAGTTCAGCAGTTTCTGTAGTCACATCAAAATATCTGGATCCAACAAGATAAAACCCATATGTAGAGAGAATTTTGATGTCATAAAAAGCCCAGTTATGTTATGTAAACATGTTTCTGTTTTAATCCCAGATATGGGATGGAGACTTCTTCAGATTGTCTATAGCAGCAGACTGTTTGCCTGGTGTGTGCTCTGGCAGGTGCATGATTCTGCCAGCTGAAGATGGTTTAATTCTGGGGACTCTAGAGAGGGTATAAAAAGACCAGAGCCCAAAGACAGGGGGCCTGGCTGTTCTTCCTTTTTCTGCCTCTTCTGCTGCTGCTGGTCGTGGTGGTGGTGGTGATGGTGGTGACGGTGGTGGTGGTGGTTTATCAAGAGGTCAAGAGAAAAGAGACAAGAACTTGGGTATATCCTGATGAGACAAAGACTGGACTTGCCTCACAGAACTCTATGTCCATAATCAGCAGGAAGTAGCCTTTAGAGGTCTATGCCCCCTTTCCCCTCTAACCATTTTTCTCTCTTACTTAGAGTTGGAGGTAGGAAGGGTAGGAAGGCAAGTGGAGGTACAAGATCCCAACAAAGTAGAGGAAACCAATAGGCTTACACCCATGAGGGGCAAAAAGAACAAGTCAAAGCGTTCTAGCATTTAGAGAAGAGAAAGGTAAACATGTATTCACATAGATGTTACAAAATGACATGACCTGGTAACTATTCATAATGAGAAAAACAAATCTTTTGAAACTGATGCAGAAATGACAAGGGTGATGGAAGGAGTAGAGAAAGACCTTTAGGAACATTTGTAACTATATCACACACGCTTAAAGACATACAGAAAAAATTAAATATATCGCTAGAGATATGAAAATAGCAAAAGAATCTCAAAATTGTAAAGGTGAACACTGCAATGTCTGAGTTGAGAATGACAGCAGGTTACACTCTGGAGAAGAAGATAATAGTGAATTTAGAAGCTTAGTATTAGAATCTGTACAAATGGAAACATCTACCAAATTGGACTGGAAGAATGCAGAGAACATTAATACTCGGGGAGAGTTTCAAGTGTTACTATGTATGTGCTACTGAGAACAGTTGGAAAAATATGTAAATAAGTAACTGTTGAATTTTAAATTTGATCAAAATTATACATTCCAGAGATCCCAAATGCTCAATAAACCCCAAGTTCAAGAAATATAAAGAAAAAAATACTATGACACAGCATAATTAACTTTTTGAAAGCCAGTGGTAACAAAAAAGTCTTTTAAAAAGCCTGAAAAAAAGACACGTATGGAAAAATAAAGATGACATTAGATTTTCATGAGAAACAAAATATGCAGAAGACAGTAAAACACATCTTTGATGTGCTAAAAAAAAAATTCACTATACAACCTAGAATTCTATAGTCATCACAATTGCTTTTCCAAAGGAAGGTAGAAAGATTTCTTTGGCTGTGTAGGAACTGGAGTAACTCATTGTAGCAGATCTTCCTAGTAAGGGACGTAAAAGCATGTCTTTCAGGCATGTGGAGCCTGATGGTAATCTGGATCACCAAAGGAAGCGATGCCTACTGAAATTACTAACTGTGAAAAGAGTTATAAAATGCATTTTAAATTAGTTAAGTTTCTTTAAAAGAGAATTACCAATATAATAACTTAGAGAAACAATGCTAACAATGAATTGTGAATTTCGTAACAGATAAAAATGGAGTACAGAGTCGTTGGTTTCTTACACTTGATGAGAAGTGGCACACACACTCATATGAGGACTGAAACTGTAAAGATGTATGCACACTACATCACTCGTACGAGCAGCAAAGACTTGTAGTTCTGGAAGCAAAGCCTGGGATTAGAAAAGGATCATGGAAATTCTCAGTTAAACAAAAAGAACTCAGGAAAAGAAGCAAAAAAGGAACTGAAACACAAGAAGAAAAGAATATAAAAGTGGTTAGCTCTAACACGCCAAAATCACATTGGCTGTAAACAATCTCTTCCCCATTTTTAGATTTGTCTTAAAAAGTAAGTCTTAATCATATGTTGCCTATGAGAAGGCCTCTCTATAGACACAAATAAAAAAAGTAAGAAAATTTAAAAATGTCAGAATAGTGATCTAAAGAAAGATGGGTCATTGCAAAGACTGCTGAGATATACTTTATGAAGAATGATTTCAAGATAAAGTAATTAATTTACTGAGAGGTTCTAAAATTCTGTGCATTTATGCTCTTAATTAGGAGCATGGAGATAGATACAAGGGACAAAGGCCAATGTAACTGAAAGGACAAGTGGAGCAAATCTCCAATTACATTTTCAGTATTTGTGTTTCAGCAGTTGGTGGGTAAAAGACAGAAAATAAGGAGGGATGAAAAAGATTCTAAAAGTGTTCTGAAGCAGACCTGAAACGTCTAGTGTCCTTGAACCTCAGAACAGTCAAGTCTTGTCATCTGCATTCAGGTCATTTACCAAGCTAGATCATGTACGCTGTTGTTGAGGCTTCACACAAAGAATTGAAGTTATATAAAGTATGCTCTTTTTTACCACAATGACATTAAATTAAAAAGCCACAACAGAAAGATAGCTATACAATTTCTAAATACTTGGAAACTCAATAACATGCCTCTAAATAAACCATGATTAAGGAAAGGAAAAAAAAAAAGAAGGAAAAATAGTATTTTAAACTGTAATACAGAAACATTGTATATGAAAATAGGTCAAATGTGGTTTTAAAGGTCTTTATACAGTAGAAGAGAAGAGTTGCAGAGAGTCATCTTTGCTTGCATGAAAGCACACTAGACAAAGAATAAATTAAACACAAAGAAAGTTAAGCTAAGATGACCATAATGACCAGAGTGGAAGTTAACGCAACAGTAAAGAGAGCGAGTCCATGAGGACAGACACTGACTGTGATGTTGACAAGGTGGTGGACACTAGCCACACATCAGGCAGAACGAATAAAGGCAGTCGTTATCAATAGTACACATTGATGAGTCAGTATTACTTCAAACTTGAAAAATGCCACTAACAGGATAATGCCTACATTTTGACTGTTTATACGATTTATGCAAAACATTGCTTTAAGTTACAAACTATCAGAACTTATGTCAAAGAAACCAATAGTCAGAATAACCCTTTATCTATCCAAGAAATTAAAATTTAAGTTCAGCTTCTATGGTGAATGACCAAAAATTTTCAGAAGTAATAGTGCCATGCTATAAAGATTCACCCAAGAAAGTGAACGGAAGAGAAGATTCCCCATGTTATTCTACGAAGCTAATTTTAATTTGATAGTAAAAGCCTGAGGGAAAGATTACAATAAGGAAAGTTTAACAAATTAAACCCAATGACTCAATAACAAGCTAATACAGTGTGATCAACTGGGATTTGGCCTACAAGAGAAAAGTTAGCTTACGGTCAAAGTATCGATCAATGCAATTCCCCATGTTCACAAAATGAAAAGCAAAACCATTTAACCATGTTAATAAATGCATCAAGAAGGGGACGGGAAAGCAAGTTCCGTGGTTTTGAACACTTACTGTCCTTGCAGAGAACCTGGGTTCAACTCCCAGCACCCACATGGCTGCTCATAGCTGCCTGTAACTCTGGCTCCAGAGCATCTGACTCCCTCCTCTGGCCTCTTCAGTCTCCTGCACACATGTGTTACACATACATACAAATATAAAAAAAAATAGTCTTTGGTAAATCCAACCTTAGCCTTGATTAAAAACTCTGTCAATTCAGAACATGAAGGAACAGCCTGCACTGTTGGGGATCTCAGCACACTTACAGCTGATGATACACACTTAGAAGAGTGGCCTCCCTTACGATCAAGAACGCATTGAAAGTGTACATAGGGGCACATGTGCTGTGTTCTTTATCAGCAAGAAGCAGCAGAAGACTGTTCTATAGAGCTGGCCTCTCAAGCTCCCACATGACCATTCTTTTTAAAGTGAATTCAATAATTCTAAAATTCATGAAAAAAAAAAAGCAATTGCTAGCGTAGTGACTAGCGAAGCTAAAAGGTCAGGGTAGTTTGATATTGGCATTAAAAAAAAATTAGGTGGGACAGATAAATTGGATTTCTAGAAATGGAGGGGTGTGACTGATCAATTGATTTTTGTATTCATACTTCAAAGGCAACACAGCCAAAAATGGCTTATCTTTACAACAAGTGACACTGGAACACTGAAAATCCACACACAGGTGAATAAATCCAGTTTTCACAGCATAAGCAAAAATGAGCTCAGAACAAACCATACACTCAAACTTTAAAACTATACAACTTTTTGAGGGGAAGAAAATGGAATGAGAATTTTTTTTTTTGTCTCTTCTTGTTTTTTCGAGACAGGGTTTCTCTGTGTAGCCCTGGCTGTCTTAGAACTCGTTGTGTAGACTAGGCTAGTCTTGTACCCACAGAGATCTGCCTACCTCTGCCTCTCAAGTGCTAGGATTAAACACGTGAGCTACTATCACCCAGCTGAAAAATTTTTTTGCTCTTAGAAATAAAAACCTAAGGAGAAAATATATTGAACTTCACTGAAATTAAGATTATTATAAAAGCTGGCAGGATGCTCAGTGGGCAAAAATGTTTGCCATGCTAGCCTGCTGACTGGAGTTCAGTTCTTGGAGCCCATGTCAAGGGTGAAAAAGAGAAACAACTTCACAGGCTTGGAATGCCTACCCACACAGATACATTATGGATTCATGACATAAACATAATAAATGAAGAAAATAAAATTCAAAAAGAAAACAGAGGCAATATCAGAAGCCACAAATTTGGGGGAAAAATAAATTTCATGTCTGATAAAGTCCCACCCTATATCCAAAACAAAGAAATTCTCAGATTATATTGGTAATTGGCACTTTTAATGAAAATTGACAAAGGCATTGAATAGATAATTTATTAAAAAAAAACTAAAAATGTGACTATATGTCATATGTGTAGTTTTGGTTGGTTTTTTTGTTTTGTTTTGTTTGTTTGTTTGTTTGTTTGTTTTTAATCTCAAGACCTGGTTTCTCTGTTTTAGACTTGGATGTCCTGGAACTCACTCTGTAGACCAGGCTGGCCTTGAACTCAGAGAGCTCACCTGCCTCTGCCTCTCCAGTACTGGGATTAAAGGCGCGTGCACCAGCACTGTTGGTGTACTTTTAATTATGCACTTGAGGAGACAACTTGCTTGGTTGTTAGGAATTATGCAAAGAATGTATAACCAGAGTGGCTAAAACTACAATACTACCACAGCAAGTCTTGATGGGACTGTGGGGGCAAAAGGACCTCTCCCACTACTGGTGAGGTGAGTTGGAGGGACCCATTTCTTGGTAAGTGTATTTGGCTAGAGAATAAGGCTTTTTGAAGTACTATTAAGAGTTTTAGTGTCCTAGGTCTTCATGGAAAGCAACCATAAACTGGTGCAAATGAATTTTCAGAACTTGTTGGGATTGGAGTGTCTGTTAGATCTTGAAGGACGTCTGGCTGTCCCTTTTCTTATTGCTTCTCTGCTTGAGCATGAAGCTTGCCCTCAGAGCAGTCTGGGCAGTTCAAATTCTTCACAATCACTCTGAGGGAAATTGCATTCCAGCTTCAAGGTCCACTGCAAGCAGTAAACCTAGTACAACCACTTAGGAAGATGGTTTAGAAGCTGTTCCCAAACCTAATGTGATACAGTTATCTTACTTCTAAAAACTTAGCCAAGAGAAATTACAATTAGACTTAGAAAAGTTTATAATAGTGCCATTTTTAAGAATCCCAAACTGGAGGCAACATGTGCTCCATGTCCGACCACTAAAACAGTGAACAAACAAGACCACAGTAATGCGGATAGCTGAACACTTCCCACGTGGACAAAGAGATCTGCTGCAACACAGATGAGTCTCAAAACAAATAAATGGTTGTTACAGTCTCTTTTGAGGAGTCCCACTTTGTCATGAGCACCACTATAGCAAATTTTACCTTAAATATTGTCCTGGAAAAATGAGGATAAACAAAGTGGAGGTTCCACCTTTAAGGTGCTTGTAGATGTTGAAAATAGACAAAGAACAGGTCATAAAGTAACTACAGTGTTTTAAGTGCATCGCCTCGCTGCCTCTATAAAGGAATGGAGTCAATATTTGTGTTCTGAGAAACCAAGCCCAAAGTTGGTATTCAAGAAATATTTAGTGCCTGACAGTGGATGAATGGATGAAGGAGATGTTGGATATACATGCAGTGGAATATTAGCCTTACCAGAGGCAGAAGGCCCTGCTACTTGTAGCAATGTGGAGAGACCTAGTTGACATCATATTAAAGGAGATGAGCAAGAGGGCAAGGGCAAGTATTCTACAATCCTCTGAACACGTGGAGCCTTGGAAATGCCGAAATGGCAGAAGTGGAGATTAGCATGTTTGTTAGCAGAGTTTCCTAGAGTACTGGGGGAGGGGTGATGGCGTTCAAAGGAAACAATTTCCCTCTGGAGGAGTATGTTTTAGAGACATATTGCACAGCAAGCCCACTATAATTAACAGTGTATACTGTGTCCCAAAACTGCATATTTTAAATATATTCACTTCAAGGGGGATGGATGAGCTAAGGAATATATAATTAGCTTCCTTCACTCAGTCCATAACATATACCAAACATGTTCATTAGTTCACTTTTGGTTGTGTAACAAGATATCCCTAAGGGCAGTGTAGTGAAGGAAGCATTTCTTTAGGCTCCCTGTTTCCAGGTCAAATGCATCATACAAGGGAAGAGCATAAGGCAGCTGGCCACATTACTTCTTCAACCAGAAAGCAGAGAAAGATAAATGCTAACATGTAGCTTGCCGCAGTCTTTTTAGTGCTGTCCATGATTGTAGTATAGAGAATGGTGCTGCCCACAGTTGGAGCATGCCTCCCTACCTCAACTAATCGCTCACAGATAAACTTGGAGATCTGTCTCCATATCAATTCTAAATCTAATCAGGCTGACAATCAAAGTTAACCACCACATAATGCCCACATATACAAGATTTATGGATTAGAAATCTGTAATGAGATATTTGACATGTCCTTTATTTACATCATGAACCATTTTCACCTGACATGCATCAATTCAGCCAAAAATAATAAGCCATGGCCCTTACCTTTACATTCATATAGAAGATGACAAGGGAGAAGAAAATGTGACCAGACATGTATAAATCTAGTTGCCTGAGACCCCTACTGAGGATAGTTGTAAGGATGAGAGATGGCGTACATCTCTAAGGGAGATGTTTCTTTCTACCTGGACCATAGTTCATTCCTTGCAGGATCTGCCCAGGCTGGAGACTGATGAACTGCAAGGATTGTGGCAGGATCCATGCAGCAACTCAGGGGCCACACACCAGCAGTCTCTTCCAAGCTTTGGGCCAGTTGACTTCTTTCTACTTTTACCCCTCTGCCTTCCTCCCTCCAGAAGCAATGCACATCTTTTCTATGTGAAGGATCTTGGCCCCAGTTCTAAGTGCTGAGAGTGGACTTCTTGATTGCCACAGCAATAGATTCTTTTGACTTTTTAATGAAACATGATTTTGAATTTACAAAGCGTCTTCTGGTACAACAGGAGTTGAGTCAGTGAGCAGCTAAGAAGTCATGGCAGAATATTGTTTAACTGCCTGTTTGTTTAGGGACCAGTTGGTTCTTCTTCCTCTGGCCTTCAGCTTGTTGATGAGGATAGATTGGCTGGATCTTCCTGTCTCTGCCTCCCCACAAGAAGGATTGCAAGCACAGGCTACCATCCTGGCCTTTGTGACAGGGCTCTGAGGATGGAAGTCTGGTCCTCTTGGTCACATGAGAATCACTTTACTGACAGAATCACAGCCCCTGTCATAGATAGTTTAAGTAGAATGGGAGAAGTGTGTTTTGAAAGTGTGAAATAGCTAGGGAAGGAATGGGCCCCTGTGTTGAGTAGCCCACTAGCTCACAGGGCAATAAGAAAGCCTCACAGCTTTAGTGCATCTGTGTCTTTAAAGTCCCTCTGTTGGTTTAAGAATAACATATAATAGGTATTCAGGATTGTTGAATGAATCAATGAGTGTATGTGAAGATTAACATGCCATAAAAGAATACATAACACACATTACTACAGAATTTATTCCTTACTCCTGAGATCCTTCTGTGATATCTTTTACATAGCAGGCCACTCATGAGTGGTGATTGAATGAATTTTCAAAGAAAACTGATAATTCTGTTACTGTTATGGTCACTTCACACAGTTTTAAATTTTGGTGCCATTCAAGCAGGTGTATATCTCATCATTCATTCTTGTCCAGTGTGTTCAGGGATACAGGATGCTGTTTCTGTCTCTTCACTGCATAGTGAGATTTTTTGCTTTGTTTTGTTGATCCAAACCTGATACCGAGTGAAAAGACTGTTAAGTCCTCACATGTGGGTGTCTTCAGGTTTAAGAAATGCGCCTGAACACATCTGATCTTTTTCAGGTTGAGTGCTTGCCTCAACACATCCCCAGAAATGGGGGAGAACACTTGGTTAACAACGTCTTAACTCCCCTTAATGTTTCTGTTTACTCCAACCTTCCACGACCAGCAGCAGGGTAATTGTGTTAAGTTTGGGTAAAACAGTTCTCATCACACAGACCCCCCAGCGGGGCATGGGAAGCTAGTTTCTTTAAACTGTCTCTGTTTTAGAACAGAGATAAACATGGTGAAATAAAAGGAAAGAAAATCCTTTTCATTCTAAAATCCCGAGTGGGCTTAGCTGGTGGAACAGTCTCCACGTGCACCTCATTGTTTAGGAATATTTTTATACCATATGACACAATATATATGTATATTATTTGTGATATATTATATATATATAAGTTAAAATAAGCTATTTGGCTTTTGATCATTTGGAAGTGGCCGTTTGCAGTTTATTTGGAAGGCCATTGTCTTTAAATATTTGAGAAGATTGTCAGAACATCATTGAACTAAGAGTAAAAACAAAGCAGCATAAAGTGATACTCCTCACATTTCTCTACTTTCCTAGGAGACTTCAGCTCTCTTTCTAAAAATAAAATGAAATAGAGATGTCGCCCCGTGCTCCCACCTCCCACGCATGGCCCCATCATTTCCATCAGTGCATAAAGAAGTCCTACTTGCCAATGAATCATCAATGCTATAAGGAGTGTGTTCTGTCTTCACTGCACAGGTAATGTACTGTTTTGCAAATGATAATAGAGTGACAGTATTTTGAGCTTGGCTCTCTTGATAATAACTCTCTTTGCTTTACAAATATAAGCAACACTGGCTTATCTGTTCCAATTTATTTTCTTTCTTAACCTTTTTTCGGGTGTCAGTGTGAATGTCTAGGCATAGCAGGTATCTCTAAAGGTACTGGTAGGATGCTGTTGTGTGTGGACTGAGCAGTCATGAGGCTCTGGGCATAATGTCTTTGTGATTTTAAGATGTTGTGTAGCCAATGGACAGGACATTCTCCACAGTTGAGTGGGGAGTGGGGTCTGTCTGACTTTCACATGAACTCTGGTGCCCCATATTTGACCACATCCCCTTGATGGGGAGGCCTGGTGGCACTCAGAGGAAGGATAGCAGGCTACCAAGAAGAGACTTGATAACCTATGAGCATATACAGGGGGAGGAGGGTCCCCCTCAGTCATAGACATGGGGCGGGGAGTAGGGGGGAAAGCGGGAGGGAGGGAGGAATGGGAGGATACAAGGGATGGGATAGCAATTGAGATGTAATATGAATAAATTAATAAAATATTTTAAAAAAAAAGATGTTGTGTAAGTCAGGATCCAAAGGAAGCTCCCTGGACTACTGCTTTAACAAAGCATTCTGCAACTTCTCTGAGTTCTTCCCTCATATAACAGGAATTCCTGAGGGCACCTAGACAAAATGCCACCCTGACCATGCAACTCTTGGTTTCCTTGTCATTCACAGAGCTTGGAAAAGAAACAGTTGTCACTGCTATTTTCATCACGAATACAACAGAAATATGTTTTCAATATCTATTTATTAGTTCTTTGAGAATTTCATAGACTCTATTTTGCTCCTTGTCTTGGTCACTGTTCTATTGCTGGGAAGAGACACTGTGACTAAGGCAACTTTTAAAAGAAGGCATTGAGCTGAAGGCTTACTTACAGCTGCAGAGGGCAAGCCCATCGCAACCGTGGCAGGGGGTGGGGGGGGGGATGGGGGGAAGCATGGTGGCAGGCAGATAAGCTGGATGCTGGAGCTAAGAGCTTACATCCTGATCCACAGGCAACAGGCCTAAGAGCATAAGACTGAGCCTCATGTGGGCTTTTGACAACTCAAAACCACCTTCAGTGACACACACACTTCCTCCAATAAGGCAACACCTTCTAATCTTTCCTTTACATTTAAACATATGCACCTATATCAGCCATTTTCACTCAAACCACCACAGTCATATTTATGCTCAAATCCTCCCTGTATCTTCCTCCAGACCTTCCTTCCACTATCCTCCCCTCCAGAGTTGTGTTCTTGTTTTAATATTTAATAACCTATTGATTTCAGTTTGTGTTGTCTATATACTTTGTGTGGGGAACCATATACTAGAATACACTTGAATCTTAACGAAAACTAAGTTTCTTTTCCCAGATGAGGCCACCTGTCTGTACTTCCCCAGTCGAGATTGCAGGCTCATGAACCCCTTCCTACCCCATGTTAGAATGCTGACTGGCTTGACCTTATGACGGCAGTGGCAGTTGCAGGGAATTCATGACCACAGGACTCTGTTTTATCTGAAGACACTGTTTTTCTTCAGTCCTCCACAACTTCTGGTTCTTACAATCTCTCCCCTTCTTCCACTATGGCCCTGAGCCTTGGAGAAGGGGTGTGGTATAGATGTCCCATTTGTGGCTGAGCATCCTTCCATCACTTTGACCAGTTGTGAGTTTTTGGTTAACCATCATTCACTGCACAAAGCCTTTTCTCCTATGATGTCTGAGAGTGACACTAAATTATGAAGAGAGAGAGAGAGAGAGAGAGAGAGGCGCGAGGAAGCAAGGTGAAGATGAGCGAGCTGAGATGAGAGAGGAGGAGAGAGAGAGAGAGAGAGAGAGAGAGAGAGAGAGAGAGAGAGAGAGAGAGAGAGAGAGAGAGATGAATTTTGAGGGCGGTTTGATACTATGTTTGTCTAACAAAATAATACTTCACCTTTGGTGCCTGTGTGCTCCCCAAATATGCATTGGCTCTTCACCAGATTTACATTACCAGGCAGGCATTTCTTCTTATGGAACAGACCTTAACTCCAGTGAAAATGTGGTTTGTTGTCCCTGAAACAGTCATGTCATTATTGTACCCATGGACATATCTTGCGATGCTGATAATCATTGCAGTTCATATGGTTCATAGTCAGGTAAGACTGTTGAGGACCAGCCCCCAACCATATGATAAGAGCTAGCCAAAAGGGTAGAAGCCTCTTGGTCAGTACCAACTGGATTCTATTATGTTCCCAAGACCAAAGTGTGTAGCATCCTCAGCAATATGGTCTTACCCTCAAGTTCTGGTAGACAAACAAGGACAGTGACAATAGGCTGTAATGTTATAGGAGTCTCCAGGGCACATATGACCACTGACTCAAGAAGAGGTATCCCACGTCTGATAGTACGCTTTCTCTTTGACACTCTATGGCTTTTGGGATGATTATAACCTCCTTTGTAGGGCAACAGCAAGTAAGCTCTTAAAAGACCATACTTTTAGGATGCTTATAAGATAACGTTTCCACATGGCTTTTTCAAACATCCTTGGAGTTCTTTATCCTTCTGACAGTCCCTAATTCTGCCTTACCCTCCCATTCTTCTCTCCCATTTATACCTCCCTTCCCTTTATTGCCCCTTTCCCTCTCCATGCCATCTGTCTTCTACTATGCCCCTTCCTTCATATCTTTCCCCCGACTCCACACTAATGGTCCCTTTCTAGTTACTGAATTCTACAGGTATTTTCAGACTAAACCTACACATCTAAAGGTTTAATGCTAAGATCCACATTTAGGCAAGAACATTTGACGTTTGTCTTTTTTTGGTCTAGGTTACGTCACTCAGGATAGTTTCTAGCTCCATCCATTTGCATGAAAATTTCATGTCCTTTTACACATTTGACCACATTTTCACTATCCATTCATCAGTTGATGGATGTCTAGGCTATCTCCATGACCCAGCTATTGTGACTAAATCATCTCTGAGCATGGATAGGCATGTGTATCTATAGTAGGAAATAGAGTCCTTTGGGTATATCTCCAGAAGTGGGATAGTTGGGTCTTGGGGTAGATCTATTTCTAATTCTTTGAGGAACTGCCACAATGCTTTGTACCACCACCAACAGTACACTAGTGTTCCCTGTTTCCCACAGTCTCCCAGCATTTGTTGTCTTTTATTTTCTTAATCTGAGCTATTCTGACTTGGGTAAAATGAAATCTCACAGTAGTTTAGTTTGCATTTCCCTGTTAGCCAAGGATACTGAACACCTTAAAAAAAACCTCTTAGCCATTGATCAATGTGGGTTTTATTTGTTTGTTTGTTTGTTTTTGTCTTGGTTTTGGTTTGTGTGTGTGTGTGTGTGTGTGTGTGTGTGTGTGTGTGTGTGTGTGTGTGTGTGTATGTGCCAAAACCATGCTGTTTTTACTACTATGGCTTTGCACTATAATTAAACTCTGGGATGTTGATACCTCTGGCAGAGTTTTTATTGGTTAGAATTGTTTTTGCCATCTGGGTTTCTTTGTGCTTCCAACTAAAATTTTAAGATTGTATTTTCAATTTCTGTAAAAGAGCTGCTTTGGAATTTTGATGAGGATTGCATTGAATCTGTTGGTTGCTTTTAGTAGGATGGACATTTTCATACTATTAATCCTATTGAACCATAAGTATGGGAGATATTTCCGTTTCCTGGTATATTCTTCAATTTCTTCAGTGTCTGAAAGTTTTTGTTTTGTTGAAGGTTTTTATTTCCTTGGTCATATTTATTCCAAGATGTTTTTATTTTGGAGGCTATTGTGAATGTGATTTCTTTGTTAGTATGCTTGTCATTTGTATATTAAAAAATTACTGATTTTGTGTTAATTTTGTATCCTGATACTTTGTTGAATTAGCTTCTCAGATTTAGGAGATTTCTGTTGGAGATTTTAGAGTCTTCTGTGTATATAATAATACCGTAAGGATTTTTTTTAAAAACTTCTTCCTTTCCTATTTGTATCCTCCTTTTCTCCTTATTTTGTCTTATAGCTGTAGTCAAGACTATGTTGAACAAGAATGAGAAAGTGGACATCCGTATCTTGTTTCCAGTTTTTCTCCATTTAGCATGATGTTGACTGGTGGCCTATTATCTACGTCTTTGCTATATAGGGCTATATCCCTGTATCCTTAGTTTCTCCATGACTTCTATCATGAAAGGATGTTTAACTTTATTAAAGGTCTTTTCTGTATCTAATGAGATGATCATGTACTCTATGTTCTTGAATCTGGTTATATGGTGGATTACATGTATTCATTTACATATGTTGAACCATTTCTGGCTGGAAGCCAGTTTGATCACTGTAATACTGTTTTGATGTGATCTTGAATTTGGTTTGTAAGTATTTTGTAGAGAATTTCTGTGTCTATGTTAACCAGAAAGATTGGTCAATGATCCTCTCCAATTTTTTGCTGAATATTTGTCTGCTTTTGGTATCAGGGTACTGCTAACTTCACCAAAAGAAATTAGAAAAGATATTTTTCTATCTTATGGACTTATTTGTGGATCATCGGTATTAGTTCCTTGAAAGTCTTGTAGATTCCTGGGCTTGTTTTATTTGGAAGAGTAGAACTTACTGCTTCTATTCATTAGGTGTCATGGGCCTGCTTAATTTATTTACTTCCTTGATTTACCTCTGGAAGGTCATGCACATCTAGAAATTCACCCAAATCTTTTATATTTTGAGCGTAGTGTAATATAAAAATTTAAAGCATGACCTTATGGTTTTCTCAATAGGTTGGGTATAACAGATAAGCGTTGGAGATAAAAAGCTCCAAACATCTTTTTGGCATGGCTCTACTCCATGCTCCGCACCCCCACTTCCACCCTTTACCTCTGGACCCCTTAGGGTTGACCATCTATCAATAGGCGTCCTTGTTGTTATTTGCTTGTTTGTTGTTTATTTATTTAAAATTACAAAATGGGTTGTGAGGAGGAGATAGAAGGCAGTTATCAAGATAAGGCCAGCGTTCTTATTCCTCTTATTCCTTCCTGGAGGAAATTCATTTATTTAACTTTTTATATGGAACAGGAAATATCTCAAAGAATATAGCTCACCACAGCTTATTGAACTAAAAATGTAGATTGTCACATGCTAAAATCCTGGTGATGGGAAGCCACTAGCCATGTTTCAGTGGACCATGTCAGAAGATAATTATCTCACTCTCTGAGAGTTTTGACACTTATCCCAGATATACAGACAGTTAACATTTCAGACCTCAATTTTATGTTCAGGATGTATTGAAACAACACAAGTCAGTGTCTCATTCCCTGGAAAAGCCTTCTAATGGGATATTTTTCACTCTGGAACTTTATAAGGTGAGGCTTATTCATTATAATATCTTGGTTTATAATTTAGGAATGGCTTTTATTTTTTGACTATAGTCAAAATTTGGAAAGCTTAATAATCTCATTGGGTTAAGTTTCTTGGCCAAATTATATAGAAAATATACTCTTTTATACCTCTTTTCCCCCCCAGTTGACCTGAACTTACAAGCGATATCAGAACAAAATTAATTCAAAGCCATAGAAAAGAATGGGGGTTTAGTTAGAGTTTCTATTGCTGCAAAAAGACGCCATGACCAAAAAGCAATTCGGGGAGGAAAGGGTTTATTCAGCCCACACTTCCATATCACTGAATGAAACCAGGACAGGAACTCAAACAGGCAGGAACCTGGAGGCAGGAGCTGATGCAGAGGCCATAGAAAGGCGCTGCTTCCTGTCTCAAAATCCACTTCTCGCTTAGCTTGCTTTGTCATAGAACCCAGAACCACCAGCCCAGAAATAGCACCAGCCACCACGGGCTGGGCCTTCCCTTGTCAATTGCTAATTAAGACAGTGCCTTACATCGGATCTTATAGAGGCACTTTCTCAACTGAGGTTCCCTTCTTTCAGATACCGCTAGTTTGTGTCAGGTTGATATAAGAGTAGATAGCGCATACGGGAGTCTTGGAATTTACCCATGCTTCTCCATCCCCATTGCTCCAAAGCAATTGTGTGGTAAGATAATTTTTCCTCTTCTGTAAACGGAGTTCTGTTGAGCTAGATGATCGGTTTGTTCATCAAATGTTGACCCAGCATCCACTAGAAGACACATCCCACCAGGGATTGATAGGGTGGGCAATCATGCTAATAAAGTCCTTGCTTTCTTCATACTCAGTAGAAACCAATAGTTAAAAAAAAAAGAAGAAGAAGAGAAAAGAAAAGAAAGGAGAAAAAAACCGTAATTAGTGATTGGTGTTATGTTGAGAAACACAATGCAGTGAGGTGAGAGTAAACACCCAGGAGCTGACTTCAGAGAGTGTGGTCCCAAAAGGCCTCTCTGGGGAGGTGACATTTATGCTGAGACTTGGCAATTAACAAGCCACTTCCTGAACGGTGGGATGTAATTACACCAGGAAGCTGGAGCTCCAAGTGCAAAGACCCTAAGGCGATCAAGCTTGCTTACGGAACACAAAGAAAGCAGAGATGCACTTCAGCCGTTGCCGAGTTCTCCCCAGTTCTGGAAGTGCACATTATCACTAATGCTATTGTACAGCATGATTCATACAAATGAAAACATCAAGAGCACACCGGCCTGAGATGACCCTGGATCTGTCTCTGTCACAGGCTTAGTGGGTCTGAATGTGACCCAACTGTGGAATTTGAGGATGTGACTGTGGTTGATCCTTGGAAGTGGGTATGACGCAACTGATGGACTTACAGAGAGATCTCATTTTGGCTATCCTGACTCTCACAGGCTTATCAGCACTAAGGATAATTATCGAATAACCATTTCCAGCACCCTGGGGAAAATGAATTCTGTGTGTTTTCTACCCCTGTAGGAATCGGGGACTTACTACTCTAGTGGTATTGCTTTGTGTGTTTATGCTGGCTCCCTCCCTTAACATGCCTGTTGTAATAATAAGATGGTATTAATACCTTGAAGCCATGTTGTAAGGAACCGTCTGTGGACTGATATAAAGCCCTGATAAAAAAAAAAATTTGCGTCAGTATGCAGCAAAATAGAAATCTAAACAAGTGGGGTGCTTTTTAAATGAAATTAAGTCCATTAAAAATGAAGCAAAGCCTTTTCAAAAAATTTCATTAAAATGAATTTTTATTATGAAGATACAATGTAAATGGCATTTTAGAGGCAGGGATGAACTGTAGC
This sequence comes from Acomys russatus, assembly GCF_903995435.1. Classification (NCBI taxonomy): domain Eukaryota; kingdom Metazoa; phylum Chordata; class Mammalia; order Rodentia; family Muridae; genus Acomys; species Acomys russatus. Next base: position 55,555,293 of record NC_067156.1, on the reverse strand, counting down.
CTTTTATCAGACTTGCCCTCCACCATCGATATTCTCCTAGACCCTGAAGTCTGTCTGGGGGCCTGGGTACCACAGAATGGGTACAGCACTTATCTCTTCCTTCTTCCTGACTTCAGCTACAACGTGCTCAGCTACTTCAAACTCCCGTCACTGCCTCCTTCTTTCCAGGACGGACCATACCTTCATACCTGAGTTCTCCCCTCGTCTCTCCATTATCTCTCCCTCCTTAAACTCTTTTTACTAGATATTTAGTCAGAAAGTAACTGTTGTAGCAGCACTCTGGAAAGGCTGCAGCAGTAGTAGCTGGTGAAGAGAACACAGAGACTCTGAAGCGCCGGTGGAAGCCTTTAGGTCTTTGGGAAAGCACTTTCACTGGCATGCCATTTCTACGCCTGGAGTAGGACTCTCAGATGTTCAATGTGTATACTTAGTTTGGCTTGACTTAGCATAGAGGACCACGACGTTTAGGTGCTCTCAGGGAGTTCCACCAGCTCAGCTTTTCAGAAGGAGCCCCAGCGGACACAGCCATCCTTACATGGTTGCCTGGCGAGCTGCTCTGCCTTCACTTCACAAAGCTGTAACGTGGCCCGAGCTCTGCTCCCTGTACTCATCACCTCCACGCTGACCTTAGTCTGAGCTCGTCTTCGAATGAATACCGATGGGTGACAGGCCGGTTTCTCCGAGAGCTATTACCATGCAAAAGTGGAGAAAACGCAATCGGGTTCTGGTGTTAGTCACACCCAGTGAGGTCAACTGCTGCAACTGGAGGTTTCTGAGGATGCAGGTTTTCTGATAGAACTGACTTCCACTCCCCATCAACACAGAGGAGGAGAGTCTGAAAGTAGCCAAGGCATCTGCTCAGCTCCATCTATGAAGGCCTTTCAAAGACCGCCCAGCTCTTGCCTTTTCAGCACATCCGAGAACTTGCCAGAACACCTCTATGATACCATGCCTATCTCATGCAAAGATCTTGCCTGTTTTTGGACAAACCAATGATTTTGTCTCTCACCAGGCTGTGCAGACTCTCAGCCTCATTAGGACTATGAGAGAATGTCTGGACTGCGAAGGAGCCTGGCACTGCAGTTCATGGTCTGTTTTCATCATGAACACTCTCGAGTTCGTGGTCTTCAGTCATCAGGAGACATAGCATTATTATGTGTCCTCTGAACTTGGAGCCGTAGTGTCAAGATCAAAATGAGATAAGTGTGGGACAGCACATTGGAAAAGTGTAGATAAAATGTTACTGAAATGTTCACATGTAAATAGAGGGTTCAGTCACGTTACTTCACATGTGCATCCCATGTACAAGCAGACATGCAGTTGCTTGCTATGCATGTTCATCCTGAAGAAAATGGGAACAGACATGGAGCACACATTGGGAAGGACTTCCACAACGCAAGAAGAAAATGGGAACAGATATGGAGCACACATTGGGAAGGACTTCCACAACGCAAGAAGAAAATGGGAACAGATATGAAGCGCACATTGGGAAGGACTTCCACAACGCAAGAAGAGCCTTAAAAGGCTGAAGGGGAGCCTGGTGTGGTGGCACACACCTGTAATCCCAGCACTCAAGGAGACAGAGGCAAGCGGATCGCTGTGAGTTCGAGGCCAGACTGGTCTACAAGGGGAGTCCAAGACATCCAGGGCTACACCACAGAGAAACCCTGTCTCAGAAAACCAAAAGGAGAAAGAAAAAGAGATGTGTGTATGTGTGTGTGTGTGTGTGTGTGTGTGTGTGTGTGTGTGTGTGTGTGTGTGTAAGTAGGTGCTGTATAGAATTCCTCATCTCCTCTAGGAAAGACAATGAAGAAAATGCCTGGTTCACTGTTCTACTGTTTCATGAGAGGGTTTCACAGTGATACCTAAATATTTTCTAGTTAAATCTAGCCAAGTGAAACAGGGAAAATCAGAGCATGGAAGTTTACCATTGTCTGCTGAATTATGTCTTCCTTTGTGGGGCTCCCATTGCCCCCAGACTTGATACACCCAAGTAAGCATACTGGACACTAAAAGCAAAGGTCAGGGCCTCCCCGTCTAGCCCATGTGCTATGCATTGGTGCAAGAGTGGACTTACTGCCTGTTTTACCTGACTTAAATGTTCTTCTTTAGACTTCCAAAACATCTAGGCTTAACTTCTTATTAGTACTTGCTGCTCCACGCTCCAAGTCTTTAGATAAGTTTTGCCTGAGAGGCTCCTCTGTAGGTAAGTATCCCTCACTTGTGATAACAGGAGAGATTCCGCATGCTGAGTGAATGGATGAGTGTGTGTACGACTTGACTGGAAGGCTCACGTCTAGCTTTTTTGCTTTCTTCCAGTTTCCTTTCTTGACTGTTTCTCAAAACACAGCTGTCTTGCAGAAACCCCTATAAACGTTTGATTTACGAACACAAGAATGCTTTATTCTGTTGACCTTGCTAAGGACAAGCAGCATTATCTTTCAAGTCCAGCTCTACATTTCCAAATGCTGAGATCCTCTCACTGCCATCTGCCCCCAGAAGCACTTACTCAGATAAGTGATTGACAGTCTCCTGACCTGAGGGTTTTGGGGCAATGTGGCACCAGTTTTTTAAGCTAGACCTGAAGTGATTGTTGCCCACTCATTAGGTGAGGGTGGGGACAGTTCCCTTTGTCTTTCTTAAAGCTGCAAAGAATATTCCAGAAGCAATGTCTGCAACATACCCAGGAAGGAAGGAGCTAAGTGCAGAGTCCTCTGTTAGCATCACTCTCATGGATGTAACCCATCAGTCTGTGCTCACCCAAGCAGGATGGAAGGTGGGAGGCTTACAAGAGCCTTTCTCTGTGAGAACAGTGGGAGCCCTCTTCTGAGCTCTGCTGAGCACTGCTCTTTGGTCCCAGGTCTTTGCTCTGCTGCCATCTCTAAGAGAAGGCTGGAATACTGTAGCACTTTCCAAGAGGCACAAGGTGTGTGGAAAATGTGTGAACTTTGTTGGCTAAAGTGGATTGGCCTTTGGACAAAGAGCTTTTTCAAGCCAGGAGATATTATACTTTAATCCCAAGTTTCTGTTCCTTTCTTTTGGAAGGATATTCACTTACTTTAGTTCTTTAGGATTTTAAAAAATTGCCCTTCACTTTTTCTCTTATATATACGACTGTATATCCCCATTATGCCTTATCATTTTCCCCTTAAGAGCTTAGTATCCTTTCCATTTTTCTATTTGCTTTCAAACAAGCAAGCCAGCTGACTTTGGACTAACAATTGCTTTTAGTAAAGGAAACATGATTTTATAAGTCTTAGACATTTGGCATTTAAAAAAATATATAAAGGGCTTCCTTCATACACTGCACCCATGTAGCTGCCATTAATTGTAGCACATCAATGAGAGCTGAGTAGACTATTTCTGTCTTTAATTTCAATGATGGTTTAAGGCAACCTGGTGCGTAGTATTCAAGACTTAGACCCTCTACTTCGGCTTGGAGGAGTGTAGCAGAAGAAATGGTGCCTGTTACTTTGTGTTTAGGAAGATTTTAAAAGTTTAAAATTTTATTGAATATGTCATCTCGAGTTATATTTTTATTTTAAAAAATTTGAAGAATAAATAATAAACCAATTGTGATACCTACTACCCAGAAGCAGTATATCATTTTTTTAATCTAGATAAGTATTGGAAAGGCAGGAGCTTCTCTATAATAGCAAATCTGTAATTCAGAAGTCTGAGTGTGTTTATGCAGCAGAAGGAGCTGGGTGCTTGCCTGCTGCCAGCATGATGTATTGGCACACCCAGAATGCACTAGGTCCTAGGAACACCAAGGCTCCTGTGTTTCCATGTGTATTAGTTACTTTTCTGTGGGCTTTGATAAAATGGCACAATTTAAAACAAAGTAGGGAAACAAACTACTCTTTTTGGAGGGCTTACAATTTGGGTGTGCACTGTCCACAATGGTGGGGAAAGCACGGCAGCATGCAGGTGAGGCTGGGCTGGGAGTCGGGAAGCAATGGGGTCATGTTTCCCCTCCCCCAACCTCTAGAAGAAGAAAATGAACAGGAAGCGGGGACCCATTTTCTTCGGCAAAGTTCTACCTCCTAACAGTTCCATAACCACCCCAAATAGTACCATACCAGGAAAGCAGGTGTTCGAATGCATGGCTCTATGGAGTACGGACATTTCATATTCAGACCTCAGCACCATGGAATTATGGACAGGACAGGCACCTGATGCATTCCAACAATGCTTCTATCTACAAATGTCTCCCAATCAACTACTCTTGCACTCCCATGCCATAATACTTAGAAGTAGGAGGGATTTTAGTTTTCCAGTGTGTGTCAGTAATAGTACAGTGGGAATAACAAAACCCTTTTGTCAAAAGCAGCCTTACTCCTAGCAGAATGTATATATTCGCATTACATATGTATACTTACATATGTACATCCATATGCATATGCAGAGCAAAGGGAGATGGTTGTTTTTCTCTATGAGCCTCACAGCTGTATTTTATCGCATATACCGATCTTTGCATTTGGTGTCCTTTTTCAGACTTTCTTATCGTCTGTAGCATTCATTTTGATGAAAATCTTGGCTGACAGAGGAGTATATCCAGGTCAGTAATCCGTTTCATTGGAAGAATTAAAATTGTTCTCTGAAGTTTCCAGCAAACATTTCTCATAGCAGCAGAAGCATTAAAAATGCTAATGGTCTAAGCTGCGTTGTGCTTGGATGTTTTCTCTGTTTGGAATATTTAGCTAGGCATGGGCTACTTGTTGTTCTTGTCAAGGATGGACAGGTTCTCAGGATGTTCCCTCCCAGCACACATGTGCAAAGAAACACAGTCCCAGTGTTATCTATGACACAGGCTGCTTTTCCCTTAAGAACTCAAACTGTGATAGGCCTCAGGAAAAGACTGACAATTAAAAATAGCTCAACCCAAGCCCAATTCCTTTTGTTTAGACAGCTTCCCTGTATTGGATTGCTGAGAGCTCTGCCTCATTTATGACCTTCCCTGCAAGGTGGTGCTAGTATGGAATTCTGTTCTACTGTGCGCATGGAGGTAATGGAAGGGCAAAGCCTGGCACCTTGCATAGAGTGGCTGCGCTGTCATGTGAACTGGACTGGATATGGTAGCCGTGAGGGTCTGTGTGTTCTGCATTCCCCTCCCCAGAGCTCTGCGCCTTCAATGATTCTCTGAACTTTTATGACTCTTAAGGCAGAGAGCGAGCTTCTCCAGCTCCACATGCCTAGGCTCTGAGGCATTTCCTCAGGCCTTTTTTCCTGTTTACCTTCTGAGGAATAAGTTACACAGCTCAGGGCACACACCCATCAAGAGCCACCAGCATTATCCTAGGCTGCTGTTCTCTTTCTATCTCCATAGCTTCTCCACAGAGCAAGGCTAACATTTCAACACGAAAACAGCCACTTCTCAGCATTGAATTCATATTTTATATTCATCATTAGGGGTTCGATGACTGCGATGAATGTTATGACCTAAAGCAACTTGATGGGGGAAGTGTTTATTTCATCTGCTTCCACATCTCAGTCCATTATTGAGGGAAGTCTGGGTAAGAGTTCAAGAACCTGGAAGCAGGAACTGAAGTAGAGATCATGAAGGAAGGCTGCCTATTAGCTTCCTTCCTTCCTTCCTTGCTTCCTTGCTTGCTTGCTTGCTTTCCTTTTGTTTTTTCAAGACAGGGTTTCTCTGTGTAGCCTTGGCTGTCCTGAACTTTGTAGACCACTCATAGTGGTCTACCACACATAGTGGGCTGACCTACTTGTATTAATCATTAATTAAGAAAATGTCCCACAGATTTGTCTATAGCTAACCAGAGAGAGGAATATTCTCAATTGAGGTTCCTGCTTGTCTGATGACCCAAGCTTGTATCAAATTGACAAACAAAACAAAACAAAAAAACACCCAAAACCAAGCCACACCAAAACAAAACAACAAACCCCAAAGACCAAAACAAAACAAAACACCCAACCAGCACAGTATGTTTCTCAGTTGGTTGTTGAGATCTTTCCTTGAAATATGCTTAAATATTTCATAACTCTGAAACAAGTATTCAGGCATCTACACAAAAGTAGATAGCCAAGTGAGCTATCTTCCAGTCAGGTCCCCAAATCAAGAAATAATACGAGCACCTCAGGCTCCATTGCTTGCATCCTTCAGAGTACCATGTCTCAAAGGCAGCCCTTGCTGTCTAGTAGCGACTCAAGTTTGCCTACTTTAAAGCTTGGATGGGGCCAAATAATGCATCTTGTACTATGTTGTACCCTCTAGTTTTGCCCAGCATTTTGTTTGTGCCCTTTACCTGTTGTCTAATGAGACCTTGTGTTTCTTCTGCTTCATTGATGAGCAAAGTTGTTCCAGTTGGGGCTCTCACTCATGGTGGGGCTACACCCAGCCTTGTATGTCACTTTTGGTTGAATGCATACCTACACATGTGGATTTCAAAGACAAGAAGTTTGGTTTGGAAATTTAAAATTGAAGTTTGTCATTGGACTGTGGTAGCTTGGTTAGGGAGAAAGAGAAAACCAGGGGTATGGGATAAGACCATGGCAATATTTGAAAGAGAAGTCTTTGAGATAATAGATAGGATTATACACATTTTAAATTAAGAACAGTGTTTGTCCCACGGTTGGGGTGAGTATGTATCATAGCACATTTGTGGAGATCGGAGGACAACTTGTATACGTTGATTTTTTCCTTTTACCACATGGGTTCCTAATATTGAACTCAGGTTGGCAGGCATTTGCACTAGTAAGCTACTAAGTCCTTGCTATGGACAGGGACTTTGGAAGGCTCTCTGAAGTTCTTCTGTCTTCTGTTCTCATGAGCGCCTTATCTTGTGTTTCTTTTCCTGGGGACTGACTTGCTTCAGAGTTTCCTCACTTCTGATGTGTGCAGGAAAGAAATGCATCTATTCCCGTTCACTTAGACACTGCTACTTACCAAGGGTTAGAAGGCAAATCAGATCAGTAACTAATGCCTTCTGAGACACCAAGGAAAACAGAGAGAAAGGCTCTTAGGTAACAGGAGCACTGAAAATACATCTGTCTGTCGTCTGTATACCTGTCCTTCTCTGTCCTTTATCTCTAATTTTCATTTGCTAGGATTACCTAGGCTGGTTATAAAATTCAAACATTATAAGAATATGTAATATAGAGATTAATATTCCCATTTAACATCCTGTACACTCTCATATCCAATAACATCCCCAGTTTCCTGGCTTCTTTTTTCATTTCTGTTTCAACAGCTCAAACTACAATATACTTGTATACAGGTATGAAAATGTCACAAGGAAACACACTGTATATTTGCTAAAGAAAGTTAAGAATGCCAAAACTATTATTGAATATTTTGTTTCAGTTTTGTGCTGCCTTGCTTCATTTATGTTTCCAATCTATTAAATTGTGTGACTAAGAAATTAGTTTAAAACCCTACATATGTGCTAGTCTGCAACGTTTATCTTTTACATTCAGTGCAGCTTGTCTATTTTTCCTTTGAGTATCATTGATAATTAAGCTTAAGGATCTTGCTTTGACATGCTGGCCATTATCGTATGTCCCAAGCAGCAATTACCATAGTATAAATTTAAGAATAAATAACAAAGAATAACTCATAGTTGAAAAGGAACTAGAAATTTGGAGGCATGGCAGGCTGCCCATTGATTTCCACATGCTCAGCAAGAGATAAAACATGAATCATCATGATTTTTTTTTTCTTACCAAAATTTGGTTCGCATTCACCAAATCCACAATCTTTGTTAAAAATGAAATATATCACACAGGATGGTGGGACATCACAGCAAAGGCCAGTGGATGACTGTGAGCTCTAGGCTAGTAAGAGTGACATACTGTATATGATGTTTCTATTTCACTTCTTGAATTCATTAAGTAGATTCATTCTCCTTATTTAAACTCTTTGGTATTTGACAATTATTATTTCTTCTTTCTACTTTATCTATCTATCTATCTATCTATCTATCTATCTATCTATCTATCTATTGTGACACCTTGGGCCTCAAGCATGTGAGGCAGTACTCTGCTACTGAGCTTTATCTCCAGGTCACTTTTATTTTTATTTTTATTTTTGAAAGAGCCTCACTAAAATTACCCAGGCTGGTCTTGAACTTACTCTGCACCTCAAGCAGGCCTTGAACTTGTGAACCCCCGTTTGATTAGTCAGATTTGTTAGTAGAACCCCACTAGAGTAGAGCTGAGGTTCTGTATTGAGACAACATAAGCACCTCATACCTTTGTGACCTTGAACAAGGGATAGATTTTCTCCCGAGATCCTACTTCTGGGAAAGTCTTTACCTCCAAGAAATGTGAATGTGGGATGGGCTCAGCAATGGAGGCGCTCTTTATTTTCTTCACATTCTCAAGTTTGTCAAGCAGCATGGTCGATCGCCACACAGAATCTTACAGGAGGCAGGGCACCACAATGCTAAAGAGGCCAGCTCTGAACTTGGACTCCCTGCATCCCTTCTGCTTGGACACCTCCAAGTTGTTTGTCCTTGAATGAGTTTCTTACTATTTTCTTGTGCTTCATTTTTCCACGTTAAATGGAGTCACAATTACTACAATGGAAGATGCTCAAGATACTCAAAGGACACAATCCATGAACATCACATGTATTGGCACTGTTGTATAGAAAAGCCACCTCTCATCTTGAATGTTTGAAAAGTGGCCAGTCCATTATATGCCAAGAAGATAATGGTTTGGTACCCATGACAAAGATGTGATTATTAAACTGTATTCAATTTACTTCTCTTTCTTTTCTTTTCTCTCTTTCCCTCCCTCCTACCTTCCACTTCCTTTGTTTCCTTCCTTTTTTCCTTCCTTGATCCCTCCCCTTCCTTTTAAATGTGGCTACTAGAAATTTGACATTGTTTAGGTGGTCTTGTGGTCTTGTGTCTTTGTGGATTGCGTTACAATTATCTTGAGCAGCTTAAATCTAACAAGTCCTTAGCCATGTCCAGCCTTTACTCTGCAGGTACTTTAAATACCTCTTTATGGTATGTCTGTTATTCTGACCACATTAAAATTATATCATCAGCCATAATAAGGGTGACAGTTTTAAGCAGAATTGTCATCACTGGTAGATATACTTTGGGCACAATCACATCAAGGGTTTCCTTCAACACTGGACTGAGTAATGACTGCAAACTAATTACAGCAAGCATATTGCACTTTGCTTTGCAGTAACAGCTTCCTACCAGCTGTTTCCTTTAGCAGTTGTTCATTTCAAGTAGGTACCAATGTGCTGGAGTGTGAGATGCTAGAATGCAATTCCAATTCTTTGCTTAAAATTGAGATTTTTCTTTTTTTTTTTCTTTTTTTTTTTAACTTGTTTTTTTTTTTTTCCTCAAGGGCTCTTTAACATCTACACCGCTCTAAGGCTAATTTCATAGCACCCTTTCTGGTCTATCTTTTTTTTTTTTTTAAAGTAAAAAAAAGTCTCTTGAAGATTATATGCAGAATGGCACAAAATCTCAAGTTTAATTAAGCTTTAGCAAAAATATCCTTTAACCATTACATTTGTTTCTTGCTTTATTCCCTCATAGCCTGCAACTCTACTGAAGTACACTTTCAAGTAGAGATTCAATAGAGCCATTTAGAGTAGTCGTTACTGTAGATTAAATAACTATTCCCATATGGCTTGTGAAATATATAATCTGTACTCCTCTCTGGATAATAAATACAGTAAGTAACTACTTACCATCCCCGAGGCCATCACTTTGTCACTTCTTGCCAGTTTTTCTTTATTATCTATCAATGAGTCTTTGCATTAACTCGTTCCGTGCAAGAGACATGCTCTACATGCTGATCGTACACAGGGAACGTCCCTCAGATTCTTCTTACCCCAGGAGAGGTCAGGTGACCACCATTGATGCTTGCTGTTGATTGAGCCCTTGCTGTGTGGTAGGTCCAAGAAATTGGCACAATGCTTAATGGTTCATAAGCATAATCTCGCATAGATCTTCTCCAAAATTGTTTGAGTGGCATCACTGTTACTGCAGAGTCTGGGAAATGGAGAATCATATTACCATGGACAATAAGAGGAAAAACAGAGACTCTGGTCTGGATTTGTCTGACTTCAAGAACCAATATCTCCACGGTTGATTTGGGGGCTCCACAGAGCTGTGAGTATTTCGAGGCCTGTGTTGACGGACCCACTGGTGTGGTAGGGATATTATATTGCGATGCTTGTATAGTTATGTCTTACCATCCTGGGATATTTGCTTATATATGTTTTATATCCTACAAAGTAAACCATACAGTGATATGTGCATGACGTAGCTGACAAAGATTATAGATATTGTAAATACATGTTCAAGACAACCCCCATCACCATGGGATCCATCACTAAAACCGTTTGTAAGTTTTGCCACAGTCTTGGAAGAGTGAAGATGCTTCTTACCATTCACGCACAGACTGTAGCACAGGAAATGAAAAGCAACAAAGAACCTGATCCAACGTACAGAGCTTTTTAACTGACAGATGTGCTTGATCAGGGAGACTTCTTGGACCTTATCTTTATATCACCTTAAGAGAAGCTCCAGGCTCAGGATGTTCTTTCTTTTGGTGTTAACACACAACTGCTTTCCTTTCATCCTAAGTGAATCAAAGCCATCAGCACTCGGCTAGTGCTGCCTGTCGCGACTACCTATTTTCACCCTGACTTGGATCCCTGCCTCCTTTCTGTTGATGTGTCCTGGAACTCTCTGATAAATGGCTGCCTAATTGCTCCAAGTCTTCCTGTCTCCAATGAAGCAAAAGTGAGTGGGGTCACTTTTATTGCCAGGGCCTCTGATTACCCCGAACAAAAGACACACAGTTATTTTCTGAACAACAGCCTGCACTGAAGGTGGGTATCTGAAGAGTAAGTGCAGGGAATGAGAATGTTTAAAACACTATTGATATTACTTATCATCAGAAACCAAAGAAAAGGGAAATCCTGGATTCCCTGTTACAGGAATCAACATTTTCTCCTAATTCATTTCCTTGAGAGTTGTGTCTGAGCACAGGTATGTCCTCTGCTCACAGGCACCAGAACATCAGTGTACTCAGGAAGGCAGGGAGGAATTCAATCCATCGCCAGAGCTAAGAGTCTCAGAGTGGGCCAACGGATGACAAGAGCAGTAATCGGGTCTTCCAGTGGCCTGTCACCACAGTGAATCCATCCAGACCAGAGCTGGTGACTCATGGTGCCAACTGTAGCAACTGGACACCAGCAATAGGGACCAAAGAATAATGTTAGTGGCCTAGTTAAGAGAAATGAGGTCCCAAGCCCCTTCTCAAGAGTCTCATCTTGGGATGTGGCTGGCTGGAGTTCCCTAACACGGTGCTTGCTTTTCATGCGCAAAACTGTAAGTAAAAATCAATCAATCAATCAATCAGTCAATCAGTCAGTCAACCAATCTATCTCAGGGCTACAGAGATGGCTCCATGGTTAAAGAGTAGTTGCTGTTCATATCACTATAATAAGCACCTTGGTATGTTAGGGTTATTAAACTTATGGGAGCTAAAAGCCATCCTGAGATTGAGTAAGGGATTTGTATGTTAAGATGTTTAAAGAGTACTTGCTGTTCATATCACTATAATAAGCACCTTGGTATGTTAGGGTTATTAAACTTATGGGAGCTAAAAGTCATCCTGAGATTGAGTAAGGGATTTGTATGTTAAGATGTTGATCATATATGAAATAGTTGACTTTATTTCTCTCAAAACTGAAGGATAAGATAAAGAGAACAATATGCTTGTTAAAACCATAGTCAGAGTCCAGTGCTCACTACACTTTTTTTTTTCTGTTTTATTTGGGGTTCCTTAGTGCCTCTACCTCCCTTCCAACCCTGCCCTCCTCCCCCAAACCCTAGGTAGGAGAGAAAGAAAGTTAAAAGAGAAAGGGGACATAGGCCTCTTTAGACTTAGTTCCAGCTAGTTAGGGTTGGTGATTTCTTCAGAAAAATACCAATTTCTGTAGTCAGGATATCTATCAGTCCAGCTACAGCAAACAACAAATGTGGAAGCAGGAAAAACAAACAGCCTTCCTCTTCCTCTGTCTGTCTCCTCCAAGCACTCACCTTCTTCTCTTTCTGGGCTCTTATATTTATACCCTCTCAGAGTCCTCAAAATTAAACTAACTGCAGCTGGCAAAGAAGCCCCTCTCTGAGCAGCACGATGCAATTATCAACTGTGGATAAAGCAAGGAAGTCCCATATCCCACACTTGAGATTAAAACAAAACCATATTTACATAGCATAACGGGATTTTTTTTCCCAGACAGGGTTTCTCTGTGTAGCCTTGGCTGCCCTGGACTTGCTTTGTAGACCAGGCTGGCCTTGAACTCACAGTGACCCACCTGCCTCTGCCTCCCAAGTGCTGGGAATAAAGGTGTGTGCCACCACTCCCAGTTGTGCATAACTGAATTTTTAAAGAAAGCAAAGCTTCTACTACAGATCTGTGCATCTGTGTGCTTGCAGAAGGGGTACCACAGTGAGGAGAAGGGATATCGTGACATGTGTCACAAATGCAGAACACTAAAATGTTTACTGCGAAGCTTGTGAGATGCATACATTTTCAGTCACCAATCCTTCACATGATTTTGATTAATACTGATAAAAAAAAAAAAAAAAAGCCCATGGCCATTTGCCAGCCCTGAAGGGTCAGGCAATAGGTTTGACTGAGAGCGAAATCGTTGCCGATTTTGGCAGCAGGGAAGTTGCTCACTGCTTGGTACTTACCCTGCAGCCACTGCTGTGAACCAAGAAATAAATATGGGTTAGTCATGTAGAGAGCAGAAAATAGCACAGAAAGATAGAGAACTGCTTTAATTTCCTCCACACTTGCCCAAAAGTCAGCAAATGTTCTTGAGCTTCTTTAAAGGGGCAAAAGATTTGGGCAGCCGATACTGGCTGCTGATGTTCAATTTGATTTTCCTTGACTGATTGAAGAAAGTCTCCTGAGTGAGGTATTCATGTGAACACCAGATGAAAAATTAATATAACTTAAGGGATCAAATAGTTTCCTTCAGTCCATGTAGCACTTGCTCTTAATTCTTGACAGAACCCTTTTCCTTTTGTGTCTCTCTTCTTACAGAGAGAACCTATTGGGCCTTTTTATTTATTTATTTTTAATGAGCTCTCTGTTCTTTCCTCCCTTTGGCCAGCTGTGCACAGAGCTGGTGTGAGTTCTGCCTGTGGGCCTTGTTTTTCATGGTCATGACTTATACACTCGTGGGCTTATGCTATAATGTTGCCTGGGAAGTGGGGGGAGAAATGCATGAAAAGGGCCCCTCAGTGGTTTGAAGGAGTCAGGAAAGGTCTGCATGCAGTTCCAGCTCCTCAGTCCCCACTTTAGAGCATCTAAGGGACAACAGTCAAATGGAAGGATGACCCTGGAGCCTATTGAGGAGTTCTACTGATGGGACATAACAGATGTCTTCACGGTGACCACCGCACCAGGTTCCTTCCTCCTTACACTGCTGCACATCATGTTACCTTTGGTTTCCTGACTGTGTGGGAGAATCAAGCCCTACCCAGCATCCTGTACAATGTAAGGATCTTACAGAAAACTCTTCACAGCTCCTTTACCGTTCCCTTTAGAACTGGTCCTTAAATTTAAAAATAACTCCCTGTCCTACATTTTCCTTTTGTTTTTTTTTTCCCCCATTTAACTTAATCTCAGCAATTATCTTGACAGATTTAAAGTAAAGTGCTTCATTCACGTAATAAAATTTGATTGACACTTTTAATGTGCAGAAGAGGTTAGGATGTCGCTGTAGCATTAATAAACTTTGAAACTTCACATAGCAAACGCCAAACACACGTTTAGAAAAGGGGATTCAAAAAACCATGAAAATATTCTTAAGTATTACCTTACCAGGAAAAACTTGGGCTTAATTACAGTTAAGGTTTATTTTAAATTTCTTATATCTATTTTAATAGAGTAGGAGGTATTATATATATATTGTAAGTACACAGTTTGATTTTGCTGTTGTTTTGTTTGTTGGTTAGTTTGGCTTTTCCACACAGGTTTTCTCCATGTAGCCTTAGCTGTACTGGACTTGCTTTGTAGACCAGGCTGGCCTTGAGCTCACAGTGATTCGATTGCCTCTGCCTCCCTGAGTTCTGGGATTACAGGAATGTGCTACTGTGCCCATCTACAGTTTGATAAGTTTTGACAAATGTATGAATTCACATAGCCACTAACCTAATTGCTCAGTACAGAAAATTCTCTTTGGTTTTTTTTGAGGTCACTTTCCTTTCTCCATCTCCTGTAAGCAGCATTATAGCAAGCAGCTAGTTTATAATCTACCACTCCAGACTAATTAAGATGGCTGTAAAACACCATTCAGTTAAAGAGATACTACTTTTTAGGTCTGACTCATTTTTTTTTTTTCTCAGCATAACATTACTGAGTCTTTGTGTTATTCTACATTATTGGTGTTGTCAACTTAACAGAATCTAGGATCTGTATGGAGAGTGAATATCTTGAATTTATTAACTGAGGTGGGAAGACATCCCCCACTATGGGTGGCACCACTCCCTGGCTGGGTCCTGCATTGTGTAAGTGGAGAAAGAGCTGAGCAGTAATCGTTATTCATCACTCTCTGCTTCCTGAGTGTGGATGGGATGGAATGGGCTGCTTCAAGCTCCTGCTGCCATGGTTCCTAGACCACAATGGACTGTCCCTTTATCTGTGAGCCACAATGAAATCTTTCTCCCTTACATTGCTTTTGTAATAGTATTTTCTCACAGCAACAGAAAAGAAGCTAATATGTGCTTATTAGTAGGTTGATACTTTAAACTCAGAACTAATTTCTATTGTATGAATATACTCCTGTTCACTTCACTGCTTACTTACTGAAGAACACATAGGCTCTAGCTAGTATTTGACTATTATAGACTAACTGAGTATGTTTTTTCCTGGGTTTTTAATCAGCAGTTGGGGTCTGGACTGGCTGTTTCCAGGTTCTGGCCTTGTATTCAATCACATAGATTTACAAAAGATAATTTCATTTGGAGGAAAACAACGATCTATAAAGAAGAGTGGTACATTGTCAAAATAGACAGCTGGCCACATGAGTGAGGGTAATCTTGGCTCAGGCTGTAGTCTGGGCTCTCTTTTTGTGGGGTCAAGGGAAGAGGAGGTTGGTTACTAGTTTGAGGGGCTCTCTCTATTTTGATGTGTTGCTTAGGTTATATAATCATGTCTTTCCTATGCATGTCCCTTCCCACAATGCATTTGGTTTTAATCATATGCACACCCAATTATCCATAGGCATAAGAATGTGCATAGGGGATTATCCCTAAAAGATTACCAGAGGACACAGTTTTGCTGCCCTGAGCAAAATCCTTCTGGTCTTTATGACTGGATATCTTACCTAAACAGAAATGGTCTAAATTTGACTATTACCAGAGGTAGGGAAACTCACGCTATTGTTCAAGGGTAAGAATGCGTGTTGTCAATGCAGATGGCGGTTGAGGGTTTCAGAGTAGCTCATTGTTTGAAGAAGAATGAATGCACATAGTATGGTCAGGCAAAGGGACTAGGCTGTCTGGTGCATTATTGAAAGAGATAGTAACTGTATAACCCCAAACCAAGTGGGGGTTCCAGGGCACTAAACCACAGTCAGTGTTGCTGCCTGAGTCACATTGGATATCTGTTGTCTAATTCTGTAAAAAAACTGTGTACTGTTTTCCACAGTCATTCTACCATTTTTATTGCCATCAGTATGCTAGACGAGTGCTCTACCACTGAGCCACAACCCCACCCTCTGTGTCATTGTCCCTAATGTCAGCTATTCTAGTAAGTGTGATGAGCTGTCTCATGTTAATGTGTTCCCAGAGATCAATGTGTTGTGGTCTTTTTATCTTTTCAATTAGATGTTCATTTTTTGCCATTCTAGTCTTTAAGTTTTTCCTCTTTTAATTTGATTGCCAGAATATTGATGTATTTTGAGTACCAATCCTTTATCAAATATGTGTTGGGCGCATATTTTCATCTAGTGTATGACTTTATTTTAAATTTATTTTCTTGATAATTTTGTAGGACAGAAAACTTTCATTTTGACAAAATTCAGCTCATTAGTTGATGCCTTCTGTGGAAACATTTATCAGCTACAAAACTACGAGCAATTTTTTCCTATAAGTTTTTCTTAATGGGGTTAAGTCCAAATTGTACAAAGCTGAAAATCAAATGATGCAACTAAAAATTGGCCAAGGCCCCGATAAAGTAGTTGTCCAGAGAAATGGTGAGGATAGCCAAAGGACAAACGAAAAGGTACTCAACGTGATTGATTCAGAAGACAAGAGAGCATAAATCTTGGCAAAGATGGGAACCACTGCATACTGTTGTTTTGTTGGAATGTGGATTTGTTTAGCCACGGAACCAGAGAGAGGCTTCTTATACATTAGGATCTCTGTTTGAGTATACACCCAAAGGAGAGGAATGACCAGGTTGTAAAGGTCACTATTCATGGGCTGAAGAGATGGCTCAGAGGTTTAAGAGCACCGTCTGCTCTTCCGAAGGTCTTGAGTTCAATTCCTAGCAACCACACAGTGGCTTGCAACCATCTGTAATGAGATCTGGTGCCTTCTTGTGGTGGGGAGGCACACATATGGGCTGAATACTGTACAAATAATAAATAAATCTTTTTTTAAAAAAGAAAACTACTCTTTGTAATATCACACCTAACTGGCAAGTGGAAATGGCCAAGGGGATACTGTATACAATATTATTCAGCCTTCAGAAAAATTAGTCTCCTACTTATACCCACATGGGTGACACGGAAGGATGGTTTGGGCTAACTGAGATAGGCATAGAAAGAACAAATGACACTTACTTCTATGTAGGATACATTGTAAACGTTAAATTTTCAAATATGAAAGGCAGAATTGCAACAGTACAGAGAAAGCTGAAGGCAAAAGGATACAGTGGAGAGGCAACGGAGAGCGAAGAAGCCTAGAGATCTGATGGTGTGTGATCTGAGAACTATAGCTAGGAAAATCACATACGGGCAAACATTTTTTGTGAAGTGAATAGTGTAACTGTCCCAGCCATGCAGAAAGTAACTGTGCAAGATGATCTCTTTACTAATGTGACTCCCTGTACTAAGGTCGTGCTGTCAATTTCAAGTATATACAACACTGCTTATAAAAAGGCATTTCTTTGGGAAGATTTGCAGTTCAGCCTTGATAGTCAGTTCTGTTGTCCACTTCAAATTAAATTACACCAAGATTGGGATTCACCTTAAAAATATGAATATCCAATGGGTTCCTCACAATTTAGTGAAAAGAATGTCCTCTGCCCATTGATCTATGTTGATTCCCTTTTCAAAACCTAGTCTTATGGATATGTGTGCGTCAGCTCTGTTCTATTGATCAGTTGGCATACCCTCCCAGCTGCACTCTCTCTTGACAGGGTGTTTAGAATCAACTCTAAAGCCAAGTAGTCAAATTCTTGAAACCCTGTTTTTCTCTTTCAAAAGTCATCTTAGCCATTAATATATTTCCATTTGTCATAAAAATACCCTCACCAGTTAAAACAGAGAACCATGCAGGGATTTTGAATGAAATTTATTGACTACCAGTTAATATGTATGGAGAAGACTTCTCAGCAATATTGTCTTTTAATCCATGGCCTTCACTTATTTCTCCCTTTACTTAATCCTTTTGTTTCTGTCATTAGTCATTTTTATTTCTTTTACTGTATAAATTTCTGAGTTTTTCATTAAATCTACTCCTAAGCATTGTCTGATTTTTGCTGCTGTTGAAAAAATATTTCCATATTTTACTTATATATAGATAAAACTCATTTTGATATATTGATTTTGTATCATACAACCTTCCTATGTTTATATTTTAATATAAAATTTTATACAAAAGAATAATTGAAATAAAACCATAGCAATATACAGATCATATATTCATTATGGCTGTAATTAAATTTTGTTGTATCACAAACAGGTCCATTAATTTTTTATATTATTTTGGTGGCCTTAAAGTAAATTTTACATATAAATATGTCTTATTCCAAACACTTTGGTATATGTGCATTAAATATAATTCCACTCATACTCAGTTTTACATAAACATAAAATTTACTTTTGGTGTGTGAATTTCAAATCTTACTATCTACTGCCTTTAAGAAGTGTGTGTGTGTGTGTGTGTGTGTGTGTGTGTGTGTGAGAGAGAGAGAGAGAGAGAGAGAGAGAGAGAGAGAGAGAGAGAGAGAGAGAGAGAGAGATGCTTTCATATCTTATGAGCAAATACCTCAGAGAGGAATTCTAGGGGTGAGTCTCTGTTTGATTGTGTGAGAAACAGCCAGGCCCATTTCCCATAGCAGTTCGACCATTCTGTGCTCCCACCAACAACGTAAGGAATTTGAGGCTGCATTACATCCTTGCCAGCATTTGGTGTTGTCAGTCTCCATTTTTAACCATTCAGTGGGTGTGCAATGGCACCCCACCTTGCTGTGGTTTTCTTTTCTTTCCTTGGTGACTAAGGCTTTTCTCTCTTGTGCTTTTCCTTGTGAAGTATCTTCTCAGGCTTTTTTATTTTTATCAGCTTGGTTATCTTTTTGTTATTGAATTATTCCCAGATATGAAACCTCAATCAGATACCCATTTTGCAAATATTTTCTCCTCATTTTCCGCTTGCTTGACATTTCTTCTGTTATTATTTGATGAGCAAGATTTTGAATGTTGTTAACAAAGTCTAACTTTAAATTTTTTTCCTTTATGTTTACTTTTGTGTTTAATATAAAAAAATCTTTACTAGATTCCAAGCCATAAAATATTCTTATGCTGTTTTTTCCTGGAAATTCATTCTTATAATTTACATTTAGGTCTATGACTAATCTCTAATTTTATATGCCATAAAGGAAGAACTGATTTTTCATATAGATGTATATATATTGAAACATCACTTGTTGATTCTTCTGTTTTCCTAATGAATGTGCATACACACATTGCTTGCTGTCTCAATATTTCTGAGTGAGTCTGAGTACCAGCTGGCCACTTCCTAAAGCAGGACGCCCGAGACTACTTTGTAGCACAGTCAGTTATTGTGTGGTGTTTACACCAGATTATGTTCACTGTGCAGGTCAGTATGGAGAGAACTGATCTCAACCTCATGTTTTCTGACCCTATAAGAGGCATTTCTGTCCAACTAACTAGGTTTCGTTCAATTTAGCCCATCAGTATGCTGAATTTTTCCAATGGTTAAGTCTTTGTATCTTAAAAAAAAAAAAAAAAAACCCAAAGCATTTCTAAGTATTGTGTAAGAGTGTGTTGTGCACATGTGTGTTCAAGTGCATATATGGAGGCCAGAAGTAAACATAGGGTGTCTTCCTCTAGTGAGCTCTACCTTCCATTTTAAAGCAGGGAGCTCACTGAACCTGGAGCTCGCTGACTGCCTGGACTGCCTGGCCAGCAAGCTCCTCAATCTTCCTGACTCAGTTCTCTAGTGCTGGGATTAGAGGATTATTTTTAATATGGCTGCTGAAAATCCACACTCAGGTACCATATGGGCACTGCATCACTTTACCCACCGAACTCTTGCCCCAGGTCTGTATTTTTTTTTTAATGCCAACATATCAGCTATTATTTAAATAATTTTGTACTAATATTTATGATAGCTATTATATTAATATTTTTAATAATTCTAGTAGAGTCTTTCACACACACACACACACACACACACACACTCCTTAGAATTTCTGCACAGCCATGGTCTTATCAGTGAGTAACTTATTTCTTTGTTCTCAACCTGTATGCTTTTATTTCCCTTGACTTAGAGTACTTTCTGTGATGCCCCCACAATGCTATATAGCACTGGCAAATGACATACTTTTTCATGATAAGAAAAAGTCTGATCTCTTTCCAATAAGCATTATGTTAGCTGTACTATCAGGGGTCAATCTGTTTTGTAAATGCACCTTTGTCAGATGGAGGAGATTTGCTTATATTCTTTTTTTTGTGAGTTCTTAACAAAATGACATTAATTTTTCAACTACTTTTCCTGCAAATATTTTAAATTATTTTTTATTGAAAAAATAAAATCATTCATATTACATCTCAATTGCTATCCCATCCCGTGCATCCTTCCATTCCTCCCTCCCTCCCGCTTTCACCCCATTCCCCTTCCCTATGACTGTGACTGATGGGGACCTCCTCCCCTTGAATTTGATGCTAGGCTATCAAGTTTCTTCTTGGTAGTCTCCTGCAAATATTTTTACATGTAGCTTTTTCTCCTTTATTCTTTTAAAATAACAGTTTAATCAATCAATTAATTAATTAACTTTACATCCTGGTCATAGGCCCCTCCCTTCTCTCCTCCCAGTCATACACTCCCTCCCCTAACTCCTCCCCTATTCCTCAGTAAAGAGGAGCCCCTCTACCCACTCATCCCAGCTTATTAAGTCTAATCAGGACTGAGTTCATCCTCTTCCTCTGCGGCCTGGCAAGGCAGTCCTGTCAGGGGGAAGTGATCCAAAAGCAGGCAAGAGAGTTCATGTCAGAGACAGTCCCTGCTCCCCATAGTGGACCCACATGAAGCCTGACCTGCCCAAAGGCTACATCTATGTAGAGGACCTATAGGCAGGGCCAGTCCATGTATGGTCCTTGGTTTGTGCTTCAGACTCCACAGACCCCCTCTGGGCCCTTGTTAGTTGGCTTCGTTGGTCTTCTTGTGAAGCTCTTGTCACCTCCAGATCCTTTTATCCTTCCCTCCGCTTTTCCACTAGACTCCCTATGCTTCACCCAGTGTTTGACCGTGAGTCTCAGCATCTGTTTTGAACTGCTGATGGGGGACAACTCTGATAGGCTCCTGCCTGCAAGCATAATAGAGTATCTTTAACAGTGCCAGGGGTTGGCTCTCTTCCATGGGGTAGGTCTTCGGTTGGGCCAGGCATTGGTTGGACATTCCCTCAATCTTTGCTCTATCTGTTCTATCTTTATTCCTGCATGTCTTGTAGGCAAGGTAAGTTTTGGATCGAAGTTTTTTGTGGGTGGATTGGTGTTCTCCTTCCTTCACTAGGAGTCTTATTTAGTTAGAGGGTATCAGAATAGCCCCATGGGAGGAGGTGAGGGGGGCTATACCTGAGACTCCTAGTAGCAGAGGCCATGTTGAATGATTGACTTTTTATTTTATTTTATTTATTACTTATACAGTATTCTGCAGACCAAAAGAAGGCATAAGAGCTCATTATAGATGGTTAGGAGCCACCATGTGGTTACTGGGAATTGAATTCAGGACCTTTGGAAGAATAGCCAGTGCTCTTAACCTCTGAGTCATCTCTCCAGCCCTGAAAGATTGACTTCTAAATGCTAAACCTCTTATATATTCCTGGGATAAAGCCTACTTTATCACGGAGCAGTACTTTTTCTGGCTGCTGCACCACATTTGTCGGGAATTCAGGGAGATTTCTCTGTTGTCTCTGCAGGTAGTGGAACTGGCTGAAAGCCTGTGCCACTCCATGTACAGCTTTCCTCAGCTCCTAGGATCTACAAATGGGCAGAGTCTCATCATCTTTCTTTGCTTTCTTACATGATATGTGCAAGATTGACATGATTCCTTCCTTGAATATGACACGCTCACCAGGGAAATAAACTAGACATGGATTGTTTTTCATTCAATGATTTGACACCAATATAATTATTAGATATATATGCCAATACTTTATTTATTCTGGCATTGGTTTTAGGTAACTTGTATTTTTAAAAATTATCCATTCTTAGAGAGAGAGAGAGAGAGAGAGAGAGAGAGAGAGAGAGAGAGAGAGAGAGAGAGATTGAGAGAGAGAGAGATTAAGAGGCAAGCAAATAAATCATTTAGATAACAACAAAATCCATAAAAAAGAAAACAGATGTACAGACCTTGGGAAGATTAATAAACTTGACAAATCATAACCAGAATATACATTATGATTATATTAAATGCAAGGATTTTGCTTCAGACTTATACACATTAAAAGAGCATTCAGGACATATGATGGACTGCGCCAATAAATTTGACTTAATTTTGCTGTCAAGTTTTGGTCATGTTCCATTTTAAGTTAAAGTTTACATAATATAGATGCCAACTTCATTTGGTTGTATGTAGTTACACAGTCTCCCCAGCTGCACCTATTCAAGGAATACCCTTTTTGTGTTTATTTGCTTTGAATCTTTGGTGAAATACAATTGACCTTACTTGTGATGGTGGGTTTCTAAATCTTCTATGCCATTCCATTAGTCTCTATGTTAGTCTTTGTGTAAGTGTCATGCTGTTCTGATTAAAGTAGCTTTAGTGAATTTATGATTGGGGAAGTCTGAATGTTGTAATTTGGGTCTTTATTTTCAAAATTATTTTTAATCTATTCATGGTCCTTTTAAAATCCACATGAATGATAGTATGAACTTTATTCCTTTTTCTTTTCTTTCTGTCTTTTTATTTTATTTGGTGCAGTGCATTTTATTGTATTGATGGTATTCAATAGAGTAGGACTACCTAAACCACTCCTCTTCTTTTGGGAATCTTGGATGGAAACTGTGAGGACAGGTGCTCAATGTTGGGCACTGAGATGAGATAGGGACTCCTCAGCCTCCAAAGGCCTCTCTCTTGCTCTCATCTTCTTACTAAGGTGTGTGGTCCAGGGATTCTTACTCCTTGAAGGCCACGTAGGCTATGAGGCCCACCACTCTGTTGCTGTATGTGTGTTCATTGTCCTACCAGGAAATGCATTTTTAAAAGTTATCATTGAACACAATGTCAACCCCAGCATCAAAAGTGGAAAAGTGGCCATCACTATGAAAGTCACAGGAGACAACCTGGTTCTTAGTGTAGCCCAGCAGGCCCTTTAGTGGGCCCTTGGATGCCTGCTTCACCACCTTCTTGATGTCATAGTACTTGGCAGCTTTCTCCAGGTGACATGACAGATCCATGAAGGAAACATTGGCGGTAGGAACACAGAAGGCCATGCCAGTATGCTCATTCCGCTCTGGGATGGCCTCACCCACAGGGTTGGCAGCACCAGTGGATGCAGGGATGATGTTTTGGGCAGCCCCATGACCATTACACTCCATACTCATTTACTCCATACTCTTCTGGGTGTCAGTGATGGCATAGATGGTCAAGAGAATTTCAACAATGCCAAAGTTGTCATGGATTCCCTTGGCCAGTGGGGCTAAGCAATTAGTGTTGCGGGAAGCATTGTAGACAATTTTGAGCGAGTTGTCATACTTCTTGTGGTTCACACCCACCACGAACATGGTGGCATCAGCAGAAGGGACAGAGATAATGACACTTTTGGCTCCAACCTTGAAGTGGGCCCCTTCCTTCTTTATAGTAGTGAATACACCAGTATACTCTACCACAGACTGGGTGCGAGAATTATCCCATATGGTGTTGGTGGGATCTCTTTCCTGGAAGATGGAGATGGCCTTCCAATTGATGACAAGCTTCCTGCCCTTAGGAACCTTGACTGTGCCATTGAACTTGCCATAGGTAAAGTCATACTTGAACATATAGCTCATGGAGTTGAGGTCAAGGAAGGGTCATGGATGGCAACAATGTATACTTTGCTATAATTGAAGGCATCTCTGACAATCAGGAGCCCAATGTGGTAAAATCCATTTACCCTGCGGATGAGAGTGGATCTGCACAGGAAGATGTTGCTGTTTCTGGAACCCAGGAGGAGCAAAGAGCAATAGTACAGACTTTCATGTTTATGTAAAAATGCCATTGAAATTTTGATAGGAATTTCATTAAATCTGTGGATCACCCCAGGGAGTATTATTATCTTAATAATGTCTTTTAATCCATCATCACAGACTGGTATTTTCATTTTCCTTTGTTTCTTCTAGCAGATTTTTTATAGCCTTCATTGTATATGACTTATACCTCTTGGGCTAAAACTTCTACTCAAGTATTAATGTTTATCCTTTTGATGGTACTTGAAGTAGAATTGTCTTAATTTCTTCTTTTGATATTGTTTGTTGATAATATAGAGATGCAAGGCTGACTTCTGCATGCTGATTTTGCATCTAGTAAATTTGAGAAACTTGTTTTCAGCTTGAGCAGGTGTGCTTGTGGATTCCATAGGGTTTTATACATAAAGACTACTGTCTGTGAACTCAAATAGCTAGAGTTAGAAAGCAGCTTTCTCCAGATTTCAAAGGCCATGCATGAAAAACTCACAGTCAGTGGCATGGCCAATGGGAAATGCTGAAAGCTTTTCCCTGAAGACTGGGAACAAGACCAGGACTAACTCTCCCCACTTTGCTACCTCTGCTGAGTACCAGGGGGTAAAAATGTAATTCAATTTGCAAAGGAAAGTATGCTTGGATTTAAGTTGGTCATCTTAGTCTCTCTTTTAAATTGTATTCTTCTGCTCTATAATGAGGTGATCCTGTTTTTAATATTTTATGCCACCCATTGCCTGGATCCTTAGTTTTCT
Organism: Acomys russatus; assembly: GCF_903995435.1. NCBI lineage: Eukaryota > Metazoa > Chordata > Mammalia > Rodentia > Muridae > Acomys > Acomys russatus. The sequence goes on along the minus strand of NC_067156.1, from coordinate 55,530,891 downwards.
GGGTAGATGGAAATCTGTCCTCCAGCAGAGTGGATTATGGACCCCATCATATGACTTATCTAGCTGCCAAGGACCATCTTCTGGTCTCTGGAATGATTGATTGTCCAGCTTGGTAGAGGTTTTAGCGATGGCCTTGTCTCATCTACTGTATCAATCATAGTGGGAAGTGAAGACTTTAAGATTTTTAACCTCTTGCTTTATATTTCCTTTTAAAATAATTTATTTAATATTTATTTTATGTGCCTTGGTGTTTTGCCTGCACCTGTCTCTGTGAGGGTGCCGGATTCCCTAGAACTAGAGTTACAGACAGTTGTGAGCTGCCATGTAGGTGCTGGGAACTGAACTCTGGTCTTCTGGAAGAACAGCCAGTGCTCTTAACCACTGAGCTATCTCTCTAGTCCCATCCACTTGATATATGGATATATGAATTCATCTATTCTGAAGGTGCAAAGTATAAATTTCTGGGTATGAATGCTTAGTAGGGATTGAGCAACACAATTTTGGAATTTTGGAGGGAGAGGTAGTTTTATTGCACTGGCATTGATTCTAGCCTCCTGTAGTGAGTGAGGAAACAAGTCCAAAGAGAGAAAGTGATTTATTCAAGGTTACGTAGGTTGTTGGTGATTTAAAAACACCTTCTCTGAGAGGCAATAAATACCATAAAACTGTACCATGGTAGGGACCTGAAGCTGCTGTATCTTTCCTCTCCACACGAAGAGTAAAAGGATTCAAATGCCAGGCAATTTACGAGTGTAAAGATTGCAAAAGGAACGCTTAGCCTGGCTAAACTGCTTTCAAGTTCCTGAAATCCCTTTAGTCACAGTCCTTTACATAAAGTGTCCACTGTGCTAATTATAAAAAATGTCAGGTCTAGGCACCAGAAATTCTCTACGAGGCAGAACTATAAGTAAAGGAAGCTTCATGAAATGGATTTCTTGAACGAATTCTGGTTTTTAACCTATCAATCATCCCCTCAATACAGTACACGCCGATATTCTACCACCTTCTGAATTTCACACAACTCAGACCCTATATCATTTTATAAGTAGTTACTTAAGTTTCAGTCATCAGTGTTTAAATGAGCCACTTTACACTACAGAATAGTACATACACTTTCATTTCCATTTTCTAATTTTTATTTTAGTGTTTATTTTATTAAATTGTTCAAAGAACTTAGTTTAATGTATCAGTATGCTCTATTTTTAAATATGCTTTTATCAGTGTACTATGTATTATAACACATAAGTGCCCTACAACATGAAACAAAAGAAAATGAAGAATATGGATTTAGGCAGATTTCTTCAAAAAGTATTCTCATGGTGGTGTAGCTCAGTGGTAAACCATTTGCCTAGTATGAACAAAGCCCTGAGCTCAATCCCTAACACACACACACACACACACACACACACACACACACATACACACACACAAATTGTCCACAGATTAACCGTTCCTAAAATGAAAATTTGCAAACTTAGAGACATTAAAAACAACTTCCATGATCTTCAAATACCCACTGTGTGCAAGGACCAAGATGCTATTTAGAAATAAAGAAGAGAGAACATGGCAAAATACCCAGTTAGGAAACACAACGGAAAATATATCCTACCTAACAGTAACCAAACACTATAGGACTGATTTAAAGTGGGTGGGCCTTTTATGGCGAAAGTATCCTACTGAGAGACCTTAGCAAAGCACTAATCTCAGATGAGACAGCTCAGCATCAATGCCAGAGTCCCACCAGTAAGTTTTGGAGTCATCAGGATTTGATATAAAATCACAATGCAATTACTGTTTGGACTGTGACATTATACTGATTTTAAAGACCAATTACATTGCTATCAATGAAAAGAAAGGACAAACTTGGGAGAAAAAAAATGACATGGCATTTGAGTAAACATTTCACATTCCTAGGGATTTTTTTTCAATTACAAAAATTCCAATGTATACAAGCAAGTTACAAAACAGCTAAATATCTTACAATATAAATTAGCAAATTAAATCATAACATAGTTGAAACACTTAAATATCAAAATTGGTAAAGGTGACAACAAACATCTTCTAGCTGGTAAGGGTTAGGGACATAATTTCTTTCACTTTCTCTGCCAACAGTGTAACTCAGTATGACAGTGTGACAATAAGCTTATTTCACCCACCATCTCAACTTAGGGGGTTTGTGTTTCAGAAATAACCTGAGATATCCACTAATATCCAACAATGTACCACTTACAGCAAAGGCACTGGGCTGGAGAGATGACTCCACCAGGAAAGTACTTGTGAGAACATGGGGACCTGAGTTCAGATTCCAAGAACACACTTAAAGAGCCAGGTAGCAGATGAGTGCCTGAAGTACAGCACTGTGTGATGAATGCAGGAGGATCCCTGAAGTGTGCTGGCAACCAAGATGAGTCTGTGAGTTGTGGGTTCAGTGAAACTCTGTCTCAAACAAACAAACAAACAAACAAACAAACAAACAAAAAGAAATGGCTGAGGGAAATCAAGAAAGACAACCAACATTGATCTCTGGCTTGAACATATACCTGTTCACATAGGAGCACACAGACATGAACACACACACTCTCTCTCTCTCTCTCTCTCTCTCTCTCTCTCTCTCTCTCTCTCTCTCTCTCTCTCATAATAATGTACTCCTAAAAGAGAAACAATAAAAATGTTAAAAAATAAGGATTGATATATTTATATGTGGCATATATATGCATACATACATACATACATATTTATACATATATATATGTATGTTTGAGTGATAGTCTCTAAAGCTATTTCAAAATAATAGCATAGAACATGCTTCTCTGTCTGTCTGTCTGAGACAGGGTCAATCTATGTAACCATGGCTGTCCTGGAACTTGCTAGGTAGACAGGCTGGCTGTGAACTGCCTCCTAAGTGCTGAGATTAAAGATGTGGGCCATCATTCCTGTCTAGACAATGCTCCTAATAATGTTGTTTGTCTAGTGTTATTTCTATTTGAAAACGCAAAAGGCAATATGCTTACAAAAACAAAAACAAAACAAAAAAAAACCCCTCAAGATACTCACTGAGTGATCTCAAAGAGATGTATTTATGGATTTATTTCCCAAATGTTCTTCAAATATATAATATATTTTTTCTAATTAATTAAATTTTACAAAGAGAGGGGGGCAAATGGGTGAAAACATAAATTTACATCCAAAAATGAAACCATTATATATGCATAATCACAACTATAGATATTTACATTTTCAGAAGATTTGTATACAGATAGGGTCATTTCGTGTAATAACTTGGAACTAGTACACAACATTGAGCTCTCGGACATTTGTTGGTATCTGAGAACATTTTGGGTATCCTAAGTAGGGAGTGAGGAATGTTGTTATTGACACCTAGTGAACAGAGGCCAAAGATGCCACTAAATGACCTACAGTGACCAAGGTAAGCATCTATCCTGCCCCAGATGTCAGTAGTGCTTAGACCAGAAAACATGATTCACTGGAGTGAAGCAAGGACTCGGTGAACTGCAACTCTTTCTTGACCGATCTAAAGCTTTTTGATGAGCAAACCAGTTGCAATCCTGTCACTGCATTGTCTCATCTCTAGAGAGTGGTTAACACTGTCCTTAAAGGGGTTGGATGACAGCATACACACGCACGCATCATAAACGCACATTCATGCGCACACATCATACACCCCGCAAACATTTACTCATGGTTCTCAGTATCCTGTCCAACAATCCAAGTGGATACACGTCAGAGTCTACACTGAGTTCTCAGTCACTTCTCTTGCAAGGCCAGATTCCAGTTTTCAATCAGCTCCCAAGAATCAGGTTGCTTTTGCCCTCTTTCCCTCCAAGAACTACTTTTTGTTTTTTCTGACTAGTAAATTCTTACTGACAGACTTAGGTTAGGTGTCTGCTCTGTGTAGTCCTGGTACTTCCTGATACATATCAACTTTATGGCTGAGCTTTCTTTCCTGACTATGTGCTCAGGTATAGAAAAGAGCAGGATGGCATTATATATATTATATACATCCAGTCTTAGCCCTCGTGTCTCCAACATAATTCTTGCTGACAATTATTGAACTGAATGAAGGAACTTAAAAGACCATAACCTTTCAAAGGGATGACTAAAAGTAGACTTTCTCCAATAAAAAGACGTATTACAATTGAGCTTTGTGCCACTGGTAACAAAGGCAGCATGTGGGAGGTCAAATAGCCACCAGGAGGAAGAGCACTGGTTGGAGAAAGCAAGAAAGGCAACTGGGTCTCTGGGTTCCCTCAAGCTTACACTCAGAGCTCACACCATGAGATAATGAAGCTTGTGGCTAGGACAGCATGCCAAGGCTGGGTACCTATTTGATGAACACATTTGCTATTACTCTGATTACACACACACACACACACATACACACACACACACCATATATATATATATATATATATATATATATATATATATATATATATATTTGATGATACCATTAAAGAAATGCATTCTGACGATCTCTTTGAATAGTTTCTGGAAGTAAAAGTTTATGTAGACATGTCAAAGAAACACCTTTGACAAGGAATAGAATGGTCAATATCTTAGAGGCAGTGCATAGCCATCTCGGACTGGGCATAGGTCAGTGGCAGAGCATGTGTCCAGCATGCATTTAGCGCTGTACTTGATCTCTGAAAAATATAATAGTTTCCATATGCATATGTACACATATAAGCTGGGATTTTTAGTACTGGCTGGCATTAGGGCCAAGAAAAAGAACTGCACTGTGTTGATTTGGACCTCAGTTTATCTTCTGGTGTTTGTTTCTTGTTTTGTTCTGGTTTTATTTGTAGTGGTTTTAGCTTTGTAGCCTGTAGCTCAGGCTTGCCTTGAACTCATGATATATACAAGGATGATGATGAACTCCTGATTCTCCTGCCTGTTCCTCCCAAGTGCAAAAGTTACAGAGCTGACCATGGACCATCTTATCCACTTTATGTGGTCCTGGGCATCAAACCCAAGACCTTCTACATGCTAGGCATGCACTCTACCAGCCGAGCTACATCCTCTAACTGTCCAGCATGGCCCAACACTACACAGCACAGAGAAAAGGAGTCTTCTATTGCTGACTAATCTGACACATGCCTGCTCTTTTCACAGAGGAGATTAACATCTATACATACATTTTGAAAAATGAATATTGCTTTAAACATTTTACGCAATTGTTTTTTATTTAAAACATGTCAATGTTGAATTGAGTATATATCTAAAAAGAAATTTTCTACTTTTACCATGTGATATTTTTTTTACTTACAAAAGTGGGAAATTTCCATATAAAAGCAAATGATTCAGTAATACAAGTGAATAAAAATATTGAGGGAGCTGATGTGATGGCTCAGTGGCTAAGAGCACTTGCTGTTCTTGCAGAAGACTTGGGTTCAGTTTTCAGCTCTTAATGTTGGTTCACATTGCTTGTAACTCCAGTTCCAGGGGATCTGACGTTCTCTTCTGGCCTCTGCTGGCTCTCATATGCATGTGGTACACACACACACACACACACACACACGTATATATAATAAACAAGTTAAAATAATTTTAAGTGCAGTGGTATAATTACATCCTTAGAAATTGAAATTGGTATATAAATTATTTAAAGCATGAATTGCAAAAAATGCCATACCATTGAATGTAAGAATGGAGTATTATAAATATTTGTTCCATAAAATATTATTTTGGCTTGTCATAATGTACTTAAGCATTTTATCAGGCAGCAATTTAATGTTAAATGCCTTCATGCTATTTGTTATAAGTCTAATGAGAGGTTTGTAATTGTCTTGAGAGAGATCAGAACTCCCAGTAGAGCAAACTTTTAAAGACAGTGTCCTTCTTGTGCCCCCAGCCAGTATACCATCCTTCTTGTTCCACTTGCAACTTTGATAAAGTTAAAGACACCGGCAGAACCACGAAACACATACATGCAGCAGCATGAGTGCCCATCTGGAGGTGTTGAAGGTGTTCAGCTCCCTCCCTTGTCTAATGTTACAGTGAAGTGTTGGACTCCAGAATCCTCATCTGAATCCTGACTCTGTTTACTGGCTGTCTGGCCTAAGTCAAGGGCTTTCACCTCTTAAAGAAGTTTCTCAATCTATAAAAGAAGGGAGACGTCAGTGTTTGGAGCTGAGTGATGCCGTGTGCATTGGGGACATACCGTCTTGGTTGTTATAACTATTACTCAATGTGGTGGGTTGAACTGTGTCTTTCAAAAAGATGTGTTGATGTACTAACCTGCAGCACTTCAGAAATGACTTATTTTAAGGGGGAATCATACATGTGTAATAGTTAAGATGAGGGCATATTGGGACAAGGTGAGCCCCACCTTGTATCCTTATAAGACGGAAAAGAATGAGAAGACAGACACAGAAGAATGACAGTGACAGAAATGAATGATACAGTGACAATCTGAGGGACCCCGAGATTTACAACCCCGACCAGGACTTTGGAAAGGCAGAAAAGATTTCTGCTGGAGTTTGGAGAGAGCAGGGTCCACCTGAGCCCTTGATTCTAGGCTTCCAGACTCCAGAATCTAGGAAGAACCATCTTTGCGTTAGGCCACACAGTTGGTAGACCTCTGTTAGGACAACCCAGGGAAATCAGACACAGATTTTCTTTTTTCTTTTTCTTTTTTCCTGCTCAGTACCAGTTTGGTTCAGACTGCCTTTATTATCCACCACCCTTTTCTTGATGATTTTCTGGTATCTTATATATTTTCATTGTTTAGAAATATTGAATTATCCCCAAAGTCACAATTATTGTATGTGTGTTTTAAATTCATCAAATAAACAAGCAAACCAGCAAACAAAAATGACCAAACCAAACCAAACCAAGCAAACAACCAAACAACCAAACAAACAAAAAACCCCAAAGAACTAAGAACCAATCTTGTGAGAGGTGGCAAAGATAATTTTGTTCCTTTTCAGTGTCTGAGAAAAGACTAGACAAGTGAAGGTAAATAGAAGTTGGCCGTGAAAACCAGTATTTAGACAAGGGCTCAAATGAAGCCTTTCCTTGGCCAAGCCTTGCAACCCTGTGTTTAAGTGGGGGATTTTTATATCACACTCTCCACAATCTCAACATAGGCAAGAAACTAAATCTCATTTGTTTTCCATAACAAGCCCTCAAATTGCTCTGTAGTCCTTTGGACATATTTAGGTTCATCTTAACCTATTTGTGAGTGGACATGTGAGGGTAGAAGTCTGCTTCTGTCTGTCTCCCCTGGAAAAAGAAATGTCAACAAAACACCACGATTTACAAGAAGAAAAGACAACAATTCAAACAAGTGACTCATCCCCCTCAAGTTCTAGGGTGTCTTCATTCTTTCGATGTCCTAAGTTCAGACTAGTGATCTCAATTTTTGGTTTCTTTTCTTTTCTTTTTCTGTAACTCTCTTTTTTTCTTCTGCGCCACCCTGAATCTCTTATTTTTCAGATATTAATGGGGAGAAGAAAGAGGCAGAACATTCAAGCAAATAAATGAACCCAGCCCTCTATTGTAATTGAAACAAGCACCATTGTGTTCTGAATCTTAGCAAGGCATGCTGCAACCCTCAATATAAATAGTTGTAAAGGCATTGCCTATGATCACCCATGGTCACCTTATGGCACAGTTATAACATATTTTGTTTATTTTTATTTTATAATGTTGGGGACAGGACCCACAGCCTTTGTCATGCTAGACAAATGTATGGCCACTAGGCATGACATTCTCACCCTCTGAAATAGTCTAATAGATGTTTAGTGCTCTTTTTAAAAAATCAAGTATGAGCAGTAGATAGCTCAGGGGGGAAAGTTGCTTGTGGCTAAGCCTGAGGATATAAGTTTGGTTCTCAGGCCTCACTTGGTAGAAGAAGAGAACCAACTGTTGCAAATTGTCCTCTGACCACCATTTGTGTGCCATGACTGCTCCAAATAAATATAAAAATAATAAATAAATATGCAAATAATAAATAAATATAAACATAACAAATAAATATAAAATAATAAATAAATATAAAATAAATAAGTAAAGGTAAAAATTTATAAAAGTAGAATATGTGGACAAATATAATAATGTAAAAACTAGAAGATCCCCACTCTAACATCTTAACATGGTACACAGATGTGATGCATATATTTTCCTTAATTTCTGAAACAGTTGTGCTTTTGAAACATATTAATTTACTTAACAAACACTTGTTTGAAACTTTCTGATTGCTAGGCATTGCTTTAAGGGCTTTCCAAGTACTTACATATTTAATCCTCCTCTGTGACTCAGGCATTATCAGAATTAGTCCTAGTTTAATGACAGGCAAATGATTAGAGCTGCTCAGTATAAAGTCATCACAGCCAGTCTGGCTTTGTGGTCAGGGTTTTAAGCCACCGAGCTATTACTGTATCTTACAAGTGACATTTTTGTTAATAATATCTTATGCACTTTCTTAGATTAAATATCATGGTTAATTTGAAACACAGAAGTCTATTTCATCAAGTGAATTTTTGTTTAGCAAACTTGCCTTGTATGAAAAGTCTCCAGAAAAAAAATTTTTTTTTCACAAAACAAGCTCTATGTATCATTACAAACATTGTCACTGTAACAGGTACAAAAACATAACAACTTTACTTTTGAGAAAAGGTAATTTTGATAATTATGTGTCTAAGGGACTTTTCTACTATAAACCAATCATAACCTCATATATGATGTGTGAGTTCAAAACTATATGCTTCAAATCAAATAAAATGTCACATTTAGTGTTGGCTAATTATTCTCCAGCACAGAAGAAGGAAGAGAGAAGGAGGAAGAGGAGGAGGAGGAAGAAGAGGAGGAGTGAGGTCCTTTATTTCAAGAAAGGCACCTCCTCCCAGGCTGTTTTCCAGGGAGGAAGCAGGAGCCATGAAGAGTGATATGAAGTACCAGGAAGAGTCATGCCATACCTACCCACCAAGTACCAGATGACCTGATGAGGACAAGTGGTATCCTTGGGCACCAACAGTGTCTGTTGTGACATGCCAACTGAATGCCCAGTTGTACATGCAAGGGGACTTTGTCTCGTTTGTGGTGTAACTTCTGACACTAGCACCTGGAGCCAGAGGACAGACCGAGAATGGACGCTCAATCTGATCGCATCACTTCATGAGCATTTTTTTCCTTGGGACATCAGCTCATCTCTACAGCTTTCGTGCGTGTCCCTTGCTGTGATGAACACAGGCGATTGCCCATAGAAGGTATGTGGCATGAGAACAGGCACGGCTTCTTTTATTTCTTGCTATTGCGATGACTGCAGAGTTTCCTGAATTGCTGAAGATTTGTTCGGGGCTAACATAGTCTTCAGAAATAAAATGGAGGGATGTTGCGCATGCTGCTGCAGAACTAGCCTTGTGCATCCAGGCCCACATTAAAACAGAACCAAGAAGAGAGTAACTCCTGCCTGCTGTGCCCTGCCCCTGCCCCCCCATTCCCCCTCCTCCCCCTGAAGGAAGTGCATCCAATAACCACAAGCTTCGGCTCCATTCCCAGAGGACTGTGGGAGTGAAATGACTCAACACAACATCTCAGAGAACGAGCTGTTTCTTTGAGTTGCAGCAACACCACATTAGCAAATGACAATACATTCAAGTGGCAGAGGTGATGCCATGAGCAGATGACCTCATGCCCATTGTGATTTTTTTCCTCCAGGGCTTTCTGGAAAGGTTCAAGAAGCAGATTAACCTGAATGGCTGTACAGTCCTCTCCAGAAAGGCTTGTCTTATTTTACCCTCTTCCTTTTTTTTTCTTTCATGAATGGATCCCTAACAGATGTGCAACAAGTGTGGGATGCTATTGACTCCAAAAATGTGAAAGCTTTCCCAGGAGGATATTCCAAGCACAGCTGCCCTGCTGTGAGCACTGAGAGATATTTGCTGGCTATTTGTGTGTGTATTCTTTGTATGTGTTTGTGTGGGTGTGTCTACCTGTGCTAGATCACATGAAGGCAGACACGCAGCTGTCTCTATGTGGTTGCTAGGGCTCTGAATTTGCATGGCAGGCACTTTCCCAACTGAGCATCTCTCCAGCCCCTGCCCGTTCTGAAGAAGGTCCTGTTTTACACCAATCAGCAATGCCACCAATTTATACAGCAGGCTGCTTCTCCAGGATTCTAGCCAGGGGAAGATTACCTCTCCAGCTGGCAGTTACCTACCAGGAACCTGCCTGCTCCAGTTTCAGCAGAAGGCATGGGCTGAGTTGGTTGGTTAAACTGAGACAATTTCCAGCTGCAGAAAGGTCCTAACATAGCCGTAGCACCCGATGACAGCCTCCCTGTTCTGAGAAGATTACTCATAGGATCATTTGTGTCGGAAAAGTGGACATCATTTCTGATGAGCCCTGGGAATTCTGGCAATCAGCATTTTGAATGGTGTAAGGTGGGTTTGTCTTCCCTCTCCATAGTTTCCAGGTCTCCATTGGCAGAGTGAGGAGATCTGCATTCCCAGGGTGTCTGCTATATATGGTCCAGATCTGCCTACATTTATGAAAGTATAGGGATGCTTCTTCAGCCCACAGTAGCTTTTCAATTGGGGAATCAGTCCTGGTGACTTTCATTGCTGTTGGCACCTCACTTCACAGATCACTACTGTGCACACCAGTCTCCTGTAAAAGAGTCTCCACAGGATGCAGACATGGAGGTGAGGTCAGCAGGTAGCAGGTTTAACTTCTGGGACCTGGACAAGGAAGGGAAGATAGACTTTGGAAGGAGTGGTAAGTTATACTATAGTCTCTGTAGAGACATTCCAGCCAATGCTGTGTAAGGGGAAGCTCAAGGATAGAGGGCCTTTCAGAATTTCTTATCCTGGGTCATGAGTGTAGCCATAGACCTCGGCAGAAATCAGTCAGATAATATGAACTATATGGGGCAGAGGCCATCAAAACAAAAGTATCCTGAGTCAAGTCTCCTGATGCTGGAACTGTAGGTGTATGTTTGGTGGGAAGTCATATGACAATAGAACGAAAGGTGGAGTTGATAACCTGGGGCAGAGCACATGTTTATGTTTCCAAACTAAGTCAGAGAGGCAGCATCAGGAAACTGATCATGAGGTGTAGGAACACAAATCCAAATGCCCTTCTGTAGTTGGAATGGTTGCTGGGAAAACCTATGTCATGGGCTGTGTTCGAGTTATCGCATCTTTCTTAACATAGCTCATTCTCATCAGAACTGAATGTTATATGTTATGGAAACTGAGCAAGCTAACTCATTCTCCAGGGTCCCCTCAGCTGCTTCCATTCTGGAACTGGTACACTGCAGACAAAGGCTACCTAGGTGCCAACAGGCACCAAGTCTGCATGGGCTTTCAGCGCACTATGGGCATTAGACACCCACAATGACAATTAGTACAGAGAGCAAACAAGTGCAGCGAAAGGTGGCCCTAGAGGTGGTGATCTGTGGAGCAGACAACAGAATGACCAGAAAGGATCAGATCACTCAATCACCATACATAAAGGCACCATCCAGGAGATAGTATCTGCTGCACACAGCTGTGGACAGGAGATTTCAAGGCTTGCCTGAGACTTCCAGGCCTGTTCTTATACTTTCTGTAATCTTAAGAAAAATCCCTTCATCTCTTTTTGGCTTTAAGTTCCATTGGTAACTCGCACTATTCTTGAGCAGGTATTGTGTGCCAGGTTTTGTTTGATTTTAATCTCAGCCCTACCATCACCCCTCCAAGTGTGAAATATTGGAAGACTGACTTGAAGGATGCTGGTCAAAGCTGATGTTCCAGTCAGGATCATTTCATTCCAGTGTTGGTATGTGCTGAGTTCCACTGTGTCACACAACTCAAGGAGGATGAGGAAAATCTCATGAAATGCGTGAGGCAAATCTGTTATGGAAGCTTTGGTCTTGTGCTTGCAGTGTTTGTTAGAAAGTGATAAAAATACTGTTATTATTCCATATGAAGTATTGATTGACTTTCTCAAATGCTTCTCGCTGAAAGCACAGCCTCCACACATTTCCGTTTGTTAGATGAAGTGACCTAATATATCCTTAATATTGTCTTGAAAATTATGAGTCAGGGATTCATTACAAGCATATATTGCTCATCTCAAACTGGCAAACACCCAGAACAGTTTTATATATTCTCACAAGGCTCCAACCTAATGGAGCCGGCCCTCTAGCCACCCAGGAGAACACGAAAGCTTCAAGCCTGAGTACAGCACCACCCGTGCACACCTGCATGTCATCAGTGAAGTCATTAAGTGAGCAGCCTGCCATCATGTCTGCTCATTGTCAGCATGGAAGAGGAATTGACAGTGTTGAGACAGGCTGTCATGGGAGGAAGAGAGGCCCCATCAACAGCCAAGAGCATCTACCCCACTGGAGCCACAGTCCTTGAGGAGCTGCAGGGAAACCAGTTGCTCACAGTGTCCGAGGACATGAGGAACTCTCCACTCTGCCTGCTCACACACACACACACACACACACACACACACACACACACACACACACACACACACAAATGTCGCACATGAGAAACAGACAAAGTGCCAGATGGTGACGTTGGTGAAGAAATGACTGCTGCGCTGAGTGAAAACTGGAGTGTGGATGGGCTCAGGTTGTGTTTGTGAAGATAAGAATTGATCCTTACTAGTCATCTATACGTATCCAAGAGGAATCACAAACAAGCCATGTTTGGACCACAAAGAAACAGCAGCTCCTCTGTCAGTGAGGACAAATTAAGAACTCATAGAAAATATATGAGTAGTTTCAATGGTCAAAATGAAAGAAGACAAAACTCTGTGTGTGTGTGCGTGTGCGTGCGTGTGTGTCCAAATGATAATCATATGTGTGCTCACCTGTATGTATGCTTGCAGATATGGCTATACGTGAGTGAACTGTAGTGGTTTGAATGAAAATAATCCCCAAAGTTCATATATTCCAATACTTGGTCCCAGTTGGTGGAACTATTTAGGAAGGATTAGGAGGTGTGGCCTTGTTGGAGGAGCTGGGTCACTGGGAATGGGAGCTGAGGTTTCAAAAATCCATTTCGTTTTGTTATCTCTCTCTCTTTGCTTTGTTCTTGTGAAAAAATGTGCAAGCTCTAGATACAGCTCCAACTTCATGCTTGCCTGCTCGCTATCATGCCTGCCATGATGGCTATGGACTCCAATCTTCTGGTATCATGAGGTCCTAGTTAAATGCCTTGGTCATGGTGATTTGGCTCAGCATTAGAAAAGTAGCTATGACATGCAAGTGTGCCTATGTGTATGAAATGTGCATGTGTGGCATGTAGATGCTTGTGTAAAGTGTGTGTGTGTATGTGTGTGTGTGTGTGTGTGTGTGTGTGTGTGTGCAGGAAAGAATGATCTATCTGTTTCTGGAATGTATTCTACATTAGGTCTGCATCTCAGTGGCTTAGGGGAATCCATAGTTCAGCCTTTTTGAGTCTTGTGGGAAAGCGGCACCTATCCCATTGTTAAGAGTTACATTCTGGCATGAGTGAGGGAAATTTCTCAGTAAAATAACATGACCTAGATGCACAGGCAATGGGTGAGAGTCCTGGATCAGTATGGCCTAAGGTGACAGGATCAGAGGTAGGTCATGGATCTCCAGCTGTGGTAGAGTGTTGCTGATGACGCAGAATGAGTGATGGCTCTGGATGGCTCTCTCAGGGGTGTTGGATGAGACAGACTGATATTGTGACAGGAGGGAATAGTACAAGGGATGTTAATAAGAGGCATGATAAAAGAGCTTCAGCAATTAACTCCACGGGAAGGAATTAATTTAAATCATGAACAACATAGTGGACAGAAGATATGTTTTCATTTATCCAATTAATGAGAGCAGGACAAATAAGGCTGCGTAATCCCACCAGGGTTTGTGGTGTTCACCGAGTAAAAATTTGACCTTTGAATTTATGTAAAAGACTGAGTGACTATCCTCCTACTGTGAGCCAATTGCTGACTTTTGCCACTTAACCACCCATCACTACAATTCATTCTGTAGATCATAATCTTTCAGAGAACAGGGATTAATCACGTCACTGTGCTCTTCTTGGTGTCTAGGTCTGGTATAGTATGGCAGTATGTGGCACTTGAGATGAGATAGATGACGCCCTGTTTATTTGTCCTGACTGCCTATGCTCCTCCCTTTCAGCTTCCCTCTCTCTCGTCTTCTGTCTTCCCTCCCTTTTCTTCTTTTCCTTCTGTGTTCTATCCTTTCCCACTTCTCTCTTAATTTCATCCAATCTTTCTTCCCTTCCCTGCCTGACTTCTGCCTTTCTGGAAGCTTCCACTGGCAATAGTCTGTATCTTTAATGTCACTCGGGCCAAAGCATTTTATTGGATTTGAATGGCTTCATGCAGAGATCTACCTGTCTTTGAAGCCCCAGACTTGTCATTTCTGTGGTACTGACCCTCTGAGATGGGCCTATGGAAGGATGGGGAAACCATTCCAGATGGTGGGACCCCTTCCCCACTAGGAAATGGAAGAAAACATGGGCAGATTGGACAGCTGGGCTGCTAAATGAAGAATGCCTAACAAACACATACAGTGTATCTACGTGTGGATGTCTGTTTCCTGAAAAGAGAAACACATTTCCACCTCAGATTCAACCTAAAAGATTGTGTGTGTGTGTGTGTGTGTGTGTGTGTGTGTGTGTGTGTGTGTACTTGCACATGCTCACGATGAATTTATGTAATCATGCTTGTATGTTTGTATTTATCTGGAGGCCAGAGAACACCTGGAGTGTTGTTTCTGAGGTGTTTTTTTGTAGCTATTGTTTCGTTTTTGAGATACAGTCTCTCATTGGGAACCCACCAAATAGGTGAGGTTGGCTGAGCAGAGAGCCTTGGGGATCTGCCTGTCTCCCTTTCTCCCCCATTGTTGTGTTTGAAGGTGTGTATTGCAGCACAAATATTTATGTGGGTGCTAAAGATCTGAACTCCACAGCAAGCATTTTGTGCACAAGTCTCCTCCCCACCATCTCCTCTCCTTTTAGGGGAAGGTCTCGCTGTGTAGATATGACCAGCTTTGAGTTCAGTGCCTTTGGAGCACTGGGACTCTGGGCGTGCACTACTCTACTTGATACATTCCTTCCCCTGCCCTTAAAACTATTGTGTACTTGACTTAGTCTGAATTAGGAACTACTGCTCAAAGCCTTTTTTTTTTAAATGCCCTGGTATGCGTTTGGACATTTGCTATAAGTTATTCCCACAAAGAACTTCATTTAGAATTTTTTCCAAAGTGGGTTTCAGGGAGCACTAGCCCTTTGACATGTTGGAGGGAAAGTAATATCATCTTTGGCTTTGGCCTAGGAAAGCTTGCCGCACTCTTTCACTCTTCATAGGCTCCAAAAAATCCTGCAATACAGATGCTGGATAGTTGAGTTATGCCCATTGTAGTTTTTAGAAGGGTTTAAGGTCACAAAAAAATTAAATGGAAAGTACAGACAGGTCTCTTGTGCGTAGAATCCTCTGGTACCAACATCCGCCTCCACCAGCGGGTATGTTTCTTACCATTGATTCATCTTAATCCCCTGGGTCTTAGTTAACTTAGGCTCCATGGCTGGCATTGCACAATCATCAGTGGGGTTAAGCAGATGCATCTGGACACAAATCCACCACTGTTAGTATCATATGCAACTGTTCTGGTACCTAAGAAATCCTCTCTGTGGCAAAGCCAAGGCTGGTGGCATAGTTCCCACACTGCAGAGATGGGACACACACAAAAAATCTGTTTAGTTAGCCCTGTCTCCCTATATGATGAGTTCAAGGCCAATGAGAGACTCTCTCAAAAAATAAGGCAGGTCTATTATTCTTCTGTGATAGTGTGCTGTCTAGTTACGGTAGGAAAGCTGCATCCACGCACTCTAGACATCATGGCTGTCCAAACAAGAATGGTACAATTTCAGAAAGAGATAACATGCCAGTATAAATGGGGGAAATTTCTTGGGAGTACCAGCCATAATTGAAGAGTTACAAGCAATCAATAACTGGTAGAGGGATAATTATCATTTCCTAGGATGAGCCACCTGATTGGTTATTAAATACAGAGTGGTCAGTCACAGAAACATATCCATTCAGGCCACACTGAAAGGAGTTGTAGGTTTTATTTATACATTTATTTATGAGTATATGTAACATCAACAATTAAAGAAGAGGGGGTCTTAAATTTGGGAGGGGATTGGACAAGAGCAGGGCAGGAAGGAGGAGAGAGGGGGAATAGTATAATTATATTTTAGTTGAAATATAAAACAAAACAGAAAGACCAAAATGGTGCCTCCTGAAGGACAACAGCCAAGTCAGTTCCCTGGTCTCCACTTCCGTGAGTGCACAGACACCATGTTTTGATGCTTTTCCTTTCAAGCCATGAGGTTAGTGGCTGATTGAATCAGTGTTCAACCTTTGGAAACTACCAGTGGAAAACTGCATTCTAAGTGTGAATGGGTAGAATGGGTAGATTCCACTGAGGAGTGCAAGAAGGATTCTCGGGTCCAGTATGGGCAGATCGTGGAGAGCCCACACAGCAGAGGTAAATTTGCCTGGGCTGCCAGCATGGTGAGAGAATCCAGCTCTGTTGCTTCCTGTTTGCTCTTCCTGAGACAGCTGGCAAAATCTCAACATGCTTTAATCTTCTCCTTGGTAAAATGAAACACATGTCAGTTTGAGTTTTGATTACAAAGGCAAAGAGGGAAGCACAGCAAAAGAGTAAGGATTCGCCAATGTGAAAACTTGGAAAGCCCTCTACACTTTTGCACATTTTCTATATTGCATTAGCCATTGCTACTTCCGTGACTCATTGCTTGGCCCCTAAAAAAATAAATCAGAACTTACCTGTTTCTCACTGGAGCTATATATCTGCTGGCTTTTTAAAATCCAGTCTCTAGTAGTGTCATTGGTTTAGACACTTAATCCCAAAAACTATCACCTCTAAATTCTTTGTGGTTCTATTTTAGTCAGTGTCCTATCTTTTGTCCCAGTCATCATGTCATCTACCCTTCACATTATACCAATGGTGCCCTCATCCTAGGGTCGAGAATTTATTCCTACCTGGACCACTGGAACAACTTCATGTACATTTTTTTCCCTTCAAGACATCCTATCCACTCAAAGCAAATTAATACAGTAAGCAATAGCTGTCTGAAGGTAGTCTCACCTCCCGCCCTCACCCCCAATCATTTCCCCAGTGTCTACGTGAGTTGTTATCCTAAGGCTTAGTCCTACTGTGCTCCAAGACCCAGGTAAGGCACTGAGGTAAGAGCATGCTGTGTTGAGATTTGGCCACCAGGGACCTTTCATAGGGGCAAGTAGACACACAAGTGTGCAAGGCTCAGCTCCTGCAATGTGCTATGTGAGTGACAGATGAGAACATGTGTCCAGGGACTGGCATGTTCTTGTGTGTAGCTGCTTCTCCCTAATGAAGGAAGACTTCAAAGAGACACCATTTACCTATAGGTAACCATGTGAGGTAATTGTGTAAGATAACTATGTATCTTATATAGCTGGTCAGGTACATGTGAATGACAGAAATTGGTGAGTTTGGGCTCCGTTCTGATTTCCACAGGAGTCTTGCCCTGAACAGATTAATTTGAATCTCAGCAGCTTCTCCATGGGAATCCAATTATCCTGCTTTCCATTTTCCAGTGCTTCTTTGTCCATGTCTTGACCTTAAAAAAAAAAAAAAAAATTATTTATTTATTATGTTTACAGTGCTCTGCCTGCATGTACCCCTGTAGGCCAGAAGAGAGCATCATATCACATTATAGATGGCTGTGAGCCACCATGTGGTTGGTGGGAATCAAACTAAGGACCTCTGGAAGAGCATCTCTCCAGTCTTCCATGTCTTGACTTTTACTCTTTGCATTTGCCAGAGTGGCATGATTCTTTACACATGTCCTTGTCATTTATTCTTTTTCCCAAAATGTATTCTCATGCCCCCTCCATTGCATTCTGAGCACCCCTCAATGCAATGCTAATGATCTGGGAGGAGGGAAGTAGCCATTTTTAAAGTTGTATGTGACTTGTATGTGATGACTTGTGTGTTCCCTCCCAAACCTGTATTGACCTTTCCTTACCAAGATAGAACTATTGGGGCAGTGGTTAGGTCATGAACCAGTGACATTACCTGGGAGTAGGGGTTACTAAGGAAGAGGGATTGTTCTAAGTCTGGCCCCCTCATTCCATCTCTCTGTCTCTTAGGTTCTCACTTGTCTTACTGCCAGGTGATGACAGAGCAAGAAGGCCTTTTCCCAGTGCTAATATCACATTCTTGGACTTCATCAGCACCCACAACTGTAAAATAAATCAAATTCTATTGTTTTGAATATATAGTTTATGGAGTTCTATTGTGCAAAACAAACAAATAACTGACAAACAAGCAAACAAACAAATAAATAAAAATGAGCAGAGTATCTTCTGGAACCAAGAAGCCAGTGGGAGTGAAGATTTGATCCAGGTACCGGCTTGACTTCTCCATGTTCAGTGAGTCATGTAGGTCTTATTTTCAGTGATAGGACTTTGCCCTCAGTTTGTGGAGAGCCACTGATCACCTTTGCAACAATCTGGGTTGTTTGGGAATTCCCATCTGACTGCTTTGCCCAAACAACTCAATTAGATGTAGCCCATTCCTTATAGTGATGACAGATGTCCAGTCAGGACTCTGTCTGCCCCATTGTTCTGTGATTTCACTTAGATTGCTTTTACATACGTGTATAATTTATGAGGTTCCTATTGTATTAGGTTTCCATAAGACCCTTCAAATGGCCCTTCCTCTCCCTTTATTCCTTCCCCCTCCCCATGTTATCCTCCCATTATTGCCCCCTCCCACTCTACCACTTTATTCTATTTCTCTTTCCTTGGGAAATCTGTACTCCCTCCCCCTAAGCTATTAGTTGTAGCTTTCTTATTTTTGACTTAATAACTAACATCCACATATATGCAAACACATCCCCTATTTGTCTTTCTAGGTCTGAGTTACCTTACTCAGAATAAATTTTTTTCTAGTTCCACGCATTTACCTGTAAATTTCATAATTTCATTTTCTAAATGGAGAAATAATATTCCATTTTGTAAATGTACCACATTTTCTTTATCCAACCATCCATTGATGGACATCTAGGTTGTTTCCAATTTTTTGGCTATTATGAGTAGGGCAGCAATGAACATGGTTGAGCGGGTATTTCTGTAGAGTTGGCTGAGGGAGGAGAATGGACTGCTTAGGTGAGGAAGCACAGGTGTGAGTGGCGGTTGTGTCTGAAGACTGGGATCCCCACAGGCCTGGAGTCTCTTCACTGTGGGGACTGGAGTTCAGAATAGGTGCATGTGAGTGGCAGAATTGAGCTTGGGCTCCATTTTCCTTTCCCCTGGATACAGCAGGCCCAACCTGCTGACTGCTTGGAACTTGAATGGGGTCAAATGCTTCATGCCTCCTACCTGTTATGAAGGTGCCCTGGTCAAAATGGGACCATCGAAGGCATTTTGTTCAACAATTTAATCACACAATTCACAATGTAAGAACATTTAGATGTGCTGACCTGTGACCATCCCTCTGAAAGTCTCAGGCAGTTTTCATGGATAATGATCACAGCCACACGCAATCATCCTCCCTTCCGTGTGACCTGCACATCAGGCAAGGGAGGCTGGGAAATGTCCTCCCTCCTCCTCTCTCGCATAAAATAAACTTACTGCATGTTGGATAGTGGGTCAACAGCCAGCACTCAGTCATCTAAGGCACTTGGTTTCAGGAGCGAAATTGGAAAACATCTTCATCTACCATCAAAGGACTGACTTTTGCTTCTCTATTTACATTGCAAGCACAGAGATGGAGAGTTCAGAGATCCAAATGTGTGGGTAAGGTTTAGCATATAGCAATTTGGCAATAGGCTGTCCGTTTGAGGAATGAGCAAGTATGAACCAAATAAACAAGTGTGATAAAGGTGTCACTCGTGGAAGGCGTGGGAGTGAGTGGAAAGCCAGAGCTGACACACTGAAGAAGGTTGGGTCATGTTGTGCCTTCTGGAGGTGGCCGCCAGAACATTCTAGTGATCCAAATAAAGGAGTGTTTGTAGGTACTCGAAACAGTGAAGACAAGAATGGAGACACTGGAAGGGACCTGGGGATCAAGGAGGACGCCCCCTGCATGTTAAATATAGTCATGTTCAGTCCTTAGAAGTTAGTACAGAGGAAAGCATTTTTAAACAAAGGGTATCATAGAAACAAAAAGGGAACATTTTCATGTGGTTTTGGATAGTTAGCATGGAATAATTTTCTTCCTCTCTGTTGATCCCTTGGGTAATGGATGCTAACAAAACAACTCAAGAAGACATACAGTCTGCAAACATCAGTAATTAACGTTTGTGATCTGTGAACACAGTGCTAGGATTGACTAAAAAGAACACATCTCCCCTCCTCCCTCCCTTCATGCTTGCAAAATGTGTGGCTCTTTAAAGAAATGTTCTAAGTAAGGAAGACAACCTCTTTCTGTAATTCTCCGTGAGGAAGACAGAAATGCGAAGTACCAACAAAGGCGCGGCTGCTGGGACTATGGAGAAGCAGTGTGTCTGCAGAGCGAGGATGTGCTACTTCGTGAATAACTTCTTAAACATCTGCTGAGAGGGTGATTTTTTTGGATCAAGCTCAAACCCCAAACCAGCATCATTTTAATGTTCTCAGCACCTGTAAAGCGACCCAAGCACACAAGCCATGGAAAACAATCGGCCAGGTGACAGTTCATTAACACAAACCAGCAAGCAGATCGGTTTGGAAAAGTCTTTGGTTGAGAATTGCCCCCTCCACGCCCCTCACCCCCGCCCCCCTCCCCCGCAAAAGGATGCAATGGCATTCCTGGAATAGACCCGCAAAGCAGCTAACTAAGATTATAGATGTGATGTGCACACATCGTCTGAAACTGAATTGTAAGTTGGTAACCGTTGGGATTTACACATATGCCCAGCAGAATAACAAATAGATAAAGAACTGTGATTGTTTCAGGAAAGTGTGCATTGTATCTAGTTAGTGAGATTTTTTTTTTAAACAAGTTATTTTGTTCTGGAAGATCAAGGCAATGATGCTGCCCATAAAATGGCTATTCCTGCACATAGCTATAAAAAGAGACCAGGACCACTCACATTCTTGTGCAACTCTGAGCCTTAATGCAAGGCTAACAAGAAACTAAAGAAACTGTTTGTTCCAACCAAGTCATGACAAACGTATGTCAGTGGTCCCCATCCACCTCGCCCATGCATGCTTGAAGTATGGTAACTCACAAGCAAGCTGGCTGCCTCAAGAGAAAAGTATTGAAAGGCAGAGGCACTGGGAAATTGATCTGTTAGACACTCAATTTCCTAGCAAACTTTAAAATGTAACCCCACAAAATGGGTAAAAACTTGAGTCTTCTCTTTTATGCTGATGACAGCATTTGGGATACTCTTGAGGGTTTGGCCCAGTGCAAAATGTTTGCTCATAGAACTTGTTCACAACCAAAAGATGAGCAAAGTCTGAGAGCTAATGAAACAGTGATTTCCCCTCTAACGTTTCTTCTCTGCCTGTACAGGAATGGTTAAAGAGATGGCTCAGTGGGTAAGAATGCTTGCTCACCAAGCGTGAGGACCTGAGTTCAGATCCCTGACACCAGTGTAAAAATCCAGGCATGTTCACATGAACTTGTTACGCCAATGTGGTGCAGAACAGCGACAGGAAGATGACTTGGGGTTTGCTTGCCAGCCAGTCTAGCAGAAATGGTCAGCCCCAGGTTCAGTGACAGACCCTGCCTCAAGGAGTGATAGAACAAGACACTAGATAGATGTCCTCCTCTGCTCCCACACCCAAGAATGTGAAAACACAAGCACATGAACACATGCATACACACACATGCATATGAACCATATGCACACACATGCACACATGTGGAAACAGAGAGAGGGCTATATATAGAGAAAAATGTGCAGGGACATTTTAGTGATCCAGCTTGTTTTCTCACTTTAAAAGAAAACAATAATTCTATCCTTAACATAATTCTTAATATCCCAAGGAAAATTAATAAGATTTTCCTATGAAATTTTAAATACAAAAAACAAAGTCCTAGAATTACAGTTTTAAAAAAATATTATTGTATTTGAGTTACATGCTAACACATGCATTCATTCAACCTGTTATTTAAAGAATCCAACATGCTTTCACATGTGTCTGAAAATGAGATGATTTCTCTCCAACTTGTGGTATATTATAGTCACTTGTTTTCCTCAATCATTTGCCACAAATGTCTAGAACATTTGGACATGTTACAATCATCACAAACTGAGTGACTTGAGTAGTGAGCCATAGAGTTACATTTAAGTGGTTACCCAGGGCTTTGGATTGGGTACTGCTGGGGAGGAGCTCACTCCAGGAAAAATTAAGGACGTATTGCCAATGGCTGAGGCCCAGATCACTTTTAGGAGCTCTCTTGAAAGGTAGTGATGAGACATGGAGTTCAATGGGGCAGGAGAGGTGTGAGGTGGTTTTCTATAACCTGCTGTGGGGTCGAACATAGCTTATGCGCAAGCACATCTCCCCAGTTCTTTAAAGTATGGTCTACATGGGGCTGAAGGAAATGTCGCAGTGGAGAAGGCACTTGTGATGCAAGCATTAAGACTGTAGTTAAGGTCCCTAGAATCCTGATGAAGCAGGATGGACCAGCATCCATCTGTAATCCCAGTGCCCCTAAGGTGAGATGGGCAGCAGAGGCAGGAAATTTCCCGAAGCTCCTGGGCCAGCTAACCTGGGTTAGACAGCAGCAAACAGCAAGATGTCCCAAACAAGGCGGAAGGAAGACTAGGACTAACGTGGGAGTTTGTCCTCTGACTCCACACAAGTTCAGTGAGTTACTATAGGCACACAGCACACATGTTCACACACACTCATCCACAGAGATATAAGAATCATAATTATGTTCCTCCCTTTAAGGTGATAAATGCTTTCCCTGATAAAAATAAGAGTGAGCTCAAATCTAGAGGTATGTAATTAAAAAAAAAAAGTATATAAAATTTTGGTTGGAGATGGAGGAAATCAATCAAAAGATTATTCAAATGTATGATTCTAAGGAATGGCTCATTTTGAAGTGCAGGGAATAGGAACATGTTAGATTATTTGTGACACAAAGTTCTTCATTTTAACATCACTTTAATCTCTCTTTCAAATCCTCTGAGTCTCCAAGACTTTTGAGTGTTTAAAGTCGCAGATTACCTGTGTGATGGGAGAACATTCGATGGCTGCTTCCGTTTTGTTAAATTCTCAAGTGGCCAAATCCTTCAGGCTCTCACATAACAACTGTGCTAAAACAGTCAAACTGCAGCAAATAATGCAATGTGTAGCTGAAGGATGTATTTCTGGCAACAGTGTGGCCCTTATGTCACCAACAGGCCTTCAGTGTGCCTGACATCAGTGTGTGGCTCCCATGTGAACAGAGCTTTGGGCTTCACTAACATAGTCACCTTCTGTCTGTATCACATAAGATCCAAGCCCTGGACAAAGATTTCCTCTTAGAATTGTTGGTGTCAACTGTTGCAGGATAGAAAATAGGCCAAAATTTAGTAACTTAGAAGCCAAGCTTGTGTGAAAGGATTCTAATTATGTGTTACCTCTCAAGTAAACCCATTTCAAAATTGGGAATTTTACATGAAATTGGGTCTCTGGCTGGGAAGATGGCTCAGTGATGCTTGCTGCCCTACTATGAGGACCTGAGTGCAGATTCTCAACACTCACATGCAAATCAGGGTGTGTCTATACATGCCTATAGCCCAAGTGCTGGACTTGGGGTTATGGTGGGGACAGGAGGATCACTGAGGTTTGCTGGTCAGCTAGCCTAGCTAAAAAAGGAATTTTCCATTCAGTGAACAAACCTGTCTTAACCTGTCAAGGGGATAAAGAGGAGAATAATAGACAACAGGCAACATCCTCTGGCTTCCACATGGGCATTCATATAGAGCACGCACACTCGCGCACACACACACACACACACACACACACACACACACACACACGATTTGGATTTCCAGGTTTACTTGAGAGTGTATAAGATGGCACATGTGACTCTACCATACTCAGGGTAACTCCTAAGAGGAGGGAGGTACAGCGGCTCTCTGCCATTCTCTCCAGGTGACTATTGGGATTTTTATCATGCTTGTTCCATCGATTTACATGTCCTACTGTGGCAGAGAAAACCTAATCCTCACATGTCCAAAGCCACCCCACCCAAAATACCTAATGAGTGAGGCCCATGCCCAGGGCAAACCCGGAGCCTCTTGATCCATGATGTCAGGAATTTCCAGATGACACTAACAGAATGTCAAAGCAAGCATGGGACCTTTCTCATTTTGGGGCCCCATATGATGATGGCATGAAGTCAGCCCCAGACGTAAGACTAGCTTGATCTTCTCATAGCTCAAGAGCAGCATTCAGTGGGTGGACAGTGTCTTGGTCAGGGTTTTATTGCTGAGCTAAAACATCATGACAAAAAGCACTTTGGGGAGAATTGGGGTTTATTTCAGCTTATAGTTCTACCTCATATTCCGTCACTGAGGAAAGTCAAGGCTGGAAGGGACTTGAGGCAGAAACTTAGAGTCAAGAGCTGATGCAGAGACCACAGAGAGCACTGCACACTGGCTTGCTCTCCATGGCTTGCTCAGCCTGCTTTCTTATGCCATCTAGGACCACCTGCCCACACACAGGTGGCACCTACCCACAGAGGGCTGGGTCCTTCCCCATCCATCATTAATTAAGAAAATGCCTCATAGACTTGCCCATAGGCCAATTGGATGGAAATATTTCTCAAGTGTGGTTCCTCTTCCCAGAAAACCCTTGTAAAAAGCAAACGAACAAACCAAAACGAACAAGGACAGATGGCAATGAGCAGATAAGTACATCATAACAGTATTAAAGGAAAAAAGCAAAGATATCTTTAAGTTTGTGGAAAGCTTTACTCTTAAGTGAATTTTATTAAAAAGATAAATCCATTGAAAAGTCTAAAGTAGTGCTCATATGTAGAAAAACTCAATAGTATAGAATATACAAAATGCAAGTTTCCCTTTTTTCCTCAGAACATTATTCACTCTTCAAAGCACCACACACACTTCTAATATATTCTCTTAACAAATAATTTCCTATATAGGCATATTGAATTTTAGTTATTACCCTTGAGTATGAGTGTGTATATGAGTGTGTGTGTATGAGTGTGTGTGTATGAGTGTGTGTGTACGTGTGTGTTTGAGTGTGTGTGTATGTGTGCGTATGAGTGTGTGTGTGTATGAGTGTGTATGTACGTGTGCGTATGAGTGTGTGTGTGTTTGAGTGTGTGTGTACGTGTGTGTTTGAGTGTGTATGTACGTGTGCGTATGAGTGTGTGTGTGTATGAGTGTGTGTGTACGTGTGTGTTTGAGTGTGTGTGTATGAGTGTATGTATGTGTATGAATGTATGTGTGTGTGTGTGTTTCTGCATGACTACATACTCAAATACACCAAGGCATGCATGTAGCAGTCAGAGGACAAATTTCAGGAGGGATTCTCTTTCCAACATGGTTCCTGCAATTGAATTCATGTCACTGGGCTTGCATAGCAAGCAATTTTACTAGCTGAGCTGTCTTGACAGCCCTTGGTTGTACTGTATTTAATACTGGAATGTTTTAAAGGACGATTTTAACATGGCCCCAGAGAATAGGCTGCTGTCAATACACAGGAGTCACCTTATTCTCTTAATCACTGAAACCACTTTTTAGGGCCTGGGGAGTGGATATGTGGGTAAGAGTGCTTGCTGGGAAAGCAAGAGGACCTGAGTTCAAATCCCAAGTACTCCCATAGAAAGTCCAACAACGCTCAAATGCCTGTAACCGTGGCACTGAGAGATGGAGACAGGCAAATCCTGGAAGCTTGCTGGCTAGTTAAAACATCAAGTTTTAGGCTCAGTGATAGACCTTGTCTCAAAAAAAAAAAAAAAAAAATAGATGGAGGGAGCTGAAATATGGTACGGGCAGGTACTGCTCTTGTAGGAGACCCAAGTTTAATTCTCAGCACTCATATTGGACAACACCAGCCAACACACACACACACACACACACACACACACACACACACACACACACACACCCCACAAAGTGAATCTTTAAAAAATAAGAAAGGCGGCAAGCAGTTGAGGAAGATATTTTCTACTCTGACCTATGCATACACACCCATGAGTTCATGCACACTTACAACCCTTGTTCATGCACCACTTGCAACACACAAATAAAATCAATAAAAATAAGATAGACAGTTACCCTCTGTTCCCTGTTCCCAAAACACCCTTTCTCAGTGTCCCCATGATACATCACTGGCGACTAACTACATGGAGTTGGCCAGCTGAAAGGACAGCTTTTCCTCTCTCCTAAAGGGCTGTGTAGGAAGACAGCTGTATCTGCAATCCTTCATGTCGAGCATGTCTACAGATAATATGGCAGCACTGAAGAGGACATCCTCCCTTCAGCCCTTCCTGTCACCTACTTCCCTAGCAGGCCCTAGGTGGCTCTGAACATGTCTCTGCTCCAGATACGCATGAAGGAACTAAGTAGCAGGTAGACCCAATGTCACCCCCACCCTGTGGAGAAGGTGCCATTGTGAACCCATCTAGGGCTTTAACAGCACTTATTTGGGTCACCCATGTCTTATCAAGACCTGGGCAAAAAACCCGAGAGTTTTTATCAGGAGTCAAAACTCTTCATGCCTTCTTTGTCACTTAGCCTACGTCTGCCAAATGGAGAAGCTCTATGCACAGGAGAGCAGTCTCTTCAGGAATGAGTGATTGTGTCACCCGACATGCTCCTGTGGGTCATGTCAGGCTTTAGCTTTCATTCTAGGATTTTGCTCTGTGAGTCTGTCCCTTTCCTAAGGGGCATGGCATTGACCACGGGGCAGTGCTTTAACTGCCTTTAGTAAACGCTGTAGTGCCTATCTATCATCAGCGCCATGCTTTTCTATTTGTGTCTAATGCAGATAAGAGAGTCAGGGAGTGATTTAGCATTTCCCAAGATTCAGCCCTGTGCTGATTTGAATGACAATGTCCCCCATAGACCCATGGGGAAAGGCACTATGTTGAGGTATGACCTTGTGGGAGTAGGTGTGGCCTTGTTGGAGGAAGTATGTCACTTGGGGTGGGCTCTGACGTTTCAAATGCTCAAGCCAGGCCCAGTGTTTGACTCCCTTCTGGCTGCCTGCCAGTCCAGATATGGAACTCTCAGCTCCTTCTCCGGCACCATGTCGGCCTGCACTCAGCCATGCCTCCCACCGTGATGATAATGGACTAAACCCCCGAACTGTAAGCCAGCCCCTGTTAAATGCTTTTCTTTATAAGAGTTGCCCCTTCATGGCATTAGACAAGTCCCAAATGACTTTTCTTCGCTATTCTCCTAGACAGACTTCATTGTCATTTTATAAACTAAGAGACAGAGACTCTAGCCAAGAAGTGGTTCTCCCAGGAGCACAGACACCTTCTAAGTAAGTGTATTGATTTAAACTCTTGTCAACTGCGGCCTGCCAAGCCCTTTGCTGCCGTGGCTCAGCCAGACTGTGGGGGCTGGATTCTGAAGTCTGCCTCTTTGAAATTGAGTCTCAGCTCTGCTGTTACTAGTTGTGTGACCTTGAGCAATTTATTTAACTTTTCTGTGTCTTAGTTTCTTATCTGTAAAGTGGGATTAATAATCATACTCATTGGATGGCATTGGAAAACAATACACACACTCATATATACAT
Organism: Acomys russatus; assembly: GCF_903995435.1. Taxonomy (NCBI): domain Eukaryota; kingdom Metazoa; phylum Chordata; class Mammalia; order Rodentia; family Muridae; genus Acomys; species Acomys russatus. The sequence continues at coordinate 55,503,162 of NC_067156.1, read as the reverse complement.
CCTGGAGCCAATGTCTACACCGCTAAGGAGAACTGCTGATAGCCTTATCCACTATAAGTACCGCCTCTTTGTAGAAGGTAGGGGAGTGCTGATGCAAAGATCTAGGTGACTCAAAAAGAAAACACACTGAAAACAGGAGGATGTGGGACAAGGTGTCACTGTCTGCTTCTGCATTGTCTGTCTCCTTGTTCATTTGTTCACCCTTTCATTTCTCATCTGTGATAGTCATGCTCTGTTCTTCTTCTGACTTTCTACCTTCACCTTCTTATCACACTGAAAAAAAAAAAACCATATTCTCATGTGCAGAAGTGTAATACTCAGCCATTCTCAGACTGTGTTCTCTCTCTCTCTCTTTCCTAGGCTTGTATATACACGTATAGAACCATGCAGACCCGTGGGTACACACCTCTGCATATGGCTTCTTATTCTCCCCTCTTCCCGACTTACTCTCCTGTTCTTTCCTTCCTCTTCTGCCTCCTTTTCCTTCTTCTTCCTGCTTCTCCCTCTCCTCCTCCTCCTCTTCATCCTCCCTCTCTTTCTCTATGCAAGGCCTCAATTCCTCTCCTGTTATCACAGGTGCAGTAGCTTGTTGTCATAAAGTTAAATATTTGTCTCCCTCACAAACTCCTACACTCAGGGCTGGGAGTGCCATAAAAGTCACCTGCTCTAGCTACTCCCCTGCTCTTTGAATTGCGTCTTAAATGTTGTGGTGAGCTGGAACAATAGGCCCTAGGTGGACACTTCCATTGACTAGACGCTTCTGGTCTTCCCATCTAGTTAAAGCCTAGGGCCAAAAATGACACTGACTCTTACTCCTCTGGTAAGAAACGCATATTCTAATTCATTAGAGATATTTGTGATAGAGCTAATTTCAAGACACCTGACCAACCAGAATCTCCAGTTCTCTCTCTCTCTCTCTCTCTCTCTCTCTCTCTCTCTCTCTCTCTCTCTCTCTCACACACACACACACACAAGGTTTTCTAACAGGAAAATGACAAGCATCCCAGTGGGAAAGATGGGGAAGGCTTCACATAAGCAACTTGCAAAACAGTAAATACCCAGTGCTAAGATGTGTGTGTTGGCAGGGGTGGAGGTGGGGGAGTGTGTGTGTGTGTGTGTGTGTGTGTGTGTGTGACCCAGCCTGAATGGCAACCAAACCCAAATGTATGCCAGTGATGGAAGCAACAACAGGTCCTTTGTTAGAGTTCAGATTGGTAAAGATTAAACAAACTCTGACAATAAGTGGAAGCCCAGGGGAAATAAGGGTACAGCTGGCCATGATGCAGACTGATATTAAAGTTTTCAAAAATGGAAATTAGACATTTGGATCAATGAAGTTCAGTTAGTGATCAAGAAACCTCCCTTGGAGGAACTTATCAAGGGTTTTTACATCTCTTGGAGCATAACACACATATAAGCCGTCTCTCCCACAACAGAGCTCTGAAGGCATATTGGATATCTGCATGGTTAGACGGAGGGTCAGTCTTCTAAAAAAATATTCAAGTTACTATTAAGGCATGTCTTGTAACTAGCTGCCAGTTTCCTCATTGTCAGCCCATCTTCATCTACTTCATTATTTTTTTTCAGATCTTTTCAGATTGCTTCCAGCTTCGCCAACTTCTTCCCACACCCCCAAATTTTAGTTTATTTTGCCAATTTTACAGCTGTGTACATTATGGCCTTAACTTACGTTGTAAACTTCTTGTTTTTCTTTTAGCACTCCTCAATTTTATTTTATTTTATTTTTTTATTAATTTATTCTTGTTATATCTCAATGTTTATCCCATCCCTTGTATCCTCCCATTCTTCCCTCCCTGCTATTTTCCACTTATTCCCCTCCCCTATGACTGTTCCTGAGGGGGATTACCTCCCCCTGTATATGCTCATAGGGTATCAAGTCTCTTCTTGGTACCCTGCTGTCCTTCCTCTGAATGCCACCAGGTCTCCCCCTCCAGGGGACATGGGCAAATGTGAGGCACCAGAGTAAGTGTGAAAGTCATACCCGACTCTCCACTCAACTGTGGAGAATGTTCTGACCATTGGCTAGATTTGGGTAGGGGTTTAAAGTTTACCACCTGTATTGTCCTTGGCTGGTGCCTTAGTTTGAGCGGGACCCCTGGGCCCAGATCTGCCTATCATAATGATCTACTTGTAGGTTTCTAGGACCCTCTGGATCCTTTTACTTTGCTATTCTCCCATGCTTCTCTCATCTAGAGTCTCAATAGAATGTCCTCCCCTCTGTCCCAGTTTCCTGGTAAGTGAAGGCTTTCGTGGGACATACCCCTTGGGCTAGTATGCAGATATAAGTGAGTATATACCATTTGAGTCTTTCTGCTTCTGGGTTAACTCACTCATTATGATCATTTCTAGCTCAATCCATTTATCCAAAAATTTCGGGTTCCATGGTGTATATGTACCACAGTTTCTTTATCCATTCTTCTACTGAGGGACACTTAGGCTGTTTCCATGTTCTGGCTATTATGAATAAGGCTGCTATGAACATGGTTGAGCAAATTTTCTTGTTGTGTGCTGGAGCATCTTCTGGGTATATTCCAAGGAGTGGAATAGCTGGGTCTTGAGGAAGCCCTATTCCCATTTTTCTGAGATAGCACCAGATAGATTTCCAAAGTGGCTGAACTAGTTTGCATTCCCACCAGCAATGAAGGAGTGTTCCTCTCTCCCCACATCCTCGCCAGCATGTGGTGTCGCTTGAATTTTTGATCTTAGCCATTCTTATGGGTGTAAGATGGAATCTCAGAGTTGCTTTGATTTGCATTTCCCTGATGACTAAGGAGGTTGAGCATTTCTTTAAGTGTTTCTCAGCCATTTGATATTCCTCTGTTGAGAATTCTGTTTAGTTCCAAGCCCCATTTCTCAATTGAATTATTTGGTTTGGTGGTGTTTAATATCTTGAGTTCTTTATATATTTTGGATATTAGACCTTTGTCAGATGTAGGGTTGGTGAAGATGTTTTCCCAGTCTGTAGGCTGTTGCTTTGTTCTCTTGACAGTGTCTCCTGCCTTACAGAAGCTTCTCAGCCTCATGAGGTCTCATTTATTAATGGTTGACATTAAGGCCTGGGCCGTTGGTGTTCTGTTCAGGAAGATATCTCCTGTGCCAAAATGTTCCAGGCTCTTCCCCACTTTTTCTTCTAAGTGACTTAGTGTCTCTGGTTTTATGTTGAGGTCTTTAATCCACTTGGATTTGAGTTTTGTGCAAGGTGACAAATATGGGCCCAGTTGCATTTTTTTTACACATAGACCTCCAGTTAGACCAGCACCATTTGTTGAAGATGCTATCTCTTTTCCGTTGAATGGATTTGGCTTCTTTGTCAAAAATCAAGTGACCATATGTGTGTAGATTCATATCTGGGTCTTCGATTTGATTCCACTGATCAACCAGCCTGTTGCTGTGCCAGGACCATGCTGTTTTAATTACCATTGCTTTATAGTGCAGTTTGAGATCAGGTATGGAGATTCCTTCAGAGCACCTTTTATTGTACAAGATTGTTTTAGCTATTCTGGGTTTTTTGTTTTTCCATATGAAGTTCAGAATTGAACTTTCAATGTCTTTAAAAAATTGTGTAGGTATTTTGATAGGGATTGCATTGAATCTGTAGATTGCTTTTGGTAGGATGGCCATTTTTACTATGTTAATTCTCCTGATCCATGAGCAAGGAAGATCATTCCATCTTCTCAGGTCATCTTCAATCTCTTTCTTCAGAGTTTTGAAATTTTTTTCAAACAAGTCCTTCACTTGCTTAGTTAGAGTAACTCCTAAATATTTTATATTGCTTGTGGCTAATGTGAAGGGTGAGGCTTTCTTAATTTCTTCATCTGCAAGCTTGTCATTTGTATGTAGAAAGGCTACTGACTTTTTTGAGTTAATTTTGTATCTAGCCAATTTGCTGAAGGTGTTTATCAGCTGTAGCAGTTCTCTGGTGGAATTTTGAGGGTTACTTACGTACACTATCATATCATCTGCAAATAGGGATAATTTGACTTCCTCCTTTCGCATTTGGATACCCTTGATCTCCTTTTGTTGTCTTATTGCTCTGGCTAGAACTTCGAGTACTATGTTGAAGAGATATGGAGAGAGTGGGCAGCCTTGCCTTGTTCTCGATTTTAGAGGAATTTCCTTGAGTATCTCACCATTTACTTTGATTTTGGCTATTGGCTTGCTGTATATAGCCTTTATTATGTTGAACACTCCTCAATTTTAAGTCAATTTGTTTTAATTCTTTTAAAATCTAATTTCATGTATATTATTAAATTTAATGTATTGATCATATGAATTACTATAATAATCTTTAAAAAGAGCTTTCTGGTTCTTCTGAACAATTTAGATCTTTCCATGCGTTTTTGGTCTTTTTGTTTGTTTGTTTATTTTTACAGTGGTTTAGTAAGCTCAACATACTATGCCAACTGTCCTTATTAGGAAACATTTCTTTGTATTTCATTGAATTCACTAATTTAAAAAATTCCCTTTAGCTGGTTGTGGTGGCACACACCTGTAATCCCAGCACTCAAGAAGGCAAAGGCAGGTGGATCTCCATGAGTTCAAGACCAGCCTGGTCTATAAAGGAAGTCCAGGCCTGCTAAGACTACCCAGAGGGACCCTGTTTCTAAACAAGAACAAGAAGGAGAACAACAAATTACTTTTGATTAACACTTGCTATAACCATGGGGCTTACACTAAACCTTTTTTTTTTTTAAGTTCTAGTCTCGTTTGGTTTAGTTTGAACTAGTTGAGATCCACAGCCACCATTTTAGCAAGTGGCCTTGCAACAGGTTTGCCAGACTAGCATAGCCAAATACCTATGTTAGCGTGGTTCAAACTGCAGACACTAAATATCTCCTATGGTCCTGAAATACACAAAAAGTTCATTTTGTCGAGCAGATTTAGTAACTTTTTTTCCATTTCAAAAGGCAGCAGGACTGTTTTAACTTTTCTTACCAAAAAGATTTCTTTTTCTTTCTATTTATGCACATGTGTGTATCTCTGGGTAAGTGTATGCTGTATGTGTGATGGTGCCCATGGAGGTGAGGGGAGGCCGTCAGATCCCCTGAGATGAGTTACAGATAGCTATGAGCTGCTTGTCATGGATGCTGGGAACTGAATTCTCCAAGAACAGTAAACAAGCATTATTGACTGCTAACACATTGCTCCAGCCCAGGATCCTTGCACTTTAATGCAACCTTCTAAACTCCTGGATTGCTAAAAGCTGAACAACCACTGTATTGAATTTCTGCTGAAGACATTTTTTAGTGCAATCTTTGGAAAGGGTTGTAGCTCTCTCTTCTTAGCTTAGACTGTAGGAGAATATTCTTCTGTGGGCATGATTTGTTCATCTTTAGTAAACTGAATAAGCACCATGTCACTCTTAGGTAATGTCCTCTGTGGACATGAAAATAAGTTAGTAAAATCAGGTGTATGATTTGTACCTGGGATCTGAGCGTCCAGACAGAAGAAGCATCAGCATTTTGTGCTTAGGGTCAGTCTGGGATACATAGCAAGAATCTGTCTCAAGGAACCAAAAGATGGGGATATTTGCCTAACTTGCTCTGTTCATAGCGTCGAGTTTGTTCCCCTGACCTCTGCAAGGTGAGCAAACAAAGGACAAAACCAATAAACTATAAATCACAATTACTTCTTTTCATTTCAGCTAAAAGTGTTTCTTTTTGCATTTGGCTTTCTACAATGTGAACACTGATGACTATATAGAGGAGACTCCAGTAAAAGCCAGTGTTTGACACAGAAGGCTGGGCAATGAAGCTTAACACTGCCAGAGGTTCTGTTGAGGTGTCACAAAGACATAGTGTCCACCCTGTGAAAGACAGTAAGTTCCTGACCCAATACAAACCATAAAACATCACAGTCACTACAGGCTGAAGGTGATGAGAATTGTCATGCCATGATGGGCTGGGATTCCAGAAAATGTCCACAGGTGTACACAAGGCCACTCAATTTTAATGCAAGCAAGAAAAGAGAAGCCACTCACTCCAGAGATCTGTGTGTGGTTCCAGATGCCTACATCAATGGCCTAACCTCATTAGTACAGACTGTGACCACATTTAGACACAGAATCTTCAAAAAATGTAAAGCTAACATAAGATCATTAGGTTGGATTTGAATCCAAAATAAAGTATGTTTTTGTGAGAATAGGAGATGGTGACAAGGACACATAGAAGGAAAACAAGTGCAGAGAGGGACAAATGGACATGCATAAGCCAAAGTGACAGAAGGCAGTCTGCTGATGTCTTGACCTTGGTCTTGCCTTGGCCTTGAAGACCTTAGCCTTCTGAACTGTGGAGGATTTCAGTTGCTTCAGCCACAGGAAGGGACTTGGCTTTGACAAGCCTAGCAGACAGGGATCCAGTCTTGACTTCTACAACTTGGTTTTATGATGTAGAATTACTAAGGTGTGACATTTAGGCATTAGTTACAAGTAACCTTTTATCTCCAGGCACAGAGAAGAAAAACTGTTAGCTTTTGTTTTGTCTTATCCCCAAAATACCAGTAGGATGGAGAACTCCAGTGGGCCTGCTTTGTTAGGACTGGGATGTCATCAAATCGCTAACTATCCCATCACCCCAATGACCCAACCCGAGGAAAATGCTGTGTCCAGAACTTGGCAGTCCTGTAGACATCTCAGTGCACCCCAGCTACAGCCTTAAGTTCAGGGAAGAGACAGAGACTGACAGTGTTTGAAGTACATGAGATTGGGCTCAACACCACAGTGGCAGATGCTTTCCTTGGAAATTCTGCAATGTGTAACCCACACCCCACCTGTAAAAGACCCTTCCACCTGAACCATGGTGGCCAGAATAGCTGACTCAGTAGCTGAGTGACACCTGCAGAGTCAAGGGGAACAGCGGAGGCACAGAAATAAAGGAAGGCAAAGGGTTTCCTAAGATGCACAAAGTTTGGTGGATCACACAGAGATCATACAAGTAGTGGACTGGGCCTTGTGCTCACTAAATATGTCTATTGAGGTTGTGAAGAAAAAGCTAGAATGACTCAGGAGCAGAAGCTAAGACAGCAAAGCTACAAGTAGAGGAAAAAAGAGGGCAAGAAATGGACATTTTAAAGGCTTTTTTCAGAGTCTGGGGAAGTGAGGGAGGGGAAATGGTGGCTTCTTTTTTAATTTTTTTTATTAATTCACTCATATTACATCTCAATAGTTATCCCATCCCTTGTATCCTCCCATTCCTTCCTCCCTCCTGCTTTCCCCCTACTTCCCTCCCCTATGACTGTGACTGAGGAGGATTTCCTCCTCCGTATATATGCTCATAGGGTATCAAGCCTACTATCCTTCCTCTGAGTGCCACCAGGGCCCCCTTCAAGGGGACGTGGTCAAATATGGGGCACCAGAGTTTGTGTGAAAGTGAGTCCCCACTCTCCACTCACCTGTGGAGAATGTCCTGTCCATTGGCTAGATCTGGGTCGGGGCTCAATGTTTATTGCATGTTTTGTCCTTGGTTGGTGCCATAGTTTGAGCAGGACCCCTGGGCCCAGAACCGCCCATCATAATGTTCTTCTTGTAAGTTTCTAGGACCCTCTGGATACTTCTATTTCCCCATTCTCCCATGCTTCTCTCACCTAAAGTTCCAGTAGGCAGCTTCTTAATAAGACAATGGGACATAGAACCAGATGACAGGAATGGCGGGGGATAGCATGCCATGCAGAAGACAGTGGTACATGAAGCACAGGGCAGGGATGGAGTTCCAGGTTTCTGCCTACGCCTGACAATCAGGTAAGGACGTCCTCGTGGGGGCTTTAGATGAGAAGTAGAGAAAGATTTGTGTGGAGTAACTAAGAGAAAGAAAACACAGGAAGCAACAGTATCTTCCCAGAGTGGTAATGGATCCAGGGACTCTGTTCTTAGAGATGAAGGGGGATGATAAATATGTGACAGTTAGATAAAGAAGCAAAGACAAAGGCATGTGACCTAAAAGGGGATAGAGAGCTGCTGAGCTAGCTCAGAGAATGAAGATACTGGCTGCCATGCCCAAAGAGCCAGAGATCAATCTGGTCCCAGGCTATTAAAAAACAGAACTAACTCCTGTATGTTTTCCTTTGACTTCCACATGTGTATGTGTACGTACACGTTCAATCACACGACACAAATAAGTAAGACAAAGAGACAGAAAGAATTGAAGTTGGGTAGGTGGGAGGATCTGAGAGGAGATGAGGAATGGAGAAGGATTTGATAAAATATATTGTATGAAAACATTTTTAATAAAAATAAGTCAATTGAAAAAAAGACAACAAGAAAGAATTTTTTGAAATTTAAGACAAATATTAAATGGAAAAGAAAAACACGTTTAAAAAGAGAGAATATGAAGAGATTTAAAAACAGAGAATATGGAAAGAAGACTTTCCTCGTGCCCTTTCTTCTTCTATCCCTGCCCCACCCTACAATGCTAATATCCTTCACTGTTTCCTTCCCTCACTCCGCTTTAATAGAATCGTCCTGTTCATAAACCTCATTCTCCACCAGCCACATACAGACTCAGAACGTATTAGTCAGAGGACCCATTTTGGCTTCCAAAGAGTGGGGCATATTTTTAAAGTTCCAACAGAGTGTGCTTTATAGAGGCCAAATAGCATCAAGGGGCTGGAGCCAGCAGATAAGTACTGTTCTTCAGCAGACTTGACCTTGCCACCCATGCTGGACAGCTTACAACAGGTTGCCTGTTAACTCTAAACCCAGGAATCTAACACCTTCTTCTTGCCTCTGAGGGTACCTGCATGCTTGTGATGTACACAGACACAGGACACAGACATACATACAGACACATGCACACAGGCAAAATAAACAAACAAATAAGTCTTTTGAAGAGTTGGATTGAGGTTTCAATTTGGCTTTGAACAATTCAAGGGGGAAATCATGCTTGCCCAAGCAGTCAAAAACCCGCAAGTAACCTTTGGCCATCCCCTCATTTGATTTCTAATAGCCTGCTGTCAATCACCATCCTCATCAATAACTTAAACAGCGGCGTAGCACGCATTTCAGAGTTGGAGGCATCACAGAGAGTTAAAATGTGAGAAGCACAGGAGATTGCTCTTTGCTGTGATGTGCAATTTACTGGAGAGACAAATTATTCACTTGGTGATGATTAGGGATCGTTCCCGTGTCAGAGCTCGCCGCCATGGCAGCAGGAGGAGACTTGTTGCAGAGGCACAGTGCATACTAGAGTTGATTTTAGACTGGAATGTATTAACACCATACCCTCCCTTTTTTTTTCCCCTTCCTTTGATGTTTCAAGGTATAGTATATGGTCAGGACTACGTTCATAGGTTGTGAATATTTTGTAATTTTTCATAGTAGTTTCCTATAGGGTAGTTTTTTTTTTGATAGCACATGAGAAAAATAAACTGTTTTCTACATATATTTTACTGTGACCTGACTTTTACCAACATTTTCCATACTTCTAGGTCATGTGATATACCTAAGTTTTTCAAATTGTGTCAGGTCTTCAAAAATATTTTTTAAAACCCACTTAAAAAACAGACTTCTACTGGCAGGGGTGTAGGTGAGCTGAGCATGAATGTGGGAGAGCCAGCCCCGTCATTTGTCTGCCATGCAGGGGTGGAGAGAGAGATGCCCTACTCCCCTCCTCTTCCTTTGCTCTCTATGGCATGTAAGAGAGTTGGCCCCAGGGTCATGAGAGTGGAAGGGATGGCCCTGTGTTTCACTGGTGGCTACACTTGGGAGAGTGGGCTCTGCAACTTGCCTGGGGCAACACAGTGAAGCTGGCCCTGATGTCTTGGGTGTGAGAGGACTGACCTGAGGCCTAAGAACAGGAGAGCTGGCTCTACCCCTTGCAGGCTGCAGATGAACTAGCCAGGGCAGGGCTTGAGAGCTCACCCCAGTGGTGGTATGGGTACAGGAGAGCTGGTAGGCAGACCATCCAGATATCTCCCAGTCCCAGATTCAGGGCTTTTATCGGCCCATCCCAACATCTATCCTATCAATGCTGGCATGTGTGAAGGGATCAGTTCTACAGATCCAAAGATGCAGGATCTCCATGGCACAAGACAGCTATGAGATATCCAAGAGGACGCCCAGAGACGTTCCAGTATTAATAATTATAGCAGAAGCCAGAGGCCTTGAACCAGACCAGTGACTCATTGCAATGAACACTTACTTACAAGCAAAGACGTGTGCACAAAAGGGTATATTGTGGAACACACTATAACACACTACAGCTTCCACAACAAGATCTTTTTTTTTTTTTTTTCTTTTGGTAGGGGCAGGTTGCAAGGGCAGAGGGCAGGTACAAGAGGACAGGGAGATGAATGGGATTGTGGTACATGATGTGAAATCCAAAAAGAACCAATAAAAAGTTAAAAAAAAAAAAAAAAAGACCCTTTGAAAACTATATACTATATGCATAAGTAGAACTGAATTTGAGACCTATGTTCGTTAGTCAGGTAGCAGAGTTATTTGTTTTAGATGGAGCCGTGCCATCAAGTCTTCAGTTTGAAGTTTATTCAAACACCAATTAGTGTTAAATTTCCTCATTTCTAGTTCCTGAAGTTTGCCTCCCTTCTGCTAGGTATCAAGAGATAGGGCAGTGTGTCCTAACACTGTTCTGGCATCTCTCCCTCTCTTTTATTATTTGGCCTTTAGATCAGATTTTATGATGAGACCATGAGGCACTTTGAGAGTCAGGCATGTGACTTGTTTGGACTGGAGATTGTAGGCTGTGGTGCCATCCCTGTTCAAGTTGCTGTCCTGCTCACTCAATGATGCTCTGTCTTTTCAATGTTGACTGTCATGATCCTGCAGTGGAGTAAATTGAGGATAATTGGATTTGCTCTTATTGGGGTCTTTTGCTCAGAATAATATTTATACTATGAGCAACCCTATGGCACAACTCATGGAGTAAAAACAAAAAACAAAAAACAAGAAAACAAACACAAAAAAACCCCACCCAGGATAGATAGACACCCTGACAGGCCTTTGGGAGGCTGATTTAGGTGCTTGCTGGATAGGCATCAGGCTGCTTTGGCCTTAAAGGAGTACCGAGGGGCCTCTGCTCTTTCTTAGTCACTGACTATAAACACAATGCACTGTGGACTCACCCTACAATGAATTCCACCTTCTGGTGGCAGCTTGTTTGGCTCTGGCTTATCGTTTTTCTATTTGTTTTGATTTCATGAGCAGATTATTTACCTTTTGAAAACACAGACTCACTATTGTAGCAATTTTCATCAACCTGGTTCACAGCAACCTATGTTTGCCACGGACGATGGATATGCCTAAAATAGTTTAGGTGATCTTTTTTTTTTTTTTTTTTTTAATTCTAAATTTAATTTAATTTTGAAAATTGAGTGTTAGCATTCTTTTACTTTTGTTCTTGCCTGAAGAGCTCCTTGGATAAAAGCATGTCTTTTCTATTGGCATCCTCCATTTTCCCCAAACACATACTCCTCCCACACCCCAAAATTGCCACCTGGTACATTCTTAGTTAACAACTCTTAAGGATTCCAGTGAGAGCTCTAGACCACACTCCCCATTAATCTCAGGAGATGTGAGAAGTCTGGATTTGGAGATCACAGCCAATATTGATGGGCATTTGATACTCAGGGAGGTTTGCTAGATAGCCCAGATACAATTATAAGACCAGGTCTCAAAGAAAGGCATAGGGTCAGGTGATGGAAGGACAAAGAAGACAAACAAAAAGCCCCAAACAAAGCCCCAGAGGAGAGGGTCAGTCTGGTGTGCCAACGCATCCGTCTTGCAGAAAGGAAAGGCTTAATAGCTCCTGCAATTCAGGTCAGCAGGATCGGCCAGTTGATGGGCCCTGGCTGCTCTGGGGTAGGCCAGTGGGTGAGACACCTGCTAGTTTGAGTTCCAAAGGTTTCCCTGAGTCATATCACTAATACATTCCTGGGGGATTTCATTGAGCTGCTTTGCAAGCAGTTTGTGCACTGCAGTAATGGGTAAACTAGCTATTTTGACACCCTGAAAAAACATGGTTTTGAAAGGAGAAAGGCTTTTGGTGAAAACAGACAAATGACTGAGGGACATTTTATTGTCGCTGAACTCAGTGTTGATGTAGGTGTTTAAACAGCCAGTTCCCAACTCGCTATTTAAATACCTATATACTGAATTAGTTATTCACAAGGGGGAGATGTTGAAGAGAAGCAAAAAAATGATACAATTAAGTTACAAATATAGGCCATACCATCCAAAATATCCCAACTGTCCTCTTTTTCTTCTTTAACGAGTGTCATTATATTTTGATGTGTTTAATAATACAGCAGAGGTTAAATGAAACATGAAAAAGGGATGTACATTAAAATTGAGATAACTCGTCCCTCAGTGAAGTGGAACCCAGCAGATGTAGCGGCGCACTGTAATTGCTGCCTGTTTCCTGTCAGTCTGATTAAGTTGCATTGTCCCAGCTCCAAGTGTAAGAATCAGCGGCTTCCCATAGGGCACAGCATGGGATGGCGGGTGGAGGCACCTCCTGCTTCTCCTGGTAATGGTGTAGACGTACAATATACATTGATGACATATAAAGTCAATAGGCTGTGGAGGGGGCTAGGCGAGCCCTATAATCCATCTTCTCAAAGTTACTCCCAGGAACGCCAGATAAAGAGGAACTCCCCAAAACCAGAGGTTTGGTGCAACAAACGGCTAAGACTGGAGCCAAGAATGCAAGCATCCATTTTAAACAGAAACACGTATGTCAAAACTAAATCTACATTGGATAAACCGTGAAATCTGACAACTGCTTTTAGGGTTCGCCTCATCCCTATTGTGTGTCTCCTAAATCAACCAGTCACTAGGTGCACACTTACCTATTGGGAAGGAAAGGAGGCCCAGCCCTATGCTAGGGTTCGGAGGGGTGAGACACCAGATAGCTAATGATGTACTTGGGGAGACAACACAGTGTAGCATGAAGCAATTAGAAAACTATTCCAAGCCACACTGGCTTGGAGTTAGGGTTCACAAAAAGGACAGCGGGGCGAAGCCTGCAGCAGCGAAGTGGTTCTCACAAGGAAGGGCTTAAGGCAGCTGTTCTAGATGAGGTCGAGGTGAGGGGCAGAAAGAAGGCATCTTCAATGGTTCGTCTTGAGTGTCGACTTGACAGGTTTGGAGTCAACAAAGAGATTCACCTCCAGGTGGTCTGGGAAGGAATTTTCAGGGAGGATGTGACAAGTGGCGGAATGGTTTCCTCCAGAGTGGATGGCATTATTTTGGCAGCAGTTAAGACCTGAAGAGGCTTAAGGGAAAAGCAGGGTTGATCACTTGTCCATCTCCACTTCTTACTGTCTCTCTCACCACTGCCTTCATATGCTACCATCGGAATACAACCACTGGGCCTGACAAGATGGCTCAGAAGGTCAGATGCTTGCCATACATGCTGGACAATTTTATGTCAAGTTGACACGAGTTATAGTCATCTGAGAGGAGGGAACCTCATTTGAGAAAATTGGCCTCTAAGCAAGCCTGTCTGGGATTTTATTAATTAGTGATTGATGGGGAGAGCCCAGCCCATTGTAAGGGGTGCCACTCCAAACCTGATGGTCTTGCTTTCTATAAAAATGCAGGCTGAGCAAGCCATGTGAAGCAAGCCAGTAAGAAGGACTATCTATGGCCTCCACATCAGCTCCTGCCTCTAGATCCCTGTGCTGTTTGAGTCCTTGCTCTGGCTTCCTTTGATGATGCACTATGATTTGGAACTGTCAGATGAAATAAACCCTTTCTTCCCCAAGTTGCTTTGGTCATGGTGGCTCATCACAGCTGTAATAATCCTAAGACATCACAAGAGCTTGGAGATCTGAATCCCAGAAACCAATGTAAAGGTGGGTGGAGAAAACCAATGCCACAAAGTTGCTCTGATGTTCACAAGCATGCCATAGCTAATGAGATTTTCCCCAATGTATAGTGTGTGTGAAAGAATGGCACATGAGTAGAATAGAAAAGACACCCAGCTACTTTGATGTTCTAGCATGGGATGGAGACCAGCTACTCTCCAGGGCCCTTCCTTTTGCACCAGACTGAGCAGCACTGAGGTTTCAGTCTTTCTAGAATGTAGATGGCTTTCCAACAAGGGTACCCATACACGTGCACATACACACATAGTACATATATACATACACACACACACACTCACACAGACACACACATATTAATTCTTTTTAAAGTATTGGTTGTGAAAGAAAAAAGAAGAAGAAGAAGAAGAAGAAGAAGAAGAAGAAGAAGAAGAAGAAGAAGAAGAAGAAGAAGAAGAAGAAAGAAAGAAAGAAAAGGGAAAAGAAGGCCATCAGTTAATTGGGTATTTTGTCTATATGAGGTGATTTGACTATTTTTTTCCTGACTCTGGTAGAGACATATGTTGTTCTCATAAAGTGCAGCCCATGCAGACATACTGTGGAATTATCAGAATATGTAGGATCATGTTGGCTGTAAACAGTTTATATTCCTCACCTAAAGGAGGACATTAGGGAATGACCAAAGGGGACATTCGGTTCTAGAATATGTACTTAATAGGCTACTTAGCAAGGCTAAGGGGGGGGGTAGTGGGAGCCTCATATAGCACTGAGGGGCTGGTGAGAACAGTGCCCAAGGATATGCAGGATGGCTTACAGCTGCCAGCGATCACACACCATTGCTAGTACCCAGGATTTGCTCAAGTTCGATTTTGCGGTCATGTCCTTCTGCAGTGGATTTCAGCTGGAAGCCGTGCAATCAGTTCCTGTATGTCAATAAAACCTCAACTTAAAAATGTGTAACCTAATGAGAAAACTTCAGGCCTTGTGAAGGGGGAAATATCAGCTATACTAACAGTTGCCAGGTTTTTGTAATCCCTTGAAATAACTCTGGAATTGTTGTAGTCGCACAGGTATGCACAAAAGGAACACTTCCTTTGAGTCCTTCTAGGCATGAAGTGGCACACTTGAGATTGAATTGACTGAACTCAAGAAAACAGGAGCTTAGACGGGAAGAAGCCCCTGTATTTTGATATTCTTTCATGATGATGAGCCTGTTCCATGGTTCTCACTGTTTGTCATCCTCTCCAGTGACCAACGGGATTCCAAGCATCCTTAGCAGTTTCTAGTACCACATGCTCAGCAGAACATACCTGTGCTCATACATACAATCCTAGCACCCGTCTGCCTCTCTCCACGATTCTCCATCTTTATAATGTTCTCCAGGACTAGGATAATCTGAAGGCCATGGTCAGCTGACATGGCCAGCATCTTCTGCCCCAAGACGATAGTCCTGGGTTGCTTTCTCCTCCTTTCAATGTCAACTCAGTCCCTTATAGAGGACTAGCAGGGACCTCACCCACAGGTATCAGCTTTCTGTAAAGTTGATTTACAATTTGCTTGTCATCTTTCCTCCTGGGGACTCTGAAGTAAATCCTTCATGATGGACCAAAAGGACAATGCCATCACCTATTTTTGGAATAGCACTTCCTCTCTCCCAAGAGCCCAGTTTAGACCTTGTGCCAAGATGATGTCACCCCAGTCTGTTTTCGTACAATGTACTTTTAAAAATGCTACCTTGTTCTTCTTAGAAATGGACACATCACAGAATAGCATCCTTTAGTACTGCACAGATCATACTGTTATCACACTCTGCTACCTACATATGTTAAATAGGGACAGCATTTACCAGGAAGGCCTTCCTGTTTGGAAATAAAGTACTTGCTACAGAGAAAAACACAAAAGGAAAACCAAGAGTGAGGAAGTCTCATAGAGATAGTGGTATTTATACTCCTCTCTATTTATAAAACTAAGTTTGTAATAATTTTGTCAACCATGTGACTGTTTTATGGTGATGTACACTTACTCTCATCACTAACATAGTGATTAATATAAAAGAGATAGAAGCTTTGGGGGCAAAATCACACAGAACCTAGGGCATTTTATACTTTGTGAAGACAAATTTCAAAAATTAAAGAAACAATGAATGCTACACATATACTGTAGCGCCTAAAAGAAGCACTATTAACAGATAGCAGGATGTCACAAAATATTCTGTTATAAAGTTAAAAGGTGCTTCAAATGAAGTAAAATTGAGACCATGAGCAATAACACCATCCTGAAGTTGGCTTTCCAGTTCTTAAGGACCAAGCTTGAGTCCCTGCTGGTCTCATAGTCTTGAAGTAACCGTGTGTGTGTGTGTGTGTGTGTGTGTGTGTGTGTGTGTGTGTGTGTGTGTGTGTGTTACCATTTTGGATTGTTTGCCTCTTTGGGCCATAGAATTTCTGTTGTGGTGGCCTTCCTGCTTAGCAGCTTTGCTGGCCTCTCCCCACTACAATAGGCTGGTAACACCTATTAATCTCTGCTTAATTGCCTAAAATCCTCACCAAATGTCACTTGGGAAACAAGGTTGTCAGACTGCAAATCACTTCTTTAGACAACTGATTAAAATGCATGATATACATATGTATATGCAAGTGTGAGCACACACACACACACACACACACACACACACACACACACCATGCACTCCTATTTTACAACAATTATATTCCCAACTACCATGAACATTATAGTCAAACAAATGAAACTAAGACTTTGGGAAAGGTCACTTATTCATATTAAATTATTTCAAATTTCTTATAAATTTAAGACTTTTAAGAAGATACAGCCTTAGTAGGTAACAATGTCTAACAGAGTCACATAGTTTATAATTAAACAAGTGACTTAATTAAGAAAACAAAGTCATTGTAGGAACCAGGACAAGCTTGCAAGAACTATGCAAGCCAAAGTCCCCTCTCCTCTCCCCTTCTGTCCTGTCCTTCTCTCTCTTCTCCCTTTCTCACCTGTTCTCATTGCTCTATTTTTTTTTTTTTTCTTTTTAACAGTAGATCAGTAAGTTGCATAACATCCACACATCAACTGTTTATGCAGCAGTACACTCCTGATGCTAGCTAGCTGTCTGGTTTAAACTCCATAAAGAAGAAGCCGAATCCTCTGAAGAAGTGACATATCCGAGACTACTCACCTCACCTCTGACCAACTATTTATCAGTTTGGAAGTATCCCTTGACATATTCCTCCAGGCCCAATATTTCAGCATGATGACTTAACCTGGAGAGAACTACAGATGCTTTCCTTACATGATACATGCCTGGGAGGGAGCCCCATGCCCCCATGGAGCAGGGACCAGCACACCATCTCTCAGCGCAGCACTATGTTTACTCACCAGATAGACTCACTGAGCTCTGGTTTTTCTTACAGTTTCATTCCCCAGGTGTGATTCACCCAAAAGTTGGCCCTGCCATGATTGAGCTCTGTCTTCAAGTCTCCTTCCCTTTTTGGAGGTTAAGCCTCTGATTTTGTGGTCAGACTTTCTTATGTACCCTGAGGCTACCTGGTGGGGACTGGTAGACTGACCTCATTAGCATAAGAAAGACACTCTTATCTTTCAGGAAACCCTACTGGTTTTGAAGCCACTGCTAGAAACCTAGACAAAATCCAGACAACCTCTATATAACACCAGAATTCTATAGAATTAAAAAAAAAAAATCTATGGTATTAATACTTTCCTAAAGTTATATATATTGGCTAGATAGTGATTTGGTCAATAGAGTTATAATAAGTTAAATAATTTTATATAAAGATGTTTAATTAATGAATTACTCAAAGGAATGATGATTAAGCTGGGGCAATAAAAACATAGGTACCAAAAATTCAGGTGATATAAAACTTTGAGGGATTACAAATAAAACCTCAAATTTCTTCTGGAGGACAAAGTTAGTCAGCTCTGTATCATAAAACATTCCAGACCATCTATCTCCCTGTCTAGGTTCCATTGTCTACTGTGTCATCTTACATCAGTCACCATCTTCCTGTTCAGGTGAAGGGGAAAGGGATAAAGAACTGCGCATGTCCATTCTAGTAACCTTAGTTTCCTGTGGGGGAAAAAAACTCCCCAGATGTTATCACAAACTAACATTTCATGAGCTTGAACTTAGTCACTTGTTGCAAACAAATTTAGGAAATGGCTTTGCTATTTTTCTCCCATTTGTTTGATTTGGTTGAATATCAGAGACCTTTTTCTAAAGTAAGGCAAACAAACAAACAAAATAAAAATATTTTAAAGGCCAAAATGACATTAAAAACCAACAACATGAAAGTCAACATGAATGGATCATTGTGAATTTTTACTAAACGAGTTCAAACTTTTTTTTAATCTTTTATTATTTTTAAGATAGGCATAATGATTTCCTAAATAAAATGCTAGTAAATTTGATGGAGTGATGTAACAAAGGGATAGTAGCTCTGAGAGTAATAATTAGTTCCCCAATGCAAAGATGGCTAAGTGGCTAAGCCTAGCTGGCCCTTCTTCTCCCCCTCTGTGTTTCATCTCAGTGCTCTACCACCCAGTCACATCCCTTGTCTTTATCATCCTTCCCTGCTGAAAGACCCAGCTGTACTGGCACCTCTCCTGCCATACACATTTTTTTTTTTTTTACTCTTGAAACTTATGAGCGACCCAGCCCTGAGTCTCCAAACAATGTTGCAAAAATGATCTTTGGGCACCTTTGGGGACCATTTCTAATTAGAATCCTTGAAAATAGATTTTTTAAAGTTTCGATTTATAATCACAAGTATCCTCTGACATTTATGTGGGTTGAGAAAAAAACTTTGATGATAAATAAGATAATAGAAGAAAAGCAATAGTTCATTGTGACATTGGTTGATATTTCCTTGCAACTAAAATTGTTGTTTTTCAAATGTCCACTTGATTTTCTCTCTTCCGTATCGTTCATCTTTTTATCCCCCTCTCCTCCTCTCCCTCCTCTTCTTCATTGTGCTCCAGACAATTTAAGGAAATGTTCTCTATACTAAAATATTTAGCTGTTTAGATTGTAAACACCTTTATTTCATTTAAAGTGTCTTTTCCCAAAGAATATTAACTATTTTTTAGTTTAGCTGATACAAGTATTCTCTATCTTTTGTTTTCTCTTAGTATCTCCTCCTCCTCACAAATATTTATTTGAGCTTATCGAAATATTATCATCACAACATATTAAAATTATGGATACCTAAAATCAACCTTATAAATTTTAGGGGTTATGTGAATAAAAATCATAATAGTTAGGTGAAAAATAATTAGTAAAACCTGGATTGATGGAGCTTGCAAGATAGGTCAGATAGTAAAGGCACTTTCCACCATGCTTGGTGATCTGAGCTTGATTCCCCAAAACCCACATAAAGATGGAAACAGAGAGCTGACTTTACAAAGTTGTTCTCTGACCTCCGCACATGTGCTGTTGCATCGGTGCCCTCCCCATAATGAACACATACAACAACAACAACAACAGAGTTGAAACATTTTAAAGCGAGGCATGATAACGTACATCTTTGTTCTCAGCACCCAGGAATCAGAGGCACGCCGACTCTATGAGCTTGAAGCTAGCCGGTCCTACATAAGAAGTTCCAGGCCAGCTGGGGCTGCACAGAAAGACCCTGTGCTAATAAATAAATAAATTAATACATACATACATACATACATACATACATACATACATACATACATACTTTATTACTGGGTAAATGGAGAATGTCATATTTATAAACAGGGCTCATGAATAATTTTCAGTTCTTCTCAATGGTCCAATGTCACCCCAAAAACAACTGAAGAATAAAATCTATAGATGCAACAATTCGAAACTGCATCTGAAGAAGACACTCAAGCCAAGGAGAGTAAGGAGAAAGTGACAACAGGAAAGGAAATTTACTTATAGGGTATGAAAATTCTTTATAAAGTCAAAACCACTAGATGCAGCAAAGCCATCTATGTCAGAAAAGACAGATAAGTAGAATGAATAAAAAGTCAAGAAAAGTGACATGAGCTAGTGGTTACTTCTTAATCAAAAGGGAGAAAAAGAAAACCAAGAAATAGCTTTTGAAACAGACGAATGAGAATTTCTATAAAACAGAAAATGGAAAGTCTACACTATAAAACCCCTGTATTAAAAAAATACAAAGTAGCATTGCCACTGTGAAAAAAGATTCTTCAGTAGAATCATGCACCATTGACAGAAAATGGCTTCAAGAAAAGACAAGTGGTACACAAAAAAGAAAAATAAGTGACCAGTAGGAAACAAGAAAAGCCATCCTCACTAACAATCAGAGGAACTCCAAGTAATAGAATAGGGATGATATTTTCCCAGTTTTGCCAAAACTGAGACATAATAATAGCCATTGCTTGAAATGATGAAGTGAAAAGAAAACCAGTTTGTTGGGGGGCGGGGAGAAGGTAGTTTTCCAATTTCCTCAAGACAATACAGCATGGATATAAAACATTTCAAATATTAAATACTCCTTCAACTCCCACTCATTACTTCTGTTTTCAGCAAATTATCTGAAAAGTAAATCTACACTTAGAATACATATGAGTTTCTCACCATAATGTTATTTTTATAATGTATTGTGAAGTTTTTAACATTTCCAACAAGTGTGATGATTCTTGTAGGGAGCATTGTTGTTTATCCACGAACATTTCAGAGTCAGATATGCATCACTATTGATGAAGGTGAAACCTTTTATTCATCACTGTCCCAATGGCTTTACTGCCCTCACTTGTAGAGGTGGGTGTGGTAGCATTTGTTTGTTGTTTCTGTTTATTTTTGTGGGATTTTGTTTTTGTTTGTTTGTTTTTTGTTTTGGGGTTTTTTGGTTTTTGGTTTTTTGGTTTTTTTTTTTTGTTTTTTGTTTTTGTTTTTGTTTTTGTTTTTTTTGAGACAGGGTTTCTTTGTGTAGCCTTGGCTGTCCTGCAACTCACTATGTAGATCAGGCTGGCCTCTAACTCTGAGATCCATCTGCCTCTGCCTCCTGAGTGCTGGGATTAAAAATGTGTGCTACCACCAGGCCTTTTTTTTTTTTAAATAGGAGTTCACTATGTAGTCCTGTCTGGCCTGAAACTAGCTATATAGTCCAGGCTGTTCTCAAAATATTTTATATTTACCACTTTATGTCTGAATTATGGTCTCAAACTCTTGGAGATCCATCTTCCCCTGCCTCCCAGGTGCTGGGAGTAAAGGTATATTCCTCCGAATCTGGCTAGAATGTGGTGCTTTTATTACAAAGAGGTATTATTTTAATACAAAGTTCCCCTGTGTCAAAGCTTGAAGAAATAAGTTAAATAAATTATGAGATCTTAGAATGATGATGTTCTAGTTAGTAAATTAATGAGGGGCTAGAGATGTGGCTCAGTGCTTAAGAACACTGACTGCTCTTCCAGAGGACACGGGTTCAATTCCCAGCACCCACATGCCAGCTTATAACTGTCCTTAACTCCAAGATCTGACATCCTCACACAGCTATACATGCAGGCAAAATACCAATGCACATTATAAACAACCAAATAAATAAATGACTTTTTTCTTTCTTTTTCTCTTTCTTTCTTTTTGTTTTTGTTTTGTATTTGTAACTTCTCCATGTTGCCCTGGCTGTCCTGAATCTCACTTTGTAAACTAGGCTAACCTTGAACTCACAGAGATCCACCTGCTTCTAATTCCTGAGTGCCAGGATTAAGAGCATTCACCACCATGCCAGGCCAAAGTGATTTATTATTTATTCTTATTTTATGTGCATTGATGTTTTGTCTGCATATATGAGGGTGTTACATCCCCTGAAGCTAGAATTTACAGGCAGTTGTGAGCTGCCCCTGTGCATACTGGGAATTGAACCCAGGGAGAGAGAAAAAGGGAGAGAGAAATACAGACAGACAGAGACAAACAGACGAAGCCAGAAGCATCTCTTCTCTGTGCCTGGCCATAGTGGGGCTCACATGACATTTGCTGAGTAAACTCTGTGGCCTACTTTAAGATGGAAATGCTCCACATGGAACTTACAGGAGAGTCCTCTTGTGTCAATCAAGTTCAATTACAACAATCTTTCTTCTAGAGGAAGCCCCTTTCTTTGCTTGTGGCAACTCCTAGCGATGTTCTCCCACCCTGTGCACTCATGTTCTGATTGGCTGACGCCCAGTAGCCCTGGCCTTTCACTGACTCCTGGTAAGGAGCACCCCTCTCTTTATTTCAGGCCACAGAACTTTCTGATGTAGAAGGCACGGAAAACCAACAAGAGATGAGGTGGAGTGCCGCCACATCATGGGAGCCTGCCTCTGACATAGAAAAGAAGAAATCACAGACACACATATAGAAAGGCTGGGAGCTCTGACGGAGGGTGTCTACTGCACAACCCGTAAACTCAGGCAGTTTATTATATACAGCACAAGGAAGAGGATTAGCCAGTCTGGGTTCCAGGAGAGAGCAGTGCCAGGTTTCAGCCACCCCTAAGGAGAAAGTGGCAATTGCTAGTTTGTGAACCCAGTCACCATCAGCACACACTTTGCCATGCTCACGTGTCTGAGGTGCGGTTGTGCCCGTGTAAACAGTACGAATTCATTTAGAATTTCATTCACCTCCCCACAGAGGAGGTCACAGAAACCTCCTTACCATCTGTGGACAAAATTAGACCCTCATATTAGGACAGCCTACCAAAGCAGTACAAAGTTAGATACAAGTACCTACTACAAGTATCTAAAATGCAAGTAGAAAATAGTAGGTGAATACCTGACATTAATTTTGTAGAACAACATGAAACAAAAGAGAAATCATGAAGAAATGCTTTGATGTATTAATCAGAATAATTTAATCTCAGATAGCAAAAACCATGAACCAAATTAGAGGTGAAAAGATAAATTCGAAAGCAATTCTGACAAAGGCTGATTGGAAGGAACGCTAGAGACTGATTTAAAGGGCAATACGTTGTCAATACAAAAGTGGAGGAAAGATTCGGCCAGATAAACACAAGCCAAGCAATCAAATCTTTTCAAACAATCCAACCAGAAAGGATTTTTGTTTTGGCAAAGATATCAGTCACTGCTAGAGACACCTGGGAAAAGGGCACCCTTTATAAACTCTGCCTAGGATGTGAAGTGACTACTACAGCTTCTGAAACTGTGTGACAGCCCTGTTCAAAAGCCTTAAACCCCCCCCCCCCCCCACACACACACACACAGTGCTGGAGTCAGCTTTGCAAAGTAAGGTTTCAGTCAAGGATTTGTGCATCCATGTTTTCATCTCAACATAGTTTACGGCAGCAAAAACTGGAGCCACAGTACCCAAAGTCAGAGAATGGTGCTGTATCAGTGTGAAACAGGTCACCAAAATGGCCTCTTAGAATATTTTTAGTGACATGGGGGAAATACACATAAGAACAAGAAGCAGAACACAAGGCATTTATACACTAGAACAGCAGGATTTTTTTTTAAGGTTAGAAAGACAAGACATCATCACCAAAGTATTAAAACTGATTAATCTCTGTTCTTCTTTTCTCTGTTACGGTGTCCTCTCTACTTTGTACTAATTGTCTGGAGCAGGTCGTAATATATTATTATTCTCTAAGTAGGAAGTAGCTCTCTAGAATAAATCTTGCTTTATGTTGTTTTCTAGTAGAAAATATTACAGAGAGTTGTTTCGAAACACGTTTTAAAGTGGCCGGCACCGTTCTACACCAGCTCAAGTTCCCAACATAATAACTAATTTGGGGCACAGGAGCGGTAAATTATAACTCAGCAAAACTTGTGTTTAGCTCTGTAAAAAAAAAAAAAAAGGATTAAATATCTGTGTATGCATATGTATATTTAAAAAAAACCCACAGCAACTGAGGGGCTAGCACTGAGGTGGGCCAGGAGTTAAGGCTACCATCTAGTGCACAGCAAGTGCAGGCCATGAGACTGTGGCATACGTTAAAAACAAAACCACCGAAGAAACATAATTCCCCTTCTTGCTCAATGATTCAGAAAAGAAACAAACAGACGTTTGTATTTTACTGACAGCAACCAGACTGACCCATCTTAAAACTGCCTGAATCATTCCGTAGCCACCTTGACCTCTTGGGTTTCTCAAAGTGCTCCACCTCAAGGAAAAGCAGGCTCCCCGGACTTCATCTCTTCCTGCTCTTTCCAGAAAGTCACTGCATTCACAAGCTACTGAGATTCCAGTCTTTTCCTGGGTCCAGCCTCAGGCAAACTGTGTGTGTGTGTGTGGTGTGTGTGTGTGTATGGGAGGGGCGCTTGCCCCTTTGCATTTCTACTCTTGACAAATCTGTCCTCACACACTATAATCACAGGAAACGCTGCTAATACATTTAAGCCTCCTCTACACAGCCGACATTCTGTTAAGGGCTTACAAGCCTACTGCTTTGGTAAATGTCACAGCAACCTTGCAGAAGTTTTCACTTGCCCCCTTTTACAGACAGGAACGCTGAAGTCTAGAGTGCTTGAGACAACTAAGAGCACTTGGTCACACAGACACCACTGAAATAAGCAGCCAATTGCAAAGTCCTGTCCTTCTTGCTGGGCAGAGTTGGTACTTTTTTGAGTGCCCTTCCAATCCTAAAGGTAGTTTGTCTGATCTCCCAACTAAAAATCAAATCGTTTTTTTAACATTTGAAAAGTCCAAACCCTTTCAGTTTTTTTTCTTCAGTGTCTTGGAGAATACTGGTGTGTGTGTGTGTCTGCTTAGTTTGACCTGCACTGTCTTAATTTCAACATAATCCCATGAAATGAATTTAGGCACTATTCAATTTTCTCAAATTGTTACATTCGTCTCCAAACCACTAGATAGATAACAACAACAAGATAGATAGATAGATAGATAGATAGATAGATAGATAGATAGATAGATAATGGCTTGTCTTTGGACTTAAAACCATGTCTTCTCTAAGCTTAAGTACGCCCTCCTCCAGGTAATTAATTCTCCCGCTTCTCACTGCAGCAGCAGCAACAGAAACAACCACAACCACAACCACAACCAGGAATTCTGCAGGACTTGTCCCTGAATCAGTCTCAATTCTATGCGACTAGCTATACGCCCTCAGGCAGTTTACTGTGAGATGCACATTTTTCTTCAGTAAATACCCAAGTTAAAAATATTATTCTACCTCTAGGGTTTGGGGGGTGGGGAATAATGAAATTACATAACTAAAGTTCTCCATAAGGTGGTGGGGGAGGAGACGGGCTGGCTCTGCAGGTGCCCCTCTTTGTTCCTCTCCTCTGTGCTTTGGACTTTCTTTAGTTTTTCACTTAAAGGTCATGACATAAGACTATGAGTTTTCTGTTTTCCTAGAACATCTTAACTTTTCTAAGGAACCGTACTTTTCGATCCTGGTCTTGCAGTCTCCACTTCCACACTAAGCTAAAAAAAAAAAAAAAAAAAATCAAGACGACTTAAATAAGAAGGGGTGTGTGGCGGGGTTGGGGTGGGGGTGGGGTGGCTTTTCCGCGACCAGCTTTCTAGAGCCTGGCTGTGACAGGGTGCTGAGGGGCCACCTCTCTGAATGAAAGCTAGGCCGAATTTTATACAGAGTTGCTTCCGTTGAAAATTATGCAGGCAGCTGGGTCACAGATCTTTTCTAACCAATAGTATTTTGTGGAAACATTTGGACAGATTTGATTAAAAGGAGTTGTTCTTGTTGGATCACAGTAACGCCTCCCAAATCAGGAAGTTAAAAATTTTGCATCTTGGAAAGCGAGAAGAGCCCACTTCATTATTAACATCTTAAGGCTATAAAGCATGTGTTCAAAAATGTCCCCTCCTTCCTGATCTTGTGACTGAAAAGATGCCAGCCGCCCCGCCAGGGTACTTTCTTTGCAGTGGTTCTGGACTCTGGCCAGGTGCCCCAGACACCCGGGGCAGGATTTCCCAATATTCTTTGGGTTGTACTGTCAACCTATTGTACCCAGGATAGCTCCCTAAAATAGGCGCGAGTGGAAAAGGACTGTCTCGCGTTTGGAGAGGTCTCCAAAAATGATGGCTCCTTGGCAGCTCGGATTCCGAACTGAGCTTTCATTTCCCGTAGGTCAGAAGGCGTGGTGGGTGGGGACGCCAGTGCTTCCACAGCTGTCCCCAAGTCCTGCTGCGTCTCCCGCCCCCAGAGTCTCCACGAAATTTTGCCGCACTGATGTATGTGCCTCACCCTGAGTCTCGGATGTGCAAGCCCTGAAAAAAAAAAACGTGGGCCACACACGGGGCGGGTGTCCTAATTCACCCATCCCCTGTGTCCCTCTTCGGGTAGCCCCACGCTCGGCCATGACTTCCCTGAAGAAGCCTGGCTATCTGCGTCTTTCTGAGCGTCCCTTGCTCTCTCTCCGCCCTGCCACGGTGACCTCTGTTGCGAACCGGCTTAGCGCTTCCCGCTCCACCTGACTCCTGCGGTCTGTCTCACAGGATCCCAGCCCTGGGTGCTGTCTCCTGCCTCGCTTGGCCTCCGCGCAAATCGAGCCACATGAGACACGGGGTCTCACGAGGCCGCGATCCTTGCTGGCCCAGTGGGCCCACCAGGGGAAAATCCGCTCGTGAAGAAAGCCACCACCACCCCATCTCTGCGCTTCCCCTGGGCTCCCATCATCTCATTTATTCGCAATTCCATCCGCTCCGCCGTGATTCATCTCTTAGGTAGTGATGGTTCAAAGTTCAGACTTGGGACATAAAGAATGCCATTCTTAATCTTACAAGGAAGAGCAGGCAGAGGGGTGAGAAACCGACTTTTAACTTAGTCAGAAAGAGTTGATCACTATGAGCAGCTATTGATCTGAGTGATCAATCAATTAAAACTCGAAACAATTCTATTTCATCTGCCTCAGAGTATGGGGTTGCGGGTCAGCCGCATGAGCGTGTTTGAGGGCTATAGGAGATTGAAATTTAGCATTAGAATGCATCCTTTCTTTAAAGCTGTGCTCTGAGGGCCGTGTGTGTGTGTGTGTGTGTGTGTGTGTGTGTGTGTGTGTGTGTGTGTGTGTGTGTGTGCGTGCTCTAGCGCCCCACTATCAGGGCAGGGGTCATTTTCTTTAGCTCCATCACAGGACCCCTCACTTAGAGAAGCCAGATAAGAAAGTTTGAGGTGTACGCATTATCAGTCCCTGTTCACCTATGTTAGTAAAGTCAGCTGCGCGCTTTAAGGTTTTAAGTGTCTCTTCTTTGCCTCACGCTGTCAATCTTGGCCAAAGAGGGGAGGGAGTAAATAATCCTCTTCCTTAAAGAGCCAGAGTTCATCCCAAGGATCAGTGTAGAGAATCATTACACAACCTCCCCTGTGCCAAATCTCTCCCATTGTCCTCCACTGTGATTGCAAAGAAACTGCCCTTTCACATTGCATGAAAGACACCCCCCCCAGTCCCCCCTCTCTCCTTCCCTTCCTCTCCCCCTTTTCTCCCTTTCTCCCTCCTTCCCTCCCAATGCCCCCCCCCCCCCCTCCACAGGCGCCTCAGGGACAATCCTTCAGGTCTCTTCTTCAACACAGAATTCTAAGGACAGCTGAGGCGTGCCCAATCCAAAAGATGTGGTGCCCTGTTAGGGAAGAGTTTAGAGTATTTTTATGGAACGAATTATCTTTGTTTACTTCAGTGAATCACTGCGCCTTCCTTGTTGTTTATGACCCACCGCTTTGCGGGGATATCACAGCCAACCTCCTGTCAGAGGGGGAGGAAAAAGAAGGAAGATGTGTGAGCTCCCCCTGGCGCTTTCCTGAATTCAGGCTGACTGAACCAAAGCACTGTGCAAGGAAACAGCCTCCCACCACCATTCTCTCCTTTTAATAAGGCCCATTCGGTTCTGACCGGCACTTGGATCATGAAACTAAAGCTTTGGGTCTAAATTTAACGTGTATCCTTAGGAGGGACCATGACCTTGTCAGTGAACCTTTTAAACTCCAGTTTGAAATGTGGATTTGATAGCTAGCTAGCTGCCTGGGAACGGAGGTTTCTTCAAAGTGATTACTTTCTGGTCGGAGTTTTTCTTTTTTGTCAGCCTGCGGTTGTTCAGGCTTGGGTCGTTTTTTTACACACTTCTTGGTTTGTTGTAGACGTGGAAGTTAGCACGAGAATCAAGCACCGGCCACACTGACCGGTGTTCTATACTGCCTATGCATGTCCTATGTCAACAGTGTTCTTGAAGGGTCTGTCACCCTGGGGTCAGGAACATTGCAAACTCTAGTCCTTCCCAAAAGGCTGTAGGGGAGTTTTCACTCATGTCCTAGGTGTGTGGCTTACAGAAGCCCTCAACAATACATTCCAGTGTGTTTAGTGAGTCCCTGTCTTCAAACACCAGGCTGGAGAGTATACACAGATGTACCACACTTGATTCCTGCTACCCCCAGGTCAGTCAGTTTCTGGACAAACCACTAAAAACGGTTAGTAGTGTGGGGCTAGCTTATGGCAGTTCCCATTTCCTGTGTAAACATGGAGGGTTTGTTTCCTTTTGTTCTGCGCATGTGACTTTGGTGGAGTCAGCTTTTCATTAAGCCAAGTGTATAGCTGGAGCCCTTTATAAAACCATGCCCAGCCCACAAGCCCACACTCGTCCTCTGCTCTGGTTTTTATTTCCTAAACACAAGTTCATCCTCCCCTTTATCCTTTTCCTGATGTTATTTCTTCTGCGATCCTCTTTTCCAGGGTCCTCCCCAAATCTCCAGTGCATTTCACCTGGGGTGAGGCTCACCCCTCTCCTGGCCACAATCACCACGCAGATTGCTCTCCTTTCTGCGTGCCGTGTTTTTCACTCTCTCTATGCACCCCATGAGCCGCTCTACTAACTGATGAAACGCATGCAGGTGCTAGATAGGTATTGGAAGCGCTGCGCAGAAAGGTAATGGCTTTTGTTTATTCCGCCTCTCCGCACTGCCAAAGTGTGCCGATGTCTCTAGTAGTTCTCTGCTTAATGAGGACCCTGGAATAATAACCATGAAGGATTTTTTTAATTTAAAAAATTTAATTCTCATGTCTCTTCAATGAAAAATTGTCAAATTAAGGAGCTGTTTCCAGGATTCTAATTGATGTATTAGTTGTGCTTTGCCTGCACCCCAAAAGGATTTAAGGGGGGCTTAAAATATTATGAAAACTAGACACAGTTATTAATTCTGTCCTTGAAAGCTCTAAAATTATATAGTTGTAGATCCCAAGTTAAACAACATACAGGGCTTTAAGATGAGATGAATGGTATTTTCTAATATCTCTCATTATGTTAAAGGAAAAAATCATGGATAAAAATTTTCAGAAATATTTTTGTGTCTCTTTGCATATCATACACATATACACGCATACATACACACTCACACTCAAACTGCACTGGCAGGGAACATAGGTTGTTTAAAGCATAGCTATTCAACTGTCATATAAAGTGAAATCTATATTTTCTCTCCCTATATGACTATATATTTAACATCTTCATGCATATGTGTGTGCATACATATGTATATGTTATATACACACACTCCACATTATTATTTCAAAGGGAATTTTCTCCTTCTGGCTAGCAGCAATAACTAGTCAATATTTACACTCTTGAATATCGATGACATCTCGCGCACACGCAAAAGCTGTGGAAACCGTCTCCGTTTTCAAGCAGAGTTTTAATTATTTGTAAAGACTTCAATTGTTCACTGTCTAATGTCATGGATTGGTCTTCACAGTGTGAGGTGCCACTGTCCAGAACCCCCACAGTATTATAAATAGGCTTCTAAAGCCTGGTTGATTGATGTTTGGCATAAAACCCTACTCCTCTGAGCACATATATTCCTTCTGTTCACCATTTTCATAGAAAAATACCAGGGCTGATTTTTTATTCAAATCTCCAATTTATGCGGGGTTTAAAGTACTAAATACTTAAAGCCCTTTTCAGATCCCTCCCCCCCCTTTCTGTTAGGTAAGTAGCTAAATCTTCTGCTTCAACACAAATAAGAATCGGAGATTTAGGAGACTCCTGTGGGGAAGAGAAAGAGTTTATTAATTATATTGAGAATCAAATAATATGCTTCTCTGACACTAATGTTCCATCTTTCTCCACCCCACACATCCGAGGGGAAGACTTTAAAGCCCTTTTCTGGGTCTAGATGAGAAGAAAGCATGTAATGAATGGCATTCTGAGTTGAACAGAGAATTTGAGATGTTTTAAGATTTTAGCAGCAACTTTGAAATGATTTTTTTTTCAACTATGTCCCAGGGATTTTAACATAAAACACCCAAAGCATGAGAAAGTACATTTTCATGAGT
Source organism: Acomys russatus (assembly GCF_903995435.1). Classification (NCBI taxonomy): domain Eukaryota; kingdom Metazoa; phylum Chordata; class Mammalia; order Rodentia; family Muridae; genus Acomys; species Acomys russatus. The sequence goes on along the minus strand of NC_067156.1, from coordinate 55,473,120 downwards.
TTTAATAAATTTTTAATACTGATGAAATGTAAATTTCCCCTTACAACCTTTATCTGCATTTGGCAGAGGCCTACAGAAAACTTTAAATACCCATTTAAAGCAATTTACAAGATACTGTAGAGATTGCCAGCAATAAAGAATGATAAGGGATCTTCTTAAATTTTTTTATATTGACATTATTAAAGCCAAGTGCCTTATCGAGATTCCACTGGTTCTGACCAGCGGCCGTATTGCTAGATTTAGCAAGAGTGCACATGTTGGGACATATTAGAAACAGAGATTTGAAACAACCACTACCCAAATGGCAGCAGGAATTGCTCTTTATCATGTGATGCTTATTGCACAGCAGACATGGGGCCTGGGACATCCTCTGCATTATGACACTGGACTTGCGTGACTACTGTGTGGAAGAAGTTCCGTGATTTTAAATCACCTTGCTAAAGATGAGACTTCAAAGCCTTTATCAGGGTCTAGATTACTGCAGTTATGGGTCCTTAAAAGAAGGAATGTAAGCTGGGCATGGTGGCACACACCTGCCTGTAATCACAGCACTTGGGAGGCAGAGCCAGGCAGATCTCTGTGAGTTCAAGGCCAGCCTGGTCTACAAAGCAGGTCCAGGACAGTCAAGCCTACACAGAGAAACTCTGTCTCAAAAAAACAAAAGAACGAGAAGGAGGAGGAGGAAAAGGAGGAGGAGAAAAAGAAGGTGAAGAAGGAGAAATAATGAACAATTTTGAGTTAGGAGACTGGAGAATGAGGGAGCTCAAGTGATTTGCACAAAGACCTCTGCTTAGTAACTATATAGATAAGGAAATGAAGTGCAGTGGTCTTGCACACAGTGTTCTGGCAGTTAGCAAGCAAGCTCTGCATAGATAGCAAATGCTTTAGACGTTGCATACCACATAACCCCTGTCCCTGTTCAACTGTGCAGTCCCAGTACAAAACCAGATCTAGATACTATGCAAATGAATTGCATCTATCTGTTCCAATAAAGCTTTACTAAAAATAATCCAGATAGCGGGCCAGGTTTGTAGTATCCTATCCTGACTCTGTCTTTAGGTAGAGAAAAGGAAGCCAATGGACCTCACTTGGCACGTAGCTCTGTGCTGGCTTTGTCCTCTGACAATGAACTGGGGACTTCAAAATCTCACTCCTACTTTGGCACCTGACATTAGACATTACTGTTGCAGAATTGGAAGGCTTAGCCAGGCATGGTGGTGCACATCTTTAATCCTAGCACTTAGGAGGCAGAGGCAGGTGGATCTCTGTGAGTTCGAGGCCAGCCTGGTCTACAAAGTGAGTCCAAGACAGCCAGGACTACAAGAGGAACCTTGTCTCAAAAAACCAAACCAAACCAAACCAAACCAAAAAAACAAAAAACAAAAACAACAACAACAACAAAAACCCAGCTTTAAGTATGGCATTTTAAACTTTTTTTGTTTTGTTTTGAGATAGGATCTCATATATCCCACCTATCTTGAACTTGCTGTATAGCTAAAGATGACCTAAAATTTTGATCTTCTTGCCTCTACCACTGAAGAGCTGGGATTACATGCAGTGTTGGAAATCTAACTCAGAGCTTCATGCATTTTGATCAAGGGCTTTAGGTCAACAAAGCCACACCACTAGCCTTGACCTCACCATAGAATCCTCATTATTACTGGCCTGTTACTTACAAACGATCTCTTTAATCTAGAGTCCAAGGCTGCCAGACATCACCCAGCATCACTTACAAAATGGTCTTGCTCCTTTCTCTAAGGAATGTTGGAACTCCATGGTCCTCTTACTGTAGACACTGGCTTACTGGGATTCTAGCATTTTCTTGGCTGTCTGTCACTCTGTTGGTTTTCTAGTCAAGACCAGAAAGTATGTTTCATACTCACAGGTCTCTCTAGAGAGTTGAAGAGGTAGGTAGGTCATGGCCAGCTTCTCTCCTGCCAGCTGCCTCTGTAGAATTCTATTTTCACCAGTCCCTGGGTCCTCCATTATGGTAGCATAGAGCTATTGCAGAGAATTATTATAACAGAGAAACTTCTTCTCCCCGCCAATCCCAGATGTACACGCTGCTTTCTTCAAGACAAATGTAGGATTCTTGTTCTTTTTGATAGTCTCACGGTACAGCCTATACTGGCCTTGAATTCTCATTGATCATTCTGCCTCAGTTTCCCAAGTTCAGTTTTATAGGTGTGCACTACCGTGCGCAGCCAGGTTGAGCTCATTTGATGATGAAACCTATAGGTGACAACCAGTGAATCCTCTTGGCCAGCTTAACCCAAAGGCAGTGTGTGGGAGAGCAGTGTCACCTGAAGGAAAGGAATTTCTTCCTTTCATATTAAAAACTAAATAAGATTGTAAGTGTTATCACCAGAGCAGTGGGTTTTAGAAGAATTTGTCCTAATAGTTCCCTAAAAAGCAAGTAATGGGACTAGAGTTTGGGGCTAATTGGAAAAATCATAAGCACAATTAAGTGAAGGAAAAGCAAGCTGATAATACATTTACTTAAAAAAAAAAGATTAAATATTAAATGTCATGGGACTAGCAGTGTTTTCTCTTCTCTTCACATTCAAACACATTTTTACAATTCAATTTTTACTATAAATTGCAGCAATGGTCTTGTTACTAAAGAACTAAGAATTTTTCACTAAGAGGAAATGTCTCTGGTCTTGAATTTAATCCCCCAAATCAATCAAGTCTTTAAGGTCCTTTGACTTATCCTGAGATAAAAGAGGTCTTTGAGTGCAAAGCTAAAGTAGTAATCCCCTGTCTTGTGTGTGAGCAAAAAAGAATGACTGTAAGCACAGATCCTTGCACTTAAGTAGATTATGGTGCCTCGGAGGAGACAACGCTAATGCGCAGGAGACAATTACAACAACTGAATAGTAGGGCAGTTGTAGCGCAGGAGTTTAGGCTAGAGACCATGCCCACACACCCTGACAGAGCTTTTCAGAGAAGGCCAGTTCTTGTGAGTTAAGGAACTGTTTGTGTTTGCTCATTGTTTGAGGGAACAGTCATCATGGCCGAAGGAAGTCAGTATGGCTGGATCATGAGGCAGCTGGTCGCACTATGTCTTCAGTGAGGAGGTAAGGGGGCGGGCATGAATGCTTCTGTTCAGCTCAGTTTCTCCTTTCCTTTCAGTTTTAGATCCCAGATCATGGAATGATGCCACTCATATTTACAAGGGCCTTCGTCCCTTCGTTCTTTGTTCATTCCTTTGTTCCTTCCTTCTTTGCTTCCTTCCTTCCATCCTCCCTTCCTTAATGAAATCTAAAAAGACCCTCACTGACATGATTAGAGGTTTGTCTCCAGGGCAGTCCTAGAGCTTATCAGTGTTATCCCTTCCACCAGGCTCAAATTAGCTGACATGGAGACGGTATTCCTGATTTTGTATGAGAGAATGACCCGAACATGGTGTTTCTTTGGTTCAGAAATAGCTTAGTCTTTCTGGTATTGCAAGTATAGGGCACATAGTAGGTACTTTAAAAAGTCTATTTCGTATACAGATAGAGTTTTAAGAAGATTATTGTGTGAGACAGTGTGCTGAAGAGACTAGAATAAAGGAACAAATACTGCTAAGGAGAACACATCCTGATTCGTCACCAGAGGGTGGAGAAGAAGTTTGTAACACAATTTCTTGGAAGAGCTTCCTTCGATTCGATGGCTAACAGGCTGTCTTCATAGGCACCAGGTGAGGGGACACCTGCCTGCAATATAAGCTGATGTTATTTCTCCAGCTTTACTACCACGACATTGCTGCCCTTTCCTTGTAGTCCCTTTCTCATTCATTGGCCAGGGCGAACTCTTTGTGTAGACTCTTAGGTTGACCCCTGTGAAAGGGTCATTTGACCTCCACAGTGGTTGTGACCCACAAGTTGAGAACCGCTGGTATAGGAGGCGTTGCTTAGCACAGCACAGGCTCTCAGATGCATCATGCGTGCCTTACTATTGGTTGGTGTGGTTCTCTTAGCTCAAAGGATCCCTTTCAGGACAATGTAGCATTTACCTCTTTGCCTGGCACCTATATATGATTCCCTAAAGCTTGCTGCCACCACACACAGGTTCACCTCTATTGCTGTAATGAAACTGCTAAGTGATTCTCCAAGGCCATGGAGAGCTGAGGATAAGACGGAATTCTCCATCTTCCGGTTTTCTAGTTTTCCTGTGGACTCTGACCACAGGTAGAGAAGAGAAGCAATCTCGTCATTCTCCTGGCCCCACCAGGGTCAAACTTTGTAAGTTAGAGAGGACAGAGTAGTTTTCGAAAACACTGAGTGATCTTTCTTCTGTTTTCACAGCCATCTCTCAAAGGATTCCTGTTCAAAATCTTAGTGAGTGGAACATACGTGTAGGGGGTAAATAAGCAGGCAATGGGCACAGATTTAGATGTTCCTGCCATGACAAAAGGCCCAGAGACCGCCAGCTAGGATGCATTTGGAAACCTTCTGGAGCCCAGTTGTGCATGGCAATGAAAACAGAAGTCAGGGTGCAGAGATTAAGGTAGAGGTCTCAGTGGGGAAGGGTGGTGCCTCTGAGGTAGACGGCCTGACTTTAATCACTGGGACCACATGGTAGGAGGACAGAGCTTGCTCTCAAAAGTTGTCTTTTCTGGCCTTTGTGGTGAACTGTAGCATGTGCCCCCCCTGCCCAAAATGAAAGAATGAATGCAATTTATTTTTAAAAGGAAAAGGGCAGATAAGAAGGAAGTGATGTCTACACATCAAGCACACAAATACAAATACAGAAATAAAGTAGGCTGTTGGCTGCTGTCAAGGTTCTGTTTCCTCAGACCGGATCAGGCACCATCTCTACCCTAATTTTTCCATTTCTGTTAGTTAGCCCATTTCTTAGTAATTTACATTAAAGGTGAAGGGATTACATGTAAGGGGAACATTTGGTATAATTGTAGGTGCTTTTCTGTACCTCAGGCTACTGAACTTCTTTCCTTATATTCTGGAGACATCGTCCAACTTTCCTTCTCCTCTACCTGAGGACCAAACAGTTAAACTGAGATAAATTCAAGACAAAGGCTGAAAAAAACATTTGAAAATCTTAGTGTACATTAGCCTTGGCTACACGCTTACTTGCTGAACTGGTTTTATTGTTTTCAGCACTGTTCCAGTTTCGAGATTAGATTAGAGGTCTTGAGGTTGAGACGAAAGGTAAAAGTTTCCTCTCTGTCTCTGGGGTATGCGGAAGCCATTTAATACCCTGTTGTCTAGGTCATTAGCAATAGTAAGGACAATGTATGTTAACACTAGGTATGCTACCCTGGGCCTTTGGTTCTTATCCTAAGACCATTTCTAGTTCTTGTCTGACTTACACTCACTCCAGATTTGAGGTCTAAGATGGCGAGGGCAAGAACAGGAAGCTCTTGGCCCTTTCCAGGCTGACTGTAGATGGAGGGATAAGGAAGTCTTCGATGGACAAGGAGAGTGGTGGAAGGCATTGCTGTGTTGTTATATATTTTATACGAGTGGCTTTCTCCTTGTCCTTGAGGGCAGAGGCCTACCCTTCTGACCCGATGCACCCTCAACAGCTAGTAGGAGTCCTTGGCACCAGATGCAGTTGGAGGTCGAAAAAGAGGGGAGCAAGTACAAGCCAAAGATGTTGGGGAAGATACAAATATACTATAGCTAAGAGGTGAGGGGAGAAGGAAATGTTGATGCAAAGAACTGAGTTCTTCTGGAACTTAGATAAAAAGAGAAACACGTAACTCTGATACTCCAATGTGCTGGCATAAAACAAAGAAACAAACAAACAAACAGACAGACAAACAAACATAAAAGCCAGACCTTGTTCTTTAAATCTCATAGTTTACATTATCCGCCCCCCACCCCACCCCCCACACGTTCCCCCTCTTCTCTTCCTCTGTGTGTATAGTGTGTATGTATGTGCAGTGGACGCCACAGGTCCACACTGCCACCTTCTTTTAGCATTCTCTGCCTTGTTTTCTTTTGGGACGGGGTTTCGATTTGTACCTGGAGCTCACCGTTTGAGTAGGTTTCCTGGATAGCAGCCTGCCCTCCCTGCCCACTGCTGGGCCTGCAGGGGCATGCCATCACACTTGGCCCTTGCATGATGCTGTGGTCCACACTCACATTCTCACGTTGCTGGAGAGGTGCCTTTTATCCCCTGAGCTATCTCTTCAATCCCTAAATTTATCTTCTTTATAGTTCTGTTTCTCACCATATGACATGTCTAGTAGAGTTGACAGGTTAAAAAAAAATAATCAAGACAGTCTGAGAATCTCTAAAAGATAAAGGCACAGGGTTATATTTTAAGTGTTCAGTATTCATATTTAGAAAAACACGTCACTGTCATCATCAGGCAGTTCTCTCTATAAAGGAAGAATTCTGGTGAAACTGTGTTTCGAGTGCCAGAGAAACTGTGCGTTCTCACACTTTCAGAATTATTCCTTGACTAATTTTCAACTGCAGTTCACATATTCCTCTTTTAGAGGCAGAGGTGAAGGTCTCCCTGTGTGTGCAGAAATGATGAGGATGCTGAAGAGCAAAGAATGACGGGATGTAATGTCTTTCAAAGGAGCCAGCAGTCCAGCGGGGTGACAGACATGGAAGTGGATACCACGCCACACTGCAGCCTTATAGCACAAGCCTGCTTCACTATGCATGACCCTTTGCATCTGTACTGTCCCTTCCATGTGAACAGCCTGCCATCTCCAAGTACAGTGGAGCCTAGATTCCAGCAAGGATCGCAGCTCTGCTGGATTCAAGCTCTTGATCCTAGGAGCTTAGGTCTTGCCTCCTCCTCAGCTAAACCTTGTGCTCCAAACAAGCCCTATGTGCATCATCACTTTCCTTTAATCGTTGCCCATATCTCACTCTGACTTTTGGGTTCTGGCTTTGGGAATACCTGACTCTCTTCACTTTAAGGCCTCGGCGCACACTGAAGATAGGTCTTCTCTCTCCTCCTTTGTGCAGCTCTTCCCTCCACACAACAACATCTTGCTTTGAGGTCTTCCAAACACGCCCCTGGCCTAAGTCTGTCCACTTAGCCTGTGCTCCCCTGTGCTCCTTCTCTTGGCCAGAGCCTCCCAGCATCATGATCCCCTAGAGTATTGCTTTTGGAAGCGCTCAGGATGGAGTTCTTGCTTCTGTCAGGTTGACCTAGGTGTCCTCTAGGACCTATGACCAGACTCACAGAGAAAGAATGAGGTTGGAAGTAGTAGCCACTGATGTTTTGTGCCTGTTTCAAAAGAAAGTGTAGGATTGTGCACTAAGAAACTCCTTGATGAAACACATACATGCACATGGGGAGGGGGGAGAGTGAGAGAGAGACAGAGACAGAGACAGAGAGACAGGAGAGAGAGAGAAACAGAGAGACAGAAAGAGACACAGAGAGGCAGAGAGAGACAGAGACAGAGAGACAGAGAAACAGAAAGACAGAGAGACACAGAGAGAGACAGAGAGACAGAGACAGAAAGACAGAGAGACACAGAGACAGATAGACAGGAAGACAGAGAGACACAGAGAAAGAGAGACAGAGACAGATAGACACACACACACACACAGAGGGGGAGAGAGAGAGAGAGAGTATATGTTTAAGAATGTGTTAATGGGAGAGATAAAATACAAATTGCTTTTTTTCAGCTTCTTAGACTGATCATAAGAATATGCTTAATATATTTCAACATATGTATTTTGGTGAAAAAGTATTTTTATTTAGATCATGAAAAAGTTTGACAAAAAACTCTTTTTTATGTTCACTCTTGATTTATGTGAACTTCAGGGTTACTGTTAGTGGCTGTCTAATTTGCAGTGTGCCACAACAACCCTTCACCACCACAAAGGAAGAAAACCTATCAAACTGTTCTCATTTGGAAGCAAGCTAGCTATTTCAAAATCAGGGTACTTAAAGTCAACCATTAACTCTTCAACACACACACACACACACACACACACACACACACACACACACACGACATACATACATAATATGACAAAATAACTATTACAAAGAGAATATCACTAAAAATTCATTATTTTTGAACGGATGGGAAAAAATAATCGCAAGTCATCAGCTTGTCAAACATCAGCATCAGTTCCAACAAGTCTGACTTGACATCTTAACAGTTTCGGATCACAGGAGTCCTGAGCACTGCAAGATCAAACGGCTGGGGAGGGCATGCGCAGTTTGAGTCTAGACCTGGGATAAATAACGCGTTGGTACAGCTCCAGTTTCTCTCCTTCGGCCCTCAGTCATTAGGGCGGTGATTTTTCCCGATACCAGGGGCTTTCTTGTGCTAGGAGTAAAATTCTCTGCTGAAGCATTTGACAAGCCTTAGTTCCTGATGTCTCACACGCAAGCCTCACTTTAGAGTCACATCTGCTAGTTTAGAGCATTTTTAGTTTATTGAAGAAGCCTTCACAAAGAAAAAAACAGATGATGAAAATCTCATCTGTCAAAACTGTTATTAAAACCAGTAACAGTGTGAAATTTTGTTTAAATTGAAAGCATCATTTATTTTTATCAAACATTTTATAAACAATCATATTTGAGAAAGATTTGGGGGACCTGGAGAGCCCTCAACAAAACGCAGCTCATTATGCGGCTTCGTTTATAAAGTGCGGCTCTTGAAATGGGCTGCGCTGCCTCCCTGTAACTTCCTGTGGTACCAAGCGGGTGAAGATGCTGTCGCAGAGCAAGGCTAGGCCTCCTGGGAGTAGTCAGAGAACGGGCAAAAGGGAAAGACTTGATAAGTTAGAAGAAACTCAACTTTAGGGTGGCAGACAAGATGCCTGCCTGATGTGCCATTTGCTGATTGAAATGGCCCCTAAAACGTGAAGTCCCCAAGAGCATTTAGAAAAGTGAACGGAAAGGTGGGGAGGGTGGAAAGATAGAACAGAGTAGTGTGTGTGTGTGTGTGTGTGTGTGTGTGTGTGTGTGTGTGTGTGTGTGTATGTGTGTGTGTGTGTGTGACGGTGCAGACAGCTGACTTCATGCTCAGACATGCTACTGATATCTAAAGGGCGCTTCACAGCCAGGAGGAGTAAAAGACACCCTTAAGCAGGGAACAAGATGGATGTCAAGTCCAGTTAGTGGATTCTTCATGCAATCCAGATGTTTGGCAACGTGAAGACAAAACATCAGACACTGAGCACTGTGTAGAGTCAACCTAGGAATATACAAAAGATCCAATTTCACATTTTCTACTTCCTTGGCTGTCCGGTGTTAGCAGCTTCGAGAAAGAAACAAAAAACTGTACAAAGAAACTCCAGTAACGCAAGACTGAGTGATTAGCCCGTGGGGACTTCTCTTTCCTTTTTTTTTTTTTTTTTTCCCTCAGTTATACATAATTTGGAATCTTCACCTGGGATTTTACAAAGGTTTCTCTACAGGAGTGGAGCAGGAGTTGGGGGCACCAGGGTATAAGAAGGCTGGACAGATCCTCAGTTCCCTTACAGTGTCTTCAGAGAGGACTGGCCACCAGACATCCAGCCTGCCTTTTATTCCTCAGCTTTTTTCAACTGTGGAAAAAAACTACTGACTATGAGTCATCAGGGCTGGATGCTCCATGCTGTGTGGCTCCATCAGCTTAGGACCGTGGGTGTCAAGTGAGGTCAAGACCTCCTCTGTGTCTCCTCATCTCAAGGAAGGCAAAGTAGATTTCCCAGGTTTACGTCTAAAATAGCAGTACTAAGCTTTCTAGAGAAGAAATGTACATTAACACCATCCTCTTTGTGAGCATTTAGAGTCTCTTCAATCTGTCTTACTAATATTTTTGCTAATTAACTATGTGCTGTGTACCTCTGTTTCTCTCTTTTTAATGTAAGTCCCAGCATCTTGAGCTCCTCAGTCTCCCTGTGTGCATACTCTAGAGGCGCCTTGTAGTTTCCACTCTTAAAAAGTTAATGTTGGGTCTATGAGATGGCTAGGTGGTAAAGGCGCTTGCTTAGTAGGCCTAATGACCTGAGTGAGTGCCATGCCCAGAGCACATGTGGAGAAGGACAGAATGGACTCCCAAATGTTGTCCTCTGACTTCCATCCTGACACACATGAATATTCATATTTATAAATGAAATAAATACATAAAAGGTGAAAGTGTAATTTCATAGTGCTAAGCAAATTTCAAATAAGCTAAAAAAAATTCAAATGCTAAGCCCACCTGGGTGGACTCTAAATGTCCTGTCCCAGTCCATTTACTGTGGATTTATTATATATACACACACACTGCTACTGATATCTAAGGGGCATTTCACAGCAGGAGGCTGTGAAATATATTAATATGATATATATTAAATTACATTTAACATATATTTCTTACATGTGTGTGTGTGTCTTTGTGTATGTATGTATACCACATGAATCAAGAAGCCAAAGGAAGTTAGAAGAGGATGTTATATTTCCTGGAACTGGAGTTACAGGTGGATGTAAAACATATTGGTGCTGAACCCATGTCCTCTGCAAAATTAATAAGAACTCTTATTGGCTGGGCCATCTTGAGAAGTCTCTAATCATAAGTAATAGTCATTGTTGGAAGCACAAATTCATTGGAAGAAAACTCTTATTATTATTATTAAAAAATGTATTTCCAATATGGAATTTACTTATAGCATCCAATGACCTCAAAATCAAAGTTTATAATTCATTATATAGTGAAATCCATTTTAGTATAAAAACTATAGTGATAATCCAATCCAGAAAAAATTGCAAATACTTGGTGTGTCATTCATTTTACTTTTTCAACTTCAACTCTTCAATTTAAGAAATATTGTTGCAGTGAAGTGTGACTGAGTGAACCAAGACTTTAGTAAGATGAGGCTGCCTGAGAGAAATGAAAATACAGCCGATGGAGAAAAGAATATAAACTTTCAGCGAAAGAATGGTTTGTTCATGTGTTTTGCAAATGCATGGCAGAAACTATTAAATCTTAATGTGTGTCAGCAGGGTGCTCATGGGAATCAGATAAGAATATTTTCATGAAAGAAATGAAGTTGGGCTCATTAGAAGTAGATTTACAGCAGTGTGTGGTGGCACACACCTCTAACTCCAACACCTGAGAGACTGAGGCAAGAGGAACACAAGTCAAAAAGGCCAGCCTGGGATAAGTGGTATGAACAAGACCAACCTGACTGTATAGCATGACCCTGTTTCAGAAAACAATCAACCACGCCGGCAAACAGGCAGATTTTTCAAAGTGAACTTTAGTTGTGGAAGAGGTAAGGTCCCAAAGGCTTAGGAGAGGAACTAGGCTGTAGGAGGCAGGGATCCGCCCAGGAGAGAGCCATTTGTGTTTCATAATGGAGAGAACCTGGCTTTTCCAGAAAGGGAATTTCAAGACTGATTCTACCAGCCAGGTCTCCACTTGCCTTCCACTTGTACTGTTGCTTAGCACAGGCCATCACAGTCCTCAGTGTCTTAATAAATTGAGGTAAGACCTGAGTTCTTTTTCAATCAGTTAGTTCAAAATGGCTGACCTCATGTTCAGTGTCACCCGTGCCCTCAAGGTTTTATGTGTTCTTACAGGATTGCTTATTGTCTCCCCACGAAGCTCAGCATATTTAGTGATGGGCAGAGTCATCACAGGGCTTGGGAGCCTTCTTTTCTAATGAACTTTATTAACTCCATCATTGGTTTGAATATTCTAACCTTTATAAATGGAGCCCAATTTAGGGGAAGTGTTTGTAAAAAAAATCAGACACTGATCTTACATATTCACCAAGCTTTTTGTAATCACAAGCTTCTCTAGGATCTTATTCGATCAATCACTGCCTTCTTAGAAATTTAAACACTTCCCTTTGCCTTCAAAGTGCTTCAGGCTATGTTAACACTCACTAAAGCCTAGTAAATCATCCTTCCATCATCACAATGCTCAAGCCAAAGGCTTTTCTACTATTGATTAACACTGGTATCTGAAAGGACAGATTCTTACTAGCATCTTACACTTCCATGCCAACAGCTTTTCTACTTGGTGCAGTGTTTTGATCCCTCACCAACCATTCACAACTGTTCTTGAACACTATGTCTGTTGATCTTGACTGACTAGATGGGGCTTAGACTCTGCCTTGAAATAGAACAACAGCATGGCTGTGAAAGATTATGGAGATTACATTAATTGAGATAGAAAGGCACACTCTAAATGTGGACAGTGTAAGTTCTGAGACCGAGAGAAAGGCGAAGCTGACCTGAGCACCTGCATTGAGTGCTGTTTCCTGACTGTGGACACAGTGTGACCAGATGCTTCTTCTCTGGATGGCATATCTTGCCTGCCATGACAGACTGTATCCCCTTCTACTGTAAGCCAAGATAAACACAGAAACAGGACAAGCAACCCATACAACAAAAGTCAAATGTGAAAACTTAGTGTTTCTTTGAGTATTACATTTCCTACTTTATGTCCTGAGATTTTCCCCTTGATTTCTTCTGCTCTTTCCCATATTTACTCTTCCTTTTCTGGCTTTCCCTTCTGTGAAGCCTCTTCTTTTTCTTTATTATTTCTTCTCCAGAGCATTGGCATTTAGTGACAGCTCTCATAGCGCCCTCTCTATTGGGGGACAGAGAATGACAACGGCCAGTTTTGATCTGTTTTTCACTTAAACTGTGATGCCAATAGTAGAATATTTTGAGATACTCCCTACAAAGTTGAAGAAGAGCTCCTCTATTTATAATTCACCAAGAACTTTCTATTATAATATGATATTACTAATTGCATTAGTTGATTTTCAAATGTTGAATGAATTTGGCTAATATTGCATCTAACAATTCCCCAGTTATTTTCAGCCACTGCTATTGTAAAGAATTTGAGTTCCCCACATAGGCACAGGAGACAGCTTCCTGAACAGAACATCAACGGCCCAGGCCTTAACGTCAACAATTAATAAATGGGACCTCATGAGGCTGAGAAGCTTCTGTAAGGCAGGAGACACTGTCAAGAGAACAAAGCAACAGCCTACAGACTGGGAAAAGATCTTCACCAACCCTTCATCTGACAAAGGTCTAATATCCAAAATATATAAAGAACTCAAGAAATTAAACGTCACCAAACCAAATAACCCAATTGAGAAATGGGGCTTGGAACTAAACAGAGAATTCTCAACAGAGGAATATCAAATGGCTGAGAAACACTTAAAGATATGCTCAACCTCCTTAGTCATCAGGGAAATGCAAATCAAAACGACACTGAGATTCCATCTTACACCCATCCGAATGGCTAAGATCAAAAATTCAAGCGACACCACATGCTGGCGAGGATGTGGAGAGAGAGGAACACTCCTTCATTGCTGGTGGGAATGCAAACTAGTACAACCACTTTGGAAATCTATCTGGTGCTTTCTCAGAAAAATGGGAATAGGGCTTCCTCAAGACCCAACTATTCCACTCCTTGGAATATACCCAGAAGATGCACTACCACACAACAGGGACATATGCTCAACCATGTTCGTAGCTGCCTTATTCATAATAGCCAGAACATAGAAACAGCCTACGTGTCCCTAAGTAGAAGAGTGGATAAAGAAACTGTGGTACATTTACACTATGGAATACTACTCAGCTATTAAAAACAAGGAATTCCCGAAATTTGTGGACAAATGGATTGAGCTAGAAATTACCATAATGAGTAAGTTCACCCAGAAGCAAAAAGAGTTAAATGGTATATACTCACTTATATTGAGACACTAGTCCAAAGGGTACGTCCCCATGAAAACCTTTACCTACCAAGAAAGTGGGTCAGAGGGAAGGACAACCTATTGAGACTTTAGGTGTGAGAAGCCTGGGAGAATGAAGAAATAGAAGGATCCAGAGGGTCCTGGAAAATTACAGGCGGGTCTGGGCCCTGGGGTCCTCCTCAAACTATAGCACCAGCCAAGGAAAATATAGGCAGTAAACTTCAAACCCTTACCCAGCCTAGCCGATGGACAGGACATTCTCCACTGTTAAGTGGAGAAGGAGATCTGACTTTCACACAAACTCTGGTGCCCCATATTTGACCATGTCCCTTGGATGGGGATGCCTGGTGGCACTCAGAGGAAGGATAATAGGTCACCAGGAAGAGACTGGATACCCTATGAGCATATACAGGGGGAGGAGGTCCCCCTCAATCACAGACATAGGGGAGGGGAATAGGGGGGAAAGTGGGAGGGAGGGAGGAATGGGAGGATATAAGGGATGGGCTAACAACTGAGGTGTAATATGAATAAATTAATAACAAAAAAAGAAAAAAAAAAGAATTTGAGTTCCCTATAACTTAGAAAAAGATTATCCCTACAAAAGCTATTTCGATTTTATTAATCATTATATTGAATTTAGGTAAATTTCATGTTCATAAATGTAAATATTTCAGTCTATGGAAATGGCATATTCAGCATTCATATTAGCTAATTTCTCTTAGTAGGGTTTTTGATATTTAGTCTAAATATCTTATGCATATCTTGTTAAATTTATTCTAAAACATCTCCTGAGTTTGATATAATTGTATGTGATGATATTTTTTTTACAGTATAATTTCCCAACATTTTAAAAGAATTTATCAAAATACAATTTACTTTTGCATTTTGTGACCTTGAGGAACCCATTTGCTCCTAAAATCTTTTTAGAGATTACACAGGGTCTCTTAAAATTGTATACCCAGAAAATATAAAAAAAGAGCTTCTTACTTATCTTTCCCAACCCCACTGCTGCCTCCTGCCCAGGCTTATTGTGTTAAGATTGTAATTCCTCTATGAACAGAAATAGGGAGGGTGACCAGTCTAGTCATGGTCAAAAATTTAGGGGCAATATTTAGAGTTTTACCATTAATGATATTATGACAACAGCTGTAATTGTTTCTTTGATATCTTTTTATCAGAGTCTGGAAATTCTATTCATGGTTCTCGAGGGGTTTTATTACAAATCTCAGTTGAATTTTGTCAGATGCTTTGCTGCATCTATTGGGATTATAAATTAGTCTATTAATTGGCTTTTACTTATTTACATTTTACATTTATGTATTTTGTATCCACATATGAGCAAGTGGGCATGTATTCACCAGCGCACACATGTACATGTGTGTGGAAATCAGAGGACAATTTGGAATTGTTTGCCTTTTTTTTTCCTCCACGATTTGGGTTCTAGGGATCAAAATCAGGGGATTGCGCTTGGCAACAAGAGCCTTATCTGGGGGGACTGTCTCGCTGGCCTTCCACATGTTCAGATGTTGAGCTAGCCTTGCCTTCTTGGGATAAGCTTTACTTGTTACTGTTTGCTAAGGCCTTGCTAATGTTGTGTAAGCCTTCCCTGATGAAAAGGTTATTTATTTTTCTTTTAAAAACCTATCTGTACCTTTGTGTTTTATCAAAGCAGTGCTGCTTTTGCCAACCAGGCTGAGAGGCATTGCTTGTTTTCCATGTACCGGAAGGGTTTCTGTGGCTAATATTATGCATTTACTGAATGTTGTCAAGAACACTCCAGAAAGTCTAGAGTTTTTGAAGGTTTTAGTTATGAATTAAATTCCTGTGTGTGTATGTGTCTTTGTGTATATGCATGTGGGTCCCTGTGCATATGTGTACATAGGCATGCAGAGGTCAGAGGTCAATATCAGGCACTTTCTTCTTATTGTTGTTTTTATTTCATGATGGAGACAGTGTCTCTCATAGAACTAGAGCTCACTGACTGGATAGGCTGGATGACAATGATGGCACTCTAACTGCCTGTGCCCCCCCCCCCTTTGAGCACTGGGGTAACAGATTCCCCCTAACATGCTTGAGTGAGTACGTGTCGGGGTTGAAGATCTGAACTCAGGCCTCATGCTTGTGTGTCCAGCATTTTACTGACTAACCCATCGCCCATGCCCAAAGTTAGCTTCTTGGTGTGAATTTTTTGGTTATCCTCTTCTTGAGTGCTTTATAAATCTGTGCCTGAAGAATTCTATTGCACCTAAGATTTCAGATTCAATGGCACAACATTGTTAAGGTATACACAGTAGCACTCCATTTTCCATCCTTGACTCTGGTAGTTGATGCATTCGTCCCTGCACTCCACCACTTTTTCTTAAGTGTTTATTATTCATATTGGTGTTTTTAATTCCAAACCCTTGGCTTCATTTCTTTCCCCTATTTTATCTATTTTATTTTTTTCAGTTTACTAGTTTCTGCTTTTAGTTTTACTATTTAATTTTACTTTTAGTTTAGTTTACTCTATGTTTCATTTCCTTCAGGTGGAAAATTAGGTAATTGACAAGATTTTGCTTCTTAAATGCTTAGCATTAAGTACTTAAATTAGTAAGTTTCCCTCTAGACACTTTTTGAACTGCTTCCTATAAATTTAACGTGCTGTATTTTCATTTTCTTTCCATGCAAAACAGTTTTTGTTTCCTTTTTAAGATTTTAATAAACATATGGACTATTAAAATTATATAATTTTAATTTTCAAAATTTCAAGGACTAGCCAGGGCTTGTGGCACACACATGTAATCTCAGCAGTCAGAAGGTTGAGCCAGGAGGTTCATGAAGAGTTTGAAGTCAGGTTGGACCACATAGTTAGACCCTGGACCTCACCCCTGAACCCAAGACTAATTCAGTGGTGATTTTAAGTCTCCCTTCATGTCTTTTTGCAACAATATGATTATAATTTGGCAGAAAGAAGAATCCGAGCCTTGTTACTTTCATGGGGTTGGAAGGTAAAGACCTTGGGTGACCTTGGATTTCTCTTCGTTGTTCCTTGCTTCCATATTCCATGGAAATTCCATCTCATTGGCCTCTCTCACTGGCTAGTTCCTCCACATTCCCTCAGCTGTCTTTGGCCCACAGTAACCTGTCTTCTGAGCAATCGTGGAGGTCTTTTACCCAGCCCACACCCATTTCTAGATTCTACCTATCTTACTAGAGCCAGCATTCTTTCATTAAGATCATCTTCCTAAAATTCTCCTAAGTGTGATTTAGCATCTTTGAACTCTTCAATGGCTTCTTTTCACAGAACACTCTGATGCTGGCACTGAAGTCCTTAAACACTCCTAATATTGGCATCAGAGCAGCTAACTCTGTCCGCTGAGCTCTCACCCACCACTTAATCATTTATGATCCTTCACCTTTTGCCTTTTCTATGATATTTCTCTATGTGCTACAGTCATTCTTATTTCTGTGACGAGGGCAAATTTATATTTCTTTTGCAACTTCCCCCAACTACTTTATTTCTTTAAAGTTAAAAAATAATCATTGTCATGTGTGTATGTAGGGAGGGGGAATGAGCATTAGGTCAGAGCCCAAAAACAGTTTTCAGGAACTAGCCCTTTGATTCTAAAATGGGTTTCAGAGACTGAATTCTGTTTCTAAAGCTTTGTGACTACTGGCTTTTTCTGTTGGGCCATGTTGCTGGCCCCAGGCCTCATTTTTTATTTTTCTTTATTTTATTTATTATTGCCGTGTGCGTGAGTGTGTGTGTGTGTGTGTGTGCACGCATGCCATGATGCACACATGGAAGTCAGAAGACAATGTGCTAAGTATTGATACTAGACATGATATTTCTTTTCTGTTTTATCTCTTATAACAAATGCTGGCAATGAGTTCCACTGACTTGGTGCCTCATGGATGCCACTGAAAAATGATTGTCTCTGTTTTATCATTTCCCAGTATCATGTTCTTTGTGTTCTGGTGCCTTAAATGTAGAAAAGGCATCCACTCCTCCCGACCCCGTGGAGATGGGCAGCTTTCTGTTTTGCGTGCAACACAAACACCATCATTACCGTTTGGCATCATTGCAACAAATCACTGTTTTTGACACACATAAGGCAGTTTTATTTTTGATTCATGTTTTATGCTTCCCTGTGTTATACTTTCTTAGATGCCCCATATTACTTATTTTCAAGTCCATGTGTTTCTCACTAATGATTAGCTCCCAAGAAGTAAGGGATTGGTCAGTTAATACACAAATAAAGGCAATAAAACTATTTGGTTTTTTTTTTCTCACTGCGTGACAAAATATGAGACAGAAGCAACTTATTTTTACCAAAGGTTTCCGTTTGCCATGGTGGATCAGCACCTCAGCTGGGGCAGCCCAGTGCATGGCAGCTGACGTCTGCAAGATGCCTCCTTGTCCATGTGCCGAAGAAACAGGAAGTAGAGAGCCTAACCTAAAGCAGGGTACACTATGACTCTCAACACTGAGAACAGCCTTTATCAGCAATTTCAAAAGTATCCCACCCCCACCCCCCCCAAACAATGCCACAGTGGGGACCAGGTGTTAAAACTTAGAAACTTGTGAGAGACATTTCACATTTAACCCATAACTACAGTTATGGGTTGTAATTCTAATGAATGAACTTCATGCTTTCAGCCAGTCACACAAATTGCTGTAAATTGAATGTAGAATGTCCTCCATAGGTTCCTGTGTTTAAATACTTAGTCCCCAGCTGGTGGGTGGTGCTGTTTTGGAAGGATATGGAACGTTAAGAGGTGTAGCCTTAGCATAGGAAGTACGTCACTAGGGGTGGACTTTGAGGTTTTATAGCTTGGCCTCATTTTCTTGTTGACTCTGTGCTTTGGGATTGCAGATACCATGAGACACGCCAGCCTCATGCTCCTGACACTGTGCCTTCTGGGTCATGACAGTCTGTATCGCCTCTGAAAGCAAGTGCCAAAATGAGGCTTCTCTCCCTTAAGCTGTTTTTATCAGGTTGTTCGTCACAGCAACAGGAAAATAATAAGGCATAAATATATACTTTTGGCTTATATGGCATAAAATATCAGATATCAAGGACTTAATGGATGCATATGTACTACTCATTAATAAGTAATAATAAATAAATAATACTTATTTCTCTATGTAATATATGCCTTTATATAGTATCCAACCTGTAGGCACCATATATAAAAATCAAATGAAAAAATACTGGAACTTTACTTATTTGGTTATTTAATGAGTTAAACAAAATTTGAGACAGGATCTGACTATGTAGCCCCGATTAGCCTTGAATTCAGAGATTTGTCTGACCCTGCCCTGGAATTAAAGATGTGCGTCATCACTCCTGGCTTTACTTGGTTACTGTTTGTGAATGGTATGCTTTGTTAAGCTGTTTCATACCAGGAAATAATGCTTTGGTGTCTGCTGTATGTATGTATGTATGTATGTATGTATGTAACATATATATATATATATATGAATTATATAAATGAACAATGAACATCTAGAGGCAGTTTTCATGTCTCACATGACAGGGATTCATTTTTTCCTCTGGAAGGCATTTGTGTTTCAATCTCATTACCGAGATGCTTTCCATATACTTTACTACTGCTACCTTTTCTTCATTTTAATTACGCAACTTTAAACCACCTCTTCCCGTTGGTGTCTGACAATTATTTACAAAGAAGCCAATGTAAGAATGAGAAATAGATGATAAAATAGTCTTGCATTTTTCTCCTTCCTGTTGCTGGTGGTCAATTCATTGTGATGAGCTACTTAGCATCTCAACCCACAGAATGACCACATTCACAATTTGAATTCACTTCTATTTGGGGCTGATTTTTAAAAATATGGTTAGATATACATAATTCATTTTTAACCTTACAATCTGCATTTTATTTTAGGGAAGATGTAGGAGTGAAATTAACATGTATTCTGTACCCACTTTTGAAGTAGACTGCTATTGGCACTTCACACATATTATTCAATTATTTCCATAATGCCGAGAATCCTGCATTATTGATTACCTATTGGAGATGAAGGTTGGATGGCTAGAGACAAACATGTGCAAGGCCCTTAAGTTAGGAGAAGGTAATGGAGCATTTAAGCCAAAACATCTTCTTTTTCTTATTGTTTATACTCAAGCAAAGGTTTTGCAAAGAGATGGGAATATAACTCAATTTTAAATACCAAAATGGCTCCTCTATGGTATTATGTGGTATAAGTCCACATACTAAACTGCCTATCAGAACATGGCCCTTGAATCTATGGATATTACTCTGAATGCGCCTGAATTTGTCTGATCTCAGAAGCTAAGTAGCATTGGGCTTGGTTAGTTCTTAGATGGGCGACTATGACAGTTGAAGATGCTCCACGTTAGACATTTGGAATGGTCACAAGTAGTTGAACTGTGAGAGTTGACCTCAGAGCTAAGCATTTCAGAAGCAGTGTGGAATCATTTCTCTCTCTCTCTCTCATAATTCTCTTCATTTTGATCTTAAATGTTGACGAGATTAAGGTAACGGGTCACCCCTACATTACCATCACATGTGTGGTGGGTTCTGACGGCAATCATGGAGGTGTGAGTTCACACATTCCCAGGTCCAGGAGTTGGCTCTCACTTCCTCCAGTGTGCAGTAATTTCTCCAGAAATCATGCTGACTTGAGGTGTAATTGGTTCTGTGAAATGACTGATACTTGAAGCACCCGGAGAAGAGACTGTTGATGTGGTCTGATGATAACCCTGCCTGCTATTTTTTTCAATATTGACTCTGCACTGCTGTGGGATCACAAACACACTACACTGACACCAGCTCCAGAGAATATAAATGACAGTCCTCTGTTCCCCGCAGTGACTAGGGTGACGTGGTTAGGACACTTAGCTGCTCCCAAGTCTTTTCTGTTTCATTCATAAAATTAAGGATTAAATATCAAAATCATCAGAGAAGTTTCTTCTCCTTCTTAAAAACTATTTTTACTCCAAAGGAGAAAGCAGTGAGTGACCGTGTGCTGGCTAATTTCATGTCAACGTAACACAAGCTATAGTCCTCTGAGAGGAAAGGACTGCAACCGAGAAAATGTCTCCAGGAGACTGGGCTGTAAGCACACAAGCCTGTAACACATTTTCTTAATAATTAGTGAACTGTAGGTGGGACAACCCTGGTTTCTGGTGGTTTGGGGTTCTAGAAGAAAGCAGGCTGAGCAAGCCACCAGGATCAAGCCAGTGAGCAGCACTTCTCCATGGCTTCTGTACCAACTCCTGCCTCCATGTTTCTGCCTTACTTGACTTCCTTTGATGATGAACAGTGATGTGGAGTTAAAGGAAAATAAGCTCTTTCATCCCCAAGTTGCTTTCTTCATGGTATTTCATCATAGCTGTAGCTACCCTAGCATAGCTGTAATATAATAGAAAAGAACCCCCCCCCCCAATTCAGTCACGTAGCTCTCCTTAGACTTAGTGGCTATTGGCGGATTTTGGGAAAATTTTCACACGTTGTCCTTGTATACAACCAGGTGTGAAGGTATGGATATAATTGTGTATGTGTGTGTGTGTATACAAATGTTGTTGTTATCATCTCAAGTAGGAAAATGTACCTATCACTCAGACGAATTTCATAAAATGACCAAAGTTTAGGGCATTATTTTTTATCACTGAATTTAGACTAGCTCATTATATTTAAGAGTTGAATTTCGTTGTATAGATATGCCTGGCTTATTTAGCCAACTTTTAAAAGTTGATCACAATAAATATACATATATGTGATATTTCAAACATACATAGGCAAATACAATGAACTCTAGTCAAAGAAATTATTTGTTGAGATTGATTATTAAAATACGTTTAGAATAATATACAACTGATTTATAGATTAATAAGTCTTTTGAATAAATATATTAAAGTTAATAGAATAAAGAATCATAAAAATCAACATTTGTGGTGATTCAGAGCCATCTAGATATTGCTTGTCCCCCCTTCCCTCCTCCCTTTCTCCTTTTCTCTCTTTTCTCCCCTTTCTTCTGTCTGTCTGTCTGTCTCTTTTCTTTCTTTTCTTTTGAAACATTGTCTCGCTATGCTCAGGGTGACCATACACTCAGCATTCCCCTGCCTCAGCTTCAGCTTCTCCCCTTCACTTGAATTGCCCATCCAAATGAATATGCCTTGTAGAAAAATCTTCATACTTTTTCCATTAGCTAGAATGGAGATGTATACATACTCATATAGAATAAAAACTAAGATAAAATAATCGTATCTAAGGAAGGACTATGGTATAAAAAGCACATCCCACTTTGTAGTCACTTGGGTTGAACAGTATAGATGAAAACTGAGGTAAATCTGAAGAGCTCTTTAAATCTGACTGATTGATTGATTTTTTTGAAACAGGGTTTCTCTGTGTAGCCTTGGCTGTCCTGGACTCACATTGTACACCAGGCTGGCCTTGAACTCACAGAGATCTATCTGCCCCTGCCTCTGCCTCCCAAGTGCTAGAATTAAAATACATATAAAACAAGAGTCTTCAAATCTGAGTGGATCAAAGACCTCAGATAAATCCAATCACATTAAATCTCTTAGAAGAAAAAGTGAGGAAGAGCCTTGAACTCATTGGCATAGGAAATAACTCCCTGAACAGAGCACCAATAGCTCAGGCTCTAAGATCAACAATTAATAAATGGGACCTCATAAAACTGAAAAGGTTCTACAAGCCAAAGGATACTAGCAATAGAACAAAACAGCAGCCTATAGATAGGGAAAAGATGTTCACCAACCCTACATATCTGACAAAGGGCTAATATCCAAAACATATAAAGAATTCAATAAATTAAATGCCATCAAACCAAATAATCCAATTAAAAATGAAGGACATAGCTAAACAGAGAATTCTCAACAGAGGAATCTCAAATGGCCAAGAAACACTTAAATGCCCAACGTAACTTAGTTATCAAGTGAATGCAAATAAAAACGGATCTGAGATTCCATCTTACACCCATGAGAAGGACTAAGATAAAAAACACAAATGACAGCACATGCTGGCAAGGATTCAGAGAAAGGGGAACACTCCTTCATTGTTGGTGGGAGCGCAAACTTGTACATGCACTCTGGAAATCAATTTGGCTCTTTCTCAGGAAATTGGGAACAGTGCTACCTCAAGACCCACCCATATCGCTCCTGGGCATATACCTAAAAGATGCTCCACCACACAACAAAGACATTTGCTCAACTATGTTCCTAGTAGCCTTATCATAATAGCCAGAAACTGAAAACAATGCAGATGTCCCTCAACCAAAGAATGGATAATGAAACTGTGGTACATTTACATAATGGAATACTACTCAGCTATTAAAAAGAAGGAAATCATGCAATTTGCTGGCAAATGGAATGGAACTAGAAAAGATTATCCTGAGTAAGGTAACCCAGATTCAGAAAGACACACATGGTATGTACTCACTTATAAATGGATTTTGGCCATATAATACTGGATAACTATACTACAATTCACAGACCCAAAGAAGATTAGTGACAAGGAGGACCCAATGGAGGATGCTTAAATTTCACTCAGAACTGGAAATAGAGTAGACAATGAAAGAGGTTAAAGAGAGGGAACATGGTAAGAGAGGAAGCACGCAGAGAAATGAGAGTCGATGTCAGACCTGGGGTAGGTGGGGGAAAGAGGAAGCAGGGCTTGTAGAGAGAAGAGAAACCTTGAGAGAGGGCTTCCCTGCAACAAGCTGGAGACCTATGATGGGGTAGGCTCTAGAGAGGATATAAGGATGACTCCAGCTGAGACTCCTGGTAACAGTAGTCATGGAGACCGAAGAGGACAACCTCTAACTAGACGGGATTCCTAATGGAAGGAGGGGAACACCAGCCCACCCACGGAAACTTCCACCTAGGACTTGCCCTGCCTTCAAGATGTGCAGGGATAGGGATGGAGCAGAGATTGAGGAAATGTCCAGCAGGTGCCTGGCCCAACCTGAGACCCACCTACGGAAGTGCTAGGGAGTAGTGCTAGGGAGCACTACTGGGGATTCTTTGCTATACTGGTGGATGGGAGCCTAGCATGGCTGCCCTCTGAGTGGCTCCATGCAGCAGCTGATGGAAGCACATGCAGAGACTCACAGACAAACATGGGGTGGGGCACAGGAGTCTTGGGGAAGAGTAGGAGGAAGAACGAGGTGACTCAGAGGGGACAGGAGCTCCACTGGAGGACTGACAGAGCCAACTAACCAGGTCCCAGTGAGGCCTGTGGAAACTGAAGTTCCAGCCAGGGACCATACATGGACTGGACCTGGGCCCCCTGCACAGACGTAGCCAATGGGCAGCCTGGTCATTGTGTGGGTATCCTAGGGAGGGAAATGCGGCCTAGCTCTGACATGGACTCTGCTGCCTTTTTTTAAAATGTCGTTTTTCCCTTGGTGGAGCAGCCTCACTGGGCCACGGGGGAAGGGGATGCTCTCAGTCCTGATGCGACTTGATATGCTGGGGTGGGGTGGGGGTTCCTCTGGGGAGTAGGTAAGAGGGGATGGGGGGGAAACAAGGAGGGTGAGTGGGGCAGGGGAGAGGAGGGAGGGGGCTATGACCTAGATGTAAAGTGAATAATTAATTATAATAATAAGTCTAAAAACACAGAGGGTGAAATCCTTCTTACAAAGTATACTACTTGCCTCCTCAGACTCTAGGGTTCTACTAAATTCAAAAGAAAATGTTGTTAAGGTCTATAATTCAATTATTCAGTCTATAATAATAATTTCACTGGAATTCCCCAAACTCAGAAAACATAGGCATCACCCCTACCACCACCCCTAACATACCCTAAGAGATAGGTAAGGGGCTGAGCAGCCATGAAGTAGAAACCTTCCTCCCAAAGCTTTCTGGACCTCCTGTGTCCTCCAAATGTGATATGGTAGACCTCATGTGACCCTTGATACAGACGAAAGCAGCAACGATTTTTGTGAGGATGAAAAATACAATACAGGCATTAGTCAAAACCACGCTACGTTCCCAGTTCAGGACTTACCAAACACAGTTGATTCCTACCATTCAGAAAGAACTGGGTAAATGAGCTCTCTTGCTGGAGAACACTACAGAAATCAGAAATCAGACAGCCAGAAGCACTAAGTGGGGGATGTGTGTGTGTGTGTGTGTGTGTGTGTGTGTGTGTGTGTGTGTGTGTGTGTGAGTGCATATATTTGTGCTCACACTACCACACATGCTAATGTAGACATCAGAGGATAACATACAAGAGTCAGTTATCTCTTTTCCTCACATGGATCCCTGGGGTAAAAATCGGGTTGTCATCCTTTGCCATAAGCACCTTTGCACACTAAGCCATCTTGTCACCCCAGAACGTGGCCATTTGTAGACTAGCATAAAGCAAAAGGGCCCCTGACTCAATTCCCAGTGCTTCTAAGCTGACAACACCCCAGCCAGAGTGGGTTATTGCCACATTGGAAACCAGGAAGATCAAAGGGACAGTCTAGGGAAGAAGGGGAGACAAGATGACACGCCACAGTGTTTGTTAGTGCTACTCTACCTCAGAAATCTGGTTTTTCAAAGAGGTGAGTGAAAGCTAGGTTAAGTTCTTACAGACACATGCCAAGCCATCTTCTGAAGTGGTTCTGTTAGCGTGTCCTGTCGTGACGGAGGATGTGGCAGAGATGGGGTATCTTCCTGTTTAAAATGATTAGGTGGAAAACATGGAGCCAAATGAAATTATCCAAGTGGCAGAACACTCGCATATAAAATAATTTATGGTTCACCATAAATGTTGTTAAATCTGTGACTTGTTCAATGATGAGTTATGAATCCAGCCCTTGTTAATGTTTCCTTTGCAATATGTGGTGGGAAACAGCTATTAAAAAATACTAGCGTCACTATTTATTCAAAGGTTCCACACCACCAGAATAAATTGCCTGAGAGGAAACATCTTGTTCATAATGATTTGGAATACAGGGCTGAAAACTTTCATGGACTGAATGTTTGGCTTTGTAATAAGGAAGCATTCATAATATATGTGTGATATTTGTTAGCGCTAAACATACAGCTAAATGTTTCATGAAAGGACTATTGTGAGCCCGATTTTACAATAAACAGTTAAAACTCCTGGAGTAGATTTGATGCAAGGGGAATGTTTGCCTAGATTTAGCAAAGAAAAATACTGTAAATAATTCATGGGGTATAATTTGACTCAATACTTTTTCCTAGCGTACAACGTACTTGAACCTACATCCCCTATAAAGCTTTGTTCTTTTGTAAGCGGTCTCAGGGGTCCTTCACCTCTGGGATGAATGAAAGAAGTTCAGACAGAAATGCATGTCACAGGAAAAGGATCCTGAGGCCTCATCCTGAAGGCCTTGAGATATGCCACCTGCCACCTGCCAAAAGAAACCAGGCAGCAAGAGCTGAGCCCAGAAAGTAGCAGTGGCTCTTCTACAGGGACAAATGGCTTTGCCTAGAATGGTGCTCAACAGCAAACCAAGTAAAATTAGTTTAGTGCAATATAAAACACTTCTGTGCAGAAAAACAAAAGCCTAGTGATTTGAGGTCATTATGCCATGACCTATCATAAGATGAGCGTTACCAATCTGGACTCTTGCTCATGGACAGCCACAGGGCTTGTGTGGGGCTCTCTGCTCTTTCTCCTGGCATTTGATAAAGAAATCACATTTCCAAAGCAACTCCAAGAAGGTTTAAAGCACGGGGGAGCCCAGTCACTTCTTTTATTTCACTGAGTACATTAAAGAACTGTAAACTTGCCTAATTCATGTCTTATCCACCAGCCGCCTTTGAAAGTAACTCGTAACTGATTTTCGGCTCACCTTGACCTCAGTTATTATAAATCTAAGTTTATATTTACAGCTTCAGTGATTGTCCAAAATCTAATGAGAATTCTCTATAATCGAGCTCCCTCCCTCCCTCCCTCCCTCCCTCCCTCCCTCCCTCCCTCCCTCCCTCTCTCTCTCTCTCTCTCTCTCTCTCTCTCTCTCTCTCTCTCTCTCTCTCTCTCTCTCTCTCTCTCTCTCTCTCTCTCTCTCATTATCCATGTTGCTTTAGAATGCAGCAAAGCAAATATTATTTTAAAACTGGCTGGAGATAACCCAGTCATTAAGTGCATGAGTCAACAGATGTTTTTTCCTTCAAGAGTGAGTCGTGTGGAATCTGTTTCCAAGAAGGCAGTTGCTCACTGCTCCCTCCCCTCACCCCTCACTGCACACACAGAGAAGGAAAAATGGTCCCCAACACTACAGAATTGAAGCAGCCTCAATACAGAGGCTGAAAGAGAGACTTAAGAGAGAGAAGGCGAAAGGGTTGTTTAGAGGGATGACCACTAAGGCCCTTTCAGCTTTAAAACGACTCGGCGCCACTTAAATTGCTTCCTATCAGCCTACTGAGGTGGTGGCGTATGTGCTCCTTTTGTGAACACCCGTTCCTTTGGTGCAGTTTTCAGAAACTTCAGGAGCCAGGAGATGTGAATTCCAGCCTTGGCTTCCACACCAATCAGCTGGTGGATTTGGATGCTGTCTCTTCGGTTCCTTATGTAGATACTGATGGTGGATGGCACTGGTTAGAAATGGCGGTTAAATCCCTTGCAGCTCCTCTTGTTCAAATCAACTGTTTTCAGGGTCTTCCCCCCACCTCTCTCTATATCTCCCCTCCTTTGAGACAGGGTTATATGTAGCCCAGGCTGATCTTGAACTTTCTGTGTAATAGGGAACGACCTTGAACTTCTGACAGAGCCTAGGATTTATGCAGTGCTGGGTGGAACCTGAGAGCTTTTCCATATCAGGAGAGTCCCACTCCCCTTCTGTGTTTTGGTCTTAGGCGTGTCAGATGGCAGGCATAGTTGAGCTACCAGGCCCCACACAGGAAATCTCTACCCTGTTCATTAGAAGGCTCTACCCACTGAGGGAGGGCTTGTTGGGCAGAGACAGGGGCATTTGCTGAATCAGAGTTTTTTTGTTTTTGTTGTTGTTTTTTTTTAATCTCTAGAACCTACTCTGAGAACCATCTGTGCATTTCTTGTGAGACCTAGTTTTAGCAAGAAGCCTCTCGACTAAGTCGGTTTAGGCAGAATCCCCCTCCCCGGAACATGTACCTTTCAAATCTGGTAGAGTTAGCGCTTTGAGAGATAGGGCTCCTTTGCTTCCATCAACCCCCAGGTCCAAATACCAGGGACTCTTTAGCAAGAATCTTTTTAGGTTAGTTTAGCCAGAATTTCTCTTGCCCTGGATGTTTCTTCTGTAATTTTCTGTGCATTGATCGTACCACTGGCCCTTTACCACCCACTCATCTGTGCCGTATCTTGAGTTTAGTAAACTTTTTCTCCCCATGGCAAACTCCACAGCCCTGTTCCTTATATCTGCTTAAGTAGCCATGACTAAAGGCTAGCCCTGAACATATTTGTCTTGAATAGGAAGAAGGATTATGAAGGGTGTGGCCCAGGGAGGGGGGATTTTATCTGGGAACAAAGCCTGGAATGAGGAAAGGGTTATTAGCAGCAGATTATCCGTGGGTAACTAATATGCCATCTTTGAGCGTGATAATATTTACTTTAACATACCCTGGGAAGCCTAAGGTTGCTTAATTAAAGATACACGGATGACACTGCTGCCCTGGTACTATCACTGCATGGATATGACATCACATCCTGAGGTACCAGAAGGGTTTCCTAGAGCATAGAAAGAGCTCCCTGCTGCTTTCACCCTGTAGTTTCTACTGTGCCAGAGCACCCATTTCCAAACATGAGTTCATGTTCTCTGGAGCACAATAGTGTGGACAAGCCATCAAACGACTCTCCCTCCCTCCCTCCCTCCCTCTCTCTCTCTCTCTCTCTCTCTCTCTCTCTCTCTCTCTCTCTCCTGAACAAATGTGGCAGGAGACCTAATTCCCTCTCTGCATCCTTGACTCCTAACTAAGAGAGCATCACCAGCTGAAGCAACCAATCTGACCAAGACTAAGTTCCGTCTAGGTAAATGGGAAAGACCCATGTTACAAATGAGAGGTGTCGGAAGAACGCAGTAACAAAATCACCAGTTGGGACCAGGGAGGGAAACACAGCATTGACAAATTACAAACACAAAGATCTAAAGGGTTCACACAGCCTGAGAACTGTGGGGAACACACCCTGAGAGGTCTCCCTTTGAAATATGTTCCCTATGTAGATGGGTGCTCGGTACCCCTCCCCCTCCTGCCTGTTAACCATGAACTTAGGGTCTGAATTCCAGCAGAGGTTTGCGAACCACTTCCCAAGTCACTGCTCTCTAAGACAACATCCTGATTTTCCTTGGAGTATGTCCACTCAGGCATTGGCCAACCCGGGACCTTTTCAGTTTCTAAGACCTGACAGGTTTACAGTCAAAGGTGGGTTAAGAGGCAGTTTGTCTAAGTGCAGCTTAAAACGAGTGCAAAAGCAGCCTGGGCTCCCCATAAGGAGGGGTATTCTTATTGGAAAGGTTGGTGTGTTTGCGATTCGGGAGGTTATGTGAGCTCAGTTTTTCCCCTTAACCATCTGCCGCAGGTGCTGAGGCAACACTGTTTGTGTTTCTGTATGAGCACGGTGTAAATAATGTCCACTTTCAGGAACCTTTTAAAAGTCAAACAGCTGCCAGCACAGCTTAAAAACAAGTCATGACTTCCAGTAAGTCTGAGTCCGCCTTATTACCAGCGTTGCCCCACCCCCCTTTACCTACAGCTCCACACAACTCACAGCCAGTGGCTCTGCTTTTCACAAGTACAAAACCAGCAGCTTTAAGTATCAAATAATCCAATTGCATGTCCTCCACTCCAGTCATTTTTCTGAAAACAAAACAGAGTTCCGTATGCTTGATGAGTTTCCTTTTTAAAATGTTGGCACTCGAGAGGGCCTTTTGGAGTGTTAGCTGCCTCTCTTTTGTATGTTGTTTGTTATGTATAAGCCACAATAGCAAGGATCCACCTTAAATTTTTTTTTCTAAAAATCCTGAAGGTCTGACCCAGGGAAAGGCAGCACCCAATAAAGTTTGTATATATATTATACAGACTAAAATTGGGCATTTAGAAAACTAGATGCATTTTTTGATTCTTAACCACATAGAATTTTCTTTTCTACTGTCCCAACAGATTCCAAGGCTGAGATAGAGTTTCATTTCATGCAACCAAAAGCAGGTCCTCCTCACACCTTAAAGCGGGTCAATAGCATCCAAGACATTGCGGACTCTTTTCTGGGTTGCAAGAAAAAAAAAAACTGTGTTCATTTCTTGCCTTTGTTTCTTTTTGCTGTTGCTGTAATAAAATACACCAACAAGGCAACTCAAGGGAGAAACAGTTGTTTCTAGCTTACAGTTCAAGGCTCCAGGTCATTGTTCTGGGGAAAGCCAAGATGTTAGAAGCTTGTAGAAGTTGCTAAGGTCACATCGACAACTAGAAACACACAGAGAGGAACACATCCAACACTGACGGAGTCATGGAGAACAGCTAAGCAATGCATGGCAGAATCAGAGTTCCTTCAAGGAAGGCCCAGCAGTTATGGAATGGTTGAGGCCGACTTTGCAGTGGAGACTCTAAGGTATTAGAGATATTAGGGCCATGGGACATCTGTCAAGGAAAGCTGCGGGCATGGAGTGGAGTCTTTCCAAGACAGACCATGAGTGCTCCGAGTGGTGGAGATGGCCAGCTGTGGCTATCCAAGCCCTTTGGACACTAGCCAGTTTCATCACTCTCTGCTTCCTGGTTGGTTCTGTCTCCTGAAGCTGTGACATGCCTGTCTTGATGGTACCTTAGCACCCTCCAACGGTGAGCCACAGCAAATTGACACTTTCACACTTGAGTCGTTTTTCTTCGTGCTTCTTCAGAACAGGGGCGGGGTGGGGGTGGGGGAAAGAAAGGGAACCATTTCTGAAGGTAAGACATGGAAGGATGGGCCCACGTGATTCATACTCAGGCATTCTGAGTGTGTTCACAGAGTTCCCGAATAGTTACTAGGTGATGTAGCTGAGTTAAAGTGTATGTGTGCAGGTCATAGGTTTACTCATCTTGAATCCAGTGGTTTACAGCCAGGTCAGTCTTGCCTCCCATAAGGTGCTGGCCAGTATCTAAAGATACTTTTGGTTGTTAACAAATGTAGGGAAAAAAGGTCTTGGCATGACAATAAATTTTGTCATGTTATAAAGACATTAGTTTGTTTGTTTTCTTTTGTTTTGTGATAGAGGAATATTTAATGTAGAACAGAGCCTTTATGTTGTTAAGGACACAGATCAGCAGCATTAGCTGCGGTTTTTTGTTTGTTTGTTTTGTTTTGTTTTGTTTTCTGTTTTTTGTTTTTTCTTACAGCCGCCACTACTTCATGTCTTGCTTTCCCAACTAAAAATTTGCACATATTAAACTGTAACTCCCCATTCCTCCCTCTACAAAGCCAGGAGCCTCGTGGAAAGGAAATCGTTCAACATTTTTCCTTTGGGGGCTGGTTTATTTCACCTAACACAATGTCTTGAGGTTTCATTTACATTTTAGCTTTGTGTCACAGTGCCCTCCTACAAAAAGGCCAAACTATATAATGTGTACATCACAATTCGTATTAGCAGGTCTTGAGCTGCTTCTGTGTTTTGCTATTGAGCATGATACTGCTGTAAACATTGGTGTGCAAATAGTTATATGTTCAAAGCCCTGCTGTAATGTCACTTGTCCGCTTCTCCCCATTGGGTATTCAGGCTCCTTGTGCACCAAACTGAACTGGAGGGAGTGTAGCATAGCCAGGGCAGGTGGGTGCAATGCAGAATCTCATTAGTGGTGAGTGCACAAGAAACAGCCTTCTCGGGAGACAGCTTCAGTGAGACAGCTCCTTTAATTGGTGGTGGTGGTGGTGGTCATGGTGGTGGTGGTGGTAGTAGTGGTCGTGGTGATGGTGAACAAAGGCTATTGAAATCTTTGGGGAGTGGGTAGAGGCTTTCAGAGTGAGTTTTATCATTGGCTGGGGCCAAGGTGCTGGGAAGGCCTTATTTGCATGAAGAGGAATACTAAGAGCTTGCTGAACACGGCCTTTTAAGGAGAGAGGAAATATAACCTGTAACCCTGGCCACCAGGCTATGTGACCACCTTAAGGATGGCAGAGGTGGAAGCTGTAAAGCTACATGGACTCCAGGCTGGTTTCCCCTGTTACAGGGCTCCCTGTCCCCACTGACACGCAGATGTGGAATTGCTGGATTAGATAATAAATTAGTGTTTGATTTTCTGAGGAATCACCATCACATCTGCTTTAGCTGGACTGGTTTATATTCCCACCACCAAGGCACAGACATTCTCATTTCCATGTGTCCTTATGGTTTCCTTCCTTCCTTCCTTCCTTCCTTCCTTCCTTCCTTCCTCCTCTCCTCCTCCTCCCTCCCTCCCTCCTCCCCCTCCCTCCCTCCCTCTTCCTTCCCTTCTTTCTTTTGTTTGTAAAAACACCTTAAGTGTAACGGGGTTCTTCACTGTGCTCTTGATTTTGATTTCCCCACTGTCTAGTGGCGTTGAGCACCATTTTGAATATTTCTTGGCCATTTGTATAACTGGAGAAATGTCTGTTTCAGTCTTTTGTCCAGTTTTACATCATTTTGTTTATTTTTCACTAATTGGTTTTAGAAGAGTTTTATAGATTCTTGCTAACAGTCTCTGATCAAATGTGTGGCTTCCAAATGTTTTCTTTTGTTTTGTTTATTGCCTTTTACTCTGAACACTTTGATGTACAATTTAAAATTTTTTAATGGCATCTAGCCTATATGTTTATTTGTTTTTTATAATTTTAGTGTTATAAGTCATCGTCAAATCCAATAGCATGAAGAGTTTTGTTTTCTTTTAATAATATTTTGTATTATTTTAGTGCCTTTGTTTAGATCTTTGATCTATTTTGTATACAGCTAAGGCAAAAATTCTACTTCATTCTTTTGCACATAGGGATCCAGTTTCCAGCAGTGTGTGGGTTGAAAGGCTTCTCATTTACATAACTATTCCATGGCTGGCCATCTCACTAAACTCCAGGGAATCATTTCTGTGAGTCCTGTCCCAGACTTTATACATCTGACTTTACCAACACCGCCTTGTTCTGGTTATAGGAAGTGGAAGGCGGGGCTTCCATGGGAGGTGGGAGGAGCCAAGAGCAGGAGAGTTGACAGTTGACCTGGAGTGAGTTGGTGGAGAGAAGCCGCTGGAGGAGGATCAGATTGGCAAGCGACGAGGACGTATGTAGGTTATGAGGACATAGGATTAGAGTAGGTTGTTTTTGTTTACTAGTAGGTTAATAGTAGCTTAGATTCTGCCCCTTGTAGTGCTTGCAGTTTTAAAATACACCCCTGTATCATTGTATCAGCTATTGGCTTCCTAGGCCATACAGAACAGATAATCGCCTGTAGCGATTTTCACCTTATATTTAGCATTTATTTATTTTTGTAAAGCATCTTGACTATTATTATTCACTTGCCCCTCAAAGAAAACTTTCCAGTTAAAATTTTGAGCAACAAAAACAAAGATTAATTTCAGAGATTGGTAATCTTGTAGCATTTTCTCTCTCTCTCTCTCTCTCTCTCTCTCTCTTTCTCTCTCTCTCTGTCTCTTTCTGTCTCTCTCTCTCTCTCTCTCTCTCTCTCTCTCTCTCTCTCTCTCTGTCTGTGTGTGTGTGTGTTATGTGAGTCCTGAGGGCTGAACTCTGATCATCAGGTTTGGCTGCAAGTGTCTTTATCCACTGAGCTGTCTCACCAGCCCTGCAAATCTTTCCACGAGAAGTTTTTAATACCACTGCCTTCCACCCAGTCTACTTTCTTTTAATTGAAGACCAATTTAGGTGTGTCACATATCTCATGGATATACTTGTTGGGGTGTCTTGTGTTGTTAGTGTTCAATTGTATTACATTTACTGGCACAATACCGTTTGAATGACTTTTATTCTTAAAAAAATCTTCTGAGACTGTGGGGTTTTTTGTTGTTGTTGTTGTTGTTTTTTTGTATAGCTTAATACGTCATCAGTTTTAAACAAGTGTCACGAGTAGTTAAAAGAAGGTTAATTTTGCTTCAGTTCCTACCAAGCTTCCAAAAGATTTACCAGTTCAAGCTTGTGAACTGTGATATTTGGAGGGTGTGACATCTTTATAGATGCCTGCGACAGGCATTACAAATTTTTACACTCTGATATTAGCCTTACCCGTGGTTGTTTTTGTTGCTGGCAGACCACATTGAACACTCCAACGATAGCTGAGGTCTGCACTGCACTTGCCTCCTCTTCTTGAACTGGGTTGTTTTGTCGCCACTGCGTCTTGTTCTGGCTGGTGTCACCACCACTCCCGCCTCCATTGCAAGCGTTAGCCCAGTGCATCTGGGGCTTCCCCTTCAGATTTATCTTTCACAATCATTTTGTTATGGATGCAACTCTGAGAGACAGATACACCTGAATTTTGCTTAAAGAAAAACATAATCTGAAAGTGACTGTCTTTAAATTGGGAAATCTATCCATTGCCTTCACTAGGAAAATGGAAACATTTGGTCTCATTCTGGCATGCTTGTTTGCTTTCCTATTTTTATGCAAATGAGCCTCTACCCTTTCCTGGAGTGATCACATTGTCTTTGTTGTTTTTCTGTTTTCTGTTTTGAAGGGTATACAGACTACCATTATTTATCTAGTGTTTAGGATTAAAAAAAAAAAAAGAATTCATTTAAAGCACGCTTCTTAAAAACCATCTATTTCTAGGACAGTGGTTCCCAGTCTTCTAATGCTGCTGCCCTTTGATACAGTTTCTCATGTTGTGGTGACTCCCTAACCATAACATTATTTTTGTTGCTACTTCATAACTATAATTTTTCTACTGTTATGAGTTGTAATTTAAATATCTGATATACCACTCCTGTGAAAGGGTGGATCACTCTACCTCCCAAAGCTTGAGCACCTCTGTTCTGGGGACTCAATCTCTGACCTCTGCTTAAGCAGTATGTGATGCAATTCTCCATTCCTTTCCTGCTCACTGTCTTCTCTGTGCTGAATAGACATAAGTTTTATTTTGTCCTGGTGATTAGTGTTTTTTACATGGAATCTTATTTTCTAAAGAGTTACTTGATAATAATTGCACCAAAATTAAAAGTACCACTGTGAAAATCACTTCGTTTCAATCATATTGTGATTTGATAAGTTATTATTTCTCAACTCTGTGCTATTCTTCCCCTTGGATTAATTGTTTTGTTTTGTTTTTTTTTTTTTTTCTTTCTTTTTTCTTTTGCTTTTCTGGCATACACTCTTGAATAAGATTTTAGAAAGACTTTGTGGGTGGCACATTTTCCCAAGTCCTTGGATGTCTTGAATGAACTCAGATGACTTCATTGAGTTATTGAGAATTAAAATGGAAAAACCCAAATCTTTCCCCTTTAAACTCCGGCTCCCTTTCTCCACTTAATTATGACCACTGTCCGAGGGAAAGAAGGAAACAGGCCCACAGAGGTTATTCAGTTGTAAAGTACCACACTATAGGCATAACACCAAGCCACAGGAACTCAGAGAGAGTACTGACCTATGGGTGAATGTCTGCGAAGAAAAGGAGTGACTGGCATCCTCAGAGATGGCTCAGCAGTTAACAGTAGAGTTTGGTTGAAGCATCCAAGTTGCATGGCTAACGACCTCCCCAAAGTCCAGATACAGGAGATCTGATTCCTTCTTCTGGCTCCCATCAGCACCTGCATATAT
The DNA here is from genome assembly GCF_903995435.1 of Acomys russatus. NCBI lineage: Eukaryota > Metazoa > Chordata > Mammalia > Rodentia > Muridae > Acomys > Acomys russatus. The sequence goes on along the minus strand of NC_067156.1, from coordinate 55,437,844 downwards.
CCACAGAGACAGGAGAATATTTACAAATGGATGTTCTAGAACTTGCTTTGTAGACCAGGCTGTCCTTGAACTCAGAGAGCCTCCTGAATGCTGGGATGAAAGGCATGTGCCACCACTGCCCTGAAGCAAATACAAAGATCTTGGCACACACACACACACACACACACACACACATACACACACACACACATACATACACACACACACACACACACACACACACACACAGAGAGAGAGAGAGAGAGAGAGAGAGAGAGAGAGAGAGAGAGAATCTTCTTAGGATAATTTTTCTAGAAGAAGCCTTTAAGCTGGATAGTGAAGCAAAGTAGAAATTTACTGGAGATTTTATAGTTGTGTTCATAGTACACTATGGTTTTAACGTCAGCATGTTACACATAGTTAAATAAAATTTTTATTTGAATTATGTACAATTTACAACAGTTATATTTTATTCCAAGTATCAATAAAATTCAATTGTCTTAAACCGTCGTAAGTATATCCTCCTCCCTTTGTGAGATTTCTTAGCACAGAAGTTGGTGAACTAAGACCCACTATTTGCTTTTGTAAATAAAGTTTTATTGGTGTGGCAACTCTCATTCTGACACATCAACAGACGCTTTTCCAACAGTGTAGATAAGGAAGTTCCCATTTAGGTAGGTGGTCCTTGTGTCCATTGGCTCCAGGGGCTTCCAAGTTATTTCAGCTAAAATGTTCTGAACTAAGAAGTCCACTGTCCAGGGACTGGGGTAGCCAGGTCTGTCTAATCACCATCACCAAGATCACAAAGTTGAATGCATTCATTATCTGGCCATTCATAGAAAGTGTTGGCTGACTGCTGTTCGAGGATATCCTCAGTACAGAGATGCATAGGATTCATGTCCAATATTCCCAGGAGACGGATGCTCTTGCATCTTGATTGCCCTAGGGGGTCTGCTGGCTACACAGATAGATGCTCAGCCATCCCCTTCACTTATATTTTGCATTTAAGGAAGTTGAAGCTGTCACCCACACTTGTGTAGTTGTCAGCAACAACTTGTCCTTTAAACAGTTCCCTCCTTTTATTTTGGTCTCTTTCTGTCCCCAGGGAGTTGCATAATTCAGCATTGCGGTTTCTTTGCGTGATGTGAGGGAAAACTGGCGTGTTTTTTAATGTGCTGTTGTGCGGGCTCAGGCTGTTGATTGCTTTTGGCCTAGGTGCTGTGTGGAGCTCCAAGGTTTGGCTTTGTGAACGTTGCCTGGCAAAACAGAAACATTTTGTGAAATTTTACAAATGTCACACACACCCGCACACACACACACACACACATTTTGAATTGCAAAATTCTCCCCCTTGGCACAAAACTCCCCCCATGTTTTCCTCCTCATAATAAATTGTTAACCGTCCTTAGTTCTGTACTGAGTCAACTTGCAGGTTAAAAAGTCCTCGGGTTTCAACCTGTATTTATTTATTCTCCCCCTTTCTATTAATTTAATATGATCTTTTAGTTAAAAGAAATAATTTTCAAAAAAGAAAAAGAGTGAGAAAAAGAAAGAGATTTTTGCCTTAAACATCGCATGTGAAATTGTTTCCAAAAATCCTTGAATGATCTCTGATTTGACACCCACAAGAACACATTTTCTCAAGATGAGACCCAACAAATGGACTTCCTGCTCTACTCTCCTGAACCCAGAGGGAGCTCAAAGAGTGGAGCAGAGAAAGCTCTGGTGAATTCAGTTCTTGCCGGGCTTGAATTAAAGCTTCTAAGAAGCGATCGCAAGAGTGCTTAAAGTCACAATGCACCTTCGCCTTCTGCTCCAGTAACCTTTCCTTCTGTCTTTACACACAACTCCCACTGAGTGTAGAATGGGAGGACAAATGTATTGTCACAGCTCACAGGCAACCTTGAACCTCAGAGAGGCAGATATTTGCTCATAGTCCTCAAAGAGTTTGGTGAGTTAGACGGGCTTCGGTTTAATGGTCGAGATCTCTGTTTTGAAGGATCTGTCAATGTTAAGATGTGCCCCGGTTTAATAAAACAATTCCCGATGTGACTATTCAAATTTGCATCACCCTGGGCTTAGAGCCCTACTCATGCTGACTGTTCCGGCACTTCTAGCCGTGGTCCCTACTTCATCTCCTGCGACTCGACCCCAGGATCCCTGCATCTGTGAGACCGCTTGGCAACACTCAGTGCTGGCTGCCCCATGCACTGTACTTTTGCTTCAAACTTTATAAGGCCATGGTGATTTGGCTGCCCTCTGAGTCCAGTGCGCACCAGAGCCATGAAGCCAAATGAGACCGCCTAAACTACACAATTTGAATCGTGCCACAATGCTGGGCGATAAGACTGTGCAGTTCAGAAACTGTAGTGTCTTTGTTTTGTTAGTTATAGATCTAGCTTTCCTCATGAGCCCCCAACTGTTGGGATAAAAGAGAGCCTAAATGTTCAGTTCTGTAATTGAAACAGTACTGTAGGCAGCACTCTGTTCTGCTGTGCCGGCTCATGATCTATCAGGAGAACATTAGCACGAAAGTGTGCTCCAGAGCCAGGCTGTCTCGGCTGCGCCACTAAAACGCCCTGTGACCTTATAGGATGCCTGGCTGCCCTGCTCTACATCTTCTCATGTCCAACCAGGAAGGAACAATTTACCACTGCATCCTCCATTTGGAGGCTACCAGCAGTATGTAGCTATCTAATTAATTCAATCACTGAGGTTGAAACTAAATGCGGGTTACAGCTCTTTTCTCAGGCACATGTAGTTTGTGGCCATGAGATTAAGGAACACAGGAAAACATGTCCGCAGTAGAGCTGCGGTGGAGAGCAGTCTTCTGGCTTGCAGGGCCACAGTGATGTGTAAATTAATTTGATGAGTGGGTGCATGATCTAGATCAAGGCCTGGGAAGTGTGAAGTGCTCAATGTCAGGATCGTAATGTTGTTATCTCTCTCCTCATGTCCCTTCCAAGATGGCAGCTTCATCTAGTGGAGAAGGAACAAGCCATTCCATTTCTTGGTCACTAGTGTTTGTTTAATTCATGATTTTTTTTTTTTTTTGCCCATTTTGTCAGTTTCTATGAAACTGGAATTTTTTATTTTTAAACGAAAGATACCATAGCAGAATGGCTATGAATGAGACTTTGGAACTGTATTGCTTCTTTTGAATCCCTGCACAGCTCTTAGGAACTGTGTATTTAGGGAAATCATCTAGTCTTTCTATAGCTCAGATTCTGTGTGAATAAAAGGAAGCTGGCAGAGAAGTCACCGTGCCAGGAGCAGGAGGCAGCTGCTCACGTTATACCTGCAGTCAGGCAGCTGGAGTGACGGGTGCTGTGCTGACGGATGCTGTCCTGAAGGATGCTGTGCTCAGCTTGCTTTCTCTGTTATATTCGGCCTGGGGACCCATGCCCATGGATCGACACTGCCTACATCCACGGCGAGTCTTCACATCACAGTTAAGTTAATCAAGATAATCCCTCACAGACATGACTAGAAAGTTGTTCCCACGGCGATCCCAAATTCCATCAACCATGGCAGCTATCTATATAAAGTAAAACCGCTCGTAGGTTATTGGAAAATGAACTGATGTAAGAGATGCAGCCTGAATGGGACTTGGCACTGTAATTTTTCCAAAAACATTATGCTCCATTAATATTATTTTTGTCCCAACCTCAACGCCTCTTTAAAATGTCAAAGGAGTTTTCTGGGGCAACTTGCTGATTCTCCCCACCTGCTGATGGTGAGTGGCGTTGAGGACCTCAGCTCCTCTAGTCTTTGGGTGATGACTTTTTCCCTGTGCTGGATTTCATGGTAGGAGGTGGTGCGCCACTGGTAGTCAAGTGACTTGTGGTTTAACAGTTGTGTGTGTAACAGGCCACATGGATTTTTATTGGCTCTGGTTGATTTTATAAACTCAATGGGTCTCTGCTATCCCCATCCTTGTTAATAGCTGGTCAGTTTCTGCATGGTCTCTCTACTGCCAGCCTCTCTATTTCATTGTGGCTGCCCTCTGAGTCAATCCTTCCCAGCAAAGCTTTCAACTCCTCTGAAGAGTTTCAGGAAGTTATAGACCCCCTTTCATGCTACGTGCCCAGGTCTATTCTACAGGTATGTCTGAACTGAAAAATAGCACAATTCCATCTTAGCGCTTTCTAGAACTTACCCAGCATTCTATCGCTTTTGTCTGGTGACTTCAGATGGAAATTCTCACCAGTCTTCCTTGGCAAGGAGTCTGGTCTGTGCTGATCTCACCAAGGACAAGATCAGGTTAAGCAAGTTGCAGAAGTAAAGAAAGTTCTATAGCAGATGTTCAGACTGATGCACAGCAGAGTACTTCTGGGGTTCTGTGGGCCACCATCATTATTCTGACGCTGGGGGTTCCTGGAGAGTGACTCTATGGCCTACCACTTAGTCATGTGTCAAGGTTGAAATCAAGCTTCAGGCATGTGTTCAGATATATTAAAGAACTTCAGGCCTATGAATTCCACCCTCAACTGGAAACAGAGACTCAGAACTAGTTTGGTAGGAATATCAAAGAAAAAAAAGATAAAAGAAAAACCCATCAAAGGCTATGGGCCAAGAATCGGTATTTTTCACTGGGTTGAGGACATAAGGAAGAAAATGTTTTAATCTAACTCCAAGGTGTCGAACCCAGGGCTTGGCAATCTGGAGGGCGAAAAATGTCTTCCAGTTGGATCCATCCCTGAAGCTTGGAGCCCGGATATTAGCAACGTAGTGTACACTTGCTGATGATGGATTTTATAGTTACCGTCATAGGTTCTAAGAAGACAGATGGTGACATTTATGGCATGCTAAATGATATGCAAACTTAACTATTGAAAAATTGTAATATTCAGGTAATAATTTGAACATATTTTCCACAACGTTAATAGCCGAGTTTTTCAAATAAAGCTACAGCTAATTGATTTTTTTTTTAATTGTGATTCCTTTTATCAATAGTATATCCTCATTTTACTCCTTGGTATGATGATGTAAGGTGCCACGTCATCCTTACAGAGTCCAGAGAACAATCCAGAAAGATAAAGTTGTTTTTCCTTTTCCCAAAAGAGACCAAACATGGTGTTTAAGGTTGTGGGCGCTAGTGTGAAAGAGTGATATGTGCCCAGGGGTACCATGAAAATTATCTGATAGTGACAAGCCCTGGATGAATAATTTTCAGTGTTGTTTACAGTTACTATGACAAGAGAGTGAAAGCTTGATTATTAGATTTAAGAAAAGTAAAGGTTAAACCTCATAGGAAACTGATCATTTTTAGTGATTGTGGGGAAATGTTAAAATGACTAAAGGAACATATGGGGAAGTAACAGCAGACCAATTCATGTGTTGCCGCTATTTAACTGAATTACGAATGCAAAATGCATTCTTTTCCCAGTTTCATTTCATTTAAACCCAAATGGCTATGTGAAATGGTGTCATACACCTGGTGAGGAGCTTTGCTTTTTAAAAATCTTATCACTTCACCAAAGAGCCTGGTGTTGAACCAACAACAACATTCTTTCTGTAGTTTTTAAAATGAGTTTAACCACGTTACAAAATATTCACTTTTATTTTCATGAGGGAAAAAAAAAACCAAACATGTAGGGAGAAAAGATAATTTCATTATTTCCCCTCTTTATTGTTCTATTGACATTGTTGATAGCACTGTTCATTGCTTAGCAGGTAAACAAGGTGAGCCTTTCATCTTCCACTTAAAGCTAGAAAGAATAAGGCATAATTTTTTTTTTGGTATTATTTGAAGTAGAAGGCTATGTTATAAAACAATAAGAAACATTTTACCAAACCGGTTAGAATGAGGGGCCAAAATCCACACAGTAAAACTTCAGCATTGTATCTGAGAGAACAACAGAGCAAAAACAAAATTTGATTTTACTTTGCACATACACACAAAAGAATTTTCATAAAACACGTCTAAAATTGTTTTTGATGCACTGGAAATATCAGCTATGTTTAGCCACAATACATTTATTAACTGGATATTGTAGATAATTGACTCTGAGTTATACCTGGTATACACTTGTGTTCAGCTCGGTCTAGTAAGTATTTAAAAATATTTCCAGCAGTTGAAAATTAGGGAAAAATCTCAGAAAGATTCTGATTTTTAGATCTGTTGAAAAGAGAGCTCAAAGGTCTGTGTTTCCCAAGGTGTCAAGCTGGGCTGGAACAAAGGCTAAATGCTTTCTGCCCCAGTTCAGAATGCACTCTTGGGAGCCAGGAGGGAACAGTTTTCAGACTGAGCAAGGATTGTGGCTGGGCGATGTCCCGTAGGTGCCTGGGATGGCTCTCAAGTTACTAACACATTAACAAAACCATATACGCTACACTCCTCCTCCTTACATAGAGTTATACACATCTCTTCTCAGTAGGGTTTTCTCATTATGTGTTACCTTCAACAAGTCCTATTTTAAAATCCTTTGGATAGAATTAAACAGTCTGATAATGTCACTTTCTGGCTCTATTTACAATTTACTTCTGGACCCAGCCCTCAGGTGGCCTTTTATGTGAAAATATTTAATTACTTCCAACAACCTAAGGGAACGTGGAATTACAAACACAGCTAGATTACTGTGGTGAGCTTTTGGTTCATAATTTGTATATTCATCTCATTTCCATCACTTGGTGGCTTAGAGTAGAGAAGCTCGCAGCCATGGATGCTCTAACACTATGTGTCAACTTTAAGTATGATTTTTAATTTGTTCTTAAGCAGAGAAAGTTGAGAAAACAGCGGAGTGAACCATAGACTTTGATTTTATGACAAGCTTGAGGAAGAGCCATAGGTTTCTAGGACTTACACCTATGATCAGAGAAATATACATTGGTTTGTAGTTGCTCATTAGTCATGTGAGTGTATGCTAAGCCGGTCTTGGGTACAACTATGGGATGGCTGGTTAATACTATGAATTACATAGTATTGCACGCTTTGAAAAGCCAGGCTTTAGGCACACATCTGACATTGTGTTCAAGGGCAAGCTCATAGCTTTCTTGTCATGGGTGTCCTGCAGCATTAATAAATTTGGGTTTATTTTTTTAATAAAGCAGTTCTGGTTACATGTGTTTATTTATTTATGTATGTGTGTTTGTATGAGAGAATGCATCAGTGCACACATATATGCCCTTTAAAATGTGTTGAAGTCGGAGGACAATGTGCAGGAATCAGTTCTTTCCTCCTGGCCTGTGAAGCCCTGGAATAGAACCCAACTATTCAAGTCCCTTTACCCGCTGAGTATCACAGTGGCTCCAAAGTGAATTTTCAGTGAAGGGACTTCCAAAAGCTGAGAAACTTAAAAACAAAACAAAACCAAAAAAAGTTATAAATATTACATTTTCATGACCTTTTCCTTCAAGAGTTAGTCAGAAAACTGGACTCAAACTTTCCAAAATAAAAATTTCTTTGGCTTGCAACGAGAGCATAATAATTTTTTTGTTTAAACGGAGCTGTTGGAGGATATGCATTGGAGGGTTTTTTTTTTAAACAACAAGAGAAAAGAACGAAACCAGAGCACCAAACAGAACCCTAACTGCCGGCTTAATTTGGGGTTCATAACTACTGGAAACCATAACCACATTAGTCAGGATTTTTAGCCGCTCGAGTTTTGGCTTCTCATCTCAGAAAAACAGTGACGTGTGCTCAGACCTGGAGAAGCCCTCCCATGTCAGTGAGCAAACTTCCCCGCATGATCTGTCTAGAGGAAGAAAGGGGCATAGATGGACGCAACAGAAAATATGACTGTTAACCACGAGGCGGAAGTCACTCCTGGGAAGCCCAGTGGGAAGGCGGAAGAGGAGCGAGCTTTTAGGCCATGGCCGCTTCCTTTACACTTCCCTGCGAATGATTCTAAAAAGCAAGCTGAACTCTAAGCTTTCATGGACGGATGGGAGCAGAGGCACTGGGAACAGGCAGAGGGAGTTTTTTGGATGCTGCATGAGAAAGGGAGAGGGAGGGGAGGAGGAGAAAGAGATTGGAAAATGTTGCGAGCATTCTGTTCATGTTGTTACTTAGTGTAGTCTTGTCTCCCCAGCCCACTAGTCTGGAACAAAAAGTCAGTCTCAAACATAACAACAGACACTGGGGAGCGCGCCAGCAAAAGATCACCTCCCAAAGAACAGGATGGTGCTGGGGACTAATGCCAGCCAGGCCCAGGAGACAGAAAGCCTGAGGTTGCAAGCCAAGCCCCACAGCATCTCCTTGCTGCAGAGGTCTGAAGCACGTGGGGGAGGGGAGAGGACGTGAGACTTAACATCAGTGGTGCTGGGAGGTACCCACACCACACACCTCTTTTGCTCCCTGAGGCTGGCTAAGGCATAGAAATCGTTGACAGAAAAAGACAAGTATAGCTGAGCCATCAGTAGAGGAAATACGAAGGGCCCACTCGGGGTTGGGGGGAGGGAGGTAAGCCGTTAATTATGGCCTCAACTTCACACTTTTCCTCAGAATGAACGCCAAGTGGCACTCATGGTCAAACGCCAAGGCCTGAGCTGGGTGGCCAGAGCCCACCTAGAAACACCAGGATGTTGTGCCACATTTGTAATTCCAGGTTGGGGACGCAGAGACAGGCAGATCTTCGGGGGAATCACTGACTAGCTAGTTTAGCCTCCAACAGACTGCACAACCCAAAGAATGACCCCTACCCGCCACACATACACACCTCGCTCACAGGCTGAATCCCAAGCAATGGACAACTGGAATTATCTCATTTCATCTCACGACCCCCCCTCCCCCCCTCTTTGCCCAACCCTTTGACTGATTCAGTTCTGTTTAGTACCTGCCCATGGCTTGGCTGTTTGCCAGGTATCGTGAGCCGAGAAGCAACACCTGGCCTCTGCCTTAGGACAACCCACTTCCATATGCATAAGTGGTTTCAATAAACATATAATATTCAGCACAGAGGTGGAGCTTGCCTGAGGATCTCAGGAGGGTTCTATAGCGCAGCCTACAAGGTGTGGAGGCTGTGGCTCCTGACATCAAGTGGTCAGAAGAGAGCAAGCATTCAACTGTTGCTAAGGGGGAAAAATGGTTTCTGGTCTCTGCCTTTTGCCAGGAAACAAGTCTGCTTTCGGCTCTTTTTTCCCAAGTTCCTATTTTGATTCAGTTACAGTCTTGGAGTCAGTACTGACAATGTGATTGTTCTCTGTCCCAGATTCCCTGGCGGTAACCCACCCCTATCAAATTATTTACCTAACCCTTCTGCTTCTTTCATTCTCACCAACTGGTGAGCTGATTAACCAGTCCTGGTCCCACCAGTAAGCATCTCTCTCTGGACCCTGTTATTCCCTCAGTCTCAGCTGGCTGCCTCAGTTGCGTCTGCTAAGTCCCAGCTCCTATCATTTTCCCCCTACACACTGGACTAGCCAGGAAACTCTCCCTCATTTCCAGATCAGATGTCTCACCCCAGCACTCAAATATCCAACATATTCTCCCATTGCAAACAGAATAAGACCCTAATGCTTTGGCGTATTCTATGATGCCAAAATCCTTTACAAAATGCTGAAGTACATACCACCAATGAAAGGGCACAGATGGCAAATAACCCCATGAAAGGGTGCTCAATCGCCAGTAATCATGAAGCACACATTTTACAATTCCTGTGATGTCACCTTATAGTCACAAAGATGGCTTCAACACACAGGAGGCAGAGGCAGGCAGATCTCTGTGAGTTCAGCAACCTGGTCTACATAGTGAGTCCTAGGAAAGATGGAGCTATGAGGTAAGACCCTGTCTCTAAAACAAACAAGCAAGCAAACAAAGTCAAACAAGCAAACAAAGAAACAAACAAAACCAAAAAGTCACCACAGCAAGAGTGGGTAGAGGAAATGGAGATCTTGTGCTTGGCTGGAGTGTGTTAAACAATGCACACACTAGGGCCAACCATCAGTTTCTCAAAAAGTCAAAATGATCCTTACCTTATTGCTGAGCTACTTTATGTATGGGTCTTACCCAGGAGAAAGGAAAGTGTTTGTCCAGGAAAAGCCTCATATACAATACACTTCATTCATAACAACAAGAACGCCGGCACTCATCAAGAATCAAATGATTAAAAATTGTGATAGGGTCACATGATTGGTAGAGAAGTTTTGGAGTAAATGAATATAGACGTACAAAATGATACACATGTACAAAAGTAATATAGAAGTACAAATCTGTTGAACGAAAGAAAATAGGCAAACAGGTGTGAACAATCTCTATGAGTCTCGGGGCATTACAAGTATACACATTTGTATGAGTCTAAGGTGGCCACAAAGAGTACCATGGACCAGTTGGCTTTAGCAGTGCAAACAGAATTATTCAGTGCTAGGCAGGATTGAGTTCAGAGTCCTTTTTTTTTTTTTTTTTTCTAACTTGTAGATTGCCACCCCCTCTCAGCCCCTTTACGTAGCCTTCCCTCTGTACGTCTATGTGTCCAAGCATTCTTAAAAGGACTCCAGAGGCTTCGAGCTCACTCCGAAGACCTCAGTTTTATGTCAATTCCTCATGGAAGATCCTGTCTTCATACGGAGTCATTCTCTCAAGTGTTGTGGGTCACCACCAAACCGATGAGTTTCAGCGAGATACAGTTTATCTTGCGACACTGTGGCTCTACTTATCTAAGGTTCTAGAAAATACAACCACATCTACAGTGACAGAAATCAGAACCATAGTCACCTGGGATGGCAAGGGGAGGTGACGAGTGGTGGAGGTGTGAGAAAAAAGTCAGTGGGCAGTGGATGCACTCCGGGTTTCTTTTATGGTGCTGTTTTCACATGACGAATATAAGGGCATGCGATCTGTTGTGTTCTTTTGGGGAACGGTTGGTATTCTCTCGTCTCTCCATTCTCCTGCAATCCCACGTCCAGCCTCCCTTTTAGCTGTACCGCTTCCTACAGGCGTTTAAATGTTGTTACGTTTCTTACACAGCCTCAGAAGCCTTTGCAAACATTTCCCCTCTTTTGAATGACCTCCTTCGCTTTCTGGTTCATGAATACAACTTGGATGTGCAGTTGCAGTCTATAGGTTCAGTTGATTGTCTGTCCCACTGCTTTCATGGCTCTGCTACAGTTATTTGGTGTGCTAAAAAATATAAAAACACAAAACGGGGTCAGCAACATGGCTCAGAAGGCATTTGCCACCCAGTGTGAGTTCCACCCCAAGACCTATAGGGTGAAAGATGAGAACTGGCTCCCAAAGATCATCCTCTGATCTCCTCAAGTGCCCCCTCATGCAAACAAAGAAAGCACAATAGTAAAAATAATTCATTTGTTTGTATTCAATTAAGTTAAAATTTTATTTGAAGTTAATCTTTTTGGGGGGTTTAAAATAAACTTTTTATTTTGGAATCATTTTAGATTTATAGAAAAACAGCCAAATTACAAACAGTGTAGAGTGTTGACATTTTGTTAAAACAAAGAAGTCAGCCCTGGCACATCACTATGACTAAAATGTTAGATTTCATTCACATTTCAGGGATCTCCCCACTCCTGTCCTTTTCCTGCTCTCGGACCCAGCTCAAGGTACCCTGTCACATTTTATTATGTCATGGATGTCCTCTGGTCTGTGATAGTGTCTCACCTTTTGCTGTTCTGTTTTTCTTTGTTGTTGTTGCATAGATTTTGTTTTGTTTTAATACTGTTTAATCCCCTTATCTATACCATAGCTGGCCCCTAGAAGTCAAAACAGAAAATCAATAATTTATCTGACCTCTTATATACCTGTAAAGGTTGCTCTAGAGCAAAGGAATTGATTAGTCAACATGACAAAGGGTATTTATGAGATTCTCTTACATTAGTAAGTCTATGTAGCCCCCCAATATGGCACTGAAATCCTGTAGGATTCCTAGCGAGCTACTGGTCTTTAGTCTCTATGGTAATGTTGAAGCCCAATGTGGGCAAGTTTGGTAGGAGCAGCAGCAGCAACCTGAAAGCAGATGTCCTCATCAGCATGGACCAAAGAGAGCAGCCTAAGCTGTCCTTCACAGGAATAGCTGGGGTATCTCAGGAAAGCCCCGCCCATTCAGAGGGAGGGACTTCCCGTTTATGTTAATCCTTCCAGGAAATAACCCCTTTCGCTTCTCCAGAGGCATGCTTCATAGTTGATCTCAGGTGTACTCAACTTGACAACCAAGATTAGTCATCACAATGACACTCTTGCTTTTTTATGTGCCATTTTCCTTACATCCCCGGAAATCATCTGGAGGCAACTGCTCTCCATTACCACCGGTTTAACAGATGAAGACGCTGCTGTTCAAATAGCAGAAGCCTTTAGCTAGCTTCACTCCTAAACAGTGGTCCGTGGCAACCGGTGCTCATGAGTTATATTAACGGGTTCATTCGGACAAGTCTTTGCACAGAGTAGAATTCAGGGTAGGTATGGACCTGCACATCTCCTGAGCTCTTCTTCTGCACATATTCAGCCATGATCAGGCGGGAGCTGCATCAGCACCTGCCTCACCCATCCATCCCTACAAACAGCAACCAGAGCTCCCCAGATGAGCCCTTTCCTCACTCACCAGGAGAGCAATTCACAGAATAGACCGTGAATGTACTGACCTAAACTTGGGACGCCCCCAACGCAGACATTCGCTGTGAGAAGGAGATGGTCTGTAATGCTGAACTATTTTCTGGCGATCCGGGAAGAAGCCCAAATCCATGCAGACTGAAAACCAGCCACAGCGCCCCCGGAGGCCAACTCAAGCATGCGCTCCAACAGTGAGCCAAGCAACACAACCTGATAATCTGTGAAGTCGGTCCATGTCTTTCTGGAGCTACTGCCTGTTGACCGGTTTTCTTCAAAATAACAATAAAAACCTGCCTAGTCGCTGCTCCCCGTTTAAGCAGACAGCTTGGGGGCTCTGGCCAGCCCAAGGTTTCTGAGCTAAGAAGTCGGTAGAAGATGGCAGGAAAGATACAGCAAAGCCAGCCACTGGTGGGATGAGGCCAGAGTCTCAGGGCACCCAGTCAGCTCAAGTAGAGCTGTCCTAGCTACCCTTTTCCCCTTGCCAATTTTCTGTCATGGAGGATGTGGCATTATCCTAGTCCTTTGTGACCCCCTGCGCAGCAGGGGCATGGCTGCCTGGGGCAGAGGAACAAGAAATTGGCACATAAAGTCTGTTTTCCCCATCTTTATGAAGCCAAAGAGCAAGCTGTCACATATAAACCAGAGCTGACCCATTTTCCACTTCCTCACCTTGACTGACTTTCTTTAACAGTCTGCAGTGTCCCTGTAACACCTTTGCTTAGATCTCGGCTTGGCAAACTTTTTCTGCAGAGGGTCAGATAGGAAATAACTTGGGCTGTGCCAGCTGTGCCATAGCTCTTGTGAAGCCTGGACTTTGACACTGGGTTTTCACTGTAATAACAATAAAATCACGGAAACAGTCCCAGACAATCCATACATGAGTGAGCATGATTGCTGTCCAATAAAACTTTATTTACAAAAACTCATGGATGGCCAGATTAAGCCCCTGGGTCATGGTTTACAGATGACTGTAAATGGCTCTAAAAAGAACCAAGAATTTTGAGACAGAGAAAAATCATTTTGTTGGTCATGGTATTTTTATAGTTAGCATGTTCTCAAGGAAGCTGGTCACAAACACATACCATATTTGTGAAAACATTAAAACTTGGAAATGATGCAAATTTGGACAACATATCATTGGTATAAAACAAAAGTCAATACTGTTAGACCTTGGTGTGATGTTTTCTCATAAAAGTCACTGAAAGCTGATACACAATTTTCAGAATTATTGTTCAAGATCTTGTATGTATTATATATTTTATTTAGTCAAATTTCCCAGGACTTAACTTAGCTAATAAGATGATCTTTCTATTCTGCAGATGATAACATTATTTTGGAGTATGATTACTGCTCTTTGAAATAACCCCTCTCACTGTCTTTCTGTAGCACCCAGTTATCTCTCTGGCATAATCTCTGGGGAAAAAAAAAAAGAGAAAAGAAAAGAAAACACAACCCAGCTTTTTCAGATAACCAAGTGTAGGCCAAATCTTTCCTGGAAGTTGAAATGAAGATTTATGGTGCCAAATCCAAGTACCGTTATCTATCAGATAACCTAGATTAGTAATAACAGCAGGGAGAAAAAACATTGGAAAGCACATCTAAAGGAGTCTCCATCTGCAGAGTGCTAACAGAGGGTCGGATTCTAGATCTTTTACCCAAGCCTTTCCCCTGAGCTAATTATGTAGCTGGACATCTGACATGTCCAGTTGGGTTTCTTCTAGAGAGCTCTCAAACCATAACATCAGTTGCACCACTGTGGGGAAAAAATAAATCACCTCCCACCCCATTGTATAAATAGAACTGCAACTAATAAAACGTTCAGGGCTCCAACATTAGAAATTTCATTTATTTATTTTGAGTCAGGGTCTTGCGTAGTCTGGGAGGGTCCTGAACTCACAATGTCATTGAAGTTCACCTTGAATTCTTACTCCTCCTGCTTCCAGCTTCAGAGTTCCGGATTACAGTAGTACACCCCCCCCCCAATTGAAACAGTTCTGGGCTTTGAAGCCAGAGGCTCATACATGTTAGGCAGAGACTTTACCAACTGAACCAGGACATGGACAGGGTTGTCTTTGCTACTCTCTCCCTCAAAATCAATAATAAAAAAAAACCTTTGTAACTTCCGGTTTCATATTGTATTCCAGTGCCAATTCTCCAACGTCTTAGGACAGTTTGCTGGCTCTTCAGCTTCTGGTCATGTTACCCCTGATCCTTCCGGCTTCCCACCCCCACCTTTCTTTTTTTCTTTCTGTGTATGGAGAGCATATGTGTAGAAATCGGAGGACAACTTAGGGAGTCAGTTGCTTCCTGTCCCCTTGTGGCATGGGGGTATGGAGCTCAAGTCACTGGGCCTGAACGCCAGGTACTCCCTACTATTCAGCCTTCTCTTGCTTCTTTCCTGCCATCTTGCCATCCATCACATAGATTGGGTTCTGAGGAGAAAACCTGGTTGAGGCAGTCTGCCTCCAGAGGTCTTCTGACTTTCCTGAGCATCTGCAAGTTGACACAGTTTTTCTTATGGAGCTTAGAGTAAAATTTGGCTAATATTTCTACCCACACGTAAGGGACACCCAACCCTCTTTGATGTTATGTGAAGAGGACTTACAACCTCCTTTCATCTAGTCCAAATACAAGCCTCAGACAAACCAAGACATATCCCCAGACCTTTGTATTTTCTGGTCCTTCCCCCCAGATATTTAGGAAGCTGCCTATATTTATCACCACATACACCCCTCCCCCATTTAATGGCCCTCTACCACCGTCCTAGGCTAAGCTGTGAATCTAATCACTCTATTTTATGTTCCTTAGGAAACACTCAGTCCCCAGAATTATCCACTCATTGGCTTCTGTGTTTATAGTCTTGTCTTTGCTAGGACAGACCCTTGTCTATCTTTTCATTGTATGCCCTACACTTCCATCAGTCCCTGGATTATAATGGTTGCTGGAAAAGTACTGTCTACAGTGTGCATAGCCTCCAGGTCTTTGGCTGCCAGATTCCCCAGTAAATGAGCATCACAGTCCCTGCGTGATGGGGCTGATACAGCACTCAGAATGCAGCAGGTATCCGGGCACCTGATTCTCCTTATGTAACAGCCCAGAGAATAACGTTGAATGCTTGTTAGAGTAAGAAATCTGAGGTTGCAGGATTTATGAATGTGTTGTCAAAAGAGAGCCAAATATCAGAGGGCAAAGAAAAATCACCCCAGAACGGAAGAGAAAAGAGGAAGCTGCACTCTTCAGAAGGTTCTCGGCATACCTTAGGACCCAGATGTATTTTTATTGTTCCTTGTATATTTTAAAGGTTGCAGTAAGTTTAAAAATACCTTGATATCTATCATAAAACTTGGTAGAAATTAAGGATTTTGACAGGTTCGACTGAGGCACTAAAAGTTGTTATGTGAATTAACCGTTGAGTGCAGATGCTGGCAGGCCCGTACAGAGGCCCTGGTGCCCAGATCCATGGAACCACAAAGCTCATGTGGCACTTGTGCCAGATCTCCACCTTATTTTGCTGTTAATCATTTCCTGGCAGTCTTCCACTAATGACTTTCTTTAAAAAAATGAATTGGACTCAGAATCACAGATGAAGTTCCAGAGTGTCAGGGCTTTGCCTAATTCACACAGCCGTCATCTATGAGTCTATATTTTGGGCACAGAAAGAAACGAGGGTTCATTCTCTCACCTGTTTTCTGAAAATGCGGGTTCATTTTGGTTCACAGATAAACTCTCATCACATTTGATTACATCTACACTCTCTTCCATAAGTCACAGATAATACAATGAAATAAAATCAGACAAGTGGGGAGAAAAACCACTTATGAGTTGGTGGTCTTTCACAAGGCAGTCCTGCCTTGCCACTGTGGTTACACACAGTAGGACCTTTAGAAATACACACACACACACACACACACACACACACACACACACACAAAGATAGACCCCATCTTTCCCCAAATAAAAAAGAATAAAACTATTTTGGTGGGACCTGTATGTATATAGTGGTTCTGCATCAGTTGGCTAACGTTGTCTAAGTGATGAACTCTTTTCTGTTCCAATTTGTTTTATTCTGAGTATACAACCTGTTTTCACTATTGTGTGAAGCTTTTTGAAGGGGGACTCTCACGACAATGTTGCGTCTTACTCGGAACATACTTCGACAGAAATTGTCAATGCCACTGAATATCCATTATCTTCTTTGTGTTCCATAAGCCATGTTGTTGGATTGCAGTGAGTACACCTGAACACAAAACAAAAACCACAACATCAACACGATCGTATGCCTTGGCTTTCCTTAAAAATGAGAGCCTTTGGACAGCACATAGAAGTCAATGGACAGATTTTCTCCTCTTCTTCCTCCTCTTCCTCTCCATCTATCTTCCTCTTCTTATCTCCCCCTCTTTGTCTTCCTTTTATTTCTTTTTTTCCTTCTCCACTTCTCTTTTCCTATTTCTCACCTTCCTCCTTCTTCTAGTTTCTTGCTCTTCTTGCCTGATACTGACTATTCTGGGTGGAGCTGAAGTAGCTGTTTTGGAGTCTTGAGAGAAAAGCTAAGAGAATGGTGGGGCGGGTGGGGGGGCATGGGGATCATGTTGTCTTTTGAAGCAGTCACTAAACTAACATCAGCTTTTGTTGACACAGACTTTTAGTTACAGGAGGAAAACAGCCGCTTCTTTGTAGCCAGGGCTAGACCACCGATCCAAAGCCACCACATTATACCACTGTATTTCAAAAGGACTTTATACATATCATTATATGATTAAAAATACCAACACTGTGGGTCTTCCCAGTGGGAGGCATTGCATAAATACTTGCTGCATGAACCAAGATTTCAACCAATTTCAGTCTCATCAATAGCATCATCTTTATCCACTCCCTGGATTATACCATCAGGTTGAACCTAAGAAATCACTTTGTAAATTTTGTTTCTTTTTTTTTTCTTTCTTTCTTTCTTTGTTTGGTTTTTGTTTTGCTTTTACAGTTTCATTTTACAGACAGCACTCATCGTGGGAGACACCCGGTGGAGTTGCTTGCTTACTTCAGGATAGCTTTCATTTTGTAGCTTCTTCTACTTTACGTCTTATATTTTTATGTTCATTAAGTGCCTGTGCCATAAAAATAATCCTTTACAGTTGTTGAGCATGTTTACCTCCCCAGGAGCTCATTAACTCCTTTGTTCTCATTTTACCCACACCACAGCAAGGAATGAAAAAAAAATAATTAGTCTTACTTTATGTAGGAGAAGCATGAGATGCAAGCAGGGAAAGTGACTGAACTTCTAAAAACACGGTTGAGATGAGGACCAGAATATGCTGTCTTCCATCGCTAACTATCCCTCTTTAGAAAGGATACCAACACTTGCCAACTCCGATTGTTTTCTTTGCCTGTCTGGAGTAGAGAGTTAAATGGGATGATGAAGCCATGCTTGAACTTTGCAGACAGAAGGGCAGCAATTGGCTTAATGATGCCCGGGGCAGAAATGAGGTGA
Organism: Acomys russatus; assembly: GCF_903995435.1. Lineage (NCBI taxonomy): Eukaryota > Metazoa > Chordata > Mammalia > Rodentia > Muridae > Acomys > Acomys russatus. The sequence goes on along the minus strand of NC_067156.1, from coordinate 55,419,878 downwards.
GGAGAGCTGTCGGAGGCAGCCCCTATAGTTTGCATTTGTTATTTCTTAGCACTAACAAAAAAGAGTCATGCACATGAATGCACACAAGCATGTGTATATGCACACACACAGTTACTGTAAAGACGTCTCACTCTCCAGTAGACCTTGTTCAATCCCCAGTTTTATCTCTGCTAATTTTATCCTGGTAATGTAGATTTATTAACCCTAATTTATGTAATCATGGGATATGGTGATGATGGTGATTCAGTAATGATTATGATGAAAAGATAATGATGACGGTGGTGAAAACAGTGATGGTGATTGTTTTACTGAGCTTTAGCTGCCAACTTGACAAAGCCTAGAGTTACCTAAGAAGGAATCTCAACAGAGGGATGGCTCATACAAGCTTGGCCCATGGGCATGTGATCCCTGTGGGGGATCATCTTGATGTAGGAAAGCCCAGCTCACTATAGGCCTGAGCTGGTGAGCCTGAGATGAATGAGAAAGCTAGTTGAGTTTAAGGCAGCCTATGAGGGAGCCAAAAAGCAGCAAGCAGCATTTCTCCAGGATTGTTGCTTCAAGTTCCTGTTTGAATTCCTGCCCTGACTTCCCTTAGGGATGGTATAACTGGTAAGCTGAAAGAAGTTCTTTTCTTCCAAAATTGATTTTTAGTCAGAGTGTTCTTATCCTAGCAACAGAGATAAAACTACAATAATGTTGGTGATGGCGATAATAGTGGTGGTGATGATGATGATGATGGTGGAAGACATGATGGTGATGGTGATGGTGGTGGTGGTGGTGATGATGGTGGTGGTGGAGGTGGTGATGATGGTGGTGGTGGTGATGATGGTGGTGGTGGTGATGATGGTGGTGATGATGATGGTGGTGGTGGTGATGGTGGTGGTGGTGGTGATGGTGGTGGTGGTGGTGATGGTGGTGGTGATGGTGATGATGGTGGTGATGATGATGGTGGTGATGGTGGTGGTGGTGGTGGTGATGGTAGTTCAAATGGCTTAGTTTCAGATATATCTAAATGACCTCATACTGAGCTAAGGAGTGGACACTTCGGTTAACATTTATTCCCCAGAAGGGGTTTCTCCATATCTACCTGCAGCTTAGGGCTTAGAAAAACCATTCATAGAAGGTGCTAAAATTAAAAATTGCATTCCTTACATGAACTCTTTTGTGGAAGAAGAGACATTTCTAAGCACAAACTTATGAAAAAACATGACGACTTTTGAGGCCACATTAAGAAATTAAATATTTTCAAGGACATACTCAGGCCCCTGAGCTGAGCAGGTAGGTGTTGGGGCGTGGGGGCAGAGCCAGAGTCCTTCTCTGGAAGGAACAGTCTTCTGCTTATCCCCAGCCGACTCTTGTGTGAGACTGAGGTCATTTTACTTCAGGTATAGCTTAATTTTGCAGAAGGTGGATACTCACAAAGTATAATTTTTTTTTTTCAAATTTGAAATTTTGGCAAACTATTTAAAATTTATGTGTACAGGTCTTTTTCTTGTATATATGTCTGTGCACGTGCATCACTGGTGCTCTCAGAGGGCAGAAGAGGGTGTTGGATTCTCTGTTATTAAAGTTACAGACTGTTTTGAGCCACCATGTGCATACTGAGAATCAAACCCAGGTCCTCTGTAAGAGTGGCCAGTGCATTTAACTACTTGGCTATTGCTCTACCCTCTTTTCAAATTAAAAAAAAAATGTCAGAGCTCAAAACAATCCCTGCTTAAGGACTAGACATCATTTAAGTGTGCTAGTGCTCTGAGGTGAGATGTCAAGAAGTAGGCAGTCACCAGGGACACACGAGTGCTCAAATATCAGCTTTATTTGTTCATTTATTTAGGTTAGGTCTCATACAGCCTGGGCTGGCCTCACATTCACTATGCAGTTGAGTTGATCTTGAACTCCAGATCCCCCCATCTCTATTCCCCCCAGCTACTACATCCAGACCTCATTTGTTTTCCATTCTGGCATTACTAACACCCAAGACATGAACAAATCATCACAGTGATTGGATGCAGTGGCTCTATACCAGTGGTTCTCAACCTGTAGGTCGCGAACCCTCTTTCACAGGGTTCGCCCAAGACCATCAGAAAATACAGATATTTAATATTACAATCCAGAACACTAGGAAAATTACAGTTGTGAATGAAGTAGCAACAAAATAATTTCACAGTTGGGGGTCACAGCATAGGAACTGTGTTAAAGGTCGCCATGTTAGGAAGGTTGACAACCAATGCTGTACACACTGTTTCAAGCTCTGTCTCATGTGCAGGGCATCCAACCTTAGATGAGACGTGAATGGAGTTCCTGGCCCCTGATGCTTTAGTTTCATGAACTTGGTAGATTTGCCTTAATACTTGTAAAGGAAGCAGCGTGGCATTTGGGGTAAAGGCATTCCATTAGGAATGGCATGTGGGGTAAAGTGGTTCTAGGAGCAGAATCATCTCTTCCCAAAGTAGAAGAGCATGCTGGGATTTTCAGGACACATCATGAATTAGAACAAGGAGGTTTCACTGTTTGAAATAGCCATTGGTGGTCTGAACTTTGGGTTATTGACAATAAACAGGAGCAAACCTGGGCCATTTCCATGTAGATCATGTAGGCACAGCAAGAGCTCACTAGTTTTGGGGTTGCTGAATAGAAACAGGAGGAGCTGGATGAGGACTGTCCCCCCAGAAAACCTCAGGAATAGGATGTTCAGTGTCCATCAAACAATACCTCTTAAAGGCAGGGAGTTGACCTGCAGTCAGGGGCCTGAGTATTTCCTTGAAAACATTTAATGTCTTAATGTGGCCTCGAAAGTCGTCATGTTTTTTCATAAGTTTGTGCTTAGAAATGTCTCTTCTTCCACAGAAGAGTTCATGTAAGGAATGCAATTTTTAATTTTAGCACCTTCTATAAATGGTTTCTCTAAACCCTAAGCTGAAGTTGTTACCACGACGGGGAACATGGGAGATAATTTTTCATTCTTTCATGCTATGCTGAATGTCAGTCGTAGAAACTCCTAAAAATAATCACACCTTGTATTTGGACAGCAGCTTCCCTGGGTTCTCAGACTGCTTTGTAGACATCGTGTAATTAATTCCCACAAAGCACTCTGAAGACAGCAGTGTGATAGCCAGCTAATATTTATCTTAGGGAGAAAGGTTACATAGCCTTTGCTTGTATGTTGTATTGTTTCCTTTGAACTCTAGGGCTGTTGAGCTGGTGTCAGAAACGATCTTAATATTGTGTGGCAGGGTGATAGGCAAGAGAAGTGGGGAGCAGGGGCTGTGGCTTTCGGGGGGCATGGAGGGTAAATCATTCCTGGGCTGCTGCAGGCTTGTGGATGCTTGGCTTTTCTTTAGGACTCACGAAGAGCTCTCATGGAAGTGTGAGATCAGGACACAGAAGCAGATTCTAGCGCTATCGAAAACAAACACTGTGACATACTGGGTTGAGAAGGTGAAGGAGGGAGGCCAGGCCTGGAAGGAGGTGGGGTTTACTTCAGGGCTCTCGTGTATGTGTCAGGTCTTTCTCAGCTGTTGTCTGGCTCCCTACTGGGATGCCTGGTGTCCTCCATCTCTTCTATACATTCATTAAAAAAAAAAAAAAGTATTTTGGGACTAGCTCTACAGTCAGCCATAAAGACTTCCGAATGAATTTCAGCCAGGACAGTCCCTGCCAAACATCTTACCACTTTGCACTTCTTTTTTAATTTTCCCATGAAAGAATGAAATGGCTTAGTACATACGGCACCTAGCCCAGAGTCAGGCATGTAGTAAACGTTTGTGTGAGTCGGTTTTATCATTTCCGCGCATGCATGCCAGACACTATCATGAGAGAACGGTGGCATCCGGGAACAGCCCACGTTCACATATCTTTGAGATCACGTCTTATGCATGCTTCTCCACTCCATCATCTCTACAGAATCTGTTCCTGGCAGGGAACACAGCCAGAGCACTGCCTTCACGTCCCTGGCAGGTGACTGGAAGAGCTGACAAAGGCTGACTCCTCAGGGAGTCAACCCTGAGGAGACTTGGTGTGCACGATAGAGGGTGGCGGTCATGATAGATGATCAAAGAAAGGAAAACGTTGACCAAACTCTGAGGAAGCACTTCCAAGTTCCAGCTTGGAGGGGTGGTGTCAGCCATCACTGGGCGTCCTGCTCACATCTGGAAGAGGGCAGTGTTTATGTAAGCTCCGGCCTGTGCCAGGCCCAGCAGGCTGTCTCAGGTTCACAGCTGAACATTACTCCAGGGCACTCACTGATCAGCAGTGGCCAGCAGGCGAGGACAGCCAGGGATATTCTTGCCAGCCGGAGGTTCTGGGGCTGGCCTGGAGGGCTTTTGGATTGGCAAGGGAGCTCTGATGCTTTTTACCAGCCAAGTCAATCTTCTGTGCTTGTGGGCCCCAAATTTAGCAATTGTACATTTTCCAGACTGCACCTCATTGGTTCCGATAATCCCTTTCAAACATGCTTAGAAGACTTAGCACCAAATCCATTTTCAAGTGCAAACAAGGCCTTGAGTTGCCCCGGATCTAGGCCTGAAGCAGATCCTCGGCTTTTAGTTGAGTCTACCTGAGGCACCCAATTTGCACTTTGCTCACCCTGAAAAGAAGACATTCTTGAGGAAGAGTCCAAGGCCATGGAAGCCTGCCCTTGCCCTGAGGAGGAAGCCTTCAATGAGGCATTGACAAGGGTCTCAGCACACGAATGCTGCCATGTGTGGTAGCTTCTGAAGACTCAAGGCCACAAAAGCATATAACCAATGAGACTCTTTTGTATATTAACTGCACAGGAACTACTTTTTTCCCCTTTGGATTTAATCATCTTTGAAACAATAGTACTACCTTGAAGATTTCTTTAATGTTTTGAGGATATTAAGAGTAGCCTATGAAGTGATAGACACCAATGTTGTGATCCATGACACTAATAGTAGCATCTTTCCTAAATAGGCTATACACAGATAAATGCTTAGTTGTTCTGAAAATGCATGCATTCTCTGATTTTTTTCTAGAAAAGTATACACATGTCACTGTTATTACTTATGAATATGTAGAAGCAGAATTACGTAGAACCAGCTGAGGTTTAATAAACTTGGCCTTTGTCTTCACTGGGATGAGAGTTTCTTGAAGTTGCTATCACTTGTGGCAGTCTCTGCATGCAACCGACAAAAATACAGCTGAGGGGAGCAAAGGGGGGCAATTTCCCGGCTCAGGAGAGATGGGAAGGGAACGACACTGAGGAGCTGTTCTGGGTTGGGGAGACAGGTAGTGCTTCCCAGGCTCAGGAGTGCTTACTTCCTCTCTGACATCAGTTGGATTTGTCCTATGTGCCTTCTCATCACATCTTAGCCAAGATGGCCACCAGTGGTTTCAGTTTCCGTCGCTCATGGCTTGGAGAAGAGGCCAGGGTTAGTTTTATAGCTTAGGAAGTGGGGAGGAAAAGAGAGGCAGGGAGTACAGCTGTAGTAGCAAGCTCTGACTGTGGATGGCCAGGAGAGGACAGGAAGGGAAGGAGTAGGGTAGGACTCACGACTGCCCAATCTATGAAGATGCCATTATTGTTAAGGTAGAAATACCACTCGTGCTTTCTGTTCAGCCACTGTGTTAACAGCTGAATCCTCATGCACCTCCTACCAAGGAAGGAGCCATTGTGCCAAGGCTTCCCCACCAGGACTGTAAGTCAAGACAGATTTCTCTTTTCAGTTGTTGCTCTTGGCTTTTTATATGGCTCCTCATACTTAAAAGGTGAGCACTCTACTGACTGTGCCATCTCCCAAGGTCTCCTGGTATGTTTTAACATGAATTATGACAGCAATAATGCATAGTTAATATAGAACAGGATCTCAGTATCTACCTTTCTGAGTCTTTCCTGGTAAAAGACTCCCCCCTCCATCCCTCCTGGCCGTATGACCAACTGGAATAATGACTATATAGTCGAGCTTTCTTGCCAGTGCAGCCTAGTCTAAGCTTACCGTAACACACACAGATCGACGCCACTCTCAGCCCTCATTTGAGAAGCTTCTGTTTGCAGAAGATGGCGATTAGCACAGAGACTCACACTTGACTGAAATGCAGAGGCTGAGAAGATCCAGAATGCTCAGTACTAAAGGGAGCATGTAGACCACACTCCTCCTCCCAAGGCTCAGATCATTGAGGAAGAGGGGGTGGAAAGACTGTAAGAGCCCAAGCTGGTGGGTGACTACAAGGAAACAGTGTCTTCCGGACACAGCAGGCTAGGTAGGAATCCATAGTGGTTGTATACATAGCACGTATAAGACTTACGAACATCCAAGCTAGACTGACTCCTCGCATGGAGATGGGAATCAGATGAGAAGTCTCAGCCATAGCCTGGACCTGCCAGCCAGTGTGAGCCCAAGGAGAGACAGTTTTCTCTAAGAGAACACCCACAGTAAGTCATCCATGCTCCAGTGGAAGAGGCATTTCCAACAATATTTGGGCACTACAAATTGGTCTTTGTGAATTTTTAAAGGCAGGACACGAAACTGGGCACGTAGTGAAGAGGGAAGAACTGGAGGAAGAGGGGGTGAATATGATCAAAACAAATACAGAAGTCTCAAAGAACTAGTAGTAGTTTACATAAATAAAAACTGCAGCTATGGATCCCCAGGAAGGTCAAGCTTCTGAGGCACCTTTTGACTTAGCCCTAGGTAGAACACTGTGGATAAAGACTCCTATTTTAAAGTTCAGCTTCTGGAAATCCCAAGGCTTTAAACAAAATTGGACATCCCAGGAGCTGCAGAGGGTACACTTAGGCAAGGTCTTGACCCCACAATGGTAGTCACCATTTAATATGATATAAAGAGTAAGCAAAGTGGCTTCTCAGGCTTAATTAAGTTGAGGAAGAAAGCCAAACAGGAATGTCTGGGACAATTCTCACTTTAAAGAATCCTTTCCTCATTCACTTACTGTTTGCTGGATGTTGACACCTAAGTGTTATCAAGTTGAGTTACAGAATGAGAAGGTATTTTTAAGAAATAATTTATTTATCGTATTTGCATTGGTGTTTTGCCTGAGTGTGTATCTGTGAGAGAGTGTCAGATCCTCTGCAACTGGAGTTACAGACAGTTGTGAGCTTCCATGTGGGAGCTGGGAATTGAACTCAGGACCTCTGGAAGAGCAGCCAGTGTTCTTAACCACTGAGCCATCTCTCCAGGCCCCAGAATGACAAAGTTTAAATATGGTCAAAGAGTAATTTCCAGGGAGTAGAAAGGAAAAGATAAAGAAGGCAGGCAAAAGCCCTCGGGTGTTTGAGTTGGCTGCAGGAATGAGGAGTCCAACATGGCTTCCAGATTTGGGGTCTTGAAATAATGGACAGCACGGCTACGCTCCTCAATCTGGAACCAATGGCTGTCCTGAACGGTAGAGCATTTACGGCTAAAACCATGAAAACTCTTCAAAAATCCTAAGACGAATTAGTCTCCCTAGAAGAAAAAGAAAGTTTGTTTTGCTTTTGCTTTCCTTTTTTATGGGGCTAATTAAGATGGATTTACACTTGTAAAACCTGAGGGTTGGACCAGCGTCTCAGCAGCATCGTGCAGCTCTGAAATTCTGCGCTGAACACAGTAAACACGAGGATGGAAACACTGTCTCTGCAGTGGCAAAGGACTGTCAGTCCCACGGGAGCGTTTTGGAGGCTACGTGCGGAAGGTCCTTGCCTGCAGTCAGTCAGTATCCCACCTCTGAACCCAAGCCTTTCGGCACAGGCCATACCTCCCTTTCATATGTTGTTTATTTTACACTTAGACGGTTCTGTAAAATTGCTGTCTTCCTCTTGTTGGGAGTGTAAAAAGAATTGGGGTGTTTTAACAGCAGTTCTTTGTGGGAGGAACAGACCCATCTTGATCTCAGGGTTGTGCACATCAAGTGTGCCCTAAGGGGACACCTCTCGATGCAGGTCACAGATGCTTGCTCACTGAGAAGGTGAGTTGGAAGTCCTCCTGACTTCGCAAGCTCTTCCCAAATCTTATTTTAGTTAGATAGTAAGAAGTAATTTTTCAGTGCAGTGCACATGAAATTAAGCATGCAGCTGCTGCTATTAATGGGGCCCGCATTGCACCCCCCCCCAGCAGTAACATACACCCATGTGGGAGGCTGAAGCCATGCTAGGTTGTTCTACTCAAAGTATAAAATTTGTAATCGGTCCCTTGAGATAAATGCGTAATTCATTTTCTCAGGGAAGGAAAACGGGGCCTTCATCCTTGACATCTCACAGGGCTCAGGAGATCCTCATGCTGGTGGGAGTGTTCGAGTCTTGTTTTAGTTCTCAAAATATGCCCATGACATCAGAACACGCTGAAAATGCCCACAGCACTCTCTTTGTAATCTTGTTGATCAAATTCTGCATGTCACCTCAACACATGAGGAATTAATCCCGTCTGTTTATTTATAAATTGCCATCTTTTCATGACAAGAAAAGCTTTTCCATGTTGCTTTAGCTATGTGCCTCCGGAACAGAGGTGACACCATCTCTCCTAGTCCATAACAGTCTGCATCTTTGATGCCTGAATTTTGCTTAGAGTGATTAATTTTTTCTTACTCTCCACCTCCTTCATCCAGGACTGGAAACCATTAGTGCCAAGTAAATATTTATGGTGACCATGTCTATTCTCACACTATCCCAATTGGTCCAGTTCTGGGCAGTTTATGATTTAAGCAGGGGAGATCTGGGTCAGTTATCCTAGACAAAAGACAATGAATTTCAAAAAAAAAAAAAATTAAAAAATAATAAAAAAAGAAAAGTCAAGAAGTGGTAATCTTTCAAGGCTTTAAAAGCAAGAAACCAGTCAAAGTATCTGGCATATTAACTAACAACAATAATATAATAATTAATAACAACAACAACAACACAACCAGTGGCCAGGCATGAAGTTTGCTCCTGTGGTTTAAAGGGCGGGGCTTACTTACGTCCGATTGGCACTTTTGCATGGTTCTCTTTGTGAACTGGCAGTGGCAGGAAGTCTACAGGTGAAACCTATTACTTGAGCTATGCACTCCAGGGCCTCTCCTAGCTTAATTGTGGAGGAGGCTTAGCTGCCAGATCTTTGCTCTTGGAGCAGAGTTACCATCCAGAAGGCCAATACTGTTATTAATGTTGCCTATAGTGAAAGTGAAATTTCTTCGTTTTGTTGTTTTATTTTCTACCTATTCCAATCTGACAATAAAATGACTGACACAGGCTTAGTAAATAGACAAAAAATGTCAGAACAAACAGGTACTTCTAACACAAACAACGTGTTTATCCATGATGAGTCATTTTGTAGAGAAAAAAAATTGCTATCTTTTCTGTTTTCTTTTGTAAAGAATCTAAAGTTGGCGATATGCTAAGCCTGCAGGAATAGCCTCCCTGCAGATCTTTTCAGCTGCTGTTGGCGATTTTACAGTCATCTAGTTTGGTCTCTTCCAGTCTTGGGAAACTGTCCTCCATGGGGCTGGGTTTTGTATGCCATTCCATTTTGTACTCTTTCTCCATTTTGTATACAAAGTGGGCTTTTGCGCATTCCACTTCGCACGTTTAACAGGCTTGATGGTCATGGTGTAGAATGGCAAAGTGAGCGCCTCACCTAATGCCTAGTGGATGCAGGTAGCCCTCATTTTGTGTGGCATAACGATGCCTGCGCAGCTTCCAGAGAGGAACAGGCCAGAGCCAAGCTAAGCAGAGCAGGCTAATGGACCTATTGCACTCTTTCGGTAACTCTTACAAGCGTGTTTTTCACAGCCTCGTTTCATGAAAACAGAAAGCCATTAGTTTCTTGCACATCCTGTTTTCATGGAGAAGAAAAACTATCTAAAAAGAAAAATAAATTACCACGCATTAGAATATCCTGTGTAGTCCCTGCCACATAGTAGACAGCTGCAGAAAAACACAATATTTAAAATAAGTTAACAAAACAACAGTCTCTCTGGGCCTTCCACTCCTCTTTAAGTCTGTGCAACAATGTATCTCCAGGACTCGGTTTTCCGTAAACATAGTTACTTAGTTCCCAAGAACACCACCACATGTGTATGTTTCCCCCCTCTGAGCACTTTCTTTATTGAAGGTCTGTGCAATGGTTCAGCGGAAATTATGCGACATCTTTCCTCAAAGAGAGCTGTATTAATGTGCCAATGCCCTTTATTTAATGCACTTTAAAATTCTGACGCGCCTTTTAAAAAGTATGAGTTGTGTTGGGAAAGTCTAATCTCTGTTCTACATAAGCGGAAATGTGCTATTTTGGTAAGGGTAGTGCTGGAGCCGGCCTTCAGCATAAGGGTGTCTCTTTAGTACAGCTGTCCGAAGACACTGGATGCCCAAATCAACCAGCGAGAAATGTTAATTCTGCCAAAATTAGTCAAGGGAATTTCAATGACTCATTTAAGCAAATTGAGACTGAAAAACTCTTTAAAACCAGACAAAATAGTTAGAATTCATCCTTGCTCAGCCTTACGAATAGTTTTCTTGCAGTCTGCTGCTCTATTCTATACAATGGCCTTGTACGTGTCTGATGACTTCATACAGATTTTTCAAAAGTTGCTTGGAATACTGTAGTTGTAGTTCGCGGATCAAATCAATTTTCCTTTCTTCTCGACCACGCAGCCACCCGCCTGTCTTTGGAAGCTCCTCTCTTTGGATCTCTTCCCATTGCAATCAGTGTGTCCTTTTAAAAGTGTTTCATTAAGGCTGAAGTTCCAAGGACATCACTTCCCTCTTTGAATAAAATGTGCCTTCTTATTTGAATGCAGCCTGCCTGTGCCCTCACTGTACAATCAAAACAATGGGAAATACACCCAGTGCACTCAGGCAAAATTGGTGTGTGAGTCTCCTGGAAATATGTCGTAACAGGTGCAGTCGGATAGGCTGGCAAAGCATGCCAGTTCCCTAACAATTACTAATAAGGAAATAGACATTAGGTATGCATTATTAAAATAGTTTATGTAATTTGTCTACTAAGACAAGCACAACCCTATCTAGTAACCATTTTCTACAGCAGTCAAACAATAACAATTAAAAAACCAAAACAAAACCCAAAACACCCGACTCTATCTTTCGCAATTTAGACGCCTTTGTCTGTCTTAATGAAATTTGTATATAGACACTTATTTTATAGGAGAAAAATTATATACAATTCCCCCCCAAACCTTTGAAAAAAATCTGTGCTATCAATCAAGCCAGTAGATGATTCTTCTCTGTTTGCATCTGATAACTATAGAATCACATTTATTACACACACGCCATATCCCAAAGGAATTTCAATTATAATAAATGGCTAGGCATTCATACACGGTCCTCTTTTTTTTTTTTTTTAAATAAAAGGAACATTTGCCAAATTTTGGAGTTATTTTGGTTTCTATGGATAAGAGTTCTTCAGCCTTAGAAAAGGTGCAAATGTTCTTTGCTGAGGAGCCCTATTTGCCATTGTTCAAGACATTTTATTTTTTAGTTTCCTTTCATACAATCTGAAAAATATAGATACTTAGAACTTTGATCACTTAATGCCATTTGCAAGTTTCTGTCATTTTGTATAGGACTGGAAAAGAAAATAGCTCTCTTTTTTAACTAAGAGACGATCATATTATATATTACAAACTAATACTTTTTCTTTAGGCTTTCAATTTCTAAATGCCAATTTAGCTTACTGTTTCTGATGCATCAATAATTCGAATAGTAGATTTTCTAGAGCATGGGTGCATGATAGAAAAGAAAAATAAAACTGGAATCCAAAGATTTACCTTCTAGAGCTCTGAGCGTAAATAAGTACTTGAAATACCACAGAAGACTAGCGCAAGGAAGAAACAAGAGAAAAAAGAAGGAAACAGAATGAAAAAAAAAAGCCCACTACACCTTTAAGTGAAGAAGCTTACGGGCCTTGGATTCAAGTGAATGAACTGAATTAACTGCATGGAAACATAAGATGCAAAGCTGCACTCGCTGGAATGAGTTCTAACTTGCCGCACTCTACAGGATGTCTAGAGATTAGGGTTGAGAACACTTGGAAGCGACATGGGCCCAGATACCACTGATGTACCAAAGAAACAAAACAACCATATGAGAGACGTGAATTCTGATCTCACTTTGACGGGAGAGCGCAAACTGCCGCACAATTGCCTCATTTCTTTCTGTTCATAAAAACCCTTGTGCCTCTCTAGGACCAAATGTTCCTGTTGGATTTCAATGCTGAGTTTTAGGTAGACCTCTGGTGAGCCCGCTACAATAAGCAGGGCCTTGCAGAACAAAGTCCCTTTAGACCAGTACCCTGCTTGGTTTAGGAGAAAGCAGAAATTAAAGAGGCATTTTACTTTTCAAACTGTCATTGGTTATGGCAACAGGAACGAATGTTATTGCAGAGTCCACGTGTCTGCATGTGTGAATATGTGTGTGTCTCTGCATATGTGTATGTGAACGAGGGATTAATGAGACAGAAGACAGGAAGAGGGAAGAGGGGGGGAAAAGGTTGTCAGCATGAATGAAACTGAGGGAGGATTTCTCTAAGGAGCATATATTTCACATATTAAAGAGCATATGTGAAGCTATATAAATGGAAGTTGAGTGCTGCCAGACATGGAAGCAAAACACACACACATATTGTGTATATATGTGTATGTACTTAGACTTTCTTTTTGTTAGTAGTTTTTTTGGAATGGAAGGAAAAAGGAATCAAGTGCCATTTTAGCAGCTATTCCTTTGGATTCGCAGCCCCTCCCAGCTCTCTTGACTATGCCAATTACCCTTGCTTAGTTCTCCATTACCCATGCCGGTTGACCTGCTTCTGTGGGTAATAAGGTTAATCAAAATGAAATGAAATATTTGATTTTATTAATTTCTTATCCGGTATGGCTCCAGAATTCTTACCAACGCTAGGACATCAGGTGATATGGTTTATCTGCTAAAGTTCGCTCCCTCTGCTGTTGTCTCTGTGGGAATGGCTCATGCACAAACAAGAACCATTAGTTTTGTATCTTGGTAATACACACACGCACACGCACGCACCGCACACACACACAAACAGTGCCAGTGCGTTTCAATCCAGCCCCTCTCTATCACTGCTAAGGGTAGTGTGATGCCAGCATACCTTCTACCCTTAGCTACTGAAAAGGAAAGTTATGGTTGTTGCAAGGGTGGGGTGCAAATGGGACAGCTAAGGCCGAGACACATTTCACCCACCACATGAGCCTGTTTCACCTCCACTCCCTGCTGACGTCCACTGTGCTCCCGAAGGTGAAAAGGACAGCTTTACACTAAGAATTTTTGGCAGATCAACTCATTATAAATAACTATTTCACATTTGGTTCCATAACCTCAGTGGACATGCTATGAATTCATGGAAGCAGAAAAAAATTAGAATAGCCATGCAAAGAGAAGAATGAAATGAATATGGTTAAGAAGAAAAAGTTATTCTTTTAGATAAAGTTTTTTTTTGGGAAAAAAAAAAGTCCTGGGAATGTAGTTGGAAATTCTACACACACACACACACACACACACACACACACACACACACACACACAGAATATATATATATAGTCACAAGACTAGTTTAATATATAATATCCTAAGAATATTTTATTATATACACAGAGCTAGACACTGGGAGAAAGCACACAATTATGATATTACAGTAAATGGATTGATTAGTTAACTGACATAAAAGTGTCAGTTGTCTTCAAGTTTGGGGGGAAATGTCTTTTTCTCTGAGGTGTCCAAAATTATTTCTTGCCATTTGTGGAATGATGAAGGGAGCTGGATCTTAGCTTTTCATTTGGAATCATGAAGAAAATAAAAGAAAAATGAGAGGAAGGAAGCACATAGATGTAAAAGGTGGTTTTCTTTTGTTACAAATTATTTAAATCCTGTAACAAGGCTTACTAATATTCTTGGTCATATGACCTAAAATTCAATTTTCCTCCTCTTCAGTGACTCAGAAAAAACAGCCCACGATCGGAAAAGATAAGGAAATAAAAGAAATGAGACTATAAAAATCTGAATAAATGGGAAATTAAACTTTATTTAATGTCAATCTACTCAATTTTGATGTTTTTATGCCTCTTACTAGATTTTCATGTTTTTATGTCCGCCATAGATGCATGATACTGGTATTTAATGACTTCTTTTTAGTATCAAAATACATTCTCTTGCCTTTTCAAATTTATGTAGACTTTAGTTCAAAGGTAAAAACAAAGACACCCTGTTTTGGCTAATTGGGTTTTAAAAAACACACAAAAGCAAAGCAAAGCGAAACTCAACAACAACAACAACAACAACAAAGTAAATTGTGATAACAATTAGGCTTTTCAGTGAGCATGCTCAGTAGGTATCTGCTGGTTACTAGGCAACAAGCTGAAGGTGTGTGACATAGAAGAGCCCAATGTAAAAAAAATACAAGCACCTTTGACATGGCTCTCACCTGATCCAGAAACCCATGATCATTTATCGAATTAAATGTGGGATAGTCTTCGATGGATTCTGTGGGTTCCTTTCCTACTTTGAGGGAACAGTGGTGGGGATGGGAAGGGGTGCAGAGGGTGGGGTCTAGTGTCCCAGGTCTAGGAGCCAGGGGGCGAACTTCCAGCAACAGCCCTGCGTTTGAATTTTTGAGTTTTACAGTGTGTGCGTGCAGCAATTTATTTTTCATTTTGGTGGTGGTAGTTAGATCTTAACCACTGCACGTGGGCTGCTCAACATGTCACGGCACCATTCTAATCCTACCCTGGATCAGGGTTACAGCGCACATCGGGAATTTAAGCCTTTCAAATGACTCCATTTTCACGTACTGGAGTCATATAACAGAAAAATTCCAGTTAAACCACATTATTAAATTAAAGGCTGCCGCCCCGTATTCAGAAACTCATTCGCACACTCCAGGGTCCTGATGAAGCCATACAAACAGTGCAGAGCTAGGCAGCAAGCCGAAAAGGAAGCAACTTCTAGAAACTGCGCAAAACACTCATGCAGAGCCAGCCATCGCCACCAGCACCTCTAAGTAGCAGCCCTACCAAACACCTGGTTGGGTCCGCAGTGACAGCTCACTGTCTCTCCAGTGGTAACAATTTAGAGGCAGGGTGCTAAACAAGATATATACATGATGTCAAATATTGGCTGCGTACATCTAAGCCAATCACTTCTAAATAAATTAACCATGGCACTACCTAATACGACCCACCTGCTTTCTTCCCTGCGTTGCTCCAGACCCTACCTGAACCCCCCTTTGATTAAATGTCAAAAGCTTGCCTTGTGCCTGCAGATTTCACTGAAGGCGGATACAGAAAGGTCCCTCCCGTGACTCTATAAAACTGAAATAAATTCCACTGGCATCTTGTAAATTTTTATTTTCTACAATGACTGCAGGCTCCATCTGCGGCCCAGCTGTTATTAGAACGGAAAACGCTGGCTCTCCTGCATTACAAAACAGCATAGAACAGTAATTGCCAGTGGAAGAGATTAAGTGTAGACACTAAAAATGTTTACTCGCAATGAATATGCATAACGATGGGTAGGAAACAGCGCTGGAAGATTAAAAAGAGAGAAGGGTTTGTTTACAAGGCTGGGGAAAAAAAAAGACTGGAATGTCAGTTGGCCCCGAGCCTGAAATAGGAACGAAAAACCTTTGGGCAAGGCATTAGGGAGAAAAACAGATGGTTTGTGAACCTTTTATTAGATAGAAAAATCATTAATCAAGCCCAGGCTGGAAATGGCAGGGTTTTTTGTAGTTCATATTTTAGTTTATTTTTTCTTAAAGTGACAGTATACTCTTTTTTTTTTTTTTTTTTTTTGGTCTTTTTTGAAATCATCATCGATGAATCATCTGTCTAATAGCCACGGCTTTGCAGAGTATCCGCATAAAGCCTGCTTCACTGAAGGGTAATGTCAGCACTGGCGTGTTCCACCCTAGAAAATTCCTCCGAAGGGTTTCACATTTCAGCACCTGTTCTGCCTATATAGCAATTAAAAAACAAAACAAAACTAAACAAACAAACAAAAAAAATCCACAGCATAGGACCCATTTCTCCATTCGTGAGACACTTTTCTGCTTTGGGGAACTAAGGAAGAAGATGAAGAAGAGGAGAAAAGAAAAAAATTTTTTTTTGCAAGTAAGGCCTCATGTAGTAGGATTCATATACATTTAAACAAAATATGTGGTGGGAATAAGAACACACTGATTCATCTCCAGAGAGGGAACTCATGTTGGTTCTTTGTGGAAGGCCATCCAGCGTGTGGACGGACCATGATTGAAAACAGTAACTCCCACAAAACGAATCTGTGCCCATTGGGCTTGAAGAGCTTGTGTTTCTACATTTTTGTTTCTCATGGCTGTGAAACTCTCAGGAAAGGGGATATTGCAGAGAAGAGCATCATCCCGAGATTAATGACGCAGAGCCCATCATTTGCTATCATGCAGTTTGTAAACCCTAGGAAGTGTCCTATGCCAGGGGCATTATACTGTTTCAGTGAGATGTGTACAATGTCCGAGCACTTTCACATATACATGCTGCCTTCACAGAGACATATACCCATCTATGCACATGGCCTAAATAACACACCCACACTTTTATTTTCAACTCTGTGTGCACATGTGTGTGCTTGGGCGTGTGTGTGTGTGTGTGTGTGTGTGTGTGTGTGTGTGTTTGTGTGCGTGCGCGCGCTGGGTTCCAGTGAGTTGATATCAGAAATAAAAGTAAGGTGGAGGGGGATATCAAAATAAAATTGTAACCTTGACAGTTTGGTCTCAGGCTCTGGTCATGATCTGCCAGACGCTGGATGCTGGTCAGTCATGAGGACTCTGGGAGCCACTTTTCAGTTTAACTGTAAAAGGTGGTTGTCCCTTCTGAGTACGTTGACAAGTAGAAGGGAGGGGGCACTGTGTCTGATTATTTGGCCTCCGAGCCAAAGTGATATAGGTTTGAGATGCTGGGGAGGGGGCAGGTGGCAAGCAATTTATTTTTAAGAAATTTGTAGGTACTTAGAAAATATCTCATTTGTGCTTTCCTTGTCACCTGACCTTCCTTCGGGGGTTATGTTTGTCCTCTGCCTCCAGCTGAAACAGCTACATTTAAAAAGATGGACCTGGAGGCAGGGGTGCAGAGTTAATGCTGTGGAGGAAGGAACAGCAGCATTAATACTATGGAGGAAGGAATGGCGGAGAAGAATGGTGGCCCACTGCCTAGATCCCCAAGCTTTAACCATCCCTTACTCATCTTGGTTAGACTTAGTTTTCATTTTTTACTTATTACTGTGTAGCCCAGGATGGTCCAAAACTTACTACATAGCCAAAGCTGCCATTGACTTCTGAGCAATCCTCCTGCCTCAGCCTCCTAAGTATTGGGATGGCATGTGTGGGTCATCAAACTGGGCTGTGGTCTAACTTATTGAAGAAAGAGAAATCCCCAAGTGTGGCTGATACTCTCCTTTGAAAATACTTACAGCGTGGTTAATGTTTTCTGTTTTCTGACATTCTTTCTCTAAAGACATGCTTAAAGAAAAAAAAAAAGAGTTTCCTGCCACAAAAATGACATTAATATTTCGTAAATCAAGAACTAAGATAATGTTTTGGCTGCTACCAAGACATTTACCTTATGTCGTTTATCTAAATGCTTTTTGATTAAAACATGACACAATTTTTGGACGGGCTTTCACCGGAAAAGATAATTCCAAGAACACCCTTGTTTCAGAGCCTAAAATTCTTTAATATATTCCGCTGCAGAATTCACTGAGGAGTATGTGGTCTTTTGGCTCATTGAAAAAGACTTCTCAAATGATAAGTCTCCAGCTATCACGTTCACGTATTCAATCAAATCACAAGGTAAGGCCAAGGAGAAGCTTTCAAATGAAAACCTTTTTGTAATGTATTTGTAAATTTTCAAGTCACTGCAAGGTTTATAAAGCTTCCAAAGTAAAGAAGAAAAAAAATTTCAACACTGACCTGCTAAGAAACCTTAGTCAAAGAACATTTTTGTTGTCGTTGGGGTTTTTGTTGTTGTTTTGTTTTTTTTTGTTTGTTTGTCTGTTGTTTTTCTTTTCTTTTTCCATTTTTTTCTTTTTTGGGTTTTTTTTTTTTTTTTGGAAAAATTTTTCCCTAGCCAGTTTTTTAAAGCAATTAAGTAAGCCCTCTTAAGTGGGCATCTTTTGGGAGAAGAATTAAAAACCATGCAAGTGGCTACAAACTTTAAAGATGCTTACTTCTGCGGGCTGTAGTAGGAGTGGGGTAAGCTGAATGAGGAAACAGGACACTCTGGTCATTTCCACAAACGCTTTTTTTCTTACAAAATGGCTTACAAGGTGGATACTATAACTCTAAGCCTCTATCTCCTTTTGTCTGTGACTAGCACTTTCTTCTTTTAAAACCCTAATTGTTTCCTTCCTCAGATGTAGAGGAAAGATAAACATTGGTGCAGCAGTTATTTCAAATCACTGAGAGTAATAATAGTTACAAAAGAAAGAATAACACCCTGGCTCTCCCATACACCACTCAACAGTGAATGGAAGACTAGAGGTAAGGCCAAGCTGCCTCTCTGAGGAGTAGTGAGGAACAGCTCGTGTTCCTCTGCGTGCCTCACGGGGAACTGTCTACGCAGCTCTCAAGTATTGCACTGTTAGCTTAGGAATGAACTTTGGTGACCAAATGAGTCTCCTGAAAGGTTTCAAGGCTTGGAAGCTGGTTGGCACTAGAAGGCCTGGGCTAGTCATATAAGAAGGAACAACTAGAGCTGTTAGCCTTGCCTGTGCCCCACACTTCACTAATAATTATGATTAGAAAAATAAAGGGAGTCCTAATAGTCCTAAATTATTATGGCAATTGGTATTTTTTAAAAGTTTTTTTTTTTTTTTTAAAGCGGCTATGTGTAGATTTGGCTTGTGTGTGAAGCCCAGACATCATGTCTCAATGGCAAAGTGATGATCAGTACAGAGCATTTTTCTTTCATTTATTTTTCCTTATGTTTATACGATTTATAGGAGATAGATTTCATTGTAGCTCCTAAACAAGGTCAGGTGCTTTTTTTTTTTTTTTTCCGAGGCAGGGTTTTTCTGTGTAGCCTTGAGTGTGTCCTGGACTCACTTTGTAGATCAGGCTGGCCTTGAACTCACAGAGATCTGCCAGCTTCTGCCTCCCAAGTACTAGGATTAAAGGCATGTGCCACCACACCTGGCTTAAAGTCAGATCCTTTAACAAGATCGTGTTCCCAGGAAAAAATGAGAAAGCATCAATAAAAGAAACGAGTATGCTCTACAGAGAGCTGGCAAGAAGGCTCCAAAAGCAGCCTTTACCTCCACTTTAACAATATCTGGATATTGTTAGATTGCATATGGCAAAATGGTTTCATTATGTAAGCAAAGGACTTTCAAGATAGTCTAACTTGGATGTAACAATTTTGTACTAAAAAACATTAAGGTATAAATTAAAAGCACACATTTCCATGCTATTTAAAAAAATATTTATTAACATTATATATATATATTTTGAGACAGGGTTTTTTTTTTTTTGGTGTGTGTGTGTGTATGTGTGTGTGTGTGTGTGTGTGTGTGTGTGTGTGTGTGTGTGTGTGTGTATGTAAAACAGCCCTCTCTGGAACTTACTCTGTACACTAGGCTGGCCTCGAACTCACAGAGATCTGCCTGCCTCTGCCTCCCCTGTGCTACCATTACCCAGCTCCTATCTAGCTTTTAATGAAAGAATAGTTTGCAGTTGGAAGCTTTGATTCTCACGATCCATTCCTGTGAGTGAAGAAGTCACGACTAAGCAATTTCACTGAGGCTATAAAAGTCCCCCCTCCCCTGGTTTAATTGTCAGAATATTTGAAGAGGAAAGATACAAAACATGTCAGAATTCACGAGGGCTTTTGTCTCTGTCCGTCTCGATCAACAGGATCTAAACTGGATTTCCATTTGATGCTGCTAGGGAGCGGCGAAGGGTCTCTTCCTTCCTCAAATGTTTAGAATGCAATACAAATGTTTCCTGATTTCTTACTGTTACTAGTACCGATTGAAGACACAACTCCTGCTTGATTCAAGGGCTAACTTGCAGACTTGTCCAACCATGGCCTGAGCATGGGTGTGGCTGAAGACAACTTCAAATGCTGCCTAGAACAAATGCATAAACTTACTTAATGCACGAGCATTTGTTGTGGTGGTGGTTGTTTGTTTTTTTGTTTGAACTCAACTGAGAAGTTCTAGAGGTTGGATCTTGTAGATGACAATCTCGTGTCTCAAATGGCCAGTTTGTCTGGCAGCATTTTAGAACCTCTCTCTTACTCAAGAGACATATTGTGAAGATATATTAAACCTTTACTCACAAAGTACTTAGAGCTCTCCTTGGACCATTGGTATGAACTTGAAATTAATACAAGCTGTGTTTTGTTTTTTGTTTTACTTTGGGTGACCTCAGTTTTACTATTGGGGAAATGACACCAGACAGGGCCATAGCTTGACCATAGTTCTGTCAATTCTGGAGGTGACCAGGTTCTGTGACTTTGGTCAGGGCCATCTGTCAGTCACTGAGAGGAACACTGAGAATGAGATCAAAAGAGAAACCTTCCCAGAAACCCGCCTGAGCCTTGGCCACCTTCACAGCCACGGTGATGGTTGGTAGGCACAGTCTTACCTTTCTTATAGGGAAAGATGCATTGGCATCGATGGATCTTAGAAGCCATGTCTATTTGACCTGCCCATGCTTGTGCCCTGCCCACCTGTAACACCCGAGACTATGCAGCTACAGTAAGATTGACCACCCTGCATTTTCCTGGGTCTGAAGGTTAACGTGACAAGACTTCATGGCATGAGGAGGTTTTCATTGAGCACACCTTATATCAACTTTAGTTTTAATCTTGACAACATATTAAAAAATTGTGGAAATGTGTTTTAGAAATTACGCCAACGTAGGGGCCTCAGATCAACTGGATGAAAATGTAGGAACAGGACTCCTGACGTCTGTGTTGTAGTAAAGCTCTATCAGTCGCTCCGGTGCATGCATGCTCAGACTCAAAACCACCACCCGGTGTTGTCTCATGGACCAAACACATACAGAGCCTCTAAGATACGTGCAGTCTGGACTCTGTGGTACTGGTCCCAGTCGAGCTTGGAACACCCGTGAAGTAAACATCATGCTATTAGTTGGAAAGAATGAATATGATTCTAGGAGTGCTTGCTTTATACTCTGAGAACAACTTAAAGACCCAATAATTTCAAGCTTCGGAGCAAGGGCATGGTTGTCAGAATATACATGAATATTTAACAGATATTGTGGGACTATCCCAAATGACTCTGCAATATGTCTAAACAGCTTTGTCCCGTTGGATCCATTTGCTGTTTTCTGGTCCTTGGTTTGTAGATTTGGCAGGTGCTTTCCATACTACACCTCCCTCATTGTCAATGGCGGTTCTGTCCCCAAGGACTCATTTAAGTCCTGAGAATGGTTGGGGCTGCAGAATAAACAGTCTCATGGCCCTTTAAAAAACACTCTATGAACCTTCATGTTACAATGTCTTTCATTCACAATCTGTGCGAGGTTGCAGTTCATTCCAAGAACAACTTTAGATTTTTTTTTTTTTCCTTAAGTCTGTTTCCAAAATGGGGAAAAAATGTGGACCGATAAGGTCCTCTGGGGGTGTAGCTCATCCCTGGGAGTGACTTGGAATGAGTTTTCCTGACGAGTAGTGGGAACATGGACACATATCCTGTTTTCCTTCTCAATTCAGATAGATTTTCACATAGACGCCTGCTTGCTGCAGCTCATTCATTCTGGTTGCACTCCCTTTGCAAAAGCCTCTGAAAGGAAATGTTGGCTCAAAGGTCCCATCCCATGTGTGATGTGGGTCTCTGGAAAGACAGCTCTTGCTGTCTGCGAGAACAGTCTGCATCTCGTTTTTCCTTGCTAAGTAATTCTAGAACGAGCGACCTACTCTCCACATCCCAGATGTTGTAAACCAGAATTTTGGAACATTTGAATCCCCTGAAGTTCAGCTGAGCAAACCAAACATTCACAAAAATGTACTTGTGCAATAGTTAGTGTGACTGACTTCCTTGATGAAGTGCATCCTGGGCTATGTTACTCTGTCCCCAGTGAAATGACACACCGCACTGTACAGTGCATAACAACCCAACTGCAGGATGCTAGGAATAAGGCTCTGCCTTGTGCTCTGTTGTGGGACTGAAGTTCTGGAAACATACGTTCATGTTTATTTTTTTAAGTACCTTAATCTATGTTTTTAAGAAAACAAACAGCAATTTTACCAAAGTCCTTATATACTCAAGTCTATTAAAGCTTCCTAAAAGGCATTAGTACATATCTCAGGAATACCAGTATTTTGAAGAATACACGTTTTAGGGCATAGAACTAGTCACTATTCTTTTGTCCCAGTATAAGTAGATCAGGCTGGGAGAAGTAAATATCCACGGTTTAAAAGCCAAAGAGAAGCAGACCAACGTATATTAATAAGAAATGCTTTCCATCTCCAAAGCTGGATTTTAATATGTACAAATCTTCATTCGCCATTCCCTTCTTCTGCCCACCACTCACCTGTGTTTGTATAATGGAAACCAGTTACTACAGCTCTGGTTAACATCTGTCTCATGCATGTGTGGTTACAAGCCATTTTAGCAACTAGTAAAACTACAGGTGTCTGGGTTTGAATGTAACCATTTAGAAAGAGGGCTCCATGGGCCTCTGATTATTATTTTTTATAGCCGGCAGAGTTCCTGCCACAGACTACCCAGCTCAAGGGTTAAATATACCTCTGCTATAATCCTATCTGGTAATATCTCCAAAAATCACTTGGAAATTAAGTCTTGAAGCTTTGATTCCATAGCATTGTATCCAGTCACCTTTGTGGTATGCGCAGACAAGCCATGCAGCATCTTCCACAAGTCTCTGACAAGACACAGGAACTGGACTGGGAATGCTGGATCCTAAGGTCGTTAAGTGTGTGTGTGTGTGTGTGTGTGTGTGTATGTGTGTGTGTGTGTTGGCTTGCTTACTCTCTGTGGCTCTTTTACAGTATAATAGAGACCATGATTACCATCCCATCATTTTGATAGTGTTGACACAAGCTTTCATAGCCCGTGTAGAATGCCCACTGCTGTCCTACAGTCAGAGACGTAGTCCTGTATAAGTAAAAAGAATGTGTCTTGGAAAATTTTCTATCTTTTATCACTGAAGTAAGGGAATCCAAAAACTCCTCTCACCGTGACTGAAATCCACTATTGACCCATACACCAGTAAATTCATTGAAGGGAATGCTAGACATGTAAAAAAGATAAATGGTGGTAATGAAGAGAATTAGTTCAGAGATTAATCTGAAGAGATGAAAACAGGGCTTTCAAATGTAAGAACTGCTTTAGAGAGTACTGAACTCAGCACACACAGTAGGAAGGGCAAGGAGAAATTCAATTACAAATGTGACCCTGCCGTGTGGAGACAGGAACAGGTTGGGCTGCTGTATTTAAGGCTCTGCTGACATTTCTATTACGAATATAAACATAATTTCCCAGGGATTTATTATTTAGTCATAACAAATTTTGGATAGGATCATTTATGAATTTCTAGGGCTTGGCTCCCAAACCAAATATTTTTTTTATTTACTTTCTTAAAATTAAAAGAGAGACTTTATGTGTTCTGGATGGTTGGAAACAAATTAATAGGGAGAATTGGGAAAGTTTTCTTTGTTAAATAAATTGTGGCCATTTCTTGGGTGCAATACAGACCTTAGTTAACTTCTTGGTGTCACATTCTCATTTGCCTTGTATCCGTAATAGCTTGATGATGCTCCTGTGGCAGAGATAGGGTCTAGGATTGATGGCACCATGTTAATCCCTGTATGCTAATTAGCTATTCAAATTAGAGGAAAATTCCTTTTCTTTTATAATAGCCTCAAAAACCCCATAAAAAGACAAACGTTCTAGAATGTGTTTAAAAACATTCTATGACAGTGTTATTTGTAGGTAATATTTTAAGCATGTCAAGCACATGGTTAAAATCAAGGTGTATATTGAACAAGCTTGGAAACCTGTCCTGTGCCAGCTTTTACAATGTCCCTTTTTGTACCCCCCTATTTGGAAGCTAACAGACGTTCTCAGTCTCACGTGACCTACCTATCTTCCCACCCTTTCATTCACACCAGCTAATCCATACCCGACCCACCCAAATGTCAGTGCCCTACAATGCTCTCCTGATCTCCCTTACAGAAGCGCCTGCCCATGAGTACTGAAAACATTTCTCTTGTCGCTCTATCTTCTTCAGAACTGACACATGAACAAGGCACACAGAAAGTATTCATTTAGGTCATAAGTGAATGAATAAACAATAACTATTAGTAAAAACTCTATTAGGGTCTGGCAGTGGATAAATGCCAGTATGACAGACAATGTATTAGGGTAGAAATCCTGAATTCCTGGGAGATCTTAGTGCACCAAAGGGTAAATAACATTTCGAGCAAAAAAGTACAAGAGAAGAAAAATTGGATTGCTTTTGGAGGTCATCCTGCTCTCATTTATCAAGGCCAGAAAGACCAGGCTGGCCTTGTTGACAGCCACTTCCAGGGTGATATGTTGGTCAGGTAGTACATATCTTCCTTACGCCTTTCTTGCCCCACATTAGTCATGTACCATTCCGTGACAACAAACCACTCCACTAAAAGATATGTGATCTTAACCATATTCATCTGTGTGCGTCAGGGTTCTCTAGAGGAGCAACTGGTGGAATGAATATATGTCAGAAGAGGATTTATTAGATGGCCGTACAATCCAGTCTGGGTAGTACAACAGTGTCTGTCTCACACGGGAGACGCTGAGAATCTGGTAGCTGCCAGATGCATGAGGCTGGACGCCTCAGCTGACCCGACCCAGCTCTGAAGGCTGGAGGACCCACAGTGGAAGGCTGAAGAAACTGTTTCTGAGGGCAACATCAGTATTCACAAAGCAGATGGATATGTGAACAGGGTAGATGAACTCGTCAGGGAGATGGGAAGGCACCAGGAGAAAGCAAAAACATTTCCCTGTGGACAACACAGGAAGGTGTCATCTACAGGAATCCTTCACGGGCTGCCAACGAATCTCCCAATATTCTGGTAAAAGTATGTCAGCCCACTACTTGGAGATCTTTAGCAACTCACAAAGGAAACGTCTGATGATAAAAGTTAAATCCGTGAAGTTATTCGGTGCTTCCTTCCTCTCACCTCTACCACATGCCTTGTGCCTAGCTTCATGACTGTCTTCAGCGTGCCATTGTGTGTCCTCTGTGTGACTTGCAGTCCCTGCTTCACTTTCTGCCTTCCAAGGAACTCTTACTGGTCCAGGTTGAGCTCCAGCGACCCGTCTTCTGTTGAGCGGCATCCTGTGTTAAGCCCACTTCTCTGAACGCGTTTCCTGGGAGGTGCTGCTTTCCTACACATCTTTAGACAGGCCTATGTCCCAAGGCGCGTTGAACTGTGCTGAGTCCTCTGTTCTCTCCACCCTATCCAATTACCTTTCTTTGCAAACAGAAACCTGTACCCATCATGGTTGTGTGTATTTGCATCTGGCCACCATCCCACGTTCCCTTCTATATTGTCATTGATTGCCTTGTGATGAATTAAAGCACACCTTTCAGGTGTATAATATACCTTAATGAGAAGTGCATTCCTAAGGATAAATAAATGCGTAAATAACTTCTGAAAACACTGATTAACAATCACCAGCTAATAATGTGCTTCAAGTTGATGAAATATTGAGTGGTAGGCAGATTCCAGGGAAGACTCTCTGTTGTTGTTTTCGTGACTCAAATACATTGATTAGTGAGGAGAAAATGCCTAGTTTTTTTTTTGTAAAGCTATTTTTAACCTTTATCTGTTTAATTTTAGGAGAGTCTGCCATTGAATGGTCTCTGTACTACAGGTAGTAATAACCTTAGTGTTTCTAGTTTTATTTAAGTTTGGAAATTTGGGCATAGCAAAATACTTGTTGCATAAGTAATTACCCCCCCTATAATAATCTACCTTTCAGAAAAGGTTAGAAATACTCATTTTTAAAATTTCTTTATTAAACTCTTTTCTTTTAAGACAAACTCACTTTGTAAAAGAACAAAAGTAGGCTTGAACTTAACTTTGCAGGGTGTCTGGCCTGTAAAAATTAAAGTATAAACTGAGCTTCCCAATGAAAAGAAACAGGGGGTCTCTTTCATTTGGGAGAGAAACTTTCAAGCACTGCTCCCCCAGACATACATTCATTTTTATATTTCATGCATTTTAAGAGCTGCCGTTGCAACTATAACCTCTTAAACACTAATCCTTAAAGGGTTAGCTTTTTCCTAAGGCTAGGAATCGGAGTTTCTGGTTGAAGGGTCCATTGTCAGGTTAGGAGTGCCCACGTATTTTGCTATATAGACTCTTGTGTTTATAACTCTGTCTGCAGGTGTTCCAGCCTTACCTAAAGTTGGAATTCGACGTCAGGCAATTGAATGTTGTCTGATGACCTGTGCCAAGCCTGGAGATCCCAGGTGACATTGATGGCAAGGGGCAGTTATCATAGACGGATCATTTGAGACTGCATGACAGCCTTTGGCACTGTGGGGACGTGCTCATTTTATCTCACAAACAGAAACACAAAATCAGGAACAAGAGAAGGAGTTCTCTAAACCAAGGCAACCTAGAGCAAGCACCGTAATTTTCTCAGTGCCGGTGCTTCTAAATCGTCAGCCCCGACTTTTCAGTGCTATGAGTTTGGGGATTTCCTCCTTGATAAACACAGTGATCTATCCCTTTAATTGATCTTTGTTCCCTTCTGAGCCTGGCAGTGAGCTGGAGGTAAGCACAGCTGCAGGACTGCTGAGCCCTGCTTCCAGCCGCTCTTTCAGCCTGGGAGCTCCAGCAGAAGAGGGAGGCCAGGCTCAGGGCTACCTGTATGTCTTCCTGTACATTCACCAGCCGGCCTTGCTGAGAGATTTGTAGGGCTGCGTGGCTTCAAATTTAGGAGATTCACAAGGGATACCCGGTGAAGTGCTGCATGCTGGTAGTATCCTAAACCTCTGCAAATGGGCCAACTAGACTGACTGAAAAGATGGAATTATTTTGCATATTGTCCATAAGGACGCCTTCCAGAGAAAACTAAAATGATGGATACATTCTGCCTTGGTGCAATCCAGTGTGGCATCCGCTGGCAGGACATGATGTCTGAGCAAGAGAAAGGCAGCTACTTTGACTGGGGAAGTGAGTTTTAAATGCCAAGAGATCTAAACTTAATTAGTCACATGATTACCAAGGTCTCATTGCAGGAAGCACCTCCATAGGAAATGTGCAGTTTAGGTGTGATAGGACAAAATATTTGTAAATACAGTGCAGTGAGTTGTTTCCCCATTTTCTTGTATTTGACAGCCATCTTTTGTTTCCTTGTTGGCTAACTCAATGTAACGGAGCAAATCATCAATCTCTGTGATACTATGGTTGGAGGCGTTGCCTTTTGAAACAGTGTTGCCACAGACAAACAGTGAAACTGCCTGTGACATTACTACCATAGTGGCCTGTTAATGCATGTCTCAAAAAAAAAAAAAGCTCCAATGGTCTGAGTCCAAAGAATTAGATGTGATTTTTTAAAAAAGATTTATTTATTTATTATTATGTATACAGTGTTCTGTCTGCATGTATACTTGCATACCAGAAGAGGGTATCAGATCACATTGTAGATGGTTGTGAGCCACCATGTGGTTGCTGGGAATTGAACTCAGGACCTTTGGAAGAGCAGGTAGTACTCTTAACCCCTCAGCCATCTCTCCAGCCCTAGATGTGATTTTTGAGTCAACTCTTTTCCAAATAATCTTGATCAATTAAATTATCTTTTATTTCATTTATTTTATTTTATGTGTAAAGTTGTTTTACCTGCATATATGTATGTGTACTGTGAACCTGTAGTGCCAGCTGAGGCAGCTGTCAGATTTCTTGGCACTGTAGTTATATGTGGTTGTGAGCCATCATGTAGATGCTGGAGTCGAACCTGGGTCCTCTAGAAGAGTGGCAAATGTTCATAACCACTGAGCCATTTCCGTCATTGTTTTCAGTTTTATCTCAAAATAATCACATTTACGTTTTATTTTCTACCTGTATCAGTTAGCTGTATAGCACAATAATGCTGTAAAACAAAACAATATCAGAAGCCACTGGCCTAAACCAGCACTTATGCCTTCCAATTCATGAACCTGAATTTGGTCAAATGATACGCATTATTCCTATCTGACTAGGCTCAACTGGAACAGGGATGGAGATCTAACCTAGATCATATCTGCTCCTTGAGATTAGCATCACTCCCATGGACATCCTATTTCTGTATCTGATAGAAGAAATATGGAAGAACATGCCAAATTATACAACTAAGTTTCAAATCTGCCCCTTTCTTGCCTGCCTATCTGTGCTTGAGCAAGTCCAGTGAAGGCTGGTATTCTTCCCATCAAGGGTGAGGAAAGTGTGGGTTTTCCAACTACTTCACTGTCCTCACTCTCTACCACCTTATCTTCTTGACAACGGCTCATTGAGAAGATCTTGCTTCTTTGCAGAACAAGACTGGTACTAATGAAGCTGCCCGGAAGTATTCCTTTAGGGTTGTTGGAGACAAAAGAAAAGGTCATTACAAACCAACCACGTCGGCTGAATAAGTTGAATGAATGATATCGTTTTAAGCAATGTTTTCCATCACATCTTATACACAGAACAACCGTTTGAATACATGTTTCTTAAACCTAATCTGATTAATACTGTTGAACTTGAACTTGAATTTATAATCTCTTCCATATCAATTGCATTACTTGAAGTCTGGCATTGAAGGATAAGTCAGTTATCCCCTGAGCAGCATTGGACTGGACTCTGCAGTAGCCATTCTATGCTTCCTAGCTCTGAAGGAGGTAACATGTTTTTAAGAGACGGGGCTTAGCTTGCAAGATGGGCTATGTTGATCTAAGGCAATCCTTGTAGCCCTTGGTTTAAAGACTGAATGTATAATGTACATGTGTGTGTGTGTGTTTTTTTTCCCAAAGAGTCCTCTTACACGTCATCTGGAGGTTTCTAAGACTGGGAAGTCACACATTTTCACTAAATGGAAATTAAAATGCAAATATTTCCAGCGTGGTTAGGTTTCCTGCAATGCTGGGTCAGAGAGAGGGTAAGAGAATCCTAGAGAAAGCAGGTTGCAGTCCGGGTAAGTCCTTGCACAAGCCCACACTACTTGTGAACATTGAGCAATGTGATTATTGATTGTTTTAATTATTCCAAATGTTGTAACAGTAGTCAATAGTTCTCTTTCTCTTTCAGTTGCCCAGATTATCTCTTTTTCTTTCACTTTCCTTTTCTAAAATTTCATTTATTAATCTAATCATCAGAAAAGGGGAGCATGAACAGTTGTTGCCAGGCGTTAGGAAAAAAAAAAACCAAAAAACAACAAACAAGTTTAAGAAGAAAAATTTCAGGAGTTGAGTCCAATTGCAAAGCGCATTTATTCTTTTATGGAACTCCATTTCAAACATTTGGCAGCTATGTATTCAAGTAGTGAACAAGTCAAGCCTATCTACAGACCACTGGCGCAGTGGAACATGAAGTGTCCCTCCAGGTTGAATGCACAGAGCTGCCAGATTCTAACTCAGGAAGCAATTTTCAGCACGTATGTTACAGACACAGGGACCTACCTAGCCAAGCTCACACTTGAGCATCAAGAACTGAGGCGAGCCTGTCGCTCCTGGAAAGGCTAAGGCAAAGTGTTCTTGCTGCCTCACTGCCTAAAGTCTTCGCTTTCTGGGGCTCTGCAGGCCCTGGCAGATGAGTTATAGATAAAAACACTTCCTCTCAAGGAACTGAGCCAAGCCTTCCGATGATTGAATTTGTTTGTGTGTCTCTCAAATCGTGATAGAGCAGGAGAGAGAACACATCCAAAGACGACTTGAGTGATGTCTGGATGTCACTCTCAACAGCTGAAGATGGAAGAAAATGCTCAGGCTGTTAAATGAAAAGGTAAAGGGAAGATAAAAAATAGAGGGCAAGAAAACAACAAAAGCACAAAAGGAAATCTAATGTTGAACAAAATGATTAAAACAATAACCAAAACAAGAGTTAGTAGTACAGTTAAGAGAAAAAAAAAAAAAAAAAAAAAAAAAAACTAAAGTGAGGATGCCTAGACTCCCAAAACACACCAACAAGATTATATTTATTTGAGGAAAAAATAAGGGGTTGGTAAGATAGCTCAGTGATTAAGAGTACTGGCTGTTCTCAAAGATAACCTGGATTTAGTTCCTAGCTCCCACAAGGCAACTAACAACTGTAGCTTCTGTTCCAGATAATCTGATGTTCCCTTCTGGCCTCTGTGGACAGAGGACACATACATATCTGCAGACAAGCATACATACACACAAGATAAATAAATCTTAAAAATTAATTCACAAGAGCTGAAACAATGATAACATGATATGCAAAAAGTAAAATGTCACTATTGAACATTGTAACACATGTTATAATATTTAGAAATAAACATCTGGTGGTATACTTTATATAAAGACTAAGCAATAATTTAGGTCTCAGTACCAAAGCTTTAAGAAACAAACACACACATCATCTTTTCTTTATCTCAGAAGTCATAATGTGACAAATAACTATATTATTGGCCAAAACTTTTAAAAGAAAAGTTAAATTAATACAAATTAGTTATAAAACCTAATCACACATCTTAAAAATCGTTGTCCACTGGTATATTTTTAAAAGCTGAAACAAATAGTTTACATCAAGAATGTAAGTGTATCTTAACACCAGAAATATAATAGTGTAAATTTTAATTAACTGAAAAATAAGATATTATAAGTGATTATCTTAAGGGTTATAAAACAAATGAGTGAAATTCTACAGTGATTTTTGTATTTAAAGATAATAATTAAATGTAAACCAGATAAAGTTAGGAAGAGAAGAAAATATTTCTGAGCCTGATAAGTCAATCTTGAAAAGCCTCAAGTAAATATCATAGACTTATAAAGTCCTAGGATCACCCCATGTTGGGTAGGATAAACACAAAAATGAGTGTCTGCTTCAGAATTTTACTCATAGTCTTAGCCATATAATAATTAGGGGAAGAATGTGTTGTGAAGAGAGGGATGGGGGCGTGGTGTTGGAGAAGGGGGACCAAAAGGAGTAAAGAGAGAAAGAGGAGAGGGAAGAGGGAACACATTAAAAAGCAACAGATAAAAACTTTCTTATTTTAAGAATATTACTTGTTCTATAAGAAAAAAAGAAAAACCCCAATACTCTATAGACAAGTTATTAGAACTAACAGGAAAATTCAGAAAGGCTAATCAATGCACAAAAATTGAATTGTGCTTCTCTTCATGTGAAACAAACAATCCTAATATTATTGCTAGCTGCACGATGGTTTGAACAGTCACAAGAGCTGAGGCAAGTACAGATACATTTGATTAGAGGTGAGTAGTAAGGATCTCGGTTGAGAGCCTAAAAATGTTGCTGAATGACAATAAGAATTAGAATAGAAAGATAAATTGCCAGGTTGGAAGAGGAAAGTAATTAATCCTTACCTCCATAGTTAGTGACTGGATTGCTGAAGTTTCAATCCAATACAACCTTACATGGCTCACAAGTTATTTCCAGAATACAAACAGCCAGGAAAGTTAGTGAGTTCAGAAGTGTACCAGGGGAGAAGCAGTTCCACTAGTTTCATAAACAAATGTGGAACCATTGGCTTTTCATTTTCCAGGAAATCAGGTTCCTAATGGCATAACTGCTTATCCTGTGGTCATGTGCCGTAAAGACAGATGGGATTAAACACCCAAATAGCAAGGAATAAAACGACAGTTTTAGGGAAAAATTGTTTATCTTTGTGATGTCACCTTTCTCTTAAGATCACCAAAGCATAAATCATAAAGAAAAACTTGACTTGGTGCAAAAAAGAAAGAAAAAGGAAGGACATGACTCTTCCCGGGTGTGGTGGAGGAGAAGGTTTATTGTATGTAAGAGGGACAACGCAGCCAGAAGCAGAGACATCTGGGAAAATCCAGGGTGAACAGGACCTTGAGCCAGGTCATGTGAGGAGAGGAAGGGGGAGAGGGGGAAAGCCAAGAGAATGAAAGGACAGAAACCAAAATGGCTGGATGCTATAGGGAAGGGTAAGTGAAGAAAGGGAAGCCCAGACCTTAGCCTGGAGAAGTTTAGGGTAGGGGCCATGGATTGCCAGCCATACCTTGTAACCCATAGGTAGGGACTGAGGGATGCTGGGGAGAACCTTGCAGCAAGGTCTGCTTTGTTATGTAAATGGACACCTTAGGTAGCCCTTTGTCCTGGATTTGAGACCCAACACTTGGGTGTTTAGCTTTATTAAAACTTTAAATGATTAGGAACAAATAAAATAAAAGCTAAATATAATAACAACAAACAGTAGGAGAAGGGTAACTCTTACCTAGAGTGTGTGACAAAGTCCTAAAAATCATTTGAAAGAGACAACCAATGTCAAACTGTCACCAGTTTGCTGAACAATCTCTCTGGTCAATTCCTACAAAAAAACATACCAATCAAATTTGGAATTCTTGATATACAAATTAAACCAGCCTGGTGCATGAAACAGCTTGGCAAATAAGTGAAGAAACAATAATATTTATAATTTGTTGAAATTATTTTAACAACAACAACAAAAAGATTGCAGTAGTCAAGTTGTAGGAACACTGTATCTGAAACATTCTAGAAGAGTGTATCACAGAAATGCACAAGGACTACACAGAACAGCTGTGTGGGCAATGTGTCTCACTTGTCTTCTGTAGAGGATTTGGTGCACATATACAAAAAGTCATCATAACCTTGATAATAAATACTCTAGTAAGCCAGGAATGGTGGTGCACATCTGTAATCCCAGCACTCGGGAGGCAGAGGCAGGCGGATCGTTGTGAGTTCAAGGCCAGCCTGGTCTACAAAGCGAGTCCAGGACAGCCAAGGCTAACACAGAGGAACCCTGTCTCAAAAATCCAAAAATAAATAAATAAATAGTCTAGTGTGCTGTATACTTAATAATTACATTTCAATGATATTTTTAAAAAGAAAAGAAAAAAAAGCATAGTATAACACATACAGGCACAACCAGTCACATGTTGGCACCATGCAAAAATGGCTTCTGTGCGTCCTTTCTGAGCACTTCTAGATACGGTGGGGTTGGTCAGCTTCTCAGGCTCCTCCCATTGGGTTAGAAGTTGCTGCTGGAGAAGGAAATGGGAAAACGGGCTGGAGGATCAGTATGTAGGCAGGTCTCACATTTGAAAGACTATATTTCTGAAAACCGAGGGACGGGTACACAAAACTGTTCAGATCTGACAAGCTAGTGGGAGTGCCTCCCATCGATTTTCTGTCTGATATTTCACGCAGAAGAGGAAGAAGAGAAAGCAACAGAGACATTCTCAAGGTGGAGTGGGGAATATAGATTTGTCGAGAACCCGGTGAGGCTCCTGGCGGAGCTGGCTCCTTGCTGAGTGTCCTCTGCCTGTGTATCACCTCCTGCCACTTTCAGTGAAATACACACTTCTGGATTCAGAGAAGAGGGGATGGAGGAAACCAGTATTTCCAGGCACACTCTGTTTAGGGGTGTGTGTGACTAGAATTTGCTTGTTGCCATTACAGAAATGAAAGGCATTTTCAGCTAGTGACTGGCCTGGTCCTCAGGAACCGTGGAGCCTGTGGCTAGTAATTGGAGGTCAAATGATGTCTTTATGAGAATCTTCCAAATCCCCGTGTTTCCAATAGCCTAAACGATTGAAACAAAAACTACCTAGGACAAATGAAGTGCCAAACAAAACGAAACAACAAACACCCCTTTTTACTTAATTATTTGAATGCTGTGTGGTTTTTTTTTACAATCTACCACCTATTATCAAGAGCTTTATGGTTATAGTAAATGCCTTAGGAAAAATATAAAGGGCCAGGAACATACAGGAAGGAGGTTGAGAGGCGGTCCAGAGAGATTGCATGATTTTGTTGTGTCAGGGCTTCAACCTGCTCGTTCACAGTCGGTTTCGAGGGTTTTCCCTACTGGGTGACAACATCCCCTTGATACCGTGCAGGGTATGAGTCAGGAGCTAAGTGATCCAAAGCTGTGTGATGAGCTGAAATAAGCAGATACAGAGGTTGCATAGCTTGGTAGTGAGAAGAATGACTTTTTTTGTTTTCCTGTTTTTACCTTTGACCCCCAAGCTCCACAAGTCAGATGAGTGATCTGCCACTGAGCTACAATTTGAGCTCTTAATATATTATCTTGAGACAGGACCTGACTGTGTTGTCTAGGCTGGCCTCGAACTCCTGATGTTCGTGCTGCATCCTGAGGACTTGAAATTATAGCTGCACAGTGACATTCCTAAGAGTACATGTTCTTGTGACTCAGAGATCCCATTACCTAGCCTGTGGCATTCCATATTGTACAGAAGAGTGCTAGGACCACTACTCAGTGGGGCATATGCAACTTGTCCTGGTCATGGGACACAGGAAGCAGTTACATCTATTACAGGTAGGGTAAGGATAACCTACCTTCTCATTCCATATAACTGCCTGATAGATATAACAACAAAACAACAACAATAAAACAACAACAATACTAGAGGAAGACAAGACTGCAGACCCAAGGAGTCATCATGTGGGTAATTCATTTTCAAAATTTTATTTTTTTGTAACTTCATGCACGTATGCAGTGTGTTTACATTGAATCTATCTCCATGTCCCCCATCCTACCTCCAAACTTTTCCTGGATGACTCCTCCTGACTTCGTGTCCTTATCTTTTTCTTGGCTCTTTTACGGAATCCATTTAGTGTTCTCCACATCCACAGGAGTGTAGGGCCACCACTGGAACAGCATAGACAATGTACCAATCATGACCTCATTCCCTCAGTAGCCAACACCTGCCCCACACCCCTCAGCTTTGGGAGAGACATCCATGCAGTGGTAGTAACTATCTTGACCTTGTGCAGGGACGACAGGGGTTGTCATGTCTAGAAGATAATATTTTACATCCATCTTTGCCACACTCTGGTTCCTACGGCCTTTCTGGCTCCTCCCCTGAGATGTTCCTGGAGCCTTGGATGTATGAGCATAGTACAGACGTCCCACTGGTAGCTAAGCCCTCCACAGTCACTCCTTCTCGGGGCTTTGACTAGTTGTGAATCGTGCATGCAATCTAGGAAGATGCTCAATCATTCAGAAAGGTTTGTAATGAGCTTTAAGATAATAAAAAGAATAAGATTTAGGTTGGTAAAATCCAAGCATTTGCTCAGTATAACTGTTGGTATTACTTCCCAAAGCCCCGGGTAGTCAACATGTCATTTCTTCTCTGTGCTTTGATTTCATTACCAGAAAAGAAAATAATAACGGCCAGAATTAATCTGGGTTTTTGGAGGATTCCAATGATGTATCAAAAGGCAGTTTATGAACTACAACATGCTGGTGGTGTCTCTGAAGCCACTTTGAGCCCCACTTCTTAAATAACTTCATGGTAATTACAGGAGGCAGGAAAAGAACAAACAAATAGCCACCTATAGTTATCCTTTCCCTACAACATTCTGAGGATGGCGCTGAGGTTCTTCTGGTTTTAACACATTTAGTTTCGGTGATTAAAATTGATTTTAATGTCTATTCTTCCTGTCCTCAAGATGAAGACGAGAGATACACCAAACAGGAAATCAGCCATAATCCCATTCCCATGAAGATCAGTTGCATATTTTTGCAGCTCTTTGTTTTCTGCACAAATGTAAATTTCTGCATGACATTCTGCATTCTGCTTTGTAAATATTCGCTTTTCCCTTTAAAATATCATAGGCACTTTCCTGAAGGCCCTAATTACAGAGCATCCTTGATTTTGGTAATGATAAAAAATTGAGTATTTGGATATCTGAGTTTATATTTAAACAATTCTCACTGATGCGCATGTAGATTATTTAATATTTTAACATGTATAAAACTGCAACATTATTTAGAGCACATGTGCATACCTGCTTGATTGTTTTCTCAGGAAAGAGTCTTACCGTTTGCCTTCAGTCATTACAGCATACACGGACTTTTAAGGTTTTTCATTCAGAGTTCAATTCATTTACTCAATTAACTCTAAAAATATTTTTATCTTTGTATTTTCTAATAAGGCTAAGTATTTACATTTCTACTTTGAAAAATTCCCTGTATATAATAAAATAAAAAAGTCAGTTAGCACCCTACACACTGCTGTCCATTTTGTTCACTGAGTCTTATAATAGATTCCAAGACTTTTTTCAGTTCCTCTCTGTTCTCTTTGTCCTTGAGGAGATTGATCCTTGTGTTGTTCTTTGAGCACCATGAAACCTGTACGACTGTGCCCAGTCCATACTCAAGAATTACTATTTTTGCACTTTGTTTCCCTACGATTTTATCTGTCAACACTGTCAAGAAGGTGGTAAAAGTTTGTTTATTCTAATATTTAAAGGGAGATTCTTCTTGTCCTTTTCCTTTTTGGTTTTTCGAGACAAGGTTTCTCTGTGTAACATCCCTGGCTGTTTTGGAATGCACTTTGCAGACCAAGGCTGGCCTCATACTCACAGAGATCCACCAACTTCTGCCTCCCAGGCTCTGGGATTAAAGGTGTGCGCCACCACACCTGGTGAGGGAAAGATTCTTTAAGATGAACAATCCATACTAAACTGTGAATGCCAGACAATGGATAGATCTCAAGGCATCCTTAAGGTTTAAGTTACTGTATGTTAGTGGTTCTCACCATGTGGGGTGTGGCCCCTTTAGGGATTGCATATCATATCTCCTGCATATCAGATATTTACATCACAATTCATAAAAGTAGCAAAGTAACAGCTATGGAGTAGCAATGAGATAATTTTCTGGTTAGGGATCATCACAATATGAGGAACTGCACTAAAGTGTTGCAGCATAAGAAAGGTTGAGGACCACTGCCTTAAGGTGTCGACTAACTCAGGCAGCTAAGAGCCATTTCAATAAGGAATCTTTGAGGTGAAAAGTTTTCTCTGTTTTGCATACCAAAGGCTAGTCCCCTGTTATACAACATACCAAAGGCTAGTCCTCTGTCATACAACGTATTTGGCTTGTATGTATTTTAGAATTTATAACCATATCCTCAACTGTTTTCAAATCCACTACTGGAAAAATCCCTGCAGTTGATTTTCTGAGCATTTAAGGTATGTATAGGCCAGGATAGCTCTAGTCAATAAATATATTGATTGCTTTAAGCTGTTTATAGGAAGCAGAAGTTACATTCAAGAGAGTTATTTCTGATGATAAGTACCAACCTCTTTTGTCATGTATCACATGCTAATTTTTATCCAATAAAACAAAGGCGATGCAGTCTACTATCCATGAGCTTTACTATTCAAAAGAACCTATATAGAAAAAGAATGCCAAAAGCGGGACAGAACAGTGGCGTGCACCTTCCATGGCAGTTGCTGTGTTTCAGTGGCTGAACTGCATGCTCCATGTTGTCAGGTGTGAATGAACACTTCAGTGCAGCTGGCTGCATTGCTTCATGCTTTCCACCTGGAATGGAGAACTTAAGAAAATTGTCCTAGAACTTATTTTTATCAGCTCCTAAATGTGTGTGTGAATGCACACACACACACACACACACACACACACACACACACACACACACACACATTGTCTCTCATTTAGTATGACACACAGCAAATAAGATCAATAGTGATTATTTCTGATAGATGTAACTTTTGGAGATTTCATGCCCACTACAGGCTAAATTTCATGCCAGAGGATGAGTTGTCTCAGCAGGCAAAGGCATCTGTCCCTAAGCCTTGGGATCTGACCTTGACCTTGAGGATATACAGAGTGAAGAAACTGATTCCTGAAAAGTATCTTCTGACCACACACACACACACACGCACACACACACACACAAGAAAGAATCAATTTCTAGTTTAAAAATAGAATTCAGACCCTGCATTTGTGCATTGGTCATTTTTCTGGCCAAGCATACATCTTGTGAACATTCATCTTAGGAGTCTTTTGCTCCCTTGTTTCTGGTTGGTCTTTTGAGTCATTGTTGAATCGTATTTATGTCAGTTAGTTCTGGGAATTACAGAATGTATGCTTTTGGGGGCCTGGACATCACTTGCTGCTTTTGTAGAGGACCAGAATTCAGTCTGCAGCGCTCACCCAGAGGCTCACAGCGGTCTGTAATTCCAGCTTCAGGGTCTCCAGCACCCTCTTCTGGCCTTTGTAGGTACTTCATACTCATGATGCATTTACATATAAACAGGCGAAACACTCATATACAGAAAATAAAATTTAAAAAGATGATTCTAAAGGGCTGGAGAGATGGCTCAGTGGTTAAGAGTACTGACTGCTCTTCCAGAGGCCCTGAGTTCAATTCTCAGCAACCACATGGTGGCTCATGACCATCTATAATAGGATCTGATGCCCACTTCTACCATACATGCAAATAGAACACTCATAAAAACAAACAAACAAATATTTTAAAAATAGGCTTTTAGAAATCCTATTCTTGTCTTTCAAAATGGTGCCAGGAAACAGAGAAACTTTTTATTACAGCATCTGAGAATCTGGAGCGTAACTCGATGGGGTGGTGTCAACTTTAACATAGGAACATGATGGTGGATCCTAGGAACCCATCATTCCCAAGCTTCCAGTGTCTAAATCATGTTCCTGAGGCTCCTGCAACATGGCAGTAATGCCCCTGGATATTTCCTTTGTAGGTAAAAAAAAATAGCATTATCTCATTTCAGATAAATAAATGGGGGATGATTGAATATGTAGCTGAGGGCAGAAGAGTGGATGGGCTGGGACCCCACCACAAGGAAATGAGGTTGCATCAGTGTGGCCATCCAACTCCATCATGATGTTGTCTTGGATCAAGGGGTCAATGGCTGCTAAGGAAATGGAGGTCCAGAAGGAAGAACAGGAAGAGAAGAAGACAGCAGGAGAAAATACAAATATAACCATCCCTCCGTGTCTGCTGGGATGGATCCAGGATCCCTTATGGATGCCAAAATTTGCAGACACTCAAGTCCCTTGTCTGAAATGGCATAATTTTTGCATAGAATCTATGCATATTTTCTCATATAATTTAAACCATCTCAGATTATATACCATGCCTAATATAACATACACAGTCTATAAATAACTACTATATTCCTTAGGGGGTAGTGACCAGCAGATAACGTCTGTATGTGTAATAATGACACTTTCATTCTATCAATATTGTTCCCCTATAGCTGGTTGAGCACTGAGTATGGAGACTGACAATAGGTGCAGTGACATTTCATGCTTGTTTTGATGGTAAATGAATTAAAGAGTCCAACTTTGTACGATTATCTTTTTCACTTTTCCCCCAGTTTCAAAACCCTAGTTTCATTTTACTTCTAGCCATCAATTCCAAGTGCTCTGGGCTTCAGTTAAGTGGTATAGTTATTTCTTGTTTAATATAACAGACATTTGATGGCTAGGAAATGTGTTGTATTATGTGTTTTGTAAATAAAGTTATGAACAGACAATTTTTTGTTCTTAGAACTCAGCTTGCTGGGAAACCCATCAGACAAGTGAAATGAGTCTTAGTGAATTCTGGAAGGAAGCACGTAGCTTGGTTGCCTACCACAAAGCACATTACAGGGAAGACCAACCTAGGGATGTGTCACCAAATGTACCACAATAGTGAAGAGACAGCAGTGTGGGAGACGGGAAGTGAGGGAGGAATGACAAAGACCAGCCGGAAGAAGGAATGGGTAAGTTGGAAAAGGAGATATTGACAACAAAGTCTCACTTTGCTCCAATGTCAATGTATTCTCACTAAAATTTCAATGAGTTTTAACAGCCACAGAGAAATATCTCTTTCATAACCAGCTACCTTGACAAAGCTAAGAAGCTTCACCCAAAGTTGAAATGCCCCGCCCCATACTCACACTGATGCTTTATTACAAAAATTCCTCAAAAGCATTGGGTACCTCCAGGTGGGCGTCACTCGAAGTGCCTATTTCTCTTATGTGAGTTGCCAGCAAACACTGCTGTTTACCTTTTACTTACCTTTTCAATTGTCAAACTTCCAACATATTTCTTTCAGAACAAAGATATCATAAGACAGAACCCTTAGATTGCTCAGGACTTTTGAAAAAAAACTAGTAGAAAGACATGTTTGTATGAAATCCATTTTTTTCCTTCAATGTCCAATGATGGAATTGTAACTTTAGAATGAAGATAAATGATACTGTAGAAATCCTATGAGAAGCTTAGGGTAATAGATGACTTGGGTGTAGTTTTGCCCTTTTGATTCACATCATATTCTACATTAAATAGCAACTAATAACTAATTTTTCCATACCTTTTCTATTCAACAAATCCAACTTTATCTTAAGTATTTCTGCATTATATACTATGGTCTATGTGAACACTTCTTTTCACATGTGTTACCAACACTTCATCCCCTACCTGGCTTTAAGTTCATCTCGCCAATGGCAAATGGCTCTTGTTTCTTGCAGCACCCCATACTACCCTTGTGTGTGTGTGTGTGTGTGTGTGTGTGTGTGTGTGTGTGTGTGTGTGTGTGTATGCGTGCACGCACACTTGCATGTGTGATCTCATGTTACGCATGTGTGCGTATGTATGTGTGCTTGAATTTGTGTTCTCATGTGTGGATGTGTGTTTGTTGATACAGCAGAGGTGAGAGCAAAGGAAATGCCTTGATTTAGAAGGAACTAATACACAAACTTCAGTGGCTGTTTAATTTATGTAAATAAAGTAATCTAAAAGCTTTTGATGGTTCAAACAAGCCTTTATTTCTTCATATACTTACCAGGAAACCAAGAGATTATTTTTCTAGAAAGAATTGGGCTGGGTTTGGGCTGGGTGCAGTAGTGTGCTCCTGTGATCACAGCACTCAGGGAGGCAAAGGCAAGTAGATACCTGAGTTCAAGGCCAGCCTAGTCTACAATGTGAGTTCAGGGCAGCTTAGACTACACAAGAGAAACCCTGCCTTGAAAACACACACACACACACACACACACACACACACACACGGTTGGATTTAAGAATCCAGAGATAAAATCACTGTGTAGAAATGCAGCAAGCTGAACATAGGGCCCTGCCATCTGTCTTATTTTCTTCCTGTATATTTTATCTTATTATGGACTTATTTACTAGACATTGTCTTACCATACTTGAAGTTAAATCAAATCAAGTAAAAGGAAAAAGGAGGAATTAAAAAGAATCAGAATATTCGCAGGTACACTGCTTTATGAGTCACTGCTGCCAATGGAGCCTGACTTTCTTGGTCATCCTTTTGGGCACAAACCGTTCCCATTTCTTGTACTATGTGATGTCAGGGTGGCAGGTGTACAGGGCCCTTGAGCCCTGGTAACTGTGATTTCTTGAGGATACTACAACTTAAAAGTATGGGACCCAGAAGAAGGAAAGAGAAGAGCTGGGGTGCTTGGAGGAGACTGTCTGGAGACAGAAGAGGAAGCTGAGGTGGGACTACAGGATCAGTAGGATGGCCTTGAGGAAGGGAGACATTTTGTTGTACTTCAGGCATGATGCAAGCCTCCGGGGAGGAGGAAGGGATCATTTCTTCTGTGATGAAAGATGCAGAGTGTGGGGATTAGCTCCGACATGGCTGTTGTACTCTATGAAAGCACTTCGTGTCTGCTCAAGCTTTCGAGATAATATACACCGTGAACGACAGCACAGGAAAACATAGACCAACACAAAACTACTCTTAGGACTCTTCCAGAATGTATACAAAGCCAAGTCTGCTTCACATGCTCACTGGTCCAAATAAATGGGTGGCGTTTTCATCTTCTCTCCGACCCCATCTAGTCTTAGTCCCTTGAAGAAACTGTTCTTCTCCTGGGAGCTTCTTATAACTCTGTTTCCCTGCAATTCCTGTAAGACCGGAAGTAAAGCCCAGGGAACCTAGAGGTGCTGAATCAGTGGTCAGAGGCCCTGCTGATACAGTCCAGGAAATACTTGTTTTTACAATTGGAAGGCACGAGAATTCCACAAACAATCCCTCTGTCTATGCCCAGAACATACTACACTCGTAAGTATACAGGGTTACCTCGTCCCATGGCTTATCAAGGCCAGTGTGAGCAAATCCTGACTGGATTTTATATTCTATCTGTAAGTCATATGCTAAGATAGCAGAAGACAGTAGAAGTAGAAGGCCATGACATTTTTTACAGTGAATATATATACACATACATATATGTGCATGTCTGTATATATGTGTGTTTATGTATGTTTATATGTATTATATGTATGTGGTATGGTTGGTGTATGTGTGTGTGTGTAGTGTGCATGTACGTGTGTGTATGTGTGTAGAGTAGATAATCAAGGAAAAACCATATACTTCTCAGCTGAAAAAGGAAAATGAAACGACGGCTCAGTTCCCCCCCTGCGACCCAGTTTACTGTGCGATGTGGGTTCTCTCTGTGATATCACACTGCACAGTGTTCCTCCCGGTGTCTGCAGTGAGGAACAAAGCAGATGCTCAGGAATCAAGGCTGTGGGTGGACAAGAGTGTGTCTCCTCTTGATAACTTAGAGAAGCTATCCTGCTAGGTTGATTGCCCCACACTGTAAGGAGAATTTAACCATCCGCCATGCCTGCTCATGGTCATGTTTTGTCCCCTCTCACTCAGGAAATAAAATCTTCCTTAATTGAATGCAGAGGACCAAGGCTGATAGCCTGGTGAGACAGGGAGCTCTTCCCTGGCACTGTGTGTGGGCGCACAGATCTCCAGTAGTCACGAGCCACTTCTTTTAGTTTTGAATCATCAGTGTCTTTGCTACTCTTTCTTCTTCCTTCTTTTTCTACTATAATGACTTTTTATTGTTCATAAATAATTCTGGGAAGAAAAAAAAGGAATAGGTTAATTAATTGGTGATGGCATCAATCAATACAGAACTTTTCACTGTCATAAAATAATGTGTGGTCTTTTTAGACAAGTAGACACTGATGGTTAAAGTACCAGAAGGAGGCAAGAGTGAGTTTATCATAGTCTTCATAATCAGAAGAGGAGGTAGTCAGCGGGCTTCTAGGAAACTCATTAAATACCTCAGAAAAGACTTTCAGGATATAGCAATAGGAAACTTTGCATTTCTATTTTGGAAGGAGTATGAGAAATAACTGTGTCTGATGAATAACACAATTATAAGTTTTCAGTCATGAGTCTTATGTCTGGCCCAGTGTGCTGTGTATTCTCTATGTATTCAGAGGGTGGATTATTGGAGGGTAATGAGAAAATAAATTAGAAGGCCACTTCACCAAACACTTACGATGACACAAGTAGTTCCACCATAGCCCAAAAATGCTTTCTTCTAGCCCTCTCCTTTATTCTTGATAATTTTA
Organism: Acomys russatus; assembly: GCF_903995435.1. Classification (NCBI taxonomy): domain Eukaryota; kingdom Metazoa; phylum Chordata; class Mammalia; order Rodentia; family Muridae; genus Acomys; species Acomys russatus. The sequence continues at coordinate 55,376,578 of NC_067156.1, read as the reverse complement.
TACTTGTACATAGTGGAATATAGTCACATCTAGCACCCTCGCTCTTCCCGCACGTGTGCCTACCGCACTCACGCCAGGATGCTTACCGAAACAACAGTACTGGCCATCCTATGGCAACAGTACAGAGATGGTCAGTGGGTTTAGGTGTGTCCATCTTCTGAAATGGGTGGCTAGTGGTGAGCTGATTCATCCATCTTGAGATAGCCCCACAGGCTTGGTCAATGGCTCTGTGAGTAAAAATACTTGCTGCTGAGCTTCATGCCTTGAGTTCAATTCCAGGGACTTGAATGGTGGAAGCAGAGAACTGACTCCTGTCACTCACTTGTCCTCTGGTTTTCCACAAATGCTGTGACACATGCAGCCACCCCACATAAATAAATGTAAGCCATCTTTCTTGATGGGGAATCTCATAGATTCTCTGATCACTGTGCTTTCTGCCCTCATACAAAAGCAATCATTTTTACAAAGCCTGCCTCTGGTTAAGGGTACATTAGAAGCTCTAGATGTGTAAGGCAAGATGCCTGGGAAAGTCCCCTAGTGAACAGTACACACAACACCATGCCAGTGGAATAGCAAACACAATACGGTGCCAGCCAACAACAGAAGGACACAGATACGTGCTGGGGTACTCAAAAGAAAGGGACAAGGAAGGAAACAGTGCTCCACTGATGGCCTTTAAAGAAGGAAGGATTTCTGTTTGGTTTGCAAGGAGTATTAAAGAAAAGAAGAAGAAGCATCCAGTGAGGAGAAATACGCATGCAATGGCCCAAACGTGGGGCTGTAAATGGCATTTAGGAGGAAACCAAGGGACCCCTGCCCCCGCCCAGTCTCAGCACAGCAAGGGAACCACACCGGAGGAGCATAAACAATTTTAGTACCAGCTTGGGATGCTGGGCTCTGTTAAACGAACTGCATGACTTTGAAAGTGCTTACAACTCAATTTGGATGGTTTTCTTCTCTCTCTCTCTCTCTCTCTCTCTCTCTCTCTCTCTCTCTCTCTCTCTCTCCCTCTTTCCAAATCACCACATTAGGTTCAAGAATGTGGAAGAAGCTTAGGAGAAATCCGTGAACCTACTGGTGGTGACAATTCTCCTTACCACAGATCATCAGGCAACACCTGGGAGAGGGGAGAGAAAGTATGCCAAGATCCATCCACTCCTCTGTTAGCTCTGCCACAGTCAGGCTATGAGTGACAGCCATAGAAGCCGGGCTGGAAAGCACCAGAGACTGCGATTACATCACACACCACAGGACAGCCCATTGTTCTATTACCAGGCTAACGATCCCCCCCCCCCCCCCCCCTTTTTCCGGAACTACGGGAACTTCAACAGAGTTTCAAATGCCTCCTATCTCTTGTCCTCACAGCAACTCTCTTAAGTAGGCAAGAATTTTAAGTTATAAAGTTATTTCAGGGTTCCCAATTTTCTGTGCAGTTAATCCCAGTTACATATGCAGTATTGTTGTAAAAATTATAATGAACAGTTTGACCTTTTCTTTTCTTTTTTCTTTTTTTTTTTTTTTTTTTTTTCTTCTCAAAATAGTTTAAAAATTCAGGACAGGTTGTTGAAATCTCTCCGAAAAGAGGGGCTTATTTTAGCATTGCGTTTTCCCTCAGATTAAGAACCTCAGTTCCGCATCAAAATAAAAGCTCGGGTGCCACGAAGAATCATTTAGAACAAGGCGTCGCATCTTTAACGCTCTTAATTACGACCAGAGAAGACGGTGCACTTGGCAGTCCCTGGAGAGCAGGCAGGTTATCTGCTGCATGTGTTTATTTATCTAAAACAATTTAGCAATTTCCAACCGTATCAAGTCTGGTTCGCCTGTCGTGGGGCATTTTCCAGAACTCTTTGACTCAGTCTCCATCGGATTTTCTTTTTGCTTCAACTTAATCTCCATGCAGGGTACTTTTTGTTTTTCTTGTTTCTGAGCCAAAAGTTGTCCAAACCCTCCTGAGTAAATGAAAACAGAATTCGGTGAATTGCATGCTTAAGATTTTGGTTGTCTACACACTATCTTCATTGGTATGAAGCTCAGACCCTTCTTATTAAACACTGTTAAATATTCTCTTCGTTTTCAAGATAAATATGAGCAAAAACACAACTAAACATGTACTGTATTAAAATCATTGATTCACAATATTTAAATTTTCAGCTAGCCTCCAATTAGCAGGCTTTCCAATATTTGAACAGACGACCATTTTAATGTAATTACAAACACATTTTAGGCATCTAAATTTTTTGCATAATTAGTTCCCTATTAAACTATTTATGTAGCCCTTTTTCCATCAGAAACAGAGAAAGCAGAACAATTTTATTCCTTACTGTTACAATAATTAACTATGCAAGTAGAACAGCATATTAATAGAGTATAATTTGTTTACATTTAAAAGAAAATTGTGTTAGATTAGCATAGCAAAAGACTATTTCCATATCCAGGCAGTAATATGCAGGCCTAATAGCAATTTACAGTGTAGTTAAAGAATATTATTAATAAAGTAATACAGCGTAATTCTGTTTGCTCCACCATATTTCACAATGTCCTTAATTACAGCTAATTCCATCGAGACTAATTTGGGTGTTATTAGGCAGTAGACACAGGAATCTTAAATACAACCTTTGCTAATAATGAATTTAGAAGTAACCATAGAACCTGCTCTTATACATCATAGGTACATGAGAAGCATTTGTCCTTTTTCCCTGGGGTAAAGTCTGTAAACATCTACATATGTAATTGATATTGAAACACACGCTTTCCGAGATCCAAAATATTGTTGCCTACTTCATGAAAGGTTTATTGTAAATAAATACAGTTAACTGAGACCAGGAAGATAATGGTAATTGGTGACAGTTTGGATGGATAATCTAGAATTTTCCTAGGTGAAAATCTCCGCATATGAATGGCTTAATGTTTTCAACTGACTAGTGGTGGTGGCTAAACTACAGGACATTCTAGTGTTTCTCCTGGAGGTAAATCAGGAATCATTTTTCATTAGCAAATTCTATTATTTCCCAAGGTTCTGTTGAATCACTTCCATCATGTCTTTAGTTAAATCAATCAATCAAACAAACAAAAACCAACCAACCAACCAAAAAAACCAAGCTGTTGCTATGTGGTAAATTTCATCTAAGAACACTAGATTACCAGTCTACATTGTTACTGGACTGTAATCCTAGCTCATCTCACTTTAACTATGTGTGCTCACGCTACACTTCTCATGGAATGGCTAACAGTACACTAGATCCGGAAAGCACGGGCGCTTTTCACGCTTTGTCTTCAGTCCTCGGGGCATCTCTTGAATGAACATTTTACCTACTTTCCAGATGATGAGGAAGCTGAGCCTGAAGATGTCAGTTGATTCCCTTGAGGCCACAGAATTATGAGTCTATGAAGATTCTGAGATTGAACATAGCCTGAAAGCTCACACTGCTGTTTCAGGATGCCTTAGTTCTATTCAAAAATGGGCTGAGCAAAGAAAGGCACAGCCTAGATTGGTCCTGTTTGGTGGTACTCAGGTAATGCTATGTTCCAGTGTTGAATTAAACATATATGTAGATAGTATGATACATGTAGCCATTATCTACTCACATAATGACTAGCCTTTCCTTTTCCTCATTACTTTCTTAGGTTAGCTTGTAAAATAATAGATTTTATTATGACATTTTCATACATATGTACATTATTTTGTTTTAATTTATTTGTCTCTTGCTCTGCACTGTATGGTTAAAAAATTTCCTCTAACAACTATGTGAAAGTCAATTCAGAGCCGCCAAAAGATAGATTTTTCTACATTATCATTCACATTACTACTCTTTCTTTTCTTTTTTTACTTTTTCCTTTTTCTTTTTTAATTTAATTTCATTTTTTGGCTTTTCAAGACGAGGTTTCTCTGTGTTAGCCTTGGCTGTCCTGGACTTGCTTTGTAGGCCAGGCTGGCCTCGAACTCACAGCGATCCACCTGCCTCTGCCTCCCGAGTGCTGGAATTAAAGGAGTGTGCCATCATGTCCAATTTACTATTTCTTTCCTTAATTTTGTTTAATTTGTGCTTGGATGTGTGTGTGAGTGCATGTGTGTATGTGTACATGTGTGTGTGTGTGTGTGTATGTATGAAGTTAATTTGGTGAATCAGTCTCTGTCTCTGTGTCTGTCTGTCTGTCTGTCCTATGTATGTCTCTCAAAGGCTGATCATGGGTTGCCAGTCACATTTAGCCACTGAATCTTTTTCCCAGGAGTGTATTGTGAAATATGAGTGATGTCTCTAGCTACAGTTTCAAGTGTTGAGAAACAAAATTCTCTTGTCTTCCGACTGACCAAGGATTTTTATTGATTACCATAAAAAAAGGAGAATCATAACACTGGTAATACTTTTTTTCTAAAAGTGTTTAAAATATACAGTTCAATGCTTCCCATTCAGCTGCTAGTGAACATTTTGAGCATCAGCTCGATGCTCAGACTTCACTAGTCTGGTCTATTCCCCAAACAGCCTTCACAGTTTGTAGGTCAGGATGGTGTTATCCCCCTGCACATCCACCCCATCAGGGGATGCTAAGTGGTTCACCTTTCATGAGTGTATACCAGTTAGATAATGGTAAAGGAAGCAGTAGAGCTACGCAGAAAAAGATGCACTGGGAACATGTCACTATATATGGGATCCAAAGTCCAAGACTGTGATGCTGTCACCCATTGCCATGTGCGTGTGGGTAATTCATGACCTTTCAATAGAACTTCTTGCTCCTGTTGGCGTGCCTCACCCCTGTACCAGACTAGAAACATCGCCAGAGCGTCTAAGAAACAGAGTTAAAAATTCTATATTAATTGAAACATAAGCAGCCACAGGTGGTTAACTGACAACTGATTGCGACTCCAGGCCCCATGAATAAAGTAAATGCTCTAGCTCAGGGCTGTGGACATAAGAGGGCTCTTGTGTGTATGATTTGTAAACCCTACACCCTCTCTTAAATATTTCATTAACAAAATAACAGCAGTAAAGATGATGATATCATTGGTGGCCAGTGCTCACACACAATCGACGAGATAGGAAATCCCAACACTTAGCTTGAGCGTTAGACCAGACTTGTAGTTTTCTGCTTTTGATAGTTGTGTTGATCTGTGCTTCCGTGGTTTCTTGGGGCAAATGGCAGTCAACGCACACTTAATTATCTATGCCAAAAAAGGACCAAGTAGATAAAAATGCAGGCAGACTAGAGAATTTGATTCTGTCTGTAACACTACCATTAACTAACTTTATTAACCCTGTAATCCTGGCTTCCCTTAAAGCTCCAGAACCCCATGTCCTGTAAGTTCTGACCAGGGACAAAGTCTTAGTAGTTTATAAGATCACAAAATGTTATTAAGAAGAAGGGCACCAGAGGTCTTTTTATTTTCTAAATCAGAACACTGAGGGCCACAGATAGTAAGTGACTTGACCATGATAGCTTGGCTAGTCAGTGGCAGAAGCAGACCTAGGGGACAGGTCACTGTCTCCTTGCAACCACTATCTGACAAATCAGGGGGTAGGAGAGAGTCACTGCTTAATGCCATTGAAGATAGGTAATACTTGATGATCACATAGCCCCACTGGATTTAATCGCAATTCTAGAATAGCTGTATAAACCCTGCCATCATTAGCTTAGCACCACGAGGTAGATTCGTTCATGAAGCACACATTCGTTAACTAGCTGTGCGGTGGGGCTTCCATGTTTGTAAACAAATGGGGCTGGAGGAGCGGTTTTCCAAGGTGCCACCACCTCTGAATGTCTATGGCTGTACCGCCCTTGCACTGGCATTTAAAAATTGCAGTTGGATGCCTCACTCAGTGGTTGCTACAAATATTTGAAGAGTAAAGATGCACACATGTGCAAGCCACATTTTCCTGCCTGAGGAGACTGTTGTCCATGTACATGTTCAGCCTCCTTGTGGGTCTATCCATTGGTACTAAATGTCTGGGACCTCCAGATAGTATGGCCAGGGTAGAGAAGCCTTCTCTTTGGACATTAAGAAGAAATCTGGTGATGGCCTATATTTTGGATTGTCTAGCACATCTCTCTCTTTTTCCTCTCATCAATTTCTATTTTTTATTAACTGTACATTTTAAAGTTCATGCCGCATGTACAATAAGTACAGCATTCTGAACATTAAAGGATACATGTGGGAAGATAGTATTCCACTACTAAAAGGATCGCTAAGCTTTTTGGAAGGACTGATGGGTTTTGTAGGGGGCATTGAACACTTCCTGACAAAGCTGGGAAGTTTTAGAAAGGCCAGAGCAAGATGGCCACCCCACCAGTGTTCCCAATGAAGGCAAGTCCTAGAATCCTTGGCAGTTACCACTGAAATTAATTTCAATGAGCTTGAGCAATACATTTTTAACATCTTCGTCCATTTGATATCTCAAGCAAATAAAACTTACCCTTCTGAAAATGGGCACAACAAGACCTGTGAATTTTACATCATTTCAGCCTCACAAGGAGAAGGACAGGGCCTGAGTAATAGACCTAGTTATGCAAGGGGAATAGAACTGATGTGGCAACTTCCATTTTGAAACCAGAGCGCTAAGAGGTATGAGGAAGATCGTAGTCCCAAGAAAAAAATGAACGATCGCTTGATGAAATCAATCTAGTAGAGAAAAATCACTTGAACCAGTTAAAACTCATCTGTCAACAGGCAAATAAGTGGCCTCCATTTGCCTCCTGTTCCAGGTCACAGTACGGACTGAGATGAACTAAAGGCTCTTGAGTTAACAGAGCCCGAACCAAGATGGCCCAATAGTTCTCTCCCCTCTTTAATTTCTATAATTTTATGTTTGGAGATAATGGTGATGCTTTTTATTTCTGAAGGGTGAGAAGCTCATTTCTACATCAAGTAAATTATATACATTCATTAAGATTTTCCACTTAAAATGAGTGACTCTTATTTTCCTTTGAATTCTGTTTGTGAATGTTCCTGCTATTGTGAAGCTTAATGACTTGCAAACCGTCCTCTCTTTTATTGAAATGACACAACATTGTTTTTCCCCTTTGTAACGTTTTATTCAGAGCAGCATATATTTATAAAGTAGCTATTACATTTAAGTCACTATTCAGAGCATTGTAGGAAACACCCTAAATAAGTAGGCGAGTCTGTGCCCACAAGAAGCTTAAATTTAAGTGTAATAAGTATCAGACAGCTGTAGAAACAGACAACATTAAATAGGTTCCACAAGACAGTTCAATACAAAAGGGATAATACAAGTATCTGATAAACGGGAATAATTTGGAAGATGAAAATAGTAGTTGGAGTGGGTCTTAATAAGGAATATATATGCTCATAAGCATTGAACATTATGTTTAAGGAAGAGTGTGATAACGAATGGCGATCTGTACCCACTAGATCGCAGTAAGGCTCCCACACAAGTGGGAGTGCTTTTGGGCAAATACAGAAAAGCAGTGATGACGAACGAGAGGTTTAATTTTTTTAATTAGTGGAGAGTAGCTGCAGGTTTCAGAGCAGAGACACTTTTTGCTCACACCTGTGTTGTAATGCTCTCTTGCTACTGGCTTCCACTTTAAATTGAGGTACGAATAGGAAAGAGATGAAGGTAGCAAAGGAAGATGAGAAGCTCAACAAAAGTACTCAGAACTGCAGGAGGAGGAGAGACAGACACCCTAGTCTCAGAGCGCTCAGAAAAGAGCGTGACCTGGGCTCAGGTAAAAAGCTGAGCACTGTAGTTCATGCTTGTAATTTCAATGTTGGGGGCAGGGTGGATGGAGAAAGAGGATTCCTGAGCCAAGTAGGCAAGCCACAGGTCCTAAGAAAAGACCTTTCTCAAAAGGTAAAGTGGCTGGCTCTTGAAGCACCATACCTAAGCTCTCTAGTTACCACATAAACACACACACACACACACACACACACACACACACACACACACACAAACACCCACCTGTACTCACATGTCCCCCTTAATTTGCAAACCTGCACAGTGCATGTATGTAGGCACACAACAAAAAATTAAAGGGAAGACATCCTGCGAGATGGGTGGCTACATTTTCATGATGTGGAGGGCATGGAGGATGGAGGTCAGAGCAGATTATGTGGCTGAAGCCTCATGACGGGGAGAAAATAGGTGGCAGAGAGCCAAGGAGGTTGGGGACAATAGACAGCAGGGGCATCTCAAAAAGCATATGTCTGTTACATTATTTGATATCCTTTTTTTTTTTTTTTTTTTTTTTTTAGTTTTTCTATCTAATGTTATTTTATCTTTAATTAAAATTGAAGGAAAGAAAAACAAAACAAAACAAAACAAACCATACCTGGAAAAAGGTGAGGATGATTTGGGGCATGAACAAAGTACTTTAGACAATTGTGTGAAACTGTCACAAGAAAACCATTTCTTTGTGTAATATATACTAAAAAAATGTTTGTGAAAATAAAATTCCTAGCAGTTTCTCAGCCCCGTGAATGTAGGGTTTACCTGTACTTCCTTCTCCAGTGATTTACCAGCACTCAGGAATGCAAGGAGGAAGGAGTCACGTGACACTTGAATGTCCCCAAAAGTATTAATAGAGCAGGTTAGTTTTTATTTAACATTGAGCAAAATGTCAAATAGCCTTGCAGAATTCCTGTCAAGACAACAGTCACAGATTGTAATGCTATAATATATATAATATACATTATTATATATATTATGATGTGCTATATTGTATTTTCAGTATTGTGTGAATGGAGTGAGCGCCTCTGAGAAGTTGCTTTGCATGGATGAGCATCAGGTTCATGGCTATAAGGCTATCCCAAGCTAATAGTACTGGGATAAAACAACCAAATCCCTCTAATTCAGATCAGATGGGAAGAATTTCAGGATTCTGAGACTACAAACAGAAAAGCATCACTGGCACAAGCGGAGACTGGTCCCTGACTGCTGTTTTTAGGTTGAAACCTTATCAGTTACGGCATTGGCAGGCAAACCCACAGCTCCCACCCCCATCTAATCAAATTAGAAGGTGTTTGCCACCCTTTCCCCAGCTAGCAGGAAATTAAGTTTCACTGAAGCACTTGGGTCAGGCCCTGAGTATCTAAGAAGAACCTCCTCGGGAGATAGGCTCGCAGGATTCAGTCACTCTGGTTCTCTGCGTCCTGATTACTTTTCTCAGGGAGGAGACATGTTTAAGGCAGCTTTAATATTCTGCACAGCTGTTCCAGTCTCAGCATCAGTATCACTGTGAGTCACGTGGTGACACCCTGCCCCATGTTGGTGGAAAATCTGAACAAAACTTGCATGTATTTTTTTTTTCCTGCGGTAATCAACAGCTCTACTTGTGTTGTTCTGACTGAGAAGCTCTGTAGCTATGGCAGACTGCAGTCTAATGTTGAGTGCAAGGACGAATCTGATTGGTCTCTCAAGCAATAGTTTTCTACAAACATGCATTCACACTTGCCCTTTATTTTGCTCTCCCCGGCTCCTTGACAGCCACTATTCAGGACCAGCACAGGTGTGGACTGTTGTTCTCTTTGCTGTTGAGGCTGCAGGACTCACGACTTTGGGTGGGGCACTCCTACAAGTCAGGTTCAACATGGTATGGAAACTGTGCTAGAATTTCTTCCTGGTTTAAGATGATCAGGTTCCTTCCCAGAGCCTGGATGTTTCTTTTTTTTGCTCAGATGTGTAATGTTGGAATTTGAACAGGCCAAAATGTGTAAACTACCACCAATGGATTCAAGAGACAGCGAATCACTTGACTCCCTCTTTCTAGCTTTATATTCTCCATTTTCCATCTAACTCCCTGTGACCTTTAGTGCTATCTAATAAAATAACATTTTAAATACAGGGATGGAGGGCAGGGGCTGGAGCAATGACTCAGAGGTGAAAAGCACTGCTGGTTCTTCCAGAGGACCCAGGTTTGAGTCCCGGTGCCCACATGGCCTCTAATGGTTCCAAGGGATCCAATGCCCTCTTCTGGGTTTTTAAACACCAGGCATACATGTGGGCAAACACACTCATACGCATGAAAAAAATAAACATAAATAAATCTAAAAAATCCTTTTAAAAATTGGGTATTCTGCCTAACCCCTGAAAAAGCCCCAAAAAACCAGTAGTTCTTGCCACCATTTAAACATTATCAGATTCCCCTTTTTGTTTATTCTATAAGATGTTACATGAACATTAGCTTTCATTTTGGAATTAAGGCTGAGTCTAACGAAGTCACGTACTATGTTAATAGAGACCCTTTCACTTTGGCAATTGAGATCAACTCCAGAAGCATCATTACTGAGCATTTCCTTGCCTCTTTCCGAACAGGCAAGTTCCTGAAACACAAGCAATTGCTATTGTACAGAGCCCTAAGCATCTGAAACCCTACCAACCTGAGCGGGCTAGGAAGTCTGTACTTTCTATTTTAGCTTTTTACAGTCTGCGCTCTGCATGCAATCCAAAGCTGCCTAGTCAAATGCAACCTTTGTACGTCCAAATACATTCCAACAGCTTGCTGCTGTGTCACAATTTTCACAGGGGCCCTGAGCATCTTGCTTTCTTTTGGTAGGAGACACATTTGCATTCATAAACCATTGCATGTCGCGCATTTAACCCTGTTCCCATACTCCTCTCCAAACGTATTTCTGACTGACCCCGCATGTCAGCACTAGGGCATTGTACAGTAAATAGACTGTTTTGCTTCATAAATCAAGCATACAAACTTATAGCCAACTTCAGCACTAAAAAAAAAAAGTCCCTGAAATAATATGGTCCAGCTGCAGGAGATAGGCACTGCATTCATAAAACCAGCTTTAAATTACTGACATTTAAATCCAGACTTGACAAAGCTGAGACCATTTTGAGGAACCCTGAGTAATCCTCATGAAATTCCAAGTTTTTCTTTTGTTGTTTTTGAAGGAGAGTCACCTTTAAAAGGGGGAAAAAAAAAAACGGCTAAGATTTTTGTCTTTGATGGTATCAGAGAGGTGCAGCGGTAGCCAGGTCACTTAATTGTGCGAGTCACTCTGCAAGTCATTTCCGGTTTTCATTGGGAACGTGCTCTCTGGGCCGTAGCTCTCCTATTTTATTGCACCAATCAGCAGTAAAATGCAGAGGTGATCTGGAAAATTCAGGTTTGGATTCCGTCCCCCCATCTAAGTCAAATTGACCACCAGCATCTCGCGGAGCACGTCCAAAGATAGAAACTACTTTTACCACAAGCAGCAATTTGTATTTATCTTTTGAAATATAAAAGAAAGAAAGAAACCGGAAGTCTTTACAGCTGGGTGATTGGTCAGACTTCCGGTGTTCACTGTCCTTTTTTCCTTTTCCTTTTAGCATTCAGAACTTTAAAACACGTACTTCCAGGGGTCCCCACTAAATTACACTTTGAAAATCACTTTTAAAGACGACTGACTTCCCAGGTGTGGGACAACCATCTACACAAACCTGCTGAAGCCAGAATCTCACTAGCCAACACGATTTTCTGAAATAAAATTATTTTATCTTTCAATTAAATTTAATTTACCTCACCTCTCAAAATTTTTGATTTTATTTTTTAAGACAAAGCTAAGTGTTTTAAGAATGTAATTACAAAAATATAAGACAAGACAAGGCAAGAATATGTGACAGGAAATGCTAATGTTTTTATTTCCTCTTCCATCTAAGTGAATTGAAATATATTATTAGAAGTATTTATCTGAAAAGTATAAAGTGAACTAAACTGGAACAAATCTCTCTCTCTCTCTCTCTCTCTCTCTCTCTCTCTCTCTCTCTTTCTCTCTCTCTCTCTCTCTCTCGTAATTTCCTTGTTCACTCAAGACAGAGAAGTGTGTGGAAGTAAATTGCTGCCTTCCAGAGTTCAACTACTTTGTTTGGGATGTAACTAGATCTGCAAGTTAACCTCAGGTAACACGGATGAACTAAAAAATAAAATTAAAAAAATGTTCAAAAATTTATGTAGTTCAAAATTTGTCAGATTTGTTGAAATGAATAATGTGTTTGGATTTTTGGAAGACCTTTACAAATTTTGAGCCTCCTGCAGCTCCATTTGGTGTAAAGACTTACACTATAAACAAGGGGCTCCATCTGTACTTTTGAAATAACTATTCAGTTTTCCATTTCAGTGCTCAGACAAAGTGACAAGACAAACTGAAAAGCAGAAGTTAGTGTTCGAAGAAGTTAAAGTGTAAACATTTAGCCAGTTCATCTGCTCAGAGTGAGACCGACCGAGTGCTCAGGAGCCCACAATTCCAAAGGAAGGCTCTAGATGTGCAGTAGTTAGCTTCTGGTGAGGGGAGGAGAGGGGGAAGGAGGGGCTTTTCGATCACCTACAAAATTACATCTGGGACGTCAGTCTACCCACCCAGAATTCCCGGTGGTCTTCGATCCTTTGCTACACTCCATAGTGAGGCAAATACCTATATTACTATTTCATTTATTTTTTTCTGCCTGTCCCTTTTTTCCCCTCAGAACTTCCGGTCACTTACTGGGTTCCATATTTGACAAAGAGGATAAGAAATCACATTTCCTGAAACGGGACTAAGGTGATAACAGCTGTTGGAAGCCTCTTTGAAAGGACTCAGCAAGGCACGTTATAGAATGCGGGTTGAGTCATATTATTTTTCAATTCAGCCCGACAGGAAATTACAGAGCAGCAATGCGCAAGGTTTTACGATCGGTGTTCTGTGATCTGCATGGAGCAGAAGCTGTCATTGTAAAGTAAAATTTAGGTATAAACGAAAGGGGACGACAGGGAGCTAATAAATCCAAGCTCTCCCATCGCATTTGGGATGTGTCATTCTCTTCATCTCCAAATCGGTTTTCACTAATACTTTCTAGTCGGGACCCGTGGGAGCTCAGTGGCCTGATCCTTGTCCCCTTCATGATGCCAGGGGACAAAACACCCCGCCCCGCCCCGGTTGGAGTGCAGTCTCTCTGCCTCTGCCTGGACTCTTGCAGTCCTTAAGCAAGACTCCCTCACAGGCTACAGTCTTTGCAGCAATTCAGTCTTTTTCTTCGCCACTCTTTCCATGCTCTCTCACTTCTGTCCTAATGCAAAGGTCCTGTTCTTGAGGCATTTGTGTGGGCAAGTGGGTCTGTGGCCTCCCTGGCTTTCAATAGCACATGTAACCTTTACGATGGCCAGCATCCTTGACCAGCCAGTAGATTGTGTGGTTTTTCTCTCCAGTAAGGACATGAACTCTCAGAAATTTTAAGACCTTTTTTTTTTTTTTTTTTGTCCCCTCTGGTCTGCCTGAGAGCATAGTAGTGGGCTGTCAAGAGTATTTGACCTAGCAGTGATATATTGAACAGAGATCTATGAAAATGGGTGAGTTGATACGCTACATTCTCAAGGCATCAGCCTTGGGTAAGATCATTTCAGTGACTGACAGATTACAGATCTGCTTTATTTTATTTTAAAGATGAAAACACAGGTACCGCCAAGCCTCTAAGATGTCGATTGTATTTTTTTTTTAAAAATCCTTAAATTTAATAAAGTTTATTTGTTACAGATATTCCATTAATATTTTTAGATTGTCTCTCTCTTGGACACATTGCAGTGTGACCTGAGTTCGTGCTCTTCTGACTATTTTCAGAAGCTCATCATATTAATACAGGCTTTAGCAGTTGGATTATCCCCACTCAATATTGAGAGAGAGAGAGAAAGAGAGAGAGAGAGAGAGAGAGAGAGGAGGGAGTGAAAGCTAGACTCTTTAATGCTTTTTTTTTTTTTTTTTGTGACAGTCCTAAAGTGTAGATACAACCACCTTCACTGTGTGCATGAGAAGCCAAAACTTCATAGATGTTGGAGTAATTGTTCAAGATCACCCAGAGGTATCCTAAGCATTCTTTCTATTTTCTTGTCTGTTGACTTCCGCCATCATTGTAGTCAGGGAGCATCAGCTTTGCTGGTAGCTGGGTCAACATTCTGCAACATCCTATTAGTAACAAGAGGAACGTCCGCAGCCTTTCTTTCCTGTGTGATGCTGTTCCTGAAGAGTTTGGGGAGACACTTTCCCCACATTGTGAGGCATCTCTAAGACAGGCTGGAGATCCATGACAGGGTAGGCTTCTGGGAGGGTATGGGGGTGACTGTAGCCGAGACCCATACGAGCAGCAGACATGGAGACCGAAAAGGCCAGCCTCTAATAAGACAGGACTCCAAGTAGAGGGAGGGAAACACCAACCCACCCAAAAACTTTGACCCAAAATTTACCCTGCCTACAAGATGTGCAGGGATAAAGAGAGAGCAGAGATTGAGGGAATGTCCAACTAATGCCTGGCCCAACCTAAGACCCACCCCATGGGAGAGAGAGCCAACCCCTGATACTATTAATGATACTTACAGATGGGAGCCTAGCATAGCTGTGCTCTGAGAGGCTCCACCTAGCAGGGGATCTAAACAGATGCTGAGACATATAGCCAAACATTGGAGGAGCACAGAGAACCTTGTGGAAGAGTGGGAGGAAGGGTAGAAGGAACCAGAGGGAACAATAGCTCCACAAGAAGGCCAACAGAGCCAACTAACCTGAGCCCATGGGGGCTTTCAGAGACTGAAACACCAACCAAGGACCATGTATGGACTGGTCCTAGGCCCTCTACACATATATACCAGATGGGCACCTTGGTCTTCATGTGGGCCCCCTAGTAAGGAGAATGAGGACTGTCTCTGACAAGGATTTTCTCACATGCTTTTCAACCATTTCCTTCTGGTGGGGCTCCCTTGGCAGGCCACTGTGGCAGAAGATGTACTCAGTCCTGATGCATCTTGATGAGTTGAGATGGGTACATGAGGGTGTTCCCATTTTCTGAGGGGTAAAGGAAAGGGGACATGAGGAAGAGAGAAGGAGAGTGGGACTGGGAGGAGAGGAGGGAGGGGACATTGATGGGGATGTAAAGTAAGTAAGTAAATAAATAAATATTTTTCTCCTTAATGGAATGAGGCTTAGTCTTCTGTCTCAGAATATGGATTTGCCTTCTGAACTCAACTAATACAGCGTGAAAGAATTATATGTTATTAGCACTGAGCCTGGAATCCTGGAGCCCTAAGAGGCTTGGAAGCTTCCACTTTCTCTGCTTGAAGCCATGTCTATATAAAAGGTCCAACTCTCTTGAGATCATCACTTTGTAAGGAAACCCAAGCAGACTACTTGAAGAGACTTTGTAGGAAGAGACACTCAGTCAGTCCATTTCAGCCATCACAGATGAGGTAACAGATGGGTGCATGAAGGAGCCATCTTGGATCTCCCAACAGAAAACACCATGTTGAGCAAAATAACCATTTAGCTTAGCTTTACCTAGCAAAAGAAAACGAATAGCAAGTAATTTGTTCTTCTCGCCTTAGACCTTTGACTTACCAAATGTTTTGTTGTGCAGATAACTGGAAGAGATGCTTAAAGTTTATATTCTAGTGTGATCCAATCTACTATTAGACAGATGTTATTGTTTAGGTGCAATTAACATTAAAAAGATATGGAAAGAGTGGCTCAGTGTCACTGGCAATGTATGAGTACTCCAGATCTACTGTGTGGGACAGAGTTTCCCTCGAACATCAAGTTAGAGTGTTGGATCTTAGTCATTTTCCCTTTTTCTGGAGCCATATATTAATTATTTATAAAAAATGTCAATTATTGCAAATACTTTGAGAAGTGAAGAAAGTTTCTGCAGAGCAGTAGGGAGATCTGTCCTAGTACAGGTAACCAGAGGCCAGGCTGTGTGATCAGATGCAAACCATGGTGGTCACCAGTATCTTATAGGCCACAGGGGGCACCATTATCTTATAGGCACTGAAAGGCCTTGGATGTCATTTATAAATAAGGGAAATGGGAAAATAGGTTCTTTGAGGAAGTCACTCTCATGCAACATGAGTTCAGCTAGGCTTTACAGTAAAGGCCTTCGCATTTGTTCCCAGATATTTTCTGTTTCTTCAGTTATGACTTCCCTTTCTAGAAGTGAAGCAAAGCAGAGTCAAACCCACTCAACTTCATGCTAAGGAGTGATTTTAGCATTGATTGTGGGAATTTATTGTGCCTTAACTTAAAAGATTTGGCACCCAACCTAACACAAAACTTAGTACATTTAAAACTCAAGTGTTCTAAAGTTCACGCTTCCTCCCTGTGTCACTGATAATAATATTTTACACATTTTAATAAGTAAATTATTGTAGTTTTAACTACCGAGTAAACAGCTTTTTTGACTCAAAACATTATCAAACCACCCAGACACATTGCAACTCTTTCATCCTTCCTGTTAACAACCCGGCCCTTGCTCCTCAAATTAAAAAAGAAACCTCTAAGAAGCACTTTACACGAAAATATGTCCCATATGGTTAGATTGGGGGTTCTTAAAAGGAGGGAAAATTAGAAAGTGTCTGACTTGAAAAATACCACCCATCTTTGGTGACTTGCTCTGATAGTAAAACACTGGAAGTGTTCTCTCTGTCTCTGTTTCAAGTCTTTGTTTATGTCTATATGCATATTTATCTCCAGAGAATCATCTCCTCAACAGTTAAGAATAAGCTTTATTTCCAGAACACTCTAGAAATCTCCATGCGGGTACTCCTCCTACCTGTCATGCTGGTCTTGGCACTCTGTCTGATGTACAGTTATCCTCCATGCCTTCATTATCTCCATCTATCCATCCATTAGTCTATAAGGCACACATGACTTATATACTTATTATATTCAGGACACTGACAACTCTAAATGAAATGAGAAGATGGCCCAGATGTGACCTCATTTGAAGAGCCTTGTTAGATGAACAGGGATTATCTTGCTGTAGAAGAAGATTGGCCCGAGACCAGTTCCTCTGCAGCTCAGTGGCTTGCTGCTTCATTACATGACAGCGATGAGGGCAGATACAGTTTCCTACTTGATCCTTGACTTACTGAACCTTGTCTTATTGCATTTCCAATTTCTGCCACTTTCCCTTTAGTTTGGTTTTCTGCATCTCTGCTCTCAGATATCTGTCATCTAGCACCTATAGCCATCTACCCATCTAGCACCTATAGCCATCTACCCATCTAGCACCTATAGCCATCTACCCATCTAGCACCTATAGCCATCTACCCATCTAGCACCTATAGCCGTCTACCCATCTAGCACCTATAGCCATCTACCCATCTAGCACCTATAGCCATCTACCCATCTAGCACCTATAGCCATCTACCCATCTAGCACCTATAGCCGTCTACCCATCTAGCACCTATAGCCATCTACCCATCTAGCACCTATAGCCAAATCGCTAGGGCAATTGCATAGTATGAGAATGTCGGTGTTCAACGTGGGCTACACATAGATTTACAGACGAAATACTCCATCTGCAGTACTGCATTTCCTGGTTTAAGTTATTATCACAAAGTATCAGAGTATCAGACTCAGACTACTGATAGAGATTTAATTTGGCTCACATTTTCAAAGGATCATGTCTAAAAGACAGAAAGACCCACTGGTTTGGAGAGCTGATGTGGGACAGCTATGGTAAGGCTATGCATTCAAGTAAGTGTTTCTCTTCTGAGGCAGTGAAAAGAGAAAGGGCAGCACAGTGTTATGCTCTTCCATTCAGAGACACATGCCCAATGGCCTGGTGAAGTCCCACTTGGTCATTCTTCTTACATGTGTCAACACTTGAGGACCGTGCCTTTAATATCACACCACTGAGGATGCCTATTCAAACGATAGCAACCACCTTTTAAATCACATTGATCTTCAGTGTGCCATGGGGAGAGCCACCCAGTTGTGGAAATAAAGCTGTCTTATTAGTAGATGATGCTCCATGAGGTGCATGCCAGCCACCATGCTAAGGGCATCATCATAAGCCTTACCATAGCTTTTCATCTTCTCATCAAACATGGCGGATAGACATCAGTGTCGTCACCGTGGTTCAGATGTAGAAACTGCAATTTGTTAGTATAGTTAAGTTCACTCAGCTAAAATAGGACTCAGTTGGAAGTCAACCTTATGCTATGTGGTTCAGAGTTTCTCTCCTACATATTCTGTTTCCTAGATCCAGACACACACACACACACACACACACACACCAAACAAAGTAACTACTCCTGGCTCTTATGATACTTCTTTCCCCTCTTTTGAGATGATCCCTGAGTCTTGAGGGACTGGTGTGTAATCGATGTGTCCTGTTTAGTCCTAGGTACTCCAGAGTCTCTTCCTATCTGTATTGGTTATCATCTACTATACCAAGCAGCTTCTCCGATGAGAGTTGAGAGATGCCCTGATCTATATGCATGAAGATAAGAGCACAGGCAACAGTTTAATGTTATGTCCATTTAGCAGAATAATAATATTACCTTAGGGCCAATGACCTAAGCCAGCCATAGAATTTTTGGCCTAGTTTACAGTAGCAGGCATGAGTTTGATAGACTCTTTCTGCTTCCCAAGACTGAGTTGCTTTATGCAGAAAGTTAGTCTTGAGTGATCTATAAAATCATTTAGCACTGGGTAGGTTGAATGGAACTAAGGAGATAGTTATTATCTTGTATTTTACCCTATAGTGCCTCTCAGGAGTGCATCTCTCTTCCAAACGAAGAAAGAAATTTAGTAAGATAACTAAGTAAACTTGATCAAGCTAGTGAAGCAAATCCAATAGTTAAATAAATGCCAGGAAAGGCATCCATGACCAAGGGCTAAGGGAGTCCCACAAGGCTGGCCTAGCTCAAAGAGATGGGGCACATGAGAAGAGGAGGGAGACATGGTACCCTAGAAATAGACATATAGCGATAGGTATGCATACTTTTACTTGAAAGTTATTTTTCAAATTATGTATGTTAAATGGTGTGTTATAAAAATGAGTTAGACCCTGTTTGCTAAGGGCTTACTTCCGGCAGGGGCAATATTTGAACACAAATCAGCATTATAATGACAACTTTACAGTTTACCCTGGAGACAGCAAGGGAGTTCGGTGTAAGTCAGGGAAGCCATCAGAGCTGTAAGAGGCAAATCATCTGGCTATGGAAAGGGACTTCTGACAGATACTCAGCAGAAAGGTTTGTAGACTCAGGTTCCCTACAGTACAATGTGCTCTACGGATATGGAGATTCCCAAAGGATAGGTTAGAGGTCTTTAAGAACAGAGCTATGTGTGAATGGTGCAAGCAGCACCCAGGCAGAGTTGTGGGAGTTAAACACAGATCCACAGAACAAGAAGAATAAGCAGAAAAGGCATATTCTATCTAAATGATACACATTACTTTTTCCTGTGTCAAAAATCTATGGATTTCTTTTTTTCTTAATTTCAACAAACACATATGGGATGTTACCATACATTGGACGCTTTGCTCAGCAGGTCACATGAAGGAAGCAATGTGCCTGGAATCCAAGGAAGAGTCAAAGAAAGTGACAAGTCTTAGAAATCTCTGTGGAAAGATTAGATCACATTCAAGGCACTACTAAACAGTGATGTGAGAAGTGCAGTTGCTTCTCCATATCTGTAGAATCCACTCTCATGGAGATCACACAGCGGAAATTAAAAAAAAATTTTTTTAAAGTCCATTGGTACTGCATATGTTCCTGCTTTTCCTCATCACCATTAATTATTTAAACAAGTTTGTTCAGGAACCCCTTTACATGAAGTACATGGCATCTCACATTACTAGTACTGTAGAAGTGCTTTAAAGACAACAGGATGGGGCTAGAGAGATGGCTCAGATGTTATCTGTGATGAGGACTTCAGGTCAGTTCTCAGCCTCCATGTCAGGTGGCTCACAATCACCTGTATATTCAGGTCCCATGGATCTTTCACCCTGGACTCCATGGATATCTGCCACTCACACATGTGCATGTATCCAGGTACACTTCCACACACATAATTAAATAAAATGAATCTTAAGGGGACAGGAGGCTGTTGTATAGAAAATACACAGCTACATGATATTTCCTATACAGGACTTGATATTTTGTTATTCTCCGGGGTTCTGAAACCAATCACAAATGGACACTGAGGAGTGAATGTAAAGGGTTAATTGATGTAATATCCCAAAAGTACTAAGGTGGGCAAAAGCTCTTTTTTCATCTGTGAGAAGTTTTTGCAATATAAACTAGTGTTGTTCATTAACACTGGGCTGCTGGATGGAGCCTGAAGCAACACGGAAATCTATTTAATGAACATACTGCAGACACGGGGGGTAGAGTCTTTACATTTAGTCATCTCTCCTGTATAAGCCAGTAATCACACAGTAATGCTGGAGGGTCCAAGAATAGTGGATGAGTCTAGAAATGAAAAGGTCGTAAATAGTTAACAGTCAGAGCTAGGGCCCTCTCTGAACCATTCGAGGCAGCCAGTAAATTGAACAGAGCCCCTTATGCGCACCCATGGAAACAGTCAAGCTGCCTCAATTTGCACAAAGTGCAAGGAACAGATCAGGCTTTCAGAGGACCCTGCACACGCTGCACATTGCGATGCTCTCACCTCGGTCACAGAGCCTCTGCCTCACAGCTGGGCTGGAGGAATTAGCTTGCGCACCAGAATATTAATGTCAGCATCTTTTATCACATGGGTTGGAGATTTGCAACCATTTGGGAAAAAAAAATCCACAGCACCAACTCTGTTTGTGATTATCTGTGATTTAGAGAAAAGGGGCAAAGTTATCGTTGAAAAGAAAGTCTGTTGTCGAATGTGTTGATGACAGTCTCTGTACAAGGGTGTGAGCTAAGATGTTTGGGCTGCATTCTTATTGTCAAGCTATCATGACGATGCAAATCAAAACAACAACGAAACCAAGAACTCTTAGGAGCTGCTTTAAAAAGAGAATAAAAAAGGAGTTAGGGAGATGGCTCAGTGGGTAAAGGGATCCCTGTGCAAGCATAGATCTAACTTCAGACCCCATGTTCCTGTTTAAAACCCTTGCGTGGCAGCATGCATCTGTAAACTCAGTGTTGGGTTGAAGATGTGAGAATTCTCAGAGCTTGCTGACCAGCCAGTTAGCCTATAGGTGAGCTCTGGCTTCAGGAAGAGACCTTGTCTCAAAAAATAAGATGGAGAAAAGTAGAGGAAGACACCTAAGGGGAATGTTGATATCTTCTCACATACGTAGACATATCTCTGTAGACATGTACACACACATGTATATAAAACGCACACACATACACACACACACACATGAGAGAGAGAGAGAGAGAGAGAGAGAGAGAGAGAGAGAGAGAGAGAGAGAGAGAGAGAGAGGAGAATGAAAGCATGCTTTGTACTTCCAACCATCCCTTATCTCTACCTCGCTGTATCAATCCAGGCCAAGAAGCACTAGACAGTGGCTCTAGTTTGTAGGTTGTTAATATGTGGACCCTCAGGGAGAGATGAGTGTACTGGAATAGGAGTAAACTAGGGTGAATTAGGACCACAGTTCACCTTGAAATGAGGTTTTGCTTGAGCCAAAATCAAGACTCAAAGCAAGAGAAGCCAATAAATGTTGTGGTTTTTCCTCCCAGTCCTAGGCTCCCAGAATAATGACTAATGAGGCTCAAAATATATTTACAAATACTGAGGCTCTTCTTTGGCTAGATCTGAATAACTTAAAATAACCCATTTATACTAGTCTACATTCTGCCATATGGCTAGTTTCCTCTGCTCAGGTACCAAGTGTCTGTCCTCCTTACATCTTGCCAGGTGACTCTTCCTTGCTTGGCTCTATCCCAGAATCCTTTCTGTTTGCAGGATGTCCCACCTTCTATTCTACCCTTTCCTATAGGCCATGTGCTTTTTGCTGACAGGTGATAAATCTATACAATATACAAGGTAGTCTCTCTACAAATGTTACAAGAGAAAAAGGCTGGCCTTGACATTGAGGACAAAGTCTTCAGTTGGAAATGTCATATAAAGTTAAGCCAGAGAACACCAAGAACCCAATCTCAAATCTTCCAGATTCTTACTTATATGTTACCAGGCCCCAAAGTCAATGCAATTCCTCCACATGTGTGGCAGATTTTGTCACAAGCTGTGTCAGAATCATCTACAAGTCTGCTGTCTATCCACGTAATTGGTTTATACTGACAGTTATGAACACTCAAAGACTGTGAATATCTGTTCGGATAAAACACAATTTCTATGTACTTTTTGAAATAAAAGACTTCAAAATGAAATCTGTTACAAATTGTCTTATATGAATAATTCTTTTCTCAAGATCTTAACCTAGTCCAGTTATTCATCGAATGTTTCATAAAGTACAATGCTTAGTGTTTACAGTCTATGTCATAATTGCTTTATTCACCAGTGGCTTACTAACTGTGCCTTTTGTCTCTGTAGATAGTCTACTTTCTATTTTCTTTCATGTTGCCTTTGCCTCAACTCACCAGTCAGAACCTTTGCTGGACTCCTCAGTGACCTGGAAAAACACCTGCATCAGTACATCTCATACTTTGCTTCCATGCATGAAAGGTTGCCACAAGAGACAGCGATCACATGTTCTGTGATACTTCCTGATGTACTCACACTAGGGGATGTGATCTTTTAGGGGCTGAGGTTTCTCCAGGCTCATCGTTGTGTGGAGACACTGTGGATGAGACCCTTCTCCCTCACGATCTTCCACAATGTCACTAAAGATTCATTGAGTGTGTACTACTTACTGGGAACTGAAGACACCGAATTGAGTGTCATCTGTTGTTAGGTGCAAAGAATGTTAGGTAAAGACAGGTGCAGACCAGATATTTATAGCCTGTCATGTTAGTGATGTGCACAGAGGGTTGACTATGAATAGGGCTAGTCTCTCTCTGTGGCAAAGCTTATCTGTGGAAGATTAGTAGAGTTCTGATGGTCTGGCCGCTAAAATGTCACCAAGACTTCACTCCTATTCTTCCTATTTTCCTTTCTTCTTCTATAACCAAATCCAAGAATTTACTCCAAATTCTATTGGTCTCTCTGGATATTTGACACAACTATTTATTTCCTAGACAACCCAGGCCAGCCTTATGAATGTCCTATCCATTCTCCCTTACATACCCAAGAATGTTTCGAATCTCAGTCACCTTCATGTCCTCAATATCTCAGAGGTAGGAAAAGCTACATTTGGAGGGTGACTGACTCCCAATTCTGCTGTGTGCTGGCTTCTCCTTTAGGGGTTTGCCAGGAAGCTTAACTCCTTCTCTCCTATGTCCTCAATCCATATTTTTATTATCTTTTTTTTTTTTTTTTTACGTTTTGGTTTGAAAGACACATGTTTCCCTTAATCTAAATCTATTCGTTCATGTGTTCAACCATTTTGCAATGGTTTAAATTCTTCTTTTCATCTTACTATGACAGGTATGAAATCCCAAGATTCTGTCTAAAGATCCAAATATTTGAAAGAAAAGGTGAATTGTTGAGTTTCCTAAGCTACCAGTAGCTGCACAATCATTGGATAACTGCTATATAATAAGCAATATGATAATTGTGTAACAGTGCTATAAGAAGCGTCACATAAATTGGGCGTTCAGTGTGGAAATGAATTGTCTTGGGGTAGTACGTATGACTTCTCCTCTCTGGTTTCCTCATTTGTACAATAAAAATAATGATATAAGCCAATCATAAAGATGCATCTAAATGATAGATCTAAATTCCCCAGTATAGTTTCTGCCATAAAATGACTTACAGTTACATAAATGCTACTTCCTGCCATTTCAGGAAGTAATAGTTAACAAAGACTGTGTAAAGTATCTCTTGGCCAATGCTTTTACCTCTGCTTATGAAATGTTTTTAGAGAACAACAGTGATGGTGGAAAAAAAGTGACCAGTTTACATATAGATGTGTAACTTGAGTACATATTTAAATTTAACTCATGTTTGAAATATTTCTTCACTATGTTAGGTTATACAGGTTATCATCTATGTTCACATAAGCAGAAGTATGTATTCTTAGTGTCCTTAAATATCTATGTACATATACTTAAATCGGTCTCATATTTATTTTACAATAATTAAACTATTTTATATTGAATTGTTGAAGTACACTTTATAGGAGATTCTCTTGTCTATGGAAGACCTTTTTACAGACGGATGCACATTATTGTCTGGTTGAGATATTGCTTTCCCTTTATACAACACTGTGGCTTGTCTAACCACCAGCATTAAAACTTGTAACATTCAGGCCCATGGAATCATCCAGGGACAACTGTTGCTAGGAGAGTCTGGATGAAGAAGATGGTCTCCTCCTACTCCCAGGGACCATAGCCGTATAGCTAAAGGACTGCCTTGCGCTGTCAATTGCAGTGTCTCATGACTCTGAGATTTCATTCTTGCCATATAGTGGAGTCTTGTCTCCTCTGTTAATACACTAAGAATAAGGACAGCAGATTCATATGAAGAGGAAGCATGCTAACATCTTTTAGAAGCACTATGGGCTGCAGAGATGGCTCAGCAGGTTAAGGCACTGCTACTCTTCTAGATGACCTGGTTCAATTCCTAGCACCCACATGGCAGCTCACATCTGCCTAGAACCTCAGTTCCAAGAGATTCAGGCTTGTCAGGCAGTGGGCACTAAAGTGGTGGATATACACACATGTGGGCAAACACCGAAACCCAGTTTTTAAAGCACCTCATTGTTTAAGACAGGAGAGTTGTCCATGTTTGTACAGAACACACTTGCAGGACAGTTCAGTTCAGACCTGCATTCTCCACAGGATCTCACCTCTTTAT
Organism: Acomys russatus; assembly: GCF_903995435.1. Classification (NCBI taxonomy): domain Eukaryota; kingdom Metazoa; phylum Chordata; class Mammalia; order Rodentia; family Muridae; genus Acomys; species Acomys russatus. The sequence continues at coordinate 55,352,019 of NC_067156.1, read as the reverse complement.
CCCCTCAGTGCAGCCGAAGTAGATTCAAGTCCCTGAAGAATTTTGAAACTTCAGAATGAGACTGCTGACCAGGAGGCAAGCACAGAAAGACATGATGGGTGAGTCAGACTTTTTTTTTTACTTTACAGCATGTCTCCCAACAAACACCTAAATTATCTGGAATTCATGCAGCCTCGGAGATTAATATTTGATGAGTTCTCTTATGCATTTGGGAAGTATCTTGTAACTTTATTGTACTGAAAGTCAAGTCAAGTAGCGTTTGCTTCATAAATGGATAGAATCAGTGAAACCGTCTCTGGGCTCACTTCTGTAGAATGCACTCCTTCACTGCAAAGGAAGTGTTATTAACGTGTAACTGACCAAATTCCACCAGCAGTGTTAAGGCAACAAGCTCTTCATTCATATTTGTGAAAATATTTTTTCAAGGTTGAGCCTCGGTGTTATGGTGTTAGAGCCAAACTGCAGGAGGCTCTGTGTTCACTCTCCAGTACAGAGAGAAAAAAGTCCTCCAGTGTGGTATGTATTTTGCAAATGGATGCTCACTGCCATGGAGGCTAAGAAACTTCATCTAAGACCTTGTTGCTGGCAGTAATGTTTAGAATGGTTAAAGATGTTAGATATGCAACACTTACACATTTTGAGATGGGTTACAAAATTTCTTTGTAAAAGATTTGTGTCAATCCAAAGTTCCATTAGCAATGTTTGAAAGCATCTTTCACTTCTGGTTGCATCAATGTTGTATCTTTGAAAAATATGAATCTGGCATGCTTGACAATGAAACAATAGATAGCTTGAAAACTCCAGAATTAGTTTTATTTGTAATGAAATGGGTTATTTTTCTATTTTTTCATCACTTTTCTATTTTCTTTTTGAGATGGGGTCTCATGTGGTTAAGTGTAACCTCGAACTTGACAGGTCACTAAGGATGACCTGGACTTCTTGGTGTGTGCCCTTACTCCGATTCCCAAGTGCTGGGGTTATAGGTGTGGTGGTGCCTGGCTCTTCAGTCCTTTCTAAAATCCGTATGGTACCTAATGCCGTGCACACACTAAATGTGCCTTTGGCCACCGAGTTCATTATTATTTGTATTTTTCTCTTCTTTGTAAATTTGCATTGATCTACTAACTATACATGATAGGAATATACAATTATTTGCTTCCACCTTTTCAGCCACCTATAATACATGCATTTAGTCTTTATATTTTGACACTGTTGTTTGTTTGGTTGATTGGTTTGTTTAAACCTTTTTCTCTAACATTTCACCTACTCTCAGCTCAGCTTAATTCAAGATACTTATCCTTATTGTGAAGGCAGGACCACTTTCCTGTCGTGTTTTGGGATGCTTAACTTTGTTCATGCTTTGGCTTTGCTTGTTAGTTCTTAGGTAGTTATCTTGGCTTTTGCCACTGTTCTCCAGAAATTTGACCTACCACAGGCTCTCTGTATTCCCAACCCCAGACTGGGCCTGCTGCAGTCTAAATTCCACTTAATTATTTTAGTGAGCACTGCCCATCTAGAAGGACCTGTCATCTTGGTTACTAACCCCAGGCATTAATGGGAAGGCCTGGGGTAATGCTCCAGTGACTAAAACAATCTTGTCGTATGGCAGATTTTCTCTTCACCTCCTAGCACATCACACTGACAGGAGAGATGAGATTATTGTAGAAAGAACACGGTGATGGCGGATGTGATTTTGTTTTCTTCACCACAGACTTTTCATTCCCCAGATATAACACTCATGCCTGTTAGGTAAGCTGGGGAGAGAAATAATAGGAAACAGGTGACGGCCTTGAAAGCATCATGGAGCGGCTTCCCAGAGCAATTGAGAGCTCTTCAACGCCATGGCCCGAGAATGGGCAAGGGAACGTTGAAGGAGGATAAATGTAGCGAGTGGATGCAAGTCATGTCTGGAGAGACACAAGTGTTGCTGTGAGCCTTAGAATAGCCATTGGGGGGCAGAGGAGAGAGCACAGCCTGAGGCTTCAAGAGTGATACTACACTGACAGGCAAGCCTGCCAACTCCTTTCGTCCTCTTAAGAAACAGTTCCCAATTTTGTTTCTTGATAGCAAGGGAGTTGAAGACAGGGAGAGGACTCTGTGACCCAACGGTCCCTGCTGTGTTTTTAAGAGCAAATGACATAATCTCTTCAAGATCATCATCTATAAAATAGGAACAGCAGACATCTACCTGTACAGCTGCTGAATAAGGAAGGTGGGGTTCAAACATCTGGCTCAGATCTCAGCACACGGTGGCCTCCAGAAAATGGGATCCAGGTTGCTATGACTGAGTTATTGAAGCACATGGCTAACCTTTGAGCCATGAGCTTCCAATGCATCAGGAATTTTCATTTATAGAACAGATCCTGCATTTAAGTATGTTGAAACCGAGAATTCAGTTTGCAGTAGTTGAGGACGAGAGTGTGAGAGGAGTGGGAAATGATGTCGCCCTATTGGCCTATGCTCATCATGAAAAATGCTTTGTCTACTTACGGTCTTCTTGCTTTTGATTTCTCTAAAACAGTCATGCTGCTTATATCTGAAAGGAGAAGGGAAAATGCCTGTTTAGAGGCTAAAAAGAGACAATGATGGTGTCATTGGCTCCTATAACCCCTGAAAAGCAAGACAAAGAAAAACATCCAAAAAGTATTGCAGTCATTTAGGTTAAGTGTGCATGGACTTGACAGCTGGGACCTGTTTCTTCCTAGCACTTGGAGTTGTGCTCAGTTGGAGGGTAGACTCACACAAGTTCTCCAATCTATTGTCAATCTGCTCTCTAGTACTTGGCTAATTTTAAAAACAAACAGGATGCAAGAAAGAAAGAAAGGAAGAAAGAAAGAAAGAAAGAGAGAGAGAGAAAGAAAGAAAGAAAGAAAGAAAGAAAGAAAGAAAGAAAGGAAAATAAAAGAAAGGGCACAGATCCATCCAGTTTGAAACTGTAGATGCACAAAAACAGTGTGTAAAATCCCTCATGATCACCTCTAAAGATCAAGCACAGACAAGAAAGTCTAGTCGACAACGAAAGAAAACAAGTTCATAATCATAAATTAAAATTAAGGAACTTAAATATGATATAAAATCATTTACTCTTGCTGATTTATATTTGCTTCCAGAGGCAATTCTTTACTAATGCTTATGCTTACTGCTCTTTTGACTTTTTTAATTACAGTAAACCCCAAATTCAATTATACACTCTACTATATATTTCAGGCCGTAGTATTGTAAATAAAAGTAAAACCAATTAATAATGTGCTTAGCCTAGCAAAGCTAAATCAAGTAGATTATTTTTCAAAAAGGTGGTGGTAGTGGTAGTGTAATCTGATCAATGTTTGAAAGCTCTGAGAAAAAAATTCCACCTGGTTAAGCTGGAAAATCCAGAGGTTGAAAATAACGATTCTTTTTGTTGTTCTAGTTAAAATCGAGAACTTTTTAATAAGTTACTCCTAACACGTTATGTAAGTTGCAATTTTCTATGTTTAGGGGTGATTTAAAAATATGTGTATGTTTGAAAACTGCAGCTTTCCTATCAGCAATCAGCACCATGTTTTGTTTTGTTTCTTTGTTTTCTTAGCAAAAACCTTGTGGCTTTTTTTTCCAGGCTTATCTCCTTTATCATCTTCCACTGGCATATGCTTTCAGAATGATATAGGCTGATCCAGCTGTGTTTTGGGTTCCTTAAACATCTCACACTATTCCTCAAATGTTTGGGGTTTGACAAAACCCCAAGTGCATTTGGCCATGCACGTTTTCCCTTGATTTTTAAACACATGTGGGTTTTATGGGAAATTTCATCCATGTGTTTTTGATTCCTTTACACTTAACTCATCAAAATGTTGTTGTGTAAGGTTCCTTTGATGTCCAAGTAACTTTGAGAGATTCCCCCTCCCTCTTTTTTTATGGGACACTTTAATCCTTTTTTTTTTTTTTTTTTTTTTAGAAACAGGAAGTTGCACGATGCCAAGAAAAAAATGAAGTCCCACTTCAGCACAGTGGTGTTTGATTGAGCAGTTAAAATGTTAGTGTTCAATCTGGTTCAGGATTTGTCTGAAATAATTCGCCTGACCATTAATTTCTTGTTAAATTTGTGGCTTCTTTGTAGATTTTGAAGTAATAAAAGATTATATTTTTCTTTGGGAGCAAATACAAAGGGGCAGAAAATTATAAAGTGTTTTAAAATTAATGTGATGTCATCTGATAAATGAGCTTGTCATTTTAACCTGTTTACATGTGCTAAACAGAGTTCTGAAAATTGGATATAATTACGTCTTGATCGATCTGTCACCAGGGGGCCTGGGAAAGGGTCAGTGTGAAAGGAAACAAAAACATTTAGGGGTTCTAGTTGAGCTCAATTTTCCCAAAGAGTGGAAGAGAAGTGTGTTGATTTTGTATTTCAGTGCTTCACAGGGCAATAAGGAAATGTCACGCATGCGCACACATATGCCCATCTACACATGCTAGGTAATGAGATGTGTGCCGCTGGGAAAGCATGTGCTGGAGTAAGAGGACCTACATCCTGGAAGAACGCTTAACTCGGTGAAGTTGAAATCAGTTACTACAGGGACAGGCCCCAAGACGTTGACTGGCCCTTCGTAGGTTCTCAGCAGGTGCAGCCAAATGTGGGTTGGAAATAACACAAGGCATTACCATGACCTTGGCCAAGGGCTCTTCCTTCTTCATCTGCGCTTCTTTGACTACACACTCCTGTCATCATTGCTGTAGAACTGTGTACATGGAAATGTTATGCGCTCATCTTCTCGGGACATCTCTTTTGTCAGTTTGATTCTAGCTTATTCAGTACAAGGCCTTTAGAGTTTCTTCTTCATTTTCTTCATCATCATCTTCTTTCTCCTTCTCTCCCACATCCTCTTTCTTCTCCCCCTCCTTTTTTTTTCTTCTTCTCTACTTTGCTCTTTGTAGCCTTTATTTGTGACTAGGTGTTAGAACACACAGGTGGGGGCGGAGGGGTTGGCCAGACATTATCATTGGAGACATCTAGTTATTTCTCTATCCATATTGTGAAGCTGAAGAATCCCAACTTATAAAATCCTTTTACACCATTCTACTATCAACAGTATCAGAGTTGCCCAACAATTTTCACTGGCAGTGGCTTGCCTTTCACTGGAGGCCATCACACATTGTTAGTGCCTCCACTTCACCAGTTCCCGAAGTAGGTATCGGAATAGGAGTGGGTGGACGCACATCATATAAAATCATGTATTCGATTAGCTGCTTGATAGAGAACTGAAACAGAGCAGGAGATATAGAAATTTCATATTTTAAGAACTACAGCCAAATTGAGATTAATCAGATATGAAGTTAATCATGTGAGTCACTGCAAACGTTTTTCTCAAACCACAAAATTATTATTTTTGTTCTGTGCTTAGAGAAAGAGCTTTTGGGCAAATGGAGGGACCTGTATTGTGTTCTATTGAGAAAGAGTATATTCTTATACTGCTTTGGGGGCCATTCTTTGCACAAATCACTAGACATAATGATGGTCTTATCTTAATTGTAGATTTCATGAACTACAATGGAGAAGAATAATTTACCATAAATTATTGATGACTAATATAGTAGATGGTAGTTTTTCAACCTAATTTTCACCCTGGCAGCATTATTTGCTATTTATATACTTATTTAAATGACAATGATAAATAGCATTTTCTGAGCCTTCACATATGGCAGATACTATTCTTGGTGATTTAGAGATATCAAATCATTAACCCTATACATGTATGTGTAGCATAATCATCGCAATTTTACAAATAGACAAACCATAATACAGAGGTTAGCAATTTGCCCAAGTACTCAGCTGGTGCTTGACGAAGGCAGGAATGCAATATTCTAACTTGAGATATGGACTATGTGAAAGGGTCACTCACTCGGATTTCTACAGTATAAACCCAGTTTTACCTTTTCTGACACACTGGCCTCCACTGAAAAATGGTGCTTTATAGAAAGCTTTTAGGAGACAGAGTCTGCATTAAATTTATCCAGGTATCCCCAAGGACTAAGCAAGAGCTTTGCCTACTACTAGTATACATCAGAACATACTTTCTTTTATCCTAAGTGTGTCTATGCATTGAGCATATCAGACCCCCCAAAAAAAACTTTTGCTGGAATATGATGTTCACAGTTTTTAAACAAACAAACAAACAAACAAACAAACAAACAAAAAACAGCTCTTCAAGAGGCTCAATGATGCCACCAGTACCAGTGGTCTAGAAGGGAATAGGATGACATGTGGGAAACTGCCTTAGATATCAGTGAGAACCATGGCCCAGAGCCTGGAACCAAAAGGTGCTGTAACTGTTACTGCTCCCCAACATGCCTCAAGGCAACAAATCAATGTTGAGAGTCCCTTGATGAAAGTCTTACTGCCGAGAACTAAACTGAATACATAGTCCATAAACAACAACAACAACAACAAGAAAAAAAAACCCAACAACAACACGACACACAATGTGATGGTGGGGCTGGATAAATGGTTGAGCAGTTAAGAACCCACACTGCTCTCGAAGAAGACTCAAGTTCAGTTTCCAGCAGCCACTTCAAGAGGCTCATGATTGTAACTTCAGGTCCAGGGGATTTGATGCCTTCTTCTGGACTCCATATGTGCCTGCACTAATGTGCTCTTGTGTGTGTGTGTGTGTGTGTGTGTGTGTGTTGGGGGGCATGATAGAAGGACCTGAAGGGGACAAGAGTGCTGCAAGAAAACCAACAAAGTCAGCTAACGAGGACTGGAGAGATGGCTCAGAGGTTAAGAGCACTTGTCTGCTCTTCCAGAGGTCCTGAGTTCAATTCCCAGTAACCTCATGGTGGCTCATAACAATCTATAATGAGATCTTGTGCCCTCTTCTGGCAGGCAGGTACACATGTAGGCAGAACATTGTATATATAACAAATAAATAAATCTAAAAAAAACCAAACAAACAAAGTCAACTAACCTAGACACATGGGGGCTTGCAGAGATGGAAGCACAAACCAAAGAGCATACACATATGTAACTGATGGGCAGTTTGATGTTCATGTGGATCCCCAGTAAGTTGGGTGAATGCTATGACATGAGCTCTGTTGCCTGCTCTCAATCATTTCAGCCTAACCCCTAACCGGGCTACCTTGCATGTTCTCAGTGGTTAAGGAAGAGCTCAGTCCTGCTGTGATGTTGGGGGAGGCTCCCCTTTTCTGAGAACAAGGGGGAGGGAGATAGGGGAAAGAGAGTGGGAGGGAGGGACCAGAAGGAGAGAAGGGAGGGGGCTATGATTGGGACATAAAGTGAATATTAAAAAAAAAAAAAGAAAGAAAGAGAAGAAAAATACAAGCAAAAAAGAGTCTAGCGCAGGAGTAGCCAGTACTGAGGCTCCAAGGCCAGGAGGCCAAAGCAAGTTATATGTGGCCAAGGAGCCATGGAGAGCCAATAGGCCTGTAGTAGATTCGGTAGGGGGTGTGTGGTGGTGAGGAAACGGAAGAAGAAGCATGAGCTGACCAGGAGCAGAGAATGCTCAGAAATTTAGTCTTTCCTAAAAGATTTCCTGTGTTATTTCAGAACTCAGAAAACAATTCTTCAAACAGTAAGCTTTAGATGGAACCACACTGTAAACACTCATATTCAGACACATTTTCCTCTCTTTATCTTCACTGGTATCAGTTCACATTTGTTCTTGAGAGTGTGAGCAAGTAGCAGGCTAGGAGTACATGGCTGCTTTTGAGACAATCCCAAGCCTGGTTTTCCATGTGAGATTCCTTCTGAGCAATATTTTATTATATGGTTGTCTCGTTACAGACGATCTCTTAGCTTTTGGGATCCTTTTATCTGTGGTCATTGCCTCCATCCCATCATCTACCTTCTCCACTGCTCTGTCAATCAGCTCTACCAAAGTCACTCAGTATGACAGCACTAGAATGAGTGATGTAACTATCTTCATGGTCTCAGGGACTTTGTAACTCTGGGGTAAGAAGGGCTACAAAGTAGATATCCTCAGTCCAGTTTCTCTGCAATTCCCCCTTCTTAAAGTGGTATGTGCAATCCAGATTGTCTGCAAGCTATATAGCTCATGGTCTGCAGTGACTAGTCTGTCGTGTCATATGAAATAGCTAACAGAAAAGAATAGGATGTGAGCTACCCATGTCGCTGCTTCTGTAGTAGCTGTCAACTATATAAAATCAGAGAACTGCAAAAGCAATAAATAGAACATCAGCCGCCGTTCTCTATAGATATTTCAAGTCGTCCACAAAACTAAAGCATATGAATTGTAATTGATTTTTATAAAGTCTTCATAAAAATATATCTAAACATTTGGAAACATCTGTGAGATGGCCCAGGAATCTTATTTTTATTATTTTCGAATGAGTCCCACTTGGAAAAACTGTGGTGAATTCAGTCTGGCTGAATACAGAGTCAACCCAAAGTATAGTAATATAGAATAAGAAAGCCCCTGCTCCCCAAGAAGTTTCCTGTTGAGGCTACCCATCTCCAGTCTTCAGTAGTGTGGCCCTATAGGACTGACCTTGACTCTGTAGGTGGACAGTGCTGGACTTGAATTCTGGGTCTTCCATTTATCAGCTCTGTGACTTTGGACGAGTTACTGAAGCAATTTAAATCTTTCATTTATAGATCTTTAAAGTGGAAGTGAAATTCCTACAATATAGGATAACCATGAATATTAACAGAGCATTTACATCAAGGTTTAACCTAATGAGTCTTCAATTTTAAACGATCAATAAAAGTTAATGATTAATATAATCATCATTGCTAATAAGATTAACTATGTACCGCTTTTGTTATGTGTAATGCAATATTTCAAACAGTATATGAACTCAGAAAAGATTTGAACATAGTTATGTTTTGGAAAGCTGAACCCTGTCTATGTGAAGCTTAATTATCAGCAGAAAACTAAGAAGAAAAAGAAAAGTAATTTAGAAAGAAAGTAAATGATTGTCAAGGAGCCAAACAGTCAAAACGGAAATCCTAGAGAGTAAAAATATCTATGATTAACAAAGGTGGGGGTGGGGGTGGGGGTGGGGGAGAAGTCTGGAGAGAAATGTTTTTCCCTTAGCAGGAAGTGCTGCTCTTCAAGGCAGGCCCAGATCCTGCTCCCAGCATCAGTGCTGGAAGGCTCACAACCTTCAGATCTGTAGCTCCAAATTAAGACAAATCTGGAGCCTCTGACCTCCCCATCACCTGCACATGCACACACACATGCATACACACATACCTTCACACACATGTACAAATAAACACATGCACACACTCACAGACACATACAAACACACACAATATTTTTTAGAATGCTAGGGGAAATATGGAGTATTTAGAGTGTTCTAGCACAGTGCGTCAAGACTACGCAGGTGTAAACTATATATTAAAGATAGTATCAATAAAAAACAGCTAACTGTTAAAGAATTAAGAAGAGTGGAATTTTAATAAGGAAATAGTTTGGAGCTGGCTCACAATAGCTAAGTAGATTAATTAGTGTCAATTATACACACTGGCTTCACTGAAGCCCTCCCTTAAATCAGGACTGTTTTTTTTTTTTTTTTTTTTCCTCCCAGGGAGAAGTCTTGTAGTGGGTGGGAATATTTTTGCTAGCCGTTGATTGCAGCTTTCATTCAACCACTCAGATCTTGTAGAGTGGTTGTGATAAGGATTGCTCGTCGGAAATGAGCATGTATCAGGGTTGTCACACCTTTAGGCCCAGCACCCCTACAAAACCCTTGTCACTTTAGTTTAATTGCAAATTCCCCGGAGAACCGCCTCTAATGACCCATTTACATTAAAGCTTTTAAATTAGATTTCAATCTTAATTTCACTTGAAATGTTACCCTGGAGTAATCATTCCATTATAAATCATTTTATTTGATTTTATGGAATTGCTCAATTACAAGAGAAGTATTGAAATAAAGTGAAGGGATATTGAGAAATGGGAGAGACAAAAGCAGAGTCTGTTTGACTTTGGGAAAATGTTATCAGTCAGAGAAAATCTTAGTCATTTATAAGCCACACAATGTCTTACAGTACTGAACTGTGGGATATTTTGTGCTAGAGATAATTGGAGAACTGTGACAGTTTGAATGAATATTGAGGCTTTAAACTTGGACAGGAAGCATAGCCGAACACCAAGATTATTCTAGATTTAGGTTGGATGCTTATTTCTGCTGGACAAATTGCTGACATTATAAGGCTTTTGTTAATGACAGAGAAATGACTTTTCCCTGCACACCTTTATTGTGTGTATACACATGGATTATGTGTCTCCTTAAGCCAATCCTCACACTGGTGTGCGTTTTATTCAGTTGTCAATCTATACACTTCAACTTTCCTATACAGCCAGTGGGACAACTCCTCATAATGTTTTTTTTAACTAGTTATATGGGACACCATATTTTTTGTTATTTACAATGTGCCACATGATGAAAGCTGTGTGCTTAGAGCGCACGCATACCTTTTTTTTCATACCTTTAATCTTAATATTTGAGACTGAGTCAAGTTAGAGACCAGCCTGGGCTTCACAATGAGTTCCAAACTGGTGGGTCACAACATGGCTATTGTAATTGTAAGCAGTAGACAGTTCAAAACCAGACACCACAAAAACATAGTCCAAGACCTAAATGTTATAATAGAGGACACTGGAATTTAAAGGTAACTATCTTACTTCCTTGGGGTATGGTGGTAATTGTAGTTATGGTCAGAGTATGTTTACCAATTACTCTTTGTTACTATGATCAGAAGTAACTGAGTGGAGAGTTTATTTTCCTGTGTGGTTCCAGAGGGAGAGAGTCTATTATGAGGAAGGTGTAGCATAACAGCAGGAATAGAAGTTGGCAGATCACATCTCAAGCTCACACAGGAAGCAGAAAGAAAGAAAAAGAACAGGAAGTGAGGTGATACTATGAACCCATAAAACCTACCCCCAGTGATAAACTGTCTCCAGCAAGGCTATACTCCCTAAATGTACCATAACCTCCCCAAACTGCCACCAACTGGGGAGCAACTGTTCATATCTATGAGCCTATGTGGGTAAGTTACCTTTCAAACCACCACACTGGGCACCTGGCCTCTACAGACTTAAGGTCATCTTATAATGCAAAATGTATTTAGTCCAACTTCAGAAGTCATCATAGTCTTTAACAGTCTGCACTTTCTAGGCTTTTCTTTGCCTTCAAAAAATGATGCTTTCGCTGGATTTATTCTTGTCCCGAGGGCACCCCCTAGCATTCCAATGCAAATCAAGAGGCTACACAGAGAAACCCTATCTTGGAGAAAAAATGTATACTTTCTTCTGGAAATGTTTAGTATCTACTCTCTACTTTTTCAGCACTCCAGGTAATGAGGCTATGTCAGTAAGAAATAAGACAAAACCAAACAAAAATCTGCCATTTTTTACCATGTTGTCAGCTATTATTAAAATATTCTATAGTCCAACTAACTATTGTCATTGGAAACTCCGGCTCAGCCCCTTTTGTGTCAGCCACCTATATCTAGAAACACTCTACCTGGGAAGTAGAATGGCCACACTGGCTGGGAATCAGCCAGAAATTAGGAACAGCCGAGACATCCATAAGCAGAAGAATGGATCATGAAAACATTTACATTTGCCCGATGCACAATTACTCAGCTGGTAGAAGATAAAGGAAATGATGAAATTCTCAGTGTCTCACTTAAGCCATCATCACAGAGGCTTCCTTTGATGGGAAACAGGAACTACAACAAAGATCCACAGCTGGACAATGTGCAGAGAGTGAGAGGCCTTGGGATGTTGTCCTAGGTGGGATGTTTTCATCAAACCCTTCCCCTTGGGACTCAGGGAACTATGTGGAAGAGGAGGTGGAAAGATTGTAAGAGCTAATGGAGATGGAAGACATAAAAAACCCAAGTCCTTCCAGTCACAACTGTTCTAACACATATGAACACACACAGACTGTGTCAGTATGCCCATGGTCCTAGCACACAGAGGGGAACTGGACATAAGCTCCCACCCCTAGCCCAGAAGTTACTTCCCTCCAACTGACAAGTGCTGGAATGGAAACATTAGTTTTATCCAATGGAGTATCACTGCATATACATCTAGGGCTCAGGGTAGGTCCTAGGCCCCACAGCAAATGGCCAAGACAAAACAACTCAATGATAGTTTTGAAGATGTTTTGTCTCTTTATGCATTTTTACCTTAATTGTCTTTTACTTACCTATTACAGCTTTCAGTTTTGTGTTTTTATGGATTTTATTTGTGGGTGTGTGCATAAGGGTGGGTCTCTGCATGTGTGTTTCTTGTGCCTTTTATTTTTTCTTCTATTTGTCTATTTGCTTTGTTTTATTCAGGTTTGTTTGTTTTGTTAGCCTATTTGTTTTTTAAATATAGAAAGAAAAAATGAATGCAGTTGGATGGACGAGCAGGGAGGACACAAAGAAAGGGAAACCATGACCAAAATAGACTGAATGAAAAAAATTATATACTAAAAAGAAAAAAAAAGTGTTTTTTATTTAAATGGTCTTTCAGGATAATGTGAAATAATCATAACCAAGACACTCTTCCATATAATGTTTCTTGCCTCTTTCCTTCACAATAAGTTGTATTCTACTTCTAAAGAAAAGTTAAATTCTGAGAAGAATTTATTAAAATGACCCTTTATGAATATGGCATAATTTCTTCATACTTTTATAAACATTTTTGCTTCAATTATTTGGCCAAGTTTTAAGTGAGGACAAATATAGTTGCTGTAGCTCAAGAGCGAACCATACCTTTTATTTTTAGGACTGTCCCTGTCTTGATGACTTGTCATAATTATATTTGTGTGATATCATTATAGAGAGAACATCTGCCTTTTCACTTGTATACAAATCTTTTAATGATCTTTGATTTTTCAAAGTCTGTGTTTTAGAAAAGGAATTATTTTGAACAACAAACTGGAGGGTTTGCATTTTATTTAGACTCGTGAACACAGCTCTTCTCCGGCTTCACCCTCACCTGCATGATCCACTTACATTGTGAGCCCATTTTTCTGTTCTGATTTTCTTTTTGCTTCTTTAGGTTCAACATTCAAACCTCATCGCCAGGTTTATCTTTACTGTTACTCATTGTTGGACATTATATCCACTTCTAAATGTATTCCCTTGTTCTGCTCTGTGGACTTACATCGTCTTATCATTTTCTTTTCTTATTATTCTTAATTTTTTTTTTTAGACAGGATCTCACTGTGTAATTCTGCCTGGCATGACAATTTCTATGTTGCTGTGAGACTCATAGAGACCTTCCTTCTGACCCCAAATGCTAGGATTAAAAGCATGAGCTAATACACCTTTCTTTTCTAACAGCTTCCTAAAAGCACATAGGTCATAAGTATTTGGTATCTTATATATTTATAGTAGATTTTCTTTGGTGTCACACTGAACTGGTAGTTTGGTTGGGTACAGGAACCTTTGTTCCCCTGGGTTTTGAGTTGCTTCCTTGTCCTCTTGTAATCTTATATCCACTCTTCTCATTTCTTAGCAGAAGTGCTCAAAGGATGCTTTGTGAGAGTAGGTGCCCCTCTTTCACTACATGGCTCTCAAGAATTGAACTCCCCTTGTAAGATTTGGTGGCAGGTGTTTTACCCACTGAACCATCCTACTGGCCTCCAAGATTTTATGTTGTAAAAGAAACCAACAACAGGCGTTTGGATAAATTCTTTTAGGGTCAAAAGTTGGAAAACGTATCGGTAGGATTGCTTAGTTGCAAGCAATAGACACTCCTAGAGAAGCAGATGAAATTTATTAAACTATATCAGGCACAGCATCCTGGAGAATCAACCACAGAGATTATGTTGCCAGTGATGACTAAAAACACACTTCAACGGCCAATCTACTGTACATCACTACTACTACCAAGGCAACAGAGACTCACAACATCCATGTTCTCCATTAAGATGGAACTTCTGCCATTGCTATTGTCACCTGAATCGAACAGAATGTCCTGCAGTGCCTACTGCTGAACGGACTTTTCAATCTGTTGTTAAGGATAAGGTAGTCTATGTTTTTGGCTAAAGGCAGCACAATGAAAAGTCTATATTTTCCATCTTTGAGAAATAGGGACTTTAGATAGTCACTAACAAATGATGCCATCCAAAGACAAATGGGTGACATAAAAACATGACAAGCATCGAAGTGTATCTTAATTTGATTGGTCTTATTTAAACAATATTTTTGTATACATTTAAGGCTAGTCATGGACTCACTATGTAGCCGACGGTGGCTTTGAGCCTAAAGAATTACTCCTCTGCTTCAGCCCCTGCCCCGAAATACTAGAATCTCAGGCATTTTCCCACCATGTCAGGCTTCAAAGGTAAACTCTATGCTGGCCATTGGAATGAAAGTTTGTGTGATTTCACCTGCCAGTCCCTAGTCTGTAATTTATGGTCCAGAAGATGATCTAGGTGCCTCCACACACAGAAGCAAAACAATCCTATTAATTGAACAGAAATAATTGGGACAGACAGCATGTCCTCCAAAACAGTGAGGAGTTGGATTCCTGTTGCCTTTAGATCACCATCACAGCAGTAAAAGCCATTTTCCATCACTCAGTCTTCCAGCAGTAGCATCAACACGTTGCTGTATCTATGTTTTATGTGTATATAATAAACTACACTGGAAGAAGTGTGACATAAGAACTGCCCCGCCAGATTCCTGAAAGCTGTTGCTGTCCACTTAGAAATGTTTTTACATGAGTAGAAAGCGTATATGGAACTCATAAATTGACAATCGATCCACAGCACATCCCATCCTTCCTCCATCATGCCTTGTCGTTGCAGCAGTTGAATTTTTGAGCCAAACCCTTGTGGCATAGCAATTCTGAAAGCATTTCTAGAAACCAAGTCTTTTTTAGAGCTCCTCTTTTGAAGTTATTGCCCAACTAATGTAAGACATCTTTCACGCTATAAAATTAGTACCAGAGAATCTGTGTGGAGCCATCTTGTACTTATTTGCATACAGAATGCTAGAGACATCGTTGAGACTACGGTTTCATTATTTTAGCACCAGAAGTTGAACTTTACCATCTTGTGGCTGAGCTAGCTACTCCTGACACCCTGGGGGAGATTTCTATTTTTCAAAATTCAGGATTTTCTTTGTTTTCCAGATATTACTTTCATGTTATGGAAATAAACAGAATTTAAAAGGAGGGCCTGGTGTCATCATTCTGGTGAATTCCTTGGTCTCAAGACAAGAAAACTATTAGAGCCTTTGAATGGCTGTTATGGTGGTTTATTCTTGAGGTTAGATAGATCTGAAAACATCTCAATTTTTCTTTAGTCCCAGGTTTGTTATTTGATCCAAAATTCAAACAGGGAAATTATTTATATTTATCTGTGAGTTATTATAGCAATGGCAGTTAGCATCAGCTCAGGGCAAGATGTCACTTTAGCTTTCATGACCTACTACCTCTTAGTTTGATGTTTTTCACTTACTAATAAAAGTCTCAGTTAAGACATTTGAGGTCTGACCCTTAAACTTGAACTATTTCTCAGTATGAGAGAATAAGACTGTTCTGTTACACCCATCTCCTTCCTCAAGAAGGAAAGCTACCACAACACAATATAGACCATATGTAAGTAATTTTAATGATTGCTCAACATTTCCTAAAATACGTGTGATGTGGGATTAACAGTTGGCTAGGCCAATTTTCTTATGGTGCATGAGGACCACAGCAGATTCTTTCATAGTCACACACATAGAAGAAACTAGTCTACGGCACAGGATCCGTAACACACCACTAGAAAAAGGATTTTGAGCAGATAACAGACTGCCTCTTTGAAACCACCTTTTGATTGTGTCAGAGGTAGAATTAGAAGCCTTTTTGCAGCTAATACATTCAGGTGGTTAAAATCATCAGACACAAGTGCAAAAAAAAAAAAAATGACTTAACTCCTCTATAGGAACCATAAAAAGAGTCGCAATGCTCTTTCATTCCATCTAAAAGGAGCAGTAATTAGCCATCTCTGATCACACAGATGCTGAGATCACTCTCAATGGTCAAGTGACAAGAAAGAAGGAATATAGGTACCTGATGGGCCATGGAACACAGCTGCCTTTCGTGTCTTAGGCTATCTGCCCCTTTCGTATACCTGAAATATAGTTTATCATTTTTCTGTAGTGCACTTTGCTGTTAGTTGGTGTCTAAGAAACTAATGCTCACACTCAAGACACACAGTATTTTTTTTCTTTTAATTTTTGTACTTTTGAGTTTTATCAGATTTGACCTGTTAAAGCCTTGAAAGAAAAATTTTATCTGCGTTCATGAGCGACATTTTGTGTATATTTTTGTTGCAATGTTTTTAGTCAGCTTGATGCTGGTTTCAAGGAAGATATGTCAAGGATGTTATCCTCTGCACCTTTCTGAAGTTGTAGTTGTAGTTCAGCGCATAGAATGTTTGCCTGGCATGTACAAAGGCCCAAGCTCAGACCTAAAGCAGTGGGTCTCAACCGTCCCACTGCTGTGAACCTTTGATATGGTTCCTCATGTTGTGATGACCCCCACCCATAACATTATTTTGTTGCTACTTCATAACTGTAATTTTTCTAGTGTTGTGAATAATAATGTAAATATCTGTCTTCCAATGGTCTTAGGTGACCCCTTGACCTCCAAAGAAGTCAAGACCCACAGAGTGAGAACCACTGTTCTAGCACCTCATAAACAGCATGAGGTTGCCTGTAATCACAGCTCACTCGAGTTGGACACAAGAGAATCAGGATTTCAAGGTCATCCTCATCTACATAGTGTGTCTCAAAAATAAAACAGAAAAATTCTGAAAAAAATTCCTTAAAATTAACACATTTTCCCTCCTTAAATGTTGAGCAAATGGTCAAAAGTGAAGTCATCTTGGCCTGGAATTTGGCTTTTGGATTTTTTTTTTCCAAATACTAATTCCACTTCCTTAATGTCTATAGAATGTTGGTGGTATCAAATGTATAGGAATAAGCTTTGGTGTTTTGTGAGCATTCAAAATGGCCTAATAAAACAAAATACTGTAAACAGAGCAGCTTAAACACAAGAGAAAAGTATTTCTCACTGTCCTGGAATTTGGAAGCCCGAGATCATGATGCCCGCATAGTGAGCAGCCATGATGACCTTGTTTTGGCTGCAGACTGTTGTCTGTTTCTCTCCTCACATGGCACAGAGCAGAGGGAGCAAGCAGGCTCTTGTAACCTCAACAATGTATTAATTAATATAATAAAAAAATGAATCTCTTTCATAACCATTCCAGCCATATCTAGTCACTATTACTTCACAAGGGTGCCATGTCCTAATACTATTACTTTGGGATGTGGTAGAATTTTCACATTGGTATTTTCACCAGCCAACTGTCATTCCAAAATGGTACCTTTTAAAGAACCCACCTGTTTCACGAGGTTATTAGATCTCTTGATAGCAGGAGCATCATGCTACCCTCTTGTTATCCTCTCCAGGTCTGAAGATTATGGAGTGATGCCACTTCATTCCAAATCCTGGACTTTTGTTTTTAATCATAATTTACAGTGTATACCTCTGGGTTCTGAGCAACCTGAGTGTCAGAGCAGGCTGAGTGTGGCTCTCAGGTGACTTCCTTCTGATTTGGACACAAACTCTGGTCCTCCTAGACGTCTGGGAGCAACTCCCACAGAGTCAGAGGAAGATGGATAGGAACCTGGCAGTGTGTAAGCAAAGTTCTTTGCTCCTTGGACAGAAAATCCCTTCTGGAAGGAAGTGAGTCACAGCAAAGGCAAGTACTCATTAAACAATAAACAGGCTATCTGGACTGTAAGAAGAATGAAACGATATTCTCTGAAAAGAAGCAACAGATAGTAGTTTGATTGGAGAAGAAAAATGCTAGAACAAAACCGAGGAAAATGCATAGAAACACCTACAGAAAGGTCAGTTGTTAAAGTCTTTCAATTACTTCAAAAGCTACATAAGCAGTTTCCTAGAATTAAAATAATGCTTTCCATCAAAAGTAAATCTCAGACTCATATTTATTAGCATGCACATGCTAGTCCTAAATAAAAGTTAATGATTTCTCTATATATTAAAATTTAATCACAGTTAAAAACATTGAAGTCTTTAATGTGTTCAGGTTCAGTCCTTCAGCTAGTTTCTAAAACAAGGAATGTGGTAAAGACCCTCTCAAAGTGCTAAAAGGACACTTTGTTTTTTAAGACAGAGAACCCAGCAGAGAAAACTGGGGCTGTCTAGTGAGAGCCATGCCTCTCTGACATGCTCCCTGTTGCAGGCCTTTCTGTTTCCCCAGCAATTTAAAGGCTAGTCTCTGAGTTCAAGTGTGACTCCCTCTAGGATATGATACAGCTGGTCCCCACATACCTGTGGATTGTGCATCTGCAAATTACACTAACTGGATTTTGGAATTGTTCAGAAAAACGTTACATCTATAGAAAGCATGGATATGTTTTTTTAATTATCCCTGAGAAATGTAGTATGAAAACCTATTCATGTAGCATTCAGTTGTCTGTCTGTCTTTGCTGTGGTAGGTAAGGTTTCAGCATATGCATTTGAAGCCACAAAGCTCAGCATAAGCATGGTTCTAGTTGGTTTCAAATGCAAAACAATTGCATGATTTTTCTCATATGGGGTTCTTTTGGGTGACTCAATATGTTGGATGTGTTTGGAATATGTGTCTAAACTCCTACCAGTGAATTAAATATGTTATATATTTAAATCTCACAAAGTGTCATTATAATCCAAGGAAAATTGTATTTTAAAAATAAGTAATAGCTTTCTTTTTCTTAAGGTCTCTTGGTATCCTCACAGCACTCTTAACAGCTATCCAGTAGTAAACTATGATTCATATATGGCTAGCCCTTTTCCCAGGATGCACTTGTCAAAGGAGATGCTGGAACAGACTCACAGTGCCTTTGCTGTATAGTTTGTAGTCCTCTCATTGCAAATCCTCATTGCAGCATTGAAAGAAGAGAACACCCAGCCCATGGGCTTGTTTAGAACCTGTCCTGCAGTGTGGAGTTATTGATCACAATCCCTTGGCAATCAAGGCACTCATCTCAGGCTTATCTTATGCAATGGTGCAACAAAGAATTTTATTCTCAGCACACTCAAAGGAGTAGCATAGGATTTGAACAATAAGTGATTATTACCAGAGTGTTTAATACATTGATACATTCATGGGAGCAAACACAATCCCTTCTCCTTTTATTGGGTGTAACAAAGCTCAAATTGACTTTCACAAAGCAAATTTTTCCCTTTTAACTTTGAAACCCATGTGCACTTTAAAGGAAATTCAATCCACATGCCTCTAAGTTATTTGCACTTAATTCATCAAACATTGTTTGGTAAAAGCTATTTGGTTTCCCAGAAGCCTTAGAACACTTGTTTATAGGATTTTAAAGCCATTCTTTCCCTGAAATAGAAAGTCTTATTTTGTTAGGTTTTTCCTTCAGTGTAAGCCACAAATGACTCAAACTCGGGGTCCTGAGTTTTCCTGGGAACTATACATCTCACCAGCACTATTTCCAGGGTTCCCATGCGGTCATGCCTGCCATCAGCATGATGCTCTTTAGACATGTCATGTTGGCTATGGATGCAGGCAAACTCAGTGAAAGTCACATCTATTCAGCTGTGCAGGTTTATGCACAGAACACCTGCTCCTTGAAATTTGTTCTCCATTTCCACAGCTTTCTTCCTCATTCTCTTGGCCAAATTTCCTGGAAAAGGCTGATTATGCCAATGGCCAATTTGATAGGCTAATGCTGCATCAGTTCCTTCTAAAATTCTCATTTTTGCTTTAGATCCTAAAGTGAAATTGTATGAAAAAAGAGGAAAAGAAAGCCATGTGATGATACTACTTATCAAAAGAAGGCTATTGCATTTCTTCTAAAAAGTGGAGAGATCGGTGGATTTTATCATTGAACATGTTCAGAAGATCTGAGGAAAGATGACTCAAGATGGACCAGCATTTGTAATTACGCTGAACGGCTATGAATTAAAATTAAGTAGCTTCAGTGCTATGCTAATCATTAATAAACATCCATTCTATAGCACTTTTGTAAGGCCATTTGCCAGCATTCTGTAGACAATCCAAGATCATCAGTCTTAACATTGATTGATTGTTTTATATTTAATTAATATTGTCATTAGAAAGCTGGTATTTATTAGCTGTTTTCCATGTCCTAGAAGCTGTAGCATCTCATTTTGTTCTCACAGTTACTATAGGAACAGACATTATCATTGTGTATATTCATTCCTGGGACCAGACTTCCAAGGGGCATGCTCCCTGTGGGTTTCTGTCAGAGATATGTGTTAGGGTTGGGGATGGGCATTAGTAGACAAGCACTTGTGTAGCATGCACAAGGCTCTAGATCTCTTTATTACCAAGAAAAGAGCATCTTCTTGTATTTACTAAATACTAAAGGCCTTCTCTCTTTCTCTCTCTCTCTCTCTCTCTCTCTCTCTCTCTCTCTCTCTCTCTCACACACACACACAAATACAAACACACATTCACACACACACACACACACACACACACACACAGAGAGAGAGAGAGAGAGAGAGAGAGAGAGAGAGAGAGAGAGAGAGAGAGAATTTTACTTATACTCACTGCAATTCTGTCTCATCTCTCTTCTCCCCAACTGGTTTAGAACAAAAGATTTTTTTAATTAATTTATTCTTGATACATCTCAATGGTTATCCTATCCCTTGTATCCTCCCATTCTTCCCTCCCTCCCATTTTTCCCCTTACTCCCCTCCCCTATGACTGTGCCTGAGGGGAACTTCCTTCCCCTTTATATGCTCATCAGGTATCAAGTCTCTTCTTGGTCCCCTGCTATCCTTCCTCTGAGTGCCACCAGGTCTCCTCCTCCAGGGGACATGGTCAAATATGAGGCACCAGAGTATGTGTGAAAGTCATACCCCACTCTCCACTCAACTGTGGAGAATGTCCTGTCCATTGGCTAGATCTGGGTAGGGGTTTAAAGTTTATAGCCTGTATTGTCCTTGGCTGGTGCCATAGTTTAAGCGGGACCCCTGGGCCCAAATCTGCCTATCATAATAGAACAAAATATTTTTTTGGTAAGAATTCTTTACCCAAAGGGCTGGAGAGATGGCATAGTCAGTAAAGTGATGCTTTGTAAGCACGAGGACCGGATGTTAAGTCCATGAGCTTATGTTTAAAAGCCAGGCACAGTGGCATTCACGTGTGTGCTAGCACTAGGGATATATAGAGATGAGAGAGGTGAATCTCAGGGCCTTGCACATATCTGCCATCAATAGCAATACCTCCTGAATCCCCCATTGTTATAGGTGCAGCATCTTCACCTGTTGTTATTTGTGATTGCTAGTATTAGTTGTTAACACACGTGGCAAGAGGGAGCTTCAAGTGAGGAGCTGGTTCCAGCAGATTGGCTTGTGAGACTGTGGAGCATTTTCGTCCATTGCCAATTGGTAGAGGAGGGTCTAGCCCATTGTGGACACTGTCTCCATTGGGTACATGTTCCTGGGTTCTGTAAGAAGTCTGAGTAAGCATCAGTGTGAGCAGGTGTGGTGGGAGACAGTAAGCGGTGTTCCTCCATGATTACAGCTTCCAGGTTCCAGCTTCAAGTTCCTGCCTGACTTCCCTCAAAGATAGACTATACCCTGTAAGAGAAAAGAAATCCTTTTTTCTGCGCGTTGCTTTTGGCCATGGTGTTTATGCAGCAGAAAAGTAAACAGAACATTACCAAACACTCCTAGCTTGACTATTTCTCAACTCTTCTCATGCTTTAGTCTACTTATCTATTTACAGACCCAGGTTACGTATTATCAATATGAAAAGCCAGGTATGTTGGTGCATGCTTATATTTAGAAGGCTGAGAAACAAGGGATGCAAGTTTGAGACTAGCCATAACTACATCATTTGTTTCTTTTTTTCTTGCTTTAACAAAATACAAGGTAAAAACTAATTAATGAAGAAAAGGTATATTTTGGCTCATAGTCAGAGGAAATACAGTCCATCATAGTTTCTAAGGCACGGTGGTGAGAATGTGAGGCAGCTGGTAACATGGCCTTTGTCTTCAGGAAACAGAGAAATGAATGTAGTGCCCAACTTTCTTTCTTTCTCATCCTTTTGCATTCAGTTCGTGAGCCCAGGTAATAGGATGTTGCTGCCTGCATTCAGGGTGGGTCTTCCCATTTTGGTTAAACCTCAGTGGAAGCACTCTGAGAGGCACACACCAAGATGCGTGACTCTAAAGCATCTTCTGTGGTTCTAAAACCTCTCAAAGTAACAATAAAGATTAACCATCACAGCTACATAGTGAGGGCTTTCTCGCCACCTCCAAGGACAACACACAACACAAAAATAGCAACACCATCACATCACAACAATAACAACAACACAACAACAGTAGCAGCAACAACAACACAACAAAAGCAGTAGCAACAACACAACAACAATAGCAACAACAACAGCAGCAGCAACAACCACACGATACAACAATAACAACAACACAACACAGCAAAAACAACAAAATAACATCAGCAGCAACAATAGCAACAACAACAGTAGTAACAACAACAACAACACAACAGCAACAAAAACTCTTCAAATGACTTAAGAATGCCAACAGCGTGTTAGTCACACCCCATCCCCAGTACACAGGACATACCACACTGTAAGCAGGTCTTTGATGAAGTTGGGTGGATGTGTAAGCCCTGTGTGTGGCGCAGCCAAAACAGCTTCTGCATGCAAGTTAGAGTTCAGCTCCTGTGAAAACCAACTTCATGTGATACCTCATAGAGAGATGGGAAGATGGTTTCCCATCAAACACCACCCAGAAACCTTCCTATTCCTGGTTAGGTATTTCTGCGCACACACCACAGTTGCTCTTCTTAATTGTTTCTCATCTCTCACCATCTTCCTTTTGTCATAGTAGATGACCTTTCTTCAACCACTGTTCTTACAATGCATTATCTATTTCCACCAGTTAGCAAAATGGCTAAGTAGGCATGAACTATTTTTCCTCACCATACCTCAACGTAGTAGGGGAGAAGCCAAAGGAATGGGAGAAATCTGAACTGATCATAAATAGTAATCAATGACCAATAGTGTGCTAACAGCTTCAGAGCTCACAACTCATCCATGCAATCTATTTCATCTTTTAATTTCTTAGAACAAAAGTTCTATCTCTACCTTGTTATCTGTCTTCATGGTGTAAACTGTCCTCATTCTCAGCCAACACCTTGAAAACTTGGTCAATAATCTTCTACTTTTAATTAAAATATTTTTATCATGCTAGAGAAACAAATTCTAATCTTGGACCTCTCCTTTCCCCTCCCCTCCCCTCCCCTCCCCTCCCCTCCCCTCCTCTCCTCTTCATGCTAGGCAAGTTCTCTATAAACTGGGTTATAACCCAGCCTAGGCCCAGCCTGGGTGATAGTTCCTTGTGTGTGCATGAGTGTTCATGTGTGTGCAAGTGCATGTGTGTAGGAAGAGGAAACAAAGGTAACTAGAAAGAGAGGGAAAGGTGAAAGGAGAACATGGGAAAATGTTTGACTTATAATACATGCTTGCATGGGATATTCTTATATAAAGCACCATGTAAAATGAATGCCCACAATGAACATTTTAAGATAATAATAAGAAAAAGGAAACAAAGGAGTAGGATTTTCTGGATTATATAGGTTAGGACCTAAGTCCAGCTTCGGAAAAAATTGTTTTCTTTATTTTTTTGTTGTTGTTGGGGTTTTTGTTTTTGTTTTTGTTTTTAGAGGTGGTTAATAATTACTAAATTTAAAGAAAAGCCTGAGCTGGATACTCAGGATAATGAGGCTGGAGAATTCCAAGTTCAAGGACTAGGCTATACTGTAAGAGAAAGCACACTGGAGCACTTCCTGAAAGCCTGCTATAGAGGGTAGGAAGAAGAGAGCCCAGGATCTAGTTCAACCAGGGTGTTCTTGCCTACAATAGGCAAGGCTCCAGGAGTTCAGTCCTTAGTAGCAATGAAATAATTCCTGACATCATTGACCTCTTTCAGGTCTATATCCAAGTACAATATAACCATGTGATTTAACACAGACTAGAAGCACATAGCTCCTCTTAGACTTGCCAAGGATTTTTATTACTCCCTGACCTTGAGTGTTCCTTATGAATGAGGCCACCATAGAAACCTGACACGAAGCATTTGTCAAATGTATGCTTTTAAGCCATAAGCATTACTGCATTTTTTCCATATTTGAAAATCTTCAGATCACTTCTTTTGTCAGTGTAGCTAGATGTTTCCCAGAAGGCCTCTCACTGCACAATACCTGAAATGAGCCTTTGAGAGGGCATGCCACTCAGCTGCCATCACAGAACACCACAAGCCTGAAAATGACAAAACATGCTCTAATTGAAGTTTTGCTTTGAATTAGTTTGTTTTCCTTTTTATTAAAAATGTTTTCCTACAATATATTATTATACTTTCTACTCCCCCACCTTCCGAGATCATTTCCATGTCTTAGCCTCCCAACTTAGCCTCCCTTTCTATTTCTTTCTTTAAAACAAGCAAACACACAAACAAAAAGCCTCCACAAATCTACAAAAATGGACACCAAAATATACAAGCAAAAAACCAATATGACAAAAAAGAAATAATTTTAATTTGATTACTAATGTGCCACAAGGTTGCCTAGCATACGGAGGTTATAGACAGTTAATGCTGTTAACTCTGTTATTAAGTTGTTCACCCATTAAGAAGCACAGAAGCACTAACAAGAATTTTTCTTGCGATGCTTTTTCTCCCTAACTCTTGCTGCAGTATGCCTTATGACACACGAAAGCTCTTCAATCTGTCCCTTATTATGTCACGAATTTAGACAGATTCATTTGTTTTTATGACTTAGGAGCATGCAACCAGATATCTTAGGTAAGTTATATTTAAAAACCCCTTTCAAATGTGGTGAACTTTCTTTTTATTGGCATCATAAAAATCAATAACATAATCATTGGGATGGCTTTATCTCAAATATGTCAGCCATGTGTGCAGGACAAGGGCCTATCATCTCCAGATAAATCAGGTACAAATATCCTCAGACTTGTCTGTGGAAACTTGGGAGCAGTGTCTTCAAAGGGCGCCTGAATCTGAGAGGTACAACCTGAGAAGCCGCGATGTAAAAAAATCCTGACTTCAAATTTGGTGTTTTCTCCATTTTATTAAGAGATGCTCAGGGGGAAAATCATCTATTAAAGACATTCTCAAAGCCCATCTTTACTTAAGACATTTCGATAATAACTTGAAATCTTATCTTTAGGAACCAAAGACTACATGGGAACATCTTAAATAAATTTGGTGTGTAATAGAAAATGAACTATTCCAGGCAGTAGAGTGTGTTGATTGGATAGACAGTCTCGGTGCATCTGTGGCTATGGAAATTCTAGAGGACAATTGATGACTTGAATGATGGTGTAGATAACTCCCCAGTGGAAATGTGGGTGCTGGATGCTCACCAGGAGAGCTAGCTAGAGGGGAGATGATAGCCAAGCGTCTTCTTAGAACCAGGGAAACCTCCAAACAGAAAGAATGATTTAAAGAACAAAAGCACCAAGAAAAGACAAAGTGTGAGTTGGCCTCCAACCAAATTCAGAGAGTTTATATACTGAAAAGAAGATAAAATAGATTATGAGACAGTCATATGTAATTTCTCCTAAGCTAAAGCCAACCCTTTCAGGGCTAACTCCTACCCAAGGATGTATTGTTAAACATGTGCAATTGGTCATAACTTTAGAAAGCACCATTGCCATGTTTTGCTTTAGATAGGCTCTTTCTTTCTAGTCATTAACTTTCTTAGAAACACAAGGAAGAAAGGCTACCCTCCACAGTGCACGGCCAGTTGGTACCTGGTTGACTGATAAGGCTGGCTGCTGGATCGCGATCCTCTGAGATCTGCTGCTGTTCAAATTGAGTAGGCACTGCTGCCCCATGACACCTTGAATCAAAAATTTCATGTCTGATTGTGTATTTGGATGCAATCCTCTCTGCTGAGGACCTTCAGCTCTGCTTCCACCTTTCCTCAGACTTGACAGCTCAAGTTCAGACAGGTGAGGCAGATTCCTTTAGCTAATGCCAGACTTGGGAAGAGTGCCAGGTAAGAGGACCAGGCAGGAGAAGTTAATGTTGCAGCTCTCGATGGCACTGAATTTCATTAATTGGGTGCTAATATTTCCAGTGTGAATCATTCTAGTGAAGTGTTTATTCAATGAGAGGAGGGATAGGGTGGAGCTGCAACATTTTAGCCATAACTCTAACAGGCTCAAAATTTCTTCTGCTTAATTACTTGAGGGGTGTCCTGTGCTGTTGATGTCTACAGATGTTCTCTTTGCAAGAGGAGCTAGTTCAAGAAAAAAAAAAATGCTCTCTTTTGATGTCTTTATTTGCAGAAGAATTAAAAAAATTTTTTTTATTAATTTATTCTGTTACATCTCAATGGTTATCCCATCCCTTGTATCCTCCCATTCTTCCCTCCCTCCCATTTTCCCATTACTCCCCTCCCCTATGACTGTTCCTGAGGGGGATTACATCCCCCTGTATATGCTCATAGGGTATCAAGTCTCTTCTTGGCAAACTGCTGTCCTTCCTCTGAGTGCCACCAGGTCTCCCCCTCCAGGGGACATAGTCAAATGTGAGGCACCAGAGTACGTGAGAGTCATATCCCACTCTCCACTCAACTGTGGAGAATGTTCTGACCGTTGGCTAGATCTGGGTAGGGGCTTAAAATTTATGACCTGTATTGTCCTTGGCTGGTGCCTTAGTTTGAGCGGGACCCCTGGGCCCAAATCTGCTTATCATAATGCTCTACTTGTAGGTTTCTAGGACCTTCTGGATCCTTCTACTTTGCTATTCTCCCATGCTTCTCTCATTTAGAGTCCCAATAGGATGTCCTCCCCTCTGTCCCAGTTTCCTGGTAAGTGAAGGCTTTTGTGGGACATGCCCCTTGGGCTAGTATGCAGATATAAGTGAGTATATACCATTTGAGTCTTTCTGCTTCTGGGTTAACTCACTCATAATGATAATTTCTAGCTCAATCCATTTATCCACAAATTTCGGGAATTCCTTGTTTTTAATAGCTGAGTAGTATTCCAAGGTGTATATGTACCACAGTTTCTTTATCCATTCTTCTACTGATGGACACTTAGGCTGTTTCCATGTTCTGGCTATTATGAATAAGGCTGCTATGAACATGGTTGAGCAAATTTTCTTGTTGTGTGCTGGAGCAGCTTCTGGGTATATTCCAAGGAGTGGAATAGCTGGGTCTTGAGGAAACCCTATTCCCATTTTTCTGAGATAGCACCAGATAGTTTTCCAAAGTGGCTGTACTAGTTTGCATTCCCACCAGCAATGAAGGAGTGTTCCTCTCTCCCCACATCCTCGCCAGCATGTGGTGTCTCTTGAATTTTTGATCTTAGCCATTCTGATGGGTGTAAGATGGAATCTCAGAGTTGTTTTGATTTGCATTTCCCTGATGACTAAGGAGGTTGAGCATTTCTTTAAGTGTTTCTCAGCCATTTGATATTCCTCTGTTGAGAATTCTCTGTTTAGTTCCAAGCTCCATTTCTCAATTGGGTTATTCGGTTTGGTGGTGTTTAGCTTCTTGAGTTCTTTATGTATTTTGGATTTTAGATCTTTGTCTGATGTAGGGTTGGTGAAGATCTTTTCCCAGTCTGTAGGCTGTCGCTTTGTTCTGTTGACAGTGTCTCCAGCCTTACAGAAGCCTCTCAGCCTCATGAGGTCCCATTTATTAATTGTTGACATCAAGGCCTGGGTTGTTGGTGTTCTGTTCAGGAAGTTGTCTTCTGTGCCAATATGCTCCAGGCTCTTCCCCACTTTTTCCTCTAAGTGACTTAGTGTCTCTGGTTTTATGTTGAGGTCTTTAATCCATTTGGATTTGAGTTTTGTGCAAGGTGACAAATATGGGTCCAGTTGCATTTTTTTTACACATAGACCTCCAGTTTGACCAGCACCATTTGTTGAAGATGCTATCCTTTTTCCATTGAATGGATTTGTCTTCTTTGTCAAAAATCAAGTGACCATATGTGTGTGGATTCACATCTTGGTGTTCAATTCGATTCCACTGATCAACCAGCCTGTTGCAGTGCCAGTACCATGCTGTTTTAATTACTATTGCTTTATAGTACAGTTTGAGATCAGGTATGGAGATTCCTCCGGAGCAGCTTTTATTGTACAAGATTGTTTTAGCTATTCTGGGTTTTTTGTTTTTCCATATGAAGTTCAGAATTGAACTTTCAATGTCTTTAAAAAATTGTGTAGGTATTTTGATAGGGATTGCATTGAATCTGTAGATTGCTTTTGGTAGGATGGCCATTTCTACTATGTTAATTCTCCCGATCCATGAGCAAGGAAGATCATTCCATCTTCTCAGGTCATCTTCAATCTCTTTCTTCAGGTATCTATACCTCCAAGATGATTGACATGTCCCATATCTGTTTGGTCACATCTCAGTGAGCCAAGAAGCATAGTGGGGGGCCAGGAAGTTGGTGTGGACTATAAGCTAAAAGGCCCATTTAGCCAGTGATGCACCTTCTCCAACTGGTCCCTCCTCCTGAAGGCTGCACAACTTTTCCAAGATAGTACTGCTAACTGGGGGCTAAGTGTTTAAAAGTGTGAGAGTCATTTCATATTTAAGCAGTGACAATGAGCCATGTAAATGTGTATGATGTGACTATATTTACAAAAATTTGATGGCCACAGTTTCCAAATTTACTAATTATAGGCTGTTATGGTAACACATGTACACACGTAGACAATATATCTGCCCGTACACACACTTGTTCTGAAGGTTAAATAGAAGCAAACTGAAAGACTAAGTAGCAATAGAGAGAACACTGAAATTTTGAGACTTCTTTAGAGTTATCCTCCTTTCCTTTTTGGGAAAGGGAAACCCTTCCTGGCCAGCAACACAGAGACCAGCTGTGCTGGGCGAATCGCATCATAGGAGAATTCACCGCTCAGATTTTAAAGTACCCTCACTTGACTGCCTAACACAATCTGATATTTTGATCTCCACTCTCTTTTTTGCTCTGCTATAGGGAACAAGAGAGAGCAGACTCCTCTGTTTACACAGACATTCTCACAAGAACACAAAGATGACATAGACTAAAAAGTGCATATCTGCTTCTTTAGACTATTTCTCCTAGAATATGATTTCCAAACATCTGTCTCCATTACACTTGTCGTCAGGTCATCAGTTATGGCCTCACTCTTCTATGTAAAGAAACAGAACCGAAAACCATGTAGCAAGAATATTCTGAAGGGGCAGAACGTGACGCATGCTGCTCCCCTTGCTGTAGCCTATGACAAAGATCCCCAGCCCTCCATTTTGCTCCTTGCAGATGGGAACCAAGACCACAGTGACCAACCCTCATCTGCCAATGCTGTTTTCAATGAGCAGCTGTTATGAAACATTTAATTTTAAAGCACTAAAAAAACATTTGGTATTAATTCAAAGGAAAACAAGCATCCCAGTAAATCAGTTCTGCTAATGTTTACATGTACATTGCAGTGAAGCCATAGATGTTTCACAAATATGGCCCCTTAATTCATTGAGGGGAACAAGTCTGGCGACACTTGTCCAGGAAAAGACCTTCAACTAAAGCAGACCCCAATGGGTTGTTTCAACACTTTCTAGTAAAGTAGAAATTCTGCTGGTGAAAGACTTCTGTTCACGGTGAACTTAGCCTGTGCAAATCATGATTTCAAGATGGCTTTTTGGTGGAAACCACAGTTTGCATGTACTAGCCTATTAGTGAGGTTTGAAAACACACTGCCTGCTAGGCAAGATGGAAGCGTGTCTAATCTCAAAGACTTGAGAATCATTATCCTGTATTTTTTTTTAAAGTTAAAATGTTTCAGTATCCAATGAGAAGCCCATGAAATTAAAGAGATGGAAAACATCTGGGTGATAAATTTGTATTCGACATTTACATTTGTATCAAGCATTTTTGATCATATCACTAAAAGGACTCTGATTGCACGTGCGAAAGGGTAGTGGTCAGAACCAGCCAGTTGATGTACAGCTGCTGAAATGCATGGGGACTCGTATTTACTACAGGGGAGGGTTTTCACACTAACGCACTCTCATGAGGCAACTGCAGAGAGAACATTAAGAAAAACAGGTTTCTACCATGCCGCCTCTCATGCTTCATTTATTAATTTGGCCCCTGTACATTGGTCTGTTTTATAATTCAAGATAGGCTACTAAGTTAAGGCTGAGGGTGACATAAGCATGCAATTCTTGTAGGTGGGATAACATTGGCTCTGAAAAATCAATCCCTACTAGTCCTTGTTCCACCCGAGCAAACCTAGAGATACTACCATTAACACGGGCACTATACAGCCGACGCTGAACACAAATGACCAGTGACTTGCTACTTTCTATCTATATCCCTTTCAAAGAATCTTCTTTAGTAGTCTTCCTGCAGAATCATAACAGCCTTTTGGGCAGATATTTTTAGTATATCTTAATTTATCTGGACTATTGCTTTCTGGTTAACTCTCATCCAAGGGCCCGAAGACGAGTAAACTAGAGTAACCAGTGAAACACAAAGAAGTGATGACAAATCTGGGAGTGACGTGTGCATGAAGAGGTCTTCAGTAGTCTCTTTTATAGCACTTTATGTCTCAATAACAAAGGTTTTATTATCATGGAGTTTGCTCAAGAAAGCAAACAGAACAGGAAGCCCTATTCGGTTTGATTGAAAGACTGTTTCGTGCGTTTATGCCATGAGAACCACTAAAGCTTGGGTCCCTTGCAGAAATTTTGTCACCAAACATCAGTTACATAGGTACTGTTTGCTCTGCTTAGATAAACGATGCCAGCTGATCTTTCTCTCTATTGTTTTTCGTAGTTTTTCAAAGAACATCATCTTTAAAGTTCAACAATCTTTGCAATCCTTCCTTCCTCTCCCTCTCACCCTCCCATCCCTCCCTCCCTCCCTCCCTCCCTCCCTCCCTCCCTTCTTTCTTTCTTCCATTTCTAATTTACTTGAGAATTTTCTTCCACTTGTGCACATCTTGGAAAGTTAAACCAATTCAGAGATCACATTTATGAAATTTTTACCTAGTAAGGCAAAATCAGGTTCTGTCCCTTTTTAAGGACATCGGAGGGGAGTGTCATTCCTTCAACAGAACGTGGCATACTGTACTATGTATCTCACTACATCTTGGCCATTGGTTTCTACATCGAAGAAAGTCCTGGACACAGCTTCATTGTTGTTTAGATTAGCATCATCCTAATTCACTGACATGTGCTGACAGATTACATCGTACCAGGCCCATGGTGTTTACCGCATCACTTAATTGCCTGGAAATCTATGAGATAGATGCATATCAAATGCCTATTTTAATGCTGGAAGATATTTTGAGTGGTTTGTCTTTTTTAGTCCTGCATAGTAAGTGGTAGAGAAAATAATTTTTCTGGCCCTGAACTCAAGTCTCTCCATCAATGTACTTTCAGCACAGATTGTATTAGGAAGACTTTCTCCTACACCTCTATCATAAGTAAGTGTTTGTTCACAAGATTCGGATTGCTACCTTTAAGAAACGAAGCGCATAATGTCATATGTAAGTTAGCTCAATTGCATTCATTTGAATCTAAATTGAAAAGTGCAAAATATCCTTGACAAACTAGCAGCTCATCATGCACATTTCCTGGGAGATTTGAAGGAAGTTACAACCTATCTTAAATCTCTGGTGTGCTGGATGATAGCGTCCCAATAAACTAAATCCTGCTACTTTGGAATGTTTGAAAAATTCTAACGATTATTACCAGTGCCCCCAAACTAGATGGGCTAGAGACAGAAGCCTCAGCTGGGTTACACTTGAGTTTTATTTCAAAAAAGTAACTTAGCAGAGATAGAGTAACTATTCATTATTTCCTGTCATTTTTATATCAGTTTTTTTTTTTGCCATGCACATTGTGCAGTAATTGCAGGAAATTAAATTTGAATTTTGTGACACAAGCATGTTGTGAATATCATAAAAAACACATATGTTCATAAATAGCAAAAAAGAAAAGAAAAAAGGTGATAAAAATTACATTTAGAAGACTTTTACAGGCTTTTAGAACAATGGAAAGGGGGCGTTTTTAGGTTTTTTGTTCAGGCTAAACTCTGAGCAGAGCAGTGTTCTCAGATGGCAGTGTTCTGGTTTGGTTGGCATTTTTATAATTTCTCCAGCGTGCTCTTCTCCTAGGGCATTTGCAGCGGTTTCCTGTGAGCAGAGGAAAGTCCAAATGCTACACACAAGGCACTGACCTGAGAGTAGTTCTTCCCTGTGGCAGTGACACCAGAGCCAACCCATGAAGTCAGTATTCACATGTACTTGGGAGTCACTTAGCAGCACTTAAGTGTGCTGTCTTTGTGCTCCTGTTCCTTCTCACTCTTTTGTGTGACACTTGCTGCTGCTCTCTCTCCTTGCTGCTGGCCTTTTAAACAGTACTGAAGGCATTCATGAAGCCGACAGCGATGAGTCTGTGGACTCAGTCGTTTTATTAGTTGGCTGGTGGAAAAGCACACTGTGGACTTCTGAATGTGGGCTTGATGTGACTATAACCCACCTAAGCCTAGCTTTCACTGTCTGAGTTCTCCAGGCCAATCGGGGTTCTCTTCAGATTTGGGGGAGAAATCTATAGGAAGTTAGTTCATCCTAACATATGCAAAAAATTACAAACCACTTTTTTACCAAGTGGATGCCACTTAGAATTGACGCTCTGTCAAAGGTCAAAAATTTTTTCACAACCATCTAAGTGGCAAGACCACTTCTGTTCAGAGAGCTTATCTATTTGAAGTAGTTATTCGTTGAGTTGTCGATTTCAGCTTCACTCTTGAGAACTAATTGCTAGAGAGTTTTGCAAAAGTTTGAACTGTTTGTAAATAAAAATTATGTCTCATTCGCCCTCTACATCCCTCAGGATGCTTAAGCAGTATCTTTGTCTTGAACTCAACCCAAGCTTGTCACTTGTCACAAAGCAAGTCACTTTTCCCCTTGACTATGCTTGCTTCTGTTGCTGTAGCCAGGCTCTAGGCTTTGGAGGTAAGTCTTGATTCTCCTCCATCACTGTCTATAGCTAAGGGCCAAGACTGTGGGTTGTCAATTGTATTTTATGTTTAAATTTGACTTCTTTGCCTATGGAAAGTTTATGTTAAAGAAAAGCTTATGTTATAGTTAGATATATAAAGAAAGCAGTTCTGGGAATAGGAGCTAAACTGAGAACCTTGGATCTACACTGCAGTCCTGAAAAGAGTCCCAGAATCTCCAAGGCTGAGCACTGCTCAAAGACAGCAATGACAGCATCAGTCTCCACGTTCCCAAGAAATAGTGGAAAAGTGAGGAGAGCTGCAGTGTGAATCCCAGCATCTGGTGTGAGCTTTGATTGTTACCTGTTAAATGAGGTGTTTCCTTTGCCTCTATTTCAGGATTATTATAAGGATCAAATAAGGATCTATGTATCAAAGGAAGCACACAGTGATCCGTGAACATGCATTCAGATTTAGGGAGCCATTACCTCCTCTTCTGACTTCCAGGCCTCCATTTTTCTCCCTCATTCATCTAATGGCCATTTCCATACTGTACTCCCCACAGCACATCTCTTTATGTCACACAATATATTTGCATATGGCCCATAATCATGTGTCTTCGAAATAAAGAACAGGAGAGCCATCCTGGTATCTGAGCTCCTTCAGTGAAGTTGAACTCTCTTCAAGAATTAGCTGTCACGCCACCATTCTTCCCCACAAACCCTGTGCTTCAGCGAGATCATTCTCCTTCCTTCTCCTTAGTGCAGTGTTCCTTGACATCTCTGTCCACCTGCCTCCTTTGGTCCCAAAACTGAAATACTGTCTATGATCCAAGGACCGTCTTCAACACTTCATGCCCAAAGGAACACCTTCGACCCATCCCCTACTGGCTTCCAACAGGAAAAAGGAAAAGACTTTATGAATTTTGGAGGGCAGAGGGATGCCTGACTCAAGTCACAGGGGAAAGGCAATGAGAGTTTAGGGTATTGTTTCATAAGAACATAGTGAGCTTTTAATAACCTGAAATGTGTTTGGAAGAGTCTCTTTCACGATGCTCTTATTTATAGTTATCGTTTCTTGGTTTATGATACCTTTTTTCTTTTTGTTGAAAGCCTCAAATACTAGTCAAAGGAGAATGCCATGGTAATGGGGTTTGATAAGGCCCTGCTTCCTAAGGCACTTCATCACCTAAGCCAAGTAATACTATTTTTGTACCCAGAAAGACTTTGACAGTCAATGCCTCTGGCATACACCACAGGCCATCCAGTAATAATCCCAGTGCCAGCTATGGATTACCTCTTTTGGAACTTTCAGCAATGGGGGGGGGTCACATAATGTTGTCCCTTTCTCTAACATTACAGACTACTGGCACTGTCCCACTGTCCTTGGCCCTCAGAACTTGTTAGGATTTTATTGCTGAAGATAGCACATACTTGGATCATAGGACATAGGAATCAAGCTCCTACCAAATCTGGAAGCTTCATCCTAAGTGGCTGTCCATCAGAGGGCTTGATGGTGCTATGCATGCTACTATGGGTGAAACAATAGCCCACAGTATTACCTAACAGTGAGCCCCGAGAGCTAAATTAGCACCTAGCTTGGCAAGATATGTCTAAGTAATAGCGTGAATAGTATGCCAGTTAACCAACCACTTTTTCATCAGATTTAAAATATGATGCAAAAAGACAAAACCCATGCCTAGCACTGTTAATTGGGCTAAAGCCTCATGGCTGGCTAGGTCATTAAGACTCTAGGGAAGAACCTAATATGATTATTCTGCTAACTGGACATAACGATAAACTTCTCCTAAGTTCTTAATATTCATAGAGTAGTGAATTTTCATCCCTCATCAGAGAAATTTCTTTTTATAGTAGATGACAGTGAATATAGAAACCCATACCTAGTTGACTGTGCAGAGGATAAGACTGTAGAGTGTCAGGTTCTAAATGAGCCGCTGTATCCCACACACCCAAAGCTCAAGGCTCATGTCAGAAGAGGGAAGAGAGAGATGGTAAGCAGCGCTAGGGAAAATAGACGTCTGCAGAGGAACAGCGTTTGCCAGACAGGGCAGCACTCTTGCACGTGGACGCGCAGCAGCTGTGACTTCTTGCACAAGACCTGTGCAAGGTCAAACCAGCACAGATCTCTACATGGATGAGGGAGGGGCTCCCGATGTCCCACCCATCTGAGGACGTATTGGAAACTGATGGCTTCTGTGGGAGGGGCAGTCAATTTCCTTCAAGGATGTGGGCTCTCAGAGGCTAGAAATGCTGCTGGAGGCAGCACTAAGTGGACTCAGTGGTTTTTGTTTGTTTTCAAGAGCATATGGAATTGAGAAGGAATAGTGGCAAGAAGATATGGAGAAGTTGAAGGGGAGGAAGATGGGGCTGGATCTCATAAAAATGCATTATATGCATACAGAAACTCTCAATTTTAAAAAGTGAATGTAGGCTGAATAAGAGAATACTTTTAACACAAAACAGAAACTTACTTTCAAGTACAAATGAGAAAAGGGCAATCTCCCTTGTAGCAGAGCTTATCTGTGTTTAATGTGGTGACTAAAAGAATTTGTAGAAAATTCACTATGAGGCGGAATCACCCAGGTAGGCTTTGAAAATCCCCACTCATTACATTCTTCCTAGAGACATTAAATAACTGGTTTAAATAAGAAGATAATGGTGGTTTTAAATGATCAAAGCTCTCTGGGAATAATTACCTGCTTATGTTAAAAGCAGTTTTTCTTTTAAGTAACTTCAGCCCTTTCTAGTCACATCTCTTATACTCTATACATATCTTTTTTTTTAAAATGAGGATAGAATCAACTGAGTAAAGATGAATTTAGTATACTATCAATGGAGCCATTTTTCACCATTCAGTGGCTTTTTCATGCGCAATTTTATACTTGATTATGTTTTAAGAATATGATAGTGCAAGGATACTCCCTGAAACTTTATATATCTTGTATGTGTGGGGAGAAGGAGGCAGGGAAGAGAGCCCACTTAAGACATGTTACTGCCATCACACACATAAAGCAATGGTAAAGTTAAGATGTCCAACCCATATTCATGGAGACGTGACAGGAACAAGAAGGCCTTGCTGATCACAGCACAGTCATTACAGGTGTTCAGAGGAAAGGGCACACTCATGCACAATAAGTGCAATTATTTTTGGCCAAAATGGAATGATGGGGTTTAGATTTAACTCTGAAATGGACTGACATGATGTGAGACAACAGCTTCTAAGAGAGAGTACAAACAATAGGCAATTACAAACAGAGTAAGACAATGACATCACCGCGCTCCCATCTTTCCCTGAGTCTACTGCCCTGCGACGTTTTCTAGGTTACAGAACAGGAAGGGGGGAAAACCCTACAAAGCCCAGGAGAATCTCTGAGCTGAAGAGGAAGTGCTGACAGAAGGATGAGAGCAAGACGGTTACTTAGAAAAGCTGGAGTGTGCAGAAAAAGAGACTACCTGCCAGTGACACGGAGAAGGAACTCTGGTGCTATGCACAGGGTCCCCTTGGAACAGCAACTGAGTGCTGATCAGACGCAAGTGCCAGGAAGCTATTCAAGGCCTCAAAGAGTCACCGACAAAATTGCAGATAAAAAAAAAGTCCCGACCATGTATTATCTATCATATAGATTTCTGTGAACATCATCTGTTTATGTTAAAAGCAATTTTTCCTTTAAGTGACTTCAGCATCTGAGTGTTAAAATTTACAAGGCATCGGTGGGAATTACTCAGGACGAGCTTGCATTACTAGTGCAGAATAATTAACCCCAGAAATAGAACAGCTATGTCCTGCCTAACAAATCCTAAAAATAGGACTAGAATGGATGAACTTTTCCCCAAGTAACTTAATTACACTGAAGGACAAAACATAAGAACATTTATAGAAATAAAAACAGCAGTGTACTCAAAAGGATTCAGCCATGAGGGAAAGCCAGGAAACTGAAGCAAGCAGGCAGACATAATCCTACAACTGGCTGGCCGCAGCAAAACAGAATTGTAACTGTATGTTTATTGAAGTCGATGTTTTAAAGTTAGTGATGTGGACATTCAAAGGAGCACTAAAATATCTGAGATTAAAAACACATTATATTAGACATTTAAGAAATAAAAAGATAAGTGAACTTGAAGGCACAGTGGAAGGCACAACTGTATGTCCATTTTAAAGGGAAACATGAGGAAGAAGGAATCTTATGAGGTGAACGAAGCATCGGTGAGTTGCATAAAAAACTCAGTGGCCTACTACAAGCATAAATGGAGTCCCCAGTGTGGATGGGAAAAAAGAGTGGAAACATTTCCAAGTCTGACAAACAGCATTATCCTATTGATCCAAGAAACTCAATGAAGCTGAAGTATAAGGATTGTAAAGAAAACAACAGGTCACATTATAACCAGATGATTCAAAAGCATTGATAATGAGAAACCCCAAATGCAGCCAAAGGAGGAGGAGGACACATCCATTCATGTTTAGAATATCAGTAAATTTTTTTAAAAAAAATCTAAAACAAAGCAGTTTTAAGTGAAACAAATGTCAGGCTAGACTTTCATAGCAAATAACCGTCTTCTAGAATCAAAGGAGATTTGTATACCTCTTAAACATGAGAACTGAAAGAATTAATCATTGTCACACTTAAACTAATGAAAGAGCTTCAGGAGGGTTGGAAATGATGCCTTTCAGGAGGGATGGAAAGATGGATCACGAAAAGGATTGAAAAGTATTGAAAATGACATCTTCATTGGTAAACACACAAATGATTTCATCAGCATTTAAATTGCTTTACAAAGTAACTGACTAAAGAAAAACAGTAATATAATGTGATGGCTATAACACATTGAAAAGTAATACATAGCACAACAGTAATACACAGTTTGAGAACTGTGTGGCGTTGTGCACTTCCAGTATGCTATGTGAAATAGTATTACGGGTCTGTGCAATATGAATGAATCACCTCAGTATGCTCTATGCACCAAGACAGCCAATATAATAAGACCAGTAAGTGAACAGGCCAATAAACAATATCATAAAATCATTAAAAAACAAAGTTAAGTTAAATATAAAAAAGTAAGTGTGCTAACAGTAAAAGGATAGAAAACAAAATACCATGCTAAGATTTAGCAAAAGAAACTCGGAGGCTACTGTTCTACCTATGGAAAGATAAAGTGGCTTTCAGGCCAGGCTACATTATTAGAAATATGGTCATTTTATTATGATGAAAGGGCGAATTAGTCAGTAGACAATAACAGTCCAAACACTGTGCGGCATGATTACCAGCATGTGTGGGCATGACTCAGGCTCAGTTGACATAGCTATGTCTACTTTTTAATACCATTTATGGCCACCTCATTTTATTTTGGGGTGTGTCTGGGGGCACAGGATTAGCATATCTCACTTACCGCAGCACCGTGTTCCTCGGTGTTCCTCTCTGAACATGTCCCTGGGGATCACTCACTCAAAAGTCACAACAAGAGAAAGTGTTGGCAGAGTCATTTGATGTAAGCTTTCTAGGAAAGAGGCTTTGAAGAGACTTCTTCACTTTCTCTGAGACACCAAGAAAAGGGTGTTTTCATTATGATGAAAATTTGGAGGTGGGGTACAAGGGAAAATTTGTCTTCTTCAAGTGCTTTGAGCTAGACAGTGCAAGGGCTACCTAGCTTAGGACTTTGGCTCCTTCCTTTCAGCCTACTCCAGGGATGGGAGCCCAAGCACGTGCACACTTACTATGCCTTTGTGTTTAATGGTGCTATTAGAAGGAAATAGCAGTTGGTTGTGCTTGCCAAATAGTGCCTCTCCCTGTATGTTGACACAACCTTCTTTTATTCCAGCTTTCTCTGGAAATTGGCAATGATAATGACATAATATAGAGGTTAGACTTGCCAATAATTATTAGCACAGTCACGATATTTACATAAATGCCAAATCTGATGTAACACCAAAGTTGCGTTTGACATCCATGCTATTGCAGCTTGGAACACCAAGACTTCATCGCTGTGGAAACACCGATTGAATGGCTTTCAATCTTACCACCAGAACTATCTGCAGTGTTTTAAACCAAGGACCCATCATACATAAAGGCTACATGCAGTACATTTAAAAGATATAAATATATGAATATAATAGGAAATTACACACACACTACATGTACACATATGTATATACACACTGTATATATACACACACATATAGATGACTCAGTGATTAGAATTCTCTACTTAAAAAGCATAACACTGCAAAGATTGACTATCAAAGTTGACAAGATTTGTCTCTGAACCACAAACAAATGAAGTGCAACAAACAAAACAAGCAAGAGA
This sequence comes from Acomys russatus, assembly GCF_903995435.1. Taxonomy (NCBI): domain Eukaryota; kingdom Metazoa; phylum Chordata; class Mammalia; order Rodentia; family Muridae; genus Acomys; species Acomys russatus. The sequence goes on along the minus strand of NC_067156.1, from coordinate 55,312,684 downwards.
GTTATTCAGCAGGGCCTTGGAGATCACCTTCCATTTGTAAAGTGATTAATTATGACCATAAATCTCAAGACACACAAAGGCCCATTTATATTAGTATATGCACATATATAAGCATGCATATGTACACATCCACGTGTGCTTATCACACAGCAAATTGGTGAAGAAACTACTGGAGAAATAAGACCAACACTTAAAGTGGAAGTAAAGAATGCAACAAGACCCACCCATCCATGTAGACCATGTAACACTGCTCCGTCCTCAAGCATCCCGGCTCACTCTCCCTTCCTTGTCTCAACATCATTCAAAGGGTGGAAGGGGAGGCATGTCCTTCAGTTCTCTGGGAACGTCTTTTCCTGGCTTTTATCATTCCTTATGACTGATGTCTTCTTCTGCCTGCTCCCTGACCAACCCCATGAACTACTTCTGTTCTATCAAATGATATCTGGCTTTGAATGTTTCTCACTCCCACTCCCATCTTCTCTCCTCTGTTTGAGTCAATCTTTCCTTTACTAAGATAGAAGCTCATTTCCGTTGATGTCTGTGGGTCCTCCCCAGGCAACCGTCCACAAGTCAGCTGTCGAGCCACTGCCTTCACTTTGCTTCTTGCCCTAGATCCTCTCACCCCCATCCTTTCCAGTCTGCTCTTTCAGAAGCTCCCAAACTCCTGCCTTCCAGTACACCAGCTGAGGATGGGCAGGGCCAGGATGATTCTGGTATGTCATTTCATCCTGCAGAATGGTCTGCACTATAAAAGCCATTTTAGCTACTTCTGTTCCACACAAAATCCTGAGTCCCAGATTAGTCTAAGTAAAATGTTTATTATAGTCATTTCCAAACAGAGGTACACCTTTAAGAGGAATTCTGCTACTATCCTACAGCACAGACACGGATTATTTTTTAAATATATATATGCAACAGTCCTTCCTATCTGTACTTTTTGCTCCCTTCAGTTTCAACTACATGCAGCCAACTATGGTTCCAAGATGTTGGTGGCAAGAGTATACAAACAGGTAGCTCATGCTTGAATATGCCAGCTGCTGCAAGAAGTGTGGCAAAACCACGCCTCCTCATGCTTTAGCCTGCCCGGAAAGTGAATCATGTCTTTTCCTGGCCTCTCCATGCTGAATATGCCACATGACCATTCACTAATTAGCAGTCACCTTAAAGAGATGTTTGACCCTCCCAGGCTCTTAGTGCTTGGGTTCAAATGACCTCTATCTTACTTAACGAAGGCCCCAATGCATAAAAGTAGTGGAGGCATCAAATTGAACAGGACATACTACCTATGTATGGGAAGGTAAGAGGTTTTAATACAAAAATTAAAAAGAAAATTATTGTGTATTGAGGTTCTGAGGGTGCTAACCTATAGTACAATAAGACATTTAAAAATAACTTTAATTTTGTACATTATATTATATATATTACATATTGTATATTATTTAATTATATTTTATTATTTTTGCCAATTTCTTATTATGCCTAGATTATAAATTAAACTTTGCTATAGCTGTTATGTGTAAAAATGTATTGTCTCTGTGTGTGTCCATGTATGTGTGTATCTGTGTGTGTCCATGTGTGTCTGTGTCTGTGTGTGCCCATGTGTCCATGTCCGTGTATGTGTGTGTATGTATATGTGTGTGTGTGTTCATCTCTGTCTTCAAATATCTATTAAGAATCCTGGAAAATATCAACATAAATAAAGGGAGTCTACTGCAACAGCACTGTAATAAAACGTGGTAGCAATGCAGCATAATGCATGCTGTGCTGCTTGTAAAAATATAATGTCTGAACATAATTGCAACAAGGTAGAAAATAAGTTGGTGAAGCAGAGAAGACAGGCTTTGGAAGCCAGGGGCAGGAGCCATTGCAATGCATAAAAGGACTGCAGATTTTATACTATGTTCCCCTGGGAAAGACAGTGGAGTTCAGGGCTGATTGTACTGCATACAGTTACATAGTTTTTCTAGCTGACATGAAATCAGGAGTGTTTTTTCCATATCATGATTCTTTAAGTACACATTCTATCTGTGCTGTGCAGGCTACAGAATACCAGTCAGGGATGTGTGCTCCCATCTCCCTAAGCCACACGGCTGAACCTTCACTGACCTGAAATTGGCTACCATCACCACTGACACCATGGAAATTGCGAACACCAGAAAGCAGATTTCATTCTATATTTTTGGAAAGGTTATTTCTTGTAAACAATTAAAGGGATGCTATATCCAAATTTAAGCCTTAACATGGACACACCAGCACCAGCTTAAGCCCATTTTAAAGCTGAAAGTTATTTTTCTTTTTATTAGTTTTTAAATAAATTTTGATGCTTTAAAGATTCTTAAAAATTGACTATAAAAATGGTAATATTGCTACAGTTATAGACCTTTACCACAAGGGTTAAAAAAACCCCAAAACTAAAAAACAGCAATGTAAATATTTGGGGACCATTGTATTATGTTATAAGTTTGTCTGGAGTAGCTTAATGATGTGTTTTGGTACCCTCCCAAGCCCACCACCCTGTATAGTATCTGAAAGTCAGCAGATGCTCATTACATGTGTACAGAATTATCAAGTGAGTATATTAATGAATGCTATGAGTCTACCAGTCTGGACTGGTAGTAAGACAAACTGAAAAGCCATTGCATAGCAGCTAGCTCCTTTTCTGTTAGTAGTGTTTCTCATGGTCACTGTCTTAGGCAGTGCTCTGTTGTGAAGAGATGACATGACCACAGCAATGCTTATGAAGGAAAACATTTCATTGGGGCTGGATAACAGATAGAGAGGTTGGGTTTATTGTAATCATGGCAGGAAGCATGGCAGCCTAAAGGGAGACATAGTGATGGGGAGGTAGCTGAAAGTTCTACAGAGAGAGAGAGAGAGAGAGAGAGAGAGAGAGAGAGAGAGAGAGAGAGAGAGAGAGAAGAGACTGGGTGTGCCTTGAGCATTTGAAACCCTAAAACTACCACCAGTGATACATTTCCTCCAACAAGATCACACCTACTCCAACAAGGTCACCCTTCTTAATCTGTCTTAAATATTGCCACTTCTTGGTGACTAAAAATTCAAATCTATGAGCCTATGGGGGCTGTTTTTACTCAAATCACCACAGTCACCTTTCTAAGAGTTTTTTTTTTTTTAAATCAGAGTTGAATTTTTACTTAAATAACAACTAGATAAAGAGCCAGTGCCCTTAAGTTTAAAAATTCAGCTATATTAATTCAACTGATGAAAAATAAAGAGTAAGCATTTGAATTCTCTGGGTACTGTCCTGAGGCATACAACAAATAAAGGAATGGTCTTTTAAGAAAATGTCCTATATCTCAATGAAAGCTTTAGAGTCTAGCACATGTGCATCGAGTCTGGTCCATTGCCTCTGTGCTTAGTAATGTGCTACAGAAGATTTTCCCTGAGCATAAGTAGCCAAGGTAATCCAGGCTCCTTTTTCCCATCTCCAAGTCTTGGGCTATTGGTTAATTTAGGGACGACTAGGTTGATGGTATTCCTCACCCCCACTGGAGACAGTCTCATGGTAAGGAAGCTAAGCTATGTTCCAAGTAGTTCAACATCAGACAGTGAGTTTGTTTTCATTTTAAAGCTCTCTACAATGCTACACTAATCTATACTGTATGGTACTAGCATAAGAACAGGCTTATTCTTGCATATTTCTTCATATTGCATCAACTGATTGATCCAGAAATAAACCTTAATATTTCTGGTGAATTGATTTTTGGCAAGGATGCCAAAAGCCTGATAGAAATAATTTTGGGGAGGTTAATAAATAATTTTGGGGGTATTAAGAAATAATTTTGGGGGGGTTAGGTAGTGAAGAAGTGACTGGTACCATAGGGATGAATGAAGCTTGCTCCTTACATATGCAATATACAATAATTAGTTCAAAGTAGACTATCAAGTTCAATGTAAGAGTTCAATCCACAGAACTTTTAGATGAAAGCATAGGCATACATACTTATGACCTCAGTAGATGTGTCTCCACAGGTACAAGAAACAAAAATGTACTTGACATGGGTTTTACGGATTGAAAACATTTGAACTTCAAGAAAGTGAAAAGATGGCCTCCAGAAAATATTTGTGCACCTCATCAAATGTGATAGGTCTTGATTGTAAACTATATGAAGGATCTTTACCATTAAGTAGTAAAATAAGAAATGACAAAAGATGGGAATAAATTGCCGATGAGCATATGAGTAAATGTTTAAGTTGTAGAGAGATTTGAATAGTGAGTCACAGCGAGTTTTCACTTTGTATCCACCAACCTGGATCTGTTAAACAGGTACTCCAGTTTCTAGATGTTGGCAACACAAAATGAATGGCCTACAGTCTCAGCTGATTTTGAGGGCCTCTTGTTAAGATCATTTCATAAGAAGTCAGAAATTTTAAATGCATATGACAGAATGCAACCTGGTTGTGGGGAGAAGGGATTCTGAGTTCTCTTCCGTTACTGCCCTGTGAACCTGACCCAAAGGGACTCGACACCAAGAGGGGGAAGCGGACCAGTTTTGCTTGACTCATGGAAGAACAGTATACTGCTGGGTATCTGTAACAATGGGAACCAAGACCACTAACAAATTAGGAATTAGCTTGTCAGAAAGAGTGGAACATACAACCTGCCTCTAAGACAGGCTTTGCCATTATCCAGTGAAACTCAGTACCTGGCTATGATTCCACGGAAGGGAGGGGTCCTCTATCACAGCTGACTGCTCAAGACGAAGCCATCCCAGTCTCTTTCTACTCTCTAGGGGTTGCCTGTTGCTGAGGCCGAGGTATGTGGTGGCAGGGATACTCAAACCAACCGAATCCATCCAAGACAAGGCTCAACTCTGACCCTCAAGATTAACTTAAAAAGATGACTGTGTAGAGAGAAAGATACATGAAATTTTGCCTTTCAAATTCAGGGGATAATTCCTCTGAACTCAAACTCTCTATTACATAACCAGTTAAGTGTAGGAATGCTTAGGCCAGAGAGCTTGAAACATGTAGGGTTTTATCAAGGGTGCTTTACTGTGTTTAGTGACATCGCCATATATTTGTTCTCTGTATTTCAGTTGTCACAGTAAAATTTATTGATTGATATTTTATAGCATTTAACTGCTGTGAAATACTCAAAATAGCCCTAGCATACTATTATATACCTTGAATTTTGTGTTGAATTGGCTACTCATTGTTTTTCTTCATTAAAATATCTTTGTTGGGTTTTCATGGAAACGTTGCATATACACACTAGCTTAAGAAGTGATGTGAAAAGTATTGTCTTTTTCCACGTTGTAGAAGAATTACTATAAGATTCACATTGTGTCTCTGTGAATGCTTCAAAAATCCACCAGCTCACCTGGTAGGCTTTCCTCTGCAGGGAACTTTTAATATGCAATCATTTTTGAAGTTAAAGCTTCCTTCATATAAGTTTTTGTCAGTGGTAACTGTCAAGGTATATATTATTTACCTAAAATCATAAATATTTTTTTCATACCATTTTCTGATCACCGGTGGATCAGTGTCTCTTTTTAAATTTCCCAATTAGTTACCAAGGCTTCTCCATTTCCTTTCTTCTGGACAGTCACTTCAGCAAATCACTAATTTTACTATTTTTTTTTTTATCAAATTGACTTTTGGTTTTCCAGATTTGTCTGTGGAATATTTGTCCATTTAAACCTTTATTTTTATTGCTTTCTTCATTTATTCAGCATTTAATATGAAATTATTATCTTTCTTTCTTCCAGAGCAGGGTTTCTCTGGCTAGCCCTGGTTGTCCTGAAACTTACTTTGTAGACCACGCAAGCCTTGAACTCAGACATCCTCCTGCCTCTGCCTTCCACGCTCTGGGTTTAAAGGCGTGTGCCACCACACCCAACAAGAGCTTCTCCTTTAATACTTGCACTTTCATACATTCTGTTTACTTTATAAAATTTGCCTCGCTAGTGATTTTGTTACTTTCACACTAATTCTAGAGCAGTTGGAGCGCATACTCCGGCATCACCATCATGGTGTCTGTTCAAAGTTCACACGTAGCCTTTGATGAGCTTTAATGACCATTTCAATGAACGTGAAAGGAAACCAGACTCTGGCGTCCTTTGATTTGTTGCTCTTATCTGCATACTAGGTTAGGCTTGTTAAATTTTTGTTTCATATTTATTCATATCCTGACTACTTTTATGTTGCATAAAAATGGGATAAAAATCTCCTGCTGTGTTTATGGATGAATGTATTTCTATTTTTCATGTTCATTCCAATTCCAGAGATGTAAAGATGTGAAGACACATAAAATAGAATCAGTGCAATTTGGAAAAGTATTGCTTTTCTGGACATACAAAGAATCCACACGCTTTAGGCTTAATGTAGTAATAAGACCTTGTGTGTATTCAAGCCAGTTAAGGCAACAGGAAGATACAGTATGTCTAGCATAGAATCATTTGTGTGGGAAGTGAGGATAAAGTATTGAAAGTAACCTATGGCTTGCTTAAATATCTTCTGAGCTAAGAGACAGACCTAACTTCTGTGCCCAATGCTTGCCTCATCTTCAGTACCCTGGAGAAAGAATTTCTACTCGGGGGTTTCATGGGCACTTTACAGTTGTCTGGGCATATATCAAAGACCTCAACATATATACATACTTTTGTTTTTACATACATATACACATACATGCACATGCACACACACATACATATATATGTATAAGAATGTGTTCATGTATCTGAAGGGTATCTGAAAATTCTCACCACATTAACTAACAGAAAGGAACAGGACCCCTGCTCTGAAGCTAATTGAATGCCTGGTTATCAAACCTATGGAAATGCAAACCCAAGGGAAAGAAGACAAGGGTTTACCAGCTAAAAGTAGGATTAGCACATTTCCTTGGGCATCTTCCTGTTGAGGTCAGCACAGGTTTTCAGGTGGCTCTAGGCAGGCTTGAGGAGTAGTTGTAAAACCAGGAAAGAATTTTTCCAGTCACACCTTGTAAGGTTACTATAAGTAACATGTTTACATTTGTACTGTCTCGTTGGCTATTTACTAAACCCATGTTCCTGGTTCTTTCATGAAGACCAATTGAGTGACATTGGATGGGGGACAACCATGTCTCTTTTCAGGGCTTAGTGCCTCCTCTCTTGGATGTGGGGGTCTGACACACATCTTCCTGGGAGGCACTGAATGTTTTACACATGCCAGGTGCTCTGTGGCTACAGATAGTATGAAAGTCTGTTTTCCAAGAGTGTTGTTTGATCCTGGATATATTTCTGCTATGGCAACAAGCCTAAAGAGATGGCTTAAGTCTGATCCTGGGCTGTGATCTCACCCCCTTTTCCATGCTTTATTTATAAACATTTCATGAAGACAGTTGATGACATGGTCACACCAGGTGGAAGACTGTTGTGAAAGGAGTCTCAGAAACAGGAGAGATCAAGTCAAGTTCAGAGGCCTTTCTCAGGAATCGGTCTGCTCTCTGGATCCCTAGCATGGAAAACTGGATTAATTGCCTGCTTTCTTTTTCCAAAGAAATGAATAAACAAATATGCTGAAGACTTTACTACAAGACTCATTGAAAACATAGACGAGACAACTTTCTCTGATAGGGTTGTGCACACACACACACACACACACACACACACACACATTTTAACCAAGCAATGTGGACATTTACATATTTTTTTGTTTTGTGTATAACATAAATTTAAGATATATACAGTAATATAAATGCCTCAAGTTCAAGTCAGTTTGAGGGTTACTTATTTCCATGTAGAGAGCTGACTCCTCATAAAATATTACCAGATCATATTTTAATTATGTTTTTTTTTTGTTTCTGGGAATTTCATACATGTATTCAGTCAACACATGATCATCTTGACCACCCATTTCCCTCATTCAATTTCCTCCATAGCTGCTAACATGTCACTTTCCCAACTTCATATCTCCACATAGGCACACCCCTTTTGATAATTCACTTAGTTCTATTAGTGCTGTTGATACACACTTAGGTACACAGGTACCTCCACTGGAGTGTAAGAAGCCTACCAGTGGGAAGACTCTGAGGAAGGAATGATCATTCCTCCCAGAGACGCTGCCCATCACCAAGCACTCCTCACTCAGGCGTTGCAGGAAGAGTGAATCTCCCCTGTCTATGCCAGGGTTCTGCCTGGCTTGATCTTGTGCAGAACTTGAGCATCTTGACCACAGCTGTTATGAGTTCACAAGTGAGACAGTGATGTCCAGAACCCATCATTTCACTGGAATATTCCTCAGCCTCGCTGGATCTTGGGTTAGGGGGTTTATAATGATGCCTCATTTAGAGATGGCAGTCAGCCTCTTAGTAGCAACACAAACTTTTTTTTTACTGATTCTTTGTGAATCTCATACCATGCGCCTCAATCCCACTTATCTCCAGTATGACAGTGTAGCAGAAACCAGATTCATTGAACCAGATGAACAATTCATTGCAATGAATATTTTCAAGTAAAGATATATGGACAAAAGGTCTTCTGTGGGACACACTGTGACACACTACAGCTGCCACTCTCATACCCTCAGGGCTGGCCCACCTGCCTCCATAAAAGCAGGGCCATCTCTATAGTGCTATGTACGTGAAATGCTGGGCCTATTCTCCCAGGTGTGGTGTAGGCTTTGAACTTTTTCAAACCTACTTTATTTGAGGCTCTCTAACGCTTACACCTCCCTTCCAACCCACCTACCCTGGATAGGAGAGAAAAGAGGTTAATGGGGGGAGAAATAGGCCTTTGTGGACTCAGCTCCTTGGAGTGGTTCCACTGGCGTAGTCGGCAGGATTCCAGCAAACCCATTAAACAGCAAACCAGCAATTCAGCAAAGGTGACAGCAACTGCAGATGCCAGAACCCAGAGCAGCAGCTGGAGCAGCAGCCAGAAACTTGAAGTGTTTGCTGAAATGGTTCCTTTTTGTTGTCGTTGTTGGTTTTTTTTATAGTTTTTTTTTTTTTTTTTTTTTTTTTTTTTTGAGACAGGGTTTCTCTACATAGCCATGGATATCCTGGACTCACTTTGTAGACCAGGCTGGCCTCAAACTCACAGAGACCTGCCTGCCTCTGCCTGAGTTCTGAGATTACAGGCGAGCTCCACCACACTTGGAACGGTTCTTCTTAGGAGCATCTTGAAGGGGAGTGATGAACAACCAAACAATAGAAATTGATACCAAGCCCCCAAAGTCCACCCACCCTCTTGTTTTGGGCTTCTCTCTCCCTGTCTCCCCCCCACCCCCGTCTCTCTCTCTCTCTCTCTCTGACCTTGTATTCAGAGTCTGTACTAGGATGTTTTTATCAGTTGGCAAAGACCATGACCCCCACAAGAGGAGGTTCCTCTTCTAGTGGACAAACATCACCTGTTCTCTCACAAGTCTGTTTCCAGTGGAAAAACACTGCACACCCTCACATAAGTCTATTTCCCATCCCACACTTGGGATCAAAATAAAATCATAGTTTCATCCACTACAGTGTGGCAGGTGGTGAGTGACAGGATTGGGCCACGTCTTAACGAGTACTCTTCAGTTGGAATGATATTCAATGATCTACACGTTCAACAGAGTATTTTACACTTACAATTGAAAGCATCACACATAATCTTTGCAAGAAGTTCTTCCTTGCTTTCACAAGATTTTGCAATCATTATCCCAATAATTCTGTGATATTTCATCTAATTGTGTGTGTGTGTATATATATATATATATATGTATATGCATATATATGATTTTATGTTATTGGATATCTGTAGTCTTAAAAGAAACTGTGCAATGAGTACTTACATAATATATAATTTCATGCATCAAGTTTTCACAAGCATAATTAACAGATCCAAGAGTACAGATGTAACTTTGGACATGAATGATAAATGCTCTTGATGCTGTATACTTTACATTAAGTTTCCCCGTTTTCCCAAGGGCATCCTACTTTTATTCTGTGTGCTTATCATCTTCTGTTGGGTCATCTATTTTTCAGGAATTGTTCCACCTTTCAGTACAAGGCTTAGGCTACCCATTAGTAATTGTATCCCCCTAGTCAGTTATTAGCTTAGAAGAGAGAACATGATTGAGTTCTGTTCAACACATCTAAGCAGAGGTCTACAGGAATAACTTCTTAGATTTCCAAAGCCAATGAAGAATTTAATGGTCTTTTTCTCTTTCTTTTATTTCTTGGTCATGGGTGGATGGAGATATAACTCATAGAACATCAGTAGTATGCGATTTATTTTTCTCACAGCTTTGATAAAATTCCTGAAAGAAACAAGGGAGAAAGGCTTACTTGATTCACAACTTGATATTATATCGAGGCAGGAGAGGAATGGTGGTAAACAGCTCTTGGCTGCAGTGGCAAGGGCCCAAGGCTCTTTGCTCACACATGATTAGGAGAATCAAGGTCAGGAGACTCACATAAAGGCCTTCTCCTTAGTGACCCATTTCTTCCAGCTCTGATAAAGGTCTCTCTTCTGAAAAGATCAAACCTTCCAAGACAAACTCACTAGCCAGGGTTCTAGTTTCCAAAGACATGAGCCTGTCGGGGACAGCTTAGATTCAAACCATCAGAGATAGACTTCATGTGATGATGGTGACTAGACCTAACGGACACTAATATAGCATAGAAAAAAAAAAAAAAAAAAAAAAAAAAAGGAACGCAGTCTCTAAGACTTGCTCAACAACCCAATGAACCAATGCTTAAGCCACTCTCTGGGAAATCTCTTCCTGTCAAATTGCAAGGTTTAAAAAAGTTTTTGAATGTTATTAAAAGAAGTGAATTGGGGTTGCTCTTGTGTGTAACTGTGAATATTAAAAATGATTAACACTATTAATCTTAAAATGTTGAAACAATTCTTTTATTATCATCAATGAGTTAATATGTCTGTTCTGTTGGAACGTATGAAAGCACAAGTATACTTACACAATGGATGCTTATGTACACCTATACATACATAGGTATATTATGGAACATCTATTGATTTCTGTTAAATTATCTAAGCTTTAAATGTTACTTCTTTATTATTTTTCTGCATCTATATTCCATAACAGTGGTGCTTGTCAATGGTTGGGGTTAACTCTGCAATGGTTTTCTAACCTATAGGAAGTAGAGTTATTTTTAAAATGAATCCTCACTTTATGGATAGTCCAAGTGATTTGTGAAGATTTGAGTAATCACATCAGAAGTTGATGACAGGGTGAAATAATAACTCATTTTATTAAAAAAACATTCTTTAGTGCTGTGACCTGTGACTACACTCCAATATTGAGTCATCTTATTTTTATTCCTGAAGCCAAGGCCTCCACATGTTTTCATGGGCCCTTATAGAAAAGGAGAAACCACAGTTCTCAGGCCTTGGAGAGCAGTGATTATGTAACTATAGCTTAGATTTCTTTTGTTGACAGTAAACATATTCTAGTGAATAATTTAGGGTGATACTGCAAAGACATCTTCAAAACCATTTCTAATTGCGTTAGATTTTATTGTATAAAGTTTCAAATTTAGGACATTAATATTTAGAGGTTAAAAAATGTTATCTGACATGAAAAACACATGTGACAGACCTTAGATTGCTATTACTTTGGGGAAAGAAATCAGAAAATATAAATGAATGAAGTCTTGCCTATCATTTTATGGCTTTTATTTCTTACTATCCAAAACATTTTCATTGATATTTTTAGTTTATAAATAACATTTGAACAAAAGACATCTTCAAGCTATGGAATGCAATAAAGGGTGTTTTATAGGCAGTACCAAGGAATATAGATTCATGGCCTTCCAAGGGGCCCATTGCATTAAGAAAATGAGAGTCCTCCCTTGCCAGTAGCAGGTCTGAACTTCTCTGTGACAGTCAGGATTCAGCATGGGTGACATTCCCTGGCTTTCTCCTGCTACGTTCCAGTTAACCTGGCTTGAGGCTGCACAGTCCAGATGGAGAGGATTAATTACCTCCCAGCTAAGAACCCAGGAGGCTTATATGGTACCCAGCAATGCCTGTTGGCCTTCTGCTTTTAAATAGGAAAGAGTGTGGTGCCAGGCAGTGGCCATCCTCTCCAATCAGCAGCATTGGTCTAGGCTGAAGAGATGTTCCAGGTTTTCCATATTTACAGAAGGGCTGACTTGGTACCTCTAGAAGGACAACGGTTAGGATGTTCCTTTCTTTACTGCCACATCCCCAGTTTGACTCAAGAAAGAGCCATGCATTGGGTGTTGAGACAAACTTTGCTGAAACGCCCTGTGAATCTGTAATTACTGCTACTCTTCAGGACTCTAGCGGCTTTCCTTTTTATCCCTCATGTACAACAGGATCAGTTCACTTCCTATTTTAAACATAGCAGTTTGAATACCTCTGAAACAAAAACACAGAGACCTATTTACTAGCTCTGAAGGATAAGAAATTTCTAGATCCCTAAATTTCAAAAGGTCTGTATAGTCCCCTGTGAGTGGGGGCGGGGTGTCTCTACTGTTAGAATACAGAGGTAAACTCATTCAGTGAAGGCCCAGCTCTTATTGCCTGTTGGGAGTAGCGGGAATGACTGGTTTTCCTCTGCCTCCTTTCTGCATGAGTGGATGATCTGAGCTATTTATAAATATTTGCATAATCATTAGCCATAGGATATGTGACCAACCCACCCACTGGCTTATTCTAAAACAAGTGGGGTAAAAAGAGGACAGGGATTTTGGACACATGTTCTCTCAGTCTCTACACCAGTTCCTCTTTTCTACCCCTGTGAGTCACCTATTCCCAGAACACCTATTAATTGGTCTGCTGTTTGTACTTTCTTATTAACTTTAAAGTCAACCGTGATATCCATTTGTACCCGAAGTCATTACGTAAAGAATGTGGTGGTGGCGTGGGCAACAAGTCAAGTTTGTTGCTCACCTCTGACAGGACAGCATGCTCTGCTCATGGAATTTGCTTATCTCCCACAGAATCTTAAGGACAAGTCATCCTACGTCTTCATTCTGTGCAATATAGTCTCCTGTTGATGGTCCAGCCACAATGCCTGTGATATATTATATAAGATGTATCCATTTCCAGAGCGGAGCTAAGTAGAAATTGTGTTGTTTTTCAGAACTGGGAGCCAGAGTGCTATATCTAATAAAATATACAATTGGATAATAACTTTAACCTATAAAATTTGTGGCAGTGCCTAGTTCCTTGGCAATTACACCTTCTATCTACTTCCAAATTGTCATTTGTTTAGTTGGTTTTTGGTTTTCAAGGCAGGGTTTCTCTGTGTAACCTTGGCTGTCCTGGACTCACTTTGTAGATTAGGCTGGCCTCAAACTCTCAGAGACCTTCCTGGCTCTGCCTCCCTGGGCACAAGGATTACAGCCATGCACCACAGCACCCGGCTTCTTTCCAAATCTTACATTCTACGATGGGCAAGGTGTTCAGAGACTTGCTTGTGCTCGGTGTCTTTGGAGCATGAAAACAAGTGTGTGTCTTTATTGATCGCAGAATTGCTCTCATCTGGAAAACTACCTCAGAGCAAGAAGGGCATGCACTTTGTGTCATGAAAGAGAGAGAGCAAAGGAGACTGTCTTAATGCGAGCTAGAAGAATTACTCCTACAGCTGTGCCCTCTGACCTGCACATCCTACTTCTGGCTGACACTTTGGAGATTGTTTTTAGAGAGGCGCTCCTCTTCCTGTGAGGCCAGGGTCTTTGGTAGTTGTACCATTCTTATGTGATGTGTGCAGTGAAGGAAAGGACTAAGAAAATTAAGCTGGGCAAATTTAAAAGCGCCTTTTGCAGAACTTCTCTCAATTTTGAGGTAAAGAGACTGCTCCCATCCTCCCCACTACAAGTGCCCAGTTCATTTTTCACAGGACTGGACTTCTGGTGGCTCCCTCTGCTAAAAGTTGATGAATTGTCCTAGAGAAGTGGCTTATTTGATCAGTTCAGTCCTCTGAACTCAGGTCATGAGGAACTGGAGAGATATGAGCCGAGTGGGTGACAGAGACAGCAGCTGCCAGGTGAGCCTAAGTGTGTTCTCCAAGGGGACAAATGGAAGAGCATGTTCATTCACACCTGCCCTGTGGTCTTTTGACTTGGGCACTGGGCCAGCAGAAGTCACAGAGCAGACACTGTCTTTCCTAGAAATATCCAACAAGAAAATTTATTCAGATATCATTACCTTTCCTCCTCTTACATATAATGCACAGTATCCGAAAGCGCTCTCCACCAGCCTGAGTCTAAATGCCACTATCACCTCCTAGGTGAGGGCCACAAGTCATTGCAAAAGTGTCTCAGCCTTGGCAGATGCAGTAGCTTCATTCAGATTCCAGCAAAGAGGAATTGGCAGGGCATGAATAAGGGCAGAAGGTAATTGAGAAGCTGGGGCTAGTTTTAAGGGAGGACAAAGCCCAGCTCTGCGAGCCGAGCTGGAAGCAAGTTCTAGTGTGTGCCAGATGTCATAAAGAGCTGCTGAGCTAGTCGGGCTTTTTGGTGCTCCGGAGTAAATCAATCACTGAATTGCAGTTGCTGCTCTGCCACAGACCCGGAGCTAATGTGAGCTTCCCCCATCCCCCAGCACACCAGTGCCACCACCAGAGCCAGCAGTGGGAGGCGAGGGGTCCACAGAGCTGCTGCCTGGTGCCAGGGGCGAGAGACAAAGGGGGAAGAACAGCCCCAGAGTGAACACAGCCCTCAACAGCTGTGCTCTCTTTCCCATGGCGGCTGGACGTGTTGGGGGTGCTAACTGTGTAACTGTGGAGCTGTTCAGACCAGAGCAGCCATGTGCAAGCAAGCAGGGGTGAAACCTACAAGCGGTGAGGAGAAAAAAAAAAAAAAAAAAAAAAAAAAAAGAAAAGAAAAGAAAAGGAAACTTTGTCTCAGGAGGAACAAAAGTGAAACGAAAGTGTACAGAGGCAGCAAGCAAATGGAGGAAGTGGAGTGGTTGGCCTTTCTTGTGTATTAGCTTAACGCCTTGATCATGTTATACTTGGAACACACACTGCAGTGGTAAAGTCTTTAAGAGAACAGCTCTTATTTACTGAACTATTGCTGTGTTCCAGGCACATTATGGGAGTTTGACCTATGCCGGCTTGTCGCATCCAAACTTTGAAGGCTTCAGTGATTTTTCTTAAGGACACATGTATGGTGCTAGAGAGGGAGCTTAGCTGGTAAAGCTTTTGCCAAGTGAACATAAGGAGCCGTGTTCA
Source organism: Acomys russatus (assembly GCF_903995435.1). Taxonomy (NCBI): domain Eukaryota; kingdom Metazoa; phylum Chordata; class Mammalia; order Rodentia; family Muridae; genus Acomys; species Acomys russatus. Next base: position 55,297,534 of record NC_067156.1, on the reverse strand, counting down.
AGCCCATAATCTGCATAAAAAACTGGGAGTGCTGGCACTGGAAATCTCACAGCTGGGCAGGTGGATTGCTCTACTTCACTGGGCAGCCAGCATAGCCAAATTGGTGAGTTCTGTGTAAGTGAGAGCCCCTGTCTCAAAACTAGGCAAAGAGTGTCTTCAAGAATGACATCCAAGGTTGACTTCTGGTCTTCACAAACACACACATGTCCCACATGCATATACCCACAAAACTACACAAACATGAACATACATGTACTAAAGAATACCAAAAAAAAAAAAAAGTAAAATGAATGTGTGTGTAGCTATTGGGTGAGAAGGCAGTTTCCAAATCCAGGTCTTCCTTGCTTCCTTCAATGCTCAAAAAGTGTCCACTTTGGCCACTGAGCTTCTGAGTTCTGTAACAGGTTCTTCATAAGACTTTATAAATTCATAAATGATTATGTTTCTGGTCAAGAAAATACAATGAACCAAAGTCACACAGCTTGAAAGAGAATATTCCGTGGGAGCCAGAGAAAGGGACACACATTGGGCATATGGCTACAGATTAAAGTTTTCCATTTTCTCTCTGTGTAACAGCATTAGCAGACAGCTAATAAGGAAAACATATATCAGAAAGGAATCTTCTTCTTTCTCTGAGCACATGACACCAATTTCTGGTAGCAGTGGAGTTTGATGACAACATACAATGATCTGACTATCTTAGTGGGATGAACAGGCCAAGACTCCTGAGCAAGTTCTTTGGAGGGTAGACCAACTTCATGCCGGGAGTTTGTGAAAGACCCCTGCCTTCCCATCAGGCAGACGTCATTCAATTTATGGAATAAGTTGGAGTGCTTTTCAGAAAGACAGATGCTTCTGCTCAATGTCTGTATAAGAACAGAGGGAACTCTGTTACAGTTGACAGTAAAACAGCATGGAACTGTCCCTACTATGCTGGGGAAAGAAAATCACGTTTGAATGCAAACAAAGGGAAAACCCATTTCTGCCAACAGAAAACCTCCAGGTAATTGGGATCCTTTGGACTCTTCACTTTAATCTATTTCAACCAAGGTAAGCGTTGCAGAATGCGGCTCTTTGAAGTGGTGTGGAATCTGCAGTGGCCTTTAGCACCTTGCCTATGGAGAAGAGAAGTAGGGTCAGACATCGCATCCCTTTGGGTATTCCTCACCTCAGAAAGAGCACGAGAGCAGCCATTTGTGCTCAACCCTGTTGGATCTCCATACTCTATTACTGGGACATTCACAGGCTTTATACCTTTTATGTCTTCCTTGATGGTTTTCTGCTCCCAAGGGACTCTCTTTTTTGAACCAGAATATTGCAATGATTTTGTGTAGTGTTTTGCAAGTTATTTAAAAATATTTTAAAGTATGTATGTGTAGCTGCAAAGAGTAAGTTTTAAAATGTTAGAAGTTACCTTTAAAGTATTTTTCCCCTCAGCAAATTAAACTGAGTTGTTATATGACCGAGAAATTCTATTCCAAGTTATGTACACTTGTACACAAATGCTCATAGACCATTGATACCAGCTTTGATGAGACAACAAAGCAAATGTCCTAGGATGGCTGGATAAACACAATGCCTGGATGCAGCCACACAATGCACTGTTATTCAGGCACAAAAAGGAATGAAGTATCGACACACGATACATGAAGGAACCCTGGGGACACTAGGTCAAAAGAAAGGAGCCAGACATGAATGGTCACATATCCTTGGATCCCAATCACATGGCATATCCAGAAGAGAATATTTACAGAAAGTAGAGTGGATTGCTGCTGGCCTGGTGGGGAGAAGAAGCTGGGAACCTGAATGCTAATATGGGACAGGGTTTGCTTTCAGAGTGATAAGAATATTTTGGAATAAGATAGCAGTGATGGTTTTAAAACCTTGTTGGTACCTTTGAAAGTGCTGAGTTTGGTAGTTCAAAGGGGCAAAGTATAATATGAATACCTCAGTATGTTGAAAATAGGGAAAACAGAAAATGTTGTCATTCTCATTATTGAAATTCACACATGTCTTATAGCCACAAGAAAGTGCAGCCTGAGTCCATTGGCTTGTAACATCCAAACTCACATTCAATGAGACAAGGAAGCACTGAGTTTTGGTATTAAGAGTGTAACCTCTGTTTCAGACTCCACAGACCCCTCTGGGCCCTGGTTAGTTGGCTCTGTTGGTCTCCTTGTGGAGCTCTTGTCACCCCTAGGTCCTTTTATTCCCCGCCCCCCCCCCCATTCCACAAACTTTCCTACTTGTTGCTCAATGGTTGGCTGGGAGTCTCAGCATCTGTTTCAAACTGCTGCTGGGTGGAGACTCTCAGAGGAAAACTCTGCTAGGCTCCTGTCTATAAGCATAGCAGAGTATCATTAATAGTGTCAGAGGCTGCCTATCTTCCATGGGGTGTGTCTTGGGTTGGGGGCAGGCATTGATTGGATATTCCCTCAGTCTCTGATCTATCTGTTCTATCTTTACTCCTGCATGTCTTATAGGCAGGGTAAGTTTTGGATAAAAGTTTTGTGGGTGTTCTCCTTCTTCCCCTAGGAGTCTTGTCTGGTTAGAGGATGTCTGCTTTACTCTCCATGGCCCCTTATACTAGAGCACCAACCAAAGACCATTGCATGGACTGGACCTAGGTTTTCCACATAGATGCGGCTGATGGCAGCTTAGTCTTTTTGTTTGTCCCACAGTAAAGGGAGCAGATGCTGTCTCTGACATGGACTCTGTTGCCTGCTTTTGACCATTTATTTCCCCATTGATGGCACTGCCTCATGAGGCCACAGGTCAAGTGGACAAACTCAGTCCTGATACAACTTGATGAGTTGGGGTGGATGAGTAGGCGGCTCCCTTTTTCGGAGGAATGGGGGTGGGAGGCGGGGAGGGAGGGTGGGACTGAAAGGAGCTGAGAGAAGAGGCTGTGACCAGGATGTAAAGTGAATGAATAAATAAATAAATATTGCTTTAAAAAGAAACATAACTTCTGAAGCCAGGTTGCCTAGGTTCCAACTCTGAATTGTCACCTGCAGATAGATGAGCAAATCATTTCATGTCTATGTTCATCTCCTTTCTACAGCAAAATAAGGATTCTAATAGCTACCTTACAGTGTTAACTTACCTAAACATGATTACTGTAGGTTGTTTTCTGTCATTGTAAAAAGAATAGTTTCAAATGGCACTGTGGAAGCAATGTGGTGGCTTATTTTCAATGTGCTTCTAGCCTAAATTATATGATTGTCATTTGCTTTTTTAGTTATCAATCTTTTTACCATGTATATTTAATTGTATTTTATGAGCTGCACTTTTATAGCATATGTAGGAATTAAGCATAAGAGTCTGCATCCATCTTTTCATTTGTGTTTACCCAGGACAGTCTTCCCAAAGACTCTTACTACTTAAATCATGGCTTGAAGTTCCTCCTTCTCAAAGTGGAGACTACTGAGAAAGTTTCTCGAGCTAAACCACAAATGTGCAAAGAGTACCCTCTTAGAATCCCCCAAAGATCCCTTGGTGCTTTGGGAATTCTTGGCCTTAGCCCATGTGTCAGACTTCTCATTCTTTAGAGTAATAAAAGCACAGTGCAGAGAGAGTAGAAGCCTTCCACAGGGTGGCCCTGGGAGTAGGAATTCAGTGGGTTGTGTCAATGAGGAGGGAGTCCCAGGAAGTGTTCTCTGATCAAGGATGGAGCCCCCTGAAAGAGATAACAAAAATTTATCTCACTACTTCCATATACAGGGGTGTTTTTTCAGCTTTGTGGCCCTAATTAGCAGCAACTAATTAATCCTTAAACACCTTAATGGGGTTGGGAGAGAAGAAACAGAACCTTAGGGGGGAAAATGGTTGTCAACTGCCCAGGGAAGAGCTGAGATGGGATTATGTCCGGAGGTTTTCCAGCTGCCTGTTGGGCCTTGAGAGACCCAGAGGCCCTTAAGAGCCAGGCCCACTTCCTTCCTGAAAACTTTGGCATACATTCTCCTGCGCCACCAAGTCTTTGGAGTAAAGTTACGCTGTGGGCACAGGAAAGTCTGACTTGGATGTATTTCCATTTGCTCTCATGTCAAGCCAGAGGCACAGCAACCCCAGAACCACCCAGGAAAGCATCCACTTGCTCAGTGACTGAGAGGGGATTTAGTGTGCCAGTCTTTTTCCTTGTTTATTTTCAGTGCAGTGATAACAGCAACAAACAAAACAAACAAACAAGCAAACAAACAACCCCTCCGGGAACATCAGCGAATTTCAGTACTTCACTCCATCTGCAAAGGGCAAACTGTTTACAGTTCCTCTTGCTCTGTCTCAACTCAGAAACCCCAAACCCCGCAGAAAGCACAACTATTTTCACTTGGCAAAGTGACCCAGCAGCGTGCACCTGCAACTGAGCCTCCCTGACGGGAGTAGCTGTGGCCAGAGGGCCAGTCTGTTCTCAGTTTTTCATCCAGAAACCACATTCTGCAAATGGAGAAAATGCACATGCACGCACACACAGACTCTCTCTCACACATACACAACACTGTTGGATTAAAAGAAATCCTTGCCACAGAAACTAAGCACACAACTTTAATTAACTCATCCTTTTCTAATTAGCATCCTGAGAGCCCTGTGCATGGGCAGCTTAAGTTGCAGAATGGGCCATCCAGCTTTTCCAAACACTTTTGTAAAAATAAAGTTTTGTTTTCATAAACATTCATTCTAGAAAGTTTGAAAATACATTTTTTTTTAAAAAGAAGGAGGATGGACAATTGGTAAAAGGCAAAAGATTTATATGCTCTGAAGAGAAACCAGAGTATTAGATGGACGATTTGTAAATCATCATTTCCCTAAACCCATCGACTACTGGAGTGCTTGCTTTTGCTCTTTGTGTCCCTCTTAATATTTGTGTGTCACTCAGAGTTGAGACGATATGATGTACCTCCTCTCTCTCGCTTCATTATGTAAGCATTTCACGATTTTGATGCAAACTCTGCTTATGTACCACAGCCAACATCGCATCACACAGACTAGAGGGACAGCAACTTCCTCAAATATTCTTGCTGTACATATTCCAGGCAAACTTCAGAATTTAAGGGCTCAAGTGTGTAAAATTCCTGATGGCATTTTCAGTGTGACTTAATTGAACTAAGGCTTTCAATCTGTATTCTTCAGTTTTCTTTGTGAAAAAAGTTATAGTGGGTCACAGAATTGACAGACTTTATATACAGCAAGATTGTGTATTACTTACTTTTTTTTTTAATATACAGACACATGGCTGAGTTATCAATTTTTAAAAGTTGGGTGGAAAGGGAAAAAATGCTTTTTTTGTCAGTAAATTCCTCTCTGGGAGAGTGTTTAGGTAAATTAAATTTTTATAAGTATGATAGAAAATAAATCCATGAAAATAGTTTTGGGCTTATTTTCTTTGATTTCTGTAGGTAAGCTTGTGAGTAGAAAGGTATTCATACTTTAAGCTTGGTGGTTCCTGCCAAGATTGCAGAGTTTACTTGCCGATTAACATGAACGAAAAATTCTGTTTTCACACATGGAAAACACAATTTCTGTGCAATTTTAATTTCTATTTTCTTGATTACTAATGAAGTGGAATATATTTTCTCATTTTTTTTTGCATTTTGGATTTATTTTTCATATTTATTTGTTACTCTTACGTTGCCTTATCTCACTTTATCTCTATATGTTACATATCTTAGGTCTTTATTTCCTGTTTGCTCCACAGATTACTTCTGTTCAGCCACATCCTCCTTTCTTAAGGTTCTTTTAATAATTTTCCTCACTGATGTCTGTCATAATTTCCATATTTTCCTTGCCTTTCCCCCTGTTTTCTACGATGTTGTAGGTTATAAGTATTTAAGATATCTAAGCTTTCCAATCTGTGTAGAGCTTGATGTTTTACCTACAACATGAAAACAGCACCTACGTTTGCTTGCCCTAATGACTATGATACTGCCCTAATTTCAGTGATACAGGAATTGCAGCACATTGAGAGTCTGAGAGGGTTAATGCTATGATGAAAGGCCCCAAATAATGGTTGCTTCTAAGGGGGCAAACATTCAAAATGAAACACAGGCATCCTCCCTCACTTCCGGGGCCTCAGTAGCATTGTATGGTGTCCTTTCCTGGAGAACATATGTATTCTCTCTCATAAGCCGGCTTCCATTCCAATTGCCACCATCTTGTCCATTTTTCAGCACCAAAGAGGAATATAGAAATGGAGGGCACTGATTTTCTTATGGGAGATGGGTGGTACCCAGGATTATATTTATCACTTATATTCACATCCCACTGGAGAAAAATGGAAATAGGCAACAACAAAACACAAAAGCTAGATTTTGCAATGATTGCCAGGGAGACAAAGAAATGTGACTCTCTAGCGAGCAGTAAGTGTGGTCTGAGATTCGAGTCAGGCTCTCTCATCACAGAAGGGAAGGTAGACTTTGGGAAAATCAATAGCAGTTACTGTACAGTGCTCAAGAATTTTCCTCCTGTTTTTGCAGAAATGAGAGTTCTTGCCAGAAATGATGCATAAACTTCGCTATGTATGATTTTGACCATCGGCAGAGGTTGCCGTAAGTTTTGCTCACAAACTTTGCCAAGGATGAGCTACACAGGTAGAAAATTGCTGGGTAAGCATTCCTTTTATTTGGTGGTAAGGGTTTATTAGAAGGTGATTTTTTTGAATATGAAATTGCTATGTTAAAGGTGTAAAATTTGAAGCTTTTTCTTATTTAATATCCAAGTCCTCTTTCTAATTCAAATTTTCCTTTATTGTAAGTTATTATTCAATTATTCAGTTATTTAAAGCCTTTCAAAGTAAAAACAAAGTAAGACAAGACACAAAACAGCTGAGGGAGATCTCCTTATCAAGGAGAAAACTGTTAGCTTTTTCATTATCCATTTCCCCCTCCATTTAACGGATTCCTTAACATTCAATTAACTTTTTCTTTTTCCTTATAGGCTAATATGTCAGCATTTTCACTGGTAGATATGGTTGGCCAATGTATAAGTGTTTGCATTTGGCCCTTCAGCCTGGTTAGGATGGAATTGATATCCAGGTGAACTGAATTATAATTGTATTTCCTTTAAATGCCTTCCTAACCATCCTCAATAGCATTTATCTATTAATCCATTATTCTCAACTGAATCAGATTCCTTCCTTTAATTTGCAATTTCTTATATCTACTGAGATTCTTACTGTATGAATCTATGCCATGATTTTGTCCACTGTAGAACTAAAGCTACACCATTAGCACCCCACTTTTAAATTAATTGCTGTCTAGTTGCTGTGAAGGGAACACATGTGCTTAGTTGGTTTTCATTCAGTCCAAGACCTACTAATACCCTCCTGGAATGATACCATGACATATAGAGTCTTCCCACTTCAAATAACCCAATTTAGATAATCTGTCACAGGCACACCTAGGGCTTTGCCTGCTAAGCTCCTGCCCTATTGATCATATTAACCATCACAACTTTATTGTGCTGTTATTTGTCCTAAATTCTAACAGCCACTCTCTAAAAACTTTCTGAGGAGCATGATAGTGTTCCAGAGCTACACAGAAAAGTTCACCCCCGAGAGCAGCCTGCCCCCGAGAGCAGCCTGATTGGGAGGAAACACTTAGAGCAATGTATTAGAAATACCCAAGCTGAGATCATCCAAGATGGCGTCAATCTCACACTGTATCTGATCCATGGAATAGCAGTGAATGCACAGCCACCAAAGGACCACACTGAGAGCTCCAAAACACAGTGCTGGTGTTTCCCAGAGAGAAGGAAATCCTGTCATGTGGATCGTCCATGCCCTCTGGCCACAGGACCATGGGACCAAGCTCTGGTGAGCTCCCAGCTGGCCCTGGGGCACCTCTGATGCTGCTTTTCTGGCCAAGGAGATGGCGTTCGAGGAGGGAGTGCTGTTCAAGTCGAGCCCTAGCAACGACTGCACGGCCCACACCACAGGCCTCATGGACCTTCTCTCAGGGGCCAGGGCCATGCTCAGTGATGAGAACTGGATCATGAAGAGGTGGATACTAGAGGTAGCACCATGGCAGATGGAGCATGCTATGGAACCAGAGACGTGGGAGGCGCAAATCAGCAGAGCCACAAGTTCCACGGGACAATAAGCTAAGCTGGGCCAATATCAATGGTTTCTGAGAACAATTCAATGAAGACTTTTAAGGACCTCCACTTGCCACCTGCTTGATGACCCACAAGATCCAGTTCCCACAGGAGTAGGAGCCATCCAGGCCTTGATGGCCAGCAACAATTTGGCAAATAGAACAAGAGCAGGAGAGCTAACCCTACAGGCACAAGAACAGGAGAGCTAGCCCTGAGGATGAGGGAACAGGTGAGTCGGCCCTGGGGAACTGGAGAGCTGGCTCTGCCCTGAGGACATAGGAGCAGGCCCTGATCCAGGCCTCTGAGTCAACCTCACCCCAACATCTACCCCATGTATGACCTGCTGGAACACATGAAGGGACCAGACCTGCAGATTCAAAGATTAAGAATCTCCTTGACACACAGCAACAACTGGATATCCGACAACAGTCCCAGTGAGGATCCAGTAACAATAGTGTAGGCCTCAAACCAGACCCATGACTCGTATCAATGAACATTTGAAAGTAAACATATGTGGACAAAAGGCTAAAAAAACCTCAAAACTTTCTGCCTGTAAGAAGTTTATCTTCTGAAATGAACTTTTGGATAAGTCAGTCAATTAAACCACTCCAAAGCCAATTAAAATTGCATAAAAATTAAACATTAATTTGCATAAACTTTCATTTTTAAATCATTAAATACTCCATGGAGATAGGTGATGTCACTTAGTCTGTTCAGATCAAATCTACTCTTCTGATAATTGTCTGTAATAAAATCTGCACATTTTTTATTGATTTAATTTTAAATTCCATATCTGTGTTCTTTATCCACATATACACTTAGAGGAAGTGAAAAAATTTTTCATTCATTACATTCAATTTGTTTGTATATTTGGGACCAGCTCCTTCACTAAAGCAGCTTATATAGTTTCCATAGTTTTCTTCTCGAGAGTTCCAAGTAGGCAGTAGCATTCTTTTTTTGACATTAGATATTTTCGTTCTTCTATTTCCTTGACTATGCCAGACTTACTTGGGTTCCAGATTCTTCTTATTTGGATCAGGAAACTGTCACTTGTGGGATCAAAGTCTGGAGAAAGGGCCAAGATGGTGGCGAGGTAAGAGAAGTGTCTGAAGATGCCAAATGCAAGGGGTGTCAAAAGCGCCACAGTTAAGATAAATCATGTTTTGATGGAATAGTTTAAAGAGAAAATAGCAAGTACCAAAAGGAATGAATGCAAACTGAATGCAGAAACCCATATGGGGGCTGGAGAGATGGCTCAGTGGTGGAGAACACTTGCTGCTCTTCCGGAGAGCCCATATTTGGTTCCCAGCAGTCACACTGTGGCTCATAACCACCTGTAAACCCAGTTTCAGAGGATTTGATGCCCTCTTGGCTTCCACTGGTATCCACATATACATGGCATGCCCTTATATAGACATAGACAGACAGACACACACACACACACACACAGAAAAATAACAATAAATGTAAAAAATAACTATGATGAATAAAATACTAAATATTTAAACAAAAGCAAGATCATGAATAGAGGCAAGTTCTTAAAAAAAAAAAAAAATTTTTTTTAAGCCAGAAGCCAGGCAATGTGATGATGTTAGTGACAGCTCCAAATGAGAGCCTTAGTATGCTTCTCATAGGGTGAGTCATCTTTGAGAAAGTGATTGACATCCTTGTCAGAGCACTGTGATTGGTCATCTAAGTTTAACACAACAGGGAAATGCAATTTCCAAAAGGCAGTGGGGACCCAGCTGCCTCAAGCTGCCAGCCTTCCTATGTTAGGGCTGTGCCTCTAAGGCCACATACCTTGGCACCATATCCCCTTAGTTCCTTTTCCACTACCCACTCAATGCTGTCACTTCTACACAGAAGGAACATGAACACTCTTGATAAGGAAATTTTAATGACTTTAAAAGGCCTGTCAGAGTTGGGGCATAGTTCAATAGGGAATGCTCACCTACCATTTCTGAATCCTTGGGTTCAATCATCACCACCCAAAGTAGGAAGGAATCAATAAAGACTGGGAGGAAAAGATGGAGCAGAGAGGAGGAAAGAAGAGAAAGAAACAGAGGGCAATGCCTATAGAAAGGTAAGTAAGCCTAGGTGCTGTTTTGTATAAATCCTTGGGATATATACTTGGCAGAAATTCTAGTTTCATAGGCCTTGTCTGGCTAGGTAAAATTCTTCCCAAATGAGTTGACTTGTAGTCTGTTAACATTTAAGTGAATTAAATATACTAATTTTATGCTTTTTTTTTTCTTTTTCTTTTTTCTTTTTTTCTGCGATGGCTGGCTTTAATTGTCATCTTGGCATAACCTAGAATCGCATGGGGAAGAGAGGGCCAATGAGGGATTGTCTACATCAGATTGGCCCCTGGGCATGCCTCTTAGGGCATTGTCTTGGTTTCCATAGTTGGTGTAGAAATATCGAGCGCACTGTGGGTAGCACCATTCCCCACGCTGGGCCCTGAATTGTTTAAGAATGAAGAAAGCAGCAAGCAAGCAAGTACCATTTATGCATTCATTTTTCTCTCTTCTTGACTGTGGATGTAGGATAACCAACTGTCTCCAGATTCTTCTGTGATTTCTCTGCAATGGTGGACTGTGACCTGCCATTGTAAACCAAATAACCTCCTTCCTCTTCTACATTGCTTTTGGTCAGGGTGTCTTATCACAGCAAAAGAAATGAAACTACAATATCACCTCTTTTTTTATTGCTGTCTTTCAAGTTATATAGATATATTCTTTTATACCATAGTAATTAACTGGTTAATTCCTCATTAGTTCCTCCGTGTTTGTCATAGGGAATCAATGAAAACTGAATGTTGATGCTTGCTTAAACAAAACTTTGTTCAAGACTCAGCTGTGGATCTCATTAAGGACCCCTCGTCCCCAAGGTGTTGCTTTGCCCTTGTTTCTTCTCTGGTCATTGGTTGAGTCTTTTGACTCTGAGTTGTCTAGGTCCAAGTGCAAGTTCGCCATACACCCTGAGCGTATGTATTTATAGATTTTTGTTAGCCATGAAACGCTTTGGCTACTTTCTTTATGCATACGTCTTGTCCCCATCTCTTGTCTACTTGTCTCGTGAGGGTCTCCGCTGAGCAGCCGGTGTGCTCGATGGTGTCGTGTGGGCTCTGAGATGCTGTGCAGTCCTTCTTCCTTTCACTTCTCTCTGTTCTGCAGCCTGAATCCTGCTCTCGCAGCTCATCTTCCGAGTTGCCAATTCTCTTTTCTAGCAGCTAAGTTTTCGCTTCAGTTCAAAACCTTGTCAGTTACAATGTCTTTCCAGATCCTCTTGCATAATTTTTATATTGTTATCCTATTTGTTGATACATCATTCTAACATAGGATCTTCTTTCTAAATATTTAAATATTAAAGGTATGGAGCTGTGCACCCATGATCTCAGTAGTTGAGAAATAGTGCTGTTCACGGTTACTCTCATCTGCATGACGAGTTCAAGGCAAGTGATATGATTCTCTACCTCAAACTCCCAGCCTCCCCTAAACTACAAGGATGATACCTTCATAGTTCCTTGTATGCCTTCCACTTTTTTATTTTTACTGGAAAATCAACACTTCATCTTTTAAATCCTAGCTTTACTGACTCGTAGCTAACATTCCAGAATTTGATGTATTTAGTGTACAGCGTGTTTTGACACATGAATACATCGTGAAGTGATCACTACTATTAAGCTAATTAACGTATCCAGTACCTTATATAGATAGTGGTAAGAGTATTGTGACAATGTTTGGCATTTGTTTTCTAGCCGATTTTAACTATATAACACAACATTATTAACTGTGATCATTATGTTGTACATTAGGCCTTGAGAGCTCAGTTGCTGTATATTTGTGAAAACTTGTCACATGTTTATTGTCTATTCTCTCATTAATAGACATTTGGGTTGATTCTAAATCTCTGCTTATTGCAGGAATGCCACAGTGCGCACAGGCCTGTGCTATCATTTCAACATGAGAGTTTCAGCTCCTCTAAACTTATACCTGGAAGTGGACTGTCTGGACCATGTACACGATTCTTTTTCCTCTCTGTATATTCGCTGTGGTCTGGGTTCATGCAACGCCCACTTGCACTGGACATTATTGAACCTAGGGTCATAGGGCACACTGCTCAAGTAATCTACCAAGGCACACTGTATTTTTATGATAGCAATTCTAACAGTTACCAAATGACATCCAGTTATGGCTTTGATTTGAATTTTTCTGATTATTAGTGATGCCACACTTTGTTTTTTGTTTTTTTATAACACTATAACTCCTCTGTTTATTTTTAAATCAGGCTATTTGTTGATGGGATTATTTTAATTTCCCATAGTTATCCATCATTACATGCATGCTTAAAAATATTTTCCCATTTGGTGTTCTTCTCTTTACTGCGTTTTTTTCCTTTAATCTGAAAACTCTTTTTAGTTTGATGTCATCCAGTTGCCCATCCTTTGGCTTTGTGGTTTATATCTTAGTTGGAGTTACACCTAAATCTGAGATGTTAATGTGGGCACACACCATTGTCCAAAAGCTTTCTCATGTTTTCTTCCAGGAGTTCCAGATTTTGCACTTAGGTTTCTGAACTTATAGCTATTTTGTGCTATGAAACAGGACCCGATTCCACTCTTCAGAGTACTGACATGCAGTTTCCCCAATACCAATTGCAAATAACAAAAAATAATGTGTGCATGAATGTTTTCTCTGCTTGTACATATGTGAACTACATATATGTGTCTAGTACTTGCATGGGGCCAAAGCAGGGTATCGGACCGCCTGGAATTGGAGCTACAGACCGTTGTAAGCTGTGTGGGGGTAGATGCTGTAGACAGATGAGCCCCGCCCTCCGGCCCCGCCCTGCACCACGGAATGAAGAGACAACCTGTTCCCTGGTGTTATCGGTCCAGCATTTTATTAAAAACAAAACAAACCCGGAAATGGACATGTGTGTTGATGTCTGGACTCCGCTTTGTTCATTGGTTTCTTTTAATGCCTCTAGCATGCACTCAGATCCCCAGAGAGTTTTACTGCATCGTCACAGTGGGTAGCATGATGCCACCAGCCCTGTTCTCTGGGTCCAAGAGTACCCATGTGCATCTTTCGTAGTCTCGTATAAATTTTAGGATTTTTTTTCTATTCCTCTTGGAATGTTACCAGAATTTTTGTGGAAAACAAAAACAAAAACAAAAACAAAAACAAAAACAAAAAAACAGTGCTCCAAATCTGTAGATTTTGTTGTGTAGTATAAAAGAATTTAGCAGTTTTAGTTTTTCCAACTCATGAAAAAAAGGGTCTCTGTCACTTATCTACACCTTTTTTGGTTTATTTGATGAATGCTTTTAGATTTCCATTTACAAATATTTCATCTTTTGGCTAATTTATTCTTGTCTGTTTTATTTTTTTGATGCCATCCACACAGTACGGTTTTCTTGCTCTCCCCTCCCTGCCCAGGTAATTCATTACAAATGTGTAGGTACAGGTTACAACAACAGCCCACTCCCTGTTACCAGTTTCTATGTTAGTTTGCTTTCTAGTGATTCAGTGTCTCCCTATGGTCAGTAGCAGCATCCTGGGGAAGAAAGGGTTAATTTGGCTTCCAGGTTACATAGTCTATCATGGAAAACAAGGGCAGAAACTGAAGCAGAGACCATGGATGTACTTTTTGCTTCTCCTGGCTTAGTAAGCTTGCTTTCATATGTAGCCTGGGACCACCTGCTCAGGGATGTCACCACCAATAGTGGGTTGGGATCTCTCCCATCAATAATTCATTTAAATTAAAAAAAAAATAGCTCCACAGAATTCTTTACAGGCCAATTGTATGGAAGCGTTTTCTCAATTGAGATGTCCTCTCTCTAGATAACCCTAGCTTATTTTAATTTGATGAACAACTGTCCTGAACTCTTAGATTATCCAATCTTTTGTGTGTTATTGCTCACATTAGCATCATGATCCTGTACCCGTCTGTAGTGTCACTCTCAGTAACCCTCTTTTAGCTATATTTGTCTTTTTCATAATCTAAAGTTTGCAAATGTTTAAACTGTCAAAAATAGTTCCTAATTTTGCTCTTTTGTTCTTTCTCTATTTTATGTCTGCTCTTACATTGGTTTTATTGTATTTATCTTGCTAATTTTGAGCTTAGTCTTTTTTTAATTCTCTGAGGTAGAAAATTAGATTATTTAAAGTCTTTCTTTTAAAATACATAAGGTAAACATCTTAGAACTGCATTTGTTACATTACACAGGGTTTTGAATGCTGTGTTCATTTTTACTTAACACAGTATATATTTTTATTCGTTGTATGATTTTTTTCTTCAGCCATTGGCCATTCAATAGTATTTTGTGTAATTTGCAAATAATTGAGACTACCCCAGGACTTCAATTATTGCTGATTATAGTTTCATTCCATTGCAGTTAGGAAAGACATTGGACAATATTTCCTTTTTCTTAAATTATAAATACTATTTTTTTTTTTTTTTTTTTTTTTTTTTTTTGCTAATCCCGGAAAGTGCTTATGATTCAGTTGTGGAATGGCAGATTCTGTACATATCTGTTAGGCTCTATATCTGTTAGGTACAAATGGTCTTATAGTGTTGCTCCACCTAGGGTGGTTTGAATAAAAATGGCCCCCATAGGCTCATATAATTGAACGCTTAGTCACGATGGAATGAAATTGTTTGAATAAATTGGAAGGATTAGGAGGTGTGGCTTTGTTGGAAAAAGTATGTCACTGGACTTTCAGAAAAGCCCATTCCAGGCTGACCGTCTCTCTCTCTCTCTCTCCCTCTCTGTCTCTCCCTGCTTGCCAATCAGGCTGTGGTTCTCAGATATTGCTCCTTTTCACAGCAATAGAGCAGTGACTAAGACAACACCCATTATGTTTTCTTAAAATTGATTTTCTGGATGAATGATATACCAATTATCAGGTATAAGGCATTGAAGTCTCCTATTATTATTATTGCATTACTATTCCTCCATTCAGTTCTGTTCATATTCACCTAATGTATCTACATATGTATTTGGGTCCATATATATTTTAAGTTTTTATAATCTATTAATGGTCTAAATCTTTATCATATAGTCTCTTTTCTCATCCCCTGGAACAATTGTGGCTGAAAGGTGATCTTGTCTTCTGCTGGCATACTGATTATTGCTTCGCTGGAGCCAGAGGCTATGGGGACAACCTGGTCCTGAGTTGAGCATGGCAATTGGGTTTGTAGGAAGACATCTATAATGGTCAGTTTTTAAATCTCATTTTGCCATGGTCTAGACTCACCTGGAAATGAGTCTTAATGAGGAATTATTTAGATCAGGTTGGCCTGTGGGTGTGTCTGTGGAGGACTGTCTTGATTGTTGATTGACGTAGAAAGACGCAAGCCACCATGGGTGGCACCATTTCCTTGTGTAGGAACTCCTGAACTACGTAAGAGTGAAGAAAGTTCACAAGGCAGGAAAATTTCCATATGTGTTCTCTTGTTGACCTTGCTATGAATGTGAGGTGACTGGACACTTGAATTCCTGCTTTGACTTCCCCTAAATGACAGAGCAGGATCTGGAATTATAAGCAACAACAACAACAAAAAGCCCCTTCTTCCCTAAGTTACTTTTGTTAAGATATTCTGTCACAGCAAAACCGTGGAACTAGAACACAACACAATCTTGAGGGAGTTGGAGCTAGCCTGATACTGAGGTGTGCTTTAAGTGCCTGAATCTGTGGAGCCTTGCCTGGAAGTC
Organism: Acomys russatus; assembly: GCF_903995435.1. Classification (NCBI taxonomy): domain Eukaryota; kingdom Metazoa; phylum Chordata; class Mammalia; order Rodentia; family Muridae; genus Acomys; species Acomys russatus. The sequence continues at coordinate 55,281,723 of NC_067156.1, read as the reverse complement.
ACAGGCATCGAGATAGACCAAGCTTAATCTATATACTGTACTATATCACACAGCTGTTTATCTCTAAGAAACACCTTAGCAACAGAATTTCCCATGAGAAAGATCAGTTATGCCTAATAATGACGAGCACGAGAACGTCACTGTGTATTCGTTCTTCCGGGAAGCTACAAGGTAAGCTGAGTAGTTGTAACTGAAGCTTGAAGGCACCTCAAAAATGTATTTGCTTTGTGTGTGTGTGTGTGTGTGTGTGCATGTGTGTGTGTGTGTGTGTGTGCATGTGTGTGTGTGTGCATGTGTGTGTGTGCATGTGTGTGTGCCTGTGTGTGTGTGTGCATGTGTGTGTGTGCATGTGTGTGTGCATGTGTGTGTGTGCATGTGTGTGTGTGTGCATGTGTGTGTGTGCATGTGTGTGTGCATGTGTGTGTGTGTGTGTGTGTGTGTGTGTGTGCATGTCTGTATGAATGCATATTATACCACATTCTTGTAAGTGCTTGCAGAAACCAGCAGAGATTCCTCTGGAACTAGACTTACAGATAGTTGTAAGCTGCCATGTGGGTGCTGGGAACTAAATGTGAGTCCTCTACAAGACTAGTGAGCCATAGCTACAGCTCCAGTGAGTCGTATTAGTACAAAGTTGCTCAACCATTGCAACTCAATAGCATTTCCATACCAGTGTCCTTTCTCTTGGACACTGATTGGAATTTATCAAGATTTCTTAAGTTACTATGCTTTAAATGTATTCCTGTCAGATAGAATATCATTGACCTTGATTTTTATTGCAAGATGACTGTTGTTCTTTGTAAAGAAATTAAATTCATTTTAAGTGTGATTTTATTTGTATGTTTTCCACCATTTGATTGCTTGACCATCTCTCATTGGAGGTACTCAAAAATCTGTGGTACATTCATGAGTACTACCTAATGTTTCCTTACTTTCTCTCAAAATCTGTGGTGAATTCATGGACACGTCCTAATGTTAAGTCTTCTTACTTTCTCTCCTTTCAATATAAATATTGTAAAAATTGCTCTTGTCATCTACAGATACCTTGTTTATAATTTTATCATAGTTAATTAGGGGTTGTTAAAATATGTTCTATTTGTGTGTATGTTCTAAAGCGTTATAAATACCTATTTAATTGTCATCACAATTTTGAAGTGTGTGTTGTGTTTTGAGTACATAGCAGACTATGAACAATAATTGGCAGTCTTCATCTTAGAGAAAGAAAGAAAATAAAAGAAGCTGGTATACAGACAGGGGTAGTAATATGGTTCAATAGGTAAAGTCATTTGTCACCAAGACTGATAACTTGAGTTCAACCCCCAGGAATCACATGTTGGAAAGAGAAAACTGACCCCTGAAAGTTGTCCTCTAACCGACACAAGAATTTCATAGATTTTACCTCTGTGTGCATGGGAGGGGGAAAGAGGGAAGGAGGGAGGAAGGGAGGGAGAGAGGGAGGGAGGGAGGGAAGGAGGGAGGGAGGGAGAGAGTATTTAGGTCAGAGGACAAACTGAGGAAGTTGGCTCTCTCATTCCACCTGTGGGTCCAGGAAATAGAACTAAGGTGAGCAGGCCTAGAGGCATGTGTTTACCCACTGAGCCATCTTGCTCTCCCATACCTCAATATTTGAATGCAAAAGAAGACTACAGTATTCATATTCTGACGAAAGAGGAGAGAGCATCCACAAATTATGAAACAGTAACTATGATGTTGGACTAAAGCAAAAGGAAGGCACTCTAGATCTTGACTGTAGAAATGAGTTTCTTTTTACTATCAAAGGAAAAAAAGACCCAGTGTAGATTTCATGTGAGCATCCTAAGGGTTGCGACAACAGAAATGTTCTCCAATGGTTCATTTCAGTGCTATTAAGTGGGAATTCTGTTTGATCATTTAGATTATTAGTCTGTTCTATGACCATGTGGCACCTCGTATTTCATCAACTTTCCTGGCCCCATCAGCACCCAGGAAAGATTCTGTATCCTCGTGAACAAACCCTTCATTTCCCTTACTTCCCCATTTCTTGAGTATATCTCATTAGCAAATCTGGATACGATTACTGCACGCAGTAGAAATGAGACAATATTTTGTGAGTTTTACATAACTTTCTAACTTTCCATTTTGGCAGAGCCCAAGACCAGCCAGTAGAGCTGTCAGGATGATTTATGACGTACTTCAGCAAGCTGACAGTGAGTGGAGAAAAAAACTCCATGCAAGAAAAATTCCTTATATTTATTCTACCTAGTTTAATACCTGATGAACCATGTTATAAGAACAATTCTTAAAATAGCCTTGAGGAGAGCATCTCTATACTTCCTGAGATGTACAATCCATCATAGAAACACTCCTGGGGAGTACAGGGTAGACAGTGGCTCTGCTGGGAGTCTGACTCCATTATGGAAGAGACAGTGATTGGAGCCATGACAATAAAAACAGCAGGCTAATATACATTAACTACTAACTGACTCTTCCACTTACTTCCGATTATTTTATTCTTCCAGTAAGCCTTCATCCCAGGTGCTACTGTTGTCCTGTAGATATGACTATAAGCAGAATGAGAGGATAAATCTGAGGAAGATAAGATGGGTTTACTTCAGGAGACACTGGAGAAAAGCAGAGAGAAAAAAGAACAGCTGATCTTTGTGACTTCTGAAACCTCTGATTCCTGGAGGCCATCATAAACCATATATATATATATATATATATATATATATATATATATATATATATATATATAATGCATCTAGCACTTGTCATATATTGACTTGCTTGCATTGTCTCATAAGGCTATGTGACTTGTGCATGATATTTTTTTTCTCACCTAGATAGGCATGCAACCAAGCTCTTATAAACCTTCAGTGCAACCAAACCTCTTAACCCTTCCTCCAGTGCAACCAATCTCTCTTAACCCTTCTCCAAGCCTATAAATATATGGAAATCTTTTCAGAGGACTAATTCACCAAACTATCAGATGAATGAAGAAAACAATTTCCTGTTTACTTTACTTCCTAATCTAATGGGGCTTCCCAGTTTCTGGAAGAGTCGGGCTTCACTCGATGCCATAGTTAGTGCTGTCTGTTTGCTAGCTTTGAAGCATCCCTCCCTTGCTTTTGTCTGCTGCGCTTTTTATGTGCTCTGCTCCTTTGCTGATGTTTCTCTGAACTTCCTTCTTAAAAAACTGACATGTCCTGAGTCTCACCTATTTCCATCAAAGTCTTCTTTCATCTGTTATGCACACTTCTCAAATCTGTATTTCTAATGCAAAATATTGATGAAGTCTAGGAGTTTGTCTTCCACTGTTTATTGTATACCACAAACATGACATGTCTGATTTTTCTTCTAAAGCTGCCTCTTTTAAAATATTTTCTTGGTTGCACTTTATTAACTCTTTGAGAGTTTCATCCAGTGTGTTTTGATTACTCTACCCAGATACGCCCCTTTCTCCTATTGACCCAATGTTTTATCTTTTTATTTTAATTTTTTAAACCTTTTATGGCCAATTCTGTTCTGTCCTCATATCCTTGGATATGTGGTTTAACTCCAGTTGAAGATATAAAATATCTTGCTTTGACCTCTGAATACATGTGTCTGGGCCTGAGCCCCGGCACACTCACATGTGTGCACTGTACACATACATGTGCACACACACCAAAAAAGAAGGAGGAGGAGGAGGAAAGAAGAAAGAGGAGGAGGAGGGGGAAGAGGAGGAGAAGGGGGAAGAGGAGGAGGGAGAGATAGAAAAGAAATGAAGAAAAAGAAAAAATAGAAGGAAAACATCCCTGATTGTGCTATTTTTAAAAATCATGGGATAATTCTGTAAATTACAAGGCAAATATTTAGCTCTTTAGGAAGACCTAACACATTTTGAGGAAGAATTTGGTTTGTCCTCTTTGTCTAATCAGCAACAACATGTGCCATCTCCCATCTCTTTGATCTGCCTTAAGCCCATTTTTGTTTTCCATCTTTTCTTTACGTACACTCAATTTCCATTTTTTATTTTGTTCTGTTTTCAGAATGCCCACATTATTCTTCTGACATCCTAACTACTTCAAAATTCTATTCCACCATGACTCCTTTCAGGACAACCTCCATGAGCTTATCACTGTGAAGTGAAACTACAAAATGACAGATTGTGAAATCTGTGTCTACTCTGTAACTAGTTGTTGAATTGGTAGATTTACCCAAACTTCATTCGGCAACATTAGCTACTAGTAAGTAATGGATTGAATCCAATCCCTCATTATATGAAGACATCATCCTTCGAAGAAACCCCAAACATGTGGAGTTAGATGACTTATCAAAGCAGAGATGTGAGTGTTCAAGAGAGTCTACAGTTAACTTAGGTCAGTTTTATGACTCAGGGCTTCAAATGTGCACAATAAACTGGTTGAGTTTTATTACCACAATGCACTCATATTTATGCTTAAGAATCTAATGTTTGATTTAATCATGGGCTATAGAAAAAAATCTAATCATAGCCAAGGACACATGGCATACCACCCATGTGGGTAGCTTTGGGACTCTTCAGTGAGATATACCCAAGTAATAGGGATCTTTTAGTTCTTCTAAAGGTGCCATCTTAAATAAGCCCCATTCTTGCTGATAGTGTTGTGTAAGTGTTTCCTTCTGATGTAATTCAGTTAAAGTGTGTGTACGTGGCCAGTCTCCATGGCTAACTCACACATGGGTGGAACAAGGAAGCATACAGAACAAATCTGAAGTCATTACAAGCTAAAAATACTGAACATTCACAGCTGCCCTTGAACAAATGTTCTCTAGTGGGAGTGTCAAAGGCATTGTATTAAAACAAACCAAACAGCCAGTCCACTCCTGAGTAGTCGCGCTTTATGGACACCAAGACCCAAGCACGACTGTCTTGTATTCTATGATTTCAGAAAGGAAGGGACCATGTTGTAAAATGTTGCTCTTCAGGTTAATGTGTTGAGCCACCACTCTTGTTGATGTACAACGTAGAAATAGCTGCTTGTGATTGTGCTGTCTGCTTGTTCAGTATTAGCTGTATCATTCACAGTTAGTAAACTTAACATTTAGAATACAAAATTTAGCAACTTCTGAACATATCATTCAATTTCCACCACAATTTAGATTCAAACATCTTTAGTCCCCTCAAGAGAAAGCTTGTGGGTTGTGAATTTGTATTTCTCCAATTCATACTGAAGAACTGAGACCTCATATGATGTTATCAAGGTTGGCATTTTAGGAGTCAACTATGGTTAAATAAGATCACAGGAGCAAGGTTTCAAATGTAATGCAATGTATGGCCTTATAAGAAAACTGAGTGATCTTTCTCTCTACACACATGCTCCAAAGAAAAGTCATGTGAACACATAGCAAGAAGGGACCATGTGTAATGCTGATTTTGTACTACCCAGCCCCCACACTGTGAGAAAAATTGCCTTTGTTTCAGTCACTCAAGTTACTGTACTCTGCTAATGCAAGGTGAACACTAACGCAAGCCCCATGACTAGGTATGTATGTACGTACATACATACATATATATGTGGCTGTTTCTATTCTGAACATTTGATATAAATGTAGTCTTCTAAAATATGTAGCTTCTTTCATTTAGTATAAAGTTTCCAAGATCTATCCTTAGAGTAGTGTGTATAAGTACTTCATTATTTTTTGTCGATACATAATATCACTTGAAAGGGATATGTAACCTGGGTCTGTAGCAGATGAGCATTTAGGAAATGTCAACTTTGAAATTATGAGTTGTGAATTATGAAAAATGAATTCTGCTTCTGTGAGCATTTTTATGTGGACACGGTTTTCAATATTCTTAGATGTGTATCCAGTCTTGAAGCTGCTCTGCGGCAACTGTGTTCATTATTGTAAAGGACTACCATGCTGCATGTCAAAGTAGCTGTATTGTTTTGTATTCCTGTCAAGAGAGGGTTTCTACTTCTCCCTTCTTGTAAACTCTTGCCATTATCTGTCTTTACATTGTAGAATTTTAATAGTAACAAAATGCTGTTTGATTATAGTTTTCATTTGCATTCTATAATGATTAATGATGATGGGCACCACTGCATAGAGCTAGTGTCCATCTGTACATCTTTTTTGAAGCAACATCTATTCGAGTCCTTTACTTCCTTATTGCTCTTTTAAGGCAACTTCTTACTGTTTAGCCTAAGCAAGTGCCAAACTTCTGGCTGAAAATGAGCTCCATTCCTCATCCTCCATGATAGCTGAGAACTACCACATCTTTTAAAAAAATTATTGTTGTATGGTAAATGTTCTTTATACATGCTGGACATGAGCCCTTGATACATTTTACAACATGCAAACATTTTTTCCTATTTTGGTGGAATATCTTTTCTTTCTTCTTCCTTCTTTCCTTCCTTCCTTCCTTTCTTTCTTGTGTATCTTTAAGTACAAAAATCTTAAAATTTTGACTAGGTTCAACTTACTATTTTTCTTTGGCCATCATTTAATCCAAGGTCAAGAGGAAGTTCCCCGCATTCTTCTACAAATGTTCTCTTCTTGATTTCACACTTACATTTAGGTCAAAGATCCACTTTGAGCAAATTTCTTCTATAGAGCAGTAGGTAGGGTGAAGTGGCTCTAGTCAGAAACCCTCTTTCCAGATGCCCATCAGCTTCCAATAAGCCCTAGAAATCTGCGCATTTCCTGGAATTCTTCAGGACAAATATCACCTGTGTGAATTGTGGCCAGGCTGATTATTTATTGAGAGGAGTTCTGTTTAAGATGTCAGAGGACTAATGTTTTCAGTGCAACAAAGAGACTCTTGTACCAATTTGAAGAACTTTTATCAAGTTTCAAAAGTGATTTTAAATGCCACAAGCTCAACAGGTGATCTGAAAGGACCATCACTGAACCTTTTCCAAAATATTTAGAGGTGTTTCAAATGAGTTGTTTAATCTTGTGTGCATTTTTGGAATATTTATACCATATGAGTTTTATCAATTTACACATAAGTCTTTAAAACTGTCTACATCACATTGTTAATATCTAAGAAACTGTTGGAATTTCTGCCACAGTTGTCTTAAAAACTCAACACACACATGTTAGTGGCACAAGGCTCCACGTTGAAACCCTTCCACTCCAGTCTGAGAGACTTTAGTTCAGAACGAGTCCAGATGCAAAAATCTGTTTGTCTATTTTGAGGAGAAACTCCTTTTTTCTGAGACTCTTCCTTGAAGGTAAGATTGTTGTAACATTTGGGCTTAGGACTAAGTCAAACCATTGGTGTACAAGATGGTGTTTTCACTGCACTTTCCATTGGTAGTATAAACAGAAAAGCATCCCATATCTGGTGGCTGTCCAGAGGTACCATAAAGGAGAGCCCACTAAGAAGATGTGCACTCACATCCATCCACAGCATATTCATGAGGGCCTCTATCATCCTTCCTTCAAGGAGGACTATCGATTGAGATGGTCTTTGCACACCATGTGCGTACCTTGCAGATCTTCATTAAATGATGATTTCTGTTTACTGTGTGTATACATTTGAAGGAATGCACAGAAAAGCTTAAAAGTGGTTTTCATCTGTCACCACTTTGGAAAATCAGCTATGGGGAGGAAAGCTGTGAACACAGGAGAATTTGTGCTCATCATCACCTAACAGTTATGTAAGTAGTGAAATCCTCCCAGCATTAATAAGCAAATGGGAATCAATGAGAACACAGGTAAGGACTTTTTCTCGCAACTGGAATAGAGAGCTAGGGTTTATGGGACAATAGATCACACTATTTGCATCCCAGGCAATATTGTTGTCACCAGCAACTCTAATGAGCATTTTCTAATTTATGTGTTTAATGTATTTATTATGAGAATGCAGAATATGTTACGTAAGCAGCAGTCTACACGGGGCTAGATATTTGGGAGACAGTTTTCTGACTCAGCGTGTTCACTTATTATTTGGCTGGTTGTTTATCATTTATTTTTATTTTTAAAAGTTCTGAAAAAAGAAATTTGATAATAAATTATACTGTAGTGTCAAAAATCATTCAGTGTCTTAAAATGTAGAACATAAAAAATTGGCTTAACAGTGAATTATGGGGAAATTATGAAATCATAAAGGACCAAAGAGACCACTTACCTCATTGCTATAGATAAAGACACAGCATAATTTAGCTGCGAACAATAAGACGTGTTTTCTGGAGTTGATCAGTGGAAACAAAGAATGAACAGGAGAAGATTTGCATGAATTATGAAATTGTTTCCTAGGGACAGGAAGTCTTCATTCTATGGTATGCGAACAAGAGGGTCTGTGTTTAAATCCACAGCCCTCCTTTAGAAGGCCTTTTTTTCCATTTTATTATTTTATTCATATTACATCTCGATTGTTAGCCCTTCCCTTGTTTCCTCCCATTCTTCCCTCCCTCCCACTTCCCCCCTTCTCCCCTCCCCTATGTCTGTGATTGAGGGAGACCTCCTCCCCCTATATATGCTCTTAGACTATCGAGTCTCTTCTTGGTAACTTCCTATCCTTCCTCTGAGTGCCGCCAGGCCTCCCCGTCCAGGGGATGTGGTCAGAAATGGGGCACCAGAGTTCCTGTGAGAGTCAGATCTCACTCTCCACTCAACGGTGGAGAATATCATGTTCGTCGGCTAGGTCTTGGTAGGGGTTCGAAGTTTAATGCCTATATTCTCCTTGGCTGGTGCCTTAGTTTGAGGTCAGAGGAGAGAACATCCTATTGAGACTTTAGGCGAGAGTAACATGGAAGAATAAGGAAATAGTAGGACCCACAGGGTCCTGGAAACCTACAAGAAGAACTTTATGACAGGCAGATCTGGGTCCTGGGGTCCTCCTCAAACTAGAAGGCCTTTTATAGCAGTGTGTACCTGCAACTTCAGAGCTGTGTGAGGCAGAGGCAGGAGTGTTGTCTGGCCTGGTTTGCTGCTAACCCAGCTTTAGGTTGGGGAAATGCTCATTTCCAAAAGAGTAAAGTGGAGAGTGGTAGAGGAAGATACCCAGTGTCTTCTTCTGATATCTGGGTGTACACACATGCACACAATATGAACATATGATAATTCACATGTAACACACACACACATACACATACACACACACACAGGTTTTTTCCTCATTATTGTTTGAATTTGTTTAGGATATTAAAAGGGACTCAAAATATTTGCCTTTGAATCTTACCATATTAAGATTTCTTCTTTCAACTCTGTCTTCAGAGGCATTGTGTGAGGCATTTGGAAAACGTAATGTACTCTCTAAAACAAAATGGACTTTCACTGTGTCAACAAAATACATAGAATCAACTTAACTACAACTTTCTCAAAAGTGAAAAGTAATACAACATTTCTTAGCATGGAGTTATTAATAACTTATTTCAAGCATTATCTACTTGTTCCCAATGTCTGTGACATTAGACTTCTTCTCATGGCTAGGTCACTTTAGGCTGAACTGCCACCATACTTTACACCAGAGTGTCCAGGATTCCTTATCCATGCATTTCTAAAGCTCCCCAGAGAATGTTTCCAAGATTCCAGGTTATGATAGATTGTTCTGTTTTCCTCTTTAATTAGTTCCATTGTGTATTTTCGTCTAGGATATTCATTTCAGCACATCCCACTGAATCTACATCATCAGTGCATGCCCAAAAATTGAGTTATTTGGGGCCACAAAACACTACATATAGACTTCCACAGATGAGGGAAGGCTGTCTTCAGATGTTCCCTTGTGGACAGTATAAATATAACATTCTTTCACGATATAAAATGGTGAAGAAATGAATCTATATCCACTGTCTAATGCCCACTAAGCACTTAATGTTTTAAAAAGAAAAAAATAATACACATCTACCAGGAATAAGACTAACATCTTGGAAATGAACTTTTTCAAAAAATTAAAGTCTACCAAGATACAACTCTACCTACACAATAGCCATCATTTGTATGGTATACACACAGAAGACTTTTCAACTCACTTTTGGTGAGCCCAAAGCTCTAGGAAATTACTTTCTCAAAGTATAACCTTCCTAAAGAGAATTCCAACTCTTGTCCTCTGGGGCAGCGGTTCCCTTACCACAAGGGTCCTGTCTACATCTGGCAAAAAAATAACCCCTAAACTCGGAAGAAAGAGCCTAAGCTGTAGAATCCAAAGGTTTGAGTCCAAATTCAGATTTATTCATCTCCTCTGAATTTAGTGCCCTCATCAGTAAATGGTGGTAGTAATACCTTGTTTAGGTGGCATCTGAGATGAGGTCTTCTGAATGCCTGGGACATACAGCTTCACTTTGACTGGTAGCTAATTTTAAACCCACCAAAGCAGCACTTGCTGTTCACCAGAAGCTTCTGGTGTATGGTTTCACTTAATCCTGACAGTCCCACTGCAGAGAAACTTAGGCTGCGGGAATGTGGGCCATTTGCCCAGCACCTCTCCTGGGACCAGGTCGTAAAAGAGCTGAGATGTAACTAAGTAGGCTTGGCCTAACTTTTGTACCTCATGCAATTGTGTTAAGTTCTGAAACACTGGACTAGCTAAGGCATTGATTTGGGAAGGATGGCCGTGAGAGTCTGCAGGACCCCGTCTTTGCAGAGATGTAGTAGCCCCCCTCCCATCCCACTGTCACCCCAAGATAAAACACTTTGGAAATCTTATTCCTCCAGTGCGCATCAGCTTTTCCATATGACTCCTTATTTCTGAGCAGACTGCAAGTGACTCATTCTGAGCACAAAGAGCACACTCTGAGAATGGTGCTAAGTGCAAGTCAATCCATTACGGGGACAAGGGTAGTCTCCCTGCTAACACCACCTCTCCCTCACCTTCCTGGCTGCTGGCTGGCTGTCAGCTTGCCTTATGTCTTCTGCATAAGGCATCTGAGCACCCGACAGGTTGGCAAGATAATCAATCCGAGAGAGAACAGCTGATTATCAAGGGCACAGAAGGCAAAGGTTATCTCCACACTTTAACTTTGGTTTAGATTTTATGAGGTCTGAACCAGGAACGGTGACTATGAACTAATCTACTACAAAGGACTCAGTTATTCTACCAATTACCACTTTGCACTGCCATGCATTTAAAGAGGCACTCACTCCCTTTTGTAAAAAGGCATGCATCCAATTCTAGCAAGCCATTTCCCTCTCTGAAATATGAAAAAAAAAACCCTACTGTGCTGAAAATTAAATTGACTGTGTATACAAAAGCAAACTACTAAAAGCTCATGACACAAAAGACTCACCATATTATGCTTTTGGTGGAAGTTCATACAATATTGCACAATGACGTGAGATACAAATATTCTTCCTGTATATGCATCTTATTTAACATGTGTGTGTTACCTCCCAATGGACCACGTCTTAATGCCATCACTTTGGGTTAGGATTTCAACATACATTGAGAGCCTAAGACAGTATCATTGACAAGACACCATGTTAATGCACATTTGGAACAACAAACATTGAAGCACTTCATATTAGCTCTCTGAATCTGTTCCTTCTAGGAGCCAGGTGTGTGTTTTTGAGGAGCTGCTAAGCCAGTGTAAGAAGCCTAAACAAGGCACACAGACTAGAGAAGAGGCACATATGTGTTAGTACTTCCATGGAAAAGCAATAGTAGAAACACACTGGTTGCAAGCATCTATAGATTAATTTTTTAAAATCCTGTACATGCAGAAGAGAAAGTTAAAGAGCAGAAGTTCGCACATCACTAGAAGGCTCTCTTCTTATCATTATTGGTTCAGATGGATGGAGTGCCATGATCAGCTAATGCACCCAGAATTAAGTAATTCGTATGATCTTCAGTGGGAACTCACAGCCACCTTAAATTATATTTTGCAGTAGTAAATTATCTACACATTTTTTTAGTCCAACAAGAACAGTTTAATTCTTCCCAGGTTCCATGTTCATCGTATGTTAGCTGTAGCTTGTCTACATATATGTGTTCACTCTAGGACCCATACTGCTGAAACAGCCCCTATCTGCAGTGTTATTGGTGTTATGGTCTTGGGAACAAGAAAGAATTATCTGAAGGTTCTTCAAACTTATGCCAAGAGTCTGTGAGTGACAATTCAACTCACATTCCATTGTCCCATCATCAAGTCATGTGGCCAACCCTAATGCCAGTCGAGGAAGTCAATGGATATTGTCTACTCCATGAACACTCCACTGTACTTTGTTCATCAAATATCCCCCCAAGAAGTACAAATACCAACTGTTTTTATAGACCCTGCAATGCTGGAGTTATATGTTACACAGTATCCAGACCAGAATCTTCACAGCTCCTTCAGCCTTCAGACCTTTCCCAAATAGCTGCCAGCCCTTCAGCGCTTACAAAATGGCAGACACGCTCACATGTGTGTCAGTGTTTAGAGTTGATAATGCAAACACAGCATTCCACCACAGCCCTGGTGGCTGAGCTGCAGAATTATTTATGGCTTTCCCATTTATGGCGTGCTGCTCAGTTTCCCATGAGTTGCTAGGAAAAATCCCTGATAGCTACTATGAGCCATTGAAACCTATGAGACTTCATTTATTATGGCATAATATACACATTACCTCACTTGTGCTAGACCATATGGAGAGCTCTCTGTTGAATTTGGCACAGTTACTGGGGTGAAACAGGAACGGATTATGCTCCTAGTCCTCCTCAATTATGCTGTGTATTGGATCAGGCAGCCAACTTCAACTGATCATCTGGGCATTGCAGTCAGTCCTCAGGACAGCACCATTGCCTTCACCTACGCCAATGAAGAATAATGAACGTGATTTCAAAGGGGGCATGAGCAGCTGGGAACAGCGTCATCGCCAGCAAGATCAATTGGGCTGGCTGCTGACATAAAGTTTGTGACTAGGAGATGAAGGAGCAGTGGAGCAGAGCCCTCCTCTTGTGGGGTAAGATTGGAGAGAAGAGCGAAACAAGTTCAAGGGAACTTGAGAAGCAGAGCTGGTTCTCAGCCCCAATGAGCAATGGCTACCGCACATTACCTGGAGAAAAGTCCAACTTGAAGGTGGCACAGAATGCAACCTGCCATACCCATTTGCATCTTGTTTGCAGCAAGCCTCAGGGGAGAATATTAATTCCATTAATATAAGGAGGAAAGTGAAAGTGACCAATATGGAGATGTTTATTTGAGCTTCTTCTTCTTCTTTTTTTTTTTTAATTGTGGGCCCTGGGTTGTATGATCCACAGTGATTTTGGCTTATTCCGGTGCATACATAACTCATAACCCTTTGAGAAGAGAGCTCATTCTACTTGGTCAGGAGTGGGGAACACTAAGGATTTAAGATCTGATCAGCCATTTTGTTATGATAATGAATTCACCTACAGTATCAGCTACCACAACAGAATCCTGTAAAAAATTCACATGATGGCCCAGGAAAATAATCACAATTCAATGTTCAATAATATCAGTGTTCTCCATTGGTACTAAAATGTGAAGAACTGCATAATTGTTTTCATTGCCAACCCATCTGTCTATGGTGTTTGTGAGTCTCTTTCTGTCTCTGTCGCTTTCTCTAAAACACACAGACACACACACACAGACACACACACACACATGCACACATGCACGCACATGCAGACACACACTCACACGCACACACCTAAAAGGCAAAGCCTGGTGAAGAATAAGAGGAGTACGCGTTTTTGGAGCAATGTATCCATCACTACCGTCCTTCCTTCATCATTTCTCCCCTTGGCACATCATCATCTGGGAAGGGAGCATCAGTACTTGAGAGGCCCCCACCACTGCTCGCTATTATCACTATCCGTGAGCTGTCAGGGAAGCAGACCCTTCTCTTCCAAAGGACAAGCTCTAACTTTGATTATGGTTGACTGTTTGAAATAAAGTCCAAAGACTGGTATCCACCCCGCCCCACCCCTTTTAAAAAAAAGTCTAATTAGTGCTCCTCTATTGGAGAGGAAGCTGAGCATGAGGCTCCATCACTGCCAAATGAAATTAAGGCCCAATTATTAATAAATGAAGAGTGGTTTGTGCTGGAGCCTGGCCTGGAGTCGCGGAAATACATCTGTCATTTGGCCTGCACAGGAGCCATTCATGTGTGACATAGCATCCTGTGCATTTATCATGCATCTGTAGATTTTTGTTTTAATTCAGTTAACTGTCTAACTAGATTCAGTGCTGGATGCCTCGAATGGAGTCAGGATTTGGACTGACAGATGCAATTCTAGTCTAAAATGATGTGTGACAGGGCTAGCTATCTTGCATATTAATTATTATTGAAAGCATTATAGACAGCGCTTTTACACTAATGGCTGATTCTCTTATCTGTTTTGTGGCTTCTATGGCTAACAATTGTCCAGTTGCTCCAGGGCAGGTAGGATCAATGGACCATTGTTGTTAAGTGCACTTACTATTACCATGAAAATTAGAATGGAGGTGTTTGAAAGGCAGGAATGAAAATGCCCCAGTCTTGCCGTTATGCAAATGACAAGTCCTATAAATGAGAAACACTTTTCATAAATCTTAACAAGGTAAAAGAGTTTATTAAGTCCATTGTCAAACACAAATTGAAAACAAACATTTGTTCAGTTGATAAAAAAAAAGTAAGATAAGAGATGTCTGTGGGGCCATTCCCATCTGAGCTTAGGATACAAAGCTTTGTTTAGGAGCATGTATAGGCTTAATTTAAAGTTCCTGTCATTTTATCACTAGGTTGTATAAAATGTTGAGCATTATTGTCACCCTCAAAAACAAGCCATCAGCACTTTTTTTTTGGTCCTTTTTATGAGACTTTAATGAGATCCCTTCCAATGACAATCATCCTGCCTCAGCTGCCATAGTTCTCCATGGTAATTCACATATTTGTATTTTCTCAAGATCATTCATCCTTAACCTTAACAGCCTTCTATGTTAATTATCCAGAAATAGTGGAAAGCCCTGGGGAAGGAAGGAAGGAAGAAAAGAAAGAAAGACAGAAACAAAGAAAGAAAGAAGGAAGGAAAGCCCATTGCAATCGCTGAGGACTGCCAAAAAGTGTGCAACTCTTCCCCATTACTCAGAGGCCTCCTGTGATATGAATTGTGTGTGCTCTGTGTCTGTCTGGTGCAGTCTAACACACACAATTTTCCTTCCTTAAGAATTTGTAAACTCTCTAAGGGCTTTAATAAAATAGACTCCCAAATGGCAGGCAGCACAATGGAATGTATTGTATGGCACAGCATAGAAAATTAATGGTGGAGCTACAGCAACAATGATAGATTCCCATCTTTCCAAACGATCGCTGTTAGTGAAGGACATTTCACTCTGGAATTCCAGGTCCAAGGGAGCCTCAGCCCCTGTAAGAATTGAAACTGCCCATCTAGGAGAAATATCTTGTCATCTCCTGATATTTGAGAATAGGGCGCTTTGGAGGGAACTCATCTTCAGCTTAAGAGTTCACTGGCTTGATTGTGATATCAAGTTACAAGATTTTGGTAGTTAAAAATCACTTTGAATAAAAGAGCAAATTAGAAAGCAACTTTGTGTCTTCTTATAAATAGATCTTAAAATATTACCAGTCATAACATTCACAGGATCCAAGTAAATTTTGACTTTACATTTTGGGAGCTAGCCTCAATTTTTTCTGTGATTAGCTCTTCTAATTTATAATGTTTGCTTCACTGCTTTCTTCCTTTCAATAGGTTTTTTTTATAAGTCTCCAAAAACTTAATTATGGCTTATGCAAATATCATTTGAGGAAAAATAGGGTAATATTAAATCTTCAACAGCATTGTTAAGGTAAATGCTGAGAAAGTCACTGTAGGTGTTAAATGGCAATCAGGAAAAAATGGAGTGGAGGTGGAGATGCCTGGAGGAGAGTTTTCTCAGTTTTTCCCCACTAATTCCATTTCCTTGAGTCAGTCTTCTCCAACTATACCCAAAGGTGAATGCTTTAGCTTGTTAAAGAAATAAAGAAGGATGTTTGCTTCCGATCACGCACAGCTCAAAGGCTAAGCTGATAAGGGGACAGTGACAGTAATGTTTGCAACCAGCAGGAACTGGCTTTGCATCCCCAGGACACACACAAGGCCAGATGCAGAACCAGGAGCCTATAAAAGCCTGGGAGCTTCAGGGTGGGGAATCAGGCAAATGCAGTGGGGGATAAGTGAGCAAGGTGGAAGGTTATGACTGACTGTTAGGTTGTCCTCTGGGCTCCACATGTATGTTGTAGAAGCACACACTTGCATTAGTGCATATGAAGATACACACACACACACACACACACACACACATACACACTACACGGGGGGGGGGAGAGAGAGAGAGAGAGAGAGAGAGAGAGAGAGAGAGAGAGAGAGAGAGAGAGAGAGAGAGAGAGAGAAAGACAGAGACAGAGACAGACAGAGACAGAGACAGAGACAGAGACAGGGAGGGAATCTTAAAATCAACCTATACCAACATGATGCCAAAACTGAAAAAGCATAGATGAAACAACGAAACCACTTTTATCATAAGTACAGTCCCAAAGCCTGGTTCTAGCATTTTATCTAGTCACCTGAAGCTTTTATGTATTACCTGGGATCTCCAATGTTGTGTAACACCTGCAGAAAAATATAAATGCATTGAGTAAGGTATGCCTAACTTGGTAGAATGAACATTTTTTTCCTAGAAAGATGGGAGAAAGGAAACTAGCCTAGTAATTTCAATATGCCTAAGGACTGTACTTGAAGGATGCTTAGTATCACAAAGCTGCTAAATGACAAAATTAAGAGTCACATAGTGTCTGAGATGCATAGAAGTAAAATTTCAGGAAGAAGGGAGGCAGTGGTCGGAAAGGACAGAGGCGGGAGGAGACAGACTGCCAGGACTCCGGGATAGACTCTCGCCAGCCAGCTAACTTTGGTCACTGCTAGTAACAGGCATTGAAGAGAGATAATAGCAAGTGGGGAGGAGGGACATTCTCTTCCTCCTTCTTAAATTTAGTGTCTTGGGGGCCTGGGAATTAAAGTTATCAAAAGGAAAGGAAGAAAGAGAGAAAGAAAGAAAGAAAGAAAGAAAGAAAGAAAAGAAAAGAAGGAAGGAAGGGAAAGAAAGGGAAGAAGGAAGTGAGGGAGGGAGGAAGGAAAGAGGGAAGTAAAAGAAAGAAAGAAAAGAAGGGAAAGAAAGGAAGGAAAGAAGGAAGGAAGAGAAAGAAAACAGAAAGAGCAAAGAAAAGGAAAAAAGGAAATATCATCTGGAAGAATGGTACATGATTTTATTAATAATCACACACATGCGTGGAAGTTCATAAGAAGGGAACCTCAAAGGAATGGTTTAATTTGAGAATTTATATGCCATTTTAACAAATTAAAGACTTTGGGGCTTCAAGGCACAATAAGTTATAGGGGCACCACCAGGAATACCCAAATGAGCTAATGATGCAAGCTCATCTTGATGTTGCACTCAGACTCCCTTGTTGAGGATGAGCTAATGTTTTTCTGGTAGCTTCCTCCTAGCAAAGTGTGAAGCATCTTTCTCACTGAAAACACATGCCCTGCTTTATGACAGGTAGGATGGCAGGCATTTCTTCCCATCCAATCATTCTCAGTTTAATTGCTTGCAGCTCAAATTTACCCACATGCCAAAGTTGCATATTTGGAGGTGTCATACTCTGATCTCCCTCCAAAGGTAATATTGTGTTTTTAAAAAATAACAAATACTGCTACTGATTGATTGGATTGACTTTTACTCTCAGATTTTCTTTCCTACACTTTCAGCTTTTGTGAAATGATGCTGTGCTTGGTAATGCCTCTTCTGCATCTAATGCCATTACTGGCTCTGATTAAATCTTTGTGACCTGGTGTCATTGTTTTTAGTCTTCTTTAAAAAATTTTTTTTTAATTTCAGTGGCCCATAATTCTTCTAAGGCTTGGAAAAAGAACTCTAAGACATTGTCTTCAAAGAATATAGTAACACAAAACCCCTCCTATACTTCTGACTATAAGCTGAGAGATCCACATCTATTCTCCCTATGATCCTTAACATTAATACCAGTCCTAAGAGGTGCGCCATGGTGCCCCAAATTAGTTAATGGGGATAACAAGGCTGACAGAAGCTGCAATTCTTGATAAGGTGTCATAACTAGAGGGTGGCTTTCCTGTCCTTTAAAGTACTAGGCTGGGGAGATGCTCAGCTGGTAATGTGCTTGTATTGCAAGCATGGAACCTGAGTTCAGACACCCAGAGGTCTGTGAGGAAAAAAAAAAGCTGGATGTGGCCATGTGTATCTGTAAAATTAGTGTAGTGGTACCTAAGACAGGGGGATACCTAGAACTCTCTAGCTGACCAGGCTCGCCAATCACGAAACTCCAAGCTTGTCAAGGGACAAGGTAGATGGTAGATGAAATGGCTCAATTGGTAACGGTACATAGCTCCAAGCCTGGGGACCTGAAATTGAGCCCCAGGATGCACATGGTGGAAGGAGAGAGCCTAGTCCCACAAGTTCTTCTCTGAACTATATGTATACCCTTCTGTGCACACACATACAAAATAAGTGTTCTAGAAGACAAGGGGGAGAGTAATTGAAGAAAACGGCAGTGTAGACCTCTGGCTTCCACACATAGGTGTACACATACTTACATATACATGCACACCAATATATAGTATACACACATGCACACACATACATGCACGTACACACACTTAAAATTTTATATGACTCTTTAAAGTGAAAGAAGAAAATATTAAGACTTACAGCGGGCTGATGGATGCCTCAAGGCCTTTTCCACTACATTCCTGCAAATAGAGTCTCCTCACAGAGCTGCTCTGTAGGCCAAGCGTTAAGTCACTTGAACCTAATGCCATGCATGCTTTTGCTGGCTTTGTCTGCTTTTGGTATCTTTTCTTTTTAAATACAAAAATAAAGATATTCATTGCGGAGAAATTAGATTCACAAACTGTATGGCCCCAAGATACACAAACTAATAATTAAGTCAGCATTCTACGTAGTATTATTAATATCAAAAGGCATCTACCCAGAAGGCCATTTTATGAGTGGCTGGGCAATGAGAAGATAACATGTGAAGGAGCTGGGCTTTATTGAGCACTATTTGTTACATCCTTTTCATTAGGGAGGAGTTTGTTTTCCGCACAGAGAAGTTAAATTCATCCAGTAACTTTGTGGGGCCCTGACTTCACCCAAAACCATATAGAATGTAAAAGTTGAACTTTCTGATTGTGCTCAGCAATGTTCCCCAAGCCTAGCCCCACCGAAGACAGTTAGAAATTGGCAATTATTTGCTCTGAGAAAGTGTCTGATCCTATATCGTAATTAACCAGCGGTGCTTAACTTTCTCTCTGTTTCTCGGTCAGCAAACAAAAACCCTGTGCCAAATAGAAGCAGAGGACCATGGGAACAGAGACGGAGCTCAGCTCCTCTCCTTCTAACCAGTCTCCCAAGGCTGAGATGAACGCCCTGCATCATTTCATCGCCCGGTGTCGTGTTCAATGGGAATGCTAGCCTTGCAGTTGACTCCGAGTTCTCCCACCTGCACTGTGACCTGCAACTTTTTAGTTTTTGAGTGAAAGCTTCTTTCCTTGCCAGAAAGTGCTTTCTATTTGTGAAAGAATATGTAAAACAGCACCAGGTGAAGAACGACTTTTTCACCCAGTCTTGAAACCATCACAAAGAGACAAATTTTGCAGCTTTTACTTTGTGTGTGAATTTTTTTCCCTCTCCACACAGCTCTATTCATTGCCTGAAACAATGGGGCCAGTGTTGGCCAGCAAAGAATAGTGCTATTCATATGCCCTGTAGCCTGCACAGTGCCTACACTTGTTAGTCTTGGCTGCCCTGCTCTGCTGGCTGCTGGCAAAAAAAAAAAAAAAAAAAAAAAAAAAAAAAAAAAAAGTCGGGTCTATGTTGTTGGATGGAGCAGGCAGATCAGAAAATGAATGCTGGCAGCCAGATTCCCAGATAAACCTCTGCTCTGCTAGAAAACTCTTGTTGACATAAGCCTGTGCTTTGAGGGGTGTCTTGGAATTCCAAGCACTTGCGCCAGGTGTGAGGGCAGGTGGCAGCAGTCTCGTTCCATCCATCCTCGACCTCCAGCTACCAGCAATGCAGCTTCATTTAGGGTTCAATGCCTGCTGCAGGAATCAGACACCTGACTTTAAATTATGGCTCTAAAGTGGAATGGCGGGTAAGAAGGATCTCAAAGGGGTCTCAGGCTCCCACAATCTCTTTCTCTCTCTTTTTTTTTCTTCAGCAGATGAGGCGTAATACAGTACCCACGCTACTATGCTGTGATTAGCAGAATAACTGGTAATGATTTCTGTCATTAATGAAAGACTGCTGTGGCGGTAAAGACTGGCCGAGACCATTTTCTGTCTGGGTAGACGTCAACCACTGTGGAATGGGCAGGACAGTTACCACTGCAGTAATGGGCAGATGTCAGAGAGTGAGAGGGAAGTCTAACTTGAGAGTCAGCTGTTCTCACTGTCGAAGAGATCGAGAATGCTGTCCGTGGGGCACAAGATGTCCACTAGTGGCAGCCACTCTATTTCTCAAGGGCCCCACAAAAGGACAATCCTCTTGTGTGTGGTACTGTACCAGGAGGCCACAATCTAAATAGCTGCGTGTGGGGAATCCCACCGGGCCTCTTCAGTTCTGCACAACCTCGAGAGAACAGCATAAAAGCTACAGCGCATCCCAACCCATAATATTCCTTTCCTTTTCCTTTTTACAGAGATGAAATCTTTTTGGCTCCCATTGACTTCTGCGGGGAAGGAAACTGCCAAGTGCAGGCAACCTGTGGCAGTCTTGTAAAGACTCTGGCAGACTCTGGGATGACCAAGTGCGAGAAGCCTGATTATCTTCCCTCTGGAATCATCCCTGCGCAGAGCCAGGCAGGCTGCTGGAATCAAAATGGGTTATTAAGATCAGTACCGCAAAGGGGGCTGCAATTCCAAATCAGGTTCAACCTCCATCCATCAACTGAGGCCAGGGGGGAGCCTGTCTTTCAAGTTCTTTCCAACACATGATGTTTTGATCTTTGAAGTTTTCCTTGCAATAGATGTTAACCGCCTAGCTACCTTCTGTGAAGATGCTACCATGAAAGCCAACACACTTGGCACCAGTTTCCCTTGGCACAGTTTATATACACATACACTTGTCATAGTACCAGAGCTTTTCAGCCTGCTAATGTACTATACGGAGCATATACAAATTGTGAGGGCAGCTTTCTGGGTTATGTATATTCCAGAGGAAAGATAATGTATTCATGATGATTGTACACACGTTAACCAGCACTGTGAGTAGCAGACTCCACTTG
This sequence comes from Acomys russatus, assembly GCF_903995435.1. NCBI lineage: Eukaryota > Metazoa > Chordata > Mammalia > Rodentia > Muridae > Acomys > Acomys russatus. The sequence continues at coordinate 55,260,531 of NC_067156.1, read as the reverse complement.
GTGTGATCCCATAATTAGAAGACATTATTGCAATTCATAAATGGAATTAATTAAAATTTTAATTACATTTTCAAAAGATAATTTAATGAAAGTAGGATTGATTAGAAAATTATCAATGAATTTAAAGATTCATTTAAGGCATTTGTCTCTGTCACTTTCAGATTTCATTGAAATCAGTTAAAGTAATGGTAGGGTTGCCCATACTAGCATTTAAATAGTTCTCAGATTATGTCAAGAACAAAAAGTATCTAAGACATATCCTGAGCTCTTTCATGGAGTACTAAAGTGTGTGTGTGTGTGTGTGTGTGTGTGTGTGTGTGTGTGTGTGTGTGTGTGTGTATGTGTGGGTACATGTTTGAATGACGCCATGTGGAGGTCAGAGGATAATTCAAGTGTGTATCCTCAAATGCATTCTACATTTTATCTGACATATCAGTCTCTCACAGGCATGAAACTTCCTGTATGGTTGTAGCTCAAAGACAGGAAGCTTCCCTGGTATCAGCAAGGCACTGAGTTTTATCCCTGCTATAATGAGGGAACAAAAAGGTTTAAATTCCATAGAGATTAATGGGACACTAAGTCATTAGAAAAGAAACTGGCAATTGATTTACATTAACAAGCCGTGGTTACGTAAAGCAACAATGATAAACAATGAATAATGTGGTAGGATAGAAAAGTTAAGTAGAGGGGTTGGGGGTTTAGCTCAGTGGTAGAGCGCTTGCCTAGCAAGCTCAAGGACCTGGGTCCAGTCCTCAGCTCTGGAAAAAAAAAAAAAAAAAAAAAAAGAAATAAAGAAAAAAAGAAAAGTTAAGTAGAACTAAAATATTGGATAAAGCTGAGCAGTAGTGGTACATACCTTTGCTCCCAGCACTCAGAAGGTAGAGGCAGGTGGATCTCTGAGTTTGAGGCCAGCCTGGTGTACAGAAGAAGTTCTAGGAGAGCCAGGGCTACACAGGGAAACTCTTTCTGGAGAAACCAAAATTTAAAAAATGGTAAAATAGCATGTAAGGAGGAGGAGGGTAGAGTTTGAGTGTGTTTTAAGACATTGGCCATGAGAAAGTAGAACATAAAGATCTTTAGACTCTGTAGGATCAGTAAGTTTAGAATAGGGCTTGCGAATGCAGCTCAGTCGAGAGCACATGCCTATCGTGTGCAAAGCCCTGACTTCAGTCTCTGGCACAGTATAACCTAGGCATGGTGGTGTACAGAAAAGTTCAAGGTCATCCTTGGCTCCATAGGAAGCTCAAGGCCAGACCGATCACATGACACCGTGTCTTTGCAACAACAGCCACATGATTGCTCCCTTTAGAGTGACAAACAGTATAATTGAAGAAAATTTGTGTCTTTCAGAGCAATAAGATGGGGATAAGAAGCCCAGTGTCTTCAGAGTAAATTAAGAGAAGAAAAAGCCACAGAGAAGGAGCAGTAGCAAGTGTATTTAGGCAAGGTTCTCCAGAGTAAAGAAATAATCGAGCAAATATATGTTAAAAGAGGAGGTCCTGGATTGGGTTATATGAGAAAGGCTGGCTAGTTGAACAGTGGCTGTGTGTGCAGTGCAAAGTGGAGAACCAAGTGGCTTCTCACCCTACAAAACAGGGTGTCTCAGCAGGCGGTCACAGTATGGCACCTAGTGCCTGCTATCCAGCAGTGCCTGGAAAGTCCTTGATCTTCAGTTTAGGCTGGAAGGCAGAAGATGCTCAATTCTAGTGTTAGCAAATCATGGCGGCGGCGGCAGCAGCAGCAGCAGCAGCAGCAGCAATGGAATAGATGCACTCGCCAGCAGGAGTAGAAAGCAGCAGGCAAACACAGCACTACCTTTCCTCTAGACTTCTTTATATTGCATCAGCATCCCAGATATGTGTCACTCTGGATGGGGTTCTTCTCACCTTAGCTAGTCCTTCCATGAAGCATTTTCCCTTCCAATCAAATTGTCACTAAGATTCACAACCACAGTAAGAAAGCAAAAAGCAAGTCAGGGAAAGCAATAATACATGTTCATTATCATAAATCTAAACAGTTAAATACTACTAGAAATAGCAGCAAAAATATACTTCATCTGGAAAATTATGGTACAGGGCTTGACTAAATAGGCAACTAATGTGTACTTAGAAGTTTTCTAACAGTTACAACATCTGTGATTATTTGTATTTCTAAATCTCTGCATCTGTGTTCATATAAGTAAATAGCTATTATCCATATTTCCCATAAGTTAAAAAGGCACGGGATTCTACTTTGTCCTCATGTATAAAATTATGTATCCTGGTAATGTGGATCTACAAAAAGACAAGCCAGGCCAGCAATAAGTGGCCTTGTCATGGGGGGGGGTGTGGGTTGCTGAATGAAAATATTTGAGGTGTTGCATATTAGGGCTTCAGGCTTTAACAGTTAAAAGTAAAGGAGAAAAGTGACAGCCGAAAAAGAGCAAAACAAAACAAAAGGACAGCAGACAAATTAAGTGAGCATGCAGAGAAAAAAAAAGGCAAGAACTTTAAGAGATTCCCGAATACAGAAATCTACACAGTACCCTAGTTCCCTTTCCGATCTGAGCAGTGGTGAGAACACATCGGGGCGACGCTCCCCCAGGTTTGTTTTTTCCTCTCTCCGTCATAGCTAACAAGGAATAGGGAGAGTGATAGCCTGTCACTTTGAGGCTTCTCCCAACTCAAATGGCAGAGACTAACCCTGAGTTGTCATAACTCAGATGAAGCTGGGATAAAAATACACCTTGGAGAGCTTGCTCCCTGATTACAGAGGAACGCTGTTCTTTCTGATTTAAAACATAAATTCCTGCCAGCCCAAATGAATGTCTCTGATCTACCCTGAGTGGAAGATGTTTCGCCTTCCTTTGCTCAGATTCATCTTTGGTGACCCCGCCCGTATCCTGATTTAAAACCTGAAGTGAAAGCAGCAGCTTTTTGTTTCTTTAGTTACCTGCTTTTAAGTTTATCTTTGAAAGCAGCTCTCTTAATTACACACGTCATCAGAGATGACAGCTATTTCAAGTCCTGTTTCAACCGGTTTTCGCTTTATAGAAGCGAAAACAAAATTCCTCACTTGGCAGTTTTAACTCATAACTATTGTAGAGTTCTTAACCCAAAGACCACAATGGCTGTGGTCTTCATTTGGAGAAAACTGTAGGATCCAGTTTGCAGGACAGGACTTTCCGCTTTGCCTCACCCAGTTTTCTCAAAGAAAGGCTTCAGTTGTCAATGAAGGCACGCAGTGGAACCAACAAAGAGGAATAAAGAGATACTTGAGGCTATCAGTGGCACCACAGCAGCGAGTGCAGCCATTTTGTTAAGGCTGCCTGCAATTGCCAGCTTAGTCAAGGAGAGGCCTTATCTTTACCCCTGTGGCATCTTGCTGTAGGAATAACATTGAGTTCGTCATAGCTTATGGTGACTTCTGACTGATATTTACTCTCTTCTGATTGGGAAATACTCTTTACAACGTTTTGAAAATCATCACTAGTCTAGGGTGACCAATGTAATACTATTGATTGTTTTCCTTTGTTCTTTTTTTAGTGTAGTTTTAATTCATTAATTAATTAAACCCACTCTAGAATCCCATTTATTTATAATATTCATATATAAAATATCATAATAAACCCATAATTATTTTCTTTTTTAATTTAACTTTTAAAAAAATTATTCATTTTATATCCCAATCATAGCCCTCTCCCTACTCCTGGTCCCACCTTCCCTCCATCTTTTCCCCTATCTCCCTCAGAAAGGGGGAGTCCTCCTCCCCTACCAACTGACCTCAGCCTATTGAGGCTCATCAGGACTGCCCTGCATCCTCTTCCCTGGCCTGGCAAGGCTGTCCAGCTAGGGGGAAGTGATTGAAGACCAAGCAACAGAGTCCATGGCAGGGGACAGCCCCTGTTTCCCTTACTAGGGGACTCACATGGAGACTGAGCTGCCTATTGGCTACATCTGAGAATGGGGTCCTCTCCATGCATGATCTTTGGTTGGTGCATCAGTCTCAGCAGTGCCCCCTGGCCCCAGATTTGTTGGCTCTTGTGGAGCTCCTGTCCTGTCCAGGTCTTTCTATCCTCCTACTCTTCCAAAAGATTCCATGCACTTTGCCCAGAGTTTGGCTGTGAGTCTCAACATCTGCTTTGATCCACAACTGGCTGGAGTCTCTCAGAGGACCTCTACAGTAGGCTCTCATCCTGTTCCCTCTCTTCAGTCGCTTCCAGTGTCTATTCTATTTGCCCTTCTGAATGAGAATTAGGCATCTTCCCTAAGGTCCTCCTCGTTACTCAGCTTCTTTTGGTCTGTGGATCGTAGCATGGTTATCCTGTTTTATAAAAAAATATGGACTGCGTCACGAATTTGAGTGTCATCCTTGTGCATGGACCATGCTAATCTTCTCTGTATCGTTCCAATTTTAGTAAACGTGCTGCTGAAGCAGCTGTCCTTTGTTCTTTTTACATTGTATTTGTCAATATCTTATGTATAAATGCTCTACATGTATACCTGAAGAGGGCACCAGATCTCATTGTAGGTTGTTGTGGGCCACTATGTGGTTGCTGGGAATTGAACTCAGGACCTGTGGAAGAGCAGCCAGTGCCCTTAACCGCTGAGCCATCCCTCAGGCCTGCTTTGTTCTTTTTCACATTCCAGCCATTTCTGTTTTGTTTGTAGCCTCTCTTCTTTCCAGGAACATGGAATTGGTTCTAAAATAGTTTTTCAGTGGCTTAACACAATATCTTCCTGTAGTTATTACATATTTAAATTTCCTTTGGTGGAGTCTAATGGACTATTCTGATCCCATCTTTCCTTACCATAAACAATCTCCCTGGAGATTTATCAGGGTGACAATAATCAGTACTCAATAAGTAATGTATGTGGATGTGCACGTGTACATACATATATCTATATATGTACTTTGAATATATGAATCTCAAATGAAAGTGTCAAACACATCAATATTATAAATGAGTGTCTACTGCATGGTGTGGCACCTGACCTTTCATGAAATCCTCATAACCCCATTTATGAAAGAATTTGGAACAATGTTGAGATGATCACGTAGATTTGTTTGCTTGCTTGTTTTCTTTCTTGTTCGTAGGCTGAGAGGTGCACAATAAAATGGCCATTGCTTCTGATAGTCACCCAGTGGCTGCACCATGCTGATGACCAATAAGAATTCAGCAAAATATTTGTTGATTGTATAAAGTAATGAGCCAGGCTGAAGAATATGAGTGTCTACAATCAGGCCAAGGCGCTAGAATATGAGACTCAAATACATGCGGCTTTCCAACTGTTTTCTGCCATGCAAATGATAATTAGTGAATGATTTGCTATTTTAAACTTTATCCAATTTTTCATTAGTTTTAAATGTTTATCAATTATCAGATGAATATACATAGGATATAGATATAGTTTATTTCAGGTTTAAAAAATGGTATTTCCATACAACAACAACAACAACAAAGTGTTGATTTTTTATGTCTCTTTGGCAGAAAGTCTTAAGACCTTCTGGCCTGCCACATGAAAATCCTTTGCAGGTTTTGCAGAAGCTTAAAAAAAATTATTTTGTCTTGTTTTCTTTACTTTTTTTTTCTAACTCCAATAGTACACAGTGTACTCATAAGCATATCTCTAACTCTCTTACCAGTGAAGTATTTTATTTATATGTATCTATTTAAATTTCCTCCTGTGTGTTTTTGTCTTTCTTCTTCATGGTCTGTGTTGCCAGCTGAGGCTGTCAGTACAAGGCAAGCAGACTGATAGGAAGGAAGCAACATATTATAGCTTCTTCTCTAGGTTTATGAGCTGCACATTAAATTTGGGGCTGACTCTTTCACACATGCTGAGCCTGTTCTTGTGACCACCAGTGACTCCACATTCCCCAGTATAACCACTCTTCCTAATCCCAGTTAAAGTCTAGGGAATGGCTTTGGGAGGCACCTGATAAGGTCTTAGCATTTGCTTCTCCTCAGCCATGTTGATGCTCTGGAGACCCTTAGCCAAGGTATTCATGCACACCAGTATGGCCGGACAGTACGATCAGTCGTGAGCATCTGGAAGGACAGTTACACAGCTAGCTTTCCTTTCCGCCTTCTGATTCCTTGCAATATCTAGCCTTGCAGTTTGTGTACAGAAGTTGTTTCTTAAAGAATATGGACTGGAGATGGCCAGAGTCCTGCCACTTGGTAAGGAAAGAAAGGCTTTTGTTGGGAGCAGTGAACTTCATACAACATAAAATTCACTAGTTTAGAGTGAGCAATGCAGCAAATTTTAACACATTCAGGCTCGCGTTCAACCACGATATCCTTCTACTGCCTATCATTTTTATAATCCTTACCACCAATGCCTTAGACCGTCAGCCACTCTTGCTCAGCTTTTGGTAAAGCTGAATGTACTTTCCATAGGTTTGGATTGATTCATTCTGAGTGTTTCCTACAAATGGAGTCATAATGGTGACCTTTTGCATTTGACTTCTTTCACTTAGCTTAATGTCTTCATGGCTCATCCTCATTGGGCAGTGGGCAGGTGTCAGTATTTCATGCCTTGTTTTTGCTCAATTACATTCCATTTTATGAATCTATATGTGGTTTTGGTATGTGTGTGTGTGTGTGTGTGTGTGTGTGTGTGAGAGAGAGAGAGAGAGAGAGAGAGAGAGAGAGAGAGAGAGAGAGAGAGAGAGAGAGAGAGAGAGAGGAAAACCTTCAATGTTATTCCTTGATGCACTTTCCCAATATTTTGTTGAGACGAAGTCTCTCATTGGCCTGGAATTTGCCAGGTAGGCTAGGCTGACTAGTAAGCAAGCCCCAAGTATTGGCTTCTCTTCTGCTCCAGGCACTGGTATCTCAAGTGTGCACCATGACACCCAGTTTTTCTTACATGCATTCAGAGGGCCAAATTTATATTCTTATGCTTGCAAGGCAAGCACTTTACCTGTTGAGCCATCTTTCTATTCTTTATTCTTGTTCATTTCTATGCTACCTTTCCAAAGGACTTATGAGTTAAAGAGGATGTTTCTGTCTCAAAAGCCTGTCCTCTGGAAACAAAGCTAGGTATGTAGTCAATCAGGTAAATGATGCCTGATAGAGAAAAAATGCATTTACATCCATGGAATCTTTTTATTTTGACAACTTCTGAGCATGCCTAAAAATACAAAGGCTAGTTTAATAGACTCCTACACACCCATCACCTAGCTTCAGCAACTGACATTTGCTATTCTTATTTTATGTATCTGTCAAACATTATGTAAAACATTTCATGTTTATTTTTGTTTTATTTGTTACTGGGGTATTTTTAAGTTAACGGTAGAGCATATTATTTCATTATTTCACTTATATCTACTTGTATGAGTATTTACCACACCTTTAAAGCATAATTACAAAGTTAAAATCAGAATTCTATCACCCTACAATTCACTAGTATCATTGGTTTGTCTTTGAATTTTAAAGATTGTTTTAAATGTTTTCACAATTCTAAAACATGTATTAAAGTTCATTAATTTATTCTCTCTGTGTATATATTGTGTGCATGTGTGTATGTATGTGTGTGCGTATGTGTATGTGTATGTATGTGTGTCTGTGTGCATGTCAATGTGTATATGTGTAATTCAGAGGACAACTTTTAGCAGTCAGTCTCTCTTTCCATCAAGTGGGTGCCAGCAATTGAATTCCTGTGGTGACATCAAGTGTCTTTATCACTATGCTATCTTGCCCAATCTCTAACATGGTCTTGAGATATGTGCTAACAATGCATATGCATGTATACATGTAATAACATTTAATAAAAAAAGAAGCCATGAATTTGAAAAAGTAAGAAAGGGTATATGGGAGGGTTTAGAGAGAGAAAAGGAAAGGGGAAATGATGAGATTATATTATTACCACAAAAAATAAAATAGATTATAAGGAAATTCACACATGCACACACACACACACACACACACACACACACACACACACACACACATACACACACGAGCACTTCCCTTTATTATCTGACTATTGAAACAACAGATCCCCCCAAAATTAAAATGTTTCTAGGAATCGTATGCTGGGAGAAGGAAAAGCCGAAGCCTGGTATCATGCAGAAGAAACACTTGTTTCCCAGGACAAGGTTTTACAGAAGATAATTTATGGGACCAGTTTTGAAGTTGGCATAGTCAGTGATAGGCAGGATCACACCCTGACAAAGGCTACATGGTTATTCGTACCCCCTACCCCACTGTTTAACTTAAAGCAGATGTCAGCACTCCAAAGATGGCCTGGAGAGGTCCAGAATCCTTTTATCTTTTCCTCTTCTCACTGGCCACACTGAATAAATCTTCTTTCTGTGACGGTCACGATGACTTGTGCTTTTAATGAGATATTGGGGAAATGTGTGGCTAAGTCTTGTTTGCTGAGGCCACCAAAGCATCTTCCTAACACCTCTAGGAAAACTTGCCCCTTCATCTCCCAGGTGGGACTACAGACATGCATCCGCACTGCTTATTCTTATCAGTTCAAAATCTAAGTAAGATTCTATAAACATTCCATATCTTAATATGCTCTATATGATCTTCTACATATGCCTCTCTGGCTCATTATCTTTCCATATTCTTCCTCTTGTTATTTCTTTCCCTCTTTCATTTTTTCAGAGTGCTAGGGATTAAACCATAGACCTTCCACATTCTAAGCAAGTGCTCTACCACTGAGATACACCCCCAGTGGCTTCTACATCTCATTACTTACAGACTCGTTTACTTTACTTTGGTGCCTTTATTAAAGAAGATAAGGAAACCATACATGGTCACACAAGACTGCTAGATTTTCCCTATCATCTGTTCTTGGTATCATTTAGCATAGTCCCTCTGTCCTTTCATCTGTAGTTGGAGCCAGAGTTCTGGATTAGACTAAGGGAGCTAGAGTTATTTCTCAGGTGGGGATGCTTTATAGTATAGTCTTCTCATAGCCACCACATTAGGGATAATATCTTCATCCCATTACTCTTCAAATTAACTACTGACCTAGTGTTGTGGAGGTAGAAAAATGGTCCTCTAAACTCAAAGCACCCACATCTTGGGATTTATGAATGTTCCCCTCAATATTACCATATACAATAGAGATAGGCCATCTTTGTTGGTGTGGCTCATGTTGTAGCTGATGCGATGGAGAATACTACACTCTATTGCTCCACTGGGTTCCAGATATCATCATGTATGACCTTGTAAAAGATGGAGGGAGTTATCGACAGACACACATGCAGCGGAGGAGGAGGCAATGCAGCCATGGCAACAGAGATTAAAGAAGATACAGTTGCAAAACAAAGATGCTAACAGCTGCAGAAAATGGGAAAAGTACAGAGTTTCCCCCGCAGAGAGCACCCAGAAGGTCTGGAGTCATTTTATTACTCTGATTTCCAACCAATGAAACTGATCTTGCACAATGAGAAAATAACTCTGTTAGAACAGCCAAAAGATGGGAATATAGTACAATCTGCCTCACTTATCCGTGCAGAAGTGGTCCACCAGCTGTCCCGTGTATCGTTTTTTTCCACCTCTGTTCATTGCTGCCTAATAGATCCATCATGTCACTGAAGAGTAGAAATGTCACTTTTGAATTCTTTCATTTCCCCCTGTATTTGTTACACAGGGTTCTTCCATATGAACAATGACTGTTTCATTCATCAACTACTAATTATTTAAGTACTGGTCCAACACTTAAATAAGAGATGTGGGGGCCCAGGTTCAGTTCCCAGCAGCTACATGGTGGTCATAGCTGGCTGTAACCCCTGTGCCAGGGATCTAACGCCTTCACACATGCAGGCAAAACACCAGTGTACATAAAATAAAAATAAATGTTTTTAAAAATTCTAAAACTTGTGTACAAAGCGTATTTAAAGAAAGAACACACACACACACACACACACACACACACACACACACACAAAAGAAAAAAAGAATTAAAAAAAAGAGAGATGCTTGAGGTTTCCCTTTAACATATGCATCATCCCAAATGATGAATGAGTTGATTCCTTCTCAATTTCTGATGGGCCAAATGAGGATTTTAGTTCACGTTTGAGGAATTGTTAGGAGCCCATCCATTGTCATAAATCTGATAAGTTTTCATTTAGCATCAGTTATTTTTGTTGATGCTCCAAGTGTCCCATCCGTGGCCCATGAAAGCCCCCACTGCAGTCTTAATCTGCTTTTCAAAAGTGAAATAACCCTTGCAACTGAGTGAAGATAGAATATTTCAGACATGACAGCCAACAACAGAGAAGGAAAGGCTGATTCCCATTCTGTGAGTGACTCACCACAGAACAGCATTGTTTTCAGTACCTTGCTAAGAATAAAAATGATTGAGGGCTCTTAGGTTTAGCATCTCCCACATCTTTGAAGATTGTCATTCTCTACCCCAGGTTTACAGTGGAGGCAGTATTGAGCTTTTACAGAATGTCCCTGAAGGCCTGGCCCCTTCCTTTAGGTTGGAGTGCTGAGTCTTTTTGGACTTGCAAGTGGGTCTTATACGTAGACAGGATAGAGATCAACTGTCTAAAGCATCTTCTTCTGAGATGGAGTGCTGGAGAATCCCAGACCTGCCTTCTACAAACAAGAATGTCTGGCACTAAGCATGTAAGAGTCGAGATTGAGAGGGACCCATTTTCAGTCTGCTATCTTGTCTCTATACCTGAGGAAGACTTTACCATTGCCCAAGTTAATATAACTTCATTTGTAATTTTTATGTGTTTTATTTAGCATATACTTGTGTGTGTTTGTGTGTGTGTGTGTGTGTGTGTGTGTGTGTGTGTGTGTGTGTGTGTGTGCACTTTCTATGGCATACCTGTGGGGACCAAAGAACAATCATTAGGAGGAATTTTCTATTGCCACCTGTGGGATTTGAGTCTGAAACTCAGTTCATCAGGCCTGTGTGAAAGTGCTTCTTGGTATCCCGTCTTTACTAGAGTGTGTGCAAGAGCAATGTCTCCTTCATCGTCTTAGCTTGATATTTCAGTCTTCATGTGACAGAGATTGAAACAAAATTGTTATTAATAAAGATCTCTTTGCTATAGAACAATTAGGAGGATAATTCTTTTTTTCTCTCCCCTCACACCTCTAAAACAAATTCTGTTGTAGTCTATTGCATGAATCTGACTTAAAACCTTCTATGCTCTTTACATGAAGTTTGTGTGTTCGTGTTTGCACGCATGTGTGTGTGTGTGTGTGTGTGTGTGTGTGTGTGTGTGTGTGTGCGGTTACGCTTTGCTCAGTTTTTTACAGAAAAGGGTTCTGGGTAAAAGATTTAAAAAACTGAAAAGACGTGTAAGACTTAATATGTGTCTCAACTTGCAGGAGTTTCTCTTTCTGACTTTAAGTGGGGATGGTAAAGGTAAGCAGGTGTTGGAAAACATACTGTTATGAAGTAGCAACCTGGCAGAAAACCTGCAGCATTTATAATGAGAACACAGTCCAATTGAATTCGTAATTAGCACATTTGAAATGTGCTCATTATTATTGTTATTATTAGCTACAAAACTATGCAGTTTTGGCTCTCACCCATTGGAATTTTAGGGTGTGAATCTCGCCAAAAACAGTATAGAACCCAATGAAAGAAATGTTTCAGGTTTTATGGATGTAATTGCAAGTTAAATATCCAGGCAGAGCTATCACTGTGATGGAAATCATTTACTGTTCTGAGTTGAAAGAAGCTTTCCCTTTTGTAGCCTTTCAGTCTTGCAGGGGATTCCTGATAAGTAATACTGGAATGATTAGAGGAAAACGGGACACAGCACGAGTGAAGCACACTTGAAAAGTAGTTCTAGGAAAAAAATTTTGTGGTTGAAGTCATAGTTGCACTCAATGGAGCAGAGAGAATGTCAAAGCTTAGGGATCTTAGCCAGTTATGGTAGGTCAGGCCTGGAATCCTAGCACTTGGAAGACTAAAGCAGGAGAATTGCCATAGGTTTAAGATCATCACCGTGCCTTGTATCCCTGATCTCTCCAAGACTTTAAACATGAATGGGTGTTGGATTTTGTTGAATGCTTTTTCAGCATCTAAGGAGATGATTGTGTGTGTGGTTTTTTTTTTTTTTTTTTTTTTTTTTTAGTTTGTTTATATGACGGATTTACATCGATGGATTTCCATATATTGAACCACCGCTGCATGTTTGGGATGAAGCCTACTTGGTCATGGTGAATGATATTTTTAATGTTTTCTTGGATTCAATTTGCAAGTATTTTATTGAGTAGTTTTGCATCTATGATCACAAGAGAAATTGGTCTGAAATTCTCTTTCTTTGTTGGGTCTTTGTGTGGCTTAGGTATCAAGGTGACTGTGGCCTCATAGAATGAGTTTGGTAATGTTCCTTCTGATTCTATTTTGTGGAATAGTTTGGAGAGAACTGGTGTTAGGTCTTCTTTGAAGGTCTGATAGACTTCTGTGCTGAATCTATCTGGCCCTGGGCTTTTTTTTTTTTTTTTTTTTTTTTTTTTTTTTGCATGGGAGACTTTTAATGTCTTCTTCTATTTCCTTAGGAGATATAGGACTATTTCATTTGTTTACCTGATATTGATTTCAATTTTGGTAGTTGGTATCTATCAAGAAAATTGTCCATTTCATTTATATTTTTAAATTTTGTGATATATAGGCCTTTGAAATAAGACCTAATGATTCTTTGGATTTCCTCAGTGTTTGTCATTATGTCTCTCTTTTCATTTCTGATTTTGTTGATTTGAATACTCTCTGTCTGCCTTTTGGTTAGCTTGGCTAACGGTTTGTCTATTTTTTTTATTTTCTCAAAGAACCAGCCCTTGGTGAAGACAATGCTCCAATGTTACAGAGAATTTTGGGTGACTGTCTAGGCAGTGAACTGTCTCTGTCATTTTCTCATTTTGGAAGTTGCTATCTTACACTTCCTGTTTACTCAGGTGATTAATTTTATTCCTTCTCAAGTCTCTATTAGAGTTAAAGAGAAAATAGTTTAGTTTTACAATTAGGCTTAGTTGTTTAAGGGTTAAGTTGTTTTAAGTCTAGATAGAGGTTTTTAGCTTGATAGAGATGAGATATGATAGATATTGATTTACCTTCAGAATTGTAAACTCATCAAGACAGGAAAAATGTTTTCCTCAAGGTTGCCAAATACAAATAGGCAAAACACTATTAATGTTATGTTTATGTAATTCCTAATTGTTTCATGGTCCTTCTTGCTATATGTAATTTATTATATATGTGTGTAATAATATAAATGTATATGTAAAAGTAAAAATAAAAATAAATAACAAATAAGAAACCCAGCCAGGAACTAAAAGCCAACAAAAGTATTCACATTAAACACACTTTAACTAAAAAAAATCATCACAGTGAGTTCTTGGATTCCAGAATGAGACCACACCTCAATACAACAACAATGAAAAAAAAAAAAAAAAAGAGAGAGAGAGATGAGGGGCATATTCCCACTGAGCTTTCAGAGGATGTTGTCCTCGCCCATTCCCTGAACAAGCACAGTGAGGGCCTGGTTGAGTCATTCCTAAGACTCATTAGAAAAAAAATGACTGGCTACTCAAAAGCATGGAGATTTCTTCCTTGACAAACAAACATTTACTGGGCAGCAAAAAGGCACTTAGTTTGGTGCTGTGGGAAAAAGAGGAATGCTTTCATAAATCTCTGTTTTCTTTCTTTCTTTTTTATGGTGATACTTAGAAGACACAGCTGGGCATGTATCTGTTGGGGGCATTCAGAGAGAGCTTTAGTTGAGGAGTAAGACCTACCTTAAACATGGACTGGTACCCAGATTGAGTAAAAGAAGGAAGATGATCAAGAGAGTCTGGTAAGCACCAACGCCCCTGGCTCTCTGCTTCCTGGTCCATTGATTTGTGAAGAGGTGAGAAATCATAGTTTAGAAACTCTGTGACAATGCCTCCATTGCCATGGTAGGCTGTGCCCTAGGATAACAAGTCAACATAACCCCCTTTCCTTTAACTTATCCTTTTTGAGTGTTTGATCACAGAAATAAGTATAATCACATATTAAGGAACTTGAGAAGGCCAGCTTCATCCAGTCCAATTAAAAAGTAGCTAAATGTGAATTGAACCTTAGCCTAAGTCTTAGGGAGGTTTTTGACAGTTGGTTTTAATCACTGCCTACTTCTAGGCATGAAGGTGATGATGGAAGTCACAAAGGACTATGAGAGGCATGATCCCAGTAGCTTAGTATAGAAAGGGACACAAGGCTGACCTTTCAAAGATGGCAGAATATTGACTTAGTAGGAATACATAGGGGAAGATAAAACACACACACACACACACACACACACACACACACACAAACAAAGAAGATATGAGCATGTACTGATGGAGTCATGAGCCCGGCAGAGAAGATGACAGAGAGTGGAGAGCACGTGGACCATCCCAGGTGGACACTTCAAGATACCTGTGCAGGATACACAAACAAGACTCCCAGTTTCCTCTGCAAGTATGTGAGAGGATTGGCTCAAGGCAGGTGGAGGTGATCACCTTAGCATAGGGAGAGGCAGCATGTTACAGGAGAAATGTGAATCAACCTCATCTGGCTTTTCCCATGTCTTTACCACCTAGATGCACGGCTTGCCCCTACTGAGCCCCAAAGCCTTTTACTAACAATGGAGCTGACTCCTTTACCAAACGTGAGTTCCCTTTTCTGTATAGCAGTTATTCTCCCTGCCTAGGTTGTTTCTAACTTGTCAGTAAGTGCGGAGTATAAAACTGAGACATGGTGCTAGGGTAATGCCAAGGAGTTCAATATTTCTTACATCATTTTTACTCTCTGTTGTAGCCACTCCTTTTGCTGTAATAAGACACCATGACTGAGGCAATTGATAAAAGCAAGTGTTTAATTTGGGATTTACAGTTTCAGAGGATTAGAGTCTGTGGTGGCAGAGTAAAGATATTGCAACAGGAACAGCTTTAATTTTACATCTTTATCTGCAAGTTGGAGGGAAAGAAAGAGTTGGGGGAAGATAGCAGGAATGGAGCAAGTCTTTTGAGACTAAATGCCTGCCGCTACTAACACACCTCCTCCCACAAGGCTGTGCCTCCTAATCCTTCCCAACCAGTTCCACCAATTGGAGATCAAGAATGAGCCTCTGGGGGCTATTCTCATTCAAACAGCCACACATGCCTCTGACTGCAGTGGAATCAAATATTGTATTGGATATGAAGCTAAAAAAGGGCTGGAAGTATAGATCTGAGGAAAAGCATGCATTTAGCAGATGCGAAGCCTGGCTTCAATACCCAGCAACAATAACAAGCAAGAAAATATAGAGGGGGACAGGGGATGAAGGAAGGCTGCCAAACAAAACAAAAACCAAAGCAAAACAATGGTGAGTAAAAGAATCCAGAGGATATGAGCTGGATCCCAGCCTTATCACTAATACAAAATAACCTCACAAAACTCCAATTCCTTTTCTCTCATTAATGTAGGCTAATGGTATTACATACTTCATGAGATTATCAAAATTGAACAAGTCAATGTGACCAAAATGTCTACCACAATATCAGGAAGGTCCTGAGCCTTCAGTAAAAGTTAACAGCTAGCAACTGAGATGGGGAGGCAGTGTAATGGTTAATTGTGGTCATCGCTTTGACTTGAAATCATCTAGGAGACTCGCTTACGGGCATGTCTGTGAGGGGACATTCCGGGAGGTGTGAGCAATGAGGAATGCTTATCCGGAATGCAGGTGACAGCGTCCATGGAGTGGAGTGTCAGATTATATACACGGGGGGACGGAGGAGACCATCTGAGAACTGGCATTCATCTCCTCTTCCTTCCTGACTCCTGACACAGTGTGATCAGCTACCTCACTCAGGGCCGTGCCTTCCCCACCACATTGGACAGTGTCCTTTCAAGTTATGAGATAACAGTTGAGTGGAGAGTGGGGTCTGACTTTCACACATACCCTGGTGCCCCATATTTGACGGCGTCCCCTGGATGGGGAGACCTGGTGGCCCTCAGAGGAAGGATAGCAGGCTACCAAGAAGAGACTTCATACCCTATGAGCATATACAGGGGGAGGAAGTCCCCCTCAGTCCCAGTCATAGGGGAGGGGAGTAAGGGGAAAATGGGAGGGAGGGAGGAATGGGAGGATACAAGGGATGGGATAACCATTGAGATGTAACATGAATAAATTAATAAAATAAAAAAAAAGTTATGAGGTAAAATAAATCCATTCATCCTTAAGTTACTTTTCTCAGGCACTTCATTGCAGCCTTGAGAAAAGTAATCTGCGCAGGTAATTTGGTCACGAAATACGCTCCTGACGCAACGTGAAGGGCTCAGTGAGCGTGCTACATGTCAGGCCCTGCTTCTCTTTCTCCTTCACTTCCAAAGGCTTCATTCTTTCCCAAAGAGCAGTCTATTGTTAAATCAGTTTTAGAAACACTACTCGGAGTACGCAATGGCTGACCTGGGAATATTTGATCCAGTAAAATTAACACTTCCAAAGGGTCCCAGCCTGCCTCCAGACCACTATGTTCATTTTCTTTCTAACGCAAAGACAAAAAAAAAATGGTCTGGAGTCAAAAGACAAATGTTTTCATCTCCAGGGGAGCCTTTCTTCCACCTACTGCCAAGTCCCTCGCATCATTCCAAGCTTCACTTCAGGCAGATAGGAGCCCCTTCAATGGAAAAATCTCTACTCCAAAGGTACCATATTAAAGATGATTTATACATCCCTCAAAAGTGCCACATTTAGCTTTGACATTGTTCCTTGTACACCATAAAAATAAAGACACCGAGAAGCCTCTGGGGTCCTGGCCTTGTTGAGCACTTCCAACCATATATTTTGTTTGTTTGTTTGTTTCTCATTTTACCACTTATTGTGTAACATGAAGCTGGACCTCCAGGGATGGCCGCACACCCACAGTAAACCTTCATTGTAGATCATGTACTTACATGGTTGGCAGCATTTTATGTAAGAAGAATAAATGATACAGTTGCTTCTATCCATTAAACTATACTGTTATCAAGGGATTGAGAAACTGCCCTGAACACGGCAATTATTTTTAGAGGTTCTGTAATGTTTAAATATAATTGCCTAGTAATCTTGTATTTACTGTGTGGACAAAATACAACTAGCTTCATGTTGGCACCCAATAAAATGAAAAGACATTTAGCGTATTCTCTTCCCTGACTTTGTTCCCTGCACTACTCTTTCCTTCACATTCTGTCCCCAGGTGTTCGAGTATGTGGCACCTAGAGACTTTCTAAGTGCTGTGATTTTTTTTTTAAACCCCATATTAACTCATCCTTGGAGATCAGTAACTTCCTACTTAGTGATGTAAGCAAGATATAGGACTTCCTGGGCTCTGTCAGGGAAGGAACGCTAGCAACTCCGAGGCACTAAATACTTTACACAGTGAGAGGAGCTCTAAGGGAGACACATTTGTAAGTGAATACTACAGACTGGAGGAAGCTTAATTACAGTCAAAAGCAGCATTTTCTTCCTCAGCCACAGATGCCCTGGCCCACATGTCTGCACATGTCCACAAACCCTCACTCACACACCATCCGTACGTGAATTCTCTAGAAGCTTCCTTGCTTCCTCTCCACCGTGGGCCCCAGTGCTCACGAGCTCCAATGACACCTTTTTCTTCTCTGCTTCCCCCAGACGAGGCCTGCTCTGGCCTTGCTTTAAGTTTTGGAGTCACTGGTGGAGAAAGCCTTGAAACTTTTAAAGATCAAATATAGCAAAAGCAATCCAAATAAAATAGCTGGCAGCTTGCTAAAGAGGAGGCCGGGGGGCTGTGTCAGCTCTTTATGGAGCGCCATGGAGGCTGCATCTTTAGATGGTCTGGTCTTCTTTGTGGGTGGCAACAATCCACCCACGAAGCTTTTCATGTACTTCCGTTATTAACATTTGGGAGGGATCTCTAAGCTCCTCCCCCCCACCCCCGTTAATTCCGATGGTTACAATGGAAACCCCAAGTGTCTGATTCCTGCTTCTTATTGACCTCAGCCTTTATAACCTGTGAAGGAGCAAAGGAAGAGAATGGATAAGGTTATTTTCTCTTTCAATCCATGAAATGATGAGGGGAACCCATGGGTTCACTGTGGCTTAGGAGGAAACCAGTTTAGGCCTCCATACATTGTAGATTCCTCAAACTCAGTGGTTCCTCACCCTGTGCGCTGCAACCCCTTTGGGAATTGCATATCAGATATTTACAGTATGATTCATGGCAGTAGCAAAATCACAGTTATGAATTAGCAACACACTAATTCTATGGCTGGGGGGGGGGGGCGGTTTTCCATAACATGAGGAGCTGCGTTAAAGGGTCAGCGGGAGGAAGGTTGAGAACCACTGCTCAAGGTGCTACCTAGCATGCGCATCTTTGTTGTGCTCTGCCTGGCTGGTGTGGGGTTCCCTGGGAGGACATTTTGGCTTCAGTAGCTTACTACTCCCTTTTCTTGGATTCTGCCTCATCTATTCTGGTCTGGAGACGCGGGACAGGTCAAAAGTACGAACATGGGCCTGGAGTCAGCTACGTTTTTCACAAGTCTCTTTACTCAACATTCTTTGTAGACAAGTCTCTCCTGTTGCCCGTGTCGCAGCTTTCCCACCTATAAATCGAGACTACTCCTGGGGATTACATGCAAGCTCTATTTACTCCGTGTATTTGTCTAATTAACACATGTGAGTTGGGACAAGGCTTGTTTCTACTGCTTTCTAAACTCCTCCTCAGACCAGCTGTGGCTCTCCATGTCTTTGTAATTCTTGTTCCACATACCCAGCTCTTTGACACCTGCAAGTTTATAGACCTTAGCTTTGATTGGTTGAGCCATAATAAGGAGAAGTGTATTCTGAGTTGAGAAAGGGAGAGGATAGCTACTTGTTCAAATATCTAAAATAATTAATTATTTTACATAAATGTAGAAAAGTTAGCAAAGTTGTCTTTCCTAGGTACCCCGTTTTCTTTTCTTGTCTTCCTGGTTTTTTTTTTTTTATCCCTTACAAGAATCTAGCCTACTGGGTGAGAGAGTAGGATAGACCTCAAAACAGAGGTTTCTCTAAGCCTCTCTTTGGTTTTTCAGAGTCTCTGATCATGTTTCACAGTAATTCACCCTCTCAACAGAGTTCCTCAAGGGACCAAAAATATAGAACGAAGGTGAGACCATGTGGCTTCTCTCTTCTCCCTTTCCACTTCCAAAGTATCCCATTGTGTCCAGGGTCAGGGTGGACTGGAGGCTCACTGTAGCCCCAGAGTGTCGGGTACGGCATCAAAAGCCCTTAGACACAGCAAAATCAAGATCACCTCTTCCATCTGTCCAGTGTGCTTTTTCTCAGTTTGCTTGCTAAAGGGCAGAAGGAATGAGGAGAGAAGGGAACGGGTAGGGGAGTGGGGAAAACCTCCCAAGTTGCCTCAGAGGTCCAAGTCTCAAGACAGCAAATGTTCACATTCAGTCAGTGCAGCCTTGTGACATAGATCAGCTGTTACTTTTTCCAGGCTCAAAGGAAACCTTGGGGACTCTCATTTCTGCAATTGTATTAAATTATCTGCCAATATTGTCTTTTCCCCTCAGAGTGCTTTCACTGGAACTTGCGGCCTGGATGCACAAAGAGCAGAATCTTTCTGTTGTTCTTTGGATGCTCGGTTTACCTATCGGCCTCACAACCAAATAACCTAATAAAGGATGAGTGGAGTTGTTAATTTAGCAATCCCCATAGTAACAGAAGCAGCATACTCACCCCTCTTCCACTGACTCCCGGAGCTGGAGCTTCCTCTCAGCCCAGCCCTCAGCCCTCATGCTGCCATTCAGCTCCCTCTCCCTAGATTAAGGTCTGGTGGTCAAACATTCCTGTGATACTAAATTAAATCCATTTTATGCCTATCCCAAAGACTTAATAGACACCCGAGGTACCAAGAATTCTCCCCCTCTTAGGTTTGGAAGAAAGTCAGAAGGCAATTTTCTATGAGCCTGACATTATGTTCAGATTTGCCTGCATTTGCGCTGTCCTCCAGTTAGGTCTGTCCTCAAAAACAACAACCGCTCAGTCAAAGGCATCAATTGCTCTTTGTTGGTTTCCCTGGTCTTACATAACTTACGTGGGGGCGGGACTAGGAGATAAAACATCTTCAGAATGCAGTATTGTGGGAACACACATGTTTTTAATCTCCTTTTTTCCAGAAGATAGCCAGAAGGGATCCCCACGGGGTCACTTGGAGAAGCCTTTTACCACCTGGTAGGGTTATAAATCGATTCTCTGATTAGGATTGCTGTTATTAGGTTGAATAAATGGCTCAGAGGCTACAGACACATTAAATGGGAAGCAAAGGCTGATTCTGAACATCATGTCATATCTTTATATAATAGGTATTCATGCATACATGTAAATATGTATATCACTGTTTGTGCATATTTAGCATAAATTTATAAGCCAGATGTTGAATATCAAGCGGCAGATCTGTATATCCTGTTTCTTAGCTCATTGTATCTTGAATATTAATACCGACACCCTAAAGGCAGGAACTACAATTGGAAAGCAGTTGTGTTAAACGCAGAACCAGTGGAGCTATAAAGTTATACAGCCAAAGGAAGTCAGGCCAGCCAATTTCTAAAGCACAAAGCCCCACTAGGTAAAGAGAAAGAAGTTGAAAGAATAAAGCACACATCATAAACAAGCAAATCACATAAGAAGAAATACAACTAATAACCCTGAACAGTGTCTAATCTCTCTACTAAGGAAAACAGTACACATGAAAGCAAGTGTGCCAAGATACAGAATGGGGCTTCCTCCAATGCTGCTGCATGATCAGTGCAAGGCCCAGAGGTGAAAACAACAGGTACTAGATGCTGCCCCCCACATCATCATTATGTAAGCTTAGTGCTGGGGAGAGGACAGGATGGGATCTGACTCATAACTGGGATTGGCCAGGGAATGGAGTAATACAACATTAGCCCCAGAAGCTCCTGCTTCCTTTCTGATGCGGAGTCTAGGGATGCCTTGTGATGTCTCCTCACATTCTGCACACATGCAGTAGTAGAGAGGCTTCCAATAAAACCATTCTGTGACTGAAAGCACTATGGAGATAACGGTTGGGTACCGCTTCCCTAGCTGTGCACCTCTCCTTCTAGAGGAGACCGGTTTTCTGATTTGTTCCCATGTTCATCCAGTCAGGGAAGAGAACAACAAGACAGTCACAAGCTAGCATGACCAAACAGCATCCCATAATTCCACTTACAGGTGTTGCCAAGAACATACAAGTAAGTCAAATGTATGTTGGAGACTGTGCCTCATTGGGAGGCTCCATAAGTCTGGCAACCAGGGAGATAGTTTCACAAAAAAAGCACCGCACCAAGTCAGATTTCCCTGGACAGAGAAAAGTGTGGAGAGGCCCCTGGAAGGCCAAATGACTTTATATTCACTTCTTAGAAGAGCTAGTTCTTAGACCTCTCCCACACAGAGATAGCAATATCTAGTAAGAAAAGCAGTGATGCCCTGCACACGGCTACAGCCACCATGTCCATATATGTTAGAAGGCTCTGGGCATTTCACTACATATCCATCAGCTCTGATATAGTTCATGAGCGTTCACGTCATGATTGCTCCCATGCCAATGTGAGATTGTTCAATGAACTTGGCATGATGTTTAATCCTGTGATTCTAGTCCCTGAAGTTTATGCTAACAAATTAGCCAGAAATGGACACAAACAGAAATGCCAATTGACATATTAATAAAAATGACAATTGAAATATTATTTACAAAAGCAATGAGAAGGAAACTCAAATTTCAAGGAGATGGTTAAATTATGTGTGCATGGACATAGGGTAAAAGGTTTGATTATTAAAACTGTGCCTCAGAGAGCCTTCAACGGTGTTCCACAGTGATTATGAAACAACAGATAGTAAAATTCAAATAGAGCAAAAGATGTCATCCGTGAAAAGTAGAAAAGAATAAAAACACACCTAGTGTTGGAAAACATATACACACACCACAATATGTAAAGGATTTAAGCTTTGCAAATAATAGAAGAATTTAGTATAGCAGAAGGCAAGGCAGAAGTGCAAGAAACTGGGGCAGTGAGTAAAGGCATTGGCTCCCAAGACTAACAGGTGAGTTAGAGCCTCAGGGCCCACATGGTGGAGGAGAAAACCAACTCTTGCAAGTGGTTCTCTCAGTCCCACATGCTGTACCTTCCACTTAAATAAAATAAAATGTAATGAAAAATTTAAAAGAAAAACATTAACAACAAATTCCACATACACAAACTAAAGGTCATTGTAAAATACATAGACTTATTTAATATAGTAATAGTAAATAACTTAAGCATAAACATGAATGATAATCATTCAAACCTATGTTATTCATCATCTTCGGGTGGTGGCCTGGCTTCTGTGTCGGGCAGGTCAGTCCAGGCACTGTTTGCTTCCTAATAGGAATGAGGTTTTGGGGTCAAAGGTCCCATTTCTCACTCAGGGGTGGCTTAGATCATTCAGGGCGAGGCCTTTTCCATAGGCAAGGTTCCCAGTCTCATCAGGGAGGTGGAAATGAGTTTTTCACCGGGTGCTACAGTTAGCTCCTTTAGAATGAGAGTGCCTGTATCAAGACATCGAAAACTCCGGCCTTCCAAAGGCCCGTGGTGGTACTGCAGTGTCACAGCTCCTTTGTTAAGCTGCCATGCAAAATACAGCAGAGGAAGAGAAGAGTGAATCCTTGTAACCAGCTGGGAAAGCAGGCCTGGTGAGACACAGGCCCCGTGGTGTTTCACCAGTGGTCAGCGCCAAGCATGCCGTGATGGAGCAGGCTTCAGTGGCTGCCAAGGCAGCTCCGCCATTGCTGCCTGACCAGCAATCAGGCCCGTGGGATTCTTCCCTAGAAGGAATAAGGTCTCAGACTGTCATGGTGGAGGAATTTTGTGAGCATGGGAAGTTTGTTTCGTGAATCAGAGAAATTTATAGACCTTGGGCAGTGGGAGGGATTTCGAGGGGGTTGGGATGGTTCTGATTCTCTAGGACTAGAGATGCTAGGGATGCTTAGTCTACATGTAGCAAAACAGTCCTATCATAAAAGGGGAAAAGCCATACCTAATTATCCTATAGGTGGGGAAAGATCTCCAGGAACAGTCCAAGGTCACTGGTTGAAAGCCAGGACATCAAGATGTCTTATTACTGTGGGGTGAGCATCTCTAAGAATCCTCCAGGCGCTTGCTAAACAGGTTTCTTATCAGGAAGGAACTGGGCTTGTAGTCTCCCTGCTGGCTATGTGAAGCTCATAAGAAAATCCCCGACAAAGGCGAGCAGTGGGATAGTGCGTGAACTGCTCAGACAACCATAAATTGCTATCCACCTCATCATCATCACCCTTCAAACACGGAAGCTGCTGAGGGCACAGTGAAGGCAGCAACGCTTGCGGTACATTGGTTCACTCATTCAGAAAGCGATTTTGTGAGCTATATTGACTGAAGCCTAAATGGAGAATAGATGCCCTGGCAAGGGAGGCAAATACAGTTGCTACCTGCTTGCTGGGAACAGAACCCAGGTCCTCTGGGAAAGCAGCCAGTTCTCTTAACCTCTAAGCCATATTCTTGTCTCTTGTCTGTGTATTTTTAAAAGGCAGATGCTCCGTCCATAATGGCATAGGAACACTAACAATATAAAAAATAGATCGACTGCGTATGGAAATACATAATAAAGGTGACACTTCAAATTGCTAAAAAGATGGACTTTAAAATAGGTAGATAGCCATATTGCGGGGTTACAAAAAAAAGATAAAATTGGATTCATTTCTCACATTGTAAGTCAGAAACAAATTCCAAAAGACCAGATCTAAGTGTGAAATAAGTGAAACCATGCAGGTTCATGGGGAAGATGTGGGCATTTCCCTCCAGTCTCAGGAAAGAAGAAAAGCACCTCAGCTCAGGACCACAATTCTGAAGCATCCAGGGAAAGTTAAGGGCAATATCAAAAGACTATTTTCAAAGGACACTCACTCTAAGCAATGTAAAGAAGAAATATATGAAACA
The DNA here is from genome assembly GCF_903995435.1 of Acomys russatus. NCBI lineage: Eukaryota > Metazoa > Chordata > Mammalia > Rodentia > Muridae > Acomys > Acomys russatus. Next base: position 55,236,589 of record NC_067156.1, on the reverse strand, counting down.
GTTGCGATTTTTGTCACAAAGGGCCGGTATATCTAGTAGCTAATAGATAAAGAGTTTCTAAAAATAGAGAAGAGACAGTGCGTGCCATGTAGCTGATAAATGGGCCAGAGGATGAACAGACTGCTTCTTCTAGAAGGAGAAACAGGAGCTCATTCCTGTGTGAGCTCAGCCTCTTTCCTAATAAAAGGAAAGCAACGTATGAGATCTTGAGATGCCATTTCTCACATATCAGATTGGCAAAGGTCCAGGAGCCGAAGACTACACACACAGTTGGCAATGCTGAGTGAACCAGCATCTAATATTCTGCTGTGGAAAGAACAATGTGGAAATGGGAATCTGACAATCTGCAGCAAAGTTGCACTTTCTCACAGTTAAGTCTTTATTGGAAGAAGAAAAAAGATTTTTTTTCTTTTTAAAAAGAGCATCTAATGTGTCTTGCATTTATCACAGTCCATTTTAATGGTAAAAGACAAGAAACAATCCAAATAGGAACAAAGTTAAACAGATGAATTTGAACATCACACTGTTAAGTAGTATACAGCTCTGAAGAAGGTTAAAAAATCCTTACGAACTGGTTTGTAATAATTTCAATGCAAAAAGAAGGGATATGTATTGTTTCTGTTATGCAACCACTTATAAAATACAGAGAAATGTGCATACATTTATATTTGATTAGTTATATTTGATAAAAGGAATGGGAGAATAAATATTAAGAATTGCAAAAATAGATCCTTGTAAAGAGAGTCAGTAACTCCATGTAGTACAGACTTGGATAAAAGGATGGCTTTTCTGATGATACAACATTCTGCCCACTAGACTTTAGAACTGCATAAACACTTCATGTAAATGTAGAATGAAATGTTTTTAAATATAACCATTAATATCTAGCTAATTGGATATTCAATCTAATTGCAAAAAATGGAATGAAACTAACTGGATTTTGAGTTAGTCATTTAGAAATACAAGACATGCTAAGACTCACAGATGTGTGTGTGTGTGTGTGTGTGTGTGTGTCTGTGTGTGTGTGTTTGTGTGTGTGTGTGTGTGTGTTTGTGTGTGTCTGTGTATGTGTGTTTGTGTGTGTGTTAAAAGTATCCTTGTCAAAGAACAACAACAACAAAGAATCTAAACAGATTTATGTAATCACATGACAGTTGCTAACAATCCTGTTATTATCACCCAAGTGTATTGATAGGATAAAACATGCCACTCACCATATTAATTTTCTACTTAGTGGCATTTTTAGCATGGGTTGAATGAGGACAGAAAAGATTCATTTGTTTGAACACTTGGCTTCCAGTGGGTGGCGCTTTCTGGAATGCTTATGCAACTTTTAAGGCATGGAGTCATGCTGGATCAAATATGTCACTGAGTGTAGGTATTGAGAGTTTATCTGGCTTGCTCTTTCTGCTTCCTGTGTGAGGTTGAGATGTGGTCCTTCAGCTTCCTGCTCTGGCAGCCTGCTTATCAAGTTATCCTTGCTAAACCAAATTGAGCATTTTATGCAAGAGCTTATCCAATTTTGCCCATCTTATCCAGTTGCCTGGAAAGAACTTAAAACTCCCCTGGCAGAAAGAGGTTCCTGCTCAGCAGTGTTGCACCTCCTATGAAAATGGTCCAAATCAATACAATTGGCATCAGAGTTGGATTGGGACTCGGTTCCCTGATACACAGCAATGGAACTGCCCCCTCGCTCCCACTGGTTTCTTCTGACTGAAATCACTGGCTTCTCAGGAGACAGGAAGAAGCCTGGGACACACTGGACTCAGAGGAAAAGACCACCGGTGAGGGAACAAAACACAGTTACAAGAGATATTGTGTTCAGAGGCAAACTGTGCGAGGGGCCTAATTCACCATAGCTGAGCATCTATGGCTAGCGCTGGGAGACGATCCAGGGGACAGCCCAGAGCATCCCAGAAACAGATGTTTACCGTCCAGAAGGTTTCACCACCTTTCATGTATTATTTTGCTACCAAGTCTTCAGAAATCTGCTGCAGCTCAATCCAACCACCCACAAAGCTTGCTTGAGAATTGCAATCACTCATTTGACAATATAATTACATATCTGAGGCAAGACGGGAAATTTTGGGATTACCATGCTCTAGGACTTAAGGACAGCCTGAGGGCAAGTGAAGGAGATGCTTTTTGTTGCTTAGCTTTGGCTATGGCTGGGGAATCTCCTCCCTTGCAGGCCACTTATCGCTATGACTAGCCATGTGCATTTGGTGAACTGTAGTTTCCATTCATATGGGTTCAGAGTCCACAATCCTGTAGCCACAGGTCTTGTCCCTTCTGCCAGTTAACACATCAGGAAAGAGTCAAGCTGGTCACTTTAAAGCCTGTCTCCAGACCATAGTGCAACAAGCTAAGTCTCACTGAAGTCCAAATGCTTAAAAACCCAGCCCCTGAAAACAGAGTGGCGAGTCCAAATACACAAAAGCCCCACAGTCGGTGTCCTTAAAGGCTTAAAGACCTCCATGCTTCAAGACCTGTTCAGTCATCCGCTCATGAGATGGTCTTGTAAACATTTCCTTTGCTTCCAAATATAAATCCTCTTTGGAATGAGAACAGACATTGAACTTGCCCTGTAGGCACAGTAGATGGTTCCCACATTGCAGTGTGTTAGGATCTGTGAAATTTACACATGGTTTTTGTTTGTTTGCTTTGTGTTTGTTTGTTTATTTGTTGTTTTATGTCCAGTGTGATTCTTTGCACCCAACTAGTTGAGTCAGAGTGAGTTAGCGCTGTAGGTTCCCTTTATTCATGATCACCATGTTCTACCAAGCCACTGCAATTGCTGGGTGAGCCAGTGGTGAGACATTTTGCTCATGAAAGAAAACAAGGCTAGGTTTCCAGGAGCCTCATGCCATGACATTTTGGCCAACTTGGCAATATATAACCTCATTTAATGCATATTCTTGGTTAACTCTGAACAAGGACAGCAGCATTGCATACCTATGCCTGGAGCACGCTTTCCTACCTGATGGGTTTTCTTCATAATGTATAGCGCAGCCTTCTTGCGCGTCCAGACACCAGACAGCAGAAGGGCCATTTTCTTTATTACTGTTGTAGGTTCTAGATATTGAATCCAGTGTCTCTACCATTGTGATCTACCCCATCCCCTCAGGGGCCACTTGAAACAATCAAAAAAAGGATCAAGAGGCACCACCAAAAAGACCATGACATTGGTTTACAGTCTGGAAGATGAACACGAAGCTGTACCATCAGCCCATTCACTCTCAACCAGAAAGGTGCATATTAAAATAACTCCTCTCCATTTTGCTCCTGTTCTTCAGTGCCTGGAAGTATGGCCTCAGGATTTGTTTGGAAGTTAGAAATAACTCCAAGTAGAAAAAAACCCCAAATGTGTAGAACCCAAGGCTACCAAGAGTCAACTGTGTATGAAATTTCCACTTGACAACACCAGGAGACGCACTAGTGTGTTCTTTAGTGACTAGGAGTCAAGTCTGCCACAAGCACCACACTCCTGCTAAATGGGAACCCTATTACATTCTTTTCAAAGGTTGGTTTGGGGCTCAAGAGATGACTCAGCAGATAAAAATGCCTGACACGCAACATGAGGCAGATTCCTGCAACCCACATGGTGGAAGGCTAGAACAGACTCCTACACATTGTCTTCCAACCTCCACACATGGGTCATGATGCACACACATGCACACGTGCAAACACACACACACACACACACACACACACACACACACACACACACACACAGACGGAACAGGGGAGTTTTTTAAAAAGTCCCAATTGTGAGTTTATATGTGTGTTATGAGGAAGAGTGAGAGAAACCTCTCCGGCTCTTTGTCGTCACCATAATCACTATGGTCCCTTTGGTCACCTGAAATTGGTGGGAAGCTGGTGTTCTAGAATCAACTCAGGAGGTTGAACAGGAGTCTTTCTTAGAGGTCAACAAAGCTGACCATAGTTACACAGGCTTGGAAAGTTACTGCTACCTTCAAGGTCCGAGTGGCTAATGTGTTCAGTGTCTTCCATGTCATCCTCACAATTGGACAGCTCCTTGCATGCCTCCCATTGCTGGGAAATGTTGCTTTCTGGGCTGCTGTCTGGGTGTTTCAGGCTTTCTTTTGGATATGGTTGGCTTGGTTTCTAAGCCATCAGAGCACTGACTCCTCTTACCCAAATTAAAGAGTCTCAAACACCTAAGGAGAGAGAGTGGGAAGGTGAAGACTATAGAGGGAGGGCTTTACTTTCTCGAAGGAATGTGAGATGTAGGAGTAAGGGCGCAGGACATCGGGAGATGTAGTGCTGGGGGGGTGTGGGAAGGGGCGTGTTCTAGCCTCCGAGAAATCACTCTGCTGAGCGTAATGTTAGACTTTGCTTGGCTTAACTGGGCATCTCTCTGTGATTTACCTCTTTGCCGGAAGCTTAAATCATCATAGCTCTTTCTTGATGTGGAGAGAGACATATGGAGGAAACGGGAATCTCTGGGCCAGAGGCCGCAGTTCCTCTTTCTGCGGTACTATCCACATCAGGACAGCAACAAGAAGTGGGGCCTCAGCAAAACCCAAACACTCTCAGAAAACCACTTCTAGTTCTGTGATGTATTTGATAAAAGGGGCACACCCATAACATTTTTGAAAATTAGTCACAAAGTATGGGAAAAGCTATCAGATGAATAATAAATAAGTTCCTAAATGGTGTTTCTTGGCATATATTCTGTAGCTTAATTCATCATGTGCACAGTTACTTAAATATAATATTTATAACAAACTGTTAAATGAGTTGGAAGTCAAATAATGTTCTTTAGTCTGCAAGGAAAGTACTAATTACTCTGATTACTGAATCACTCATGTGACCTATTTTTATATTTTTGAACATATCACTTGGAGCCTCAGCTTCTTGGTGTCAGAGATAGGAATAATCACACTGGCTTCAAGGACTCTCTATGATTACAAACCAAATGTTACCCAGAAAGTTTCACAATAAATTATAAACTGGTATCGCATATGAAGAACCATCACCAATTTTATTCTTGTTCCTTTCTTGTTTGAATCCAAGTCATTGACCAAGGCTCAACTTTCCTGCAGGCTTCACTACCTCTCCTTAATCATTTATAGCTCTCTCCTCTGCACTCCAGCTACACAGGATACATTCTACTCAGTGGAGGACTCTGACTTTTGTCTTTTTTTCATCAATATATTTGACATGTACATTAATTTAAAATTAAAATGTGAAAGGAAGAAACAATATCTCTTGTAGCTCTCTATTTTTAATAGGTTCTTGGTATGTACTAAATGGGTGTATGTAAGGATGGATGGATTGATGGATGGACAGACGGACAGATGGATGGCTATTATTTAGGTTATCTGGATGGTTCTGTGTGGATAAATGTAACCTAGATGTCAGAAAGTGGCTACTTCTGTTTCCTTACTGTCCAAATAAAATACGGAGAGGACATGGGACTTTCCACCTCTCTCCAGGAGAGAATTTCCCAAACTCTGAAACTTCTGAGACTCCCAACCAAAGCTCATGTTCAAAGGTCACATCTGAGTGCCCTGCCTCTAAGTCAGCTAGCCCTGCAGCCAGCGTGGCCTTTCTTCGCTGCTATGACCCATGCTAAATGCTGCCCAATCCTCTCCAGCATCCTGGCAGTCTCTGGACAGATGTTGACAGCAGCTTTCAGAAATGGTAAGGGTAGCTTTCAAAGAGCACAGAAGAGGAAACGATTCTCATGTCAGTATTACCTGCCTCTGTTCTGTAACTGCCATCCTTTCTCCCTAGATTTAAATAAAAGTTATTACATGTATTTATTTATTTATTTATTGGGGGGACATGTTACAGCATGTTCCCTTGTTTTATTACGGGGTCAAACTCAAGTTGTTAGCGTTGGTATCAAGTTCCATTAGCTGTGGAATCCTCTCAACAGCCTCTCCCTTAATCAGTCTGTTTCTCTGCCTCTCTTTGTCTCTGTCTGTCTCTGTCTATCTGTCCCTCTCTACCCCCCATCCCAACCACCCACTCTCTTCCTTTTCCTCCCCCTCCCTCTCACCACTTTTTTTTTTAAGATGGCAGAATTACCATGTACAGGAAAAGGGACCATCAAGATACCTACCTCCCTAAGCTTATACTTGCACTTCTGCCAGGCAAAAGTAATGGAGAGCTGATCCTGTTTAAAATGACAAATATTTCTTGAATTTGTGATTTTTAAAGCTCTTTCACTCGGGATTTCTAGAACAGCATGCGTTAGGCTTATCCTATTAGAAGCCTTCCTTTCAGTGGGTAATCCAACATTGTTTGTCTCAGAAACCTTCAAGGGGTTTGCTTCTCCACTTGGGATGCCGAGCTATAATGTACACTAATTATGACTTAGGGTTTCTTCTGGTCTTCCAAGCATCCAGTGCATTAGTCAGGCACAACACACACCCAAGTGCTAGGTTTTCCACATTATAAACATTGAAGATAAGAAAAACTTGTCTTATCATCAAACTTGGAGCTCAGCAGCCAGCCTCCATCTGTTACAAGAACATTTAGCTTTTAGACTATAGGGGCAAGAATCGCAACACTATATGTTCTGCTTATCTTTTCTTTATCTCTTTTCTTCATTAAATCTCTGCACTGTCTTTCATAGGACGTTTGTCTTGTTTATAAATACTCTTTGGCTAGATGCAGTGACTAGCGGTTGATAGCACCATATATGAAGTCCCCTTCAAGGCATATATGCTGGCTCCACACACACACACACACAAACACACACACACACACACACACAGATTAGCTATTTTTATTGGCAGGAATCATGTACCATGTTTATTATAGATTCATCTTCATACTTATCACAGTGCTAACTACCCGTAGAAGGAATTAACAAATTCTGTTTAATATTATAACAAATTAAACATTTCTTGAATTTGAGAATGAATTATAAAAGCTGAAATAAAATATGGAATTTAGTCCTCTGCAATACTCCAAGCAAAGAATTTAATTAACCAGGCCATTAGTTGATGAACCCTCAGCCCACTGGTATACATTTGTACGTTAGGGGATATCGGGGAGGGCTTTCTACTCATGAAAATTAAAAGCATTTGTTTCCTTTAGCTTTACTGAAAATACTTCTGATTTGTCACACACTTACTAGAGAACGGCACCTAGAATACCAATGTCTTCAAACCCAGGTAACTTTATTTAAACAAAGAAGGGGAAAGTAGCTTCCATGGAAACATCCAGCAATTACTAATTCTTTTGAAAGCTAAATACAGTTGGTCTTCATGATGTCATTCTAATTTAGCCCAGCTGTTTTAAAATGAAGACAGTTTAGGATGGAGACACATATTACGTAGTTTTAAAGACAAGACAGTAGAGTGCTGAAGTTCCTGTTAAGGTTCAGTTTCTAGCAGCATGTTTCATGACGTCATTACTGCCCTGTGGATGGTTCTTTGAAGGACAGTAATGAGAACTTCTGGGTTTTTGTCCTTGAAATTCCATCACCTTTTTAGAGACAATTGGGTGGTTTCACCTCACAACTGGTTGTTTAAAAGATACAAAAGCCAAGCAAACCATTAGCACCACTGATTCCATCCTGCCCTGACTGTTCAGAAACCCATGAAGAGAGAAGGAATCCAAGAGGTATTCTTCCATGGCAATACGTTACTCTAGAACCTGTCTCAGTTATTGTCAACTTTACACAAAGCAGAGTCACCAGGGAAGAGTGAAGGGCAATTGAGGATTTGCCTCCATCAAATTGGCTGATGGCTATGTCTGAGAGGAATCTTCTTGACTAACAATTGATGTCAGAGAGCATAGTCCACTGTGGGTAGTGCCATACCTAGGCAGGTCGCCCTGGGTTGTATAAGAAAGCAAAGTGAGTAAGTCGGGAGGCAGCAGTCCTCCATGGCCTCTGCTTCAGATCTTGCCTCTGGGCTCACACTCTGAGTCCTTGCCCCAACTGCTCCCAGTGATGGACTGTGGCCCAGAAGTGTAAGCCAAACAGACCCATGCTTCTCTCAAGTTGCTTTTGGTAAGTGGTTTATCACAGCAAGAGAATAATAGCAAACTGTGACAGAATCTTTCCAGAAAGATAAGGAAAATTAGAGTCCATTTCTACAAATTCCCCCTCCTCACTCCATAAAGGAAGATCTCAGCTGCAAAGAAATATAAAACATTAACTATGCCCAATGTTTCAAGAGCTAATTACAGCTGTATGAAGCGTTGCTAGGTCTATGCTCTCAGGACATCAGTGTCTCTTACCTTATAAAACACTGGGTGATACTTAAGCAATTTACGCTCAACAGAGCGAACGATCTTTCCTAGCAGAACCAATGGGTCTTCTGTTAGTTGCCACCAGCCAAGAACTAGAGGACACAGATGACGCCAAACTTTCTGGGGATCGGGAAAATCAAGTTTGAACCCCTCCCCCCAGCCATACAGCATTCCCCCTCCCTGTCTTTCCTTGAAGATCTTAGCCTTACTCGGTAATATCTAAGTCAATAATATGTAAATCAGGCAGAGCTAATCCAGCCATCCTGAGGAGGAGGACTGTAGGAAAAGCGTCCTGTTTGCTAGCATTCTGCCCTCTCTTTGTTTATTTTAAGCACTTGACTAAAAGTAAAATGTACTACAACCTTTTCTGTTATCTTCCTATCTGAGAGGGTTGGTTGAAAGACTTATCTGATCGCAGATACCAAGGGGTATCTGCAAATTGCTCTGGGTTTTCCGACTCCTGACCTGATACTTGCTATAGAGTTGTATTTCCAGTGTAGATCATCTAAACCCTATATCCGGGCGAGGCAACCCTGACAGTGTTTCTACTCATCTTGTAAATTACCAGAGGGTGGTTCTCCCCCGTATGACTATGGAGTTTCACAGAAGTCCAGGGAGGAGGAAAGAGAGGGGTGGGAACATCCAGGAAGCTGGAGCAGCGCCACCTTCAGGATTCCAGAGACTGGGAGTCCGGATGTGCACAGATTCCTGGGAGGGAGGAAAAAAAAAAAAAAAAAAAAAAAAAAAAAAAAAAAAAAAAAAAAAAAAGCCAAAGCAGCTTAAATGGTCAAAGAACAAAATGTAAAGTGAGCTGCAAGGGTCAGATCTGGATGGGAGCCCAAGTCTGAGGCTCCGCATCTGTCTGGGGATAAACTTGGCTCCTAATCAGGGCTGACAATTAGGCCGTACAGTTAATATTTTTACAGCTGTTTTATTAATAACACATACAGTGCATCCAGCCAGGATTTGTTGGAGACACCTCAGGAAAACGAACGATGTAAATAACAGATGGATGTAGAATATTCCTACAAACAGGCATAAAGATATTCCCTTCTTGTTTAAAAAGAATTTAAATAGACAGATTGTAGATAAACAGGCAGACAGAAAGGGGGAGAAAGAGGATTTATGATATTTGAGGTAGTGGTTGCATGCGTTCACATGGCACAGAGCATGGACATAAACACGCCTGTTCTGTGTATGGAGTTGTTACTCGGAGGTTTGGCTTCTGGAAGACAAACTTCCGTGGTGCAAAGGGGGATGTGCACACGCACAGCCAGGGGAGCCATTGGAGGCAGGTGTGGGGAGGCCTTTCCAGAGCGTCCTGTGGAAAGCGGTGGGTTCCAGAGAGGCTTTCAGAGCCCAGCCAGACCTGCCTTGGCCCAACCTTGATCCACCACAGCACCCAGGAGCAGACATACGTCTTTCTGCTTCCATCAATCATTTATTGGAAGACCCCCGCGCGCACACACACACTCTCTCTCATTTCACATGCGGACTAGAAGCAATGATATTTCAATTTGAAAAGAGACATTAAAAATTCAGGATCTTCATGTCTTTTGTTTTCACTCCTACTATATATTTTTTTTTGTACTGCTTTTTCATGAGCCTGCTGCACTGTGCTCCTTCCCATACTTTGCAACCAGATGGCTGAGGAATGAAGAACAAAGGCCACTAAAAAGTGGGCGGGGAGAAGGGGGTGGGGGTGGGGGAGCACAGGGCTGAAAGTCAAGGCGAAATCTGAGACGGTCGGTCGCACAACTCAGTTGTTTAATCACCAGTAATTCCTGGGTGACTTGTGAACCTAGGACAGATGTCGCTCTTCCCAGCGACCCTCTGGGTGAGGTATTCTTGTGTTGCTGGGCCTACGCCTGTAGCATAGACATCCACAGGCCCAGCTTTGTTTGCAATGGTGAAAGTTGAAGATAGCATCCTGTTTTCTTCTGTGAATCTTCCTACTTCCATGCACACGTGTCAAAAGGCTAAGGGATGCCTGCAGTCATAGGAAAGAGAGTTAGTGAGTGCCATCCCCCTGCCTGCATACTACAGTGCAGTTGTTCAAGTAGCTTAGAGTTGGAATGCATGGCATTTGACCACTGAGTGACCTTGGGCAGGTTACTGGCTTTCTCTCACTTAGTTTCCTTTTCTGAGTGTCTTCACACAAAGGGACACCATGGCTGCTAACTGGATGCTATCTTGAAAACAGGAAAGACCATGATCATCTTGGATGTGACAAGGAGGAGTCTTCAAAGCTTTGCTCTGACAGTTGTCCGCTTAATTTCCTGTTGCACTTACACCCTGACCTAACCTGCCTTTGCAGATGGGACCTCTGAACTTCTGCCTTTAAAAAAGTCCCTTTAAAGTGCTTTTGTGTATCGCTATGAATCTTTTGTCTGCCCCTTCCACTGCACTTACTGTAAGATGTCATTGAAACTCCATTAGATTCCAGAATGATCTAATGGCTACTTGGTCAGGTCTAGTCATTACTTCCTATGTGCTGTGTGAAGTATATAAATGTTTTCTTTCTTTCTTCCTTCCTTTCTTTCTGATTAGGGATTTATACACACACACAGAGCCATCAGGCAAAGGGAATGAGTGTTGAAAGACAAAGTTCCATGCAGGTCATTTGGACTAAATAACTTAAGGAAGGAAATACTCGGATTACACATGGGATGCTTCTTCATGCATCTGAGGCATGTGGGCTTTCCACCCACGTTCATGGGCAGAATTGGCTAGTAAAAAAGAAGATTCTAGGCAAGAGTTATGAGTACCTTTGTTGACTCCTTCCTACTTCCTTAGAGGGCACATAGTTATAATTCCTCCTTTTGTTGAAAGGGTTGAGACCATTGGGAAGTTTCCAAGGCCTAAGTTTTATTTTATATGAAGTCATGTCTACAGCTTGTATTTTCTTGGATACTCATAAGGACTCTGGGAGACCAAAAGAGAAACTCATACAAAGATAATCAAAAATGATAGACTATTTTTATATTTTGTGTGTGTGTGTGTGTGTGTGTGTGTGTGTGTGTGTGTGTTCACACACACATGCAAGGGCATGCAAATGGCACACATGTATAGGAGTCAGAAAACAACGTTGTTCTCTCTTCTTTAGGATGGGGTCTGTGTATCTCCACTGTTGTGTGTACCAGGTTAGCTGGCCTAAGAGCTTGTGAAGGCTCTTCTCTCTCCACCTTCTGTCTCCAGAGCACTGGATTCTAGGTGCCTGCCACTACGTGTGTTCACATGGATCCCGGGAATTCAGAGGGAGGTGCTTATGCTTGTGGAAGTACGTTTACCCTCTGAGCCATCTCCCAGCCCTGGGGAGAATTCTGATGAGCACAGGACTCCTAAGTCAAGCCCAGAGGCAAGGGGATGCCTCCCCATTAGACTTTGCATGGAATCTAGGCAAAAGACCTATGCTCATCTGTACTAGTTGCTAACTGATGCTCAAAGTCCCACATGCTTGGCACCAAATCATAGGGAAAATGAAAGACTTGGGAGTCAGCCTATAAGTTCGAAATCTTGGCTCTCCTGCCAGCTATATGCTCTGAAGCTCTCCAAGATTGTTTAATTTCCCCAGTCCTTGTAAAACAGCATCACGATTACCTAACACATAGGGATGATGGGAGTGTTCAGTGAGATGATGCATGGAAAGCAATTAACACATGCCTGAAAGCATAGTAAGCATTACAAACCCGCTTACATTCCAATCATCATTTTGGACTCAGTGAGCATGCCCTGTCTATCTCCTGGAATCTCAGAGTATTAGAACTGCATAGAAACTTCCAGGAGAGGTTTTCAAAGCTCCTGATCAAAACTCTTGGGGCAGACTGGATATTTTTACTTAGAGGAGAGAGAAAGAGAGAGAGAGAGAGAGAGAGAGAGAGAGAGAGAGAGAGAGAGAGAGAGAGAGAGAGAGAGAGAGAACAGGTATACACACACCAAGGCTCAAATGTAGAAATCAGAGGACTCCTTTTGGGCATAAGTCTTTTCCTCAACTGTAGATTCTGGCAATCAAAGTCAAATTACCAAGTTTACAGTTTATGTGTCAAGTACGGTTACCCATGGACTTATCACAATGGTCAGCGAAACAGATTTTTAACTACCGGTTATTAGAATGGGAAGTTAACATTTTCAGAAATTGTGAAAGACTAGGTCTTGCTTGTGATGGCTTCTAGGGGGGCTACTCTTAATGTTCCTTCACTCAAAAATTACAGCAAGTGTCCATATGGAGGAGTAAAACAATACCTTTGTGGACGTACATTAATGGGAGAATGAGTTTCATGACAGTTTTGATGCTGATCACCCTCCATGATGCTTTCCCTGCAGTGTGATTCTGCTGTGTTTATTTTAAATGTGGCTTGTGACTGTCTGACTTGCTTCTGGCTTCTGAAACCTCACCTCCTGACTTACCCTCCCATGGTCCAGATAAAAATGGTATACACAATGAACTTTTAAAACATAGAAAACTTTTTAATTCATTAATTTTTATTGTACGTGCTTTCGTCAATTGACAAATGGATAATGAAAATGTGGTACATTTACCCAATTGAATATTATTCAGTTGTTAAGAAAAATAAAATTTTGAAATTTTCAGGCAAATGGATGAAGCTAGAAATAATCCTTCTGAGTAAGGTAACCCAGACTCAGAGAGACAAACATTGCATGTTTTTTCTTACATGTGGATGTTAGCTTTTAAGTTTTAGATAAGTGTGTTTTATTCAGAATATCTGCAGAAGTTAGATAGCTAGTAAAAGACCAATGAAGAGGAGAGAATCTTACAACAAAGGGGAAATAGAATACAGTGTTATAAAGGGATAAAGGAGAAATGAGAATAAGAGGATTAAATTGGGAGAATGAGAGGGAAGAAGATAAGGGGAAGGATAATGCTAAAGGTCTTGTGAAAAGCCATATAGAAACCTACTAGTGTAGAAGTTTCTTAAAGTGCATACATGCACAAAAGGAACTTAAATAGAGTTCTCTTATAAAGGAGCAGAAAATGCTCCAACTAGATATCATATGCTGCCATACACAACATTCAGGTCCAGGAATGGGTTATGTCACTTTTAATTGTTGGCCAAAAGGTCTCCCATAGCAACCCTCTCCAACATTACAGGCTATTGATGATTCTATTTGTTACTCTCTACAACCAAATGATAAGACCCTGTTGACACCATATATGCATGACATTGAACATGGAGACATAGAGCTATAATATGCTATTGAAGGAGAAAAGCAATCATCCATATCAACCAGCTAAGCACCATATAAGCTACAACAGCAACCTATCTTCAAGGCATACCCATTGGTACAATAGTGGCCCAAATGTTGTGGGAGTTACCCACCATCTTTGGTGAGAACTAAAGTCCAGTCTATGAGATTGGACCCTGTCACGGAAGTCAAGCACCTGTGAATAGATAGGTCATGGGCCCTAGGGACAAGCCTACTACAGTTATTCTGCTTAATGAATGTAGCACTAAAGTGACTTCTAATGACTTATTGATGGATCCATAGAGCACTACATCACTGAACACTCATCAGAAAACTGTCTTCTTACACTAGATGGTAATTAATGCAGACCTACCACTGAAGGAGAGACTTTTGGGGCACTCAGTCCTGAATGGGACATCTGGATAACATCCTTCCCCCTCAAGGCTCAGGGAGGAGGAGGCAGAAAGATTGTTAAAAACAAACATAAAAACAGAAACCGTGGACAACTTCAAGGAAACAGGGTTTTCCAAACACAGCAGAGCTGATGTGCATATGTGTTCACAGAGACTCCGAGAGCACCTACAGGATTTGCACAAGCTCAAACCAGACAAAATCCCAGCACAGAGAAGGGGAAGTGAGGACAAAGCCCACCCCTAACCAAAATGCTATTTGGAAGTGGAATACTGGCTATACCAACCATCCTGTAAGCAAGCCTCACACTCAGAAGTAGTTGACCAACACAAAGTGGACACCACAGTTGGTTTTTGTTTTGTGCTTTTGTGTTTGGTTGGTTCGGTTTGGTTTTAAGAGAAAGACTATGTGGTTTCATGGGTGGAATGTGATAAAAGGATGTGGGAGCAGTTGGGGTGGCAAAGAGTGTGATTCAAATATATTAAATTTTTAAAATAAAATACCTTTCATTAATTAATCAATTTTAGTTTTACATGCATGCATGGTTTGTTTATGTCTGTGTCTGTGCATTACATGTGTTCTTGGTGCCTGTTGAAGCCGAGAAAGGGTGTCAGATCCTCTGAGATTGGAGTTACTGATGGCTGGGAGGGGCCATGTGGATGCTGGGCATCAAACTGAGGTCCTCTGGAAGCAGCCAGTGATTTTATCCAATCCAGCCTCAATAATAGAGCTTAAGTTTATAGATAAAAAATTAAGACTCAATATTGTTCCTAAGTATTCTTTATAGGGGCAGAGGCAAAACGTGACCCTGGACTCTCGTGACTCTGGGTTCTGGGAGACCGACAGGGTCCAAAGGCAGCCAGGCTGTACATCCTTCTTTCTATGACCACTGCATCATGAGAAACAGATGCCAGGGCTTCTCCATGGTTTGTTTACCAGATGGGGCACCAAAACAGGCCTGCACAGGTCACCCTGACACATTAAAAAAAATTCCTGAATCTTCAGAGAGATCTGTTTTCCACACTGTATTGGCAGCTCAATTGGAAAGTTACTTGAATGTTTGTCAAAAATTGTTTATAGATTTGAAAACTGTTTGGGGTTTGCTATTGCTTCTGTTGTTTGCCTCTTTGTATCATCTCATTTTTCAAAATTTAATAAACACTTTGCAGAGGAGCAAAATAATTGGTCACACACTCGCAGGCTCCCAGATTTGTTTTACATGTGCGTGCAATACAGAGTAACTGAAAACATGTTCAGGCCCAGCGCATCAAATCGTGTCCGATGCTGTCTGTGGTTGAGATCAAGGCAGAAGCAGCAGGCACCCACAGCCCCAAACCACATCATACACAGGGCCTCTGACCACAGGACTTAAGGACCAGACTGTGGACTCAGTGACGCATGTGGTACCATCAGGGCCCACTGACGGGAGCTGCTGTTGCAGACCCCCGTGGCACTGGAAGATTTGCCCAATTTGTGAGGCAGAAGGACACAGCAGGCATTGTAGGAAGCCACGAGAGGCAGCAGAAGCCTGCCTTTGACTCAGCCACGCCTCAGTCCCACCAAGGCCTGCTAAGCAGCATTTGCCTTGGGAATATTTGAAAGATGTGATGATTGACCCAGCACCTCCAAGACCACCTCCCTCTGTCCTGTGACCTACATGAGCTGAGTCAGCCATAGGAAGATGGAGAGGGGGTTGCTGATTTGTCTTTCATCCCCTGAGTAGTTGTGAGGTTTTGGTACAAAGCTGGAGACCTGCTGATTGGAAGGGAATGTTGCTTTTTCTTGGAATGCAGTAGCTGCTGGAGCAATGTGGCTAATTATATCAAAATTCTGACATAACCTGTGTCCTAGGGGACAACATGGCTCTTCCTGGTGGTAGACGGATGGTCCTGGTGGTAATATCAGTTTCTGTGGAGGGCGAGAGCTGCCTGGAATGAGCTAAGTGGCCTCTATGGAACATTGAATTTAAAGCTTTGAACTCTAAGCTCCAAATCAGACAGAAAACAGGAGAGCTTTCTTTTTCTCTTAGACAGGGTCTTACTTTACAGCCAAGACTGGCCTGGAACTCACTTTCTAGCTCTGCATGGTCTAGAACTCACAAAGATCCACCGGCTTTTTTCTCCTCAGTGCTGGGGTTAAAGGTGTGTACCATCACACCTGGTCCTGGAATTTTTTAAGACTCAGAAATAAACTTGCATGGATTTCACAATTAGACAGATTCCTCAAGACCCATGTGTGAAAGTTAGAATGTTGACAAGGAAGAAGCAGGTCACCTCTGACCTTGAGATGAGGCATCAAGTTCAACCGAACCAGAGGTGATTGAGTCCAGCATAGTGGTGAGACCCTTCCCAGTGATGGTAGCTCAGGGCTATGGGTTTGGGAAGACTAGCTTCCCTTGACTTGAAGAGCTTTGATGACTTATCTGGGGGCAGCTTCACTCAAAAGAATGCCTATTCTCAAAACTTATACCCATCTATCCATATCTATAACTGGGATTCCCTTTCAACAAGCACCAGGAAACAACATGTAGGAGTTAGCTTACACTAAACAGAAAAAAATACAATTTTGCTCATTTATAACATTAGAAATATAGCATATATATAAAAATTATTTCCAACATCATTACACCAAAGTGACAGAGTGTGGTGGTATATTGAACCCAACCTAAAAGCTTGGAGACTCTGAATTGGCTCCTGTGTTAGTTAACTTTTCTTATTTCTATGGTAAAACACTGGAAAGAGGAGTTGGGGAAGAAGAGTGTATTTTGAATGACAGTCTAAGAGGAGAGCGCATGGCAGCTGGGATTCTCTGATGGATGCTGCTGGTTACATGGCAGAAAGAGAATGAGCAGGAAGTTGGGCCGAGTTGGAGTACTGACATTCCCCAAATCACATTTGGACCACTCTGTCCAACAAAGCAGCATTTCTTATATGCTTCATAACCTCACGGAAGAACACTGCCAACCAGAGACCCAATGTTCACAAACGTTAAAAAGAGATGAAACAAAAACAGGCATATGTGCCATCAAGTATACCCTCTCCTGCTGAATTCTCTTACATCTCCACCACATACACAATTTCGCTCACTATGTAGTTAGAATCTTAGGCATATAGTGTTTTTTGTTTGTTTGTTTGTGCATATAATGTAATTTGGCCAAATCCACCTCCTATCCCTCCCTTCTAATACTTGCCCTATTCTTCCTAACAATTTTCTCCCAAACTTCACGTGCTTTTTCATTCTGGCATTTTAAATCTCCCAAGTCCATCTAATGTCCCCCGTGTGTGAATTAGCATAGGTCCCTCTATTGAAACATGAGTAGCCTGTCAGTAGTCACATTCATGAAGAAAATTAAACTGATTCTTCAACTCCCAGTGACTATCAAGTGCCAACAGCCCTTAAGATAGAGGTGGTATTTCACGAACTGCTCCTCAGTCCTTGCTAGTACTTTGGATAGCCTGATCTATTGCAATCACAGTAAGTGTGAGTTCACCTGTGCAAGGACCTTGTTATGTCCTGCAAATACTGCTTTTCTGCAGATGTGCACTGCGTTTGACTCTTCCAACTGTTCTACCCTCAATTCCATGATGATCTTTTACAATTATCTCCCTGTACCATTTATCCTGTGTTTTCTAATAACATTCTTGTATAATGTATTACTACAAATGTATGCATGTATGCTGTTTGTTTTCACTTTGAAGTTATTTTGTGTAGCTATTTCATTGCCTTGAATGACCTGAAATTTAACAATATTTTTATATTATAATTTTTAAAAGATGTATTTAAAATAGCCAACCTCAATGAAAAGTTTGGAATACAAACACTTTAGCTAAGTCGTTTCCTCCTTCCCTCCCTTCTCCTTCTCCTTCCCCTCCTCTTCTTGCTCCTCCTCCTCCTCTTCCTCCCCTTCTCCTCCTTCTCTTCCTCCTCCCCCTCTTCCTTCTCCTCATCCTGCTTCTTCTTTTTAATAATCATGTAGGCTTGAGTTGAGGAAGGAAATCATACACAAACCATACTGCTGAATTTCTTCATCTATAAGAAGGAGCAAATCAATGTACAGGGAGATGAGCTTGGCCCAAATAAAACTACTCGTGTGTTATTTGTCTTGTTATCAACCTCCTGACAGCATTCCCTTCATCCTGAGTTTATAGATAGAAACCTAAGACTGAAAATTACCAGTTAACACTTGAGATTCATGGCTGATAAATCAAAGGCCTGAGACGTGAGACTGCATCCATTCCATTTAAAAGTCCGTGCCCATCTGTTACACTGTGTGGCTTCTCTTCAATAATAAAAATTACAAGAGTACATGTACCGCATCATAGAACCCCAAGCCTAACGATCTTCTAATGTTTAAGTCTCTTACATGTAAGTAACATATTAAAATTGTAAGGGATTTTTAAAAATGTTAATGGAATAAGTTAATGGGTTAAACTATTTTGGATAAAAAGCGAATGTGGGAAAAATTGTCATTTATCCAGAGTGAGGCTCACAAATAGGCCATAGCAATTTCTTTAAGGAGTCTTTGCTTACTGGATTCATGCTTGCTTGACTAATGTTCTTGTCTCTGCTGCTTCACTTCTTGTTTGGGGAAAGAGTTGTTTTTTTAATCATTCCTTCTAATTTATAACTTGTTATACAAAAAGGAGCCTTTAAATGTTATGAATTTTTAATTTTTTTCATTTAGTTTATTCTCTTGCTGAGAAAAGTGACTGCCAAAGAGCTGTGCCTAGCTTCAGCAGTAAACACCAGTATCTGGTTCATTAATAATTTATACACAAATAATCAAACACAATGATCTGGCAGGTCCCGCAGGTAAGTCACACAGGGTTACAAAAATGCTGCTATGTTTAAATGAGGCAACTTCGGTATAAAATTTTACTCCAAACATGGTCAGAGATATGGTAGAGGTGCTATGAACTTAATCCTTTACCTGCTGCCCAAATCTTCTGCCTTGTTACGAAGTGAGAGCACAACCCCAGTGGAATCTCAACAGGCCACTCTCTACAACAGAACCAAGTTGAAGGCCTCCCGCGGAGGGCTGTTCAGTCTGTACGTTTGGTTGGTTGGGCATCCATCAGGTTGTTCAGTCTGCACACTTTAGCTTTGCTTTGCTTGTTCCTTCAGATAGCACTGCACTTCTACTGCTAGTTGTACAGGAAGTTACATTGTAATGTCCAAGCTCACTGGCTTGAAACAAAATAAATCTACAATCATTATGTTCTTCGGATAAGATGTTCAACTTGGGTCTCCATGAGCTAAAATCAAGGTTTTTGCAGAGCTACACTATGTTAGGGGTAAGAGAGAAGGATCCATTTTTGTATGTTTTCATACTCTAGAACTTCCCCATGTTGTTGTGCTCAGACCCCTTTCCTCTGTCTTCAAACCAAGCAACAGTGTGTCAAGACCTATCATCCCAAATTTCTCTAGTGTGGCTGTTCAATTTCGAAGCCCTACTGCCTCAGACTCAGTAATCTCCTTGCTTTAAGGGCACGCCCTTATCAATCTTCATTCAATCTTTTACTCAAACTCTTCTTTACCATGTCTCCTCACACATTCGTAGATTCTAGAAATAGGGCATAGACACATTTGCGGATTCAAGATCCTATTACCACAGTTATTCACAAGTCACCCCAAGTACTTCCCGCTGATTTCCCTTTGCTGCCACTGGCATAAGCTCATTGACCCAAAGAGTAAAAGTTTTGTGTCATCCCCACCCATGCACTTTCTAAATTGCATCTTCGTTTTACCTATGTGCCTTTATTTCCCTAAAAGCTCACCAACCTTCAAGGGTCAATTATGTTCTGCTTCATGCATGGAGGTTTTTTTTTTTTTTTTTTTTTTTTCATTACACAATGCTCATTCTGTTCCTTTTTTCTTCTCCCCTTCCTGGTCTTCCATTAAAATTCTATTGCATTGGCAATAGTTGGTTTATGTACAGAACTTCTTCCTGTTCATCCCTTAATGTGTTTATATTTGGTTTCATGTCCACGGATTACAATCTCTTAGAAACGAGGGCTATGTGTCAAACTTCCTACCATTATTTTTTCTTTCAACCTTCATGTGCTCATAAAACAAAATGTTCTTCAGCCTGGGTTATTCTTGAGTAATGTTTATCTTCTTGGCATATTTTATTGTAAGCGATGGAATCCCAATGCGATTTTTTGGTGGGAAAGGTTGATTAGACATAGAAAGAAATCAAAAGTTACAAGGTGAAGGGAATGATCAACTCTCAGTTTAAAGCTGGACAAACCTCAGAAATGGGGAAAACACTGAATGTAAGAGAATTGGCCCTCAGGATGCTTGGTAGTTAGAAAGTCTCAGGTTTGGGCCACATCATGATCTGACTTTATGAGTGGAGGATGGTGCTGGCAAGAACACTTGGAGTGACACCCAAGCAGTATTACCTGCAGTGGTAGCAGTTTCTCTGCCCCACAAAACAAGGTGTTTGTGAAAAAAACAAAACAAAAAACGAAAACCATGCAGAGATGCTAGATACATGAATTAGCAATATGCTGGAACTAAACCTAAAATAAAACTTCCCTTCCCCGTTAGTTGCAATTAACAATGAAGGACAGATAGGAGCAATGGGTACAAGTATAAAACAGCTGGAAGGATAACTTTTTATAAGCTGTGATTAGTTTGAAAGTCTTTTCCTCTATTTTCTAAACAAACATCTGGCGGGGCTGGAGAGCTGGCTCAGAGGTTAAGAGCACTGATTGCTCTTCCAAAGGTCCTGAGTTCAGTTCCCAGCAAACACATGGTGGCTCACAACCATCTATATTGTGATCTGGTGCCTCTTCTGGCCTGTGGGTGTACATGCAGACAGAACATTATATACATAATAAATAAATATTAAAAAAAAATAAAGTAAACAAACATCTGGCACTCCCAGTTTTCTGAAAACAAAACAAACTAAACAAACAATATTCTAAATCATACTTACCATCAGGAAGCTTGGTAGTAAGAAAGTCTATCAGCCACTCATACTTACTCAGTGTCTAGTACAGCTCAGATGTCATGTAAAACATTTTATGTTCTTTCTCACCAAACCTTTTTGACAGTCCCCTAGAGTTGAATCCCATTCTTTTTCTTAGGTAACAATAAGGAGATGTGTAGGGATGTTCCATCAGGGACTCGGACCTTCTTCTTAGAATATGGGAGACAGTAAAAAGGTGAGGCACTAGAGACCTGCATATTGGTGAAACAGGCAAAGAGCAGGCCCCGGGAAGAAGCGGTAATATTGACACAGGGACTGTAGCTTGTGCTGGAGGCCACAGAGAGCAGAAGAAACCATCGAGTAGGAAACGTTATGCTTGGAAGGATAATCCTAATGATATATGAGAATACCTCTACTGGAACTCCCTATGAGTGCAAAAAGATCTCAGAGAGACCCATAACCCAGAGGAGGAAAGCGAGGGCAGCTTTTGGGAGCTTCTCCAAGAAAGGAGGTCTAGACCATGTAGAATCCAGAGGTAATAGTGATGCACACCTTCAGTCCCAGCACTAGGGAGGCAGAGGCAGGTGCATCTCTGAGTTCAGGCCAGCGTGGTCCATATGTCTACTAATGACAAGACTGAATTTGTTTGGAAGCAGGGAAG
Source organism: Acomys russatus (assembly GCF_903995435.1). Classification (NCBI taxonomy): domain Eukaryota; kingdom Metazoa; phylum Chordata; class Mammalia; order Rodentia; family Muridae; genus Acomys; species Acomys russatus. Next base: position 55,215,137 of record NC_067156.1, on the reverse strand, counting down.
GACAGTATAAATGCTGGATTGGTATGACATAGCCCTTGCACACATCTGAATGACAAGGAAGGCCAAAGAGAGGTAGTGGTGGAGTGCCGTGGTATGTGAGACAGAAAGAAGGAAGTGACAGAGGTGGGATGAAGTGAGGCTGCAGGGATGGCTGTTGCTCTGGCGGAAGGGACAGATAAAGGCCCACATGGAATGTCACTACAAAGAAATGGTGTGGTTCTTTCCCTGAGCAGAAAACATTCTTCTCCCTTCTCTTGCCTTTTTAAAAACTGTTGATAAGCATTTACAACTCAGTCGCTTGCATTCACAGCACCTGTCAGCCTGCTGGTTACATACTAGAGCCTCAAAAAGTACTCCATCCCTCTCTGTTTTCCCTTCTTGGGCTGGATGACTCTCCTCTCCCATTGTCTCTCTTCGCATAAGGAGAACTGAACTTCTGAGGTGGATGGATGGAATAGCAATAGCACACTGACTTTAAGAGAAACTGCATTCCCACCAGCAATGAAGGGGTGCTCCTCTCTCTCCACACCCTCGCCAGCATGTGGTGTCTCTTGAATTTTTGATCTTAGCCATTCTGATGGGTGTAAGATGGAATCTCAGAGTTGTTTTGTTTTGCATTTCCCTGATAACTAAGGACATTGAGTATTTCTTTGTTTCTCAACCATTCAATATTCCTCTGTTGAGAATTCTGTGTTTAGTTCTGAGCCCCATTTCTCAATTGAGTTATTTGGTTTGGTGGTGTTTAATTTCTTGAGTTCTTTATATATTTTGGATATTAGGCCTTTGTCAGATGCAGGGTTGATAAAGATCTTTTCCCAGTCTGTAGGCTGTCGCTCTGTTCTATTGACAGTGTTTCCTGCCTTACAGAAGCTTCTCAGCCTCATGAGGTCCCATTTATTAATTGTTGACCTTAAGGCCTGGGCTGTTGGTGTTCTGTTCAGGAAGTTGTCTCCTGTGTCAATGTGTTCCAGGCTCTTCCCCACTTTTTCAGACAAGAAGAACATTGTGATGGGCGGATCTGGGACTGGGGGTCCTGCTCAAACTATGGCACTAGCCAAGGACAATACGTGCAGTAAACTTTTAACTCCTACTCAGATCTAGCCAATGGACAGGGCATTCTCAACAGTTGAGTGGAGAGTGGGGACTGGCTTTCACACAAAGTCTGGTGCCCCATATTTGACTACATCCCCTGGATGGGGAGGCCTGGCGGCACTCAGAGGAAGGACAGCAGGCTACCAAGAAGAGACTTGATGCCTTATGAACATATACAGAGGAAGGAGGTCCCCACAGTCACAGTCATAGAGGAGGGGAGTATGGGGGAAATGGGAGGGAGGGAGGGAACGAAGGAGGGAGGGAGGGAGAGAGGGAAGAATGGGAGGATACAAGGGATGGGATAACAATTGAGATGTAATATGAATAAATTAATAAAATACATACAAAAAAGAGAAACTGCAAGTTTCAGTTCCTTTCCTCCATCTCCTGTCTACCCAAAACTCTCCTCAAGGCTGCAGGGCAGATACTTCAGCAGGTCACATGCTTGCTGTATAAGCAGAAAAACCTGGGTTTGGGTTCCTAGGACTTATAAACAAGTTAGGGATGGGTAGTATGTCCTCATAACTCTAGCTTTGGTGTGGTAAAGACAGGATTCCAGGAGCCCACTGGACAGCCAAGATAAGTGAAGCAGCAAGCTCCAAAAATAATGTGGAGGGTGATAGATGACACACACACACACACACACACACACACACACACACAGAGAGAGAGAGAGAGAGAGAGAGAGAGAGAGAGAGAGAGAGAGAGAGAGAGAATAAAAGTCTTCCCATGAATTACACAGAGTTGGCCTGACCACAAAATATCTCCACTCTCTTGTACGGTCTTACATTTTCAGGTCAGAAGTGAACAGTGTGGGTGGGACAGCGAAGTCTAGCCAGAAAGAGCTAATGTGGATGGTAGCCTGCCTCTGATGATATAAACAAGGGGTGTGATTCTTCTGGTGTCTGTTCCATTTGCCTTGCTCCCATCCCAGGTGATGGCCCTGGGGACAGAAGTTAAAAAGAAACCAGAGAATGGAAACCTGTGGAGATGACAGCCAAGTCACCAAAACCACAATTTTCCAGGTAAAGAGATGCTATGAAAAGTGGTCCCAGAGAGAAAAGTGGAGACTGTGCCCAATACTTAGAGGTAATCTGTAATTTAAAAAAAAAATCACCTTTAAAGAATAATAATCTATTTATTTTTGTGTGTGTTTGTGTTACTGAATGAAGTATGTACAACACAAGGATGCAGGTGCCTTGGAGTCCACAAGAGGGCAATTGCATCCTCTGGAGCTGGGTTCACAGGTGAGGCGCCAGACATGGGTGCTGGGAACTGAGCAGAGGTCCTCTGTGAAAACAACGAGTGCTCTCAAGGCTGGGTTCTCTTTCCAGACCAAGAAAATTTACCTTTAAAACCCATAATTTTTACAACTCACAATCCGTCTTTTGAGTCCCATCTAGAGGGATTGCCTTAGAACCAGAATCTACCATGTTGATGCTCATCACTCAAGAGATTTCAGCGTCATTTGTGTGTGTATCCAAGTGTATGAGGATGGTCCCTGTGTATGAGGGTGCATATGCATGTGCCCGTGGAGGCCAAAAGTCAACTTCAAGTTGTTCCTTAGGTATCAATCGCTTAACTCTTTGAACAGGATCTTTCACCGATTCAGAGAGCCTGACTGGCTAGCCAGCCCCATGGATCTTCCTGGCTCTGTGTACCTCAGTGCTGAGGCTGCAGACATGTGCCACCACACTTGGCTTTTTCACGTGGGTTAGGAGAACTGAATTCAGGTCTTCAAATTTGCAAAGCTAACATTTTATTGGCTGAACTGGGCCCCCCACACCCTCAAAGTCATTTTACATTTGGTTTTCCATTAGAGCCTGAGTAGATACTATATAAACAGTCTGATTTTTTAAATGCAAATTGAATTGTTCTGTTTATCTATTTGAATGGTTTATACCACATCATTGAAAAAAGACATTATTAAGCCTACTATCGGAAGATCATGTTCATTGTGCGTTTCACATGACTTGTATCCAGGATACGTGCTTTGTTTGTTGTTGTTTTTCTATTGGACTTTATCATAAATATATTCCATGATATGTTTTCATAATTAATATGCAAATAGATGTATAGTTTGTAATTAATTTCAACTGGGCACAGTGAAGAACTTGAAAACCTCAGCGTGAAGGCATCTTTTTTTGGTAGAAGTTCAATGAAATCCCCCAAATGTCTTTGTTTTTTGCAATCCATAATTTGCAGATTATTAATACAATAAATCCTTGTTGTCTGCGAGAGTTGGCATCATACCCATGAACTCCTGTGCAGAGAGCTCACAAACAAACAAAAAAAAAAAAAAAAAAAAAGGAGAAAAAGAAAAACCCATGTGGTTTCAGTGTAGGCTCATTACCTGCTTCTGAAACCACAGTGTCTCGGCCTTTTATAGATGTTATAACGGCCTCTGCCGGAAGCAGCTGCAGCCATTACCCACAGGACAGGTTCAACAGGCAACCTGCATTAAAGGAGGCCTGGAGCAGCTCTTGCTTCAGGCTTCTCAGTCTCCAGCTCAAGAGAGCACTGTCAATGGTACATTTGTGCCAGGGGAAGAGGTTTGATTCTTTGCTCTTTCAGTGAGAGGTTCAGTTTGGTTAAAGAGCTGTCAAAGGCCATGTGTCACATAAAAGACAGACACAGACCTCAAAGCCAGTGCTGACATTTTGATTTATCTGCCCACATTCTCTCTCTCTCCCTCTCTCCATCTCTCTCTGTCTCTGTCTCTGTCTCTGTCTCTCTCTCTCTCTTTTTCTCCCTCCCTCCCTCCTTTAGGGGCTCTTCAGGGGATCTGGAGGAGGGACAGCAGGAAAATTTGGTGGCACCTGTTCTTGTATATCCCACCATTGAGCTTCGTGACCAGGCATAAAACTAACGCGCTGATGACTCCATTCCAGGATTCCTCCTGTCAAACTCTTCTGGGTGGTGGTGGTGGTGGTGAGAGCCATGCTAAAATCAATTCCATAAAGTAAAGTGTCTTCATCCTGAAATCATGTAACCCATGTAGCAAATTCAGTTGGATGGGTTGGAGTTAAAGAGCTGACAGTACCAAACACTGAGACAGAATCATTGGAGCTTATGGAATTAGGGTTCACCTTTCTGAGAGCGCCTCCCTGCCAAATGACAACCAATATCCCAGTGTCGCTGGAGGGAACAATGGCGCCCTGCATTTCCAGAAAGATTTAAAATCAAGATCCTAACTGCTCAACATCATTAAAAATCTCCAGGCAGTTTTCATAAGAGCAAGGGGGTGGCTGCCTGAGGTTTTGGCTGACAGTCAACCCAACTAATTACATTCTGTCTACTGTGTCCTCCTGCAGTTTCAATTGGATGTGTTATTTTATTTTATTTTTACTTCCTGTCTTAATCTGAGTGTAGAGATGCTGCGTGTTCCTGAGCAGATACTGCCGTTCTTCCTGGTAATGGAGGCTTGCAAAAGGCTCTGCAAAAAGATTTGCTTTTTCCTCACTGAAAATTTAGTTAGACCTTAAATAATTCTTGTAAATGATCCTAAGATCCTGGTACTGCTAGGCTTGCAGGTAGCAATCTATTTATAAATGCTCTTTCCTCTTACCAAAGATTGACATAAGCAGGACCCTTTAACCCTACAGTGATGATGTCTCCCTTAATGGTGTCTTGCCAATGGCCCTGGACATTCTTGTCTCTTTGCTGGGTGCAAACATTCCCATTGTTACTACTGTTGGATTGCACCAACTCACACATTTTAAGGCACACTTATGAGGAGAAAAGACACTCTCCCCTCCTCTACCCACCAGTCCATAGGTAAATTCATCTGTCTAGCTAACTATCTACCCATATTTGTAAGCCAAATAAAGAGAAAGTGGGATTTATTAAGGTCCTGATTTTTGTTGTTTGGTAGAATTAGTCTGTGAATGTCACCAGATGTGGCAAGTCGGGAAGTTGGGAAACCAGGCAAGTAATTTTTATTCCTTCCCTTACTCTTCCATTGTGGCTGCCAGCTCTATGACCTTCAACACATACTCTCACAGCATAACTAGACACACAGTAGAGAAAGTGATGGAGAGCTCAGAAATTCTAAGAACCTGCAGTTCTTACACCTTCCGCCATGTTTGAGAGAGAGAAAAAAATTGTGGATTTGCACATAAGGCATTTGAAATGAATTTATATGGAGAATTCTCCTTTTCCTTAAAAAAATTAACAGAATGTTCAAAGTTTTTGTTTTTCCTGGAGAGATGACACAGTGATTAAGAGTGCTTCAAGAGGACTGAAGTTTAGACCCTAACACCCATGTAACACGCCATGGTTTCTGTGTACGAATTACACTCACACACGAATGCATATGTGCTTATGCACGTGCACATATACTTAAATAAATGTTTTTACATATTCTTTTTAAAAATTACCTGTGGTATTTTAAAAGGCCTCTAATTCATATTTTAAAAGGGCTGTGCTATAGGCCACACAAGATCTGGACTCTATCTATACTAACTCACCCAATGCTCACTGCATGGCACCTTACCTGAAATTCTTGTTAGCTCATTTCTGTTTAGTTTCTGTTGCTGTGAAGATACTCCAGGACCACGGCAACTGTTCTTTTTTTTTCTGAGACAGGGTTTCTCTGTGTAGTTCTGGTTGTCCTGGACTTACTTTGCAGATCAGGCTGGCCTCAACCTCATAGAGATCCACCTGCCTCTGCCTCCTGAGTGCTGGGATTACAGGTGTGCACCATCATGCTTAGCTCTCAGCAACTCTTATAAAAGAAAGCATTTAACTGGGAGCTGGCTTACAGTTTTAGAGGGCTAGTCCATTATCTTCATAGTGGGGAGCGTGGTGGTATGCTGGCAGAGAAGGTGCTGGAGAGGTAACTGAGAACATTATGTCCTGACCCTCTGACAGAAGGCAGAAAGAGAGAGACATGGGACCTCAAATCCACTTGCCGTCCAACAAGGGGGCGCCTACTCCTTCTAGCCCTTGCAAAGAGTTCATCAACTGGGGACTCAGCATGTGAATATATGAGCCTATGAGGAATGTTCTTATTCAAATCACCACATTGTTGTAGAGGTGAAGAAAGAAGACATAAAAAGGGCTAGTTGCCCATAGTAGGAAAAGGAGAGAGCTGGGATCTCGCTGGGAATTCAGGAGCCTGCAGTCTTCACCTCTGAGCAGTGCTGCCTCCCCTGGGACATGTACACACTCATTACAGGTGTCACAATTTGACCACTCATTCCCATAGCAGTCAAGAGTGTAGTCCCCTCTAACCCCCTCCTGAAACGAACGTTTAAAAAGACAGAGAAATAGGATTGTCTTTTGTGTGTTAAGCTGTTGGCCTACACTTGGAAAACCAAAGCAGAAATATTCTGAATCACTTGAAAAAGGATATCTTTATTTCGTTTTCTCCGTCCACATTGATCTGGTATTTTAATCATTTCTCAGTAGTTGCATCTCCTTTGCCTTCAGGCTTTCCACATACTTAGTGCTTCCTGGGCTGAATGCCAGAAGACACCCAAGTCATGCTGGAGAAGAACTTCTCTTAAGAAAGAGGTTATCAGAAAGAATCCAATGTGCCCAGGAAGCAATAAAAGTGTATTCTTGAGTGGAATGTTACCAAAGATGTAGCTGTAAGGGAGAAGTCCATGGAACTGAATTCTGCCTGGCCAAGCACAAGGAATACATGCATTCTTGTTGGAGTATGGAGAGCTCAAGTATCTCAACTTTAAACTGGTCCATCTTTTGGACATCTATCCACAATACTTTGTTTACTTTAAGTCCACTTGATTACCTCTTGGTAATGACCAGTCTGGCCTACAGGGAAAATATGTTTTCTAGATGATGGTTTCACTTCCCATTGCATACCATTTTCTGGAGTATTTCAAGGACAAGGACCCCCAATAAGAACTGTGCCTCTGACCTTAACACTAGCTCCCATCAGTACAATTGCTCATCTCCTGAGACCTAAGCCTGAGAGTCACGGTTGGTCCCACAGCAAGGCCAGCATGTATATTTTCCCCTCTATGTACCTCTATGAAGTTTCTCTTCAGGACGTGCATCTGCTCCTTGAATGCTGCACTGAGTATCCTGTGAGCCTGCATCTGTGATAGGAAGGTGCCTGTAGAACCAATGGAGAGAGGCAAGGGGTTCTATTCTTAGTCTCTGCTCCATGCTTTTGATTGCCAAAGCTGTGCCTCTCAGTAAAGGACAAGGTAGAAATTACCTCTTAGTGTGTTTGTGTATAGATCAATCTTAGTACAAATGGGAAATTATAATATTAACCAACCAGCAAGGGGGCTTCTGTTGAGTCTGAGGATATAGGCCTGAACTGGTGACTGGGCAAGACATAAGTGTGGTGCTTGACTGAAATTCCTTTATGTCTAGTAACACAGACAATATTGCACTCAGGAAACAGACAGAAAATGAAACTGCTGGATCCAAGTTGAAGTTACCAGTGCTTCTATGCAAAGGAAATTTTGCCTCTGAACTAGAATGGCAGTGTCTACAAAATAGGGATGTTTATGAAAAAGAGTTTGCGACTGGAACTGGTGGAGTAGTACCAAGCATCCTACAATGCATGGATAGTTTTCACCACAAGGAATTGCCTGGCCCCAGAGGTAAGATGGAGTACATGCACTGCTATAGGACTCTGTTTGTAGTGGAGAAAGTCAACTCAAGAACTAAAGGGCAAGGAGAGTGGTGATGTCATCAGAGAGGACATCTTTGAAGGGTATTTGAAGACTAGAGAGACAAGCTGTGGCAAGAGCCTTGTCCTTCTTCTCACCACTAGTACTCTTGGCTGCTGTCTGCTTCGGCTTCCCTCTTGTGCAGTTACCAGGCATGTGTCAAGGCCAGATTAATATTTAAATGAATATTTATGATTTGTCAGAACCTTGTGGGTACAACACAAATCTTCAGTTATTAGTTCTTGCTCAAATGTTTCCAAGTTGGTTCTATTAAAAAAATAATAATACTGAGTCACAGGAAGATACTCTTTCCCCACCTCACACAACTGGGAGATGCTGAAACTCCACTTTTAATCCAAGGCCTGAGATTTCAACCATGGCATTATTCATCTCTTTTTTTTTTTGTTGGGGGGTATTTTACCATGCAGAGAGATTAGATCTTGTTCAAGTACTTTCTACAATGAAGTAATGAAGGTTGTCCTTGGAGAATGGCTGATTCTGTGGGCTGATCCAATGGTCAGCGGGCATGTCCAGGAAATCCCAGGGAAGTAAGCTTGTCCACCTCTCCTCTTCTAACTCTGGGGTGATTCCTCTTCAGTCCCAAGGGATGATGGGACTGGGTTTCGCTCTTCTCTGGGATACAATCTTTGATAAGAGCAAGACTCTGAGTTTAGAATCAGCTTGAAGTACAGTTGGCAGAGTTAATCTCAGACTGGTTTAAAAAAATTATGTGCTACCCTGCAATGGAATTATTCTGTTTAGTTTGTTTGTTTTTGAGGCAAGGTTTCTCTGTGTAGCCCTGGCTTTCCTGGAGTTCCCTGTGTAGATCACACAAAGTTTAAACTCAGAGATCTGCCTGCCTCTGCCTCCCTACTACTTAGGCTAAAGATGTCTGCCACCATGCCCGGTTTATGATGGAATTATTCCTAAGAAGTTACATTAAAGAGTGCTTATATGGGAATCACCACATTGCACTTTCCATTCAAATTAGAAATTCATTGTTAACCGATGCATACAGTGTATCTGTTAGAATAAAATAATGTTTTTATTCATCCACAAAAATGTCAGAAGAATCCATCCTGGTCTTGTCAATAGCAATGGTGGAGTTTCAACCTTTCAAGGTAAAAAAAAAAAAAAAAAAAAAAAAAAAAAAAAATTAATGAAAAAAAAAATCCTTTCTCCTGGGCACTATCATCTTGGGGCTAAAGTCACTGATTCTTTGGAGACCATGCTGGAGTGCTGGAATACTGGAAAATGTGTCTCCAAAGGGCTTAACCTAACTTGTCACTGAAGACAAACCTTCCACTCACCATCTAGTCCCTCTCCTTAAACTGCAGAAAACAAACGAGGATTCGCCATCACCATCCTCTTCTAACTGTGTCTTCTCAAAGGAGCACGCATCATTCTCTTTTTCCCTGTAGTGTGTTTAAAGGGATGGCAATCCCCTACCCAGGCATTTCAAAGGCAACAAATAGATAAGAGATGCTTCAAATGCGCATGTGCGCCCTACAGGCAACTTTGCAGCATCATCCCTGTTATTCAAAGGCATTTTAAAAAATCATACATTTATTTTCCTTAAGCACCAAATAGTATCAGAATGCAAAAGGGAATTCAAGGTATGGTATTCTAGTTTCTGCCTTCAGGCAGTTTACAAAAAGTAGTCAGAGCATAAATATGCCCTTGTGAGTGATGCATCCAAGGGGAGAAGCCCCAGAGTTCAGGTGAGGACACATTTATACCTGCTTTGCAAACAGCTTTGTCTTCCCAAGGAGGAGTATATATTTGAAACAGTGAGGCTAAGCAGATGAGGGAGAAACTAAAAAGATTGAGGAGGGGGGGGGAGGAGCAGGGGTGGGAATAGGGAAGGCACATGACAGTGCAGTCAAGGAAAATGAGGTATGGCCAAGAAAGACCCCAAAGCAAGACAGTTATGACTCAAGTACCACAGGGTGGCATACCGGCTGCCTCGCCTTCATGTTCTCAGTCCTCACCAAAGCACAGTGAGATAGGTTCCATGAGGGACACCATTTACAGTATAGGTCACTAAGGTCAACTGCCTACAGTGACATGATCTTAAGAACTGCCAAGTCCAAAACCTCAACTCTCAGGGTCCTCTGTTTTTTCCAGTTACAAATGAGTCTTTACTGCTTTGATATTTTTAGGAATGTGTGTGTGTGTGTATGTATGTGTGTGTGTGTGTGTGTGTGTGTGTGTGTGTGTGTGTGTGTGTGTGAGAGAGAGATGGGGGGGAAGAGGGAGAGAGAGAGAGAGAGATTGCACGGAAGACAATGAGGAATTACATCTTCATCTAGAGACAGAAACCAAAGGTCCTGTCCTATCAAACCCAGATATAATGGCCGATCAATTATATCCAAATGTGATTTTCAAAATTAAACACTAAAAAGTCTATTTTATAATCTTGTTTCCACAAAAAATTTTAGTCTCTGTGAGAAAAACTCAATCTGCTTAGCTGAGAATCTTTTTCAGCTCAATCTTTTGAACCCCTCTCAGTTGCACATGTCTGTAATTCCAGAATTTGCACTCCAGGAGGCAGAGGCAGATGGATCTCTATGAGTTCAAGCCTAGCTACACAGAGAAAGCCTATCTCAAAAAAAAAAAAAAAAAAAAAAAAAAAGAATGAATGAAGAAAGAAAAGAAAAGAAAGCTTCAGTGTTTGAAGAGCTTCCAGCTCATGAAGCTGGACCTCTCCTGGGGGAAGTACTTTGATAACCTCACTTCCTTCTTCCTCCCACCTCTCTTCTTCCATCTTTCTCCCTCTTTCTCTTCCCTCCCCCTCTCCCCTCCCTCTTTCTCCCTCCCTCTTACTCCCTACTTGTTTGCATATTCTTATCCATCATCAATGCATACACCCTACAAGCTGGATTATTGGGCTATAATTGACACCTGTTTTTAGCCTCCTTAACATGAGTCTTCTTTTTGAATTGAGTCAACCCAATCCGTAGGGAACACAGGCTTCCTTTTCTGAATTCTTTAGAACTTATGTGGTTTCCTTCCACAAAACACTTATTTTCCCTACCTTTTTGCTTGGTTAAAAAAAAAAATTGTGCGATGCTAAGAATCAACTGTGGATAGCTGCATAAGACACAAGACCAAGCTTTTCAGCATTCCATCAGAAGGAGTTGAGAGGAGTCACGTGGCCCCATCCTCCTTGAGGAGTTATTGCAGTCCACAGTTGTCAGAGGAGGGGTGTCATTTTCTTTCATAGTGTAGCCTGAGGCTCAGTAAACAAGCCCTATCAGTGTTTATACAGACAATCCTATTAGACACAGAGATTTAAAAAAATAAAATAAAAGAGAAGGCCTGACTGGGCAGTAGGATGGGTCAGCAGGTGTGGGACACGAGTGGACAATGGGGGAAATGGGCTTACAATACATTGTGTGTGTATGAATTTGTCAAAAGTCAAAAACACTAAATTCAACCACATATCTTTTTATTAATAATAAAATTGTGTAATATAATTTAAGTTATTTATAAAAAGAAAAAGCAGAGGCTGGAGAGATGGCTCAATGGTTAAGAACACTGGCTGCTATTACAGAGGATCTAGGTTCAATTCCTAGCACCCATGTGGCAGCTCACAAGTGTCTGCAAGTCCAATTCCAGGGGATCTGGGCTCTCTTCTGACTTCCAAGGGTATCAGGCACGCATGTGGTACACATACATACATGTAGATGAAACACTCATACATGCAAAGCAATAACAAATAAATCTAAAAAGAGAAAGAAAGCAGAGGCCAGGCTTTTAATTTTGTCTCTCTCAAGACAAGGCCTCTCTTACACTGAGTGTGAATAATATTTAAATAAGAATGAAACTTACTGGTGCATAGAGAGGTGACAAGGGTAGGCTTAGGGCCCACAGGGATATGTGGGCATTGTCTTAGTATTCATATGGGGAGCTGAATCTTCACCTAACTGTAAACTGATGGGATCTGTTACAGTGACACACTGAGGAGATGTCACAAAGAGCCTCAGTGCAGGAAGCACAGCCAGTCCTCCGAAGACTGAACTGGGACCTGGAGAGCCATCAGGAGCTAAAGCAGCTACCCTTCCAGTCTTGCTTTTCTCTCCAGGGCCACATGATCCACCATCTGCTCCCCTCTCTTGCTACCCTTGCCAGGCGCTCTCTGAACCCATCTCTCATGGGCCAGGAATCACCATCACCTTTAGTCTCTTGTCTCATAGTTGGGCTTTTCTTTTTTTTAAACAAAAGAGAAATTCTAAATGGTACAAGTCATGGATCAGGTGTCTGGCCCTGGTCCCATAAACTATTTCCAAGGCGTGCTTAAAATCTCATGGTGAAATAGGACAGGAAGCCAATAGTTCAGCGATGCAGGGAGCTTGCCTGGGAACAGTTCTAAAGACAACAATATATACATATATATTGTAGTAAATCATATTAATTACATTGTGTGTGTGGCTGTGTCTGTGTGAGCATGTGTGGGACTGTGGTTGTGTGCGTGTGTGACTGTGAGTGTGCATGTGTGTGTAAGAGTATGTGTGTGGAGTGTGTATGGGTGTGAGTGTGTGTACGTGAGTGTGTTTGTGAGTGTACATCTGTTAGCGTCGGCATGAACAAAGGACAAGACAATACTTCAAGCATTGGCTCCTATAGTTCATGCTGAAGAAAAATGAGTTTGTCTTCCAGTGGTAAAATAAGAGCAAGATAGACTTGTTGGAGACTTGTAAGGACAAGGAGATGAAAATAGACGGGATGCAGAATTCAATAAAAAAGCACACACGTTGAAAGTGTTACTTAGGAGAGAATCTACTGACATCTATACACAGGGTGGGCAGAATCTGGAAACGAAGAAGGATAAGGAGCCCATTTAGAGTTTGGATTTTATAATCTTCTGTTCATGATCCAAGCCAGACCACAAAAGTTTAAAGAGTGTGGGCTAAGTGGCCCTCACTCAGAACACAGCATTTTGTTGGAGATATTTAGAGATTAAAAGCAGAAGTAGCAAGTCTGCTGTGTAATATTTACCGATTTGAGCAGCTCTACACCACAGACATCTCACACATAAATTTAACTATTATTGTGTTGCCCTTTTCCAAAAAAAGGGTAAAGTAGATTTGTAGGAGCGCTTAACACATGTAAATCCCCCGCCTCTTTAAACCAAAGCGCATTGTATTAAAGAGCCACATAAATTTTACAAGTATTCTGTCCTTTTGAGAGCACAGCGCTGTTTTCTTTCTTGCAGCACAATTAAAGTGATGCCTCTTTGCAAGCTAGTTTGGTGAGCTGTGATTGAAGATATCTAACAGAAGATAGTGTTTTATGTCCCGAGGATATAACAAAATGCAGAGGTTCCAGGCCCAAGCACTTTTAGAGCTCTGTCAGCTAACTGTTTCATTGGTCACTGCAGCCTTCTTTGAACTTTATTCACTTATTGTGTTTTCTCCTTCTCTTAAGAGTGGCTTAAAAAATGATTCAAAGCAGGATTTCGTTAAACAGTGAATAGTCAGGGAAATCCATTGGTGCTTACAAAAGAATGTTTACACCAATAACAATGGCATCTCAAAGGTTGTATTTTTCCACTGCTGACGAACACCCCAGGCAGAGATGTCTGAGTTTTGCTAGTCTGTTCCTAATGTGTTTACTCAAACTTAGTCCTTAAGGAAAGAAGGATTTTTACTTAAAATTAAAAGTGATCCACATGCACAGATTCTTTTTTCATTTTTGTATGTAGGATACTAAAATGTATTTTGTGCCAGAAGTTAATGACACTTATTTCAATCAGTATTTTGAACACTGCCTTGACCCTGTAAGTTCAGCCAGAAGAGGGACACAGTGCTTAGAAGACAGAACATCTTCCCAAGACCATACTATTGAGGCTCTATCAATAGTCTTTAAACAACCACCAGAAGAAACTAGGACATCCAGAACACTATGTTCTTACTGGGCAAGTGACATATGTCACTTTGAGGTCACAGATGGATGTATTCAGAATGAGGATGTTTCGGTGCTCTTTCCTTATTGTCTGTCCCCACTTTTTTTTTTTTTTTGTTTTGTTTTTTAAAGAGAACTTGTTGCTTTAATAGAAGATCTGAGTTTAATTCCCATCACATACATGCCATCCCACAGCTGCCTGTAAGTCCAGCTCTCAGAGGGTTGACACCCTCTTCTGGCCTCTGTGACTACCAGTCACTCACATAGTGCATAGACATACACGTAGGCAAAACACTGACCCACATCAAAGAAAAGAAAACAGATGCATTAAATTATTGCATTGTTTTTACACACTTACCCAGGTGTTTGCTTTGTGCATACCACCCTTTTCTATAGTGCCACAGCCTCCCTTTCGAAACTTACTAACACCTCGTAAGCTCGAAAAGGAGCCAAGTCAAAAGCTTGCTCTATTAGTTGTTCTTCTCATCGACAGAACCGACTTCATGGAAGGACTCATCTGGGATCATGGCTTACAAGAGAATATATTCCATCGTGATGGGAAGGCACAGTAGCAGAAGGTTAGGTGACTGCCTTGCATCTGCAGTCAGAATCAGAAGCAAATGAATCCTGACACATGTCTGCCTTTCTTTCCCACCCCTTTTATTCAGACTGGGAATCCAGGTCGTGATATGGTACCCTACAAAGTCAGGGTATGTCTTCTATTGCCAGCTAAACCTCTGAAAATGCCTTCACAGACATACCCATAGATAATGCTAAGTCCAGTCAAGCTGTCAATAAAAACTAGCAATCACAAGTGCATCCTTTATCAACTTGACTACCAAATATATTAGTTTCAATTCGTCATTCTTTTTATCCATGATCTTCAGAGGCTCACGTCAATCTCATAATACAAAAATGCATTTAACCCCACTGTAAGGATATCTAAAGCCTTTAAGGTCATAAGATTATTTTCGTTTAATGTTGTTCAAGTGCTCAAAGCCTCTTTTAACACTAAAGGAATTATCTTAACTGTGATCTCCTATAAAATAAAATAAAAACTAGCAAACCATAAACTTTGAAGGTCACAAAATAAAATTTCCATTCTATATGGGCAAAATAATGGCAAACCAAGGAAAAACTAGGCCAAAACAAGACAGAAACCCAATAAGACAAAACAAATTACAAAGCTCCATGTCTGGCATCTGTGGCACTTGGAATCATCTAGGCTTCACCAGCCTTGGGTCACACCATCTCTTCACTTCTCCGGAATCAAAGTTAGTCTCTCTTTTGGCCTACATATACCCAGTGTTGAAATCTCCAACATCTGAAATCACCACTGAAGCTTTCCTTTCTCCTTCATGGATTTGTGATACATAGTTTCACATACAATGAACTTTCAAGCCTGAACTGTGGAGAATCCAACCCTGCCCCTCATAGCCTGGCTTCAGTAGCCTTCTGGAATCTTGCTTCAAGCCTCTATCACCTTTTCTTTTTTCGTGTTAATCTTGAAATTGTCATATCTTTCTGCTCTACATACTATTTTCTCACTGTAAGCCTCAGTAGGAAGAATGAGCAATAACAACTCCATAGGCCGAATGTCATTCTGTCTTGAAATTTCTTCTGCCAAACAATGTAGTTCATTACTTCTGACTTTAACCTCACTCATATTATGAGGCCATTGAGAGAATGCAGTTAGGTTCCTTGCCAGAGAGTTACATGAATGGCCTCTCCCGCATAAAGCCTGAGCTGCCCATCAGCTACAAATATGTAGGGGGCCTAGGTCCAGCCCATGCAAGGTCCTTGGTTGGTACTTCAGACTCCACAAGCCCCTCCTGGGCCCTAGTTAGTTGGCTCTGTTGGTCTTCTTGGGAAGCTCTTATCACCACTAGGTCCTTATGTCCCTCCCTCCACATTCCTATCTCCCACATTCCCACTAGAATGTCCTATTGATCCATGTTAACAACCCTTGATCACTCCTGTATCTTCAATGTCCAATCTCTTCTACTTTTTTCCTTGTAGTTACAAAGCCTGTGAGCCACATAGGCAGGTTGTCAAGGAAACATCGCAAGTTCTTGGTTCTAATTTTCTCTGTTTGTTACTTTTCTTGTTGATGTGACAAAACACCTGAAAAAGTAAATGCAAATGAATAGGGAGCTATTCGGCTCCTGACTTAAGAGAGGATATGGTTCTTTGTGGCAGGAAGATATGACTTCAGGAGTGGAAGGCAGTTGGTCTCATCATGTCCACAAACATGAACCAGGGAGTGATAAAGGCTGATGCTCATCTGAGTTTGTCCTCTTGCCTCTTTTCATCTCAGTTAAACCTCATCACAGACATATTCAGGGGGTGTGTCTCCTAAGCAATTCTGAATTCAGTCACATTGATAATGACAACGAATCATTCCACTTGCTAAGAACCCCCATATTAGCATCTGTGTATTTGACATTGTTCTCAGTTCAGTTTTTTGGGGGTTCTCTTCCTATCTTTCCTGATATTTTTTCTTCAAGGACTAATATATGTCTATTTTCTACCTATGCCATTATCTCTCCTTCTTTGAACTCTTTACAGGAGGATTAATGGAAATAGACATTCAGCCTATGTGCACCCTAATGGAGTCCCTGCCATGGCAGTTGACGCAAAGGCCCACACTCCTTGCTGGGATCCATAAGCAGGCCTATCTGTACAGAGAAAGTTGCCAAATGAACACCGACCATCTTCCTCTGGAAGACCTAGGTCACGAAGTTCAAACAAGGTCTCTATGTGGTTATGATTAGGTGCTATTCTTCAGGCTTAAATTAGCTTTCAACAGCCACTTGAGTTTGACAAGAATTCATTCTAGATTTTAGCAAAAGCAGAAAAGGAGAAGAAAAACTCCATTAAAGATCCCTGCTCAGGCAGTGGGCAGAGGCCAGTTGAGTGGAAGATAGCCCTCTGAACTCTGCCCTTGATTGACTGGCCAACCCTCAACATTTTCAGGAAAAGGGTGAAAGGAAGAAAATGTATTTGACAGTTTAAATCAGATAATTTTTAAAAGGTATGTTGAATATAAACTTCCAGATTTCGTCCATCTGTTTAAACTTAAGTAGGAGAGTGTCAGTCTCAAACTGCCCAGGCTACGTGATGAATATGCTTTTGAGATGAATGCATTCAGAGGGTTCTTTTTATGAAATGTGCACAAAGATGTATACTGTGGTGGTGGGGTTGGCCTTGCAAAACATCTGGCCACAACATGGGCCTCATTAAGTTACACCTGTAAGTGCAGGCTCATTTTTTATACCAGTAATATTAATAATAAAGGGCTCATTGAGTACGATTATTAATGGTGCCAGGTGGAGGATGTGGTATTACTTACAGCCTGGTAGGAGATTGGTTAATGTCTCCTCCCGCCAACATTTCTGGCTTCATATTTATACAGAGAATACTCCAGATGATGACTGGCAACGTTTTCCATTGAGAAAGTGAATCCCTCCTCTTTGCCATCAGCAAGAAAATTTGTAACAGTTAGTGGAGAATTTGAATAAGTCTGTTTCCTAATTTTGAACTTACATTCTTTCTGAGGAGCAGGTAAAGTATTTACCAATCAATTCAAGAAAATTTTGAAAAAACTCAGCCTCACAATTCTCCTGTCTTACATTCCACTTTGATTGTCATTTGTCAGTGCTAGCCATTTCCCATCAGTTCTTATTTGGGGGCACATTTATCTCTGCTTTTCCCTTTGTGGTCACAAACTGCAAATTGGAAGGAGACAGGAAAAAAGAAAAAAGAAGAAGAAGAAATCTAAAACCTCCCCTTCCTTCTGTGGAATGTTTTCTCCTGCTGTTTTACTATGCACGACTTGTAACAGAAGGAAATAGATGCTCAAAGTAGGGCACTTTTTAATGTGCACTACTACAGGTGTTAGCGAGTCTGGTAAATTCAAAGTATTGTTTGATTTGGCAACCAGATCCCCAGACTTAGAATATCAAGTCATGCTTTAGCTTCAGATTACATGCAAGTAGAATAAAAATTTAAATTTAACAAGGCAATTGTTGAACGTTAGTTAAATTGCTTTTGAGTAATAAAAACCCAACTGATTGTTAAGAGCAAGCTTATAAAATGCATAATAGAAAAAATGTCTTTTATGTATCTTTAGTCATTCATAAATACACACACATAAACTTGCACAAACAGCAAACTGGTAAGTGCTTTAAGATCTATTTGTATCACTCTTGACAGGTTAAAAGTGAGTTTTCACATACACCGACAGCTCTGTAAAGTAGGTGGCATTGTGCAGAAACAAAAACTAGAGTTCAAAGCGATTATTCCAGGATACGCAGTTAGTGAGTGGCCTCTCCAGAACAGCAACCTGCCCCAATGGAGTCTAAACTTTCATGCTTTTTTCCACTCCACCATCTGTTTTTCCTTTCTCAGCCAATTAAATCCCCTCAAGAAAATCCTACAAGCCAGCAGTGTCTTCCAGTGCTACCTCATTTCGGTATAAAGACATAATTTGGATGATTCTCACCGAGTTAATGAAGAGTAGGGAACGAGAGCCTCAAAGAAGGTATAGTGTATAATTTTGTTTCTGTGATGTCCGTTAACACCAGTCAGAACTAATCTAAGGTGACAGATGTCAGCACTGTGGCTAGCACAGGGCATTGGCTGAGAATGTGGGGGAACTTTCTGAGGTGTGGGAATGTTCCGAATCTTAAACTGAGTAGCAAAGGCACAGGCTTATTCACTTGAAAGCTGAGATGGCACATGAAATTTGGGGAGCTAACTGTACCGTACCATATGCCAGTACGTAATTAACTTGGCTGCTTGTAGGTATGGTTTGGTGGAAGAGCACTTGCCTGGCATGTAGAAATGTCCCTAATGCAGCGGTTCTCAACCTTCCTGATGCTGCGACCCACACGTTGTGGTGACAGCTAACCATACAATTATTCCGTTGCTGCTTCATAACTGTAATTTTGCTACTCTTATGAATCATAATGAAAGCATCTGATATGCAACCTTTCTGATGTGTGACCCACAGGGGGTCACAACCCACGGCTTGAGAACCACTGTTCTAATGTCTTAAGGGGAAAGAATTATACCAATTTCTAGATCCCTATAGTGTTTTTCTTCCCATTATCTATTTTAATAGTGCCCAGCTAGTTCTTCTATCATATATGGCAGCATTTTATTGCTGTCTGCATTCCTGACTGACTCTTTCTAAGGGCAGAAGGCCTTTATTCCTTTTGTTGATGTTTTCAGCAGGTATTTGCTGTGACACCAAGCACAAGGTACTTACTCAATTATTGTCAGCCAAATCGCTGGAAAGCAGAAAACACAGTGAATGAATGAATGAATGAATGAATGAGCCCATTGGCCTTCAACTTGCTATTTTATAGCTCAGGCTTAAGATGCAGGCTGTAGCTCCCTGTTTTATGATAGGAAATGGTTTTATAGATGGGGCTTTTCATGCAACAGCTCTCAAAAGCTCCTGTCACCACACTCTCTAGCATGCCACCGACAACTGAAAGAGAGAAAAGTGCCCCCCCGGAGAAAGCATGTGACTACTTCTGCTGTTGTATCTGTTGGTCTTTTTACCACACAGACTGCCCTGCTCATATCCAAGAGAGAACCTCAACTCCAAGCTTTCTGCATTTCTTCCTAGGTCCTAGGCCTTTCATTAATCCTGCCTTGAGTTCTGCCATCACAGAAAGACATCCTATCCAAGCCCAAACCAGACCCTGATAGCTTATACTGTTAAGTTCATGAGTTTTGGCCTGCCAGCCTTTCTTGTTTCTCTGAGGGCTACACTGGAATTATCAACGGCGACACTGCGATCTGAAGACTTCACCTCTTGAATGTTTGGAGGCTCTCCTTCAGTTTCTGCTAGTCTGTTAAGTTCCTCTATCTAGAGAGACTGGCCCTTGGCATAACAGGGAAGAACGTATCATTTCTTCTGAGGGCATGCTTTGCTTTCTCTAAGTATTCTATGGTTTCTATTCCAGACTGAATTAAATGAATAAATGAACCCAAGCAACTTCAGGAACACCTCTGGGCTAGGCGAAGCTCTAGTGAGAGAAAAAGGGAGCGTTAAAAAAAAAAAAAAAAAAAAAAAAAAGATTTATTTATTTATTTACTTATTTATTATGTGTACAGTGTTCTGCCTGCATGCACACCCGCAGGCCAGAAGAGGGCATCACATGACATTATAGATGGTTGTGAACCACCATGTTGTTGCTGGGAATTGAACTCAGGACCTTTGGAAGAGCAGGTGGTGCTCTTAACCACTGAGCCATCTATCTCTCCAGCCCAAAGGCAGCATTTAAAACACTGTTCAAGTCTGGTTAGTCAACCTTTTGATTCCTTTCATGCCTGGAACTTATTGATCTCTTAAAGGAAAACTGTCCCGTGTCGGTGTCATTGATGATATGGCACACGGGGCCTGTTGCTACTGGGGAACACACAAGAAAGCTACGTACAACTCTTCAGGTCACTGGCCGAATAAATGCAACTAAGTATTTATTCACATAGTTGCTTGGATGTCATATATATTCACATTTTACAGATTTTGTGATTTTTCTTCTCCAGGAAGAAATACCAGGCGGTGAGGTATGGAGTGCCCAAAGGCTACCAGGAAAACCCTGTAGATGATGGGGGTTCAAGAATCAGGGAGAAAATATAACTGCTTTTTTTTTTTTTAAACAAAACAGAATTTTTATTGAAAAAAAATCCTTAGGATTTGCTAAACAAACACATCAAGAAAAAAATAGTGGATATAAATTATATTTTTGATAAGCAAAGTTAAAAAGGAATTTTCTTTGGATGAAAAGAAATTTTATAGGACAAAATAAGATTTTTGTTCCAACATAAATGATTTTCCAAAAAGGAAATAGACAAATCACCAAAAAATACAGAAGAATGTTAAATTACATTTCTAAAAATTTTTCTTTTTCTACATATACACTTATATTATGACACACAAATAAAATAAACTACCTACAGCAAGAAGAACCACGAAACAATCTGATAACTGCTTTTTTTTTATCTCCATAGTTTGTGAGTTTTGATGGCCTAGTGGGGTAGCTTCAATGAAGATGGAGAAGTCAAGGAAGCGACAGGTGATGGTGGCTTGGTATGGGAAAAGAAGAACATTCTCCAAGTGTAAATGCCCTGGTTACACATAATGCTGAGCCGTACTTGCTTTCTCCTCACATTTGGACTTTTAGATACTATGTACAAGTGTGCGCCAGCATGTGAGTATGTGCACGTGGAAACACAGATGTCCACAGAGTCCAGCAGAGGGTTTTGGATCCCCTGCATGTGGTGGGAAGTCACTCCTCATGGATGCTATGAGTGGGCCTCCATTCTCTGTAAGAATAGAATATACTCTTAAGCCCTGAGCTATCTCTCTAGTCTCATTGTCCTCTGTAAAGAAACGCTTAATATTTGCTCTATGTCCCTGAGAGGGGCACCCATAGAAAGCCAAAGACACGTTGTATCCCCAAGAAGTTCAGGGTCTTGCATCAGTGTGGACTTCCTATGCTCGTGTCTTCCTGAAAGACATGTCTCTCCTCTCTAAGCCTCAGCTTTCTCCATTAGTGTAATTGGAATAACAGCCTCAGTCACCACTAACTGCTTTAAATATTAGTCAAGAACTTGCGTAAATAAAAAACTCCAATAAGTAGAAAAACTCATTACATGGTCCAACATCTAAGTGACTCTCCTGCTTCTTGCTGTCTGCTCACCATTCATGGAGACTCTTGAGGCTCCTATGAGGATGCATCTTGACCTCGAAGTGACTTCACTGGCCTATGTGCTATAGTGTGCATGCTGGAAGAAGTGAGCACCAGAGATATAAGTAATGAAATTAAAGGCTTATTATGCCATCTACTTTGAGAGGGTGCCAAAGAGTGTTCTTGCTGATCATTGGCTATAGATCCATTTCTTGGACACAGAGGTATTTAGTTACTCTAGATGATTCTTGTACATGAATGGCAAATAATTCTTAAATTAGGACTTGATATCTTCACAGCTTATGACAGTAGGAGGATTGATTGGATTTATCTTGCATTACAACTTGATAGCTAAAGAGAAATAGGTATCAAAGAGTTGCTTTTTAAGTGTTTGGTGAAGTAAAGAGTAATATTTGAAGTGTTACTCTTGTTAGGATTTAAAAATGAGATGGCATGGCACATAATAGATATGATGTGGAGAGATTTAGTTGAGGGAAGGGAAAAGGAGAGGAGCTAAGACTTGAGTGAGCCATGAGGCGGTGGGGGGAGAGACAGAAAGACAGAAAAACAGAGAGGCGGGGAGGGCACCCTTAGAGAAAATGCTAGAGTTAAATACAAGAGTAAGAGAGAAAGGAAGAGACAGACAAAGGGGCAGGCTGGCTCTTTTATAGTCTGGCACACACCTGGGGGGCAGGTGATGATGTCAGAGGTTGCTATGCAACCTAGAGGCAGGCCACTTGCCAACAACTCTGTCTCAAACACCGAGAGAAGGAGTGTATGCAGCCCCCTTTCTCTGTGCTCTTACATGCTTATCTTGACACGAAACATGGCTTGCTTGTTCTAATGGCTAAAAACTGCCTTTAAGAATAGCTACACCAATTGTGAAGACAAGAGGTGCTTTGAAAATGTTGAACTTAGAATAAGAAGGTCACTTAGGGGCCTCCCTTTCTCTGAGAAGAAGGAGAGAGGAAATGGGAGGGAAGGGGGAGTGAGGGTGGGACTGGGAGGAGAAGAGAGATAGGGCTAGGATCAGCTGTAAAGTGATTAAATACATACATACATACATACATACATACATACATACATACATACATACATGGAAAAAAGGTGATTTGAAGCTACATTGTTGTCAAAGTATCAAGTTCTTTGTACCAACCATCCCTCAGTAGCCTAGGCTAGTGACACTGATTTTAAATGAAGAAGCAGCCATATCCCACCAACTTCCACTCCTTTGCTCTTCATTGGTTGTCGCAGAGGGGACAACAAACCTTTAGGTGGTTAGCACATAAGCCAGACATGTGAATCTGAGAGCACACAGATCTCTGAAGGGAAAAGAGTAGGAGCTGAAAGGCACTGAGGTAAATATGGTGGGAGTCGAGTGGGTGTATGACATCTCAGACACTGAATGTCTTAAATACAGAACTGGCCCAGAAACTGAGAAAGGATGACACCTACACCCTGAAGGAGGCTACTTATGGCTGGAGACCTGCATTTTCCCTTAACAAACACAGGACAAAGATGAACAGGGAGTGGAAGAAGTGCACCCATTTCTAGATAAACTGAAAGAACACTGGGGAGAAACTGCAGGATGCTTTGTAAGAACAGAGATTACTTCCTTCTTTTAGCTACATGTTCTAAAAGTCAGGGGGTGGAAGCAAAGGGAAGGAACATTTATTATGTGCCAACTCTGCGCCAGACATCCTGCTTGCACTTTTAACTTCACCTCATCTAAACTCCATAGGCGCCATTGGGTTTATAAACCCAGAAGCCACATTCTGTAGAGGTGAAACCACCTAAGGTCACAGGTGAGGCAAGCAGGCTGGGCCAGGTGGGCTGACAGCAAAGTGTGTTCCCACACGGTCACGCGCTGGATGTGATGTCCCTGATATTTCTATGGGGGTTCACAACAGATGCTTTGACATGTTGTCCCTGAGATTTTCAGGGACTAGAAAGGGCAAAGCAGACATTCATAAATGCAAATGATTTAAGCAGATAAACTGAACGTACTTTTTGTGAAAGCCAATTAAAACTCTAAATAGCAACCACTTTCTGAACAATTACTTAAAAGTAACAATTTCAATGTTAGTTATTCAGGCAAGTTGATCATAGAAATCGAAGTTCCTAAGTCTGGCACTGTTCTCATAGCTTCCAGATACCCCCAAGTGCAGAAATAACATAACTAGGTTTCAGAGACCTCTTCAGGCACAAACCATACTGACACCTCCTATCTAGCATGTAGCCTATATCTTAAAATAGGATCTGGTTTAGGGTGGGGGCTGTATACCACAGTTATTAGAGTTAAAATATTTTAACATATTCCCGAGAAAATGAGCTACATCCTTTAAAAAAAAAATACCTCCAGCTTCTTTCAGTATCATCTTTGAGCACATCTTGAGGCTCCCAAGGGTGGCAGATACTGAAAGGAGAAGATGAGAATAAAAAGCTGTTTGGAAAGAGAACCAATGTGTGGTTACTGAGTTGGGTGTGTGTGTGTAAAAAAATCTTTGAAGGTCAGTGTATGTGATGTGTATATGCTAGAAACGCTTCCTCCCTGGTACCTGTTCAATACTTTATATTACTGTGAACACAGGATACAATGAAACCCGTGAGGATGTCATAGGTGTGAGAACCTCTAGCCAGTTCCGTGGTAGCTCATGCCTTTTGTATGGAGTTGAAGATATGGAGAACACCATGGAAAAGGCTCTTCCCACTGAAAACTCTTCTCTGCAGCTCAAAGCCGTGAGGTCTTCCCCAAAATATTCTGCAGAAGTAGACCGGACCTCATCAAGGTCAAGCCTATGGCAGCATCTGTGTAGTATATTCTGCCATGATATTAAATTATAATAGCTCTGCATTCCTAACACATGAGACAGACTTTCCCAGTATAAGAAGATAAAATCTGCTCCCAAAGTAGAAGGGGAGGAAGACGCAAGATGCTATGTGTGAAGGTGCCCATATTTATCATTCAAACTATATTAGCCACTATAAAGACAATGCTGATGAGGAGGAGGGGGTCTTAACGCCAGGATGAGCAGGCACCTTGCAGGGCTTGACTATAAATGTTCATTCATTGCATCAGATCACTCCCTGTGAACAGATGATGGGGTGAGAAAGGCAAGCACATTAATTCTCTTTTGACAGAGGAGAAAACACATACAGAAAATGATTAGGCAATTTGCCTGAGGCTGTAGAGCTAGAGGCCAGATTGATGAGAAGATGGGTCTTCAAACTCTTAGTCTGGTCTTTTCCATCATGTCACCGACACACATGGAGACGCATACACAACAGCAGCTACAACAGAAGAATCCACAATATACTGTGACCACTAGGCAGGGTGGTTTCTCCAAACACTTTCAGTCTTGCGCGATCGAACAAATACACTCTACAGACAGACAAGGGTAGGATCAGGTGTCTAATTAGAGCTTTGCCCCATAAGCTGCAGCTACCTGGCTAGGAAATAAGAGCTTCTCTACCACAAATAACCTACGAAGCCAGCCTGCTTGCTGTAAGTCAGGAAGACACGCAACCACTAGCCACAGGGCCTCTAATCTCTACTTAGCCAGGCCACCAACAGCATCCCTAGGCCAACAGTATCCCGCCAGGCCACACCTGAAGCTCCCCATTTCCCCACTTTGAAGCCTCCTCTTCCTCCCTTTTGCCCGTGAGATGTGGAACAATGACAACAACAACAACAATGACAACGACAACCACAACAACAACAACAACAAGACTGACTCCCTTGCTGCAGCTTTCTGGAGAGCACTTGCCTTTG
The DNA here is from genome assembly GCF_903995435.1 of Acomys russatus. NCBI lineage: Eukaryota > Metazoa > Chordata > Mammalia > Rodentia > Muridae > Acomys > Acomys russatus. Next base: position 55,190,010 of record NC_067156.1, on the reverse strand, counting down.
CTCTGCACTCGGTTTTTTTCCTCGTCCATTTTGTGAGATCCCTCAGTCCATGTGCCCTGAGAGAAGCACAGGTGATTGGGAAGACAGATGTGTATCATGGGGGAAGAAATGGAGCGGTGCTTCTCCTTAGGTAAGACGTAGCAAACGCAAGAACCTTCCCTTAAATCACAGGTCACTGGATGCCCACCTGACACTCTACTAAGTTCTGCTACCTCTAGGGTCAGCTTTTAAGATGTAGGGAGGCTGGGAGCAGGATGAAAATCCAGGACAAGTGGTGATTCTAGCAGGGATGCGCTGTGGTTTCGTTCATGGCTTCATCAAATAGGACGCAAAGAAAAAGAAAAGTCCCTTCCCTCCCCTTTCCCTGACCACAGGGTCTCCTGTGCATTGCTGTCCCTTAAAGGACCTCAAGCCAAAGCCGGACCTCCTTTCCCTTACTAATGTTTAGGATCAGAGTGATGCTTTTCTCTCTTAAAATGACAACTCAGCCAACAAACAAACAGAAAACAAAAGGCAATATCCTAAGGCCCTCTTTCTGAGTGAGTCCCTCAATACGCTCACCTCCTTACTTACCATGGCTTACTTTCCTTCTTCCATTTTAATATCTTAGGCGGGGAGGAAACCCAAATAACCAATAACGGTTTACAGCTTCAGTGCAGAGCCGTAAAGCTGTTTTCCTATGAATATAGATTATTACATTTTTTCACAAAGCGAGTAAACAGATGCATAAAAATGCATTATTTCACAAGCATAGGAAAACCTGAGATAAGTGTAGTGGTTTTAATTTGTTTTTATGATTACTTGTAATTAATTAGCATCAAAAGTAAATTATCAACATCAAAATTGTACTATCAGATGTGAGTAGGGTACTCCAGGAGTGACTGGCAGGTTTATCTTTATACTGAGGTAGGAAATGGATGGTCTTACCTTTCCTTTCCCTTTCCTTCTTTCTTTCTTTCTTTCTTTCTTTCTTTCTTTCTTTCTTTCTTTCTTTCTTTCTTTCTTTCTTTCTTTCTTTCTTCTTTCTTTCTTCTTTCTTTCTTTTCTTTTTCTTTCTTTCTTTCTTTTCCTTTCTTTTCTTTCTTTCTTTCTTTTTTTTTTCCCTTTCCTTTCTTTCTTTCTTTCTTTCTTTCTTTCTTTCTTTCTTCCTCTTCCTCCTCTTCTTCTTTTTTTTAAATGATGCTTAAATGAAAGTGTCAAAAACCAGGACAGCTCAAAGGAAGGCATTTAAAACAGAGTGGTAGGAAATTCCTGTTTGCATTTCCTGTTTGCTGTTTGCTGAGTGACAAATGGTGGTAAGGGGTAAAAAGCACTGTGCAAGGAGAAGTCATATAGCTTGATTGCACTGGGGCAAAAATGAAAACAACCTTGGAAAAGAATGAAAAATAAAGTCAGGAGCGGTGGCACATGCTTGCCTGCCATCCTCCCACCCTGAGGAGACTGAGGCAGGAAGAGTGAGAGCTCCAGTGTAGCCTGGGATATGTAGTGGGATCACATCTCAAAACTAACAATAGAAATAACAAGAATTATTAGTTATTCTAAAATTACGGTGGTTCATGCACTCGCCCCAATCCCTACGAAAGAGAAAGATTTTGACAAGTGTTGTCATTTTTTTTAAACTGACATTTATTTATCACCATTCCCCTGTCCCAAGATTAAAGATGTGAGTGTTTGCTGTTGTTTTGGTCAATTTCTAAAGAACCAGTCTGTTCAATCGAGTGTCTCCCCTGACTTCTGTCTGTTTTCTCTGACATTTACCGCAGGCTCACCCTGTGGTGAGCTGTCCTTTGTAGAAAGTGCCAGCAACAAAGAAAATGGATATTTAGTAAGCAAACAGACTTTTATCTGAGAAGAATTTGTGTGGAGATTTAGAAAACTCAGGCACGTCTATTTTATTAACAAGAATGTACTTGAACCAAGAACTCAATATCTGCAATACAAATAGAATTCAACAATAGAAGAGGAGGGAGAGGGAAAATACGATTAAAATCCCAGTCTTTTAGCACCCCTCCTAAGAATGAGGGGCTCCCATGATGAGATTGTGGTGCCTCCAACAAAGTTAAATAAAATAGATTTCCTTTTAACAAGTTTCATTCTGTGGCCAGCCCTCACAAGACATGTAATATAGTCCTTTGTTTGGGGAGAGCCTTCTGAATTGAAATTGTATGCCTGTATTTTTCTGAACAATCTCTTGGGAAAAATAAAAACTGTTACATGTTGCTAGAGAGCTAGCAGTGAATTTATACCTATGCTGACGACAATGTTGATGGAAGAATATAAAATAAATTGCTTCCCAATCAAGATAGTTGAGGAACTGGTGACCTCAGACAAGCTCTTCATTATCTTGCCCACTTCCCCTAGGGATTCTAGTCCGGGTGACCCTGATATTACCAGGGACCTTTGCAAGTGACTAAGGAATAGTGCTGGAGTTTCACAGTCCCTGGGGACAAAGCATTAAATCAGATCAAGGATGACTCTACTGTAGTTATTGTTCTAGGAGAATCTCCATTATATTGGAAGAATACTAAATATCAATGAAACATCAAGGTGTGTTCTTGCTTAAATATTTAAATTAAGGGCTGATCAAGTGTTGAACCATTTCCAGCTTTTCTGTGCTCAGATGTTGGAAATAGGAACTGGGCAAAACTGAGGGATCTATAAAATTTCCATCCAGAGCATTATGGTCTTTGTCATCAATCATCACTGAACACACACTCCCAATTCTCTCTCAAGTTTCTAGAAGGGTGCATCACCCTTCCCAAAATATAATGTTAAAGGCACCAATGAGAAGAAGTTACTAATTGTGTTTTAATCTGATGACAAAATTATGATAAAGCCATTCAAAGCAGAAGGAGAAAAATCATTGTCTGAACTATTTACATAAAGTGTTTCTGGGTCCCAGTACACTCACTGAAGTCACACCAAGAGAGGAAGATGAAGCTCTTATTTTCAGTCCATGGCACTTCTAATTTGGAATTTGGGTTCCAGTTGTGAGCACATCTAGGATTTCTGTTAGGAAGCTATTTTTCTGTGGATCCAGTAAAGCTGTTCAGCTCAGTGGCCACTGGTCTTTGATCCTATGAAGGGTTAATCTCCTAGAGAGACTGTGCCACATGCATGCAGATGACCACAGAGACCAGAAGAGGGCATCAGATCTCTGCAACTGGAGTCACAAGTGGTTAAGAATTACCTGACATGGATGCTGGAAACCAACTCAGGTTCCATGGAAGAACAGTAAGCCATCTGAAGTGCTAAGCCATTTTTCTAGCCCCCAGATCAGGTCTTATCTTCTGACCAAGACCTTCAAGCCTGCAACTTTTAAGATATTCTGCCTTTGTTGAAGGGCTCATCTTGTCATTAGTCTCCTAAGACTCTGTGAACAGATTCCCAAACTAGTATTTGCATTAAATGACATTGGTGCAATAACAGGATTGTATATTATTGTATTTCTACTTTAAGAAGTTGATGTATATTCTAGCAGGAGTTTCCTAAATATTTTTTGACTAAAAAGAGTGGTGTACAACATCTTGATTCTAATTCCATAAACAACGTACTTCAGTTCCTCCTAAGCCAAACTGAGACAAGGTAGTGGCTACCTGCTATGCTTCTATGGAGCCTCTCTCTTTCCTAAAGGTTTTTGCTCTGTTAGCAGTTATGTGATCTCCCAGATGTTTGTTGCGTCCACTACTTGATACTTGCTACAGAAGCAGTCTCAAGAATTGCTCAGAGCAACTCTCTAAAAATTAACATTGTTTAAAACATTTTTTTAAAGCATAAAAGCTTACAAGTCATATTTTATTCATCCCTGATTTATAGAATTCTCTGGGGTACTTTTTGAGCCATAAATATTTTTAGAATATAAACTATGGAAGTTTGAATAAGAATAGCCCCATAGGCTCATATATTTGAATGTTTAGTCACAAGGGAATGGCACTATTTGAGAAAGATTAGGTGTGGCACTGTAGAAGTATGTGTGACCTTGTTGGAGGAAGTGGACTTTGAGGTTTAAAAAGCCCAAGGTAGACCCAGTCTCCCAGTCTCTCTCTCTCTCTCTCTCTCTCTCTCTCTCTCTCTCTCTCTGCTTATGGATCAAGATGTTGCTCTCAGCTACTTCTCAAGCACCATGCTTCCTGCCATGATGATAATGAACTAAGCCTCTGAAACTGTAAGCAAAACCCCAATGAAATGTGCTCCTTTATAAGAGTTGCCTTGCCCATACTATAACTTCATAGTAATACAGTGACTAAGACACAAACACACACGCGTCTTTCTCTTAGTTTACAAGGAATAATGTAAGACTTTCTTCCATGAGCCCTTCTCTAAGCATTTTGCAGCTTTTAAGAGTTCGCCTTCCTATGCTCCCTTCAAAGCCACACCTTATAATGCCATGCTATATGAACTTCATTATGAGCACTTGACACATTCTCATGTTCTAGTTAGCAGTTTATGCACCTTTATTCTCTTCCCTCTTTTCTGTTTTCCTCCTTTGATGACTTTACTTGAAGCACGCTACTGAAAATCTTTTCATGACTCTCTTAACAGCACTCCTTCCTTGGCATCAGGTTGTAGGTAGTAGAGGTTCCAGACCTTTTTTGTCAGTGTCACTCTTTGCCCACGGAAATACCAGGGGTGGTGTGGATGTGGTCATAGAGTTCTGGGTTTCACTGTGGAGAGATCCAACAGAGAAACTGGAGATAATACATGATATATGGTAAAAATACATGACACGGAGAAGTCAAGTTGCTGATAGAAAGATTAGCATCTTTCTACATACTCACACAGAATGCAACAAACACTTGAGGTTCTCCAACCTCAACTCTTAGAATACTGATGGTCTCAATCACTTAGGGTCATAGATGTTTTCTTTAAACAATTCTGAAAACATTGTCTATCAAACACCCAAAATATCAGTGTAATGACAGAATATGCACATGGACCCTAGTGGTTTGAACTGTAGACTATAACCTAAAGTGATGTGCAAACGACTTCTAAGAGTTGCAGCTAAGTGTTTGGGAGTATGTTGTGGGACTGTTGAGGCTTGCTGGTTGGTCCAGTGTACCGGAGGTCTTGTAAATCTCACGTGATTCAGCATAGTATATGGCAAAGGTTGTAAGCCTTCCGCCTGTGTGATTCTAGAGACACAACTCAAACTAGTCCTTGCCTAGGGGGAATAATTAATTCTATGATTTTTGCATTGTATGACTGCCTGTCTGGGATGCCTCTACATTTTTGCTGGTGTGTGCCTGCTGAGGTTTAGATGTGTCCAACTGAGTTTCTATGTTGGAACCTTAATTTTTAATACAGTTATGTTGATGGTGGAGATCTTCTTGGGGCCATTAGTTCAGGAGGGTTCTGCCATTGTGAATAGTTTAATATTCCTGTCATAGGAGTGGTCCCCTAATAAATACTAAGGTCATTGTCCCTCAGCAATGACATTTGCACTCTCTCACCCTCTTGCCATAAACTGACCCAGAAATAAGGCCCTTGCTAGAAGCTGCCACCTTGACATTAAACTTCCAAACCCCCAGATATGTGGAAAGTTAGCTTTTATGTGTAAATTCCTCTACTTCTAGCATTCCACTATAGAAACAGAAATATACTAAGACAAAACTGATACAAAGAGTGGGGTTGTTGAAGTAGCAAACATTTGCATATATAAAAAGGGTTTTTGAAGTGGAAAAATTAGAGTGTATGTATGGAGCATTGACCCAATTCTGAAGAGAGCTCAGAAAAAGTTTGATATATGTTAGAGGTTATTTGAAAAGGACATGACCAGAATGTTGGTAGCATATGGACAATTAAAGGCTATGAGGTCTCTGATAGAAATGAACCAGAATTGAGAATAAGATAAATATCATCCTTGTATTACAGCTTAAAGACTTTAGTAAAAATCCTGCCTGTGTCCTTGGTGGTGGGCAGAACTGAAAAGTGGTAAGCTAGGATATTTTGAGGGGGAAAACTCTAAATAAAATACTGAATAGTGCTTTCAACCATGAACACCAAAATGGGAAGAAAAAATAATTTGAAGATGAAATTGATGCTTAAAAGGAAAGCAAAATGGAAAGACTGGAAAATGCTGAGCCTAGCTATACAAAAATTATAACTGCATTTGTTGCAGGCCATGGTGACACATGCCTGGAAGCCCAGAATTTGGGAGGTTGCCACAGGAGAATTGCTATGCATGTGTGGTCTTCCTTGTGAGCTCCAGGTCAGCCTGGAGTTCAGATTAAAAACCCATCTCAACAAAACATTGTTCTATAGCATTTTTTGGATACAACAGGACTGCTACACTCACAATTCAGGGCAGCTATAGTTAGTTAAACAAGACCTGCATAATATCAAGCCAGTTGCATTCTGGTATAGAGTGGGGAGAGGCTCACTGTTCTCCACATCTAGCTGAGGAGATATTAACAGCTCATGGTTCCTGGGGAAGCAAGAGCCAGTTTTGCTACTAGTAAGTTGACTATGCTCCAGTGAATATCTCTACACCCAGGAGTATACGAGCAATAGAGATTGAATTTGGTAGGGAAAAAGAAAGAGAGGAGACACAAAGCTGGGAGGTGATAGGGAACTGGAGAGTGGATCTGGGAGAAGTTAGGAGAGGAGAGAAGGTTAAATATTATCAAAACACATTGTATAACATTCTCCCCAAGAATTAACAATAGCATCATATTAAAATGTGTTTATGGGGGCTGGAGAAATGGCTCAGTGGTTAAGAGCACTGCCTGCTCTTTGGAAGGACCTGGATTCAATTCCCAGTACCCATATGGCAGCTCACAACTGTCTGTAATTCCAAGATCTGACACCTTCACACCAATGCACATAAATTAAAAGAGTAAATAAAAAAATAAAATGTGTTTATGCTGGACTATCAAAGGAGTGTTTCATTACCAAGAGATTAATACGACTATGCTCATCTCAGCAATGGGAGAATGACCCGTTTCATAGCCCTTTCATAGTATCTGGGAACAAGGTTTCCCAAGAAGTTCATCTGGAACCCAATATTGTTCTGAGGACCCTGCTTCTAGCATGTGCCAGAGATCTCCTTGAATGTATCAATCATATCTCAAAGCAGGTTCAGGAGCAGTTTATGCTGGTGAGCCTTGATGGTGGAAAGTCTTGATTATGTTTCAAAGAAACTGGTTCTGCCAACATGCAGAGCCACGAGCCACGCTTCCTTCTACATCTCAAAGGATACATCTAACATTCTAGGGACTCAGAAAGGAACTTGTCACATGGACAGTATTGTCACAAAGAGGGCCACCATAGCAATGTCTGGTAAGATCCTAAGTGTGAGGCCGTACCCTGACTCCCAAATTACAACACCAGTAGTGTGCTCGCCTGGCATGGGACAAATGATAGGGACCACATTTTTATCTCTCCAAAAGTGCTGAGTACATGCAGCCTGGCAAAATCCTAGAAGGAAGGCCATCTAAGTTCTTCTGTGCTAAACTGAATCCACAGTCCAGCAGCCTTCACAAATGGGATCTCTGGTAGGTGACTAGTGGTGAGAGCTCTGCTTGGGTGGTGGCTTAATGTTGTTACTGTCTATGTACTCAACACCAGAGTTGAAGTTGCTTACATCAAGGTGGGTTGGAAAACTGAAGTCTGCATTAGAAGCAGGTCTGGGTTATAACCCTCCAAAGCCTACAGAAAAAACCAGGTTAGATTATGACCCTCAAAACCCTATACCTAATGGCCTACATTCTTCACCTTTTCACAGTACCTGATGGCTTATCAAACAAATGATTCCACAACCAAGCCATAAGAGGTGATGTTCTTTAACAATTATAGTCTGCAATGACTCGTGAGCTTACCCATGGGACATACATCTCTGTAGAGCTGACATAACACTCCTCAAACCTTGACCCTGAGTGAGCAAATCCTGATTTTATAGTCCCCACTATTTCAGAGAAATCTAGCTCCGCATTCTGAGTCACAGTGAGCAGAATGAAACCCAACCCTGAGTTCTTTTAAGCCTTCTCCAAGTAGAACACTCTAAGCTTTCACAGTGACTTTTTTCTAATTAGCTGGCCAGTTAAGGGACATTCTCTTTTGGAAAAAAAAACAATTAAAAAAACACAAACAAAGACAATTTGACCAAACAATCAGCCACACATCCTGTCTAGACTTGACTTCATTTGTACACCACAAAAACCAATGCTGTCATGGGAGTCCTGATCTACCATGCTGACGAACAGAAAGACTTTCTACACAATTGCAATTCTTTTGACCATTGTGAGACATTAGAGTAGTGGGGAAAAAAATGGCAGGATCTCATTAAACTTCCTGCTGCAGGTTCACTCACTGACCTAACATGGAATTAATTTGGGAGCAGGAAAAATGTAATTAAAAGTCTTTAGAAATGTACAAATGTCTGAGGGCTCATAATTATAAGAGCAGATTAGGCAAGCAGAGTCACTGTTAATAAGTTGTGTTCCAGACAGGACATTAGTTGAGTCTGAAGAAAAGAAATTCCAATTTCACTGGGAAGAACTAAGGAAGGTTTGTGTTTATAACCTCTCCGTATGAGCCCAGGCTGAGAAAGTGCCCTGGTTACCTTATCTAGACCTATAGTGGTCATTTAGTATGCATAGGTACCACAGTGCGTACAAGCACATTAGCCTGCAGGGTATGTAAGAAGGGACAGATAGAGTCAAATCCATTGCACATTCTAGTCCCTTAGTTGCACATCCTTGCAAGAAGGGCTGCCTCCCTGTAGAAAAGGATGCAGTTATGGAGCCCTAGTGTACGTTAGCTCTTCCTGTTGAACAATGTTTTCTCACTCACAAGAAGATAGCCCAAGCCTGCCCTAGAGCTGTGGCACTTTTCAAAGGCTGCCTTATCTTCAAAAAGGAGGAAACCAAGCCAGAAGGGATGAATTCCTTGAATTAATTGCTGAGTCATCATAACTCTCTGGTACAGGTGGGGTAGCTTATGGGTAGGGTAGGGTATATCAGACCCAGCCTACTGAGAATAGGTGTCTAGGAAGGGTAAATTTGAGCTGTATTATAAAATAATAATAATAATAGAGACTCCTCTAAAGAGCTATGCACACCTTAAAAACCTTAAAACCTTTGAGTTAGAAGGCATGATGAGAGCAAAACAAAGCTGCTATAGCTGGGGCCTCAGGTACATTGATGAGATTGGCCTGTGCTAAAGAGCAAAGATGGTTGGAAAGGGGGAAGAAAGTGAATGCATGGTGTTCAGTATTTCTCAAACAGTAGTCAGGAAAATCAGTTCCTCTCAGAACAAAATATTTGTGCCTCATCTGCTTCCTCTACTAAAGAGTCAAATGTATTCAGCCAGCCACTTTCCATTTCTGTTCTGATTGTCACAAGACTCCATTCTTTGTTAGGGAGAGTCCTCACCACTTGGCACAGCCCACTCTATTCCCAAAATCTTTTATTATTACCTTTGACCTAACAGGATCCCCATCTCCCTAAGTAGCTCTATATGTTAAACCATCACCGATACCTTTTAAAAAGGTATCAGTATGAACAGTTACATAGAAACAATGCGTAGTGTCCTTTGGCACTCAAGCAGCAAATGTTTCTTTAGCACGTGAGATAACTGGCCTTATTATTGGAGAAGTCGCAGCACAAGCCTTGATGTCAGCTTTCAGTTACTCACTTGTAATCTAGTGAGACCTCATCATGTGCTGATAACACAATAAACACGGCAGGGTTAAGAGCTAATCTGGTTTTCTTGCTAAAACAAAATTTGGAATCGAAATACTTTACTCCTTCTCCTTTTAGTGAGACTGACAAAGATTTCCAAACCTTTCCCTCTAGCTCTCAGCCCAGAACCCCTCAATCTAGCAACCAAAGCTTTAATGTGGGACACAGCAGGGACCTTTGCTCTCAGGACCAGGACTGCTAATTTGTTCTGCTCCATCCGAACTTATGGAAAGGTATAGTAAAGGCCCAAGAACAGTAGAATAGGATGAAAAGAAACTGTCACTAGTTTGCCGTATCAGGATGGTGCCTATGCCTTGGCTTTCATTCAGTATTTTGGGTGTCACTCTTGAGTATATGTTAGGTGCTAAATGATCTGTCTCACTGTTATCATTGTTATAAATAATAATGGCTGTAATTAATTAATAACTTCTCATGTTACAATTTAACATTTATAATTACCCACTAAGGGAGTCATTATTAGTCCTTCACAAATGAGGCAACAAGCTCAATGAATTTAAACAGCATCATCCAAGGAAAACTCTGAGATGCAGAGGAGATAGTTTGGTAATGGCGGTCACTGCAGGCTCTGTGTCTGGAGAGGCACCTTGGGAAAGCCTGAAAAGGCAGATGAAAGGCTCTGTCCCTTCAGGGAATAGAACATTTATGGCTGGGATGGAGGACATCAAGGCCTGTTGGACATATGGGTTCACACATGCCTCTGGATTCTATCTTTTACAATTACCCCCTAGTTCATTCATAGATAAGAACTCAGGAAGTGACATCATTTTCATTTTATTGTGCTTTTCTTGGGCCTTTAATATACCTCATTGTAAGTTTAGATAGAGCAGAGCAAATGGGACCTTTCAGGGTGTCCCTCGCCCCCCAGCCATATCTACCCTGAACTCAAAAGTAGAAGCCTCTGGACTATGGTCCTGAAAGAAAAGCCTCCTTATCTGCTTCTTGGCTCCAGTATGAGGAGAATTTTCACATTTTCTATTCAAAGCTTTTTGTGCTGTGGTTTGTCAGTTTGCTTAGTTTTGTTTACAAAGGGGGGAAATACCTCATCTAAAGGGAATACAAGTTCAGTCTAGCAACAGAGAAACGTTCTCAGGCAATGAGTGCAAGAAAAGGTGATATTTACAAAGTAGGGAAGGATTAAGAAACCCAAGAGGATGCGGAGACAGCACAGGGCTCACTGTGCGAGCATGTGGACTAGAGGTTGGTCCCAGCACCCACATACAAAGCTGGGCCTGATGATGGACACTTTAATCCCAGCGATGGGGAGGAAGAGACAGGAGAATCTCTGAGACACTCTAACAAAGTCAGTGGGCTCCAGGCTAACTGAGAGACCCTGCCTCAAAAGATATAAGGTGGAAAAGAGTGAAGATACATGATGTTGACCTCTGACCTCCATATGCATTTGAACACATACAAATGTGTGCACCCAAATATATGCAGGCACACACACACACTCACACACACACACACACACACACACACACACACACACACACACGGGGGGGGGGAGAGACAGACAGAGAGAGAGAGACACAGAGAGACACAGAGAGACAGAGAGACAGAGACAGAGAATTAAGCAACTTGGAGCACAATGTCCAACATAATTGACTAATTGGTGCCTCATCATGGAAGCAAAGCAAAGATTTGAGACTGAAAGGCAAATCAAAGGGAAGAGAGGTGATCTTTTGTGTTATCACTCCCAAATCTTGTTTGTTTGTTTGTTTCTGTTCTTTCCTCTTCTGAGAGAAGGAGGGAGCAGACAGCAAGCTTCCTGTTAGGCAGGAAGCTGAGGGAACTTTCTGGAAGATTACAGATGATGAGTTCACGGCTCCAGAGTTTCAAGCTGAGCCTTCATCAAGGTGGGGGGGGGGCAGGAATGATTTTTCCAATGCTGAGTTTCATTAAGGTCTCTTTAGTTTTCGTTAAAGGTCTCTAGTAATTCTGAGCACACTCCTTATATTAATTTCCAGTTGCTGTGATATATATGCTCTCACAAAAGTAACCTGAATGGGGAAAGTGAGGGTTTTTGCTGTTGTTAACAATTCAAGGTTGTAGGTATTCATCTTAGGAAAGAAGTCATGATGTCAGGAGCTTGAGACAGCTTGTCAAATTGCATCTACAGGCAGGAGACAAATAAACACTAGTATTCAGTTCACTCTTTCCTTTCTATTTAGTCCAGTCACCAGCCCATGGAATAGTGTCACCTACAGTTAAGATGGATCTTCCCATGGCAAGTAACCTAATTTAGATAATTCCTCCCAGGCATGTCCAGAGTTTTGTCTCCTTGGTGACTCTAGGGCCTGTCATGTTGACAGTGTTACCCATCACGTGCCTCATCCCACATCCCAGGCAAATCCCAGCCTTATAAGATGTCATCAGACTCTGCTCACTGTTTTTGTCTTCTTTCTCATTCCAGTGTGAAAACTCACCAACCTCCCTCACACTTCATCCATTTCTACCATTACCAGCTCTTTTGTCAGTCCAGAGTCCCAAACAACATCAATAAAGGGGATACAAAGTATTACAGTCTGTAGAGATTGGCTGGCTCCCTAACTCTTGGACACTGTGTTGGATAGTTTTAGGTCGACTTGACATAAGCTAAAGTCATCCGAGGGAAGGGAACATCAAATAAGAAAATGTCTCCATAACTTCTGGATATAGGCAAGCCTGTAGGACATTTTCTTAATTAGTGATTGATGGGGGAATGGCCCAATCCATTTTGGGTGGTGCCATCTCTGGAATGGTGGTTCTGGATTCTATAAAAAAGCAGGCTGAGCAACCCAGGAGGAGCAAACCAGTAAGCAGCATTCCTCCATGGCCTCTGCATCAGCTCCTGCCTCCAGGTTCCTACCCTGTATGAGTTTTTGCACTGGCTTTCGTCAATGATGGACTACAATGTGAAAGATAAGTCAAATAAAGCCTGTTCTCCCTACCTGACTTTCTGTTCATGTGTTTCATTGCAGCAGTAGTAATGCTAAGACAGATACTTACATTCTAAACACAATATGTTTTAGATAGGTTTGCTCTTAACTTCACCCAAGTCTAATGCCTATTTATTCTGCTCTAGTGGGACATACAGACCCATTTGTTCAGACTGTGTGTTTGGCTCAAGTGACAGAGTTATGCTTTGAACCCTCCAAGGACTTCTGTTATCACTTAGCTTACACTTCCTTATTCCCTCCTTCCCTCTTCCTCCCTCCCCCTCTCTCCCTCCCTCCATATCTCCTTCCCTTCCTCCTTTCTTTCCTTCCTTCCTCTCATACCTTACTTTCACCCTTCCTCTCTCTTTTCTGTCTCTGCTGTTTGCCTAGCTCTCTCCTTTCTTCCTTCTTTCTTCATTCATTCATTCATTCATTCATTTCTTTCTTTCTTTCTCTCCTTCTTCTCTGTACATGGTTCAAACATGGCAGCATTCTACACTGCTGTGCAGCATGTGGGAAACCGACCACGCATGGCTACATGCAAGGAAAGCAGCCATATCACCGCTAATGAGACAGAAGCTCCAGAACATGAGTAGAATTTCATTTTCAGACCCCAACAGTGACACCAAATTATATTTAGTGGATCTCATAGATGTAAAAGTGCTAAAAACAATAGCTGCAGAATTGCTTCAGATGAGATTTGAAAAACATCTATCTGGGTGAGAAGTATTGCCCACCTCCCTCTACACATGTGCTTTTGTACTACTTAAGATGCACTTTATGTTTTGGTCTCTACTTGGGTGAAAATATTCCTGAAAGTGGTACATAATTCTCTTTTTTTACTAGTACTTGTGAATACTTTATTGGAACAATGTTTTTTCTTAATTCTTCTGTAGCATGAAGATATCTTCAAAGGGTGTTATAGCTTCCATTTGCCCTAGTCTTGATGGTCCCAAGGAAAAGCTTCTTATAACAGACTTGTGGCCTCTCTGCTGATTCATTTGATTAGTTGTTTTATTGATCTATCATCTATCTATCTGTTATCTATCTATCTATCTATCTATCTATCCTATATATCTCTGTCTCTCTCCACTATTGTGGACTGACATGACATATGTATGAAGTTAAGGATGACCTTAAACTTTCTGTCATCTTGGATCTAACTCTGATGTACTATATAGTTACACTCAGGCACCACCAGAACTGGTATCTGTAGTCCTGGGAATAGAACCCAGGGCTTCAAGCATGCTAGGTGAGGCTCAAGCAATGATCTGTGTCCCTAAGCCCTGTCTTGCTTCCTCTCTCCAATTTTCAAGTGAGGATGCTCCATCTTTTAGCTTAGTAAATTCATTTTCATTGCAAGTCAAGATGTTTTTTTCCATAGCTTAAAAAAAATGCTATGTTCACAATGTCCGAAGTTTCTAGAAGTCATATGTTCAGAATAATGCAGATATTTTAGTATTATCATTGGTTTTTTTTTAAACTGATATTACACTGACATAAAATTATATAGTAACAGAAATACTAAATGTGACTTAGAAATACTAAGTCCTTGTTAGTCATTAGGAATTTTCTGTGGGAGGAGGGGTTTAAGACAAGGTCTCATTATATAGCTCTGGCTGTCCTGGAACTCACTTGATAGACAAGACTGGCCTCCAACTCAGAGAAATCCACCCACCTCTGTCTCCTAAGCATTGAGATTACAGGCTTGCACAACCATGCCTGGCCCATAGCAGCTAATTTTTATGACTATCAGTTGTTTATAATGTTAATAAATAACTTCAATTATCTCCGCTGACATTCATCAGTCTTTTAACTAGGCTTGCTTTTAACAGGTGAATCAGCTACAACCCAAAAGGATCAATGTAATTTTCATGCCATGTAGCTAGTAAGTGACAAAACTTTGATTCAGATCCTATAGAGCCCTGATGATATGTACACAAGCCTTGATTTTTAAAATATGACTAGCTAAGAGAATAATTTTTAAAAAACCAATCATGACCAGGTGCGGTAGCACACACCTGTAAGCCCAGCAATCTGGGAGGCAGAGGCAGGTGTACTGCTGTGAGTTCGAGGCCAGCCTGTTCTACAAAAGAAGTTTAGGAAAACCAAGGATATTCAGAGAAACCCTATCTTGAAAAACCAAAATAAATAAAATAATTTTAAAAACAAATAAATATGGCTGGAGAGACGGTTCAACAGTTAAGAGCACTGGCTGCTCATCCAGAGGACCTACGTTCAATTCACAGCACCCACATGGCAGCCCACAAACTCTCTGTAACTTTTGTTCCAGGGGATTCAGCACCCTTATCCAGACATGTGTACAGTCAAAACACCAACGTACATAACATAAAAATAAAGAAATTATTTTTAAAACAAACAAACAAATAAAAAAATCATGGCAGAAAGGAACAGAAGCTTTTCATCAGACTCCCGCGAATGACTCACAGATCAAGTAGGAGGTTTGGGCCAGAGTAGGCTTCTGAGAAACTCCAGTCAGGCAAAAGCAAATTGTTTTCAGTTCCTCCAAGAGGAAGTTCTGACCTATGCAGCCCTGCTGAGCTGGGTTGAGAAAGACTGAAGTCATTGCTGGATCAGCAGGAAAAAATCCCTGCATTAGGCATATCTGCTCTGACCTCATCTGAATGACTTGAACAAGCAATCTATCTTTTAAAAAGTCATGAGACATTAAAAATTGAACACCAAATATTTGATGATGTTACGAAATTGCTGATTTTCAGATGTGACAACGGGACTGGGGCTATGTCTTTGTAACTTTATTTCTTTCAGAAATACATTCTGAACATGTACAGGTGAGTGCTCTGATATTCGCAATTTGTTTCAAAATGGAATGGACTAGGGTGTTTAAGCATAGGTGGGATACAGTGCTGGGCAAAGAGTAAACGAGGATGAACAGAAAACAAAATTGGTTACAACTTTATTATTTTTGAGGCTGGCAAATGGGTAATTATCAAAACAGAAATTATTTAACTAGTATAAACTCAAATTTTCAAAAGTAAAAATTTTAATTTTTGATTAAAAATCCTTTATGAATCAAATATTCTTGAAATAAAGTTAGAGACCCAATAATATAATAATGTGAGTGAAGTTTGGAAGTGGTAGACTGGGCATGTGGTGACTTTTTATGGGCTAAGGGCTAGCACTGTGTTGCTCTCTTTAGTCACTGTGTGGAAAAAGACTCAAAAGAAAAGGTGGCTTGCTCAAAACCACATTCTTATAGAATAAAATGGTTTATTAGTGTGGGGACTCTGAAGTCGTCATTGTCCTTACTACACCTACCCTCACCCCCAAGTGTGTGTGTGTGTGTGTGTGTGTGTGTGTGTGTGTGTGTGTGTGTGTGGTGTTTCTATGCCATTGTATCACATCTGTGGATTTCTATAATTGTGTCCAGAGCTACGACACAGAACATATATTTGCAGTGAGGATCTTCATTAATAGGTCACTAGCACAGAGCATAAACACTTCATCTAAGAAACTGCTATTGGCCCCTATGTATTCTGTTTCTTACTGGGATGGGGATATGACTCATGAAGAGAATTGGAATAGCCAAAACCAGAACCTGAATAAAGAAGATAAAAATAAATTAGTTTGTATATGTCAATAACAAAGAGCCCATTTTTTTTCAAAGACCCCATTTTTAGAAGTGAAGCATACGACTATTTTGTAAAAGTTTACATAACGGCAAATTCCAGCCTTTATGCTGTCAACTAATCAATCTTATTATATTTTCCCCATAAACAAGTAACTCAACTGTAAAATAGAGGCTTATTTTTTAAATCTATGAAACTGAATGAACATATCTACTTCCAGGGCACCTTTTGAATGTGAAAATGACGTAATGATGAGAAAGAAATACTTTGGAAATGGTAAAGTTGCAGAGCTACACCTAAGAGCGGTGTGACAGGCTCCAAGAGCAACAGATGAGTGATAAATAATTAGGCGTACATCAATTGTTTTTTAAAGCACTTCCAGGATATACTATATGTGATAGTTAATATGCTAATGGATACTAGTTTGTCAAACCTAATGTAAACAATACGCTTTCAGGACTGCAAGATGACCACTGATGCTCTATCAATAATTTAACAAAGTGTAAAAGTTGTTGCATGTCCTGAATTCCATCCAAGGAAAAGACCACAGTCATTTTTAAAATCTGGAGACAGAAACAACCTTACTACAATCTAGAAGTAAGTAGACCCAGACAACATAAGAGACTTAAGCCTTTTCCTGATACTTCCATCTCCTTTGAATCTCTGGCACTGCATATCCAGATTAGTCAGAGTTCTGAGGTTAGATGAACGTATTTTCACTATCTGAGATGGCCAAGACCTAATAAGGAGAAGAGGTAGAAGATGGCGGCTTAAAAGTGATGTGCTTGGGTGTCAAGTTGACGGTATGGATTTGCCATAGTTAAGAGTAATTGGTAATTTGATTTAGAATCACCTAGGAGTAAAGTCTCTAGCAGAGGTCTTGATTCAGTTAACTGAGTTGGAAAACCCTCCTTGAAGCAGGTAGCAGCACTCTGAGGTTGTGTCCTGCACTCCATCAAAGGGAGTGACCAGGTGCTTCAAGCTCCTGTCACTTTTTTTTCTTTTTTTTTAAAAATTTATTCTTGTTACATCTCAATGGTTATCCCATCCTTTGTATCCTCCCATTCTTCCCTCCCTCCCACTTTCCGCTTACTCCCCTCCCCTATGACTCTGACTGAGGGGGGATTCCTCCCCCTGTATATGCTCATAGAGTATCAAGTCTCTTCTTGGTAACCTGCTATCCTTCCTCTGAGTGCCACCAGGTCTCCCCCTCCAGGGGACATGGTCAAATATGACCATGAGTACGTGTGAAAGTCATACCCCACTTTCCACTCAACTGTGGAGAATGTCCTGTCCATTGGCCAGATTTGGGTAGGGGTTTGAAGTTTACGGCCTGTATTGTCCTTGGCTGGTGCCATAGTTTGAGTGAGACCCCTGGGCCCAAATCTGCCTATCATAATGTTCTACTTGTAGGTTTCTAGGACCCTCTGGATCCTTCTACTTTGCTATTCTCCCATGCTTCTCTCATCTAGAGTCCCAATAGGATGTCCTCCCCTCTGTCCCAGTTTCCTGGTAAGTGAAGGCTTTCATGGGACATGCCCCTTGGGCTAGTATGCAGATATAAGTGAGTATGTACCATTTGAGTCTTTCTGCTTCTGGGTTAACTCACTCAATATGATCATTTCTAGCTCAATCCATTTGTCCACAAATTTCAGGAATTCCTTGTTTTTAATAGCTGAGTAGTATTCCATAGTGTATATGTACCACAGTTTCTTTATCCATTCTTCTACTGATGGATGCTTAGGCTATTTTGATGTTCTGTCTATTATGAATAAGGCTGCTGTGAACATGGTTGAGCAAATTTTCTTGTTGTGTGCTGGAGCATCTTCTGGGTATATTCCAAGGAGTGGAATAGCTGGGTCTTGAGGAAGCCCTATTCCCATTTTTCTGAGATAGCACCAGATAGATTTCCAAAGTGGCTGTACTAGTTTGCATTCCCACCAGCAATGTGGGAATGTCCTCGCCAGCATGTGGTGTCTCTTGAATTTTTGATCTTAGCCATTCTGATGGGTGTAAGATGGAATCTCAGAGTTGCCAAACTACTTTCTTTAAAAAAAAAAAAAAAAAAAACTGTTTGCCTAAAGAAGGTACAAGTTTACAGGCTTTTAAAATTTTATAAAATATATGTGTGTGTGTGTGTGTGTGTGTGTGTGTGTGTGTGTGTGTGTGTGTGTGTGTGTGTGTTATGGGGGGAGTAAGAGAAAGAGGTCATAGGCCATAGACAACTTGGTGGTGTTGGTTCTTCCTCATTCCATGTGAGTCTTAGGAGTCAAACTCAGATCGTCTCAGGAGTCAAACTTAGATCATCAAGTTTGATAAAAGAATGTTTACTGCTGAGTAACCTCCATGGTACTTACATCTGGAGTTTCTACCACAAGCGAGAGGCCCCAGGGCAGGCCTCACTATTACAGTCAAATCTTTGGTAACCCTAGTATTCCATGAAGGACAAAAGGCAAATTAACTTGCCAATTGTTTTAATGTCTTCATCTCTGTTTCCATTAGACATTTACCCTCTCGTTTGTTCATCATATCTGCATCAGCATTCCTAGTGAGAACACAAATCAGCCTGTGTCCACTTTTGAACATGTCTGTTGCTGTTATGAGTTATTGTAATTCCTGACACCTAGTATGGTTTTGTCTCTCAAATAAGTGTTAGGAGCTGTCTCAAACATATTGTATTCACTTCCTAGAAAAGTCACCCTGAAAGACTTAAACCTACAGAAATTTCAGAAGTCATGGCATTGACTGGCAAGCTGTCTTCAACTACCATTTTTAGTATTAAATGCCAAATCTTGTGCTCTGTGTTCTACCTCATTAGTTATTAAAGAGGCAGCATATTTGTTCAAAATTTATGAATGTTGATTTGCCCCCATCACTGTATAAAATATTAACATAGCATTTGTACTTGCAACCATTTGCAGACATTATATCGCATATTTGCATATTCATGAGTACTCATAAATGTTTAAGGAGACAGTGCAGAAAGCATGGAAGCTGTCAGACAGCCAGTAAAAAGGCATATTTACAGCATTAATAAGTATTTGAGTTTATAGGCCCAAACGATGAGCAACAAATTAAGTGAAACTCTGGTTTGCCTATTGTAGAAAGCTAGGGATTTTGCTAAATTTTTAAAAAAGATTTGTAAACTTAAATTCATTTCATAGATGCTGAATAAATGCTTAGTGTTTAGTCACAAAACATACGGCCTCAGTGCAAAGAACTTTTCCAGAGCATCAAGCTTTTCAAGATTTCATCCCATCCTTGCTAATACATTTGTTTTTCCTGCCTTCATCACTATCAGAGTGACGTGGAAAAGCAATAGTTTATTCTCATGCTTGACCAAAACTATTGCAGTTCTTAAATAGAAGGGATGAGAGAAATTCCTAAGCTTTGTGAATACATAGCTTGGGCTGAGTCCTGAGTGTTTCTATCTAACTATCCCTAGGCCTGGAAGCTTCTAGCCTTTATACAGTCTAATCCTATACAAGTCTGGACATTGAAAGCTTCAGCTTTCAGCCTTCTTCTTCTCACCTAGGCCTAGACAGAATGTTTTCAGCCCCTGAGACTTACTGCTGAATAAGCTCACCCCTTCTAGCTCTTTCTGAACTCTGGCTGGCTGTTTCAACTCAGCTGTTCTGGCTCAAAACTTCTTTCCGAGCTGACTGATTCAAACTGATTTCTCTCCACTTGTCATTGAATTGGTCTGCTTGGAAAAAAACTGCCTCTGAACTGCATGAATTCAACTGTACTCAACTGAACTGCAACAAACTGCATGGAACTATATCATACTCCTGAACTCTAGTTTGTTGTCTCCACAAACTCTACTGCTCCATACTGTTCTCTCTCTCTCTCTCTCTCTCTCTCTCTCTCTCTCTCTCTCTCTCTCTCTCTCTCTCTCTCTCTCTCTCTCTCTCTTGCTCTTCAGTACTCCTCCTCATGAGAGTTGGGTGTATCCTATCTCTGACTTATTCTGTCAAATCTCCCTCTGATTGACACTTTGTCTGTCTATCAGTTAGATGCCATTTTGGGGGGACAGATTGGAGGTGTTTACTAATTCCAGCCAGAGGTATTAAAGGTGTATCACATCTATACACCTGCCAGAGGAATTCCAAGTGGATTCCATAGACCTAGGTATTTGGATGTGATCCCTTGCCAGAGTATCCATTTTGCTGGCTTAAAATTCCTCTACAGAAACTAGGAGAGATGATATGTCCTGGTGTCACTACACAAGCAATATATTTGACTAAGCTTGTCAATCTAAAGTAAGGATTTATAGTGTGAGGGAAAGCCACAAAATATCCAACTCACAGACTTGTTTGTGACTTACCAATAATATATACAAATGGCCACTAACATTCAATCTAGCTTATAAGACACCTCACTCCTTGTGGATCACTCTTGTGATCCATGGTGAAACTCATGTAAGCTTGGAATTTTATGAGTTGAAAAAGATGTCCAGTTAGCACATGAACTGTTGGGATGGTCTAATTGTTAAGCTGGTCAATATTTTTTCCTGCTGACATCCTCAGATGAAACATATACCAGGGATCCTTTTGCCCCGTCCCTTCATTGACTTAGTAAGGAGCTGACAGTCCTCTCAGATGACTTAGCTATACCTCACTGTTCTTTCACAGTTGAGACTAGGAAGTTGTTTTTATTTGGGATTCAGCTCAGGTTACTTGCTCAGAAGGCCACAGCAATGGGGCTGATATTCAGAACTCTCACCAGCCAGAAGTGCCATCACCTTGCATGTCCTTCCACAAGGACATGATGGGTGTTCTAAGTATTTTTGAAAGCATGGGGAACCATGAGATGTCTTAGCACATACATTTCAACAATCTCACTATAGCAGCCCTTGCATTCTGCTTTAGAGATCAATGGGAGCAGGGTAGATTATTCTGTGAAAGAATATCTTCTCATAGTCTCCAAAAAACAAACAAGGAAAGGCCCTGTCCTCTCAGAAGTGCTGTGATTTCCACTGGAGTGTGTGAGGAGATGTGAAAGAGGCTCCGGCATATTTGTTTTTAAATCTCTTCTCTGTTTCTCTCTCAGGCCTTCACCAAAGTCATGTTGGACCAGAAATAGCAGAAGTTTTCTTTCTGTCCTTCTTAGCTTCTGCTGTCATCTTGACACAGCTTATAGCGATCTCAGAAGTCTCAACAGAGGGCTTGCCCAGATTGGACTGTGGCTATGTCTGTGTGCAATTGTCTTGGTAACAACTCATGTTAGAGGGCCTGGCCTGCTGTGAATGGGACCATCCCTAGACAGGAGGGCCTAGACTGAACAAGAAAACATTCTGACCATGAGCCTCTAAGAAGTCAGTGAGTAAGCCAGGGAGGATCATTTCTTCATGGTTTCCTCTTATGTTGCTATGCCCTAGTTCTTTCCATGATGTCCCTCAGTGAGGGACTATGACCTAGAAATATAATATGAAACAAACTTTTCCCTCTGTATGTAGCTTTTGGGTGGAACACTTTCATCATAGTAACAGAAATTAAGACACTTACTTTGCCCTATTTGCAGCAATATGTCTTACAACATATACATTATTTATTTGTTTGTTTGTTTTACTGTGTATCTTTGCTTTGGGATCATGATAGCAAAAGACATCACAGAGAAAAGCACACTAAAGGAATACTCTAACGTTCTATGCAAGCAGCCTTTGATAAATCAAAGACAAGTTATATTACCTATACACACACAAACACACATTTACTCACCTCTTTCACAGAAGTTAGGTATTCATCAATGTGGCACAACTGAGAATATTGTTCTGTAATATTAGCCCATAGGCAAATTTGTGAAGTCATTTTCTTGACTAATGATTGACATTGGAAGGTCCAGCCCACTGTGGGCAGTGCCATGCTTGGGCAGGTGGTCCTGTTTGTGGAAGAAAGCACAAAGATCAAGGCATTAAATAGTAGCAGCCTCTATTGGTCTCTGCTTCTGTTCTTGTCTTTAGATTTCTGTTTTGAGTTAGTTCCCTCAGTGATGGACTCTAAGTCGTAAGATGAAAATAAACCTTTTCCTCCCCAAGTTGTTTTTGGTCATGATGTTTATAACAGTGATTAAAAGCAAACTAAGACAGCACTTATTTAATGCCTAATCAGAATAAATTAATTTCTTAATTCAACATGTATCTTTAATGATTTCCATATAGGCATAGTAATTCAGAAAGCAGAAAAAGCTATTTTAAGTTTATATTCTACTGTTCAAGAAATAATTGTAGTGAAGAAACAGATTAAATATATATCAAGTTACTATAAGACTTTTCTAAGCTTGAATCACAGATCTGTAGGAAGTGATGGCTTCTCTTTAGAGTTTGAATGTGATTTTTGGAAGACAAGAGTTGAGCTAGGGTGCTCCTGTAGCAAGCTGGGTAGACTAGGCACAAACTGGGACATTAGCTGCCAGTATTAGAGAAACTGCTTCATTCCAATGATATTTTGAATATTGGATCAATGGGACTTATGCATGTGGTATAAGAAAAAGTAAAAAGCAGTTCAATGTTTGGAACTTGTACAACTTGAATCATATACAAATGGAGCCAATGGCAGGAGGTTCAGTTTAAGGGTGGGAACCAGGATTGTTGAAGACGTGTTCAGAGTCTCAAAGCCAGAAATGGAAAGCTGGCAGCTGGGAAGAATTCAGAATGTGGAGAACAAGTCCAGGTCAGATGTTCAAATACAAGATATGCAAATAGATTTAAATCCATTGTACTGGGCAAGATCACCTACGGAGAATTTTAGATGGAAGAAAATAGGGGCAGATATGGATCCTGCAGTGCCTTATTATTAAAGGTCATGATCCAAGAAGAATCTGGCAAAGGAGCCAGGAACAAGGAGGCTGTGGGGTGAGTACTCAACAGAAACTGTTTCCAAGGAGGAGAGTGTGTGGAGTGAGATGACCAGTGGGACAGGGGAGCCAAAAGAAGGTCATGAAATGTGACAACCACCAGTGCCCACAGGCCCTGAGCAAGACAGGTCAAAGGAGAAAGGGGGCAAAAGTTTTACAGGCAAGTGAATTTTGACAGAGACAATCCTTGAGATCTGGTCTTGGGCCTAGCTAAATGGGATCTGTGGGAAGACAGAAGGAAATGAAAAAGCACTGTCCAATCCTGCATAAGGGCCTTTCCTTAGCAGTCCAGAGAGAGCGGGCGCACCATCCTCCGAGCTTGAGACAGGAAGAAATGAGCGCTGTCTCTCACACAGCCCAACTGATATGCTTAGCATCCCAGAACAGGGAAGCCTGGCGTCACTCCACTCCTCTGCCCTTTGAAACTCTATCCAGCCATTTCAGAAGTATAGTCAGCCTTGGGCACAGAGCACCTCTGTGCAGGGAGCTAATGGGAAGAGGTCTAGTCTGGCATTTTGGTGAAAGGGAAACCCCAAACGGGCTTTGTAAATGCTGTAACTAAGACTCCTGCCAATCTAGCCACACATTTTAAGGAGATCCTGAGAACTTAAAGCCACTGGCTCATACTTTCTCCTTGTTCTAAGGCTAGTAGTCAGATTCCTAGAGTTCTCTTTCAAATAGGAATAACATCATAGGAGAAACTAAGGCTCCACAACCTTGGGGACATTTTGGCAAGCTACCTAGCTCTAATTTGATGACTTCCAGGTCAGTGAGAGAGATGCAGTTACAAATACAAAGAAGAAGGAAAAAAACAACAGTGGATGGTGCCTGTAGACTGATACCCAGCCTCATTCTCCATGTACTCATGAACAGGTACACACAGGAGCACAGACATACACAAAAATAGAGGAAAAGAAAAACACCAGGTATACAGCATCAACTTTGGTGTACCTGTGGGAAAACCCATGCTTGTGTCATTGTTGTTGGTCTTTGTTTTGACTTCACCAGAGTTTTGTGTAGATTTTCTATTTTTCCTCCTTTTTGGCCCTGCGGTCAGTTCCTCGGCCTCCATTTTCCACACGAGAGGCAAGTTCTCACACATGCTTCCCTGTTACTTGTTTTGAAGCTGCCTTTCCCAGCACGATTGGGATTGTTTTTTCCATTTCCAGAAAAACAAAACCCCAAATAAATGAAACCCAAAAGAAAAATCCCAAATGCCTTGCTGTCTTGACAAGATAGACATTTTTGCAACAAGAAATTCCCATCACCCTTTGAATCACTTTGTACAGAAACCATCCTAGAAGATGGTCCCTCTAACTCCCAAAAACGTCACCACCCTTGGCCCAGACAGGACACAGCAAGGTATCAAGTGCCCTTGTATTGTCCATCAGCTATGGATTCATCATTCCTGACAGTTGAGGGGCCAAGTCGTGGGGTTGTCTCCTTCCTCAATTAGTGCCTGTCCATCCTACAGACAAAGGCCTTTTACACGGGGAGCAATTTGTAAAGCAAAACTTGCATTCATAAATGGATATTTATTTTTATATGAATCTTGGCAAATTGTGGCTGTTACTTTACAGAGGTGATTAGAATTTGAAAGGCAGCAGGGCTAGGAGAAGATAACAAAGGGTCATTATTTACAGCGGCCATATTTACAATGAAGTGCTAAATCTATTTTACTAAATATTAATTTTGTATTCATGAATAGTCATTCATAGACAAGACAATAAAAACTCACGCTTCTGCTTACTAAATTTTCTGCACAGCGCACAAATCCAATCTTCACTCAATCCCATATTTGTACTTTGAGTTTGTTGTGTTTTATCAGTCAAGTTTCTTGTTCCTTAAACCTGTTTTCTTTATAATATATGACTTTATAGATTTGGTTCAAACTCAGCTACAAATGTAGCAGAATTACACCAAGAACCCAAGGAAGGAAGGGAAATGTGAGTGCACTTTATCAGCACGTTCCAGTCACAGATGAAAACCATGGTAGCTGGCAATTTGTGCAGCAACTACACACAGGGCCCTTAAACAGAAGGCAGTTAATGCAGAGTCTAAGTCACTTCATTTGCTTCTGGTGACATTTTTATTTTTCAATTTAACAAGTTTTTTTTTTTGCTTGATTATTTTAATAACCTTAAATGATGACAAAGGAAAATTTTTTTTTCAAGGAAAAAATATTATATGGCTAGAAGTTTTCCACTCTGCTGCCACATTCTAACTTAATATATATCCTAATGTGAACCCAAAGAATGATATTGTTAAAGCAGATTTAATTTGATAAAAGTACCTCATTAATTCGGATTAAGGAGAAGAGTAAATTTGTGTTAAGACATTGAGTCTACTGGGTTGTTTGTTTTGTTGTTGTTATTGTTCTTTTTTTTCCATAAGAATCTGTATTTATCCCAAGTTCTGTACCAGGATAGCTACTTAACGATACAATTCTGAATAAGGCGCTATGGGCAAAATAAATGACTATGAGGTTGGACTCTTCCTTGGAAATAGCTGAGGGAAAGTCCAGGCCACAAGGCATCCACTGAAGTAGTTTGCAGTTAGTGTCCAAGAAGGTTATTTGTAGATGTGATGCTAAGAACTGAGAAGCTAGGAAGAAGATTCTTTCCAATAGGAAATGGGAGAGCCAGGGGAACTTCCGTGGACTTGATGAACATTATTGTTTTAACAACTTATTATTATTGCCACCCAATTGGACCTAATGTCAATTCTAGTGTCTGAATGAGAGTTTTATAGTCCCTAAGATGAACCTGGGATATCTAAGTCTTGTTTTTTGCTTTCTCTAATATCAAAGTACCACTATCTATATAATTGACAAATTTTCAAACCAAATATAAGATATAACCACTAAAATAAAAAAAAATCATTCATTCATTTATTTACTCATGTAGCTAAATAATGACACAAAACCTTAAATTATTCTCCTTACCAACAGGTGTTGTAAACACATCTTCACTGTGAGGCACAAAATGAGATTTATTTCTTCTATGGTTCCACTTATACAGAAAGCATTAGACTAATGCTTTGGCCCTTCAATACAGTTCCTCATGTTGTGGTGACCCCCCCCCAAACCATTAAATTATTTCAGTGCTACTTCATGAGTATAATTTACTGTTGTTATGAATTGTAATACAAATATCTGACATATAGGATATACAATATAGAATTCCTGCAGGGTCGCGACCCACAGGTTGAGAACCCCTGCCTCAGGCTGTGGTTTCCCAATGGTTCATAATCCCTGGTCACCCTTCCCTGGTGTGCTGCTTTCACATGGGCTCTGAGCTGGGTCAGTGGTATATGAACAAGCAAGTGCTTGTGGAAGATTAGTGGCTTTTCTTTTATTACTGCTTGTTCTTTATCGGAGTGCTTGCCCTTAGAATCTAGCTGCCTGGAAAAGAGAGACAAAGTGTCCTGGGGGTGGGGGAGGTGGGGGGGGGGGGAAGGAGAGGGAAGAGGAGAAGGAGAGGGATGGGAGTGAGGGTGGGGGCACTACATCCTTTCATCTACCCACTTCAATATTCTAGTCATATGACTGGAAGAACTATTAAGACTATTTCAACACAGCTGGGTGCAGTTGTGCATGCCTGTAATCCCAGCACTCAGGAAGGCAGAGGCAGGTGGATTTCTGTGAGTTCAAGGCTAACCTGGTCTACAAAGCAAATCCAGGACAACCAAGGCTACACAGAGAAAGACTGTCTCAAAACAAAACAGAACAAAACAAAACAAAAAGCCAAAATGACTATTTCAAGCCTACAAACAGTTTGAGCTGAACTATAAGAGAGATAACAGGTGAGAACCTTGCTGAGCCCAGTCCACCGAGTCCAGAGGGAAGATTGTTTTAATTTGCATAATTTGGGGGTTGATTACTGCACTGTAACAGATACTTGCAACACCAGGCCTTAAAAGGAAGGAAAAAAAAAAAAAAAAGAGAAGAGAACTGATAAAAATTAACCTTAAATTTTAGTTCTATGCATCTAAAAGTTTACAACAACCAAACAACTAATACTTAGAGCTTTCAGATACCAATAATTTCCCTGGTTTATATATAACTATTAAAATTAATTATATTGTCCCTGTCTAGTACATGTCTTCAAAGATAGCAAGTCTCAGAATCAGCCTCCTTGAGGAAATTTTAGCCACTCAGAAGATCAACTGTGAACTTTGTGTGCAGCTTGGGGAAAAGGCATCACATTTAGAATCAACCACAAGGCTGTCGGATGGACATAACTATTGCATCTCAAAGCCCATATTAACTGAAAATTGCACTGCCAGAATTATAAGCTGCCATCTGCACAGGGTTTCAGCATCTCCTGTCATCTAGCACCTGCCTCTCCGGGTAAGGGCACCGACCTTTTGAAATTTTTAACGGAGGATGCTTTTAATTTTTGTTTCTCTTCAGTTATTTTAACATCGGTCTTTATATTGCCCTTGGATATCCAACCCTAAATCACAGCACACTCTCGCAATTTATCCACATCGAGACTAATCAGGAGCCTAGGAAGGGACGTTGAAAATAGCCTGTAAAGATTAGGGGGATGGTACAGGAAAAGGAACGAGCAGACATCTGAAAGTTGGCTGTCCTCTCTGTGGCAACATCCTCTTCGTTCTCTCCTTAACACAGAACTTAATGATGTCTCATGCCTCTGTTTCTCCAGGGATTCTGGGAGTCTGAAAAGGCCAAGTTTTCTTACCTGCAGCTTGAAGATTAAGGATTTAGAGGCTTCTTCAGAGGCTGTTTTTGCAATGGTTTCCATCAGAATGAGGGCAGGAACTGCTGCTCTAAGAGAACACGCATGCCCACTTCGGGCAATCCTGCTGTGTGAATGGCAACTGCTTACCTGCGGAGAAAAAGTATGCTACTAAAATCTCCAGTGACTGGCAGAAATTTGAAAGGTTAAAAAAAATAGTTGTAAATTATGAACTCTTACAGCTAGTTAGACAAAGCTAAAACTATGTAGAAAACCACTGAAGACCTGTTTTCAACGGAATCTAAATGAATCAAGTGCTTCCACAAATGCCTATTTTGAAAAATGAGCTGAATTTTAAAAACAGAGAGAGAGGGAGAGAGAGATAGAGAGACAGAGAGGAGGGGCGGGGGGTGGGGGGAACCCATTCAGATTTCCAAGAAGTGATGTTGCTGTTTCCCAGGCTTATCATAAACTCATAGGCTCATGTGAACCCTTAGCTCAGACTTGGATATAACAGAGACTACAAGACTGTGCCACTGATACCTGACAATAACGAAAAATAATTAATTTTTTAAAAAAGGCCTTTGCTTTAAAATATGTAGGTCATATTAGTTTACTATTGCTGCTGCAACAAAAGTTTTGTAAACAGCAGCTTAAAGCAATATGACTTTACTTTCTTATGTTCTAGAGAGTAGATGTCCACATAGAATTTTTTCAGGGCTAAAAAGTGTAGGCAGAACTGGTCTTTTCTCCCCAGGATACTTCAGAGGGAATCCATACCTTATCACCACCAGCTCCCAAAGCAGTCAGCATTCTTGGCTCATGGCTGTGTCATTGCTACCTGTCTCTTTTCCTCATGGCCTTGTCTTCTGATACTGACACCTCTGGTGTCTCTTTCCTAAGGATTCTTGAGCTACAACTCCGCTCACCCAGAAGATGATTTTTCCGAAGGTCTCTAATCATATTGCAAAGTCCCGCTTGCTACATAAAAGAATAACCGAAAGTTTGAGGGATAAGGTTATAGATAACTTGGGGGAGCTAATATTTACATTATCAACTTTATTACACAAATCAACTCTTTCTACAAAGTCTCACTTGTCATTTAAAAGAATAACCAAAGGTTCGAGGGATAAGGATATAGATAACTAGGAGGGGGTGCTATTATTTATGTTATCAAGTTTATCACACAAACTCTTAGCCAGTGTTGTTTATAATTTTTTATCAAATCATTTAAAATTTATGGTTTCTACATTAATTAATAAACTCAAACCATGTAGTGTTTTGGTCATGCAATGAATTTTCAATGCCCAAGATTATTGTTGAGATTTGTGATTTTTTTCATTATGGAACATTCAAATGCAAAACTCACATGGCTGGGATTTACCGAGGAGGAAGGGCCCTCCAGTCCATGGCTCCAAATCAGGGATGGCTTCAGAAGACAGCAGTCCCAAGAGGGAAGCTGTCACCCTGTGAGAAGGGAGACTCAGCACCCAGGGAGCAGAACTCATAATACAGAGACCCATTCTTCTGCAATGGCCCCTCCCTGTTTAAGTCAAATTTTTTTTTGCATTTTATTTTTCCTCTTTTTCTATGTCTTTTTAAAAAATGCATCATATAATCCTACTGTCTGTCTTCAAATTCACAATTTTCTAATTTACTAGTTGTTATTGCATGCATATCAGTGTGTATATGTATACACACACACACACACACACACACACACACACACACATATATATATACATATATTTCTAAATATAACCTGATCAACCCATATATTGCTACCTGTAAGTATGTTTTCAGGGCTGATTATTTGGCATCAGACAACCAAGTGGTATGCTCTTCCCTGAACAGAAACACCGTTCCTGTTCCCAGCATTCCTCGGATGTCCATAATTTTTTTGTGTATGGTTGAGGCCTCGTGGGCTTGTCTCTGTCCAGCTTGGTATGTTCACGGCTTGTTCACCTCACATTTGAACAGTAAAGCTAGAAGTATAGCTTCTAATATTACTAGGAGACACGATCTCACAGCAAAGTCCCAGGCAGTCGGCCTCATAAAATCTTTCCTCCCTGTCTTCCACAATGTGCCCTGAGCCTTAGGTGCAGGGATGTTTGGAAGATATATTTATTGGGGTGGGGATCCAGAACTCTGCATTTTGATCCATTGTGGTTTTCTATAATAGTCTCCTTCTGTTGCCAAAAAAAGTTTTCCTGATGAAGGATGAAGACTACACTTATCTGTGGGCATAAAGCCAAATGATTATAGATTGCTGCTAGGGGTAATGCTGGCTTAGTAAATTGGTCATTGTCTATTCTACTCCAATGACCATGACTTCACTAGAACTGCAAAATTAGCTAGATTTCCAGTACCAGGCATGGTCCCCCTCTTGTTGAGCAAGTCTTAAGTCCTGTTAGAAATAGTTGATTGTTGGTTCATGATTACTGTCAAGGTGTGTGTGCCACTATTGCACTCTTAGTGCTACACGCACAGAAGGCCAGGCTGCTGTGTGGTTCATAGGCATCACTGCTGGGTAGGCAGAGACCTATACTTTCAAACATATTCCCAATGGCACTGAAGGACTTAGTGAGGTAGGTTATAGCAAAGACAATCACAAGGTTTTAGGCAGAAGCCAATGTGGTTCAAGTGTCTTGCCTTGATGACAAGAAGACTCTGTCATGGATGGTAAGGAGAATCATTGAGGGCCCCTGGGTAAGAAAGTAGAAGAGTCAAGATTGGAAGCAAGCTCCTCTGCTTTGCAGTATTATGTCATTTACGCCAGTCTTAGTGCAGTATCTTGGCCTCATATAGGGGGATTGCTTCCCGGAACCCCAGTGAGCATTCAGGACTCCAGGCAGTTCCAAACCTTGTGTATTACTGTATTTGTTTCCCATGCACACACACCTGTAAGTCTATAAGGGCAAATTAGGCCCAGTATGAGATTAACAATAATGTAACAAATCAGAAAAAAATTACTGGCACCATAAGTGTTATGTGAATTTGGTCCCTCTCAAAGATATCTTTATTGTCCCATACATAAATTAAATGGAGCAAATGACTTAGCTCTATCTCATGCTGTCAGGTCACTTTTGCAGTGTGAGGTATGATTTCACATGAGCAAGAATTTCTTTTCCCTTCTTCACAACTTTATAGAAACTTCCCAAATGGAGCCCTCAAGACTAGAACTCTGCTCTACCCACAGTAAGAGAGAGACCTGCAGGTTAGCCAGGGTCTTTTGCCTTCAGACTTGGGAGAGTAGAGTCTTACACTCAAAGGTGTCTTTCCCCCAGTCACTGCTATTACCATGCAAGTGCTGCTATTGAATTTTGAGGGTGGGGTGGAGGGCTGCAGAAGGCAAACTTGTTTTCAGTCATCATCAGACATGCTCTCTCGACAGGAAGCTTCATGGGATGGTGGTGTTTATTGGGGCTCATAGCTTTTCCTCTTGGGTCTTCACCATGTCTCAGTGGCTGAAGCCTGCAAGCTGTACAAGAGACAGAAGAGGGACATTATCGTGTTCCTCAATAGAGTATTCATCTCCTTTGTCTCATTCACCTAAATACAATCTATAATAAGCATTATTTCTCTATCTAATACCTACATTGTCAAAGAGCTTTGGTACAGCAGGTTTTAATCTGAAGACCTCTTGTGACTCTGTGTGTGTGTGTGTGTGTGTGTGTGTGTGTGTGTGTGTGTGTGTGTGTGTGTAAATGCAGGCATGTGAGGCCAGAGGTCTTCATAGAGTGTCTTCCTCTGTTGCTGTCACCTTAGTTTTTGAGACAGGGTCTCTCACTGAAACTGGATCTCACCCTTTTGACATAAGCTGGTCAATGAGCCCTGGAAATCCTCCTGTCTCCACCTGCCCAGTGCTAGGGTGACAGCTGCACAGAGTAAACCTGGCTTTAGTGTGGACACACCCTAACAACAGAGTTGTAGTTGTAAATGGAACGAAACAGCCTCAAGGTTTTCAAAGTCAGCAGCCCAGATTTAAAGAAGGTTCGAGAACCGCTTTTCATTCTTGTAGATTCTATGTGTATTCTGAAGGTGACATTGTTCATGCCAGGGAGGGAGCAAAGACATCAGTCTTCCACACACCCCTGGAGTGACCATAAAGAGAGAGGCATTCATTTGAACTTCACCATCCCAGCTCCAAGCCAGGGCCACCCCAAAGCCGCATTGGAAAGGGCTGTGCAAAGCAGCGGGTGCTTAAAGAGGCAATGTGTGTTGTTAGGAAAAATTGTCCCCAAGCCCCAAATTGGCCTTTTATCACTGTCACTCTGGCTTATAGACCCCTGTAATGTGCAGCTTTCAGGAAGGGGGAGCTGACTTCAGTAGCCAGTACCCTGCCAAGAACTGTATAATGCACAGAATAAAAAACGACAAAATGTTTCTCTAGTGACACCGTTTTTTTCCTGTGAACCCCAACTGCCTTTCCTGGGTGGGGGGGATCATAAACACAGACAGCCGGGTGACAGTCCTTTGTTAATTCTCCGAGTTCCTTTCCCTGCAGATGACCTATAGAAATGATTTAACACAGAGCTGCTGGAGTCCCCCACACTTCCTTGCGCCCCTCAGGCTGAGGCTGCTTGATCTCTTTGGGGTGTTAGAAGTATGACCTGCTCCATTAAGTAGCAAACAAAATCCAGCTGGATAGAGAGAACTCAGCTGGGCTCTTTGCTTTCACACAACCGGCTTGATTAGGCGAATCGCTGTGCCCTTGTCACGCGGCGCCTCGTGCAGCCTGCAAAGATTGGGCTGCCATTGATTTCTGCATAATATGGATTCACACTGCCTTTCCTCAGCAGAGTGGCTTTCACACTCCCACAATAACCTAGCAAGCATTGTTGTTAGTTTTTTTTTTTTCTCTCTCTGTTTTTTTTTTTTTTCTTCTCTTCTCGGTTTTCTGCTGCTACTTCAGGCTTACAGTAGAGTTTAGTTCTAAAAATCTGTCACTCCTGGAGGTTGTGTGTGGCTTATTACCCAACACTTCTCAACACATTAATTCCAGCTTGATTTAGACACTTCCCATTTGGTGACTTGGTGACAATTGTACAAACATGCCATGTTATAAGTCAATAACTTGAGAGCAGAAAGAGAGACAAACAATTGGCACCGTCTCGATTCCCTGTTATCATAACAGGAAGACAGTTGTTTATTGGGAAGCGATGTTTATGCCTCTTTCTTTAGAGTTGTTATTGACCCTGAAGATCAATAGCCTTCTGTGGCCTTACCACTACATGTCTGTGCCTGTCTCCTTATTGAAAGTAAAGATCATGAAACCTACAACATATTGCAACAAGTTATAGAGATTTTTGTTAAACAAGATTAGACAATTTGTGTAATGTATAAGAAACAAATGTGTGAGACATAGGCAAATCTTATCTTGATTCGAACATTATTTTAATTGGTGGTGACTTTTTAAAATAATAAGAATCATTCAAGCTATCCCATAGTGCTGTAAAGTATACATGAAAGTTAGGTAATCAAATAAGCAGTAGGGATGTGTGAGTGGACTCCAGCGACAGATGTAATACACTGTGGCTCATTCACAGTGCAAAGTAAACATCAGCCTTTAAGTGATATGGAACTATATTTTATTAGATGTTCTACTATTTAGTAAAAGAAAAATCACTGGTGCTCCATATTTGACCACCACTCCTTGATGGGGAGGTCTGGTGGCACTCAGAGAAAGAATAAGCAGGCTACCAAGATGAGACTTGGTAGCCTATGACCATATACTGGGAGAGGAGGTCCCCCTCGGTCTTAGACTTAGGGAAGGGGAATAGGGTGAAAGTGGGAGGGAGGGAGGAATGGGAGGATACAAGTGATGGGATAGCAATTGAGTTGTAATCTGACTACATTAATAAATTTAAATTTAAAAAAAGAAAGAAAAAAGAAAAATCACAAAATAATTTACAGTATATCAGTATTCTCCTTAAAAAGACAAAACACTTTAAACTCAGATATATTGATTATTTTCTAATATAGAAATGTATAGAATTACAGACCGTAGGGAATTATATTTTAATATATTTTTGTTTTCTCTGTTATCCATGAGTAGAGAAATTATGAATTTTAGTAGTCTGGACTATTTTAAGTGAACATAAGTTTATCATTTTATACTACAAAATAGCATTTTCATACAGATATTTTTGTTAATAAATAATAATTGAATCTTTCTATATTTTCTGAAGTTTTTTAACCAATCTACCTTTATTGACATAATTAGAAAAGTTTAAGAAGATTGAGGCTCTCTGCTTTAAAAGGATAGAAATCCAACTCAATTACATGAGAAAAATACGTGATTTCTCACCATAGGGAGGCTACGAGATACAGCTCCAGGTATAACTGGATCCAGGGGTTTCCTAATGTGGCTGGTCTTCCTATCTTTCTATTGGCTCTGTTTTTGTCTGTGTTGGTTTCACTCCTCCAAAAGTTTTGTCCTCTATTTGGCTGCAAAGATGCTCTAGGTAGCTGAAGTCTTATGGTGTTAACAGCTAAGAAGAGAAAGGACTCTCATTTCAATGCATGTTAATAAGACTTAAAAACTTCTGACTTGATGTCCTTGAGTCCTGTGCTCACTCCTGTGGATGCTGTCAACCACACACGTCAATGCAGTTTCATTGAGTGGCTGAAATGCATCATAACCGAGAAACAAGGCAGCTGCTGTGACTCATCTGGAATCTGTATGCAGGATGGTAGCTTTTAACAGGGACCTAGCCATTGTTGGTCTGAAATGTGGATCAATTTTTCCCATCCCAGGTTTGGCTACATCTCTTTCTTCCTTCCTTCCAGCATTTGGCGCTAGCAACCTAGAGATAACATTTTGTTGTTATTTTGAAAACATCCTGTCATCTTTGTGTTTGGGGACATGAGTCAAGCAGCAATTTGATACTGATGAAATACTGCTCCATAGCAACCCTTGTTTTATATTCAGAACTATCTAAATAGATTACCAAAGCTTCCAAGCCTACAATAGACTCGGGTTCAGCCATTAAAGTGTTTCCCAATAATACTTGGACCATCAAGCTAATAATAATGTCACCTGAACCACAGATTCAAGTTTTTCTCCCTCTTGCATCCCATCTGTATGTTGGGGGGACTGGGTTAAAGAAAGGTTAGTAGTATCTGAAAGGAAGTCAGTAGAGAAAGAGAGAGGAGAGGGGGGAGTAAAATCATAATGGACAGATGTGAAGAAATATGGGAACAGAGAGAGGAGGAAGCACAGAGAGGGAAGGATGGAGATGGAAGGAAGAGGGAGGGAGAGGGAGGGAGAGGGAGGGAGAGGGAGGGAGAGGGAGGGAGAGCTATAAGAGGAACAGGTGAGCCATGTGTAGTAGCACATTTCTATAACCACAGCTTTTGGGAGGTTAAGGCAGGAGGATTACCATGAGCTCAAGACTAGCCCTGGCTCACTGTGCTTTCCAGGGAAGCCTCAACCACACAGTGAAACTCTGCTTTACAATCCGAAAATATGCCAATCAACTGAAGGGCAAAGTGATCCTATGCAATTGGGCAGTTTTAACCTTTGCCCTGAATTAATATGCTGTATATAATCACTTTAGATGTCTACCCATGTCCAGTGGACTTTTTAGAAGAAGCAGTTGACATGCTTGATTTAGAATACAGGATGTCCTTTCAACTCCTTGGAACAAACAGAATGAGTAAGGCTAGAATTGGATAAAAGACACAGATCCCATGAGTCAACCAGACCAAGGGGAGTGTGGGGCGAAGGTGAATGGAGGATGAGCAGTCCGTCTTGAAGCATAATGAGGACTGTAGGCTCACTGTACTGTTTTGAAGAATAAGTCAGTGGTGACCTTGTAGATAGTAAGAATTAACTGCACATAGGAAGGCCAGCAAGAAATTCAGGGAAGTGTAAAACATAAGAGGACGTCATGGTTTTTCTCGAGTAGCAAGGGCAAAGAAGGGAGATTCTCTGAGACAGAAATAATTGGGATTTATTTTTGACACCATATTTCCATGGGCAAGAAGACAGTTAACCAACTTGTGGTGTGTTCATGTTACTTTTAAAGGAGTCAATCAAAGGGATACACTGACACACATGTACCCTAGACATTATGCTGAAGGACAGAAACTATATGGAAGTCAGATACAAAGTATGTATGGTTAAATTTATATGATATTGTCTTCATATTCTTTTTCTTTACAAAAATATTTAGTTTTTATGTGTATCCCTGTGTGTGACTGTGTATGTATGCCACCTGTGTGTGAGTGCCAACATGAAAACAGCATCAAATGTGCTGGATCTGCAGTTGTGGGCAGTTGTGAACATACGGGGTGCTCTTCAAGAGCACCACTTGCTCTTAGCCAGTCAATCATCTCTTCATCCATTATGGGACATTTTCTCATAGATAAATTCTACTCTGGCGACAGAACTTAGAACATAGTTGCTAGTGACGGTGGAGAGGGTGACAGGACTTTCTGAATAGCGGGGATATCCTGTCTCCATTAGAGATCTGAATACACAGGTGCACAAGCTTGCTAACATGTTCAAAATTGTATCCTTGGGGCCTGTAGACTTGATTGTATGCACTGTCGGCTGGGATTAAAGTAAATGCATACCTGACTGAAGTGGTGGAGGGGGAAACAGTGTCTTAAACACATTAACTGATTGTTACAGACTATAACTATAAGCTAATATGGAAATTGAAATCATACCAACAAGAAGTTCCATTCTTTTTCTTTGGGTTTTAGGCTGTTTCCTGATCTCCCACAGGAAGGCACTGCGCCCCTTGGAGAGGAGGCTGGAAGAGGGACATCTTTTTCATACTGTTCTTTTCCTAAAAGACCATGAGAAAAAGACATGCTTAAACATGCGCTGGCATGTGTGCCCACCAGCAAAGTGGACACACATTTAACTGAAGCCTGGTTGCATTTTCCTGGCTCTCATGAGTTCACTCTCAGAGCACCCCTTGAGTTGGCCAGTAGGAGCCATTTTGGTTGCACATTTAGCCTGCTCTTGGCAGGCTCTCCCAACAGAGGCAGGATTCACAGACTTCACATAAACCCTTGTCCCTGCCCAGAATTCAAGTGAATGAGTCCAGAAATAAATAGAAGGCAACTGATGAATCTGAGGTGAAGGAATAACTCAGAAATTTAATAAAGAAGAAATGACATGTTCAATTTGAGAAAGAAATTGCTTTACCAGAACAAAATCCAATAGACCTGCTGCCCAGTCTTTCAATGCTACCACCTTGCTCAACTTGCTCAGAAAGGAATCCACCATCCTTGCTGAGTAGAGTGTAAAGAGTCCATTCTTTAAGGAGCAAGAGAAACAAAGTGAATCAACTACCCATATGATACAAATCCTTTATGTTGAAGGAGAGTATTTCTTTAATGTCTTTTTTTCTATGTTAGGTGTTATTGAGTTCTTTTTCATGCACTTGAATGGTGTTCATTGGGCAAATATTCTGATCATTCTTTTTGGAATCTCTGGCTTGCAGCTAAATCAATATTTTGCTGAAATGGAAATATAATCTGAATTCTCCAGGGCTATAAAGTATGCATAGGAAAAAAAATACCTGTTGTAATTGCAACCCACTCCTTTGATTCCTCAGTCACTGGCAGTGAGTGCTCCCAGGGGAGGAGTCCATTTCCGCTGGAGTTGTTCCCTACTTCCCTTTCAACAAACAGATGAGACTCACTTAGTCCAAGGATAGGGTCAGCTACTATGCAAGGAATGACAGCATCACATGTTAGGCACTGGTATTTTGTGACTTCTTCGTGTCCATGCGTTCATTTAGAAGAGCAATAACATTGTTTTATGAATGTCTTGAAAGGAGAAAGCATAGTACATACTATCCTTGCAGCAGAGTAAATAAACTAGCAAATGATTGTAGAGACTGAGATGGTAGAAATAATGAAAAAGTATAGAATAATTTATGTCTAGATGCTCAATCTCAGCTCTTTCAATTCCACACCACTTAGTTATGGGTTTCTGTGATTTGAGTTCAGCTGAGTTGACGAATAAGAGGAGACACAACTACAGACTTGGAGAAAAACTTTCCTGTAAGAGATGGTGCTTGTACTAGTCTTGGGTTCTGGCTGTATCCCAGAGATCACACTGATATTTGTACCAATAAGGTTTCCTGGAATAATAAATCCATATAATCTGATGTCATGAAGCTCTATTGGGTATTGCTTAGGACTGTTGAGGGTCTCCTATGGAGCCTGGGTTAGCCTAGGACTCACCATCTTCCTGCCTCAGCCTTCTGAGTTCTGGGACTGTACATGTGTGTGGCTGTATCTACTTCTTTCATTACAAAATGTGTTGCTCAGACATGTACGTTTGCTTCAACCGCCCCATCAAATCTACTTTCACATTTGGTTAACAAAAGAGACTAAATTAGACTGTGGCATGGTGCTTCTCACAGGTGCTGCCTGGCGAGCAGTGACATCTGTGAGCTTGTCCAGAAGGTACAGTCTATGGCCAACCACAGACCTAGAAATGTGGGCTGGGCAGCAAAGCCAAGTGCCCTGGATGCTATACTCAAACTTGAGAATCACTCTTCTAGATTACAGACCACAACTTTTTACACCCTTAGCTGGAAAAAAAAAAAAAAGGAAAGAAAGAAAAGAAATATTTCCTTTAGGAAAATGTAAATAAGTAGAGAATGTGGGGCAAAGGTGAAGTAATTCTGTGCTCAGAGAGCTCTGCCAAGCCCTCCAGGAGACTGCCTGTGAGACTCACACTCAAAATACCCCTTTGAGCCAGGCTGGCAGTATATGCCTATAATTCTAGAACTTGAGAACCTGACCCAGAGCATCCTGAGTTTAAAGCTAGCCTTGGCTACATAACAAGTTCCAGGTGAGCTTGAGCTCCATAAAGAAACTCTGTCTCTAAATAAACAAATGATTGTGGAAGATTTACTGTCTCCTCTTGGTCTGGGATGCTATCTTAAGTAATGTGTCTCTGTTACTAATATGAGCAGAGCCATTTTCTTCTACACAAGTTACCCCTGTTCAAACCTACAGCAACCGTTCTGAGTATCTAGCCTGTGATACTGAGTCCTGTTTTGGAAAAAATGACTCTTTCACGCACACTGTAATTTGACAGGCTTTTGGTACAGTATTAGTATCTGATGGGGAAATCACAAATGTAAATAAATTAGAATAGAACACTTTACTATTCAGGAGAAATTCCTTACATTCAAACAGTAAGTCTATAATGTCAAAATAACCAGTAGGTATTAATCAGTATCTGGGCTATGTAAATATTTGCTTGTTTCCATAGTGATTGGCAAGCCCAGATATGAGAAAAAAATCCACACATGATATCACTTCCTAATAATATGATCATAAAAACACAACTAGGGCCAGAGTGAGAGGAGAATAAACACCATTAATTAAAAGATTTATAAAATAGAGGAGGAGGTGGCAAATGGAGTACTGAGTGCAAAAATGCACAAAGGAATGAAAATATACCTTTTTTTTTAATTCTGAAAGAAACTTGAGCAACCTTTAATTATCTTTCAAATGCTATTTAGAATTTTTTCCAAAAATAAAACATCTGACAACTGCTCAAAGCACACAGCACCCCCACCCACAAAACATACACTTTTTAAGTGGATATACAGCCATGGCTGTGAAGCGTGTTTTAAAAAAAGCGAGACTGTTGGCATTTCACTTGAAATCAACTGAGAAGTTCTTTACTAAAGAAGTGAGAAGCTTAAAGCTGTTTTTCGAAGCTTTAGGGGAGTCAGGCATATTACAGAGCAGGAGCATTTGGTCAAAGAGAAAATTAGTAGCGTGGTTCACACATCGCCTAAGAAAATCTACACAGGAACCACAGTTGTCTTCAATAATCAGTCCTGCTAACGGGCCTTCGGTGATGAAATTTCTTCACAAGGCATTCACCGATGTGACGGCTGATTTTAGAAACACTTTTGTTCTTCGGAGATGTGCTGGGATAATGTAGAGTAGTAACACACACACACACACACACACACACACACACACACACACACACACACACACACACGATTACTAAAAATAACAGCAAACATTTAATGTGCAAATATGCCCTCAAGTCAAAAGAGAAGAAATGAACATGCCATGTGAAGCTGTTTCCATAGGTGCTTGCTTAGACAGTCTGATGAAAAGGCAGCCAAGAGCTAGTCCATGGAGAAAAAACCCAAATTGAAGAGCATGTTAAAAGATGCTTTCCTGAACACAGGGAATAGCTCTACTCAAAGCATCCTTGTATAGGGAGAAATTGAGGTGACCAAGTGGTTAGTACTTTCTCATGCTGCATTCCTGCAAGGGCATAGATCAACACAATAGCGAAATGCCTAGAAAACAAGTTATATGAATGATAGAAACAGGCTTAAAGAAAGTCAGTGGCAGAGTTGATAGCGTTGATCAGCATAGAATTTCATGAAAAATAAACACTTGATTGGAAAGTAAAAAGACAAAAACAGAATAGGAAATATATGCAAATGTTACATGAGGCAAATCTAATTTAAAAAATAGGAAATTGTTTCACTAAATTTTATAACCTCTTTATATTGATAAAAAATCTTCAATGGTTAAGAACAGACAGCAGGATCAAGACGTGCAGGCCTGAGCTCCTTCATGCTGTTGAAAATAAGAAATTCTTACAAACAATTCTCTCCTTCGTCATTTCTCATGAGATGAAATGTGTTTGGCCTTTGCTTCAGAAATCCAGCTTTAGGGAATCTATGCTGTAGGAAGGGATAGGACACACTTGCTTGTAAGTTTGCGTAGAATGATGTCTACTCTGGCATTTAGCAAAGATGCTAAATTGGAAGCAAACTGAACAGCCATGCAGAGCGTGATGCAGTATACCGTCGCCCGAGCATCATTGTAAAGCTCAGAGATGTGGTATTAAGCAAGGAAATTAAGCCTTGACTATGCAACAGCTCCCACTGGAAGTGTGAGAGGTGAAATGGATGAAACAACTGAAGGAACATCTTCTCTTCCTTTTAACTCCATCCTTTCAGCCCTCTCAGCCCAGCCCTGACAACCAGTGGGAGCTACTTTTTCTTTCTATGAATCTTTCTGCTGCCAGTATTTCCTATAAGTAGAATCATACGTTAACTGTCCATTCATGTCTGGCTTATTTCACTCAGCATGGTGTTTTCTGTTTTTAGCCATGTTGTCTGTCCCACGTGTCAGAATTTCTTTCCCTTTTAAGGCTGAGTAACACTCCATCCTGTGTGTTCTGAAACTGTTTAACAATTAAGTGTGAGCCATTCCCATAATTTAAGAAAATTAAAGCTAAAAATGTACCTATAATGGGCACCTATAACAAATGCTTGTGTCAAAATCTTGGCAACAGCAAAAATAAATTTTGAAGCAATTAAATGTTTATTGGAGATATATTTCTATAGTCGGAGAACATTGCTTGGTTGACTTCACTCAGCTCTGACTGAAGTGTAGGACTTCAGCAGGAAGGAGTAGGAAAAACAGGAAGGGAAGAAGGCGCAGAGGGAGGGAGCGGGGAGAGGGAGGAAGGGCAGGAGAAAACATCTAACACCTATCGAAGTTAAGCATCTACAAGGCATGCTCTTATACACCCTGCATTTTTAAAAGTTCATTCCATCTTTACACTAATCCTAGAACATGGTCTTGTCCTCTTCTTTCATTTTCATGGTCTGTAGCTTCCCACTGCATGACGTGATATGGCAGCTCACTTGAGACCGAGCACCTCAACTGACAAGCTTCCTCAGGCTTCTGAATGCCGTGGATAGTCTATTCAAAAGGGTGCGACATTTGTTAACTAGAATACTTGCCGTTGGAAGTGTATGGTGTTTGTAGATGGTTCTCTTTTTCTGCTCCCTCCCCAACCCCCATCCCTGCCTCTTCCTCTTTCTCTTATATTTCCTGACAAATGAAGTGCAGATACTAATCAATGAGATGACCCAGGAAGTGAAAGTGTCCAGAGAACTAAAAACAAAAACAAAAACAACCACAACAACAACAACAACAACAAAAAACAGGTAAGAGGGAAACATATGGGACAATGAATCCCAATATCAAAGCAAAAATCCCCAAGGTCACAGGACCTGTGAGGCTTGCTTCATCTCCATATTGACAAATGACAAGCAGTGAGCTGGTGTAAAGCCATCTTTGGTTCCCAGAAGCACCAGAGAAAGAGATCAAGTAATTAACCAATTCACCTTAGATTAACGATGGTGTCTTGCTGTTACTGTAGATGTGAACTCCATGATAGATCTGCACATAGAGTTATAATTTCAGTAGGAACACTGATGGAAACAAGAGGGCTGCCTAAGACACCACGCTTGTATGTAGGCATGGATAACACAAATTAGTCTGTTTGTGAATCTCACCCTTCATTCCACTCAGGGCTGGGATGACGGTATAGCAGGTAAAGCACAGACTGCTCTTGCAGAGAACCCACGTTTGGATCCCAGAACCCACTTCTCTTGGTTCATAACCCCCTGAAATTCAATTCCAAAAGTTCTGACATCTTTGGCTTCCATGGGCCCTGCACTTAGTGGACAACTGCACATTCATACACAAATGCATGTGCGCAATTAAAATCAAACTAGAAAAGCAGTTCAACTAACGTCCACAGAGTTCTGTGTGGCTGGTGTTGAGGTAATAACCGACAAGGTCACAGGGATCTGCGTGAGCGCCACAGACTTCTCCGTTGCATGTCATGCACGGGTGTCATCAATGTAAACACATCAAAACTAAATTTGCTGTCAACCCCCAGAGACTGCTCCAGAAAAATCTGAATGAGTACCACAGGAAATTAAGAACTCCCATGATGAAGGACAGACAAGGTTACAAGTTCTCAGGTCCTGGGACTGGAGAGATGGATTAGAGGTTAAGAGCACTGCCTGCTCTTCCAGGAGACACAGGTTCAATCCCCAGCACCCACATGACAGCTCAAAGCCATCTGTAACTAGAGTTTGAGAAGGAGACCAGAGCCTTCTCCTGCCCTGTTCTCCCATCCTTAAAACAAATTGTGACGTTGTGATCCAGGTAGCTCAAGCATCCACACCTTGAACTACAACCCTGCCCTTTAGAATGCCAATATCCTTTCTGGGTGGAAAATTTCCCAGTAAGACCCAATTGACCAGCTCAGTGTTGGTCATTGAGGTTGGACAGAAAGATGGGGGTAGTTATAAGCACATGAGATGGGAGTGGAATCTCTCACCCAGTGTAACTAGAGCCAACGGCTAGTGGGGAAGCAGCAGTTCCCAGCATAACTGACCTCTCCGGTGTCTGTTGCTGGCACAGAGATGGCATCCTTTTCATAGACAGGCAGGGAACCAGCTTTAAGGCCCAAGGTATGTAACTGTGAATAGAGTCTTGTTCCTTTCCCCCTTTTTCTGACAATCTCAAAACAAAAATACTATTCCCCTTGTTCATGATGAAGATGCCCTAAGTTCTTCTGGCATCAAGATTTACCTTATCAATTGTAATCCTTCCAGTTGTTCTCAGAAGCCATCCTGTGATCTCATTCTGTTCTATAGCATCCGCGGAAGATAGTAGCTTCCAAACCCACCAAACTGATACATGTGGCTGTTGTAAAGACAATGGAGTGAGACTCTCTTAGACAGTAGATGGCAACTGGAAAATGTGGGTTCTTTAAGTTTATTTATCTATAGATTTATTTTGTGCGTGTGCACAGGTGCACATATGCACATGCCATGGCATGTGTCTGAAGGGCAGAAGATCATTTGCTAAAGTTAGTGCTCCCTTTCCACTTTGCAGACCGGAGAG
The DNA here is from genome assembly GCF_903995435.1 of Acomys russatus. Lineage (NCBI taxonomy): Eukaryota > Metazoa > Chordata > Mammalia > Rodentia > Muridae > Acomys > Acomys russatus. Next base: position 55,146,484 of record NC_067156.1, on the reverse strand, counting down.
ATTGAACCCCACTTCCTAGGCTGAGCACCAAAATGGCTTTTATCCTCTGAGCTTTCCCACAGACCGCAGATACAGGTTTGTGTATGTCAATCTGAATTAGTAATGTTAATTCTCAGATCACATGTTACATATCACCCAAAGATGTGTGCTGAACTGAAGTCCACCTGAACTGTAGATCTAAGTACAGAACCCCAGAAGCAAGACAGGGAACTGCACTGTGAGCTCTGGAAACGAAATGAAGCTAAAGCCCCAGGGATAGTCAGCTCTCTGTCCATCCATCCCTTGACTGGTGAAACTGACATGTCAGTGGGGTTCTCCATCACAGAGCTCAGTATGCTCATGGTGGTGGTGAGGGCACTGTAGTCTTCATCAGTTTTGTATGTTCAGCGAATTCTCAGGCCTGATTTTTCTGTTATGATTCTAACACACCCATGTGCTCATATGTTCCTAATGTGCTTGGGTAAGTTTATAGTACAACAGCCTTTTTATTCTTAAGAATAAGTTATGTGTCAGCCTTGTGCATGGTGCTGTACAAGTGATGGTGTCCACACACACAACCAGGTGCAGAGTCACCTTGTCACTCCATTTGCACTCAAAATGGAGCCAAATGCTCCTTGTGAAATGGAGTCACTCAGGACATGGTCCAGCTTGAAAGCCACTGCTCCACCCTGGGTATAGTAACTTAGAGCAAGGGAAACAATCAGTGCAGTGCCCAGCCAGGGCACCTCAGTGGCCCAGCTTGTGACAGCTCTGCAGAGAGAGAGAAAAAGAGAGAGAGAGAGAGAGAGAGAGAGAGAGAGAGAGAGAGAGAGAGAGAGAGAAAGCGCTCTATTAATCCTCCTGCTTACTCTTCTAGTTTTCCGCCCTGAAGTTTGCCATCCCCTCAGCAAGCATCACACAGTTGAGGCTAGAGCTTCAGTAGCAGGTACAGTGTAAGCCTCCCAATGTCTTGGGGGAGGTTAGAAGTCTGCACTCTAACTCACAGGGCTACGTGAAATGTAAATAAGCCCCAGCACCACCAGGACAAGCTGAGCTCTGTCACCATACACAGCCAGGCCGTCGGCACTGGCTTCAGACCACAGCAGCTATCAAGGTTTATGGAGTTCCAAAGTTTTGCTTGCTACCTTTGTTTCTCTCCATGTTGATGAATGTTCCACAGCCAGGCTTTCTTGTGTTTTGGGGTGGTTTTGTTTTTTTGTTTTGTTTTGTTTTTTTGTCTTTTGCATATTTTCTCTTCAAAAAGTCAAAAGAAAATGAGGAAGGTAGTTACGCCTGTAAGAAGCTGGAAAAAAGGATTCCTTTTAGCTATCTCTAGGTGGAAATAGATCATTATCTCCTTCCTTAAGGATTAATCCACGTGCACACATGCGTGTGTGTGTGTGTGTGTGTGTGTGTTTGGGTGTGTGTGTTTGGGTGTGTGTGTTTGGGTGTGTGTGTGTGTGTGTGTGTTTGGGTGTGTGTGTGTGTGTGTGTTTGGGTGTGTGTGTTTGGGTGTAGGTGTGTGTGTGTGTGTGTGTGGGTGTGTGTATTGGGGGTGGGTGGTAGGAGGATGGATCAATGACTAGCTAAGGGAGTACCTTCCAGGAAGGCTGTGCTGTCTAGGAAGGCCAGATAGACCTAAGCTCTGCTGAAGAGCTCGGAACAGTAAGTAACCCTTTAATGACATGCTAGGTTTTTTCCCCCCTGCTTTCCAGAATTCCTGCTCCCTAGCACAGACTCTTATGAAGCATTACTGTCCTGGTTTATAAGTTGGCCTTCGGATTATTTTCTAAAGTTACTCACAAAAGCTTAAGCTTTTCTTTCCCCCTGTCTACCTCTCTTTTAAGCAGGAATCTCTTAACACCTGGCTTTTGTTACTCTTCATCTAAAGCACGCTGTCCACCACGTGGCTGCTGTCTACCGCATGGCTGACCTCCATGTGGCTGAATCCACATGCCATGTCTTTCTTTTCTTCTATTCTCCATGTTCTTCTTCTGGGCATCTACCAAGGAGGTATACAGCTTACCTGCCCTGAGGTTTTTCTTTTCAACTCTGATAAAATTGTCTTTGGGATATCTTTTAAGTCATTTCTTAAATTCTTTTATTAATGAGATGAAGAACCCCAAAGGAGATTCTAATTTCCCCCAAGCTTACTACTGCACAACTTTTGCTACAAATATATAAATGATTTGCTCACTCAAGACTCTACCCAAAACATACTTGGCCTCTGTTGCCTTGTTCTTTGTAATGAAAAGGGCTGCATGAATCCATAGAACTAACGCTCACAGGAAGCACAGAACAAGAAAGTGCATTCCTAAGCCAACAGCCATTGGTAAGTTCCAGCCTAGAAGTGACAACTGTGCATTTTTTCAATACGCAGAGTCGAGCGAGTAGGGGTCATAGTGGAGCATTGCCCACTAAGGATGTCTCAAAGTTGACACTGTTGCTTCCATAGTTCAGTTCTTCAGCAGAGAGAGTACCAACTAAGGTCTGCTCTGTGGGACAAAAACCCCATAGATGCTATTTCACTGGCCCTTCACTGCAGTTCTAGGAGACACTTACAAGTGACACAGTAGAATTTGAATTAGTCACCCAGAGTCACAAAACTGAGATGCAGCACCATGTGGTCAACTGTGGTCAACAAGGCTCTGAACCTACTGGGCCATCTTGCTCTACCTTTTAACTTTGCCCAAAGACTCCTAACTTTCTTGTTCCTTTCTCTCCAGGGAAGGAAATTCTGTCCCTGTGGAGATTTCTCAGGCTCAGGCTGTCCAGGCACCTTCTCTCCTCTTCCACAGTCTTGGTGGCTTCCCTTTCTTGTGAGAATCTCTGCCAGTTTTCAAAGACAAACAGATACTTCCTAGAGCGAAAGAGTGCTTTTTGTTTTTACTAAAAGAATTGGACAAAGACTGGAAGGGCGGATGGCTAGGAGGAGAAAATTCCTCATCAGAAACAAATTCTACAAAGTGACCACATAGTTTGGGTGTTTTGCAGAGATCTGGAAGAGAAACATAGACACAATTCTGTCTCTCCAGGAACCTGCCCTCCACAATAGAAAATATTGATACAAGCTCAAAACAAAAAGACACAGAGACAACTGCACAAACATTAACAAAATAATCAAACAAGAGGCCAAAATATTGACAGAAACAGCCCTGCAGCCTTGGACAATTTGTTTTTGCCTCAAACTTATTTTTCTCACTTGGCTTTTGCATGAAAAGAGGCATGTGGCTGAGAGAGCTCAGAGGGTGGCAGATCAAAGGCAGGCAGGAGGCAGCGGTCCTGGGAGGGATGGGACAGGGCTGGGCAGGGAACTATAGTATTAGTTCTCCTGTGCCCAGCTAACTTCAGCTCTACTGCTGCCTCTACCCCACACTTGGTACAATTTGGCTGCCAGTGTCTTTTTGTAGGATATGGGAAGAAACCCCATCAGCTCTGGTTATGCCTCGGTGATGCAGAATGAGAGTGGAGATGTCAAACAACTATGTCAAAAAGCTGAGGCAGCACACAGTCGCTCTAAGCAGAAGGCCAGCCAGGTTTACAGATAGACAAACAACAAATAGATACTTGTGCATATGGGACAGGCACGTTAGAGGGCCCTTTGGTCTCTGTGTTATTCTTTCCAAACAGCAGCCAGATTTTAATGCTATTTTATGTGATGAACATTAGTAATTCTAACCCGACTGGCAGGAAAATAGCCTAGGTGTAGTGTGTGTGTGTGTGTGTGTGTGTGTGTGTGTGTGTGTGTGTGTGTGTAAAATGAATGAATACTGTGCCAGAAACTGTTGGATCCTTCCTCAGTGAAAATGCCAATAATTCACTGAAGAGAAAGGAACTTGGGGAAAAATAAAGATGGCTTGGTGGTGAACACACACACACACACACACACACACACACACACACACACACACACACACGCTCTCTATCTTCCTCCTTTCAGAGCCTAAGAGGAAGCAACCAGGAATACAGAAGAGGGAAGGGGTACGCTAAGGACAAGCTGGGGGAAGTGGGATGCCTGGGGCGGGGGGAGGAGACTTGTTTCCTTTGGGGGAAAGGAGGCAGTACGCTATGATGCTTTAGACCAAATTAAAAGCTGGAGCAAGAGAGTGCTGGGACCACAGCATTAGCTTTGAAGGCCAATGAGTATTGTCCACAGGTGCCATCTGTGAGGCTCTGGATTGCTAGCTCAGCACCACTGTGCCACTAGATACTTTGCAGACAGTAATATCTAACATTGATACAGGAATATAAGAGCGTCTTTGTGCCTTTCTCCGTTCTGTGTGATTGAGAGGCTAGGGTCCCAGAAACTTAGCAACCATCAAGGCCGCTCCAAGCTATAAGGTTTTAGGTTCTTGTCTCTTGAATTCAGAGAATGAAATTCACCAACCATATAAGGTAAACTTTAGAGAGAAGTGTTTTGTGATAGGTGCTTAGTAGAGAAAGAAGGCAGTGTGCCTGTCTAGCAAGAGCATTCTGGGTAGAGGGAACCCACTGAGCATTACTGCCTTGGAGTTAATAAAGCTTTAGTTGATGGAGAAACAGACAGAGGGACAAGCTGGTGTTTCTCGGTCAGCCATGCCTTCTGTACAGTTTTCAGGAAAGGGATGTTCTTTGAAGGAAGAAAGATAAGGGAAAATGAGATACTCTTCCTGGTGTCTCTAGCCTATGACTACAGCAAAACCAGACACTCAGGCATCCACAGCCTCTACAAGGGCAAGGCTGGACAATCCCAAGGACATCTAGCTTTTATCTCAGGGAGAAACTGGTTGCTTTTCTTTGGGGTGTTTCTACCCTAAACTATCTAAGCCAATCGCGACCTCCTGTTCTTTTCACTATCAAACATCTCCTAATGCTGCGGAGAATGGGCAGGGAGAAGTCATCTTCCATTTCAGACACTTAAGTGGCATCTCCTTTTCCCAAGAAAGGAGAGCAAGTACACACAATTTTCTTCATTAAATTTCTTGACAACTATTGGTAAACTATAACTTGTTTTTTAAAAGAGAACCTCAACAGTATTCCAGAAGTACTTCAACTAGACTTATACAGCAGCATGCTTACAAATGCAATGCTAAGTAGAAGTCAGTTTCAGGGGACGAATCAGTTGAACCACAGGATTTGGCAAAGCAATTATTCTCCATCTTGAAAAGTCCTGGGAAAGTACTTTGACGTTTTAGTCACGGAAGCAGACAGTTAGGTCAGGAGGTTGTGAGGAGTGTAGAGTGACAAACACTGAGTTCATTTGCACATGGGGAGCCTACAGAACAAAGGAAGGAAAATTTCCAGCAATTTAAATCAAAAGTGAAAGGCCCTGGGTTTTGCTCCCAATGTCTCATCCACCATGACAGGAAAAGGCTTTGAACACTGTGCAGCCTGCTCCAGAAACAAAACAAAACAAAAACTAGACAAATGCATGCACACACACACACACACACACACACACACACACACACACACACACACTGCCAAAGAAGTACCTGGTTTTGATTTTAGCATGCTCCATTAAAAAAGACCATGGTCCAAATGTTGGCCAGAATTTATCCAGGGTCTGAAATATCTAGAGGCCTGTCTGCTCCATGCTGGTAGAGTGACCTCCTACTCTCTCATTCAACAGTACTAGCTGGGCACTTCCTAGATGCCATGGATTCTCTGAGTGCCAAGGCTGACTTCCCTAGAATTAGGTTCTGCAATGACAGCTATGTGATTTCATCAGTCCTAAAGATGATGCTCTGGCTACATTTTTCTTGTCAACTTGATATAAGCTAGTCCCATCTGAGTAGAGGGACCCCTCTCCAAATTTCTTTTGTGTCATGGTCTTTATTATAGCAACAGGAAGCAAACAAGGACCCATCTGCTTCTGCCAACCAACTCCAAGACTGTCTAGTAGTATCAGGTATAGCCTCAAAAAAGCCATTGTCCATTCTAAGCCACCTGAGCAAGTATGAGGATTTTGCTCCTCTTTATCAGGGTACCTAAGTATACCTCTGGCTTGGAGGTTACCACCATAGGAGAGTCCACCAAGAGAATTGGAAAAGGAGATTCACATTCTGTCTTTGGTGTAGTTACTGTCCGAAGGGGGAATCCAGTTGCCCTTGAGCCTGGGAGTCTTTAGTTTCCCTGACTTGCCAGGTAAGATCCACAGCCACCTAAAAGTATTCCATGAAGGAGGTGTCTTCCTCCGGTTGGTTGTTCAGTACTTTCCAGAGCATTCCTTTCTCCTTCAAGCACTCCTACTTCTGTATGTTTTTGTCTTTTTTGAATAGATTTAGGCATCTTCAAAGAAAAACTACACAAAAGCATAAAACACACACACACACACACACACACACACACACACACACACACACACTTCAGAGATTCCACACAGGACAGAAATGTTCCGCTATTCCTATTTAAAATGAGCACTACACAATGTGACAGTGAAAAATACAATCTATGTATGAATATAATATTACTGTTCTCTTTATTTGGAATAATATTAATAGATTAAAGAGTCTGACAAGTAAAGAGACTGACTCTGAAAGAAAAGAAAATCTTTATATTTAATACTTTTAACAGTATCTCTTCCCCCGCCCTTATTTGTTTGTTTGGAACAATAGCTCCTGCGTTTTAACTTTGCACTAGGTGCTCTGAGTGATGTAGCTGGCCCTGCTAGCACAGTCCTGGTGAAAACTGTGGTCAGAGAGTTAGGGAAGATCTGATTTAAAGGACTCACCTCTCAGTGTGCCGAATGTGTGAGGGAGTGCAGAGTTTTCCCTGGGGACTTCTCTATCTCTTTCCAAGCTAATTCCTACTTCGTTTACAGATCCTTAGGCCTGTCTGTACTGCTGCTTTTTCCACTTTTTATGAACTGTTTTATACTTGAATGTTTCTCTTTCCAGTGTTCCCACATGGCTGTAAAACAACTACTTCTATAAAACTATGACATTACTTTTCCAAATAAAATATAACTCCGTTTTGGTCAGGGAGGCCCCAGAGGAACCTAAAACAGTACAGGCTCTTGCCATCCTTCTTCATTATCCATAGTGACTAGCTGATAAGACCCTACTACTGAAGCCATCGCACACCTTGATTGTATATAATAGAGAAATCTGAGCTGGAACTGAGCTGAGCCAGAACCTTCCTTACAGCTGTGTAACTTCCACAGTGTTGCCTGAAGGTGCTATACAAGGTGCTGGGGAAAAAAAGCATCAATAGTTACCTGATTGTGATATCTACATTGTAAAACACCACCCTGCCAGGTAAGATGTGTTCAAGGGACATTATGACGGGCAGATCTGGGCCCAGGGATCCTGCTCAAACTATGACACCAGCCAAGGACAATATGTGCAGTAAACTTTGAACCCCTACTCAGATCTAGCCAATGGACAGGTCATTCTTCACAGTTGAGTGGAGAGTGGGGACTGACTTTCACACAAACTCTGGTGTGACCATGTTCCCTGGATGAGGAGGCCTGGTGGCACTCAGAGGAAGGATAGCAGGCTACCAAGAAGAGACTTGATACCCTATGAGCATTTACAGGGGGAGGAGGTGCCCCTCAGTCACAGTCATAGGGGAGGGGAGTAAGGGGAAAATGGGAGGGAGGGAGGAATGGGAGAATACAAGGGATGGGATAACCATTAAGATGTAATATGAATAAATTAATAAAATATATATTTTTTAAAAGATGTGTTCAAGGGTACAATAGTGGCACAACTGTTGTGGAGGTAAACAACAGGTGTCTGACTGAATGTGAGGCTTGACCCACAAGAGAGAATTTATACCTGATATGACTGAGGAAGTCATGGGCCTTAAGGGCAAACTATTGCTGCTGTTTAGCTAAATTATTATTGTGTTGAACTGTCTTAAATATTTATGTTTGTATCCATAGACAAATGCTGCTCCCAGAATTAATCAGAGAAGCTTCTTTTTGCAATGAAGGACCTTGGATGCAATGCCGAGAAAGTGACAGCAGAGTGCTCAGATTTCAACAGGACATTTATAGTATCCTGCCCCAAAAGTCAGGGATCACCGCAGAGAAAGCAGTTGGAATACCATAAGCAGCTAACACCAGGGAGAAGAGAATGCAAATGCTGTCTTCTATCATGGGACAGCAAATGCGATGATAGCCTCACAGTGGCTATGGTTGTCTGCAATGTGCCTACATCATGCTGGGCCTGTCAACAGCCAATCAGTGTTGGAGAGGAACAATGGGGCCTTGCCCCTCCTTGCTGAACTACTGGCTAGTGATGGAGCCTATGAGCCATCATTTTCAATCACTACAACCAGCCAACAGCGCAGCTTCGGCCCCATAGTCCGGGGTCCTCTCACTCTCACTCTCTTTCCATATTCCCCACATAGACTCACAAACCATGGCCTAACTACAGAATGAACACAACATACAATCTTTCTTGACCAGGTGAGAACTTAGACTGCCTCAAAAAGCCATGCATAATATTACTCAATGGAAAAATGTCAAGATTCCATTACAAAAAAATAAGAGACCTTAAGAATTTATAGGAATTTGTTGAACAAATGAATTTTCAAAAGGCATACCTCAAATTTCTCACAGGAATGGGGCTGACTGACTGCAAAAGTTGAGTAAGCACTTAGCCAATAATCTTAATGAATCTCAAACTTGGATCTTCCTTTTGACACTGCCAGTTGTCTAAATGATCAACATCTAAAATCTGCCACATTTCTGACTTGGAGAACATATCCCAGATTACTTTGCTTCTCTACCATTCAGAGTGATGGGGGTGGAGGTAGGAAACAGCCTTAGATAACACAAAGAAAGATAAGTTCTGCCTTTAGATATTCACCCATAAGTCCTTCTAATTTCATGTCAACATGCACACATTTTTTTTTTCCTGAACACGGAATTTGGCCGAGATCAACCAAATGCTAATTTACCACTCTTGTCAGATTTAACAAATTATGTGTAACTTGGTGCATATGCTCCTCAAGTTTTTACAGATGAAGGGCTTATTTGCCCTAGTCAATATTCATGTCTTTCAGAAAAGTCTCTCTCTCTGTCTCTCTCTATCTCTCTGTGTCTATCTCTGTCTGTCTCTGTCTCTCTCTCTCTCCCCCTTCTCTCTCTCTCCTTCCCTCTCTCTCCCTTTCTCCCTCCCTCTCTCTCTCTTTCTCTCTCTCCTTCTCTTTCTCTCTCCCTCTCTCTCTCCTTCCTCCCTTCCTTATTTTCCTCCCCCTGTTCTTCTTCATCTTCTTCTTCTAATGCAATGACCTCTGCTTTTTTTTATTTTAAGGAGACATTCTTCACCACACCAAAAAAACAGCAAGGGCTTGCTCTCTCCTCACCGTTATTTCCTCAATCATGCCTGAACCTGAGCAGCAGTTTTGATTGGTGATCTCAGCATTACAACCTTTAACAACGGAGAACCACACGTGGGGTGCAAGAATTTGATATCTCCGTTAACTGGCACCTGAGTAATGTTGATCCTGTTTGTATGGCAACCTCATTATGGCTCATGATGGCTCGGCAAGCTCCTAGCAAATACTGGGTTAAAAAACGCCTGGAAGATGCTCGTTCTTCTCCTTATTAATTAGCACGTGTCCACTTCGCCAGATCTAGTGCCCAAACTTCATTTGTTATGTTCAGCCAAATGCATGAATAGCTTCGGAGTAATTATTTTCCAACATCATCTAATACCTCTCTGCACATCAATTAAAAATCCTCTTAACAAGGAACTGCATTTTGCTGGAGATCAAATGCCTGGTCCAAAGCTATATCAATCATGTAGAGCTAATTAGTGTCCCTGCTTTATATCATTTGTTTTACTTTATTATTTCATTGTACACTTCCTAATGAAACCAATTGAACAATTTAAAAATCTTTGTTCAATTAATTGAAGGCTTAAAGGCCAGCTACCTAGTCAGGCTTTATTCAGTCTGAATAGAAATACCAGGGAGGGTGGGGAGAGAGAGGGAACCCCCTAGATATGTTATTATACCTATTTACCGTCTGAAGTGCCCGCTCTATAGATACAGGTTTTAAAAGGTTTATCCCTGTACTGATACTGCTTGCAAATAATTCACTGCTTGCTATCTTTTTTTTTATTTTTACCTTTCTGGTTTTTCGGCCTCCTTGAGCCATTACCGTAGGGAAAACAGAAACAACAACCCAGGACATTCAGGGGAACATGCAGGGGAGCTCATGCTGAAGGCAGGGTGCTCCGTAAATTACTGTGTGTTTCTCTCAGTGTTTTAGAAATGGGTTGTCCAGTTTTTCGTCTGCCTACCAAAATATAAGAAAATTAAGACGCTGAGTGGTGAAAACTCGTTAGCATCAGTCTTTTTGGGTCTGGAGAGAGCTGTGGATTCCACTAGAACTAGGAATAGGTTAAATGCGTACTAACGACCCAGAACGGGAAACTGCAATGAAGTGAGGAATAAGTCCCCACACTCTGGAGTTTCTGCTTCCTCATCAGACTTAGACTTCTGGTCCAGCTGAGCAGGACACACAGAGGCAGGAGGGGGGCCCTGATGAACCCCAGAGATGACTTCCTGCCCTGTGACCTCTGTCACGCCCAACCTCCCCTTCAGTATTCATTTTGATTTATGAAGACTTCCAGCGTTCCAGAACCTTGTGCGAGCTAGTCCTCACCCCCCTCCCCGAGTCACAGAGCGTATTGCAATTAATTCGAAATCAGGGCGAGTTAATGTTGGTAAAAGCAGAACTAATTTTCTCGGGTGCTGGCACCTTTCACGGCCCCCTTCCTCACAAACACGAATCCACGTTAGCTAAACAAAACTGACAAATCGGCAGATGTCAGGGCTTCCACCGAATGGGCTGGGGTTCTCCCTGGTCTGTGCCAGAAGGGGAAAATCAAGACCAAATTTTCTGAGTAGTTAAGTTATATTAAAAAAAAAAGAAACTGCGACCAACTTGTACAAGCATATAAACCTACAGCATGCATTTACACATTTATTACTTTGAAAATAAACTGATGGGAAAGATTCTGTCCAAGAATAAAAAGGGTGCGAATTTTTTTAAAGCTCTAACAAGGTTTGGAATGCCTTAGGAATCACCAGGGGGTAGAGATGAAAACACTTGGGAATTCCCTAATTTACTTGTTTTTCACCCAGACGTCTGTTCTTTATAATGATTAAGTTACTAACCTTTATTTGTCAGTAATAATTGAATTTTACACCAAAGTGAATTACCGCACCAAATGAACTGCTCTGCTGCAATTTAAAATAGACTTCTTTGCGAATTATCCCCCATGATTTATACTAAGCCTATAGGGAAGGCGGAGAAAGCTTGGATGGGGATGGGCGATTTTAATTTTAATGTACACAGATAAAAGCGTATGATAGCTTCTCAGGGCTTTCCCAGTGTATTTAATGAAGACAGCAGCATTCTGGTTCTAGCAACCATTTAAAAATCTGAATGGTGGGGCTGGGCAGATACCTCAGTGGTTAAAGGCATGTAGCACTCTTGCAGAGGACTGGAGGTCACATTTGCATACCCATCATAAGTGTCTTTCAACACCTGTAACTCGAGGTCCCGGGGCTCCAACATCTTCTACTGACCTCTGCAGACATCTGCGCGTGCGCGCGTGCGCACACACACACACACACACACACACACACACACACACACACACACACACACACACACACACACACAAAGCTTAAAAGAATCTGAACGCAAGGGTCTGGAACAAGTCGGTGATTAAAAGTATTGGCTGCTCTTGCAGAGCGCCCAGACGCAGAATGGTCCACATAGGCTCAGAAACTTGAATGCTTAGACCCGGGTTAATGGAACTATTTGGGAAGGATTAGGAGGTGTGGCCTTGTCGGAGGAAGTATGTCTCTGAGGGCAGGCCTTGAGGTTTCCAAAGCCCACAACAGGAGGTGCCTCATTCTGTCTCCATCTTGTTGATGAGAGTGTAAGCTCTTAGGGACTGCTCCAGTGCTCCGCTTGCTTACCAGCTGTGATGCTTCCCAGCATAAAGGGCAGGCACTGGAAGCCCCTGAACTCTAAGCCATACCCCAATTAAATGCTTTTCACTATGAGTTGAGTTAGTTTGTTCCTGGTATCTCCTCAGAGCAATAAAGTAGTAACTAAGACAACTCCCAACACTCACATGGTGGCTCACAACCAGCTATAACTCCAGTCTCGGGGCACTGACGCCCTCTGCTGGCCTCCATGGGCACCAGGCACATCAATGTTGCACAGACATACAGGCAAGGAAAATAATCATATATATTAAATGTAAATAAAATTTTAAAAATTAAAATATCTAGGTGGTACATCCAAATAGAAATTTTCAAAGGATTTTGGGATTAGAAGAAAGCTGTAGAAAAATACTGATAGGTGACCATTTCACTTATGCCCATGTTACTTTACTTATTCAGAAACTCTGCTTTAAATACTTGCATAAGATAACCCTCCTTTTAACAGCTGCACTTAATCCGGCACTTTGGAGGCAGAGGCAGGCAGATCTCTTGTGAGTTTGAGGCCAGCCTGGTCTACTGAGTGAGCTCCAGGACAGCTAGAGCTGTTATACAGAGAAACTCTGTCTCCAAAACCAAGAAAACAAAAAAACAAAAAAACTTTTCTCCAACTGATAACGTACCTGGAAAACCCTGGTCCTATTTCTTCCAAGAAGCCTGCAACAGTACTTCAGTCCCTCCCACCTACTTCCTGAGTCTGTTGCAGTACTTTAGTCCCCACCCACCTACTTCCTACAGCATTTTCACAGCTGTCTCCTGTCCTGGCAGTCAGGGAAATGTCCCTAATCACTTTAGCTTTCCAAACTTCAGCCGTAACAGGAATCATTGCAGAAATATAGATTGCCCACACCACATCTCCAGTTCTGAATTAGGGAGTTTGAGAAGGCTTCAGCGGGCCCTAAGCTTAACAAACTCCCTTGGGAGTTTCTACCCTCACAAAAAACAAAAACAAAAACAAAAACACAAACACAAACACAAAAACAAACAAAAAACAACACACTGCCAGTGGAGAGAGTGCCAGGTATTGTGGGTCATGCCTGTAACCAGCATTCAGGAGGCTGAGGTAAGAAGACCTCAAGTTTGTGGCAAGTCTGTGCCATGTAATGAAAACCTGTATCAAAATAAATAACCACAAAATCTAACTCTAGCTCTAGGTCATTTGACACTCTGTTCTGGTCTCAATACGCACACACACACACACACACACACACACAGACCAGAACTCGGGTCGTCATTTTTGCTCAGTATCACTTTAACAGCTGAACTACCTTCCAAGCCCTCTTGTTCCTTTTTTGAGACAGAGTCCTGCCATGTAACTTTAAAAGGCCTGATAATCATTCACTACGTAGGCCAAACTGGCTTTGAACTCACCATAATCCTCCTGCCTCATTCGTGAAAGTTCACGTATTGCAAGTGTAAGCCAACAAAATCACCCAATATGTTGCCCTTCTAACTAAACAGTCTTCGGTTAGAAACGGAAGCTTAAGGGAGTGGAGAGATGCCTCCCTGGTTAGGAGAGAAGATGGCTCTTACAGAGGACCAGAATTTGGTTCCAACTGTCTATGCAGGTGCTCCACAACGGCCTGTACCTCCAGCTCCAAAGCCTCTGGATACCCAAGGAACACACACACACACACACACACACACACACACACACACAGAGAGAGAGAGAGAGAGAGAGAGAGAGAGAGAGAGAGAGAGAGAGAGAGAGAGAGTGTTAAAAATAAACCTTAGCAAACGAAGTGGAGTATAAATGTGCATGTCTGGCTTGCAGATGAAAGGAGACAGCAGGGCCACATGGGAAGAAGAAAGGTTCCCGTGGTCATTCTTTTTTTTTTTTTTTTTTTTTTTTGAGAGAAAAGTATTTATTTCTTTTTTTTTCATTTTATTATTTTATTCATATTACATCTTGATTGTTAGCCCTTGCCCTGTTTCCTCCCATTCTTCCCTCCCTCCCACTTCCCCCCTTCTCCCCTCCCCTATGTCTGTGATTGAGGGAGACCTCCTCCCCCCTATATATGCTCTTAGAATATCGAGTCTCTTCTTGGTAACTTGCTGTCCTTCCTCTGAGTGCCACCAGGTCTCCCCATCCAGGGAATGTGGTCAGAAAAGGGGCACCAGAGTTCGTGTGAGAGTCAGATCTCACTCTCCACTCAACGGTGGAGAATATCATGTTCGTCGGCTAGGTCTTGGTAGGGGTTTGAAGTTTACTGCCTATATTCTCCTTGGCTGGTGCCTTAGTTTGAGGAGGACCCCAGGACCCAGATCTGCCTGTCATAAAGTTCTTCTTGTAGGTTTTCAGGACCCTGTGGGTCCTACTATTTTCTTATTCTTCCATGCTACTCTCGCCTAAAGTCTCAATAGGATGTCCTCTCCTCTGACCCACTTTCTTGGTAAGTAAAAATTTTCATGGTACATATCCCTTGGACTAGTGTTTTGATATAAGTGAGTATATACCGTTTGTCTCTTTTTGCTTCTGGGTGAACTCACTCATTATGATAATTTATAGATCAATCCATTTGTCCACAAATTTTGGGAATTCCTTTTTTTTAATAGCTGAGTGGTATTCCATACATAGTGTAAATGTACCAGTTTCTTAGTCCATTCTTCTACTGAGGGACACTTAAGCTGTTTACATGTTCTGGCTATTATGTATAAAGCAGCTATGAACATGGTTGAGCATATGTCCCTGTTGTGTGGTAGGGCATTTTCTGGGTATATTCCAAGGAATAGGATAGCTGGGTCTTGAGGAAGCCCTATTCCCATTTTTCTGAGAAAGCGCTAGATAAATTTCCAAAGTGGTTGTACTAGTTTGCATTCCCACCAGCAATGAAGGAGTGTTCCTCTCTCTCCACATCCTCGCCAACATGTGGTGTCATTTGAGTTTTTGATCTTAGCCATTCTGATGGGTGTAAGATGGAATCTCAGTGACGTTTTGATTTGCATTTCTCTGATGACTAACGTGGACGAGCATTTCTTTAAGTGTTTCTCGGCCATTTGATATTCCTCTGTTGAGAATTCTCTGTTAAGTTCCAAGCCCCATTTCACAATTGGGTTGTTTGGTTTTGTGGTGTTTAATTTCTTGAGTTCTTTATATATTTTGGATATTAGACCTTTGTCAGATGAAGGGTTGGTGAAGATCTTTTCCCAGTCTGTAGGCTGTCGCTTAGTTCTCTTGACAGTGTCTCCTGCCTTCCAGAAGCTTCTCAGCCTCATGAGGTCCCATTTATTAATGGTTGACATTCTTGTGCTGCCCATCAACTGCGCAGGCAAGATTCTGACGTGGAACAGTGTCTGTGGGTGGTCAGCAGGCTTGAAATTTCAGTCAGACAGGAAAAATAATTTCAAGAGACTTATTGCACAACCCAGTGATAGAGGGAAGGACTACGGGTTGCCTCCATTAACAGTAGTAACAGGACCGCTTTTCAGTGTTCTCACCACCAAAGGATGCTAGGTACAAAATGCATATCTTAATCAGCTCTACTGAGCCCAACAAAGTGGGAATATCTGAAAGCCTCTCATTGTACATTATAAGTATATACAATTTTTATTTGTTCATTTATATTTAATTGTAATTACACTTATGAGTTTAAAGAGAGTTCTTTTGTATCTTCTTAAATAAATGATTTGCATTTTTTGAAGTTCGTTTTATATTTATAAACTTTTAAATTTTTCACTAGCTCTTGTTTTCTACATTTGTGATTCTGAGGATTGCTCCCAGGACCCACCTCGTGTTGGGCAAAGACTCTACTGTTGTGCTATACTACCAACCCTGAGGCTATTTATTCATTTATTGTGTCTTCACTTTTGAGTCAGAGTTTCTCTAAGTTGACCAGGCAGGCCTTAAACCCATGATCCTCCTCCCTCAGCCTTCTGAGAAGCAAGAATAACAGAGCTGTACCACCAGCCCTGACGTTTTTTCCAATGATTAATTGCATATATTTTTGAGAACAGATGGCACTTCACTCGCATATCCCAATATCTTTGCCTTTAGTGCTCTTTTGTGTAATCTCATATTGGCTAATAGTCTCACATGTCACTGGGTAATGGTGGTTCTAGTGGGCATCCTTCACATGTCTGCAGCCAGCAGAAAGGGATTTTGCATTTTTCTACTCAGTAAGGAACTACCTCTTTGGCCACTGTGTCTGTCAACCTACCATGTCTATTCAGGAGCAAAGTCATTTATTCATTTTTGGGAATGCTAAAGTTTTTAATATCTTTATGTATTTGTGTAGATATAGGGGGTGCATTTATCCTTTCTGTAAGTATGATAAATTATAATAGTTTCTTTTTTTTTTAATTTATTCTTGTTACATCTCAATGTTTATCCCATCCCTTGTATCCTCCCACTCCTCCCCCCCCCCCCATTTTCCCATTGTCCCCCTCCCCTATGACTGTTCCTGAGGGGGATTACCTTCCCCTGTATATTCTCATAGGGTATCAAGTCTCTTCTTGGCTACCTGCTGTCCTTCCTCTGAGTGTCACCAGGTCTCCCCCTCCAGGGGACATGGTCAAATGTGAGGCACCAGAGTAAGTGAGAAAGTCATATCACACTCTCCACTCAACTGTGGAGAATATTCTGACCATTGGCTAGATCTGGGAAGGGGTTTAAAGTTTACCTCCTGTATTGTCCTTGGCTGGTGCCTTAGTTTGAGCAGGGCCCCTGGGCCCAAATCTGCCTATCATATTGTTCTACTTGTAGATTTCTAGGATCCTCTGTATCCTTTTATTTTGCTATTCTCCCATGCGTCTCTCATTTAGAGTCCCAATAGGATGCCCTCCCCTCTGTCCCAGTTTCCTGGTAAGTGAAGGCTTTCGTGGGACATGCCCCTTGGGCTAGTATGCAGATATAAGTGAGTATATACCATTTGAGTCTTTCTGCTTCTGGGTTAACTCACTCATTATGATCATTTCTAGCTCAATCCATTTATCCACAAATTTCGGGAATTCCTTGTTTTTAATAGCTGAGTAGTATTCCATAGTGTATATGTACCACAGTTTCTTTATCCACTCTTCTACTGAGGGACACTTAGGCTGTTTCCATGTTCAAGCTTGCAGAGGAAGAAATTAGGAAAACCACACCCTTCACATTAGCCACAAGCAATATAAAATATCTAGGAGTTACCCTAACTAAGCAAGTGAAGGACTTGTATGAAAAAAATTTCAAAACTCTGAAGAAAGAGATTGAAGATGACCTGAGAAGATGGAATGATCTTTCTTGCTCATGGATCGGGAGAATTAACATAGTAAAAATGGCCATCCTACCAAAAGCAATCTACAGATTCAATGCAATCCCTATCAAAATACCTACACAATCTTTTAAAAGACATTGAAAGTTCAATTCTGAACTTCATATGGAAAAACAAAAAACCCAGAATAGCTAAAACAATCTTGTACAATAAAAGGTGCTCCGGAGGAATCTCCATACCTGATCTCAAACTGTACTATAAAGCAATAGTAATTAAAACAGCATGGTACTGGCACAGCAACAGGCTGGTTGATCAGTGGAATCGAATCGAAGACCCAGATATGAATCCACACACATATGGTCACTTGATATAATAGTTTCTTAATATTAAATATCCTTGCATGTAGTTATAGTGTATTATCATTATAATGTGCTTTCTGATTTTAATTACTAAAATTCCATGTGAATTCCCACTTATATCCATTAAAGATAATCTTGCACAGCTTATGTTTTGGGTGCAATATTTGTGTGTTCCTATGTACTTCTCCTTGAATCTTCACAGTTTTTGATGCATATTATTGAATTTGTAATGAGTCATGGCACCCATATTAATCACCAGTTTAACTCAAGTGTTAGCCTTTCTCTTAAGCATATGTCTTTGTCACTTACAGCGCCTTTTGATCTGATTTTTACCTTCCTGGAAAAAAATAACCAAATTATTAAAAAAAATGAACTTGATCCTTTTAGATTTTCATTGCCTCACATATTTTATTTATTCTTTTCCTCACAACATAATGATGAAGGTTTTGTTGTTGTTGTTGTTTTAACGTCTTTCTAGTTACCTGTTTGTCAAAAGCATGGTCACAACTGAAGTATCCGTAAGTATTCAAGGAAGGCGATGTCTCAGAGTTCCCTCTCACACATCCACGATAGTTGGTTTGAAATCATGTCAAATTCTTCTACCCCTTACCCACCCCACTGCCTTTTTGTTTCTTGTCCTTATCACATCCTTCTAGTCTCAGAATTACATTATTCTGTTAACTTATTATACAAACAGTCATGGTTAAAATGTCAGGAGAAGCTGGGTGTAGTGCCACACTGTTCTACTCAGGGCTGCTCAGGAGACAAAAAGATTGTGAGTTTTGATCCCAGGCTGGGCAGCTAAGAGAGAGACTGCTTCAAGCTTTAAAATAATAATAATAATAATAATAATAATAATAATAATAATAATAATAATAATAATAATAATAATAATAACAACAACAACAACAACAACAAGAGATCAGGATGTAGCTCTGTGGCAGAGTGCTTACCTGGCTTGTGTGAGACTCTGCATCAGTCTCTGCCAGCACTCCTTGCTCCAAAGTAGCCCAGGAAAATGTGATGTATTTCCCTAAACAGCAATCTCTTCATTTGCATTTGCACTGTTCTGGTTGAGTGGCTGAGGGAGGTGGTGGTTCCTTTATAATCAAATGATTTTTCTTCGTATTCAAAAGTCCAGTTCTGTGACTGGCATACATCTTCATGCTGTCTGTATTCAGTTTCTATTGTTGTGATGAAGGCCGTGATCAAAAGAAACCATGGGAGGAAAGAGTTTATATTATCTTACACTTACAGGTAAGCGGCCATCGCTGAGGGGAAGTCAGGGAAGAAACTCGTATAGAACAGGAACCTGGAGGCAGGAACTGATGCAGAAGCTGGAAAGGAACTCTGCCTACCACCTTGTTCCATGTAGCTTCCTCAACCAGCTTTCTGACAGCACCCAGGACCACCAAACCAGAGGTGGCACTGTCCACAGTAGGCTAGCCCCTCACCTATCAATCATCAATTGAGAAAATGCACCACAGACTTGCCCATAGGCCTATCTACTGGAGATGTTTGTTTGTTTGTTTGCTTATGTTCCCCCTTCCAAAAGGAGTCTAGCTTGTGTCAAGTTTACATAAATCTAGCCAGCAGAGCTGTTTGTTCTTGGTTGATTGTCCCAGAAATACATGTTTTTCTTCAATATAGTTTTAAGACTTCTGCTGTACAGAAAATTTTCTCACCTATTACTTTGGTGTTTTTATCTGCCCCTTTGCTTTTTGTAGTATTCACTTCTTTTTTTATAATAACTTTGCATAATATGTATAATGTCATTTAGTGTTAAAGCCATATTTTTAAAAAATCTGCTGGTGATGGCAACTGTCATGGAGTGAAAGGTTTATAAGTAAAAAGACTTAAAAGAGGGTTTGCTGCTAAGTCTGTTTGTCGTCTTGACACAAGCTGGGGTCATCTGGCAAGAGGGCCCCTCCATTGTTCTGTGGTCAAGTCTGTGGGGGACGTTTTCTTGATTAATTGTTGATGTGGCAGGGCCCAGCTCAGTGTGAGCATTGCCACCCTGGGCAGGTGGTCCTGGATTGTATAAAAAAGAAAGCTGGATGAGCTATAGACAGCAAGCCAGCAAGTAGTGTTCTCTCATAGACTCTGCATCAGTTCCTGCCTCCAGGCTCCTTGTGAGTTCCTGTCCTGACTTTGCCTCAGTAATGGAAACAATCCCTCTCCCCATCCCAAGCTGCTTTTGGTCCTAGTCTTTATCACAGCAACAGAAATCAAACTGGTATCGAGGTATCAGGGAAAGATCTCTACATATGGAGTTAGCACAAAAGCTTGCATCTTGGCTGTACATTGTACCACATAAATTAACGGTCTCTCAGTCTTTGTTATCACAGCCTTCATCACAATAGAAACTGAATACGGACAGCATAAAGATGTATGCTAGTGACAGAACTGGACTTTGAATAAAAAGTTATCCACTGGCTAGGTAAAAACAGAGCCATGTTATTATTTCACGGGTTGCTTTCGAAGATTAAATGTTTTGCAGCACTTGACAAACTTCAGAGCTTTATAACTGCAAAGACAACAGAGAAATAAGTAAGTATAAGAAGGCTCCACCCCCAGGTCGAGCTATAGAAGACCAAAGAAAGCATGTGACATGACATGGGCTCTGCCTTCTGCTCTCACACTCCCCATCTCCACACTCACAGGAAGTGTGTAAAGAAAGCCGTGGGCTCTGATCCTTAGAGCTTAGTCTTTCATTTTAAAATATTCTGATTTTTTTATTTTAAGTGTTAAAATATCAGTGTTTCTGGGCTGGAGGAAAGACTCAGCAGTTAGGAACGCTTGTTGCTTTCGCAGAGCATTGGGATCTGATTCCCAGCACCCACACAGTTGCTTATAACTCTTTGTAACTCTAGTTCCAGAGATCCAGCTCCCTCTTCTGGCTTCCATGGGTACTGCACACATGTGGTGCCTATACATACATGCAAGCAAAATACTCATATACATAAAATAAAATTATTTAATATTCTGTTACAAAGAATATTAGTGTTTGGAGTTTCTCCTTGTCAGCCTCCCTTAGAGATTCCTCAGGAGACTAGTTGATAGATGTCACTTTGTCTAATTATGGTAAGCAATTTTATTAACAAAGTATCGATTACACATACTAATGGTCTCAGTGTGGTATTTCTACCCATGCACATGATGTAAACTGATCACATCCAACCACCCTTCCTGGACCCTCCAATCTGATGCTATGAAGGACTTCATGTTGGACACACTACGACCTTCTTAACACCCACACGGGACTGAGCCTCAGAGGAAACAGTTACTAATGTCACTACTGATAGTGGCTTTTATTTAGAATGAAGCTCTTACCCAAGAAGAAAAGAAAGGAGAACTCCCTTAGAGTAAATATTATAGGAAGTTGGTTGAAGTCACTTTAAAGCACAATAATTAGGAAGTGAAATATATACTAAAACATATTATCCACTCTAAATACATTAAAAAATTACAAAGCATCATGGTAAGGCCAATTTTATTTCAAAAATAGAAAAGCAATAACTTTTTAATATTCTGGGGAAAGGATCTCAGGAAAATTTTTTTCAAAAGTACTGATTTATGTATTTACTTATGTTCTAGAGTGTGGGTATCTATATTCATTCCTACCTCTAGCTATCTCTATATTTATCTCTATCTGTGTGTACTCACGTGCGCGCTCGCACACACACACACACACACACACACACACACACACACACGTGCTGAGTTCATACAGATGCACACAGAGGCCAGAAGAGGGATCGGGCCCTGCGGTTCTAGAGGTCCAGGTGGTTGTGAGATGCCTGATGTGGGTGCTAAGAAATAAGCCCAGATCCTCTCCAAGAACAGCAAATGCCCTTGGCTAATACAGACTAGAAAATATATCTTGAAATTTATTCTGGTGTGTGTATGTGTGTGTCCACGTAGGTATGTGCTCCTGTGAATACAAATGTTTATACACGTGTGTGTGTGTGTGTGTATGTGTGTGTGCATGTGGAAGGTAGAGTTTGACTTTGGGTATCTTCTTCAATTACTCTTCACTTTGTGTTTGTTTTTGTTTTGAGGCAGGGTCTCTCTCTGAGCCTAAAGCTCACCAACATCCAATCGGTTACTGTGTCTTCCCTACCCCCACCCAGTGCCAGGTTACAGTTGCATGGAGCCACACTGACATTTTACATGAGCACTTAAATCCTCATGCTTACTTCACATGCACTTTATTGACCAAAACATCTCCCCCGCCCCAGAAAAATATATATATATATATATTTTTTAATATGGAACGCTTCACGAATTTGCGTGTCATCCTTGCGCAGGGGCCATGCTAATCTTCTCTGTATCGTTCCAATTTTAGTATATGTGCTGCCGTATTTTTAAAATGACCTTGCTTTATTTCAGTTGAGTCTTAGTTTCAGAAAATAAAGTACCTGTGCTAACTACTTTTTGTCAACATCACATAGACCTGATGTATATTGGGGGGTGGCGGGAAGAGTCTCAATTGAGAAATTGCTTCTGCAGAATTGGCCTGTGGGCAAGTCTGTGTGGGTATTTTCTTGCTTGGTGATTGGTATGGGAGAACTCAGCTCACTGTGGGTGGTGCTATTCCTGGACAAGTGGCCCTGGGAGGTATATGACGGATAGCCGAACAGGTCAGGAAGAACAAGCCAGTAAGCAGCGTTCCTTCATGGTCTCTGCTTCAGGTCCTGCCTCCAGGTTCCTGCCTTGAGATCTTGCCCCAACTTCCTTTCATGGTAGACTGTGGACAGAGTATGAGGTAGGTGGACCCTTTCCTTCCCAGGTTGCTTTTGGTCATGGTATTTGTCACAGTAGTAGAGCCGATACTGGGATAATTCATTATACTTCCCATTTTGTGGGTAGAATTTCTCTTTGTTTATTTATTTTCTTTTGTCCTCCTTTCTTTTCACTCACAAAATCTTTGTCAAATGGCATTATTTTATTTACACATATTTAACAAAAATCTATATTGCTATTTTGTGCTTCTGTTTAGAACTTTAAAGGTTATATTGCTTTGTGTCTCATTCTATTTTTTACCCTTACTCAGCATTAAGCTTTTAAGTCATGCTCATGTTCGTGTGTGTGTGTGTGTGTGTGTGTGTGTGTGTGTTGTCCTTTGTATGCATATAATATATACTGCTCAGCCGTATCAGTCATGTTAGCAAGACATTATATTTTGTCATGGCAAATAATATTTTAATAAACATTCCCATATATGGGCTCTCACATTAGAACAGCTATAGGATTAAAAAGTCAGGAGAGGCTCTAATACATGTACTCATAACAAATATTTGCTCTAGCTACATCTAGCAGTGTAAGGAGCAAGAAAAGATATCCTTGTTTTATTGTCTTATTTTAAAATCCTATGGAGAAACACCTTTGATTTTTCATTGTTGCATATTATATTAGCTCTAGGATTTTCATATATGAGAATGAGAACATTATATTAAGATGGTTTCCATATATATATATTGTTAAAGCCTTTGTTATAACCAGCATTACAGAATGTTGAATTTTGTCACTGTTTTTATGTATTCCCCTTCATTATAGTAGTGGAATGTATCATGGTTATTTGATGTCATATGTTGAACCATCCTTGCATTCCAGGAGCAGATCCTACCTGGTCACATGAAACAGTACTGAACTCATTATTTCCCTCACATTGTAACCAAATATCTAACAAAGCCACCATGTGGGATATGTCTACTTTGTCTCATGGTTCAAAGGGTACGACTCTTCACAGTAAGCATGACAATGGAATAAACACATGGATGTGACAACAGCAAGAGTGTGAGGTGCATGGATTACTTTTAGTTTTCCAAAAGTAAAAGATGGCCTAGAAAAGGAGTTAGACTATAACAATTCTAAGTCATACTTCTGCAACCCTACATCTGTGAATGAGTTGCCACATACAAAAAGTTCCATAAACCCATAAAACAGCACTACCTCCCAACTGGGGGTGGTAGTCAAATGCATATATTTTAAGTGTACAATCATTCCTACCTTCTTAAAACATAATTTATAATTCTGTCCATTGTAAATGGAGTATATGTCTTCAGAATCTCCTGAAATAATATGAAATTTCTCTTTTCATCCGTGTAGTAACTATATCATATGTGTACTGTTGTCATGTAATCCTTTCATTTCTGTAGGAGTCTCACATTGCTCATCATAATGCATTATTTTTTAAAGCAATGGTGGAGTCAACTAGTGGATATTTAAAAGAAACTTTCATTAACTGCTCATTAAGCATAATGGACTTGTAGTTTTGCCTTCTTAGGTTTACCTGTTTTGATAATTACATGATTCATAAAATGAGGCACATCAATAATGTTTGAAATTACAAGAGGTATAAAATGAACTTTATTGCTAATGTTCTTTTGCTTTGGAAGGATACACGTCCAATTAATTGCTCCTTGAAAACATTTTTAGTGCATATGAATTTATTTAATGCTTTTCCTTGTGGTTAATTAGTGATTTTTATATTTCTAGTATGTCATTCATGTTATCTAAAATTGGAAAATTTACAGTACATAATAGTTCACAGCATCCTTACATTAAAACATATTTATTTACACTTTGGACTATTTTGCTAATATTTTATTTGCTTTTTTTTCCTTATTGGCCTTGTCAGAAGTCTATATTTGTTATTTCAAATTTTGGATAGTAGGCCATGGTGGTAACATACACCTTTAATCTCAGCACTTGGGAGGCACAAGCAGGTGGATCTCTCTGAGATCGAGTGAAGCCAGCCTGGTCTGTGTATGGAGTTCAAGGACAGCCAGAGATACACAGTGAGACCCTGTCTCAAAAAATCCTAAAATATAAAACCCCCTCCACAACCACCCAACCAAGAAATAAGGACTGTGGCTTTCCAGTGGACTCATGTTTGTTTAGGTAAGCTCTGCTTGTATGTTATCATGTTCTTGAGGAGCTTCTGTTTCTCCTTTCCTAACTTTTGAGTTAAATCCTTAGTTTTATTTGATTTTATATGCATTTGTTTAAAAATACACTTTCCTACTAAACAATATCTTTATTTTTCAACTTCTTTTAAGGCCTATTTTGTAAAAGTTGACTGTATACTCATAGAAAATATGCTTTCTCAATGTCTTGGCCATTATCAAACTTTAGTTTATTTCTAGATATCCGTTCTTATATTTTCTGCTTTAATTCTATTTCTATAATATGTTTGTTAGAGCCTCCAACCATGGTTGATTTACTAATTTTTCTTCACTTTCTAAATCAAAAGCCAAGCAAAAATATATTGACTCACCTTAACCATTTTAATCTTCAAGCATTTGCTGAAGCTGAAATAGCTGGAATATTAACAATAAGAACAAAAGCAAGTCTGAACTGTCATTCTCATGCTGAACGTGGCCTTGTTAGTGGTTGTAAGACTGCAATTCTGTCTATTTAGTCTTTCGTTATCTTATGCAGATTCAAGTAAAAATGAGGTATTGTTTGTGTCTCTTGAAAAGTAAAAACAGATAGGACACAGGTTCTGCTTCCCAAGAAGGTGGCCAAGAAAGTCATCTTGTCCAGTGCTGCACAAGAGCACAGCTCTATTGGTGGTGCTAGGGACCTGGAAATCATGGGGGTGCTGCTACACAGAGGACAGAGCAAGCAACACACCTTGGGAGAAATACCCAGAGTGTGAAAGAAGACTAGTTTTGTGTTTATATCCCATGAAAGACAAACAATGGCAGTGATTTCTCAGTGTGTGTGTGTGTGTGTGTGTGTGTGTGTGTGTGTAGAGGAAAAAAAGGAATTAGGAACTATGAATGAAAAGAGAAAAGAGACACATTTGAAGAACTGCTCAAGATTATGCCGTATTAAAAAAAAAGAACCCCTGGCTCCTGGTTCAGCTCATTTCTCTGAGTTCCTTTATGGAAACTTCTGTTAAAGATCATAAAAGGAAGTACACTGGGGCTTGACCACTGTCATCATTTTAAGTTATGGAGAGTCATGTGACCGCATGTTATTTTTCCTTCAGTAGTTCATCAATGTATTGCTCAGAGTAGGGGACAGGCCTAGCTAGACTATCAGGAAGCTGCGTCTCAGAGCACAGATGTAGCTAAGGAACACAGAGATAAGGGAGATGAAGCACTTAGCTGCTGACATGACTGATGGCCGAAACTGAGGCTGGAAAAGTGATAAAGGGTCCAGAGTCCAAGGACAAACAGTCTGGGGGGGGGGGGCGTAAGAGGCTGAGTAGGTACAATAGAAAGCGTTGCAGGGGCTTGGGAAATGGAGCGATTCTGAGCATAGTCAGAAACACTACTGAAAAAGAAATGTCCTAAAGCTATTGGAAGTAGTAACACTGAGGCTGCCTGGAGTCTTGTGGACTCTTGGAATGTGCATTCATGATATCCATTGTGGAGGTGGAAGAAATTACCAATGACAAATGAGTAAAGCCCGGGGCTTTGGAGAGAACTAATGGAAGGCAAGAGTAAAGGCATGAGTATTCAATGGGTGCCAGGACAAGAAAGAAGGACCCAAGACAGTACGGATACATGCTGTGTGCTGAGAGGTGCAGGTTTTCTGCAGCTGGAACAAAAAACGCTGAGAGAAGCGGAAGTGTGTCAAGGATGGCAGTGTGAGCCTGTCTTCCTCTCCCAGGCACTTGGGAAATATCCGTACTTTGGAGACCCAGGAGACTCTGCAAGCTCAGGAATCACAAAGTTTTGTTCTGTCAGAGGCTCGGAGTCATTCTTGAAGTCACTCAGGTGCACAAGAAGAAAGAGAAGAAAGCCCAAGTGGAGACTGGCGATAATGAGAGAGAGAGAGCTTAGCAATGAGGAATGTTGTCAAGCAGAGGTGACACAGCTGGGAGCATGAGGTGGTGGCGAGTTCAACAACTTTGAAGTCCATATTGAGTTCTATGATCAGTGGTGGGTAGAGTTCTAGGGGACTCTGATTGACTGGCGCCACCAGTGATTAACCTTATAAAAGTTAATGATTGTAGGTTTAACCAGGAGTTGGAGAGTTGGCTCATCAGCAAGGAGTACGCAGTTTGGATGACAGCGCCCACATTAGGGGACTCACAAGGGCTTGTAACTCAGCTCCAAGGCATTGGAGTCTCTTTTGTGGCTTCCTCTGCTGTCCTCACATGTGTGCAATACAAATTCATACACACAGAAATAAAACAGAAAATAAACCTTTAAAAAAATTGGTCTGGCCTACTGGGCAAGATAAATAGACCAAAAAGAAATTTAAGTCAGGAGCCTTTGTAAACACCATTTGACCTCATCCACCAGACTTCAAATATGATGGCTTTGGCCTGCCACCTCTGCCTTTAGCTTAAACAGGAGGCATTTGCTCAGCTCCTGTGAGTTCATGGGTTGTTTCCTGTAACAAGTGGTGATGTGCAAATTGGAAGACCTTTGAGGGAGATGGCCTGTCTGACCCAGACAACTCAATGTCTGAATTATGAACAGCCTGATGGGTCACATAGTCACTGCCTGGAAAGCAAACTGCCAACAGCCAGGCCAACACACCACATGGCCATGGCATCTGCCATCAAGGCACAAGCGGAGCAAAGCAATCCTGGCACAGGTCAGTGTCCAGGTGAAACCTTTTATCTTCTTCCTGTCACATTATTTCTTATTTCCATATAGGCTACTGACAGCTGTCAGTCAAGCAAGACATACTCTGCCTCTGGCAAATCTCAAGGCATACAAAAAAGAGACTAACGGAAGCCTGACTTAATTAGGTGATAATTAAACATTCCATCGAGAAACCTCCAATCAACGTGACAGAAAAATGCCAGTGCAAAACAAGGTTTTGCAGCAATATTCCAACAGACTGATAAGGATTTGCCTCTCTGGGATTAAAAAAAGAAAAAAGAAAAACAACAACAACTGCAAAAGCACAAAAATTAACTCCTCAAATATCTTGCCAAGTTGAGGATGAAGCAGGACCACACTCAAAGGGACAAGGAAACAATTCAGGAGAACATCCCCAAGGAAATTGCCTTTTCTTCTCTGGCAAGGGAAATCTGGTAGCCTTCAGCCAGGGGCGGGAGCAGTGGGCCCCAGGGGTGGGGAAGCAGCAAGGGTGGGGCACATGAATAGATGCCGATGGCACCATCGTTCTCTCTGTCCTTCCTGATGGTATGGAGAGGTAAGGCCTAGCTGCTAGACCCTACCTACTAAGCCCTAACAGCTGTGAGCGTCAATTGCTCCTTACTCGGCACGGTTACCTGCTCCTCTCTCATCCCCATCCCCACACAGTGTCTCCTGAGTAACTGTCCAGATTTCAGTCTGTTCAGCTCCCACTGCAACCCTTGAGATAATGGCTCGTCTGTTCTTTTGGTTTTTATTTATTTATTTTTTTAAGATAACACTATAAAGGCCTAGATATTGCTTCTATTTAATGTCTTTGAAATATTATTAAATTCAAATTTTCCTACCTAGAAAGTTTGAGATTCACTGTTAAATATAGAAGAAAGCATTTGTACAAAGCCTGTATCAGATCAGTTCCCTGTTTAAGTGATACAGTTAAACATTGAATTGACCCAGTGTTGAATATTACTTGGTGGTGGGAGTTGTGCCACCCAATACTTAAAAGTTTTTGTTATTTCTTGGCTGCAGTGGGTCACATTAAGCCATAAATCCACAGGCCTCATTTGACCTGAAAATGTTCTAATTCTGAAACAGTTCCCCAATAGAGCATTTGTTATCAGTCACAGGTAATGAGTGGGCAAAGACAATCAGGATCATTTGAAGCTCAAGGCACAGCCTAGGCGGGTGAACCAACGACAGCATTCCTACTTGTATTTAATAGTGAACACACACACACACACACACACACACACACACACAGAGAGAGAGAGAGAGAGAGAGAGAGAGAGAGAGAGAGAGAGACAGACAGACAGACAGACAGACAGACAGACAGACAGACAGACAGACAACACAGAGAGACACAGAGACAGACACAGAGACACAGAGAGAGAGACAGAGACAGGCAAAGACAGATGGAGAGACAAAGACAGAGTGATAGAGACAGAGTTCATAATATTACCACAAGGGAAACTTAGATATTTAATCTTTACTATGATACTACAATTAACTTGAAGTAAATTCAAAAGTCATCTCACCACCCATGGTCTGGGTTTTTTAAGGACGATTAAAAAAGCTTTAACAGTCTCCCCAATATTATGAAGGGCAGTGTGGCTCTACTCCTTCCACTAAATGCCCAGCCTTTCAATTTCCTCTTTTTTGTTTCCTCTGAGATAAGAACCCAACTTTCAATTCTTTAATGTTCTGTTCCCAAACAAAAGCAGCCACAGTGTTTTTCTTTGTGGACTTCAAAAGGATTTTGATGTCACTGTTGTGAGTTGGTATGTTTTTCTCAGTTCCTTTGATTTTGATCACTTTGAGAGAGCTGAGAAAACTTGCCTGTCCAACCAAAAACTCTTTCATCCAGAGCAGGAGGCAAGGCCTTGCAGCTTCTGTCTTCCTGTCTGTTGGGGTGAGGTTCTGGTTCTCGGCATGTGCTCACTGCCCAAAGCCTCCCAGACCACTATGCAATCCAGCACCTTGCTCCCTAAAGAATGTGTTCCTCCCAGAACCATTGCCTCAAGACTGCCTCACATTTGTCCTTTGTTTTTCCTCTGCACCTGCTCTTTGGAAAGTTAACTATTTTGAAATGCTCAGATCAGTAGTGTTATGTATTCACATTGTTGGGCGGCTATCACCACCATCCATCTTCAGAACACTTCTTACACTGCAAGATGAGTATGTATTTTTTTTTTAAGTAGGTATACCACTAATGAAGTCTGTTCTGTCTCTTCTCCCGGTTCCTGGCAAGCATCATTCTAAGTTGTCTCTATGATCTATTTTAGATACCTCAGAAAAGCAGTGCATCTAGTACATGACCTTATGTGATTAGCCATTTCACTTCGCATAATGTCCTCAAATTTATCCATGTTGTAGCATTGCAGACTTTACTTCCATTTAAGACTTGCTAAGATTCTAGTCTATGCCTGTACACTGTATTGCGTAGCCATTCATCTGCCAATGGCCATTTAAGTTTGGTCCATCTCTAGACTACTATGCATAATGCTTCAATGAGCATGAGCGTGTAAATCTCTCTTAAAGATCTTTGTATCAATTCTTTTGGATGTGTATCCAGGAACAACAACTTCTAGGAGTACCCCGCCCCCAACCCGGTACATTTTTCCCTGGCAACTGCTCTGTCTTCTATTCCCATCAAAGTCACGGAAAAGACGCAGTTTCTCTTTATTGATACTTCTGGACTGCTGTTTTTCTTTTTCTTTCTTTCTTTCTTTCTTTCTTTCTTTCTTTCTTTCTTTCTTCTTTTATAGTGACTAACCAAATGCACGATAATGAAATTATTTTTTCATTTTCACTCCTGAAATTAGTGATTTTGAACAATTTTCCATATGATTATCTGTGTGTTTTCTTTGGTTACATGTCTATCTAAGTCCTTTGACTATTTTTAATTGGGCTGGCTTTCATTATTGCAAGAACTATAGGAATTCTTTATGTGTTATTATATTAACTCCATTTTCAGATATATAGCTTACCCTATCTTCCCTCATCTTATGAGCTGCCTCTATGGTGTGCGAACAGTGCCCTTTAATGCGCAGAAGTTTCAAAAACTCAATGTGTTTCGATTAATCTATTTTTTCCCTCTGTGCCTATGCCCCTGGTGACGTATCTAACCCAAGGCCACTGTCTTGTAGCTTCTCTTTATATTTTCTTTGAAAAGTTGTACAGAGTGTGGCCGCTCATCACTTTGCACCAATTCTGTACATTATATAAGGTGTAGGTCCAGTTTCATTGTGTTACATGTAATCATGCAGCTTTCTCACCACTGCTTTGTAAAAGTTAGTACTTTGCTTGGTGAGAATGCTCTTTGCTCCTGTGTGAAATCATTTGTCCATGCATGTAATGCTTTATTTCTGGGTTTTTAACTGACATATTTTCATTCTGTGGTTTATATGTTTGTCTTTATGCCAGTACCACAGTGTTTTGATGATTATGATTTTGTGATCAGTTTTGAAAGCATGAAATGTGAAGCCTCCAACTTGATTCTTTTTTATGATTCTTCTAGCTGTTTGTGAAACCCTGGGATTTCACTTAAATTTTAGGGTAGATTTTTTTTTCTAACTTAGCAAAATATGCTAGCAGCAAACTGCCTTAATTTTAAACATTATTAAAGTGAACTAAAATCCTGCCTTAAATGAACCACAGAAACCTTCTAAACTCCTGAGATCACACCAGAACTGCATTTGGACACTTCTCTACATTTATTAAACAGATACACATTGGTGAATAAGCTCAAGAGTCTGTCCTGCTCACAGCTAAGTCTGAGTGGCCTGGAAGATACTACAAGGCATCAGGCTTGGCAGATAGTGACAGGGACCCAGGGTGTGTTCAGCTTGCAGTTGTACCTTTGTGAACCTACGATTTTCAGGTTTTCCCAGCAGTAGAAAAACAACATAAAATAGGCACACTGATAATTAACAGCCTGCGGGGAGGTTTGTTCACCGGAGAGGTAAAACACATGCAAATTCACTTGCATTACATTCACTGGTCTAGGCACTTGGCCCTTAACTTCAAGAGAAGTTGAGGACCACAGAGGAGCATTTCATTTGGCAAACACAATGGCTGCCCACCAAGCATCTTTATTTTATTTTATTTTTAAGATACCCCTTACATTGTTGGTTGCCTTCATGTTTAATTTTGTGTCTGTCATGGGTCCCAATTCTACTGTATTTTGAGAAGAGAAACAATACGTTGTGCATCTTCGTGTCTCCCATCATACCTAACAAGATGTCTCTCCCATAATTGATGCATTCAACGTTCAGTCTAAATACTTGACTCCCATAGCATGCTCTATATTCGGTATGGGAGGTGCCTTGGTATGAGAATCCACTGAGTTCTATGTATCTGATTTATAGGGTCCATTAAGTATCCACACAAATGAACACAAATCCATAGCGGTGCTGAGCATTACAAAGTACAAGCACACCATCCTAAGGAAAAAAACGTGTGCTCTCATAACTAACTTTGAAAATGTTGATACTATTGAAGAAACTAAAACAATTCCCTCTGTGGACGGCAGAAAACTGTGCCCTGTAGAGATTTAATACAAAGAGAAGGAAGAGAGTAGGTGACTACAACAGTGCCAGACAATTAGCAGGTGCTCCTGAGGTCCCTGGAGGAGTCAAGTTTTTCAACAGCGTCCCCCAGTCCCCCATATTGTGCCTGGTGTGATAGGCAACATGTCAGGGGTAATAAGGAAAAGCAGCAATGTAACTACAAACAGAAGAAACACATTTCTGCTATATTTCCACCCTGCCAGCGCCTTGCTGTCATGCTCTAATGGGATCGCAGGAATAATTTTGTTTTCTCTAATAGGAACCCCAAAATACATAATCGCATCAGGTCGTCTTGATATCATGGTATGAACGAAATGAATGTGAGCATGATGAAAAGAAAAGATAAGCCATGTAAATATAGCAAAATGGAATATTTGTGGACATGATTATTTTAAGATATTCATATGGCATCTGTGATAAGAATGTCGTCTGTGCTCGCCCCTGTGTTCTTGATGATCTATGGGTAGTTATCCGAGAACGGCAGGCGTCTCTGTCTTCCTATGTTTTTATGCTGGGAAAAGAATGTGTCTCTTTGACTTACATATGGTTTATTTATTTATTTATTTATTTTGCTCAGCCGTGTACTTATGAGCTTGCAGTCTGCTCCCATCGCATAATCCAAATGACTCGGACAATTTGTTATTGTCAGCTTTGGAAATGAGAACACGAAGGCACCCCGCAGCCCTGAAAACATATCAAGTCAAATTCTGAAAGCAGTTGTTTAAACTTATTTCAGTAAAGCTTCCTCTTTTCTTGCCCCCTCCAGGATTGTTTGGAAAATTTTTACTTGGTTTTTGCCTGAGCTGTTAGACAAGTTACTCAACTTCCCACTTGCTTGTGGGCTGGGTTGAAATCCAAAACTACTTCAGCCAGAATCCACATACTACAGTGAATGCATATAATAAGCATTTAATAAACACTGGTTAAAATTAAGTCAGTTGAATTGAACTGAACTGAACTGAAAAATTAAAGACTTGTGTGGTTCAGCAAATTAGAACATTCTGTTAAAAAGGGGGACAATCCAATCGCTTGCCCTGCAGCAACATGCTCTGCCCACACACAAAGTGTAGGTGTATGAACAATCACGTGCTTAGCCAGTCGTGCACACCAGCCCTGAAAGCACGTTATTTTTGTTGCATAATGTCATTGTGAATTTCCTGTCTTTGTAATTCAAGAAATATGGGCCTTTACTGACCAAAAGGAAGAAATGAATTATTCAACAAAGATGTTGGAAAATTGGCTCACTGTCTGGAAAAAAATAGTCCTCAGATTTTCACCTCAGCCCTTAGACCACACAACACAATACATCTGAGCTGATATTAAAGAGTGAAATGTAAAAAGTAAAATCCCCCAAACCTGAAGGAACAGCTGTGGTAAGGATTGGCAGAGGAGCAGTGTCGTGAATGAGGGTTCCTCAGTTTATGCTTCATACAGCGCCACCGTCTTTTTACAAACAAAGGAATCAATGTTTGTGCATGATTTTAAAATGGGCAGAAAATGTGATGTGAATATTATGTTAACTGTAGATGATGCAAAACTTCCAAAGTAACGAAAGGAAATCAGTAACTCTAGCATGATCTCTTAAGGTCAATAAGAGCATCAGACAGAGAAATCACTAGTGGAAAGATGAAATTGGAGAAGTACTGGAAAAAAGTCTTGCAAACATTAATGTCTCCAGTGCATAAAGACAGTTTCAGCTTAGTAAGGAAAGCAAGGAGGGTTAGTTAGGAAAAAAAAAAAAAAAAAAAAAGAGAGTTTGAGAGGAATATAATAAAAACATAACCTAAACATAAGCATTTCACAGTTGCAAAAAATATCATAATCTTATTTATAATATTTTTAAAGTTAGCCTCAATCTCAATGCATAACAAAATAACACAGAGTACACTACTGTTTGGAGAAGATCTAATGCTGTAAGTACAAAAAGGGATTTAGAAGTATACAGCAAGCCTGGCCTGGTGGCGCACACCTTTAATCCCAGCACTCAGGGAGTCAGAGTCAGGCAGATTGCTGTGAGTTCAAGGACATTCTGGTCTACAAAGAGAGTCCAGGACAGCCAAGGTTACGTAAAGAAACCTTGTCTTGAAAATATAAGAGGGAGGAGGAGGAGGAAGAGGAGGAGGAAGCAATTTGTAAGACAGATACATGTTTTAAGTAATTTTTAAAGTGTGTGTGTGTGTGTGTGTGTGTACATATGTTTGGCTGTCGAGGAGTCCAGAAAAGGGAGTCAGATCCCCTGGAGCTATAATTTTACTTGGCTGTGTGCAGCCCGGCATGAGTTCTAGCAACTTAACTTGGGTCCTCTTGAAGAACAGCAGCTCTCTTAGCAGTCTTACATGCACATGCGTATGAAGTGTCGAGAAGAAAATGCATGAATATATTAACAATGCTTACCTTTTACCAATGAGAGTGTTGCTATTTATATTGTTTTTTATGTACTTCTTAATTGTTTTCCTGTAAGAATCATGTATAATTTTATGATGAAACATAACCATTTACTTGATGTCTGGCTCATCTTTCTTAAGAACTCACTCCATACATTATTTATCAGTTTTAATCTGATAAAACGCCATGGAGACTTTGAATGAAAGGTACTGAAAATGTCTCTGTGTGCCTAACTGTCAGGCATTTCTGCTTAAAGTACAGCAGGAAAACAGTGACCTGACAACACTTTGCCCACTTAATATTAACATCTATGCCCACATTCTGTCCGTACTGTCACATCTCCTCATTGGTTCACTTTTTTCTCCACCAAAGTGCTAGATAAAATAGAATAGATATAAACAGCACCTTTTGAAGTAGATCATTTTTTTTTCTCCCCACGTCTTAGAAAGGCCTAGCTAGAATAACTAAACCTAAATAAGTGAAATGGGCCCCTGCCCCTTTGGGGACAAGTCCATTCATTTCTCTTCTCAGGGACGTGGTTAGTCCCACAGTATGCCTTTTCCTCAGTTTGGATGAGTTCCCTGTCATTCCTTGAACCCATGCCACTTCAGATGTGAAATTCCTAGACCATTCCAAATAAACACAGATCATCTTGACACCTTCAGGCACGAAAGCATCTGCCATTCACGCCTCACCTTGTGCCGTTTCTCCTTCCAGTGCTACTGCTGCCTTCCGGCTGTGCTCGCCAACGTTGTTTCTGCTGCTGTTATTCGGTAGGAATGTAGACGTAAGAGTGGTTAAAAGAGCAAGGTTGAAACAGATGTAAGGAAAAGGCACCATTTCATGTGATGTTCAATATTTTATCTCAAACACGCCACTTTTCTAACATATCGACCTGCTAAGATTGAGACTCGCCTTCAAGCTGGACCTCTATGGTAAGGTTTAACTGAGAGAGGGAGAGCCGGTCTGAATACGGCAGCCCTGGCCCTTGGGCTGGGGCCTTGGACTGAATGCAGAGGAGAAAGTGGAGCACCTGAATTCCTCTCTGTGTCTCCTGGCTGAGGATGTGATGTGATGATGTCATGTGATGCTTCCCCTGCCATGCTCTCCCTGATGTGGCCTGACTATACCCTCGACCCATGAAACAAAATGGATTGCTCTTTTCAGGAATTTTGGCACAGCAGTGAGACCTGCAATTAGCAAAAGTCCCATTCTAAATACTCTTCTTTTACAATACCTAGAGTTCAGCTCTACTGGAACACACAACTGAAATATTCTCTTTGGAAGATCAAAATATTTCTGGAAAATGACAAAAATTATTAACCCTTTAGCATGGACAACTTTTAAATCAATTCTGTGTCTACACACTGAAAGGTCTAACTCTCTTCAAGATTTCATCTGTGATCTGTAAAACGTTGGGGACATGGAAGCTAGAGGTTCTAAAGCAAAGAAGAAGAAAACAAAAACAAAACCAAAAAACCCAAAGGATATACCTCATGAACTTTTTTGCACAGCTGTAGGCAATCATCCTCTTTCCAGCCCCTATGACCAGAGCACTCATTCTCATCTGTGTCATTGCCATAACATGGAAAGGAAAGCTCTCTTCAGGGTGACAACTGTCAAAGAGCCACTAGTTCCTTGTAATGGTACTGCCCCTTTGCCTTTAATGTACAGCATGGTGATTGAAGTTGGGACCCATGGAGTCACCAGATACTTGTCCCTTTATCATATCAGGAAGAAAATGGCAATGGGACCAGTAACAGAGAGTCACACATCGACTGGCTTGGCTCTGTGCATGCCTAGACAATGCAATGTGAATTACAGACCATGACTCAATTATGAGAAACATGGTTTTGTAGATGCAACTCTCCCTACTAAGGTCTTGGTGAATGTTCACTTCCACAGAATGCATTGTTTATTCTAAAAGAATCAACCAGAATCATGGAATGCACTTTGGGTCCAGCAAATGGGAGTTTTTTCTGGGTTATTCATTTCTTTACTTAATCTAGGAGACCAGATATGATGGGTCAAAGCACTGGAAATAGAGTTTGAAAAGGACTTGGGAAGTGTTATTTTAGAACCCATGCAATAATTGGAGATTATACATACTTTATACTGTCACTTTGTTGGTTATTTATGAAGATTATTGTTTGAACATTCATTTTACAAGGTTCTTATAAACTAATGCTTTGATATTAGTTATTTGAGAGACTTTGAAACTAAGTAACAGTACTGATGCAGGATAATATCAGAGAAATTAGCTTAGATTCACCAGCCTTGCAGTCCTTCTACTCAAAGGCAGTTCATACAGGTCAACTGAACTATCAAGCATCTCAGACAGAGGAACTCAGAAAACACAGTTGACTCAATAATTTATGTACAGACCATCAGCTTTAGGTGAGTCACTTTCATGTGAATGTGTGTGTGTGTGTGTGTGTGTGTGTGTGTGTGTGTGTGTGTGTGTGTCTGTGTCCCTGGCTAGTCTATAACTCACTGTGTAGACCATTCTGGCCTTGAATTCATGGAGTTCACCATCCCAACTACTAGTGTCAAAATCATGTGAATTTTATAGTAGGAATTATACACTCACCTGTTGACCCAGGTCTAACCCTAACCCTAACCCTAACTGTAGTCCTAACCCTAACCTGTCCTGGTGCAACGGTACCTCGTAAAGATGTTTCTAAAGCTTAAGGGATAGTTCTGGAACCTCAGTGTGTGTTTGTGTGTGTGTGTGTGTGTGTGTGTGTGTGTGTGTGTATTAGGAATGAGCAAAGGATCTGGTTGGAGCTCGCACAATTAGTAAAAAGATTTAAAAAAAAATAAAGAAAAGACACGTCTTCACGTATCAATAACATCTGTAACTGTAAGTGCCCCATATATAGGAACAGGGGTTCGCCAGTGGATGGAGCTTTTTCAGCTTTTCCCAAAGGGGAAAATTTAAAGATTACAGAAGTCAAGTCCTATAGGTCATAAACTGTTTCACATGAGCAGTGGGAACACATTCTTCCCAGGTAAAGATACATGATGGCCTGCTCAATCTTCACCATTATTACAATAAGTTTAAAGAGACCACATATACTGCAAGACTATGCAGACGGAGGCATGGGACTAAGATCCCATTGTCTGTTGTTCCTCACAGACCTTAAAATGAACAGTTTGACTGTAATCCCTTATAATTCTGTGTTTGTTCATTAAGAACAAGACGAGAGATGTTTTATAATCTTTAACAATGTTTTTTATCCTTTTGGACGGTTCATAGCACTTACACTCTTGCAAGTAATCTGGTATCACAGAAGTCCCATGTATGGATGTTGGCCTGCCTAATGAGTTCACTGGCCTCTAAAGTACCCAGACAGCTCATCTGGAGGCTTCATAAACTTTGTATTACCTCCTCCCTGCTCTTTCTCACTCTTGCTTCCTTGGACATACCTCTTCACAGCTACTAGAAAGAAAGCATGATGCTCCCCATGATAGGAATCCTAACAAAATTGTACTGAGGTCTTTGTGACCATTGGCTTACATCCAATATGGCATAGACACTGTGACTACCATTTGGTACTGTTACTTAGTCTCTTTGAGCTTCAGTCTTTCTGGCAATAGGGGTGAATAATAATGGTCTCTAACTTACCTAGAAGGTATGTCATAGTGATCACATAAGATCATACATGCAGAAGGCTTGGCATAGTGCTCAACACATACTAAAACTTAAATATAATTATGCAGGGGATTGATTGGATTAAAATCAAATCAATAAACATACATTTCCTACTATGTGGAGTCACTGGTGTAGAAATACATCTTCACTTACAGATACCCAATTTGTACTCCATCAAATGTGTGTTGGTTGCTTGAGTAGATTGCAAGAATTTCAGGTTAGTGGATTATTCTGCTTTCACTAGGTTGAGGCCAGGATAATTTAAGCAGAAAGAATACATTCGTTCCAACTGGGATTTGTCCAAAGCATGTGGTTAAACAAATCTATTAATAAGTTGTGACTTCAGTAAGTGAAGGTATACACGCATGCTGAAATGATATTTTGTTAATAGACTGCCCTGGCAGGTTGGAGTGTTCTTTTAAGCTTTTTAGCAGCAACAAGCTGCTTCCTAGTCAAGAATCTTAAAATAACTATGTCATTACATAAACATTCTACAATCTACCGTCTGCCAATCCATATTCTATTTCTTCGGAAAGAAAGTGAACTAAGATGAATTTGAATGCTCATGTTCTTCAAGGCTGTGGACATCCCTAATAAACATACTGAAGGAAGGCCTCATGCTCCAGGTTTGTCTGACTTTTGCAAGATTATTTTATTGCAAAGGTACAAATTTTATAAGACCCCTACCAGGAGCAATATAAATAACATGCAATAATAATATTGCCATGATGATAAAGGCATAAACCATTGTAGGTGTGTCAGCATGGCCAACTGAGCCTTGGGGACCAAGATGTGACCCCCATAGCCAAAGGAATAGAAAATATGGCTGGATCAACAATTCAAACAGCACCTCAGAATTAAACTGCATTAGAATTAAATTGGATGTAGTGAGAACCCTACCCTTCACTGGTAGACCTCAGGCAGCAATGAGAAAGCCAGACAAGTACAATAGATCCCAGAGGGACAAATCAGACTCTCCAGTGAAACCAGGAGGTGTACCAAATGGAGGAGGGAAAAAGGGAGGAAATGACTCAGGAATATTTAGGTGGTGTTGTGGAAGACAGTTGCAGTGAGAAGCAGTAAGTAAAGGGGTGGAGGTCCACAGTGACTTCTGATGACATGATAGGTCTGTATCACCAAGAGCAAGAAGAAGAAGACGAGAGACACAACAGCACACAGACTAAATGCTGAACTGCTTGACAATAGGAGTGCTATTGGTGGAAATAACAGCAAATAAAGTCTTCAAAGATGGCACCCAGTGAACTAAGCCTCATCACACTGATTTGAGGATAGCCCTTTGCTCTATTTCAACAAATAGAAGTTCTGCAACTTTCAGTTTTATCACTTAGAAAGCAAATACCAAGTTGTAAAAAACCAACCAACCAAACAAACAAAAACCATGTTTTTTTCAGAAAACTCAAAACAACAACAGTTTAAACACTGTTCACAGAAAATCCAGTGCCAAATTCCAGCCATGTAGCAGAATCCAGCTAAGTGAACATCCAGTCTGATGCACTCCATGAAACAGTAAAACCACACAGCTGATCCCAGTCAACTCAGAGTTACAGGAGAAAAGGTAATTGCTTTAAGACACACTTATATGTGGGGATATTTTCTATATGGCAACACAAAAGTCCTCAAGTCTATATCCCCACATGGTGTGGGAGCAGTAACTCATTAGCCCTGTTAACCATCATTTAGCCAATCTACAGTTTCTCTGGGGTGATACTGAAAATGAGGTACAGATAGCTGGGATAAATCAAGGCATGTTACTTTACCTATAGGGCAATGGAAGAGTTCACCTACAAACAACAGATGGAGAAGGACTAGATATAAAAGCAGAAGAAAGTTGTATTGTTCAACTAGGTATCCTATAGAATGTGCTGGGGTCAGGGACCCAGAGGAACTCTGACCTCAAGGAGCTTCCGTGGAAGAGTAGGCAACAGCAACGATTGCCCAGCCTCTTATCGAGCGTCTCCAGTACCCAGACCCAGTGTCACCATTGTTGATATCTCCTGCTCAGAAGAGCAATTCACGCCATCCTTTAAGGACATCTTATCAAAACTATCTGGATTTGACAGCAGGAACATGTAACCAGGGCTCCAGCCCACGGAGAAGAGCCCCTGTACAGAGGCCCAGGACACGGATAAGCCACAAAAAATGGGAAATGAGAGCCCTTGTCAACCACAGGGAGTGCAAGTGTAACAGTGTAAAAGATAGCATGTCTCTAGATCTCACCTTGGAGAGAGGGGGTGGTAGATGGAGACTGAGCAAGGTGGCTTGAGCGTTCATCTCAGTTGCCTGAGTGGAGAATCTACTGTATGTCATTGTAATAATGAGTCTCATAGATGTAGTTTTCTAATCCTACTCCAGAGAACCAGACCAACCTGAATAAAAAAAAAAAAAATCCTTCTATCTACAACTGACGTCCAACTTCTTTCCTCCACCAGTTCTTCAAAAGTGCCCTCCTACGTATTTGTGATTGTTAGTGGGGAAAGAACTGGGGCTTGTGGAAGGTGCTATATCATCCATACCTCAAAGCAAGAACAGCACACAGGTTTTATGAGGACAGTGCTTCTTTGTGCTCTTCATGTATGGATGTTTCAAAACATTCCATCCTGTGTGCCAAGACTAGAAGGCTGATCCCTCAACAATGATACTACATACTTATCTGTTTTAACAGGTGACCCAGGTACAAGAATACACATCCACCCTTTACCACACTTCTTTAGTTCAACCGAAATAGACAGCTGTAACAAGACCTGGTCACCTCAAGACCTAGTTTTATAAGTAACTCCCAAGTTCTTTCAGCAGCATCTTCTTCCTGTTTTCTATACACAATTGCCTATGAAATGACTGAGGAAAACCTCAAGGTGAAAATCATGCCCTCTGTTCTCTCCCTGGGATTGAAAAAAAAAAATCTCATAGACTTACCACATAAACTCTAAGAGTGTTGATTTTATGGACTGATATCTAAGACATAAGAAAGTCTTAAAGAACTTGGAACTTTTAAAAAGGCATTTTTCCTCTATGATTGTGACATTTAAAAAATGAAAAAGGCCAGTCATTTCCCAGAAAGACAAGGAATTGCTGACCATTTGGAAGAAGGGCTCTGAACAAGTACGTATCTAACTCTGAAGACTACGTATACTAGTGGCTAACTCTGCCTGCTCTCCATCTCCCCATCTTCACCACCCAAAGTCTCCTAAAACCAATAATTTTCTAGTCTTCTATACCTTTCATCTACCAACCTAAAATCTGACATGATGTGAAGAAGCAAAACAAAACAGCAACAAAAACAAAACCAAGGAAGCCAGGATTGTGTTAAATGTGCAAGCGTTGTTATGCTCATGTGTAGCCAACTCTTGAGCACTATATGCATGTGTGGTGGTCATAAACTGCAGAGGGATTCCATATCTGTCCACCTAAAGGCATCTCAGAGGAGTTCTGTCCTTTCCTCGCACCAAGGAAAGGAACTGGATATCTTTCTCTTTCACTCCAACACCTTTACTCTCTTGAAGCATGAAGCTTCAGCTCTCTATGAGAGAAATGCCTACCATGTAAGAGAGAAGGAATATGTAATGAAGAATGGCCTCAGTAACATACCAGTGCAGAATTATCACTCCTATCAAACAGAGGGCCCTGGGGCTCCTTAGCCTTTCTGGTCTTGAGACATAAAGACTACCATGACAACGGAAATAACCTCAGCATCTTAGAAGACTCTTTAGAAAGCCTAGGTCATGGGAGAGCAATCTGATCTCTGATCCATGTGATGGTGAGCTTTACCTAGCTGACTGTGTTTAACCCTGGGAAGCAAACTACCCCTAAAGCTGTGTAGGAATGCTTATTCACTCATTCTATAGAAACAGGCAGAAGGCAACCTTAGGCTCTTTCACACTGGAGTCTAGAGGATGAAGAGTGGGGAGCTTTTAGTATTCAACTAGAAAATAAAAGATTGGAGGGTGGAGATCAAAGGTGTTTTGGTAGGAGGAATTCAAATTATTTAACTATTGAACAGTCTCACATTGTAAAAGGTTTCAACACAGACCCAGTTGGGGGAAAACCCGAATCTGTCTGTATTCAATCCCTTGCCACTAGGAGAGGAACTGAGGACTTTCTACCCACATCATCTGCATGCCATCCAGCTGCCTAGGTCTGAAGCTTGACTTTGTTGGTTTTTCAGGTTGCTGCCCACTCACAAGGGCTTTTTCTCTGTGGGAAGTTACTTGGGCTGAGTTTCCAATTTATATCTGTGACCATAGACCTACAGAAGGACTGAGTATTGATGGTTAAGAAAGGACATTGCCCTTTAAAGATGAGTCCTTTCTTTGCAGACTTCTGAAAGCTAGATCTGTATATAACTAAATACATTTGTGGGGCCATTGGAGGCAAGAGAGGCTAGATTCAGAGGAATGTGAGAGTGAGGGTGATTGTTGGACAGGCAACAACTGGAAATGAAGGGCACAATTAAGGTGAGGCAAGATGAGTACAGGGCACATTAAAAGACAGTGAAAGAAAAGAGCTAGTGCACTTAATGTGCCAGTTTGTCTG
Organism: Acomys russatus; assembly: GCF_903995435.1. Lineage (NCBI taxonomy): Eukaryota > Metazoa > Chordata > Mammalia > Rodentia > Muridae > Acomys > Acomys russatus. The sequence goes on along the minus strand of NC_067156.1, from coordinate 55,104,268 downwards.
GCAATGGTACCAATGCCATGTTCTAAAATATGAAATGACTCTGTAAGAAAGAAATAATTTAAGATTCTAAAGACAAAAGGAAGGTTGCATTACACAGAAGAATGAATGGAGATTTGAACTACAAGTTCAAAAGCAAGGCCATGGAGGGGAGGGGAGAGGTGTGGCACATTCTTCAGAGAAGTCAACTCAGTACCATTTAGTCTCTTTTCTGGTGCCAGCATTTGGCATTTGGAGACACATTCTAAGACCCAAGACCCATGAGACCCTTTATTCATGAACTAAATGGAGTCCCAACTTTGTCCTGTACTCTAATCAAAAGGAGGTCATTGCCACTTAATACCTACCTTCAACATACCTATATTTTGGACTCAGTAGAAATTTTGTACTGTTGCATTTTTCTTGTTTCATTTTCAGCTGGAAAGAACAGCCAATCACCATTCTCTCTAGAATATTCTTCTGCTGAATTCAAAGTTAATTAACATTTACAGAACCTTTCTTGGACACATGGCACAGTGCCAAATTCCTAAAAGAAAATGAGAATGGATGTGTAGGCTGGTGCATAAAATGAGAGAATAAAAAGCAAGTAGAGTTTATCAGGTCAAAGCCAAGTTTAACACTTTTCTTTCACGTGCTTACAGGAGTCCACTCTACCCACAAACAAACCCTCTGGTAGTAGGAAGCATTTGCATTGATAAATATATGTTATTTGAAGGCTTCTTCTAATCACCTCCCTTCAAACAATTAAAGAATATGAACATACTGTTTATGAGTCTTTTCATGCTAATATCTATGAGGGTTTCCCAGACACTCAGAGGCACTCATACTGGAACTGCAACTGGACTCTGAACTGCTATGTCCATTATCCCTTATCACACATATGCTTGGCAGTCCCTTTGCTTGTGACAGAGGTTCTCAGCTAGGGCTTCCCATTAATATTATGGGTATTCAAAAAGTATATATACTTAGGTTGCCAAACACAGACTCTATATAGTAGACTCAACTAATATCTTTGTTAATTTCTTAGGAGGTTATAAGGTGCAATCCAAGGAGAATGTATGTGCAGGTCTGCTCTTATTGTTTGAATGGGAAGTGTCCTCCTTAGTGCACGTGTTTGAACACTTGGTCCTCAGATCTTCTCACTTCTTTAAGAAAGTTGATGAACTGTCAGTGGTGGAGACTTGCTGGTGGGAATAGGTCACTGAGGTAGAACCTTGAGGGTTTATAGTCTGGCTCTTCTTCCTAGTCATTCCTTGTTGTCCTAAGTGCAGGTGCAATATGACCAGCCAGTTCCTGCCACCATGTCTTCCCTGCTGTTGCCATACTCTCTTAAGTTTTTTTGTTTGTGGTCCTCTCTTCCCCCGGGGGTTGTTGGCCACCAGCCCACAAGGACAAAGGGACCAGAAGTGACTAATGGGGTTCAGACAGCCCATGAGTATGATGGACAAGACTTCCAGGATCAGCTTCAGAGAGGTACCGTTTTTATTGTTTTAGGGATGAGGTAAATAAAGGTTCCTAGGGTTATGGGCAGAAAAGGGTGATTGGTCAGAACAGAGTACCTAATTATCATATAGGCAGGAAAGACTGATTGGTCAGAACATAGTACCTAATTATCATATAAGCAGGCAAAGGTACAGGACTCATTTTTTGAATCACATTGCTCTTGTACAGAGTCATACTCTAAATATGGTCAGGCATCTGTGCATAGAGATGCTGGACAGATAAGATCAGGAAGAGAAGAGGAAGCCCTGTTGAGAAAGGGAGTTTTCCATTTTGTACATAGCTAGGAGAGTGTCTGGACATGGTGGACTGTGACTTAATAGGAGGGTCTTTGTTGTTGATCCAGTGTTTTGTTTTTTGTTTGTTTTGTCTCACAGAAATAGGAAAAGAAACTAAGATACCTATCTATCAATGAAATAGTCACAATTTTCCCAAATCTATCTCCAGTTACTCTCTACAAATTATAAGTCACAAGGACAGTGACCTGACATTCCTGTCACCAAGGATGTATCTGCCCTTCTCCATCCCTCTTAAACATGGTCCTTTCCTTCAAAATCCACCTGAAGCCAAGCAGAAAACAAACCTATTCCTAAATGTGTATATCCGATGTTAGGGATATCTCAGCATTTGATTTACAATGACCGGTGCAGAGAATTCTATGGTTAGTGTCACTATTCAGAGAGACACCCATGATGAGGACAGCTCCATATCAATTCATTGGTGCCTATGTTCGGATCCCCTCTGCATACTGAATGCAATTTAGAGATAGCCAGTGCATGGTTAATTACAAGATGTAAGCCTCCATCTTATAGTGCTAGGCTGAATTATCTGTGTTGAACTCAAACTCACACCCACTTCAGGCATACCTGAGGCCCTTCAAAGTGGACATTCCCCTGGGCTATCATGAACTCATGCATAACACAGACTATCACTCTCCAGTCTGTGAGGCAGACACAGTAGCACTGGGGTTTTGGCAAAATTAGGGACAGCCCCAAGATTAAAGAATCAGTTTTTCTTCTCAGTAAATACCCAGATCAGATAAGTTTTTTTTCTTTACTTTTGACAATTTTGTTTACGTTAAAGAAAAAAGGGCAAAACTGTGTTCATAATAGCCATGACTGAGAACCTTCTTCCCAGTGTTTGGATACAATCTGCTCTCTGGGTGGGGACTATTCTGGAAAAATTCCTCTGGCTGTCATCTTCTGATATCCCCCTTAAAGTAGTGTGCAAATATATAAGTCTATTTTCTAACCTGTATTTTGAGGTTCTGGAAAAATCAAGCTCAGGTCTAGAGGCAACTCAAGCCTGTCTTTCCTTGCTAGCACACAGGATCTGACAGTTCTCTGGCACGAGCAGAGGAAGTGACAGTTTGGGGTCATAATTCTTGTCAGAAGTTCACTGAGAAAGGATATGAGGAGTCCTTGCTCTCTGTGTCATATGTACATATCAGGCTTATAAATATCATACTTACCTGTACAGCAGGCACTGGAGACAGGAGATAGAAGAAAATATACAATGAAGATTCCTTTCTGAACAAACTTTTCTGCCACTGAAGCGAATGACTCTGAACCAGGTTACACTGAGAATGTCTTTATCTTGAGAAGGGGGAAAAAAATCACATTGTGATTTCCCCTTCAGTAAGACTTAGTTGCCCTTATAGTATCGTTATTTCTAAGGCCTTGGGCTATAGTCATAGCAGCATATGCTCTCAGAACGCTGACTTGTTTAGTTCTCCTGATGATTGAAGGAACTTGCTTTGGGTAAGATGAGAAGAGAAAAACGAGAGACATAAATGTGTCACAGATGACAATCTGAAAACCTAAATGCCCATCAATTAAAATGTTCTTTATGAAGGTAAATGGATAGAACAGGAAGAAATCATCCTGAGCAAAGTAACTCAGACCAGAAAGACCAATGTGGTATACATTCACTTATAATGGGATATTAGCTGTTGATTAAATGATAACCAAGCTATAATCCATGGATCCAGAGAGGTTAGGTAAAGAGGAGGGGGTCTGGAAGGAGGACAATGGAATTATCCCAAGGAAGGGGAAATAGAATAGATTTTAGGAGCAGATTAGGGCCAAGTAGGGTCATGATCTGGGGGTGGGGATTAGGTAGGGAAAGATGGGTTGGAGGGAAAGACAGCAGAGACTGGGAGGGGGTTGAGATATGTGGAAACTTCCTAGAATCTATGAGGGTAATCCTAATGAGGACTTCTAGTAATGGGGGGTAGGGAGTCTCCACTGGCCATCTCTTGTGGCCAGGACAGACTTCCAGTGACAGTACTAGGTTGTTTTCAGTTGAGTTGTTGGCTAAGAAAGTTCCATAGAAATTTCCAAATAACCCAGACTATTGCTAAGACAAAAGGTTGTTCTCTACAAACTAGCAGTGGGTTTGCATTGCAGAGGACAATGCCAGACAACTCACTGAACATTGAGGAGTCAACATGGTGCCTACATGGAGCCTTACTCCTACATTGTAGTCTGTTTTGTGTAGGAAAGTACTCTGCAGGCTATTGAAAGAGAACAATGGACACCAACACAGCCATAAAACTTTGACCTACTATCTGTCCTGCCTGCAAAATATGCTAGGGCAATGGTAGCACAGAATTTGTGGGAACACTTGGGAGTAGCCAACCAATGTCTACTTGACCTATGGCCTACTCCATAAGAAGAAACCCTCACCAGACATTGCTTGAGTAACCAAGAGCCAGAGATAGCCAAAAGAACTAGAATACAGCCAAATACTGTTGGTCAAAAACAACAAGAAAGATTTCTAATGATATTCTGCTATACCCATAGATTGGTGCCCTACCCACTTATCATCAGAGAGACTTCCTGCAGCAGCAGATGGGAGCAGATGTGGAGACCCACAGTCAGACATTATGAAGAAAGTATAAATTATAGGTCTCCATCAAATTCCTCCCCTCAGAGCTTAGGGTATCCTGCTGAAGATGAGAGGGCAAAGATTGTAAGAGCCAAGGGGCACAAAAAATCACCAGGAGAACAAGGCCCTCTGAATAAACTAAACCTGGCACATATGAGCTCACAGAGACTGAAACAGCAAGCAAAGGGCCTACACGGTTCTACAGCAGGTCCTCTGTGTGTAGTATTTTATAGCTATTAGCTTAGTATTTTTATGAGACTCCTGACTGTGAGAACAAGTGGGTCTCTGGTTCTTTTGCCTGCTCTTGAAACTCTTTTCTTCATGTTAGGCTGCCTTGCCTAACTTCAATATGATGGGTTTTGCTTTATATTACTATATTTTATTTTGTCATGTTTGGCTGTTATCTCTTAGAAGCCTCTTTTTTTCTTTTCTTTTTTTTTATTAATTTATTCATATTACATCTCAATGGTTATCCCATCTTTTGTATCCTCCCATTCCGCCCTCCCTTCCATTTTCCCCTTACTCCCTTCCCTTATGACTGTGACTGAGGGGTCCTCCTCCCCTTGTATATGCTCATAGGGTATCAAGTCTCTTCTTGGTGGCCTGCTGTCATTCCTCTGAGTGCCACCAGGTCTCCCCTTCTTTTCTAATGACACACAGAAAGTGGAAAAAGAGGGAGAGGACGGGGAGGAGAGAAACTGGGAGGACTAGAGGGAAGGGAAACTATAATCAAGGCATATTGTATGAAAAAAATAATCTATTTTCAATAAAAGGAAAAAAACCTTAAATAGCCTTGAGTCTCAGGCTTGTACTTATTTGTTTGGTGGTTTGGTTTTTGAGACAGTGTTTCTTAGTGTGGTCTTGGCTGTCCTGGACTCACTTTGTAAACCAGGCTGGCTTCAAACTCACAGATATCTGCTTGCCTCTACCTCCCCAAGTACTGGGATTAAAGGTGTGCACCACCATGCCCAGCTGTACATTGTACTTTTAAAAAGCACTGAGACTGAAGGGCTATGGGAACTTTTGAAGTAAGATTAATTTTTTTTTATTCTGTGGACACATCCCCTGAGGGAGTAGAATGTTAGAATCTATTTGTTTGAATAACAACGTCCCTCATAGGCTCATACATTTGAATGCTTAGTCCCCACTTGGTGGAACTGCTTGGGAAGGATTAATAAGTATGGCCTTGTTAGAGCAGGTATGTCACTAGAGGTGATCTTTGGGATTTTAAAAGGCTTTTGCCATTTCCAGTGTCTTTCACTCGCTCTTCTTCCTGTTGTACCTAGATCACCCAGATTGCGAGACCCCCCAAAAAGATCGCCAGGACTCAATACTGATGCAACATACACAGGGTCCTGTATTACAGCTCGAGCTTGGACCACAATCCTTCCTGATGCAATGGGATAGGAGAGTGGCATAGAGCTTCAAAGACAATGGGTTTATAAAGGGGAAAAACCATAAACAGGGTTGTGGTTCACAGGGATGTTGACCTTTAGGCAGGTTGAGTGGAGACTGAATCTCGAGGGGAATTTTTTTTCACCTCAGAAGAACATTGGGAGCTGATTATATATAATCACTCAGGTGGAGTTCCTGGGGACTGCTGGCAGGTAGTTTACAGCAGTACGTCATCATCAGCAGGGAGAAGGGTCACCTAGAGGACAAGTTCACACAGGAAATACCGACCATGGTGTTAGTTACAGGACATACAGAACATGGCATTAGTTTGATCCCTACATTCCTACTAGCAGATCAAAATGTGAGCTCTCAGCAGTTCCTGTGGCCCTGTGCTTGCTGCACCATCATGAACCCTAACCCTCTGAAACCACAACCTCCTTATATCTTAATTAATTATAAATAATATAAAATAATATAATATAAATATAATATAAAATACATATTAAACACTTTCATACTTTCATATATATAATGTTCTGCATGATCTGCATGAAATTTGAAGTGATTGTGCTGAGGTGAAGCTTTCGACCTCCCAGCCGTGAGATCTTGTACACGTTGCTTCAACTGTGCGCACTTGAGTTTCTTGGTCCTTCAAATGGGAACAATGATGCTTTCTCCTCCATAAATCATTAGAGAGGTAAAGAAGGTAAAACCATTAAGAATAACAGCCACCACATGATACATTCTCATGAACGTTACGTCTTAGTACAACCAGACTTCTCACACCTTGGTTTGAGCTATCCTTGGTCATTGCTCCCCAAAGTCCAATATCTCGGTTCCTTTTCCTGTCTACAAGGAAGTCAGCAACCTCCCTTATACTTCTGGAAAACTCCTAATCCTGAGAGAAAATTTTCTTCCTGGAAGTATCTTCTTGCGTTTACCCAAAAGAGTTTATTATTCTGACACTGAAATTTTATAATGATCACACTTGCATTGTGGCACGCATATGCCATTGTAAGACACTGATCTTTGTTCCTCTTTAAGCCAGTTGATGATAAAATAGCATCTTTTACTTTTATTAATAAAGACATATAGCAGTGTCCCGCACAAAGCAAGTATGTCTTAGATGCCCAAATGTTCCTTGCTGCAGTTAAGGGGAAGCCATACCATTGCCATCAGTGAAATGCATACAGACATTGGCACATGCTACCTGGAGCCCGAGGCAATGTAAAAGCCTAATAGGATTCTCCAGTCTTTCTGCTCCCTTGATGAAGAGAATACAGAGGCCTATCACACACATGGTAGAAACACAGAAATTAAGCAGCCAAGACTGTTATCTCACTGTATTCAGGAAACTTGCCCTGGATCATCAACCAGACCCACAGTGGGATACAGCAATACCATTGTAGTCAGAACAAACTTGTTCCGGAATAAGCTACTGTGGATTAAGATCTGTGTGCTTCTGAGTCAACGTCTCACCTATAATGTCCAGTACAGTTTAGTAATTGTCAGGCAAATTGATCGTTATTAGGTCCTGATGTACAATAACTATGTAATAGGAACTATTTGTAAAAAAAAAAAAAAAAAAAGTCTTGTATAGTTTGATCTACTTTTTCCTTGTATGTGTGTGGTGCATGTTTGTGTCTATGCATATTCACATACAGTTAGGTACATATGTGTGGCAGGGTACATGTGTTTATATGTAGAGGCCCAGAGCTAACGTGAGACGTGTCTTCCTTGATCAGTCTCCATCTTATATCTTGAGACAAGGTGAGTCTTTCACTGAAGCTGGAGGTCACCATTTCTGTTAGTCTGGCTAGCCAGCTTGGTCCAGGCAGGCTGCCGTACCTACCCTAACTTTACATGCATTCTAAGGATTCAAACTCTAGTCAAGCTCCACAAAAGTACGTGTGGAGCAAGTACTTTTCTCACTAAGCCCTATCTTCAGTTTTTGTTTTGTTTTTGTTTGTTTATACAGGTCTTACTTTGCTTACCAGGATAGTCTTTAATTCACTTCGTAGGCCAGGCTAGTGTCAAATACATGAGCCTCCTAACTCCGTCTCTTCTTAAACATTACATTGATTCATTGATTCATTCATTCATTCATTCATTCATTCATTCATTTATGTATGTGTTGGAGTGTGTATACCACAGTGCATGCATGTGTGGCGGCCAGAAGACAACTTGTGGGATTCTGTTCTCTTTTTTCACCGTGCGAATCTTGAAGATTGCACTCAGGTCGTCAGTCTGGGCAGTGAGTGTCTTTACCTGCTGAGCCATCTCGGACCCCTATATCAGACTCTTAAGTGCTGAAATTACAGGCACCATGGGCTTGCATCACCATGGCTCAGCTAAATCATAGCTTTTAACTGGTATGTCACTCAGTTTTACCAAACAATTCTCCTACAAAGAGAAAATTTCAGTTGTATTCCAAATACTTTGTTTCTAGTGTTGAATAACATCATCTGTCAGTATATGTATTATTTTATCATCAATATATCAACACACCCAAGGGTCTACCACCAGCTAAAAAAATTACTCTCCCCTCATACATATCACTTAGAGAAAGCAGTAGCTACCAACTGATCTCATTTAAAAAATTAACTATGCAAAACTTTCTTTAACCTTCTTTAAAAAAAAATGTCCTGTGCTTCTGAAATAAATTTAATAGAGCGATCTGTAAATAAATAATAAATGTCTAAGAAGTCCATTTTTAATAAATGTTGAGAATCCCCAAAGTGAGAAAAATCTGTCTTGGGAATTCCCATCTGAACTGACAGGCTCATTTTCATTTCCACAAATATGCCTCACATAAATTCTAACATGAGGAATGAGCAGGGACACTGCCAGCCCATCTCTGACTTCCTATTGTTTCTTGGGCTAATTCAGGGAGTTGAGAGTGTTACACTTCCTTTTGTGTGCACTTGGCTGCTATAGATTCATCTCCCTCTGCTCTTGGAAAGAAGGGAAACCCAAATGACAGATTCATCAAATGCCAGTCAGAATGAAAAAAGACCCATCGTGCCGTCTGCAAAAGAAGATGCTACACGATCTACCATTGAGCTTTGCTACAAACCATAGGACGCCTTTGTGAAGATACGAAACAATGAAGTTTGAAAAATATGGATCACTTGCCTACCCATCCATATCCATAAATACATAATTAACTTTCTGAACAAGGATATTTTTGGCACTTAAAAATGAATATTAATTACTTGATATTCTGCCCATTCCAGGCTGTTTATGTAAATATTGAGTTGAGAGACTTCTTAAAATGCACAGAATATACTTGGCTATCTACGATGTAATTGCCTAAATACATAATTAAGGTATTTTTAAAAGCAGGCATTATAGACTCCATAATCTTTAATGACCTTTTGCATCATTCTAACCCAAGGTGTCAAGACTTAATTAGAATTTGAAATTTACGGATCGTTGACCAAAGCATCATAATTGGCTTGAGGATATACAGCACTGCCGATCACTAGTGCTTAAAACACGCCGCTTAAAACAACAGCTCCAAACGCTACATTAACACTGTACTGACTCATCCACTTAAAATAGTTCTCACCGAGAGTTAACCTGTATTAGTCAGGGTTCTCTAGAGCAACAGAACTTATAGAATGAATCTATAGAGACCAAGAAAAGGGGGATTTAGTAGAATGGTTTACAAGCTGTGGTCCAGCTAGTCCTACCATGGCTCTCTACTAACAGGAGGTTCAAGAATCCAGCATTTGGTCAGCCCAGGAGGCTGGGTGTCCCAGGTGATCTTCATTGTATGCCAGAAACTCCACTATGTAGGCTTGGAAGCTAGTGAAGGAATGGACTTGTCAGAGAGCATGAGAGCAAGCAGGCAAAGAGAGTAAGTTTCCTTCTTCCATACGCTTTATATAGGCTCCCAACAAAAGCTGTGGCCCAGATGGAAGTGGAACTTACCACTTCAAAAGACCTGGGTTAAAGGTCTATTCAATGGCTTGATTAAGAAAAAAACATCCCTCCCAGCTACACAGCCACTTAGGTTTTAGTTCCAGATATAGTCAAGTTGATAACCAAGAATATCATCCCATAACCATTTTGAGTCTTGAGATGAGGCACTCAACTTATCTACAATTGATGTGGGACTATTCCCTGTTATCCAAACCAATGTAATCTAGTTAGTGTAGGAGAAATTTGTCAAGTCTCCATTTTGCAATCTATCCCCCCTCTTCGACTCATGATGATACTGATTCAGACAAGAAGCATCAGTGGTAACCAAAGCCAGAGCGTCAAATACTGCAAAAAGAAAGGGTAAGTGTCAAGGTACCAGGGGTCATTTATAGAACACTTGAATACACAAAGACATAAAGGAAACGTTGTAACTGTAAGGTTTTTCTATATCTATCCTTGCTCTAACAAATGACATGGAGACTTTTACACTCATTATAGGCTTTAGGAACTATATCTGGGCAGATAATCAGCTATTCTAATGTGACAGTACTGGGCTAGCCTACATGGTCCTGCCATGTGGCCTGTTACTTGCCAGCTCAGTCTTGTCCTGGCACCTGCTTTTTTATCCATGTCCTGATGGTGACTCCTCTCTCTCTGGTCCCCAGCTAAGACCCCCTCTCTAGACCTGGGAGTCCCTCCTAAACTCTCCAGCCTAGCTATAGGTTGTTCAGCTCTTTATTAGACCAATCAGAAGGTGATGGAAAACAATGTTTACAAAATACTAAGACAGAAGATGCTTCATAATAATGACCATTTCAAATTCCAGTATGTAATCAGATCTCTGCTGGAACAGAAGTCAGCATTCAAATAATGTAAGAACAATCTTCACACAGTGTGCAAAAATATTATTCCTATAAAATATACTAAAATATGAATATGATATCTAAGTAGTCAATATATGAGTTCACTAAATAATGCTTTATATGCTTTTAAATACAGCTATATATCTATATCTGCCTATCTGATCATCAATCTATATGTAAGTGGAATAGAGCATTCTTTTTTAAGATTTATTTATTGATTTAGGCATTATATATATGTATATATATTCATATATACACACATACATTCATACTCACATACATTTGCGGGCGTGCATGAGTGCTCTGTCATCATGCATACCAGAATAGGACACCAAATCCCATTATAGATGTTTGTAAGCTGCCATGTGGTTGCTGAGACTTGAAATTGCAGATTTCAAGTGCCTGGCCAATGAGCCCCTTGGACTTGCTTTTCTACACTTTCCAGACACTGAGATTGCAAGCGTGTACCACCATATCTGGCCTTTTATTTTGTGTTCCATTGGTCAAACTCAGTTCCTCATGGTTTCAAGACAAACACTTTAGTAACTGGGTCACTCCACTAGCCTGGTACCTTTGAATATTTTTTTAATAAATAAAGTTGAGGTCACAAAGGAAGTGATCACTCAAACTGAAAGTGTCTGGACAAGGCAAAATTTACTCTTGATCAAGAGGGTGTGCTCACAAGAGCAAATGCAATGAGACAGAAAGAGCATTTGGGTTTTAGTCTAATTCAGTTGGTGAGTGTGTCTTTCTTCATTGACTGGGGTCCAACCTTAAGTCTTAATTTAATTGGTTAGTCTGAAAAGAAGTGGTAGATATGGAACAAAGGAGGAAGGGAAAGGGTCTCTATTATAGGCCATCAAATTCTTGGAATACAACAGTAGGATTTTGTGTGAACAAAGGCTTTACTGGGTGAAGATTAAAACATTTGCATAAAAGCCTTACAAGGTGAGGGAGCTAAAAAAGACTTGAAGTCATTATCCTAAATACAAGTTTGTAGTATTTGAGAGAGAGAAAAGACACATATTTGATAGTTCTTATATTATTGACCCAGAGTTAATATATATTCTCTGGTATTTCCATAAGCATATTATGATTTATATTTCTAACATTGAGTTTAATTATTATGTGGATGTTTTGTGTCTCAACTATAGGTACAATGTGAGGCCTGGGGGTGGGGGTGGCTAAATAAATACAAATCTGTATCCAGATAGTTCCTTAGCAAAGAGAATGCTAACCAACTTATTACATGGATATACAGCAACAATATGTCACAGAAACGAAAGCATATTTACTAGGACACAGGAGAATACGTGGGGACCCTTCTACTGAAAGACAAAAGGGGACAGAGCATTTACCAGAAGAAGAAAGTGCTGAAGTTAGAGAAAAGCCTGACAAGCTCTGGAACCAAAGGGCCCTATGGCCAAGGCGTGGAGAATAGGAGAGAGTGGGGAGGAAGACAAGAAAAGAGAGGGGAGGCCCAGACACCTAGTGTCCTACTACATATGCTGATTGTTAGGTCCAAAGCTCCACTACCACCACCACCAAATGACAAGTGTTGGTGGCATTGTCCTAAACAAAAGAACATTGGCTGGGTAAATGGAAGGACAGTTAACAGGTAAACAAGCTTAGCAGTGGGTTTGTGTTTACCAGAAACCTCCCTTAATCTTTTCGTGTTCCCCAAAGGTCAACTATCTTGGGCAAGGGCATTAGTTCCCCATCAACGCTAACAGCCTACATCAGCTCAAAGCCTTTCACCTTGTTGACTTATGTAAAATCTGCTGGCTTTTCCACTTGTTCTTTTCTCTTCTCCCCACCCCCAACACGCCCCACAAAAAGATAGTCTTGGTTTGATCCCTAATAAACCTTTCTTTCTACCCATAGAGTGGTGTAGTTGCATGGTTTTACCCTGTCCTCGATTACCCTGATATCCATCCAAGTAATATCAGATAGTTTTAAGCATGAAAGTGATGCAATATATACTATGCTATGATGTGAAAGGATCAGCATTTTAAAAGATTTCTCAGCAATGTATATACTACTGGAGTCACTTAATGGTTGGGAAAAGATACAGGGGAGATGGAGTCTCATCTTAACATTTTTAGACTCAGTATTCAATGTTTTTAAGGATGGACGGAAACAGAACCTGAAAGCAATGCTATTAGTTAAAATTTAAAAAAAAAATGCAGCAAAAACAAAAGCCCAAAGTAACAGAAAAAGCATTCTTAGAATAAAGGTTTGTGTGTGTGTGTGTGTGTGTGTGTGTGTGTGTGTGTGTGTGTGTGAGAGAGAGAGAGAGAGAGAGAGAGAGAGAGAGAGAGAGAGAGAGAGAGAGAGAGAGAGAGAGAGAGAGAGAGAGAGAGAGAAAGACAGAGAGACAGAGGCAGAGACAGAGAGACGGACAGAGACAGAGAGACAGAGAAACAGAGACAGAAAGACAGAGAGATAGAGAATCAGATTTGACTTAGAAAACCAGATAGCTAGGACTCTGAAAGCTACTGTTCCAGGGGCCAGGAATTTTACAGAGAGAAATTGGAGGTCTAATCTGAAAGATAATTATGCTGCCTTTCAGCATGGCTTAAGGTAAATCTGCCTTCCAAAGGGTACTTCTGCCTTCCTGAGGAGTAGCCTCTTAGTCAAGCCGTTGGATGGCCCAGGTGGAATGTTAGGTCTCCTTCCAGGCCAGAGATTTTTATCCTCTTGACTAGAAGGAAATGGTTTTCCCTTAATGGAATTGTATGTTTTTGTGTAAATACAGTAAGTGAATTACAAAGTGGAAGCTGAGAGGGTAGTTAGGAAGTAATTGTGAAAATAAAGGCTTGAAGTAGGGAAGAAGCCATGGAGATGTAGAGAAGCAAATCGATTTAAGTTCTGTGTTTGATCAGACCACAGTGGAGCATGGGGCACCAAGTGCTGTCTCTGGAGCTCTCAGCTACTGCGTAGAGAGTGCTGAAGGAAAGATGCGCTCATGAGAGATGAATACTCATTAGTTTGGCCATGTGGCATAGTCAAATGGTACACTGTCTAATGTTAGATACTGAAAATGTGGGCACAAAACAAACACAATCGTTTTTGTTAAAATGAGATTTTGTGTTTCCAAATGAGTGTTCTAATTTGAATAACATATTAGTTTCTTTTATTATCCTGGTAAACAACCTAAGGGGAAGAAATATTTATTTTAGCTCCTGGTCTTGGAAGGCTCAGTCCATAGTTGCTATGTGTTTGGACAGAACATTAAAGCTATGGGTGTGCTAAGGACAGCTGTCCACTTCATAGTGGACTGAAAGCAAGATATACAAAGGTCAGGGAAACCATACCTCCAACGCACATTTTTTCCTACCCCTGTGTCTTAATTCATATATTTTCTAGGACCTCTCAAAATAACTTGATTACTTGAACACCTGGTAGTGTACAAAGCTTAAGCCTATTAAGAACTTTTCATATTCAAACTGGGACATTCTTCCCTTGGCTGTCACAGGTTCCTGGCACGTCATGATTCAAAATGGATTTAGTCCACCCCAGAGAGTCTTCAACCTATTTATCAGTCCCCAATATTGTGTAAAGATTATTATTCAATAGTATTCAAAGTCTTCTTTCAGAGTCAAGGCAAACACTTAGCTATGAGACCCTTCAAAAACACTTCCAATATATAATAGCATGAATAGACTACTTCTATTATGAAAGGGAAGGAGAGAGGCACAGAAAGGAGTAGGGTGAAGCCAGACTAGCACACAGCAATACAAGCATTGAGTTCTGGATGTCTATGTTAGACATTTGGGGCATATAGAGTCAGGGTACAGGATCTCAGGGGCTTGATCATCCCTGCTTCTGTGTCCTGTGTCTTCAGCATTCACAGCCCATATGACTGTTTTTCTGGGGCTGACTCTCATTGCCGGAAGCTTTTTTTTTTTTTTTTTTTTCTTCCCCAGCAAGCATTCACACCTTGGGCATCTATAACACCCTGGAGCTTTCACTGTACCTCAGGCTTCACCCTCACAGATTCGTAAGGATACCTTCAGGATCCTGGACCTATCACACATTGTTTGGTTTCCCAATCTTCCCTTTGAGATCTCAGCGGAAACTTCCGTAATCCCATACTATGTGCATTCTAATGGACAGCCTACCAAATCAGCCACGGGTGTATAATGTTAACATCTGCCCTCCAGTTCAAAGACTAACAGACCCACTCAGAGCATGACTTCCAGGGCCTATGAGTACCTGGGCAGCTAAGCAAGAAGAAAGGATTCCTGAGAGAGCACTTTCCTTCAGCTGATCTTTCTCAGCAACCCATCCTGAGGAGTTATCTTATCAAATGAAAGTCTTTTAGATGAGTTATTCTTTCATTTTAATGACGAGGGCCTAGAAAATTCCTGAGATGTCTTCAGGCTATCTTTCCTATTGATCCTGTAAAAAGTTGAGCTGCAGAGGTTACAGCTGTACAGAGGGATGAAATCACACAACACAACAGATCCACTTAAGAGGCTTAATAGGGAGATACAGGAACCATCTCTGGAGACACAGATGGAGAGAGAGAGAGAAGGAAGTAGTGAAAAGTAGAGAGGTAGAGAAGGGTAGAAAGAGGTAGAAAGAGACAGAGAGAGCCACGTGGAGGGTCTGTTATTTTATATGGCACTGGGCAGGGCCACGCCCCCGTGGCAGGTAAGCAGTGGCATCACAGGTAGGCAGACTGTCGCAGAATCCTAACAGTTCCAATACAAAGAAATTGATTTATTTTTTAATGATACTACTTTCTTTTAAAAATTACCTTCCTTAGCCTTAATATTATAGGTTTTTTGCTTTCTTTTGTTTTGTTTTTTAAGGATAGCTAAGCTTTTAAAAAATAGTCTCCGGTTCTTTTTGTTGCCTATGTCACTATAAACATGGATAAGAGTAGCTAGCAATAACCACACCACACAGCTGAGGGCTGTGCTAGTTTGAAATTAATTAGTCCAAGTCTTTAAAAGACAAAATCTTTGTCTCCCTAAAAGTTTTGATACATTTACAAAATAAAGGTTTCTATACCAGAATACAGCATGAATGGCTTCCCGTCCAGTACCCAAAAGCCTCTCCATTTCCCTTAAAGCCTAAGAGCCTGGGTTCATGTTTAAGTGCCTGGAGCCAGTCTGCTCTTCTGAGTTGCCCTCAGAATTAACCAGAGGAAGCTCTGCTTACTGAATTTCCCAGCTTCGGTAGTCTGCATCTCCAAACTTATAAAGATTTGGTTTCTTTGCACAAGCCAAATCCAAAAACTACTAGAGCATGTGACCAGGTATAGTCGTTACAGCCCAGTTCCCAGTACTAGTGTTCAGGATTAGCTTTGCTTTTTGACACATGGCGAATTTATCTGACGGGACTTAACTTTTGCAAAGAAATGAACATTTTTGTCTAAGGTTTCAGAGGGGTCAGTTAACTAGCGTAGAGGTCACATGGCACCGCAGAGCAATTTACATCACAGCACACAGGAAGCAGAGAGCAAAAATGAAATATACAGGAAGGGGCCAAGAGGAAGATGCACCCAAGGACTTATCCCCAGTGGCCTATTTATCTTCCAATGTTTCTAGAATCAAAATAGCACCATCAGCTAGGGACCAGCTTGTGGGTGACATTTTATATTCAAATGATAACGAACAGGTATGCTGAGAAATGAGTCCCTATGCCAACAATCTCACCATGCCACCATTACTCAAATACACCTGAGATTCTTCCCTAGGGGAGACCCTACTACTGCCATGTTGCTAAGTAGGCATAGCATTAATGCCTAATGACACTGCTAATGACGCATAATTGTGCCCATACATCGGTGCATCTCTTAAGCCTCATCTGAGAGACTTTTATTTGCTCTAGACAGTGGTTAATTTGCACCAGAAAGAGACTCATAACTGGCCAAAGTACAGAAAATAAGCGACTGCACAATGCTCAGCTATAAACCTAATATATATGTATGCATATACATAGATAATATTCAATGTATACAATGTAAGGTACATAAAATATTATAGAAATATTATAAATAAATATATAAATATATGTAAAATATATAAATATACATTTGGTTTATATTATATATATTTTGTTTAATACCATATGTATGTGTGTGTGTGTGTGTGTGTGTGTGTGTGTGTGTGTGTGTGTGTGTGTGTATGTAATGTATCTCACCTCTACCAAGGCTCAGGGATCATTATGTAAGAGTGGGTAGAAATAGTGTAAGAGCTTGAGGCAATGGATGACCACAAGGAAACACTTGGACACAGCAGGGCAGCTGCACAGATGATCTCTTCTCCAGATCAATTGTGAGAGCAGTGACAGACCTGTGAAAGCCCTTGCCAGACCAAATCCCATCAGCTCACAGTCCCACCTGCCGGGGTGAAGGGACTAGACAATCTCTTGTGTAGATGTGGAGATGAGGAGAAAGTGTTCTCTAAGAGTGGACCCTTGGGTGGCCTTCTACTCCCCTTGCAGGGCCACACATATATTAAAGAATATTTGGGCAGCACAAATTTGTGTCAAATGATCATGATTTTTTTTTTTAAAGAAAATTAAGCTAGGTAGGTAGGGAAGGGAAAATGGATCTGGGAAGATTTGGAAAGAGGATGAAGATGATGAAAATATCATGTATGAAACTTAAAACTTAAAAAAAAAAAAACTTGTAAATTTTTAAGCCATCTCTGGGAACCAATTTGCTATTTCTCTACTGTCAGTCTTAGATTCCAGGGTCCCTCCTGCACTCTCTTGAGCCTCAGATTTCTCTCTATATAAACTGCAAGCTCATGATAGGTATCCATTGCTTTTTGTTTTGCCTGTGTGTGTGTGTGTGTGTGTGTGTGTGTGTGTGTGTGTGTGTGTGTGTCTTGTTTTACTTTGTTGCATCTCGAGATCCCAAGAATACTGAACTTTCTCTCAGGTTAGGGTATAACACATAGCAACCTGTGGAAATTTTATCAATTATGTATTAATTGTACGTGTAAGATTGAGTTTGTTACTTTATCAGTATATCATAGTTTTATCAAATAGAGTTCAGTGCCATCATCTAAAATGTCTCTTCTTAAATAGTCCCCAAGCAACTGTTATCAGGTTCTAAAATAGCAAAAACCAACACACACACACACACACACACACACACACACACACACACACACACTCACGTGCCCACAAAATCTTGAAAAAGGGAACAGAGGGGAGCAGAAAAAGACCTACAGGAGGAAGGAAATGGAGGCGTTAAGCCATTCCCAAATTATGAGTAATTCTTTTTAGACATGTACTATAAAGGTAGCTAGAATCACAGAGCTTCTCAAAATGGACATGGACAGAGACAGTCCACTGCAATGCCCAAAGCCTGAAGAGAACGAGCGGCATACAAACAAACAAAATAGTAACAACGACAAGAGTCAGACTAAGTAGTCCAGCCTACTTCACCCGACCATGTGAGTTCGGCAGAAGCTCAGAGCTGACGGGCAACGTCTGCGTTTACCGTGGGCCGTGCACACGTGGAATATTTACTTAAGTTGCTGATTATGAAGCCCATTGAACCAGAAACGCTGCGGATTCACTGATGTTTTTACAGCTGAGTAAAACACATCTGGGAATCCATAAAGGCCCTACCACCTGAGCTTTGGTTTTGTCTTTGCCTCCTGTTTTCTAAAGACCTCAGGAAGGCCAGCCGAATCCTCTGGTGTCTGAACACTGTCAAAGATGGAATCAATCCGCTGATTTCTAAGCTGCTTTCTTGCTCTAGGATTCTGTACATCTCCAGCTCAGCTGCTTTCACACTCTGAGAGGTCAAGCAGTTAAATGTAAGCAGGACTGGAGTGCACAAATGTTTTCTGATTGGCTGCATGGCCTGAGCTTAGATCTCACATTTATCCTCAGGGTTAAGCCAGCTATCTGCTGCGTGAATGATTGGCTATTAACCAACACCTCAAAACATGATTCCACAAGTGCAGGGTTGTGGACAGCTGTTAGCATATATTTCAGGCGGGCCACCACGGGTTCCTCTGAAGGCATGTAAGAAAGAAATACAGTTGCTACCACGGTAAGACTGATGGTGTCAAAAAGCAGTTGGATTTAAGAGCTAAGAGCATAAGTCTAGAATTCAGGTCAAACTGAAGTTTTGTATAGTTCCCAAAACAGAATCAAAGAGGAAAAGAAGTTTCAATTAAAAAAAAAAAGTTTAAGTCCTTGTGGGAGGAACTCCCCTCTCCCCGTCAGAGGTCTAGGGGAGGGGCATAGTGCAGAAGAAAGAGGGAGGGTGGGAACGGGAAGATACAAGCTAGGGGATAACAATCAGGATGTAATCTGAATAAATTAAAATTTTTAAAAATGTTTAAGTATGAAACAATGTGCAATAATAGTGGGCTCAGAGTTTATCATGAGTATGTGATCACAATGGTTTGATTCTATGTGTTTCATTTGAAATACACCTACCTTTAACCTCATCATTCACGAGGCAATGTCAAGCAGATTTTTGTAATTTCAAATCCATTCTGGTCTACAGAGTGAGTTTCAGGCTACCCAAAGCTACATGGTAAGCCCTTGTCTCATAAAAATAAATAAATAAGTAAATAACAAGCAAACCAGCCAGGTGGGGAGGGACACGCCTTTAATCCCAGCACTAGGGAGGCAGAGGCAGGCGAATCGCTGTGCATTCAAGGCCAGCCTGGTCTACAAAGCAAGTCCAGGACAGCCAAGGCTACAAAGAGAAATCCTGTCTTGAAAAACCAAAAAACAAACAACAACAACAACAAACAAAAAACAAACAAACAAAACAGATACATAAAGTAGGTAAAAAAAAAATGCACCTTACATATTGGCAAACATTCACCACTGAATGAATGTCCCATGGCTTTGAGTACATATTTCATTTAAGACCTAACCATCAAACACAACCCTCTGGTGGTGGTTTGAATACTAATGGCCCCCATAGGCTCATATATCTGAAACTTACTCACCAGGGAGTGGAACTCTTTGGAAGGATTAGAAGGATTAAGAGATGCAACCTCATTGGCGGAAGTGTGTCACTAGGAGTGTGCCTTGGGGTTGTATAAACCTATGCCAGGCCCAGACACTCTTTCTACAGATGTAGAACTCTCAGCTGCCTCTCCAGTACCATGGCTGCCTGTGTGCCATCACACTCATGCCATGATAATAATGGACCAGGCTTCTGAAACTGTAAGCCAGTCCACCCACCCCCCCCCCCCGCCCTCCAATTAAATGCTTTCTTTTATAAAAGGTGCCATGATCATGGTGTCTCTCCACAGCAATAGAAGAGAGAGTAAGACAGCTCCTTTAGGATTTCAAAGTTTGCAGTATGTGAGAATAAATTACGTTTAACGAAGTGGTGAGTTTCCAGGCCCCACTCTGCTGAGGAAGTAGGTAGAGAATTAGACTGATCAGGCAGAAGACATTTGGAGGGGACAAGGCTTTGCTGCCAGCTCAGCCTCTGCCATGTCATGAGTCACAGAACTGGCAGGCTCTGATACACAGACGATCCTAAGACCCTCTCAGCCTGCCAGCTCTCCTGAGTGATGGGACCCAACTGATGCCTCCTTCTCCAAGGAGAAATTCGGAGAGTGAAATTTTTCCTTTGAGGGTGGGGAATACAGAAGCAATTTTCCATCTAAAATACATTAATAAAATGTCTTCATAATTTAAAAGAAGGAGGGAGTCTATATTATCCATGCCTGGGTTTCTCCTTCATGCAAGAAAATGGAGACTGCAAGAGAGTCAGTGGCTGCCAAGGCTCCCGGGACAGGCTGCTGGCAGCTGGCTCTGAGGAAGGCAGCAGATGGACTCCAGGAAGCATGGGGAGTCAGCCAAGGTTTCCCTGGAGAATATTGGATAGATGTCCCAGTTACTTTGGGTCTACGATACTTTTAGGTCCCAATCAAGTGCAACCCTATTATACATTCTTAAAATCCACAGCAGGATAGCTCTTATTCCACAGAAGACAACTCTTTCACCTGTATGGGAAGAATCGACTCTGTTCCCCAAAGTCACCCTACATAATGTCAACTAATACACCCACCTTGAGTTTAGTTACTGCAACAATTCTAACCAACCCCATGAAGTGGCTTTAGGGAACTCAGAATTTATCTACCTGCCCTTCTCATTTCAAGTTGGTTCATCTGGTCACTTGCCCAACAGTGACATGAGGTATGTTAAGTAACCTTTTCTGGTAGCATTATTTCTGGGAGGAGTTCATAAATCTTGAACATAGAGTTTGGTTTCTGGCACGAATAGTAGCCTAGACTTACACTCCATCTTAGGGTTCACCTGGTATCAGTTCACAGATGGTCACATGATACTCACGCCAGTCAGGTAGTGCCAAGAAAAGACATAGCAAAGGCAAACACACATAGTTCATATCACCTATGCAGCATGATCAGAGCTCTGCTTTAAAGAGAGCATCAATGTGCCTGTTGACAAGTCCCGATTCTGTTCAATATCATGTTCAAGTTGCTGAGTGAGGGAAGAGGGTGCATACTCAAGAATGCTTGAGTCTGGCAAGGGGAAAAACAGCATTTAATTTGGATAGATTGCTTCTAACACCTTGGAATGGACAAAGTAATATTTCCCCAAGGCTCTTCATGTGGTGAATGCCCTTCATTGTGAGAGTTTGTGACTTGGTAGACTTGGTGACCTCTTCAAAGAAAGACACATCCAATCTGCTAGGAAATTTGGATGCCCATTTGAGTAGTCAGATGCCATAGAGTCATTTGTCCCTCCCTCAAGCCAGGAACTGTTACTCATCTTGGCTGAGGATTTTGGGTGCAGTGCAGGGCGGAGATGTTCCAATGTGGGCTGTCAGATCACTCATTTTGAAATGTTTCAGACATCCTGTTCCTTACTGAATAACTATGAATACACTTGCATTTTAAGTTTCTATCTCCTTTAATTCTCTTGTACTTTTGCAAACTTTTTCTACGGAAGACAAGGAGATCACAAAAGGGTGGGTCCTCTCTGCCAGGATCTGTGCCTAGGTCAGATTTCTCTCTCTTTTTCGGTGCAGATGGTTGATTGTTGACATTTAAATTTTCTTGCTTGGTCAGAGCCTCCATCAGGTTGGCCTTCTAGAAGGGACTTAGAAATGTGCTGGTTAGCAAGTGAGATGTCCTCCTGAACACTTACTCATTAGTTTATTGTATTTAGTATTTTCCATATTTAAATATTCTCATAGAATGCCTCAAAGAACACTCAATTATATACATCATGCAAATCTGCCACATAATTAATTTCCCCTCCTACATCTGAAACCCATCACAGTGCATGACAAACAGAGCATGTTTCAAAAAAATATTGGACAGTGTCTTACTAGACTAAATTACCAAATACTTTAACTATTATTAGTTAATGCATTAACTATCAATCCATGCAGGGCTGATGTTTTTCAAAAGTGTAATTATGTATGTATGTATGTATCTATCTATCTATCTATTTATTTATCATCTATCTATCTTATAGAAATGGAAGTAGAATTATATGCTAAATTTAGGCAAATATTTAAGTAGCAGTTATCAGTATTTCAAATCAATGGTCTGTGGGCTTACTCTACTTCCTTCCATAGCATAAAATTTTGGCAAAAATTAAATGAGGGACCTAGAAAAAGAGTAAAGTTCTTGATGTGAAAACACGAGGGTACACACACACACACACACACACACACACACACACACACACACACGTCATGGGTGTTATAAACAACTAAGTAAATAAAGTACTGATACAGTGGTACAGAACTACTGTGGCTTGAATGTCTCTCTGAACCTCATGCTGAAGCCAGCCCAACAGCATTGAGAGGAAGTAGCTGAGGAGGTAATCAGGCTATGAGGGCGGTGCTCTTATGAGTAAAATCAATGACATGAATGCCCGGAGAAGGGGCTAGAAGGAGTAAGTCTATCTCCTTTACCTTTCTGTCTAGCATCACGTGGGGAGGCACCATCTCTGAGTTAAATTCCAAGAAACTCATATGATTGCCATGCTTGAAGACATTGTCTAAACAACTTCCTACCTCCCTCATTCTGTTTACAGCCTATTGACTTCTATTCCCTAGCCATTCTGAGCACTTTGTGCTTGACACCAGCTATTCTTTCTGTTTGGAATGTTCTTCTGTCAAATGTTGTTATTTAGTCTTGACTAAAGGCAAACCTCCTTAGATATGACCACCCAATCTTATAATGTATAAGCTCTATTACTACCTACCATTTTTTACTCTTTGTCTTAGGCTATTGAAAGACAGTGACCTTACCTACTGTTTTGACTAAGTTTAAATGTACAGTACATCCCAAGTCTTCTGTGCTGGCTAGTTTTATGTCATCTTGACACAAGCTAGAGTTATCCGAAAGGAGAGAACCTCAATTGAGAAAATTCTTCCATAAGATCCAGCTGTAAGGCATTTTCTTAATTAGTGACCAATGGGAGTGGGCCCAGCTCACTGTAGGAGTTCTCAGTTCTAGAAAAGAGCAAGCTGAGCAAAGTATGAGGAGCACCCCTCCATGGCCTCTGCATCAGCTTGTGCCTCCTGGATCACTGTCGTGCGGGAGTTCCTGCCCTCACTGCTTTTGATGATGAATTGTTATATGGAGCCATGAGTAAAATAAACTCTTTCTTCCCCAAGTTGGTTATGGTGTTTCATCACAGCAATAGAAACCTTAAATAAGGCATCCTCTATCACTCTTCGAGAATAAATAAATGAACAGCTTGCTTTATTATCTATTATAGCATTCTGCTAGTGATTATTTTAGTCAAACTTTTATTATTATTAACTGTACACTTGGCATACTTTGAATAACTGACTAATATTTTAAGGATTTGGATTGATATTTTCTTTCCAAGACAAGAAATGAAGAAGGAATTTAAAATAACTAAGGCATAAAGTGGCCCAGAACCCCATTTTTCATGGGGCTACATACTTCTGTAGATCACAAAGAGAAATGCCTGGCTTGGTAAAAATCATAGTTTAGACTGGATTCAGTGACCGAGAAAACCGAGACTAGCTGGGGGAGGGGCACTAGGGACACCCAGTTATATGGAAATTGTGACCTCGTCTATGCATTCATTATTTGTTCACTCACATTTCTGCGTGTATGTGTATGCACAAATGTGTATCTGAGTGAATACAGATGTGTGCTTGCTATGCAGGTGTGTGGGGGTCAGAGAGCTACTTCAGGAATTGCTCTTCACCATACACATTTCTGAGACAATTTTTTGTTCGCTGCTGTTCACTCCAAGCTAGCTCACTGTTCCACACTCTAGCCTTTAGGCTTCTGGTGAGTCTCCTCAATTTGACCTTAGTTTCTTGTTATAAATGAGGAAGGCAAGACTAAGAAGCAAATTCTCAGGCAGCCTCTGGAGCCCTGCTGAGCCAGCGGCACTACAACCCAGTGTTCTCTGCCGCTGAGGCCAGAAACGAAGTGGGATATTGCATCCTGCTGCCAAGAATCTCCTTAAGTTATTTAGTGCTGGGACCGACCGTTGACATTTCTTTAGCATCGTGCAGATAAATAACCCTAATTTTCCTGATTCTCAACATGAAAGGGCCTTGAGGTTTTCTTTAGGAAACTGGGGAAGGCACACTCATTACTATAAAACATCTAGACTGTTCTAGAATGAGAGTCCCTAAAGACAAAGTGTGGCTTTTTCACCCCATGGATACAGGTTAGGGTTAGGGTTAAGGTCAGGGTCAGGGTCAGGGTCAGGATTAGGCTTAGGGTCAGGGTTAGGGTTAGGGTTAGGGTTATCTTCATTAGTGCCTGGGTACAAAGCAACGGTTAGTGAGGATTTGTAGAGTGAACATATGTTCTCATCTCAAAGAGTTTGCCATAGTAAATCAGCTCAAGTGACACACACTGTAACAGCTGTCCAGGTGTGGTTCTAGGTTCAATGATAAGTGAAAAAGAAAGACCATGAACTTGAGTGGACCATGTCCAGGAACATGGACATATTCGCATGTCTCCTGTATATCACACAGACTCTTGTTCCAAACCACCTACTCTGGGAATACACTCAAAGCCATAGAGCTATTTCTGCTTTGGGTGCTTCAAACTGAGCTACCACAGAGGCCAGGCAAGATCTGTCTATCACTATATAAGCTGGATTGTCAGAGGTGAAAAAACTGAAGGCTCAAACACCACCCAAAGCAGAGAAAACTAGCTAAACCCTTATCTGTCATGGAAATGTACAGAGATGTAAGTTCAGACCTGCCAGATGTTCAGTTAGTTGTTCTTTATCAAAGAAGTCAAAGAATTAGAGTGAGCAAATGACAATCCTTTCATTTTAAAATGTGACAACTAATTGACTTTAAAAGGTAAAGCAACAATGTGCTGAGCAAGTAAAACAAGACTGAGGACAAGACATATAAACGCTGGCCTAGACATACACATTTGTGTGTAAATTTTGCTGTTTTAATTTAGCAAGTGGTTATGTTGAAAATCACCAGTCAGATTCAATCAAGCAACTACACGGTAACCAAGTTCCAAGTGATTGAAAATAAACTGTTTGACGAGAGTTGGGCTTTAAAAATATCTTTTCTGAAATGTCATGGGAATACAGACAAACAGAACAACACATCAGAGATTTCAAAATAAAATAGACAGCTCAGCTCCTAAATGAACAAAGGCAGAATTGAAATGGGAGTCACATAGCTTTATAAATACACACAGACTTTCCAAGACTCATATAGAAGCCTATGGCTTTTTATGATACACAAACAAGGTTTTCCTGTTTCACTTTATGTAATTTTCTGATCAGAGAGAACCTAAAATAGTAGCATCCCATAGCATGACATTCTTTTAAAAAAATTGTATAATTAATGTGATTTAATATATAAAGTGCAGATACTGGTGTGCTAAATGTTTAATCAATTAATTGCTGTTATTTTTTTAATTGTTGTAGTAATAGCATCTAACATCTGTTACAGTACTATCGAGTCTTCCAAACTTGTGTGTTGCTCTTATTATAGCAGCTAAAAGAGATAACTCTTGCAAAGTCACAGTGTACTGAGTATAATTAAAGAATGCAGGTTTACCTTTTATTAAATGACAATTTAACAAGGACTTCTACGAGCTTATAGAGTAGTAAGCCTCGGTAGCCATGTGTCATTTCAAGTTGTGTCAGGCCTTAATACAGGTTCTCCTTTTAACCATGTTCATTAAAAAAAAAAAAAAAAAAAAAAGACGGGTCATCATTATATCAACTTTACAGGCACAAATCTCACACTAGGTCAAACCTGAAGGGGATATGACTCATAATATTTGTCCTTGTTATAGTAAGTCCTAGTATATTGATTCTTATTTTTAGATGCAAAGTTGAGCACCCACAGATTTACCATCACTTGCCTTGCTGACTCTGTTGCTGCTGAAATGTCACACTTAGAACTTTATCATCACATGAAAATCTGCCACGACTGCATGCCAGAATATTTTTGATATTTGTTCATTAAAATAACATCGTGGTTCAAAATGGAAGGACTCAAAAGCAATGACCACAGAGCTCATACATGACTCTACTGCACCATGTCCTTTTCAGGTGGCCCTGGAGGCCAGGGACCAAAGCTCACAGCAGTGAAAGGAGAATCCCTGGCCATGGGTGGAGTTTTCTTGTTCTCCAGCTCTGAGGATTCTTTGAGGAACTAACAGGCAGCATCTGGAGGTTATGGGGATGCCTTCTTACCACCCTTCTTCTCTGTCACTTAGTCAAGAGTGTTCCCCAACAAGCAGGATTGGAATGTACTTCCAGGCTATGTCCTTAGCAGCTGAGGCTCCACAGATCAGACCTGTACACAGGGTAGACTAAAGTGGAAAATCTGACATCCCCACTGAAGCGCTTCTAGAATGACTCTTCTGTAGGTCCTAAATTCAGCTGGATTTATTGTGAGACAACACAGGCTTCTTCTTTCTCAGGATTATACAAGGATAAACGTTGGGGATTCTTTCCTGTGGGCTGGGACAAGAGGGCAGCAAAGTAGGGGAGGCATACAGGGAAGAAAGTCTTGTTTATATTTTTACAAAACCTACTTGACTAGCATAAAAGCACTGCTGTACAGATGGTGAACACATGCCTTGATTGCATTTTCCTTTTCATGCAGTATAAAAATAGATCTGGCATGGTAAGAGAGATCATTAGAATGGAGAAGATTAATAAACACTATAGTCAGCAGTAGAATACCTTGATAATACCTGCATTGTCTTCCACAACTCTTAGGCCATTTTTTAATTTCTTGGTCACTGCCATATAAATCAGTTATTTGAAATTGTACCTTATTTCCACTGAAGTTAGGATGAGAGAGTTGTGATGTATGTGCAAGCTTGTGTGAGTGGGAGAAACAGAGAGTCCAATGCCTTATTTCTTGCTGTTTTGAATGTTAGGGAGATATTTGGTAGAGAGTTGAGTGTTTTACTCTGGTGATCAAAAGAGATCAGAATTGAAGATATGAGTGTCTGGGCATGACAGGTATAAATATGGCATTTAAAGCATTGGGATCTAGGGAAACATACATAGAAGGAGGGCGCTGTAAAGAGAGACAATACTAGGGTTGGAAACTAGGACAGTGTAATATTTTGAGTCAGAAAGAGAAATGAAATAGCATGAGATTCAGCAGCCGGAGTTAATAGGAGAATCAGCATGTCCAACACACCCAAGAGACACAACAACAACAGCAGCAGCAACACTCAAGTTGTGGTCATGCAGAAAGTGACTAAGATGAAGACAAAAAAAGTGGTAATGGATTCCAAAATAGTGAGGTTATTAGGCATATCGACAAAAGCAAATTGTGGAAAGCTGGGAACTAATAAGGGTGAAAGAGAAGAAGAGTTAGCTTATACAATGACCACAAAGATTACTTAGTAGGAAAGATAAAGCAAACCCACCCTTCCTTGAGTTGCTTTGTTAGCTATGTTGTCATAGCAACAAGAAAAGTAACCTCCCCCCTCAAAGCAAGGTGGATGCTGCACACATCCAAATGGGACTACCACCCAAGTGCAGTTGCAAGCAAGAAGGTATATCAAAATTGCCATACTTGAGACT
The DNA here is from genome assembly GCF_903995435.1 of Acomys russatus. Taxonomy (NCBI): domain Eukaryota; kingdom Metazoa; phylum Chordata; class Mammalia; order Rodentia; family Muridae; genus Acomys; species Acomys russatus. The sequence continues at coordinate 55,076,681 of NC_067156.1, read as the reverse complement.
AGCATTGGAAATGGAGACAGACAGGTAATTAACTTCTCCAATAAGAAGGGAAATGGATCCAGTGGCAAAAAGATATGTGACCCAAACCAGAGGAATGGCTTGGAGACTCAGGCTGGGGATGAACTTACATCACAATAAACACATGTACAGTGGTAATTCTGGGCTGGAGAGATGCTCAATTAATAGCCACTACCTGCTCTTGCAGAGGATCTGAATTCACTTCCCAGCACTCATGTTGTCCCACAAGAATACTATGGTCCAGGGGATCTAATGAAACTCTCTTCTGGGATACCAGACATGCACATGATGCACATGCACGACGGACTCTCTCTCTCTCTCTCTCTCTCTCTCTCTCTCTCTCTCTCTCTCTCTCCTTAAAAAAAAATACAGGTCAGGAGTGTGGGACTCTTTGGTATTGTTACATGAGCTGTGGGGAACAGCAAGTGCCAGGAAGCGAAAGGTAAGGTGTGACCATACTGCACACTGGCTGGGAAACCAGACTTGTGACATCCATGATTCTGAAATAGGATTTTTGTGGTTTTGCAGAAATGCTTACATAAATGATTAGATGTGGCAGGGAAGGGATAGTAATAATGAGGAACACTGAAGGACCATGAGCCGAAGAAACAGGAGTAAAAAAAAAAAAAAGAGGTCATTCTTTTTAAGACAAGCTTGACAGATATAACTAAAAGCACATGACGAAAACCCAAATCATAAAGGATAGCCAAGGAACTTGGACACAGAATTCATTCACAAAGAAACAGAAACAACAGGGCAATCATCTTAAAAGAACTGTAGAATAATATATTTACAACCTCCAGTGAGGTGATAGAAAAAGGAATATCCACAGAGAACAAACGATGAAAAAGATCCATCGATATGAGTGAGAAAAGAACAGGTAGAGCTTTTTTTTTTTTTTTTTTTTTTTTTTAAATAAACAAACCAACTTGAGATGAAAATACAGTTGTTGAATTTTAAAACCCAATAGATTAAATGGATTCCAGACTGAGCCACATAGAGAACTGGAAAGTGAAAATGAGGGGTTGACGCAAAATTTATTCCAGAAGTTTTACCTAAGCTTTTATTTATTTATTTATTTTTGGTTTTTCGAGACAAGGTTTCACTGTGTAGCCTTGACTTGCTTTGTAGACCAAGCTGGTCTCAAGCTCACAGTGATCCACCTGCCTCTGCTTCCTGAGTGCTGGGATTAAGGGCACGTGCCACCACGCCTGGCTTCAAGCTTTTAAACTATGAATGATAATTCAATATACATAAATGACTCACTGAGAATTTGAATCCTATGTCTATGAATGGATCAGGAATAGGGGTTATTTGATGAGTCATTTCTGAATTTTAGACTGTTATAGACACAAGCATGGTGGCAAGTTTCTGTAATCCTAGACTACTGGGAGTCTGAGGCAGGAGGATGGCACACTTAAGACCTACTTTAAGGTATAGAAATAGTGAGATGCAAGCCTGTTTAACTTGATCAGATTCTTTAATTTATTTTTTAATTTCAGATCTGGCATTTAGTTCCAAAGTAGAGTACTTGTCTGGCATGTGTGAGACTCTGGTTAAATTACCAGTGCTGGGATGGGGAGATGGCTCAGAGGTTAAGAGCACTGGCTGCTCTTCCAGAGGTCCTGAGTTCAATTCCCAGCAACCACATGGTAGTACGTGCAGATACAACATTATATACATAATAAATAAATAAATAAATCTTTTAAAAAATTCTTAGTGCCCCTTCCCCCCTACACACAATTCTAGTCTTCAGATATATGATAAAAAAAAGTCAGAGACATAGTTTCTGAATCCTGAACACCAATACAAATTCTTAGAACTACCAAGCAAGAAATAGTTTCATTACAAAGAAACTACAAACAAGCCAGAAAAATTATTCAACAACAGATGCCAGAAGACAATGGAATCATAAGTTCAACATAAAAAGAAAAATTATCTTTGTAAAATGTTTTACATTTTTGAGACAGGGTCTCATCGGCCTGCCTGAAACTTGCTATGTAGATCAGGTTAGCTTCAGATTCAGAGCTCTACCTGCCTCTGAGATTAAAGGGATGTGACACCACAACTTAGAAGTCTTTCTACTTAGATGTCTCAAAAATAAACAAACAAGCAACAACAACAACAACAACAAAAAATCCAATATTACTTTTGAAGATACGTAAAAAACAAACTAAGACATAATAAAAATAAGAGTAAGGTAGGTAAATAAAATATTTATTGAGGGCCTGGAGAGATGGTTCAGTAGTTAAGAGCACTGGCTATTCTTTTAGAGGACCCAGTTTCAATTCCCAGCAACCACATGGTGACTCATAACCAATCTATAATGGGATCTGATGCCCTCTTCTGGCATGCATGCATACATGCATGAACATAAATAAATAAATCTTTTAAAAAATTGTTGAATGTAATAGTATCTTTCAGTAACATGCTAAAAATAATTTAATTATCTCAAGCTAATCTTTAAACAATACTAAAAATCACTTTAAACACCCTAAAAATCAGGGATTAATGGAATTAGACAAAATAATACCAAATTGTATTAAACACAAAACAAAACCAAATACTTCGTAAAATGCCTAGTAAATCTGAACAAAAAAAAAAAAAAAAAAAAAAAGAAAAGAAAAAGGAAAAGAGAGAAAGGAATTGCTTTAAGGAGAGTTAATGTTGGCTTGTGGTCTACATGGGACCTTGTAGGGATCACTGAAGGAGCAACTTGTTCTTTCAAAGACATCCTTTGATGCCACAGACAGGCCCACAGGCAGAATGAATCAACTCTCTGACTCAGGAGAAATTAAATTCACATGTTTACTCATGACTTGGTGAGATCAGCCAGTGGTTAATTGTGATTAAAATATCAAAGCAACAAGTTGTGCCTCCCATTCAAACACAACATCTAGTCTATAGAATCCAGGACAGTGACTGGAAATGAAATAAATTTTGGAACTGTGTTTACCTTTTCCCCCTGGATGCTGTGGGTGGCTCTCCTCCTGGCTCTATGGAAGAATAGTTTGAGGAAGATGAAAATATCTATGTCAGATGCATTGATTTACATGAGATGGGATTGTGTCCGAGCACTAGCATTTTTTTTCTCACAGTTTTCTTCATGACTCCACTGGGCATCAGAGGCAGAGAAGCCAGACTCACAGGTTCCTTCAGTGATTTGTCATTAAAACCTTTTCAAAATGTCAATTCCAACTCCTGTGTCTAAGATGCTTATGAAGAGATCTAAGGGCATAAATAGTCTCCTAGTGTGGAAATCTTTAACAATAAAGAACCACATATTCCCAGGAGAAAATAGCTAGAATCTAATTTTTACAAAAAGATTTATTTATTATTTGTACAGTATTCTAGCAAGCCAGAAGAGGGCACCAGATCTCATTATAGATGTTTATGAGCCACCATATGGTTGCTGGGAATTGAACTCAGGACCTTTGAAACAGCAGCCAGTGTTTTTAACCTCTCCATCTCTCCAGCCTCCTGGAATCTAAATTTTATAAGCATTAAAACATACATTTTCTCCTTCCTTTCTGTGGTGGTTTGGATGAGAAATGTCCCTCATAGGCATCTGCTGTACACTTGTTACCCAGTTGGTGGCACTGTTTGGGAAGATTATGGAAGCTTCATGCCTTCCACCGTATCACCTGTGGTTGGAATCTAATGGTGCATAGCATGTGTGGAGGATTGGATAATCCTGAGACCTTGATGGGGACATAGATCTTGTGGTATTCTCTTACTCTCAAGAAAGGTGTTCCTTAGCGTAGGGCAAAAACGTAAATCGAGAGAGAATGGTATCCATTGGATGACTTCCTAGGATAGGTGGGCAGCGTGTCCTCCGTCTGTCCATTCTGACCAGGGCTGTGTCCCTAGGAGCTCATACTCCAGTGGGTTTGGAAGATCCACACATGGAAACGAACTTTACATGGATCCTGAGAAAAATAGTTTAAGATTCAACTACTCCTTGTTGTGAAAGGACCATTTGTAAATTAGACCCTTGAAAGCTCCCTCCCCCCCCCGCTCCCCCCCCCCCACTCACCGCCCCCCCCCCCCCCGACATACTCCCATCCATCTCAATTCAGAGTCAGAAGGGAATTTCATTTTAAAAGTAGAGAACCACCATTATGGAGACAGCTCGGTAGTAAAGTGCTGGCTGGCCAAGCATGAGGACCCAAGTTCAGATGCCCAGCACACAGGGGAAGAAAAACAGGCAGCAGCGGGGACATGCTGCCCCTAACCCTGACCCTAGCCCTAAGCCTAAGCCTAACCCTAAGCCTAAGCCTGAGCCTAAACCTAAGCCTGAGCCTAAACCTAAGCCTTAGCCTAAACCTAAACCTAAGCCTAAGCCTAAGCCTAAACCTAAGCCTAAACCTAAGCCTAAACCTAAGCCAAAGCCTAAACCTAAACCTAAACCTAAACCTAAGCCTAAACCTAACCCTAACCCTGACCCTAAGCCCTAAGCCTAACCCTAACCCTGCTGGCCAGCCTACATAATTCTGTGGGCTTCAAGCTCAGTGAGAGACCTGGTCTCAAAAACTACAGTAGAGAGTGACTGAGGAAGATAGAGTGTCCATCTTCCTATCATTCCCCATTCCCAGAGACAGGAGGGGGCGCAGAGGGAGAAAGGGAGACAGACAGACAGATACAGAGAGACAGAGACAGAGATCCAGAGGATTAAAGAGATAAAGAACATGCTTTCGGTTATATATGGAGACTAAACAATAAGGTGGTAGCGGGCGGTTAAAGGCAGATTTTTTTTTTAATCATAGTCACAGTCACTGTAAATGATATCCACAACCGATTTTTCATCAAATAAAGTAAAAAAGGAGAGCGATCAGTGGCGCCAGGCAGCAGTGGAACTTGGTGAGGCATGAGCAGAATTGACTTGGGTGAAGAAATAGGAGGGGCACATTCTGTCCCTGCACAGTGAAAGTGAGTAACCACCAGGCATGCGCCAAATTCCTTAGGCAGACTCGGCGTAGGGCTGCGTGAAGCTGCGGAGGGCTGTTCTTTAGTATGCAGGAACAAACAAATGGCTCCTGGAGCCAGAAGGCAGCTGAACTCTTATTTGCAGAAACCTTGCACTTGGTGGCTGCGGTGTGGTCCCGCAGAAATGAATGGAAGTTTTCTCCCCGCTGTCCCAGGCATTCTCCTGGATGATTAATTGACAGCTCTCCAGCCAAGACTGAGTTCCTTCTTGAGGCAGGGCCCCTGGGTGCACACCTGCCACTGCAGAACTGAAGCAAGAAAATATATTGTCCTCCTTTTTCTCTTAAGAGTGCTGCAGCTGCTGGCCTGCTTGAAGGAATTCTTCCTCGCTTAGAGTGTGAACCTTACTTGCTGGATAAAGGAAAACTGCACGTTTTCAGCAGAGTCAGGGAAACAGTACTGTAAAGATTGATTTGAAAAAAAAAAAAAAAATCCCCACCACTCACAAGGTTCAGGGGCCCATTCTCTCCTCCCTGCCTGCCTGGTGCCCCTTTTCACACAGTGGCTTTCTGCCCACATTCCTGAATGCCACAGTGCACCACGACAGCTGCAGCGGTAGCATGGAATCCTGGGGACACTGGTGGGGCCTCTTGCATTCAAGAGCAGAGATGCTTAGCCCGAAGGGAAAGCAAACCGAGCTGTCGGTGCAGAATTCATGAGACGTCCATCCGGCACAAATAGTTCCAGGAAGGCAAGGTCAATAGACAAGCCTGCTGTGTGGAAGATTTCTGTGGCTTCCCAAAAATTGAAGTTGATTGGCTTGCCAAAGACCATGTTTGAGCTAAAGTTTCTTGGGGCTTATTAGCAGAATTTGTGGTGTCCTCAGTTTGGGACTGAAGGATTTGATGCAAAAAAATTCTAGAAGCCAGAAACAATTAGGAATCGCAATAAAAACATATGTGCCTTGATATTGTCATTTCGGTTGCTTTCATTTAGCACTAATGTTTTTTTTTTTTTCTCTTTTTTTCATTCGTTAATTGTGTTGTGATGTATTGCCTGTGATGTCCAAGGCACACTGTGTGGCAGATAGAGACCCAGGGATTAAAAATAATAATAACAACAACAACAACAAAAAAAACATGTAGCGAGTAAAGTAGGTGACAAGAACCATGAGAATGATAGATTAAAAATGAGAGGGCCCAGGAGTTCTGGAATGTTCTGGGATGGGGCTGAGGTCATCATTGAGAAAGTGACAGACAAGGAGAGTGAGGCTGAGGTGTTACATCTTGGGAGTAGAGGATCCTCCAGGCCTAAGGAAGCAACCCCTAGTACAAATAGGAAAGATGAAATAATTTGTTGGTAGAAAGTTAGTGTTTAATGAGCCTGAGAGAACACGAGATTGTGATAAGTAAGATAAGAGGCCCAGTAATGTCCACGGCCTAATGCAGGGAGCTACAGCTGTTTCAGTGACATGATGATGAGTACTGTGGTAGTAGATGGGCTGGAGGTGGCCATCTGCCGATCTTATGGATAGTACTCCGGATTATCCAGGTGGGTACCATCTACCCATCAAAGCTATTAACTAGAAGAAGAAGGAAGCAGAAGAAAGAACCTACCAGACGGTAGTATAGGAAAAACCTACTTGACTATTGCTGGGTGGGTTCAAAGATGGTAGCTGAGGCCATAAACCAGAAAGTGCTGTGGCCCTTGGATGCTGCAAAGGACAAGCGAGTGGCTTCCCATGGAGTGTCCAGCAAGAAAGGAGCACCCTGCTGACACCTTTATATTAGGCCAGGAAGACATCCACCTACAGTGCCAGAAGATGACACATTCATATTATTTTAACTCACCACATTTGTAGGAACACATACGGCAGCTAAAGAGCTAAGGACTGTACCTGCCAATAACCTCCTGAGAATTCACCGGCCTCACACCCAGGAAGCAGACAGCTCCGCTGATTCCCCTGAGATGAGCTAGTATTAGCCACATCTTTGCATGGGTCACTGCCTTCTGGATTTCAGTCCTGCCCAGCCCATGTGGAGAATATCCAGGTAAGCACAGATGGAGAGAGGTGAGCAGAAAGAGGGCAAGAGGAGTCAGTATCACAGAGGGGGAAGGATACTGCTTGCTGGGTCTCAGAGGTCTGGGTTCCATGCTCTATTGGGTAATATGAAAATCTCCAAGTTAAAAGTGAGTAAACAGATGAAGGGAATTCAGTGTGTGTGTGTGTGTGTGTGTGTGTGTGTGTGTGTGTTGCTTAGGGCCAATCCCAAGGTTTTAGGCAAACTGTCAACCACTAAGCTACATTCCCAGCAACACATGTAAGTCTAGGGCAAACATGACTTGACTCAGAAGCTATTTGGCTGTAAAGCCCTTGTTAATAGCACCTGGACCAAATGGCTCAGAATAAGGTGACAATGGATGACAGCTTAGATGCTAACAGTGCTGTTGTGATGTGGCAGGGTGATTGGCTTGCTGGAACAATTTCGATGGCCCCATTCCTGAACATCCTAGGGGCTGTCAGAAGCATAGAGCTTCCAGTAAGTGCACAGCAGAACTCCCTCTAACGTTCCTCAGCGTATGACCAGGAGAACACACGAAGACGTGCACAACACTCACTCCCACTGTCTTCCTTTCTGGTTACCTCCCCTTCACCTTTTCTTCAGTGCCTGAGAAACTAAAGTAGATCTTTTCAACATTCCAGATTCCAGACTTTTCTTTAATTAATGCAAGAGCTCTTATACAATTTAGGCAGATTTGCTCAAGATCTTATTGCCGTGTGTGTGTGTGCACGTGCTTGCATGTGTGCATGTGCACACACATGTGAAGGTCAGATGACAACCTTAGGTGTCTGACCTCAGACACCTTCCTGAGATAGGATCTTTTTGCTTTTGCTTTGAGTTAGGGTTTCTTGGTGGCCTAGAACATTGCCACATGGGCCAGGATAGCTGCATCACCTTTCCCAGCCTCCAGGGGTCCCTCTGTATCCATTTCCCATCCTGCAGTCTGGGAATTCCAGGAAAGCCACCACACCCAGCTTTTTTTTTTTTAACATGGGCTGTGCTATAGTGAGAATTTTAGAATTTTGGTTTCTTTTAAAAACACAGAAATATTATAAGAATATGTTTTCGTTTTAATCCCAGGTGTGGGATACGGGACTGCTTCACAGCAGCTGACTATGATTTACCTCATGCTTTAGCAGAGGCGTGATTTTGCCAGCTGCAGATAATTTCTGCAATTGGTGATGTTCAGAATTGCTAGGGCCCAGAGCGGTGGGTTGTTGGTGAGCTGGTGGTTGGTTGGTGGTTGCTGTTGGTCGTGGTTTGTTAAGTAGTTGTGCACAAAGAAGAAACAACAAGAAGAAATTAGATATCCTGCCAGCAAAGATCAAACTGGCCCCAGGGAGCCTGATGTCCCTAATCAGAGGAAATGTCACCCCCTTTCTAATCCCTGACTTTCCTTTCCTTTCTATTCTTTTTTCTTTCCTATCTAGTGTTAGGGGGTAGAAAGGGAAGAGGAAAAGGGATGGAGAAGAATGTAAGAAAGAAGAACCCATGAAGTAACAAAGTCTGGCTTACCCCGGGGGACATGAGATCAGGTCCTTACACTTTGAAAGCAAGCTGTCTACTGCCCGAGCCACCTCTCCAACCCTCCCACTGCTTTTTAACCATGAGAAACTTGAATCGTCATGATCTGTCCTACTATTTAAGATCCCTTGATGTAAGTGCCACACAACCCATTCTTTCTGATTTCTAGTGTTCCTTATCTCTCCTCTTACAAGTGTTCTAATTTTTCTGTGATAAACAATCCTATAAGTCAGAGGTTCTCAATCTGTGGGTCTTAACCCTTTCGGGTTTGAATGACCCTTTTATAGGTTTTATCTAAGACTATCAGAAAACATAGATGTATATATTATGATTCATAACAGTAGCAAAATTGCAGCTGTGAAGTAACAAAGAAAAATATAATTATGGTTAGGGGTCACAACAACATGAGGAACTGTGTTAAAGGGTCACGATATTAGGAAGGTGGAGAATCACTGATGTAAAACAAAAAATAGAAAGGACCAAAGCCAGAGAATCATTGATGTAAATACATTTAGCCTTGGGACCCTTTCAAGGTAGTGATGGCACACACCTTTAATCCCAGCTTCAAGAGCCAGAGGAAGGCAAATCTCTGTGAGTTCAAGGCCAGCCTGGTCTACAGTGTTAGTTCCCAGGACAGTCAAAGCTACACAGAAAAACCCTGTCTTGATTTTTAAAAATCAAGTTAGTTCACCCTCTCTTGGCCAACAGGAGGACACTAGATTCAAATTAGTGAATCATACTTTCGAGAAATTTTGTGTGGTTCTTAGAATCCAACCAGAGTCTTCTGTGTGCATGCTAAAGACACACTCTATTCCTAGGTGTATTCTAGTGCAGCTGTTAGCAGCTAGGGAGCAGTAACCCAAATATAGAAAATGGTGGAACTGGCTATCTTTAGGGAATGCTAAGAGACCAACATAAATATTTTTCCTGATGTCATAAATTCAGGGTGAGATGTCAGTAGATATAATAATCCCTAACTCTCCTTTTTGCTACATCAACTAATACATATAATAAAAAAAAAATCTTTGTCCATGTTAATTTGTGTCAGTGCTGATTATTTGCAGTTAGGAAAAAAAATAAGCCAGAACTGGAGAGATGGCTCAGTGTTTAAATGCACTGGCTGCTTTTTCAGAGGAGCCAGGTTCAATTTCTAACATCCACATGATAGCTCACCACGGTCTATAACTCCAAATTCAGGTGACCCAATGCCCTCTTCCCTCTGCATGCCCCAAGTATGCACATGGTGCCTACACATACATCTAGTCAAAAGGCCAGTTAGTAAACCATGCCTCTTGAGTAGGTGTATAATACATGATACCAAATGTGTGGTCGTTTGAATAGGAATGGCCCCCATAGGCTCATATATTTAAACACTTGTCATTAGGGAGTAGTGCTAATTGAGAGGCATTACTTTGTGTGGTCTCTGATCTGGTTGGCAGAAGTGTGTCACCGGAGTTGGGCATTGGTTTTCAAAAATCTAAGCCAGGCATAGTGCCACTTTTTGTTCCTGATGCCGGCAAATCTGGTTTAAAACCATCAATTTCTTCTCCACCACCATGTTGTCTGCCTGCCTGCCACCATGCTTCCTGCCAAAATGACAATGAACTAAGCCCCCAATTGAATGTTTTCCTTTATGAGAGTTGTATGGCCATGGTATGTCTTCACGGCCATAGAATACTGACTGCGACACAGGGATTTTAATGTTCTTCATTGCAAAGACTCTGTGCAACCAAATGCAACCCTACTCTCCATGAAGTTGTCATTTTTGCTCCCTGACCTAGGGTATAATCTCCATACGTGTAGTTTTTCAGCCGTAACCCTCGAAGTTGGAGAAAAGCAATAGATTTTTCTCTGCTTCCCCAGTGATCAGCATCTTACCTTTAGCCAGCCTGTCTTGATTTTGAGAATGAGCAAATAGAAGTTTGGCCCAAATTTTCATACCAAAATTCTATTGTTATTTACTTTGATTTTTACAGAAAACGCCCACAAAAACTCTTCTCTATAGAATAGTGCTGTTGGTCATTATCAAGGGATGTGTCAGAGTTAGTCACCTTTCTGTCACCATGACAAAAGGCATGATGCAATCAACACAAAAGGAACAAAGGCTCATTTTGGCTCAGTGTTTTGGAATTTCAGCCTGTGGTCATAGTCACCTGGCCCCACAGCCTTTGGGCATGTGGATGTCATTCATTATGACAGAAACACCTGGTAAAGGAAGTGAATCACTTTGTGACAAACAGGAAGTAGAGAAGAGAGAAGAGAACAGGCCAGGGTCCCCAACAGTCTACTTCAAGTGTATATCTTCAGTAACCTATCTTATCTCTATGAGGCTCCATTTCCTAAAGGTCCCACTACTTCCCAGTAATATCACCAACTGGGGACTGAGCTTTCAAAAGAGACACATTGGAGGATATTCAAGATCCAGGCAAGGATACTCCATATCCAAAAAGCCACTTGAAAAGGCAAAGTGACCCTTAAATCTTTATTTTTATTAATATTATTTAACTGTGTGTGTGTGTGTGTGTGTGTGTGTGTGTGTATGTACCATGGTACACGTGTGGAAGCCAGAAGATAACTTGCAGCCATCCATCAGTTCTCTCTGTCTAGAACATGTGTTACAGGGACGGTCCTCTGGTCACCAGACTTGGCAGAAGATACAGTTACCCAATAAGCCATCTCACCAGTCCTATAATATTACCTTTTAGTATTGACATTTGCAGGAAATTATCATCAAACTGACATAGCATAGTCTAAGAAGAAATTCTGAGAAAGGAATGTAAGTAACCAGACCACCCAAATCCCCCCAATTGCTCCAACTTCTCTCCAAATGAATTTGGGGTTTGATATCTGGAGTTCAAGCCAGCCATTTTGTTTCATAAAATAGAAACTATCCCTCAGTAGACTAGAGTAGCATAAGCTAAGAAGTCTGGATGCAGGGTGACTTGAGGAAACAGCTCTGCATACCCTTGGGTTCTAAAGTTACACACACACACACACACACACACACACATTATGTACATATATGTTATCTGTAGATATGGACAATACATTACTTATTGCTAATCCCTTGTTACTTAGGTCTTGTGTAATTCATAGTCACCTATTCCTAAGCTTTTTATGATATGGCTAGACCTATGGCAAGCAGAGCGCTTATCTCTCTACCACCTCCCAGCACCATGCACACAGTCCTTAGCCATCCCATGTGATCTTAATTAGGATGCAGATGAATTGCATTTAACTACCCCAGGAAAGCATGAAATATACATATTAAATATTAAGATGGTTGTTATACTTAGTGCCTACATATTCCTATATAGGCTCGAACTTGAATTTCCCCTTTCACCTCATGTACAGAAACAGCATTCTGTTCCTGTCCTGCATGGCAAGTCTCAGGTTAGGTTGGCCTCACTGTGTCTACCTTACTTTTGCCAACCTCAGTGTTGTTCAAGGCCATACAGTATGAAGGATGAGTCTGACCTTTGATCTTGGACAATTAGCAGATCCTCTCTCAGTACCAGAGTTTCCTTACCTGTGTAACGGGAATAGCCTAATAGAACGGTTTGGAGAGGACGAGGTGGCACGCAGGGCTTTGGTAGTGGTGCATCATATATCCTCAAACTGCACTAAACATCATTATGGGCATTGTTTTACTCCAAAAGAGAAGGGTCCTAAAAAGCAGGAAGATCTTGACAGGGAAATTCACAGCTGTTGGGGGAGATGAGTACAATGGGACTTCAAGGGGGCCATCGTTCTTGAGACGCAGCTAAACCAATCTTCTATTCCATGAGTGGAAGAAAAGCCATTCCGTGAAATGATACAATTCCTGCCTTCGTCATTGACTTAGTAAAGTCAGTCCTTTATGTTAAGCGCACAGGGAAACAAGTAGGTAGGTGGCCTGGAGCAGAAGGTAGCTCGCCTTTGGCTTGTGTCTTTTGTCTCTGAGTTACCTCCACTGCTCTGGCCCCTAATTCAGCACCCTCCTCAGTCCTTGCTTGCCTTCACTGCTTTGCAAATGTGCAGCATCTTTAAAAAAGAGCATTCTCAAGCTTCCTTTGTCATTGTATGCAACAATCTGCAGAGAGTCGCCTGATTGCGGCATAGTTTTTCACAAGCAGTAATTCTGAGAACTGTCCTCATCTAGGGCAAACCAGTCTCAGAGAAACAGTATTTTCTTTCTAGCCAACATAAAACTGATGACGGTGGAGAACTGATGGTGGGGCTGCCGGGTTTGCTTTCTCTCCAGGAAAAATATGCATCAAGTCCTTATTTAACAAACAAATAAACAAAACCTGGGGGGTTTTGAACAAGCTCTTTCGCACAGGTATCTGATTTTTGCAAATTTTCCAGGAAGACAAGATTACAGTGCCCACACTTTCAGTTTGCATCCTTCTGGAAACTTATTTGTGTTCCTGTGTCAACAGAGAGAAGAAAAATACAGTATTCATTCAGAGAAGTTTATAGCTACTGGCATTGCTTAACTTGGGTCTTTAACCAGTTACTGTTGTTTAGATTTCATTCAACACTCTCACCCAGGAATGTATAACTTCCTGGTTGCTGTGAAGTATGCCAGCTTTTCTTAGTCTCTCAGGACCCAGATCATTGAACAAAAATTTCGTTAGAATCAGAAATGTGTGACATAGGTTATTTGTTTATGTTCTATGAATCCTAGGATTCAACTTTCATATAATGCTGAAAAATTATATATATGCATATGTATGTATGTATGTACGTATGTATGTATGTATGTATGTATGTATGTATGTATGTATGTATTTGTATCCAAATAAACATACCAGTCCAAAAGATGAGAGTCTCACTTCCAATAATACTAAATAAAAGGCTGACTTGATGTGGAAGGGATAATTTTTTGTTCAAGACAGGGTTTCTGTCACCCTGGCTGTCCTGAATTCACTTTGTAGACCAGGCTGGCTTCGAACCCAATGATCCGCTTGCCTCTGCCTCTTAAGTGCTGGGATCAAAGCTGTGTGCCACCATGCCCGGCTGGGATACTATTTTTTTGATGAAGAAAATGGTGCTCTTCTCTGAGACACAATAACTTTTTAAAATAAAAACCATTTTGAAGATGAACACACAATGTGTCAAGGAAGATGAGATACCATGTGGTTTCAGGCAAAGACGTCAATACTTCTGCTGGCCAGACCCTCTTCTCCCCCCCCTTCTTTCTCATAATACACACACACACACACACACACACACACACACGTAAAAACAGGTATCTTTTAAAATTAAAAAAAAAATGAGCTGCATAGTACACTCCTCTTATAACACCTGTGACTGAGAAGGACTCCAGACAGGGCTTTCTTGTACCTACCTAGATATAGTTCCCTATTTCCAAAACTCAGAACAAGGAAGTGTATGACCATCTTGCCACTGTCCTGTGGAATTGTGTTTTGATGGTGGTAAAATGTCCAAGCTCATTGGATGCCCAGCGCTGTATCACCCACCACCACCATTGTAACTATGTGTATCATTCCTGTGACTGAGTCATTTCATATTCCTAACAGCTAGTATGATTTCTGGCAGGCCGTAGATAGACAGTAAATGACTGCTTAGGTATTAACTAGAAAACAGCTCTTAACATCCATGCTATCTGCTAGGCCCTGTTCCAAGAGCTTTGCAAATATTAATTACTTAATCCATATGGCATCTCTAGGAAGTAGTTGCTATTATTACTCCATTTGACAGATGAAAAAAAAAAAAACTGGGATATTAAGGTTCAAAAGCAACTGGCTCCTAAGTGGCTGAGTTAAAACTAACCACTCTGAAGAATGAAGTCTTGATTGCCACTCAACACTTCTCGTCTCTGCTCTCATCCCAAACTCTAGACCCTGATTTTCTCACATAACTTGAGTGATTCCCTGAAGTTCCTTCAAGCTCTACAGAATGTAGTCCTAATCTCTTATTTTTAGACTGCCAGTGGAACATAAGGCCATCTCACTAATGATACTAGGTCTTCAACATCTGAGAAGGTTTCACAAGGGGCATAGCAATATGCTTTTCTCTTATTTCTCCCAAAGCAACAGAGTTTCAGCAAAAACATTACTATGATGATAAACAATAACTACAGGTGGTCTCAACTCTTCCAGTATCATTTAGATAGACAGCTGGGCTGTGGGTTTTATTTTTTAAAACAGTTCCTAAAACATAATACAGTGGCTCCACTTCACTAAAGACAAATCAGCAGAGATATCTGGAGACCTATGACAGCACAGGGGACCCTTAATGCAGTAGGAGAGGCCAGGAAGAACAAGCCCAGCATTTACAGTCACCAGAGAAGGTTCCAAGAAGCCATGAGACAGAAGTGATGATGTCAGAGTTGTTCTGTGTTCTGATTCTCCCTTGCACCCATTCCCACAGAGGTAGACTCTAGTCTGCCATCTTACCTGAAAGAGCAAGGACAGCTAAGTTGTAATTGGGTGTCTCAAAAAGCTAGATGGCCGATAGCAAGCACTGGAGCGCAGAGAATAAGGAAGTTTGAAAATTTGCTGAAAAGGGATTTTGTTTTGTTTTCTTTGGAGGTCGGGGGGTGGGGGCGTGAGAAGTTTGCTGTCCTTATTTGAAAACTTCACACATGTATATACTATATCTGAATTATATCTACCACAACTCCCTAAGCTCCCAATCACATTTGTATCCTAAATGTATATCCTCTTTAATTTCTTTAAATAATCCACTGCGTCCAGTTTGTGCCCTCCATGTGCACACAGGGGAGTGTAGGCATCCAATCTACCAGTAGGTACACCTACATAAAAACGTGGTTCTTCCTTCCCCAACACCCACAAACTGCCAGTAGCTCCTCAACTAGGATTAGGAGCCCCTCCCTCAAATAATAAAATTTTGTACTGGTTTAACCTTTTATAGGTCATGTTCGAGTTAAGCAAAACTACTGTGAGTTCATGTGTGCAACAGCCATGTCACATGCGAAGGACAGCCTTTCACAGTACTTCCTCCATATCCACTGGCTTCCACACTCTTCCCTGATTTTTTTATGAGCCTTAGGGGACAGTTGATATGGCTGTCCCATCCACACACATTATCACTTATTCCCAGTACTCTGACCATTTATGAATCTCTGCATTAACTGAAACAACAAGTTTCTTTGATCAGCATAAATCTATGACTATAAATATAAATATTTAGTAGACAGTTTGACATTACGATTCAACAAAACAAGATCAGTAGACTCTTCATCCCTATGACGTCTCTAGCCATGAGTTTTTATTTTTTATTTATTATTATTATTTTTTTTTTTGTGGAAGCAAGCATGAAGTACCTCCTGTCAAACAGACAGGCCTCAAATATGATCAAGAGGGTGGTTGATAACTCTCGATAAATAGTCTTGCTACTATTGCATCGCTGGGCACAACTCTCTTGTCAGGTCAGTACTGCAGCATGCCCGAGCTGGAGTTGGCTGGATATGACCATTAATATCTTTGCTTCCCTAGACTACATAACAACTTCAGACAGTAAGAAAACTAGCTATCAGGAAGGAAGATTCCTGGTCAATTCAAGGCTGATTCTGTATTTTTCTGCACCCCAAGTATGTGGTTTCTTCAGTAGCAGGGTTTACCACCTAGTTATGATGTGCGACCAAGAGCAATGGGAGCAGCCTGCAGAGTTGGGGATGCTTTGGGGATTCTCTGACCAATAACTCACTGGGAGGTCGCCAGTGCCTAACACTAAGTCTGTGTTGCTTATTTTGCCTTCCTTTATCCCAGATGTCTCTCTGCAATGTAGGAATGACTAAACCTGCTACCAGCAGTTAGAAAAAGATGATGAAAAGGGCAGACTATTTGCCCCAACACTGAAAACAGAACTAGCAAAGTCCTCCTGGCTCTCATTCAGCAAGAGATTGGGATGGTACTTTACCACAAGGAGTGAAAGCTTCTGTGGGCAGGACACTTAAGGCAGGATGTTTCTGAGGATTTATCCCCAACAGAGCAGCCTTATGTTTTGTGTCCTCGCTGGTCTCAGGAACCCAGTAAAGATGAAAAAGTGAGCACAGTGATGATCTCTCCTCATCAAGGGGAGAGCTCTGGCCTTCAACCACAGCCAATCAAATGTCCTAAAACAGGCTTAGCTGTACTCACACACCTCTGAGTGGTAGAGGATAGTTAGGAAGAAAGAATAGAAAAGCCATAATTTCCAGCTACAAGAAACAAACTTCACTCTTACTCTTACCTATAAATTTACCTGAAACACCTGTGGCTCAGAAATTTTTCCACTCGGAGACCAATGGTGAGCAGCAGGACTGGGTCACTTTTCCATTCTTCCGGTTCTTATGTTTTGTTCTGCAGCCAGCAACATGAGTCATCCGGACTACATGCCTTCTGAATATCAGGCTAGACTCCAGCCATCAGACTCTCTCAGTCCCAGCTTTCAACCTTTAAAAACAGAACAGAACAAAGTTACAGCAGTATGCAAATGCTTAAAGTTAAATAGAAAAAAACAAAAACGATTTTCCATAAAGAATCATTTAAGCGAAATGAAACTAGTGTTGGAGAGACGACTCAAGGGTTGTGAGCAGAGGCCGTTCTTTGTTATTGTTGTTGTTGGTGGTGGTGGTGGGTTTTTTTGTTTGTTTGTGTTTGGTTTTATTTTTTCCTTTTTGCAAAGGACCAGTATTCAGTTCCCAGTGCCCACCAGCAGCTTAAAAACCATCCTGAACTCCAGTTTCAGGGAACATGGTACCTTCATCTGGTTTCCGTAGGTGCACACACCATGTACATACATATATGTAGGCGAAACACTCATATACATAAAAAAATCTAAGGCTATCAATTTATTTCTAAAATTTAAATAAATGAAATTAGTCTTTAATGTCATTAAAGGTTTTGACTAAGTTTCTCTATTGATGCTTTTTTATAAACAAAAGTTTTCTCATTGACTCCAGATATTGCTTGTATTTGCCTCAGCAGCAGAACTGTCTACCTGATGAGTTCTCTCCGTGGTCTACCCACTCACCATCGCCCTGCTCCCACCCATCCTCTTTGCCGACGCTTTTCCCAGCCAGCATCAGCCCCCTTTACATGGGCTTTCCAATGCCTATGGTTCACTGCTCTTCTGAAAATGCAGTATTTACTGTCTTGTGCATGCCTTGCTTTCCCTGATAAACCCCAACTGCATATGAAATCCTTGTTGGCATCATGTTAAGTGAAACAAACCAAACACCAAAAGACAAATACTATATGTGATGTCACTCACTCTTGTGTCTTATGGAGCATTTTTCTCAGTTGAGAGTGCCTCTTCCCAAATGAGTCTCGCTAGCCCAAACCATCCAGTACAGACCTTTGCGTGCACGTGCACGTGCACATGCACACACACACGCACACACAGCATATGATAATATGTTATATAACTGCTGTTAAAGCTATGCATACAATGTTTATAGCAGATTTAAATAGGTAGGTTCTATATATTAATCAATTGGATTGATTGATTGGCTGACTTACTAAAGCTATTGTTCACCCTTATGAAGAAATGAACAAACTTGTGGCTCACTCAATATGAAAGGCTCTTGGAACGGAGGCAGGCCACTGCTGATCAACTCAATCATGGGTGCAAATTTTCTTTGGGTAAAATTACAGCACAACATATAGGTTTTGGTTTCATGGGTGTGGAATCTGAGGTTAAGTTTCCTCCTCCATCTCTAACACACAGAATAAAACAAATATAGACACAAATAATAGGGAAGTAAGTTATAGATGGTCCTTGAGAAGTCGATTTTATCTGCGCATCTAACCATAAAAGCAGCATCTGCTCTGCTAAATACAGGTGTTTTATGTCCTTGTCATTAATTGGAGGGGACATTATGTCATCATACATCAACAGTTAAGGTTGGTTAAAGTGCCACTTATCTCAGGTGCTGTCATTAATCAGGTTCTTTCGAGCTTGGTGACTCCGGAGGCTTGGCTCAAAGCTGCTCTAAGTGCACAAGTTTTCCCTGTAGGCTTGAGGTGTTTTTTTAATTATCATTTTGAATGAAAACCTTGAGACCCAGACTTAAGTGGCTATTAAGGAGCTGTTCCGAAGCTTCAAGGAAGAGAAACACCCTTCCTTGCCTTCATGCCCCCAATTCTCCCGCTTCTGTCAAAGAGCCACACTGGAGAAGAAGGAACATCGGCCCGGGCTGCCATCACATTGTGCTTTAACTGGTTCAAGGATCTCAGAGCACCAATGACAGAACATCTGGTGTTTGAAGCAGCCAACTATGGAAGGCAGAACCTTCTTTCTGCTCGACACTCGGGGCCTCTGGATGCCTCCCTGGCCATCCCCAAACCAGAAGAGCTTCTCTCTCTCTCTCTCTCTCTCTCTCTCTCTCTCTCTCTCTCTCTCTCTCTCTCTCTCTGAAAATATTTGTCACATTCTCTTGGGCATGTTTTCAGGAGCAAGAGCAGCAGGTTTTTGTTTTGGGGGCATTTTGTTTTGTTTTGTTGCATTTTGTGTGTTTGGTTTTAGCATGCAGTCTCTATGCCTTCATTACTCCAATTCTAAAAATCCATATCAAATATTCATATGGCCACTTGAAGATTTACATGTGCATCTGTGGGCTGGAAAGAGGAATTCTCACCAGAGCCTCCAAATGAAAAATGAATGAACACTTGACCCAGGGTTATCGAACACTTGATCTAACTTTGTGATGCCCTGAATGGAGAAGTCAGCTGAGCCTGAACCTCTCAATTATGGAAGTTCACATTTACAGGTGGATGCTGTATTAAGCTACAAAGTCTGTGGCCATTTGTTAGAGCTTGGAGATGGACGAAGAAGACAGCACAGCCTGGACAGACCAAAAAAAAATCTGGTCTTTGCTCTGGGAACAACAGAGGCCTTTGGTGGGCTTATACAGGGAATGGCAAGATCATATTTTGTTAAGATGGCCAGTTTCTATCTCAACCTTCATAGCTGCTGAAGTGAAGGACAAAGAAGACAAAGGGAATATGGGGCAGATAAATCTTTATTGGCATATATTCATTACGTGGTTCATAGCAACATTTTTATACAAGTATTTGATGTACTTTGGCTGCGTTTCCTCTCAGGCCCCAGGTCCCTTTCCTTTCCTTCCTTCCCATTCATTTTCCCAAGCAGCCCATTTACTATTCTAGTGCTTAAAGTACACGTTCAGATTTAACTCTCTCAGCAAACTAATTATTAGAGCTATTTTATTAAGGATGAATTGAGATGTCTGGTATTTAGCACCATTCCCAAAGTTATCAGCTTGGGAGCCTGTTGCTATTATTTGAGTCCAAGACAGTTTAGCTCTAAACACATTCTACCACTGAGCTACATAGCCAGCCCTTGAATCCAAGCTGCTGCTGCTTCTTCTTTTTCCTCCTCCTCCTCTTCTTCTTCCTCTTCCTCTTCCTCTTCCTCTTCTTCTTCTTCTTCTTCTTCTTCTTCTTCTTCTTCTTCTTCTTCTTCTTCTTCTTTTTGTTCATTGCAATAAGGACATTGCTTTATCTGCCTCAGCCAGCACTACCTCAACATCACATGGTTTATCTTTCCCTTGCCTTAAATGAAGGTCTATGAATTATAAAAAGTACAGGCTTGAGGAACACCTTTAAAATAAGGGTCAGGCAGACTGACCCAGCTGAAGACAGGTAGCTGAACTTCCACTGGAGCCTGGTGACCAACCCAACTGGCATCTTTGTTATCTCCTCTCCATTTTGCCTAAATAAATGGTTAATGCCTAAGAACAGCAACAAAGGAGGTGGTAACAACTTCTCTCTAAAGAAATAGGATGAACCAAAAGAGTTCGAAAGCCACCTCAGGGACACCTAAACTCTTAATTAAGTATGCCTAATATCTTTTTTTTTTTTTAAGTAGCAGGTAGGTGCTAAGATATGCAGGATGTGGAACTAGAAATGAACCCACAGATCCAAAAAAGGGCACTGTGGACAATTTGAAGACATCTGCTTACACACCAACCTCCCTGGAATAGGTATTGGAGAAAAATGCGAGGAAAACATAGACAAAGCCCCAAAGACAACAGTGACTGTTCCATGCACTGCGCTTGTCTCAGAGAGTTTCAAGCAGTATGCATCTGCCATGCTCCCTTGAGGGTTATTACATTTTATATTCTTTACCTTTTTTTTTTTTTTAAAGAAGGATGTACCACTTTCCTGGTGTTCATTTACATGCCGTGATAAATTACTGTAACCAGATTAGAGAGATAACATAACCAGCCTATTAATTACAATGATTATTATTTAATGGAAAATGGGATTCTAGGCACAATGTGCAACAAGAAGAAAACTCAGCAATGCATTATATGGAGTGGTATTTTATCTTAAAGAGTAAGATAAGTGTCCAGCCAGTGCCACAATCTAAAGAATATGTTCATTAACTCTGCAAGATTTATATGTATAATTGACCATAATATTTTAACACTATTTGCTCGATCTGGCATGTATGAAGAACAAGGGAAAACTATAACTTCAGTTATACTAAGCAAATCGCTCAATGAACATATGCCAGGTCTTGTCTTACCCAGAAATGTGTGTGCAGACAGTTGGACAATGGCTCAAGTTGGTTTTTGTTTTTAAAGGATTTATTTATTTTCATTTTATGTGTGAATGTTTGCCTGCCTGCATACAGGTGTGCTACATGTGTGCCTCGTGCCTGCAGAATCCAGAAAAGGGATCCCTAGAAACTGGGGTTACAAGTGGTTATGAGCCTCCATGAGGGTGCTGGGTACTCAACCCAGGTTCTTTTCAATAGAGGTAAATGCTCTTGGCCATGGACTCATCTTTTCTTTATTACCCCAAGGAATTCTTAAATTAAACAATATGTTTATTGCTACTAGTTGTAGTCACTGACTATCTTGAAATAGAGGGTGGGAGGATGGCTTTCAATTACCATCAATTGTCTTCAAATACAATTAACCTAAAAATAATTAAAAGAATAATTTGGAGCTAAATGTCAACACTTTGTCAAAGAGATACTAAGCTTCATGGTCAAATCATGACTCTAGCAACTCCTCTCCTCTTCCACCCCCATCCCCCACCCAGTCCTCAGGACTGATTTTGTCTCATTTTCTTTAGCAACAAAGCTGAGAGAGATTACTGTCCCTGCTGCTCTGGAGTTACAGGTGTTGCTCATACCTTGCGGCAAAATCTGGACTAGGCTTTGTTCACTTGTCTGTCTGTTTATTTGTTTGTTTGTTCGTTCGTTGGATTTTTACTCCTTATACAATTTTAAACTATTTTAAAATAAAAATGATAGTATTCTTTCGTGACATTTGAAAAGTTTGTGAAATTCAAATTTTTAATGTCCATTAATAAAGTTTTATTAGAACATATCTATGTTCTCTCAGTAATATATTGTCTGTGACTGCTTTAGTACCCCAAGAGCAGAGTTGAATATCCAAGCCAGAGACCATATGGCCAGCAAAGGTTCGAATATTTGCAATCTGGCCTTTTAGGAAAAAAAAAAGTTGCTGATCCCTGAACATAAAAAGTAGCATATGGATTCTCAAAGTTTGCTACACATTAGAATCACCTAGAGAGCCTTAATAAACCATTTGTCCATTGGTTGTACAGCAGATTGATTAAATAAGACTCCCTGGAGGTCAATTCCAGGCCTCAATAATATGACAACTTCCCAGGGGATTCCAATGTCGCACAAATCTAAGAATCAGCACTCACACACTGTGCAAGGTACACACACTTAACATCTAATAAGCCTTGGGACATCCTCATGAGATGCTCAAATGGGAGATGAGTTCCCAGAGTTGTGTAACTGTCGGCATTCCTGTAGGTGGCTCATGGGTTCTGGTGACCTGTCTGCTAACTGATCGCCTTGAAATAATAAATGCATGGCTTCCTCCATAGGCAGTCATAAACAGACGCTAGAATCTGTATGTGGTCAAACAAGTAAAATAATTAAAAGGATGGATCCACATATCCAATGTGGGGGCGAAAGGATGTGTTGAATATTCGTTCAACAGGGACAACAATGATTTCCAGAGGCCTGTGACGTAGTTAATAAGAAAACAGTAGCTCAAAATAAACACAGTGCAGTGCAGTTCCACCCCAGTTGTCCCCCTTTATCACAACCAGTAAATTTCCCCAAATCTCATCAAGCCTGCGCCCCACCACACAAATTTGTCTTTCATTATCTAAAGCCCTCACTTGAGTATTTGCCCTTAAACGCTAAATACAAATGCTTAGATGGAAAGACTTATATTTTACACTGTCATTTCTGAAATCAGATCACAGTTCTTTCCGAAATGGCTGCAATGTGATAATTTGGTATAAACTGAAAATATAAAACTCCACTGAGGCCTTAAATTCTCTGTGAAGTTTTCTGAATAATAAACAGACAACACTTTCTCTTTACAATTCCCTGCTACATTATCCCAAAATCCAGTGTATGTTTTATATCTGTTCAGCTTTAGAGTTCCTTGAAACACTTATGAGTATGTACCCTTGGTGGCATGTTACCACCGAAATCTTGTGTCACCCATGACATTCTGTGATGTGTAGCCTCCTATCTCTCATTCTAATATCCCCACCTATATCTTCATTGCTTTTGTGTCTTTTTAGTGGTCTCAACACCCATGTTGTTCATCATGGAAGCTCTTCTATCATACAGTCAGGAGCAGAATCATTCCACAAAAGAAATCATACTACCCACTTTTTTCTTTTGTCCAGCTTAAGACTTTTCCACAGTGGTCATCAGGCTAAGTGGCATGAACTCCAACCTCTGATTCACATTGTTTGGCATGAGTGAACCTTCCATTCCCACAAGGCACTCCTGAGCTCTGAGCTGTAAGTCCCGTGCTTTTCAAAGGTCCAAGTTACTTTTCATACTTCCTATGCCAGAATTACCATCATTCAAAACACAATTGCCTAGTCAATAAACTAAATAAACGTTCATGAGAAGCGAGGACGTTGAATGCTTTTTAAAATTTTTTTCTTCTATATTTTTCTTTCCCATTATGAGTCCTCACTTGAAAACTATTCTTCTTACTCTTGCTCTGTCCATTTTTAGTACTGAATGGAATGAAGCAAAGGATTAAATGAAACAAATCAACAGCAATAATGCAAGAAGATAGAGTAAGATGCTACATGGTGGCAGAAAACACCCGAGACCAAACAGGAGGTCATGTCTACTGTGACATACTTTATATTTGTGGTCATACCAATAGTTTCATATCTCTGGAACCACATTCTGCTTATTCTATACTAGGTCACACACACACACACACACACACACACACACACACACACACACACATGCACACGCACATGCACACGCACACACACGCATGCACGCACACAGAGGCACACATAACCAAGAAGCTCTCATTTCTGCTTTCCACATTTGATTTGTTATTCAGTGCTGGTTTACTGATTTCTTCATAAGAAATGGGCTCCCAGGATGCAGATTTCTATCCATACGAATCACACGGAAGTGGTTGGCAAATATCTAATACAATTGCCCATTGTGGTTATCTATTACCATATAACAAATGACCCCACATTTAGTTTTTCAGTATCTATCCTGAAAAATACTGTCATAGAGAATACTTAACTAGTCCCAGAAAGAGTGCTCCTGTGCATACTCTAAAGAAAACCAGTAGCTTCCTGTGAGATTAAATGAGATGGCGCATGAAAAGCTTTATCACTAGATCTGTTGCTCGGTAAGTACTCAGACAGCTGTTATTATTAACCAGACATCAACTTTTCAAAAAAAAAAAAAAAACAAAAAAACCTTCTGACCAGTCCAAGAGTGAAAGAAAAATAAAAGGATGACATTAATGACAAAAATTATATGTTTCAGTAGGAGTGGTTATTCTTTGAAATGTGAATATTAGTTCTTCCATCTTATTAAGTTTAAATTCCAGTGGAATAGTTTTTTCTAGAAAAATATAAATCACACACTCAAGAAAGATTTAAAAACCAAAAACAAGCCAAAACTATTAAAGAGAAAACAAATGTAAAAACACGATCCCAGAATCATGTCAAGGCATTTTAATCTCCCTCAAGAAGCAGAAGATTTCAGTATCATACAGATTTTAAGATTCTAAAAGGATGCAAACACACGATTTATTTGACAAAACTAGAGACAACTTTATTTGACTAGAGAAAACTTGTTAAACCACAAAAATGTTGTAGCCAATACTATAACCAGCTATATCTATGATATATATATATATATATATATATCTTATATATATATATATATATATATATATATATATATAATATACAATATTGTGTGCTATATATTATATATAGGATACATCTGTGTCTGTGTCTGTAAGAGTGTTCTCCAAAGGATTGCATCATGCTGGCTCTGATCTGATCAATGGATTAGTTCCTAGGTGGAATAATATGATGATATTATTGGGAGGTGGTGAATGGTAGGAGGGAGATGTTGGTAGAATTGGGCCACTGAGAGAATGTAGTGTTTTTTCCAGGCATCTTCTTCTGTGTCCTTCTCTTTGCTTCCTGGCTACCATGATGGAAGTGTTTTGCTCTGTAACACCTCCCCTGCCATGATAGACGGAAGGATTTAAAACTAAAGATTTAGTTTAAACTAAATTAAATTTAGTTAAACTAAAATAAACCAAAACTACTAAGGAATGTTAAAACATGATCCCCATCAAAGGATTGTACTGGTGTCTATGGGCATTCTAACCATGGTTAAATCAATTGCTTGTTTCTCAGGCTGTACCATAATTGATTTATAGTAATACATATGAGTAAGAAGACAAGCAATAAAGTGATTAGCAAAACAATACTTTTCTATTTACTTATTATGACAAGCTTAAAATATGTAATAACAATATGATTCTACTCACTGTAGTAACAAGAACCATAAAATAGCTAGGAATAAAGTGAAGAAAAATACACAGCATATTTTTACTGAGGGTTCTATAAGAAAAGCTGAAGAAAAAAAAAAAGAGACGCTGTGTTCTTATGGAAAGAATATCTAACATTGCTCATACTTTTTTTTTTGTAACTTAATCTAAAATGTAACATAATTCTTTTGATTACCAAAATGGAATTTCTCTTTGGGGATTAATAAAATACTGGTAGGAAAAAATGTTTGAAATCAAAGAGTGATAATTCGAGGCTTTCCTTAGCAGATAACCCAATATGTCATGAACCACAATTGTTGAGGGATTTTGAAACTGGTGCCAACATAAACACATCTGTGAAATCAAGTAAAAAAAATCCTAAAGTAGCCGATGCATATGTAAGAACTTAGTAAATGATAAAGATGACATTCTAAATCTGTGGAGGAAAGATAAATTATTCAATTAATATGAGAAGAAAATACGAGTCTTTTTTGTAATCCTGTGGTTGGAAAAGGCTTTCTAAACATGATGCCATGAAGCAAAACTATGAAGGAAAATGAAAATGAAAATACATTTGAGCTCCAAAAACATACTACTTAAAACTATCTCTCTGGGTCAGGGAAACTTAAAAAAGGGTTGCTTAGGGGGAAAAATTAAAGAGAAGGACTAATATTTTCTGGTTCATCGTGGTATGCTTGGATCCTGCCATATAATAGACATTAAAATTAATAGATACACAAGGAAGTACTTTAAAGAAGAAAGAAAGGAAACAATTTAAAATGAGCAAAGGATAATCAGAAACAAGACATAGGGGTCTGTAGAGATGGTTCAGAGTTCAGGTCCTGGTACACACTTGGTGGCTCACTATCTGGTAACTCTAATTCCAAGGGTCTGATGCTCTCGTCTGACATCTGCATGAGGTGTACATAAACCTATGCAAACAAACACACACTCACACTCACAAATAACAAATAACAAGAGGGATAAAAAAATAAGAACTGTATGAGAGTGAAGATGTTTCTGTGAGGGTCAGATAACACACAATGAACTTAGCAGATTGGTCTCCCTCACCAATGCGAGTGAACCTTGTCCAGTTATCAAAAGACGGGTTAGAGAATAAAGTGAATTACTACGTCTTTTTTTTTTTTTTAACATTTAGATTTATTTATTTAGTTACTGTATGTAGATGAGTGTTTTGCCTGCATATATGTGTGTGGTGTGAGTGTCTGGTACTGGAGGAAGTCAGAGGAGGGCATGAGATTCCCTGGGACCTGAGGTCCAGATGGTTATGAACCACCATGTGGGTGCTGGGAACTGAACCTGGGTCCTACGCTAGAACAAGTTCGTTTGACTGCTAATGTTTTCCTCATTTTCCAGCTTGCAGATGCAAATTGTGGCAGTTCTCATCCTTCATAATCTCACGAGACATTTCCAGAAACAAAAAAGTTTCCTATGGGCTCTGTTTCCCTGGAAAACCCAGACTAAAGCAGCCATAGCTTGTGTTCTGCCCATGTTCTGGGTCATGTCTTGCTTGTATCTCATGAAATCTCATGTTCAGGGAAGTACCCACAAGTCTCATATAGATTTCCTTACTTTGCCTACCTTCCACAAGATCAAAACAATTTTGTTGTCTTCCAAAATAGGGGCGCTGGGATGGAACTATTATCATCCTGTGATTCATGAAATTCAAATAACAAAAATACTGATGGGATGATGAATCTATTTATTTTTGTAAAGGGGAAGAGAACCCACAATGCTTTAAATAAAAAATAATCTAATAATAGAGGGTAATTAACAGGAGACATTAACACTAGTTAGCAATGTGCCTCCTTAAATACCATTAGCCCCGAGAAAGGCCAACAACGTTGGATCCACTCCTAGCTTGGTAGGCTCAAGATCTAATTGGGCAACATGAGATATTATTATCGAACCTCTCAGGACTCCTTGGCACTGGCAGGAAGATTATTGCAATCTCCAATTTAATCCTTCCCGATTTCATCCCAGATATTTATAACACAGCTGTGCGGAAGGTGCTCCTGGCAGGAAGTTGGCATGCAATCTCCCAGGCTGGGAGCAAATATCTAATTCAAAGAGAAAGGGGAAAAGAAGCATCCAAAATGGATGGATTTGTTCAAGTTTTAGAGCTAGGGAAAACAGGATCAGATGCAGAGAGAACAAAGTGATACCAGAGAACGGCTAAATTTATATGGACTCTAGGTGTAAATCTAGGATCAATCTATATGGACAAGTAGGTCTGCCTGAAGATGCTGCTGCCCTGGAGGGTCTTCAAGGACAGGTCTGACTCATAATCAAACTTTAAAAGTTTTTGACATTTACATAGAATGATTGTCTTTCCCTTCCTTCCTCTCTCTTTCCTTCATGACTCCCTCCTTTCCTTCTTCCTTTCCTTTGCTTCTAGAAGGAGAATGGGTAGACTAAACTTGAGTAATACATGGTTTTCTTTCAGTGTGCCATGAATATATTTTAAGACACAATACAAAAGATATTAAGATACTTTTGGTACCTCTGTGACTGCCTGATTTGGTGTGGAGGCAAATGACTTGAGCCTGGAAGACTTGACAATTTGTTGGGCTTGGAAGATACCAAGCAATTTTACCCTACAACAGGGATGAGAAACTACACTCCACACAAGCAAGAGCAATTACTGGAACAGTTTAAAACAGAAGGCAGGTCTTTGACATGTGCAAACACCGCACATTAGCCTCTGGGCAATTGAAACTACTACGGCGATAGTGTCCCTGACTTAGGCCACCCAGCAAGACAGCACCCACTTCCACTCAGTAGTGTTGTGCACCTCTTGCAGTGCCCAAGGCATTCCAGTAGACAGTATCTCCTTTGTTCACATTCATCTTTAAGGGGAACAGCCAAAGGTTCGTTTTTTTAGACACAAACTTGCTTAAGAACTGGCTTATACATATCTCTAAATAAGCTGAATCAGTCAGGGAGAGGAGCTGGATGGAAGGTCTTGGAATTTCAAGGTTCTTATAATAATGTTAACCAACATGTAGTGTGTGTGTGTGTGTGTGTGTGTGTGTGTGCGTGCGCGCGCGCGTGCACACGTGCATATAAGTAGATTTGAACATTTACAATTTGCCATGAAATTTTCTAAGAAGATCACATGCACATACTATTTTATTTTATTCTCAGAGTTACTCTAAAAGACAGCTGATAAACAGCAACAGCACGAATGGCTAAACGGAAGTCAGTAGAATAGAATAGTATTGAATGACACTATTCCTCTCTTCACAACTATAGCATTGTGAACTCTAATATGATGCCTGCTGGAAAACACCAGGATGCTAGGAGAGACCAGAATAAAAGATCGTTTTGACTACATCACAGAGACTGCATTCATGAAAAACAGAACCGACAAAGAGGAAGAGGTGAGAGTATCAGGTCAACCAAGTTTGATGATGTGCTGATAAGGATATGGGTAAGGAAGGAAGACACATTGGCGGTCAGGGATCTGACTTGAATCCTGAAGGGAACTTAACTTAATGCAGTGAACAGAAACAAAGGAAGGCATTGCTTGTGGGGGATGAAGGCTTTGCTTTCCACTTTGGATGGTGTGCTTGCTACTGTTATGCCAACTTGACACAAGTTAGAGTCATTTGAGAAAAGGTAGCTTTGATTGAGAAGATGCTCTCACTAGACTGGCTTGTGGGCAAGCCTGTAGGGCATTTTCTTCATTAATGATTGAACTGGGAAGGTCCACTCCCTGTGGGCAGTACCACTCTTGGCCTGGTGGTCCTGGGTTCTATAAGAAAGCATTCTGAGCAAGCCATGAGGAGCAAACGAGTAAGCAGCACCCCTCCACGGCTCCTGGATTAATCACTGCCTCTGGGTTCCTGCCGTGATGGTACATGGAAAACTCTTTCCTGCCCAAGTTGCTTTTGGTCATGGTGTTTTATCACAACATTAGAAAGAGATGGGTGGGTGTAAAGAATCTCCTGAGCATATTCACTCTAACGTTCAGTTGAGTAAAAAAATATTTGAGTCTGAATCTCAGGGCTGAGATCTGGGAAATGCTGTTCACCATCCAAACACCACAGTGTGGATTTTGTCTTGTAGGTAAGAGTATTCTTCTAACCTATTTTCTGGATTTCTCCCACCAAGAGGATCTCTCTGCTCTGTGCAATATCTTTGTAGCCCCATGTCTACCCAGCTTGCTTCCTCCTCGGCCACACCTGGTTACGAGTCACCATACTAAAGCTCTAAAAGCTGAAGATACTCAAGTGGAAACTTGGTCCTTACAAGCTTTATTCCTCTTTTTTCTCCTTTCTTCCATATGAAGTTTAAATTTCTCATCACCTTGTAGCTGGTTGATGGAAGCGAGGCCGTTCTCCATTGCCCTACACTGCTCTAGCTCCGAGCTCTAAACTGACATTAACGTTGACTTTCAGCCACTGTTCTCACCACTCTGCCCCAGGTTCAGAAAGAACAGTGACTCCTCCACCAAACAGAAAGAAAGAGTGACACTTCCTGGGGCCTTGGTGCTCTGTCTCACACAACCCGCATTTACATTCCTTCTCGGCTTGTTTCCACTCTGCCAGTTTTGTTTGCATGTCTGGCGCTAGGGGTGGCTCCTGGGGCTTTTTGCAGCCTTCTTCTTTTTTGCACCCACAAGGAAGGTGGACCACTCTGACTCCAATTTGCCACTGAATGCCAACTGGCAGGTGGCTGGGGTGTCAGGAGGGTGATGATACTGCGGGGGGCCCTCCCATCAGGCAGGGGAATCAGGGCACCAGATTGGCACCCACAGATGTAGCTTCAAAGTGTCAACAACAGCCAGCATCCGGAATGCTGAGCCCTCCTGTCATTCCTCACAGTCTTGGAATCTTCTCAGAGTGGCTTGAATGCTAACGGAAAGGAATTTTCTCAGAAGCTGCGCTCAGTTCAGGAATGAGAGAGCTGAAATAGTTTCTCATCCTCTCGAGGTTTATTAACATACAGATTCATGCGCAAAGCCGTCTTAATCTCCTCAAAGATGGGAGGGCGCGAATGTGAGACATATGCCAGGCACGATGCTCTTCTGATTATCTCTCAGCTCCTGCTTTCCCGCTGCTGAGACTTGGGGTACCATGTCCTGAGGCTTGCGAAGCTTCCTACAGCCATCCCTCTCACCCCCACCAGGGAGGAGGCTTCCTCTTGTCGCACATGTGTATGGAATTTTCCCAGACGAATTCTTGGACACTGGAAACCATTACTTTCCGTGTTTCTCTCCAGCTGTGGCTCTCGCTCAGAAATCCCTTCCATTAGCACGGACCAGCCTTCCTTTCTCCCAGTGCCTTTCTTTTCTTTCTTTCTTTCTTTTTTTTTTAAGCCTCATCCTTAAAATCTGTTTGTTTGTTTGTTTGTTTGTTTGTTTGTTTTTTAAATCTCTCTGTACACTGTGGTTCTTCTTTGTGAAGCTCATGTTCATGTTTTGGGGGTGTATCTTTACATTAAAGTCTCCTTAATAAAATTCCAACTTTGCTACATAAAGACATGTATTTTATCTTAAAATAAATAAAACCCTGATGTGTCGGCTAGATTTTTGTCAAACTTCCCAGGATAGTTAACAGTTAGGGAGTACAATTTTATGTCTAGTGGTCAGAGACGGTTGCAAAGAGATAGATTTCAGTGAAGATGCAGTAAAGGTCTATCAACGTACAGTCTAACCTAGGCCTAGGATGCTTTCAACCTCTGAGACTTACTGCTTAATGAGCTCACCCTTACTTGCTCTTTCTGAGCTCTGGGCTGGCTGGTTCAACTCAGCTGTTCTGGCTCAAACTCTTCTCCCATCTGACTTATTTAATCTGGCCCAGAATTGCTCTGCTTGACCTCAAACTAACTCAGCAATCTGCTCTAATCGTTTGATTGTTAGGGATTGGCCTTGTATCACCATCTCTATATAGAACTAATACCAAACACAAGGAGAAGTCAGATTGTAATACAGGTTTGATGCATTCAGTCCTCCAAACAGAGCATGGCTTTGCTTAATGAACTGGCTGAAGCTACAGTAACCTTTGCAGGAGCTGAGAGTTGCAGGCTACCAAGAGAATTTCCTGACAGAGTAAGTTCACTTCCTTTGGTAATATTGTTTAAACAGTTTCTCGGGGGATTTGATAGATTGAGTCAATCTAGAGATCAGAGATACAACCATGATACACTTATCAGAGTGACCTGCTGGACTATACACTTGCTATGTGAAACTGCCCCCCCCCTCTTCCTCTTCCTCTCCCTCTCCCCTCCCCCTCTCTCCTTAACCGACATTCAACTGTTGGCAGGATAAGGTTAACCAAGGGAAATCGACATACTATCAAGTCCATGACCAGTCAAAGTTTCTCCTTCTAGGATTTAAACAAAGAAAGAAGCACAGCAGAAAGGAAGAGATGGAGACATAAAAGGAAGAAAGGAGGAAAAGAGCCCCCCCAAAAAAAAGAAAGGAGAAAAGAAGACAGGAAAAGAAAGGGAGGGAAGGAGAAGGAAATAAATGGGAAAGGAAGTTGAGGAAGAGGAAAAGAAAGTAAAGACAGATGGTAGGAAATAGGACACACATTTTGGAATTATGCCAGGGTTGATCTAAGTTAAAGGGAGCAGAAAGTCAAGCAATTGACTATTGTTGAGAAGAGTTGACAAGATCTGTGAGGTTATTGAAAATTAGTAAAATTTTCGCAGGTAGTGTTAATCCAAAAAAGTAGGTGAATGATTTTGGTAATGATGAAAATAAGAATTAGTATAGCAAATGTTTATATTGTATCAGAACAAACAGCAATGTTCTAGAAATGAGTCCAAACACCCACAATGCCTCTTGGGAGTGAGCTGAGTGAACTTCTTGCCATGGTTGTATGCTCACAAGCCAGCAGCAAGGTGATGGTTCTTACAGGGACACCATGGCTTCAGTGGGCTGCCAGGGCTACATTCAAGGAAGACATGCACCAAACTACTCAAGCACTTAAACAGCACAAGCTGGAGTTTATGTGGAGAGCAAAGGAAGTGGTAGGTATTTCAGATTGGCTTGGAGACAACACAGTTGAGGCTCTTCAGACTTAACAGTGGCTAACGGGAAATGAAGGCAGTCTTCAAAGCTTTGAAAAGTTGTCATGAGTGCGCAAACTGTACTCAGTAACTCTCTGCCAGAGAGGAAAAGGTAAGATGTTAAACAGAAGTGTCTCTGCTCTCTCCAGCAATGAGAAATGGATGGAGTAATTTACCTCCAATCACTGAACATCCTGGTAGTGACTACACCGTGCTGAGCTAGTGGGCACTGCCTTCATGGCATGCTCTGGTGGGAAACCCAACCCGAAATGAGAAGTCATCATTTGCATGTGTGAGAACTGCTAGTGAGGAGAAGTGGAAGGTGCTGTCTGGATTCCGAATCGCTTTTATTTTTATTTTACTGTTATTTTGTTTTATTTATGAGCTTGAGGAACAAGATAAAACCACTCAAATGTAGAGAGCAAATGGGAGAGAAGAGTGAATTGTTGTCGACAAATTAAGATATTACAGCAGGATTTAGCCAGGGAAGAGATTTTAAGTAATGGACTAAACTAAAACAGGCCAGGCATGTGAGGGAAATTAGCATATTAAATATTTGCTTTGAATGAAAAATCTAAATGACTTCAGGATATATTGGACAAAACTAAGACCTATATTGCTTAACCCTCGTTGATGTTTTATTCTTAAGACAAAAAATTGATTTAAAATATTTTATACTATTTGTAAAGAAAGCATTCACTGAGTCCATAAAATACAGTTAGAGGCAAGAGATTTGGAAAGCATTGTTTAATCTGCTTCCTAGAACAAATATTTTTAAAGGCTTAGGTAAATGTCACTGAAGTGGGCTCAGAAGATCCCTATAATTGGAAATAAATTTCTGAAGTCCTGGTTTCTCAAGGATCACAGTTAGGATGTAGGCAGTGATCACTTTCCTGCGCAAAATTTACTTCACTGACTGTTTAAAATAAGCACAGACCTGTGCAGGTTACGAAGACATCTGAAGAAAGAGCTGGTACGAAAACAGGAGGAACATGGGCTGTGCCCTAACTTGAGTCCCCCTGAGATGAGAGTTAAAAAGAGGTTGTGTGCAGAAGCAAGCATTGTGCCTGGAGAAGTAGTGCGTTCTGAAGCAGCCTAGCAGGTTCAGGGAGGGAGCACCAGACCGAGCCCCAGCAGAGGCAACTAGGGTGGGGAATGTAACCCGCAGACAGCTTATAAACATGTAAACAGTGTATAAAAATTGTCTGGAAATGGTTAGTGAAAAAAAAAGTGAGGTTTCTGCAGTGTCCCTTATATTCTGGTTCTTCTAAACATGCTGCTGGACAGGAATTTGGGGAGTAAACACCCTGACCCCAGTGGCATTTACATATAACATTGCTATGGTTTGGTCATCTGAGCCAGGATTTAGACTCTAGTGGACTCCCCCCTTGGCAAAGACAGGCAAATATGCACTGGCTCCCAAGTTCCTGATGACCAGAAGGTTTCCAGTCAACGGTCTAATTGGCGGATGAAAGCTCAGCTTCAGTGCTGTCTAGCCATCCCTTGAGCTCCAAGGCTGACTGCCTGAAATAGCACAGATTGCTTCTGATCTTCCCAAGATACCTACGTCTGATTTTTGTTTGTTTGTTTGGTTGGTTGGTTTTTGGTTTTGGGTTTTGGGTTTTTTTTTTTCTTTGAAGGAAGTTGTCAGTGCGGTCAGCTCTGTAATTTCTGTATCTAAATGGGATCAAGGAAAAATGAGTTTGAGGCTATGCAGCCCCCAATGTGTCAAGGAAAGCTGTGGGCCGTGCATCCACTAGAGATGCTCTGTGTCTTTTACACAAAAGTAATGCAGCGTGTTTTCACTGAGACCCTGCACCTTTGCAAGCATCAAGGCCTTTTATTAGTGAGCTGTCGGGTGCTACTTCTGTATCATTCCCAACTTGTTGCCAAGTCAAAATAATGGATCAGTTCTCATTCATCTTCTTGAATGCTTCCTGCCCACTATGGGAAAAAAAAAATAACCATTCGGGATCAAGAACACAGTGAGCCCAAATCTATAGAGTCCATTATTAGTTTGTACCAACCCAAGCTTGCCAGCCCTGCCTGATCAGACAGCAGCAATCAAAAGCTTCAAATGTGGCACAGGCATTCAGCTCTCCACAAATCCTGTCATCATTTTGAAGATGTTACCATTTTTCCTGTATTTCCCTGGAGAGCCACCTGGGGAGTAGCCCACATGGAAGGCCGGGTTACTTATCACGGCAAGTGCTAGTACAAGATGGTGAAGCTCAAGTACAGACCACCTGTCATCTCTCATTAGTTAGAGATTCCACACGAGGGACTTGCAACATTAAAGCGCCTGGAATTATTTATATCTGATAACTGAGTCACACTTAAATGCTAAGTGGAATATTAAGATACCATTGTTCTTTTTAATAAGGAAGCATACATGATGGACACAAGGCAGGCCTGTTACAGAATCAGAATGTTATTGTCGCATCTTTCTGATTGTCACTTAGCAGAAGTCTTGTCCGATGTATCCGAATTCACAGTTCACTGTCTGCCTCTGCTCTGCTGAGAACCAATTCTGAGTGAACTGAGAGGGACATGTGGTCACAGCTGGCTGGAGCTACGGAGAATGCAATGTGGACTCTCAAGAAGAGAAGCCATGGGAAGATAAATCTTAAACATAAGACGCCAAGCTCTCAGCAGCAGCTTCTGCCAACATGCCTGCTGCTTGCTGCACTGCTGCCCACCATGGGGCATTCTTTTTCCTCTAGAACCTCAACACCAAAATAAAACCTTCCTTCTTTAACTTGTTTTGGTCATGGTGTTTTATCACTACAACAGGAAAGTCCACTAAGAAGCGTACCTCATAATGAGACCATGAGGGTTTAATAAATTAATACCTCCAAAGAAGCTAGGAACACTGCCTGCCACTTAGTAAGTGGCACTGTTGAAGTAGAACCCTAGAGCTGAAGGTGGCTGTCATTTGATGGATGCATGACATTGCTATGTCGAATTATCAGAGACGAACAGCTTCAAAGAAGAACAGCTTTACTTTGTTTAAAGTTTCAGCCCACGCCCCTTAGGGTAATGGCGGTACATCATGGTGTAGATGCATGGCAGAAAAGAAAGCTGATCATCTTGTGTCACCCAGAGAGCAAATATAGAGAAAGAGAACAGGACAGGAGGGGAGAACCCACTTACAAGGTCACACCTGTCCTGGCTCATAGCTCAGGCTGTCTTGCAGAAGGACTGCTGTCCGAAGAGATGAAATTATTCCTAGTGAACTTGTGAGATGGGTTTCTGCCTGCCAAAAAGGGCCACTTCCCTTGAAATGTACCAGTCCTTCTGTAGCAAAGCCCATGCTAACCCCCAAATCCTTTGGTCTCTGTTCATATGTACCTATTTTGAATATCAAAGCACCTCTCACCTGTCCTGCTCCTTCTCATCTCTTCCACTCTGCTAGCTCCCAGACTATTCCAGTTCACAGGCGATTTGTTCTCCTTAACATCCCCCCTCCCCCGACCCCAACCACCACATGTGTTTTCCATGCCCTGCATATCTAGCCCTGGCAGTGGCCTGTCTGCTTCTTTTTCTCTCTACTCTGGATTTGTCCAGATAACTCTGGCTGTTCTCTCTCTCTCTCTCTCTCTCTCTCTCTCTCTCTCTCTCTCTCTCTCTCTCTCTCTCTCTCTCTCTCTCTCTCTGTGTGTGTGTGTGTGTGTGTGTGTGTATGTCTGTCTGTCTTGCTCTCTCAATAAAATCCTTCCCCTTAACTACAGGGTGGCCTTTTTGGTGGTTTCTTTAGTGTGCCCTTGCTTACATCTGGTGCCAAAACCCAGGAGAGGAATATGGGCCTCCTTTCCAAAGGGCCTGATCCCTCCTAACTGACACAAGTTGCTGATTTGGCCCTCCTAAAGGATGGATCATTTTTGTCTACTGGCTTCTTCCACCCAACATATTTGACTTCAAATTCTAAAGTCCTCTTTCTCCTCTACCTGCTCTAATTACTTGTCTCTCCCAGTCTTCTCAGTAAGTGTCTCTCTTAGGGCTGTCTGTTCTTTCTCTCTCCACTCCTGGGTCCTACTACAAAACAGTCCCAGTGCACCAGGCACTGGTGCCTTTGCCCCCTCTGACTGCTCATAACATAGAAACCTTTCCATTGTAATTCAGATCCTCTTGGGGACACCCTTGGATGGAAACTCTGTCCCGTGGGACAGACTCCCTTTTTTAAAAAATATTTTATTTAATTTTAATTTATGTGCATTGGTGTAGGGTATCAGATCTTGGAGTTACAGAGAGTTGTGAACTGCCATGTGGGTGCTGGGAATTGAACCCAGGTCCTTTGGAAGGGCAGGCAGTGCTCTTAACCACTGAGCCATCTCTCCAGCCCCAGGACAGACTCCTTGTCTCATCTCACTCCCTGTGTCTCCATTCCTACGCTATTGGAATCCTCTCCTGGCAGAATTCCTAGCTGTGACCCGATCCCTTCACCTAGGACTGCTCCACCTCCTAGCTCTGCTTCTGGCTCCCTCCCCATTCAATCTGTTTCTCAGCTCATTCATGGAGCTGTGTCTGCCTCTCTGGCTTGCCTGCAGGAGCCCGAGTTAACCATGGGCTCTCTTAGACTCATCAACTCTGCACGCACACTTGCCTTCTCTAAGCTCTGCCTTCCTTGGACCCAGAGGTTTCATTAATCCTCTTCGCTGTATTAGAGCAAACAGCTGGGCCTGAGTACAAAATAGACAATCAGTTTCGATGGCCAGAAAATGACATAGTCAATTTTCAGATTCTCATAGATCATGACAACTTTTGCAACCACACAAGGAAATTATCTGGAAAACCCCCTGTCTCTAGGCTTTCTCTACTTTACACTCTCAAAAACTTAGGTCTAAACCACCTTTGCTCTTTGCTCTCATGCCTTCCCTGATGACTAGATGGAGTCTTACAGAGATTCAAATGCCTTTTGGGTATGGACAACATTAGGAATCATCACATGCTGTTCTATTCTATTGCAAAAATCTGGCTCTGGAGTTTGGATATTACCCAAGCCTTGTTTAATGCTTCCTCTAAAGTCACTGTGGTGGTAATAAGGATGGCCACCATAGGCTCATATATTTGAATGCTTAGTCACCAGAAAGCAGAACTCTTTGAAAGGATTAGATATATTAGAAAGTGTGGCCTTGTCGGAGGAGGTGCATAGCTGCGGGTGGGCTGTGCAGATCAGGATGTAGGTCTCTCAGCTACATCTCCAATGCCATGTCTGCCTGCAGGCCACTGTGCCCTCTGCCCTAATGATAATAGACTAACCTCTGAAATTGCGGTCAAATCCTCAGATAAATGCTTTAGTTTATTAGGAGTTGCTTTGGCCATGGTGTGCCTTCACAGCAATGAAACTGACTAATACAGTCAATCTGGCCACCTGACTCTTTGACAGGAAGGAGGAGAGCAAAACAGAACAGCCCAGGAAAAACATCATGTGCTTAGAAAAACAGCTAAGAGGTAAACTATTCTTAATAGAGGCTACCACTGCTTATCTCATACTGATCTTCTTGGTTTTGTTTACTATCTTTGAAAATGGCTAACTGTAATCACAGATGTTTAACTCTCTAAATACCTGCCCCCCCCCCTTAGACCTCTAAAGCATTTGCTGAAGTATAAACTTTGTTTTATCTCCAGATTTGTAAGACTGCTGTGTAAACTTTCTATATCTTATGATTTATAAGTTTCATTAGGTATGGTATAAAAATGATATAAAACATGTAACAAAAAAAGTTAGCTCAAAAACTTGTACCAGAAGGTTTGATAGTTAAGGTCTATGCATAGGTAATCTTAATTTGACCCAACATAACATAACATATATATATATGTATATATATGTAATGCAATTCTTGTTTATGAAAAATAGAATATACTAATGACAAATGTTTGGGTGAGGTTTATGAATTCCTAAGGTTATAAAGGTCAACTCAGATTGAAAAAAATGGGCTTTGAGATATATGTGTATACACTTATGTCTTTGCTAACTGTGTTCAACACCGGGCTTCTAAAATATTTTATAAGAAACAGCATACGTTTGATGGTTAAGGTTTCTGAATTCCTAAGGTTTATCTGAAACTGACTTGATGCTGTCGATCTAGCTATTTTGTCTTTGCTAACTTTGTTAAGCTTTGAGTATTTGGATAAACTGAGTTATATAAAGACAGTTCTTGTAAAGGTTAACTTTTTTTTTTTTTTTTAATCAGGAAAATGAGGTTTCGGTCTCTCTGTACACTGCATTCATGGTTTTAAAGTTTTGGGGTTTTTACTTATTTATTTATTTATTATTTTTATTTTATTTTATTTTATTTCATTTTATTTTATTTTGAGACAGGGTTTCTCTGTGTAGGCTTGGCTGTTCTGGACTTACTTTATAGACCAGGCTGGCCTCGAACTCACAGAAATCCACCTGCCTTTTAGTGATGGGATTAAAGGCGTGCGCCACCAATGCCCAGCAGTTTTAAAGTTTTATTTTGATGCTTAAGGGTCTTCTGTTGGGATCTAGGAGGTGGAGCTACCAGAAGGATTGATAAAGTCATGCCACACGAGACAGGTCCCACATGGGAGGTTTTATTAAGTGAGGGGTTACAGAGACTGTATCTGGATGGGGCAGGGAGAGAGAGATAGGGAAAGGAAAAGAGTCTTTTTAGAAAGTGACCCAGCGCATGCACAGGGAGTGCACATTGGCTTGCAGCAACAGTCAGAAATGTGTCTCAGCTTGGAGGCTGGTGATGACATACCCTGCTGTCTCCAGGTTCCTAAGTCTGGCAGTGGGTATGCCTGAATGCTATCATCTTCAATACAATTTTTTTAGGCTAAAATCCTAATCTTATAAAACTGCTAACTTATTTGTTTTGGTTTGGTTTTTCAAGACAGGGTTTCTCTGTGTAACGGCTTTGGCTGTCGTGAACTCTCTTTGTAGACCAGGCTGGTCTCAAATTCACAGAGATGCATTAACCCCTGCCTCCCAAGTGCTGGAATTACAGGTGTGCACCACCATGCCCAGCAAAAACTACTAACTTGTAAACTGTAATTGAAAAATGGTAGTTAATGGTCAGTCACTTTATAAATGATCAAAGTCTTTAATATTCTCAAAAACTATGTCTATAGTCATGCTAAGTACAAATGTAATTCATAGATAGGGCAAAGCTTTAGTCATCTAAATGCTGTGAAAGTTAATCCTGAAACAAGTAACTAAAAATATGTAAAGTTTATTCACTGTAAAACAATACTCAAACTCAAGTACTAGTTTGATGGCCCTCAAACTCTTCAGAGAAATCTTGATGAATATGGCATTTAATGTGTGTAAAGAAAATTGCTTCCCTGATAGACAGAAATACCAGCTTCTTGGCAACAGCCCTGTGGACATCTCCCAAAAGATGGGCACCAGCAAACTCTACCTTGAGCTTGTTTTTAATGTGGTGACACCGACCATTAGGAAAAACTGCCCACCTTTCCCACCACCAGGGCCCTACCTAAACTATAGACAACTATAAAGTTGACCGCTCCTATTTGCCCCACAAGGTAAGCCAGTCCCCCAAGTCTCTCCTCTGCAGGAAATTTTCTTTGATCTTCTGGGTCTAGTGGCCAAAATACTAATACTTCACTGTCTGGTGGCAAATGACTGATGTGGCCCCAGGACGCAGCCAATGACAGAAAACCCCTCAATTCCCCCCAACCCCCCCCCCCCACCCTTCAAAGCCATAGGGATCACTATGGGAGACGCCTTGCTAGCTGCCCCGGCAAGCATACCTGAATGTCAGCAACAGTAGTAAAGGGATTCAAGTACAGACAGATGCCGATTGCAGTTAATCCAGATGAGGAAGAGCTTCTTATTGATTGCTGTTGACAAGTGTTAGCGGAGAAAGAAGTTGCATAGTGCACAGTCTCTAGGCTGAAGGACAGATACTCTAATGGAAGAGAGAAAGTGTGCACACCTGGGGGAGGGGGAAGAGGTCAATTCAGACTTAGTGTTTACTAGGTAAACCAGGGAACACTCCATCTTAAATCACTCTCAGTGCAAGCCTGGGTGAAATATATTCCTGTAAAATTCTTTAAAAGCCAGGAACTCCATTCTGATGGATCCTGCACACTCTCTTTTACCCTGTCTCTAATTCTGGCTAACTTTTCCTCAGCACATGCTTCCTGCTTCAGGATACACCACTGGCTTACAAGTGGGAAACTTCTCCGATTTTGTGGCCTCAACTTTCTTTGCAGAGGATGCTAGGCAGTAGCAATCCCATTAGCATTACAGATGGTGTCAGGAAACCGAAGCAGAGCCATTACTTTCTCAGATGGGTGAGAATTTGGTACTTTGGGTGACTGTTTTTTCAAATCCCACTGTTCAGGGACATGCTGCTCCTCAGATATACAGAATGAGAAGAAAAAAGAACAAAAAATTATATATATATATAATTTCTCCAGGAAGGCACTAATGCCACAACAAACAAACAAATAATAAATATTCTTGCACCAAAATGATGAGTTTCACTTCAGTGAGCAACACATTATGCACCATACTGGTATAATAAAGCACACATCTCCTCGAATCATTCCCACTAATACAATGTATTCAGTGCTCATATGATTACACTTTTACAGCCTGTTAGCAAAAACACATACAATTGCAAAGTGCTGCTAATGCAATGTGACAGAATAGTGTTATTACAAGAAGAAGTTGTCAACGCCAAGCAATTGATTTTCCTTCATCTCCTCCCTGCTTCTGCCCATCCTCCTAGGCTCTCCTGGAGATGTTTATTATGTACTGTGGGTACAGCCATTTCTCTGAATCAATTCTGGTGTCACATAGGGGAAGAAATACACAGACACATAAAGCAGTTCACACTACTCTAGACATTTTAATGGGAAAAAGAATTTCCTTTGGGGGATATGTTCCTTCCAAAGTCTTCATGAAAGCTGCAGGTATGAGATGCTCTTCCCCCAGGGAAAAGATTTGGTTTGTTCTGGGTACTATGACCATGTGTTTTTCTCTTTTCTTTTTTCTTCTTTTTGTTTTGTTTTTTAAACTTTATTCCTGTGTGTGTGTGTGTGTGTGTGTGTGTGTGTGTGTGTGAGAGAGAGAGAGAGAGAGAGAGAGAGAGAGAGAGAGAGAGAGAGAGAGAGAGAAACATATGTTATATATGCATATGTGCATGTTTGAACAGGACATGTGTTGTGTGTACATGTGTGTATGTGGATGTGACATATGCATGGTGGGCCCAAGAGCAAGATCAGATATTTTCTATCACTTTCTACCCTATTCCTTTGAGGCAGAGTCTCTTGGTGAAACTGGACTTAATATTTTTCAGCTAGGCTGACAGCCAGCAAACCCCCAGCCATCTCTACCCCAGTTCAGTGCTAGGGATAGAAGGATGAGTGGACAATGCCCATCTTACTTTATGTTTTCTGGGATTCCAAGTCTGTTGCTCATGCTTGCATAGGAAGTGTTCTTAATGGTAAAGCCATCTCTCTAATCCCTCCTTCTGTTTAGAAAATGTAATTTGAGGTCACTTTAAGGTATAGGAACTTTGACATATCTGTCTATTACCCTCTATGCTCATTGAAGAGAAATAAATAGAAGACATAAAGCAACCAAAGAAGAAAAATTTAAAATTCAAAAAGGAAAAGTTATTTGGTGACTGTATGGTCGTCATCATCATCATCATCATCATCATCACCATCATTTTTTTTATTTATTTATTTTTACAAATTTGTACCTTTGTGTCAAGGTGAGAAAAGATGCAGGAAGCAAAGAACGGAAGGCTTTAGAGAACCAAAATTAATTCTGGGGCCAGCACCAACAACCTGACTAAGGATCATAGAACAGTCTGATGGCATGGAACAAAAAGATCATCAGAGTATTATGAAGTCACTTTACAGATGAGAAAGTATAGGCTAGAAGTGTGGGAGAGTGTGTCCAAGTTTGTACTACCAATTAATGCTAGAGCTCAATCCAGAAGGCCCTCTAGGGAACACATGCATTAGAGAATACCCTGGCCTTCAACACTTGTTCCTCTGTTTCTCTGCTTTGATAATAGCAGAGCTCCAGTGATGCGGGGAGAGTAGTGAGAGCCGCAAATCCTTTCATGATCTTCTAAAAGTCATTACCAGAAGAAACCTTAAAATATCTCCACTTACAGAGTCTATCTTGAGATGCTGCACCTTCAAAGAGCACTGAAAGCGCCATCCGTCCTCTATGCTATTTAAATACAAGATGCTTATGTTTTCTTCCCTACCCCCCTCGTTAAATGCATGTATCCTTTGTTGCTAGCTAAAATAAATGCTGACTCTCTCTCTCTCTCTCTCTTTCTTCTACTCAGCAGGATCTTATTATAAAATGTTCTTGACTATCCAAAACCCTATGTGAACTGGTGTTACCTTAAGGTCCCCAAATAATACAGCCCATTAGTGTTGTCATGAAAATAAAGTGTCAGCCAGGTGGCTGTTGAACACTGTCCAGCTTTAATACTGGACTGTAGAGCTCAACATGGCTTAAGATTCTCCAGTGTTTGGATGACAGAAGTAGGTGTGGGTTGTCTTCACTTGACTTTATTTGTTGGCTTATGATGCCAACTAGCAAATATTCATAGAAGGAAAATGTTTAATTTGTGTCAAAAATTATCTGCGTTGGATAGAAATTTGTAGCTATACAATCTCTACTGAAGAATGGCCTCTGTCTCTCTCCCCTCCACCTCTTCCCACTCTTCAG
The DNA here is from genome assembly GCF_903995435.1 of Acomys russatus. Taxonomy (NCBI): domain Eukaryota; kingdom Metazoa; phylum Chordata; class Mammalia; order Rodentia; family Muridae; genus Acomys; species Acomys russatus. Next base: position 55,033,585 of record NC_067156.1, on the reverse strand, counting down.
TTACCCTCATTAAAGTGCATGCCCATGATTGTTAGGGTATAGGCAGTTCCATTATCCTGCCTTTCAGGGGCCTAGCAACCTCTGACGTCATCGCCTGCTACCACCGCTAGGTGTGTGCCTGGTAAAAGGACTCCACTAGCCTCTCTTACTCTCTCACAATTGTGCTCATTCTCTCTGTCACCTGCTCTCTCTCTTTCATAGGAGCACCCCCCTTCCTCGGTGCTCTCCCCCACCCCCTTTCCCACAATAAACCTCCTTTATACCGATTATGTTGCAGTGGCATTAATCATTATTATAACATTGGTGCCATGAAACTTGGTCAGCTCTCCTGTTGTCTTGGCACATCCGGATCCCTTCTATGCCTGCCCGAAACAGATTTGCTTTCTAGTTCACCGATTGCTATATTCCTGCATCTGGCAATGGTTGGTGTAAGAGGCAACAGCTGGCCTTTTTTGCCGACTGTCCTTCAGCTCCTTTCCCTGGGTGAGATGCCCTCTTCTACCAACACAGTTTCCTCTCTCTCTTTCCCACATGTCAAAAACCCTAGTACTAGGTTAAATCATGTCTGCTTGGGTGTCTGCCCTCAGCCCCTGACTAGTGCATAATGACCCATTTGGTCAGATGTGCCCCCATGTGCCATTTAAGATACCTTGGAATCAGGCCTGTGACTGATTTACTTCTCTTTCACCCAGGGGAATGATGCACCCATCTGGACCTCCAAGCTCCCCATCAGGATGCTTTTAAATTGCCTCATTACACTGCCCAAGGGATGGATGGGGGAACATGCAAATCTCCCTCCTTCTCTCTCTCTCTCTCTCTCTCTCTCTCTCTCTCTCTCTCTCTCTCTCTCAAGTGCCTTCTCCTCTCTCCTACCACGTTGTGTGGCACAGTCATCATTATTGTAACAGTAATCCCAGCACTCAGAGAGGCGGAGGCAGGTGGCTCTCTGTAAAATTGATGCCAGCCTGGTCTACAACTCAAGTCCAGGAGAGCACACATAGAAACCCTGTCTCAAAAAGAAAAGAAATTAAAGAAAAAAGAAAAAAAGAAAAAGAAATAAAAACAAATAGTGAAGACTTTAGGGTTTGCTGGTTTGTCTGATAAGAAGACAAGTGTTATGTTCCCTCTACATATCCAGATATTCCACATCTCAGTTCTGCAACAGACAAAGGGAGAGGGCTGTGGAGGGTTTCTTGTACCACATTCCATCCTGGCCAACTTATAACATTGAATGTGTGTCTGTGACAGATAAAGCCATGAGTTCTATGAGAAAAGTAAGTTCTTCAAGGAGGTGGAGACTAGAACATTCCAAAACTTTTACATAGACAGAAGGGGAAATTGTAAACAATGGATCCACCACCAAATATTTACTGAGCCAAGATGATGGAAGAAGTGAATTCCTCTCCAGGGCAGCAGTCAGGGTAGCTTGCTTCTCAGCAGCAGTTATGGCCATTGTCAGTGGTACAGTGAGGACCAGTGTCGTCATCATCATCATCATCATCATCATCATCATCATCATAATTTGGCTTCTTTTCAACCTGAGTGCCTTTCACTCTCTTGCGGAAAAGGCAACCTCCTTTACTGTATGGGTTAGGGAATTGGCTGGTTTATGAGCATTAGTGAAAGATTACATTAGTTTTAACAACACCTTTTTTTCTATTTCTTCCATTATGATGAAAGGAGAGAGTTCTACCTTCAAGTGGTGGCACAAAGAAGAATAAATAATCCATACACAATGTTTACTGATCTTCTGAAATAACCATTATCAGAAGAAACATAAAAATGGCCTGGTATAGAGTCCGTTTTGGAATGCTGCACCCTAAACCAACCAAAATTTTGGCATCCCCTGGTGCCCAGACAGTGCCTACAAGAGCCAGACACAACACAGACAGATTCTTGGAAAGAGAACTAAGATTTCTCCAGAATGAACTATCTCCGCTGATCTCGCTCAGGGAACTCGGAACCTAGTTTGTGAAATTTACCCCTAGAAAACATTTCTGAAGAAAACGTGGTACACAAAATATGGTTGACTTGTATAAATTTTTTTTTCAGAGTTTTGGCTTTTTATGAATGTTCAACTCACCATGCTTCAGTGCACATAACTGAAGCGTTATAAATCTTTGGTTTGTTAATAAAATATCATGTACATATGGAGTGAAACCTGGGGGACCAAAACAGCACAGAGCACACAAATACAAAGACTGGGTCTTTGTGGCATATGCTTTAGACCACTCCTCCTCCTTTTCCCCATCTTCATCCCTCTTCTCCAGTTCCTCACATTCTATTCTCCTTTCTGTCATCCTCCATTCCGGTCGCCTGCTTTTCTTTCTTCTCTTTTTTCCCAAATTTCACTTATCCAAATACACTTTTCTATGTGTCATATTCAGATTCATATTCTCTCTCTCTCTCTCTCTCTCTCTCTCTCTCTCTCTCTCTCTCTCTCTCTCTCTCTCTCTCTCTCTCTCTCTCTCTCTCTCTGTGTGTGTGTGTGTGTGTGTGTGTGTGTGTGTGTGTGTCCCTCGCCTCCATGCCTCCATCTTTACTACCTCTCCTCTCTCCCTCCTTCCCTGCTGGTCTCCCTTTCTCCCTGCCCCCTTCCCTTCCTGCCTCAGTCAGCTCTCACATCACATGTCACTATCGCCTTTGACTCTTCTCCTGTCTGTGACTCTCTGACTTCCATCTCCATCTCTGTCAAACACAAGCCCCAGATGGAGCCACATTATGTTTTGCGCTGGCCTCTAAGAGAGGACGTCCTGATACAAACAGAATACAACATCTAATGCTGCAGAAGGCCGCCCAAATGACACAGGATCGGCACACTTCGCCAAATGTGTTGGAGCGAGAAGAAATTGACCCTCTCAAATTGCTGCAAGCACCAAAGCAGATGAATAAGGGAAATTAAGACAGTCGCATTCAACAGTCTTTGAAACACACCCACAAACCTTCTCTGCCCCCCTCCATCAGTGTATCTTCACACGTTTGCTAGTGCCAGCTGGTTCCTACACCCCAGTAGCAGCACTCTCAAGTGCCTGAAATTAAGACTCTAAATACTGAGCGCATCTACCCTGGTCATCAGCCAGCCTTTCTGCCCATTTCCCCCACTGCCTTTTCTTCACCTGGGAAACTTTCATAGCTTGTATATCCATCCAAGGAGGAAAATACTGCAGCAACCAGATGAGTGAAAAGGACAGAAAAATTGAGCAGAGTAACTCAGATATTTGTTTCTGTTTTAAAATCAAGAGAAAAATGATCAATGGCAATGCTACCCTCCAATTTTGGGGAGAGGGGTAGGGGGAGACTGAGAAAGTATGTGCCCCACAAATACAGAGCTACAGAGCAGCCTCTCATGTCTTATTTGTGTGACACCCATTGGCAGAAAGATCCAGTGATGTAAGATTAAGCAGTTAATATTTGTACCCTAGCCTGAGAGTTTATAGCAGCCAGAAGTTAAAGAAACCAGGACATAAGGGCTGGGGAAATGGCTCAGCAGATAAAGGCTCTAACCACACAAGCCTGAAGTCCCAAATCCGTGTTCAGTCACCAGAGCCCATGGAAACTCTGGATGCAGTAGCATACATCTGCAGTCTCAACATTCCTAGAGTAAAATGGTTAGCAGAGACTGGAGGATAAGCCAGAAGCTTGCAGGCTGGTGTGCAGAACACAACAGCCGAAACAGGGGAGACCCTGCCTCAGCAACACCGAAGCCATGAACCAACTCACTAAAGTCATCCTCTGTCCTCCACATATGCACTCAACTCAACACAGTATAATTAACATTAATCAAAAAAAATTTTTTTTAAAGAGAGGGGACCTTGCTAGTGTCATCGTCCACATTTCCTTGGTACCTGAGCTGTCTCTCTGTCTTTGTCTCTCTCCCTTTCTCTTTTCCCATCCTTCTTTCTGTCTCCATTCTTTTCTTCTTCCTTCCCTTCCTTCCTCTCTCTCTCATACACCCCCACACACACAGAGAGAGAGAGAGAGAGAGAGAGAGAGAGAGAGAGAGAGAGAGAAACAGACAGACAGACAGACAGAAAGACAGACAGACAGACAGAGACAGAGACAGAGACAGAGAGAAAAATAATCTAAGATTGTCCCATCTCATTCCTGTTGCTAGCGATAAATAGCTTCAGACCACCATCCATATAGTTCCCCCATGAAATTACCATTTCTTTTAAATCTGTACGTTTTTTCCTTCATGACGATGGCTATTTGTGTGGTAATTCAATTTCTTCACTGTTGTATTGTCCGCCCCCCCCCCTTTAAGCTGCATCCTAGTTTATCTTGACTGAAATTAATCTACAATGCTAATATGTTTTGACCTAAAAAGGCATTTGTTCAGTGCTGTAATAGAATAATGAAAATCGAAGAAGGCCAGAGTGGTAGACACATCAAGTGTCACGGTCGGCAGAAAGCACAAGGTAAGGTGACTTTGCCTAACTCCAGGGACTCCATGCCCTACCTGACCAAAGCCATCTCATCAGAGCTGATTAACCCACAGCACCTGCAGCATGTGAGCTCTATCTGCCACCCTCTCAGAGGCTCACACACATCTTTGTGATACAAGACATCACTATATGACTGAAACTTTATTTGAAGCAGCCACACATAGCTCAGGGGTTAATATTTTCTGTGAGCCAAACGTTATGTAGGAGCTGGTGATGCTTTCAAAGAAACCCAAGGGCATGGATACAATAAGCAGCACATCTGGACTCCACGGAGCTTTTTATTTCTTTATAGTCTTAACATTTCAGTCAAAAGGAAAAGGGGGGCAAAGGTTAAAAAACAGAACCAACTGAAGGCAAACTAGCAAGAAGAGAAGCCTCCAAAGTTAACCACTAAGGGGCAAAAAAAAAAAAAAAAAATGGAATTTTAGATGAATGCCTATCTAATCTTAGTATTTAGAATAAGAAATTAATCATGTGACTGTCCAACAAATGCTCGTTGAGTGTCCAGTTCACGAAAAGCTTAGTGCAGAACCTCAAAGGTGACGATGTAGAGATAGTAGGCCCTAGGATCACAGTTGTGCTGTGGAGAAGTACTCACTTAGGCAGACACCCAAGTGCACAGACAGAAGTCTGGTGAATTTCCCAGGCGATGCCCACAAAGTGTCTACGCATTATATGAAGACAAAGCCAGGAGGGCTAGATGAGGATGGGGGTGGTGGTGGAAAGGAGACCAGAGAGGTTAAGAAAGCACCCAGAATCTCTGGAAACTGAAGACTTCCATTGGGCTAACATAACGTGAGGGCAGGGCATACACAGACTAAAGGAAGATGAGGGGAGAGAACAAAAGATGTAGAGAGCCAACGTCACCGAAAATGTGTCAGATGTTCGTAAGGGCTGTGGACAACCATTGATGTGATCAGATTGTGAGCTGTGTCACGATCAATGTAAAAGGAGAGGCTACATTTTGACACTTTATTTTTATTTTTGTTATTGGCGTGTGTGCCAGTTTGCACATGTGCACCCATGCGCGTGCGCATGCACACACGCATACACTTGAGCTTTGATGAATGTGTGGGAATCAGAAGACAACTCCAGAGCTATTTTCTCCTTCCCCTTTTATGTGGGTTCCAGGGCTTAACTCTGTCACCAGATGTGTGCAGGTGGTGCTTTTAGCCACTGAGCCATCTTCATGGCTTGAGAGGCAACATGCTGAAGATGGGCCTGTTAATATACATGAGATATTCACGGTTGTTAAATTTATGTCAAAAAATGTCTGAAAGAAAGGGTTTTTTAAAAAACCACATTAAAAGGCCCATTTGCTTAGCTGCCTCTCAAAATGCCACACTGTTGTGGTTGGAAGGGACCAGGATTTAGGTGCACAGTGGCGCATCTTGATTTGAGGAAAATTAAACAGATCTGTTTTTAAAATATTTGCTGCCCTTTAGGACATTTGCCCACCAGAAAGTGTTCTTTATCAAAGAGCCAGTCAGCAAGGCTCTCTGGAAATTAGCTGCAGAGAGAAAATGGATTCCAGTCTAGGTCTTACAGATCCTGTAGTCTCGGGACGTGCAGAGTGGGTACGTGATTCAGGTCACAGGCGTGGCCTCTAGAGGGAAGGACTCAGTCTAGAGCTTTCTAGTGGTTCTTGGCAAAGCAACAGTGAGACACTTTTACCCATTTTTGGAGTCCCCCCCCCCCCGCCAAACACATGTTGCTACTCTCTTGGAAACAGGGTCTGCTAACATCATTTGAGATAATCTGTTCTTTCTGATCTAAAAAAGTAGGGACCCAGGCTCATGCTTCCTGACCCATAGGCTTCCACAAGAGCCATAGGAGCTATCTGACAAACACTCGATAGAGCTATTGTTAATTGACTCTGTTTTCATTGTTTGTTTGATTTTATAACTCAACTAGTCTCCAAGGAGTAAACTTTCCAGTCCACCATATGTACTATATAGTTAATTATAACACATTCCTTCCTTTACCCATGGACCCTGAACATAAGGATGTTTCTAGCCTACATATGGTGAACAATACTGTTCATGCATTCTACCCTCAACGCATTTCCTAGAGCCCTCACACAGTGGACATTAATGACTTCTTTGGGCCCCTTCTGGTTTCACCAGATGAACAAAAATGAAAATAAGCAGCTGTCCTATTTTAACTTTAAAAAAAAAAAGGAAGAAATTCATCAGCCCTATTCCAATTTGGAGAAACGTTTGGCTTAGAGAGGGGAATTGGCTGTACCATGGATGGCAAAAAGCTCCCCGATGAATGCACCATTTCCTGACATTTAATTTGCACAATTTGTCTCTTATTATTTGGCAACTCTCAGAAGATTTTGGAAGCCGGGAAACAGAAGTGAGAACTTCTATAAGAAGTATGACTGAAACAGGAGTGTGTGGGCCACCGAGCTAAGCATTAGGTACCTAGCTGATCAGATCCTGTCTCCCAGCCAACCAGCACCTGTTGACAATCCACTCCACCCAGATAATGGCTCTGAGAGGGGACCAGATGGAAGGTTAGCCAGCAGACAGCACAGAGGAATAGAGCAAAAGTCATTTGTGTTGGCTACCCAACACTTGAGACCCCAGAGATCTCAACCGAATCTAAATTTAGACGCGATGTATCCAAGCACCTATTGTCACCCACCCACCTAGGAAAGGTTACGTTTTTTTTTTTTCTTTAAATCACAGAAAATATTAAAATATTTTAACTGTGCTTCTGCACTTCAAAATGACTGAAGCTGTGAACTTCAAATTTGGCAAGCCTGTAGTCCTCATTAAGGAAGGCAATGGGAGCCAATTTTGAAGAAAAATGGTTTCCTATTTTTGAGTGGAGAAGGTTTAAACAATTGAGTGCTGAGACTAAGACGAGGAGCACTTCCGCTCCTCTCTTAGCTCCCGTTCAGATAATGATCATCAAACAGAAGCTAAAAGTAGACTTGTCTCTTTTTGACTTATTAATGGAAACACCTTTCCCGACTCTCTCGTTGTTTGTTTCCCTTCCGCACTTCTAAATCATATTCCATTTGTTATCATGAATTTGAGATGTTAAATTAAATCTCTTCTAAAAACCCAACTAGGTCATAGAGTGGCTTTGTGCTAACCAGCTCAAGCCTGGGATTCAGGTGGCTGTGGAGCAAGATGCAGGAGACGCTAGCGACGAAGAGGAGACTGTTACAACTCAGTAACCTTGGAATTTCCTGATTTGACTGCAAAGATTTCAGTCTTAACACTGTGTTAATATTGGTTTTTAAATATACCCATGTTTGTTTACTGGTGCACGCACACACACAAGACTCACATCTATAAAATGCACCAGCATCTTGGTGAAACACAGCAGCTGTTTAACAGCCCAGTCCAACACTCTGGAAAAAAAAAAAAAAAAAAAAAAGGGAACCTGAGCTAAGAATCCTATATCCAGTCCAAGCTGCAGTGAGAATGGAGGTCCTATATTAGGAACACTGTCTTGAGAGCTCTCCAAGATTCCCCTAGACAAAATTCCTTTGCCATATTCCCAGCATGGTTCCTAAAACTTGGAACTGATAATAAAAGTCTCTGCCTTTATTCTTTGCTCTAATAATTGTATTGTCATAAATGACGTTTTGAAGGACAGCTCAAAGAAGAACGAAGGTAGCTGAGAGTCTGCTAGACATGTATGTTCTCACAATCTCTGCAACGCACTTGAAGCTGAAGCTACCCCCAACTTCTGCTCATGCAACTGCAGAAGTTTAGGGCCATGCATAAACAGCTGGCCAGTGGGTACCAGGGCATCTCCCTCAGTTGTGCTCCAGGCATCAAATGACACATGTAGATATGATCCTGGAAAAGATAAGAGTACAATAATCCAAAACTGACAATCCAAACATCAGGATGCTACATGACACCGTTGGTGATGCTTGCTACTGACTGGGGTTACAGAAGAGCTTTCTCAGAAGTTATTTATTTTAAAGAAAGCCATCTAGCATTCCTGTCTCCTAAAAACTACTCAAACCTCTAAAAGCAAAAGAAGGTTGTCTTTATTGCAAAATGAGTGAGCAGATTTGTGCTGCTGCTTCTCTGTTGATTTTCCTCCTTCTCTTCTCCCGTTCACGTGTGTTTCTCTTTCTTCTTCCATTTTTTTCTTCTTTCTAATTTTACTTCTTAGCATGTGAGTTAAGCCCAGACATCTTCTTCCTGCAGTTTTCCCCACCATGGCTGTATGATGAATTTCAATTTCTCAAGCTTTGTACTCAAACCCTCAGTGACTTTGTTTGCTTACACAGTTATCTGTCCTCTTTGTCATTAAATTAGTGTCTGTTCAAGTGCAAGGTATAGTGGTGGGGACTAGAAAAACACAAATAAGATATTCTATCTGCACCAAGAACTTAGAGACTAGCATGAAGCACACACAATAAATATCCATTAATATAAAGGTACTAGGGCTAAGACACATGTGGGCACACACACATACACACATATACACACACATGCACAAATAAATGTTCAAAGACAAAAAGAAGTTATGAAGTTATGTTATATGAACTGACACTAGAAACTTGAGTGTGAATTTACCAATGTATATTTAGAAATGAGAGAGGCCACCAAAAGAAGTGCAAGCAATGTGAGCAAAGTCACTGAGTTGAGAAGAAGAGGAGGACAAAAGGAAATCTAATTTTTCAAATTGGTGGGATCGATAATGTCTGGAGCAGAGATGGAGGACTGAGGTACGTAAGAGAAAGTTTGGTCTGCCAGATCACTGAAAGACTCTGGCTAAGGGTCTGGAGATATCATTAACCTAGAAAGGGTAGGCCATTTGTAGCCAAGTAGAGTATCCAAGGTACGGCATTCTGCCTTTTCCAGAGTTTAATTAAGTCTGAGTAGTACAGCAACTGGGAACTCTTTCTCCAAGCCAAGTGGCCAATAAAAAGGCAACCATCGAAGTTTTAATTCTCTGTGTGCAGAGGTTCTTCTCTCCATTTTCTATGTTAGTTTTTAAGCTCTTATGTGGTGAGCACCTTGAGGGTGTCCTGTGCTCTTTTGACCCTCCTGAAGCACCAGACTGAGTAGACAAGGAAAACAACCGATTAGACGAATCTGTGCTAATTCTTCCACCGTAATATCCTCATCTACCCATGATGACTTTGTACTTGGGGTTCTCGTTTATTTGTTTGTTTGTTTTTAAATACCTCTTCTGGGCTAGACCTTGTGACATTTTATACTCTGCTTCATTGGCCCAAGTCTGCATATCCCTAAGCTCCCTCCTAACCTTTGGATAGCAGAGAACTATCATAGTCTGCCTCTCCCAAAATTTGGTATCTATTATTAACCGATCACAAAACTAATTAGCTGCCAGAAGAGGAGTATGCCCCATTCTCACATCTCCTACGTGAAAGTTATATACCCAGCAACCAACAGCATATTCCATCTAACCATAAACTCCACTGTGCTTTTGAGCCCTTTCCTGGGTCTTAGTTATCTGTAGGGTTCATTTCAAACTCCTCAGACCATGCTAAAAAGCAGCAAACAAGACCTGGCCCTGTCACCTCCCTAGGAGATGTGCCACCCTCCCTTCCTGCACTGTGCCCCGCTGTCACACTCAGGCTTCTCTCTTCAAGTAGTGTAAGGTCTCAGTGCTAAATTCCTATTATGCAAGGCATTGTTAGGACTCTGGGAGTCACGGAAAGGGAGGAAGGACAGGTGGGTTCCCTTTTCCCCATCTTCCTGTCTTGATAAAGGAAGGGCTCTCAATAATCCAGTCCCAGGCATGTCTTCTTTTATGAAAAGTAACACTCTGGCCTGTATGATAAGCAATCAGCCAGTTTTTCTTTTTTTTTTTTTTTTTTTTCTCTGCCACCCCCCCACCCGCCTCCGTGCCCCAATCATTCTTGGATTTTTCTTAATTCCTTGATTTCTTTCACCCTGGTACTTTTGCCAGGCTACTTCCGCCAGTCATTTCCGCTTTTGTTGTATCCATCCATCTTTTGATCTAAAATCCAACTGCATTTCTGCCACTCTCTTTCTATCTCTAAGAAGTTTAGGTTTGCTCTAAGAAGGTTTTCCTTTAGCCTTTTCTTCCCTTCTGAGAGTTCAGCTGCCAGCTGCCTAATTGCATCCTGTTTGCAACCTCTGGAAACTCAGGGAGTGTCCTGTACCTTGTGCCTCTTTCCTCCTGATTCAGCAAGGTTTATAAGTTCGAGTCTGGCTTCCAAGTTGCTTCTTCTTGTACCAGCACCATCCTTCAAAAACCAGGCTTTCCAGTGTCTTGGTCACCCACATTCACCTTACTGAATATGTCTTCATCTCTTCTTCCATCTCAGTGACAACCTTTTGCACCCATACAAATTAAGCTTTCTTTACAGACATTTCCTCATGGTTGCTGGGACTGGCCTGTGACCAAAGACAAGAGTTGACGGTGGCCCAGATTGCAGCTCTGACCTATGGTAGATACCTGCCTGAGAGTGGCTGACAGCCAGCCTGAGTGCTCTCACAGCTGGGAGCCTGACAAGTACCACAGCTGCTCAGGGAATTGATCCTATCAGAGCTTGTTTAGAGGCAAAGAGACATCAAGTGAAGATCTCTTCCCCTATCAGGTTACAGATTGCTTTCCCATAAGCCACTAGATATCTAAACACTCATCAGAAACTTAAGGGAAATCCTCACCCAGCTGCTTTCTTGCCTAAATGACTTGCCTATCATTAGCCTGATGGCTTCGGGCTTGGAGTGAGGGCTTTGTCCAGATGTGGCAGGCAACAGGCCCCAGAACATTCTTCTGTTTAAGTGGTGGCCTGAAATCTGCCATCAAAAGGCACAAGGCAAGCGTGCTTTCAAGCTCTGTAGAGGGTATTAGCATATTGCTCAAATGCCCTCTTGGGCAGATTCTGCGCGTGTGTGCATTCGATTAGCATGCTAAAGATACACTTTCTCATGAAGAGCAAGAGCTGATACCTTTAGTGGGAATGGGCAGATTCTGTTAAATCAGGAAGCGCCATAGGTAGCTCAGTGTATTAGCCCCATCCATGATCACGGGCCCAAAGAAATGAGAAGGAACCCAAAGGACTCCAGCTGTGGGCCACCAAGCATTTTAATCAAAACAGCAAGCTTCTGCCCACAGCCAGGTGGAGACTGTTACAGTCAGTGGCGGGAAATGTACAATTGGCCTGAAGGTGTGAGGAAATGAGGGAAGAGCTAGACAAAAGTAGCTGCTACATCCAAGGGGGAGGACAGTGGGAAGAAATGCCACCTCACCTCCAGAACCGTGGAGTCGGCTAAACACTGTCCCTTCAGAAAGCATTTCGGTAATTGTTTTCTGATGTATCAAAAAAATCCCTAATAAGTCAAAGTCCTGCTGGCATGTGTAAATGAAAATGTTTTGACCAACAAATTCTTTCACATTTCAATTTAAGGGTGATAAAGGGAAGGCAATGTGTATTTTTCTTTTATAATTTTTTTTTTTCAAAAGAGGGAGAAAACAAACACAGGTGCTTTAAAATTTTCAAGGTGCAAACTAAATTACACGATGCCCAGGAGTAAGCAGTAGCATTTCTTTGTTTGAGCATGGAATAAAAGACACATAATTAGGAAATTGGGAGTCTATTAATTTTCCAAATTTACTCATGCAAGAACCACTGAGCTATGGTGATATTTGCTTACCTCGTCATTATGCAAAAATATATTAGCTAATTATTTTGACTAATGCAATTAAGATATGCATATTTAGCATAAACCATACAATAGAAATGTTACAGTCAGCAGTTGCTGGGTTGCGCTCATGGGTAGCAGAGAGGCAAAAGTCCCCGCTCAGTCTCCAATGGTAAGCCACAAGACTGCTACAACTCTGCCTGCGCTGTTATTATTAGTTTGGTTGCAGTAATTAATTTACTTTACAGCATGACTAGGTGGCACAGCTAGCAGCGGTATTCATTTTTGTTATGAGACACCTGAAGATGTCAGCTTTTGAGCAGCAGTGTCTGCACCTTTAATTGCCTTAATCAGTGGAAATGCAGTATCTCTTTCAAGGATCCAATTAAGAATGCTATTGTTATTTTTTCTCTTCTCCCGAACCCTTTCTAATGAATGCAGGCACTAGCAAAAGTTAAGGTGATGGCAGGAGCCAAGAGAGGAGTCTGCCATCTTGACCAGCAAGGCCCCTGAGGGTAATGTTGTCCCTGAGATCCTGTGGGCTCCATCTTTCCAAAGTCCTTAGCCATGGCATTCCACTGATGGACCTGGGTGAGCCCAGTTCTGCCCCACTCCCTCTGAATTAAAGTCTGTATTTTAACCACATCCACAGGATTGTGTGAATTTTTCCTGGGGAGACGTAAAAAACTATTTTTAATAAGCCCAGATAAGATACTAATGGCTGAAACAAAGAAGTCATTCTACAGTAGTGCAGCTTAGTGAACCACCGGTTTTAGGGGGCTTACTTACAGGAACATGGGAAAATAAGGGGATGGGGGAGGACTATGTCACCCAAGTCTCTCCCAGAGACTGTCGCTGCTTATAGATCCTCAGGAAAAGGTGAGGCCTCATGAACTCCCCTCCTATATCCTCCAATATAGAGAACCATTATAGGTCTAATCTTTGCAATTCTTGTGTAGGTAATGACAGATGTTCAGGGGTTAGGAGAGCAATGGCATGGCATACCTGGACAATACTCAGGTGACTAGCAAGTCCATTAAGGTTTAAGAAAGGCTGCTACCCCAACCAAGGACAATACATGCAGTAAACATCGAACCCCTACCCAGATCTAGCCAATGGACAGGACATTCTCCACAAATGAGTGAAGAGTAGGGACTGACTTTCACATGAACTCTGGTGCCCCGTATTTGACCACGTCCCCTTGATGGGGAGGCCTGGTGGCACTCAGGAGAAGAATAATAGGCTACCAAGAAGAGACTTTATACCCTATGATCATATACAAGGGAGGAGGTCCCCCTCAGTCACAGTCATGGGAGGGAGGGAGGAATGGGAGGACAGAAGGGATGGGATAACAATTGAGATATAATATGAATGAATTAATAAATATATAATTTTTTTTAAAAAGAAAGAAAGGCTGCTACCATAAAGGAGCCAGGGCCAGTAGTCCACTGAGTAAAGTAGAAGATTTTAAGTGTTAGTGCAAGTTAGAGTGTGAGTCCAGAAAGAATTCAAGGATAAACAGAGGAGGCAGGTCTGTTACCTACCACATGCGCCTTCACCTCTGGAGCCATGCTGACCCAGGACACTTTGATACCGAAATGTGTGGTTTAGGGAGAGGTTACAATTGTTCCCTATATTTGGCTTAGCATTCTAGAAGGGTGAAGCAAAGTGTCCAGGACAAGATAAGAGTTGGAAGAAAAGTAGAAAGGGTCACTGCCCTGCCCCACAGTGCTGCCTCAGAGCTAGGCCTTAAGAGGGGTTTCTTAATATCTGAACTGTGTCCTTATTTGATGATAAAATCTTTGGAGGGGGAAGGGTTAAGTTAAGACAAAGTCATTAAGGGTAGGCCCTAAATCTAATGTGACTTATGTCCTTAGAAGAAATAGAATAAAACATGATCTTGTCTGAGAGCACCTAGGGAATCTGCCCTAGGGATGTCAGCCAAATCCCCCTAGCAGTGCTCCCCTCCCACTCCACACACTAGTGGCACTTTCCCCACTGCCTCCACCTGTCCGTCTCAGTTCTCTGGCTTCTCTTTGGCTCTTCATCCCTTTGCCCTTGCACAAAAAGATTTATCTGGGTCATGCCACAATCTTTCTGATACTCAAATTTTAACTTTGCATAACTTTTCTTCTTTATGCTCCCAGAAGTTATCCTGACCCATTGAAATCTCCAACCACACACATTTCATGACAAATGATGTTTCTAGAAAACACTAGAGAGACCTTGGGTTCCCGCTCTTGGCCATAGGTTGGATCTGCAATTTCAAACACATACCTTCTGCTTGAATTTCTACTCTTTGTCCAACTGCTGAATTTTTATATGTACAGAGTCAAGCTAATCTATACATCATTTTATCAACTTCTGAATTGCCTAGGCCAGCACAGCTTAGAGATAAGTTGGGCAGCATTAGCAACAGTGAAAGAGATACCTCTCAGCTAGCAGAAACAACAGGAGTGATAAACAGAAAAGAGTTATGCCAAATTATAGCATAGAACCAATCGTGTGAGCTCCGGCATGGTTTCAACTGAGTGTACCAAAAAATGCATGTTAAATTTCTAACTCTCAGTACATGAACTGTGACCTTACTTGATGATAGAATCTTTGAAGAGGGGAGGGATTAAGTTAAGACGAAGTCATGTGGATAGGCCCTAAATCCAACATGACATATATTCTTAGAAGAAATAGAATTAAAATATGAGATGGAGGGACCTGTGTAGGATCTGTGAAGCCATGGGAAGGATAAAAAGCTATCTACAAGTTACAAAGAAAATCCTGGGGGGCAAGAAAGGCCTCACTCAGCAAAGTGCTCACCATGCAAACATGAGGACCTAAATCAGGATTCCCAGTACAACGTAAAAATGCCAGGTATGGCGATGTGCATCTCTATTTGCATCCCACAGAATTCCCAGGGCTTACTGACTCTCTAGCCTAGCCCAATCGATGAGAACTAGGTGAAAGGCTCTGTTTCAAAACGTAAAGTGAAGAGAGAGTAAATAAAACCTACCTCTGGTCTCCACACGCATGTGGCCACACACAAGAACATATAGAAATGCCAGAATACATACACAAAAGAGGCCTGAAACACATGAAGCCACCTGATGATACCTTGATCATGGGCTTGTGGCAGCCAGAAGTGTGAAGCAATTAGGATATATTGTTCAAGCAATCCAGTGTTTGCTGCTTTGCCGTGGCAGCCCTAGAAATTCACAGAACTGCAGATATGTCTTGTTCACTTATTTGTATCCACATGGTATGTGTAATAATAATAAGTATTATGGGATAGATGTTCAATAAGTACTGAGAGAATAGATGAATGACTTGGTGAGATGAATCAACGAGTGACTGAGGGAACCATTATCAAGTCTTTAGGAAACAAGTCCTTTTTATCTAACTCATAATTCTACTGTTTCTGTGGCATGTTCCTCTGTTCTGAAGTGAAAGCAAAAGCTGATTTTCAGAAGAAATCTCCTGGCAAAAGACTATGGAGCCTTTGGTCCTACCTCTCCAGTCCAACTCTTGTTGGTCTCTCAAAAATCTCCTGAGCGTCTCAAGAACCATGAGTCAGTGGAGTGGCAGACACATTTATTTTCACATATTAGTTATGTATTTGATAGACTGTATAGAAAATGTGTGTGATAACATAACATATACTTTAAATTTATAAATTTGGACAGCTGTCATGACATTTGAAAGAGATTTAAAGAACACTGCTATATCCATTGCTGAACACCATGCCAAATGGCTAAACTTGCCAGTCTTCCCACAGACAGTGTTTTCCATTTGCTTGAATGTTTGGAGTTTAAAAAAGGAACTTACCAGGTGATTTCTGGGCAGCTGGTCAATGGTAAATAACACTCTGTTGAATAAAATGTGAGTCTGTGTGATGAACCATGCCCAACTCTGTCCAGCTTGTCTTACTTCACGGTCTACTTTGAGCAAAATATCCAGCAAACCACCAGAACTATGAGGACTCAGTGAGCCAGGGAGGACTCAGTGAATCCTGGGGAGGACTCAGTGAATCCTGGAGAGGACACCACAATGAGAATGTGATGCTGAGTCCAGGAACTGTCATTTTAAGCTTTGCCCTCTTGGGCAGAGGTTGGTATCATGCTTCATGAGCTCCGTCTAATAGGAGGCAAGGTCAGTTGGCTCCTGTCAATCTCTGCCTAGGGGTGTGCAGACCTACAGGAAATCCTAAAACTGCAGATGATACAACAAAAGTCTCCCTTGTTTAATTTTTTAAAAATATTTATTTATGTATTTTTATGTATATGAGTGATCTATCTACATTTGCACATGCATGATGGTAAAGGTTATAGGATCCCATTATAGCTGCTTGTGAGCCAGCATGTAGTCACTGGGAATTGGACTCAAGACCTCTTGAAGAGCAGCCAGTGGTCTTAACTACTGAGCCATCTCTCCAGCCCTTATTTTCATCCCTTATTGTTTTGTTTATCTATTTATTTATTTTTATTCTGGACTTTCATACATGTACACAATAGGATATGATTACATTGACTCCCGTCTCCCATACTCATTATATAAACCCAAGTGAAGTGGGTCTGGAGGCTGCTTTAGACCTAAAGGCAGTCATTTTGCAACTTCCTGCTACTCCATGCTCAATGATATTTCAGGCCAAGGGAGAAGCCATATTGGTTTCTCAATACTTATTTCTCCTAAGGAACTGGATCTGAGGTTCCAATGTATGTGAAACTGCCTTTCAAACTAAAGTTATACAGTCAATATATTCTTTAAAATATTGTATACAATTCCCATGGTTGAAGAAACATACATGGACACAAACAACCCAATGCACTATGGAGTTCTACTCACTGTCTATCTTTACCAACAGCTGTAATACATGCCTTCCTGATGTTATTTAGTTTGGATCAAAATATTCAAATCAGTTTGCCTTTTCTGAGAATTTCATAGCAGAGTGTAGAGTGGATGCCAACACAGTTGATGGGAGAGGGCACAGGAAACTGTTCAGAATGGAAATTCCCCTCTAATCCAAGTGTCAATTGGACTGTGGCAAAGCTAAGTTGTCCTTTGAAATGAACCTAATTCTTAAACTGAATGCATATCAAAAACATTAGCTAGCTGCTGTCAGGTCTGTATGTGCCACGTGCTGAGTTAATTAACACAAAGACACTTGATGCTGGAACCCTCCAGAGGGGCAAAACAGAGAGTGGTCTAGGTGTGAGAGGAGACAGAACCCTTAGGGTGTTGGAAAACACAGGGGTCTGGTCAGTTTTTAATTCTGCTCTCGTTATAAGGAGGTCAATGGGTTTGCCAATCCCACTCTGTTCCACTGTCTTTTGTGATTCCCAAGAAGACAAGTATGAACAATGAAGCCCTACCACCTTACAAAAATTAAACACCACCACCTTACACTCCATCACAATCAACGACAAGGGATGGTCAGAAAAAAATGACTTGCCTTAAAAACAGAAGCTAATTGCGTGGAGTCCACCAAAACCAAAACTTCAGATTCTATTCAAAATGCTATTCTTTTCAATGTATTTATAGAGTGATGGATTTTTTGACCAGAGGAAAATATGCCCAAAGTTTCTAATGCTATACTGTGGTGTACACACAGATATACACATGTCTCTTCTTTTGGGTTAGTTCATAGACAAAATCATTCTACCCTTCATATGTCCCAAGGATGTAGTAAGCAGTGTCTTCCTGGGAGACGCAGACATAAAAGTCAGGAGACAGTGAAGGACAATGTAGTCTTTGAGGGGAAGCCAGTGAAAGTCCATGGCAGAGTGTTTCACACTATGAAAGCCAAGAAATTCCATGTGGATTGGCATAGAGGACCAAGATAACAAAAGGAACAAAAGCAGAGCATGTGAAAAGGAAAGCAAAGACTTACAGATATAATGGTGATATGTGACTGAGGTTTCAAGGTTGAGAGGCCAATGTAGGAAACAGAGTGTGGACAGGAAATAACTGCACATGGTAGGCAGTTCTAGCTTTGGAGTGAGACAGGTAATTCTTGCTGAATGTGCCAGCCTTGGAAATACCTCAGACTCTCAGAGTTACAGTTTTCTTAGCTTTATATTTAGGAGTGATGATGGCGTCTGTAGGATGTGGTCCTGTGAAAATAACAGGAAATGTATGTATCAGAAGCTCTTGAGGGCATGGTCTTTAAATCAAGGGTATGGTCTTCAAAAACATTGACTCCGGAATCAATAAGTTGCTTCCCTTCTTAATCATGTGTCTTAGTTACTTTTAAATTTCTGTGACAAAATGTCACAATCAAGCAACTTATGGAAGAAAGTTTAGTGGGACTTACTGATTTGGCGAGGAGCATGGCAGGAGGCAGGCAAAGGATGTGCTGGAGCAGTAGCTGCGAGCTCACATCCTGATCCATAAACACGAGGCAGAAATAGAATGCTACTGGGGAATGGTGTGGGCCTCGCAAATCTCAATGTTCCTCCTCCACACACGGCTTCTCCAACAATGTCACATCTCCCAGTCCTTCTCAACCAGTGACAACTGGGAATCAAACATTCAAATATATGAGCATCTGGGGACCATTCAAACCACAACACCATGTAACCTTGGTCAACCTGTTTACAGTTTCCATGCCTCTCTTCCCAGGTATAAGATGACAGTAAGAATCTGGGACTATGGAGCAGTAGGTAAAGTGCTTACCACATAAGCATTAGTCCCCGAGTTAGATCCCTAGCACCCACATAGAGCTGGCTGTGATTACATAAGCTTAGAATGTCAGAACTGAAAAGGTAGAGACAGGTGGATAAACTCCTGGGGCCCTGGTGGCCTGTCTACCTAGGCTAACTTTCAAGCCCACAAGTCCCAGAAACCTTAGCTTAAAACACATGCTGAGAAACAGCACCTGATGCTGACCGCTGGCCTATACATGCACACCAACACACACACACACACACACACACACACACACACACACACACACACACACACACACGTACACACGTACACACATGTATAAACAGAGACAGGAACATGCATACATGCCAACATGCATACACACAATAACGGTAATATAATAATACTTACTTCATTGGTTGCTTATAGAGGTTAACTAAGAAAATATATGCAAATTATTCCAAACAGGGAGTGGCATATAGTAGCCATTCTATGTGTATTAGCTATTATAACTAGTGTCTTAACATAGGTCCTGGAACAAAGTAGACTGCAGTCATAACCATGTTGCGGTTGATGCTGATGGTGATGTGGGGCAAATAGGATTGAGGCAAAACATTAGGAAAGAAAAAGCCACTAGTAGGTAATAGGATGTGGGGAGACAATGTCAGAACATACTGACAACAAAGGTTCACCCCTTACCCAGAGGAGAACGCAAGCATTCTCCCCAGATCAGGACACAGGCCAGAAGGAATCTCCATATTCATGCCCATCACACGTGGCCTTGGTCCTGTATGGCTGTAGACTGAGAAGCATGTCCAAGCCAATCACTGAGCAGTAATGAAGAAGCGCCTTGAAACCTGATGCCTGCTCTGCCTAACATCCCAGTGCTTGTCTCCCCTGGGCCGCTCCTGCAGTTCACCCCACAGCACCCTCATTAGTGCTGCCACCATCATCTTGGCTAATCTTGCATTAGCCATGTGGACTGTCGGATGGTTTCTGCTGTATTTTGTTGCCCTTTCAAATATTTCTTAAATAGAAGATTATACCATCTGGTGGACAATCTGCCTGTGTGCTATCTCACCTATCCCAGTGTGGATTCTACTCGTATTAGGGAAGGAATGCAGCAGAGGGGAGAAGCTGCCTGCTAGGATGCTGCCTCTGGCCACCTGCAGCCCACTGTCACTGGCCTGCTCCCTTTCTCCCCGTGGCCTGGTTCTGCCTGCACAGCAGTCGCTTTCTGTGCTGAGTAGGGCTTTCTCCCACTCACTCCATAGCCAGGCTATTACTCATGGGTCTGCAGGGAACAGATGTCTCCATAGGTAGACCTTTCTGACCTGTGCTGATATTTTACATACATAAGCACCAAATGATGACACAGCCACTCTTCCAGTGTGGGAGAGAGAGTGGCTGAGGCTCCATCTAATTCCATACTTAAAAATCGGTAATTTGTCAAGCAACAAGAATCTGTCCAAAGTGCTCAGGATATCTATGGCTCCTGGAGAAAAAAAGCATGCATAGGTATGTCATCAAGAAGAAGATAGATAGATAGATAGATAGATAGATAGATAGATAGATAGATAATAAATAGATGATAGAAATATAATAGTTGATTTATATATATATATATACACATGAGAGATAAATGCACAGATAAAGAGATAGATAATAGATTATAGATACATAGATAATAGAAAGGTAGACTAGGCAGATGATACATAGATGATAGATAGATGCAAAATAGATGATAGATAGGTAATAGATAGGAAGGTAGGTAGATAGATATAGACAGATAGATGACAGAAAAATAAAAGTTGATTAAGATATACATATATATATGAGATAAATGCACAGATAAAGAGATAGATAATAGATTATAGATACAAAGATGATAGAAAGCTAGAATAGGTAGATAAGATAGATAGATAGATAGATAATAGATAAACTGATAGATGATAAATAGATGATAGACAGATAGATAGATAGATAGATAGATAGATAGATAGATAGATGCTAGTAGATAAACAAATAGATGATTGATTGGAAATAGGAAAAAAAATCCATGCAAGTTTGCACTTGGGAAAGGGTGAGTGTGAATTTATCTGCTCCTATTTTAGGTCCAGCAAAAAAAAAAAATTATATCTACTGACAGTAGCAAAACCCAGATATTGAAAGAAATGGTCACTACCCCAAAAGATAAAAGAAAAGTAAAATGCAAAACTGAGTTATCATAAAGGCTAAAAGAAACTTTTGGATAACTCTTCAATGTCAGCAATGAGATTGGAGAAGTTATCTATGAAACAGAAACAGAAATACATTGACATGAAAATCAAACTGGATGCCATTAGGAAGAAAAGTAAGCATAAAATAGAAAAATAAAATCGAATTTGGAGACTATAATGAATAAGTAGATCTGATGCTGTAAGAAATAAAATCAGTGATAAGGGAAGAAAACCTAAAAAGCCATTCATAATGTAAAGGAAAAGAACAGAAATCCAACTGAAGAAATAATATGGTATATAGGACTAAACGCAACACTGGGAGCTTATAGGTGGACCCAAACAAGAGAAAACTGCAGGTATCTGACAAATAATCAAGAACTTATGTAGTGAGAATTTTGGTTTATTAAGAAAAAAAACCACAGAAATATTATGGGAATATGTGTTCATTTTAATCCCAGGTATGGGGATATGAGGCTGCTTCCAGCAGGTGACTATGATTTGCCTCATGCTCTAACAAAAGCATGATTTTGTCAGGTACAGATAGTTTCTGTATTGTGGGACATTTGGAATTCTGGGGACTTTTTAGAGGTTATATAAATGCTAGGACCCTGAGAGGCATTGTGGGTTACTGGTTGGTGGCTGGATGCCGTTGGTTGCCATTGGTTTCGGGACTGCTAAGTAGTCATGCACAAAGGAAAAAGAAGAAGGAGGAGGAGGAGGAGGAAGAGAAGTAGAAGAAGGAGAAGAAATTAGATGTAACCTGAAGAAAAAGATCAAACTTGTCCCAAAGAATCCATCAACCCTAACCAGCAGGAATTAATCTAAGGATAATGTTGCCCCTTGACCTTCTATCCTTTCTGAAAGGGAAAAAGAAAAAGGGTGAAAGAAAAAGAAACCCACAAAGTAGCAAACACCAGCTACAAACTTACTTAAAGAAAAGTTGCTGGGGTAAGTCTGCGTGTCAAAAGAGTTGATACAAGTGAAAAAGAAGGGGGAATAATCCAATACAGCATCAGTAAAGGAAAAGACAGAGAAAAAAAATGGAGAATGAGAGACAGAAAAACTAGGCCACCCAGAGAAAAGAAACATACCAAGAAAGAATAGAAAAAAACTGTGAAATGACAATCAATTAATGAATCACTTTCAAAAAAGAGAGAGATTATTTATAAAAATTATAAAGATAGTGTAGATCCCTGCCCTTAATATTTGGCACACTGTACTAGGGAATCAGCAGCTCCTGGGATCTATTAGTGAGGGGCAGGATTTCATGATTAAACACAAGGGTTCTTCCATCTCACCTGTAGATAACTCTGAGAACTGTGCTTTCACTGACTCCCAGAGTCACTCCAGCTAATTCAGCAGGAGTCAGCTGCAGCGTGTGCAGTGGTACCCAGCTCATAGCACATTCTTTATCTTGGACATTTCACTGGCCATCTTCTTCTATCTCATTTCTCTACCACCATGACTTCGCCTTCAAAATGCACTATTTGCCTTTGAATCTAATAAGTTGGGAATTCAAAAGAAGACACCCTTGATGGAAAACCAACCAAACAAACAAACAAAACCAGTTTCTTCAGATTTAAAGAGAATGATACTAGTTGGTGGCCCATGACTTTAGTGTTTAGCCAAGCTGTCATTCATAGGTGACAATAACAGAAAGGCATTTCCAGCTAAGCAAGAGTCCTGAAAAGTCCCTTTAAAACATCCCTCTAACCTTTAGAGAGATGAATCAAGGAAGATCAAGACAGAAGATCTGTGAGCTTCTGAAGCTGCCTGGTCTCTTACCAGCACAGTTTAAAGCAATTGTTCTCACAGTCCATGTGATCGCAGTGGCTCACATGTATGAGACGGTGACAAGAGTCAGTAACTACTATGAGGGCCTTCCATGCACTATCTTACCTAATTTTCATAGCAACTTGATGATGACGTTGTGCTGTTATCATGAAAAAAAGAAACAGATCCATTGAGAAATCAGTTTCCTGTGATGACACATCTCCAAAGTGCTGAGTGGATCCAGACACCATGGGCTGGATGCAGAATGCCTTCTCAATAGCTTTGTTTTCCCTTTAGCATTCTTTAAGGGAACCCTCAGACTCTAAGGAAACCCCAGTTTACTCTCTCACCATTCTAATATTGAGAGTGATAACTTCGTTCAGGACCAAACACTACTGCAAGGTGTTTGCCCTCCTCAGCTCTCCTTTGCATGATCCCATTCAGTAGGAAAAGTTGTGTTGACCAAAGAAAGTGATCCTGTGCTCTTTTCTTTTCTTTTTTTTACTATAAATATATACCATTTATTTTTAACATATATATGTGAATAAAGCTTATGAAGAAAAGATTTAGCTCAAGTGACAGTATATATATACCCTCTTTTTTTTTCTTTTTAAATTTTATTTTATTAATTTATTCTTATTACAGCTCAGTGGTTATCCCATCCCTTGTATCCTCCCATTCCTCCCTCCCTCCCATTTCCCCTTACTCCCCTCCCCTATGACTGTGCCTGAGGGGGACTTCCTCCTCTTTTATATGCTAAAGACCCAACAAAGAAAGAGAATTTCAGCTCTTTTCAAGATATACCTCAAAATGCCAGCTAGACTGATAAGCAACTCAGCAGAAGGTATCAGAGAAAATTCTCTGTGGTAATAGAAAGGGTTCCAGTGTGCACTGTTCTGTGGTAGCCGTGTGACTACTTGAAAATACCTGGATGAACCAAAGGCATTCATTTTTAATTTTAAGATTTAACTGGGAAATTTTGATATTTGAGGGTGGCTACTCATTACCTATCACAGAGTACCCTGAGAACCTGTGTACCCTGTTTCACTGACCTTGTTTGGCTTTCCTTACAAGGTGCTGTCTGGGCCTTCAAGCCCCCTGAAGATCCCTTAGCATAATGCTCTCCACGCCAATGAGAAGCCAAAATTAATTGTATTGTGATGAGCCAAACTGGGACCACTAACCTTGGCCTGCTACCTTCTTGTGACAACCCAAAAATCTCTTTTTTCTAGCCATATCCTTAAAAATGATCGGAGGGCATGAAGTGATTTTAGTTTAAAGAGAGAGAGAGAGAGAGAGAGAGAGAGAGAGAGAGAGAGAGAGAGAGAGAGAGAGAGAGAGAAAAGAGATAATGTCTTACTACTTACCACTCCATAAATAGCTCAGTCAGAATTTTCACTATACAATAAACAAAACTTAAAGAGGAATAAGTTATATAATAAGGCTGTTATATAATGTGACAGCATACACTTTCTTTTTTTTAAAATTTTTTATTAATTTATTCTTGTTACATCTCAATGGTTATCCCATCTCTTGTATCCTCCCATTCCTCCCTCCCTCCCATTTTCCCCTTATTCCCCTCCCCTATGACTATGACCTGAGGGGGATTTCCTCCCCCTGTATATGCTCATAGGGTATCAAGTCTCTTCTTGGTAACCTGCTATTCTTCCTCTGAGTGCCACCAGGTCTCCCCCTCCAGGGGACATGGTCAAATATGAAGCACCAGAGTATGTGTGAAAGTCATACCCTACTCTCCACTCAACTGTGGAGACTGTGCTGTCAATTGCCTAGATCTGGGTGGGGGTTTAAAGTTTACCACTTGTATTGTCCTTGGCTGGTGCCTTAGTTTGAGCGGGACCCCTGGGCCCAAATCTGCCTATCATAATGTTCTACTTGTAGGTTTCTAGGACCCTCTGGATCCTTCTACTTTGCTCTTCTCCCATGCTTCTCTCATCTAGAGTCCCAATAGGATGTCCTCTCCTCTGTCCCAGTTTCCTGGTAAGTGAAGGCTTTCATGGGACATGCCCCTTGGGCTAGTATGCAGATATAAGTGAGTATATACCATTTGAGTCTTTCTGCTTCTGGGTTAACTCACTCATTATGATCATTTCTAGTTCAATCCATTTATCCACAAATTTCAGGAATTCCTTGTTTTTAATAGCTGAGTAGTATTCCATAGTGTATATGTACCCCAGTTTCTTTATCCATTCTTCTACTGAGGGACACTTAGGCTGTTTCCATGTTCTGGCTATTATGAATAAGGCTGGACAGCATACAATTTCAATTAAGAAAAAGATTTTAAAAATGTATGTGAATGAGTGCTTTCCCTGCCTGTGTGTATGAGGAGTACCAGGAACCACACCTAAGACCCCTCCAGTAGCAGCAAGTGCTCTTGACTGCTGATTGAGTTCTCCAGCCTGGCATTTTCAATGTGTGTGTGTGTGTGTGTGTGTGTGTGTGTGTGTGTGTGTGTGTGTTCCACTAAGAAGTGCCTTCTAAAAGTTTTAAAGTTATCATTGCATACATTTGAAAGGTACAAAATAAATGCAAATGTGAGACACTTATCCCTTTTGCTGCCAGACACACTTAAGCGCCAGCCATGCTTTGTTTGGGAAGGGAAGTATTGCACTGCTAGGTAAAATAGATCTTTTCTGAGCGGGCCAACAGCGTGCAATAGTGTTGCCGTGACTGCCTCAGCACTGCACTGAAGGGTCCTCTTCTTTTACTCACATTGTGCTGTTTGTCAGAGAATAAAAGTATACTGGTGTGTTACACTCACACTCAATAATAGTCAGTAACACACTGACCACACAGGTAAAAGTGGTAGTGGGTAGGGATTTAGCTCAGTGGTAGAATGCTTGCTTAGCAAACAAAAGGCCCTGAGTTCAGTCCTCTGCTCAAGAAAAAAGAAAAAAGAAAAGAAAAAGAAGTTATTTTTCCAAATGGCACAGACTATTACTGAACAGCAACACCACCCACCATGGGCACAGAGAGTCAAGAAGTCCATCAGGTAATACTAAAGATTTATTTAATCACGTTTCCTGCTGTCAGCCAGCGTGGTTCCATTTCCTCACCTTTAAGCCAGTTTCCAGACTGGGAAGATGACTCTGTGGGTAAAAAGTGCTTTGCTGCACAAGGGTCCGGACCTGAGTTCAAATCCCTAGACAACACATAAGATCCAATACTTAGTGTGGGCCTGTAATTTCAGGGTGACTACGGGGAAATCCCCAGAAGCATCCAGCCTGCTAGCTTGGTGTAAGCAACAGAAAAACAAAGAGATCCTGACTCAAACATGGTGAAAAGAGACAACTGACACCTGAGGTTGTCCTCTGACCTCCCAATGTGCGTCTGTAATCACATACACAAATGATGGGAGTACACACATTGTATACACACAATTTTTTTTAAATTATTTTTCCTCTCAAGACCGAACCCGATTTCGATGCCTTTATGCCTTTTAAATTGATGAATAACTGTGACAATTGCTGTTGCATTTTTAAACACGTACAGAAAAGTGGAGCCAAAAAACCACTGGGACTACAGCTAGATTATAATATTTTAAAGAGCTCATATTCCAACTGGGACCTCACTGGGGGGGGAGACGTGGGGGGAGCCTGTGAAAATCCGGAACCGAGAGGAAAGAGCCACTGGTAAGAAACTTGAGCGTGAGCATCCAAAGTGGTGTAGGCAGGACCCCAAGAGAGAGATGCTTTTCCTATGGCTTATGGTTATGAGTGAGCCCTCTGGTGCTCTTACATCTTCTGATTATTTGATCCTTGTACATACTTGCTTAGCATAGGATAATTTCTCAAATCATCTCTTCTCTCCCACAGCACACTGAGAAAAAAAAAAGAAAGAAAGAAAAAGAAAGAGAAAGAAGGGGGAGGAAGTGTGCTTTATTTTACAGCTAATTTGCTGTGAGCACATAGCCCAGCTGCTCACGATGAAATAAAAGAGGAAATGGGAACAGAGGGAACCCTCTAATGAAGGAGGGTGGGAGATGGAGAAGGAGGTGGAGGAAAGGCTAGGTGCTGGATGTATGATTAAAGACAAGCAAGAAACAGCAGAGAGCAGAAATGCTCTTCTGAGCCAAGGAACAAAGAACAGATAAAAAAAAAATCAATGAAGAACAAATAATCCATTCAGCATGGTGTTTGGGCAGATCTCTTAGTGATAACAGTTTTCACTGGGCAAAAGAAATCGCCCTCCTGCACGCTGGGAAGTTCTACTTCAGACTTTGCTCTTGAGTGTGTGTGTTATCATTGGTGCATAGACAAGTGATCATTCTAAAAAACAGATGTTAAAAATACATGGGATTCTGTAAGGCGAGGTAGACTTAATTAGACAGAAAAAAATAATGAACTGATATGGGAAAATATGTACAGCTTCTGAGTCAGCAGACTGCACGCCTCATTCTTAAAAACATTTTCCTTTTAATAATAGGACAGATCGTGCTCTTCAAAAAAATGTTTTTTAAACAGAATCTGCCCCCTTTAATAGACCCCCTCTAACTCCTCTGAAGATCACATAAGAAGGGGCTATGCTTTCTACGTTTGTGCTTTTCCAAACTTCAATATTCACATGGAAATGAAGAAAATTCTAAATTTCAGCTCTTCCTGCTATGAAGAGAAGAGGAAGGGCAGCTAGTGGCCAAGAAGGAAAAATAAATTGGTTTTAATATTGGGTTTTATATAAATACACTGAATCAGTCTGTATGAGAACTGGTGTCACAATAATGAATGTGAGCCTGGCTCTCTCATCTGTCAGTGAGAGCAGGTTGCAAAGCTTCTGGGAATCCTTGGAAGAATTGGCTCATCATCCTGTTGGGCTCCTAGAGCAAGCAGAGGCCACATTTCCTCCTTCCCAGCTGGGGGCTTCCCAGGCTGGGCTCAGAGTCCTCCCACGGCACCGAGGGAGTGCCTGTCCCACCTCACATCCTGGAGCAGTTCTTCACCCTGCTGAGCCTCACAGGAAACAAATGGGTTAAGTTCTTATTTAAGAGCATCAATTGGGAATTTCAACTTCCTGAATTTTAGTCTCACTTAGTAACTTGGAATGAAGTCCTCGATCCTCCCAGTTGGTGACTAGAATCGTAGGACACTCTGTGGTGAATGGATCTCTACGTCGCCCTCCCCGACTCCACCATCATGTTTACGGGTGTTGTGTTTTCTTTGCCTATATGTGTGTGCACATTCACAAGTGTGTAAGTATATGTGGAGGCCCGAAGTTGACCACAGGAGTTTTCCTCAGTATCTCCCTACTTTATTCGTTGAGGCAAAGTCTCTCAGGGGAATCCAGGTCTTACGAACCCAGCTAGTCTGGGGTTTCAGAAGCCCCGCCCCCCTCTGCCAGCAACTTCTTCAGCACCGTGTCTACTTCCATGCTACCATAGTCCCTGCCATGATTACAATGAACCAAGCCTCTGAAACTGTTGCTGCCCTTAAGAGGATGACAATCACGAGGCATGGGTGAGAGCTGCACATTTCTCCACTTACATTTTGTAAATGGAAACACAAATTGCGAGGACAGAGAAAACACTATATTTCACACAAGAGAACGGGATAGCAAAAAAGGAATCAAAATATTTATTTTATTAACTTTATTTTGAAGGTTAACTAAATAAATATATTACATAATCATCAAGAAAGGTAACTTACAGAAAGAAAACTCTAAAACTCCTAAGTACACAAACAGGTGAAAAGCTAAGCAAGGTGGTGTATGCCTGTGATCTTTGCACTGGGAAGGAAGAGGAAGGAAGATCAGAAGTGTAAGGTCATCCCTGGCTGCATCGTGAATTTGAGTCCCTGTCGCAAAAAACAAACAACAGAACCCAAAACAATTCCAAATTAAATTAGGTGTGAGTAAAACGGAAGAAGAAATGGATGCTATTCCTCATATTTTGACATTTAAGAGATATTTACAGTGATCCTTGTGAAGGCGTTTATGGAGAAATGCTTTCCAGGAGCCTTAAAAATACTCCCAAAGAAGCTAGCTTCTTCCTGGATCTCTACACATTGTGACTCCCCTCCCTGTTCCTACAAAGACTATTCCTTCTCCCCTGAGGTCAATGCCCAGTGCTCTTGGGATCAGCTCATTCAAAGGGATGCGGGGAAGAATAAATTTACACCACCTGCCAACTATTAAACAAAGTCTACACACCAGGCTACCTCTCCAGATCTTTATAACCTTCACAATGAAGACACTAATACTTCCATTTCACAGTTGTGTAGGAAAAGGCTAACTCAACTGGAATCCGTTCCATGGCCACATAACTAAGGTTTTTCTTGAGACTTTGGCACAAATTTTTCAAGCTTCAAAGCCTGCCTGGTCCTTAGCACAGCAACAAATTCAGGCTTAACAATGTGACTCAGGCAGCTTTCTCTGACCCCAGGGAAAGCAAAGTGAACTGATAGCACCCTGTATAAGTGGTCATCAAAGTTAAAGAGGCATCAGAGACACCTGGGCAATTTATAAAAAAGAAGAAGAAAGGAAGATTCTGGAAAGACAGCTCAGTGAGTAGGGTCCTTGATGTACTAGCAGGAGAATCTGAATTTGAATCCAATCTCCAGGACCCATGGAAAACACTGAGTGTAGCAGCACAAACATCTAATTCCAGGAGTAAGACTTGAGAGAAGAGACAAAATGGATTCCTGGGGCTTGCTCACCAGCCAGTATATGCAAACCAGTAAGCTCTAAATTTAGCAAAAGACCCTGCCTCAGTAACCAAAGTGACCACACACCCACCCACCCACCCACACACACCCACACCCACACCCACACACACACACACACACAGAGACAGAGACACAGAGAGAGACACAGAGATGCAGAGAGAGAGAGAGAGAGAGAGAGAGAGAGAGAGAGAGAGAGAGAGAGAGAGAGAGAATTTTCAGGCAACCAAGAGTTTCTGATTCTGTGGCTAGGACCAAAGCCTGGGAATGTGCTCTTAGCCAAAGATTCTCATGCAGATGGTTAAAGAACAAAGCTTGAAGAAACATTCCCCAAACCCATCACGGTCTTAAACTTCAAATGCGTTATGATCCTAGACACTGGTTCCTGGCACTACACCCCCTTCAATGAATAAGCGGTTACTCATCCGCTTTAGAAGTCTCTACTCCTGTTCTTGCTTCAGACGAAACAATACACTCACCATCATTACCGGAAAGAAACGCACAAGAGGAGCCATATCTGAAGGGCATGGAGGCCGTGAGAGCTTCCTCATGCCCTTCTTCATGCTGGGCACCACCCACAGTACTCAAAATGATAGCTGCTCTGGGGTGTAACCCACTCTGAAATCAGAAGGCTGTCCCTTTGTTTAAGCTCAACTCGGTCATAACCAAACCCATAAGTCTTAGACCCAAAAGGTACTATAGAGGCGACTGGGACAGGGAACCTTCCGTTGGAAATTCCATCGAGAAGTTTCCCGGTGCTCAAAACCTAAGGAAAGCTGTAAGTTCTGTCACACAGAGGAGAGGAGACATCTGCATTGACCACACCAGGCAGCACAGTCGCGGAGTGGGTAGGTGACCTGCTCACAGCCGTGCTATATTATCCTTGTGGGGGGCAGGTTATAGGGGAAGGAGCTTGGCAACACTTATCAGTTCTATAATACCTAGATCCCTTGGGACAGCAGCTGCCTCCCCGCTGGGAGCTCCAGCTCACAGAACATGATACTTCCCACCATCCAATTCATTTTTCCTCAGGATTTATCAACTGCAGAAATGAGTTTAACCTTTTGAGCTTCAGTTTGGCACCTCACTCGTTTCCACCCTCAAATGTTGTCTCCCACCCCATCTGGCTGTGGCAAGTCTCGCTCGAGGACCAGACATCTCTAAAATTAGGCATCGGCTGAGATTTATGCTGATTCTCTTGATTCAGTCCAGACTTGTCAACTTCCCTGGAAGCAAGCGGAGTGTTCCATAAATTACTGCAGCCTTTAAACAACCAAACTATTTTTAAAGGGTGGTCTATATCAAATGCAATTAAATCTGAATTGTTGCCTCAATAACTCTGCCTTCTTTCTTTTCTTGTTCTCTTACATTTCCCTAAATGTATTTAGTTGGAGCCACACGAAGGGTCCTGCTCATCATTTTTCCCAGCCTCCTGAGAAATGCGAAGGGTAGCGGCATTTCATTTCCAGAGGTATAGAAACGAAGTGTCAGCACACCTTCCTTCCGCTGCCCTGCCAGTTAAGAGTGCCACCCTGGTCCTGACTGCGGAAAATACTCTTGTCCTAAACACTGGAAATACCATGAGAATTTAACTGAACTTCTGAGAAGGTTCTAGAACCCGAGAGCCTAAAACATATCTTAGCATCTCCAGTTTGAATGACAGTGGGTTGTGAGTTCTTTGATACCTCGGCACACTACAGCACCTAAACTCCATGCCATCCTAAATGAAGCCAGGCTCAGTAGCACTGTCTGATGGGGCACTTACACAAAAAGAAATGCCTCAGAACCTACCATGTTCTTCTCTTCTTGCTCAGTCCTCACTGCAAATATGCACAATTAATTAGGGTTGTGTCCAAGCACGTATTTTATGAAGAATCTGACTCCTTCATTTGCGTTGTTTGATTGATGACAGCTTTTAAACTCTACCCTTTCTTCTTCTAGTGGTGCCCTCTGGGCAACTTGGTAGGAAAGTCCAGGGGGGTCTCTCCTCAGGCACCAATAAGTGACTTTAATATGGTAATCTGTTGTGAAGCTGAGCGCCCCCCCCTTTTTTTTTTTTTTTTTTTTTTTACAAATCATAAGATACTTCCAGACTGGCTTCCTTCTCTTGATCATTGACTTAATGAACCTGCTGGAGTCAGGGTAGCTGTCGCCTGGTAATGAGGTCAAATTCTTTACTCCTTCTTGTATGCATGAGTGCTCCACCTTAACAGGCATAACACATCCTAGGGCGGGTTCATCTCTTTGGAAAGTGTACAGAACACTGTGTTTCCCTTCCCACTTCAGACCATAATCCTTAGCAAAAGAGGCCAGTGAAAGACAGTCACAGCCTTTGGGTTTCACAGTTGTTACAAACCTGGACACCTCCTTCATAAGGTAGGAGCCTGCTGAAGCCTCTTTGCTGTTACCGCAGTTCATGGTCCAGAGACCTGACAGCAATCGCTTCTGTCACCAGCTGCCAGATGTCACCACTCAAATTCTCTCCACACTACAAACTATCTATAGCACGTTGTTCCTTCTTGCCACCTTCAGTCCTGTTCTACTAGCTTAGTATGAAGTAACGGGCTGCCCTCTCCCAAGATGCTTTATTGCCATCTATCAGAAAAAGGCAGTAATAGCTATTTTAAATCTGCAGATGGAAACGTAAAGTTGTACAGTCCACAGTCCTGCCTCGAGGCAGGATCCTTCCATGTTCCAACCAAGGCTATTCCTACACCCTTACTGACTTTCATCAGAGACACAAGCCCACACCAAGCCAGACTTTTTGAAGTCAACTCACCTTAACTATTGCCATCTTGAGTGGGATGGATGTTCTACATTGCATCAGGCCAATCCTTAGTTCAGGACATCTGACATCCCAGTAACCAGGCATCAGATGTCAGGAGCAGAGTCTCTAGTTACTGGGAAAACTTAAGCCAGCCCTTTCCACGGTTCTGAAAGTACACTAAGGTGGCATCACACCGTCTCCTCAACACTCACAGCTGAAGACCATGCGATGATATTGTTTGTTTGCTTTTATCTGCCTTAATCTCTAGAATTGTTCTTTAGGCAGGAAAACATCTGTTCCACAGACCTACATTTCCCAGTACCTAGCGTAAGTGTTCAATACAAAATTACTTGTCATGTCACCTGAAAGAAGGCCAGATGAACCAGGAAATGAGCATCTGTACTTGGCTCATACAGCAACTGTTATGGAATGAAGTGTCTCCCCATACTCACACGGTCAAGGCTTCCTCCCCAGTACAATGCTCAGAGGTGGGGCTTTAGGGTAGAGATTAGGTCGTGAGAGTCACATCTGTGAATGAACTATTTGTAATTACTTGCAATTAATCACTGATGAGTCTGTAGTTTTATGGTGTTGTTGAGAAGCAGTAGAAACCAGGAAGGAGAGCCTGGAAAGAGGAAGAAATGACTAGCCATGTGCCTTTGAGGAGGTCAGTTTGCCCTTAGTACCTCAGCTCCCCGCTGCCTTGCTGCCCTGGGGTGATCAGGTGTTCTCTTCCGCATCATCCGCCTGAAATGTTTCAGCTTCACCACTATCCTAAAGGCACTGGTGCCTGCTGCTGACTATGGATTGCAATCTCTCAAACACTAGGCCAAAGAAAACTTTTCCTCTATAAGTTGATTTCCTCAGGTATTTTGCCACAGCCATGGAAGGCCAACTGGCATGGAAAATCAAGACTTTCCCTCTTCTGCTTGCTGAGGAAGATGCCATGTCAGCTCACCTCAGCTGAAACTCAGAGGGCTTTGTCTCTCAAACTGTCTTGCCTTAGAGAACACTCATTACGTAGTGTAGGTGGGCCACATCCAATCAGATGAAGACTTGAAGAGCAAACAAGATAGAATTCCTCTGAGCAGGAGAGAATGTTTCAGCAGATGACCTTTGGCCTTCATCTGAAACTTCAGCTCTTCCTGGATCTCTAGCCTGATGGCCTTCTGTGGCTTTCCATCTCTGCAGTCCCATGAGCCAAGTTTTAAAATTAAAATTCAGTATTTCTTTGTGTGCATGTATTTACATGCATGCACATACACGTGCGTGCATGATTTATGGATTTACAAAACGACTTTTACATCTTAAAATTATTTATAGTTAAGTATCTCCACAATGTCCTCAGCTTCACCTCATAGTCAGCCTATATAACTACTATTTGTCCATTTAAGAAAGTTTGCTTTGTCCCTGTCTCTCCTCCTATTAACTTTGGCTACACACAGCATTGGCTGCCAACTCATAGAAAAGGCTAGTTCCTACGGGGGCCAATGGGAAAGCTTTATCTGCTCTTATGAAGGACTGAAAGTGGCATCATGACCAATGCAGCTACCTTGCAGGCATATAGTGGGCTGCCCAGAGCACATGGCTACCTCATTTAGAGTCACAAACCAAAGGATGAGAAGACTTTCCCATGACATCAGAGGCATAGAATTAGTATCCTACCTTAGTGCTTCTTGGTATGTGAAACAACAACCTACCTCAATATTTATGATAGCCTATGTCCAGGTTCTTGTCACCCATGGCTACATACAACCTAATGACTTGGCCAAAAGCCATGATGAATTCATTGTCTTCAGCTCCACAGCTTATTCGATGTTCAGGTTTCTCTAGAAGATTCTCTTCTTTCAATTGAGGAGACAAAGTTTCTAGCATGCAGCCTATGAATGGGTGCAAAGTAGAAGCATACATACACACATACACACACATACATACATACATACATACATACATACATACATACACACATACACACGTACATACACACACATGCACACATACCTATACACATACATACATACATACATACACACATACATACATACATACATACACACATACATACACACACATACATACATACCTATACACATACATACATACATACACACATACATACACACACATACATACATACCTACATACATACATACACACACATACACACACACATACACACACATACATACATACATACACACACATACACACACACATACACACACATACATACATACCTATACACATACATACATACATACACACATATATACATACATACACACACATACACACATACATACACACACATACACACATACATACATACATACACATACATACACACATACATACACACACATACATACATACATATACACACAGCAAATAAAGAGCTCACTCACCTCCTACCTTTATTTTATTTACTTTATATTTCATTAAATCCTCAAGGGAATAATTAGTCATTGATCTTTTCCCAAGACAGAGATTCATGTAAAACTGCCAAATGATACTTACACAAACAGGAGAGCCACAGCAGCGCCCCAGCCATCCTGGGTTTGGTTGTTATCATTTGTTTGTTTGTTACTAGAACAAATGCTTGAATTTGACTATCACCGCTGGCTGAATAACATGGCAGGAATGATTTTCCTTTTGCCTTACCCTACTCAGTCAGCCGCTTGCATGGTAAAGGTCACGTGTTTGGAAGGTGGTTTGTCGTCACTGCAGCTTCCTAGCAGCCTTTGTTTCTACTCTGCTCATTTCTCAGAAGGAAAAGGTTAAATGGCTTTGCCCAAAATATAAAGTACCACTCACTGAGGCAAATGCCATATAAAAAAACATAAATTGACATTGCCACTTCAAGCTAAAGCTTCAAGCTAAAGCCGTTGCTATTGCTTGTGAACCTAGCCTGTGACAGCTGACCCATCTCTCTAGCCCCAAAACTCCCATTCTATGGCCTTGTTGTTCAAATAATCACATTCAAAAATGCGTCTACTGAGACTTCCCAGCCCTGTAGGTACGTTGTAGTTTTGTCTACAGGATTGTGGATAAATGTGAGACCCTCATACAGACTCAGCTTTTCCTGGAGGATCTCTTGATTTTCAGACACTTCTGAAGGCCAGAAGCTAACAATAAGTGGGAGAAAATTGCATTTAACCGACAGGACAATCCTGGCTTTGTTTTATTTCAAAATATCTAAAAAATCCTGTGACTTGGAGCTGTTTGAATTAAGTCTGTTTTTTTTTTTTTTTTTTTTTTTAGAAATATATACTTAGATTTGGAGGACAGGAGATCCCAGGTCGGGGGTAAAGTTGGGAGTCGCCTAACTCTCAGCTTCAACTCTGCAGTCACCCTGTCCAGCCAGTCCATCTCTGACTCAGTGCATCGGGAGCTCATTGCTAGAAGTCTCTGCCAAGCATTGGAACAGAGTTTGTCTTCCTGCCCACAACCCACAGGTTGTAGTTGGGCCCACTGGTACCTCCCTGAAAAACTACATTTCCTCTTTCACAAGCCAAACCTGTCAACATTTTAAGACTGCCACAATATAACCCAGAATTTTCTCTTCCCCATATTGAGCCCCCAGTTTCCTCAGCTGTGAAGTGAGGAGGCCAACCCCTCTCCTCAGAGCATGGCCTGTGGGGAACATGAACAATTTAGATGAATATTGAAATCTCCACCTTCCCATGAGCCTTGCTTGCTCCCGCTGGCTAGCACTACCATGGTGCCACTCTGCTGTACAGCCTGTGCTCCTACGAACCTGCTCATTTGAGCCTATTCTTCTTAGAAATTCCTTGCACCCAGTGACAGCCAGAGCACAATCAAGCTGCCATTCCATGGAGCTGGGTTTCCTTTCAGCATCATGAACAATGAGGCTGTTTTGATATGGGCTGTCTTGGTCTACAATTGCCGTTGAGCAGCTGATTTCACATGCATGCTAAACATTGGCACGCCTGTTTAAAAAATAAGTAAACTCTGCATGTGTGAGCGTCTTAGCAGTGTGTTTGAAGGTTCCACGTGGCAAAGGAAGGTGTTCCTGAGCCTCTGAGGCTGGTTTGAATTAACAAGCCTGTGAACAACAGCACCCTCTTAATCCCCACAGTTCCTGTGACCGAGGAGCCATCAGCATAAGCTTTTAGCTATGAGCCAATACATAATCAACTAATAATCAGTGTTGAGGACCTACTCTGTGCTATATATAATAATAATTGGGAATGAGGTCAGAATACAGGCCAGTTAGGCTTGAGCCTCCCTTAGAAATTGCCATCTAGCTGTGGAGCTCATGCATGCATTGGCAACACAAGGTCTTGCCTGCTTGGAGCAGATACTTGGGGCAGACCCACTGTAGAGGGCAAAAACTGAGAGCCAGGTGCCTACTGTGTGCTTAGTAAAGGCATTATTTCCTTTATGCCTTTGGCCAGCTTCCCTCTGGTTTCCAGCCCTTGTCCTTTCAGGAATAAGAGAAGTGGGTCGAGGAAGAAGGCAGCACTTGCTGTTCTAGGACGGTTCAGAAAAAAGTCTAAACAAGAGACCTCCCAGGTAAACGCGAGTGAAGACATCTCATGGGGAACACTGGACAAAGAGAGCAGAAGACAAGAGAAGAGAAGGGGTACAGAAGAATTGCCAATGGCATGTGGACTCTGAGCAGTAGCTCCAGGCGGTGGCCAGCAGCAGAGGTGAATTTCTGGCTGTCTAGCTAAGCAGAGACCCTTGTCCCTTGGCAGAATGAGATCTGCCCTCCTATTCCAAAAGTCATGGCTGTCTCTGCTCATGACTGATTTGAGTTCCTAGGAGAAGAAAAACCCGAGCCGTAGCTGTCTTGAGCACAGCCCTCCATTCTGAATCTTAGGAAAAGACCCATTCTGGAAAGTTTCAGAACACATCCAAATCATTGTGCCCCATAGCCAGTGCTTCCTTCTTGGGCAGGGATTGAGTAGAGACTTTCCATTTTTCAGGCCAGTCTCTTCCCACCAACTCACACCCTCCACCAAACCAGCTCTCCTGTTTCTTCAACCTGCAGGCTCCCTTTCCCACATCCGGGAAGGTCTTGGGCAGCCTAAACACTGAAGTCCACAGCACTTTCTACCCATGCTTGTTAGATGGACCCAGCACGAGCTCACAGGGGAAGGGAAGCCAGCATTGTGCATAAGTAGCTATAAATAAAACCCCCCAAACTAGTGAAAGTTTCCAGATCTCCTTTTTATTTAAATGTTCCTCATTTATATGCAACCAATTCACAAAAGCCCACACACCAATCTGTAATGCACCTGGTATTGTGAGAGATTGCCAGTTTGGTAGTGTCAGCCCCCTCCCCCCACCACACACATACACACAATAAAAACTGCACAGGAGTTCATGTCCTTAGGGTATAACTGTCCCCCTCTTTAATAGTCTCCCCCACAAATTAACCAAATAATTGAATATTCCAACTGAAGAGGCCACTATATTCTTGGTCTTCTACAAGTATCCTTCCAGGTGTACTTTAGAAAACAACTATGTCCGGAAACTGTGTTGTGGCCTTGTGCCACCCTTTACCATGTCAAATCTGTATCTGCCTAACTGCTATGGCTTCTGTCACTCAGTGCCGTACACTGAAAGACTTAACTTCAGCTCTCCGTTGCAGTCCTGGAGGCTCTCAACTTAAAATCAAGGTTCCAGCGACATCAGTCTCCTCCAAGGCTACTTTTCCTGGTATATAGACATTCCCAATGTCTATCTGCTTCCCATGGTCTTCCTAGGAGAGCACCGTGTGTGTGTGCTGAACTAGAGCCCACCCTGATGCTCTCATTTACAGTCATTTCTCTCTTTGAAAACTATCCCCAAATGTAGTCAGGAGGTGCTGGGAGGAATAGACTTAAGGAGGAGAAGATAACACAGTTCATAACATCGAGGCCTATGTTCTACCTCACATGTATGGCTTCACATGCAGGACATGATCACCCATCGCAGCATTCCCCTAACACCTTAACCTTTTACATCCTTGACACTAAGTTTCTACCTAAATCAGCATTTAGGGCCAAAATCTGAAGGAAAAGATTAAAATAAATTTCTATTCTCACCTAACACTGGCTTCCAGTACCAGAGAGAGACTTTACCTACCAGCCTCTTAGACAGGAGTCTCTTCCTTCAGAGGCTGCCCTAGAGGACCTTACGGACAGATTAAGCAAGCATCCACAGAGAACCCATCTCCTGATGCCTCTTTCACAAAAGGAGCTGATCTCCTGTGTTCTAGAGAGGGAGACGGAGAGCTGATTCAGCCCTAGCAGGGTAAAAATAGCTAAGTGGACAGCTTGAGTAAAACTTTGCAGTTCACCTGTTCTCTGGTGATCAATTGCCCAACAGTAGATCCTGCCTCTAAAGCAAGAAGCCGTAATAGCATCAAGGCTCTGTGTAAAAATGCTCTAAGGAAACTGAGGAGTGGTGAGGAGCAGGCTCGGATTGGAAACACAAATGCTTTGTGTGTTTTCTCATGAACAGCTGTTAGGGGACCAGCACTCAACAGGAAGCCTCAATAGCACTAGTCACACATTGAGCACTGCACTGTAGAAGGCTCCCATCAACAAGAGGAGGGCAAATCACGTGCCACAGGGAAAGGCTACAACTTCCCGAAGTTGAGCATTTGTGTCTTCCTAGGTTAAGGTGCGCTTACACGTCAAGCTCATTTTTAGTTCTGCAAAACTGGGGGATCTTTACTGTAAAGAACCACATAGCACATTGATGTTGGATTCTCATAGCTCTATGACTATGCAAGATCTCTGAACTCTAGAACTTGAACTTAAAATTGAATTCTGCAGCTTCATTGCCCACAGACGAGTCAACTGGCCCAGAGGGTGAATGGGGAGACACAAGCAAGCAGCCTTTGTGTTATTTGACTGCATCTGAACATTTCATGTTCTATACATTTATGGTTAGTTCTATTCAAGTTTGCAAATGGCAAAGTAGGGGCTTAATGACATGAGGGGTGAGGGGCTTTGGGGTATAAGGAAACACTCTCTCTCTCTCTCTCTCTCTCTCTCTCTCTCTCTCTCTCTCTCTCTCTCTTTCTCTCTCTCATTGCTTTAAGAGTACAAGAGATAGTTTTAGTAAATAGCAAACAGCAAACTTGCCCTCGTTTTCCAACTTTAAGCATTTGTTAGGTGGAGATGCCATACTGACAAACAGGCAGGCACAGCAGGCAGTAAGCAGCCACAAACATCATTTTGTTCAGGTCGAGACCCTTCTCAAGTTCAACTTCTAGAAGTCAGGACCTACTGTGACCTACTGTGCCCTCGGGGCTCTGCGGACTGCCTGTGGGCAGGAGGGGACCTTTTCCTGCTCCAAGCTAATCATCAGAGGACATGAACAGGCAGCTGTGGGACCTTTGCTCCCCCGTTTGTGAGTAGGGTAGCAAGGCCCAGGGTCTAACTTTAGAACTGCACTCCAAACTTTGATCTTCCAGCACTGCTTGGCTTTAGGCAAAACTGAAACTTGAGAGCTGCGACATGTTTTTTACATCTTAATCCCCCTGGCAGTTTTAGAATAAGGACAGGAATTATTTTCAAATGAGAATCTTTGACTGCATAACACAGACTTCCAAAATTAAGCAGAAACACATGGTGGATCTTATTATTAAATTTCCCTTGGAAAACAATGGTTTAGATTAGGGGGTAGGGGTAGTTTGATAAAACTTTTGAAATATGAAGCCTAAAATTCCAAATAAGAAAATGGTGTGCATGTATGGGTGTGTGTAAAGATCATTTCAGCGTTTTACCCAGCACTACCATTATTAATATGTTTCTGACAATGTTTAAGTAATTGAATGCTTGAGGTCTGAAATATAAACGATTTTTTTAAAGCTGGGAATCAGGTGCAAGGGTTTTTCTGAAGTCCGGAGAGAAACTTGGGCTAACTGATTAAAATATCTCCCTGTAAAGCCTGTTTTTTAAGAAAATAGAGGAAATGGAAGATTTAACTGTACCATGACCTGCACCTGAGTCTATACAGCCTTCAGCAGCAAACCCTCAGCAGTGCGAACCGGGCCACCGTAAGGGCTGTTGGCATCTTTTCTCATCAAAATGAATCCATCCATCAGCGGGCGAGTCTCCTCCTAGAGCTGTTCTGGGAAAGGGATTTGAGGGAGAGAACGTTCCTGGAAACGGTGGTGGTGCAGACCTCTCGGGCATTATTTAATTCCCTTCAAAGAATGAATCAATTACTACCTTCTTGATGAAGCCTCTCTGATCACCTCATTTAAGTTTCCCCATGTCCTCGTCAGCCCGTATCCCACGTATCGCTCGCCTGGAACTTATTTCCTGCTGGATATGCTGAGTGCTCTTAAGAGTACATCTCTTCTCTTCTCAGCTACCTTATGAGAGCTTCAATGGCAAGGAGCAACTCTTTTCCCTTTTCTTTGCAACCCCCACTGGACCTAGCTCAGTGCTCTGCACCAGTGGGTAGGATACCATGCGAGGGACAATGGCAGCGATAAGTAATGCTAAGATTTTATCTTCCAGCATCACCCAGAGGAAGCCCTGGGGAATAGACATAAAAAGGAAACAGTGCACCCTGGTGGAGGTTGGACAGCCAGCTGGGCTCAAGGGTGAGTGGGAAGGTTTCAGCTTGACGGAGAGTTGAAAAGAGTCAAGGGAGCAGTTGGTCCCACTGTGGTTTTATAAATGACTGATTTTCTCACTGTGATAGATTCTCCTAACCCTGGTTCACCTTAGCACCACAGACCCTTTTAAAGCTTCTATGATTAAAGGGATGACACCTGCACAGGATTTGGTTGGTCTTAATAATACCCATCCACCACACATGCACACACATTAGCTTCCCCTGCCATCTTTGAAGCATTTCTGGGACAGTATTAATACCAGTTGTGGGAAAACAAGAACATTATTCGCAAAACTTTGTTTATGAAACTGAATTCCAGTTTGAAATGGCTGCCTGTTAAGTAATAAGAAACTTCCCATTGTCTTAATAAAAAACTCACCCACGTTTTGGGATACAGATTTCATCACCCAGATCACAAAGAAAGATCACAGATGCAGAGGAAAAGGCTACCCAGGTGAGGTGGAAGGAAAAGCTGGTGCTGACACTAAAGTTCTTAGTATTCAAACTGTGGTCCAAATTTCTGACATCATCACTGGGGGGGGGTCATTAGACATGTAGGATTCCAGCCCACTCTCCTCAACCACCAAATCTGAATCTCCACTTTTAACAGGCTCCCCAAAGATTGAAGATTATGTTGATATTGATGAGAGCATCCCATACAAGCTTGATCTTTACAAAAAGAAGGAGGAGGAGGAGATGGAGGAGAAGGAGGAGGAGAAGAGGAATAAGATGAAGGAGGAGGAGGAAGAGGAGGAGGAGAGGAAGAAGAGGAAGACAAAGAAGAAAGAAAAAGAGGAAGAGGAAGAAGAAGAAGAAGAAGAAGAAGAAGAAGAAGAAGAAGAAGAAGAAGAAGAAGAAGAAGAAGAAGAAGAAGAAGAAGAAGCCACTTTCTCCTGGTCATCTATCCTCTCTGCTCCATGGAGCTTCACGGGAATTTACCCTTGCTGCCTCCCCCACAACCTTTAATGTACAAGTTTTGTCTAAATCAATGATTCAGCTACATGCAGAGAGCTGTACCCAATGAGGTATCTGATTTTCTCTATGGGGAAACTGTTCGAAGGTAAAGAAAGAAGGTTCATGCTTTGTGTTTTCTGGGACAACACACACATGAACAGGCCCTGGTTATGTGTTCAAGAGGCAATGGGAGCTACTTACATGGTGCAGATCAGCAGATGAGACAGAATTCCCATAATGGAAGATCTGTGCAGACTTTAAACCCTTAGCAAGTAGCCTACATAAATGGGTAGCCATCTCAAGGAGAGTTTAAAGCCAGAGGGTGAAGCCAGGGAGCCACTGAAAATGAGAGCTAGGAAGAAAAGATAAATAACAATTAATCAGAGATGAAATGAACAGGACCAGGACATGAAGCCCATGCCTATGGTCCTAATGTAGAGGCCAGCATTTGTGCAAAGAGAATGGAGCCACCAACAAGGGTGTAAGAGGTCAACGTCATTCTCAATGTCTGCCTTATGGCATCAGGGCCTGTGACCCATCCATGAGATGCTTCACTTCTGATAGCATCCTGGGAGGCCTCGGGACAGTTTCTCACATCCATGAGGAAGCATCAGGTTATTTCTTGTTCGGAGTGTGTAGCTCCTCATGTATCCCTCATAGCTGGATGCTTCATCTTTGTGGTTCTACAGCATCCCCAAAACAGCGAGCCGTGTCCTCAAGCCCTTTATTGCCTGGGTATCAGCCCCTTGGGTGAGCTTTGGATACCTAGGACTTAGCAAAGCTCCCGTTCTTGCATGGACTGCACAGCATGGTGTTTCTCCAACTTTGGCTTTTGTCTTGCCCTATTCTTACCCCGTCAGATCAACAGACCTGCCAATATGTGTCTGCCCTCTAATCATGGACCTGGCTTCAGTTTTGTCTCCAATAGGAGCAAGGATGGACTATAGAGGAGAAAGAAGTACAAATGGAAAAGGCAGTTGGAGGGTTCCCAGGAGTGCCCATGCCTAGCATAGATAAAGTTTACCACAGCAAAGCTCTGATCCAGTTGATCAGTTTATTAAGTGAAATGACTTTAAAGTAAACTTCAAGGGGGAATGTGAAAGAAGAGCAGCCTGAGGGAATGGCAGCAGTTCTACCCACTGTTGCTCCTTTGTTCATTTATTCAACACCTAAAACAGTGTCTGGCATAGAACAAGTGATAAATATTTGCAAGCAAATGACCAAATGAATGCAGGATTTTTTTTGGAAAGCCTGCTTAGAGCATGTGCAAATTCTCAGGCTAAACTTCCAATGTGGCAGAAAATATAACCCTGATTGAGGACCCAGGAAACAAACTCATGATCCACACACCCAGGTGTGGTGATAGTGCCAGTGGAGAGACAAGGAGACACTACAGAACTCCTTGGAAAAGGCTAGGAGAGGACCATCCCAGTGGCATCTCAGCAGAGATGTGGGGCAAAGAGAGGGCTTGCATTCTAAGCAAGGAGCTGAGAGTGCCCACTAAGGGGAGAAGCTCCACTCACTTCTGAAAGCATTTCCTTGGGGAAAATGGCTGTGAATATCATTGATCCACAACCCAAGTTCCCAGGACTCTTGACTTGAGCTGGGGCTGTGTTTCCTCTATGCTGGGATAGTCAAGTCCACTGTCCATAGCTGATGGTGGTTAGCACACAGGGAGACAAAGCATGGAGGTCTAGGGAGGAGGAAGAAGGCTGGGAGAACAAATGAGGACACTGCAGACTAGATCTGAGGTGATTTACATTTGAAACACAGCAACTGTAAAGGAGGAGAGGGTCCTTTACAGGGAATACCGGGCTGCTGAAGAATAAATACAAAGTGGAGTAAAGCAGCTGGTTCAGAGTAGAACCAACAGACTAAGGTGGATATCTGCTGAAATCTATGGCTTCAAAGACCAGTCCAAGTACTCATCAAAGGTCTTACACCCAAAGAATATGGCTGAGCTTGGTGGGGATTTCATCAGGCAATGGGATAAAAGTTCAGGCAGCGCTCACTCACTTCTAAGGCTTCTCTCGCAACCTGGCTCCAAGCTAGGGGGAACTATGTTTTGGTACATATTTGTGTTTGAAAGCATGCCAGCACACATTCTACAAGCTGAGGGCGTTCAGGCTTAGGGGTGGAAAAGGTTTCTATTCTTACATACTCTTTCATCATAGATCCAAGGCCCTTAATAAGAACTCAGTGTTGGCAAAGGCTGGGTGGGGAGTGTGTGTGTGTGTGCGTGTGTGTGCGTGTGTGTGTGTGTGTGTGTGTTGGGGGAAGGTTAGTGCATGTGTGTAGTGTGTATTTCTGTGTGTGTATATGGGTGGTGTGTATGAGTCTGTGTCGGTGTGTCTGTGTGTCTGTATAGTGTAGTGTGTCTATGAGAAATGCACGTCCCTCAATGTTGAAAAATGTAATGCTTATTTCATGAATGAATAATGGAAATAGAATGAAATGGTCACAGCATGAAATGTGTCACGGGTCACATTGTAACTTCACCCACTTCCACCCTGTCCCACATGCCAAATCTCCCTCCCCTGTTCGAAAACATGTCTCAACACCAAACTCAAATCATCCCCAAACATGTGGGATCCAGATTGACTGAAGCCATTTGGGAGAAGGTAAAGACTTATCCTCTTAGATGCAAGCCTTTAAAAACCAAAACCCAATAATCAGTGTTTCAAGGTAAGTGTAACTGGTGTGACCAGATGAGCCCCAGGCGTCCATGAAAGCAAGTGTTTTTGCAGTGTGGTGGCTTTTCCAGGCATATGTCCGGACACAGGATGTAGATAAAGGAACAAGACAGCAAATCTGGAAAAGCCTGGCCTGTTTAGCCATGCATGCCTCACAAACCTTCAGGTGCACAGCCAGAGCTACAACAGTTGGGGCTGTCCACGAGGAAACAGTTTCCTATTCCAAGTCAATCAGAAACAAGGGTAACATGTAACCAGTGCATAACCAAGGTTTCAAATGGCAGATCCACGACAAGAAAGACAGATGGACGAAAAGAAGCATTGAGAGTAGAGAGAGCGCCAGCACTTGCCAGCCAGGGCAACGGACCAGAATAGCTCACTGACATCAGCTTGCTGGAAGGCCTTTGGCCTTGGTCCTGCCCTTTCTCCTTATCCATCCTCTCTCTGAGTGACCTCACTCAGCCTTGGACTTTCATATCATGCACCGTGGCTTTCACTGTACACCTTGACCAGAGAACCTCTAGGATCCACCTGCCTCTCTCCCCAGCACTGGAAACATAGATGTGTGCTACCCCATCTGGCTTTCTTTTTAATTTTTCAGTTTTATTTTACATGT
This sequence comes from Acomys russatus, assembly GCF_903995435.1. Classification (NCBI taxonomy): domain Eukaryota; kingdom Metazoa; phylum Chordata; class Mammalia; order Rodentia; family Muridae; genus Acomys; species Acomys russatus. The sequence continues at coordinate 54,988,597 of NC_067156.1, read as the reverse complement.
ATTGGTATTTCGCCTGCCTGCATTTCTCTGTATCAACTGAGTAGCTGGTCGCAGAGGAGGTTGGAAAAGGGTTAGGTGGTGGGCCACCACGTGGATGCTGCAACTTCAACCTGAGTCCTCTGAAAGAGCAGCCAAGTTTTCTGACCCATGGGACCACTCTCCAGCCCCAACACCTTAAGCTGAGGGGAGAAATCCCTAAATTCTCTTGCCAATTTTAGCTCGTGATTTGAACCCTTAAGAAACCTGAAGCACAAAGTTCTGACAATGTGAGATGCCACAATGCCAAGCACTTGCCAAAGTCGCCTCTTGACATTTTAAGGCTTCTGCCAACCGTGTTCTCACATAGGCAGCTAGGAGCAGCTAGAGAGGAAGCTGCCACAATGGGAAGTTCAGAGAAGCGGGACACAGGGTATTTTTAATCAAAGAAAAGGCTAAGTAAGCAAAGGGCCATTTTAACAGATGCCTGGCATCTCTGTCCTGCAGTCCGGACCAAGTTGGTTCTTAATTCATTCTTTGGGAAAGAAATTCATACCAGAAAAATGTCCCCTGGTTTATTTCTGTACTGTTGGTTAGAGCCAAGGATTTTTTTTTCTCATTTAGAATAAACACATAATCTGATACACTATAAAATATATTAAAAGGTTGTTCCAACAAAAACTGGTTGGGCACCTGGAGGGTACTGGGCACAACTAGAAATTTGCTGATATCCCTAGACTGAAAGACAGTGACACCCTGGCACAACCCACATCTGTAAGGTAGTGAGAATTGTGAAGTCAGAACCAACCTGGAAACAATGGTCCTTGCATAGCTGCTAATCTACTTAAAACAATCAGGACCATGATATTAAATTGATACCCTCTCAAGGATATGATAAAGACTTACCGTATTTCACGACAATATAGGAAAATAGAACCTTGTCTCCAACAACCAGAACTCTACTGTTATAAGTTATATAGAGATCCTCTTTCTAAGTGAAAAAGTAAACACCGTGTAGCCCCATTGTTTCATTATGCAGATAAGAAAAAATTCAGCTTAAGAAAGTTAAGCTCCTGGAGGCCAGTTTCCTGATATTATTACTTAAAGCTCAGTGGTCCTGGGCAGGGGCAGGAGTCCCTTCCACTCCCAAGGCACACTACGTGTCACATTTATTTCTCTCCCTGTTCCTCAGTTTGTTTCCACATCTCAAAACATGGCAGTGCTAATAGCACTCCCTTCATTTTATTACTCGAGTTGTAAGACAGGTTGCAGGGTGTCTGGCATTCAATAGGTGCCCAGTCGCCTTCAGTGGCTGCTGTACTTGCCCAGGATCATATGAATTCTCTGTGAGCCAGGATTAAAGGCCCAGGTGTCCAGATGCTCACGTCATTCTATTAGAAAGAAGAACATTTTCCCTCATATTTCTGGATCTATGTCATCTTTCAGAACACTGACCGGCACATTCATAAGTTGAGTAAAATATAAATAACTTCAATAAATCTGTTGTTTTCCCAATGAAGCTCAGAGCCCATCCCATAGTGCCATGCTGAGTCCATAAAACTGTAGTCAGCTTCCTTTGGGACCAACATTTTCTGGCTAATTAAAATGAATGTTGTATCGATGAAAGATTATTTTAAAATGGCACTGATAGTGTTTAGACATTGTCATAACATCAGCCGGTGGATCACTAATTTGCAAATTTTACTAAAGATCTTGCCAATTAAAACCCCTTCTAGACACTCTCAAACACACTGTCTGTGACAGCTGATAGACCACATGGTAAAGACATGATCACATTAAAATCACACAAAACTGTTATCCCTGGAAGGGCTGAGGGAGAGAGACAGGGGCACGTCCCCGAATTGGGTGCCACTGAGGCAACGCAGCCAAACCGTCAGAGGAGAAAAGCAAATCTTCAGGCTTTATTTCTTTCTCTCGCTGCTTTCCAAAACAAACAGTGGAGCTTCTGAGAAAGCCAGTGGGAACCTAGAGTCTTGCAACATTGCCCTGTGGATCTCTAAAGGAGACCAGGCAAAAGAAGTGAGTCTGGAAACCCAAGGAAGGTCCTGGGTGTGAAGACAGCTCACTCAGGGAGAGTGGGCTGGACTCTAGAGCCTCAGAGACCAGATCACTCTTCTGAAAAATTGCAGTAGGACAGCAGCAGTGGTCAGAGTGTCCTAGAAATCACTCTAATCAACAGCCACAGTGAATTCCTGCAGAATCAAGTGTACAAGCCGAGTTCAGCACAGACCCACTGCAGGAGACCTCCCAGATTTAGAAGCCAAACTACAACTGTAAGGTGCATCTCTAAATGGCGGATTTCTTACACATAACCCCAATGCACCAACATTTATTGAGGGCCTACCAAAAATATAACTCCACCATTGCAACAATCCTATAGTCTGACACTGTTATTGTCAAAAGGCTCAGAGATGTGCACTTAACTCCTTTTCACACAGCTTCCACACCCTAGAGCTGGGACTCTGAACCTAGTCACATCTTGTTTTAGGATACTGATGGTAACAGTGCATAGTGTGCCTAGCCTAGCCCCTAAGACTTTGGCCTAGCCTCATACTAGTATGTGGAAGATTACAGTCTTCTCTGATATTTATATGGAAACTTTTTCACTCATGGTATTCAGGAACTGCCAAGTCAAAGACCCATAACCAGATCTGAGGCTGCTATGTATATGGCGTAAAGATCTAGTGAGGCTCCAGTCTCAACACATGTGAGCATTTATAAAGAATCATTAGCATTGATTTATTAAATAAGGAGGGTAAGTAAATAAGAGCCATATGCAATTGTATAACATATTATCCTAAAACTGAAAAGTGGCATAAACCAGAATGGATTCAGTGAGTCAAGAATTTGGCAGAGTTCACTGGGGTATTTCAACCTTCATCTGTGTCTGGGTCCTCAACTGGAAGTATGTGATGCCCATAGCTAGGCTTCCTCAAAAGCCCATAACCCTCAGGTTTAAGGATTGATGCTGTCAATGGGGGTATCAGTTCCTGGCCACACCCACACCCTCGCTGAACCTCTCCAGGTACACTCACGGCCCAAGGATGGGTTCTGAGGTTCAGCTTCCTAACAGAAAAATCCAAGGATGCCACATGACTTTTATGGCTCAGCCTTGGGTACCAGATAGCCATGTTTCCACCACCACCTTGTTCATCAGAAGCAGGTCACTAAGATGATCAAACTGTTAGTTTGAGGGTAGAAAAGCAGACGTCACCTCAAGCTGGGAAGGACTGGAAAGCCCTGAGGAAGAAAGGTAAGCCTGGGGTTAGTTGCTAAGGCTACTTTCACAAAATAAACCATGCACCACTGGGAAATATTTGTGTAGCTTGAGGGCAGCATACTCATTATTAAGATTTTTTTTGTAGATTTTTCTTTTAAAAATAGATCCCTTGCTGGTAATGGTTAGGCACACTTTTGATCTCAGGACTTGGGAGACAAGGCAAGCAGATCTCTGTGAGTTCGAGGCCAGCTTTGTATACATAGTGAATTCCAGACTAGCTGGATTGTATTGTGACACATGTTCTCAACAACAACAACAAACTAGTCTTGAAAGTATATGATCTGAAATCTATTGATTAAATAACTATACATTAAGTTTTTTAAAATGAAGTTTTATTTTTATATTATGTTATAATACATTTTAAATTTTAATTAGCGTTTATTAGACTTTTTTGTATGTCCATAAATACCTCAGAAAAAAATAATAGTGAATGCCAAACCATTGCTTTTGGCACTCCTGGGTAGGTAAGACTCTCTCTAAATCATGTTGTTATTATTTAATCTACTTAAACACAAATCAGAAGAAAAAAGTGGCCTGACACTTTCCAATGCACCCAAAAGAGGCAGGATGCACTATTTAGTTTTAAAATAGTTGAGAATTTTTAGCTAAAAATTTGGCTCAGTGAATATAAGTATTCTCTGTGCAAGTAAGAGGACCTGAGTTTGAATCCCACATTAAAAAAAAAAAAAAAAGATGTTCTCACATGTGCCTATAACTCCAGTAGGGGTCAGAGAAAGGTAGGTAGATCTGTGGGATTCACTGGCCATTCAGCCTAATCAAACTGTTAGCTTTGAATAGAAACCATGTCTCAACAAATAAAATGGAGAAGATGGAGTTGTGCATCATCTACCCAAAAGCAGGGGGGTGGGTGGAGATGAGAGAGAGGAAAGAAGGAAGGAAGGAAAGAATGGAGGAAGGAAGGAAGGAAGGAAGGAAGGAAGGAAGGAAGGAAGGAAAGAAATACTCGAGAAATTTCCAGGGTTTTTCTGTTACAAATTTCTAATCTAAATGCACTATGGCCCCCAAGCACACTTTAAATGGTTGCCAACACTTGTTAAATGCTTCCACACCTCTTTTATGTCCTCCAAATGTGATCAGCTTTCAGGGTGCCCTGGAGGTGAGTTTGTGTCCAGATGTTTAGAGGTGCTTCGTGTCAATCAGACCACACCACCCTATTGCATCACTCAAACTTTCATACCTCACTGACTTGTGGGTTACCTGTTCTGTTACTGAGATACTGGTATCAACATCTCTGTCAACAATAGAGAGTTCATCTGCTTGAAATACTTCCAGTGTTTGTTTCATGCATTTTGAAATTGTACCATTGAAGGGAAATGTTTAGGACTATCACATTCTCTTGATCAGCTACCCCAACATCCTTACCAAGCAACCTTCTTTCTACTTACTAATATCCTTTGCTATAACATAACTACCCCCAACTCCTTTTTGATTAGTGTTAGCATGTATATCTGTGGCCATTTACTTTGAAACTACTTGGGTCTTTACTTACAGTAAAGCTCTTATATGTGGGCATAAATGAACCTCTTTGAAAAATATATAATCAGATAATGCTTAACTTTTAACTGAGTTGTAGACCCGATTAAATTCCGTATAATGTCAGATTTAAACCTATAATCTTGTTTTTCCCCCTTCTGGTCTTTGCCACTTCTTCATATTTCTCTGCCTTCTTTTGAATTGATTCTGTTAGTGATGCACTTTATCTCTTTTGTTGGCTTGCTAGTCATTCTGTTTTGGATTTTAGTTTTACATGAGGATTGATAGCATACATCCTTAACTTGTGTCCATCTGCAGACAATACATACAGCGCCATTTCCTATGCAATACACGAAATCACAGAATTATGCATTTTCATTTGTTCAGCCCAGTCTATGTGTTATGCCACTTTTACATTTTAAATATATATATATATATGTTAGTTTAAATGGTTTCTAATATTTTAAGAGATATAAGCAGTGCAAAAATATTTATATTTCTTGTTGAGACCTTGGTTTTTCAACATCTTTGTTATAGCACCCCTTTCTGTTGAGGGGAGCCCTGTGCCCAGTAGGATGCTTAATATCATCGCTAGATGCTAGCCACTAGATGTTATTGTACTGTACATGTGCTCACACAAATGGGACACCCCAAAATATCTGTAGGCATTAGCAAATGCTCAGGGAGTGGCATGATCACTCTCAACTTTCCAGGGATATGGGTGCAGTCACCCTAAGCTTCAACCATTGGTGAACAGCCTTGTTACCAGATGATGTCATTTCCTTCTTTAAAGACTCTCTAGTGTGTCATGTATGGTACGCGTTGCTAATAAATGCTTTCTACCATTGTAGTTCTTTAAGCATTGCTATTTGGCAATTTTGAAAGATATTTTTATTGGACAAAATATCATAGGCTGTGATAGTTTTGCTCTTTCAGCATTTTAAAATTATGACTTAATTGTCTCCTGATTTAGCTTGCTTCCAAAAAGAAATCTACTATCATCTTTGTCTGTATTCCTCACTCTGGCTTCTTTAAAGCTTCCCTCTTTATCACTTTATTGCTATGATGAGTTTCAGTGTCATTTTCTTCATGTTTCTTGTGCATACAGCCCATTCTTACAAGATGTCTTGGGGTCTCTATTGCTGTGAAGCAACACCATGACCACAGAAACTCTTACAAAGGAAAACATTTAACTGGGGCTGGCTCACAGTTCTAGAGGTTTAGTCCACTATCCTCATGGTGAGCAGCATAGTGGCATGCAGGCAGACATGGTGCTGGACAGGGAGCTGAGAGTTCTGCATCTTGATCAACGGGCAGCAGAAGGAGATTGCCTTACCAGCTTGAGTATGCATGCGACCTCAAAGCCCACCTCCACAGTGACACACTTCCTCCAACAAGGCCACACCTTCTAATAGTGCCACTCACTGTGGGCCAAACACTGAAACATGAGTTTATGGGAGCCATACCTACCCAAACCACCACATTTAATCTAATGTGAAATTCTTTTGTTTGTTATTTTAACTGAAACTAAATCTCACTCAGCACCGACCTATTCCAACAGACTGTAGATAGTTAAGTTATAGCCACTGTACCGCCCTTCCCTCACTAGAGCAGAAAAGCTCCCTGGGATTTTCAGATAAAGAACTCCTGCAGTTATGAGCTGTGGGCTGCATGGGTTGCCACAGTGACACTAAAAGTGCTTGTTCCATGCTGATGTCATCTCTGATCTGTGTCTTGGATTTGGGAGTCTTCTGGCATTCAGAACCCTGTGACCAAGCATAGAGCTATTTCACTAGACCCAGGACTACCTACATTCCTCTCTGCTGGAACAAGGAGATGGAGTCTCACCTTTCTGTACTCCGGGCAACTCTGTCATTCCCTGCACAGCCCTCCCCTTTCCTTCCTGACTTTTGGATATCTAGCACAATGTATTCAACAAGTTTGGGAAGAGTATGGAAATCAGAGAATCACAAATATCCCGGCTTTCTAACATGAACAAATAACCAAAGCAATGAAATACACGGAACGTAACTGCTTGCTTGAAAAGGAAGCAAAGGAGGAAGTTTAGAGACCAAAATCTGAGCATCCAAGATTCCTTTACCACCTATGTAAGTCATAATGTGTGGCAGAAATGACACAATGTAAATTAGTGAAATCAGAAGTAGCTTATAAAGGAACAACGATTAGCTGGGTCTGAAAAGAAGAGCCCAGGACAAGAGGTAAAATCACGTGCTAATTATCTAAAGTTGTGGGGAGCCCTGGGGATAGTGAAAGAATGAGTTATACAGATGAAAACTTCTGTGTAAACATGAGGACCAGAGCTTAGAACCCAGCGCCTATGTGAAATACCCAGAGGGCAGGCTATGTCCATAACCCTAGAGGCCAAGGAGCAGAATCAAGAGACCCCCTGGGCTTGTTGCCTAGCTAGTGCAGCCAAAACCAGATTCAGTGAGAGGCCTTGGCCCAGAAAGTAACGGCGAAGAATGATACAAGAGGACACTTGACATCAGTCTCTGGCCACCACACATGAATGAGTGTGTGCATACATCCAAACAAATGTATGTACATTACACACACACACACACACACACACACACACACACACACACACACACACGAAGGAATCTCTCACAAATCTTTATGATGCCAGCGAGATCCAAGATCTCATTGGAAGTCTAGCTAGAAGATCTGCTCTAAGCTCAGTCAGCCTTTGACAACATTGAGTTCCTGAAGGGCTGTTCCACTGCAGGCCACAACTCCATCCCAGCTTTTGGCCACAGATTACCATTTTTCTTTGCCACTGGACTTCTCTGAAAGGTGTATAGAAGCATGGTAGTTTGTTTCTTCAGGAACAGCATAACAACAACAACAACAACAAAAAAAAAAAAATAGGCCAGCAAAATGGGTAGTTATGCTCTTGGGTACCATTGTGGGTGTGGCAACACCATCACTGCAACCTATTCCTCTATGGTAAGTCACAGCTCTCACAACCCTGAAGTCAGGTTAAGGTTTTGCACAGAGGATGAATGTGAAAAGAGCAATTAGAGAACACCATTTGGACTCCATCTACTACAAGGAGAAAACATATGTATTACTAGTGTCTGCCTCTTGGTTCATAGTAGGAGGTCACAACTGCTGGTGCTGTGGGCCAGTATATACAATTTCTAATTCTCATGACACTGGACAGCTATCTCCAAGTTTTCTACCACCTGATCAATTTAGACTCATCTTCAAGGAGAATCAAACAATATATTGGCTTAAAGGAGAGGGCCATTTACACTACGAAGGATAAACATGTATATAAGAATATTTGCATTTGTGAAAAAAGATAGATGTTACATTACAAATGTATCAGTTAGGCCTAAGATTGCTAAGTAAAGACATAGAGTCTGAAGCGTACTTTAAAGCTGCCAGCACAACGCTGGGCAGAATCTAAACTAATACAAATCTTCTCCTAAATTATGGTAAACAAACTACTCTAAACAGATGTATAATACATACATCCCAAGCATTTGCCACTAAGATGCTCCTCCAGCCATTCTCCCCTTTGTCCTCCTACACAGTCAACCATCTCTCTCCTCCCAACCAACAATTCTCCTCACTGTCCTCTAGGAGGCCCCACCTTCCACTCCCTGTCCTTCTGCCCAGCAGATTGGCTAAACAGCGCTTTATTGACAGTTCTTACATCCACTCAGCATTCCTCCACAGACAGATATTTATCAAACCCATTCTTTCTTTTAAATGGAAATTCTATTTACATAAAGATTACATTTCTTTTTCTTTTTTTCCAAGGGTAAGTGATGAGTATTAAGGAATGAACTGTTGGCTGTGTATGCCAGGCCAACACTGTATCACTGAATTATTTTGCAGAGCTTCACTAAGATGCCCAGCTGCTGTTGAGCTCACCTTACAGCACAGGCTGGCCTTGAATTTATGACCTTCCTGTTTTAGTCTGTATCTGACACAGCTCAAGATGACATTCTTTAAAAATAACAATAACAAATGTGTATGAGTGCTTTGCCTGCTTTTTTGCCTCTGCACTGTATGCATGCCACTGCACCATGTGCATACCTGGTGCATGGGAGACCAGAAGAGGGCATCAGATGCCCTGGGACTGGCGTTAGAATTGGTTGTGAGCTGCCATGTGAGTCCTGGGAGTCACACACAGGTATCCTGGAAGAGCAGCCAGAGCTTCTTAACTTCTGACCATCTTTCCAGCCTCGTAGAGTCACATTTTACATAGCTCACAAACACTACTGCTAACAAAGACCAGAAACAAGAGAGTATTTTTTTCTAGCAGTGAGTAATCATATTTAGAAACAGAAACCAAAAAAGATCTGATTTAGTAGCTTTTCTCAGAACTTGATTTTTTTTTTTTCATTTCTTTAATTTTTCTTCGGTCGTTGTTATGTGGTTTAATTCCAAAGCTTAGGCCTATTCCATAAGTTGATTAGAAACTGAAGTCTTCCTCCCTGGACTTGTGAAAAATGGGTCTGAGAAGTAGAAGGTTGGTGGGCAAAGGCATTTCACATGTGTTCCAGATGTACCTGCCCCAAAAACCTCAGTGTGATAGAAATACTCTTTCAAAATTCTAGGCCTCTGAGTCCTCATCGAAAACTTAATGGCACTGGGCTAAATACTTCCAGCTCCATCACTCCACGAATACATACTTTTCTTACCATTCAATCATCTTGAATTATGCCCAATTGTTTTAGCCTAAATTTGAAAGGCCTTCGGGGGCTTGTAATTTGCAATCAGTCACTTCGAGATGAGTGTCAAGAGAACGGTCTCAAGAATGAGATCTAAACCGACTGCCAAGTGGGTGTGCAGAGCCTGCAGCAGGGCTAAACCGACTGCAGAATAGGGGGTGGGATCCAGCTGCAGCAGCGACTGCTCTCTTAGCATGCCACCATACATGGGCACTTAACTTCTTCATTCTCGCAGACTTTCTAACCAAGGGTCCTGGCTCCTCCCCAGATGGCGCACTTAAGAGACTTTCCGTCTCTTATCTGTGTCATTCCCAATGTTCAACGAGGAGCTGGACCAGCCCACACCTATCTTTAAACTGTGCAGGCTGGGCCATGTTCCCCGTGCCTCTTAATTCCTTCATCACCCAGAAAGTGTTTCTGACCCACACACATGCCTTGTCAAGCATGACTTAGTATACTTCATTCAGTGGCTACTAATTGTGCTTGGTCTCTGAAGGAGAGACATTTATCGACAAGGGTGTGAACACAGACACCATGCCAGCTGAGTTCTTTTGATGTGAAAAAAAAAAGGTGGCACAGAAGCATATGATGAAGATACTGAGTCTACTTAGCAGAAGCACTTCTGAGGAAGTGTTAGCTGAACAGCAACCTAAAGGATGTCTAGTAGCAATAGAAGGAGGTGGGAAAAACCAACGTGGCAACCAAGAGAAGGATAATATCTAGGGAAATGTCAATGTTGGGTTATGAAGGTCTTGAGAGTCCTTTTTATCATTATTATTTCTTCACATAATACATCTCAACCACAGCTGACACCCCATCCACTCTACACAGACATGTCCCCCTACACTGCCTGCTCAACTTCCTTTCTCCCCCAGATCCACTGCTCCTCCTTTGTCTGCCTTCAGAAAAGATGAGGCCTCCCAGTGATATCAATGGAACATGGCATAACAAGAGGCAATAAGACTACACACAAACCCTTACAGAAAGACTGGACAAGGCAAGAAGGTAAAGTCTCACGAACAGACAAAAGTCAGAGACACACTCAGACCCACCCTTAGGAGTCCAACAAAAGCCCCAAGCTAAACAACCACAGCATGTATGCAGAAGGGATAGCATAGATCCATGCGGGCTCCATGATTGCTGCTTCAGTCTCTGTGAGCCCCTCTGAGCCCTGTTTAGTTGAACCGGTGAGCCATGTTCTCCTGGTGCCCTTGACTCTTCTGGCTTCTAAAACCCTTCCTCCCCATCCTCCCACAAGCTCCACCTAATGTTTGGGTGTGGGGTCTCTGCATCTCTTAAGAGTCTCAACACAAAGAATAAATATCCAATTTGGATTTTGAGAAGGTCATTTTGACTAGAGTTTGAAGGCAACAGGATCCCAGTTAGGAAAACAATGAATTAGACACGAGATCATAGTGTGTACAAGGGTGAAGCAAATAAAGGTGCAAGAAGATGGACAGATTCCAGGAATGTTTAAAACTCCAGGTTGGCGAGATTCCATAATAGGTGCTTCGGGATATTGCTCAGTGGGTAAAAGCCAGGTGTGACAGTACATGTCTCCAACCCTAGTAGTGGGATTTAGAAACATGGGAAGACCAGTGAGTCACTGGTTAGATAGTCTAGCCAAATTAGTAAGCTCCAGACTTCGTCAAAGACCCTGCTTCATAAAATAAGGCAGATGAGAGTAGAATAAGACACGTAACATAGATCTGAGGCTCCCAAATTCACACACATGGACTCACCCCCACGCAAGTCATACACACGAAAATTGTTTTGGAAGATGAAGCAATAGGCTCAGAATGCATCATGAAGTATCATTTTAAGTGTGTCATTTAGACAAGGGAATGCCTAGCAGGGATTTTCACTAAACTAGGGAATCCTGAAAGTAGTGAAGCCTTTGTAAACCTCCTATAATTCAAAAATTGGATTATGGGCCCAGAGAAATGGTTCAGTTGGTAAAGGTGCTGCTACCAAGCCTGACAGCCTAAGCTTGGTCCCTATTATTTCAACATGGTACAAGGAGAGACCCCCCCCCCCCAATCCAGCAAGTTGGCCTCTGACTTTCACATGCATACCATGGCATGCGGTCACCCACCCATGAATATGCATACATGCACACACACATACACACTCACACACACTACATTATAATGTAATAACAAAAGAATTGGATTATGAGAATAGGCTAACTTGCACTGAGGGCTGAGATACCTCTGCAAACTGCCATTGGAGGTGACATGAAAAACATGTATGCAAACATTTGAGCATCTACGGTGGAAGATGGTAGCTGAAGACCCAGATAAGATAGATACCGTCTATGGGAAGATGAACAATGACAGGAGAAGAAGAACTGAGTGCCACGGGACCATAGTGTCCAATGGGCAAGTGAGGAAGCATGGTCCTTTACGCCTTACACAGAGCCGTCATAGCTGTCTTACTGGGCTAGGAAAGTGATTTCAAGTGGACAAGGTTTACAGTGGTGGACAAGTGCTGGTAGAGAAAAATCAATGGGAGAGTGCTATTTACTCCTCACACTGCTGTGACTGAATACACAGTATAAGCAGCTTGGAGGAGGAATCACTTGTTTTGGCTCATGGTTTCTGAGCTTACCCTTCATAATTAGCGGATCCACTGATTGAGCCTGTGGTGAGACAGAATAACACAGGAGAAATGGCTTGGGTACAATGAGGCTGTTCACCTTCCAGCAGACAGGAAACAGAGATGCCAGAAGGAGCCTGGAATCACGTAGAAATAGATAAGTGACACCTCCCAGTGACCCACCCTTTCCGGTAAGGTTCTACTTCCTAGGATAGCCAGCATCTCTCAAATTAGAGCCACCAGCTGAGTGACTACCACCTGTTCAGTCATGAATCTGTGGCACCATTCCCCAGTTAAACCGCAGCAGAAAGCAAATCATGAGGATAGAGAATAAAGATTATTCTGGTGAAAATGATGATGTAGCAGGAAGAGAACGGGGGCCAAGATGTGAGAGACATAGGGGACTTTAGGGAGAAGAAATAATCTATCCCCCAGGACCTTAAGAGAGAAGAATGGGTGAAGATGCTTATAGGTCTAAAAGTTTGTTAGAAATAATGGATAGAGGTCTTTAAAGTGGTGTCTGTTGAATTAAAAATTATTCTTCCTACAATAATTAATACAGTAAATTATTAAGGCAGTTTTCTTTAATCAGCTAGTTCCCCAATGACAGACACAGAGACTACGGTTTATTTTTAAGCTGTAGGCACTATGCTGGGCAGAATCTGAGCTACTCTAATCCTGGTACCTTTAACATACACACACGAACGAGTAACTTGCCAATCTGATGACTTCCGGGGTGGCTTCTACTCCTTTAGTCTCTTCCTCCAGCCAAGGGTTCCACTATCCTCGGATTTCCCAACCCTCTCCCAGAAAGTCCCGCCTTCCACTTCCTGCCCTTCTGCCCAGCTGATTGGCCAAACAGTTCTTTATTGACAATTACTACACCTACCCAGGGCATTCCTCCACAGCTTCTATTTTCTTTTAAAATAGAAATGCATTAAATTAAAAAACCCAGAGAATGAAAACAGTAACAGAGGTAAATTCTTGTGTGAGAGAATCCCTCTCAGTAAATGAACTATAATATTGTATTCTCTTGATCTTAACAAGAAAAAAAGTTTTTAAAGTCACAATGTTTACTAAAGACCAAAACGTTTTCAATAGCTTTCTTTTCATAATTCGGTCTGGCTTGGGTCTGGGTACTGGTTATTTTTATTTACTAAAATGATTTATTACATCTGTGTGAACTCAAACTAAAATCACATGTTCTCCTATCAGCTGTATCAAATGTTATCAATAATCCTTTCTTGGGGATCCTATTCAGCTTTCTGGGTCTTTAACAGTGGTACACAATAACTTAAGATCTTACATGAACATCTCACCATCACTTTAGTTTCTGCAATAATTTTGATTCTAATTAGTCTAAGAAAATATTCTCCAGTTTTGCTGTTTTGAGGGCCAGAGAGATGGCACTTAAGAGCCCATACTGCTCTTGCAGAGGCCTAAGAGAAGCTCCCAGCACCCATATCGATTGGCTTATAAGTGTCTGTAACTTCAGATCCTGAAGATCCTAAGACACTGGCCTCTACACTCTCTATCTCTCACACATACACACACACACACACACACACACACACACACACACACACATACACACACCTTAAAAATTTAAACCTGAGGCTTTTAGCCATATATTACAGGATAACCATAGTACAAATCATGGACCCAAAGAAGCCAAGTAACAAGGAGGGCCCAGGGGAGGCCCTTGAATCTCACTCAGATGGGGAAATAGAATAAGCCGTGGAAGAGGAAGTAGATAGAGAATTGGATAGGGGAGGGCATGGGGAAGAAAACGAGGGGAGGGAATCACACGTGGGGAGAGTGGGGAGGGGAGGTTTGAGGGCCTGGAGAGAAGAAGGAAACAGAAGGTGGGGGCATCAGTGAGACAAATTGGATACCTGCAGCAGGGTAGGCTATAGGGAGGATATGGGGGTGTCTCTAGCTGAGCCTCCTAGCAGGGCGTTCTAGCCAGGCAGGACCTGCAGAGGAGGGAGGGGAACACCAATCTACCTACAAAACCTTTGAACCAAAATTCATCCTGCCTACAAGATGTGCAGAGATAAAGATAGAAATGACCAGCTAATGCCTGGCCCAACTGGAGACCCACCCCATGGAAGAGAGCCAACCCCGTGACACCATTAAGGATACTCTGCTATGTTTACAGACAGGAGTCTAACTTAACCATTCTCTGAGAGGCCCCACCCAGAAGCTGATTGAGTCAGATCAGCATTAGGCAGAGATCAAGAAGTGCTATGAAAGAGTATGTAGGGGGAATTGAATGAGGACCCAGAGGAGACAAGAATGCTGCAAGAACACAAACAGAGTCAACTAACCTAGACCCATGGGATCTTGCAGAAATAGACCAACCAAAGAGCATGCATGGCCTGGAGCTAGGCCCCTATACATACATATCCAATGAGCAGTTTGATCTTCATACGGATCCCTAGTAAGCTGAGGGGGTGCTGTCTATGACATGAACTCTGTTGCCTACTTTCAATCACTTTGCCCTAATGGGGCTGCCTTGCCTGGCTTCAGTGGACACAGAGGAGCTCTGGGGGGCTCCCCTTTTCTGAGGACAAGGGGAGGAGGAAGGGGAGATGAGAGTGGGAGGGAAAGACTGGTAGGAGAGGAGCAGGGCTACGATTGGGATGTAAAATGAATATATAAATTTAAAATAATTTAAATCATTATTTCTAAAGTTTTGAAACTCTAAGAGTGGCAAAAATATTACAGGAAATAGAGTGGGTAAACTTCTAGTTTATATACTCAATTCCAAACTTACCTCCAGCCACCCACTATTCCCTGAGTCTGCATCTCCTATGTATTTCCATACTGAGTTTCCTCGGGTTCCTATCTCTGGCATATTGAACACCCTTTAACGTAGGGCTCCTTTTGGCTCTGGTCTCTGAAAATCACATCTATTTTTAAGTTATTCTTTGATTCTGAAGACTTACTAAGGCATTAATGAAGAACAACTTGAAGGCTGTCAAAGGAGCCCGCACTGCAGACTCACCAGGGCTCGGCTTGATTGCAGGGGCCTGCCTATGAAAATAACAGTGAGGAACCAGAACTCTGTAATTAAACCTCTAGGTGCCGGAGCTTACACAGGCTTCCAAAAGAGATAAGATGGAGCCAATATAGGTGATTATTTACGACTATTACAAGCCAAGCCAAAATGGGCAATAATAACTCAGAACTCAGGATATTTAATTTAAAAGCCAATCCTGGGAGAATATTTCTAATGTGAGTGTTGGCCTTCTAGTTCCTGAACAATAACAGCACTTTGTCCACAACTCCAGGAAACCTTCTTCCTCTTCTCGTTCTCCTCCTCTTCCTCTTCTTTCTCTTCCTCTTCTTCTTCCTCATCCACCTCTCCTTTTCTCCCTTCCTTCTCCTTTTCCTCTTTTTTCCTCCTCCCCACTTAGGACTGATTCAGCTACTGTTCTTCACATAAATCTCTGACTCAAACTGTTCTATCCCAGTGTTGGACTGACCTTTTTCAAAAGAACTGACAATTTTCTCGCCACTAAACCTACTAATTAAAGTAGCTGCCGACTGTGAGCACTGTCTTTGCTGTCTTGTAGTCCTCCGTCAGTAATAGTTAGCATCATCTGAAGTATGGTATGGACTATACAGAACAACACACTAGACGGAAGGATGCCCCTGGAAGTACGATGTGGGAGAGGGAATTCTCAGGAACACGTGAAAACCAAAGGGATGTTGTGTCGGGGGTAGTTAGAACCAAGAAGATGAAAGGTCGGATTCTTATCAAGAAGAGACTGGAGCATTCATTTGGCAGAATAAAGTTGGCAAGGACATAATGACAAAAAGACAATGATGCCTCCATCTGGAAGCCAACAGTGGGCGTAGAAGGGCTCCATGGGAAAAAAAAATTAACATTGTTCCATTCAAATAATGAATGAAAACTATTGTATCAACTACTTCCTGTTGCTGTGGCCAAATAGGGACAGAAGCAGTTTGAGGAAGGAGGGTTTATTTTGGCTTACAGTATCAAGGAAATCAGTTCATCACACCAGGAAAGCCGTGGAACTTCCAGTGCCTCTGACCCTGGCATAGGGGTTTGAGCATGGCTTGTGCTGGCATGAACTAGAAACAAACAGCAAGGCCCACTAGCAGGGCACAGGATACATATGTGAGTATCATATGTCCTACAACTTCCCCCAACAGTGCCACATCCTGGCAACTGTTTAAACACATAAGCCTGTGTCTTCACATTTACATCAGAGAACTGGCATGGACAACTTGGTGGTAGATGGACTTTTTTTTTAAAAAAATCCCTTGGCTTCTTATTCCGCTGTGGCAAAGCCAGGCACTTCACGTGATAATAAGCTGGGAAACAAAGAACAAAACAGGAAATGGACAAGGCACATACTCCTGGGACCTGCCCCAAGAAACCTGCTTCCTCCACTTAGGTCACGCTTTCTAAAGTTTCCATAATGTCTGAAAATAGTTCCACCTGCTATTTTGTGAAAGCAAAGATCCAAAACAAAAGCCTGTGGGGGTCATTTCATATTCGAGTCATAACAACCATGAATAGGACGCGTGTGCTGGGATGCATACTCACAGCTGCCATTCTCACCAGACGAGAAAGAATGCGCAGAAGGGACGATGCATTATTGAAAACAATGCTTTTACTTATTTCCACAAAAAGCTCAGTTTGACATTAAGATATAAATGTACAAATGGCATGATGGGAGGCAGTAAACTGAATTTCTCTTTTGCCCGGGAAATTCCATGTGTCAGTTTAACACTCATGTAAGAAAATTTTTTTCTAGTGCACCAAGATGGGCCATAGGCCATGCAACTCTGAATCTATGTTTTCACTATTGCCTCATAGAGCACTTCCCTCCCACAGTTGTACATGATGTCTGCAGATTTGGTTAAAAGAGGCATGTGTGTGTGTGTGTGTGTGTGTGTGTGTGTGTGTGTGTGTGTGTGTGTGTGTACTCTGTGTTGTGTGTGTGGTATGTATGATGTGTGTGGTATGTATGTATGTGTGTGTGGTGTGTGTATGTGTGTGTATGTGTGTGGTGTGGCATGTGTGTGTGTGTGTGTGGTGTGTGTGGTATGTGTGTGTATGCTGTGTTGTGTGTGGTATATACGTGTGTTGTGTGTATGTGCTGGTTTGTGTGTATGTGTCTGTGTATATACTATGTGGTGTGTACTTCTGTTCATATATGCGCGGAGTCTAGAAAGGGATGTTGGGCATTCTGCTCTATTACTCTCCGCCTCATCTCCATGAGACAAACTCTGTCCTGAACTTAGGTTAGCGGCCAAGTGTCCGTGATCATTCTGTCTCTCCCTCTCCACAGCTCTGGGGCTGGAAGCATGTGCTTTGACTGTGTGTGTATTGGGCTCCGAATTTGGGTCCTCATGCTTGCCCAGTAAGCACTCTTACTCTGTGAGCATCTCCCCATCTCAGAGCAGCTGTGTTTGAGATAGTACAATCTCTAAAACTCAGATCACAAGGCAGCCATGACACCCAACATGGTGGCATTTTCTCTCTTTCCTTCTTGATCTCATATTATGTATAGAGAAACAAATTGCATAGTTAATGGCCTTTCATAAGGAAATTTGTCATGTTCCGTTGCACAGTGGGATGAGTATAGATAA
Organism: Acomys russatus; assembly: GCF_903995435.1. Taxonomy (NCBI): domain Eukaryota; kingdom Metazoa; phylum Chordata; class Mammalia; order Rodentia; family Muridae; genus Acomys; species Acomys russatus. The sequence goes on along the minus strand of NC_067156.1, from coordinate 54,970,888 downwards.
TGATAATGTATTCTGAATTTCAGAAAAACATAATACATGAAGGAATTCTTAATGTTTTGTCCATGAAGAAATAAAAAACATTTGAAGGTAAATATAAACTTACCTTGATTTGAACATGATAATGTGTGTGTGTGTTTCTAAAAAATCACATGATGCCTCGTAACTATGCTTAATTTTATTTCAAATTAAAATCACGTTTGTGACAATGAATTATCACTTGTCATTTCTCTGGTTCGACACTGAAAGGCTAACTGGAAGCAAGGGCTGAAGAAGGGGAAGTCCATTTTTATCTGCTTTTCTGCTTGAGCCGACACAACACATCTCATCCTTTCCTGTCCTGTCACTTGGGTTTATATTAGTGTTTCCTCTGGATCTCGGGTTTCCAGACTGCAGCTTTCCTGGCTCTCCAGCTTGCTGGTGGCCAGTCATGGACCTTCTCAGCCTCTGGAATCACGCGAGCCATGAGAGTCACACTTTAGGGCACATACATAGACATGTGTGTTTTTCTAGAAAATCTCAATGAATACAATATGAGGCTTTCCTCTAAAAAAGAAAAGCTGGGGCTGGAGAGATGGCTCAGAGGTTAAGGGCCCTGACTGTTCGTTCAGAGGTCCTGAGTTCAATTTCCAGGACATGGTGGCTTACAATCATCTATAATGTGATCTGATGCTTTCTGGCCTGCAGGTGTACATGCAGGCAGAACACTGTATACATAATAATAAATAAATCTTTAAAAAATTTTTAAAAATAAAAGAAAAACTGTTCAGGCTTCCAAGGAGCCTAACCCTTCAGGATACTGTGCAAGGCTGGCTCAGCCTCACACACCAGAGGGAGTTTTTTAATAGTTTAGTTATTTGGGTAATAAAATGGAATCATTAAATATCTTGAACTAGGGGGAAAACACACAAAGAACAGGACCGTTTCTAACATTTGTTGCTGTCATGGTCAATGTGGGCTGTAAAGCTGATAATAAATAAATACTTAAGCAAAATAGATGTAATCAATAGCTAGATAAGTGGCATATAAATCAGTTTATGCAAAGAATATGTGTTGACAGCCCGGTGTTTGCTTAGCATCACCAGGTATAGTTCTGGCTTTGTGGAGTTTGTACTTTCATGGAGAAAGTATATTAAACATTAAAAATCATGGTCCTTCATGCCAGATGTCATGGTGCACACCTCCAATGCCAGCATTTAGGAGGCAGATACAGGTGAATCTCTGTGAGCTTGAGGCAAGTGCGGTCTGCATAGCATGTCCAAAGCTATCCAGGACTGATGCCTTAAAAACAAAACCAAAAACAAAAACAAAACAAAACCAAAAAATGAAAATAAAAAACCCAAAACAAAAACAAACGAACAAAAATCCATGGTTCTGCAAAGAAAAGGCATAAACTGCAGAAGATATAGCAGAGGAGAAACGAAGTCAAGGACTTCAGATGCTCACATTTGTAACTCAGTTTGGTGCAGGAAAGAGTGCAGATTATGTATTGAGATGCGTTGAAAAGGGGGCCGTGTTGGTGAATCAAAAGACAAGAAAGAGGAAAAGCAAGGAAAAGCTGATGTCACAATGAAGTAAAAGGATCTCAGACCCTGATCCTGCATCCATGGGGAGACCAAGCCGAGCACCTGAGTGGGAGTCCTGAGATAAGTCCATCTCTGTGAGAAAAAGGAGCACAGACATAACCCTGACCATATTCATGAGGGGCGGGTCCATAGTGGGTCAAACATACTGACAAGAAGAAGCCAAAAAGGAGTGGGACAAATGTTATCAGTAGAGACGACAGATTTTTTTCTTTAAGGCTAAAACATTGTGGTCGCCAGAGAACAGGACCGTAAGACCCCAGTGAGCCAGCTTTAAAAGTCTACAGGGAAATCTACTTGAGCCTTCGTGCAAGTGCGGGGAAGTACATATCTCACTCAGGCCTGCCCCCATGTAGCAACCAACAAACAAACCGACAAACACAGTGGTCTGAAGGCATAAAGACAGGAGAAGGGGACGTGGGTCAAATATGGGGCACCAGAGTTCGTGTGAAAGTCAGTCTCCACCCTCCACTCAACTGTGGAGAATGTCCTGTCCATTGGCTAGATCTGGGGAGGGGTTTGAAGTTTACTGCATGTACTGTCCTTGGACATCCACTGGATGGGGAGGCCTGGCGGCACTCAGAGGAAGGATAGCAGGGTACCAAGAAGAGACTCGATACCCTATGAGCTTATACAGGGGGAGGAGGTCCCCCTCAGTCACACTCATAGGGGAGGGGAGTAAGGGGAAAATGGAAGGGAGGGAGGAATGGGAGGATGCAAGGGATGGGATAACAATTGAGGTGTAATATGAAAAAATTAATAAAATATATTTTTTAAAAAGACAGGAGAAGGAAGGAGACAGACGCTTTCTCACACCTGACCCTTCCCTGCCAGATTTAAGGTCTTCATTTTGGTTTTACTATTAACCTAAAAAATGTCTCCAAATTTTTTTTAACAGTACAGAGGAGGGGGAAAAGGAGGAGGGGGAAGGAGAGGGAGAGGCAGACACAGAGACAGAGATAGAGACAGAGTCAGAGAGAGGTGGGATGGGGAGATGCATTAGCAAACAAGAGCTGAATAGAAAAAGAAAGTGGAGCTGACATCCATCACTAATGTTAACTTCAGGATGATATGGAAGAATTGGGGGGGGCGCTTTAAAGAATCTATAGATTTCATTAGGGAACATAATATAATTTGGCCTAATTAGACCCCAATAATTAATGCAAGAATCTAACAGAGAAGGACAAAACTCTGGTGTTCAAAACCACATGAAAGTAATACATCTCCTGCTAGTAATGATTATGTGTCTGTTATTACTAAGGATGCAATTTAAAAATTGTGTTTTTCCCTTTTGTATAAGAAAACAATGAAGATTATATTTGACATTTTGATTCCTTTTTATATAAAGCCACACCGCAAATGTGACTAGCTGTGCTTCCCTCTTTTTTTTTTTTTTTTTTAACAAATCGTCTTAAGTGACTATAATAACAACTTCAAGATTCTTTTTTGTGGTTGTTTAATCTCTTTTAAATGATACATACAGGCAATAAAATCATACATACTTATGGCATACCATGTGATGCTTTCACACACACACACACGTATTATATGAGACTTAAATCAGCGTAAACACATCTCCCTCCTCAAACATTTGTCATTTCTTTATGGTGAAAGAATTATGACTATTTCTCTGAGGGTTTTGAAGTGTAGAGTACATCATCATTATCTACAGTCTCCCTACTGTGCTAGGCACAGTCTAAACAGTGTGGACTCATTATGTAAGTGCAGAGAGCACTGGTATTCCTTAGCCTTGTTGCTAAGGATGCAACAGCTACTGTATCTTAAGCACTGTGGTGGGGCAGGTGCATTCTAATGTTTTTAAAACAAGGCTGTGTCTCACGCAAAAGAAGTGCTATTAGAGACACTGGGAATGGACTGGTCTCCTAATGATTTAAAAGAAGACAAGAGAGCAAAGGATACCTAGATGGAGAAATCCCATGTTTGAAAAAATTCTTATGTACATGTTTATGCATCAAGTACTGACAGCTATAATCATGAGTACCCAGTAGCCAACTGAAGGACCGAAGTTGATTATGATTTTCTTGGTGTGGATTATAACAGCAAATATAACCTTCTTATGAAGGGAATATTGTCTAATATATGGACAAAAGAAAAAGGTCATAGTTCACAGTTTTTATTGCAATCTACTTTTGCCTGATAGTATTTACAGTTTGATGGAAGAAGTAAGTAACAGCAGTGAACCATGGGAAATCGCCTCTGTTATTCACTTTAAGATCTAGAAATTAACTTAAGCAATTCTGTCTTCCAACCTTCTTCTTGCTGTTGGCTCACCACACGTTATGGTTAAGTGCTGCACACTGAAATTGTAGTTTGGCATCTGTCTTTCAGCAGACATAATGTAGCTGGATCTTCCACACTAACTGCAATGCTAACGTAAAATTGTAGGCATTTTCAGAGGTAACAAAACTGAGCTGTGTGTGGTGCCAGAGCCTTCCATAGAGCGATTTTCATGATTTGTAGTCCTGTTTTGCTCAGTGGTGCCTCCTGGTGAGATATGAGTAGCTCAACTCCACTTATGGGATCCCTACTCTGAAGAAGGGTTTCTGTCTAAGTAGGGTATGCAGCTGGGGGATGGAGCTCAGATGGCAGGCATCAGATAGGACCCACCAAATGATGGTGCTGTTAATGTCTGCATCACTGCTGATGCTATTCAGCCATAGAAGCCAGGATCCTGCAATTTTTCCCTACACATAGCTTTCAATATACATGAACAGTTATATTTATTCTTATCAAATATTTTCTTAAGAATTGATCGGAGAACTTTTTGCAGCTGTGTTTTCCTCTTGCCAGTCATTTGAGAAAGTTATCAAATGACTGAGAGCATCTACTCTGGACATCTACACAACATGTCTAGGGAAAACCCAGAAATGATCTCCTGGTCACCGTTAGCCCCACATTACAGACATGGAAAATGCGGCTGAATCAACAGTACACTGGGAGTCCTAAGTCATTAAAAACAGCACACAATGCTGTCTGGCCATAAGCCTGGGCTTCTGATCCATGGGCAGAAAGAATAAAATATGTTTATAAATAATAACAGTCTTACAGAGTTACAATAGAAAAGTTTGATTCTATTCATCCAACACAGCAAATCTAATTATATGAGCATTCCCAAGTTCATTAGAATGAAGATATAAATGAATCATCTGAGTCTAGTGGAAAGAGGCCCCTCTCTTTAGGAAAGAGAGAACTTAAGTAGCACAAATAAAAAGCTAATTATTCCAAAAAAGCAAATAAGATATTCTTACCTACAGAGCATCATATAGCACCTAGAATGGAGGCGCCAAACTGCTTCCGTGTAGGGACAGATAGTAAATAATTTGACTTTGAAAGAAAACCTGCTGCTTCTACACAGCTCTGAGACTCTGACTTTGCAACTGGACGTGGCAGAGACAGGGACAGCTTGCAACTGGTGTTGCAGAATTCCCATGAAATGGCATTTAAGACGTAAGCAATGTTCCCTTTCCTACCTTGTTCCCTCTCTTCAATCACTTCCGTTATCTATTCTATTTCTTATTCTGAGTGAGATTTGAGCATCCTCCCTCAGGTCCTCCTCGGTACTTATCTTCTTTGGGTCTGTGAATTGTAGCATGGTTATATGTATTACATGACTAAAATCCACTTATAAGCAAGTACATACCATGCGTGTCTTTCTGGGTCTGGCTTACCTCCCTCAGGATGATCTTTTCTAGTTCCATCCATTTGCCTGCAAATTTCATGATATCCTTGCTTTTAACAGCTGAGTAGCATTCCACAATTTCTTTATCTATTCTTCCACTGAGGGACATCTAGGTTGTTTCCAGATAAAATGAGGGTGAAGATCAGACCTGAGGAGACTTGGGGAAGAAGGACAGATGGCCTGCAGAAAGATGAGAAATCGTGAGTGGAGGCATCTCTGTAACAAGCTGGAGACACAGGACAGGATAGGCTTCTGGAAGGATATAGGGGTGACTCTAGCTGAGATTTCTAGTAGTCATGGATCATGGAGACTGAAAAGGATACCCTCTAACTAGACAGTACTCCTAGTGAAAGGAGGGGAACACTAACCTACTCGCAAAAACATCAACTCAACATTTACCCTGCCTACAAGATGTGCATGGATAAAGATAGAGCAGAGATTGAGGCAAAGTCCAACCAATTCCTGGCCCAACCTGAGACCCACCTCATAGGAGAGAGCCAACCCCTGACACTATCAATGATACTCTGCTGAGCTCAAAGACAAGAGCCAAGCATAGCTGTCCACTGAGAGGATACACCAGCAGTGGATCAAAACAGATGCTGAGACTCACAGCCAAACATTGGGCAAAGTATAGGGAGTCCTGTAGAAAAGTAGGGGGGAAGGATAGAAGAACCTGGAGGTGTTAGGAGCTCCACAAGAAGGCTAACAGAGCCAACTAACCAAGGCCCAGAGGGGCTTACAGAGCCTGAAGCACCAACCAAAAACCATGAATAGGCTAGACCTAGGCCCCCTACACAGATGTAGCCTATGGGCAGATTCATGTGGGTCCTAGGAAGGGGAGCAGGGACTGTCTCTGACATGGACTCTGCTGCCTGCTCTTTGATCACTTCTCACTGCCAGGCTGCCTTGCCAGAACACAGGGAAAGGACACGTGCTCATTCCTGATGTGATTTGATGAGCTGGGGTGGGTGGGTAAGGGGAGCTCTCCTTTTCTGAGGAATAGGGAAGGGGAGATAGGGGAAGAGGGAGGGAGAGTGAGACTGGGAGGGAAGGAAGAAGGGGGCTACTATCAGGATGTAAAGTGAATTAATTAATTAATTAATAAAAAAAAATAAGTAAATAATGGGCTACGTTTGACCCACGGGGCACAGGTTGGTAACGCTTTTAGATAACAATATATAATGATGTAGTAACTTCTTCTTATAGTAAATCTATTTCTTACTTATTTATCATTTGGTTTTTGAGCAGATAATGAGCATCTCTCACTCACAATACAGGACAGGCTAGTCATTGAAAACATGTGCCCCCTCTTATGGACATGCTCCACTTCCACCCACACCTATTTCTCACTTGTTCTCAAATGCATTGTCATTAGTTTCTTCAGCATCCTCCTAAGGATGTCCTAAAGCTGAGTAATTAATGAAGCCTTCAACACTAGAACTCTGCTTTAATTCTCAAGGTATGAGAGAGAGAAAGAGAAGGGGGGCATTAAAAAGGCAAGTCATTACCCGGGGCCATGCACATCATATCTGGGCTCCAACCTAGGAGACCTGCACAAAAGACCACATAGAGAAGCATGTCTTTCCAAAAACCTCACATATATGTTAAGACTTAAAAATCAATCTTACATAGAATCATGCTGGAGTATTTGAAAAGAAAGAGAGGGAGCCAGGGATGGTGGTACATGGCTTTAATCCCCGCACTCGTGGAGGCAGAGGCAGGTGGATCTTGGCAAGTTCAAAGCCAGCCTGGTCTACAAATCGAGTCCAGGACAGCCAAGGCTACACAGAGAAGCCCTGTCTCAAAAAACAAAAAAGAAAAGAAGGGAAGGGGAGAGACAGAGACACACAGAGAGACAAAGAGAGAGACTTGCTGTGAAGTGTGAAGGACAGCCTTATTGCAAAAGCTGCCACCCTCCCTGTAGCCAGGTATGTGCAGTTCACACCCTTTCGGGGCGCGTTCTTTTCCTCTCCAACCAAACAATCCAAAGCTAAATGCAAGTTTGCTATGCCACAGAGTGATGAGAGGACACCATGGGCACTGTGCAATGTCACCTGGAGATTTCACACTATTTCTCTTTCTACTGTTTGATTTCTCTGCCCTTATGCTCTGTCCATTTTCTCTCTCTCTCTCTCTTTTTTATTTAAACACATTTTATTGAACAATAAAATAATTCATATTACATCTCATTTGCTCTCCCATCCCATGCATCCTCCCATTTCTCCCTCCCTCCCGCTTTCATCCCATTCCCCTTCCCTATGACTATGACCGAGGGGGACCTCCTCTCCCTGAATATGATTATGGGTTTCAAGTCTCTTCTTGGTAGTCTGCTATCCTTCCTCCGAGAGCCATTGGGCCTCCCCATCAAGGGGATATGGCCAAATATGGGGCTCTAGAGTTCGTGTGAAAGTCAGTCCCCAGTCTCCATTTAACTGTGGAGAATGTTCTGTCCCTTGACTAGATCTGGGTAGGGGTTTGATGATGATGGCATGTGTTGTCCTTGGTTGGTGCCTTAGATCGAGCAGAACCCCTGGGCCCAGATCCACCCATCATAGTGTTCTTCTTGTAGGTTTCTAGGACCCTCTGGATCCATCTATTTCCCTATCTCCTATATTTTTCTCACCTAGAGTTCCAATAGGATGTCCATTTTCTCAATAGCATTATTTCTTCTCCAGTGAGCTGTCATTCCCAGAACACCAACATAGCCACATATTATCCCAATGGTTATTTTCTTTCACTCCCAAGCTCAGGCATTCTTTAAAGGTTAACTCAGGCTGAGCTTATTCTAAGAAAATTTTATGATGACCTTGGCAAAATTCACCCTCTCAAACTCTGTGTAGTAATTAGCACACCTGTAATCCAAATCCCAAGAAGCAGAAGCAGGAGGCTCCAGAGTTGCAGGTGTCATCTCTCATATGGATGCTGCAGTAAAGAGATCAGGGAGTTGGTAATGAAATCAGTAGTGGTTCTCCACACCCTTAGGTTTCCAGCCCGATGCTGTTACAATTGTTTATCCCATTACTTTGCTGAGGTTTTGGCACCTAAACTTTTCCAGCCTTACTTTCTGATGACTACAAAAAGTTCAGGATCAATGGCTTTCATTGGTTCTTACATGAGTGAATAGAAATGCTGATTAAAGACTGGTAATGGAATGGCACCCTTGCCTGCGGATCTCAGAGCAATTTACCAAGCATCATTATATGATCTTATAATGTTGAGGGCAAGTGATTGTGTCCGTATTAGCTAGAGGCCCTGAGAAACCTAGGGCCCATTTCTCTGACTGTGCTATGCCCCACCAAGCTGATGATAACTCTGGGAACCGTTCAGAAATCAGTAGGGAGGCTCATGGAAGCTTTGCACTGCGGGGGGTTAGAGGTTAAGACAGCCATTCAGCTGTCCCACCAGGAATCACACAGCAGACTGGTTCCTTCCAAAGATTAGCTCCTTCCGGTTGAACTAATGGGTATCCCCTTTAGATCCAACTAGTACACAGCATTTCAGAGCTATTGACCCAAATCCTTCATTCAGAGGCTCTGCTGTTGACCAGGTGGAGACTTCAGGGAAGCCTCACACACTTCCCTCACTGAGGCAGAAAAAGAAGAATCCAAATTTTCCAATCACTGTGGTAGAACCTTCCCTTCAGACTGTCTTTTTCCTCCTTAGTGAAAAATCATTAGATATTTCCTTTCTAAGTGCAAAAGCAATTACTGACATATACTGTTTGAAAATATAGCAAAGAATTATAGAAGCATCTAACCCATGCACAAGTATATTATGACAAATTAGGCAGTTAACATTATTTGCATACTTCCTTCTAGTCTCCCCCCCCCCCCCATACAGTTGCATATAAAAAATCGAATGCAACGCTATGGAGAACATCATTTAATCCTCTTGTATTTAGCAGAACAGTCGTTCTACGAGTGAGTAAAAATATACCAATTAAAGACTGGAGATGGAATGCTGCATTTGCCTATGGTTCTCAAAACAGTCTATCAAGTATCACTGTATGATCTAATAATGTTTTGCAGTTATAAATAATGTAGGAAAAATACCATTGCTTAAATATTGTTATCTGTCTCTGTTTATTTTCTTAGGATTCCTGGTGACTAATGGAATGATGGCCACAAACATCTTAAAGCAGTGGCTCTCAACCTGTGGGTGGTGACGCCTTTGGGGGAATCAAATAACCCTTTTATAGGGCTTTCCTAAGGCCACCAGAAGCCATAGATATTTATATTATGGTTCATAACAGTACTAAATTAAAGCTATGAGGCAGCAACTAAACTCATTATACGGTTGGGGGGTCACCATATCATGAAGCATTGTTTGGTTTTTTGTTTGTTTGCTTTTCGAGACAGGGTATCTCTGTGTAGCCTTGGCTGTCCTGGACTCTCTTTGTAGACCAGGCTGGCCTCGAACTCACAGTGATCCACCTGCCTCTGCCTCCCGAGTGTTAGGAACATGAAGAATTGAATTAAAGGGTTGTACTGTTGGGAAGGTTGAGAACCACTGCTTTGAAGACTTTTAATCCATCTCTTCTAAGATTGCTCTCTGATCAGCAGACTCTTAGAATTTCCCAAACAATCTTTTGTGATTTTAACCCCATCCACATATGCCCCTAAGGTTACCAGGAATAGGATGAGATATTTAGAAAATATCAGAGTTTCCACTGATAGTCTAAGCATGCAAAATGTTCATAGAGCTTCTCGTCTCCTACATACACACCTTAAGAACAAAACAAGACCCGAGCCCTGCTCTGACCCTGTGATTTCCTATGCTGAAGGAAGAACCAAACACAAACTAGATTTTCTAAAAGTTAACGAAAAATCTCTATAAATGAAGTTGAAATATTCCCCTTGCTAAGCAACAGGCCAGATTTCTTATTTTTCAACCTGTGTAAATGGCTCAAAGTTTCTGTTTTTCTCAAACTGCCAAGAGAAAGAATCATTATTCTATGCACATATACTTCTACATTTTGCTGTGAAAGTCAATATTTATTGCACTCTTTTCCTGCATTTCTTAATGGAACATGTGTGTGATTATTGAATAAACATGAATGTATTGAGTTTTGCAATGCTTCTACTCCCGTAATTTGTTAGGATTTTTTTTTTTTTTTTTTTTTTTTTTTTTTTTTTTTTTGCTCCTCTAACTCAAAACAGATTTATTTTTCTAATAAGATTTTGCAAGTTCTTCATCCACAGTATCCACTAGATTTATTTCATTTTCAAAATATAAGCTGCTGCACCTGGGCAGCAATTTTTTGATCACCTCAAATGGTTTATAATGGTTCTAGCGTAGAGCAACGGCGTGCACACCCACCAGGTGTAGCTCAGTTCATGCATTACATTCTGGCTCAATATTTTTTGGTCTGCTTATTCCACCTCACTCTCCCTGACCGCATTCTCGGCCCTTATTTCATTCTCATTTGCACATCCAACAAGACAGCATCTCGGCTGAATAAAAAGGTCTTTGAAATATTTCATTTGGAGATGGAAGAATTAATAAATTTCTGATGAAAAGGCTTATTACTGCTGGTATAATTATTATTGAGCATGGACAAAGCATTTCTATGATAGCCCCAGCTTTAGAGAGCCTTTACATGGCATTATCTGTCTCCTTGAGCATCTTGGCTATGCTCGTCAATCATTTTCTGTACATGAATTCACAAGGGCAATAAGTAGAAAATCAGAGGCCACTAAAAGGAAATCTTAACTTTGAATTTTACAAACCTCATAAAGGTTAGTCTAGCATATTTATAGTCTTTACCCTAGGAAGCTCAAAATATGTCATAAATTATCAGTAAGATTTTCCTCAGTACTTGATGCAGCAGAACCACAATGAAAAGGCAAACTTTGATGCAGAACATAGCTTTCTCCTCATGAGAACTCATCACTGTGACCATCATCTTGTCAATGATCATGAGCTGATTTTGTCTTCAGTACAAAGAACAAGTACTTCCTTTGTGAGCCAGTAGTGGACCATGGATCACTGCAACCCTTTATTGACATGAATTTTGTTGTTTTGAGCAAGCATATAGGTACTACCATTTGGCCTTTAAATTTAAAAGAATGTCCCAAGTAAAGGCAGGCATTGGCATGCACACCACCTAGGGCACTTACAAAATAGTCTTTTCCTTTTTTTTTTTTTTAAGATTTTAAAGATTTGCCTTATTCTTCATGTATGTGTGAGTCCCCACATATATGTCTGTCCACTATGTGATTGTTGGTACACACAGAGACCAGAAGAGGGCACTGGATCCTCTGGAACTAAAGTTATAGGAGGTTGTAAGCCACCATGTGGGTGCTGGGAATCTAACCTGGGTCCTGTGGAAGAGCAACTAGTGTTCTTAACTCCTGATCAACTTTTCAACCCCTTTATTAGTTTTTTTCTTACCAAAATAATAGTATTTTGAAGCTTGAGATATTTGTCTGGGAGTTAAGCAATCCTTTTTATAAAGATGACAATATATGTAGACTATTTAATTCTATTAATAATCTTCTAGCCAAAGGAAGGAAGGAAGGAAGGAAGGAAGGAAGGAAGGAAGGAAGGAAGGAAGAAGAAAACCATTGTTTTTTTTTTTTCTTCCTCTGAGCTAATTACATTTCTAATTTTTAAAGTTGTCCTAAGGTCAGAATAACAGCTCTCCTGATAGACACTCGTAAGAGATCATCTTCCAGATGATCAATTAGCAACTCAGATTTAGTAACCTATCTGAAATAGGTACCCTGAATGTATCATATAACTCCATCTCCTGGTCTTTCCAGTTGCACAAGTGACAGAACAATTTGCTTAATTTAAAACCCTTGGGTTTCTCTTTGTCTATCCTATTCCTCTTCTAGACACAAAATTCAAGTGTAGTTCCATAAGTATTAACTTCAATTATAAACCAAGAATACAGACAGCCTTTTGCCCATACCCAGTGATGCATACAGCTTATACCAATGTTGTTTCACTTTCTGTAACATGGAATTTGTTGAATTTTGTTCTTTAGACTTATCACACTGCTTCTTCTCTCTAAGGTCTTGGGAGATTTTTTTCTTATTTAAATGGTACAGTACTATATCCTCTTGTATGTTTGCATAACTATATATCTCAGGAGTCACATCTCAGAAAAAGCATCAAATCCTATGGTGGTCACTATTGACCACATGATACTGTCTCTTTCACATCACTCTTAGAAATTTTCTTTCAACTTCCTTGCCTACCTTTTGACATCCCCACTTCCTTCCTAGCGTATACGCTCCATGGGAGATGATAATCCATCTCCCAGATTACCACAGTAACCACTAGGCCATGACTTACACAGCACGCCTTTCATAAACACCCATTAGGAAATACGTTTCTCAATCAAGCAGAAAGGTAAGCTCATTGTCATGCCATTCTGGGCTCTTCACAAGCCCCCGAGAACCAAGAATTGACTGTAGCCAGTCTCCCAATATACTCTCCAAGCTGCATCAGATTAGTCTGTATCTCTCAAGCAGACAATGAAATTTTATTACTACTGATTTCCTCAGACATTGTTCCTTAACCTTTCCCAACACCCTTATCTCCATCTCTACTTGGTTATGTTCTACTAGATGGTCAAGGATCATCCCAAACATGCCTTTCTCCTATGGTTCCATAACAGTTGTGTCACATGGCAGTGTCCCTAATGCATTTTATAAGTAGGTGCACCCACCTTTTGCTTCTAAGGATATGTTGTTTCTTGAGAAAAGAAAAAGCTAGGACCAATCCTTTCTTTGCTTGCTTGCTTATTTTTACTTGTATATCAACATTTATTATAACACCACCCACAATAATCCAGAAATGGAGTCAAGCTAGATATTATCAACAAATGAATGGATACAGAAAATGTAGAAAATATGCACAATCAAAGGGAGATTTGTTGTTGTTGATCTCTTGTCTTTTTTTCCAGATTATAATATAATTATATCATTTCTTCTCTCCAACCCCTCCCATATACCCTTTCTTACTCTCTTTAAAACTCATAGGCTTCTTTCTTATTAATTATTGCTATATAAAAGAATGTATGTTTATATACATATATATTCTTAAATACAACCTACTCTGGCAGTATCATGTATTTGTATGTATGCTTTCAAGGCTGGCCATTTGTTATTGGATAACCAACTGGAAGGTCTGTTCTTCCCTGAGAAAGACTATTTCTCTCGCTCAGCCTGTAGTTGGTTGTGTAGGGGTGACGCCTTCTGGGTTTTGCCCATCTGCGTTAGCGCACCTGTTGCTGTTGTTGTGCCTATTGCTGTTGTCGTTCTTGTTCAGCTCATCTTTAAACAGTCATGCTGGTGAGACTCCATAGTGATGACATCAACATTTCTAGAAGATACAATCCCACAGCAAACTTCCTGTTTCTCTGGTTTCTACACTCATGCCACCCCCTCTTCTGGAATGATCCCTGACCCTCAGGAGTGGGAGTCGTACTTAAGATGTATAAGTTGGGACTGGGCTCCACAACTCTGCATTTTGATTACTTGTGGTTTTCTTCGATTGTTTCCATCTGTTGAAAGAGAGTCTTCTTGCATTAGGATTCCATTTATCTGTGAGTATAAGGGCACATGTTTAAATTGTAGTTATGGGTCCACTGTTATAATGAAGTAGTTATGTAGGTTTTTTCCCATTACCTCACTAGCCCTGGGTAGTTGGCCAGATTTCTACTACCTGGCATGACTTCTCTTTTATTGAGGGAGCCTTAAGTCCAATGAGAGAACTGTTGGTTATTACCAGGGTGTGTGTGCCACTACTGCATCCTTAGGGTTACTGAACCATGCTGGTCATTTTTGTGATTCATAGGCATCAGAGCTGGGTAAGATTGCTGGCTGTTTCTCTCTTTAGGAACTGTTTATGGTGTCTTATTGGAACCGTTGAATCTAGCCATCATGGAGAAGGCATTCAAGTCAGTTCCAGCTCAGGGAACTTTGTATTTTGTATTTGAAGTACATGGAGTTTTCAGCAATAGAGATTTACCTTACACCTCTGAGGTCAACCATGGGCGATAGCAATGACCTCTGCTGCTTTAGACATCTCTCAGACAACCCTCACTAAGAACTCAGAAGTCTGCTTCTCAGGCTTGATGTTGGAGTTTTTGTTAGACAGTCTTTGGTTCTTGGGGGCGAGCATTTTCAGGCCCCCAGCTCTTTCTTTTACACAGTCTGATCCACACTGAGGACTTGATCTGAACTGAGTTGAGCTGAACCAGACTATGAAATGATTCAGAAACTAAATGGTGAGTCCCCTGTCAGAGGCTTTATACTCGCAGACGATTGTGAAATACACAGTTCATCAGTTTACTGTGTAGAAGGCGTGGCTTTCAGGGTCCTGAGGACTCTTCCACCAGTTTTCTCTGAGGACTGCAAGAGAGACACGGCCAGGAGTCATTGACCCCATGTGTCCTGTATCTCTGTCTTAATCACCAGCTGCTTATTTAGCCTTTGTCCCCACACTTGGCAGAGACTGCAGGGCCTCTCTCACACATGGTCTTCCTTCCGAGTGTTGATATTGGGCTGTATCCTATATGATAACAAAATACCAGATTTCTTTGGTCATCAGTTTAATGCAGCTGCGGTTGGTTGAGGTTTGTTAGCATGGCTATTTGTCATGTGTTCACAGTGTGGCCTACTGTATTAGGGATTTTTGTCATTGTTGTTATTGTTGGGAGGGGTTTCTATAAAGGGGGCTCATACCTAGAGCCACTGTAACACTGTACACAAAGCACACTGCACCACACCTCTTTAATTGACATGAGAATGGGAGTTGTATAGGGCACAGCATCTGTGGATGCTCAGCAGAGAATGCAGTAGCATAGTAGAGAGCCCAGGAGGAAACAGATTTAAGTGGTTTCTCCTTGAGTTAATCCACTCTGGGTTCATTAGAGTCAGGGAAAATGTCTATAGTGTGGCAGTTTGGGACATTGTCTTCTCAGACAAGGCTGACTGGAGACAATGTGTCTAGAGGGTACAGAGAGTCTGCAGTATGGAAGAAGTACAGTAGTTATAGGGAGACGTTTAGGATGCTATGGAGAACAGGACCAAGACCTAGATGAAGGAAATATAATACACACCTTACCAAATGCAGTGAGTTGGACATAGACCAAAATGCCAACATCCCTTCCTCAGATTTGCCCTATTGGTCTGCAGCTAGATAAAGGATGTGGATGGGGCCACTGTACTACACCACTTCTCGGTGGTCCTTGCTATGGCATGGAGTAAGGAATGCCTGAGACTCATATGAGGAAGGCCTGCCTTTTTGTTCTCTCTTCCTCTTAATCATTTTCTTCTCTTCAGTGCCTCATATTATCTTTCATCTTTCTTATTCTCAAAAAAGACATAAAAGGCACTACCCCCCAAAAAACGTACTAGTAATACACTCACATACAAAGTTTGCAGTTCCATGTGTGCAGCAAACTGGCAAGAGCAGACGTGTGTGTGTGTGTGTGTGTGTGTGTGAGAGAGAGAGAGAGAGAGAGAGAGAGAGAGAGAGAGAGAGAGAGACAGAGAGACAGAGAGAGAGACAGAGAGACAGAGACAGAGATAGAGACAGAGACAGAGACAGAGACAGAGAGACAGAGATTCAGGACTAGGCAAGAATATTTTCAAATCAAGGTGGTTCAATTCAACTGTGCAGGTGTGAGAAGAGACAGAACAGTTTAAATATCTGAGATTTGAAATATACCTCTACAGGGTGATATGGCTACTAAGAAGATTATTGGGTATTTATGATAGAGACTAAAAACAGAAAATGGATCTGCTTGAACTGGGCTTAGGAGGAAGACCACAACCTGGGAAGAAATGGAGGATTAAAGCAATGAGTCCAAATGCGTTCCTGCTAAGGGAGCCAACGAGCCCTCTCTGATCTTACTTAACTTTGGGGTATCAAGATGTGCCCTGTCTTTCCGGGTTCCTTCCTAAGTCCCAGCAAGTCAGGAAACAGCTGATGACTTAAATGCTACCTGCAAAATAAGTGTTGCCAAGGTCACACACATAGTCAGATACTGACTGGCCATTACTGCTTTCCAACACAATACAATACTGTGTGAAACATGTTTCCCTGAGAATGCTATAGCTGACATTTGGGGAATTAGTCTCATTTCAGGCAAAACAAAAAGCCCTCCAGAGAAGACATCATACCAGAGGCTCTGGCCAAAAGCTCATCCTCTCCGGAACCTACCAGGTTATCTGTTAGAGAGAAAACCAAGAGCCCCAATCTTCTTTTAAGATGCATTAGCTTATAGTGGTGGATGAAGAGGGTTTACTGTTGTTGGTTGCATGTGTATGCGCATGCACCCACACATGCCTGAGTGTGTGGGCAAGTTTCTTGTTTATTTAAAGAACTACCTGCTGGGCTGCAAACTACGAAGCGAGATAAAAGTCAACAAGAAATAAGATAATAACCAAACGTGTTTATGTAAGACCTTGGCGTCTACCCTGCTGAGCTTTGAAAGAATTTAAATGCACTTTTTTCCAAAAACAGTTTGTAGGGCTGACCTGCAGTCCCTAAGACATCACATATTATTGAGACAAATTCTAGATGCTTATCTCTTGTAATTATTTTATACCAAGTAATTCAACATCATTTTCCTATTATTTGGAGCAAAACTACTATATGCTCATCCAAAGTTCCCTAAAAATGCTAGAAAGGACAAGAGAAAAAAACCCAATGCCCCCCCCCCCGCCCCAGAACTGCTTCTTCACTTAAGCATCTCCTAGCATTCCCACTGAGGTAAAATGTCTGTCTCATCCTAGGAAGTCAGAACAGTGCCTTCAAAATGAGAGAAGCAAATAAATAGACAAAGACTGTGTTACCCAACGAGAGATGCCAGACAGCAAGCTGGACTCACTGGGGTTCTGAATTAAATATAGTGAAATTGCTATAAAGTTTGCTGCCAGATTCGCTTTCCTTAAAACGTCAAAACTGTATCGGCGGAGGCAGGTGCAGCTAAGTGGGTCACATCGGTTTGGCTCCAGCAATTGCAGTGAGAGGGACAGAGACGGTGACGTGTGGCTGTGTTCTAGACTAGAAGTCATGCCTACAGTTTGCGACCTCCATTGTCAGATCAGCCAAGTAGTCTCCTAGGTCAGAAACTACCATGGTGAGTGATTCAGAGGCTATTTCATAGGAAGCGAGATCAATGGTTTAACTGGGATTAAAAGTCTGGAAGAAAAGGAAAGTATGAAGGGCATCTTTTTTTTTTTTAATTGGTTCACTTTACACCCTGACTGTGGGCCCCTCCCTCATTACTCTCCCTCACTCTCCTAGTCCTCAGAAAGGGGAGCCCTCCTCCCCTGACATCTGACCTCAGCCTATCAAGTTTCATCTGGGCTGCCTATATTCTCTTCCTCTTTGGCCTGGCAAGGCTGCCCAGCCATGGGGAAGTCATCAATGTGTGGGGGCTAGAGTCCATGTCAGCAGTAGTCCCTACTCCCCATATTATGGGACCCACAAAGAGACTGTGCTGTCTGTCTACTACATCTGAACAGAGAGTCCTAGTCCACACCATGCATTGTCCTTGGTTGGTGCATCAGTCTCTGCAGCACTCCCCTCCTCTGCCCTGATTTGTTGGCTTCACTGGTGGTCTTGTGGAGCTCCTGACCCCCTCCAAGTCTCTCTATTCCCCAACTCTTCCATAAGATTCCCTGTGCTCCACCTCAGAGTTTGGCCATGTGTCTCAGCATCTGCTTGGATCTTCTGCTGGGTGGAGCCATTCAGAGGACCTGTATGGTAGGCTCCATCCTGTTCCTTTTCTTCACCTGCTTCTGGGGTCTGTTCTATTTGCCTGAAGGGCATCTTTTCAAGTTACAGCTGTTTCTGCATTGCTTGTGTTTTCTTTTATATTCTATGAGTTCTCAGTCTGAATAGGTTCTTCTATGTAAAACTATTTCCCTTTCTTTTTATTTGTCATTCCCTCCAGATCCAACTCAGCATCAACCTTCAGTGAGACCCCTCTCCCTTCCTCTGTCCCTGTCACAAGCACAGTATTCTGCATTCGTTAGCGCTGCACACCCTTTTTCATAAAACACCTTCATATATAAGTATAATTTTGTCTTCCAATACCCGTTTCTCTTCTAGGAATCCATTAGAGTAAAGTGGATACTGCATGCCCTTCGTTGTTTTTGTTCATTTGTTTCTTTGGTTTGGTTTGGTTTGGTTTTTGGTTTTTGCCCACCTTTGTTGAGTGCATGCTCTACACTAAACATGGCACCCAGAGACTTTGCCTCTTTCCCTCCAGGGCAGAAAATGTAAAGACCACACACAAGATGAGGGTGTCTTATCTCATGTTTTACATTTAATATTGTATTAGAAACCTTAGCCAATGTAGCATAGAAAGAAAAAAGAATAAAAGGAATTAACATTGTAAAAAGTTAAATCTAGTTATTCATTAATCTATGTAGAAAGTTCAATCAAACTGAGAATTAATAAAGAAGTTTAGTAAGATTGGACTGCATATGACCCATACCGCTTGTGCAGTATAAAATAACTACAAGAGATTAGCATCTAGAATTTGTCTCAATAATATTTGGTGTCTTAGGGTCTGCATATAAATCCCACAGATTGTGGAAAAATTCATTTAAATTATTTTCAAAGCTCAGCAAGGTAGGTGCTTAGGTCTTACATGAACATACTTGATTATAATTTTTTAGCATCAAAAACCATGAGTGACATATCAATGGAAGATAAAATGGACTATAGTACTTGACCTATATTAATAAAAACATTTGTAACTTGTTCATCTTTCTTCATCACACTATTTTTTTTATTAATTTATTCTTGTTACATCTCAATGTTTATCCCATCCCTTGTATCCTCCCATTCCTCCCTCCCCCCCCCCATTTTCCCATTATTCCCCTCCCCTATGACTGTTCCTGAGGGGGATTACCTCCCCCTGTATATGCTCATAGGGTATCAAGTCTCTTCTTGGCTACCTGCTGTCCTTCCTCTGAGTGCCACCAGGTGTTGTTGGGTTTTTTTGTTTTGTTTTTGCTTCCCCCCCCCCAAACTGTCACCTCCCATGTGATCTCATTACTCAGTCGTTAAAGAACTATTCAAATTTATGGAAAAGCTTATGCCCATCCAAGGCTTGAACACTAATGAAGATAGAAGTTTATGTATAATGTCTATAGCCTTTAAACTATGCAAATCCCTCTGTAAATAATGCTCACTCTAGGCAACAGATGAGATTCAGCAACAGGAAAGAAGAAGCTGTTGATACACTCTTCACACAGGTAAATGTCCAAAGAGTTACAGCAGGATGGAAGACCACAAAGGCTCAAGGAAGCTTTTAGGATGATAGAGATGTTTGTTATCTCAACTATGGTGAGGAGCTCACATTTGTTTGGAAAAATTCCTGTATCCTCTAAGTGTGTGGAGTTTATTATTTTTACTGGTTATACCTAACCAACAGGTGTCTTGCAACATCGCAGCCTGTGAGCGGTCCTTCCCATTAGTTTTCTGGGACTCCAAAGGAAAGAACAAGACCATGACTTTGATCAAGTCCTTTAAATTCACTGAGCCGGTTTATTTCTCATTTGAAAAACAGAAGGAATAGTAGCATTTGTTCCATGGAAACGGCATGGATAACAATTAGACAGAAAAGCAGCCTAATGAACTGTACTGACTGGGGTGCTAAGAGTGAGGCTGAGGCAGCTAATGCCAAAGCATCAGACAACAATCAGAGTGGCTATGGTAACTGAGAGTCTTTCTTTCCTTCCCTTCTTTTTTTTCTCTTCCTCCCTTTCTCCTTGCCTGCCTCCCTTCCTGCCTTCTTTGTCCAAGAGTGGACATGGAACCCAGGACCTTGTATAAGTGACCAAGTGCTGTACCCTAAAGTTGCATCCCCAGCCCTAATGTTGGACATTTCACCCGGGAGTTAAAGACAGTTGCTTGAAAACTTTGGTTAGAGTATCATTGATAGAGGCTGTAATGCAAACCAAGGAAGCTTTGGTAAACTGAGGCACTTTCTTCCTCTTAATCCTGGACCGTTGATCTTCAATTGCATGGGTATTAACAGCACCCCTCTTCTTCCACCACTCCCTAATTTCTAAATATCTTGCTCTATGCAGACATCTTCACACAACCTCCATACCTCTTCAGTGTGTGTGTGTGTGTGGGGAGGGGGTGCTCAATTACTTTGCCTATAAGGATTTTGAATTGTACTCTTAACAGACGAGCACTAACCTCCCGTCCCAATTCATTAATGCAGGACTCTTTCCCCATAAAACAACATGTTTTGTAAATGGCTGTATGCCACTAAGAGCATCAAAAATACTCAAGGCGGATCTGAAGAAGCTTGTTTCATATTTATTAGAGGTTTCTCTTTGATGAGTTCCAGTTATCAGTGTTTTCCAAAACCCTTGGTTCATGGGAATGAACTCCGCCGCTGTAGAACTTCCTCTTTGAAATCTCTAATTGGCCATACAAGCTGTGAGAAATGTGTAACAGACACAGGCCCCAGCGTTCCCTCCATTTTATAGGCCAACGAGAGGAACTGTTTCCTTGCTCAAGGCCATGTAGAAGGAGAACAGTAGAGGAGCGAAGGGGGCTCGGAGCTCCTGGTTGCAATGCCGTGTATGGTTTCCACAGGCTCGGCGTCTGACATCTGTGGCCAGTTAGTGTTTTGTTCGCTTGATGCTGGGATAAAATGAAGAGCGGGCGCTTGTGGGCCACGCCTTTTGTTTCTTTAGACCAAGGCTCTTAAAACTGCAGATGCCTGAAGTTTACTCACTGGGTGGACATGGGCTTCTCTTTCTATTTTTGAATCAGCAGGTCCCTTCTCTAATGATGTACAGTCCCCAAAGCCTCGTAGGCTGCTTCATTCCACGGGCTGGAAGAGGCTATGGGGAGTGTTCAACCTGAATGGCAGAAGATTCGTGATTTGCATGCACCCTTTGAGTAAAAATCAAACATTTGCCCTGGATTGGCCCGAGTTTAATTAAAATGATGAGAACGTGTGATAGGTATTTGGTCTAAGGCAAAAAGGATGCGCAGTATTGAAATTTGCAACAAACATTTTTTAAAATGAGAAATGCATGGTAGGCAGTGATAAGAAATGCCAAGACTATGTATTACACGGGATCACAGGTTGAAAATAGAAAATATCCTGAAAATTCTGGCGCAGTGCGAAACTGTTGTGGGAAGGTTTGGATTGGATTACATGCTCTATGGATAATATTCCTGTAACTAACACTGTAGACATTTCTAATCTTTTCTATGGTCTTTTTGTGGCTTCTCATGTCTAGCTGATGGGCTGCTCATCAGTACCAGAAGATTTTTCCATTTAGCCGCACAGGAAGTATGGAGAAGGACGGTTGTCATCATCGTCATCATCATCATCATCGTTGTCGTTGTCATTGTTGTTATTATATTTCTTAGGGTTACGCTCTGAAAAATTGATCACCTAAGAACACTGAAGAACAAAGCTGAAATGGCCACTCGTTGAAAGTGAGCAGCTCATCATTTGAAATAAGGGTTTTGCAAATGGACATTTCCTTTGCGAAGTTTCAATGTGGCTGTCTTTAAGACACGCTTCCTATTACATTCGGTTTAAATAAGCATAGATACACCCTTGGATAAGCAGATTTACAGGTACACAGGGCTCATGGTTTTGAAATGAAGACAACTACATTAGGTAAGGCTCCAAGCAATGGCTAATTTGTCATGTTACTGGATTCTATTAGCCTTCATCCTTTACCAAGTAAATATTAAAAGTGCTAAATAATGAACATGAGACTTAGGGGCATAATTATCATGCTTAATTATCAATGTGTATTGCCATAACGGACCTCAAACCACTGCAGAAATAAGGAATATATTTACCCTATTGACTATATTCTAATGTTTGACCTCATTGGGATCAATCCTCTGGTAATGTGTGTTAGTCACTGTTAAGACATCTCCAAACTGCAGTGTTTTAGAAATGGGGGGAGGGGGGCTTACCTCTGTTCCATCTCAGTGAGACAAACCCCAAACACAGAAGTCCAAAACTCTGTGCTTAAGCCTTATTTTGAGCCCAGAGAGGAAACACAAGAGAGTAGGGTGGGAACAGCACCTGAGTTGTGTTTCCCTTCTTCCCCCAGGGAGAAACTGACATCTACCATGTAGCAGAGTAAGGGAGGCCGGGAGAAATCCAGGCTTTCTCCTCCTACCTTTAACAGTAATGTTTGTCTTCCAAACAGTTCCAGTCCAAGTCCCAGTGTTCAGTTTTAAACAGGACCAGATATTGTTTCTGTGTCCTCAGGGAGCACAGTTGTGGCATAAGAAAAAGCTTTTCTTTAATCCCGTCCTTTTTCTTCTATTTAATACAGTCTTGAAATTCGTCAGCTGTCAAGTTTCCAGCTGCAGTTCGCTTGTGTAGCTGCATCACGTAATAATATTGAGACGGAAACAATGGCCAGAGAGTTCCTCGTACCTTAACTATGAAATTGGTGTGTCGATGGTCGACTGGCCCAAACATCAGTTCAAAGGTACACAAAGAAATGGCTGGCTGCTTCAAGTTCAACGGAGGCATGGACATCTGTTCCAAACGTCCTTGAGAGCCTAGTAAGGCTCATTTAAACAACTTGATATGCCAGACAAATACATGCTCAGGAAAGAATGCATAGCTGAAGACCTCACAGAATCAAAATTCACGTTTCTTGAGGCTTAAGTTTTTGCAAGAATAAATATAAAGGGAAGAATATACAAAAACCTGCTACCCTCGTAGCTGGGTTCCTTTTTGTTCTGAGACTCTTTTTTTTTTTAAATATTTTGATCAATGTTTTGAGAATTTTAGACATTGCATTTTGGTCATATTTATTCCCTCCAAACTCTTCTGAGACCA
Source organism: Acomys russatus (assembly GCF_903995435.1). NCBI lineage: Eukaryota > Metazoa > Chordata > Mammalia > Rodentia > Muridae > Acomys > Acomys russatus. Next base: position 54,947,781 of record NC_067156.1, on the reverse strand, counting down.
ACCCCCTTCCATGTGTGTGTGTGTGTGTGTGTGTGTGTGTGTGTGTGTGTGTGTGTGTGTATTTACCCATTAAGTACAACTTGTCCTGTCCATATATTCTTGGACATGCAGACACTCTTAAAGAGGACTAACTCTCCCTCCCCCAGTGGCCAATAACTACCCATAGCTCTTCGGCCATAAGTGGAGATCCATAATCTCCCCTCAATTCCACATTGGTATTTTTCTGGCTTGAGCTTGTGTGGCTCTTGTGCTTGCTGTTACAACTGCTATGAGTTCATGTATGCAACTGCCTTCCTTACTCTATCCAGAAAAAGTTTTGTTGTTGTAGTCATTCATTGCCTCTGACTCTTTACAGTCTTTCTGCCCCTTCTTCCTCACTGAATCCTGAGGCTTCTGAGGAGGAGATGTGATGTAGATCACCATTTTTTATAGCACAGGCTCTATGTCTGCCACCCTCTCTGTCAGACATTTAAAATAGCATTTGGAACAACTGACCAATATTGCTTTTTTTTTTTTTTTTTCACCTTTGAGACTAGAGCTAACACGCCATAGGATAAATGCTAGGATAGTTCTCCTGTGGGAGAAAAATGAAAAAATAATGAACATTTTCTGTCATTTACGTCTCTTCATTGAGCATGAACTATAAGAATAATACAATCACTCCTAAACAGGTAAGAAACTGTTTAACAATGAAATCTAAGAGCTCTCTGCACATTCAAATGCAGTAGCTCTGAAATTATGAAATTGTTTCTTAATGTTTTAACTTTTTTCTAATTCACATTGTCATTTCTCTTTATAAAATGCTTAATAAGTATTATAATGCTATTTAAAATTTGTATGATTCCATCTGCTAGTTGGTTGAGTTGTCTTTCAAATGTCTCTGGATAACTATCTTATTTCTTTAATTAGAGAACAAAAGCTGATATTTATGTTTCTATTTTGATGCAAGAATTTTAAAAAACCTATGAATACAAGATCAGTAAACAGCCAAAAATATTAATGACAAATAAAATTAGTGTTTAGAGACTGACATTTCCCTTTTAGAGTCTATTGTGTCCTATAAAACGTAATGTTGAAATGTTACTCCTTTAAAAAACATATGAAACAAAGGCTTACCTTGATTTTAGATACCTTAGTTATTACAGATACAGATGACAGTGGGTGAGACCTCTAGCCTTCATGACAACAAGAGCACCACATTCAACAAGCACAGCTGTATTTGATCATGTCTTGTGCACTATCCATGGGCATTCTGACTCAACATGAGCTCTCAAACTCCTGTCCTCCACTAAGGATTACCATAATCCCCAAGGGAAGCAATCACAAAAAAACACTTCCAGCAAGAACTGGTCTGAGTTCAAAGCACTCTGCCCTCTAGAAGGAATCTGAAGATGCTCGAAATATCTTCTGTTCCATGGTGTCAGCAGGTGAGTACAGCATCCTGTTTTATGGCCTCACCTGCTTCCTGAAGTTCCCATGATTTTATCATGTGGACCATCGCTTTGCAGCACAGAAGAGCTTGGTTTAATGTACAAAAAGGCGGCTTTGAGATTGAGGGAGAAGTGTTCCATTCCTCATCGGGGGATCCTGCTAATAACCTGCAGCAAACAGAGTCATTAAATACAAGAAAAACAGATATTAAACCACAGATTTAGATGACAAGTGAGTGCTGTTAAAGCAAGATGGGCCTGCGGCTTCTCTTTCTTGAACTTCTTGGAGGGGACTAAGAGATTGCTTTAACTACCCTGTATAAAGGAGCAAGTGCTGAGCTCCTCATCAGTTGCTCCCAGTACAAACTTACTCTTCTCCTAATTCCCCCGAAAACTCACTAGGACCACACATTATCACTTTGAGAAAAAGCATCCTGAGAATCAAAGGTGGATACAGTACGCAGCAATCACTAGAAGCTGAATGTAGATGCCTCAATGCAAATTAAAGGAAAAAAGGGGGGAAAAAAGGAGACATTTCAAGTTGAAAAGTATGCATGAATGCACTCATAAGCACTTAGGACTAAATATTCTTCCTGAAGCAAGTGGTAACCCATCCAGAGAACCAAAATCCTAAAATTTATAAGGGTCACTCTTCACCTACAGAACAAGTCTGGTACAATTTGTGGAGCACGCACTCATCCTTTGATTTCAGAAGTCTTATGTTTTTTTTTTTAATTGAAAATAGTTTTTTTCATACAATATATTCTGATTATGGTTTTCCCTCCCCCCAACTCCTCCCAAATCCCCCCCACCTCCCCTCTCATCTGGATCCACACACTCCCCTCTCATTTGAAAACAGGCATCTAAAGAATAATTATAAAGTCAAGTAAAATAAGACACAACAACAACAAAAACTGGAATAGGACAAAACAAACAAGCAGAAAAAAGAGAACCCAAGGAAAAGCACAAGAAACGCACATATAAGTGCTGAGACACACATGTTCACACGCAGGGAAATTCCATAAAATCACAAAACCAAAAGCCATAATATATATGCAAAGGACCTGTAAGTGGTTTTGTTTTGTTTTGTTTTTTAATGCCAGACAAAGAACCTCCCCAAATACCACTGAGCTCACTTTTTTTTTTTTTTTTTTTTAATTGGACATGCATTTATGGGAGGGCATTCAGTGAGGTGCTGGGATTAAGCACTCTCAAAAGCCATAATGATTATAACACATAAATAAAGCTCCAATACCCTCTCCCTGCCCTCCTTTTTCCCACACCTTTCTTTCTCTCTTTTTTTTCTTTTTTTATTAATTTATTCTTGTTACATCTCAATGTTTATCCCATCCCTTGTATCCTCCCATTCCTCCCCCCCCATTTTCCCATTATTCCCCTCCCCTATGACTGTTCCGGAGGGGGATTACGTCCCCCTATATATTCTCATAGGGTATCAAGTCTCTTCTTGGCTACTTGCTGTCCTTTCTCTGAGTGCCACCAGGTCTCCCCCTCCAGGGGACATGGTCAAATGTGAGGCACCAGAGTACGTGAGAAAGTCGTATCACACTCTCCACTCAACTGTGGAGAATATTCTGACCATTGGCTAGATCTGGGAAGGGGTTTAAAGTTTACCTCCTGTATTGTCCTTGGCTGGTGCCTTAGTTTGAGCGGGACCCCTGGGCCCAAATCTGCCTATCATATTGTTCTACTTGTAGATTTCTAGGACCCTCTGGATCCTTTTATTTTGCTGTTCTCCCATGCGTCTCTCATTTAGAGTCCCAATAGGATGCCTTCCCCTCTGTCCCAGTTTCCTGGTAAGTGAAGGCTTTCGTGGGACATGCCCCTTGAGCTAGTATGCAGATATAAGTGAGTATATACCATTTGATTCTTTCTGCTTCTGGGTTAACTCACTCATTATGATCATTTCTAGCTCAATCCATTTATCCACAAATTTCGGGAATTCCTTGTTTTTAATAGCTGAGTAGTATTCCATAGTGTATATGTACCACAGTTTCTTTATCCACTCTTCTACTGAGGGACACTTAGGCTGTTTCCATCTTCTGGCTATTATGAATAAGGCTGCTATGAACATGGTTGAGCAAATTTTCTTGTTGTGTGCTGGAGCATCATCTGGGTATATTCCAAGGAGTGGAATAGCTGGGTCTTGAGGAAGCCCTATTCCCATTTTTCTGAGATAGCACCAGATAGATTTCCAAAGTGGCTGTACTAGTTTGCATTCCCACCAGCAATGAAGGAGTGTTCCTCTCTCCCCACATCCTCGCCAGCATGTGGTGTCGCTTGAATTTTTGATCTTAGCCATTCTGATGGGTGTAAGATGGAATCTCAGAGTTGTTTTGATTTGCATTTCCCTGATGACTAAGGAGGTTGAGCATTTCTTTAAGTGTTTCTCAGCCATTTGATACTCCTCTGTTGAGAATTCTCTGTTTAGTTCCAAGCCCCATTTCTCAATTGGGTTATTCGGTTTGGTGGTGTTTAATTTCTTGAGTTCTTTATATATTTTGGATATTAGACCTTTGTCAGATGTAGGGTTGGTGAAGATTTTTTCCCAGTCTGTAGGCTGTCGCTTTGTTCTCTTGACAGTGTCTCCTGCCTTACAGAAGCTTCTCAACCTCATGAGGTCCCATTTATTAATGGTTGACATTAAGGCCTGGGCCGTTGGTGTTCTGTTCAGGAAGTTGTCTCCTGTGCCAATATGTTCCAGGCTCTTTCCCACTTTTTCTTCTAAGTGGCTTAGTGTCTCTGGTTTTATGCTGAGGTCTTTAATCCACTTGGATTTGAGTTTTGTGCAAGGTGACAAATATGGGTCCAGTTTCATTTTTTTACACATAGACCTCCAGTTAGACCAGCACCATTTGTTGAAGATGCTATCCTTTTTCCATTGAATGGATTTGGCTTCTTTGTCAAAAATCAAGTGACCATATGTGTGTGGATTCATATCTGGGTCTTCGATTCGATTCCACTGATCAACCAGCCTGTTGCTGTGCCAGTACCATGCTGTTTTAAGTACTATTGCTTTATAGTACAGTTTGAGATCAGGTATGGAGATTCCTCCGGAGCACCTTTTATTGTACAAGATTGTTTTAGCTATTCTGGGTTTTTTGTTTTTCCATATGAAGTTCAGAATTGAACTTTCAATGTCTTTAAAAAATTGTGTAGTTATTTTGATAGGGATTGCATTGAATCTGTAGATTGCTTTTGGTAGGATGGCCATTTTTACTATGTTAATTCTCCCGATCCATGAGCAAGGAAGATCACGCCATCTTCTCAGGTCATCTTCAATCTCTTTCTTCAGAGTTTTGAAATTTTTTTCATACAAGTCCTTCACTTGCTTAGTTAGGGTAACTCCTAGATATTTTATATTGCTTGTGGCTAATGTGAAGGGTGTGGTTTTCCTAATTTCTTCCTCTGCAAGCTTGTCATTTGTGTATAGGAAGGCTACAGACTTTTTTGAGTTAATTTTGTATCCAGCCAATTTGCTGAAGGTGTTTATCAGCTTTAGGAGTTCTCTGGTGGAGTTTTGAGGGTCACTTATGTACACTATCATATCATCTGCAAAGAGGGATAATTTGACTTCCTCCTTTCCCATTTGGATACCCTTGATCTCCTGTTGTTGTCTTATTGCTCTGGCTAGAACTTCGAGTACTATATTGAAGAGATATGGAGAGAGTGGGCAGCCTTGCCTTGTTCCCGATTTGAGAGGAATTTCCTTGAGTATCTCACCATTTACTTTGATTTTGGCTATTGGCTTGCTGTATATAGCCTTTATTATGTTGAGCAAAGTGCCTTGTATCCCCGATCTCTCTAAAACTTTAAACATGAATGGGTGTTGAATTTTATCAAATGCTTTCTCTGCATCCAAGGAGATGATCATGTGGTTTTTTATTTTCAGTTTGTTTATATGGTGGATTACATTGATGGATTTCCGTATATTAAACCATCCCTGCATGCCTGGAATGAAGCCTACTTGGTCATGATGAATGATATCTTTGATGTGCTCCTGTATTCGTTTTGCAAGTATTTTATTTAGTATTTTTGCATCTATGTTCATAAGAGAAATTGGTCTGAAATTCTCTTTCTTTGTTGAGTCTTTGTGAGGTTTAGGTATCAATGAGACTATGGCCTCATAGAATGAATTTGGTAATTTTCCATCCATTTCTATCTTTTGGAGTAGCTTGAAGAGTATCGGTATTAGCTCACCCTTAAAGGTCTGGTAGAATTCTGCACTGAAACCATCTGGCCCTGGGCTTTTTTTGGTTGGGAGACCATCGATGATTGCTTCTATTTCTGTAGGGGAAATGGGACTATTTAACTTGTTTATCTGTTCTTCATTCAACTTTGGCAAGTGAACTTGATCAAGAAAATCGTCCATTTCCCTTAGATTTTCAAATTTTGTGGCGTATATGCCTTCAAAGTAGGATCTTATGATTCTTTGAATTTCTTCAGTGTCTGTTGTTATGTCTCCCTTTTCATTTCTGATTTTGTTGATTTCAATACTGTCTCTCTGCCTTTTAGTTAGTTTGGCTAATGGTCTGTCTATCTTGTTGATTTTCTCAAAGAACCAGCTTTTGGTTTTGTTGATTCTTTGGACTGTTTTCTTAGTTTCTAATTTGTTAATTTCAGCCCTGAGTTTGATTATTTCCAGGCGTCTACTCCTCTTGGGTGTTTCTGCTTCTTTTTTTTCTAGGGCTTCCAGTTGTGTTGTTAAGATGCTTATGTGCGATGTTTCCAATTTCTTTTTAAAGGCACTTAGTGCTATGAATTTTCCTCTTAGCACTGCTTTCAATGTATCCCACAAATTTGGGTATGTTGTTTCTTCATTTTCATTGAATTTCAGAAACTCCTTGATTTCTTTCTTTATTTCTTCCCTGACCCAGGTGTCATTTAGCAGAGAGTTGTTTAGTTTCCACAAACGTGTAGGCTTTTTGTTATTTCTGTTGTTGTTGAATTGCAGCCTAAGAGCATGGTGATCTGATAGGATACAAGGTATTATTTCAATCCTCTTGTATCTGTTGAGGCTTGCTTTGTGACCTACGATGTGATCAATTTTGGAGAAGGTTCCATGGGGTGCAGAGAAGAAGGTGTATTCTTTCTTGTTTGGGTGAAAGGTTCTATAGATATCTGTTAGATCCATTTGACCATGGCATTGGTTAATGATGTTATTTCTCGGCTTAGTTTCTGTTTCAATGACTTATCCTTCAGTGAGAGTGGGGTGTTGAAGTCTCCCACTATTATTGTGTGGGGATCGATGTGTGGTTTAAGCTTTTTTAGGAGATCTTTTACATATGTGGGTGCCCTTGTATTGGGAGCATAGATGTTCAGAATTGTGATGTCATCTTGGTTGACTTTACCTTTGATGAGTATGAAGTGTCCTTCCTCATCCCTTTTGATTAATTTTGGTTGAAAGTCTATTTTGTTCGATACTAAAATGGCTACACCTGCTTGCTTCTTGTGACCATTTGCTTGGAATATTTTTTTCCAACCTTTTACCCTGAGGTAATGCCTTTCATTATGGGTGAGATGTGTTTCTTGGATGCAGAAGAATGTTGGGTCTTGTTTATGTACCCATTCAGTTAGTCTGTGTCTTTTTATTGGAGAATTGAGGCCATTGATGTTGAGAGATATTAATGACCAGTGACTGTTAAGAGTCTTAATTTTGATGTTGTTTCCCGTCGAGCGTTTGTGTAGTTGTGTTTTTGCCATGGGATAGTTATCTATTTCCTGGGTAGTTTTGGTTGTAGCTTGACCCTTTGGGATGGAGTTTTCCTTCTAGTACCTTCTGTAAAGCTGGGTTTGTGGATAGGTACTGTTTGAATTTGTTTTTGTCATGGAATATTTTGTTTTCTCCATCAATGGTTATTGATAATTTTGCTGGGTAAAGTAGTCTGGCCTGGCATCTGTGTTCTCTTAGGGTTTGCAGGATCTCTGTCCAGGCCCTTCTGGCTTTTATGGTCTCTGCTGAGAAGTCAGGTGTAATTCTAATAGGTTTACCATTAAATGTTATTTGGCCCTTTTCCCTTGCAGCTTTTAATATTTTTTCTTTGTTCTGCATGTTTTGTGTTTTGATTATTATGTGGCGGGCAGTTTTTCTTTTCTGGTCAATTCTATTTGGTGTTCTGTAGGCCTCTTGTATGTTTATAGGCATTTCTTTCTTTAGATTGGGGAAATTTTCTTCTATGATTTTGTTGAGAATAGTTTCTGGGCCCTGGAGTCTGATGTCTTCTCTTTCTTCAATGCCTATTATCCGCAAATTTCTTCTTTTCATGGTGTCCTTAATTTCTTGGATGTTTTGTGTCAGGAGTTTTCCAGATTTGGCATTTTCTTTAATGGTTGATTCAATATCTGTGATTGTATCTTCTAGCCCTGAGATTCGTTCTTCCATCTCTTGGATTCTGTTAGAAAAGCTCACCTCTGTGTTGCTCGCCTTCTTCTCTGAGGTCTCACGTTCTCGTTTTTCTTCTGTCTGTGTGTTTATCATTGAATCCATTTTCATTTTCAGATCTTGAACTGATTTTTTGATTTCTTTCATCTGATTTTTTGTATATTCCTGAGTTTCTTCCATTGCCTCTTTATAGGTCTTCAGAGCTTGAACCGTTTTACTTATTTCTTTCATCTGGTTGTTTGCATTTTCCTGCAATTTTTCCAGTTCCACTCTATGTGCTTCTTTTATGTCTCTCACCTGTTTGTCTGCGTCTTCCTGCATTTGATTACGAATTTTATTTGTTTCCTCCATTATCATCCTCATTACTAAGGATTTGAGGTCATTTTCTTGTATTTCCGTTGTATTTGAGTTCTCTGGGTGGTTTTCTTTGGGATAGCTGGAAACTGGAGATGCCATGTTGTTTTGGGGTTTTTTGCGTATGCTTTTTCGTTGTCCTTTAGACATCTTGCCGTCTTTGTTTTTGTTGGGTAGCTTCCAGAGTTGAATGGAGGGTGTCTGACGATAGATTCACTTGTTTTCTTACGATTTCCCTAGGCTGCGAGCTCAAAGCTTCACTGGTGTGGATGTTAGGAGGTTAGCCCAGTTGTTCTGGTCTCTCACAGCCAGTGATCCTCAGTCCCCCTCTGCTGTGGATCCTGCAATTGTTCTGGGTCTCTGAATGAGCGTTGGGTCAGGCCAAGGTATCCACAGCCTTCTGTGTTCCCTGCCAAGTCCAGCCAGGAGCACTGGGACCGAACCACGGGCAGAACTCAGCTAGATTCTCAGGGCCTGAACCGTCTGCCAAGCTCAGCTAGGGATTTTGGGCCCAAAATGCACACAGGGTCCAGCCAGAATTTTTGGGCTGGGACTACGCACCAAGCTCCACTAGGGCCTTTTGGCCCAAAGTGCGTGCTGTGGTCAGTTATTGACTCAGGGCCCGAACTGACCACCAATCTCAGCCAGGAATTCTGGATTCAAACTGCACACTGTGTCCAACCAGAGTCTTAGAGCTGGTGGAACCGAGAGCTCTGTCCAGCCTGTGCCACAGCAGGAGAACTGCGGCTGCTCTGAGTTAGCGCCAGTGGTGGAACAAGTGCTCCGCCCGCACTGTGTCACCGCAGGGGAGCTGCCGCTGAGCTGGGGTGGTGCCTAGGATGGAACTGAGCACGTCACCAAGCCTGCGCCACAGCAGGAGAACTGCGGCTGCTCTGAGTTAGCGCCAGTGGTAGAACAAGTGCTCCGCCTGGACTGTGTCACCGCAGGGGAGCTGCCGCTGAGCTGAGGTGGTGCCTAGGATGGAACTGAGCACGTCACCAAGCCTGCGCCACAGCAGGAGAACTGCGGCTGCTCTGAGTTAGCGCCAGTGGTGGAACAAGCGCTCCGCCCAGACTGTGTCACCGCAGGAGAGCTGCCGCTGAGCTGAGGTGGTGCCTAGTGTGGAGCTGCGAGCTGAACTAAGCCTGTGCCACAGCAGGGGAGCTATGGCCATGCTGAGTTAGTGCCTCAGGCAGAAATGTTGGCTGGGCCGGGCCAATACCCGGGACTCTGGGGCCGAACTGTCCGCCGAGTCCAGTCTGGGTCCAAAGGCTCCACGCGACCCAAATCCTGCCCCGAGTCCCCTCTCCCGCAGCAATTCCCACCAGCCACCACACCAATCGCCTCCACCGGAAGGCTATGAGCTGCAAACCTCAGCCGCCGCTGCTGGTGCCGCTGGTGCTGCTGCCTCTGCCGCTGCTGCTCCGATCAGAGAAAAACCACACTCCTCCCGCGTGCAGGGGCACGCAGGTCCTCCGCACCCTGGTCCCTCCGAACCGTGGAGCACTCCCGCTGCCGTGATGTTCGGACCTCGGTGTTCCTGGCTCAGAAATCTGTGCAATTCCCTGAATTGTTCACTGGAGCCTCCAAGCGCGGTCCACACTGCTCGCCGCCATCTTGGATCCTCCTGAGCTCACTTTTTGTTGGCTGTCTACTGGACCTGGGGCCTGTCCCTAGCAGATTATAGCCCCAGGGAGACTCCATTGAGGTGGTTATCAATTGGAGATCCAGAAGTCTCATGTTCGTATACAGAGCTTGCTACTGCCCCAGAGCCAACATCTGTTGAGTACCAAGGGGGATCCTCTTTCTTCCCATTTTTCTTCCCTCCCTCCCTTCCTTCCTACCTCCCTTCCTCCCTCCGTCCCTCTCTCCCTCCCTCCCTGCCCACCTCTTACCTGGCTTTCACCGAAACTATTTCTGAATTCCTCAGACTCCAAATGCTTAGTAGAATCCAACGTTTCCAGTACATTCTCACTTTGCTGTTTCAAACCCAGCTGTAACAAGGCATGCCTTTGGTAGGCAGAGGACAGGAGTTGTCCTAACGCAAGTGATCAGAGAAGGAACTCTTGCCTTTTTCATTTGTGTTTTTGCAAAATGCCAAATGCACTCTCAATATATGTATCAAGATTGTGTATGTAGATCACAAATGTGTCTTTTGATATACTGCAGGCTGGGAAGACTTTCTCACCGCAGCTGTGAAATACATCAGACCCTATCTCCAAGCCCTGAGCATATCTATAAGATAGCCCAAGGGGCATAGCTAAACACACTGAACTTATAGGACTTTGAGATGCTCGTGACGAAATGTCACCTGATCTTCGCTACCTAGTTATAAAATATTTCTGAAATAAGATCAACCACTAAGACTTTCTAGTATTTAAAGACATCCTCTCCCTATGCCCATTTCTTCTTGTTTGCTTTCTCCTCTCAGGTTGAAATGCCCTTCCCCCTGACATGTACATGTAAGCATGGCTTAGCTTAGCGATGTAAGTAACTACAGTTCAATAATACCCAGAAGTCTCACAAGCAACAAGTTGTCTAATGGGCAAATTCTTCTGTCCCAAAATATAGCCCTTCACCGTTATTTCCAAGGCCTGAAACTTTAAAATGCCGTTTACCTTTCTATTTCAAATAACTAAGGGCTGGCTGTGTCTTATGTGGCGTAATGTTTTTGTTACACGTGTGTGATTTTTTTTTTTCAGATGCTTTAAAGGAAGTTAGTTTTTACAAGAAGGATGAATGTAACTGAGAGAGGAACTCAGGAGGAGAGGGAGGGGGAGGGGAGGGAGGAGAGGGGAGAAGGAAGGAAGGAAAGGGAGAATTCCAGAAGTCAGAAGGAACAGCGGGGAAGGGAGCTGCAGGAGGCCCAGAGGACTAAGAAAGAGAAGTCTCACCTCTCAGAATACACCAAGGATGGATGGCCTTAACTTTACTTCAACCTTTGTCTTCTTTATTTCTGAAGAGAATTTTCCAAAGCAAAGAACATTACTTCTAGTCCAAATGTACAAATTTACCCAAATGGCTGAAACTGAGTCAATTCCACAAGTATCCAGAAGACATTAAAAAAAAAAAAAAAAAAAAAAAAAAAAAAAAGAACAATTAACCTAAGTGCATCTCCTTCCATCACATCCCCTTGTGCCTGCATCTTCTTTCTGAAGTGGTGCAAATGTTGCTTTTGGAATCAGCAGCCACAAGGAGCCCTGTACGCCTTGCTGGCTGCTGAAGGGTACACAGGAAGGAGTGAGCGTGCCCTGTGCCGTGCTCCCCCTCTAACACATTTTAAGACTTCCTCAGAACAGAGAACAGTCTGCCTTTCTTTCTCCTGGGATGTTCAGGGTGAAAACACAACAACTTGAAGTGAGAATTCCTGGTTCTAAACCTTGCTCTGCTCTGAGAGTGATCAGCATACGCATTCTCCTCATCCGTGCCCTCCAGAAGAGAAAGTCAACAGATGGTGCGGGATTCCTCTTAAGGTCCAGCACAAAAGGCTTCCATGGCTCTAAGCTCCCGAGAAAGGCCCTGGAGAAGCATCATGAGGTGTGCGATGAAGACATTGCTCTCTCTGCCATTTTAACCAACTGTACTTCCCATCTAGTGTGAGGACCCTATTCTTCAAACCTTATCTCAGACACAATGTAAAAATTATCAAGATGTTCATTAAGCTATTGTGCATCACAGTTTGACTGGTAGGCCTGCCTACCACTGAAACACAAGCTTTGTTATTACCCAGAAACAGGCCTTTCCCACCAGACCTTCTAAGCTCCCTCCTTAGCGGGGAAGGCTGTCTGAATGAGCAAATGGAGTGATGCCCCTCCCTGCTAATGCAAAGCCAGGCCCAGGGCCTTCTGGTTTACACCACACACTGATTTGGAAGCAAATATTTTTCCAACAGCATCACTGAATTCAAAGCATTTTGAAAAAAAATCGGAAGTCTTCAAAGAAGGCTGTTTTAGCAAAACGAACCTTACTGGGCCCTCTGTGATGTAAGCCAGCCCTTTTGACTTAACTTGAAAATGTGGGCTTGCCCTGTCTACACAGCTCTGAGCTACATGTCACCGCACAGGGCACTCTGACGTGCAGTGAAACTGTGGCTAAAATATATTCCTTATTTTGCACCTCTTATTTATCAATAAAAACAATGACATCTGGCAGCTTTTTACATTGTTCCGACAGATTTATTTATGAGCAAGGCATCCAGGCATTCCTGTGAATCCAAAATGTTCTCTCAGATCTACAATCTCTTTGAAGTTTTAATTCACCCAGTACCCATCGGTACTTGGGGACTGCTGAAGATGGGGCTCAGTGCTAGATCTTGTGGTAGGGATGGAGTTATTCGAAACATCATGACACTAGTTTAAGGAACTCAGTATATTTAAAGAGAAACAATGCAAACAGGCCTGGCCTTTAAGGCTCCCTTCTTTAATAAGAACTCACAGTAGACACAACTCTCTTCTCTTTCTTATCTCCTTCAATTAGAGCATGAAGGCTTCTAAGGGTCACATGTCCTTATCTTGTCATTTATTGACATTTAGGGAAAATTTATAAAATAAGCATTCTTTACCAACAAACAGCGCTTTTCTATCTCAAATTCTATGTGAAAAATCTTTGGTGTCCCAAATCCCCTCAATTATTATAATCACTTACTCCCCTTTAACTCCTAAATGCGTATACATTTTCTTCTGGAAAATTCCAAATATGGCAGCTGGAGAGATGGCTCGATGGGCAAAGTGCTTGTTGCAGGAGTGTGAGGCCTGAGTTCAGATCTGAAGCACTCATGTAAAAAGCCAGGCAAGGTAGCAAGTACCCAGTGCTTGGGACCAGAGACAGGAGAATGCCAGCCAGTCTAGCTGCATGCATGACCTCCAGGTTCAGTAAGAAACCTCCTCCTCACACAAGGTGGAGAATCATCAAGGAAGATACCAAATTGACCTCTGGCCCAGAGAGAGAGAGAGAGAGAGAGAGAGAGAGAGAGAAAGGGCGAGCGAACAAATCTGCCATGTTGTCAATCACTTGTCAGTTCCATCAAGTTTCATTACTTAGTCTATCTTGTTTTATCTGACTCCTTGCCTTCCCCCTCCCCCTACACTTTGACTGGATTATTCTAAAGCTCATCCCAAACATCCTACTATTTCTGTAAAGACACCAGTTTTGTCAAACCAATGTTGAAATTTCCTCTACGTTTGCATGAACCTCTGACATGTTCAGGTAAATCGGGCCATTTCCCATTCTAGACTATTTGCCAGTTTGCGTTCCAGCTATTCCTAATCTTAGCGGTTGAGTTGGCCCATCACTTTCAAACTATCTCTCAAAGCCATAGGTTGCAAGCATCATCAGTGTTAATCACTGCCGAACTTCTGCGAGCAACGGAGCTGTGTTTGCAAGCTCACACTCTTGTCACTCACTTCCACACTATTATTTTGAGCATGTTAGTACTTGCCATTTATTTATTTAGAATATTTTCATATTATAATGAGTTCCTCACACTCTTGTTCTCTCCCCTGCTCCCCAACAGTTATCGATCTGTAAAAGTGTCCCCGTTCCAGAGAACAGTTTGTCTGTCTCATAGAGGAGATCACGTAGGGGTCCTCTTTCTATGGCTTTGGAAGATGAAAACATCCAGTTCAGGATCATATCAGGGAACCCACCCAAACACTTTGGAGATGCTTACAGGGAAGGGTGGGGGCTCTTAGGAGTGGGACAAACTTCTTGCTGTAGAATAAGTGAGTGAATTTTTTACCAGGAGGTTAAATAGTCAAGATGAATGGAAAAGCCCAGCTCCTTTATTAAAGTGAAGAATGGTGTCCCAGAGGCTTGTGCTATTAAAGAAATAAAGCCTTGTCTTCAGGTGATTAAGTCAAAGCATGAAAAGTGAGAACACATTCCCTTGTGCCAGCGACAAACCTCCCTGGCTGCTCAGACCAAAAGTTTTGAGACATTCAACAACAGGTCAGAATAACATTCTGTGTAAGGTACACCATATTCCAACCAAAGCAAAATGTCTTTGGGTATTTTTTTATTTCTTAATTTCAAAGCCTTTTGATTAAAGTATACCAGAAGGGCACCAACAGAGCAGGCGGTCTCTGTCCTTCTGCAGAAGGTTTCAATGGCCGCCATACACTCTCTAAATCTATTTACTTCAAGGCTGGAATGAAACAAACATGACAGATGGTTTTATAAAAAAATCAAAGGGGAAGTTCTTGGAACACAGCCTTCAAAATAAAATTTTGTTTCTTTCTCCCTCCCCTCCCTCTTTTTTGGAGCAGCTGAAATGATTTTTCAGAACATCTGATGAGCGATTTTAATACTTCAACTTTTCCTCCATGAAGCGAGCCCATTCATTTGGAGACTTCTGTTCTTTTGTTTTATTTCTGTGTCTTTCTTTGACAAGACATAAAGTCTGAAAATGACAATATGCTAAATGAATGAGCCCATAGGATACTTGGCTGTGTGAGGACTGCTGGAGTGTACTTTTGATTCTGACAGAATAATGGAGCACTTAATGGAAGGAATCATAAAGAAATAAAGAGGAAAGCTAATGAGTGTTCAAGTTCGCTGTTGTTCACATGCACCCGGAGCCATTGCAAGTCTGCAAGGACAGGGGCTAGAAGGCTGCTCCAGATTTTGAAAGTTGAAGCTCTCAACAGTTAGGTGAGGCAGGGAGGGTGCGGGCTTGACTCAGAATCAAGGGTGGTCCTGTGAAGAGTTGCTTGGTTTCCCCTTACTACGTTCAGAGAAGTACTCATTCAAGGCCACTGATGTGGCCTCACAAAGCTGGAATTTTACTTTAGGAAGCATTTGAAACTAACCAATTTAGTACAGTCTGTGATCAGAAAGAGAGAGAGGGAGAGAGAGAGAGAGAGAGAGAGAGAGAGAGAGAGACAGAGACAGAGACAGAGACAGAGACAGAGACAGAGACAGAGACAGACAGAGACACACAGAGAAAGACATACACAGAGATACAGAGACAAAGAAAGAGACACAGAGGCAGAGGCAGAGAGGCAGAGAAAGAGAGACACACAGAGAAGAGAGATGAGCCCCAGGCAGAGCTCTGAACTTAGTGAGCCTTCCACTAGGTTAGCCTTCCAGAGGCACGGCAGATTCGGAAGTTGGCATTTCTACTTTCAAAGGCATAGTTAGAGGCAAAGACCACACAGACCTTAATGGTAGAAGATTTAGACTTCCATGAAAAGGAATCCTACAGCTTTGTTTACAAACAAATTTGGGGGGATCGAAACCTTACCTGAGTCACATTTCCCCACCAGTCTTGTCATGGAAAGAGAGCAGAGATTGGCCCTCAGCATGTCTTAGCTATTTCAGTATCTGAAACACTAATCCCCAAGTCTTGTTCTTGGTCTTTTAAGGTGACTCAAATGAAATAGTAGAAAAGAAAAATCTATCCTAGAAATGGGCTCTTAACAAACCTGGCTCTCCAATCAGGCCTCATGGAATTAGACAAAAGAAAGTATCTTCTCTATAAGAGGTGAGAGCTCAGGCTGACTACAACTCCTGCCAAGCAAAGGGAGCAGCAGAATCAGTGAAATAAGTCACAGAGAGCCAGTGTCACGTGATTGCGCTTCGTGAGCAGCACACTGTGGGTACTTCATGTACTTCATGAGAAGCGGAGTGGTGATTGCTGAGGTGGGGGTGAGGGTTGCAACACGGTGAGGACAGAGCCTCAGACGTGCAAGCAGCAACATTCCACAGGCCTTCCATATGACACTAAACTTAAAAGTTTTGCTTGTTTTTCATCACAATAAAAGGAAAAAATGGTATCCAAAAGCCCTACACACCAGTCCCAGGATGCCAAGTGTAGATAAAAACAGCCCAGTACAGCACAGCCATAGCCATCCCAATGTTAAGCAAGAGTCATAATTAAGAAAGGCTGACACAGTGCATACCAAATGTTGACCAAGTGATTATGATAGAAGCATTTTGCCACATGGGCCAATGAGGTAAGGAGAGAGTCACAAAACCCTAGCTCTGGCTGAGTTCTCTATGCCAGGCCCTGTCCAGTGTTTTCAGAAAGCAAGATTACATGTGAGAAGAGAGTCCAGAAATAGATCAACACATCCCAGTCCTAAGAACAGTTTCTGGCCCAGAATCAATGTTTCATAAACATTTAGTGAATGAATGTAACATGGAAATTTCACAGAACCACCTATTACACATTTTATTTACTTAGCTGACAGCAAGTTAATGACATATTTACAAAGCTTATAACAAAGCCATTTGGTTTGGCAATGTCATTTCACACTAAAAATTAGCTTATGCTTTGACCCAGACATTCCAATTTGAAATGCCTGCCTAAAGAAACCCTGTGCTGAACACAAGAAAACCCATGCATGGGTGGTCAGGGGCCCATCGCTTATCACGGCAATCGCTGAGGCCATTTGAGGTGGCTTGTATGGCCAAGTACTACAAGCTACTGAAAATGAACAAGGCAGATCCATTAAAATGACACCAAAGTGATCTCAAAGTCATTCCACTTGAGCAAAACTGTTGCAGAAAAGCATGTCACATACATTTAAAGCACAAGCACACACACACAGTGCACACGCACACACACACACACACACTAAGAATGACTCTATACACACCTGTGAATAAGAGGTCTGTAACTCCAATATACTTCTGACACTTAGTCACATAAATGTGAATACAGAAAGAAAAGGATATTTGTATGAGACCCAGGCAACCTTTGAAGTATGCATGGAACCCAAATGTACTATGTTAAATGAAAGAAGCAAGCCTAAATCAACTTTATAATCTTTGAGGAATGGCATTCTCCAGAGGCTAAAACCACAGAGTTGGAAATGACACACAAAGGCCCATGGGAAACTTCAGAGTGATGAAAATGGCTCATCACACAGCAGAGAGCATGACTTCACAGATGCCTTTATCAGAATTCATTTAACTGCACACTGAAAACAGGTGAATTTCATTGCATGCAAATTATATGTCAATAACAGATTTCAATAATACAGGCTACTTAGGGAGCTGTGGGTCTGATATGGACATTATTGCTTTTAAAAGAGAAAAGCATTGTATTTTTTTTTCTTGGCTATTGTGTTCTTCGTTATATTATCTTAAATTATTTCCTCCTTACTTGTGAAATTACCATAAGTTCATTTTTTAATAAAAATATGTTCTATGTAATGTATTTAGTTACTTTAGTATTATTAAAAATAAAATGGTTGAGGGGAGAGTGTGTGTCACTGAAGCTTTGCATAACAGAGGGGAAATGTCAGGGGCCTAATTTATAAATCACTGACTTTTGCTCACTCCCCACTTCTGGCCCTCAGTCTCCCACCAGAGGCCTGGGTTTTGGGAGAGGAGTAAAGAGGGCTGGATACACCAAAGATTTCTGAGTTCTCTTCCAGCCAGTGGCCAGTGCATGACTCACTTAAACCCAGACCACTAAAGAAAATAAGAAGCGAAATTACAAGGAGGACCCAAAGGAGAACACTTGAATCTCACTCAAAAAGGGAAATAAAGTAGGGACTGGAGATGGGTGGAGGGAGGAAACTGGGTAGGAGAGGGGATGGGAAGGGAGCAGGGGTGGGGATTAGGAGTAGGGAGAGCAGGGGAGAGAGGGCCAGGGGAGAGAACGAAAAATGGACACAGAGCCATCTCTGGGATTTTCCAGAGACCTGGGATAGAGGAGGCCCCAGGAAGTCTATAGGGGTCACTCTATCTGAGACTCCTAGCAGCAGAAGACATGGAGTGTGCAGTGGCCACCTCCTGTAGCTAAGCAGGACTTCCAGGGGAGAGATAAGGATACCAACTCACCCAAACAAAACCTTAACCCCCAAAATTTCTTGCCTACAAGATGTTCAGGGGCAAAGAAGGAGCAAAGATTGAGGGAATGGTCTTGCTTGAGACCCATCCCATGGGAGAGGACCAATTCCTGACACTGTTAATGCTATGCTTGTAGACAGGGGCCAAGCATAACTCCGCTAAGAGGCTTCACCAAGCAGCTGATGGAAACAGATGCAGAGACCCACAGCCAAATATTGGACAGAGCTCAGGGCATCCTATGGAAGGACTGGGGGAATGATTCAGGGAGCCAGAGGTGTTAAGGACTCCACACAAAGACCTACAGAGTCAACTAACCTGGGCCCATGGTGGCTCACAGAGACTGACCCACAAACCGAAGAGCATTGTGTGGATTGGTCCTAGGCCCCATGCACATATGTAGCAGATGTGCAGCTTGGTCTTCCTTTGGATCCCCCAACAACTGGAGCTAAGACCCTCTCTGACTCCAATGCCTCCCTTTGGATCCCACTCCCCAAAACAGGTTGCCATATCTGGCCTCAGTGGAAGAGGATGTGCCTAGTTCAGCAGTGACTTAATGTGCCAGGGAGGGTTGGTACCCATGGCGGACCTTCCTGTTCACTGAGGAGATGAAGAAGGGAAAATGAGGGGGAGGGTGTGCTGGTGGGGGACTGGGAGGAGAGGAGTGGGGCTACAATCAGGATGTAAAGTGAATTAATAAATTAATTTAGAAAAAAGAAAACTGACTGAAAATGAGCCTAAAAAAGAGGATTTACATCAAAGTCAGTCCCCACTCTCCACACAACTGTGGAGAACTGACTCCTGACGTGAGCTCTGGTGCTCAATATTTAACCCCCGCCCCTTGGTAAGGAGGCCTGGTGGCACTCAGAGAAAGGATAAGCAGGCTATCAGGATGAGACCTGATAGGCTGTGACCATATGGTGAGGGAGGAGGTCCCCTTCTGTCACAGACCTAGGGGAAGGGAACAGGGTGAAAGAGGGAGAGAGGGAGGAATAGGAAGATACAAGCGAGAGGATAACAATTGAGATGTTATATGAATAAATTAATTTTTAAAAGAGAAAAAAAGGAGAATTTCCATCATGAGAATCAATTCTATCATTTATGTTATCTCTGATACTAAAGGTCTCTAAAGCCAACATACTTTGTTCCTTCTAGTTTTCTCCTTGCCACTTCCTTCCATTTGAAGGTTCTTATGCTATGGAGAACAGGAGAAGCTTGCCTACTGGGAGTCATCTTCATTTTGGCTAAAACAAAATCACATGTCTCAAATTTTAAATTTGTAATGGAAATTGTAAGAATATGGATTTTTTGGTCTCCAGTGTTTGTTTTTTCTTCTTTAATGAGTTACTTAAATATTTAATTTTAACTTAATTAAATTTAACTTAATTGAATTATGTTATTATAGTTGGTATCATGTTTGGTATCTTCATAGCTTCTATTCTGTGACTGTAATGAAACTCTCTGATGACAGGGACCTGAGTGAGAGAAGGAAGGGTTCATTTCAGGTCACAATTCAAGGAACAGTCCATCAGTGTAGGAGCCACAGCAGCAGGAATTTAAAGCAGGTCATCGCAGTGCATCCATAGGAAAGAAGCAGAGAGGAAAAGATGAATGCGTGAATGTGCTCAGCTTGCTTTCTCCGTTTGTGAAAGGCTCCCTGATCCCGCCCACAGTTAAGATGGCTCTTGTCTCCTCAAACAATATAACCAACATAACCTCTTACAGGTATGTCCAAAGGCCCAGCTCCAAGATCAGTCCAACTTTTATCAAGTTGACAATTAGCACAATTAGACATTGAACGTGGATAGGTTTTAACTACAAGCATATGATAACTGAGTTGTGATTCTCTGGAGAGCCAAAACTAATAGGATGCATAGCTAGATAGGTCTACACACATTGATTCATAATGTTGGAATCGGGTGGGCCCACAGTACACTAGAGAGCCAGTGGTATGGCTCGATCTGAATACAAAGGCACGTGGTGGTTTGAATAAGAATGGCCTCCATAAGCTCACACATTTGAATGCTTGGTCTGCAGTTGGCACAACTGTTTGGGAAAGATTAAGAGGTATGGCCTTGTTGGAAGAGGTGTGTCACTGGGCCCTCAAAAGCCCTGACCATTCCAGTTCCCCCCCCCCCCGGCCCCTCCCCCCACCTCTCTCTCTCTTTCTTCCTTTCTCTCTCCCTCTTTCTCTGCCTTATACCCATGAATTAGATGTAAGTTGTCCGTCACTACTCTGGAGCCGTACCTGCCTGCCTGCCTGCTGCCATGCTTCTGCCATGATGGTCATGGATTCTCATTCTCAGGAACTCTGAGCCTGCAAATTAAATGTTTTCTTTTATAAGTTGTCTTGACCATGTTGTTTTGTCACAAAAATAGACAACTAACTAAAATAGGACCTGGGAACTCTCTAGAGCAAGGGTGTAGTTATAGTCCCAAGGCAAATCAGCTTAAGACTAGAACAAACTGATGCTTCATTTAAGTCTCCATGAATAAAAAATCCCTTTTCTCAGCTTGAATCAAGCAGGAGCCTCCTTTACAAGAGAGAATACTACTCCTTTTCTTTTCTCACTCTTTGGGTTATTCACTGACAATATGAGATCTATCTACATTAGGAAGCAATATTGGCTTTATTTACTCCATCATTTTCAATATTAATCTCATTTATAAGCACATAGACACATTTAGAGTAATATCTAACAATGCATCTCAGCACCTCATGGACCAGGCAAGTTGACACAGAAAAGTAGCTATCAAGGTAGGGACAAATCAACTGGATTAAGGCTATGAGCTAGAACACTGACATCTGGGTAAAATTAGAACCCAGCATAAGCACAAGTTAGCTAGAAATTTATTCTGTTGTTCCGCCCCTTAATTAACTTTACATCCTGACCATAGCCCCTCCCTCCTTCCTCCCCCTCTCTTATTCCT
Organism: Acomys russatus; assembly: GCF_903995435.1. Taxonomy (NCBI): domain Eukaryota; kingdom Metazoa; phylum Chordata; class Mammalia; order Rodentia; family Muridae; genus Acomys; species Acomys russatus. The sequence continues at coordinate 54,926,871 of NC_067156.1, read as the reverse complement.
CAGGAAAGGGGAGCCCCACCACCACCACCACCACCAAACCATGCCAGCTCATCAAGTCACATTCGGATTGAGCTTATCCTCTTCCCCTGTGTATGCTCAATTTTCTTAACCAATATATTTTATTAACAACTTAGTGACCAAGCATATGTCACTTATAACCCGACTAACCAAAACAATAAGAAATGAGGATTAATAGACACAATAACAAAACTGTAAGGATATCAGTGCCGAGGAACGATTTTCCTGGCACAATCTGCAGGATTTCTTCTGCTGGAACCTAGAGTAACCAGAACCCAGAACCTCAGCAGGAGCCAGAGCCCCGAAGCCTTCCCTAGAGTGGTTCTCTCTAGGAGCATCTCAAAGTGCAGTGATGAACAGCCAAAACTATCCCAAGTCTCAGAAGAACCCCACCTCCAGTTCTGGGCTCATTTATATATCTCCTCCCAGAGTCTGTTCACAGGATCTTTTCAGCTGGCAACAATTAAGCTCCTGCACGAAGTGGTTGCTCTTCTAGTGAATTAACCTCACCTGTTCTATCTCGAGACCATTCCAATCCCACACTTGGGATCCTAAAAAACAGGTTTATCTCTCCTTCCCCTGTGGCTTGGTGAGGCAGCCACACCAAGGGGATGTAGTCAAAGAGCAGAAAGCGGTTCATTTCAGAGATATCCCCTGCTCTCCTCACTAGGGGACCCACATAAAGCTTGAGCTGCCTATCTGCTACAGCTGTGTAGGGGCCTAGGTCTACTGTGTGCATGGTCTTTCAGTCTCTGAAAGCCCCTCTAGGTCCTGCTTAATTACCTCTGTTGGTCATCTTGTGGAGATCCTTTCATTTCTAGGTCCTTCTATACTTCTCCCACTTTTCCACAAGACTCCCTACACCTCACCCAATGTTTGGCTGTGAGTCTTGGCATCTGTTTCCATCCACTGTTGGGCAGAGCCTTTCAGGTGACAGCTATCCTAGCATAGCAGAGTATTGTTAATAGTGTCAGTGGTTGGCTTTCTCTTGTGTGCTGGGTCTCAGGTTGTATCAGGCATTGGTTGGACATTCCCTCAATCTCTGCTCCATCTTTATCCCTGCATATCTTGTAGGCATGGTAAATTTGGGGTGGAAGTTCTTGTAAGCAGGTTGGTATTCTCCTCCCTCCACTTAGGAGTCCTGTCCAGTTAGATGGTACAGTCTTCCAGCTCCATGGCCCCTGCTACTAGGAGTCTCAGCTTGAGTCAACCTCATATCCTCCCAGAAGCTTATTCTCTCTTAGGTCTCCAGCCTGTCACAGAGACACCTCCACTCGTAGTTTCTCTTCTCTCTGCAGGGCCTCTGTCTTCCTGCTTCCACTCTCCTATACCAGTCCTTGTTATATTCTCGATAAAATGTTCCACCATGCAACAAGAACATTTGCTCAACAATGTTCATAGCAACTTTATTCCTGGAAACAACCTAGATGCCCCTCAACCAAGGAATGGATAAAGAAACTGTGGTACATTTACACGGTGGAATACTACTCAGCTATTTTTAAAAACAAGGACATCATGAAAATTTCAGTATGGAACTAGAAAAGATCATCCTGAGTGGAGTAACCCAGACCCAGAAAGATACTCATAAGAGGATTTTAGCCATATAGTATAGGATAAACATACTACAATTCAGAGAACCAAACAAAATAAATAACAAGGAATACCTAAGGGAGGATGTTTAAGTCTCACTCAGAAGGAGAAACAGAATAAGCAGAAGGAGTTGAAAAGAGGGAAAAAGTTAGGAAAGGGAACCCAAAGAGAAATGAGAGTGGAATTCCCCAGCTTCTTAAGAATACATGAAACACATTTAAAGAGAAGGCTGGGCAAATACCTGTGGAAGTTGGTATCTTCCACACAGTGATCTCAAATCTGCACAGTGGTAAGGCACATTGATTTGCCTTGAGTGATTTGATGAATTCATAATTTGTTATCTGCAAACTAATTGTGAAGCCTTTGCATGTCTTTCTTCTGTCCCTCGGATTCCATATTAATGACCATTATTATAATTCTTTTCCTACAAGTTCTCTTGTCTTTAGAGAATAGAACAAGTGGCTTTGCCAATTTGAACCTTAGGCCACATGTCTTAGTGATGACTGACTATGGCTTGTGTGTATGCTGGGCTACAATGGCCTGGCATCCTTGTTCACATGAGTCTATAAGTTTAGCTTTGCAGTTCCTGCTCTAAGAAAGCCTTTGGTCTCAGAAAATCATAATAGATGCCTAGTCAGGGCCCTGTCTAACTCTCTAGGCTACTCTTCCCACTCCTTTTCTTTGTTGGCCATCCTATGAGAGCTCTAATGTTCAAGCTCCAGGATGATACCCCAGGGTCTCCGGACTCACTACCCACCCTTTCTTCCTTCACCTTCCACTCACCATTTATCTCTCATATATATGCTTAGCTGCTGCTCTTCCAGCAGAGTCTTTCCTCCATCCTCTCGGCTAAGCTTGAGGTACAATAGCCTCAAGGACTTTGTAATACTCATCCCAATAACAAAATCAGTCTACTCTAAATGACCAGAAACCATAACAAAGCCTAGTTCACAAGAAGTGCTAACTATTTGTTGAAATACTGAATTAATAATAATATGATTGTTCCAGTTTCCTTTCTATTCATGTGATAAAACGCCATGGTTAGGGCAGTGACAAATTTATTTTGTTTACATTTCCAGATCATATAAAGGGAAGTTAAGGCAGGACATCGCAACAAAAACCCTTAAGGAATAAACATGGTTTGCCGCCTTGCTTACTCAGCCTCATGTTTAGCTGATTCCCTTAAGGCCTGCCTAGAGAATGGTACTGCCCACAGTGGGCTACACATACTTACACTGATCAGCCATCAAGGCGATCTCTCATAGACATAACCCCCAGACCAACCAGATAAAGACAAGGATTCAACTGAAATTATCTGATCAGGTGACTCGAGACTGTGTTCAGTTGACAGTTAATGCTAACTAGGACAAAAAACATAACCATCATTTACAGAGAGCTCTTGCTGTGTGTCAGTCCCATAAATTATAAAAGTATAAACTCATTAAATCATCAACAGCCCCACGAAGTTCACAACACTATTTTCATATGTTATAACTGAGAAGACAAATCTAAGAGAATACTTTAAAAAATTACAGCAAATCCTGCTAATCAGTCCATCTGGGATGAGACCCTGTAAAATTGGCCTTTCCAACACTGGGCTTCAGCCAACTGAGAGAACAGACCTCTAGCCTCCCGGATATCTCACCTCCTCTAACCAACTGAAGCACAAAGAAAATATTCATTCTTTCTGAGCAAGCTGTGTCCCACTGTAATTGTGGATTGGATTTTTTTCTGGTGAAAATAATAACACCAACTCAGAAAGTGGGCTGAAGAATCAGGAAATATGATGTGTAGTATCGCAAAATTGGACACAAGGGTACCTGGACCCTTAGCTCTAGAGAGTACTATGAATCAGAAGGTAAGATCACACCCAGGACTACATCACAGGGGCAGAGACAACTCAGATCTTTATCATGATATAGTTGTAGACCTATTAATGGCTCCAGGCACATTCTGACCAGTTTGGCTAGCCTGATTTAGATGAGGTTTATATTCAAAGAAGCATATTACACAAGGGAGGCAATAACAGGGAAGACAAGTTGAGCAACTCTCAGAAATGTGCCAAAGAAAAATAAGGCACGCAAAATACATAGGTTTGGAGAGTCAGTGAGGAAAGCTGACAGTTAATTTAAAGCTGAGGCAAAAAACAAACAAACAACCAGACCTTATGACTATGAAGGGATGACTTTCTTCTGTCACCCCCAAGCTTTGTAGCCTGGGCTGGTGGCCATATATATTCACAGAGCCATGGTATATGCTACCTCATTCCTCCAGAAACAGAGATGCCAAGCCATTTATCACAGAGCCACAACCAGGTCATTAGGTTTCTTACTATGATAATTAGGTTAAGTTTAAGAAAATCAAGATAATTTGAATATTCCTTTAAAGCAATTTTGACTACTAGCTAGATACTATGAACAAACATCATCTCAGAACCTTCTGAGCATTTGTCTTATTTCAGCAGCACTGATATTTCGCCGAAAAAGACACAAGCTTTCTGAAAAGTATTAGATTATGGTACCTGAGGTCTTTTCCTTTCTTTCTCCTTAGCTTTTACACATCAAAATAACATTTTATTATTAATATATTTTTAATGTTGTGCCCATAATGCAGTATGAATTCTTAATATTGTGTGCCATACCCTAATAGGATGTCTATTACTTCAAAAGTGATTTCAGAATTCTTTACTAGCATGGAACCATATGCCCACAGATGCAACTGTGGCATATGTGCCTATGAAACGGTATTAGAGTAACCAGTCAGTTTTTTATTATATTCAAGATCTGTTGCAGAGAAGAAAACACACACCTGGTACTATAGTAATGGTCAAGACTCATGGTTGGGAGCTTATGGGCCCCAGTATTGATCCTCCTAGTGTTATCTTGCTAACTGAACATACTGTTAAAATAGGAGGCAGAAAGACTGTAAGAGCCATAGGTGAGAGATAACTGGAGTGAAACTGTGCCTTCTAGAACTCACAGCAGCTATGAATGCCTGCACAGGGAAGTCACTACTCCAGCATGGCCCCAGCCCTAGATGAGAAGCATTTCATAGTCGATGGCTTTATGATTCTACTTAAGGCCTGTGCCAAGGGAAGAAAGACATACCTGGTACTATAACTATGGTCAAGAACTCATGGTTGGAAGCTCCCAGGCCTCAGGCTTGAACCTACTACTACTGTCAACCATGCTCCAATGGATGGCTCCATTCCCATATAGATATGGGCAACAGAGTTCAACTCTGCTGGTTATTAAGGAAGGAGAGAGATAAAGAATATAATATTGCAAGCTCAGAGATGGATCTTGGAGGAACTGGGAGGAGGAGGGTGCAAACATGATCAAAATGCATTGTATGCATGTACGAAATTCTCAAAGATTAATAAAATATTATAGATGGCTCAGCAGTCACAAACATTTGCTGCTTTTGCAAATGCACACGGCACATATGCAGTGCATTTACATACATGCAAGTAAGATATTCATATGCATAAAATAAAAATAAACAAGCCTTAAATATATATTAAGTTCATTTCAGGGACCTCCCCTCCCAACCACAATCTACGCAACACCTCAGTAGAATCAGCTCATGGATATCAGCAGGGATGTCAGGGAACTGAATGGACAACTGCAGATTCTGATCACTCAAAACTGGCAGTCATCCTGTTTAGGATTCATTAAAGCTGATGCACAGATTTAATCTAATTGAAAGACAATTAGAAGAGAAGGAAAAAAGGAAGGCGAGATGGCGAAGGAGATAGGAGACAGCAAGAGGGAGTAAGAGGCAGAGGAACTAAGGGCTGAGAATCAAATCTGAGATTTCTTAAAAGCTATCAAGTCTTAAAATACACATTAATACACAGAAATAGAAAGGGAAGGAAATAATTCTACAAAGAAAACCCAGCAGAACAAAAGTTTATATTGGTGCAAAGCAGAATCATGCTTAAACAACTTTACAGGAAGTTGCAAACTCAAGTCCTGTTACTGTCCATCACTTTTGAAAAACACAGCTCTCCTCACACTTCCAATGATGTTATCTTGTACCCCAGTCATTAGACAGTCTAATAACCAAACTGACGCATTCTCTGAAATAAAACCCAAGGGCTTTAGACAGGACTCCTCTTCTGATTAGTGTTTCCCCCACACTTTTCTTCTCAAAATAAGGCCAAGTGCATTTAAGTTTCTGGAATCTTCTTCATATCCCTTTTGAAAATGTAGAGTAAATATTATGCTGGCTCCTTTCTGCAGCCAATTAATGCATCCTCCTTGCCAATATCATAAATATAACTTTTTTTCGGCTGCTGCTACTCTTATTGCATACATATGCTCCTGATAATTACTTGTTTTTGAGTTCTTAGCCACTTGGGCATGGAAAGACATCTGAGGTTTAAATGCTAGGACTATGGCATTATTACATGTCTGTCTTTATAAGAGAATAAGCTATCACAACCCCCTATTCTATGTAGTAAAATTGTACTCAACAAAGGAATCTATTTACTGTACTGGAACACTAATACAACCAGGCATTCTTGTAAGAAAACCCACTAAAGCACCATGGAAGCCTCTCTGCACTTAGTCCCCTGCAGCTCCTGTATGGTGACATTGTAGGAAACTCTCTGGCTTTATTTTCTCTGCTTAGATAAAACAACACTGATTCAGTTCAAGATGCTTAGGCTTGAGAAGGAACTGAGGGAGGTTCTGTGCTGACATAGAGTAAATAATGATGCTGGTCTCCCCTCAAAGTCTGAAGGACAAGAATGAGAGATCCCGAAGTCTTAACAGAGCTCAGTCATGGGGACTTTGTGAGGCTGCACAGGAAAACAGCATATAGACCTTGTTTTGTTTGTTTGTTTGTTTGTTTGTTTTGTTTTGTTTTGTTTTTAAGTATAAATGCTGTTTCTTTTAAAGGAGTTCTTGAAAGGATGGGGAGATAGCTCAGTCAGTAAAATGCTTGCCAGCCAAGCATGAGAGCTTGAGTTTGATTCCCAGCCAGCATCCAGGTCAAATGCCAGATGTGGTGACATTGTCAGGGACAGGAGGACCCCTGGAACTCACTGGCCAGAAGTCAAGCCAAACCAGAGAGTTCCAGGGAACATTCAGAGACCCTGTCTCTAAAAAGCAAGATAAGTGATCCCTTAAGGAGTGACATCTGAACTCCACACATACATGAACACAAGTTCACAGGCACACCCACAAACATAAGCTATAAGCCTTTGAACATGTGCATGCAAAAAAAAAATGAAATAAAACAATAAAGTTATATGGAAATAGAACAGAGCAGCCGAGATTCAGAATCTCAATGCCTGTCACCCTCCAAACATCAGGGAATCCTTGAGAGCATCACTATGTGTCCTCCTCAGGGACCAGCTATGGGGCCTACATGAAGCCTGGCTAGGGCACTCCATTTGTCATGTGCATATACTTGCTTTATGAAATGTACAACCATTACGGCTAAATGAACTTGTTCCTAATAAAAATGACAATAGTAATAAGATTTAGTTTCTAGACTATTCCAGGACCCTCACATGATTACGGAACCAACGGGTTTATTCCGTAAACCTAACTTGCGTCAGGGTATTAGCAGATTCATTTGGTCAACCAGGCTTTAATTGGGAGACATTTTGCAATTTATTTGTCTTTGTCTTTGCAACAATAGTATTTTGCTTAATGCATAAGGAAAGGGCAAAGGAGGAAGCCACAGGAAATAAACTCAAATCTTCCTAATTTAGATTTATTGAGAAGTCTAAATAGACCTTTTCTGAGGTCTCAGTTATAAAATTTTGAGGGCATTATTTACTGCTAATTATATTAATTTTAATTATAATAAATCATGGCCAAGTAAAGGCTCCCTGGCAATAAATGCATATTTGCTTTACACATAATTTTCCATTAGTTGCTCAAATAGGAGGATGCTCCAAGACAGCTGTCACATTAGTGTTCTTAACCCAGCACAAGCCTGTGGTCAAACCAGTTGCTATGCCGGTTTGCTTAGAAGACGCATTCTTGCCCTGCTCAGACAAAGCTCACTACCAGCCTGGCTCCTGTCTAGGGCATTGGCATTGACTAAGTGACAGTGACATCTCTGTCTAAGTAGCAAAATTGGTATGGCTAGGGAGCGCATTTGGGTGAAGTGCCTAACCACACAGGCTTGCCTGCCTTTCCCTCAGAAACGGCATCAGCTTTTTTGGATAGAGAGCTGCCTAACAGAAGCCGACTTAAACCGTAGATAACCATTTGAAGATTGATTCTATTATTTTTATTTTTATTCGTGTGTTGAGGAGTGTAGGTATGTAGAGGCGCCATGGGAAGTCAGAAGAGGGTGTCAGATCACATAGAGCTGGAGTTACAGTCAGTTGGGAGCCACCCAATGTGGGTGATGGGAAACAGACTGGAGTCCTTTGGAAGAGCAGTCAGTGTTCTTCACCACAGAGCTGTCTCTCCAGGCATCATTGGTATCATCCTAAATGCTCCAAAATGATTTATGGGCAAAGTAGAGGGAAATAAGTAAAACTAACCTTAGGGATATATTTCCCCCTAACCCGACATACCCAAAATATCACCATTTTACTCTAAAATAACATAATTATTGAGCGCTGTATATGCTTTTGTGCTATTTCTGGCTGTCACTTGTGGTTCCAGCTCCTGAATCGGACCACACAGCTCAATGCAGCTTGTCCTTAAAATTATGTACATGTGTATTTCCAGTTTTGAACCTGATGTCCTGGGATTACTCAAAGAAACAAAACAAAGAGGGAAAGAAGAAGTTAGTTAAGGTGGGTAACGTTTATTAACATGGCACTTCCCAGCAAGGTCTCTCTCTCTTGCAGCCTCGTCTTTCATCTCATCTCTACTTTCTCTTAAACTCAACCTTTTCTCTGGGCTGGTAAATGTTCCTTGAGTTCTCAGAAAGGCCAGTGCTTGCTTGCTACAGTCTCTATCCTTGCTAGAACTATTTTTTCACCATTTCTCTCTTGTGAATTCGTCCGCTTCCTTCAAGTCTCCCTCTAGAAGCTCAACCATAGTTGACAAAGCTCTGTGTGCCACTGAATCCAGCACGTGGCCCTGAGACATTTGAGGATTGATATTTATGGCTTTTAAAAACTGCCTTCCTTGGTAGACTCTCAAGTTGTACAATGATGAAAACCGTACCTTGGTTTTTTGTTTTTCTGTTCTTCTTCTTTTTTTTTTTTTTTTTTTTTAAAGTCTTGCCTTCCATTTCTTAGCACATTGCTTGGCTCATTGAAAGTGCTTGCTAAATTTTGTTTGATGAATAATGAATGAACTGATGGCAGAGGAATACATAAACTCTGGAACTCAACATAACCATCTTCTCTCCTGCCCTGAACCTCTGATTTGGGGTTGCATCTTGACAGTGCAGGGATCCAGTTACCTCCTAATATACCCTGGTCAGGTAAGTTGTTTCTCTGCTGCTGTGAAATAACCCAGTTGGAGGGTACAGCCCTCTTCCCCTACACTGATAAAAAGTGACTTCGATGGAAACACAAGAGCAAATTCTAATGCCCTGGGTTATTAGACTTCTCAGGACCCTTAAAGGAGAGAGCTTGAAGCTGTTCATCTCAGTTTGCTTCTGGGGATATTACAAATGTAATTGGATGGGAAATAATGCATCAGATTTGTTTTGCCTCTTTGTGGGTTGCACCCTTATGTCTAGTCTCAGGCTGATCTCCATGTCTCTGCTGCATCCGTGGTGTCACTAAGGTTGCCCATCCACACTTGCAAACAATACATCTTGTTTGCCTCTGTGTCTACTCTGTGCTTCCTTCCCAGGATAGATTTCCTCCACCAACATCTGTCAGTTCCCAACCTTCATTCGATACTGGCGGAAAAAGCACATCAACTAAGAAATTATTCTCTAATTTCTGACAATTAAAAGCTACTCCTTCCCCTCCCCAACACCCTGTGATATGTTCTGCTGTGGAGAGCTAAAATCCACTCTGTGTTAATTGTATGTTCCACATGTGTGTTTGTGGAACACGGTAGCTTCTTCCTGTTACTTCCTGTGCTACAATGTGACTCTGGATATGTGGCCATGTTGGCACTGTTATGCAGCTTCATACAGACTATCTCAGTGTTTGCTAGAGGAAAGGATCACCAGAGTTTTTCTTATGCCCAGAGAAATACAACTATTATAAAAGACTTCTGAAGATTTTTCCCCAGAATAAACAGAAACTAATTGTTCCTCTAAACCTTACATAAATATCATTTTAAAATATCTGGGATGTGACAGTCGCACTACAAGCAATAGTGTCTTCCAAGAGATGGGTTTTCTCCCACCCTTAACTGCCTAGACAGGTTTATTATGAACAACATGGTTATTAAGCTCTTGTTCTAGAACCTGCATGGTCTTTGATCTAAAATAAAGTGTTTCTGACATTTCAATGGCTATTCTTAGTTGTCAACTTAACTATATCTGGGATTAACTCAAAACCAAGCTACTGAGTATCAGTGTGAGGGGTTTTTTGGATTGGATCATTTGGAGTGGGAGATCCCACCTTAAATCTGGGCACATTTTCTAGTGGCAGCCTTTATAAATGATGTGGAAGAAGAAAGCGCTTGCTCTTTACTTGCCTTCTTCATGCTCAATGGCAAGTTTATTCATGCATTGGAATTTGAGCCTTCTTCTTTGATATTCTGGTGTATACTGAGGACAGCCTGAGACACCCAGCCTCATGGACTGAACAGCTATTGAATTCTTTGATTTTCTGTCAGGAGACAGCCATTGTTGGAATAGTTGGACCATAGCTTGTAATAAACTTGTGTGTGTGTGTGTGTGTGTGTGTGTGTGTGTGTGTGTGTTGTACATTCTATGAGTATATACATTTCATCAGTTCATTTTCTCTAGAGAATCCTGACTAATACAAGTACAGGTTGTTTCTTTTTTTATCTGTCAAAATGAAGAACTGGACCATTTTCTACAATCTCTTTAAGATGGAAATAGCCAAAGATTCATTTATTGTTGACCCTACTCCTTTCAGCCTATGTTAAAACATGGAGGATGAATACAGTGCTTAATATCAGTATAAATTCACTTGATGCCATTAGGCTGGTGAGAAAGCTTAGTGGGTAAAAGTGCTTGCCTGATACCCTGAGTTTGATCTCCAGAACCCATGATGAAGGGAGATTATTGATTCCTAAGAGATGTCTGCCTTGGAACATGCAAAACACACACACACACACACCAATAGTAATAATAACATAAATTAGTTCTAATACACAGTTACACTTAAATGGAATGAACAAAGAAGGTTCATGAATCCACATCCAAATTTGCCACAGGTAATGTTTACAGGCACACAGAGCCATCTTGGTCTTGAAAGGGAGGATACTTTCTTGCTTCTTTGTAACAGATATCTGGGCTGAGTTTTCATGGTAAAATATATGGATGCATTGTCAACTCTGAAGGTGGAAATTTTTTAGGTTGGCTGAAAACGGATTATCAGACGCCATTCCTCTGAGAGATAGCTTCCCAAGGTATTAGGACAATTCTAAGTGTGAATCTTTTCTTTGGTATTTTTATGAAAAAAAATCAGAGTGTAGAAAAATGGTAATACATACAAAAAATTACAAAATATTGGACTCAAACTTTACATTTTAATTTACTGACACTTTTTAAGAAGATGATAAGCAGTGAGCACTATGTGGTTGTCGTTGATTTATCACTGAATGGTATTTAACATTCACTATATGCTTTCCACAAAACAGTACGCAAAACAAAGCCCTATCTCTCATGGAACTCTGAGAGAATTCAGTGAAAGGAAGAGGAGATATGATCTACATTATGTAAATAAAATGACGTCTAATGAAAACATTTTGCTTGAGGCATGAATTGAGTACTAAGTGGCAATTCTGTGACATAGCAGAAAATGGTATTCACTAGTCTGAAAGCCTTGGAAAGTCTTTGGCTTTGGGCCTTAAGAACTGCTTCTGCCCTTTCCTGTATGTCCTGGGACTGAATATAAGTCAAATGTCTCTCCTGCTCCAATCACAAAAGCCCCAGATCAAGTACATGAATGTCCAGACAGAAGACAACCCCTATGTAACTTACTCTTTTCTTCTTCCTCAGAAAGGAAGTAAAAGCCTTTTTTGTTGTTTTTCCTTTTTCTTTAATGCAATCCCTGATAGCCCAGCACTGTTTGTACGTAGACCATGTTGAGGCCTTGGAGAATTATCATTATTATCAGTCATGATGTTAATGGGCTGTCATTGTTGGCTGAAGTTAACTCATTCTAGATGCTTTGTTTACTCCACTAACAAAAAGGCAGCTTGGAATTAAAAAAGGAAATGTGCCAACCAATTAATCCATAACTTGGTTGGAATGCTTTGGGGATTTTCTAACATTTCTTTTATTGAATTTTTGTTGAAGTGCAGTATCCTTTTTTTCCTTTGAAATTTCATTCTGGAGATTTTTTTTTATCACATGCCATTTCTGCAGGAGGCACATTGAGCCACTGAGACCTTCTGAGTAAATACCACGTGTTTTAAAATATTTATCAATAATGAGGCTACTAGCTCACACATTCTATGAAAATACCAATCTGGGAAGCCAGCTCATGGTACAGGTTTTTAAAAGATATCAAAATGTTCTCGCCATGCACATTTATATTGCCAATGCTTTTCTTTTGGACAACATGTCAAAGTAGCTACGCCTCAAATAAGAGTGATGGCAAGAGCCCTGCAGTCAGTAATATGAAATACAGGTAAATCTATATTATAAACACAGACAGCCTTGAAAGGTTTATTTTTATTGCTTTTAATGATGTGTGAAGGCCAGAGGCATAGGGTGTTTCAAGAGCTACAGTTATAGGCTGTTGTGAAGCCCCTGATGCACATGGTGGGATTTGAACTCTGGTCCCCTGGAAGAGGCCAGTCATTGGTGGTCATTCCTTCAATTTCATCTCAATCTTTATCCCTACACATCTTGCATGCAGAACAAATTTTGGGTTGAGGTTTTGTGGGTAGGTTCTTGTCCCCATCTCTCCATTGGAAGTCTTGACATTGGAGGTGGCCATTTCAGGTTCCATATCCCCTGATGCTAGGAGTCTTAGCTAAGGGCACCCTCATTGAATCCTGTGTTTCCCTTGACTTAGGTTTCTAGCTCATCCTCAGAGCTGCTTCCCCGTCTCCCACAACAGCAATTTCAGTTCTCTTTTCCAACTCTCTCTCCCTCAGTCCTCCCTGAGCTTGATCCCTCCTGTTCCCCTACCCATTCTCTCCTCCATCCAATTCCTTCCCTCCATAGACCTCAACTATTTTATTTCTCATTCTGATTGAGACTCAAGCATAATCCTTTGAGCCTTTGTTACTTAGCTTTTTTTAGTCTGTGAATTGTAGCATGGTAATCCTGTACTTTATGGCTAATATCCACTTATAAGTGAGTACATTCCATGTGTGTCTTTCTGGGTCAGGGTTACCTCACTCAGGATGATATTTTCCTAGATCCATCCATTTGCCTGCGAATTTAATTATTTCCTTGTACCACAGTTTTGTTTATCAATTCTTTGTTTGAGGTACATCTGAATAGTTTCTAGTTTCTGGCTATTACGAATAAAGCTGCTATGAACATAGTTGAGCAAATGTCCTTGTGGTATGGCGGAGCATCTTTTGGGTATATGCTATTTGAGGTAGAGCTATTCCAAATTTTCTGAGAAAGGGCCAGATTGATTTCCAGCATAGTTGTACAAGTTTGCATTCCCACCAGCAATAGAAGAGTATACCCCTTTCTCCACATCCTCACCAGTGTGCGCTATCAGTTGAGTATTTGATCTTAGCCATTCTGATGGCTGTAAGATAGAATCTCAGAGGTGTTTTGATTTGCATTTCCCTGATGACTAAGGGCATTGTACATTTCTTTTAGTGCTTCTCAGCCATGAAAGACTCCTCATTTTTAATTAGATTATTTGAGTTGTTGCTATTCAATTTCTTGAATACTTTAGATATTTTAGATATTAGCTCTGTTGGATGTAGGGTTGTCAAAGATCTTCTCCCTGTCTGTAGTTGCCATTTTGTTCTATTGATAGTGTCCTTTGCCTTACAGAAGCTTTTTGGTTTCATGAGGTCCCATTTACTAGTTGGGGATCTTAGAGCCTGAGTGGTTGGTGTTTTGTTCAGGAAATTGTCTCCTGTGCCAACAAGTTTAAGGTTATTCTCTACTTTTTCTTCTATTAGATTTAGTGTATCTGGTTTTATATTGAGGTCTTTGATCCACTTGGACTTGAGTTTTATACAGAGTGACAAATATGCATATATTTGCATTCTTCTACACGCAGACGTCCATTAGACCAGCGCCATCTGTTGAAGATGCTTTCTTTGTCCATTGTATGGTTTTGGTATCTTTGTAAAAAAAAAAAAAAGTGTCCATAGGTGTACGGGTTTATTTCTGGATCTTCAATCCGATTCCATTGATCAACCTGTCTATTTTTTATGTCAGTACCATGTGATCTTTGTTACTGTTTGCTCTGTAGTACAGCTTGAAATCAGGGTTGGTGATACCTCCAGAAGTTCTTTTATTGGGCAGGATTTTTTCCACTATCCTGGGTTTTTTAATTTTTTCATATGAAGCTGAAAATTCTGTAAAGAACTGTGTTGGAATTTTGATAGGAATTGCATTGAATCTGTAGATTGCTTTTGGTAAGATGACCATTTTTACTATGTTAATCTAACTAATCCATGAACATGGGAGATCATCCCATTTTCTGATTTCTTCTTCAATTTCCTTCTTTGGAGACTCGAAGATTTTGTCATACAGGTCTTTCACTTGTGTGGTTAGAGTTACACCAAGATATTTTATATTATTTGTAGCTTTTGTGAAGGGTGCTGTTTCCCTAATTTGTTCTCATCCCATTTATCATTTGTATAAAAGAGGTCTACTGATTTTTAAAGTTAATTTTGTATCCAGTCAATTTGCTGAGGGTGTTTATCAGCTTTAGGAGTTCTCTGGTTAAATTTTGGTGGTCATTGGGTTGGAGAGATGGCTCAGCAGTTAAGAGCACTTGTCTGCTCTTCCACAGGTCCTAAGTTCAATTCCCAGCAACACATGGGTGGCTCATAACTATCTATAACATAATCTGGTACCCTCTTCTGGCATGCAGGTGTATGTAGAGACAGAGCACTCATATACATTAAATAAATTAACATTTTTTAAAAATTGAGGGGTCTCTCATTTAGAGTCCCAATAGGATGCCTTCCCCTCTGTCCCAGTTTCCTGGTAAGTGAAGGCTTTCGTGGGACATGCCCCTTGGGCTAGTATGCAGATATAAGTGAGTATATACCATTTGATTCTTTCTGCTTCTGGGTTAACTCACTCATTATGATCATTTCTAGCTCAATCCATTTATCCACAAATTTCGGGAATTCCTTGTTTTTAATAGCTGAGTAGTATTCCATAGTGTATATGTACCACAGTTTCTTTATCCACTCTTCTACTGAGGGACACTTAGGCTGTTTCCATGTTCTGGCTATTATGAATAAGGCTGCTATGAACATGGTTGAGCAAATTTTCTTGTTGTGTGCTGGAGCATCTTCTGGGTATATTCCAAGGAGTGGAATAGCTGGGTCTTGAGGAAGCCCTATTCCCATTTTTCTGAGAAAGGACAATACAGGAGGTAAACTTTAAACCCCTTCCCAGATCTAGCCAATGGTCAGAATATTCTCCACAGTTGAGTGGAGAGTGTGATACGACTTTCTCACATACTCTGGTGCCTCACATTTGACCATGTCCCCTGGAGGGGGAGACCTGGTGGCACTCAGAGGAAGGACAGCAAGTAGCCAAGAAGAGACTTGATACCCTATGAGAATATATAGGGGGACGTAATCCCCCTCAGGAACAGTCATAGGGGAGGGGAATAATGGGAAAATGGGGGGGGGGGAGGAATGGGAGGATACAAGGGATGGGATAAACATTGAGATGTAACAAGAATAAATTAATAAAAAAAAAAAAAAAAAATTGAGGGGTCACTTATGTATACCATTATATCATCTGTGAACTGTGATACTTTGACTTCTCCCTTTCCAATTTGTATCCCTTTGATCTCCTTTAGTTGTCCTAATGCTCTAACTAGAACAATATTGAATAGCTATAGACTATATTGAATAGCTATAGAGAGTGGAAAACCTTGTCTTGTCTCTGATTTTTAGTGGAATAGCTTTAAGTTTCTCTCCATTTAATTTGATGTTGGCTTTCAGCTTGTTGTGTATTACCTTTACTGTGTTTTGTTATGGACCTTGTATTCCTGACCTCTCCAATCATGAAGAGGTGTTGGGTTTTTGTCAAAGACTTTTTCAGAATCTAATATAATGATCATGTGGGTTTTTTTCCTTTAGTTTGTTTATATGGTGAATTACATTGATAGATTTTCATATGTTGAATCATGCTGCATGCCTGGAATGAAGCCTATTTGATCACAGTGGATGATGTTTTTGATGTGTTCCCAATTTTCTGAGAAACCACCAAATTGATTAGATAGATAGACACACATAGACAGAGAGATGATATATGACAGATGATAGATGATAAATAGCTATATGATACATACATGATAGATAGATAGATATCAGAGTTTCTTTATCCATTTATCTTGTGATGGATACCTAGGCTGATTCCATAACTTGTTTATTGTGGGTAATGCTAATCTGAACATGGATTTGTTGGGATCTCTGTTGAATAATGACTTAGATTACTCTCTCTGACTTTTCTTTCTCTTGGTCTTTCTCCTCATCATCTGCCTCAGCTGAAACATACCTATCATTTCCAACATATATTTGAATCCTTATGTCTATTCTTTTCCTTCCACCACCTGTACTGCACTCCTTCTGCAGTCCCTGTGCACAACTCTTGTTCAAGGTGAATAGTAACAGGAAAGATGTAGAAGGAATTTCCTAAACTCCAGGAATAAAAACAAAATAGCCAGCCTCCAGACCTGTTCTTTCTAATTGTCCTTTGGGAGTTTTCTCACAAGTGGCGTTGCTGCATCATATGGTATCCACTTGATAAGCATACTTCAAATATATTTCTCACTCTTTGTCTTCTAAAATGTATTTTTTTTTTTTTTTTTTTTTGCCACAGAATATTTTTGTTCTAATTGTCCATGAGGATTCTGAGTGCCAAGTTCACCAACTCAGGCTGACTTGTTGGGCTGAAGTGATCCAGGAAACCAGGTTTCTTTGTTCAGACAAAATCTCTGTGTGTAAGCCCCATTGCTTCTCGGATGAGATGTAAAGGTGATTAGAGGGGGACCGTGGAAACCTAACAAGCTGGTGGGGTCAGCCTCCTGGCTTCCTCCATGCTTCCTCCATCAGACAGATCCCTCAACGAAGTCTAGCAATTCTTCATTTCCAATAGGAGGAAACCTCAGGCAGGCATTAAACCAGAGAACTGGCAGAGCTTCAAGTAAACATATTTGGTGTCTATGGTATAGATTCTGTTTCAAACATTATTTGCATGGTCTCGCTGGCTTCTCCCTTCAGCCCTGTGTAGCAGATTTCTTTTGTTTCCCTTGACAAGGATATAGCAACAGCACAGAGAGCTATAGAAAATAGCCTGAGGTCCCAGGAGATGCGGACAGTAGCTTTTGACCCAAGACAACAGTACTACTAAGTGACTCCCTTATATTGCCTCCAAGGCGTGGCAAGGTAGTCAAGCTCCATTTTCTGGCACCCTCCTACCTGGGTCCAAATTTTAATTCCCTGCCCATCAACTCCCCGGAAGCATGTATATCTCACGCATAAAAGAAGTGGTCAGCTATTTTCCCTCACAGGAAGAGCACAGGAGTTCATTGTGACGACTAAGCAGAACGTGTGACATTGGTTAGCCAATAAAAAGTACTGACGACATAAGCTTGATTATGACCATTCCGATACTAACAAAAAACACTCAGCCACGTACTACAGACTTTTCCGGTCCGTTTCCTGACGGGAATGTTTTTCCTCCGTGTGGTGAGCGGAGTCATGGGGGCCACACTTCGGAATTTTCGTCCTAAGAATGTAGTGTCAGAGATTGAAAGTAACGGAGACACGTGTGAAGGTTTGTTCACTGGCGTGGCAGACCTGGCATCTTGAAAGAGCACTCAAGAAACCCCTAAAAATGGAGAAAGGCTATGCTGGAGGGGCGGGGTCTTTTTCTCAGAATCTCTGTGGAGGAAAAAGAAAGAAAGATAATCAATAAGTCAGATCTCCTGGAGGAAGCCTCTTGGTCCTTCTAGCGCAAAGGGGGATTCAGAAGAAGCCTTTAGGCCAATCGCCACAATTTTCTGATCTGTCTGTTGCTGATTGCCGCAGCGGCTTGAATTCGTGTCATTAGTGTTCTCCAGGAAACATTGTCATCTTAGAATGCAGAGAAGAAGAAATCATACATGTGCATTCTAACAATACAATCATGGAAGCAATTTATTCTGCACATTAGCTTGGAGTGGGCCCTTTATGCAGCCGGAGATTTAATAAATACATGGATATGAGACTGCATTTTCCACTTAGGTTCATCAAACACAGAGAGATTTCCCATTATGGAGAGAGAGAGGATTTGGAATCAGGCTGGGGGTTTTCCTTGCAGAGATTAAAAAGACAGATGGCAAGGTGCTGCGCTCAGGGGAAAAGGCCTTTATAATCAAGGAAGTAGGATTTGTTCCTCAGTCTTCCGTTTACGTTCAGCCTCTGTATGCGGGGGTCACTTCATATCCAACCGAAAAAAAGTTATGATATCCATTTTCTGTGGAAAAGCCAGAATTACCAATTCTGTGAGTCTCAGAGAAGACGCTTCTTTGGAAACTAATCCCAGTACTCAGATGCACACGAGAGTATACACATCATTGGTAAAGAGCTCGGCCGTGGCGATGATAATTCAATCCTGCGAACCCGCACGAGTAGTCTTGAACCACCTTGACAGCCTGAGGAACTGTGTCAGCTGTCTAACTGGCCAGCTCTGTTCTGGGTGTATAGCAATCTGATCACAAAAGCAGTTCTTTTATATCCAGCCACTCCAAGCATTCTACTTTTTTTTATATATTTACTTGGCAGTTCCAGAATGTTGGGGAAGAGCCTCAAAGATATGACCGTTCCTAAGGTTGGGGATGCTGAAACGCCACCTTCTTGCACTGTGAGAATTAATTGTCTTAAGACATTATTCAGCACAATGAAAAGAAGGAATGTGAGTCTCTGAAAACATGGATGGCTGGTAGGTGACTTCTTTATTTACAGAAACATGTGTTATTAAGTCACAATGAGAGAACCTGTCCTTGGGAATGAGTCACACTTTCCAGTTTGAATTACCAGTTCATTTGGATAGGAAAACAAATAGGTCCTGACCAAAATAAATAAATAAATAATAAATAATAAAAACCAGGTTGAGAGATTAAAAACAAAACCACTTCAAGTGTTCAAGAATTATATAATAAAAAAATTTTTGTCCAAAAATGGCACCCATAGATATGCTAAAATATTGTAGGTGTGGGGAGGATATGTGATCAAGATACATTGTATAACTGTATAAAACTATGAAAATAAATGAAAACTATTATTAACATAAAAAGGTGTCTGTGTTCTTTTACGCCAGATGTCTTGTGCTCAGCTCTAGTGCTTTAGTGAGTGGATCACATCAGAAGGAGCAAGGGTGCTAGCAAAAGTTCTCCTTGAATAAATCAAGGTTTCACTCATGAATGAGACCAGGATAAACAACGTTAATAAACAGCTTTGAAGAATGGCCACCTCACATGATCACAATTATTCCACTAAAAAAATATTGGGCATATGTTCAAAACCAACCTCTCATAACAAAATTAAACAGAAACTTAAATTACAGTTTGTCTTTCGAATGTTGTAATGAGAATTAGAAAGATCTATGGCTTTTCCACACAATCTCCAGTTGGCGACAGTATCTCCAGTTGTGTTGGGCTACTCTGTGTGTAGTACTTGGTCTAAGCAACACTAGGAGCTTTACTGGAATCCCTTCTGAAACTGTTCAAGAGATGGTGACATGAATAGTCCTCCACAGGCTCATGCTGGTTCTATAAAAGGTGCACAGGGATAAAGATAGAGCAGAGACTGAGGGATGGTCCAATCAAAGCCTGGCCCAACCTGAGACCCACCCCATGGGAGAGAGCCAACAACACTCTGTTATGCTTGCAGACGGGATCCTAGCATAGCTGTCCTCTGAGAGGCTCCACCTAGCAGTGGATCCAAACATGCTAAGACTCACAGGCAAACACTGGGAGAAAAGTGGGGGGAGGGGGAGGATAGAAGGACTTGGAAGAGACGGGAGCTCCACAAGAAGACCAACAAAGTCAGCTAATCAGGGCCCATAGGGGCTTGTGGAGACTAAAGCCACCAAGGACCATGTATGGACTGGACCTACGCCCCCTACATAGATGTAATTGATGTGCAGCTTGAGTTTCATGTGGGTCCCATAGTAAGGGGAGCAGGGGCTGTCTCTAACACGGACTGTGTTGCCTGATTTTTGATCACTTTCCCCTGGTGAGACTGCCTCACCAGGCCACAGGGCAAAGGATATGCTCAGTCTTAGTGTAACTTCATGCACTATGGTAGGTTGGGGGGAGGGGAGGGATACTCCCCTTTTCTGAGGAGTAGGAGAAGAGGGATGGGGGGAAGAAAGAGGGAGGATGGCACTGGGAGGAGAGGAAAGAGGGGGCTACGATTGGGTTGTAAAGTGAATAAATAAACACATAAATGTAAAAATAAATAAATAAAACAAAGAGTTTTTTTATAGAAGAAAGAAAAGTCTCTCATAGGCTCATGTGTTAAATACTTGGTTCCTAGGTCATGACTATATTTTTGGAAGTTCTCAATCTTGTAGGAGAGGACCTAGCTGAAGAAAGGAGCTCACGAGGGCTGGCTGTGCCTTCGAGATTCGTTTTTGTTGTCCTGGGATCTTCCCTCGCAGTTCCCTCTGTTTCCTAGTTGCCGTGCCATAAGTAGCATCCATCATCGCTCCTGTCACCACCATGTTCTTTGCCTCACAACAGACCCCCAAATCAATAAAGCCACAGTCTACCATCTGAAATCTCAAAAGCCGTGACCTAAAAGAAGCTGTTCCTCCTTCAACTTATTCTCATCAGGCGTCTGGTGACTCAAAAGTAAGACGGTGCTAGAGGAGAGGTGAATGGGTCCTGTGAGCCGATCCTTAGCTGTTTTAGCACAATGAATTCTCTCTCAGAAATAGCCCAATGACCAAAGGTAGTATTTTTACCACGCTGGAGCAAGCTCCACTTTTGTTACAACTACAAGGAAAGTGTCCTTATTTTTAGTTTGTAGTATGGAGGAAGGAAAAAGGGATACACACACAGTAAAACCCACCCTGAGTTCTTCTGCAAGGGTCTCACTTTGTCACTCTGGCTGTTCTGGACTGGCTTTATAGACCAGGCTGGCCTCGAACTCACAGAGATCCGCCTGCCTCTGCCTCTCGAGTGCTGGGATTAAAGGTGTGTGCCATCACGCCCGGCTAGTTAGTGGCCCGATGATGACTGAATAAAACAGCCTGGGTGCCATCATGTCCTCATCCTCCAGAGCTGGCTTGCACTTCCTGCCCACTATCATCCATTTCCTCCTTTGCCGCCTTTTACTATGCATGGTGTGTTGCAAATGCTGTCAAAACTGCACGTCTTTGGCTTGGATTACATAATTTTCTAGAAAAATAAGAAGTCCATGTGTCTCTACACAAAAGTATTATTTCTCTGACATGCACTCTGGTGCCCACAATTTGGTTATTGCCCCTTGACAAGATGGCCTAGTGGGCACACAGAGGAAGGGGATACAGGCTATCCTGATGAGACTTAATGGACTGTTGGGGTAGGAGAGGGGAAAAGGCAGAAGAGGGAGGGAGAGCAGGGAAAGGAAGATAAGAGAGAGGGGATAACAATCGGGATGGAATATGAATAAATATAAAATATAATATAATAATAAAATAAAACATAAAAATAAAAAATAAAAGTCACATAAGAATTGTGAATTTTTTCTTTAGTTTACGGAAAATTATTAACCAGATTCCATTAAAGGCTCCTTCCATTTTTGTTGTTTGTGTGTTTGTTTGTTTGTTTGTTTTGAGACAGGCTCTTTCTACGTAGCCCTGGCTGTCCTGGAATTTACTATGTAGACCAGGCTGTCCTCAAACTCTGCCTTCTAGATTAAAGGCATGCACCACTCCTGGCTGAAGGTTTTTTGTTTTGTTTTGTTTTGTTTAATTGTGGATATTATTCTGGTTCTTACCGGAATGAAATTTCCCCTACTCATTGCCAAATGTCACTGTAATAAAGCTTTGTACCTAGATCTGCCACATTTGTAGGTGGCCATGACAGTCCTCTACAGTTTACCTCTAAGATCATTCATCAACATAGGGGGATTGATGAGGTAAATTAGTTTAAGTAATTGAGAATTATGAAAAACTAACTCTTAAATCCCAAATGACACCTGATGAAATTATTTTTTATGTTTAATATTCAGTGAATAATGTATTTTCACTTTTACATTTAGTAAAGAGTTGGACTTGAATTACCCTTACCATATAGACTATGAATTCTAAAACACTCGATTTGGGAAACCTGAGATTGGAATTATTTCATAAATTACAAGGCTGAGTTTTTCTTCTTAGGCCAACTTTCCTTTAAGTTTATGGTCAAATCGCCTCACTTCTATTCACTTTCCTGCCTAGTCTACATAACGAAACAGTGAAGCCAAGTGTAGCACTGCACACCTTCAGTGCCAGCATTTGGGAGGTAGAGGCAAGTAAATTCTCTGTGAGTTCAAGGTCAGCCCAGTCTACAAAGTGAGTCCTAAACCATCCAGAGCTACATAGTGAGACCCTGTCACAAAGGGAAAAATAAGTAAAAATCTAATAATAATAATGCTTCCTAATGGGACTCTTAAAATGATTGAATATCATCTGTGGTTCACAAGAACCAATGTATTTTCATAACCACAAATGAAACCTGTGAAGTAAAGTATTGACAGAATTTATACATGAAAAAAAAAGTCAGAACATTCTATACAGAATTGCAACGTCTTCATTCAGGCCTTCTACCACAGTGGTAACATTCCCTAAAGAACCCTCTCACGCAGCTACTGTGCCATGGTCCACATGGCATTAGCAGCGAAAGCCTTTCCATTACAGGGCATCTGCTCCAAGCAACAAGAAAGCTGTTTCCAAAGCCACC
This sequence comes from Acomys russatus, assembly GCF_903995435.1. NCBI lineage: Eukaryota > Metazoa > Chordata > Mammalia > Rodentia > Muridae > Acomys > Acomys russatus. Next base: position 54,904,094 of record NC_067156.1, on the reverse strand, counting down.
TTTTGACTTCCCATGTTCTGTAACTACTCTCTGGGACTAAAAAGAACAGGTCTGGTGTCTCTTCCATGTACTAATTACTTGACTATTTAAAGGGTAACATATATGCACGTGTGTGCGCGCACACACACACACACACACACAAAGTAGCAAGTATCATTGGGTCTCTAATATGACAACCTATTTTTAAAAGCCATAAAAAGCTATGATGATATAGCAGGGGAGGAGGTCCCCCTTGGTCTTAGACCTCTGGGAGGGTAATAGCGTGAAAATGGGAGAGAGAGAGGAACAGGAGGATACAAGTGATGGGATAGCAACTGAGTTGTAATCTGAATAAATTAATTAAATTTAAAAAATGCATAAAAAGTTTATGTTGCTCACATATGAAAACCAAATGAAGACACAGAGGGGACATATACTGTGCTGAAGGTCAGAGAGCTAATGATAGATGGGCCAAGCTTCAGAGACAAGACCGTTCTGAAAATTTTCTTTTTAGTCCTTTCTTTATATTGAACATTTCCAAGACCTTTGCCAATCATTCTCAATCATGGGAATTCTCTAAGTAGCTGTGCTAGACTGTAACAACCTCAAAGTGAACCACACACAGTGACCAACCCCACATGTCAACAATTTCAGACAATCTTACTGTATGCCTCCCTGGGAGATTTGCTTCCTCCTACCCACCCAAATGGCAACTGCATACCTTCTTCTCTCTGAAAACGCCTGCACTTCCTCCATCACTCCACTTTCAGCTGATGATCTTGCCTCGCACTCTGAAAACATAAGGGCACGCTTACAAGAGCTTGCTCACCATCTCACCCGCAAACAGAAGAACTCACCCTCACTGCTCCCCTCTGTCCCTGCAGCTGACCTCTCATAAACCACCCTCTTGGACTCTCTGACTTCTGCACTAGCGTTCTTTCTCAGTCCTTTGCGTTGTTTCCATCAGAGCACAAGCAACTACAAATATACTCCTCTTTTAAAATGACAGGAGACAGAGAGAAGGAAAAGAGAAAAGGGGAAGAACGGCAGAAAAGGAGGAAAGGAGGACGAGAGGAGTTCTTGGCCCATCCCGTAGTCCCAACAATTTGAAAAGGACAGTGCCATTTCTTCCTTTCCTGTCTTCCCAACTCACTCCAGTAAGCTTTGGTTCACAGAGGCCCATGCAAGCTCCTTCTGCCTTATGCTGTCTTCCATAATTTCCCCAATTTCACTTTGCTTCATTCCTAGTAATCTCCTGCATCCCAGAAGCTTGGTTTTTTTTTCCCCTCATTACGATTTCACCTCATGGTTCAGGACTCACCCCAAATCTCTTGAAAAATTCCTCCCTGCTTCCCAACCCAGGCACAGTCTCACAACATCTTTGTTCCTTTCTTATCCTTGGAATTTTATGTGCTGGAAGTGCCCTATTTGTTTCTCACCTTGCATCTTTTCCCAGGGAAATAACAGCAAAAGTATTATTTGTCTCTTTATCACTAATGCCCAGTATGACATTGACAACACAGTGGACACTCAATAAGTGTTCACTGGGTGAGTGACCAAAGTCAACAGTCAAACACAAAGAACTTTTCCTGGCCTTAGCCATTGCAATAGGGTCAAGAAAGTCTGTATTAAGTGTCACTCATTACTGATCATAACCTGTAACTGAATATAAGATAGCTTTCTTAAAAGGTCCAGTGTGCCCAAGGCTATAGTATGATTTGAGTGACACAGGAATAAAAGGTTGGCACAGTTTCTCCCCCCCTGCTAAGAACAGAAAAAGAAGTATCCAGAACTTGTTTGAGTATTCTTGAAAGTTTGTCCCTATAAAATAGCAATTTTAAGCTCTCTGGGATATATAGCAAGTATGTGTGACAAATAGCCGCAGAAGACAGACAGGCTATGGGAACTGCCAAAACTACAGGATTCCTAAGGAACGGGGAGCAATCCTGTGAAGAAAGGTCTGAGTCATGACAGATTTTTCAGCAAAACTGAGAGGCGTGCATTAGATGTTGCCAATCACACCCAGTAAGCAGAGGCCTGTCATAGCAACAATGGCCATTGAGAATAGGGCAAGGTGATTTTCTGAGCCTTTCTCCTTAACAACCAGTAGTCCAAGCCATCCTTAAGTTCCACAGCAGCCATACATGCCATGTGCCTGGCAGAGACCATTTCCAAGTCCTTAATTCTTCTCAAAATTTAAACTATATCCTAGAGATGTTTAGGTAGACACTGAAGGGCTTTTTCACTTAAGAATACTGTTTGTATAAATACACTAAGGGCAAACTAAGGGCAGACTAAAAGAGGAAGCTTTCAGATGCCTTTTGAAGAGTTAAGAACCAATGCATTTCATTTAAGATGCTATTTTGAAAGTAAACCAGTTTATGAGAGATGATTATTGAATGGCTCCAATACCAGTGATTTGGGACAAGTGAGTCCAGAGAGTGAAGCATCCTTAATGTAATTACACATCCATTGCTTGTGATGTATGACCATGCGAAGCATTACTAATCCCCAGACAGATACCTGCCCGGGAGGACTGTGGTAACAGCTGTTCGGTCCACAAGAAACAAACCAAGTGAATTCAAAGTACCGAGGGCATTCAACTGCCACCTTCCCAGAGTCGGGCCCTGTCCACTAAGCCTGAGATTTATTAGGAATTAAAGAGGATTCCATCCGAAGGTACACTTGTTTCCAGCATAAATCACCCTGCCAACTCATTTGTTATTGTAATAACCTTTCTGGGCATTTCTATTATTGGAGAGGACTTCTTTTCAAATGAAAAATGACGTAGCTGATTACTTGCATGGGACTTGGCGTCACAGTCATTTTGGCTTCTTTTTCCAGGCAGTGAGAGGGCCAAGGAAAGGCCTTTGCATCCTTGCATGCATATCGATTAAAGTTAATGGAGTTCATGGGTTTATTATGCGTTGGGGAGTTAAGAAACAAGCCAGTAATGATGGAAGCTGTGCCAATGCTCCCTGTGTATCCAAGAAAGCGTCAAGATTTCAAGCACTAAAAATAGTTAAAAACTATCTCAGAAACTGTTTACATCCAGCAAGGATAATTATATGAGCCTAGAACTCTTTCCGTCATATTAAGATACTTTAATAACCTATACTTTATTTATATCTAGCTGCTTAGTTTATTAGTGCCTATTATAGGATATGCTCTTAATTTTATGTTTTACAAAACAATTTGAATAATCAGAATTACTTTTGTGAATCTTCTTCCACTTGCAATAAGATGGCTGAATTATAAAAAGCCGTTTTCTAAACATGCTAACAGGTGCAAGAAAGATTGACAGAGTCAGACGAGAAAGTATTCTTAATGTAGGCTTTCCAAGATTTTAAGTGCGATGTCTTTAATGACTGCATATCATTTTTAACGGGCACGATTTACTACTCAGGGGATGCTGAACGTACGATATAAGAGTGTATTCTATTTAACAAAAACCATAATCAGAATTATGTAATACGTAGATTTGTGCATAGATGAGAATCAGCTAGAGTGAGAGATCAGTTATCCAAAACTGATTGAAAAAGAAACATTGGCTGAAGATGCGAGCTAAGAGAAAACAGCCATTGTGAATTATTGACAATAACCTCAATTTATAACAGTAGGTGGGGGAAAGGGGCCTGGGCCCATGAAGGCAGTAGGAGGTTTTAATTAAGCCATTCAGTGTGCATAAGACACAGGCTTTGTTTCAGCTCAACGGCTTAATTCGGCTGTACCATCCTAGGCACTTGCTGTGTGGGGGTCTAGTGTTACGTATACACAAAGACAGAAAAGGCAGGGACAAGGCCTCACTCAGAGAAAGCTACCTGTCCAGAGGACTAGCACCCTTAAAAACCGAAGCAAGAACTTACCCAGTGTCCCAAAGAAATCCCTCTCTTTACTTGATGGGGATGTGGCTTGGTTAATTTTTAAGTGACTACATGTGAATCTCCCAAATTCTTTCCAATTTCATTCTACAATCTTTCTAGCCAAAAGGAGTATTACCCGAATAGGGTTCTCAGAACTGAAGTCCGGGGTGAGGCCTCTAGGAAGTAAGTTGCCTTTAAGAAGTTCTGAACGTAAATTGAATTACCAAGAATTCTATTCATTGAAAAACACATTATATTGCATCATGTCCTTTTCAAATAGAGTGAAACTTGCTTATATTAAATTTCTAGGAAGCCAAGGAAAAAATTTGATATAGGATGGAATTTGATATACTCTAGAAATATTACATGTGCATGTAATAGACCTGGATTTCCAATTTGATTGCTAGACGCAGGGATTCAATAGAGATGGGTTCAATATTAGGGGGGTTTCATTGAATTTGCATTTGTATTTTCAGGACATATACAGTATGTGTTTGCTCAAAGTAAAAATCAGATTCCTTCCTAAGACTAGGAAAGGTAAATATTCACAGGAACAGGAATTCTTGGAGAAAATGGGTCAAAGAAAGCCGTGTGAGCACTCCAGCTTCCACTGTATTCCGCTTCCATATTAGTTGAGCTGACTGGTGTTTATACCACTGAATCCTGGAGCACCATCTTTCTCTCTTCGACAGACCTGTAATTTTCTAGCTGTAAGTTTTCTATCCCTTTCCTTCATTTAGCATATTAATATCCACCCAAGAGGGAGTTTTGAGAATGGAATTACCAAATACTTTCAACATGTGAAGAAATTTCCATTACTATGAAAGTCTCATCTTGGAAAAATTATAAAAATAACCAAAGGGAGTAACTGCTACAAAAATAAAATAAATCATTATTCTAACTTGTAGGTATCATGCATTATCATCTCTTTCAATTGCAGCCATGAAAACCACCAATATTATACAAATTATTTTACATATTTTTATTCTCTATCATTTTTTTCTTTTGAATTCTGAGCCTTTTTATCATTCTGTTTATTTGGACTTGGGTTGGAGGGATTTACCCTCATTTTACATTTTCCTTACCCATGGAAGACTCTGACACAGATATGCTATGGCATTACTGTTCTTCTTAAAATTAAAGTTATTTTCTACTGACACATAAAACCGAAACTTATGTCCATTAGTGAGGTAATGGTGGTTTGATATGTATATTTGTTGTTCAATGTTTGAGTTGGTTAAATATGTTATTTCCTCAAATAGTGTTTCTTCCTCAAAAACTCCCCAAGTCTTTTCTTCTATGTTTGTTTGTTTGTTTGCTTGCTTGTTTGCATGCTCGGCACACCATTGCTCTCTCTGTTCACACTAGGGTACAATGTCACAGCAGGGCTTCTTGCTCCTACTTCATCCCAATCATCAACCTTCAGTGTTTATTATTGGCAGGAAGAGTGAGAGGCTATGCATTGATTTACACTGGCAAACCCTTAGGGACTTCAGCAAAATCATTACTATTTTTAACATATTTTGTTTTTTTTTTTATTACAAGTATTTATGTGTGTGCACTCACGTACACACATGTATGTGATGCCACTGCACACATATAAAGGTCAGAGGACAATTTGCCGGAGTCATTTCTCTCCTTTTAGCATGTGACTCCCAGGACACAGTGCATTAAGTACCTTGACCCATCAAGCCATCTTGCCAGCTGTACACATGCTGTATCAAATGAGAGAACAACAACAACAACGAAAAAGCCAAATTATAAACTTTATATTACACATCTCTGTAATTCCATTTCTATATACTTAACCGTACACGTCTAAATTCTACTACTTTTGCTCAATAGTCTATGTAAGCAAATATAATGAAATAAGTTGAAAAATAACAGAATGGCCTTCCAACAGATTATGGAACTCTGAATTGTTTGCTACTTAAGAGAAAAAGGCAAGTAATGTAGAGATTCAATATAATACCCATTCTTTCCACCTGGAATATTTTACAGAGTTGCTACAAAAGTTTTTGTCATCATTAAAGTAAGTACATAGTACATGCTTAGTTTCTTCGCCTTTTGGAGGGAGGGATGTGTCCTGGAAACTCAGTAGTGTATGTGGACCACCACCACCTTCTCAGGCTTGCCCCACACCTACGATTTTCAAACAGCAAGTCTCGTACACCCCGGGATAACTGTGAATATGGCCTAACATAAGCTTATAACATTGTAAATCATTGTCTGTGGCCACCATGTCTCCTCACTCGGTTCTAACGTACTAATGTTGTAGATGACAATATGTCATAATGCTGAAAGGTTAGCCATGCCCGTGTGACACCAAGCTACAGAAGAACAAATCACTGGAATGACAAAGAAACCTGTCGTGCCTCAGCCTACTCAGTTAGGTGTAGTGGTGCACACTTTAATCCAGCACATGGAATGGGCAGGGGGGGATCTCTATGAGTTTGAGGCCAGCCTAGACTACAAAATGAGTTCCAGGCCACCCAGAGTGACATGGCCATGGCACAAAGTAAAACCAATAATCAATGGCTGTGCACACTTCAGCTTCACACATGGCAGAAGAAAGCAGACATGATAGAGACAAGCACATGAGTACGCACAGCACACGAAAGTGAGTGTGTTGAATACACAATGAGTTTTGTACACAGGCTCCAGGAGAACCTTCTAGTTACACTTCCTTCTTCCAACCACCACCCTGAGCCCCACCTCCCGCCAAGGCCCATGACAGCTGCAGCACCTAAGACTCTACCTCTTCTGGTGCCAACACAGCACTGTTGACGTGGACAAGGCGGATGTGACTTTGCATGTGAAAATACTTGGTTCTAGGTCTAGATAGATATTTTAAGTTGATAATGACAAGATATGATAGATAATGATTTACATTCCAAATTTTAGACGCACCAAGATAGAAAATATTTTTAAATGCTCTTTTTTTTTTTATTGGAAAAATAAAATCATTCATATTACATCTCAATTGCTATCCCATCCCATGCATCCTCCCATTCCTCCCTCTCTCCTGCTTTCACCCCATTCCCCTTCCCTATGACTGTGACTGATGGGGACCTCCTCCCCCTGAATATGATGCTAGGGTATCAAGTTTCTTCTTGGTAGTCTGCTTTCTTAAAGGCTGCCAAATGCAAAAAGCCCAAATACTAAGAATGTAACATTTATATAATTCCTGATTTTTTTCATGGTTCTTGTTGCTTTTGGTAGTGTATTATATATGTGTGTGTGTAATGATATAAATGTATATGTAAAAATATTTATTAAAAAAGAAAAGAAAATACTTGGTTCTATAAATATTAAACAAGTGGAACAAAACAAATGCTGATTCTGGTCCAGGATTCCCCTCAGGAAACACTTGGAAGGTGCTCAGCATCTCCAAGATTTGAAGGATCTTTAAATTGTTTTCATTTCCCCGGTGTGGACTGTCATCCATGAGGAATTAATCCAAACTTACGCAATATCCCCAGGTTTGTCCAGCGGACACTCAGAAGTGGGGTGGGATCCGCATTTTAGCTAAGACCCCTAGTAACTGGCGTGCCTGCCCTCAGTGAAACAAAGCATTGGAAGAACCTATGTCCACTCACCGTGAGCTCCCCAAGGAGAGCTACAGAGAAGTGAGGACAGCTGAGGTTCAGGATATGAAAGGTGTCATAGGTGGTACTTCTCCAAGCCAAGTAAGAGGGGAGTCTCACCCTTTTGTGTGGACACTGGGCATCAGCCCACAACTTACGAAGTGACTTGTGGACTAACCAATTCACCACCTCCAACTCCCAGCCTTAGTTTGCTCATCTGTGAAGTGAGCGTTGTGCGGTTAAAGCACTTCAGTGAAAATAAAGGAATCAGCTGTGACAACCACCAAGTAGTTGAATGGAGGACTCCTTTTCTTTATTCTAGATCTTTGAAGTGACATGCACTGCTAACAGCCAACACCAACCAACAGATACAGTGTTGGGATTCAGCGTTGTCAGGTACCATATCAGCAAATAAATATTTGCAATGGCGAACGTTTTCTGCACAGTCACGGAGTCACAAAATGGTAAGCAGACCAGCATTTTACCTGGTACCCCAATTTGGAAATGAATTAGATAAAAAGCATCCGTTCGCATATCCACTGGACCAATTCAATTCCCAAAGCCTTCGAAAACGAGGCAAACTATGCAGTGTGGGTTTTTCATCTCTGTCTTGTTTTAATAAGTCCTCTTGTAAATTCTTGCTGAGATCAGCGTCCTTAGGCTTTTTGGATGCAGTGTAGGTGACTGCCCTGCTGAGCTGGGAATCTCCTGTGCAAATATGTACTTCATCAACCCTCTTCCCATCCTGTCCCTTGTTTTTTCTCTAACAGCAGGCAACCATACACACACACACACACACACACACACACACCACCCTCTACTGTTTAGTGCAAAGCCATGCCTTAGGTTTTTAAAGATCAGTTTAATAAACAAAATCTCCTGGAGTTATTTATTCACTTGAGAATATTTAAATTGTTGTGCTTCTACCTGGCTACAAGAAGTTGGTAGGTTTTGAGTTCTTCGCAACTTGACAGTATATGTTCGAGGTTGCCTCACGGAATTTTACTCAGCACGCTGCTTGAAAAGCACCGAGGAACTATCACTCTGCACATTGTAAAGACGGCAACTGCTTGAAGCCACCCATGAAGATGTTAAAGCCGAGCTCGTGGAGAGCCATAGATATTTTCAGCATGGGCAGGAAAGAGCAAGTTTCCCTAAAAGAAAACACATTGACAACAAGGGAACAGGTTGCTTCTATTGTCAATGCCCTAATGACTTTCTTAAATTAGCTTTGTAAGAGAACCCCTTCTGCATGCTTGATGACGCTCAGACCACCCAAGTTAATTTGACCCAAATGTAATTTAAAAGATTCCATGTGTCTCAGAGAGCATTTGCTTATGTGGAGTTTGAGTGCTCTCTCTCTCTCTCTCTCTCTCTCTCTCTCTCTCTCTCTCTCTCTCTCTCTCTCTCTCCTTCCTCTTTCTTTTGGGAGGGAGGTGTCCTTGCTCCTATGTAGAAATGTTTTTGAAAAGATAGTCCCCTGCTTACTCACAAGCTAAGGCAAAAGGTCTCAACCTGTGGGTCTTGACCCATTTGAGGGACAAATGATCCTGTCAGAGGGCTTGCAAATCAGATATTATGTTTACATTATGATTTATAACAGTAGCCAAATTACAGTTATGGAGTAGCAGCAAAAATAACCTTTTGGCTGGTTTCTCACCACAGAATGAGGAACTGTATTAAAGGGTCGCAGATTTTGGAAGGCTGAGAACCACTGATCTAAGGTGACACTTCTAGTGGGTGAATTACACAATCCCCATTGTTCATTGCCATTAGCATCAAGCACGAATCAAGAGGTTGGCTCTGCTCCTAATTTGCATGGACCTTATTTCAACTGTGGTCCATCGGAGTAACCGTGTAGACATGCTGGCTCTGTATCTCAGTCAATGAAATAAAGAAATGAATTATTCACAAAACACTGCAATCAGAAAAGAAATGATATAGCCTACTGCAACTCTCTGCAACCTTTCCCACCAGTGCCGCATCTAAGCTTCCTTCATATTCTTCTTGTTATCAGAGAAAGTTTAAGAAAATGGAGATGTCTAGTGTCAAGGGATTTCATTTGTTTTGTTTTGATTTTTGTATGGTGTTTCTTTTGTTTTGTTGACATAGGGTAGCCCTGGGCTGGTATCAAATCCATCATCTCATTGGAGCCTCCCAAAGTGCTGAGATTAGAGGCATGCACCCCTACATCCACCACTCTTTAATTAACTTTTACCTGACACCTTTAATGGACAGTTCCTTATTTTCTTAGATGTGATGTCAAGTCAAATCCATAGCATACATCTTCTAGAGATAAATTTAGCTTAGTTTTTTCAAAACTTGCCAGAATTTAAGTTTTTTGTTTTGTTTTTTCCTTCTGCATTTAGAACATTTGTAGAGAAAACTTTTAAAAATGTAATATATGGAGTTCAAATATTTCTAGATTTGGAATCCTAGTCTTTCCCTGTTTCCCTATGAATCATGAGAAAATTAGAAGCAAGATGTATGGCCATTGTAAGAGCTTAAAAGGATAACCTCTATGGAATGTGAACTGCGTGGTAAAGTAGACGATGACTGTGACTGAAGGTGCTGCTCTCTGCTGAGGAGGCTTTGGGGTGAGTCAAGCACTGTCCTAGCCCGAGGACACTGGTCACAAGGGTGGCAGATCTGTTCTCAATGTTTGAGAGCACAACAAAGTGAATCTAACCGTTGAGATAAATTACTTTAGACTACTTTAACAAGAATGAAATTAGAAGAAATTATAAGTCAAGGAAATGGATGGGAAAAGTGAAATCAAGTGCTCCAGAATTGATGTTCTTAGTTTCCATGTACAAGTGCAGCATGCAGCTCTGTCTTCTCACATCAGAAATGGCAAAATTTCATTTTTATGGCATAATATTATTTCACTGTGAATATGTACCAAAAATTTTTATTCCCAATAAATTAATTTAGGAGGTCATAGAGTGCCTTAGCATATTACTTTGCATGCAGATTATAGTCAACAAATGAGATTGGTATTATTATTACTGAATGAAATCTCAGCTGTCCAAAGTTAGTCTTCACCGAAATTGTTTTATTCTACCTGTGGCTTCAGTCCTTACACTCTTCTTCAGCTCTCTTCAATCATTAACCCAGTGTTTCTCCTCATCCTGACCTTTCTATCTCATGCACTTCAGATCTTATTTTGATCCCATCTCCCACAAAACTCTTAGTTTACTTACTTCCTTCTTCTGCCCAGTTGTTCACTTATCTTCTTCTCCTGTTTCAAGTCAATTACTCTCAAACTTTTTCATCTCCAGATGTCTTGAAAGGTACGAAGGAGTGTGCCAATGAGCTTTTATTTATGTAGGTTATGGCTATAGGAACCTACTGCTCTAGAAGTTAAAACTTACATATTTTTAAAATATTTGTTAGTGCATTTAAAATAATATTAATAATGATAATTTTTACATGTTAATATCAGTTGCATTTTAATGAAAATTTGTAAGTGTCTAAAACTAAGCAAAACAAAAACAGTGGGGTGACACATTGTTTTACACAGAGAATCATATTGTAGATCCTCTCTAGAGCTGGTCTTACAGGCAGTTGTGAACCATGCAATATGATCCCCCAACCCAACTCAAATCTACAAGAGCAGCAAGGGCTCTTAAGTACCTAGCTGCCTCTTCAGCCCCTGTTTTGCATTCTTGCATCTCTTTTTAGTATTGGTTTGATGGTAGCTAGCTGTATCACCACAGCCTTGCTTTGTTGTGGTATGTTGTATTTGGAAGGAATTAATTTTAAATATACATATACAACCTCATGCAGCTCTGTGGTTGGAAATAACAAAATGTTTTCAGGTAACAATGGATTTTCTTCTCTCCACACACTGCTCAGAAAGAACAGTTTCCTGTTTCTTAAATCTCAGGTGCAGTGTGGAAGGTAAAGCAATATCAATAGGGTCTTTGGTATTACATTAGCACCAACAGATCTGTCTTCTACATTAAATGGACTGGCATGATTCCTATGTATGATTTTTGTATCCTCATGCAGTAGTCATTTGGAAATTATTGGTTCCATCAGTTATGCAGAACTTCCAAAGGCTGACACATTAACCATAAGATATTTTTAATGCTGTATTTGTTAATGTCACCACCAATCTCATCACAAAAAAAATGCTCAGGACTTGGGAGGTTGCCAAGTTCATGGCTGTGAGGAGAAGCCTTCCAAATTTCTAATTTTACTTGAAAGCTCACATGTTTATCATAGGCACCAAATAGTGTCCATTGTTTCCCTTGGAGTGACAAGTTCACTTAGCTTGTGTCTGAGAAAGTGTCAGCCAAATACACAGATCTGAACAGCTCTGGGCTTCTTTGCCATTCACTTCTTGAAGTAAAGTTTACGTTTGACTAAAGAAGTGGGAATCTGGGGTCTCAGCCTGCAGAACCCCATGAGTACTTCTCCTCTGTGTGATTGTTGAATTGTATTAAGCAACAGAAGTGCCCTGTCCACTGTCTCATCCCAGGCAATATGCGAAAATGCACATTCAAGAGCCAATACTTAATAAAGCTAGGAACGTCTGATGCTTTGCTAGTAACATTCTTAAGGGCTGGAGAGATGGATCCATGATTAAGATGCCCAGTTGCTCTTTTGGAGAACCTGGGTTCAATTCCAAGCAATCTAATGGCAGTTCGCAACTGTCTGTACCTGCAGTCCTAGGGGGTCTGATGCCATCTTCTGGTTTCTGTAGGCACCAAGCATACGGAGGTGGTACACAGACACACATGCTGACAAAACATTCATAAATATAACATAAAATAAACTTATTTAATTAAAAAATGCATTTTTAAGTGAAACTGGATTTTTTTTTCTTGCAAAGGTAGGACAGTGACAAATACATGGCCTATTCACAGACTGTCATATCACTGCCCTATAATATATGCTAAAGCCCAGTAGACTATCTCATACTGAAGAATCACTGTTTTTTTGTGTGTCTCCCCACACTTCCTAAAACCACGCTTTCAATTCCTCATGAGAACTTCAAGAGCTGAAATTAGATTAAATGTTTTCTTCCACTTCAAATGTAAGCAAGCTGATAATATGTCCCCGAATCTCTCCAGATCTTGTTTTGCTTGCTTACTTTATATTTAAGTATTTATATGGAGCAGTTATGGGATATAAACTCTTGCTGATTGCTTGATTGATTTTTAAAAAAGCTTTAAAAAAATCAACTGCACATTAACAGGTTAGTATACACCTGGCTTCAGAGTTCCAAGTGGCTGACTCCAAAGAGCAGTGCTGCAGAGCTGAAGGTGCCCAGGACTGCGCTGCTAGGTCAGGGGAAACACATCCTGCCAGTGCATATTTCAAGAATAGAAGATGTTCATGCAAAGGGTCTCTTGGGAGAGAACATGCAAGCTGTCATAAGAAACACGGGAGGGAGGAGTTCTGTTTTGCAGGAAGAAAACAAGAGCTATTCCTTGCATTCTAGGGAGGCCATCTTCTTTGTACGGGAGGAAGGGTTTATACTAGCTCAAGTTTCAGAACGCACTCTATGGGAGTAGGGAAAGTATGGCGCTAGGAGTGGTCTGTAGCTGTGGCGAGGGGAACTTTACCTCATCTAAGCAGATCAGGAAGCAGAGAGAAATGAATAATGGTGCTCAGCTAGCTTCCCCCGCCCCCTTTGATTCATCTCCATATCCCAGTCCACAGGATAGTATCACTCATATTCAGTGAGTATTGCCCTCACCCATGTACCCAGAGATTTATCAGGTCAAGGTGACAGCGACAATTATCCATCACAAGTCTTCTCAACCTGTCTCCGGACTACAATACTTTAAATATTACACTCCACCCCTGGCCTCTGAAGTCTCAGGTTCATCACACAAAACAGACTATGTAGAGTCTGATTTTGGAAGTCCTCCATACTCGTTACCACATCAGTATTTTTTAAGCCCAAAATTCAAAGTCTCTTCTGAGACTCAAGACAAGCCCTTGGCTGTCATCCACGATAAAACAAAAGACAAGTTACGAATTTCTGGTATACAATGGCAAAACATACATATCCCCATTTCAAATGGTAGGAGAGAAAGGAAGTACCAAACAAAGCAAGACTGAAACCCAGCAGAACAAACTTCAAACATTGTGTTTCTAAGTCCAGCATCTAAGTCTCATGGCAATGTTACCTGGACACCAGCAGGCATGCGTAGAACTCTAGTTCCAGTTCTGTCACATGCAACATGTGTAGCCTCTTACTTAGGCCAGGTCTAACTCAGCAATGAAGTTCTCTCTTCTCTGGTTTTGGCAACTTCAATATCCGAAGGTCTCTGGAGCAAATTAGCCCTCACCCTCACACTTTAGACAATGGTCTCTCAGGGTCTCCTTACAGGTAATTCCTGCCAGACACGCCATAGCTTCAGTGTCCTCATGGAACCTTGGTGCAAACCTCCATGGCCTCATAACTCTTCCATTTGGCATGTCTGCCAAACCCATACCATATGGACAATATTGTCCAATTCCGCTAACAACTTGAGATGTGGTCTGGGCCCCTTCTACTACACCGGAGGTAGATTCTGTGTGCCCTCACGGCTCAGTCTGATAAAACTCTTTCGTGGGTTGTTGTTTTCAAGCAGTGAGCTCCTTAGTGACACTCTCAGTTCTGGCTCTCAACTTTCAAGTGTTAGAGGCTTGATGGATATAGTGTGCTCTCAGAGTATAGTTCTTTCTGTGCTTGTCCTGGGATCCAGGTCTTGTGGCACTTCCTAACTGTTACAGCTGCTATTTCCAGCACTGACCTTGTCCACAACTTCAAACACTCTCTACTTCCTTTCTTTACATATTTTCTTATTTTTCTGTTCTCTGTCTGTGTCTCTGTTTGTCTGTCTGTCTGTGTGTGTGTCTCTCTCTCCCTCCCTCCTCCCTCCCTCTCTCTCTCTCTCTCTCTCTCTCTCTCTCTCTCTCTCTCTCTCTCTCTCTCTCTCTCTCTCTCTTGCTCACTATAGATCTAGGAATAATGAATAGTAACCATAACATAACCTAGATACATCTGGAAATTTCATCCATGAAACAGCCTCACTCAAAACTTCAGCACAGAGACAGAATGCCTCTGTGCATACATGAATTGATAGACATATTGGAAACAATAGTAGCCAAATACTCACCAGACACAAGAGGATACAAAGATGGGGAAGGAGGGAATCAGATGCATGGGTTTGGGAGAGAGCAGACAAATGCCAGTTTGCCAAAGGCTCCCAAATTTTCCACGGTTTGTCTGCTTGTTTTCACATCTGTGTATTGAAATAGATGTGGCCAGAGTACAGACCAGTTGGAAACATTTAGTGGGTTTCATTACTGTGCAGTACTTTTACCTCTGAGTGTTTCCTTATGCTTGTTGAGGGCAGAGAACAATACCTAATGTCCTCAGAAATGCTGATGGACACAATGAAAGCAGACGCACAGGTGTACAGACACATTTGCACACATTTTCTAGATGGCCATGGACTTCAGATTAAGAAGCCTTAACTAGTGACTTCTGAAGTCTTAACTATCAGGTTCTATTTGTCCATCAGTTTGGGGCATTCACATGCCTTGATAAAATGTCATTTTCATAATTTCTTGTTCAGTTCAGTTGGAAAGTAAAAAGAAACAGCTGCCATCTGCGGTAGAACAAACATGTAAGGAACTTAAGGTGAGAAGATCATGAGTGCATGATCAGGCTGTGCTCCATAGTGAGATAGAAGGCCAGGAAGTAGGGAGGAAAGAGGGAGGGAGGGAGGAAAGAAAGGAAGGAAGGAGGAGGGAGGGAGAAAGATGAGAATAGAAGGAAGAAGGGAGGGGGGAGAGAGGAAGGAAGGAAGGAAGAAAGGAAGGAAGGAAGGAAAGAGAGAGGGAGGAAGAGAGGGAGGCAGAGAGATTGGGATGGATAGAGGGACGGAGATAATGACAGAGGGAGGGAAGGAAGGAAAGAATAAAAGAAGGAAAAAGGAAGGAGAAAAAAGAGAAGAAGGGAATGGGGTGAAAAGGAAGGGAGGAAAGGAGAAACGGAGGAGGATTTCATAAGAAGATGTTTGCTGACTTAGATTCCTTTAAACTGAAATGGTTACTTGTGTACCATGAAGCCAGGGCATAGCTGCTTATTACGTGGTGCAGATGGAGCAGCTGTCTGCGGAGTGAGGCCGCCTTTAAAAGGGATTCACGCTGTGACTGAACCATGGAGGTTGGGACTGAAACAGCAAGGAAAGTCGGGACTTACAATGCAGTGCAGATGTCCTGTTCAGAGCGCTGGATGAGTCACTTCATGCCACCTATAAAATAGAATAATATATGTTTTCCCACCTCTCACATAAACATCGTGGTTATACAGTAAGTGACATTTCAGGAAATAATTGGGGATTTTCTTCACAATAAATGTTAGGATTTGTTGAAACCCACTCAAATGCTTATCCCTGGAAACCATTTGCTAAGAGAACTAAAAATTAGTTGGACAAAAGGACTGTGATTAGAGTGGCATATTTAGCATTCTGTTTCATTAAGTGCTTGTTGATAAATTCATTCAGATCATCTTGGTTTATGACTTATTACAAAAAAGGAAGGAATGGCTTGAAGGCCCTGCAGGCCGAAGTTACTGCAAATCATTTCTAAATTGTGGGGGGAAATGCAATAGGAAGAGTGTATGGGAGGAGGGGCTTCTGGAAATGCTATTGATCTGATCTTTTTTTTTTATTATAATCATTAATGACCCAGGATATGAGTAAAGAGCCTGTTAATTAAATCTTCAAATGAGACTGAACAGGAAGATGTAAATCGGCTCAAGTAGGAGGAAGTTGCGTGGAGGACCCTTGCGCATGGCTGGCAAGCTGGGTTTGCATTCCAACTATCAATAGCTCCTGTACATTCTAGAAGGAAATGATGAACAAGAAGCAGCAAGACTGCGGTGCATGTTCTCCTGTCCCTTCCTTTATTCTCTCGGCTTCTATTGTAGCCATGACATTGACGCCTTCCATAATACCAGTGGCATCATCACATGTGCACACATTGAAGCCTAGTTCACCAGCCCTGCCCTAGGCTTAGGAGCCGAACAAGCCAGGAAAGAAGGAAAACAATGCCTTAGAAGCAGCTCTCATCAGATGGCCAGAAGGAAGCTGATAAATAGCCCTACTTCTTTTTCTCATAATTTGGGTAATTGGTAGCTCACAGAACTCTCTCACCAGACCGAGCTCCAGTTGAACCTACAGGTACTTGGCTTCAGTGGCCTCCTTCCTTTTCCTGACGTGTCCTACCCCATCTATAAATATAGAATGTGTTCACCTCCATAATTGAGGCGTTATCTCAAATACACATCTCAGAGTCTACTTTCAACTCGAGTCAGTTATCGCTTAGTTAAATAACACATGCTAAATAGAGTTACTATTTAAATATTCACTTGTCTGCTACAGAAGAGAAGGGAGTCTTAGGTTCTAAATCTCCAGCACACCCAAGAAAGGACTTTCTGCTGTCTTTCCCCTGAGGACTCCCAGTTTTAATGATGTTCTCTGTGGCCAGTCTTAGCGAGGACTCTGTACTCCACTCCTTTGCTTTTGAATTAAGATGAAAACCAAATCCCATTCTTTATCTTTCATTTCAGTCTCCCCGAACCCGGCAAAGACTTTCTTCATTCAGCCATCCCTTAGGTCACCTCATGAGCCTCTGGAAAACACTATCATGATGGCCATTGCTTCACACGTTCACTAGGATCCCTTGTCAGGATTTATGACTGCAATCTAACAGTCTTTCCGTTCAATTGTTGCTATCTATCTGTGTATACTTCATACCTTACATCTTTCTCCTCCTGGATTCCCCCTACTCCTTTTTGGGACTTTCATTCATGTCATTTCTTCTCCTCCAATGGTCTCCCAAAAGTCCCCTCTCCAACAAACTTCATGTTCTTTGAGGAGTCTACTAAAAGCCTTCTGCCATAAGTCTTTTCAGGTCAACCAAGACCTTCAAGGATATAAAATCTCCTGAAAGTATAGAGTGCAAAGCATATGTGTGCACACTCATATTAATTCCTCAAGTTTCTTTTGAGGATGTAATTGAGCAATGTCTGCTAATATACTGCCAAGGAGAAGATACTACACTTTCAGGAATGCCATGCATTTACTCAGGCCTCTTATTTTTTATTTCCTCAGGGAGTATTATGTTTCTACTTTCTCTTCACCTGTGGGTCACTAAATCGAATACTTTCTTAAGCCCTTGAACTGTGGCAGTGACAATTCAAGTTTTCCAAGTTCCACCCAAACTAATGATTCTTTTTTATGCAAAAGGAATATTGCCCTTTTTTCAGCCACTGAATTTTAGGTTCATTGTTTTACATAGACATAGAAACTAGAGTCAAGGGTGTTTGGGCTGGCCAGTAGGACATATATACATAGGCCATCCAACATCTAGTTAGAAATTTCATGTTGGAATAACCTGAGAGAAACCAGACCAAAGGCTCTGGACTAATGGTTTAATGCATAGAATTAGGCAGATGGCTCAGAACCAGTAATTCAAATGTTCTTGAGGCCTAGAGAATCGCTACACTCATAGAGCCGGCTAGTAAAGGCAATATCTTTGCTCAAATACCTCTGAGATAATATGTAGTGCTCCTAAATCATCTATCATCACTCCTCAGAGGTCCCTTGGCATCATATCACAACCAACTATTTGGTAATTGTATAATGTATTACTTAATTTATCATCCATTCATTAGAATTTGTAAGCTACAAGAGGACAGGCACTGAATTTGCCTTGGTTTTCATTACCCCCAGAGCTAAGCATGGTCATGGAGAGGAAAGACTAATAAACAAGTAAATTAGTAGATTAAATTCTGATGTCAAGTAGAATAAAATGCTTTTCCTTTATATTTGACAAGTACAGCTCTGATGTCCTAAACAAGAAGAAGTTTCATACAATAGTCAATAAGAAATCTATGGCATGTTGAGATGGTAGGTTAAACAGCATTTAACCCAGAAAACATAGCTATTCATGTGTTTTTTCCAAGTCCTGTAACTGGGTCATTAACACTGCAGCTATCCCCAAATTAATACCCAAGTCTCTAGAAAATGTCTGGGAATCACCATAAGTAGTTATTGTAATAAACATTGAAGATCTCTCTCTCTCTTTTTCACATAAAAGAAATTTCCTCCATTAATGATTTTATCGAACACTGCCATATCACAATAGTGTTCTCTTGTAGCTGTTGTTCCTTAGGCAAAGCTTAGAAACTTTGATGCACAGGGAGGAGTTATTTTAAGTGACTCACTTAGACAAAGCATTAGAAGATGCATTCCATTCTAAATGTGAAGCCTGTGAGCTGGTGTACAGCTGTAACTACCTGGATAGAAACCGTAGCTACCCGAGTTGCTCTCTTGATAACACGCAGATTACCCAAAGATTCAGACCACTTTGAGAATTTCTTCTCTAGTGCTTTCCACTCAACATCCAGATGTCTAAGACGCCTACTCAAATGTGTAAGACACGTCAGGATGGGTCTATTCAAAAGCCTGTCTCATATAGGGCCTAATCCCTAGCATAAAATGAAGCCAGTATAATGAATGAATAAATAAATGGTTCTTGGACAAATTAATAGATTCTGGTGGTTTAAAATGACAATCTCTACTCTCATATTGACCAATTATATCAGCAGTCCTCAACCTTCTTAATGCTGCAACCCTTTATACAGTTCTTTATGTTGTAGCGACCCCCCAGCCATAAAACTATTTTCATTGCCACTTCACAAATATAGTTTTGCTACTGTTATGAACCATAATGAAAATATATAATATGCAGGATATCTGATATGCAACCACCGTGAAAGGATTATTCAACCTCCAAGGAGAGCATGCCTCCCATGCTGATAGCCACTGCAATAGATCTTACTAGTGTCTCCTTCATTATCGCTCTCTTCCTTGTTCAACTTTTCCCCATATCTAGTATTATGTCAAGGATGAAGGAAAATTTAGAAGTATCAGAGGTGAAATAATGACCTCTGTGAATAAGTATATCTCTGTATAAAAGAACTGTTATGGGAGAAATAAGGTGGGCGTATCCATTAGGGTACAAAGAAGTCTAAAAATACTTTCTTCTCTAATAAGGGTCAGTGTGGCTCTTCCTCAGTAAGTTGTCATCAACTGATGAGACAAAATCGTTATCAAAGTCTTAATTGGTACTTTTAAAGACCACAATGCAAACAGAAGGTGATGATTATTGACAACAAGAATGGGTAGTCTGTGAAATTAGAAAGTTTCTTTGTCTGACAAGAGAGCAGAATTGATGTTGCCAAACTATTAGAAATGTATTACTTTCTGGTTCCTTCCTCAAACTAGTAATTGGTGTAGCTATAGGTGAGACTATACAGGGCATCTTCTAACTTGGCATTCACTGCTCATGAGCATCACAGCCAACACTCCTAGGATGATAAACTCATTTAATCAAAGTTTTGTGTGACATTAGACATGTAATAAATGAAAGCCCAATGCCCCATGAAATCATTTAGTTTCCATGTTCAGGTTTGATGAATATGACAGCCATGAAGAAACATGATTGAATAAAAAGGGTTTAATCTAATGCTGATACCTTTCTGGAATGCTTTAAGTGAGGTAAGTCAGAGGGTTTTGTTATAGCCAGTTTCTACACAGAAAGGTGGGGGACAGTTGGAGACATAGTTGAGGTTTTACTTTAAATTCTTTTTATTCAGTTATGTATGTTTTATATAGAGTAGGAGAGTGCACAATTAGAGGACAATTAGCAGGTGTTAGCTCACTCCTTCCACTGTGGAGCCTGGGAATTGAGCTCAGGTTGTTTGGCTTGGCAGGAAGCGCTGTTACCTGCTGAATCATCTCATCAGCCCTACGGCTGGCTTTATGGAAAGGAAAGGAGGAATTCTAGTTTCCATGATCTGCCTCAGAGGGAAACAGATGACAGGAAGTCAGAGAAACGCTTTGTTTCCAAGGCTTATTCTCCTTCACCTCGGGGATTTTAGCAAGCCACCTTTCAATGCTTTTGAGTATTGTTTTCTGAGCTCCAGCTCTCACCTACTGTCATGCAGTTGCCTTGAGTTGTGTGTGATCTTTTAAGTTCTTAGACATGAAACATTTCTGACTGTCCTGGAGATGGTTCACTTTGGATGACCTGGGATGCCAAGATAATGGTGTCATCTAAGACTGGAACAAGAAAATAAATCAATATGTTCCACAAAATAGGACATTGCTATCAGATACTCAGAGGCTTTGGCGGTAACTCAAAATAACAACCCAAATGACATCAGAGCTTTTATGAGGACCCAGAGGACATGTGCAAAAGCCATGGTACTTACACAAATGTTTAGAACAAAAATCAAAGAAGTTAGTCACCCTCGGAAACTCATTCTTTTTCAGCTAGACTCATGTTTCTGGAGATCCAAGATGTTACAGAACAAAGCTTCTCATAGGTAAATCTCTGGACCAAAAGCATCAATCTACCTGGGAACTTGATAGAAACACAGATGCTTGAGTCACAAATGTAAATCAAGTGAATCATCAACTCTGGAAACAAGGTCTAGAAATCTATTTTCTAATGAACTCTCCCACTGGTTTGACACCTGCTGCACAAGGACTGGGTGGTGCATCTTGGGTAATACATCTCCTACACAGTTTCCCTATCTATTAAAAGGGGATAAAGATAATCAAACCTTTCCCTGGTGACTGTTGTAAGAAGTAACAAACCAGTGCTATAGAGGACTTCTATGTAAGAGCCAATGTCTTTTTTTCTACCTCCCCTTTTCCATAAAACTCACAGGCAACAGTTAAGTGAAAGCTTTGGTTCCTACCACATGGCTTGAACTTAAGGTAAGGTGGACTCTGCCCTATTACATAGACTATGCAACATATGGACTCTGAATGCCAGTAACTGAATTCTCAAGTGACTGTCTAACCATCAGATAATATTAAGATAATTTGGGCAGAGTGTACTGACAGTTTTCAGGAAAACATTGTCAGAAAAATCTTTGGGCACCACTGAGTTTTGTTAGTTCAGACTAATGTCTAACTTACCATCAATTCATTCATTTATCATAAGAAAAGGGTACCCAGTGAACTAGAGCCAAAGCATCTCCAAAAATGACAGTATACCTGAAGATAAGGACAAGTCCCCAAGGTGGTGACCTCATTTCTCTGGCCTTAAAATGGTACCTACTGAGACTTTCTCACCATTATGTAACTCAACCACATGTCCTTGGCATCCTCAGCACTCATTTGAAGGGCTAATTGGCTTGTTTCCTTGTGTTTCTTAGGCTCAAAAGAAAAGCATCCTTTCCATGTCTCAATGTCCCAATGTCCCAACCACAGAACAAGGCACTCTACCCTCACCATTTGTCATGGTGCAAGTAACCAAATGTCACCTCAGTAAATACTAATGGAAATGAATTGACTAAAGAAACCAAAACCCCATGGGACATATGGAATTACACTGGACTCTGCAAACAATAGGGTGATAATGGTAATAACCTACGTTTGAGGGGAGTTTTTCGGAGAACTGAAAACATCTTACAATTAACTGCCATGTCAGTACTAAATTTATTGGTGGGTAATTGGATACAGCTTTAGCCAAACGCAGGCTGGACAGTACAGCTTCTATCCAGTGACACACTATTGTTCCCAACACAAAATAAGCTTCTCCCCACATTCTCTGTCAACAGGAAAATACATCAGCTTCAGTCATGAACTCTGGTGAGCCAGACCAAGACCATCTCAAAAGCATTGCTACTAAGAATTTATCTTTCCAGAATATAGATAGAGTACATATATCTCATTTTCTAAAGAATGGCAATGGGTCCAGCTGGAATGCTGGATTCTATGGTGGAGTCCAAGCATCCTTCTCAGTGCCAAGGACATTGGATTCATCCTTGTGTTTGGTCCTGAAGAAATCTGTGGGAAATGTTAAAGTTTAAAGGTCCCCAAGAGTACAAATCATGTGATTCCATTATGGTGCCGTATGAAAAGGACAACATAATAATGATGCAATAAGTAAGATTCCATCATGCCTGTTTCAGAGGAGCATTTAACAAGTCAGCACGGATGGCAAATAGAACTGACTGATCAGCACACCTATGGTGAATTCAAGATATCACCTATGCAACATCTTTCAATTAGTTTACCCAATTGGATATTGTATTTGAACACTAAAGAAGCCAACCTGGACACTGCCAACTCTTAATTTTGACTGAATCAAATTCTGAATACATCCCAGCCTTTGACAAGAATATCTCTGAAGACCCAGAAGTTAAGCACCACAGAAAGAAGAAAACCAGGTTCTGGTGATGGTGTACACCTTTAATCACAGCACTCAGGAAGCAGAGGCAGATGGGTCTCTGTCAGTTTAAGGACAGCCTGGTCTACAACATGAGTACAGCACAGTCAGGGCTGTTACACAGAGAAAACACTGTCTAAAACAAACAAATGAACAAAAACAATAGGAAGAAATAAAAGAGGGAAACAGGAATTCATAGTTAACCCTGACTCAAACCTTGCAGAAGATATAGATATCTAAAAGAGAACTACAAGACAGCAGCGGCAGTGCTGGTAATGATGACAATAATCATTATTTGTGATTAATCCACAGTGCTAAGTGCTTTCCAATTGTCTCCTTATTTAAACCTTGTATCATTTCACAAGAAAAGTACTATTGGCCAAGATGAAAGGAATTATCCTTCCTGTTTGAGAATGTGGGACCCCTGGCTTCCATCCCCAACATTGCTTGACATAAAAATGATAATAAGTTGTCATTTATAATTATGTCTATTATTCAGATTGAAAAGATAGAAAACACATAATTCATGAGTTGAAATGATGAAAATTGTTGTGAAACTCAGAGGATTATAAAGAATTCTGAAAAAAATTAAAACTAGAACTTTGAGAAATTCTCTAGAATGCTCATTTATATATAGAAGAGTATCACCACAAAATATCAATAATTGAGTCACCCATGCAACTATATGAAATACTAGAATTGTGACGTATTGATATTATGATATATTCACAGAGAAAATAACATAAGGCAGTAACATTTTATAAACTGCTCTAGAGACAAAATAGCATAATTTCATCATAGAACAATTTTAATGTGGAAAAGAAATTGCAGTAGTTCTCCTAGAACTCAAATATAATTGAAGTCATAGGAAAAAGATTTCAAAATACACAATAAAAAACTTAAAAAGAAGAAAAAATTACAGTTAAGAGAACTTCCTTCCAGAAGTAGAAAAAACACAAATATGATTATGTTGATAAGTACCTCATTTCAAGAAAATCAGCTGCAAAATAATAAATACAGGTGCTGCTATAAAAATGTATAACCACTATGATAAAATTCTAAATATTGTGTGTTTATACACAGGAAAAAAACCTATTTTCATACAAAGAAATAAAAATCTGACTTACTTTATATCTTTGTAATCCTAAATGCTAAACACACACACACACACGCATGCGTGTGTGCGCTCACACACACACACACACACACACACACACACACACACACACACACACACACACACACACACCAAACAGCAGCAGCAATAATAATGAAGCAATGACTCATGACTCTATGGTAACGTGAGGAGGACTAAGAAGTATACCAAGAATATTATACCCAGCTAAATCATCCTTTTGGGTGATGAGACAGGGAGGAAATCTGGAGGGAAGAGTGATATATCACCATCTACCCTTCTTTTAAAACAATAACATTAGGAAGCCAGAATAACAGAGGATGCCTAGACTGTCACATGGCTATGCATTAGGAGACCCACACCTGATCTCCTGATCTGCCAGAACTGGCAGAAGCTCTGAAGCAGGGTTGCTTTTTACAGTGGAGAAAGCTTGAGACTTTCTGGGGGTTATAGTTCAATGGGGAGTGCCAGCTTTAGAATGTGGGACACCTTCATTTCCACCCCCAACACTACTCACATAACGCTTATAATGAGTTGTCAGTTCTAATTATTCAGACTGAGAAGGCATCATTCTAGAAAAGAAAATTCAGAAGTCTACATGTGCATACCAACATGGGAATAAATACTCACCTGTCTCCATTTCTAAAGACTGTCGAGGGAAAGCAGTGGGTACAGCAGGTAGACAATTTTCCCATTTTATGCATCACATTTTGTTAAAGGGGCTCATGTTGATTAATGAAAACTGAGTTGCTTAAAAGAGGAAATAACACGCTCAGATTCATCTCATTTCTGCTAAAGAGACAGATAGCCCAGCGTCACTCTGCAGTCCCACAGCTTTCCAAGTGTCTATTTTTGAGAAGTAGGACACTGCTGCCAGCGGAGAGTTCTCGGCACACTGCCTGGTGTGTGAGTGAGTCACCTAGGAGGTCTCTATGGCCCCCGATCTAAAACTCCAAGATTCTTCTGGGTCCAGATGCTGAGCCTAAGCAGCCGACCATCCCGCTGGCCAGCCTGTACAGAGGCTAGTCTGGTCATCTGGGTGAATTTCAGAAACTTGAGGAACATAATTTGTTTAAAAAATTTTTTTCCTGATTTTAAAAAATTAGCTAGTGCTTGCATTATAAAATCTGAAGAACTCAAAAATATATCGGAGAAACAAAATTTCCCATAATGGGGATTCTGAGTCACGACTCCTCACACTCTTCTTCATTTCTAAAACTACTGAAAGTGGACTCACTTAACTGCCACATCCTATGGGAACTCCAGTCTCCACAGTTCCATTGGTTCTGAAAGCAGACCAATTCCAACAAGCTGGCTTGCAAGGACCCGACGACTCCATTAGAGCTGAGCTGTCCCAACACTCCATAGGTCATATAGAATAACACCCGCTGAAGCACTGTGTACACTGCTAAATAAATCTTATTTATAATTATTCTACGGAACAAAAGGGTCGGTGTCTCAGTATTGCTGTGACTGAACAAAGGGAAATCTGTCTCTGAGGAGCATTTTCTGAATTTCCTGCCATCAGAACTATTGCTGCCATTTTGGTTTTTCCTTTGTGCAGCAAGCTGCTCTCTGACACTCTGTCTCCCACAGGCATCAGGCAAGAGCTGTGGCTGATCCTGGCAGATGCATTCACTCAATTAGGAATCCCATGCTCTGTTCACATCACCTTGCCTATCTGGATACTGTTTAGATCTGCTTTGACTCTCACACAAGAATACATCTTCAAGTGTTCAGCATAATAAGCAAGCCAAGGCCCTTAAGACTCACCTCCCTGAAGGCAACGAGAGTCCACACTGTAACATGCATCAGTATATACTGACGAAGAGTTGTGTCTTTTGTCGAGTGCTTCGTTCACTCAGATGATGTGACCTGGCCTCAGTGAGACTTCTTAAGAAAAGCTAAAAGAAGTGAGTCATCAGAGTGCAAAGCGTCAAGGTACCACAAGACTTTAGCAGATTCCTCTCTTTTGGTCCATGTGCTCTGAGACGATGTTAACTTATCATGCATTATTCTGAAAACACGCCTCTCTAGACTGATGAAACACACTCCCTCCTAAATGTCTAGCCACTCCTCTCCATAGTCCATCTTGGTTTCTTGCTTGTTCTTATTCTGTTTAACTACGGTTTGTCAGAGACTTGGCTGTAGGAACCCTGACCTCCTTATGATGGCTTAGCACTGCATCCTCAGTGCTTGGAAGGTCTGCTTCTTGACAGATACTCAGAAAAATAATTCCAATTGAGTAAACAAGTGAATTAGTGACCCCCACTCCCACCACAAATAATCTGGTAAATCTTCTATTTCCTTAAGGGAACATTTGCACAGACTTCCAAATAATTCATCCTTTGGGCCACCCACTGTTGCTAAGACATCTCACTGAATAAGATGCACAGATGAACCTGTAACTCCAGACCCAAAGATCCTCAATGGCACTCGTGGGGTATCATGCATCAATAACATTGGTATCAAATCTAATCGAGGCATCCACCTACCTCCTACCGCATAATACTCTCCCAAGTCCATGGAACCAAAAGCATTTGGTCTGGACAAGCAATATTTTCTCCAGCCTTTAGCAAGGGAGGCTGTGCATCCAAGTACTTTGACTTTCTAGGGGAAAAACCTTGCCTCAAACTCTCCTCTACAAGAAAACAAAAGCATTCTGTAGTGCAGAACAACATTATGACTTTCAGAAGAGCTATCTGAAGGCCATTTTCTAATCCTTGGTTTCTTTCTTAATACCGTAAGATTAGAAAGATCAAATAGCTTGCAAGAATGGGTCTAGGACAGCGCCTGTGGCATGAAAGGCACTGAGAAAAAGTCTGTGGGATTCGAATTGCACTTCTCCAATCCCGAGAAATCTGTTCTCAGGATTCGTTTCCATTCTCACCCAGGCAACAGGAGACAGAGAGCTGCACCACAGGAAGTGTGGTACAGAGCGGTCATTGAGAAAGAAGATGAAGGAGGTGGCCTGCAGCCTTGACTGAGGATGCGAAGTGTCCACAGCACTAAGCAATGACAGTGCAAGTGTAGAGCTCTCAGGAGCCCCTAAATCAGCAGTTCTCAACCTGTGGGTCACCACCCCTTAAGGGATTCAATGACCTTTTTAACGGGGGTCAGATATTAAGATTCATAACTGTGGTAAAATTACCATTAGGAAGTAGCAACAAAATAAATTTATGGTGGTGGTGGAGGGTGTTCATCACAACATGAGGACCTGTATTAAGGGTGTCAGCATTAGGGAGATTGAGAACCACTGCTGTAGAGTTTTCAGGAACTACTTAGTACCTGCCAGGGAAGACTTTGCAAAAAGTTCTAATTGCCCCCTTGAGTTCTGCACTCTGACCACTTTATGTTCCTCACCCAACCTCAGAAAGCAACAGAAAATCTTCCCCATATCACTAATGTGCTAATCTACATCTGTGCTACGTGGACTCAAACTCACACAGGATTCTGCTGCAGCAGGCAGAGCACTAGTGCCAATTTTGTATCCAAACCAATAAATCAATGCTATTTTACATCAACTGAGGCTTGCTCTTTATCATGCATTTTTTTCCTCATCCCATGTCTCTTTCTCTGTCATTATAAATATCTGGTTGCCTCTATTGATTTAGACTAATGCTGTTACCATTTCCTAATAAAATTTCACTGAGTATGAACAATAAATCCATTTATCAAACCAGATCCCTCCTTAGTGTATGGAGCCTCTAACTATCCCTGGGGAGGGTGAAGAATCCTATACTCACCTCCTCGGCCTTCTGCTTTGCTTTACTGGGGTCCTTGGGCTTGGACTTGGTGACCTTTGTACTCCCTTTCCACCTCTGAGCTTCTGTGATCATCGTCCAAATGCAGAGAGTGAATGCAAAGTCCCCTGGCTATGTGGCTCTTCTGTAGTTCTAATTCCGTCAGATCCCTATCCCGGTAGACCTTTGCCCAGGGTGTACCTGGCCTGTGTCTGCGTACACCTCCCCCACTCCCCTTTCCATTTGACATGCTTATTGGTCTCTAGCCTGAATTTTACCTGGTGTTGTGGTTTTAACAATAATGCCCCCATGGGCTCATATATTTGAATGTTTAGTCACCAGTGGGTAGCACTATTTGAAAGGATTAGAAGGATTAGGGATATAGCCTTGCTGGAGAAAGTTTGTCACTGGAGGTGGGCTTTGAGGTTTCAAAAGCCCGTGACAAGCCCAGTCTCTCTCTCTCTCTCTCTCTCTCTCTCTCTCTCTCTCTCTCTCTCTCTCTCTCTCTCTCTCTCTCCCTCCCTCCCTCCCTCCCTCCCTCCTTCCTTCTCTTTCTGCTGATCAGGACATAACTTTCAACTTTCAACTATTTCTCCAGCACTATGCCTGCCATGCCTACTGCCATGTTCCCTGCCGTGATGATAATGGACTAAGCTTCTGAAACTGTAAGCAAGCCCCTAATTAAATGCTTTCTCCTATAGAAGTTGCCATGGTCAGGATGTTGTTCACAGCAGTAGAACAGTGACTAAGACACTTAGGAACTTTTTTTCCCTTCGTTACAATTTAATTCCTCTTTTTCACACAGCTCCAATGCATTCCAAGCGCTGGATATTCTGAATCCATTCATGGGTCTTCACTGAGAATTATAGTTTTTCAAAGTTCTTCTCAATGTGGAGCCTGAGGCCCAGAGGCTAAAGATGTAAAGAAAAGGGTAAGTCTAAGTTCACTATAAGATAAATACCATTATCATATTTACCCTAGAAAGAGATGGGGAGTTACAGTTTGCACTAGCACATTGCATGCAAACACACAGTCACACACACACACACACACACACACACACACACACACACTTCTAAATCTATTTTCTCCTCTAAATACATAATATAAATGAGTGTGTTTGTGTTTGGACATTGAAGGTTTGTCTCTGAGGATATCTACACTCAAGCTACAGTATCATAAAGCAGCTTAGAGATGCCAAAATCACAGGTTAATAGGCTGCCTCCATCCTGTGCTGAACCTAAGTGTGGCTGTGTGGAATACCCTGAGTTCCAACAGTCTGAAAGATGCAAAGGGTTGATGGCAACATGGGCTACTTCCTGTCACTAGGTTCCATCACTGGAGCTCCATCTTGTCTCAATGTAGGCTTCCAAGCCTTTCCTCACTACCCTCAAACTTCCCTTACTTGCACCAGGCCTCAGAAAAATTGAACCATTAAATCTGAGGTTCATTATTCCACAGTGATACTCAGGGTTTTGTAGGGCATGACAGACTTGGTGAAGCTTTTGAACAGCTCCGTGTCCCAAAAGAAGAAAGACCATTTTCAGGCTGTGCCAGGACAGAGCGTGAAGAGTGGGGGGGACATGTGACCATTTTTCTGAAGTAAATAATTCTGTTGATTGGAACAGCATTTTGCAAATGCCTACTTGGTTTTCATAGGTTACAGCTTTTAAGCATCTCCTAACATCCGTTTTACATTTATCCTTGTTGAGGTCGCCTTCTTTTTTCTAAGTGGAACTAATAATCAAGGCTTTTAGAGTAAATTCATTGTTTTGAGTACAACTGTTTCCCATCCAACTCCACACAACTACCTTCCCACTGTTAGGTGGGAATACAAGTTTCTGTTCCTTTCATTAGTCCCCTTTGTCATAAAAACATTGGAGTGTTTTTGATTTCCAGAGAGAAAAGAGAGTGTGTTTATGGTTTTGCCTTTATTTTTAGACTGTGCTCTTTGAGTCTTCCTTTAACAGTGTATATTGTTACAGCAATCTCGAGTTCTAATTTATTTATTGTTAAGATGCTAATTATGCATTTGCCTTGTTTTTATTGAGACTAAACAAGTGCAAAGTTAACTCAGAACATCTCCAAAGGCTCTGCCAGCTCTGAATGTATGATCAGGTCCTAAGAAGGAACAGGAGACAGCTCGCTAGGTCCTCCCATCCATGGAGCCACTGTGGGTCGCAGCTGCCACCACTTCTGCAGCAGAGCAATGTCTCACTTATGTTGGTAGCTGCATTTAGTCACCCAACGGAATTGCTAACTCACAAAGGCCCCTCTATCACAAACCATCTTCGCAAACACAACAGCAAATACTGACTGTAGTGAAAGTACAAGAATTTTGCAAAGAATGTGATAAGAGACTTTCCTGAAGATACCCCCCAGACCCTTATCACTAGTTGCTTATCACACAAACCTCACCAGAAGACCAGATGTCAAGGATGAATGGAACTCATACCACTCAGCCCTGATTCCCCATCTTAACATTTGATGAAGCTGAAGCTCAGAAATGAAAAGTGGCCGCTTCAAACTCTGCAAGGTCATGGTGGAGCTGGCATTGAAACCATTGCCTCCTAACTTGTAGAACATCGTCTTCTTCCAAAATGAGTCCTAGGGGGTCAGGAGATAGCTTGGCATGTTCGCCACATCAGGGATGGAGATAGCTTAGCAAGTTAGCCATATCAGGGACGTCTGTACCTCAAACTATCATGTGGAAAAATGGCTAAGGATTATTCCTACCATCAAACTCAGACCTCGACATCCGTGTGCGTGCACACACACACATACACACTAACATTCACCAGCAAGTGCCCATAAATGAAAAAGGGACAAAAAAAAAGCAATAATAAGAGCATAAACCTCATCTGCCTGTAATACAGAGGACACCACCATCCCCCTGCTGCTCCTCAACCTGTGGAGTAATAAAAGAAGCCCCGACTTGCTAATCCATTACCAAATGCCCAGGTTACTTAGATGCCTTCATTCTCAAAACAACACATTAAGGTCGGCATCATTTCAGGCACCCAGTTATGCAGCAGAGAGGTAGGAAGCCTGCTCGAGTTCAGGCTGTTGGGAAGCAGCAGACCCACAATTCCATCTTGGGTCTTCCATCTGCACAGCCCATGATCAGAACCACTGCCTTAGTCTGTCTCATATGCTCCAGGCTCATCTCCTTGATGCCATTAACAGATCCCACATCTCCTAACCTTTTCCCTCTAATAAGGAATCAAGACAAGAAGCAGGTGTGCCTGGATCTGGGGAAGGTGGGCCTCCAGTGAGTACTGGAAAGTTTAGAAAAAAAAAGACTCAGTAAAGACATCGACGTTGTGATCTTACATCCTTCACAGCAGTGACATAAGACAGGTCCAAGAGCCTCATCCTGAACTCTGCTCAGCAAAGAGGGTACTTTTCAAGGTTTACTTTACTGTCTGAAAAGGCAGTTTCAGAAAGTATAATTTTTAGCCTTGGGTCCTGTTTCTGTTGGGATACTAACCTGAAGATGGCCATGCGGATGCTTGGAGTACAGACAGCTACTTAGCAAAGATGAGGTGACAGGCACTAAGACAAAAGGCCAATACACTAAAGAGAGGCATAGCTACGACCAGAGTTGTACCTGGACTCACTGATGAGCCATCACGCATAAAGGTACTTTCTTCTACGTTGCCTCTATCTCAAAGCTGATGTTTCCTGGCTAGCTCCTGGGGATTGGATTTTCTGTTCGTAAAAGATAGACACATTGAGAGCTGTTAGAGGTGTTTGTTCAGAGACACATCATTTGAGAGTAGCTGCCCAACTCCGTGGTGGAGTCACGCAAGGGTTTCACACCGAGTGCTGGGGTCATCGACCCTGAATATTCCTCTTGAAGCAGTTGTGAGATATGTGCCTGTTATCATTTTCAGTCTGAATTTTTGGCTAAGGAAAATAAATCTGATTCTTTGAAGACTAAATTTAAATCAGAGACCCATAAGTTGTGGCTATATAAAAACTAATGGCTGCGCTGGCAAGATGACTCTGAGGGTAAATGTGGCTGCTGCCAAACCTGATGGCCTGAGTTCAGTCACATGGAGGAAGGAGAGAAGTGACTCCTGCAGGATGTTCTCCGACTTCCACATACATGTGCCATGCTTCATGCATGCTCATATAGATTCACAGACACACACACACAAACACACACACACACACACACACACAGAGAGAGAGAGAGAGAGAGAGAGAGAGAGAGAGAGAGAGAGAGAGAGAGAGAGAGAGAGAGAGAGAGAGAGAGAGGGAGGAGAATGAGAGAGAGAGAGAGAGAGAGAGAATAAATAAAGGTCAAAAATCATGTTGTATAGCCACCATAAGATTATCTACTACTCAAGTCGGTGAGTATTCAAACAGAGCATACCTTTGAGATTAAGATCAACCTGAGCCATGCGTGACATCTGTACTTCACTGGAAAGTTTCACTCAGGAGCCGGGTGAGGTGGTGCATGCCTTTGGTTCCAGTACTCAGGAGGCAGAGGCAGCCATATTGCTGTGAGTTCAAGGCCAGCCTGGTCTAGAATGCAAGTTCAGGACAGCCAAGGCTACACAGAGAAACCCTGTCTCGAGAAAACAAAACAACAGCAACAAAATAGGAAAGTTCCACTCAGGAAGACAGAAAGAAAAGACAACTCAAAGACACTTTATACATGGCCCCTCTTGGACACATTTTCATCAAATCTATTTCCCCCCCAAGTTTATTCTAATATGTATCAGTTCAGGGCACATACTTCATGGGCAAACATTACATTTACTGTGTGGCTCTGTCTTATTTTGGACCTAAGAGTGGTACTTGTCCACATAGACAGTCTTTCTGAGCCGCTTTGTGCTTTTCCCCCGGAAGTGCTCAGCGTCCGGTCATGCACACGATACCCACTCAGCAGTATGTGCAGAATTTAGCACTAGTGTCTCGGGGAACCCAGGAGCTGTGTTTTTTCTCAGCTGCATCACAAATAAGTACTGCATCATGAACACATTATAGCAATATCCTGTTCAGATTCAAGAATTTCAATCCTAGCCCAAAGAAAAGGAGCCTGAATTGTGGAGGTAAGAGACCATGTGGGCAAAGTATGGAACTCAAATACCAAAAGCCAGTATGAAATTTGTTGAGAAAAGAGGAACTTTGTTTGGTAGTCATTTGGTCTTTGGGACAAATCTAGATAACTCAAGGAGACATGTTGTAGTGTAGAAACCACTAGACGGAGACCTGCTGCAAAGAGTATAAGCTTTGTGATGGCTCAGAATGTGTTTCTATTTATTTTTGTAACGGTGGCACCCGGAATAGCACCCTGCACAAAGCAAGCACCCAGTAAAGGCATGTGGCAACTAAATGAACACAGTTTCCCACGATTATTGTTATTAGTCATCATATTTCATCATCATCAAGTGGGCTTAACAGTAGCTTCTATTTGGAATAATGTAGGTAAAGAAATATGAAAAATAGTGGTCTCCAGGAAAATACGTTATTCTGGTTAGCTTTGAAGGTCTGAGCTAAGGTATTACAAAGTGTCAAGCTGTATTGAAACAACATCTTACTTTCAATTTAGGTCTTAAAAACCCTGGAATGAAGTTTGTAACTAGGACTCTCCACCTTGTTCAAAAGAATGGTAGGTGCTTTTTTTTTTTTTTTTTTTTTTTTAATGACCAGTTAAAGTGAGAATGTGGCATGAAAGCCAGAAGACGCCCCCCACCCATCTCTGAGACATCTGAAAACTTTCACATAGACAAAAGCACCTGATGCCTCAATCAGGCATTGTATTTGTCAGAGTGGCTGATCGGGCAGCGCTGACAGAAGAGTTATCACATCTAACATTTGTTCATTTCACACTTCGGCTCGCTCGCTCTCTCTCTCCATTGCAGGTTTGTCTCGCTGGCATCCATCATATCTCGGCTATCTTCTTTCACCACTTTGTACACGGTGGCTTTTTTAGGCGACTTTTTCTGAGCTTGAGTGAGGGTTGTTGCTTTTTTTTCCTAGGATGCCAATCCAATCTGGTATTTCAAAATGCCAACGCCATTGGCCCTGCTGGGAACCGATTAAACAATTTCTATGCCTAACAGCTCTTTTCAAGTTGCGGAGTTTTTGATTTTCATTTCTTAAGGCTAAATTTTCACACACACAAAAATTGCCCACTCTTTGCATGCAAATGAAGCAGTTTAGAAATGGAAATTCAGGCACAGTGAGCCCTGCATTAATTTACAAATCCATGGCATATTTAAAATATTTTTTCAAATTGCTTCACACGTTTTGGGTGTGTGACACATCGCCATTTAACTTAGTCAAAGTTATTTTGCTGATAAACTTTAGATAACTCTGAAGAAGGCATCTTTGGAGAACCATGGAAAAAACACTTTTCCATTCCATTGTTGTGTTTCCCTCCCACAGCCTTTCGTAAAAGGAAAAGGAAAAGAAGTCCACTTGAGCAAGCTACAGCTGCCGCTGAAAGCAAGACCGTCTCACAGACATGACAAGCAGAGTGGAATGGAAGAAGAAAATGGCGTCAAAGCCCTCACTGACGAAGCATCTACAGTGTGCAAATGTGCAGAGGGCACACCCACTTTATGCCCCCTTCCCCTTCCTGCCATGAGAATACCCAGTGGATTTCCACACCTCTGAAAGACAGAAACAGGCCATCACATCTTCAGCAAAGCCCACACAGCTCTCTTGAATTCAGATTGGAAACGACAGCATGGCCTGCCAAACAGAAGACAAATCAAAAAGTCATCGCCCATAATAGGTCAGTGCCAGGCATGGCCAGAACTCCAGAGCCCGAGGCAAGTAAATGAGGCCAACATAGGCCACATGAGACCATATCTCAAAACAAACAAACAAATAAACAACAACAACAAAAAACAAAAAAACCACCACCACCCAGAAAACACACCAAAACCTATATAAATAAATAAGTAAATAGTAGCGCAGAGTCTGACAAAGTCCATGAAATAGAATCTGAGCCAGCCACATACTCAGAGTAGCTGACACTGCAAGAATGTGGAGAAAGGACATTGCTTCAGGATTCGCTCAATAGTTTGGTAGTAAGCAAAAGGAAGGAAGGAAAGAAAGAAGGAAGGAAGGAAGGAAGGAACAGTTGCTTCCAATTTCTTCCAGAGACAAGAAGGGCTGCCAATTTGGACAAGTCTTACATTAGTATCGGTACTAATCTTCTTTGTCATAGAGGTTTGTTTTGTCATTATGTTTCAGTTTGTTTATTTTATAAGACTGGAGGGGTGCTCAAACTCGGGGTCCTTTTGTCTTAGCCGCCCAAGTGTTGGGATTACAGACATTCACCACCACAGCGAGCCTCGTCATTCTCGGTGTTTCAATAGATCTT
Organism: Acomys russatus; assembly: GCF_903995435.1. Classification (NCBI taxonomy): domain Eukaryota; kingdom Metazoa; phylum Chordata; class Mammalia; order Rodentia; family Muridae; genus Acomys; species Acomys russatus. The sequence continues at coordinate 54,869,175 of NC_067156.1, read as the reverse complement.
ATAGACATTATAGATACATATCATATGTATAATAAAACATTCCACTGCATGAGCCATGATACACTTAGGTGGTCTTCTGTTTATGGATGTTGACTTGTTTTGTTCTGCAGAAAAATGTTGTTGGGAATATTCATATGTATGTTTTATAATATATATGTATAACATATATTTTATAATATATAATATAAACACTAAATTATAAAAGAAATGTTACATATAACATTTTATTATATATCATTTTATTATATATACATATATAAACTATTATATATAAAACAAATAATACACACACATATATAATAGCAAATTTTGACAGGTTCGCAAATGAAGATCACATGCACAAGGCCACCTTTTCTACTCTGTCCTAGGCCAGTCATGCATAGTAAGTTATTTCGCATACTGTTCACCAGGCTGCGGATGTAACTGAGTTAACAGAGCACCTGCCTAGGCAACACAAAGCCCAGGGCTTCACCACCAGCACTGCAGTCACAGGTGTAGCAGCTCAGACGTACAATTCTTGCACTGGGGGAGCAGAAGCAAAAAGGTCAGAAATTTAAAGTCCTCTTCAGAAACAGTCAGTTTTAGTCCAGCCTTAAAACCTGAAACCTTGTCTCCACGCAAACAGACTAAACACACAAGCAAGCATATAAAATTGTTCTCCAAAGGCCATGAGACCTTCCTCTCCAACGTCATTTGGGAGACACAAGTAAATAGTGAGCTGGTTCAGTAGCATTCTGAATGCAAGTAGACTCCCAGGGACACTGATGCTGACCCTCCAGTGCGGCTGGTCTCTCTCCTGTTTCTTTTCCTGCCATGTCAGAGACTGAGAAAACACAAAGAGTTTTCATGGTTTATTAACTCAACTCATTGGTTCCATTAATAGCTACTACAGGGTGGCATTTGGGGGGAGACCTATCCCCTGCCATGAATCCTGTCCCCAAAGCCCTCCCAGAGTTAACTGTATGGAGCAGTCAGTAGCTGGCGACTGCACCAAGGAGGCAATTTCACTTTGTATGTATGTGTTTAGCCTATACTACTTAGGCTGCAAATTTTCTTATATTGTGAGAAAATGAAGGATATATGCATTTCATCCAATCTAACATGAATTTTACATCGCATTTCAAACAGCTCTGAAACAAGGATGTTTTCTGTGATCTACTGTATGCACAGCCTGCTGGCATTTGTTTTTCACTCTTAGCAAAAGCACAAAGTAAGTTATCTTAAAGTTGATCATTTCTTAGACTCTCAATAAAGTCAAGTTTCCACAGTGATTCCTTTGGATCAAAGCAAAGATTCAAGAACACTCCCTACAGACTGGAATTGGCCATCTGTGCAATCCATACCTGATAACAGTGCTATGAGGAAGAAAGTAGGAACCAGGAGGGAAGGAAAATGGTTACTTTGGGGTTCAAGCATAGCTCCAAATGTGGGGCCAAGAGAAACATACTGGAAATGGAAGACATGACATCTTCTCAAGGCAGGCAGATTAAAAATAAGAGTATTGTACTCTGAGACCAAGAGAATTAATAGGCCCTTTTGGGTTCACTTTCAACTATGGTAGCAATCTCTGTATCTTTATTTGTAATGGGCAGTTACAAAGCTGCAATAGCCAAGGTCCAATGTTCTTTGACTTTTTGCATTACATTTGTCCAACATACTGGGTTCTTTCCACAAGCACCAGGTACAAACCCAGTCCTGAGGTGCTCAGGAGCTTGTCATGAAGCCCAGTGAGGCACACTTGACTGAGCTTCAACTTAGAAAGTAGTCAAACAACATGTGGCCATATATGGTTCTGAGAAAATGAAAGTTCCTATCATCAAAGTCTCTGTCACAAGTGAAGGGACACGTACAGTGTAGTCTAACCAAAGGAATAAGCAATAATTAATAAGAGGATGGCAATCATCCCACAGAGCATGACATAAAGGAACTAAGGGGTGGTTTGTTCCTTTGCTTGCTTGGTCTTATATACAGGCCAGGCTGGCCTGAGGTCCACTGTCTAGCCCAGTCTGTGCCCCTAACCCATGATCTTTGCTACTACTGTCTCAGAATCCTTAGTACTGAGATTATAGGAGGACAGTGTTAGTTAGTTGCTGCATTTGGTGTGTGTGTGATGGAGGGGAGGGTTGGATACTTGACAAGAGCTGCATAAGGAAGTAAAGTTTCTTTGGGCTCACAGCTTGTGGCTGTCATCTATCATGTCACTGGAGGAGCAGGACGAGGCAGCTGAGTACATGTACATACATTTGAGTGGAAGAGACAGGTGAGTGTTGCATAGCTCCCTGTCTTCTTTTTATTTAGTCAAGGACCCCAGCCTATAGGATAGTGGCACCCACAGTTACGCATGATCATCTCTTCCACACCAATTAACTTAATCTAGGGAACTTCTCACAGACATGCCCAGAGGAATGCATCTCCGTCAGTGTTAGTTCTGATCAAATGCGTTGTTGTTGTATAATTTTGAGACCGGGTCTCGCTGTGTCACTCTAGCTGGCCTAGAGCTCACTCTGTAAACCAGACAGGCCTCACAGAGATCCACTTTCCACTGCCTTTTGAGTGCTGGGATTAAAGGCCTGTGCCACCATGTCTGGCCCAATAGTGGCAATTCTAAATCCCACCAAGTTGATAAGATTAGCTCTCACAGATACCATGACCAAAGGAGGGTTTGTCGAATTAATTGGCTGATTTCTTACCAGCTAACCTTGCTTTGGCTTAATTTGTAATTTAGTAACAGTCAACTTACACAGACCAGCAGATTGATTTTCCAAATGATTTGAATCTGTATTCTTATATAAAGGTTCTAAAAGTTGTTTCTACAGCTCCTTTGAGCATTTCAGAACCATATGATAAATGACAATTTTAATACTACATGTTGTCCTTGAGGCGTTGGATACCAAGGATATGTGTGTGTGTGTGTGTGTGAGAGAGAGAGAGAGAGAGAGAGAGAGAGAGAGAGAGAGAGAGAGAGACAGAGACAGAGACAGAGACAGAGACAGAGACAGAGAGACAGAGACACAGAGAGACAGACAGAGAGACAGAGGCAGAGACACAGAGACAGAGAGAGACAGACAGACAGACAGACAGGGACAGAGAGAGAGACAGAGAGAGACAGACAGACAGACAGGGACAGAGAGAGAGAGAGAGAGAGAGAGAGAGAGAGAGAGAGAGAGAGAGAGCACTCATGATGAGATTGACTCAGCAATGATTATTTTTTAACTTTGGCGGTTAAGGTTTCCCCTCTGCTCATGTCAATGCCTCTGTAGTCTAAGTCACACTAGGATGGGCTTTTGCTTATTTGATTGGTTTGTCTTGGGGAAAGCCAACTCCATTTCCAAGTACATAAGGCAGTAAGTATGGGCTACTAGGAGTCTGAACAGACTGGATGAAGGCCAAAAGGAAGAGCAGAAGTATGTCAGTACTTATATTTTGCTTTGTTTTGAAAACGCAGCACCACCCCCACAGAGTGCAAGGCCAACCCAAATTGGTGTGGCAAGGTTCTCACCACTTCCCTCGCAGTATAGGTAACTCCAACAGCAAAAGAAATGGTATGAATAAAACACCAGCCCAGCAGGCTGCCTGGCCATTATGACATCCTCAACCTCCCCGTAGCTAGTGAGGTATTTTTACTCCACACCATGGAACAGAGAGCTGGAAGCAAGCAGTCTATGTGACACTTCACATTAGGGCCCTGATATGTGACAGTTTCCTGTGTGGGACTTTTCATTCTTCCTTGGCATTTGGATTTCTAAATGACTCGGGGACTGATGCTTCAGAGCAGCACGTGGTAATTGTCTTGGCGGAAGGCAGCGTCTTTGTTCTTGCCCACTCACCTTTTGTGTGGTGCTTCCCGCTCCTGCTCCCTTGTTTACGACTTGTTGGCATGCGTCTATATTTAGCAAGCGAACTGCTAATATCCAAAGAGTCATCAGAGATACAGCTGCTTCATCTCTCCAGGGAACGCCAGCTTCAGGGGGCTAGCGCTACAAGGACCTGCTCCAGAACATTCCTCAGTTTGAAGATGAGAATTCTGCTTCTTAAATTTTAGGTTACCTGGCTGAGACTTTTAGCCGTACCACCCCCCCAACCTTGATAATTTGGCCTTGATGAGCTCATGTGTTATTCTTGGCTGACTGTCAGTTAGGGAGGATGTTTTCCAGGTCTCCTTCATGCCAGGTTATATTTGGTTGTTTTTTTTCCTCCGTTTGAGGGGGCTTTTCTTCATTGTGTGGACACATGACCTTGTTTTTATGTTTTCAGTGTCCTCTCCGAGCTAGGAAACTTTCGGTCATCCTCTCTGTCACTTCCTGAGTCACAGCTTGGGTCACACATGCTTGGGTCATTTCCTGCATGTTCTTAGTCAAAGGGACCCTTCAAAATGATCCCCCTGTGGCCTCTCCATCATTGTGTGCCTGCTGCAGGAGTCAAGACAAGCTCTGTCCTCCTGAGAGGTCATCCAAATTGAGTTGCATAATAATAGAGACCTGTTTTACCTTTAAGCTCCTAGGATGTTTGTTTCTAAGGCACTATTTCCCATCAACCCATGTGTCCTCCTGATTCTCTGTGGGTGAGGTCATTATGCTGCCCTCTTTACAGAGGAGGAAATTGAGACACTGAAAGATAAACAGGGAAGGAGCCTGAGAGAACTTTTAGAAAGTTCTTTCAGAAGGACTCACATGGGACAGTGTGGGTTTGTACACTCACACTGTTGGCTTCTGTGCTTCCTGACCTCTGGCTTCTTCTTGTAGCAGTCATCTTAGACTCTGACGCCAGAGCCAAATAAGGCCAGGTCTGCAGCCATCTCTGCCCTGTGTCTTGTCACAGGCTGTTGAGGTGACAGAGGCCTTGCTTTTTAATGCCTTGTTTTAAAGTGATCTCATCACAACACAAGGTCGTTGGAGAGCTCCTCCTGTACACCTACCTTCCGCTTCCCAGAACGAGGGAATGTTCAAAGGCATCTCCCACAGAGCCCTCAGCTCTACTTCCTGTATCGTTTTCATCCATCCTTAAAAGCAGAAAATATTTACTCTCAGTTGCCCTGGCCTTGCAAATATCAGCAGTGGAAAAAAATTTTCATCCTTGAACACCCATCTTAAAAGCTAAAAAAATGAACAACAAAGATGAGAATTTTAAAACAGACTCAGAGGATAAAACAAAATCCAAGGAAGCTGAAATAGGCAAGAAAGAAATAGAAACTGAAGTGCTCTGTTCTAGTCTTTTTTTTCTTTTTTTTCTTTTTTTTTTCTTTTTCTTTTCTTTTTCTTTTTTTTTTTTCTTTTTTTTTTTTTTGGTGTGTGTGTGTGTGTGTGTGTGTGTGTTGGAGTGGGATGCAGGGGAGGGATTCGAGATAGGGTTCCTCTGTGTAGCTCTGGCTGTCCCTAACTCACTCTGTAGACTAGGTTTGCCTTAAACTCAGACATCTTTGAGCTTCTGCCTCCAGAGTACTGGGATTAAACATCTACACCGCCACAACCATCACCACAGCAACCACCACCACCACTACCACCATCACCCAGGGGCCTGTTCCACTTTTAAAATTGCCCCTCCCACCAGTACTCAAACACTTCCTTGGCAGAATCAGGGAATGAATAGTAAATCAGCATCGACAGATACATAGTGTCATATGATATTCAAATCCACGTTTTGGAAATATATTGTATTGAAGAGTGGATCCTGTAGGCTTTGGAGCTAGAGTTAAATCCTGCCTCTCCTGTTTACAGGTTGTGACTCATTCTCAGTCGTTTTTGATCTCTTGGGGTCTCAATTTCCTCCTCCATAAAATGAGATCAGAGCAATACCTCCCTTAAGCGATTAGGAGAAATAAACCAATTAATACTAAATAATACCTGGCATGACTACTATATAAGCACTTGGTGATCTAAAAGATAACTTTGAACAAATGAAAGAAACTAATATGTCAATCCACGGAGTTTGTAATCTTCGGGGCCAGCTTTTGTTCAGACATTGTTGGGTACCTTCTGCCAATATACTTTTCCCCGTTCTTATGTAGGTGGAGCCAAGCACCATTTGATAGAATCTGCAGTACTATGTGCTATTTTCCCAGGATTTCTTGAAGCTAAAGCATAAACATGAAATCCAACTGAACTCAATAGAAACCGAGAGAATTTTTGCTGTAGTCTTTTAAAATGACTTATGTGCTTTTTAATGAGTCCATGTTTCTCATCTTCTGACATTATTTTTTTTTCTTGCAGTCATCTTGGACCATGAAACAAAATCAAAGCCATCTCTGTAACCAGCTACAATAGGCTGCTTGTCAAGGGTTGCACTGAAATGGTCACGATGTGCTCTTACTCTGTAAACTGCTTCCAGCCTGATTGTCAGTTGTTCATAGCCAACTAGCTGCTAAATATCATCCATCCGTTTGTTCATAAGAGGAAGTAGAGGGTTATCAAGGTTAAGTAGATTTCCTAACTGAAATTCAAGCCATCTAACCCCAGAGCTTGTGCCTTTGCTGTTGCATGTGCTGTTGCTCACTGACAGGACAAGCTGGCCTGGGACTCTGAGCACTAGGGGCCATAGCATTCAGGGTCTACTAGGGAGATACAATAGAACCATGTTTCCTATTTGTATGTACCTTTAACTGTTGCAAATCACTTTCCTCTCTAGAAATATAGTGAACAGTCTGGGTGGCAAAACTGAGATGGCTACAGTCACACTCTGGTTAGTAGCAAAGCCAGATGAGAATTTAGTTTCTGTCCCATCATTCTTTTCTTATACTATTATCTCTGGTTATCAAATGTTCCAGGCCATCTGAAATACAGAGCTTTTAAATAAACAGTTTTTACATTCAACTTGGGAAGATAGAAGAGAATCGGGGCTGGGGATAAATATCTGAGTCATCAATATGATGAAAGTACTGCAGAACCTGGAACTGACTGAGGTCTAGACTGGAGAAGCATATGAGGACCAAATCCTGGGCTACTATTTGTTTAAAAAGTTTCTGGTCAAGCACAGTGCTAATTGCTTCTAGTCCTTAGACGAAATCCAATGACAAATCTTGTTGCTTATCCCATTTTACAAACAGTCAGTCATGAAGAGGAAGGAGCATGAGTCTGGCTGGCCATACTTTTTTTTTTCAACAGTCAGGAAGCAGGGAGAGGACAGGAAGTGGCGCCAGACTACAACATTTGATGGGCTGTCCACAGTGACAGCTTGTCTCCATCAAGGATCTACCTTTTAGAGGTTCTACACCCTTCCCAAACAGGGATACCATCTGGAAAGCAAGACTTCAAACACATGAGCCTGTGAGGAATGTTTCAACATTCAAGCCTCAATAGACAGCAATCTCAGCCAATAGAATTAAGGAGGAATTCACTAGAAGAGGCCAGAAAACAAAGAATGACATTCTGCAATCGCTAAAGGGTCAATTTATCAAAAAGATGAAACATATATGCGACAAACTAAAGTCCATAAACATATGAAACAAACAAGGACATATTTAATGACAGAAGTAGACACTGTCTAAAAGGTGCCTGTGAAACCTCACTTACAAGGGTGATAAGCAAACAGACTGAAGACCGGTGAGAAAAGAGTTGAGCATTCTATAGGCACACGGTACTGAGGAGACATACACAGAACATTCTACCAAACAACAGCAAATTACATAGCTATATCAAGTACACATGAATAGATCCAATGATGGTACACAGAAAAAGCTGTCACTATGCTCTAGAAGGAAAAGATACATCACTGTCTTAGCACATTGATATGTTCACCAGAAAGACAGTTATGAGCTTTGGTAGCCAAAGTCTTTATTAGAGTTTCATTCTGTAGGCATGACTGATTAGTTGTTGTCCATACAAGTTTACTCAATCCCCAGCTCTTGTCTCCTCCCCGGGGGTTATGCTGGTTGAAGCCTCACTCCAATTCTTTCATCACTGGTGAGCAGCTGTAGGGAGTGGAGGAAGCACTGAATGAGTGATGTCTTGAGTGAACGTGCGTTGTTGACACGGGCACAGCCCAAGGACTCCAAGGCCTTGATCCTATGGGAAGTTGGCAAAGCTATTCCCCGCATGGGTCAGACTCTGAAATGCGAGTAAGAGTGTACAGAGGACTGTGTACAGGGAATTTGTTAGTGTGTATTAGAAGTAGCAACTGAAGATTCCTCATTCTCCTGGGTGTTTACAGCCTGTGACAGCTTGCCTACAGACATTTCCTACCTAAACTAGCTAGTCCCTTCTCCTGTGCTGTATATGATAAGCATGCTCAAGTTCCAGGTTGTGGCAGTAGTAGATATGGCTCACCCAACTTGACTGCGTGTTTTCTGTATGTGTGTCTGTATTTCTGTCCTTTCTTCATTCCTTACTCAGGTTCTCAGACTTTCACAGGATGTGGTAACCAGCACCCTATGAGCCATCCGTTAGCCTAAACCAGTGTATAATCCACAGGGCTCATCAACAACAAAAACACTCAGGGTATTAAGAAAGTTTAGAGTATCCTTCTTAGGAATCAGAGACCAAAGCCAGCCAAACGTTTTACTACAACTCAAGATGCCCATATCAACACTCTTGGGCACTTACCAGGAAACTGGGACAGAGGGGAAGGCATCCTATTGGGACTCTAAATGAGAGACGCATGGGAGAACAGCAAAATAAAAGGATCCAGAGGGTCCTAGAAATCTACAAGTAGAACAATATGATAGGCAGATTTGGGCCCAGGGGTCCCGCTCAAACTAAGGCACCAGCCAAGGACAATACAGGAGGTAAACTTTAAACCCCTTCCCAGATCTAGCCAATGGTCAGAATATTCTCCACAGTTGAGTGGAGAGTGTGATACGACTTTCTCACATACTCTGGTGCCTCACATTTGACCATGTCCCCTGGAGGGGGAGACCTGGTGGCACTCAGAGGAAGGACAGCAAGTAGCCAAGAAGAGACTTGATACCCTATGAGAATATATAGGGGGACGTAATCCCCCTCAGGAACAGTCATAGGGGAGGGGAATAATGGGAAAATGGGGGGGGAGGAATGGGAGGATACAAGGGATGGGATAAACATTGAGATGTAACAAGAATAAATTAATAAAAAAAAAAAAAAAAAAGACAAAAAAAAAAAAAAAAAAAACACTCTTGGGGCTACAACTGCATGCACCATATTTCCCCCTTTGCCAGGGTTTCCTGGTGGGCTGTGCCAAAAGGGCACTAGAAGCAGTCTGCAGTGAGGTGTAGAGGATTTATTGCTTTGAATTTGCCTCCTGTTTTCTTCCTGTTCCTCTGATCATCTGCCCAACCATATTATCTATCTTGCTATACTGACAGTAGATCCCAGTTTTTGGTTTATCTCACATCTCCAGGAACAGCATCTTCATGATTCAAAATAAAGACATGAAGACAGGTCACTCATCAACAGCCACCCCCTCACACACCAGTCTAGTCCCAACCCCTTTCCCAGTGCAAAGGCATCAGCTTCAGGTGAAAAGAAGTATCTTCCTGGAGTCCCATGCCCTTTGTGGATAGAGGAGAGAGAGAGAGAGAGAGAGAGAGAGAGAGAGAGAGAGAGAGAGAGAGAGAGAAGACCTAAGTAATGTAGAGAGGCATCTAATAAATCTGAGCAACTACCTCTTAAGAAACGGATAACACAATTATGGTTTTGTCAAGTTAAACACACTCTGGGGTATATTTCTGGTGAAGAATTTCTTCTATGATTAGATATTAATGAAAACTAAGTGCCTGACTTGACAATTTTTGTATAGCGTGTAAGTGGAAGAACTTTGCATGGGCAGCATCTGACTGTGCATAATGAGAGCTATGCACTGATATTAACGTGCATCTTCACACCACACTGTGACTCGCGGCCCTATCACTTTGTGCCATGGCTAGATGAGTGACACAGTGAGTGGCAGGAAGGCTTGGAACACTCATTTGTGAACTTAGATAATTAACTAAACCTATTATACTATCTACAAAAATAACTGGGACAGTGTAAATATATCCAACAAAACTCTGACATAAATGCACTCTCAATTCAATTTCCTCTTCCAAAATATGATAGTGGCTACCCCAACTGTCCAACACTCAGGGAAGAGGGGCAAAATTATTTCTCAGACGGAAAGAGATGGCAATCCCAACTAACTGTGTCAAAGTATTTTACAGCTGTAAATTGAAAAGAAAATAAAAATAAAAACATGACCTGTGAGCGTAATGCCAGGATTCTTCCTGCAGCTTTATAAAGGAGTGTGTGAATGTCCCAGAAGTGTAAACACTTAACTCATGATAAACATTTTTCTTTGTGTACAGGAAACATCAGATGTTCTTTCTCACCAATGTTGGGGAATATTCCGGATATTTCACAACTCCCTTCTATAGACACGCCATTACTGGACTCAGGTCCATCTGCTCCCTATTTGAAAGTCATTGCTTAGACTGTGATAGTCGGTGGTATACAAATAAGATTTATTACAAGGCTATCATATAAAAAAAAAAAGTCCAACCCACTACCTTAGAGAACTCAGATGTGGATACATTCTGCAAAGGATCTTCAGCATCTAGGGTAAATGCCTCTTTTCCCTCTGAATATTATAATCGCCCTTAACTTCCTGGAGCTAGATACTACATTGTATTGAGACAAATGCACTACTTTCTGAAAGTTAAACTTCATCTCAATTTACTTGTTTTGTGTAAGTTGATAGTACATTATTATAAAGGGTGAATTTACACATTCCAGTGTTACCTGAAGATTACCAGATTCTCTGAGATACCTAATTCTAAAAAAAAAAAAAAGACAATCTAAATGTTAGCCTCCATGTAGGTACATCTTTGCTTTATATTTTATAATGCCAGGGAAAGGGAAGGAAACTTCAAAGATCATACATAAAGTGGTAGCACCGTTATGGCCTCGCTGCCATTCCTACCTGATAGTTACAAAGTGTACTGAAATGAGGGCGCCTTTCACATGGCTGTTGATGGCATGTTTCAGTCTCTACTTTGAGACCCCCTAAGTCTGTTTGGGGGTTCTAGACTTTACAATGTACAGAACATTATTCAGTGTTTAATAGTTGACCCAAAGGAAAGGAGCATGCAATATATACCAACCCCTCCTCTCTGGTGTCAGTATACTGTCTATTTTCTAAGTCCTTTGATTGCTAGATTTTTACAGATCAAATCCTCACACTCCCTCCCTTTTTTTCAAAAAGCCATTTTCTTGTCATGGAAATACTGAATTTCCCATGTGCTTCATCATAAGCTTAAAATACCAATCTGTGTCTCCCATTGGTTTCTTTGGATTTGGTCAACTTCTTTAATGGCACCGATTTCATAAGTGAAAGACTGAGGCGCATTCCTGTAAGAATTACTGAGAAAAAAGTCCTTAGCATGATCTTCATGATTTCATCCAGACATATTCCTGTGGGGGGGGGGGTTTGGAACTTCAATGTTGATTGCTACTTTTCTCTAAATAAACTATTAAATGAGACCAGCAAAATCTTGATTCTGCACTAGTAACTAATTTTCAAAATAATGTGTGTGGGACTAGAGAGGTGGTGCAGTAATTAACAGCATCTATGACATTGAAAAAGGACCAGAACTTGGTTCTCAGCACCCACACTGGGTGGCTCACAAGCTCCTGACATTTCAGCCCCAGTGAATCTCAGACCTTCAAAAGCACTTGAACTCACATGGGGATACCCCCACACTACACACAGCACTCACACAATCAAAAAATATTAAAAGCAAACCATTAAATGGTATATATTACATTTTTTAATTTATTCACTTATGTAAAGGTGATTTAGTGAGTATATATTGTATTATTTTTTCTGGAAGTGCATATCTGAAAAGACAAGCAATGATCACAGTTATTAAAACTTTGAAGCTTAGAGATATAAAGCATGAAGTGAAGACTTCTGAGGATGACACACCAGCTGCCTTGTCATCACATCTTTGAGCTTAGAAGTAGGCTTTCAGAAGATGGAGGTGGGTAAGAAATACCTACACCTTGTTGTCTTTGCTAGGAACATGCACAGAGCCACCTTGCTCACACACATGAGAAGCATTGCTCCATCACTCCAGGCTGCTCTAAGAATCATGATGGCGCCCCATCTGCTCATCTATATAAAGCTCCACTCTCCTCATTTTTGTCTTCTCTGAGACATTCTTTGTTAATGAACACTCTCCCTGTTGCAACAGGCAAATAAAAATATCTCTTTAATTTCCCAGGTCATTATGTCTTTGACACTGGCTTGTTCTCATTAAACAGTGACCCCTCTGACTTGAAGTGAAGACTTAGGAATGCATAACCAAGATGCAGGAGCAGGGAGTGGTGGGCACAGAAAGATCCAGACAATATCTTCCATGGAGAGGACTGTTCTGAAGTTTAAAAAAAAAAAAAAACCTTCTTACTTCAGACTGGTGACAGCTACGCTCTAGTGCCCACAGATGGGAGAAAACAAACTTCCTAGGATTGAACAATGCTCAACAATGAACTCCTAAAATCAAGATCTACACATAGAAACTTCAACATATATCCAGGTTGAAATGATCTGTGAAGAGCCACACTTGGTACATTCACAGACTTTGTAAGGTGGCACAGTGAGAACATGCACAAGACCTGTGCAAGCTCAAGTTGACCAAATGCCAGCACGGAGAGGAAGATTGGGCACTAAGTCCCACCCCTAGCTAAAGAGCTATTGGCAATTATAGCTGCTAAGGGAGGAGAGTCAGTCTTAATTAAGAATCTTGCCACTGGTAGGTCAGCCACACTCCCATAGAAAGGCCACACATAAAACAAATATATGGGCATCAAACACTAGATTCAATAAGGTGTTTGTGTTTTTGTTTTTGTTTTTGTTTTCAGGAGACATGGAGTTGACTGGGTAGGCAAGAGATATGGATCTGGAAGGAGCTGGGTAAGGGGAGTGAATATGTACAAAACATATTGTATAAGATCCTCAGAAACCTACATTCTTTAGAAAGATACCAAAAAATTAAAATGAAATAAAGGAGCCTTGTGACTCTCAGAGGTTTGTGGACCACAGACATCAAGTGAACAACTTCATTTCAGTTAAAATTAAGATGAGAAGAAAAGAGGTCGACTTAGAACCTGGGCAGTGTCTTGGTGAATGGAACTGTCCCACCAGGAATGTCACAAAGCTGAATCACTTAAACCCTCCTGCCACCCTGGAACTGAGAAGAGAAAGTCAAACTCCACAGGGGGTCTCTTTGCTGGAATTCACAGAAAGGCATAACCCTAAACTCTGATCACTCCATCCTTGCCTTCTATGCAGGGGCACACACACACACACACACACACACACACACACACACACACACGTGCACACACACATGCACATGCACACACAGCTACAAGTTCTCACACACATTTTTGTTTCTTTGTTTTGTTTTTAGAGACAAGGCTTTTCTGTATAACAGCCCTGGTTGTCCTGGAACTCACAGAGGTCCACCCGCCTCTGCCTCCTAAGTACTGAGACTTAAGGCGTGGGCCATCATAGGCTCACGGTCATTCATTGATCCATATGCTCTTTCAGACAGACTCAATCACATAGCTACACATCCTTACACACTTGCATACACCCGCACACATTCACAGCCAACTCTCACTCCTTCACTCACACGTATACTCCCTCAGATACACACACCCTCCTACACCTCATACTTTTTCACACTCTTCCTCGTTGATCTGCGCATTGCTTCGCACATTTTTACTACCTCCTCACACTCACTCCTACACTAGAGCTCGTTCACACACACATTTATCTAGTTCCACTCAATGAGCCCTATGTCACGATGATCCTAATACCTTTAGGAGAAAAGAATGGAAACTTTTCTTGGAGAAAGTTGCAGATCCTTTCCTGGGTACCCAGTGGAGGCAGAGAAGAAACAACCAGAAGATCCAGGACAAGGTGGACCAGTGCTAACTCTAACACATGGACCACACAGTGTCTGAGTTCAAAACTGCTATCAGCACTACAAATTCTAAATTCATAAGAGTTTTTTTTTAAGGTAAGATATTTTATAGTTACAAGACAAAAAATGCTTGGATCATATATTGAGCACCATGGCAAGTCCATACTGTATATCCTCCACACATAAAAACCATCCAGGCACCCACACATGCATCAGGGGCTTCTATAGTTATTTAAATAGCATCAACTTAATATGTAAAGTATTAAAAAACAGCTTGGTGTCACTTGAAATATGTGACCACCCTGAATATAATGCCGGTGACACAAGCATTCAAAGAGAAATCACTGTCCTATCCTTAAGAAGGATTTTATTTCAGTTCCAGAATTCAAAAGGAAGTTAAGATGTTATCTACTATTTAAAACTAGACAAAACATGCCCGCATTTTTATTAATCCTTAAAACTATAATAGGGAGGGAACATACTTAGAATTTGGTTTTTAAGCAGTCCTGAAAATTTTATATCTCAATGTCTGAATTTAATTTCCTTCCCCAAGATCAAAGTGTACGTTATTGTGATGGGTGTGGAAAGAACTGAGTGTGGTTAAATGAAAAGGTCCTGTGTGTATATTAGTGATTTATGTTAGATGCGGAAATGAATTGTGATTTTATGGAGGGGAATTATTTTCCCTTCTGTTTAATATTTAGGCCATGTCTCCTCTGGCAGCAAAGCCTAGTATCTCTGTCCCCCTACTTCACACTTTCCATAAGCCTTCTGGTTTCACAGCAGACACACTGTAAATCTTCTCCTTCTAAGTGTCCCACATATGTTTCATTAAAAGTGTTTGTTTCTTTGATCAGCTTGACGTTTTTAATGTGAAAAAAAATAATAACTTTGGCACTTGGCACTTGGAAATGTATGGGCCACTGAGTGAAGAGCTTTGCACTGGGTGTGCATGAACGAGCTGCGTTGGAAGGAGCCACAAAGGCTCTCCCAGGCAACGGCACAAGCTGGCTCCTCAAGGCCACGGTTAGCACAGGACAGGTAGAATAGAAACACTCTTGTATTATCTGTGTGCCAGGGCTACAGGTGGCTTACAGACATTCACAGTTTCACAGAGCAGGAATCTGGAAGACCTAGCGGTTGGGGTGTTGGCAGAGTTGCCTTCTTCTAGACCTTTCTCCTTGAAGAATCTATGGCCATTGTCACTTTGTGTTCTCATATAATATTCCCTCTTGATGTGTCTGGTAGCCTCAGTAACACTGGACAAAGCCTCAACTACTTAATGCTTTTATTTTAACTTCTTTAGCTCCTCGGAGATTCTAGCTCCAAGCATTTACATTCTGGAAGGAGACTAGGATTTTAAAACAAGCACTTTGAAAAGCCAGAGTTGAGCCAAGCATACCTATTTCTAAGACTACACGAGGCAAACTACACAAGGAAGTAAAGAATAGACAGACAGAGAGAGCCACCACAAATCCCTCAGTGAGCTAAAGCGGCCATTTCAAGAGCACCGGACTCCATTTACTTAGGGGCATGACTCAGACAGAGGGCCAGGCACCAACTCTTCAGGCAAATTAAGCCATCACAGCAAGGGCACGTCAGACTCTGAGTCATGGGCAAAGGTCTATTTTAGGTTGCTGGCCCTCTAAAGGCAACCCATTTCCCAGCAGGGGGAATGATGCCCTGTATAATAAGGATGCTAATTTACCTCTTCTTCCTCATCTTCCACCTCCTCATCCTCTTCCATGCTATCCTTTCTGTTGGTAAACTTGGAACATTTTCTCAGAAGCTACCACTTGCTCGTAGCCCTGATCTCCAGGGGTCCCATGACAGCCCCTGAACAAATTTTTTTTTTTACTGAAACAAAGGAGAATGTCATTCAAACACACTCTCCCTCCCCCAGTGTGCTTTCTTTAAGGAGTAAGGGCACTGCCCCCCAACATTAGGATTCCTTGGTTCTCATTTGAGTCCTATAATGGTCCTACCAATTGACATAGGGAGTGTTTTGAAATATAATGGAGCAAAGAGCCAGGTGCAAAGAGCACCTTTGGCAAGCCCATGCCAAGGTGCACCCATGAGAAATTATACCATGCAACCGATCTGGTGTAAATGGGGTTAATTGGGGGAAAGAGAGGACTGTGGAAGGGATAGAGACAGACAAGTGGACATATAGGCAAGTATACAGACAAGGAGCAAAGCCATGAGGGCAGAGAGAGGGAGCTGCTCAATGGTAGCCCTGAACCTACATTATATTTTGTAACATAGAGCCTTGACTCTCTATCACCATTATATTTCTTCCCAGTCTACTATGGCATTGTGAAATCTGGCATGCATGTCCGAGGCTATTTCACATATAGAATGGATTTGTTTGGATCAAACCATTAGATTTCTAAGTCTAAATTGCTTCTAAATTTCATCTCTCTCTTTTTTTTTTTTTTTTTCAGGTGTCAGAGGACACACTTAGGAAGTGAAAAAAACACTGGCAAAGCACTGTTTGTGTGTCTTTCTGCTTTACAGTGACCAGTATTGCTCATCCAATTCTAGCACACACATCACACCTTTTATTCTGTAAACCCAGCTATCATGACCTTTATTATTATTAATTCAGTCTTTTTCTTCATTCACTTATATAATTGCAAACAAAAGGAAAACACTTGTGGCTACAAGATGCCTTGTGCAGTCTATATTCATGGGCAGTGTGCAGTTACTTTGATTGACAGTCCCACAGAGCCCCACATAGTAGGAGCAGGATGGCTTCCCAAGGGGAGGGATGCTGTTCAGACTGAACTAACATCAGCCCAGCCAGTAGGGGATGGATTCTCTGGAAGGAAAAATAAAGCTAAATAGTGTGTGATTACTTTCTGTGAGATCTCTATAAATAGGAAAAGAAATTTGACTTATGTGGCAGGGAGTTCTAGTCTAGGCACCTGCTTTAACTAGTTAGGAAGGGTTCACTCTTTTCCTGTGCAGTCTTGTTTGTTTGTCCTAAAGGTGAGGACATCACACTCTATTATCTCTACATGACTTCTGGGACTCAAATGGTCCTCATATGACTAAAAGTTAGAAAATTTGACTTTAATGTCATCTAGCAGCATGAATGCCAGGGGGTCCTCTAACCTTTTTGTACCTTATTTGTAAATCAGAAATAATACTGTCTTATATTGATAAATAAAATTGTATCTGCAAAATAAAGTGAAAACAGTATTAATAGCTAGCATTTATTGAGTATTCTATATGTATCACAAATTCTGCTAAGTTATTTATTTCAGGTGTGTTTCTCTCTATTCTGGGTGGCCAACACTACCTAATGAAGACTCACTCTTCACTTCTTTCTCTTTTTAATCCCCTTTCCTCTGTGTTTTTCTGGTATTTGAATAAATGCAATCAAAGACTATTTACACATCAGGAGTCAGAGAAAGACACAAGGAAGCATTTATAAGACAAGGCTATTAATGCCTAGTAACAAAACTTCACTTTTAAAAAAGGGGGAGGGGGAAAGACTGAAATAATAAGAAATTAACATGAGATAATAATGCAAATGAGTGACAGACAATTTCAAAAAAAATACAAAATGAAAATGAAACACTATAATTAACTTACCCATGAACAACTATATTTGACACTGGAGGCAATTGGTGAGTAATGTGCAGGACATACTTGATACATTTCCCTTGAATTTGGAGGTAGAGTTGGTAAAGATGAGAACTATACTACACTACACCACACTACACTACACTACACTATACTACACTATACTATGCTACACTATACTATGCTACACTACACTACACTATACTATACTATACTATACTATACTATACTACACTATACTATACTACACTATACTACACTACACTACACTATACTACACTACACTATACTACACTACACTACACTATACTACACTACACTATACTACACTATACTATACTACACTATACTACACTACACTACACTATACTACACTATACTATACTACACTACACTATACTATACTACACTACACTATACTACACTACACTATACTATACTACACTATACTACACTACACTACACTATACTACACTACACTATACTACACTACACTACACTATACTACACTACACTATACTACACTACTATACTACATACTACACTACACTACACTACACTATACTACACTATACTATACTACACTACACTATGCTATACTACACTACACTATACTACACTACACTATACTATACTACACTATACTATACTATACTACACTATACTATACTATACTACACTATACTACACTACACTATACTAAACTATACTACACTATACTACACTACACTACACCACACTACACTATACTATACTACACTACACTACACTACACTATGCTATACTACACTACACTACACTACACTATACTATGCTACATTACACTATACTCTACTATGCTATACTATACGTATCAGGTTTAACACTTGTGTATAGTCTTTTATTGTTGTTATGAACTGTACAGAAAACTCCCACCACGGGCTCATGTGTTGAACACTCAGTTCAAATGTGTTGACATGATTTGGGGGAGGGCCTAGAAGCTTCATGAGGTGGGGTTACACCTAAAATAAATAGAAAACTAGAAGCATGCATTTGAAAAGTATACCTGTGCCACCAATCAGCAGGCTAATGACTCTTTTGCTTGACCTGTATAAAAATTGTGAGGAAAAAAAATGAGTGCAAATTTGTACAACCACTATGGAAATCAATCTGGAGGTTTCTTGAAAATTGTGAATAATGCTCCTACCTCAAGACCTAGCTATACCACTCCTGGGCATTTACGCAAAAGATACTCCACTATATCACAAGGACACTCACTCAACTATGTTCAGAGCAGCTTTATTCATAATAGCCAGATGCTGGAAACAACCTAGATGTCCCTCAACTAAAGAACGGATAAAGAAACTGTGGTACATTTACACAATGGAATACCATTCAACTTTTAAAAACAAGGACATCATGCAATTTGTTTGCAAATGGATGGAACTAGAAACTATCATCCTGAGTGAGGTAACCCAGACCCAGAAAGACACACGTGGAATGTACTCACCTATAAGTGGATATTAGCCATAAAGTAGAAAATAACCATGGTACAATCCACAGACTCAACGAAGCCAAGAAGGGCCCAATGGAAACAGCTTGACCCTCACAAAGAACAGAAAATAAAATATACACCTGAAGTAGATGGAGGGATGGAACTGGATAGGAGGGGGGGGGGAAGGTAACATGGGTGGGGACCGGGTATGCATAGACCAGGGCAAAGGGTGGGGGAAGGACAAGGAGAAAGAACAGAAATTAGTTGGGAGGGCATCTCTGGGACACGGAAGGCTCCTTGGAGTCCATGGGGGTGAGACTCCTAGAAGTAAGGCTTAAGGAGCCTGAAGTCATCACCTCCTGTCGCCAAATGGGACTTCCAGTGAAGGGAGGGGGACACCAACCCACCCATAAAACCTTTGACCCAAAATTTGCCTTCAAGAAATGTAGGGGCAAAGATAGAGCATAGATTGGGGAAATGCCAAACCAATGACTGTCCCAACTTGAGACCCACCCCATGGGAGAAAGCCAACCCCTGTTACTATTAACGATTCTTTACTATGCTTGAAGACAGAAGCCTGGTCTTCTGAAACACTTCATCCAGCAGCTGTTGGAAACAGATGCAGAGACCCACAGCCAAACAATAGGCTGAGTTTGGGGAGGCTCTGTGGAAGAGTGGGAGAAAGGATAGAGGGGGCTGGAAGGGTCAAGGACACCACAAGAAAACCTCCAGAGTGAACTAACCTGGGCCCATGGGGCCTCACAGAGACTGAATCACCAAGCAAAGAGCATGCACAGACTGGACCTAGACTCCTACACACATGTAGCAGATGTGCAGCATGGTTAACATGTGGGTCCCCTAACAATGGGAGTAGGGATGTCTCCAATTCTGTTGCTTGCCACTGGATCCCTTTCCCCTAGCTGGGCTCCCTTGCCAGGCCCCACTGGGAGAGGATGCACTTAGTCCTGTTACAGCTTGAAGTGCCAAGGTGGGTTACTACCCCTTAGGGAGCTCCTCTTCTCTGAGAAGAAGGAGAAGGGAGAACGGGGGGAGGAGTTTATGAGGGTGGCACTTGGAGGAGAGGAGGGAGGAGGCTGGGATCAGGCTATAAAGAGCTTAAATAAATAAAATTTTATCAAGAAAATTGGTACTTCTCTGGCACCTGTATTTATCCTTCTTTTGTGAGTTCTATATTCTCATTTGTCATCTCCTTTCTTTCTTCAGCTTCCTTCCTTTTTCAGGCCTTGGCTATTTCTGAATGCTTCAGTGGCTGCTTCTATTGTCAGGCAAGTACTGATGACCTTTTCTACCACTCAGTAGTCGCTACTTGGATCCAGTTGGCTGCTCAGGAACGAGGTTCCAGGTCGCTAGGGTCAGCCAGGCAGCATGGGTTCCTGATGCCATTCCACTGCCAGCTGGACTCAGGTTTGCAGGGGTGAGTAGGCAGTGTCAGGTGCCTGTTTCATCTAGATCTCTCCTACATGGTACTACGTAGTGCAGGGCTATTTGAGGTTATGAGGATAAATATAGTTTTGTGAAAAATTCAGAAACAAAACAATTACTAGAAAAATCACAAAGCAAATTCGAGGAATGTTTACACTACTGCTGACCAAAGGACCAAAGGACAGGCCAAAGTCAAAACCTCAAAACTAGTTAGGTTTTCAATGTTGATGCCCCTTCCTTAAGTTCTTATGTTGAACTCAAACCCTTAATGCGATGGATGGCATTTAGGGACAGGGTGTTTGGGAGATGATTGGAGCATAAGAACATTGTTCTTATGAATGAGATTATTCTAAAGATGAACAGATAACAAAAAATGTGGTACATGTATGTTATAAAATACTATTCAGCAGAAAAGATCATATTAAGTGTGGTAACCCAAGCCAGAAAGGCAAACATCTCATGTTCTCTTTCATCGGGGGGGGGGGGGGTCATAGTTCCAAATCTTCAGATATGAGACAGAAATAACAGGCATCAACTGAGAGGGGCAGGGCCTGACCCAACACTCAATCTTCTGGTATGTTGATCTCAGATTTTCCAGACTCTAGGACTGTGGGCAGTAAACTCAGGCTGTTTTCAAATTACCCAGACTAAGGTATTCTGTCATAGCAGCCTATCTGACTGCTATAAGCTTGTAGTAGGAAAGGCTGGCTCAAGGTCTAACCTAGACACTCAGAGTGATTAAAACACTAAAAAGAAGACTCAAGGCAGAGATACCAATTTCCGGCTCTTAATGCACCCTAGATTTTGTTATATTAGAAACATATCGCTGAAAACAACCTTTTCTGCTTTCTCACTACGTCTTCTAGAATCTCACATTCTGTAATGAATTTTCCCTTGCCAACCAGCTGCTGCTTGTCATGTCACCTCTTTAGGCCATCTCCTGAGTCTACATGTTCCCACACATCTCTTCACTCACCAGTGTTGCACCACATTGCTCCCATGTCCCGTGTGTGTGAGGATCTCCATTTTAATGTCAATTTCTTTGGAGAAAATTACCTTTTTGAGACTTTATAACTAACCATTTAAGTGAGAATATTGTATATGTATCCATATAAACTCAAGACTACACACATATAAACATGCACTCCCTCTCCCCACCCCCACCCCCACACACAAACATCACATATACATGAGCAAAGAAAAATAAGTTTATAATTACAAAAATATACATGATAAATATATGGGAGGAAATAAATATAAATTATATATTGTTTATGATTTTATGAAGTAAATTGAAAACAAAATACTTCAAGTTTAGCAGTAGTTTTCTCTGGTAATAAATAGCTTCATTTTCTTTTCTTCTTTCTGTATTTTTATATTTTGTGAGTAGCACTTCATTGTTTCATTACCTCTTTATTTATTTTTGGTTCTTTGAGACACGCTCTTCACTGTGTAGCCCTGGCTGGCCTGGAACTCACAGAGATCCCTGTCTCTCGAGTACCAGGATTAAAGATCCAGGCCATTTGGCAGGATACCACTGTGCAACCAGGATGGCCTCAACCCTGTGAGCCCTTGCTATGGTATCCCCAGTGCTGGGCTTGAAGTCGTGTACCTCCTACTTTTAATGAGGAATAATTAATATAATATACATATCTCATTTACATATTCCAATGGATATCTAAACATACTCAGGCAACCACTCCCTAGATAGCTAGATTAGTCAAAATCTCTATTTCTAATATCTCAAATATGCTTCACAAGTTCCTCCCAGTCATCGATGCTTCCATGCTATCCATACCCTTGTCCCTTATCACCTTGGGCTGGTTTCTAAGGAATATCAAATATTCATATTATGACAGAAAAACAAACTTTATATTTTACATTTTTCAAAGTAAGATATTTAAACTACAGAGTATACACTTCTTACCTTATATGCATACTTCTTTCTTAAAACATTCACTAATAATCACAATTATGTGTGACTGCAAAATAGGTCTTTCAGAAAATGGTCATGTGAGATGAAAATGGTACCCAATTGGAGGCGACCCTCTGAGCTCTGCTGGCTTGGGTCAGGAAAGCAATCCCCATCCTGTTTGGTATACAGAAAGCAAATATTTAGATGAACTTGAAGGATTTTTTAGTTCCTCCAGAGAGACCCTGCATGAACAGACTCCTCTTGAAGACTTCTGATAATTACCAAGTCTCAGTGAGTGGAATTCACTTAGTTTAATAGTGTCTTTCTAAATATAGCTACATGAGTTTCTTACCTTCCCAACGAGGCCCAAATCTAAAGAGGTAAAATAAAATACAATAGACAAAAACAAAAACAAGAAAACTCCTAAATTGCCCAAGAGAGCCAAAACCATGTGCCCTTGATTAGTCAGCATTAGCATATTCTCTGCAGAACCGAATCTCTGTCGTTTCCTTCCTGATCCAAACAGCATCACTGAGAGACAGAGAAGTCTTCTGTTATCAAGTTCAATATCACAAAGCATTTGATGCGTTCTCTCTAGTATCCATAGAGACGGCCCGCGCTGTCAAACTGCTTTGTGTCTTACACCTTCTCAAACCTGAAAACCAAGACCAAAGCTTCCTGTCGGGTGTCTCTTCCTGAGTTCAAACAATTTATTCTTCTAACGTTTCCATATGGAAGTGATTTTTACCAACTTCAAACAGTTTAGGCTCTCCGTCATTGCCTATACACTGTCCATATGTGATAAGGTGTAGACAAGAATTATGGTGTAGCCCAGTGCAATGGCACACACCTGGGAAACTAAAGGAGAAAGAACATGTGTGAGGCCAGCCTGGGCTACACAGCAAGTACATAGTGAAACAAACCCCTTTCCAAACAAACAAACAAACAAACAAACAAAATCACAAAAGCATTATAACCAAAAAAACAAGGGCTGGGCTGCAACTCCATGGTGGAGTACTGGCTTAACATACGTGGGTTGGATCCCCAGCACCATCCTTGCTCCCAAAAGTTGTTGTATGAATCTGTTACATAAAAGAGGATGGCTTCCTTGAACATGTGTAGCCTCCTTTCCAACATGTGACCTCATCCCCCTGCCAGATCTCTTTTTTGTACTAAGTAACGTCTGCTTTCCTTGATAGTGTTATTTCTGGAATCTCCACATCTTCCTCCAAAATCCTGCTAGGTCCCCCAAGAAGCTTCCCCTCCCGTTCCTTTGGGTCAGTCTAGCTTCCTTTTCATAAATAAGATGTGGCTGCCTTTTCTAGTTTTCTGTTTTCCAAATCTGTCTCCCTGGCCCAAGTGGACACCTTCACCTCCTCCCACATACCCTGCTCACTGCTAAGTCTTTGGGCTGTGCCCTTCCTAGAGGCCATGTTTCTATCTAGAGCAAATCACTCCATTGGCCAGCGCTCTCCCTGACTCATAGGTGACTCTGCAAACCAGTTGCCTCTTTAATCCACATCTGCTGTGTTGTTTTCTGAACACACATGCAGGAATAGAGAGTTTATCCATTTCCTCTTTGATGGTCAGCCTTCTTGTCCTCACATAACAGTCTCTCTACATAGCAAAACCCAGGCAGAGTTAATAACTTCGTCATCCGTTCAAGTATTTCACAATCTTCTAACATAAAGAGAAAACCCTGGGTTATTTATGTTTGTCTGTTTAACTTTTTGTGTGTGTATGAGTTTGTGTCTCTGTGTGTACTTACTTGCAGTGTGTAAGGGTTTCCACTGAGGCCAGAAGAGAGAATCAGATCCCTTGGAGCTGGAGTTATGGGTGCCTGGGAATAGAACTCTGGTCCTCTGAAAGAGCAGCAAGTATTCTTAATACATGTGCCATCTGTCTAGCCCCATAACTTGGGTTTGGAAGCAGATATACCTAGATTCAAGTCTCTCATGTAGCTCAGTGGTAGAGCACTTGCATGTAAAAAAAAAGTTGTAGATCAATCTTTCATTGTGGTCATGTGATTTTTCTAATTCCAGAATCTCAGGGGAGCCTCACAGTTTCCATGACAACCTGCACTACACAATGAGAATGTGCTTTGATTAAAAACAAGAGGTGCTGGAGCAAAAGTTCAGAAAGCAAAGTTTGTATCCCCAGGACCCACATAGAGTCAGACTGGGTATGGCAGCTCACCTGTAATCCTGGCGTTTGGAAAGTGAGACAGGGAATTCCTGGAGCTAGAGGAAGCAGGCTCAGAGAGAGGCCCTGCCTCTCTATAGAAGGCAGAAGAAAGTGATAGAGGACAACATCCCACAAGCATGTGCACACACATGCACATGCACCTAAACACACCCACACACACATACACACACACACACACACACACGTACATATATACACATACATGTTATACATACACACATATGCTAAAAGGGGGAAGCAAGAAAAACTACTTCACAGTTGGTGAGGAAATGAGAAAATACACTGCTATGGAAAGTGCCCAGCATAGCATCTGGGGTGGAGAAGGAACATTTGAAAACTCTGTGAGCATTCCCTCACCTGTTTTTTTTTTTTTTAAAGAAATCATTGGTATGCACAGGATAGGTACAGACACACAGAAAGATGGTGAGAGAAAAGCAGGCACACACACACATGCACACGCACACACAATTAACCTGACTGTAGAATAATATCAATTAAGTCTTCTCTTTTCTTAAGAGACAAGCATTGTTTCCGAACCCTTAAGCAGCCACCACAGGAACTCCCCCAGTAACTTGCATTAATGCTCTGGCAGAGCCTGGCCGCCTACTGCCTCCCTCTCTCCTCCCGTGGATAAGATGCCACCGTGTGTTTTGGTCACTTCTTGACTTGACAAATGTAACTGTTGTCCAGATGGCCTGTCTTCTCTCTGTGATTCTCAAGGCTGGTAAACATTAGAATCTGCTGCCAAGAGCCTTTCCCTCAGGTCATTCTGAACCGAGTTCAAGTCCCTGCTGCCGCTCTGTGTTCACATCTCACAGAGTCCACATCACTACAATCAGAAGTAAAATGGGCCTCCAAAACACAACGAGAGCCTCCTTTGTTCTAAATATGTGTACATTTGTCAGATGTTTCTTCTCTTTAGATTTCCTTCCTCCTCATTCTTTCTTCCTTCACCACCTGGAGTTTTCCATTCCTGCCGCACTTTTCTTTTTCTCATTAAGAATATCCTAAAAGGTTATTGATACCTAAGCTGCAATGCATCTATTCACTTCATCCTGGGAAGACTTAGCCAGAATAAAATGGTTGTTCTCCCAGATGGACTACTAGCTAAGGAAAAAAGACAGGGAAGAATGTTCAAAGAAATGTAGACATGCACACTGACATAGATGCACCTTTTAAAATACCTTTAAATATATATGTCTATACATTTTTAAATACTTTACAATATATGTTATCTTAAATGCCTTTGAGGACAGGGTCTTTTCTAACTATGTGCCTTAGCTATTTTTCCCAATGCTCATCAAGGATTATCTGAACAAAGAGACAAAAAAAGTCAGTTCTTTCTCACAAAAACATATCAATATCAAAGAAACATTGTGTTTAGAAAACAGAAGTAGCTCTTTTTCATGGTGCCTCCTAGTTGGTTGCCTTTGTAAAGATGAAGCTGAAGCCAGGAACTCACTGAAATGGGCCATGAACACAAGCATCCTATGAGAAGCCACAGCCACAGAAGCAGCTGCTGATGCTCTAAATGTAGACTGGAAGGAAGGGTTATGTGGTCCAAATCAGGGGTGGCAATGACAAGGTTTTCTCTTGAAGCAAGGTGCCCTGAGCCATGACAAAGAGTGTGTTTGCTCTTGAGCAGGGTGTGTTCTCAGTGTAGACCAAGGGGAAACAGAGAGAAGAAGTACAATTCTGCCCAGAGATACATTATGGATATTATGTGCATGTTCTTTCTAAAAAGATTGTGTCCAGCAATGCCGTGTCAGAAAATCATCAAAGAAGGTAAGAAGCCCAGGACTGAAGCACCCAAGTTTCAGCATCTTGTTACTCCACCTGTCCAGCAACACAAAACTAAGTATTGCAATGAAGAAAAAATGCAGGGGAGGGGGAGAGATAAAGAGCTGAGTGTGGTGGTGCATGCCTGTAATTCCAGAACTTGAGGAGGCAGAGGCAGGTGGATCATTGTGAGAACGAGACCAACCTGGTCTACAAAGTGAGTTCAGGACAGACAAGTCTACACAGAGAAACCCTGTCTCCAAAAAACAAACAAACAAACAAAAGATAAGAAGGAGGCAGCAGAATATACTAAACTTTTGACCAAGAGAGTGAAGGAAGACAAAGAAAAACACCCAATTGCCAAGAGACGCAGACTGTCCTTGCTGAGAGCTTCTGCTTCTGCTTCTAAGTCTGGTCAAAAATATGTTGTTAAGAGTAACAAATAACTGGTCAGATGAAACCTTCAGTCCCAATTCCAGAAGCTCAAATCTGAATAGCATTGTTAAAAAAAAAAAAAAAAAAAAGACTAAGATCCATCATAGTTCCTATGCTGAGAGATCATTGCTCCCTATGTCTCAAAGTCTCCATTGTATTGGGCACCAAGCAGGGAAACAGAGATTCACTGGAAAATACACTGAGAAAATAAAAAAGAGTCAAAGACAGTGCCTGTCATGTACAAATGAGTAATAGGTGCTGGGGACTGAAGATAAAGCTTTGTGGTAGCGGGCTCGCCTAGCACACACAAGCCCTGGGATCAGTCACTCACAGGAAGGAGTAGGGAGGAAAGATGGAGAGAGAGAAGGAGGAAGGGAGGTCAGAAAAAGGAAAAGGAGGAGGAGGAAAGGAAGAGGAGGAGGAGGAAGAGGAGGAGGAGGAGGAGAGGAGAAGATACTTGGGGGACACCTCTGTGGCCCTGCAAGGGACTCTTCAGACCGCATAGTAGTTAGGATGGACTAATCTACACTATAGTAACAAGCAAGCCTTGAAAGTTCAGATTTTCAAAGTTTATTTTGTGGTCCTGAGGATCTTCCTGAAACAAGCCTGAGCTAATCTCCACATTTCCTGTCTGGGGAACCTTGGGACAATTGGATGCAGGCAAAATAGTAAACTAGAGAAAATGGTCTTTGATTTTTCTGTTCTTCAGTCAAGCTTCTGCTTCCTCTATTGGTAACTAGCTTTTTAATTCCTGTAATCTAATCTGCAGATGGACTAAAATCCAGGGCCTCACTTATGCCAGGCATTCACTCTACCACTGAACCAGATACTGAGCCCTGATAATGACCTTCCACTACAACTCTTGTGTGCACCAAGGAACTCCATGCTCCCCTATGCCTGTGTTATGAAGTCTCTTCCCCACATAATTTGACCTTTCCACATCCTACGCTCATGTGATCCACCATCACTGAATCAAACCTTACCTGGAGTTCACTCTCCTCTTACTTAGTTTTAGGGAGTGCTACAACACATAAATATAATAACGTGGATATTCCCGAGGGTAAGCATCCCATTGAAAAAGTATATGACAAGGAAAGATGGGGAGTGGGCAAAAGGACCCATGGGACAAGAAAGAGGAAAGGCCAGGAACAGGGAGGCTATAAGGGAGAAGTAGAGGAAGCAGAGAGTGGAAATAAGTAGGGAGGAGAGTCTACTAAAACACAAATGAAAGATGCCATAACGATAGTCAATAACTTGTATGGTCATTTAAATATTAAAAATCAATAAAGGCATCCCAGAAGCCCACAGGAATTGAGTAAGCTCAAGGAAACATCCTCAAAGCACATTTGTTCCTGGACAAAGTAGCTCACACAGGTCCTCTGAGCATTCATGGAGTGGATACAGAAGAATTAGGAGTTTAAGGCCAGCCTTGGTGACATAGTGATTTGGAAGCCAGAGACCATGGTAGATGAGAGCCTGATTTAGAAAGCAAACAAAGTATATTTATTTATACATATATGCAAATCTGTTTACTCTAGATCGAGAGGCTACCAGTAGATCAAAGAAGATTCTATCCAAGTCTGGGTTTATTGAGGCTACAAGAACAAGAAGTCGCTGGAGAGCTACATACCACAGAGAAATCCCCAACGAGGTGTTTGCCTAGTTATTTCATCTTTACATTTACTTCCCTTTTTCTTTCTTTTGTGACAGGACTTCACTCTGTAGACTCGGCCAGCCTTGAATCTGCAGCTACTCCCCTGCCTCAGCTTCCCAAGTGCCATCACACTCAGCTTAGGCGAGATCTTAGGAGTGCCTCATGCACCATGGCTGTTGTTTTCAAGACGTACATGCTCTAGGGCCAACCTAGAGCAAAGATGTGTGCTGTGCTCCTCAGGTCAATACTTGAGTGGCTGAAGTCTGTTGGATTTCTTAGTTTTATTCCAAAGTCAGAATGGTATCAGAAGTAAAACCAGGACCCTTGGATCCTGCTGGAACTCACTATGCACTAGATATAAATGCTCCCTTGTGAAAGGAGCACGTGCTTGCACTTGAGGCTACCTCCTGCTGGGAGCCAGCCTAGGCCTGCTGCTCTCAAGTGTGTGGCATCATCAGAGCTGGCATCATTGGCATCATCTGGGAACAGAGTTAGACATGAGAGCCCGTGGATTTCCCTCTAGATCTACTGAATCAGAAAGCAGACTCCAGTACCATGTCTTTAAAGCCTCCAAGTGATTCTGGTGTGTGCTTATCATGACTCAAATATATGCCCAATGCTGCAAAGTTTGACTGAGAAAGTTTGATGCATGGTTGAGGTATAGTGTGTAGGTGAGCTTGATGTCCAGTACCTACCTTAAGTACTGGAGATAGAATAACAGGGGTTAGATGGAAAGTTAACGGGGAGACATATCGAAAAGATAAGAGGGGGACTAGATAAACCAAAGGAATTGGGGAAATTGTCACATGAGACATGTAGAACAGAGAACATGGTAGAGATCCAGCTCCCCAGACTGGAAGCATAGTTAAAGAGAACCCATGGCTCCAGTATAGGCCAGAAGGATGAGCTGGGCAATCCCCTTGACAAATTGCAGCTGCTCCTCCTGAGTGGGGCTGGCTTGCACCTGGAGCCTTGTGGCAGAAGCCTGCTGAGTGAGTAGGATACATCTGGGAGGGGAGGGGATGGAGACTGGGGACCAGAACATCCTGAAAGAGGGACAGCCCCAAAGCACTGTCGGCTTAGGCATTCAGCTTAGCACTGAAAGTCTCATAATAGTTTGTTGTCAGGTCTTCTCAGATTTCACTAAAACACAAACTCATTTATGTTCATTTAAAACATTTCTAGCAGGCAAACCACTAAGGCAGTTAATCACACCCTTAGCATGCCAGGTAACGTATCATGTCTCTACAGCTGTCCCTCCACACACCCAAACTGAGAGTGGATGCAACATTCACAAAGGAGCTGTTCCAGGAAGGATGCTGTTCCAGGAAGGATGCAGGTTAGGTAAGATGACCTTTTTTTTTTTTTTTTTTCAATCTCCCAGTTTATCTCCCCCATTCTGCTGCTTCTGTATTCCAAGTCACCATGGGGAATATCAAGGCAACAGGTCCTGGTCCTCAGGGGATTCCCTCTTGCAGTCATATCCCCTCACCCTCCCTGTATCTGTTCTCAGCTCCCACATCCATCCAGGCACTAAGCCCTAGACCAAACTTTGTTACATGACAAGCCAGCTATGGATACAATGCAGGAAGGGCTTGAGTCAGTAGGATGGAACTCTGTTTTGGTGATTTCTTTTTAGGACAGTTCATAGGAATGATAAATTAGCAGTCGGTTACATGTTATATGTCACCTTCCCAAATCCACTCCATACACATGGCCCAACTAATTCTCACTGTAAAGGGAGGGGTCTGACAGGTTGTGGTTTCTTAGCTCAAAAGGTCAGAGCCCAACTGGAAGAATCAGGAAAAGACTGGAGACATAGAGAGGACCTTAGATGTCCTTCCAAGCACATAGGAAAGTATTTTCCTTTCTTTTTTGTGTATGTATGTGGGTATATGATACACATTGTGTGTGCACATGTTTGAACGTGTGAGCCCAAACATGTGCACATACACATGGAGGCTCAAAGTTGCTATCAGATATTCTCCACCATCACTCTCTATTGAGTCAGGGTCTCTCAGTAAAACCACAGTTTGACTATTCTGACTAGTCTAGCTTGCCAGCATACCCCAGGCATTCCTTGTGTCTTCCACCAGAGCGCTGATGTTACAGGTAGCTGCACAGCTGGCCTGTGTTTGCATGGGCTCTAAGAATCCAATTTTTGGCCTTCACACTCTTTATCACTGAGTCATCTCCCCAGCCCTGGAAGTCACCCCACCCACCACCCACCCCAATAACTGCACCAACTCCAAATTATCCAATCTTGGAGAAGTTCTGTAAATAACTTCAGGCTCAAATCCCTACCAGAAAGGCTATTTGGGATATTTCCCCTCTGCCACATAAAATGACTCCCTCTGAGCCCCTCCCTCTGAAGGAACAAGAAGCAATAGCAATGTGTTTCCATCAAATGAATGGCTCTTCATCTCAAAAGGAAAAAAAAAATGCTAGTCTGCAAGTTTCATTATATGATCAGATAAATAAAGTTGCTATGCTCCCAGGATTGTGGAGTTAATTTTGAGGGGAAAAATCTATTCCAAAAATCATCCCAAACAGAACATCCAGTGGGAGGGCTCCTGCATTGGCCCAAGACATCTAGATTGAAGAGGTAACTGATAAGAGGCCTCCTCGTCCCTGCAGTGTCTTGGGTTGTCTGCCTGGAGAAACAGTGAGGGAGTGACATCCATCAAACCCAAATTGTTCCACAACATCCATGACAGCGTGATCTTCACACAGCATCTGCTCCTTCCTGTCAGAGTACGAGATGATGAACTACCAAGGACAGTGACATCTAATTGCCGTTTTTTAATATCTCGGGCTGGCTTTGAGGAATCCTTAATTAAAAGTGGTAAGATTTAATTGTATTACTCAACCAAGAACCTGTGTGAGTTGCAAAATAAAGACAGATGTGTTGGTCTTCAACTGTCCTCTTTTTGCAATCACTCCCCACAACCTCTGTCTCCTTTATCCACCCCAGCAAGTGGCCCCAGCATTGCTCTATACCAGTGGTTCTCGAACTGTGGGTCGTGGCCCCCTCGAGTGTTGAATGACCCTTTCATACAGGGGTCACATATCAAATATTTACATTTTGATTCGTAATGGTAGCAAACTTATAGTTATGAAGTAGAAACAAAGATAATTTTATGGCTTGGGGTCACCACAACATGAGGGACTGTGTAGAAGGGTTGCAGCATTAGAAAGGTTGAGAAACACCACTCTACACCTAAGTAGTAATGATTAAAGCATATTGGATTTAAGCATAATGCTTAAAACAACTATCAGTATCAGTAAACATCAAGGCTGTGGGGCGGTGATGGCTGGGTTTTTTAATTGTGCCACTCTAACCACTTGGTCATGTAACCTTGAGCAATTTACTGTGCATCCGTAGTCCTCTGTAAGCTAATAGCAATAATAGTACTAAAATACATGAGAGTTGTGAAGACTGAAAGCACTGAAAATGTAAGTATCCATCCTGAGTTCTATCTAGGTGCTTGCTAAAAAAATTTTTTTTAATATGTTATTAATCAAAAATCATTAAGCTAGCACCTATTGTGTGCCTTATAGGGGAACAGATGCTATGGAAGATACACCTGAAAGGAGATGCTAATTCAGTGTCAGCTTGTGAAGACATGATGCTCTAAAGTAGATATTTCCTGTAAGGATGACAACTGTCCTTAATTGCCATCTGTAATGGTTAATCGCAATTGTCAGCCTGATTGGATTGAGAGATGACTAAGAAGTTAATAAAGCAGACTTCTGAGTGTGTCTGTGGGGCATATCCAGAAATGATTTGGTATAAGAGACAGCAAATGAAGAGAGATCTGCTCTGCTTTTGAGTGTCACTGTCCAATGGGCTGGGGAACCAGGTGAAACAACACCAGAAGCTGAGGAAGGTTGATCTTACTCCACTTCCTGGCCACAGTGAGGTAAACAACCTCATATTCCTCCCACAGGGTGGGAGCAAAGGAACCAATCTACTGCAGGCTTCTGAAACTGTCAGTCAAAATGGATCTTTTCTCTTTTCAAACTGATCTTTTCCCACATATTTTGTCCCAACGGTGAAAAATTAATGGACATTGGACCAGCATCTTGCTCACGGATGCTCACACAAATTCTGCTTTTGTACTGAGCGTTCGTTCACTGCTGTTTTTCTTCCAAGATGACCTTGGAACCACCATTATCCGAAGCTACAAAGAAGACGTTAAGACATTCAAGCCAAATGGTTTTCAAGAACAAGGAAGTAAATTCCCTTCTCTTACCATCTCATCTCCAGGTACCTCTCCTTGCTACCAGATTACCACCATTCAGTAAAGACTCGTTTGATGGAATATGAAACTTTAGACAGAATCAGCTTCACCATGTCAGGATTCCATACGGAAGCTAGCTTCTCTGCATAGAAATCCACAACAGCCCACAGTCTGAGGCTTGCTGTGTACTCCAGGCCTGGCTAAACCTTGTAGAGAACTGAGATGGAAGCATAATGCTTGATGTTCACCAATCCCTCAGGGGGCTCAAGAAGATACAAGGCCAGCTTGGCCATGAATAATTGCTTTAAAGAACTTGGGACGTTCCAGAGAAGATGAGAACGAATAAGAGTAGCTATACTCAATACAGTGTCTGTAGGCAAAATGGAGTTAAAGTTCATCTTAAGAATTTGGGACAGACTGTGATATGATATCAATCCCAGCATCCATACAGAACAGCAAGACTGGTCTACTTTTTGTGAGGGATGAACACTGGGAATCAGCGAACAGAAGAGATGGATAGAAATGACTGGCATCAGTTTACATGGGGCCTTTGAAAGCTCAGCTGGGAAATTTAGATTTGATTAAGTGTTAAATGAACAAGATATTCTTTTCTGCTGGCTCTTTTGGAAAAGCTGGATAAATATATTCCCCAGCAGGGCTCCTGGGAAGAGTTATTTCTCAGCTAGCTCCCAAGGAGTCTTTGCTACTTTCCCCGCCCTCATCCTAACATGCCTGCCCCCTTACCTGGACTGTAATAAAAGTAGCTGGCTTCTCGCCTGCAGCCTCTGCTGGCTCCAATCCATCCCTCAGTGCCTGTCAGATTCCTCTCATCAAAAGCTTTCGGCAGCCCTGTACTGCCTGGTTAAATCACATCTTAACTCTTCATTCACAAATTCAAGGCCGGCCAAGCCCCAGGATGTACCAAACGGGGCCTGCCCCCATGTCCACCAACTTGACCATGAATAGTTCTCTCACTGGGGCACATGCTAAGATCTTGGGGACAGGTACAGTGAGGCAAACATAGGGGCTAAAATGGGCTTCATGAAAATACTGAAGGGACTTAATAATAGTGTGTGTGTCCCGAAAGAGACGCTTGAGGTTATGGGAAGGAATTCTATAACCCAGCAAACTGGACTCATCCTGGGATAGCTATGAGGTCTTTCACAAATTTATCATTCTAGGCTTTAGTTTCCCTGCCTAAAAATCCAAGCTAAAAGCAGTGCTAGGAGAGCCACAAGAAGTAAGTGTAACGGTTGGCATAAGCATATAACATAGCTCCGGACAAACTGTAATAAATACATGCTGGCATTGCTCTAGCGGAGAGCTCAGTCAAAAGAGAGTAAAAACAGGCAAGTTCATCTCTGTTTCCCCAGATCTCCTCCCCTGATCTCTTCTCCCCTCCCAAAGGGAACCCTCTCAAAGTTATTCCAGAATGTTCTTCTTAAGTCTTTGTTTCTTTTTGTTTTAATTGTTTAAATTACATTTATTTGTGTGTGTGTGCGTGCACATGCATGTGTGTGCACACATACACCTGACATACATCATGTACTTGTTATGGTTTATATTAAGGCAGTTAATAAGGTTTAGGGCCAGAGTTTTGGGTGAACACAGGAAAAGCAAGGCAGGATGGAGGTGAATATGTGACAGAAAAGAGATGAAGGTGATATACGAAATTAACGGGACAAATAGAGCGATGTAGTGATATAATAAGTACAGTATATAGACAAATATATACATAAATACAATAGATATAACACATATACTAGCAATACATCATACACATAATACATATCATACACAGTATATCAACACATAGAACACATAGATACTATAACACTACAATATAATCAATATATACATATATACATATATATACATATATACATATATATACATATATACATATATACACATATATACATATATACACATATATACATATATACACATATACACATATATACATATATACACATATATACATATATACACATATATACATATATACATATATACACATATATACATATATACACATATATACATACATACATATATATATATATGAGTATGTGTGTTTTAAAGATTTTTTTTAAGTTGACTCCTCACCAAATTTCTATTCCTGGTCCTCCTACCCTCACTGTTCTTTCCTGTCATGCCCTATGATGCCCACACAGATGAGACCTACCTCTTCCCCCCGCCCCTGGATATCTTACCACATGTACAACGCCTCTCTGAATTTCCTGGCCTAACACTACCAGTACAAGGAATCCTTCTCCCAGTGTTCTTTCTTGAAATCAGGTGTTGAAAGAGAACAGAGGTGGCTGATAGTATCAATTGCAATGGCTTCTATGGAAACCTACAGAGCAGAACTGGTTTAGGAACTTGCTCTATCTTCAAATGCAGGAAAGTGCGTTCAACAAGCTGAATCTGCACCCACCACAAACACATAACAACAAAAAGGGAGAAGAGAGAGACATGAGAGAGAGAGGAGAGTTGGAGGGGACGAGGGAGGCGTAACTTGCCCGGCGAGGTCTCGAGGGGGCGAGGGAAGGGGTGAGAGGAGGACGGGAGATTGTAGGAGGGATCGAGATTGAGCGACGAGAGGACGGTAGCTGAGAAGTTGAGAGGAGAGCATGATAGTTGAGTAGGCGACGTGGAGAGGTGGAGAGGAGAATCGAATGGAGTGTGGAGGAACGGCTGTAGAGCGAGCGTGAACGGGGTTGGATGGGACGGTGAGAGTTAGATCTGGGAAGAGAGATGAGGAGGGGATTGGATGGAGTTGAGAGGAAGAGGGGGGAGGATCGAGGCGAGAGGAGCAGAGGATGATCTGTGAGGGAGAGATGATTGACCGGCTCTGATGATTCAAAATGTGCAGTGTCAGGGAATTATAGCCACTCTGCATTCCCAACACATCCCAGTCTTAATCCAACCATCCCATGACAGCAAAAGATAGAATGGCCTCCTACCCCTCAGGATTTCAGAAGCCACTCTCCTCCCTCCCTCTCTCTCTCTCTCTCTCTCTCTCTCTCTCTCTCTCTCTCTCTCTCTCTCTCTCTCTTTCTCTCTCAAATGTCATCAGTCCTAAAAGAAGGACTTTGATACATGAGAGACTTTATTTCATCCTTCAAGCAGAAGGAAGAGACTTGTTGTTTATTTTGCCTGGGATAGTTTACTAGCAGGTGTGCGTCTTCATAGAGAAGAAATATAGGCTGGTGGAGTTAGCACCCAATTTACAAACTCCCTGACTTAGGAATGTGTCTTAATTTGGTGCATGTCACTCGGGCCACCCACTTACCTTTCTTAGTTAACCATTTGGGGCACAGAAAGCGATTGTCTCGAGTGTGGTATTACAGATGTGGGAGCTGACATCCACCAATGAGCAGGTCTTAGGGCAACCCTGGGCAACACAATTCAGGCGCATTTTGGCATAAGTGGAATTCTTGTTGTCATTAGGAGTTTTCCTCCCCCAGGGCTGTTGAGAAGTTTCAGATGAAATTTTCTGATGTTTTTAATGAAAGATCAGCCATCATCGAAGATATTCCCTCCACAGGAAAGCTGTCGAACATGTTGCATTCACAACATGACACAAGATCTAAAAATCACAGAGAGACTAATTACTAGAGGAAAATTACACCAAAAGACCTATTTCCTCATGATGAAAATGACAGCCCTGTGCCCCTTACCTGGCCTGATCGGGCAAATAGCCTGGGCAACATTGTTCCAAGGCGTTGCACTACAAGGCACCACGGAGGAAAGTGATGCTTTGGTCCTGCAAGCTGCTCAGTGAGAAGGCAAGGTGAGCTGTCAGTTAAGTGAGGTCTAATTATAAGTCTCATTTCCAGTATTTATGAATATGATAGACAAGACCCAGGGCTCACTTCCATCTATACATGAGGCCGCTTGGGTGAGTCCTTCTCTTTTGATGCCAACATCTGAATTATCATCTTGAAGCTTTGACATTTAGTGCTGACAGGCAGGCCTGCCCCCACGAAACTAGAGATTGGGGACCACTGTTCTTTGCCATTCTGTTTTTCTGCCTCTCAATCAGCTCCCTAGTACCAAAGAGGCTTCTTCCTTTTCCTGGCAAAATCCCATGTCAAGAGATAGAAGGGGTCTTTGCCTTCTCAATATAAATTTCAATCACTTTGAATCACTCCTGTTCTGTCCCAAAAGACCACATGTATTATTCCATTTATATGAAATGTCCAGGGTAGAAAAATCGACAGAGATGGGAGGAAGATTAGTGTTTGCTCAGGGCTAAGAACGCTGAAGGGAAACAGAAGGTGACAGCTAATGGAAACGGGGTTTCTCCTCAGCTGATGAAAATATTCTAAAATATACTATGATGAGAGATGCATTACTGAAAAATTTAATAAAATGACCACAAAAAAATCTTACAGTTTAAGAAGCAAATTAGATATGGGAATTAAAGAGCAATAAACATGCTTTTGAAAGTTGCATCTGTCATCTGTATCCCTGTTCCTAATGTACAACAGTTTAAGTACCCAAGAGGAGAGACAAGGAAGGGTGGCTGTGGGGATGGTACAGGAGGGCATGTAACACTCTCTTTTTCCCCTGACTCACACAACACCAGCCTTGATAATTAGATAAAATGGTAGGTAGGTCTTTGTAGTGTGTATATGCACGCACCTGTCTGGGTGCGCACATTTGCTCACCACATGCTGGGCTGACAGTGGACATCTTCCTCAGTCACTCTCCTGCTTATCTTTTGAGACAAGGTCTCTCTCTGATCCTGCACCTCATCAGTTCATCTGTCTTAGCTGGCACGCCTCTAGGGTCTGCTTGTCTCAACCCTACTGAGGTTACAGATATGTACTGTTGTGGCCCCACTCTTCCATTGCTCTTAGAAGTCTCCATTCTAATCCTTTTGCTTCAAGAGCAAGCATTGTATCAACTGAGCTATCTCTGCCAACTCCAGTAGGCCATTTTGATGGTAACTTTTTTTTTTAAACTCAGGGCCATCTTTGATGTTCATAAATATCTCATGACTCCATTTGAGCTACTGGAATTAACGGTCATGATCGCCCATGAATCAGTAACCAGGGCATCGTCCCTTGAAACTGATGCCATTTTCTCTTCCTAGGCTTGGAAACTCAAGATCAAGAGGATGTAGTTTCCAATCCAAGCAGGTCAGAGCTGGGAAGTCCTGGGAGATGTTCCCTTTATCTTTCAGATGACAGATAACCCTGACTTAGGATAAGTCAAGGTAATGTTTGCTTGTTTCTCTGTTTTTTAACTTTAAGATGATAAGAAAGCAATGTGCGTTCAAAGAACACCATTTTCAAATGTTGGATTTGATTCTCTTGTCTAACCAGCCCTTGACACTCTCTTGACACTGGGCGGGAACAGCTTCCAGTGAGCCCCATGATCATGAAGGGCAACTGACAGTCCTCTGCTGTGCAGTAGGCCACTGAGCGAGGATATAGGGGTATCGAAGGATGAGTTCCTTAGGATGTAACCCCACTGTGAGGTGAAGAAAATCTATACTGATCTGTCCAATGGGAATATGGGCTTGGCCTTCAAAGAAACCATAAGAGGAAAAATGTCTAAATTAGGGTTACTCTTGCTGTTAAAAAATTCCATGATCAGGTTGGGCGTGGTAGCACATGCTTTTAATCCCAGCACTTGGGAGGCAGAAACAGATGGAGTGCTATGAGTTTGAGGCCAGCCTACCCTACAAAGCATGTCTAGGACAGCCAAGGCTACACAGAGAAACCCTGTCTCAGAGAGAGAGAGAGAGAGAGAGAGAGAGAGAGAGAGAGAGAGAGAGAGAAAAGAAAAACTCAATGACCAAAGCAAAAAGGCTTTATTTGGCTAACATTTCCACATCACTATTCATCAAAGAAGAAAGTCAAAACAGGAACTTACACAGGACAGGAACCTGGAGGCAGATGCTGATGCAGAGGCCATGGACTGGCTTACTGGCTTGCTCCTCATGTCTTGCTCAACTTGTTTTCTTTTAGAACCCAGGACCACCAGCCCAGGGATGGCCCCACCCACAATGGGCTGGGCCCTCCTCCATCAATCAGTGATTAAGAAAATGTGCTACAGATGGATGTTATGGAGGTGGTTTCTCAACTCAGGGTCCCTCCTTTCAGATAGCGCTAGCTTATTTCACATTAGCATAAAACTAGCCAGTACAAAAAGCTTCTTGAATAAGGTTAAAAAAGAAAGAAAGAAAAAAAGATGGATGATTGTAAAGAGAAGGAAGAGAACTATTGAGTATTTACCTTCTAATGAGAGAGTAAATTTGATAGGAAAGTGTCTTGTTAAGAGAGAGGGACAGTTCCAACTTGAATATTACCATTCTCAGGCAATCACCACCACCTCTACCGGGGAAAATCAGTTTACATCACTGAAGTAATTAAGAATTTGCTGCTTGGTTTAATCTGAGAGGGAGGTGCTATTGTACTCTCTCTGTCTCTGTCTCTTTTTGTCTCTCTCCCTCGGTGTGTGTGTGTGTGTGTGTGTGTGTGTGTGTGTGTGTGTGTGTGTGTTGTTAGTTTTGTATCTGTGTTCACCTGTGGAGGCCAAATGAGGAAAATATGTGTCCTTCTCTGTCACTCTCCCTCTTACTCCCTTGCGAAGATGTCTCTTACTGAGCGTGGAGTTAGACTAGTGTCCAGGCAGCCTCAGTAGTCCTCCCCTTTTCACTAGGGAGACAGAAACATGTGCAGCCACACCACAGTTTTCATCCATGTGCTGGGAATTCAAAATTACTTCTTCGTACTTATGCAGGAAGCACTGTTACTACCGACACATCTCCCTGGCTTCACTGTTTGTCCTTATGGGCATGAGGATAGTGGTGTGGTTACTCTTTTAAACATTGCCCTCGTCTTTTACAAATATATACTGAAGTGTTCATAAATAAGATCATAACATCTATAGAAATTGCTCGAGATAAATCCAAATGATCTCCACTGTAAGAAGTAGGAGGGATTCTCGGATTAACGCCTCTGGGTTATGAGCTGCACATTGGTGAGTCCAGATGATGGGCACCTGTCAGTGTCTTATCATCACCTGTCTACTTCTCTAGGGACCTTTTAAATCCCCATAATGAAAATGAGAAGTTTCATAGAGCATAATGTTTTCAGCCCCATAGAATATCCAAAAGTAGATTTAACCTCCTGCCTTGGAGGAAGCAGAAAACCAGACAAAAGAAAAGAAACATATGAAACAATTGTTTTCTACACTGAATAACAGGCAGTACCTAATGAAAACAAACTAAGAATGCCCCACGATTGCCATGGCTTCCTGCCTAGGGAATTTCCACCCTGCTGTACAGAAGGGGGGACTCAAATGATGACCAGCATCCTTCTAAAAGCTGGAAACAAAGGCTGGAGGCCATAAAAACACAGCCCACAGGGGTTACATGGCAGTGCCCTCCAGGGGATACTGCTGTAAAAGAAAATCTTATCCTAGGAACCCGTAAAGCAGTCCTTATGCTGTGTATGCAGGACAGGAAACTGCAGATGTGGTGGGTGGAAACCCAAACACTGGAAAGCAATAGGCTGGGAAATTCCTGGAGTTCACAAAGAGCTCAAGATGATTGTCTCTTCCCATCATACAGCCTAGAGAGCCCATGTAACACTGCAGATGTAACATAGACCCCTCAGAAGGGTGTTGCTTTAATACTAGAGCCAAACTAACTTGGGACTGCAGACATATCTTAAAAACAGCCCTTGAAAGAAACAGCTGGAGCCCAAGTACCTTTACTGTGTAAGAGAATAAAGCCCATCATCATTAAAGAAACACAACTAATGCAGAACCCAGGAAGTTAAGTTCATAATTTTCTTAATACAATGAAAGTTTCAGTGGAGACTGGGGAGGAAGGCGTTAAGAAGACTTGCTAAATTTGCAGAAGACGCAAACTTGGTGCTTAACAACCCCATCAGGTGGCTCACAACACC
This sequence comes from Acomys russatus, assembly GCF_903995435.1. Taxonomy (NCBI): domain Eukaryota; kingdom Metazoa; phylum Chordata; class Mammalia; order Rodentia; family Muridae; genus Acomys; species Acomys russatus. The sequence goes on along the minus strand of NC_067156.1, from coordinate 54,828,628 downwards.
CTGTAACTCCAGCTCCATGGGATCTGATGCCCTCTTCTGGCCTCTATAGGTACCCATACACATGTACACATACACTCAGAGAGACGTACTACATACATATAAATAAATGTTTTTCATTTTTTTCTCAAGGATGCAGAGAAGTAGGAAAATATGACCTATAACTGGGGAAGAATATAAAGAAAAAGAAACAGCAAGAAAAGATGGAGACAAAATAATTAAGAAGCAAGTGTGCATGATAGAAATAGATATCATAAGTGTCTTTCAATATTTAAGGCAACAGAAGAAAACATGAACAATATGAAGAGAGAAAAAAAAGATACAAACATAAGCAGAGAAATCCCAAGAAATAAAAACTACAGTATCTGGAAATGAATGAAAACTTGACACCACATGAGATAAGTACTGCAGAAATGACCAATAAACTGAAGACACAGAGGAGAAATTATCCTAAATAAAGTAAATAATAAAAAAAGACTAAGGGGAAAAGTGAGCAGAGTCTGACCTGTGAGGAGGCCTCAAGGGATCACAAATACCTGGATTTCCAGGAAAGGAAGATAAGATAAAATATAATTAAGAAAACCATGGCCAAAATTTATTAAAACTATAAATCCACAGATCAAGGAAGTTGGTGAGAGTGGGAAGGAATATCAACATGATGTGATGAAAACTACAGGAAAGCTTGACCCCCTCATACCCCACAAACACCAAATACAGGAAAGCAGCTATCACAGGAAAAACCTTAAAAGAAGCCAAATTAAAAACAAACAGTTCTTGACCAGGGACAAAAAGTAGAGTTACAGCATATCCCCACCCAAATTGATGCACACCAAAGGAAATCCAGCAATGTACTTAAAGTCATGGAAAAATAAACTTTCAATAACCTCCCCGAAACATGTTTTTTAAATGAGGGTCAAATAAATGCTTTTCAGACACTGAAGCTAGGAGAGTCTGGGGAGATGGTTCAGTTAGTGACGCACTTGCCACGTGAGCATAAGAAACTCAATCTGATGCACAGAAGCCATGTCACAAAACCAGGGGATCCCTGAAGCTCACTGGGCATGCATCCTGGCCAAATCACAAGCCTCAGACAAGTGAGAAACCCAAATGTGTGTGTGTGTGTGTGTGTGTGTGTGTGTGTGTGAGAGAGAGAGAGAGAGAGAGAGAGAGAGAGAGAGAGACAGAGACAGAGACAGAGACAGAGACAGACAGAGACAGAGACAGAGACAGAGAGACAGAGACAGACAGAGACAGAGAGACAGAGACAGAGGAATGGATCCTAAGGAGCAACACCCAAAGTTGACCTCCGGCTTCCACATGCATGCACATGAACAGATACACACAGTCACAAAACACTCACATACTCACACACAGACATAGACACACACAAAATTACACAGACATCACTCAGACATTCATGCAGACACAATCACAGACACACATAAACACATACAGATATACATATATGTTGAGTTTATATCAGAGGTAAAGAGTTTAAATTGCAATCCTGTTCCTTTATTTTAAAATAGGATAGTCAATATGAGGTTTTTAGAAAGCTTAAAGTTCAAAGCATATCTGTATGCTATCCATTGTCTTCCCTCAATATCCGTACAGATTGATTCCAGGACACCTTACAGGTACCAAAACACATGGATGCTCAAATATCATAGATAAAATGTCATGCTGTTTGCACAGAACATACACACATTCCCCCTATACATATCACTTCAAGATGACTGATAATACCAAATAAAACAGAGATGTTACATGAATAGTCACTATGTTATTTAGGAAATCATGTCAAAGAAAAACATTTTTCACTAAGAATAAAATTGTGTGTGTATGTACATGTTTGTGTGTATGTCCCATGTATGCTTAGTGTAATCATGTTCACGTATCTATGCATGTTTGTGCAGGTGCATTTACACATATATGGACCTGAGTATGAAGGTCACTTGTCTTCCTTGTTTTTGAAATAGTGTCTCTTCATTGAACATGGAGTTCATCTGAATCAATTTGTTTCACATTTTTCTGTGCTCTATTTTCCATTTAAAGTAAATGCCCATGTAACAAACACCCATTATTTAAATAATCAATGGCCACATTTAATTTTGAACAAGTCATGAGAATGTCAGAAGTAAAGTCTTATACAAAAAGGAAAAAATAGTAACTTTAAAAAATTAGCATCCATACTTTAAAAGATGGAGACTAAAATCCACTCAGGAGGTTGGTGGTACCAGAATTGGGAGTAAGTTTTCCCGCTTTTTTTTTTTTAGGAAGAAGCTTCCTATATGTAACCTCTATCTATTTCTATCAGTTCTTTCTGGGAAGTAGAAAGCCAACCTTTATTTTTAATCTTTTTTCCTTTTATAAACTAAACAGGATTTTTCTCACATATAAATATTTGAATGAACTGCTTTGTTATTTAACATCTTCTCTATTAGAATTTTCTTAGTATATTTGATTTTTAGAATAGAAGTTTCAGTGAGTTCAAGGCTTTTGTCTACTTTCGTTATTGTTTCTTACACTAAATCTATGGAACCTATTCAAGAACCTAACACAATAAAAGCCCAGTTGTTGATAGAATGGATGCGTGAATAAACTGTGTTCAGCCTGTGACAGTCTCAGATGCTTTCGCTGGGCCCCTCTTGAACAACTAGCCTTTGGATTTATGCTTGGAAGCAATCTCTGGCCATCTGTCGTCCCTTGCTCTGTCCACCTCATCTCTCTGTCTACAATATGTTAATTTCTTTGATGATGTTATCATCCACCTTTGGGGTCTATTTGTATTCCAAAAATGGAAGAAAATACTGTCTTCTACATTTTGCAAAGAGGCTCCTCAAGATCTCTGTCCAGAAAAATCCCACAGTGTTCACTGGGCTCTCCTATTTCTCTGACTTTCACACCGTTACATTTTCATTGCCACCTTTGATTAACAGCTCAACTGATAGTTGGTACTGCTTTTCCTTTGGTCTTAGGGGGCTTAACTTGGAGAGCAATGTAAATTGCTCCAAAAAAATTGTCTTTTCCCAAAGAACATCTACACTAAACTCTGAATCATCTAGGCTAGAGTATTCAGGCACCAAAATCCAATTGTTCTTTTTTAAAGTCTGTCTGGCCAGCTTACCTGACCAGATAGATAGAGAAGGTCCAGACTCAAGGAAGTGTCTCTGAGCTGGGATATACGCTTAATAACCTCAAAATGGGCTAATCTCAGGGTCCACATTTCTTGATGGAGGAGCTTGATGGGTACTGAGCCACAGTGAGACCGCTTAAAGACAAATGGTTCACTTGCTTTTGTTTTTTAAGATATCAGAGATCGAAATTAATTATAAATGAATTAACAAACAGTTATTAAGTCAAGGATTTAACCACATAGCTGGCTGCGGTGGCATTTAGGTGGTGACAACAGGAAGATCAGGAGTTCTAAATCCTTATCTTGTGAGACTAACCTTGTTTAGATGAGATCCTACCTAAAAAAAATAACAATTTAAAGTCGTAAGTGGGGGTGAGAAAAATCACACTGTTTGGGTCACAGTCCAATAAGACTCCTAATAACTAAATTGAACTCCTAACTTTCAATTTTTTTTGCATGATCATGTGACTCAAGAAGTCAACTTATTGTATTAAGGCTGTTTGGTTTGGTAGAGTTTTGCTTATCAAAAAACATATTGCTGTGGTTGCTAAGAATATACCTAGTTTCACTGAAATATTTCCTGGCTACAATAGACTTCCAGATAGAGCATTTAAGGCACTTACATTTAAAAACACAGCCTTCCATTCTTCAGATGTTTAGCTCAAGGCTTGAGGATGTAAGTTAGTGATGGCTTGCTTACCTACTAGACACAAGGCCGTGGATTTAAAGCCCCAACATCAAACATATAAAAATAAACAAAGTGTGTGTGTCGTAGTTAGGATTTCTATTACTGTGAAGAGATGCTATGGTCATAGCAACTCTTATAGAGGAAAACATTGAATTGGAACTGGCTTACAGTTCTGAGGTTAAGTCCGTTCTCATCATGGTGGAGAGCATGGATTTGGGCAGGCAAACATGATTCTGAGGAAGGATCTGGGAATTCTACATTTGATTGGCAGGCAGCAGGAAGAGAGAGTAACACTGGGCCTGGTTTGGAGCACTTAAAACCTCAAAGCCCTACCCCTGTGACACACTTCCTCCAACAAGGACACAAATCCTAATAATGCCACTCCCTAGGAACTGATGGGAGCCATTTTCACTCAAACTCAAAAGAAACATGGACATGAATAGTTTAGAGCCATAAAAGCATTGGTTACAGAGCTGTAAGCATTTGAAAGAAAAAGAGCTAGCTCTTCTCCTGTATTTTAAATATTATGTTTTAAAATAATTTTTCTGTATCAGTTGGAAGTCAGTATCAGTTAGGTATTGCTATATTTTTGTTATCCTCCCTTAGAAGACAAGAAACTAGATATTTACAAATTACATATTTAATATTATGCCTGTTTATATTTTATGCAGCCTATAATGGATTTCTGCTAAATATAAGTGAATAGCCATAAGAAGTTATTGGAAACGACAAGCACTGTTTTATTCTAGAATTTACCTGACAAAATTGCTTAAGAAATATGCTTTTCTAATGATAAAATTCTCTTGGAAAAAAAGTGAAAATATGAGAGTCTAAATCCACTTTCCAGACTCACTTCCCCTGTAATATGTGTAATAGAACAATCCTGAATTAGCAGCTACTTTCCATAATTCTTGTCAGCGGAGTCTATCAGTACTCTCAACTCTGATTATACACGCTGGTAATGCAATTAAACATGTTTTAAGCCTATCTCTGATGTCACTGTTTCAAATATAGCCACATAAATTTTAGCTATGAGTTTTTCATACATAATTTATATATACAAATGTGTTTGCATGTGTACCTGGATTAAGTATAATAAATGTAAATTATATAATTTATATCTATATATGTTTAACTGTGTTTAGTTCCAATCAGACAATGGTTTGATATATATTTTTAATGAGGGAAAATCCTACTGCGATATTAAGATTTTGTGTTCTGCACACTTCATTTCTTAGTATTTTTTTAATTAAAAAAGACAAATACATTTCAATGTTCTTTTTAGTCAATGTTATGCATCCTGTTCCCAAACAACTTGAAATTTATAAATAAGAGTTAATGAGTCCAAGAGCTGTGTTATCTCATAAGCTAAAAGTTGAAAGAGAATTCCTTTCAAGTTGGATTTTTACATGATACAATTGATAAACAAGTTAACAGGGCAGAAAAACTGGGTTTGGTCTGGCTTTGTTTTCCTGTACTTTTACATGTTTTCCTGTACATGAAAAGCTCTGCCATCGATGTAACTGGGTTTCTGGCCCATCTTTCAGATGACTCTCTGTTAAACCTGGGCATCGCTCAGGCTATCAAACTGTCACTCTGGGTTCATTGAACACATTCTAGGTAGGCACAGTGGATGGTCCTGGGGCATCACCTGATGGTCCCTCCACTGAAGACAGAGAGAGCCTGTGCAAGCCTCCATTATGATAGAGTCTCTGAGAACCAACACTGCCTTTGACTCTAGCATGCTGCAAGTTGTCCCCTCTTGTAACTGTAACAGACACATTCCCCCCTTCTCTCTTCTAAACACCCCTGGGATCACTACATCTCTTCTTTCGTGGCTGCCAAACAGGGGTGGAGTTCCTGGGAGTTTTGACACCCACCTTGTAAAGACATTCCGGTGGATTCTGGCACACTCAAACAGATGGTGAGAAAGGAAAAGGGGGAAAGAAACTGTAGACCTCTGCCAGCTCCCCGCGTATTCTAGGTAACATGGTGTTCCAAGAAGAGGAAAAATACATCGAAAAAAGAAGTGATAGCATTGTTACTGCCTGCCTTCTGAGCCAAGGCGCCAGGCTTCTGCCAAAGATAACAAAGCCTTTAAGGTGCCTACAGAAACCCCTAACGTTACGTAAGGTAGAAAGAGCTAGGCCCTGGAAGGGATATAAAACACTAATTCTTACAGTTGTTAGGCTGTGTTACACAGGTGCTTACCTAAACAGAATTATTTCCACTGGGAGTGCCACCCAGCTCAGAGGAACATCTCTGCTTCTTTGACTAATCCGTTGTGCTAAAAGTCCCTGCCGAGCTTCCCCTCTGTCCCTAGCACTTTCTCCACAGATGAAGGCCTGGGAGCAAAAATGTTAAAGAAACGTTGAATGCATTGCTCCCAGGTACACCCAGGCTTTTGAGTGCTTACACACGAGTACGTTTACTATGATTAGTAATTAGGGAAATACAAATCAAATCCACGGGGCAACACGATCTCGGAAGGCCTGACATGAAACAGTGATACGTAATGCAGGCGACAACTGCTATACAACCCAGCAATGGCGCTCTTGGGTATTTATCTCAGAAATGAAAACTTAATATCCACCCAGAGGCCTGAGTGTGAATGTCCATGGCAGCTCCATTAATAACACCCCAAACCTAACGCGTGACGTAAACTATCCTGTAGTGTGGTTCAACCACACCATAGCAAAGGCAAGGGTGGTTATAAAGGCAGCTTTGTGGTAATGGAAGCATTCTATGTCGCGTATGTGCGTGCGTGCGTGCGTGCATGCGTGCGTGCATGTGTGTTTAGGCGAGGGTCAACCTCAGCTGCCTTCCTCAACACTTCCACCTTATTTTTTTAGATAGTCTCTCACTAAGCCTCAATCGCATCTAGATAGGTGTGCTGGTGAGCTCTGAGTCTCTCGTGTCTTCATCTAAGCACTAAGTTACAGACATGTGTCGCTGCCACATTCGGCATTTTACATATGCAGGCTGGAGCATCCGATTGCAGTTCCTGGTGGTTGTAGGGCAAGCATTTTACCAGCTAAGCTGTCTCTCTAGGCCCTGAAAATGCCCGATATCACGACTATATTAATGTCGGTTTCTTTGTTGTGATATTGTTCCATTGGTTTGTTAGAGAAAACTGGATTTAAAAAAAAAAAAAAGCCACCAACTTTCTCTGTATTATTCCTTACAACCGTATGTGAATTTTTAAGCATTTCAAAACGAAATTTTAGAGGCTGGAAGGGTGGCTCAGCAGTTAAGAGTGCCTACAGAGGACAAGGAGTGTGGATCCCGGCACCCACTTCAGCTCACAAGTACCTAGCTCAGGAGACCCCTGCCCTCTCCTGGCTTCCACAGACACGTCACCCATGTGCACAAACACACAGACTTACATATAACTGAGAATAAAAATGAAACCTGTTAAACAAATAAGGGTTGATGTAAAATGTGTCCCTAGTAAAATGAAGACCTTTTAATCTACACAAAGGTACTGTTGTGAACTGAACTGTGTCCTTGAAATTCATCACATATTCAAGTGCCAACCCTCCCGTGGCTGTTTTGAGAGTTAGGTCTTCAAGAATTAATTGAAGTTAAACTAGGTCATAAAAGTAGAGCCCTAATATCCAGTAGGACTATGGTCTTATGGCCAAGAGAAAACATCTTAGCAGAAACTGCTCCAGCCCATTTTTGATTTGGGACTTTCAATTCTAATTTTGTGAGGACACAGCATTCCAGGTTGAGGCCACAGTCTCTGGTGTTTGGTGATGGTGGTCCAAACTTAGTAAAGGCCAAGAGAAAATACATAGCTTTTAAAGTGATACATTTAAAGCCTGCAGTGAATCAAATGAATTTCTTTCAAGCATAATTGTGTGATCCACACAAGTGTGGAGTGTGTGTGTGTGTGTGTGTGTGTGTGTGTGTGTGTATAACATGCAGCACACTTAGATATAATGAAGGAAAGAGCCACTCATCTCTCCATAACTCCATCAACCTATTTCAAATCTTTAGATCAAGAGAGACAGAGAATCAGGGTTACTCTACCAAGGATGAGAGAGGTGACAGCAATATGCAGTCTAAGTGCAAAAATAAATAAGTAAATCTGAAATATCATCCTCTAGGCTTGTGCATGAATGTTCTGGGAGCTTTGCACACTCTTTCTGATAATGACTAGAGATGTTAATTAGTGAATGGCTGGCCAAAACCAAAATTAAGGTATGGGATGAGAGTTAAAGGTTAAATGTAATCTACCTGAACACAAAACGCACAACCATCTCACCACCGTTTCTTCTTGTCAGTCAAATTCCCTTTTCATGTTAAGAGGTTGAGACAAAAAATATTATTCTAGCTCTGTGGTACTCAGAGCTGGGTGTTCTTCTCCACACTGCGTCTCTGCCCTTGTCCGTCATGACCTTGTGCCCCTCTCCCTGCCTTCTCTGTTCTTTCCCTCAGTACCTCACTCCTCACAGACTCCTCTCTAGGCTCATTCTCTCTCTCCTTTCACATGCAGGCCCTGCTTCCCCTTCAGCCTAGGGATGCAGGCTTCTCTTTCACACATTTTCATCTTCTTACCTCACTGTTATGTAATGACGTATACAGCCACACATGAGGACAGGGGAAGCTATATGCTGCTTAAATAAATGCTTTCAGTGCTACAAATCTCTATCAGTTCTATAGTCTGTGTGTGTGTGTGTGTGTGTGTGTGTGTGTGTGTGTGTGTGTGTGTGTGTGCATGTATGTGGTGTGTGTGTATGTGTGTGGTGTGTGTATATGTGTGTGGTGTGTGTATGTGTGTGTGTGTGTGGTGTGTGTATGTGTGTGGTGTGTGTGTATGTGTGTGGTGTGTATATGTGTGTGTGTGGTGTGTGTGTGGTGTGTGTGGTATGTGTGTGTGTGATGTGTATGTGTGTGTAGTATGTGTGGTGTGTTTGTGTGGTGTGTGTGGTGTGGTGTGTGTATGTGTGTGTGTGTGTGTGCATGTTGCTTTGTTTCTTTTTAAGTTACATATGACATTTCTCCTCCACTCTCTGGAGCAAATGTTCCCTCTATGGTTGCTGAGTAGTAGGTCTTACCAACTGCCTTTCTCGCATCTGTCTCCCCCTTCTTCTTTCTATATACCCCCTTCCTCTTTCTGTCTTGCCCAGACTTCTTCTCTTATGTAAAACTTCATAGTTTTATGTTCCTTACCCAAGAATTAGACCAAACATTTTGGGACACACACACACACACACACACACACACACACACACACACACACACACACGGAGAGAGAGAGAGAGAGGGGAAGAGAGAGAAGCTATCATACCATGCAGGAAGAACCCACGAGGAATGGGGCTGGGGCCTGCCCCATCCAAACAGATCAACTCTACTTTCAGCGTTACCATTCTGACATGTAACATTCTGAGGAGGAAGCCTCGGAACTAAAAGAAAAGTTTGGGACAGACAAGTAACCCCGACAGCTTAATAATAACTGATTGGGGGCGCAGGGGTTGTAAACATTTTTGCTGCTAGTCTGGAGTGAGAATATGGGAAGACTGTGGGTTCTGTTCCTAACACTTTGTCCTTCAAGCTTTACAGACAGCACACAGCTTCCCCGCTTGCCCAAGACCTCCTGTGCCATCTTCTCCTAAACCCAAGTCTTCTGTCACCAAACCCATGTGCACTCCGGCTGCAGTCCATAGCACCTGCAGTGAGGGAGGAGGAGGCACTGTTAAGTGAGAAAGACGGAATTCCAGGAGAAATGTGGACTGTGCACTGCTGCAGTGGCTCGTAGACTTCCCAACCTTAGCTTTCTCTTTCCACTAAAGCATTATTAATAAAAGGTTGCAACAAACTGCATTCTTTTTTTCCCTTATAAAATGTAAACTCACAATGTCTCTGATATCTTCACTCCTGACAGCAAGAAAACGCATTTCAAAGTCATATGCCATATTCCACGCCTTCCAAAATGCCTAAAGGAGAGAAAAGTTAGAAAAACCCCAATTGAAGATATGTGTGTATAGGTTTCTGTACTGTCGATGTTAATGGGCCTTGACTAAGACCACTGTGATTTTAATACATTGTATTGTTTCCTCCCTACTGTATTTTAGAAGGGAACATTTCAAAACAATTAGATTAATTAAATATCCACGGGGATGCAGAAAACATTTTCTGTCACACTTGGGGACTTGACCAAGGTTTTTCAGAACTTTTAAACGACAGATTCTTCCTCCACCTCGACAGGAGGCCAGATGACAGTCTTGATCTGTCATGAAGATAGAGCCTAGTACCTGGAAAACTACATGACTTCTCGAGACTTCGGCTTGGCACACGAAGCTGTTTCGTTTAGGCGAAGCTGTCCTGAGCCTTGAGCGGCACACCTTCAGGCTCCCGGGCTCATTGTCTATGAATGCAAAGTGGATCGTGGTCTCGGGGAGTAAAATACAGGTTAGAAAGGTTAGAAAAAGTCACTGAGCAATTTTTATTGTCTATGTTTCATCAAGATACTGAAAGTTGAAAATTTCACCCCGTGCTAATAACACAGTATTAGTTACAGTTGACTGCTTTGCTGGAGTCAAACCAACCTCGCTTGTTCTCTCAAGCCGTTCCTCCGAGGGCTAGCTTTTTAAGAAAACAAAAGCTGCCATAATCTTTCGCATAGGCTGATGGCAAACCACAGGAATCCTAGCAAAGACCACACATTATCATGAGGGGGAAAGATGAAAGAATCCACGGCGTGACAAGCTCTAGGAAAGCAACTCTTAACAGAAGCGCGTTTTCCTCCGCGATGTCACAGCGGTAATCAACTTGCAAAGAAGAGGCTGGGAAAGCGGAGCCAAGTGCCTGCGCCCTCCTTCAAGGCCAAGCTGTCTAGGACCACAAAGAAAGATTTCCTTCGTTCAAGTTACTGCGTAGATCTGATCTTTTACTCCTTTTCTGTGTATTAAGGTGACAGGGTTAGAGGTCCTTTTTCCCCCTCTCCTTTCCTTTATTTTGAGCTGTTTTTGTTTTTGCAGAATTACAAGGCTGTCAATTTCCGATGCCAGACAATGGGGTCCACACGCTGGCTTTCTCCCTTGCCACTCTGTGACCTTAGCCCCAACATATTCTTACTTCCTGTGTCAGTTTACTCAATAGTAACGGGTAGGAGAATGATGCTCCCACTACATAGTTTGTAAGAAATTCATTAATGGCTTAAACCAAGTGCTACAAAGCATTCAGATTCTTTAGTTTGCCATAGTTCCTGCTATTTGTCTTTCGTTTTTAAAATAGTGCATTTCGCAGCGCACTGCAGCCTTCTTCTAGTCTTGCAGTTGTTGATCCTCACTTGATGGACTAGGATTTCTAAAAAGCTTATGAAACCTGCTTTGCCTTAGAATGTTTGGTGGTAGCATCGCCCGGTAAAAATAGTTTTGGTTCAGGAGGTTTAGATAAGAAAGACGAACCCTTCAGTTTTTCCCTGCTTAGCTACAGGAAACTTTGGAATCAAGGGATCAAACTGAACCAAGAAATGACAGAGAAGAACATGGTGTTAAAGATCTGAGGGACAGATTGTTGAGAGTGGGATATTGAAGCCATTCATTATGACTGAATCTTATAATCTAGGCTGATCTGGAACTCCCTTAGGTAGTAGCCAAGGCTAGCCATATGCTCTCAAACCTCTCTACCCCACTTTCCAGGTGCCGGGAGTCCAATCGTATAATCTCAGAAGGTCCTGCTCTCAAGCAATCATCTCTTTCCTTTATCTGCCCCTTGGCAATTTTTATTATTTCCAAAACCCAAATCTATCCTTGTATGACCACTAGAACTTTTACTAAATTCACTAGATAATTAAGGAGGTGATATTATCCAGGTTATTACTGTAAGAATCCTCAAAGTAATGAGACGGTATCTCAGAGGAAAGGCGTTGTTAAAGACGTTGTCTTTAAAGATGGCGCGATGAACAGCAGTAAAGATCATTTGCCAATCTGGCTTGGTTCCCAGCACCCACATCAGATGACTGCCCATAGTCCAGTGCCAGGGCTTCCAGTGCCCTCTTTTGGCTCTAGGGGCTCTGCCATACACGTGGTACACATAAAGTCATGTAAGCTAACACATGTAAGCTAATAAATCTTTTAAAAATAAAGAAGCATCCTCTGTGATTAGGCTCATTTACCAACCCTGATGCAACAGAAGTGAGTTTGTAGAATATTTCCAGTCGTGGACAGTTCCTTCTCCATAGAAATACAAACTGGTCCAGTGAAGATTTTGTCAATCTGTCTCTCCATGAAGAAGTAGGGCTTTCCTACATAAGAATGACATTAGAGCATATCCCAAATGGCTCATGAATCTATCTTATAACTTGGTGAAAGTCAGGCACTGTTTTGTTTCTCCCTCAACAAATAAGTTTTTAAAAATCTTTAGCACATTCTCACTTTGTATTTGCTTGACTTGTAGTTTTATCTTTTAAAAGTATGTCATCTAACAGGTGGAAATAAAAAAAAAAAATCCCACTAAGCTAGACTTCTCTGATAAGGAAAAGCATTTATATTAAAATATGTTGTATGCATTCAAGTTCAGACTAAAAGTTACTATCTGATAAAGACCATTATTTTATACTGAGTGTATACTTTTTCTAAATTTCCAACACCTCTAGAGCATTTAAGTAGAGTAAGATATTTTATGGATCTTTAGATTCTCCCTGTAATTATATTCCTCTTAAAAATAAAAATATATGTTGTGAAATGAAAGACTTCAGCCCAAATATTCCTAATTATAAGTGAGTGAAATCCTACTTTGATGAAACTATATAGGCCTAAGCTGAAAGAACACTAATTTTAGAATGTTTTCTTTTGGTGACATGGATACCTAAGATACCAGTGAGTACAAGGCAGCGTAAGAAATTAGGCTATTTACATACACTTAATTGTTAAAGGTTCTATGGTTTGAATGCTTTTCTTACAAGTAATCAAAATCTTCTTCCTTAAAACATCCTTTCTTCAATCCTAGCTGCAGTTTTTATGTAAACAGGCATGCAAGTTCTGTTTGTTTGTTTTGTTGCTGTTTTGTTGTTGTTGTTTTGAGGGTTTCTCTGTGTAGCCGTGGCTGTCCTGGACTCACTTTGGAGACCAGGCTGGACTTGAATTGATAGCGATCCACTTGCCTCTGCCTCCCAAGTGCTGGGATTAAAGGCGTGCGCCACTACACCTGGCTGCAAGTTCTGTTTGTAATCCCTTTCTCTGGGCAGAGTTTTCCTACCACTGAGGACTCTTTGGGGGACAAAATACATCAGGAGTCCTCCCCATCAGCTAAGGTCTCTGATATTCCTTTATATTAGCTGAGACTTAGCAATTCCAAACACTGACACTATAGCTGTGATCATGAGTATCCAAATCTACCTTTCAACAGAATCTAAATCACCTGATGCTGCAATCCTATTACTTGGGTTTGGTGCGTGTTTTTAATAGACATTGTTTTAAAACTTAAACTATTAATTTTTTTAAAAAATAGCAAAACATCCAAATCTTTCAAAAAATTAAGATAATCAAAGAATGATACGTTTTGCCCTATTCTATTTCGTCAACCTATGATTCCAAGAGCAACCCAAAATGTCTTTTGTGCCAAGCGTTCCACACAGTCTGTCAGAGAAAATCACTAGCCTACTGCGTCCTGTGATGCTTCGCCGCCTACACAGTCCAGAAAATTCTTTTGTGGTAGTGTCCTTCAGCAAATATCAAAACAGTTTGATTTTTAAGTGCTTTTATAGCTTAAGACTTCTCACAGTCTCTTAGATGAATGTGTTGATTTTGTTCACCCAGGTCTGTCCTTAGAGAAAAAGATTCAAATAAATTCTCTAGCAGGGAAGAAGAACTGTCTAATAGTGGGTCTCCTACCCTTGCAAAGGAGAGAGGCATTCTTATGGCTTTTACAGATTAGTTTCTTAGAGAATAAAGAAAATCTTGCCATTTTCCCTATGTCAGATGTAAAAATAAAAAGCGTAGAGGAGAAGAATGGGGCTATAAACTTGATGCAGCGGATTGCTATACAGTTTCACCAGATAAACGATGGAGACAGTTTCGATGATGCTCTTGTCAGGGAACACATGGTACGATGCACTGTATATGTGCCAGATAGCTTCTGCACTTTCAGAAATGTCACTTCTAAAAATGTCTATCCATTTGGAAAATAAGTATGCAATAAATCTGTAAATATTTATTATAAAAGCAATAAGGAAACAGTAAAGAATGAATGTACTCCTGACAACACCACGTAAACTGTTAACAACAGACCTTTGGAGCCGACGGTGCTGTTTCTGGATCAGGGGCCAGAGCACAAATGTTGCAGCAACTGGGGCCATGTCAATATATCCTATCTCCACCCACTTAGCATCAAAGGTCACCCCAATCAAGATGCCAGAACGGTGAGATTCAAGGCAGACATAAAACACACACATCTTGTATTTCTAAATCCATATGTCTCGATCAATGAACCAAAATATGTTTGGAACTAAAAAGCTGCTAAAGTTCGCTGCTGTTCTCTTTGGTTCTCAGTCTCAGTCCTAGGGGAAAGGAAGGGCTAGAAGGTGAGGAATTTGGACAGAATCTTCCAGAGAAAGAAGGGATATGCACATGTGTGGGGGTCTCAGATAACCCCAGGGCAAGTCTCTGAAAGTAATTATTTCCTTTGGCAATGACCTTCCTGCCCTATGTGGCACCCCACTTCCCTGTTGACTGAGGAGGTGTGGTTAGGAGCTTTGGGATGAAGGAGTGGGGTAGGAATGGCCTCCTCTTTTTACTTAGGAAATTTGAGTTCATGTTGTTTCCCCTTTTCTGAGAAACTGTCTTGGGACAACTCAACACTTCTTGGCTTAATCCACCGAATTACAACATCTGCACTAAATGGGAGCTTTATGGGGGAATTATACCTGCTGCATCTACAGACTGTTTGCCTCTGATGTCATTCTTGATTAGATGATTTTGGAATTTTGATTGCTTCACATGAGATTATTATGATTTCAAAATGCAGCTTGTAAATGCATTCAGCTCATCAAGGACTATAAATATAATCTTCAACAACAGACTCCTCTCTCTCTCCCTAGGACCTCTTAGATGCTCTAAGTTAATATGAGGCCAAAAGATACATCCTTAGGAAAAGATGAGAAGCTCATCCACTGGAAACAGTTTTCAAACTATCTGCTCTCATATCCAGAACTTTGATCATCACAAACCTTTCTGGTTGTAAAATGAAACCAACAATTGTGGGGTAACAGAAGCCGCTTCTTTGGAAAAACTGATGTGAAAAAAAAATGTAAGAACCACCCATGCCTAGTTGAGGAAAACAGTGATGTACCTAGCAACATTGCTCCCAGATTTTCCTTCTTGTTTTGGGGTTCCATTTTCAACCTTCTCTTCCAAGAGAAACTACATGTTCTACTCACAGCTTGTCACCGTGGTGGGCTTTGGATCCAAGACAATAAAACAGAGAAAAGGGGAAGTGGGGCGAAATTTTCTTTATACAAAGACAAAAACACCGCAGAGTTCTTAAAATAAAATTACATTAAGTGCACAAAACTGATACTTGCTACTGACAATCTACTGCCGAGCAACACCGCCAGCCCGACATCAAACATATCTTAAAACCAAAGTTTGTGTAAGCCTTTCATATTTAATTTTTTTTAAACTTCATAAAAATTTTCCAGTTGAGATCAAACCTCAATTTTACTCTAAAAACTCAAGATTCATGTGAATCCTAGATGAAATTGCATTACTGACTTTATTTCCATTGAAAATCAGAGATAACAAGAAGACATGATAAGAAATTCTGGTGGGGTCACTTTGTAGGGAGGAGAAATAAACATCTATTCCCAAAAGGCTGTGGTCAGCAAGGAAAGCCAGCCCATCACACTTGCAGCTGTGTGTCACGAGTTATGGCAGGAAGTAAGCTTCTAGAATAGGCAGCCACCTGTAGGGCCCCCAGACCTTCAGGTGACTGGTCCCACCTCTAAGTCATCTCTCACTTCACATGACTCACCCATCCACATCATCCCAGAGACGGGCTACACCTGTCTCTAAGCCAATCTTCTACCTCACATTCTTCCTGCCTGTTCTACTTCCTAGACAGTCTCTTGGGAAAAGAAACCATTGTCCCAGTGGCAGGAAACCAGTGTCTCTGTCCTTCTTCCTCCTTCCCTCAGTCCTCCTCATAGCCTCATCAACAATGTTCCCACCTCAGGGCAGAGACAGTTGCAGCCATCCACTTCTCCCTTTCCTCTTGCTGTTGCTGTTGTTGTTTTGTTTTTCTGAAACAAGTTCGTGTCCTGTAGTCCTGGCCAAGCAAGAACGTGCTAGCAGGCTAAGGTGGGCTTAAACTGGTGGCAATCATCTTGCTTCTGTCTCCTAAGTGCTAGGGTTCCACGTGTGGGCTGCCGTACCCAGCATCTGCTTCTTCCTTCAGCCACTTTGGCCCAGCCTGGGGACTGATGCACACAGACCATAGCCACCCTCACTCGTCCATTTAGAAAATATCCTCTTCCCAGGTGCAATGGCACCTGTCCATATTCCCAGCACTTGAGAGATGAAGAAATGGGGGTGGGGGGAGGGGCAGAACTTTACATCCCTCTTCTGCTTCATAATGAGATCAAGGCCACCCTGTACTAATGAGGCTCTGCCTTGAAAGCACAAGATAAAAAAAAAAAAAAAAGTTTCACCAACAGCCAAAACATGAGATCTAATTATCTACAGAGGGACAAGAAGGAAGAAGCAAATGATAAAATGAATCATAAATCCAATGGGAGATGTACTCTCACAGGAACACCCAGCAAGCCAGCCTGCTTTTGAGCTGCTCCGTTTGTGTGTGGGCCCTCTCTGAAGTTGGCAGCATCACACACTTTGCTTCATAGATTCATATGTAAAGAGTTAGGTATCAAAGTGATGCCATGTAATACCATGTAGGCTCCTTTTTGTGCATTTACTCTGTGGAAATGTTGAAGAAATATGAGGGAACATTCTCACACTCCACTATGCAGTGGGGTCCCATCTGAGTGGGATAGGGAGATGCCAATCAGCCCAGTGTCTGCTGATGTGTCACTCATTTGATCTCTCAGCCCCCTTGAATCCTACTAGCAATTTTGGAGAAGTGATTTCTGCTGCCATCTGGCAGCACAGAAGTGACTTTCTGGGTGAGTGAAGGAAGTTGTTCCCCACTTCCTTCCTTGACATCCACAACACAGCCCCCCTCCACCTTGGTCCCACAGGCTGCAGACTGGATGGTGGGACCCACACAGACTGTGATTAAATGACTCATCCCCCCTAGCATGACTTATTTGTAAAGGTTACTCACAATAGGCTCCAGCAGGGCCCCAACCCCAGAGTGGGTATTTGTCAAAATGAGTCAAGATAATAAGGGGTCTTTAAAGGAACACTTACAGTTGGGTAGAAAAAGGGCAATGCTTGTGGCCCAAGGATAGCACTCAATTGAGCACTGCTATTTGCCCTTTGGAAAAAAATGTGACCCTCACAGAAGAATCAATTCTTGGCTTACTGTTAGTTACTCAGCTGAGACCACAAACTTGTGTCTACCCATGACTTTGCCAATTGTAATGATGCCCAAATCTTTAGCCACATCGATGCTGCCCCCAGCTCTATTCCTCAGGTCCCCTTGTGCTGCCAATTATGACAAAGTGAGACAGAAGCATCCCGACATTTACAGCAAACTAATCTCAACCCATCCTGCATTTCAAAGTTGGCAAGAAGAAATAAAATGAAATAAAAAACCAGTGATGCTTCTACAAGGTGATTTTTATTTAAGGAAAATATATCATAAAATAAAACAAAAGCAGGCTGTCACAATGTTTAGTTGCAAAGGAGGCTTGGAGTCATTCAAGTTAGACACACATACAAAACTAGTAAGAAATAGTTTTTACTGTTTTCCTAAATAGTCACCAGGGACAGTGTTATAGAGGATTATGGGGGATATTTTTCTCATAAACAATCCAGTAACTAATACTAGGAGACACAAGTCCTCATTTATTGGGAGCTAATTCATGCCAGGCAGCATGTGGCCATGCGCATAATCATACTTAACCCAGAAAGACAGCCTGGTTTGATAAGTACTATTATTCTTAGTTATGCAGATAAGAATGTCAGGACTTGGAAATTTTAAATGCCCTATATAAACATGGCAAGCATTGGTGATCACATAACTTTTTGGGCTCCCTAACAACCAGACACACTTATTTTCAGGGACGATTCCCTGGTTAATTCTTGGTGCTGCTATGACAGCAATACCCCCTTCACTATTCAGACCAAAGCAGACAGACAGTCTTTCTTCCTATTAGTGCACAGGACACAATAATAAAGCTGGCCTATCCGTAACTTTATTCCACCTGCCTCCTGAGCACAGGGCACAAATGTGCGAAGACAGCTGGGAAGCAACTCTCAGTAGTGATAGCAGAAAGCCTAGTTACTAGGCTGCACTGAGCATCTAACACTGGAGAAGGCCAGTACAGGCAACAAGCCACGAAGATTGTCCTAATAGGTTGTAAGAACCTGGGCTACATCATGGGTATAGACCTGAGGTTTTCGGCACATCTTCAGGGATACATAGGATGTGAAGAGAGATCATCTTTGACCGCAGGAAGACCCTAAGAAGGCAGGCATAGTGCACTCTAGTTACCTTCCTGATCTGAATAGTGTTTGAGTCCAGGAAGGGGAGCCACAGCTTTCATAATGACAGCCAACAGTCAACAGGTCAATGCTGGAGGTTCTTCAACCGGAGGATGCAGGAGGAAATGATGCTCCTGGACCAGTGATGCAGCAGTTGACCAAAATGACTTTGAGTAGGAGGACACAGTCACTAGGCTAATAAGAGTTTCTTGAAGGAATTCTGACTCACCTATGTTTGGAAAAGGTGGCCCAATTCTGGATGCTCAGGGGCTCGGGGAAGATGTGAGGAAGAAATTATGCTCAGTAGACATGGTATGAGGAAAAACTCCCAAGGCAGAGGTCCAGGAGCAGGCAACTGCTTGCTCCCATGAAGGATGTGCTCCATCCCCAGGATGAAGGTAAATATTATGTCACAGACAGGATGTTTCCTTCAGGAATTCCACCCAAGTGCCAAAACTCAGAGGCATTCTCAGCTCCCAAACCTAAGGATTCGGTCAGTCCTCACCATATCTGGTGGCCAACTGCTTAGGATGTCCAAATATAACTTCCCACTCCTCCCTAAGAGGAAGAGACTTAGGAATCCAGGAAGCTAACCTGTTCTCCTGTTCAAGACATAGACCATTAGTCCCAGCAAAATCTTGATCCATACAGTGACTACATTGATTGTGTCAGAGGAAGGAAGAGGGAAGGAGGGAGAATGTTGAGGAGACAGGGACTCAAAATTCTAAACAAGAAAAACAAAAAACAAAAAACAGGCAGGCAGGCAATTGAACATGGCTATATGTAAAGTATAGCCATTAGGGAAACTGAGGTACATGGAGTCTCTTCTGTGTACTTTCACATCATTCTGTGGATTGGAAATTACTAAGAACTTTGTAACAAACAAAAAAAAAAAAAAAAAAAAGAGGAGCTTTAGACACTAAAGAAAGAAGAAAGGAAGAAAAGGTGCCGGCGATGGCTTAGAAAAGCACATGTAAGAAAAAAACCTCTCTTCAAAGTGAGAGAGTCTACATTCTCACCTTAATCTGATCTCCACTCTCTGGCCTCCTAGGGGTTATCCTCCCCCTATTCCCCCCAAGAGTTGGTCTGCCAACAAGCAATAAGCAGCAGACGATGAGAGCCCTAGTGTGGTGTCTGGCCTCTATCAATTGCAACAGAGGGTAAAGGCGTGCCCTTCCCTCTTTCACTCACACGGAATCTAGCCATGCTTGGAGTAACTTGATCTCTGCTGTGAAGATTATTTTCGCAGGTGCCTTTCTTCCTAGATCGAACATTAAACTCCTTAAGAACACAAGCTACCTACTGCTAGCCATACATGTGCACCATCCATGGCAAATGTACATGCTTTTTTTTTTTAATGTAAGTAAGAGAGAGGATGCTAGAAAGATGGCTTGATGGTGAAGAACCCATGTTGTAGAAGACTAGAGTTTGACTCCTAAGACCCAAGTCAGGCAGCCCACAAATTCCTGTTAACACCGCTCTGGGAGATCTGGTGCCCTCTTCTGGCCTCTAGGGGCATTGCACACCAGGACCAGTGCATGAGGGACACACACACACACACACACACACACACACACACACACACACACACACAAATATAAATACATTTTTTAAGTGCAAGTTGAATTAAATAAATTAATAAATGCACAATGCCAAAGACTTCAAACCCAAAAGATTTGGTATGTTACTTCTATGTCTTAACTTAAAACTTCCATTTTGATGCAGGGGGAAAAAAGCAATCTTATCTGAAGACAAATTTGGAGGTAAGTAATCACCCAGTGATGCATATTCCATTCCACATAAATCATTTTGAAAATGAGAGATGAAAGTTGCATGAAGTAAACAACTATGATAATCCTGAGATTCGGACTGTAAGATGGGATGGAAGAAGCATCTGCCAGTCCTTAGAAATGAGTCCATTCTGGTCCTGCTTGGGTGCAGACCCCTTAAGAATTAAGTGTAAGCTTTCCCAACCCATGCAGGGAGTAGATGGGATATAAGCAAGTCTAGGTTTTCTACCTTATAAAATCATAACAGTTAACAGCAGATCACTTCTATTTCCACCTAGCACATCTCCAACTTGCATATGTATGTATGTATGTATGTATGAATGTATGTATGTATATATGTATGTATGTATGCACTCATGCATGTATGTATAATAAAGTGGGAGAAATGTCTACAAGACTGTTAAAATATGCATTTAGAAAGTGAAAGTTGGAGCTAGAGAGATGGCTCAGTGGCTAAAAGTGCTTGTTTGCTGTTTCAGAGGACACAGTTCTGTTCCCAGCCCACATATAAGGCAACTGGCAACCACCTGTAACTCTGGCTGCAGCAGGAGCTGATATCTTCTCCTGGTCTCTACAGGTATCCAAACCCACAGAGAGAGAGAGAGAGAGAGAGAGAGAGAGAGAGAGAGAGAGAGAGAGAGAGAGAGAGAGAGAGAATAAAAACAAATATCTTCAAAAGAAAAAAGCCCAAAATTATTCCAAAGTTGTCTATGCTGCCACTCACTCCCCTTCTGCTAGGCTAGTGATTAGAAATTGTGTGGTAAAAAGAAAGTAAAATATTGTTCTCTTATTTTATTGCATCATATATATTTATTTCTTCACCTATTCATGTCACAGTGTACATGTGGAGGTCAGTGGACAACTTGTAGAAGTCAGTTTTCTCCTCCCACCACACAGGTCCCACCACACAGGTCCTACCACATAGGTCCTACCACATAGGTCCCACCACACAGGTCCCTCCACACAGGTCCCACCACAAGGTCCCTCCACACAGGTACCACCACACAGGTCCCTCCACACAGGTCCCTCCACACAGGTCCCTCCACACAGGCCCACCACGCAAGTCCCACCACGTAGGTCCCACCACACAGGTCCCACCATGCAGGTCCCACCCACACAGGTCCCACCACACAGGTCCCTCCACACAGGTCCCTCCACACAGGTCCCTCCACACAGGTCCCTCCACACAGGCCCACCACGCAAGTCCCACCACGTAGGTCCCACCACACAGGTCCCACCATGCAGGTCCCACCCACACAGGTACCACCACACAGGTCCCTCCACACAGGTCCCTCCACACAGGTACCACCACACAGGTCCCACCACACAGGTCCCAGGGGCTAAACTCAGTTTGTCAGGCTTGGCAAGCTCTTCCTTGCTGAGCCAACTCCTAAGTCCCTGTTGCAACTTCTTGATGGTTTAGGAAATCTGAAAGAAGCTCACTTTTCTTTTCTCCTCCTCCATCCCTTCTTCCCCATCAAAGAAGCAGTCACTAAGCGCTTGTGGTTCTAAACAGGATCTTCATGCTTCATAGGACACTATTGGGACTATAGTATTCATGCTTTATAAGGATACTATTGGGACTATAGAGTATTCATGCTTTTTATAGGATACTATTGGGACAACTGGTGACTTGAACAACCTTCAAGGAGCAGGTATTAGTAATGGACTAGTCTTTGTTTGCTGCTTTTGTTGGTTGTCTTATTGGGATTCTTCAGGGACCAAAACCAACAGAAACATAGAGGAGATGTATCAGGCACTTTGGCTGACTTTGTAAACAGTGAGTTTTCTTAGCATCTGTAACCAACTAAAGGAGCCTATCTCAGCAAAAGGCTAAAAGGCCTAGACTCTGGAGAGCTAATGTGAGTGAGATGGAGAAAACTGGATTTCTGGCATTAAATGGTAGGAGAAAAATAGTATATCTCACATCATGGGAGTCACCATTGTCTCCTTTTTTTTTTTTTTTTTTTTTTTTTAATCTTTGGACCCTCAACAAAGTGGCTGCTGTCTACAATGAGGGTGAATCTTCACAAGCTAGCCCCCTCAGATTCAAACATTCATCTCTTCCGGAAACGTCCTGACACAGACACACTTGAAAAACACTGCTGTCGTAAGAGAATGTCCCAGGTACTTTGCACAGTAGCAAAGAGGGCATCTGAACTTTCCCTTCACAAGTGTGACATGGCAGGATGCCCTGGTCCGAAGGATTTGCAAGTGATAGTACAGTATGCCGAGTCAGCGACTTGTTCTCAAATGGTTTAGAATTTCAAATGTTCTTTTAAGTATTCAAAAAAATTTAAGTTTGGGATGGCTTTAACAGGAAGAAAACGGAAAGAAATAACATTACTTTTTTAAAGCTTTACGCTTTGAAGTTATCAGTTTATCCTGGGCATCTGACACAGCTCTTCACCTAGAGGCTGACCTGCCCAGAGTGTCACAATGAACATCTCAGGGTGGTCCAGAACATTCCAGCTCTATGTTATTGCAAAAGAGGAACTAGCTCTCCAGTGAGCATGGGGTCCTTCTTTCTTTCCCTTTCTTGGCTGCTCCAGATCTGCACGTTCTTTAGCCTCTACCTTCCACGCTCAAAAGCCTCCCCGCAGTATCACCCCAACTAATGTCTGGGTTCTCTCACCCTTCACTGTCAATAAGCCCAGATGCCAGACCAAAGGCTCCTTTCCTGCCTTCCATGCAAACATGGTGCCATAGGCTCCTCCCATCAGCAAGGCTCTGCTTGCGTTTCTGCAGGCCAGGGCCCACCTCCTTTGTAAAACCTCCGAGCTTGCTCAGCCTGCCTCCAAATTCCAAAGTCTTTATCACTTCTCATCTGTTTCTAAACACACTGGCCTCCTACCGCAACAGTTCCTTTAGCTTCTCCATCTTGTCTTCTCCATTAGTTGGAATGTTTTAAGAGAGCATCTTAAAAACGGCATCTCTCTGCCGCTACCCATAATTCCTAGCACCAGCTGACTAAGAATGGCTGGACTCAGCATCTCCCAGTGCTTTTTCCCTACCAACTGAAGGCAGTTGCTACATCTATTTTCATCACTTTCCGTGTGTGTGTGTGTGTGTGTGTGTGTGTGTGTGTTTGGCCAAAATAAGAACAGATAGATTCATTCTCCTTTCACTCAGGCAGTGGTTCAGTTGCATCCAATTTATTCTTTCCTATACTTAAAAAAGAGAGCAAGGCATCTCGTCAATCCTTTCTGTAGCTACAGGGAGATACTCCATCAGGAAGTCTAGGAAAAACTGTGAAGCAGAGATTTGGGTACCTTTCTACCAGCACCACCATCTACTCTTTTTCTCAAAGAAGGCCTATTCCCACCCAGCCTTCCACGGACACTTATTCTTCTTTGTAGATGCACTGCAGTATTAGCAACTGCTAAGAAATTAGTTATCAAGGTAAACAGCTCCCAGGGGAATTTCTGTAATAAAAGAAAATGGAAGAGTGGGAAATCTGCAAAGTTCCATGTAATGTATAGAGTCAGGTAAAGGAGCAACTGCAGGCCACTACTCATCCCTCCAGTCCCTCCCTGTCCACACCTGTGTCGCAAAGAAGGAAGCTAGTTGAGTGCCACATAACTAACTTAAACACAGGAGAGTGGGTGGGGACAGTGCTTCTCAGAAAGCAGCTAAGAGGATTCTGGAAACCTAGGAGAGAACTTGATGAGTGCCTAGCCAATTCAGACAGTACTGTACAGAAAAGGAAGACTTTTACAGGTGGGAGTGGGGACCTGCGATGCAACCAAGACCAAACTCCACAAGCTTTGTTCCTGGACGAACCAGCAAGGAGAGAAATAGATGAAAGGTTTGGAGGTGCCCTCCCCCACTTGACAGGCAGCACCATTACCTTATACAGTCTTCAGTATCTAGAATGCTAATTCCAGCTTACTCAGGAAAAACAGACTGATTGGGTCCATCTGCTCTTCACATCTCAACAACTACATTCTTTGCGGATTAAACACAATTTCCAGTACAACGCCCTCTTTGTGTGATATGGCAAATCTATATATATATATATATAAAAAAAAAAGAACTCCTAGCTCTACTCTGAACTTATCTGATGATGTATACTATATTGATGTCTAGCTGGCAAATGTAATGACCTGGGATGCAATTCTGCCATAAACAGATCCAATTCTACCATGAGCTGTGCCAGCATTTGGGTTGAGGGCATGGATCTAGGAGCTTCACATTACATTCCAAAAATCCTTCAAAAGACAGGTTACTTAGCAACCGAAGCAAAACATTCACCCAGCCTTGCAATAACAGCTTCAGAACTCCTACTGGGTGCTGGGACCATGGTTCACTGCGTAGGAGCTCGTGCTGTACAAGCATGCAGAGCTGAGTTGGAACCTAAGCATCCGTTAAAGGCAACATATAACTGTACCCCCTGTAACCCCAACACTGTAGGGGGGGCAGAGACAGGAGGACCACTCAGGCCTGCTGGTAGTTGCCAGCCAAGCTCTCGGCCTAGTGAAAGATACTGTCTAAGGAGAATAAGGTGTAGAGCAATAGAACAGGGAACAAAAATCGTACTCAGGCTCCAAGAGCATATGTGCTCACATGAAGCATCCTCGACACACAGACCTCTCATTCTTTCCCCCAGTCTTTGAACCTGTGCTAAGGACACTGAGTAGCCGCAGTCACCAGCAACCCCAGTTCCTTGCCAAATGGTCTCACGTAAAAGAAAGTCAGCATCCGTCTGCCACCACTTTGTCTTGAGCAGATCTGGTCAAGAATCAGTTGTTGTCAAGCAAATTACCACTCAAACTGGCACAGAGATGTCTCTCGACAGCCTGCAGGGTACTTCCACCTATATTACGTCATTGAGTCCTACGGTGGCCCTCTGTGAGGGCAATACATATTTGATGAGCCACATACACAGCACTGTGCTACAGAAACGCATTTTTTAACCCATCCCTTCTTCCCAGGAACCCACAACATGGGTAGTTAGATCTCTTTTATGATGGGCGAGGAAGCTGAGAGGTGACATGTATGACCAAGGGTCCCATAGCTCAGTGGCCACATCTGTCTTCCTGTGCTGAACATGGTCATCAGGTTATATCAGGTCATGGTGCATCCTTGCTCAGTCTCCCTCTGAGGCTTCTCTTTGGCACAGACACCAGAGGACCATGCTGAGGAGTCCAGCAACCTTCCTAGGCATGCAAGCTCTTGTCACCTCCCATGCTGTGCTCTGGAAGAGGAAGAGAAATGCTGTTCTAATAATGCAATGTGCAACAGAGGAATGTTCTGGGCTGAGGTTACAAGGGACACTGCTTAGGCTAGCAGCTACCATTGCCACATCTGTCACTATTACCCTAGTACTAGGGTCCTCAAATTTACCTCCTTACTCCTACCAAGTACCTTTATTGTAGGAAAATATTCTAAGCAAAATGTATACTAGCAAAATGCCATATGTATATTTGTTTTGTTTTATTTATTCTTTTGGTTGTTTATTAGCTTGTTTAATATAAGGTGTTTAATATAAGGAGGCCCATGCTGGCCTCAGACTTATGCAGATGGGGCTGATTTTGAACTTCTGATCCTCCTGAGATTGCAGGTTGCATCACCACACTTAGATACTTACATATATATATACAAGAAATTATACTTGACTTTGGAGCACAAAAGGAAGCTAATAATTTTAAAAGGTAAGTGGGAAACATGGTCAAGAAAAATAGACACCAGTGTCAGTCAAGTTTCTGTACCTGTCCCAAAACATCGGAAATCACCGACTTATAAAATGAAGTATTTATTTTGCCTCACAGAATTTTTAATCTGTAGTCATATGGTCCTACTCCTGTGTGACTGCAGAGAGGCAGAATATACCAGCAGGGAGTATGTGGGTTGCAAAGCTAGTCACCTCACAGAAACGAGGAAACAAAGAAAACGAGATCCCAATATCCTCTACTGGGGCATGCTTCCAGTGACCTGATGCCTCACTGCTCCACCACCTCCTGATGGGAACTCATCTAGAAGGAAAGGCTTCAAAGCATGAACTTCTGGAGGACTCAACGCTCTCGGCTGTACTCAAGACACATTTCATACAATGAAACTTGACAAAGACAGAAATTGCTAGGCCTGGCACAAGTATCTCACACTGGACATCTTAACCAATAGAGAGAGGTCTTTTCTTGGTCTGGAATCAAGGCACTGGCAAGCACTGGGTTCTTTGGAGGCCTCCATTTGGCTTGGCTGAGGGCATGGCTGTGGTTACCTCCTCCTTATATCCAATTTGGCCATGGCTATCTTCTACATCTGTCTACACATGGCGGCAGCCACTCAGTATTGCATCTGGTGTTGTTCAAACTTCCACTTCTTCTAAGGACACCATTCACAATGGATTGGGCCCATTTTAGGTTTCATTTTAACTTAAGTTACCCTTTCCAGCCCCTTCCTGAGATGTCTGGGCTTCAGGCTTTAACACATGAAATTTGAAAGAACACAATTCTGCCTGCAATAAACACCGAGGGACTCTCAGCTGTTCCTTTACCCTGCAGCCCCGGCTGCTACCTCAAAACAGGATGTTCTCTGTCACCAGTTAGAGAGCTATGTCCTAACAGACAATTACTGAACTGAACATGGAACAAACAACCTATTATAAAAAAAAAAAATTAAAGGGCCTCCCAAGGACAAGAGCCTGAATACAAAGCTGGCCAAACCCTGTCTGAATAGAAATGAGGAAAAAACCTGGAGCAATGCAAGATATCCTCTGTGAGAATGTTCCTCAGTGACCATGTATCCCTCTACATGTCATAGAATTGTTATAAACTAAATCTTTCTAAAATTGTACCCAGCTGCATTAGTGAAATACGGCCACTGTATTGGCTGCCCTCCTTGTTACAGTGACAAAGTCCACAACAAAAGCAACTTAAAGAAAACAGGTTTAAAAAAAAAAAGAAAGAAAACAGTGTGGGGTACAGTCTACAAGGGAACGTGGAAAGTAATGACAGGGCATGAGAGGACAGGTCATTTTTGCATTCCCACAGTCAGGAAGCAAGGAGAAATGAATGCTGGTACCCGGCTCACTTTCTCCTTCTTGTTCGTTCCATTATCCCAGACCAAGTAATAATGCTTCACTACTTCAGGGTAGTTCCTCCCTCCTTAGTTAAAACTGTGTAAAATACTCTCAGACACATACATCCACACACCTGTTTCTGTGATGACTGCAAATTCAATCAAACTGACAATGAACATTAGCCATTGTGGTAGCTCCCACCCTACATGCATGTCTGACAATGCAACTTTGACACCCCTGTCACTGATGTAGGATCTATGTCTCCTCCTTTTGAATCTTAGCTGGTTTGTGACTAAGGGACCAGTAATGTTACATAACCTCAGATCCCACCCCCCCACACACGCATAGCAGGCCAGTTGCTTCCACTTAGTTCTCAAGCTGTTGGTCACAACCCCCTTACGGACGACCAACCTTTGCAAAGGGGTCACCGAAGACCATCAGAAAACACAGACATTTACATTATGATTCACAACAGTAGCAAAATTACAGTTAAGAAGTACCAACTAAAATAATTTTATGCTTGGGGGGGGTCATCACAACATGAGGGTCACAGCATTAGGAAGGTTGGACACCACTGCTCTAAGGCTATACATTGTTTAAGAGCCAGGACCCTTATAGTATTCTATCTTCCCTGAAACCATGGTTCTGCACAGAGAACACATGTAAAACAATCCCAAGGTAACAGGAAGGAGAAGGCTAGCCCACTGGTCCTGCTGCGTTTGCTCCAGCCACAACTAACTGCAGTGATGGCTGACGCACAGCCAGAACTACTCAGCCAGGCTTCTCCTAAATTATTGACCCACAGAAGCCATGAGCACAACAAACTGATTACTGTTGTCTTACATCACAAACTTTGGGAGTAATTGTTATGTTGTGGGGAGGGGGGAAATCTGAATGAAAATATTCTGATTAAGTCTTTCTGATGCTAATTTTACTTTGCTTCTTCCAAAAATTAGCCCAAAATGAGTAAAATGATCATTTCCTCTTGGCTTGTCTATAGATTTTCTACTTGGCATCTCCTACATCTGCGAATGGCAACGTGCCTTTGGTTTTTCTCAATTTCCATGGATGCTGCATTTTCTGAGAGGCCAGCACTACATGAATTCCAGAAATAAACAGCCCTGCCCACAGCTTCTTGGAGTTTAAGATGGTCCTCGGGTAGTTCACCTGTGTTTGCTGCTTCTAGCTGTCTAGTCCCAGGTTTCTGCTTTCATTGCAAGCTCATTGCTCCTAGGGCATCTTACCTGTCTCCTTCTAGGCTTCTTCTGTGCTGCTAGTGTTGCTCTGTATTTCCTCTCTCTGTGGTCCTGAGATGGTGACCTCAGATCAAGATGAAGAATAGAAAGTTTCAAAGGTATTTTGGCGGAGACCCAATATTTAGTGGAATCGCCATAGATGGGGTGTCCGTGTCCAGCTTTCTCATGTACATTTCCAAACACTGAGGTGGCCCTGAGGTTCTCATGCTACTTCTCCTGTCTTTATCTCTGATTAGAGTGAAGAGATCTTCTTGGATGACTTTTAACTAAAAGGAGATGCAGCCTCTCTCACATTGTGATAGCTAGTGAATACGGTCCAGGACTCCAAGGTTATGAGCATGCATCTTCTTCCCGAACCGGATGCCTAACTAATATTCAAGGATGATAGACTCGATACTTAGAATCAGGCCTGGACCCAACCAATTTGGATTCTACAGACGACTACAAAGGTATTACCTACTTTTCACACTACTGTTGCAAAACACCTGGCAAGAAAGGTTTATGTTGGCTTACGGTTCAAGAGAACACAGTCCATCGCAATGGACAAAGTGTAGCAACTACAGCAGAGGCAGCTGGTACTCACTTAACAGAGATAGAATAGGAAATGGGTGGTGCCATAGTTTGAGCAGGCCTACCTACCCAGATCTAGCCGATGGACAGGACATTCTCCACCGTTGAGTGGAGAGTGGGGTCTGACTTTCACATGAACTCTGGTGCCCCATATTTGACCACGTCCCCTGGATGGGGAGGCCTGGTGGCACTCAGAGGAAGGATAGCAGATTACCAAGAAGAGACTTGATACTCTATGAGCATATACAGGGGAGGAGGTCCCCCTCAGTCACAGTCAGAGGGGAGGGGAGTAGGGGGAAAGTGGGAGGGAGGGAGGAATGGGAGGATACAAGGGATGGGCTAACAATTGAGATGTAATATGAGTAAATTAATAAAATATTTTTTAAAAGAATAGGAAATGAGGGCTGGAGAGATGGCTCAGAGGCTAAGAGCACTGTCTGTTCTTCCAAAGGTCCTGAGTTCAATTCCCAGAAATCACCTGTTTGCTCACAGCCATCTATAATGATATCTATAATGGTGTGCAAGCACACATGCAGGCAGAAAACTGTATAAATAATAAAATAAATAAAAATAAAAATAAAAAAAAAAAAGAATAGGAAATGAGCCTTGGCTATAAAACTTCCAGTCCTGCCTTCAGTAATCCACTTCCTCCAGCAAGGCTACATCTCCAGAAGGTTCTTCAACCTTTCAGTTCCTCCGCCAAGCAGCAACAGCAGCCGGGCATCGAGTTCAAAGACATGAGCCTGTGTAGGACATTTTACATTCAAAGCAGAGCAACATGTGACTGAGAAAATGTGTTGTGAAGCACCTGATGTGGCCACCCACGGAGGATTCATTCCAAAGGGGCAGGAAAGAACCCTGACGTTTTCTAGGGAAAGGCTGAAATAGAATCAATGAATTTGATATTAGTTATTGGCATTCCTATGTTTCCTACAGCATTTAACAGTTATCCCAATGGTTTGTGGCTTTTATTAACAAATCTTATTTTAAAGAGTTGAGTTTATTAAAAAAAAAAAAAAGGAAGCTGTGAAGCTGGGATAAGATGGCTCAGAGAATAAATATGCTTACCTCCAAAGCTAACACCTGAGTGGATCGGATGAATTAGTATGGTAGAAGGAGAGAATCAACTTCTGCAGGTTGTGCTATGACATCTATATGTGATCTGTGGCATGCATGTATGGACATGCATACACACACATATAAATATAAATAAACATATGTGTATGTATACATATATGTACAAATACTTATATATATGTGTAAGTTTAAATTTTAATTGATTTTGTTTTTTAAAATCATGTGTGTATGTATGTGGATACGTGCATGTATGTGGGTATATACACGTATGTGCACATGCCTGTGGAGGCCAGAGATACTGGTTCTCCTTGTAGAGGAGTTGCAGGCAGTTGTGAGTAATCCAATGTGGGTGTTGGGAACAGAACTACAGTCCTCAGTAAGAGTACTACCTGCTCTTAGCCAGGGTCATCTCTCCAGACCCTAAAAAAAAATATTATATGTTTAAAGGAAATTGCCTACCAGCAAGATAGACTATCAGGTAAAAGTGCCTGGCACCAAGCTTGACAACTTGTGTTTGGTTCTCAAGACCCATGTGATAGGACAGACTGTTTCCTACAATTTGTTCTCTGATCTCCACATGCATGTCATGGGATACATTCACACACACACACACACACACACACACACACACACACACTATAAAATTTAACAAAAATTACCCACAAAATTCCAGTAATATGTACAACAAATAATATTTATGTCAAGCATAAGACCCTATAGAATATAGATTTCTATAGATAAAACCTATATATTTATGTTTCATTACCTTAAAATGAGAAGCAAATGTGACCTAATGATGAGCTTTTGACAAAGCAGAGGCAGTAGTCTATGTTGTCTTTATAAATCATGTTATTATATTTTAAGAAATGAAAAGAAAGCCTTTTTATTAGGAGTTTTAAAAGTGTTGGGGCTGGAGAGATAATTCAGAAGTTCATAGCACTTGCTGCTCTTCCAGAGGAGCAGGGTTTGGTCCCCAGAATCTATAGTGGCTTTCTATTGTCTGTCACTCCAGTTCCAGGCAAATCTGGTGCCACCTTCTCACCTTCCCAGGCATCAGGCCTACCTGGAGTGAACATCCAAAACACGAATATGCACAAAATACAAATAATATTTTTAAATGGTCAAGCAGCACCCTCTCTGCCCTGTGAGAAAGGGAGAGCACTGGCACTTTTACACTAGAATTTGCCCGTATTGACACCATGATCTCATGCTTTGCATCTCCAGACATGTGAACAGTAAACTTCTGGTGTGTACAAGCCGCCCAGCCTGATACTTCGTTACAGTAACCTGAACTAATCCAGTTTTCTATTAAAATAGAATGCCTTTCTCCCTCTTCTTTCTGTTTTGCTTTTAAATGGTTTTATGCGTTCTTTGAAATTTTTATACATGTATAAAACATATCACGATCATATCCACCATTAGGGTTAGGTTAGGGTTAGGGTAGGGTTAGGGGTAGGATTAGGGTAGGGGTAGGGTTAGACTTAGGGTTAGGGTTAGGATTAGGTTTAGGGTGAGGGTAGGGTTAGGGTTACGATTAGGGTTATTGTAGGGGTAGGGGTAGGGTTATTGTAGGGTTAGGGTTAAGTTTAGGCTTAGGCTTAGGCTTAGGGCTAGGGTTAGGGTTAGAGTTAAATTTAGGGTTAGGTTTAGGGTTAGGCTTAGGATTAGGGTTAGGGTTGGGTTAGGGTTAGGTTAGGGGTAGGGTTAGGGTTAGGGTAGGGTTATTGTAGGACTAGGGTTGGGGTTAGGGTTAGGGTTATTGTTGGTTTAGGGTTAGGGTTAGGTTTAGGTTTAGGGTTAGAGTTAGGTTAGGGTTAGGTTAGGGTTAGGGTTAGGTTAGGGTTAGGGTTAGGATTAGGGTTAGTGTTATTATAGGATTAGGGTTAGGATTAGGGTCATGTGCCCTCAACACACAGAAAGAGAAGGAAGATTGCAAGTGTGAGGGAAGCCTAGGATACTTATCAAGATTTTCTGTGCAAGCTGATGAACACCTTGTCTTTAGTGATATGGCCTCTGCTGGTTCGTCCATGGTGCCAGTGGATGGGCTTATACCCATGCACTCCCAGGTCCTACTAATTGGACGAAGTGGGCTGCATTTGAAAAGGTAGGGAGCAGGGAGGGATGCTGGAAAGCCAGCCTATGGTTTAAGAGAGCACCCTTCTTCTCTGAGAAGGACTGAGTTTGGGACCCAGTAGCCACATGCACCTGTAGCTCCAGGTGTAGGAAACAAGAGGACCTCTTCTGGCTTGTACAGGTGTCAAGAGATGAACTCACATTCGCACACATTCCCATAAATAGACTATGAGATACATCTTGTTTGAAAAGTTGGGAAGACATGAGGTATGAGAAGGATGTGTTGGCGGCTAGGGGGGAAGTTAGAGTTAGTGCCCAATGGTAGATAGAACATTTATTAATCATGGTAGATCTGGGAGCATGAATATGATCAAAATATATCGTAAGAAATTTTCAAAGAATTTCAAAATGTCTCATATTTTTTTTAAAAAGAGAAGGTTTATTCATCTAGTTAGGTCTCAGGCTCAGCTGTACTGTATAGCTACTCTGAAAGATGCTCAGCACCCTGCTCTGAGGCAGTCAGATGGGGACAGGGTGATGGCATTGAAATCTTCAGAGTATGCCCAGGGCCAAAGGCCAGACCTTTCTGCAAGCATTCTGCATTGCATTTGAACATGCTAGCCTGAGGTCTGTGCTTTGAAAGAAGACATGAACAATAGTAAGCAAAAGGAACACCAGCCCTATTTACATCAAAGACCACAAACTGCTTAAGCGCCACCTTCCCAGCAGTTTTTATTCAAAGGGAGGATGAGCTCATTTGAAGCACATCTTATCTGTCCCTTAAAGCCCTCACAGGATGTTCTCAAATGCATAGACAACTTCTACTCTCCTGCTCCCCTTGTCCTGTCAGCAGTTACTGTACAAATTTGAAAGTCACAAAACTCCTTTCCTCAAGTTAAAAAAAAAAAACAGTCCTATAAACTAATAATATGAATACCGTACCATGTAGCAATAAGCAAATGTGGGAACAAAATCATGCCTGATGAAAAGAGTAGAATATAAAATAGCGCCAAATACAACTCCATACAAAGCGGTGCAAGCATGCAGACTGCAATTTAGTGCAAGTTTTTCCAACAATGAGTTTCAACGTAAAACTGAGATTGAAAATTATGTTTAAAGTGCTGTATAACTCAAATACATTATATAAGGCTAATTTGCTACCAACAGGGACATATTTAACATCAGTGTTTGCCAAAAGTTAAATATTTCTGTCCCTGTCAGTTTACCCTCAGTTGCTCTATTTAGTGGGCTCCTGGATGTATTTTCTTCAGAAGGGTTAAGTCTTTTATTATATTTTTATTCCATTTACTCCATCTTGGAAGTCCTCCTTATAGAAACATCCCACAGTTGAATAACTCTAGAACTTCAAGTCTTGCTGACCTGTCAGCTGTGACTTAACTCCTTGGAAACCATGGAAGCATTTTTGTCAACTTACCATGGTGAGGTAATATTTGCCAAGTCTTCAGAATAAGTTCTCACAGGGGTGCACTGGTGCACACCTGTAATCCCAGCACTTGGGGAGGCATAGACAAGTGAATCTTTGTGAGCTAAGAGGCCAGCCAGGTCTACAAAGCTAGTCCAGGGCATCCAATGCTACACAGAGAAACCCTGTCTCAAAAAAAACAAAAACAAAAACAAAACAACAACAAAAAAGAATAAGTTCTGGGAGGCCAATTGGCCCTGGGTTTGACTCTCAGCATCCCATAAACTGGTTGTGCTTGTCTAGTTTTGTAATCCCAACAGGAGGATCAGGATTTCAAGGCCAGCCTCAGTTACACAGCAAGTTCAAGGCAAGCCTGGGCTATATTAGACTCTGTCTCAAAGAAAAGGGAAAAGGAAAGGAGGAGGAGCAAGAGTAAGAGAAGGAGGAGGAGGAAAAGGAGGAAGATGAGGTTGACATTGCTAGTCTTTCAGCTTGGAAACAACCTTGGATGCCTTTTGTCAATTCTGGAAACAAGAAGGCAACTTGTGTTCTTCATATGTGAGTCTTCAGTAGGCATTGATCTAGTTCTATCTGAAGATCCTTAAGCAACCTCACCGGAAGGCCTCCATTTATTTTATTGGCAAAGGAACACATCATTTCTAAGTTAAAAACACTGCCGCTAACCTTTAATAAATACAGCTGTGCTCATGTGCATAAGTATAGATGCAATGTGGATGCATATAAGTATGTATGCATGTGTGGATGAAAACCATAGGTCACTGTGTCTTCCTCAGTCATCTGCCCCCTTGTTTTTTTGAGACAGCGTCTCTTGCTGAACATGGGGCTCACTGATTCTGCAAGACTGGCTAGCCAGCAGGGCCTGAGGATGGATCCTCCAGTCTCCACCTCCTCAGCTCAGGTATTAGCAACATACTCTACTGGGTCCAATTTTCACATGGGCTCCAAAGGATTAAACTCATGTTCTCATGCTTATGCAGCAAGCACTTACCAACTGAACCCTCTCCCCAGCCACTAATAAACATGTCTATTTGTTTTATTCTATTGTTAAGCTTAGGTATAATTAACTTTAAGAAGAATTTCCCCTAAAGGTCATTTAATTGGATTCATAATTCTGGTTCTATTTAAAGGACGGCGCCAGTGCTTCCAAAATGATGTCCTTAGCATGTGACTCCTCTGTGTAACTCAAACAGCAGCATCGATTTCCATTTCTCCCCTCTCTTCCTTTGGCATTGAGAAAA
Source organism: Acomys russatus (assembly GCF_903995435.1). Lineage (NCBI taxonomy): Eukaryota > Metazoa > Chordata > Mammalia > Rodentia > Muridae > Acomys > Acomys russatus. The sequence goes on along the minus strand of NC_067156.1, from coordinate 54,793,726 downwards.
TAGGGTCCGTGTGATGGTGTCCACACAGGACTCATGAGTGTCTGAACCTCAAGCCTACAGGTCTCCCTCAGCTCTTGAGTTATGGTGTATGACTGCAAACTGGATTGTTTATTCATTGTATGTTTTTCTTTTTATCAAATTTCAGGCAGCATATAAGGTGATGGGTTTCACTCTGACACTTCTATGTGTATATATCCAGTACACTTTGCTCATAAGTGAGCCCCACTTGCACCCTACCATTCCTTACCTTCCCTCACTGGTCCCTTCTACCACCATCCCAAATTGTTCCCAGGACTTTTTGAAACATGTGTTCTTGTGGTTAAAGACAAATTAGTAATGAACAGGCGCATACACACAATTCTTCGGCAATTTGAAGTCTGTCAAAGGGAAAAATACCAAACTACTAATCACATAATGAATCTAGTGACTGGGATTGGTAATTTGCAGAGAAAGGCCTAGAGTTCTGCAGTGCTTGAGTAAGAGCAGGCTCTTCAAGCAGTGTGACAGCTCTCTCCAGACCTCCCACATCATTCCTTGTGGGTTTTATCACTTTGATTTCAGCTGTCACTGCACCTAGATATATGTACACTCTTTTCCCTTACCAAGCAGATTATTTTCAGCAGTATATTATAAGAGTCTGGAGAGATGGCTCCATGATTTAGGGCACTACCTTCTCTGCCAGAAGACTGGGTTCAATTTCCAGCACCTACATGGATGATCACTGTCTGAAACTCCAGGTCCAGGGGCATCTAGTATCCTGGGGGTACAGCATCAATGTGGTGCACAAACGCACATGCAAGCAAAACATCTGTTCACATCAACAACTTAAGAATAATTAAAATAAATGAGCAAATGGTCTCCTGTGGAGCCAGTTCCAAATCAAACCACAGAGTGGTTTGTTACCTCTATAACCCACATAGCATGCCACTGTTGTACCAATAGCCACATCTTGCCTTACAGGGTGGTGTTGTAGTTTGTAGGGTACACAGCTGTATAAAGCTGTTCATACTCTTTCTCTCCCAGAAACCAGAATAGCATGTTTGACACTATAAAAGCCATGCAGCAAAGAGAAACCTTGCTGGAACCTCTCAGTTCTAACTCAATTCCACTGTACCTTGTAATGAAAGTGTATGGTGTGTTGGGGAACCAACATGAATTGTGTGAGCCTATATATTTTGGGGGGACCTCAGAAGCCTTCCTGGTGGACAGCTCTCACATCTGGCCCTGGAATTTTTGCTTAATAACTCGCAGCAATATATTCTATTTTAAAAAGGCAGCCTGTCTCAAAAAACCAAAAATATAAAAAATAAAATAAAATAAAAAGGCAGTCTGAGTTGGGTTTTCTGCCCCTTGAAGCTCACCTAAATGTGCCTTCTCTCATCTCTTGCTGCTAGATCTGTGAGGAAAGAAATGAAGATATTTTCTTCATCTTGTCTTTCTCTTTCCAGCCAAGAGGAACTCTTATGTGAAGGTTGCCAAATAGTTCTGGCTTCCTGTCCCAGGGGAGTCCCTCTAGCCCAGTGATTCTCAACTTGTAGGCCATAGCTTCTTTGGCAAGCCTCTATCTTCAAAAACATTTACTTGTGATTCATAGCAGTAGCAGAATTACAGTTATGGAGTAACAATAAAAATATTCTTACTGTTGGGGAATCACCACAATGGGAAGAACTGCATTAAAGGGTTGCAGCATTAGATCACAGCACGAGAGCCACTGCTCTAGACCCTGCTAAAAGCAAATCCACCGTGAGTCAAAAATAACCACCTGCTCTTTAATTTGTCACCAAGGAAGGGGTGCCATGTTTCTCCCTTCCCCATCATGCTTCGTTCACCCTTCCCTCATTGGCTCCCCAGCCTGTAAGACCTCCAAATGAAGCCCTGGATTCGGCATCTTCTTCTCTCTTTTCACACTGCCACCTACGGCCTCAGCTACCCCACCATACGTTCCCTCTACCCCCTCCATATTTCAGGACCGGAAAATGCTTGTTAAACATTTGCTCCCCACACCTACCCATGCATCTTCTTTTATTAAGGAGGGAATGCTGTGTGTTGTCGAGATTGTTTCAGTCAACCTTGAATTTATAAATAGCTAACACTCCAATTGGTGGTGAGCCTGGCAGAACGGGTAACATATGCATGCCCCCCACTTGAGTGGGCCCAGCTTATGTTATGTTGAGCAATTTTTTTTCTAGAAAGAAATAAGAAATTAAATTATGACAAAATGCCTTAACTTCCTATTATTCATCTCGAATGCTGGTTTTTAAATCACAGACTCTGAGACACAAATCAAAACCAGCATCATTTGAAGTCAAATAGTCTCTTTCCAGAGAAGGGGGTTCCAAAATATCTGTATAGGCCTCACAAATTTGGGGTTCTCATTTTCCTCCCAAAACCCTCAAATATAAGCAAAATGGTTAAATAAATCCTCAAGAACTGGGAAAATATTAATCAAATTTATATCCCTTTACCTACCTTGAAAATTATCATAAATCCTTTCCAAAGTCCAGCCAACCTTGCTGTAATCTCTAGTAATTAGGAAGAGAACAAGGCTGAACAAATAAGATTCAGCAATTCAACTTACCATATCTGTCAAATTTAACCTCTTTTGCACATGTGAATGAACGCATACGTGCGTGCGCACACACACACACATACCCACGCACGCGCACACACACATACCCACGCACGCACGCACCCACTCATTGTAACTCCTAGGAGCAACCAAGTTGCCTGACTGACATTGGTGCTTGTGTCCAGTCTCAGCTCTTTGGAGAGAAGCAGAGATATCGAAGGAGTTAAGAGAGGGAGAAGGAACAAAGGCCTCTGACCACAGGCCTGGGTCCTTGCTAAGTCCTCAAACTGAGACGGTGGCTATGGGATGGATTGGCGAGCTGAACTGAGCATATGATAAGCTCAGTGCATAGCATCCACAGACTTAGAGTGGCCAAACAACCAGGCCAAAAGTTCATGTGTTAACGGGGAAGAGGCATCATTGAGGGAAGAAATTTATTCCCACCTTTAAAAAAAAACGGGAGGGGGCAGGGTGGAGCAAGCAAGCAGCGAGAAACAGCTATACCTTACACTCATAGAGCGCCTTCGCTGTTCAAAGTTACTTTATAATAGCCTGGAAGGCCGCTGCTCTTGTAAACAGAACAGGATAGAGCCTGGAGCTATGGAGCTACCCAGTGGCCCGCTGACACAAGCATCCATAACCAGTAGATGCTCTCCAAGCCCCTCCTGTGATGGCCATGTTTCTAGAGATTCCCCATAGAGGGCTGCGCTCTAGTCATTCAAATACTTCCTTCACAAGAGTCTCCCAAAAATAAAGACTAAATAAAAAGTGGAGGAAACTGTTTTCTGGGCAAGCTACCGGTAATTCCTGGATCCAGAGGACCCATTTCCACCCGGAACTACAGGGTAATTCCCGGATCCAGAGGGCCTATTGCCACCCGGAACTACTTCCTCCACTCTTCTTAACCCAGTTTTCAACCAGGAATTCCACCTTGTCTCTCTCTTGAAAATGCTAAAGAGAAAGGATACAACATTCCCCCATACTGTTTGGTGATAGTTAATAAAATTACGATTTTTAGCATCTGGAGATAAAAAACAAGGGACCGTCTTTTAATGCTGGAACATAAATAAAACTCAAATATAAATTCACATTGTAGCTCCATATAAAAATAGAAAACTATAGATCTGAGTTATTAAGGCAAAGCCATATTTTGGGTTCCTATATTTTAATGCCTAAAACCCATCAATGTTCCCACGGGTGATACAATTTTAATTATGCTTAACCAGACTTCAGTTTATTTCCATTGTCATCACTAACCATTTGCTTATTGAAAGCTCCTATCTCAGAGGTTTTAGCACAAATGAAAAAACTTGTGAAATGTGTATATATTCCAGGAGCTATAATTAGTCCTCAATGTATGGCCAAGTGATGGCTAAGTAATTAAATAATACCTCGAGTGATTAGCTTAAAAATAGTCATATGTTAACAGAAAGTGTTGTACCCAGATACAATTTGTGAATGTGCCAGTTTGAACAAATTAGTATTCATACTTTTTGAAGGGACTCTGGCCACCTCAAGTGTGGTGAGCATGGCTCAGGTGGCCTTGCCCTTCCCCCATTCTCTCTGCCTTGCTAAATCAAAGCATTAGATTACATTCCTAAAGCTAGCCACCAAGGTCTATTCCCTTATTTGGGCACCTTTTTCTCCTCCTCCTGCGACTGACTACCAAAGCCCAGCTATCAAAGTATTGAAGTCCAGCAATCACAAGTTCCTATAGGCTCACCTAATTACCATGCCTAATTAAAATTCAACACCTCATCTTAACAGGAAGTTTCCCCTTTTACCTTTATAAACCACCATTTTCCTATGTGCCCTGTCTGTCTCCCCTCTCTGAGAGGCAGTCCTTTGTCGTCCCCCCCACCACCTGCCCCCCTCCCTTGTTCCTTCCCTTTCTTTGTCATCCTCTTTCTCTTGTCTTTGTCTCTTACTCCCTGCCCTCTGTCCCTCTGGGGCAAATAAATCTCCTTTGTGCTAAGAACTTGATCTTGGGGTGTCCTGAGCCAATACTTTCCCTTTCATTTTTGCCACAAGAAAAAAAATTAAGAAATTAACAAAATAAAAATCTAAACTATTTCAAATTTATTTGATAAATAGATCATAAATAGATGCAAATGGTATAAGTAATTCCTTTCTATTCATCTCTCTCACTTACCTGCGCATCCCCCAGCTCTATCTCCAGGATTAGTAAAGGGACATTAATTATTATTTTTGTTTTTAGACACAGTCTCATTTGGTCCAGGCTGGCCTTAAATTTATGATGTAGCCAAGGCTAGCCCCAAAACTCCTGATCCTCTTGCCACCACCTTCTCTAGTGAAAATTCTGGAATCTTTGTTTCTTTAAAAAAAACACAGACATATTATTAGGCATGTGGGGCTGCTTCAGACTGTCTGCAGCAGCTGACCGTGATTTGCCTCATGCTCTAGCAGAAGCCAGTTTTGCCGGGTGCAGCCAATTTATGAGACTGTGTGACATTTGGAATTCTGGGAATTTTTCAAAGGATATATAAATATGAGGGCCCCAAGGAGGAGTGCCAGGGGGTGGTTGGTTGTTTAGGGGGATTGGTTGCAGTTTGTGAGTAGCCAAGGTCAAAGAAGAAACAAAAAGAAAGAAATTAGATTCGGGGATTTTCCTAATTTCTCTTTCCTTTGTATCCTTATTTCCCTCCTATCTAGTGTTAGGTGTGAAACCGGGATGATGAAGGGCAGAAAAAGGAAGAACCCATAAAGTAGCAAGGACTGGCTACACACCACAATACCTGGCCTATCCCCATGTTTGTGCCCTTTTCTCTGTTTCACCTTCAAGGAGTACACCATGAGGCCTAATAGCACGGATTCTGGTGTCCCTATCACATGAATTCGGAGGCCAGCTCTTCCCTCACTATGTGATGTTGGTCAGGTTTTTAGGCATAGCTTTTCTAAGAAATGGCAATAAAAAGGGACATGGCACAAAGGAGCTTTCTAAGCAATAGAAATCATACATAATACCTTGTGAAGCCCGGCACGGTGGCGCACGCCTGTAATCCCAACACTTGGGGAGGCAGAGGCAGACAGATCTCTGTGAGTTCGAGGCCAGCCTGGTCTACAAAGCAAGTCCAGGACAGCCAAGGCTACACAGAGAAAGCCTGTCTCAAAAAACAACAACAACAAAGAATATCTGGCAAAGAGAAAGCATTAAATTATTGTTATGTCACTGTGGTGATGGCGGTGTGCATCTAGTCTGCTCCCCCGTATTTGTCTCTAAGTCTCTGAGGCATTTTTGTTGTTGCTTAGATTTGGGGGGACAGGGCTTCATGTATTGAGACCATCAATGTTGATCTCAGCTATGAAGGCCAGGTTGACTTGAATTCCTGATCCTCTTGCCTGCATCCTCAAGTTTTGGAATTTGAGGTATGCACCGTCATTCTTGGGTTTTATGCTGCACTGGGAGGTCAAACCCAGGGTTCCATTAATGATAGAGAAGAACTCTACCAACAGAACTGCATCCTACATGCCCTGAGGTATTTTTCATAACTGGTCACTTACAAAAGCCACAGTTCTTAACTGATTAACAGGGAACCACATGCACCATCTTTGAGCCATCTCCCTGGAGACATAAGCAATGACTGACAGAAGACCTGACAGTCCTGAAGGACACTGAAGTAATAGTTGTCAAAGGTTAAGCAATCTCCTTCACTGATCTGCATCATGACTGGCAGCTCCTGCCTTAGGTCCTTGGGCCATGCCTGTGCCTTCTAACTGGATTCTCAGCAATCATCCTATCCCACCATATTAATTGCTTTTAGTTGTGATTGGAACTAGTAATTTTAGGATTGGGATTGAACATGAGACTTTATAATCAGAACACTAATCCCAATGAATGCTTCCTAAGTAAGGCTCTTCTACCATTATCAATGCTTCTGAAGTAAACCATTTCCCCAAAATACAGTGCCATGGATTGAAAGAGTAGACACTTGTTACAGAAGATGCCTTTTGGTCTTCTTCTTCTTCTTCTTCTTCTTCTTCTTCTTCTTGTTCTTCTTGTTCTTCTTCTTTTTCTTTCTTCTTTCTTCTTCTTCTTCTTCTTCTTCTTCTTCTTCTTCTTCTTCTTCTTCTTCTTCTTCTTCTAGATATGGAAATAAGTGTGTTGCATGTGGGTGGGACAGGGTGAAATGGTTTTCCATTAGGCCGTGGGGATTAGTCCAGGAAAGATCCATCTTGTTTTTCCAACACATGTAGTTCCCACTTCGTTTATATCCAGAGACTGAGGGTCTTGTATGACTATTATTATAAGGTTGTTGTTGTTGAAACAGGGCTTCACAATGTAACCCAGACTAAACTAGAGCTCATTATGTATCCCAGGTTGATATCAAATTGGGAATCTTCCTGCCTTTTCCTATTGAGATGTTGGGATTACAATCATGCACCACCAAGTTGAAAATTCTGGTAACCTTTATAGAATGTTAGAATGTTAATTGTAGAATGAGAGTCATCCTTTAGTTTCTTTTCCTTTTTATTGCATTTATTTATTTATTTATTTATTTAGTGCATGTGTGTGTGTGCGCGTGAGTGCACACGTTTGTGTTTGGGGGCTGTTGCTACGGCATGTATGTAGAGGTCTGAGGAGCACTTGCAGGAGTTGTTTGTCTCCTTCTACCATGTGGGTCCCAGGAATTGAGCTCAGGTCATCAGGTTTGGCAGCAAATGTCATAACCCACTGAGCCATTTTGCTGACCACTTTTACTGTTTTTGGTTATTGTTTAAATAGATTTGTAATGATCTAGAAGATACTCCAAAGTAATCCTTACAAATTATTCTAGCATATTTCTATTATCCCTGCTTTTCTATTGATAAAGTTTTAAATGTTATGCTGTTTTGGCTTACCAGCACAAATAGTAAAATATTTTAAGTTATCTCTGTAAATTTTTGTCTTAGGAAAATATCCATAGCTAAGATGTTGAGTGAAATGAGTTTATAATATAGGTGTAGTTTGGCCCCATGTTCATTCAGTTATGCATATTATAAAATCTGGAAGATTGGCCCTTAGAGTGTCAGTGGTCATTTCTGGTAGAGTAATATGATGTTTTGGTTTTCAGCATCTCTTCTAATGAGTTTATACACATGGTTCAACTTGAATACATACATTTTAAACTTTAAACAAAAAGCCCTAAAGCATGTTTCATATCACCTTTCTTATTAATTGTCTTAATTTAATTTTCAATCGACAATTGAAAATATCCATGATTTACTGGTGCACAAGATGGTGTTTTAATATATGTATATATTGTAGAATGATTAAATAAAGTTAATTAACATATCCATCATCTCACATACTTTTCATTCTGGGTAATGAAAGCATTTCAAATCTTCCCTCTTAGCATTTTCAAGTGCACAATACATTAATCTCCTTTTCAAGTCTGTTTGGAGGTATGAGTTTTGCCAACTACCCTAAAGACCTCTGCAAGCCCAGTGTTGTCAAGGAATCTTTGCCACCAAGTCACCTTCTTTTCAAGTCCTTTAAAATGAACCTAGGTAATTTATTTATCAGACTTAATTACTTCGTGCCTTCTGCCTGTAGGCAGTTGCCTGCAATTCTTGTCTCTGTTAAGGAAAAACATTTTCTCACTATAATTGGCATGATTGCCCAGTCACTCTCTGCAAGCTCCAGTTTTCATTACCCTCTGCTGCTGATCTTGGCCCCAGCACAATTCGCCCCTCCACTCAATGGTCCCTTCAACAGACTGGAGCCACATTGAGCACACTTGCCCGGTTGCTATCTTTATTTTAAAATAAGCCCTTTGAGGACAAGGCCTGGGGACTACGACTGAGCCACTTTGCATCCATTCAGCCCACAGTGTGTAGCAGCTCCAGACCTGTTGGTTAAATGAATAAACTGGATTGATGAATCCGTCCTCACTGCCTTCTCAGCTGTTTCAAACAAACCTTGACATACATGACTGGCCTCTGAAAAGAGAAGGGGCTCAGACTCTGTGATGGTTAATTTTAATTGTCAGCTTGGCACAATTTAGAGCCACCTAGGAAGAGAGTCTCAAAGAGGGATTGTGTAGGTCAGCTGGTCCCTGGCCGTGTCTATAAGGGATTATCTTGATTTTGTTAGGTTAACTGAAGTCAGGATACACTCACTGTGAGTAGCACTGTTCTCTAGGAAGAAAATTCTAAACTGTGGATATTGTAATGTGGCCAGCTGTTTCAAGTTCCTGCCACCTCTACTTGCCCACAGTGGAGGCATTGGAATTGTAAACTAAATAAATCCTTTCATCAGATTATTTTACCATGGCAACAGGAAACAAAAGCAAGACAGGGTCACAAATCTTAAGACAGCCAGAATCTCAAGTGCTGAAAAATTACCTTTAGACTTCCTAAAGTCTCCCAAGAAATTTAGAACACATACTTTTGTGAGTATAACATAGAGAATGTGAAGAAATATATATGAAAATATGCTTGTAAGGCATATTTAAGAAAGGGGATGAACGTCACGCAGAATCTGTGTCCCTGCTGACCTCCACCATCAGAGTCTGTTTGCCCAGGAAGTACCTCAAGCTTGACTTCTATTGAAAGACTGTCACATTTTAAGTGTTTATGTGACCCTCATGTGACTTAGCAGAAGGATTGTGATTTCTTTTCCCTCCTGAGTTTGGCATAAGGTACTGGGGAGATGACTCAGTATCCTGCTTGCTGTGTAAACACGAGGACCTGAGCTTGGGTCCCAGCACCCACACGAAAAAGCGGACACAGAGACATTCATCTGGAATCCCAGTGCTGGAAAAGCTGACACAGCAGAATCTCTGGGACTTTAGGCCTTCAAGTTTAGCCAGTTGACGAGCTCCAAGGCCAGCCAGAGAGCCTGTCTCAAATGATTATAGCAATGATAAGAACGGGAGCAACAACGATAATAATAATGTGACAAGCATTTGAGAAAAGGCATCTAACTTTAACCTCTGGCTCCCACACACATGTACCCATGTATGTACACACATCAAGAGTCTACCACACAGATTATCATCATACCTAAAACTTATTGAGTGTTTAATACGTGTAAGGTGAGCTAGGTATAATTACTTTATCTTATGTCATACTGTAGCAATCTGAGATTATTATCCTAACTGTACAAGAGGTATTAATTTGTTTGTTTGTTTTCTGAAACTAGATCTCTCTGTGTTCCTCTGGATGTCCTGGAACTCACTATATAGACCACACTGGACTCAAACTCAGAGAGATCTACCTGCCTCTGCCTTCTGAGTGCTGGGGTTAAAGGCATGTGCCACCACACATGGCAAGATTAATTACTAATAGAAGTAAAGTGACTCAAATAATTTATATAAAGCTTTGTTTTGAACACAGGTCTTGAGGAACATCAAAATCCAACTTCTGTGTCCATTGTACTATTCTGCCTCCCCAGTGTGAGAGATCTGACTCAACGAATAATTGACCAATATCATAACTACCTAAAAGAGAAGCTGGGATGGGTCATGCCTATGAAAATGATAGCAAAGATAATCAATTTGACTAGGGACAGCAGACACTATTAAAGCCCAATTAGAAGTAAGAATAAATGTCAGATGCATAACTACAGGAAAACAATCAAACTTTAAAAACAGAAAAGACAGGCTTTAAAACTGAGTGTTACCAATCCCTTAAAGCAGGTGAGATACATATACACAGCAGATAGAGCATATGAAAAAGCACAAATCTGAATATATATATATATAATGCAAAATTGCATTAGAAATGGTAGAGTAGTATGGGCATATTTTATATTTCACTGAAATAACAAAGCAGTAGGGAGCTTCCGTCAAGGCAGAGAAAAAAAGTTCAAGATAGGATATTAATAGATTTTTCTTTCTGACAGAAAAGGACCCAGTCAAGATCCACAAGTCAGAACCCTGGGTCCTTTCTTCTAACACAGCTGACTCCTTGACCTTGAGCACATCCCTGAAGCCCAAGCTAGTAGTCTGTGAAGCTTGGGTAAATTAAAAAGAGCAGGCTAGTTTGTTTGTTGAAAGCCACATGCTTCCTTTCTCATGTGCAACTTGAACGGTCCTATCACAGAAACCATGGTCCACGGCAGAGCCGAGGAACTGTAGCCCAGCACCCATGGCCACAGCTCACCTGCATGAAATAGATGCAAGTATAATTGACTTTCTCTGAAGTAGGGCATTGGCTGCCTGGTGTGCCCACCAAGGTGCTTCACACACGAGTATGGTGCATTGTGAGGACCTTTTAAAACAGGAATTCATATATGATGTACAGTTTTTCCATTTGCTAAACATATGACACATATAAAATTATATCTAATGCCCCTCAAGGCTCTTGCACATGCAAATTTTTCTGGCTTCCTTGCATTGCTTACTTTGTGCTTGAATGAATTTGCAAAACACATAACGTGCTCAAAAATAGCTTCTGCGTCCATGGGAAAGGCACTGCAGGTTTGAATCTTCCCAGAAGGCTGATAAGGGACTGGGTGAAGAAGCAGTTGACAAGGGGATGAACTCCTCAGACCTAGGACCAGCGCAAAGATGGGCTGCAGAACGTGGCTGTCTTCTAGCATCTGTGCCTTGCCCACCTGCAGCCTCTGCCTTTGACAACTGGACTCTCTCTCTCTCTCAGCATGGCAGGAAGAGAGAAAAGAAAGGAATGGAAAACAATATTGATCAGTGTTGCTTCATGTTCACAGTGGGGGTGTGGGGTGGAAACACTTAAGAAGGAACAGAAAGATGAGAGTCCTAAATATATAAACGTTTGCTGGCAGTTTGAAAATTTGACTTAGCTATGCTTGCTACTCTGGACGCTATCAGCCAAGGCTTTTTTGTAAAAATAATAACTGAGACACCATGACCCACAGACTGTCTTGTTCATGATTCTTGCTAAATATGTGAAGGTTTATTACCACCCGTACTTGTTATTGTCTTAGGGTTTCCATTGCTGAGAAGAGACACCATGACCATGGTGACTCTTATAAAGGAAAACACTGAGTCGGGGCTGGCTTACAGTTTCAGAGGTTTTAGTCCTTTATCATCTTGGTGAGAAACATAGCAGCGTGCAGGCAGACATAGTGCCTGGGAAGGCGCTGAGAGCTCTACGTCTTGATCCACAGGCAGCAGGAGACTGTCTGCCACATTTGGGCTTAGCTAAGCCCCCCTCCACAGTGACACACTTCCTCCAACAAGGCCACATCTACTAATAGTGCCACTCCCCAAAGGCCAAGAATTCAAACACATGAGTATATGGAGGCCATTCCTATTCAAACCACCCAAGTTATTTTTGCATCGTTGTGAGCAAAATAGCTAAGACAAAAAAACCTGAGGGAGGAAGGGTTTATTTGGGCTAATGGTTTCAGAGGGACTTCAGTCTTGCCTGGGAGGGAAGATACAGCAGAGGAAATGTGAGACAAATGCTGTTCACATAATCAGGCACCAGGAAGCATAAAGACTAGAACCGGAACCAGGGATATTGTACTGGCTGGTTCTGTGTCAACTTGGCTCGAGCTAGAGCCATCAGAGAGGAAGGAGGCTCAGCTGAGAAAAGGCCTCCATGTGATCCAGCTCTAAGGTCTTTTCTTAATTACTGATCAAATGGGGGAGGGTCCAGCCCATTGTAGATGGTGCCATCCCTGGCTGGTCATCCTGGGTTCTAGAAGAAAGCCAACTAAACAAGCCAGGAGAAGCAAGCCAGTAAGCAATGTCCCTTCTTGGCCTCTGCATCAGCTCCTGCCTTCAGGTTCCTGCCCTGTTTGACTTCCTGTCCTGATTTCCTTCAATGATGAGGAGCAATATAGAAATATAGACCAAATAAACCCTTTCCTCTCCAACTTGCTTTTTGGTCATTTTTTTTTTTTTTTTCACAGCAATAAAACCTTAACTGAGACAGGTAGAATCTTCAAAAATCTTCCTCTAGTGGCCTGACTCTACCAGACCCCATTTCCTAAAGACCCCAGAGCTTTCAAAACAGTACAACAGGATGAGAAACAGCTACATAAAACCTGAGCCCATGGGATACATTACAGATTTAAACTATAACTCAGACTATAGTGAAATAGGAATATGAGCACTCATGGAGAGTTCGGAATATTTGTGAAGAGCTCACAGTTAAGAAATTATCTTGGGTCTTAGAAGGAGATTTGGATATAAAGAGTCCAGGGACTTTTAGAAATGGAATGAATGCATTCTGCATTATAAGGTGAACATGAGTCCTTAAGGTCCAGGAATGGAATGTACTGATTTACAAGTGTTGTGTTTGATTGTCAAATTGGCAAGGGGCAGAGTTGTAGTGGTTAATCTTCATGGTCAACTAAATGGGATCTGAATCACCTTCAAAACAGACCTCTACAGATGTCTATGGTAATATTTCCAGAAATCTCTAACATAGAAAGGAAGACCCACTTAGATGTGCATATCAATCTCCTGTAGGAAAAGATCGTGGGCTAAATGAAGATGGAAAGTGAGACAAGCCCTGGAATCTGTCTCTGTCTGTCTGTCTGTCTTCCTCTCTTTCTCTCTGTATGTCTCTATGTTCCCCTCTGTGTCTCTCTGTCTCTCTGTCTCTGTCCATCTGTCTCGCCTCCCTCCTTTCCTCCCTCCTTCTGTCTTTCTCTCTATCTCACTGTCTCTGTCTCTCTCTTTTTCTATCTCCCTCCCTCCTTCTATCCTTCCTTCTCTCCCTCCCTCCCTCCTTTTACCCCCGTATCTTTCTCTGTTTCCTGACAGTATGATCAACTATGTTGTGCTCCTGCTGCCACACTTGCCCTCCTGTCTTAGACTGTCCCCTTAAAGTGAGCCTTAAAAAAAAAACAAAAACAAAAACAAAACAAAACAAAAAACAATCTTCTTCCTTACAAAGTCTGGGCATGGTGGCACAAGCTTTTAATCCCAGCACTCAGGAGGCAGAGGCAGGTACATCGCCGTGAGTTCAAGGCCAGCCTGGTCAACAAAGCCAGTCCAGGACAGCCAAGGCTACACAGAGAAACTGTCTCGAAAAATAAGCAAACAAATAAAAAGCGAAATTGAGTGGTCTCGTTAAACTACTTATTCTCCTGATGTATCCCGATGGGGAACTAAACTAAAATACTCTCAGCTCTCGATCTGAGCAACAGAACCACTCCTTCTATGCAGCCCTATTATGTTATGTATCCAGCAAGTCCATTGTGCCAGGCAATGCATCTGCCTCACGGAACTGTGATTTTCATATCCATCTGACAGGGCCACACCGCAGAGGCTAACGAGGAGCACAGAAACCGGGAGTCTTCCTCTGGCTCAAGGATAAGCAGGTAACGCCATGGTCAAAGCTAGAAATGACTGCAGCAGCTGGGGCTCGAAGGGTCACAGGGACTAGCAGCCCAATCACTGCCCTGGGAACAACTTGAATCTGACAGCATTAAAAAGGCAAGGCTGCTTTTCCACCTTAACTTCTTTATAAAAATCAGAGGATTCTATTTATGTTTTACTTTTAGGGAATATTTATGGAGCATGTATTTGAGAACAGAGTGTTCTGTTAGTTGGTAGCAGGGATTTAGAAAATATACAGGAAGTGCTCAGGGGCATGTACACAAATACTATTATTATATAAATTGGTGTGATAGTTAATGTCCAGAACATTCTATGCAATCTCAAGTCTCAAAGAATAGACCCTGTGTGTAAGGAGGAAACACCATACTTTCACCTCAGCTGCGCTTAGTAGCGATGACCACAGGAGACACTGGCTGTCTTAGCTCAGTCCCACAGAGAGGGTGGCAGGTGAGGAGGACCAAGTCCAGAGACTAAAACCAGAGAGAATAGAACTCAAAGTCAAAGGGCTTCAACACTGTCCGAAAGCTTCATGGAACCTTTTTAGAGATGTTACACTTAAATTATCCAATGGTCCAACTCTTTGCTTAATAGCTAAGAAAACAGAGCATAGAAAGGCGAGAAGACCAGCACAAGGGACTGATGGGAGAGCCAGGCTAGAATTCAGCCACATGTCATTCTGCTTCTTGGGCATGGTCTTTTTGCAGACTGCAATAAAAGCTTAATACGTTTAGACAGTGGGTTATCATTTTACTATTCTCTAGTGAGCCCAGACTATAGTCTGTCCTAAGTATGCAGTTAGCTAAGAAATTCTAAAGCTAATTCTACAGCCACTCAAATCATACAATGGATGGCTTTCAAAGTAGTTTTAAAAACCTATTAGTTGAAAAGTGGGTTTATGGCAAGTCTCTGGATAATAGAGAAGAAAACTAGCCTTCCATTTTAAATGATAATGCCATGGTTTTTTTTTCACCAAACAGCAAATTTAGAGGCTAAAAGTCTAGAGTTTGGAGTTTATAACCTACCACCAACCACCTGTGAGATTCTTTGGTGTCTTAGCTCCTTGTTGCTGTGTTAAAACACCCTGACAAAAGCAACTTACAAAAGAAAGAATTTATCTTAGCTCCTAGCTCAAGGTGACATCCCCCAACAGAAGGGAAGTGAAGGCAGCAGAAGCTTGAAGCACCTGGGCACATCCCATCCACAATCTGGAAGTAGAGAGGGATGGATGAAGGTTGCTTCCCAGCTCCCTTTCTCCACTTACTCAGTCCAGGGTCCAACCAGGGAATGGTGCCACCCACAGTAAGTAGGTCTTCCCATCTCAACACCATCAAGATAATACCCTACCAACATGCCCAGAAGTTTATGTCTCAAGGGACTTTAGAGTCTCTTCACAATTAATACTAATCACCACACCTGAAGAAATAGTGGTCATGAAATAGAAATGAGAAAGAGAGTTTGGTCTAAAAGGTGGTTAGTGCCATTGATGATCATGGGGAAAGAAAGCAAGATAGAGCAAGTCTTAGACCTCTGGTTGTGACTCTCCTATCTGCTGGCCTGGTCAGGGCAAGATGGAGTCCTTTGGTCATGATGGCCTGGTCAATAGGAAGATGACAGATGGGCCCTTCCATCTTCTTTATGGCCCTGGAGTCCCTGTCTGATGCTCAGGGTCTTCCTGCTTGAGGGAGCTCTGAGCTCAGGTGTTCAACCAGAGCCCCACTCTACCACATTCAGTCTTTGTGGGACTTTAAGAGAATTGCCTACTTCTCCAACTGTGGAATAAAAATGATGGTGTTGCCTCCTGTATTAACTGTGACAAGAATTTTTCTTTTATATTGTTCTAAATTTCTGTGTCTTTTAATTTCAGTTTTTGCAGGTATGTAGGTGTGCATGTGTGCCTGTGTGTGTATATGTGTGTGTGCCTGTGTGTGTGTGTGTGTACATGTGTGTGTCTGTGTGTGTGCCTCATTCTTCCACCTTATTCACCAAGGAAGACGATTCCAAGTGAACGTCAAGCTCACCACCACTATGTCCTGTCTCACTAATCAGCTTACTCTATATATCCCCCACCTCTGGCCCTCCCGGGCTTGCCCAGCTGGCACCTGTGTGGGTTCTCACACTCGCCTCACACTCGCACAGCAGTGCTTATACCACTGAGCCACTTCTTCAGCCCCAAGAGATTGTTGGTGTGAATAGAACATTCAGCTACTGCTGGGTTTGTAGAAGACATTTGGTCAATAATAGTTACAATTATTGATTATTGGCTATTGCCTTGGTTCTGAGCACTTGTAACCCAAACAATAAGCAGTAACAATTCTTAAATCAGACTTTAACTAGCTTACACAACAAAGATATAACCCAAACCAGATTGTCTTTAACGGTGAAACTGAACATAGACAATGAATTTAAGGGCTCTCTGTCTAAACCTGTATTTCTATGGGTTCAACCAAAAATTCCAAATATCCTCAGTGGAGGATGCCCAGCTCGCAATCACAGGGGGACCGCTGAAGACATCTTCAAGTTGAGGTTCTGTGCTCAGAGTGGAACTTGCATACGACTCCTCATTCTCAGGCAGTTTTCTCATGAGAGCTTTATATCCACATGTGCTGTGACCTACTTTGTTGTTTGTTGCAGGGAGTGAAGAAGAAACTCTGACCAAAAGCCACTTGGAGTAGTAAGGGATTTATTTCCGTTTACAGTTTCAGATAACAATCTGTCACTGAAGGAAGCCATGGTAGGAGCCTGAAAGCAGGAACTAAAGCAGACAATGAGTAACCCTGCTTACTAGCTCTCTCTGCTCATACTTAGTTTTCTTTTATAGCCCAGACCCACCTGCCTTGGGATGGTGCTACCCAGAGTGGGATGGACCCTTCTATATCAACCACCAATCAAGACAATGTCTCACAGACATGATCATGGGCCAATATGGTCTAGAAAATTCTTAAACTGAGGATCCCTCATTCCAGGTGGTTCTACATTGTATCAAGATGACAATAAAAGCTAATGAGTAGAATCCATCCTTTGTCCACATGACGTACAAATCGCTGTTAAACCATAACCTGTCTTTCTTGTTTATCCCCCAAATCACATGTTAATGTCATAAGATTAAATACATAAGATAAAACATTTTAAAGTTCCACAGTCCTTAAAAATTCCAATGTTTTAAAATTTGAATGTCCTTCTAAAAATCAAAAGTCTCCATAACTGTGCACTCTTCTAAACTAAAAAATGAGTCATATACTTAAATATTCTAGAATGTAAATAATATGTGCACCCTTCTTTCTATAATACACTCTCTGTCCTACAGATCATGCTCATAATCATGTCAGGAAAAAGAGAGAGAATCTGAAGGAAGAGGACCTTGGAGTAAAAGCAAAAGAAATACTCTGAGTTTTGTAGGACTAGTGAGACCAGACATATGCCCCTATACACACACATACAATGCCCTAGCAGGATGTTAGAAGCAGCCTTCACAAGGTACCCCAAGGAAAGAGGGGCCAAGAGATCCAGTCTGGGTGCTCGGCTCCCTGAAGTGTCCTGACCCATATTCTATGGCAAACACAATTTCCTGGTAAACTGCCTCCTCTTAGCAATCTGTGATCAAATCTGGAAAGGCTTTCAGAAAGGGCCTTTTCCAGGTATAGATGCTGCAGTATTCAGGTTGTGTTGGGCTCCCAAATATTTGGGGGTTGTTCAACAACAGGAAGAACAGGGTCGGAGCCTGAGATCAATAATAAGAAAGGCACGGTTGTCACCCACCTAGACCTTGCCGTCTAGTTTAGCGATGAATAAGATGGCATCGACCAACCCCGTCATCTCTGTTGCTGGTTTAATACGCAGCCTTGCCCTTTCATGTTACTTGGACAGAAAAGAGATGACAAGGGACAAAGCATTCACAAGGCAAAAAGGAGTGATCTTGATGTTTCCCTGCCCGTTCACTGTTAAATAATTCTACTCTCTGTTTCCACATTATAAGCTAAGAAACTGCATCTCACAGGCTGAGACCACACAAGGAGCTGGGTGCTCATTTCTCACCCAGGATGGCCGCCGCCTGTGTGTGGATGAGGGAAGCAGGATGACCTAACAAAAGGCAAGCTGTGCACACATGGAGCACCAGCCAATCTGGCTTCAGTTCCCTTTATGGCCTCATGTGGTTACCTGTGCCTCTCACAGCCCATCAACTCCCTTGTGGCCCCTTGCCAAAGCTCCACATCCCCCACCAGGGGCCCCAGATGTTGCCATTGTATTTTTAGACTATGAAGAGAGAAAGTATGTGTTGGGGGGAACACAAACAGGCTCCTTCTACCCTATGTCTCGGCAGCTGGATGAGAGTCCTTGAAACATTTTTATGGCACTGTAAGTTTATAAGGGACAGGTGGCTGTGACTGTCTTGCAAACTGAAAAGCTGGGGACTCAGAGACTGTTAACTGATCTGCCAAAGACCACACAGCTGCTAAGGGAGGCTCAGAACTTTAGTCAAGCTCTCTCCCCCACTTTAGCCCATTGCAGAGAACTTGCTCGTTCACAGAGCTAGGGTATGCAGGCTCAACTGACAGACTGTAAAGGAAGGGACTCAAAGGCTGTGATATTTAAAGCAAGATGCATGTTTTGTATCTACACATTTAAATATATGAGCAACTGCATTGCTCCCAAACCCAAGGAGTTTGTGGGGTAGAGATAGAAATAGAGTATATACTGGTAGAAGGGCTGTGTCTATAAACCCCTCACTGTGCAAGAATAAGAACCTGTGTTTGGATCCCCAACACCTATGTAAAACCCCAAATGTAAGAGCATGGACCTGCATGGACCTCCTTAGCACTGGAGAGGCAGAGACAAGAGGCCCCAGGGGGCATGCTGGCCAGTCAGTGTATCCAATCTGTGAGCTCCAGGTGCAGTAAAAGATCTTGTCTCAAAAAAAAATAGAGTGGGTTTGCTATTGATTCAATACGCCATCCCAATGCTTGGAGGAGGTCTTCCAAATTGTCAGTTTTCACATCTAGCATCTGAGGTAGGAGACACACAGGGCAGCTGCCCCTACTGAGCCCATGTTGCACAACTTGTCTGATGAACAAAAGAGCCCCCATGTTGATGACTGAAAACCTCACACCCACACAGGCTTACAGTTTGTCCTTCTCCTTCAGGGTCCTAAGCGTGGTGAACCAACTGGTGCACCCCACTACTAACAAGGTCCATGGCTACTGTAAAAGCCTCCTCCAGGCCAAATATGCTCTAGATCATGATTCCCAGGGGGACACTTTGGAGTCCCAGCTAAGCATCTGGCCTGGACTTTGGCCCCAACATCTCCCTGACCTTTCCTTACAGCAGACCCATAGTCAGCAAGATGGTTTAGTGGCTAGAGGCACTTGCTGTCAAGTGTGATGACCTGAGTTCGATCCCATGGACACAATGTGGTAAGATAGAACCAACTCTCATAAGTTGTTTTCTTTCTTCTACATGTGTGGAGTCACAGAGCCTTACCCTTGACACACACAAAATCATTAAATAAATGTAATACAAAATAAAATATAAGGTATACAGTGATTGACAGACATTGTTGGTCTTGATGGGTACACACACACACACACACACACACACACACACACACACACACATTTAGAATGGTAGTGAAAGAAAAAACTGAAACATTTGTTTGATGCACAAATTTCTGCTTCCCATGTTTGATACATTATTGACAATAAATTTTATAGATGAATCTATTAAACATGTGTCTCGGGCACTGGTCGGATACAGCACAGTCACTTTGGCTAAGGCCATAAGGTAACATTGGCAACAATACAAAAACAGACTCAGGAAAGCAGCTCTCTGCTTCTGACTTCTGGTTAAGCTTCCAAAGCAGACTACCAGCGTCTATGCGGTTCTTTTATCTAGTATCGTTCAAAATTGAGATGATCCTGACTACCTATTTAAAACACATGACCTAAAAATCAAATATTCTTACTAATTGCAAAAGTGTTTTTATAGCACTCTGGATCACTTTGGGTTTGTAACCAATGGAGAACTCATTTACAGTATCTCCTTTTCTTGAGTTCTTAGTAAAAGCTAAAAGACAAATTCCTATTTGTTCCCCTTTTGTCAGCATTTGATATTTAGCTCTGATGTGTATCCTAATAGTCTATTATGTGAATGATGTCCCCCTACACTCTGTGTGCATGCGCGCATGTGTGTGTGTGTGTGTCTGTATCTGTATGTGTATCTCTGTGTGTGTATGTCTATATGTGTGTCTGTCTGTGCGCCTGTGCATCTGTGTGTGTGTGTATGTGTGTGTGTGTGTGTGTGAGTGTGTGTATGTGTCTACGTAGGTATATCTCGGTGTGCATGTGTGTGTGTATTTGTGTCTGTATATGTGTGTGTGTGTCATTGAGCATGTCTGTGTGTGTCTTAATGTGTATATGTGTCTGTGTGTGTATATCTCAGTGGGGGGGGGCACTTATTGATTCATTACAGAAATACATTCAGAGCAGTGAGTACCTTTTTAATTTCCAGAATTGGTACAGTATCATACTCATCTATACAGACACTAAAATTTGTGCAGCTTCTCACTGGGAGAAAGTTTCAGAAAACAGCATGCAAAAATCATACCAGCTGCTGAAGAGGAAGTTGCCCTGGCCTGGAAACACGCTACCACTGGGCTCGCGTCTACCAATAAGATACTGTGAATGAAATCTATCGTCCCAGCCTTACACATCTGAATCCCATTTGTTAAAATGTGCTTTTTATTTTGGACCTTAGACTAATCTGCATCTCCCACATGTAATTCTGGGTGGAAAGGAGAGAAGAAATGGGTCACTTCCTAACGAGCCTCACCACAATCACCACCACCCTACCAGGTGGGCCCTGGAACTCTTGGCTGCTTTGTCTGGTTAAGAATACAGGCATTGGCCCTACCTGAAGAAAACACTGGAGTGTTCCAGATCACACTGCAGGATAATACTTTAAAAAAAAAATCGAAAGAAACGGGAAACAAAGAAGTCAGTCCAGGTTTGGATGTGCGCGATTTGCTTTTCTTTTATTGGCAGCTAAAACTCAACTTGTTCTGAGGAACATTTTGAAATTTGTCCCTGTAATGTTTTCAATTAGCTCTCCTGCATGTGATGCATCGAGGGGGAAAAGCAGCACTTAGATTTAGAACTAAGGTACTCCCAGAGACAAATATGATTAATGGGATAATCTTGTAGATTACAATAGTTAGAGGCAGTTCCTGCCATTCGCCGCTCTCCAAGGACTGTGACTACGCACTCCAATACAAACAGCTGCACAGTCCTCAAAACCATTATTATCCAACGCAAGGCCGCGTTCCGCATCTTAAAATTCCTATAAGATCCACATTTGGCCATGTGCGATTGTGCAACTTCAGTTTCCGAAGTTAAAACTTCAAGCTCCGCGTGATGACTTGATAGAGTTTACAAACGGGATTGATTTTCGAAAGAACCGTTAGAGGTTGCTTACTGAGGAACGGAACAAAGAGTGCTCCAACAAGCAGAACAGCTTTTATGCAGCATACTGAAAACATAAAGGGCAGCCCTGTGGTCTTCCAGTCAAGTCCCCAAAGTCACCCCAGGGGCAGGTGGATGTTTTTATTCCTGGTTTACAGGGAAGGAGCCCCCCAACCCCCGCTGAAACCTTAAAGAGATCCACCCAGAGTCTGAAGCGCTGAGGTGGAAGTTGGTGGTAACCATGCCAGGCTCCCTGTCTCTGGGGCGCATGCTCAGCTCACCAAGTGAGAGGTTCTTCTTTAAGGCCAAGGTCTCTGCTGTTGTTTGGGATTTTATTAAAAAACTTTTGGTGTTTCTTTTTACTGTAGGGGTAAAGCCTTTGAAAAGCACTTGTTCAGGTTCTGCAAAGAGCTGTAATTCTCCCTTCGTTGTATACAACTCTGTTCCCATGCTAGGATAGTTTCCTCTTTGGTGACATTTGCGGGCTTCGGGGGGATAACCAGCACTTTCACCTCTACTCAAAGAAGCTTCCTGTTTAATATGTTTGCTCTTCCCATACTTGCTCCATCTGTCCAAACGTTTTCCGACTCATAACATCTTTCTGCAAAGTGTCTCACATCGTCACAACACAGATCTCTCTACCAAGCTGTAGCCTCCACTCCTCACCCCAAATTTTCACTCTCCCTCCCGGTTGCAGCATATTCCTCTCAAAAGCAGGTGGGATTCTTACACCACACCTGAAAGTCAGTATCTTGAAGCAGTTTTCGCTAGTAAAACCGGGGGGGGGGGGAACGGGGCGGGAACCATTAAACTGTTCATCCTGGACTCTGAGTAGCTGCTGACGGCTTCTGGACCGTCTCCCACCAGCCTTTAAAGTTTAAAGCATAGACCTCTGTGGGAAAGTTCAGGTGTGCAACAGGTGGAGGGTGAGGGCGTGGGTGGGTAGAGGGGGTTCCCCTGAAATTACCCGGTGCTTTAAATGGTGCAGGCATGAGAAGGGACACTTCTTAAAACCCTACCCCGGACCTCAGAAGTTTCTGGCTCAGTGGATAAGGGGCTGGGCCCAAGAATGTACATATCTCCCAAGTGGGGCCACTGGTTAGAGAACTCTTTGTAAAGCTCGGAGTTCAGCATTGACTAGCCTAAAAACAGAAAAGGGAACATTCCAGATAGAATGCCTGGTGATGCCCAGAGTTGCATAAATCAAACCTCTAAAGAAATCATTAGGGTGGGGGGGTGTACCTCAACTAGGAAAGTGCTTGTCATGCAAGCATGAAGACCTGAGTTCAATTCCCAGGGCCTACAGAAAAAGCTGAGCACAAGGATGCATGCTTGTAATCCCAGTCTGGAGAGACACAGATAAGACCCCAGGCTCACTGGCCAGCAGCCCAGCCAATTGATGAGCCCCATGTCCCAGCAAAGATATTTGTCTCAAAAAAAGAACCAGATGGATGATTCCTCATGAACAACACTCACCTCCGCTCACATATCCCCACACATGCACCCCACACATGCCATATACATACACATTAATTAACAAATCAATTGACTTTTTAATTTAAAATAAAGCCCTTTAGTCCCAGCCTGAAATACTGAACTAACCTAAGCAATGCTGTGTTAGTTAAGTGAAGAAACGGGTTGGGTTGAGTAGCCTTAGCTTCTTGCTTCTTTTCTGATCAACACAAGCCAACGAGAAAAGGGGCTGGGGACAGTTTACCAAGGACACCTTTTCAGTGTTTATATTGGAGGATTGTTAGCACTCTAATTGACCTCAGCTGTCACGACAGTACACAAAGAGATGTCACCCGGTACCCAGGGAGCAAGCATCGGGGGTCTGTAGATCAATGTGTACACCTTGAGCTGCATTTGAGAACAAATCAAAAGCCAGCGCTGACTGCAGTGCAGACGCCAGAGTGTGAGCAATCGTTTGCAAAGACCTATCGTTACAGTGGCCAGGAGAGGACTCTTGTCTGTTCATGGTTTTGTTAGGTCCCCCCAACCCCTTGTCCTTAGCACGCTAATGAGTTTCTTTCTCCTCTGGACATCCCAGCTGATTCTTTAGGAGGATGGTAGGAAATAGAAAGTCTATAAACCTGAAGTTTTATGAACATATGTAAACCAGAACCTGACGCTTCATGAAAAATACGTGAGTCAACTTGTGCACCTCCAAAACCTAAATAGAGGAAACAATTCCTAAACGCTATTGGCTTTCAACAGGATGTTTTTTGCTGTCACTCAACATTAATATTATGAGTGTGTGGATGTAGCAAATGTGGGTGTGCATGGTTGTGGTGGGAAGAAGATGGAAATACAGGCTTCCTCCTCACCTCTGACATGGAATGAAACGAAGCTTATCGCATCTATTGGGAACAATGAAAACAATGACATGTGAGATAAATTTAAATATCTACAGCCTGTCCTTTGATATAAAATACATCTGAATTAACTGATACCCCCCTGCCTGTAGTAGAGTGCACACAATCAGATCTGAAGGAACACAGCTTCTTCCCACTTATCCATTCAGTGGAAATTTTCCTAAGAAACAAGGAGGTTGAACTTGGCTCTCGCTGTCCTTTACGCACACATACAGAATCTTAATCAATGTAAACGTCTTCCTTTCAGGTTTTTATGTTTTGTTATTCTAGTCTTAAGGACAATCATGTTCTAAGTCAGTTAAAAAAAAAAAAAAAAAAAAAAGGCCTCCCAGATAAGTAGTCTCTTAGACCATCATATTTTGTCATGGTTTCTCCATATAGCGATGAGCTCTGTTTCCAAAGCGCAAACACATTGTAGGTTCCTTAACACAGAAGACACCTCAGAGCTATATAGCTGGGTAAAAAATTAGATCAACTCCTTTCACGTACTGTTGATATTTTGTAAAAATTAATAACTTCCCTTTTTCTAAGCTGGAAAGTGTGCAAAAAGAGCTGATGTGCTAATGGATTTGAGGTCAAGTGTGTTGCTTCCTGAGACTCTTTAGATATGCCAAAAGGCTCCCCATTGGGTTCCAAACAACCGGGTGAGTCATTCCTATGAAGATCTTCAATAAAACCATCACTTCCTTGCCAGCTTCCCTAAGCCAATATTCACTTCCTTTTGGAGCAGGGTTTGCGATGACCACATTCTGGACTGCCCAAGGTGGTCACGTAGCACTTTAGCACAGAATGCAGGAAAGCAAACTCACTCAAGCAAACACTTAATTGAGGACCCGCACTATGCCCAAAACTATGCAATTCACTGTGGGAAACTCAAAGCTACTGAGAAAAACAAGGCTGACACAATGCAAAGCTGGGGAATAACGAGAGCTCATGAGTCATTGTCCTACAGTGTGAGGCACCAGTTATAAGGAAGAAAATAAGAATCTATTCTTAACAGTTCCAGATCTTTCTTCCTTCCTTTCCTGTGTTTGTTCACTTGCTTTAGAGACAGGATCTTGCTGTACAGTCCAGGGTGAGCTTTAACTTACAATTCTCCTGCTTCAGCCATGCTAGGGATGGGTGTCAAAGTACGAGCCAACTGCTTAGTTCCCAAATGATTTTATATCAAGTATTCTGATTCCTAGCTCTGCTATTAAATGGCCGAGAATGGATGGAAAGCCATTTACAGAAGAGGAAGTGAGCAGGCTTACTTCAGGCACTGAGGTGTGTGAAGCTGGTCAAGTTCCTTAATGTTTCTAAGTGTCTTACTAAGTAAGCCCTACCAAGATGTAGGTAGTCACCTTACACTGTAGGGAGAGTTAAGAAACCCAGCTACAGCCTCTACCTTGCTGCTCATCACAGGACCAGAAGAAGCAAGGGCTGCGACCCCCAACTAGCATAGCCTCTGGCTTTAGGCAGAGCACATTTCACCTTCCCAGCCACTGCTGTGGATGTCACAGGAGAGTGGGTAGAGGTCACATCTTTCAACATCCTCTTCTTCTGTATGATCTCACTTTGCTCCACACACTGAGTATTTTGTCCCTCTGTTCTTGCCTTCCTTTCTCTGTCTCCCTATTGCTGCTCCCTGTAGAGCCTCTCTCTATTCTTTCTTCTAAACAAGCAGTGTGAATAACTGCTCACATTGGAAGGGATTCACAGTAATTCTCTTTTTAGTTGTGTGTGTGTGTGTGTGTGTGTGTGTGTGTGTGTGTGTGTGTGTGTTTAACATTTATTTATCTGGGGAAGGGAAGGCATGCAGGTCTAAACCATAGTTCCATGTGGAAGCCAGAAGACAACTTGCAGGAATCTCTTTCTACCGACCATGTGGGTCCTGGGGATTGAACTGGGGTCTTCGGCCTTGATGATAAGCAACTTTACCCACTGAGTCATCGCCCCTGCAGAGAGTTCCTAACTTGTCATGCATCACTGTTTCTAAGATCTTGTGAAGACAGTAAAACCCATCTGTAAAGTAGGACAAGAAAACATAAGGAGATTTTCACAATCTGCCAAAGGCCACAACAGGAGACTTGGACCCCCTGTGGTTCCACTGAAATAGTGTGCCTAGAACTAATGACGTCATTACAGTGTGCCTAGAACTGATGATGTCATTACAGTGTGCCTAGAGCTGATGATGCCATTTCACTCCCTGCACAGCGCGATGTTCAGAAGAACAGAGTGAAGGAGCCTGCATCTTCTCATTTACTCCTTTAGTAAATATTTATTGAATACTAACTATGTACCAAACGCTGTTCTAGGCACAGAACAAGAGACAATTTTTTTTAATCCTTGTGGAGGTCGCATACTTCTGAGGGGAAACAGATAATAAATAAGAAAAATACTTAAACCCTTAGGTGATAATGGAGAGAAAAACGGAGCATGAAAGAGGCGTGGGAAGTGCCGTGTGGGGCTGGTGCATTTATCTGTAGGTGGGGTGGAGTGGTGTAATTTTAGATGGGGTGGCCAAGAAGATGGAAGTGAGAAGGTGCCACCTGATAAAGATGAATTTGATGTCAGAGCTTGAGGTGACATCAGGGAGAAGAAAGTTCTGGGGAGCAAGCACGGCCAGCAGGAAGACTGGAGCTGGGAGTGTCCCTGAGCTGACTGAAAAGCTGCAGATGAGCCTGGGTGACTCAGTGCCCATGAGCCAAATGAACGGAAGATACAACCAGAGGAGCAAGGAGGTGGGTCTGGAGCCAGGTCAGGGGGCCCTAGGGAATCATCGCAAGGATCTGCTTTTGCTCTGAGCAAAATGCTGAAGCAACGCATGGGGGCTGGGCAGCGGAGTATTAAGTGACTTCAGCAGCTGCTCCTCTGAGCACACATTCAAAGGAGTTGGAGTCCCGGATAGGAAGCCATTGTAACGACCCAAGGGCTTCATGTCGGTAGACAGGACCCTCACTTCATGCCTGTTCCATGATAAAAATGGTTAACTCCTGGAGTAGCATCGAGGATGCCAGAGCCAAGGAACCTTTGCGTATCTGTTGGTCTTACGATGTAGAGACAACGTGAACTTCCAGATTCCAAGCCATTAGCTGGTGCCTGGAGTCACATTTTCCCAACACTCACCATCAGGAAGATGGTTCCAGATGAAACTCTTTCCCTGTTGTGGGCTGGATGATTAGTATCAATCTGAGGTTGAAACTTGGCTTTGCTGTACCAATTTTATAATGCCTGTAGTGAAGAAATGGATGAACAGGAGTGGGGCTTGTTTTGTAGATGAGGTCCTTAGAAACATGGGGTGACCGTGAAGAAACATGGGGTGACCATGGAAAGCATCCAATACACTTAGCCCTCCATAGTAAAATCATAAAAAGCATCAGAGTGGTTGATGTCAACAGATTTTATTTACTTTCTTAACTTCTGGGTCAAAAAAAAAGTGTACACTGGCAGTCAAGCAAACTTCTCTGTTGGCCTCAAGCACTCACGCCTTAGGAAGGAGACTATGCTGAAGGGACAATGAGCTACCAGGCAGGAAATGGAGTCTGTGGAATCAGGAAATCAGTCTAAATGATCTGTGTGAGCCACCTGGATCACCCTCTCTCTTAGCATCTATGATACTGTGGGTGGCCTTTGTCAAGGAAAGATGGAGGTGAGTTTACTTAACACTGGTCAAGAATCCAAGTAAACAACATGGGGCTCCCACCTGTTGCATACTCATTGTGAGCGTATGCAAAGCCTTTCTCTTTGACCAGCAGAAAAGCTAATCATGTATCATTTTACCAAACTCCGGATAGAGCTATATTATTGAAATGACTTGTACTAAATGCACATGGACCCATTTTTACCAAGAAAGTTCCTGGTAATGAATGGACTCGTGCAGAGTATCTCAAGGCCTCGAGTAAGAGCAAGCAAGCCATACCACAGCTGCAGCTCTCTTCTTTAGCACACAAAGTATGTGGAAATATTTTATTTTGCTTTTATCAGTCTCTGGAGTTCATGTGATGTACTTCAAGAGCCAGCCACTCTCTGGGGTTTATGGTCTTGGCAGAAGAGGCGGCTGTTAGAAGGTCAGATGAGGCCCATTTCCACCCCCTCAGACGTGGGATCTTCCATTCCCAGAGGGCCTTTCATTCCCTGTGCTAGCCTTAAGGCTTTGTCCTCAAAGCAAATGAGGTCTCTCCAGATGATTTTCACCTGAGCTATTCTCTGCCTTCCTTTTTAGGATTGATGTGAGGTCAGTTTCTGATTAGCAGGAGAGGAAATATTCCAGTCCCCTTGGGAGTGAAGAGACAGCCAAAGCCATGTAGTGAGTTCTTCCTATGTCTTCCCAGGCAGGCCTACATAGCAGCTCAATTCCCGTGGCCTCTTTCAGGTTTCTTAGGTTAAGCAAGCTCACGCGTTTTATTGGTACTTACTGGAACACACGTTATCCACTCTTGGCTCGATGCCTACTTGGTTGATTACATCATTGTCCACCGTGGAGTATAGGATTATACAGAATTGCATATTGGTTTTCATCGCCATGGAGTGTGGATCTGGGAATCTTGGAGGCCACACAGTCCAAACTTCTACCCCAGATAGAAATTCTCTTCAGCATGTCTTCCCTCTAAGGGGAAGTCTATTTGGACTTGAACCATTCCAATATAAGGACCGCATTGCTTGGTGAGATGACTGGGTTAAAAGGTGGGCTGTTTTCCTTTAAGAAGTGCCTTGATTGAATCATTCTGTCTTTCCAGCTTCACCTCATTCCATTTAGTCTCCCAAAATTACTTCCACTCACAGAACTCAAAGTCTCAGATGAGCTTTCTTCATCATTGTTGTTCCTTTCTCTGTTCTCGTTGGATCCCTGGGAAGGCTTGGAGACTACGTATCTGACAGGTCTATGCCTGTCTACAAATGACAGAAGGTTGGGACACTCTAAGCCAAGGCCTCCTGAGCAGACCGCCACTGACTCACCTCTGATGATCTGCTCAAATCGGACATCCTCCTTGCGTGACTCCAGCAATCTGTAGCTGCTCACATTTTCCAGAAATTTCGAATAGGTTACTTAAAGTTAACATGCAATGAGTATTTGACACGAAACCCTCAAAGAAAATCGCTAACTAGCTGAATTAACTACAAAATCAGGAAAAACTTGAAAAGTTTCTGTACACGAGGCTGACTATAGCATTTAGGCAGGCTCTTACTGCCATCAAGTGGTAACTACTGGAAGCCCCTCCACACTCGAAATCTGCAGAGAAGAAGGTTCCGGGAATCAGTTGAGAACCCATTTAATAGTTCTCTTTGAATCTTTTATTTTGTGAAGTTTCACCTTAAATTTATTTTTCAGTCCATTATACCCATCTTTAAATTTAGTCATCTAAAGTAAAGTGTTGTATCTTTTACATTCCGGCTGGCTTTCAAGTGAGTCACGTCTATTTTCTTCACAGATGTCAGAAAGAAACACTATTCTCTTTTAAGCAGAAAAAGGGGACATTTTGGGTGATCACAAATAACTATATTTTTTATCTAAAAGCAAACACACACTTTTGCATAAATGTGTTCATCTTCGGATGTAGTTTTAAGCTGTCATTTATAGCTAACCTTGAATGCATTGTTACTCACAATTAGAAGTAGATAAATTTCACAAGCAGAGAAGTTGACAAGTCTTTAAGACTTCACACTTAGTGTTTCAGGAAGAGCTGAAGTTAATTAGAAGCGATTATACATACATTGCATGTGTGTCTGTGTATTTGTGTTGCTGTACGCAGACACCACAAAAGCCCTAGGAAGGTATTATTTTGCCTTTTTTTTTTAATGTTTTAAAAATAAACATAATCTCTTTCCCATGTGTTTCTATAAGCCAGTAAATCTAGGAAGCTCAGCGGGGTTGGACAAGGTCATTGCTTGTCAGGGCTCCAAGGGAAACGGGAAGCAACCCTGTGCATCAAATGCTGGCATGCTAATCCCTTCTCAGTGTGACTTCCCAGGCATGAGGGACAACCATGCCAACGCTGACACACTCACACACCACAGACCAAGGCTTGGTTGCTAGCCACACTCCATCTTAGCACTGTGGCCCAGCCTACAGTATCCCTGTATGGCGAAAACACAGTCTCATCCTTGAAAGGAAGGCAGAACTACACCCATCTGAGTATGTTCACATTTTGGTCCTAGTAAACAGAAAAATAATCATAAAATACATGTTTCTGTGTCAAAAGCAGGAAACTTTATTATATTGTTTTGATTGAATTTATGTAAACATACATTATAGTTTACATTAATAAAAATATATTAATACATCTACATAAATTCAAAAAAAACCTCCAAACATATGGAGATTTATATGTACCCATCTGTACACATGTGTAATTCGTGTGTATACTCATAGGTCTACTGCTATAGTGAAGAAATAGAACCCATTAAATGTTATTATAAGCTATAAGCATAGAGTTGGTCAATATCAACAAAAGAGTGCACGGGAAAGAAGTGACAGCCACCTGTGAGAGAGACCTGGAAATTAGGGGGCAGGAAAGGGGGTTTTGCAGGATAAATGCCAAGATATAACTACACTTAATATATTCAAATTTTATAGTCAAAACGGAAAATATGTAGAAGGCAATCAGGGTGGATGGGAATCTACCTTACTTACAGACATCTGAAATGAGAACTAACCAGACTTCTGCAACAACCACATAAGCAAAAAGATCTGGGGTGTGGCTCGGTGGTAGCGCAGTTGCCTAGGATTCCTGAGGCCCTGGGTTTACTGCCCTGTACCACAAAGTAAATGAGGTTTATTTAATGGCTCCAAAAAGCCACACTCCTAGAAGATAGATTTTGTTTGTTGCTCTCCACAAAAGAAGTTAAGTAGGTAAAGTTATAATGGCTAGTACAAATACTTGTGCAAGCAGGCTTTATTTTTTTCTCTCTCTCTTCATAATATTTTTAATGATTATTTGGGAATTTCACATTTTAAGCCCCAAGTGACCTCACTTCCCAGACCTCCCAAGTCTTCCCACACCTGTGGGACTCTCCCACCCCACCCCTAAAAGAAGAAGAAAATGGGGAAAAAAAAAAAAAAAGAAGTCCAATTTGTGTTGCTCATGTACACATTGGAGCATGGTCAAACTCCCAGTGGCCAGCTCCTTAAAGAAAACTGAGTCCTTCCCCACTGCACCCCTGATGGCAGGCATCAGTTCTGGAGAGCTACACTTCAGCATCCTTATCACAAATCCTAGGAGCTCTCTCCGATGGCTTTCTGTCCACAGCCTTCATTTCTTACTGTGCATGAACATGTTACTGACAACTGGAAAAGAAGCCTATTGTAGCCACCAAGAGAGCCAGCCAGAAGCAAATGAACACACTTCCTTTTTCGGCTCCTTGAGAGGAGTCCCCCGGATGTATCTCAGAGGGTTGCTCTGTTATAAGCAGTCTTTCTGAACATTGCCTCATGCGTTATTCACTATCAGTAAAGAGGCTTCTATGGACACATGAGAAAAACAATGCTCCTGGAAGCCCGAGACTTAACCCACAGGGCTCAGTATTGGGTCTTTTTGATCCCACAAAGCTTCCAGGCCTTCCATGCTCATTCTGGGTCCCTGGGTCCCATCCAGGCTCCCG
Organism: Acomys russatus; assembly: GCF_903995435.1. Taxonomy (NCBI): domain Eukaryota; kingdom Metazoa; phylum Chordata; class Mammalia; order Rodentia; family Muridae; genus Acomys; species Acomys russatus. The sequence continues at coordinate 54,762,471 of NC_067156.1, read as the reverse complement.
GGCCCAGTGACAAGTCACTGTGAAACCACACTGGCCACTGAAGCTCCCCTGGCACGAGCTTCTAACGCTCAATTCCTGGTCGGTGCAAATGAGTGTTTCCTGCTGACATTAGTATCAAGCCATTGGGATCTGCAGGGCCTCCCATACCCAGTGCTCTGCCACAGCCAACCGAATGCCTTTCAGGCTTAGCGCAGGCTCACTGAGAACCTATATATGCTCCCAGGCTCCCCCCTGGGTCACTGTGACTACCTTGGGCCTCCTAGGCTCAGTGCTGGTTAACTGTGAACCTGCATGGTCCCAAGCATAGTGCCAGTTCATCATTACAGTTTATGTGGGAAGTCATTGTGAAGCCACATGGCATGAAGGCTCAGGCCCAGGTCACTGTGAATATGCATGGACTTACTACATTCTGTGCCCAACTCTGTGGATCCCTGTGGCCTCCCTGGCCACTGATCAACTACCATGAAACTGTGTGGCCTCAACATTTCCCTGTCAGGTCACCCTAAATCCAAATAGCCTCCCAGGCTTAATGCCAAGTCACTTTTGGCCTGTCAAGGCCTAAGCTCAGTGCTGGGTCACTTTTAATCCCAGGGCCTCCCAGGTTTGGGGCCTGATGATTTTGGACCAGTGTGACCTTCTGGCTCAACGTCATGTGACTGTGAACATGTGTGGGTCCACCAGGTTCTATACCACTGTGAGTGTCAATTGACAGCACAATCTCAATTTGGTCTCACTGTGGGATGTCATGGGCCTCACACGTACAGTGCCTGGTCACTATGAACACACATAGGTCTCTCTCAAACTCACTGTGAAGTTGCATGGCCTCTTAACTTACTACCATTCACTATGAAAACAAAAAAAAAAAGTATGGCTTCCCATATTCAGTGTCAGATCCCTGTGAATCCATGAAACCCCAAAGGCTCACTTCTGGGCCACTGTGAACCCAAGTGGCCTTCCTATCTCTGTGTTTAATGACAGTGAAGTCGCACGGCCTCACAGGTGCAGTGTCAGGTCAGTTTGCAACTGTGTGGCCTCCTGCCTCAATGGCCAGTAGTTCTGGATGTGTGTGGGTCACCCAGGCTCGGCGCCAGGCCACTGTATGAACTGATGTCACAGTCTCATTCCAGGGGTCACCGTGAGACATCATGGCCTCTCAGGCTCAATACTGGGTCCATGTGACCCCCATGGGCCTCATGGGCTCGGTGTTGTGTCATTCTGAACATGCATGGCATATCATTGTCAACCACGTGGGCCACTCAGCCTGAGTGTCTAGCCACTGTGAATCTGAATAGCTTCCAAGCTCAGTTCCAGGACACCAAACCTGGGTGGCATCCCAAGCCCTCTGCCAGTGACTATGACCCCACACGCCCTCCCAAACTCATTGCTGGGTCACTGTGTATCCACATGGCCTCCCACACTTAGTACAAAATGAACCCATGTTGCTTCTCAGGATCAGTGCTACTGGCCCTGTGAGCCTCCTCGACTCAATGCCATACCACTGTCAAGCAGATAGGCCTCCCAAGTTCACTGCCTGGACACTATGAACCTTCAAGGACTACTAGGCTCAAAAACCTGTCCTTTTGAGACTAAATAGACATCTCGGGCTAATTGATTGGTCACTGTGAAGTCACATGACCTCCCATACCCATGCCAGGATAGTGTGAACCCATATAGCTTTCTAGGCCCGGTCCCAAGTCACCATGAATACACATAGGCTTACCAGACTCCCTGTTGGGTTACTATGAGATCTGTAGTCCTCATAGGCTCAGTGCTCCATGAGTGTAAACCTGCATAGTCTCCCAGGCTCAGCGCCCATCATTACCAAACTGCATGGCATGCCAGGATTCATAGAACACCTTCTCTCCTGGGACTCTGGTCATCTTATCCCCTCTCAAGAGTTTCCCAAAACTATACTATCTGCAACTGGCAGAATCACACCCCTGCCAGAGCACAAGGCACATTATAGTCAGCAGCTGTGGACAACCTGAAGCATCCCCATATTCAGCACCTGGGATTAAAACAAAGACATATTCACATGAGATAACTGGGTTTTTTAAGAAACCAAAAACTCACTGAGACTCTAGGTAAGAGAAATACAGGAGATAGGGAAATAGAAGGACCCAGAGGGTCTTAGAAACCTACAAGAAGAACACTGTGATGGATGGATTGGGGCCCAGGAGGGTCTGCTCAAACTATTGCACTAACCAAGGACAATACAATAGTAAACATCGAACCCCTACTCTGATCTACCCAATGGACAGGACATTCTTCACAGTTATGTGGAGAGTGGGGACTGACTCTGACATGAACTCTAGTGTCCCATATTTGACCACCTCCCCTTGGTGGGGAGGCCTGATGGCACTCAAAGAAAGAATAAGCAGGCTACCAAGATGAGACTTGATAGCCTATGACCATATAGTGGGGGAGGAGGTCCCCCTCAGTCTTAGACTTAGGGGAGGGGAATAGGGTGAAAGCAGGAGGGAGGAAGGAACGGGAGGATACAAGTGATGGGATAACAATTGAGTTGTAATCTGAATAAAATAATAAAATTAAAATTTAAAAAAAAGAAAAGAAAAGAAAAAAGAAACCAAAAACTCTCACTGTTAGTTGATACCAGAGACGCAGAGTAAAGGACAGCCTGGCGATAGGGAGCAAGTCTCTCTAAGGTGCGTTATGGGTGAGGTAACATATGCAGCATACATAAAGGGAGACTTTATTGTGGTTTCTCTAGAGAGTATGGCTAAGATGACAACTGGGACACTTTTGCCCTTATTAAAAGAGAAGAGCAAGTAAAAAAAACTACCCAAAGAACCAATTGGTTGCTTTGTAAGAGGCACCAGCGAAGTTGATGGTAGCTTTGCCACAATGGTGCTCTGCAAGCTTATGCCCATGAAGAAGGTCATTGGTTTGGCTCAAGAACCAGAGAAGCTTCTCATTGGTCAGTATAAGTTCAAAAGCCAGGCACTGGGTTTCTTCTACCACAGCATCAAGAAGACCATGGGAAGACAAAGTCAATGAGGAGAGTTCCTCCACACCACGACCAACCTGAGTCTGGTTTAACAAGAAGAACTGTGACTGTGCCACTGGCTGAGCCCTACACCACGGCCCTGCAAGGTAGACATGGTGCTTAGAAACTAAACATATGAAGTCTGGGAGAGACATGGTGTCATAAACCATTCCCTCCCACCAATATACGCCAGGTACAACTCTTGGTGGGAATGGACACCCGAGTCCATGCCTGGGTGAAATTAGGTTCCTAGTCTTATTGGAGGCAAAGCCAGATGTCATTCCCAAATCAACAATCTGAAAGGAAAAAACTTATCCCACCTGGCTGTGTTACAGAATTGCCCAGCAATGTCCCATGGGTACAATACAAGTGTTTTGAATAATTTTTCTAATCCTGTGAGTTTGATACCATGGGGTCTTGTCACCCCATTCATTTGGGGAAGATGGATGGTAAGAGCATAGGATTACACTACAGTTGTGAGAGGCTGTTTTCCAGGGTGTGCATATTCCATAACTGGTGAGAGTCTGGTAAGACTTAGCCTCCGCACTCAGAAGAGCAGGCCATTGGCCTATAGTCAATTCAGATCCCGCTTGAATAAGGATGTCTAGCAGATCTTTATTGAGCTTGCTTGCAAGCTGTCTCTCAGGTCATGGTAGAGGTATATTCCTAGAAGAGCTGCTTTTGAATCCTAAATTTTCCTTAGGCAAAGTATTCTAGTCTTTCCCTTCCTCCCAGAATAGTAAGCCAATTTTATATCCTATCCCAGACAGGGAGGTCTTTTCTAAGACAGGGATGTCTGTCCTCTGAATTGGACCATTCTAGCTCTCTGGAAATCCCTACCCAGTTTCCCTGAGCTAGCCCGTGGGGATTGAGTCTCATGAATTAATATCTCTGTGTGTCTTTTTAGGAGATTATTAACCTTCTCTTCTTTTCTAGATGACTGGGGGATGCCAAGCCCAATATAGATTACATTGAACTCCAAAGTCTTTAGTCAGGCACTGAGTTATATCTGCTTGACAGTGAGCCCACTGGTAGTCTGGGCACTTTCAGGTAGCAACAAATCTTGGGACTATTTTTGGAGACCAACACCCTAGTTGCGTCTGTGGCTTTTGCTGTTTTGTATTGCAAAGTCATAATTTTTAAAAAGTGTCTGCCAAGACTGGGATATACTAGGAGCTATGTCCACCAAGCATGTGAGGGAAATCCACTTGGCAGTCTTGCTCAGGGCAAGTACCCTAGCTTTGAGTGCTTAGATTTGGAGACTCCTGTTTGAGGGGGTCATTCTATCATCCCAAAGAACGCAGGCGACTCCTGGTCTCAGAGACAAAGGTCATTTCTTTTGAGGCATATTTGAGTCTCTTGAGAGTAAGGACGAATTCCTCTTGGGATATCAGGTGTTCTATGGAAGCTAGTGCAATCCTCTTGGCCTGGGCATGGGGATGAAGAAGGTATATTGGAATCTGTCTAAATGTGACCTCTTTTCTGTGGCTCTGCTCTGTGGAGCACATAAAAACTATTACTAGCTTTATGTTGAGGTCTTTAATCCACTTGGACTTGAGTTTTATGCATGGTGACAAATATGGGTCTAATTGCATTTTTCTACATGTAGACATCCAGTTAGACCAGCACCATTTGTTGAAGATGCTATCCTTTTTCCATTTAATATATTTGGCTTCTTTTTAAAAAATCAAGTGACCCTGTGTGTGTGTGGATTCATTTCTGGGTCTTTGATTGGATTCCATTGATCCACCCACCTATTGCTGTGCCAGTACCATGCTGTTTTAATTACTGTTGCTCTATAGTACAGCTTGAGATCAGGTATGGAGAGTCCTCTGGAGGATCTTTTGTTGTATAGGATTGTTTTAGCTATTCTGAGTTTTTTGTTTTTCCATATGAAGTTGTGAATTGATCTTTCAATGTCTTTAAAATATTGTGTAGGTATTTTGATATGGATTGCATTGAATCTGTAAATTGCTTTTGGTAAGATGGCCATTTTTACTATGTTAATTCTCCCAATCCATGAACAAGGGAGATCCCTCCATCTTTTGATGTCATCTTCAATCTCTTTCTTCAGAGATTCAAAGTTTTTTTCAAACAAGTCCTTCACTTTCTTGGTAGAAGTTATTACTAGATATTTTATATTGCTTGTAGCTATCATGAAGGGTGTAGTTTTCCTCATTTCTTCCTCTACATATTTGTCATTTGTATATAGGAAGGCTAGTGGCTTTTTTGAGTTAATTTTGTATCCAGCCAATTTGAGAAAGTATTTATCAGCTGTAAGAGTTCTCTGGTGGAATTTTGGGGGTCACTTATGCACACTATCATATCATCTGCAAATAGGGATAATTTGACTTCCTCCTTTCCCATTTGGAAGCCCTTGATCACCTTTTGTTCTCATTGTTCTGGCTAGAACTTCCAGTACTATATTGAAGAGATATGGGGAAAGTGGGCAGCCTTGAGTGACTTAATCCAGAAGCAGAAAGACTCACATGGTATATATTCCCTTATAATTGGGCACTAGCCCAAAAGGCATGTCTCACGAAAGTCTTCACTTACCAGGAGATTGGGATAGTTGTGAGGACATCCTACTGGGATTCTAGGTAAGAGAAATATAGGAGATGGGGAAATAGAAGGACCCAGAGGGTCCTAGAAACCTACAAGAAGAACATTGTAATGGGTGTGTCAGGGCCCAGGGGCATCTGCTCAAACTATTGCACTAATCAAGGACAATACAAGTAGTAAACATCAAATCCCTACTCTGATCTAACCAATGGCAGAACATTCTCCAAAGTTATGAGGAGAGCTGGGACCAAATCTGACATGAACCATGAACTCTGGTGCCCCATATTTGACCACCTCCCCTCGGTGGTGGGGAGGCCTGACGGCACTCAAAGAAAGAATAGGCAGGTTACCAAGAAGAGACTTGATAGCCTATGACCATATAGTGGGGGAGGAGGTCCCCCTCGGTCTTAGACCTAGGGGAGGGGAATAGAGTAAAAGCGGGAGGGAGGGAGGAATGGGAGGATACAAGTAATGGGATAACAATTAAGTTGTAATCTGAATAAAATAATTAAATTTTTTTAAAAAAACTATTACTAGCTCAGTAGTTGCGTTCTCGAGTTTCTGGTCTGGGGTCCTGATTCCAGCACATGAAAGTCAGTCGCTGCGGCATATCCTGCGTACTCGATTCCTTTTTTCACAAAGGAACATTTGCCTGCACTGGGGAAACGGGGGTGGGGGAGGACACACGGGGGGGGGGCATGATAAAGAGTCAGCTGTCAGTCAGACTTAGTTTCCCTTAGCATTTTAGAATGCCCCTATGTCATATGGCAATGAACCACAAGGGGGCGCGCAAGAGCAATGTTTGGGGCTTCAGGAATCGGAAGACTGGCAGCAGCATATTTTTGTGGGCTTCCAAGCCACCCCTTTGCAACCTGATCTAACTCCATACTTGGTATTCTACAGGCTGGGGAACACGGTCTTTGAACTGGACAATTACCCCTAGCGCTTCGCACTGGCTCTCAGTTACGCACAGCTGGAACTAGGCTGAGCAGCCACGTGAAAACAGCCTCCAGATCAGGTCCCCTTCAGTGCCAACAGGAGTTTTCTCAGATTTTAATTTACCTTCCTCGTCTCTTATTTCTAGTTTAGGCCAGTTGGGGGAGCTAGCTAATCTCTATTCATAAGGACCGACGCCAACTGCTGTCCAAGCATCCTGTCCGCTAGGGCTGGTTTTAACGTCAACTTGCCATGAATTAGAATCGCCTGAGTGACCCGCGCTGAGTGAGAGCTGCTCTTCCGGAAGCAGTCCAGATGAAAAGATGGTGGCAGAAGGAAGATTAATTCTTTGACCTGCTCAGCTGTCCCCCTCTGCTGCTAGATGAATTGTCCCTGTGCTGCTGCTGCTCCTGAATCCTTGGCTGACAGCAGCATGTCCAGGGTTCCATCACTGGCTAAGGGCAGTGCCTCTCCAGGAACCTTACAGGTTTTCAGCGTCAGGTTGAGGCAACCAGCCTTGAGGACCTAGCAACGAGGAGGCTGTCAGCCTCTTCCAGTGAACGACTGTCTAAGGGAAGACTCCAGCTGCAAAAATATCTACATCAAAGACAGGGAACTCCCAGGCCCTAGGCCTCTAGAGTGTGAGACAAGTGTTGTTACGATTTTAATGGAATTTAACAATATTTAATGTAAATATATGTATATATACACACAAAGAGATATATACCATATACAAACACACACATACACATAGACATCCTATCAGTTCTGTTCCGGTAGAAAACCCTAACTAATACAGTTACCACATGTCTTAATTTGTTTCAAGAACCCTCATGTGTTTACTATTGGGTACCTTCTTAATCACTACTTTCATTTTTGTTTAAACAGGTAAGATATGCACAGGGATGAAAGATAAGACTTTGAAAACAATCCCACTGCTTACCAGAAACGATTATGATTAACAGGAGAAAGGTGAGAAATTCAGTCTCATCAGGAATAAAACTCATGAAGTCTCCCCGGAGCGAGAGAGTAGTAATTAGCTCTAAGAGTTCTTGGGCCTTGGCTCGATGGGGCATTGCACACAAGGTTTCTATCTGATCTGTTCCATGACAGGGGAGGGTGCCGCCCACTCAACGCTTGCACCTTCATATTCTTCCATGCTTTGGCTTGGTCTAAGCCGAGCATAATTGGCTGGTGGTCCTCTAAAGATCTCCTGGATGACTCTCCCAAAATGTTGCTTTCTAGGTGTCTGAGTCAGCTGCCTTCTCTCTGCCAATGAAAGAATTAAAAAGCAGAAAGAATCTCATGCAACAACATGCAATAAACTTTATTAAAAGTGAAGGTAACCCATGCGGGGGTGGGTGGGGCAGAGGGAGAGAAAGATCTTCACAAAGGGCTAGGGGATTCAGAAACCAAACTCCAAGCAGCCACGTGTTTTTTGGTAGCAAATGACACATCCCCTCATCACTTTTAGATTGGTGAGTTTCAACAAAGAAGAGTCGTAATAAGGCCACAGTTTCATGCAAGCTTAGACACGTTCACGACTGGCCGTGAACACAGCTGAATCGATCTGGACCAGGGAACTGGAAGGGGTAGTCTTGCTGTTCGAGAAAAAGAAAGCTCAGCTTTGTCTTAGGTAAGAGGGTAGCAAAGAACTCAGGGAATCAAGAAAATTGCCATCTTTACAATTCATCTGTGCCGTTTCCCTGTCTACCTCCCAGGAGTTTGTCTTAACTACAAGTCCTTCACCAGGTCACTGTGAACCAGAATTCCCCTCACAGACTCAGGGGATCTCACTGTGAATATGCACGAACCCCCTAGGCTCAGTGCTGAGTCATTATGAACCCATATGGGGCCTTCGAGGCTCACTTCTATGTCACTGTGAACATGCATTGGCCTCCCAGGCTCAGCGTCTACACAGCGTGAACCCTCATGAACTACCAAGCAACGTCCTAGGTACTGCACACCAGTGTTGCGGTCCATGCTCAGTGTCAGCTGCGAATCTGCGTGGATTCAAAGGCTCGGTGCTGAGTCACTGCACACCCACGTGGCCTCTGAGGCTTGGTGTGGCTGCACACTCTAAACCTCCAAGGCATCCCATCTCTTGTTGGCTCACCTTGAAAACTCCTGGCCTCCGAGCTCAGTGTTGGTACAACATGAGCTCACCCAGGAGTCCCCAGTTTGGTGTCAGGTCACCATAAGCCTGAATTGACCTCTTAGGTTCAGTGCCTGGTCTCTGTAAACCCATATAGCCACTGCACCCCTAGGCTCAGTTCCAGGCTGCTACGAATCTACGTTGCCTCTCAGGCTCAGTTCTGAGTCTCTTGTAAACCTGCATGGCTTCCCAGGCTACCCTAGTTACTCTCCTATTGCTGTGATAAGACACCAATACCAAGGCAACTTAGAGAGGGACGGGCATATTTGTGCTTATGGTTCTAGAAGAATAAGAGGACACCATGCCTAGGACGGAGCCATGGAAGCTACAGCAGGAAGTGAGAGCGTTCTCCATAGCTGCAGGCACAAAGCAGAGAGCAGACTGGAAGTAGAGTAAGACTATACAAATCTCAAATCGCATCCCCCAGTGACATACCTTCTCCACTCAGGCCACACCTCCTACGCCTCCCGAACAGTACCACACACTACTAACTTCAAATTCTGAGCCTACGGTGGGCATTTCTCATTCCAACACACCACACAGAACCATTCGCTATGGACTGCTGTGGCCTCAAACTCAGTGTCAGATTACTATGAGCCTATGGGTATCCCAGGCTCCCTGCACTGTAAATGACAACCTCTGAAGGCTCAATGCCAGCTCACAGTGAACCTCACTGCCTCCAGGATCAGGACCACGCCATTGTGAAGTCATATGGCCTCCCAGGCTTAATGCCACATCACTGTACACCTATGTGGCCTCTCAGGCTCAGTGTCAACTCACTGGAAACTAAATTGTACTCCCAGGCTCAGAGTTTAGTCACCAAGCACTGGAATGTATTTCCTAGTTTCAAGGCAGTATCAGTGTGAACCCACATCACTTCCCAGGCTCAGTGCCAAGTACCCTGAACTCATGATCTCCTAGGCTATGTATGGGGTCACTGTAAGCTACATACACTGCCCAGGGTCAATTCCAGGCCACTATGAACCGCATTCACTATGAGATCACAGGGACACTGCTGGGCCATTGTGAAGTCATGTGGGCCTCTCTGGCTTCTTGTCATATGATTGAATCTGTATGGCTTCTAAGTGCTGGATCATGGTGAACTCTACTGGGCCTCCCAGGCTCAGTGACTGTGATCATAGCTAACTGTGAGCCAGCTGAGCCCTCCCAGGCAGAGTCCGGGATCACTATGAGCCACAGTTGATTTCATGGTTTCTATGTGGGGGGTCACGGCTGACTCACATGTCTTTCCAGGTTCACTGTGAACACCTCTTGTGGTAGTTTGGATCAGAAACAACCCTCCTAATCTGAGGTATCTGATCACTTGGTCCCCAGCTGGTAGTGCTATTTATGGAAGGTTAAATCATGAAGCCTCACTGGAAATATGTCACTTGATGTGAGCTTTGAGATTAAAAGCCACACACCATTTCGAATCCCTGCCCCCACCCTCTCTCTCCTACATGCCTGTGGATGAGGATAGGAACAGCATACTGCTCTGGCCACCATGCCTGCTACTTGCTGCCACTCTGCCTTGCCATGCTAGACTGTCATTCCTTTGGAACCATATGGTCAAGCAAACACTCGTTTCTATAAGTTGCCTTTGTCATAGTGATTTAATACAGCAACAGAGAAGTAACTAACGTGCTCAAGAACCTGTCAGGCTGTTTGCCAGGTCCATGTGAGCCACAAGGGCATCTTCACTCACTGTGAACCAAGTGGCCTCCCAGACTCAGCGCATGCTACTGTAAACTCCCTTGGCACCCCTGTCCCACTCTGTTCACCGATATACTCGTGCCTTGCTGTTTTTATTACTATAGTTCTGTAGTGTCATTTAAAACCAGTAGTTCTTTTATTGTTCAGGAGTTTTTGGCTGTCCTGGGCATCTTGTGTTTCCAAGTAAAATTAAGTTCTTTAATTTTATTAAAGAACTGCATTGAATTGCATTGAAATTCTGGTGAGTATTGCCTTGAGTCTATAAAATGCTTTTGGTAAGATTCCCTCACAATATTAATCCTACCCATCCAAGAGGTCTTCCATGCCTGGTATCTTCAATTTCTTTTATTCAATGTCTTTACGTTTTTATTGCACAAGTTCTTTTTACTTTCTTTGTTAAGTTTATTCAAAGAAAAATTTTAGGCTATTGTAATTGGGATTGTTTCCCTGATTGCTTTCTTGGTGTGTTTGATTTGTCATATAGCAAAGCTACTGATTTTTGTGTGTTAGTTTCTATCCTACTACTTTGCTGACCTTGTTTATGAGTTTTAGCAGTTTTCTGCTCAAGTCTGTAGGGTACCTTTACTTTTCTTGTTTATATCCTCTTTATCTCTTTCTTTTTTCTTATTCCTCTAGCTAAGATTTCAAGCAGGATGGACGTCTTTGCCTTGAACCTGATTTTACTGAAAATTCTTTGCGGTGTTCTCCACTTAGCATGATGTTGACCGTGTGCTTGCTGTGTTGTCTTTATGGCATTAAGATATGTTCTCTATGTTACTGGATTCTTCAGGATTTTATCCTAAAGAGAGGCTGGATTTTCTCAAAGGCCTTATGTACATCTCTTAAAATGACTATGTGTTTTCTGCTCTTGAGTCTGTTTATGTGTTAAATTACATTTATTGATTTATGAATGTTGAACCATCCTTTCTTCTCTACTATGAAGCCAACTTGATCACAGTAGATAATCTTTTTGATGTGCCCTTCAGAGAAATTTGCCTGTATGTTTCTCTTTCTTTCCTCTTTCCTTCTTCCTTCCTTTCTTTCTTCTTTCTTTCATCTTTGTCTGGCTTTGGTATCAGGATAATACTGCTAGCTTTGTAAAGAGAATTTTTTCCTTTTCTATTTTACAGAATAATTTGAGAAGTACTGGGGTCATTCTTTGATAGTCTGGTAGAATTCTTCCCTGTGTACATCTAGCCGTGGGATTTTTGTGTCAGTATATTTAAATTACTTCTATCTCACTGGTTGACAAGGAGTTTGTTTAAATGACTTTACCCATCTTGATTTAACTCTTGTAGGTGAATATATCTAGAAAGTCATCCATTTCTTGTTGATATTTTCCAGTCTAGTGTAATATAATTATTAAAATATGTCCCTGAATTTCATCAGTGTCTATTGCATTATTTCTCTTTCCATTTTTAATTTTATTAATTTTGGGTTTTTTTCTGTGCTTTGGTTAATTTATCTAAAAGTTTGTCAATCTTGCTGATTTTATTTTTCATAATTGTAGGAGATTTTATTGTACATAAAGCAAATATTTAATACTTTCCAGATGAATAAATGTTGCTTCTTTTTATTCTGGTATTGTGATATAATTACATTCTTTCACCTCTCTACCCTCAAAACCAGTGGTTTTCAACCTGTGGGTCACAACCTCTTTGAAAGTCAAATGACCCTTTCACAGGGTCACCTAAGACCATCAGAAAACACAGATATTTACATTATAATTCATAACAGTAACAAAATTACAGCTATTAAGTAGCAACAAAAATAATTTTATGGTTAGAGGTCACCCCAACATGAGGAACTGTATTAGAGGGTTAAAGTATTAGGAAGGCTGAGAAGCACTGCTCTAAACCTTCCCATATAGCCCTCCTTGCTTCCTTTCAAACTTATGATATTTTTTCATTAATTGTTTTTCATGCACATATATATATATGAATATATATAAATTCTTATATACAACCAGATCCGTCTCTATAATGTTACTTATATGTCTGTTTTCAGGACTGACCATTTGGTGTTGGATAACTAGTTGGCGTGCTCTTCCCTGGGGAAGACTATTTCTCCAAATCTCAGCATTGCTTAGTTGCCTGTAGTTCTTGGAGTATAGTTTGAGACTCAGGGTCTTCCTGCGGTCCAAGTTAGCATGCATATTGTTACCGTCCTTGTTCAGCTTGTCTAGGCAGTCATATGGATAAGACTTAATGGGGGGTAGCACTTAACATTACTGGGAGGCACTATCTCACAGCAAAGTTCCTAACCCTCTGGCTCTTAGCAATTTTTCTGCCCACTCCTCCATGTCCCCTGAGCCTTTGGTGCAAGAGCTGTTTTGCAGATGTGTCTACTAGGATGGGGCTCCACAATTCTGCATTGTGATTGGTTGTGGTTTTCTATGGTGGCTTGCATCTGTTGCAAAGAGAAGTTTCTTTGATGAGGAGTGAAGACTATACTTCTTTGTGGATATAAGAGCAAGTATATAAAGTGTAGTTAGGAATTATTCTGACTTAGTGAAGGGGTAGCTGTAGGTCTTCCCCCAGAACCCATGACTCCACTAGCCCCGGGTGGTTGGCGAGGTCTCTAGTACCAGGAACAATTCTCATGTTGAGCAGGTTGTAAATCCAAATAGAAAGACCTGTGATGGCTGTAGAGGTGCTCCGGGTCTTCTGCATTATAGGGTAGACCAGAAGCCTCACCACTGTACCTGATGGTAGAAAACATTAATGACAAAACACACAAAGCTCTTGATCTTTGAGAGCTGAGGTTTGTAATGAAGTTTCCAACCCAGTGGAGATCTCTGCCGGAAAGAAGACAGGAGCACTGAGAATCACAACCCCCTCCAGTCCAGGCCACTTCCCTCCCAAATCAATCTGCCCAGGAGAGGAGCAGGAGCTGCTGGAAGCAACACACACACACACACACACACACACACACACACACACACACACACACACATGTGGTGCTAAATAGTGACTTAGCGGAGATGTGACTACGTTATTTGGTATTTTCTTCAGGCCTTGAGCATTGATAAAAGACGAACATTTCAGACCTACAAAACTAACACAGGCTAACAAACCATTCAGTATAACAGAGGGCAGCGCTAGGCAAGGAACAGAGAGCAGTTGCAATTAGGGGAATTTTGATTGCCACATCTGGTTCCAGTCTGAACCTGAAGTCCAACGCAGCTGTCTATCCTTGAGGAAGCCAATGACATGCATACAGTCTGAGTCTCTTCAGTACTAGAGTTGGTGAGTTTGTTCCTTCGGTTTCCTATGTCCATAGTGGAAGAGGGGCAGCATGCTTGTAGAAATGCTTTGGCCCAGAGCCCTCCACAAGAGGGCCCACAGAGTACTAAATTGCTACTATTTACCCACAGTGTTGGTCCTATTGTCAACACACAAATGGAGGCCACCAAGAACATACTGTGTTGCCAGGAAACTGTGGTTGAGAATGTTTCCTGTGTGCCTATCTCCACCAACCAAATCAACTGAATAACTGTCAGCTTCTCTCTGCCTTTCCTGGGTAGCCACTGGCTTCCTAAAATGCCTTGAGTGTGTGCTAACAGACATAGCCACTTAAGCAGCAGGCAGGTGGTCCAGAGAAGGACAAGTCCAGGTTCAACATACTGACTTTGTGGAAGGGATGTCTTGCTTGTTGAACATACTTAAGAAAGGTCTAGGAGACTTGGAGGTGCTGCCATGGGATGCATTTATTCATCATTAAGAATGCTTTTATTCATTCTCAGGGAATACACCCATAGGCAATGCATTCATTCATAGGAAATGTATTTTATTCATTCATAACAAATGTTTTCATTCATTCACAGGGAATGCATCAGTACATAGTTGGGGACTGTAGCAAAATGGAATCGCCCTTGGTCACCCCCTAAACCAGACTTGAAATTCCATGAACAGATAAGTGAGCCACATCTAGAGTAGACTTCCCTTCAGAAATGTGCATCAGAGTTCTAGAGATTTTCCAGTAAATTACTGATGACTTGGGAAGATAAGAATACCTCAAAGCACATGCCTCTCTTCTAGAACCTATAAAACAATATCTGTAGGTGAGAGTCCAATCCCAAACATATAAAAGACCACATCCTGAAGTTTTACATCAACTTCTAAGAGAAAATAAAAGGTGGGGTCAAATAATGCTGGAGAGTTTGCAGTAGGAATAACCTCTGGCCACGGTTAACCAGCTCGAGGCTGTGCATGAGAACACCCTGGGTCTACTACAGCACAGTATTGCAAAGTGGGTATCTCAATAGAAATTTCTTCCCTCCCAATCTGAGGGCCAGGGCTCTAAATCTAGATATTGGCAGAGCCACCTTCCCTCCCCGGGCTTTGGGGAGAAGCCTTCCATGACTTTCAGATTCCAGAGGCTTCTGGGGTCACTTAGCCACAGCTGCATCCCTCCAACTGCTATCTTTGGTACCACGGGTTTCTCTTCTGTGCCTAAGCTTCCTCGTTTCTTATGAGGACACTTGTCCATGGATTTACTTAGAGCACCACGTTAGAATCCAGAAGGACCTTAACTCAAGATCATTAACTCAATCACACTGATAAAGGCCCATTTCCCAAATAATGACATTTTCGCATGTTCTAGGGGACAGGGCATGGCCCACCACTCAGCTCACAGCAGTAACATAAGGAAAGAAAGATGGCAGGACAGGAGGTCACCATAGCTGTGTAACTTCTGCTTTTCGGCTTCTATTTGATCTATAGTCAAAGGTTACACTTTGAAAGAAATCATAAACATTCACTTATGCTAATACTTGACAAAATTAAAATGTACTTTCCCGAACTGCCTCAGATCAGGAGGCATTATTTACAATGACAGCATTTTCCCTAGAGCCCATGCTGCCTCCAAGTCCAGCCTGCTGAGGTAACAGGTTTGGCAGAGGCTTCAGGTCCCTTGCTGTGTCCCCAGCCATGCCCTGCTCCCACTCACATACTCACACACCCCAAGTGAGCTTTGCTTAATGTTCCATTCTTAGACTCACACAAGGCGCTTGTGTCCTCTGTTCTCTGAGAAATCCACCAAAGCATTTGTCTAAGGCACTCGGCATTGTCAATCCCCCCTCCTCTCTCTCTGAAGCCCACCCATTAGGAGTGCCAAGCACAGTGCAAGCACATAGGAGTTTAAATGATTCATTTTTAAATCTAGTCTGGACAAGCCCATTATTATGTTGGACATTAAAAGGCCTCAAGTAGGTTTTTTAAAGAATAATGCTCTCTTCTTCCAATTGACCAGTCTTCATATCCTGGAGATGTATGCAGAGTTGAGCATCTTACCCTTATCATATGGCAACAAAAGAACAGAAAGGTATTAAAAATGACAAATTTCCTTATAAAGTTAGAGTGGTAATGTTAACATTTCACCATGAGGTCCTACAGTGACAAAGCAAAATGGAAGAAAACCGAAAGAGTAAGGACATATCCCAGCAGTAGAGCATCTGTCCTTCATGCCAGACTCATTCCTGGCATTGCATAAAGGAAGAAAATAACCCCCAGCGAGGTTGATGAGGAATGCTATAATTTGGATCTAGCATTGCTTGACTATATCTCCCAAAGTTTTTTTGGGTTGGGTTGGGTTGGGTTTTTTGTTCTGATTTTATTTGTTTTGTCTTGGAATATAAACCCCGTTTGAGGCAATATTACAAGGTAGAATATGGAGGTTTCTGCAAACACCATGGCCAGCAGAGTATCCATCCATGTGAGGCAAGAAGGAAGTCCTGTATAGCATGACCCAGTAGCCACTCCTGGTTTAACTTTCATGAGTCTGATATTGTGTAGTTTGTTTCAGGGATATTTAAGCACAGCACAATTGGGGTGGGGGAAGTGTGTTGGTGATAATTAACCCAGTTTCATGTGTATAACAATGCTAAGGACATGATTCCATAGAAACTCTTTGTAAAGAACAGGTGACATCTTCCATAAAAGTGGAGTCTATAGGCTGACTGAGAAACTGAGGCTGGTCCCACAGAGAATCAGTTCTCAAGAAGGCAGATTCGTCTATATACTGAGGAGAGGAAAGTGCCTGCTTTGCAAGAATAGGGACCTGAGTTGAGTGCACAGAGTTTGATCCACACTTTGTATATTTTTTATATTTTGAAATTATAATTACATCATGTCCCCCTTCATCTTTCCTCCATACAACCCTTTCCCATACAACCCATTGTGCTCTCTCAAATTCATAGCCTCTTTTTCTTTAATTGTTGTTACATGTGTGTGTGTGTGTGTGTGTGTGTGTGTGTGTGTGTGTGTGTATAACCAAATACATAAGTCTTTTCAGCTTCTGTAATGTTACCCGTTTGAACATCATCTGAGGGATGGACACTTGTTACTGGATAACCAAGTGGGGAAGGTGGGTGCTCTGAAATGCACCCCATAAAGTCTCATCAACATGGCTGCTTAAACAAGACCCAAACAATAATAATACCAATGGGTATGCCCACACAAAACGGGAAAGCCCTTGTGGTTTCAGTCAGACCTAAACCATGAACTGCAAGCAAGAGTGGAAGAAATGCTCTTTGCTAGGGAAGAGCTTCACATTTCTTTTTTAAAAAAAAAAAGCAGTGTTGTGCTTTTGTGAGCCCAGAACTGGGGAAATGGGGACAGGATGATCCCTGTGCTCACTGGGCAGTCAGCCTGGACTACTTGGCACGCACAGGGCCAGTGAGAGATCCTCTCTCAAAATGCTAAAATGAGATAAAACTTAAAAAGGAAAATGAAGTGCGAGGAACAAACTTTAATATTCCCATGCCTTCTGGACTACACACACACACACACACACACACACACACACACACACACACACACACAGAGTGGGCTGTTATAAACAAAAACCACTCTGTGAATATGACCCCTTGTGCACATGGACAGTTCCCTTTCATTCTCCACCAAGTTATGACAGACCCAAGGGGCCCTTACTATTTGGCTCTTCCCTAACTGGATCTACCATAACTGTAAGGCAAGCAAACCTTTTTATAGAGTATTAATCCTCAGGTACCCTGTTACAGCAACAGAAAATGAACCAACATGGGTAATTTGTGGTACAAAGATAAATTAAGACAAGCAGAGGCTATGGGAAAGAAGCCAGGTGAGAGGCTACTGAAATCGTCTCAGTGATATACAGGGGTTTGAGCAACGCTTATGCCAATGGGAAAAACAATAAACAGTGAAGGAAGGGAAAGGCTAAAGTTTGTGCCAAGACTCTTGTGCTAGCTTCAGGGATATCTGACAATTTGATGCTGCTTTGAGAATGCTTGTCCATCACCCTCCAACACTGACCAAAGAGGGTTGTTAGTAGTTATAACTGCACCCAAGATAAGCAAAATCTAACTGAGGGTCACATGTCAGAAGAAAAGAAAAATAACCGCCTGCACTATATTGTCAAATTACTTAAGTAATACAAATTGCTGGGATGCAAGTACTCACAGGGTCAGGGGGAGTTGCATGAGTCTTTGGGAACAGGCCAGATGTGACAACGAAGGTGTTTATCAAAAAAGCCTCTAGAACACAGGCCATGGTCACATGCTCTCCTTCACATCTCACTGTCCCATACATGAAGACTTTGTTGTTGTTAGCCATCAGCATCTGCCTGCAAGGCTTGCGACCTCCACTGTGCTGTGAGGGCTTGAGCTGAGTGATTTTTAGACCTGTAACCTATACAAAAACTGGTGAAGGAAAAGCTTGTCCTGTCCCCTGAGAGTAACCTGCACCCCAGCTACATCTGTTAGGAAAGACGAAACAGGCATTGAGATACGGGGTGGGGGGTTGGGTGGAGAATGTGTTCTAAAGGGAAAAAGATAAGACTTGTTTATGGGGTGGACCAGTCCTGACAGGTTAAAGCTGGGAAAACATTGGAAGGTGAAATGATAAGGCTATTGATAAGACACTAGGCTGGAGTACACCAGCTCATTAACTCTGCCTCATATCTGCTGTGAAATGTTGATGACATCCAGATCTTATAAAATGAAAAGAAGCTGAAGACACAGAGTAGAAAATCCCCAAGGGTGGCCCTGAATAACCTCAGCTTTGAAAAAGATGAACGGAGAAGCAAAAATTAACCTTGGAACAATCCTACCAGAGGGCAAGAAAAGGGCAAGAAAGATACAAGAGAAGAATATTTTACTCCTTTTTAAAATAGATAATAGAACTGTTAACTTTACCAGAAAATTTTAGGATAGTAATTCTGCATGTTCTTGAGTCCCCGAGCGATCCCTGGGTAATCAGATGGCACGGCGAGACCTATGCTGCTTTGTTCTTTTGTAAATTTGACACAGGCTAAAGTTGTCTAGAAGGAGGTAACGCCAGGTGGGAAGAAGCCCTCATCAGGCTGGCCTGTGGGCAAATCTATAGGCCATTTTCTTGACTGATGATTGGGCTGGCCCATCTCATACAGGGCCGCACTCCACATCCAGCACCCCCAGTGCCAGATTGTGTAAGAAAGCAAGCTGAGCAAGCCCAGAAGCGGTGTTCCTCCATGGTCTTTGCTTCAGTTCCTGCCTCTTGGCTCCTGCTCCAACTCCAACCCCTCAGTGAGGGGTTGTGACATGGAGGGTCGTAGATGACATAAAGTCTTTGATCCCAAAGGTTGTTCTGGGTTATGGAGTTTTATCACACCAATAGAAAGCAAGCTAAAACAGACCCTCCTCTCCCGGAGAAGTGTATACATATATTACTGTGTTTCACAACTTCTGTTGGCTCTACAGAAAGTCCTTGAGAGCGATCCAGACTCACCACAGAAGCCTACAGAGCGCTAGGGTGAAACCTATATTCTCAGGACACTCAGAGGCTACAGTTTTTCCACGGCACTTATGACCAGGCCTCTCCACATCTTTAAAACGCTCTCCTCCCTCCCTTCTGTCCTCTCTGACCACACATAGTATCAACATCTTCTAGGCCTTTTATAATGAAACGTCTTATCCTTCCAGGCTCCCCTATTGTAAATACACATGGCTCTGGGGCTGTCATGGGAACTCCTTACTTTTCAAAGTATGCATTGTACAACATATGTTCTTGGTTCCCATATGTATTGATGCCACTTTATTCAATGAGCCTTTCCTGTGCACTTAATGACTTTAAAAAAAATATATATCTATTTCAAACCAGCCAAGTTCCTAAAATTAGCTCGTGTCCTCTTTTTTTCTTAGCTGACATTTGATGTGTAGTACACAACATGGGCCTCATCTTGGCCACTCTAGAGTTCAGGGAAGTTATTCCCAAAATAGCTTTTGAGGGGAAATTAGAAACAAAAAGAGAAAATCCCATTTCTTTTACATAGCAGTTAGTTAGCTGAAAGATATGCACCTAATTTGTATTTCTATATACTACTACAGAAACTGGAGCATTCGGATACTTTCTGTTTGTCCCATTACAGATCTATGAGGCTGTCACAGAAGACACACTGAAGTGAGAGGGGACAAACAGCATGGCAGACTCCAAAAGGATGACAGCACCACGGAGAAAGTGCTTGCTTCATGCATAAGCAGAGAAAAGGGCTTGGAAAATCTAGATGACCCAAGTGTCTGACAAAAAGACATAAAAGTTAATTCTTTCTGGTACGTAGAGGCACATGTGATGGGGAGCCCCTTACCTAAGAGTGCCACAAGAGAGAAAGGACTGGGCTCACCACTGATATTCAGTGAGTCATCATCTATCTAGTCTTGATGCACAAATGTAGTAAACATGAACGTAGAGCACATCTTGATGATTTGCAGAAGGCAGGAGGCAGGAGCGTCTCCTTGACAACAAGGGCAAGAATAAATGGATATTGCCGTTTAACTCTTGCAAGCTGGATTCTATGTGAGGACCAGGTATCTATCACAGTTTGTGAAGAGAACACAGTATACAGATTCTCAGTCTCATATGCATGGACCTAAACATAATCTAAGGGTAACAGTTAGATCTACCATCCATTAAAAGCTCATGCGGCATTAGCAGGATACTCAGAAGTCTGCAAAAGGCCACTCAACAAGATAACCATGGGTTGTGTCTTCTGTGATAAGACAGTTTGAATCTGACTTCTATGGTCTGTTAACTGTGCCATGTTAGGAGAATACTGGACCATGTTAAACTTCAGGTTTTTATTTGTAGTGTAAAAATATTAATAATTACCACCTCCCACATGTGTTAGAAGAATCAAAATTTAAAAGCACATAAAGAGAGAACTAAAGAGATGGCTCAGCGGCTAAGAGCACTGGCTGGTCTTCCAGAAGACCAGGGAACAATTCCCAGAACCCATATGACAGCTCACAAGTGTCTGTTACTCCAGTTTCAGAGGATCTGACACCTTCACGCAGACATACATGCAGGCCAAACACCAAAGCACATAAAATAAAAATAAATACTTAAATGCTTAGGGGTTTGTGACACGTAGGTTATTATTTTAGACACATAGTTTCATTTAATTTTGAAACAAAGTAGTACAGAGTAACTTAGATCCTTCTACAAGAACCTGCCTCAGGAGATTCAGCGGTGGGCACTACAAAGACCTGAAATGGGTTCCTTAAGAGGACATTTGAGCACCAAGCTGTGGCATGTCTGCATGTTCTTGGTTAGTATTAGAGTAAGTTGTGCCTTGATGAGCTATTTGTCACCTGTAAAAGTATTCTAATCTGCTTTCTGTGGTTGTGATAGAACACTAACCAAACCCTTCCTGGGGAGGGAAGGGTTTAAGTTTCTACATGACAGCCCAGCCTCCAGGGGAACTGGGGTCAACAAGTGGAGCTGAGACCATGGAGGAGTGCTGCTTACTGGTTTGCTTTTCTTGGCTTGCTTAGACTGTTTTTTTTTTTTTTTTTAATAGAACTCAGGCTTGGCACAACCTACAATGGGATGGATCCTCCCACACCAATCATTAATCAAGAAAATTCTTCACAGACATGCCCACAAGCCAATCCGATAGAAGCAATCCCCTAACTGAGCTCCCTCTTCCCAGGGGACGCTAGTTTGTGTCACGCTGACAAAACGTAAACAGCACAATTGACTTTTTGTCACGTTGACTTGTAAATACATGCCTATTAAACCATAAAACTTGCTGTATTGTTTATTTCCCAAATCTTATGTTAACATCACAATATAAAGCACAGCCCAACCTTGAAAATTCCCAGCATATTCTCATTCCAACTGCTTGTATTTGAGTTCTCTGTAGATAGCCAACGTCTCACTAACTGTGAACCAGAAATATAGACTACAATATACTGCAATATGTATTACTATAATATAATACATACATATTCTGTATGTATATAGATACATATGCATATATGTGTATATGCACACATATATATGCATATATGCACAACATAAGCAAAACCAAAGTCCAGCAACCTAATTCCAAACTTTGTAGCTCAGTGTCTGACATCTTGGACTCACTCATGATCGTCTAGGCTCCAAAAATGCTTGAGCAGCTTCGCAGTTTCAGTCTTGCCATCTTGTCTTGTAGACTCAGGCTAGCTTCACTCCATACCTGTTACTGTCCTTGGCAGATGGCCCATGGCCCCCTGACATCTCCAATATTCTGGAATCTCCACTCCAACTGAGATGGGTGCATATCCACCAAGGGTCTGTCCTGTCCTCTCCTGGTGCATATCCACCAAGGGTCTGCCCTGTCCTCTCATGGTACTGAGTTTTAGATTCTTACCCTGACCCTTCAGTATTGCAACTTTCACGCCACAAAACATAGTGCCATGTGGGAAGCTCTTCCATACTACCAAGTACAGCCACCAACCTGAGGTACAGTAGCTTTGTCCCCCTTAAACCACAGCTTCTGGGTGATGGCACTGAGGAAATGCTTCTCAGAACATTTCACTTCTGTGATGCCGGTCTCTGATTAATAGTAGCTAGTTGTTTTGTTTGTTTGTTTGTTTGTGTTTTTTGGTTTTTGAGTTTGGGGGGGATTAGCCACAGCAAACCAGCATCAATTGTCTTAGTTTTAAAAAGCGTTTTCACCTCAGTGGGCCTGGTCTCTTGTTCACCACAGATGACTCTTCAGCCCCAGTTGAAAGAATTCCACAAATTCTTAATTAAAAAAAAAGAACAAAAAACAAACAAACAAACAAACAAACAAAAACAAATCACACAAGGGCTGGAGAGATGGCCCAGTAATCAAGATTATCTGTTGCTCTTGCAGAGGGCTCAGGTTCAAGTCCCAGCACCCACACGATGATTCACAACCATCCATAACTCCAGTGCCAGGGGGTCCAGTGCCCTCTTCTGATATCCATGAACGCCAAGCATTGCTGTGGTGCGCACACACACACATGCAGGCAGAACACACAAGAAATAAAATTAATAAATCCTTATGAATTAAAATTTTTAAAAATCACGCAAAGAGCCCAGATAGAGTCCTTAAAGGACTCCCAAGCTTTCTTCTGAGGATCCACAAGCCTCTGTTGTCTGCATTTCTCTAGCATTAGCTTCCACCTTTCCATAGCATCTCAGCAAGCTCTGAGAATTTAATGGCTTTTTCCAGGCCCAAAGTTCCAAACACTTCTTCAATCCTCCCCGAAACGACATGGTCAAGTCTATTAGAGCGACATCTGACTCTCTGCTACCAGCTTCTGTCCTATCTTACTTCTCTTTTCGTGTGAAGAAACACAATGACCAAAAGCAATGTGGAAAGCAAAGGGTTGATTTAAAATTACGAGGCAGGAACCTGGAAGCAGTAACCATGGGAGAGGCCATGGAGGAATGCTGCTTACTGGCTTGCTTTTCATGGCTGGATTAGATTGCTTTCTTATATAAGCCAGGACCATTTGCCCCGGGGTGCCTAGTTCCTCTCACATCAATCATTCTTCAATACAGTGTTCCATAGACCAATCTGATGGTGGCAGTTTCTCAGTTGAGGTCCTCCCTTCCCGGGTGACCGCAGACTGAGCAGCACAAGGGGAAATGGAGAAGTTCAGCAGAAGGCTGTTTTTATACATGGCTCGAGGGAAGTATGACAAGGAAGGGCACTGAGTGGACAATGGGATATTGTACTCTCTAGCTCTAAAATGATACCCAAAGGATGGGTGAGGTGATCCTTTGATGCCTAAGCAAATGTGTCTATACTTTTAATTTTTTTAATTATTGTGTTACTTTGTGTGCGTAGGTGTTTTGCCTGTATGCCTGTTGGTGCACCATGCATATACATGGCCCTCAGAAGCCAGAAGAGGGCATTATACACCACCTTGGATTGGAGTTACGGATGTCTGTGAGCCACCATGGGAGTGCTGGGGATTGAGTTGTGTGACACAACTGTACATATATGTGGAGTCGATGTGATGCTTCTAAAACAAAAATAAAATCCTGTCACTTGAGTCGACGTGAACAGACTGGAGAATGCTGAGTGAGTCTGGTGCACACTGCATGGTCACATTTGATGGATTAGAAGGTCTTTTCTAGATGGTCTCCACACGGCCATGCTGCAGTATGGAGAGCTGCATGCAGACCTGCTTTTGTTTTCTGCTCTCTGTCCCTGTGACAAGTCACCAACTAAGAGAACTTGGGGAGAAAAGAATTTATTTAATCTTATAGTTCACAGATCATTATCAAAGGAAACTGAGGCAAGAATTCAAGGTCTAGGCTTGGAGCATAAACCAACAGAATACTGTTTCCTGGCTTGATTTCTCATGCATACAGATATATGTGTATATGTACATATGTATATGTATGTATGTATATTACATATATATGAAAAATGTTTTCCTACAGGTTCTTCAAACATTCTTAGAATTATCCTTCTATATTACCCACCTTCTCCACTCCCTAGTTAAAGTCTCCTCATTTTTCCCATTCCCCTTAGTATTAAATGTGTCTTACTATCTCTTTCTCTTGAGATACTCCCATGGTCCCTTTCTTATTTCCTGGCTTCTGTGTTTACATTAAGTTCTATACTCAAATCTAAGAATTTGGAGCTGGGATCCCCAAATAAGAGAGAATACTGTGTTCGTCTTTCTGGGTCCAGGTTATCTCAGTATAACATTTTCAAGTTCAGTTTAATTCTTCTTTACATCAGAATAGAATTCAATTGTGTTTCTGTACCACAGTTTCATTCTCAATTAATCAACTGAAGGGCATTTAGGCTGCTTGCATTCTCTAACTATGGTGAATAGAACAGCAACCAATATGGGCGAACAAGTATCACTATTGAGTCCTTTGGGTATGTGCCAAGGATTCATATAGCTGGGTCATGTGGTGGATGTAGTTTTAGCTTGTTGACAATTATTCACACTGAGTTCCATAATGGTTGTACAAGTTTGCAATCCCACCAATCACAAATGAGGGTTGCTTGTCCCACACAACCTCATCAGAATTTGTTGTCAATTGTTTTCATGATCTTAGGCATTCCAACTGGGGTAAGATGAAATATCAAAGTTGTGATTTGCCTTTCCCTGATTGCTACTACTGTTAAGTCTTTTCTCCATCTATAAAGCCTAAGAACTACAGAATGGCCAGCCAGGCAAGATATACCTGAGGTGCAACAGTGACACTTTTATCTTGAGGCTAACCAACCGCTTTCTAATTAGACTCAAGGTCTGATCAATAAGAAGACATTTATGCATGTAAATGTAGCCAACTACCCAGGGCTGAATAAGTCACGGACCCCAGCAGGAAACCCACTTCTGTCATTTTTCTAAACTAGCTATATTTTAAATACTTATCCTTATACACAAATAAGTTGGACTCTCACCTCTCATCAAAGAAGCTTCCTTTTGATAAAAAAATAATTAGACTATACAAGATTCATAACTGATCCAACTGCATTGAACATGCATTTGCCCAGCCCTAGTTTATACATCTACACAAGTACAACAACACTGAAGGCTCAGGGAACACGTAGAAGAAAGTCTGAAAGACTGTAAAATCCAGAGTAGCAGGATGCCTGCTGCTAGGTAGATATCTCTTTTAGACATCACAAGAAAGCTGGCTCCATGAA
Source organism: Acomys russatus (assembly GCF_903995435.1). Classification (NCBI taxonomy): domain Eukaryota; kingdom Metazoa; phylum Chordata; class Mammalia; order Rodentia; family Muridae; genus Acomys; species Acomys russatus. The sequence continues at coordinate 54,737,170 of NC_067156.1, read as the reverse complement.
ATCTCAACAATATGGTTGCCTAAACAAGACCTGCATATTGACACCATCAGTTGACATGCCAGAATGGGTAGGGGATGTTTTACAAGGTTCCATTCCTAAGTGAAGAGTCACAGGTAACTGCTGAGAGAGGAATAATCAGTTTGTATTATCCAGAGACAAGCTCCCTTATACACATGTGCACATGAACAACATTATATGGACTCAGTAGGCTCTTAGAGGGACCTGGGGAAGTTGCAGAGAGAAAGGGATGGAAATAGTGTCAACACAATACTCGTTAATGGAATTCTCAAAACAACAACAAAAACATACAGGTTGCTAGTGCCCCACCCTATGTTATCTTGCACAGGCTACCAGTTTTTGAAAAATGTTTTCCAACAAGATCAAGTGAAGAAATATCACTCCCCCAATGCGATTCAAGGGACTATCTGACTTCCCTATCCCACTGAAAATAATACGAATAACTCAAGCTGCAGAAGATATAATAGGATGGAATCTATCTCATCTGACCTAGTCAAGTTGGTGTCAGCCAATAGGAAAGAAGAGAATAAAGAGCCTCAAAGGGGAGTGACTAGGAAAAAAAACCAAAAAACAAAAAACAAAAAGCCCAAAGCCATTACTGCCCAAGAACAGTGTGCTTTGTGAAGTTCTAATATGCTAATATGCCAGATGCACAGTAAACTCCCAGCAGAGGCCAAGTGGATGCCCTGCTGTCTGGCAGTGGGCTGAACTTCTGTGCTGCCAGGGTATCTTCCCTTTCACAAACCCTCTGTGTCACATGCTTCTTTGCATTGCCAGGGACTGAAGGAACAGCGCCAAACATGAGTGTAGCAAAGCAAGTATGGGAAAGGTCACTCAGCCTCCAGGCAAGACCAATGTTCCAAGGCAAAGGTGAGGTGCCAGGGACAATAGTTCTAGCACTCAGAAGCCAGAGTAGCCAAGACAAACCAATTACAAAATCCCCAGCAGTTGAGTAGACTTCCAGACCATCGCAGAAGCACAACTCTAGCAAATTCATTTTTACAGCCAAGAGAAGAGAAATTCGGACTTGGATGAAATGTCTGTGGAGTGAGAGAGATGCACCCCAACCAGTGGGCACCAGAGGGGTCACTTCAGTGCCTTCACTCAATGTCCCTATCTGCAAGTCAAACTTTCTAAGGCCATGGGCCTCAAGTGCCCTTCTAATCCCAAGAGCCTAAGATTTCCCAGAGGTTTCCCATTGGGGGGAGCAGTGATTGGCCCTGGGCATATGAGCTGCTTGGGTCATCACTAAATGTTTCATTCTCAGCTTCAGGAAAAATTCTAAAACCAAACAAAATCGGTGGCAAACTGAGCCCAACTTGGAGAAGTAATAGTTCCTTCAGCTTCTAAAGTTCTTGGAACCTGCTTCTTTTTAAATTTTCCCTTTGGATGAACAGAATTCAGCTATTTCATGACCAGTGGAACCGCTCCTTAATGAAGACAGCTAGTGCCAAGAGACCTAGTTCAGAAATTTGGTCCAAAACTAAAATGAGGTGCCAGGTGCAAGAGGAATATTCCAGGATCCTGTGTGAGGCATGAAAGCACTACTCCATGCCCGTCTCCCAGGAGGATAGAATACTTTCTCTCCACTGAATCCCATGCAAGCACTACCCACCCATAAGGGGAAGCCTTAAGGCCCACACAGCATGCCTTTGCTATAGCTGTTCTGTCACTGTGTGATAACAACCTCCACAGCACACTTCACACTGGTCAGGTACATAGCTGAAGATAGAATCCTTGTGGGATTAATAAAGAAAGGACTTGTAAGACGTCAATAGGACCAACAACTAGTTCAGTCTTAATTTCGGTGTAGTTAGATAGCGTGTTGATCAACCGAAAACCTCCACCCTGATTTGATCCTGTCTGTTGGGATCCCAATGAAGGAACTTAGGCAAAGCAGTGAATTTTGGGGAATTCTATTGGGTAGTTCATCAACCTCTCACTTACTCCCACCCCAGGTCTCCTGTATATTGTCTCCCTCAGCTCTGTGGTCCAGGAGACCAGGCAACTTGGATGTGTCAGCAACTACCCTGCTCTCAGGCCTCTGGCTGGTGTGTTATCTCACTCTCTGCTTATATGCCCTTAGACCCAGGAGAGCTGATAGGCACAGCTACCCCAGGCTCTGCCCTTATAAAGAGTGCTTCTGTTTCAATCTTCTCAAATGACCTAGACTGAATGAGCTTCCTATTCCAGGATTCTGGATCTTACTATATCTCTATACGCTCCCGTTTGTGAGACACATGAGAACGTCAGAAAAGCACAAGAAAATAGAAATAGACAGCTGATGGTGTGAGCTGGATGACTGATTGTTGGAGAGGAGATGGTGATATAATGGGAAAATCCAGATGTCAAAATACTAACTCCCCCATGAGGCATAACGTCTTCCTATGTTAAACATCTTCCTAAGTTAACAAAGTTACATACAAAGAGTAAATAAGACTTCACGTGGCAGTCGTGGAGGAAGGAAGTATTCTAGAAAAAGAAAGATGTTATAAAAACACAGTTGGAGGTCTACAAAAAGGTATTGTTTAAAAGAACAGTTAAAAAGAACAGGCCACACTTCTTCCCTTCCCTTTGAAAGAATCTTTGATCTTAGTGATTAACTTTAAGGAGCTTCTTTGCCAACAAATCAGAGTGCACCTTCCTACCCCAGCCAGCTTCTAACTGTGCTGTCTCTGCCTTTAGTCCCGTTCCCCCACCCCCCCCCCCCCCCCCACCCCTAACCCCAACCCCGGCCTCAATGGCAGTGTTCTACACAGTGGAACTAAGACACAAACTACTGTTTCAGAAATAACCCACACCCTCATTCTCCAATCAATGTGCCCAATCTTTGTAGAAATCTTTCAACTTGAGTGACTAGCAACCTCACCCCCATGCAAGGCTCTCGGAGTCATTCAGACTGTTTCCTGCCCACTGCAGCAATAGGTTTTTATAGGACATTTAGAAAGGTCTTCTTTCCTGTCCTACCACTCCTCACCCCATTTAATATTTCTTGTTCCATTTTCCCTTTTTAACCCTTTATACCACAATATTCTACTTGCCTTCCCTTTAAATCTTCCTCCATGGTACCTTTCCCTGACTTCAGCACATATTTCAAACAGAATACTTATATTGGAAGATTTAAAGCTAACATCCACTATGACAGAAACCATGTGACATTTGTCTTTCTAGGTCTCAGATACTTCATTCAGAATGATTGTTTCCAACCCTATCCATTTACCTGCAAGCTTTATAATTTCATTTTTCTTAACCACGAATCATATTGCTTTGTGTAAATGTACAACAGTTTCGTTATCCATTCATCAGCTGATGGATATCTGCCATTGTGAATAGAAGCAGCAATGAACATGGATGAGCAGTTATCTCTACAGTAGGATATACAGTCTTTTGAGTGTATGTCCAAGGGTGGTATTGCTAAGTCATGTGCTAGATCTATTCTAGCTTTCTGAGGAACCTCCACATTGATTTCCACAGTGGCTGTACCAGTTTGCACTCCCACCAGCAATGAACACACATTCCCGTCACCCATATCCCTGCCAGCATTTCTCATATTTTTATCTTACCCATTCTAGCTAGGGTAAGATGAAATCTCAAAGTAGTTTAATTTGCATTTCCTTAATGGATAAGGACATTTTAAAACTGAACACTTAAAATATATATTTCTCAGCCATTTGTACTTCATCTTTTTGGAACTCCGTGTTTAGTTCCATGGCCCCATTTAAAAATGTTTTACTGTATACATTTGTATGGTTGCCTGCATGTACATGTGCGCACCACATATGTGACTGGCATATGCAGAGGCCAGAAGAGTATATCAAATCCATGCCTCATTTTTGTTGTTGTTGTTGTTATTTGGATTTTTCAAGACAGGGTTTCTCTGTGTAGCCTTGGATGTCCTGGAATTGCTTTGTAGACTAGGCTGGCCTTGAACTCCAGAGATCTGCCTGTCTCTACCTTCTCAGTGCTGGTATTAAAGGAATGCACCACATGTTTGGCTTTTAATTGAATTGTTCGTTTTCTTGTTGTTTAGTTTCCTTAGCTATTTGTATATTTTAGATAACTTCTACTAGATGTATACCTAGTACATATTTTCCCAATCCTTTAAACTGCCTCTTCATTCAAATTATGGTGTCCTTTACTATACAGAAATTTTCTGAATTTTTTTGTGGCCCATTAAATTGTTATAATGACCATGCTATTGGGGTCCTGTTCAGAAAGTTGCTGGCCTGGAAGATTTCTTAGACCCACAAACATTACAGATTATTGCCAGTGCTCCTGGACACCTTGCAGAACTTGACTATAAGACCTTATTGCTGAAGAAATACTTCAGTCACACACTTGAGTCACAGAACATAGAGAAATAAAGCTGGCACTCACGTGCCATAGCTCTATTCCTACTGACTTTGACAGTGCTATGCAGGGCTATGCATGCTACTCCAGGGGAAAAGTGACCATCATTATGGACCCAGCTGTGAATCTTGTGAACACAATAATGACTAGCTCGGCAAGACATGTCCACTGGTGCAATGATGACACAAATTTCATGGGAATAACCAACTACCTGCTGATTGGATTTAAGGTCCACTGTTCAAGTTGGAATTCAAACCTGGCATCAATATCAGGAGCAAGACAAGTTATAGGCTCTAAGAAGGAGCCAACTACAATGATTCTTCTACCTGGGCTTATTCCTCCCAACCCTCCTCAGAGCAGCAGCTTCTCACAGTGATAACAATCAACACAGAGGTCCACAACTGGTCAAAGTGCGGAGAATAGGAGGCAGAGGAACTCCCCATCTCTAAATGGGTCATCCATGTCACAAGCTGTCCTCCCAAGGCTCAGGGATCATTGCAGGAAAAAATAGGGGGAGAGGCAGAGAAATTATAAAAAACAAAGACAGTGGATGACTACAAGGAAACAGTATTTTCCAGAAATAGCATGGCAGTGGCACATGTGACTTCATAGCATTTGTGACAGGATTCACAAGACCTGCACAAGCTCAAACCAGACAAAATCCCAGCACTGAGCAGGGGAAGTTAGCATGAGGTCCCACTTCTAGTTCAGGAGCTAATAGCTACGGAGCTCATGACTACGGAGAGAGAAAGAGTCAGGTTTTATTTAAGGATGTGGCCCCTGCCATGTTAATCATGCTGAAGTGCAAAACCGCACATTCAAGAGTATCTAACCACCATGCAAATGGGACTTTATGGCTTTAAAAATGACTCAAAGTTTCATGGGTTAATGGAGTTGTGTTAGATCTAGGAGGAGTTGGGGGAAAATGGCAAATATGATCAAATTCCACTACGTGAAATTCTCAGAGAAATGTTTTTAAAATAAAAAGATTTAAAGATGATTGATCTATCTAGAACTATATCAGTATCCAATATTTTGAACAGGATTGTAACTGTATAGCTGTTTATCGATGAAAAAAATAATAAACTATATCATTACTATTTCATTCTATATTTTGTTGAATACTAATTATATTTTAATATATTCTTCTTACTTTAATACCATAGATAATAAAGTAGAATAAGAATAAAGACTGTTTCACGTACTCTGGTGCCTCACATTTGACCATGTCCCCTGGAGGGGGAGACCTGGTGGCACTCAGAGGAAGGACAGCAAGTAGCCAAGAAGAGACTTGATACCCTATGAGAATATATAGGGGGACGTAATGCCCCTCAGGAACAGTCATAGGGGAGGGGAATAATGGGAAAAGGGGGGGGGGGAGGAATGGGAGAATACAAGGGATGGGATAAACATTGAGATGTAACAAGAATAAATTAATAAAAAAAAAGAGAAAAAAAATAAAATAAAAATTAAAAAAAAAAAAAGAATAAAGACTGTTAAAATCAATTTTAAAAATCAAATTTCTGTGCTGGAGAGGTGACTCCATGACTAAGTGTACTAGGTAATCTTACAAATGACTCTAGTACCAGGGGATCCAATGCCCTCTTCTGACCTTAATGGGTGCCAGGCACACATGAAGTACATTTATATACATGCAGAAATAACACTCATACATGTAATTTTTTAAATAACTGAATAGTCATGTAAGTCATGCTGGTTAAGTTACCCCTGTGACAAGTTTCCACCCTTTATTCTTGCATTGAGTCTCACAAATGCTCACACAGCACTCACTATGTGCCAGGTATTATATGGCTCTATATACTGTCAAGTCAAATGATCCTTATTGTAACACTAACTGGTTATGTATTATTTTGATATGGGAAGCCAAATTGCAGCTGCACGTTAACAAAATATCAGTGTCTCAACACTCACAGTTTTTCTTCTCATAGATACAAAATGGATGAGGAAGATCTCTGCTCCATCTTGCTGCTCAGGAACCCAAGCTTTCAGAGTCTTTTGTTGTTTATTTTACAAAACATACAGCCACCAAGACCCTGCATAAGGGAAAAAGAAAGGGAGGGGAGTCACACTGAACCAGTACAGCTCAGGATTGACACTTGTCACTGTATACAATCCACCAGCCAGAACGTTTTCCATCATTAATATTAACCTGATTATAAGAGAAAGTTGACAGTATTTATTATACTCAGAGGGCTATGAAAAGACCAGAAAGAATCAGAACAGTGGTGGCAGATGCCTTTAATTCCAGCACTTGGGAGGCAGGGGCAGGTGAATCTCTTGGAGTTCGAGGCTGGCCTGATTTACTGAGTGAGTTCTAGGACAGCCAAGACTACACAGAGAAACCTGAATTGACCTCCTCCTCTCTACTCCCCCACAAAAGAAAAAAGAAAAAAAAGAACATGACATTTGTAGAGGATATAACAGAGACAGTCAGAGAGGAGTTGGAGGTGTAATGAGGAGTTAATACGATCAAACACATTGTTTATTTGTATAAAATGATCAAAAAAGGAATGGGAAAAAAGAAAATGGAGAGCTTAGAATAGGTAGTTAATGATCACAGTGTCTCTGCAATAGGCTGGCAATGTAGTATCCTCTTAGAAAGAAAGGGGGCTGGTAAGATTGGGTAAGCAGATCAAGATGTCACAATTACCCAGGTTTGTATTGATGATTCACACCCACACAGTCTGCCTCCATAGAACATTTTGTCAGTCTCCGTGATATGCTACTCTATTTCCTTCATCCCTCTCCATCCATCCCCTACCCTTTACTAGAGCCCAAATATATGCTTGTATGCTTTCATTCTCTCTCTCTCTCTCTCTCTCTCTCTCTCTCTCTCTCTCTCTCTCTCTCTCTCTCTCTCTCTCTCTCTCTCCCTCCCCCCTCCCTCCCTCCCTCCCTCCCCATAGATTATTTTTCCAATTTTACCTGTTAAACAAAATACTTTATACCCTTCACAGTGCAACTTAAGCAGTATAAAAGCCATCCTAACACAAACTGGATAGAAGAATAGGTACTTCAAATGCAAAATTCCCCAAACATATAAACTTCAAATATAGCGCCATCTTAGTTTGCTTCCATGTTGCTTTGATAAAACACTGACCCAAAGCAACTTATTGAGGAAAAGGTTTATGTCAGATTACAGATTATAGTCTACCAGGGGTGGAAGCCGAGATAGGGACTCAAGGTAGGAATCTGGAGGCAGAAACTAAAAGCAGAGGGCAGTGGGGAAACGCTACTTACTGGCTTGTTCCCTTTGGCTTGCTCAGCATGCTTTTTTTAAACAACCCACAAGCATTTGCCCAGGGCTGGCATCATCCACAATGGGCTGAACCTACCCACACCAGCCATCAATTATGAAAATGCCACATAGACCTGCCTACAGGCCAAACTAATGGAAACATTTCTTCAGTTGGGGCTCTATCTTCCCAAGTGACTCTAGCCTATGTCAAGTTGACAAAAACTACCAAGCACATGTGCTTGTCAACTGTGCTGAACATTTAGACATAAATGGCCCTTCTCAACTTCATACTGAACTAACTTCTCTAGGTTAGAGGTTCTGTTCTGCAAACCTCAATACCCAGAACTTGACACAATATCAGGACATGGTTCTATGAGAGTAAAATAAAGGAAAGAAGAGATAAATCTTTGTTTTTGTAGTACTTACAGGTGTGGTGAAGGACCAAAGACACCAACATAACATGAAAATGCTAATCAACCGTAGAGCTGAAAGGAAGCTAGGAATGGACCAAGGATCTGGTTGGCTCCCCTACACCGTGCAAGCCACTATTGCTGGGCTATTTGTGAAAGCGTAGATGTCCGAACATTAATTTTAATATTTTATTTAATTCTGGAGTTAAGATCAGTTAACAAATATGCTTTTTCTGGTTTTGTACTCAGAAGCTAATTTTCAGTCCGGGTGGTATGACTTAACACATTTTTTTAATTAATGATGTAGTGCAAATGTTTCTAGCTCAGATTAACATTTCATTGCCTGTACTTTTGTAAGAAAATGAACAACTGAGCAGGCAAGTCTTCTCCTTCTACCGAGAGAAAAATAAACACACACACTCATATAGACACATACATACTCACACACATACTCACATACATGCACACACACACACACACACATTCACACACATATTCACACAGACACAGATGCTTCAACACAACTTCCCACAGAAGTGTCTCATTCCTGTCCCATAGCGCTCAGATCCACCCTTCCCTGCCTCCTCAACACTCCTCATAGCCATTCCTGCAGTATCACTGGCTTGCAGGGTCTTCTCACTGCAGACTATCCCATCAACATACCAACTTACCAATAAAATCCTTTCGACAAGAATGCTGCCCTCCATAGGATATCTTTAAAATCTAATTCAGAGACCAAAGATAGTAGGATGTTTGTTGCAAAAGGCTGGATGCAAAAGCTGTCAATTATGCATGAATAAGCTCTGGGAACCTATTACACAGTACAAGATGATATCTCAAACTACTGTAATATACACTTGAAATTTCCTGAAAAGAGAAAAAAAGCTCATCACAGTATCCCAGCCCCCAACAACAGCTGGCACTCCCCGGTAACCCTCAGGCCACTCCACTGGGGGAAGCAGGGAGCCCAGCTGCAGACCTCTTCCCTCTCTATTCTAAATCCAGTCATCCTGTCTCACCCTCAGCTTCATAGCAGACTACATGCTTCAGTTTTCTCCTCCTCTCTGTCCCCATCTTTCCCTCCAACCTTCCTCTCTACTCATCCTGTTATCCCAGCACCGACCTGAGCAGGCATTCCCTGGGAGCCAGCCACCCAAGCCTGTCGGAGAAGCAAGTAGACCAAGTAGAGCAGGCGGATGAGCTTCCTTTGTCTCATGCTTCAGCCATATTGGACTTCGCAAGGCCTACTGTGGTAGGACCACTGGGCTCTAGTGGAGCCATATCATCCTGGCTGTTATTGCACTTTTTCATTGGCATCTAGGCATATGGGTTTGGGTTAAGTGTGATTCTAGGACCTGATACCTAGTCTTGTCTTTGTTGGGTAGGTGTTCCATTCCTTGGTCTCCGTTGCCCTCTCTGACTCTTAGGCAGGTTTGGTGGATATGTGTTGCTTAGTAGGGAATTCTTCTGGGATCTTGCTAGTTCCTAGCACTAAGTGCCTACATAAAAGAACAGGAGAGCTCTCATACTAGCAACTTAAGAGCACGTCTGAAAACTCTAGAACAAAAGGAAAAACTCATACCCAAGAGGAGCGGAGGGAAAGAAATAATCAAACCCAGGGTCGAAGTCAATAAAATAGAAACAAACAACAATACAGCCAACAAAACAAGTAATAAGTTCTTTGAGAAAATCAATAGAGCAAAGCCTTATTTAAATTAACTAAAAGGTGGAGAGAGAACATCCAAGTTAACAAAATCAGAAATTTTTTTAAAAAATGGGCTATAACAGACACTGAGGAAATCCAGAGACCCAAAAGGACATATTTTAAAAACGTGCGCTCCACCAATTTGGAAAATCTAAGCAGGTCTATAAATCTATAACCCCTAGTGAAATACAGATACTCGTCAAAAGTCTCCCAACCAAAAAAAAAAAGCCCATGCCAGATGGTTTTAGCACAGAATTCTACCAGACTTTCAAAGAAGAATTAACACCAATACTACTCAAATTATTCCTCAAATTAGAAACAGAAGAAACATTGCCTAATTCATTTTGAGGCCACAATTACCTTGATACCCAAACTACAAAAGACACAACAAAGAAAAAGAATTACAGACTATTTTCCTTCATGAACATAGATGCAAAATTTTCTCAATAAAGTACTTACAAGCTGAATCTAAGAACACATCAAAAATGACCATCCACCATGATCAAGTAGGCTTCATCCCAGAGATGCAAGCATGGTTCAACATACAAAAATCCATCAGTGCAATCTACCATCTAAGCAAACTGAAAAAAAAAAATTATCGTCACCTCACCAGATGCAGAATAGGCCTTTGAAAAAAATCAAACACCATTTTATAATAAGAGGCCTGGAAGGATTCATTATAAAAAGGGACATACTTTGACATAGTAAAAGCAGTTTACAGCAAGCCTATAGCCAGCATCAACTGATATGGAAAGAAACTCAAAGCATTTCCACTAAAATCATAAACAAGATAAAGTTCTCTACCCTCCCTATACCTATTCAATATAGTACTTGAAGCAATAAGACAACTGAAGGAGATCAAGGAGATAACAAATTAGATAAACGTAATAAACAAATTAAATAAATGTAGCTTTATTTAAGATGATATGATAGTATATGTAAATGGCCCTAAAATTTCCACTAGAAAATTCCTACAGCTTATAAAAATCTTTCAGCAAAATGGCTGGACACAAAATTAACTCACAAAAAATTAGTAGCCTTCTTATAAACAAACAGACTGAGAAAGAAATCATGGTTACAACACCTTTCACAATAGCCTCAAATAATATAAATTATCTTGGGGTAACACTAGCCAAGCAAGTGAAAGACCTGTATGACAAGAACTTCAAGACTCTGAAGAAAGGAATTGAAGAAGATACCAGAATATGGAAAGATCTCCCATGCTCCTGGGTTATTAGGATTAACATAGTGAAAATGGCCATTCTACCAAAAGCACTGAATCTACAGATTAAATGCAGTACCCAATAAAAGTCCAACACAGTTCCTGACAGATTTTGAAAGGACACGTTTCAACTTCATATAGAAAAACAAAGAACCCAGGAAAGCTAAACCAACCTGAACAATAAAATGACTACTGGAGATCTCTCCATTACCAACTTGCTTATAGTACAGAGCTATAGGATAAAAACAGAATGTTATTGGCATAAAACAGGCATGCTGATCAATAAAATCAAATTGAAGATTCAGACATAAATCTGGACATGTATGGACATCTGATTTTTGCTAAAGAAGTCATAAATACACACTGGAAAAAAACAGCATCAACAAATAGTGCTCGTCAAATTGGATGGCTACGTGTAGAAGAATAGATCCCTACTTATCACCCTGCACAAAACTCAATTCCAAATGGATCAAAGGTCTCAGCATGAAACCAGGTATCCTGAATCTGACAGAAGAGAAAGTGGGGAATAGTCTTGAATTCATTGGCACAGGAGAAGACTTTCTGAAGAGAATACTGTTAACAGACACACTAAGATCAATCATTAGCAAGTATGACCCCATAAAACTAAAAAGCTTCTGTAAGGCAAAGGACACCATCAATTAGGCAAAATAGCAACCTATATAATAGGAAAAGTTTTTTTTACCAAGTCCACTTCAAATAGTGGGCTAATATCCAAAATATATAAAGAAATCAAGAGAGGAGAGACTCCAAGATGGCAGTAACCAGTGCACATGGTGTCTGAGTAGCAGGCATTGGTTGTACATTCTGAGTGGTGAGGGGGTAAGGAGGACAGGCTTGCAGGGAGGAGAGAAACTTTGGTCTGAGGCATCTCTGAGATTCCATCTTAGATCCATCAGAATGACTAAGATCAAAAACTCAAGTGACAGCACATGCTGGTGAGGTTGTGGAGAAAGGGGAACACTCCTCCATTGTTGATGGGAGTGCAAACTTGTACAACCGCTTTGAAAATCAATATGGCACCTTCTAAGAAAATTGGGAAAACCTCTACCTCAAGTACCAGCTATACCACTCCTGGGCATACACCCAAAAGATGCTCCACCACACAACAAGGACATTTACTAACCTATTTTCATAGCATCTTTATTCATAATATCGAGAAACTAGAAACAACCCAGATGTCCCTCAACAGAAGAATAGATAAAGAAATTGTGGTACGTTTACACAATGAAATTCTACTCAGCTATTAATAACAAGGACATCATGAAATCTGCAGGCAAATGAGTGAAACTAGAAAATATCATCCTGAGTGAGGTAACCCAGACCTAGAAACACACGGGGTATGTACTCACTTATAATTAGAATGTTAGCCATGTAGTACAGAATAACCACATTACAATTCACAGACCCAAAGAAGATGAATAACAAAGAAGACCCAATGGAGGATTCTTAAATCTCACTCAGGAGGAGAAATAGAATAGACAGCAGAAGCAATGGAAGAGAGGAAACAAGGGAGGGGAGAGAGAATGGAGAGAAAAGAAGGTGGAGATCAGACCTGGGGAGAGCAGGGGCATCAGGACAGAGAGAAGAGAAAACATGGGCGGGGGCATCTCAGCGACAACCTGGAGACCTACAACAGGGTAAGCTTCTGGGAGGCTATGGGAGTGACTGTAGCTGAGACTCCTAGTAGCAGGGGTCATGGAGATTAAAAAGCCCACCCCCTAACTAGACAGGACTCCAAGTGAAGGGAGGGGAACACCAACCCACGCACAAAAACTTCCACCCAAAATACACCCTGCCTACAAAATGTGCAAGGATCAAAATGGAACAGAGATTGAGGGAATGTATAACTAATGCCTGGCCCAACCTGAGATCCACCCCATGGGAGAGAGCCAACCCCTGACACACTAAGGCCATTCTGCTATGCTCTCAGACAGGAGCCTGTCCTCTGACAGGCTCTCCCCAGCAGAGGATCAAAACAGATGCTGAGTCTCCCAGACAAACCTGGGGGGGGGGAATCATAGTGCAGGGACAGAAGCTCCACAAGCAGACCAACAGAGCCAACTAACCAGGGCCCAGGGGAGCTTACAGAGACTGAAGAAACAACCAAGGACCATGCATTGACAGAACCTAAGCCCCCTACACAGCTGTAGTTTATGGGCAGCTTGGGCTTCATGCAGGTCCCCTAGTAAAGGGAGCGAGGGCTGTCTCTGACATGGACTCTGCTGCCTGCTTTTTGATCACTTTCCCCTGGTGGGGCTGCCTCAGCAGGCCACAGGGGAAGAGGATGAGCTCAGTCCTGATGTGACTTGATGTGCTGGGGTGGGTTTTGGTGGGGAAAGGGGGAAGAGGGAGGGAAGGTGGGACTGAGAGGAGAGGAAGGAAGAGCTATGATTGATATGAAAATTTAATTAATTAATGAAAAAGGAACTCAGGAGGCTAGATATCAAGAACACAAATAACCCCATTAAAAATGGATAGCATATAAACTGAATTCTCATAAGAGGAAAGTCAAATGGTTGAGAAAAGTGTAAAAAGATGTTCACCATCCTTAGTCATCAGTGAAGCCCAAATCAAGCTTATTTTGAGATTTCATCTCACTCCCATCTGAATGGATCAATAACACGAGTGACAGCTCATGCTGGTGAGGATGTGGAGGAAGGGGAACACTCATCCATCACTGGTGGGACGGAAGCCTCATACAGGCCCTTTGGAAATCACTGTGGCAGTTCCTCAGACAGTTGGAAGACCCAGCTATACCATTCTTTAGCATATACCCAAAGGATGCTCCATCCTACTACAGAGACATTTGCTCCACCATGTTCACTGTTGCTCTGTTAATAGCCAGAAATTGGAAACAACATAGACGTCCCTCAGCAGCTGAAAGGATAAGGAAAATGAGGCACATTTACACAACGGAATACTACTCAGGCGCTAAAAAGAATAAAATTTGCAGGTAAATGGGTGGAATTAGAAACAAAATCATCCTGAGTGAGATAACCCAGATCAGAAAGTCAAATACGGTATACGTTAACTTACATGTGGATATTTGCTGTTAAACCCATGATAACTAAGCCATAATCTGTAGAAACACAGAGGCTAGATATACCATAAGGTGCTAGGGAGTATAGACAGATCTTGTAAGGAAAGAGAAACAAAATGGTTATGCATAGATGAGGGCACTGGAATGGGAGGATCAAGTTGAGAAGGTGAAAGAGGAAGACATGGGAGGGAATACAGGGAGAGACCAATAAAATTAAGGACCTCTTGAGGGTAGTATAGAAACCTAATATAGTGGAAGCTTTATATACATATACATATACATATACATGTGTGTGTGTGTGTATATATATATATATATATATATATATATATATATATATATATATATATATATATATATATATACATATGTTTTCTTTAACAAAGTGGCATTGGATATGCCAGCCCAGCCCAGGGGAGGCCCCATGCTCAAGAGTAGTTAGCCAACAGAAATCAGACTACATAATTTTTCAGTGTTTTTTTTTTTTTCTCAAAGAAATTGTTTATTTCAGTTTTTACAATCCTGATGAGATTCTCTTGTCTGAAGCTCTCATGCATTCAGATATTTCGCGTGCTGCCCGATGTGGTCAGTAATGGAAGCTGTGGTGAAGCAGCAGTAGCTATGGTCATAGCACTCTTGTAAGCCTACAAGCAGCATGGATTTTCTTCTCTATGCAGGAAGCTATGAAGTTGTCAGGGAGAGACTGCCTGAACAAAGCTCATCATCCTTTTCATGATCAATTAAATTCCTCTCTCCAGGACCCTGAACAGGAAGGGGTCCATGAGACAGGTCACATCACATGCTTGCCATTTCCTGTATCTATATCCCAAACAACTATTAAAGGCTTTTTCTTTTTTTACTTCAAGGACAAAGTACTGGGTTGCAAGTTGGAGTAAATGCTGATATAGATTTGTATTGTCCAGGATTTTTCAAAGCACAAACCAGAGACAGAGTTTTTCTTTCTTTCTTTTCTTTCTCTCTAAGAAAAGAGACAGAGTCTTTGTTTTTTGTCTTTGTTTTGGGGTTTTTGGTGTTTTGGGTTTTTTGTTTGTTTTGTTTTAGAAAGAGGAAGAACATTGGTTTGTCGGGAACAGGGAGGGCCGGGGGTGGAAATGAACTTGATAAAAATACACAGTATGGAATTCTCAAAGAGTCAATAAATGCACGAGAAAAGCCACATAGAAAGTTTTAACACAAGTTTCATTTTAAAGATTTGCCTTTAATTTTTATTGTATGTCTCTATGGGTTTATGCGCACATGTGTAGGTGCCTGTGGGTTTATGTACACGTGTATAGGTGCCTGTAGGTTTATGCACATGTGTGTAGGTGCCTGTGGGTTTATGTACACATGTGTAGGTGCCTGTAGGTTTATGTACATGTGTGTAGGTGCCTGTGGGTTTATGTACATGTGTGTAGGTTGCCTGTGGGTTTATGCACATGTGTGCAGGTGCCTGTGGGTTTATGCACACGTGTGTAGGTACCTGTGGGTTTATGCACATGTGTGTAGGTTGCCTGTGGGTTTATGCACATGTGTGCAGGTGCCTGTGGGTTTATGCACACGTGTGTAGGTGCCTGTGGGTTTATGTACATGTGTGTAGGTTGCCTGTGGGTTTATGCACATGTGTGCAGGTGCCTGTGGGTTTATGTACACGTGTGTAGGTGCCTGTGGGTTTATGCACATGTGTGCAGGTGCCTGTGGGTTTATGCACATGTATGTAGGTGCCTGTGGGTTTATGTACACATGTGTAGGTGCCTGTGGGTTTATGTACACAAGTGCAGATGCCTGTGGAGGCCCAGAAGAAGAAGCCAGACTCCTCTGGATCTGGAATTATAATTGATTGTGAGCTGCCTGACATTGACACTGGGACTCTCGCCTCTAGTTCTGCAAGAGCAGCACACAGTCAGAACCAGTAAGCCACATCTCCAACCCTATTTTTAAAATAAAGCTTAATTTTGAAAGGCTTATTATGACTTCAACTTCCCATTTCCTATTCTCTCCTTCAGCATGCCCCAGGAGGATTGTACCTCTACTTTTTTTTGTCCCTACAAATGTCCTCCACAAGCAACCAAAGAAAATCTTTTCAATTGAATTAGGTTG
The DNA here is from genome assembly GCF_903995435.1 of Acomys russatus. Classification (NCBI taxonomy): domain Eukaryota; kingdom Metazoa; phylum Chordata; class Mammalia; order Rodentia; family Muridae; genus Acomys; species Acomys russatus. Next base: position 54,721,048 of record NC_067156.1, on the reverse strand, counting down.
AATTATCCACTTTCTTTTATTATTATTATTATTTATTTATTTATTTCTTCACTTTACATCCCAATTGTAGCCTCCTCCCTCTTCTCCACCTGGTCCCACCCCCTCTCCCTCTTCCCCTTATCCCCACTCCCCTACTCCTCACAAAAGGGGATTCCTGCCCCCACCAACCTACCCCAGCACATCAAGTTGCATCAGGGCTGAGTTCATCCTCTTCCCCTGTGGCCTGGTGAGGCAGCCCCACCAAGAGGAAGGGATCAAAATGCAGGCAACAGAGTTCAAGTCAGAAATAGCCCCTGCTCCCGTTTCTAAAGGACCCACATGGAGCCCGAGCGTCCCATTGTCTACATCTGTGAAGGGGGCCTAGGTCCAGTCCATGCATGGTCCTTGGTTGCTGCTTCAGTCCCTGCCAGCTGCTCTGGGCCCTGGTTAGTTGGCTCTGTTAGTCTTCTTATGTCACCTCCAGGTCTTTCTATCCTTCCCCCTACTTTTCCACAAGGCTCCCTATGTGGTCCAGTGAGACAAAGCATCTGTTTGGGTCCCCTGCTGGGTGGAGCCTCTCAGAGGACAGCTGTGCTAGGGTCCTGTAGCTTCTTCTCATCCTTGGAATAAAATCAGAACTGATCGTCATGGATTCTGCCTCATCATAATAGTCAGCAATGTTCACCTCATACATGTTGCAGAAGATTTAAAGAGCTGATGCTGGAGATCAAATTCAGGAAATTTCAAATGTAGTGCTGGGGTTGAAATTCAGAGACTTGTATATGTCAGGCAAATATCACTGAATCGCACCCCCTACCCCCATGCTGTGAAAATGAAATGTCCACATATGCAAAACCCTTAGTATAATGGTTGTAGTTAGAAAATAGAAAGCACCATATAAATTGTCATTGTTTTAACAGCATATTTCAGCAAAAAACACTAGTTAGTTACCTTCTGATCCGCAGGATTCTGTACGCAGCTAAAATGCCATGGCTAAGTCTCATCTTGTTCCTCTCCCTTTGTCTCCCTGGTCTCTGCTCTATCTAGCCTTTCCTATCCTATGGGGGAAGAAATTAACTGTGATTAGGCATACAGGAACTCCTTGTGAGCTTCCTGCCTTTCTCTTGCTTCATCCCATCTTCAGAGGGAAAGGGGATGAATTATAAATGCAGTGGGGATGCAGTCATAGAACCCACCTGTCGGCATCTCAGTCTACGAACTGGCCCTTCTGGGCTCACAGCTAAGGCACTCTTCAGCGTCTTGGGGACCGGGTTATAAGAAGCACGAATCTTGGTATATGATTTCACAGTTAAACATGGTCCCGGCTCACCCTTCCAGCCCCGGCTTTACCAGGAACAAGGGAGGCCCAGAGCTTCCACAGTGCCCGGAACTGTATATTACTCTAACACACATCTTCTGGCTCTGTTTTACGTTATATCTGGTCTGCCTCTTCCAAAAATATATTTGCTCGCCTTTCTTAAAAGATTGGAGGGGAAAAAAGGTGAAAGCAAAGGAGAGATGAAATAACAAAAGCTAACATTTTAGTCAAACATGCAAGCTTAGCCACGTGATAGCTCTGTCAGACCCCTGAACAGAGCTGCTCATAGGTCCACACGGAGGGAACTGACTTTCTCCGAGGTCCACCATCCGCTGTCCTGCTTGATGCTAATCTTCCCTGGCCTGCCTTCGATTTTCCAGATGAGTGTCACAGACCTGTGACAGAAGTCCTTCAGATGCTACAAGTCAGAACGTTGAATTGAGTTGTCCTATACTGTTGTCAGATGACTCAGTCTGAGAGCAATGTCCCCCTTTTGTACAGTGTCACTATTATGAGGCCCTGCTAAGGAGAGCCACGCATAAGATACCTATAGACCTCTGTGCAGAACATAATTCTACAACAGAGTCCAGAGAAAGTCACTGTTTACTCATCTAACAAGTTAAACTCAAACCTCTGCCCTACATCCTTTCCAGATAGCTCACAGACAAACATCTTTTAATTAGAGGCTAAAACACCTTTCAGCTGGCGTTTTTAAAAATAGCCACTTATCTGGACTCAGCACCTAAAAATCAAGATACAACCAAAACTTGACCCAGTCAACATTTAAAATTCAGGTGGAGGCTGGGCATGTGACTCGGGGTAGAGTACATACTCAAAATTTGTGGGGCCCAAGGTTCAATCTCTAACACAAACACACACACACACACACACACACACACACACACACACACACACTTCAAGTTAATGTGGCTGATATCAAAAGCATCACTTCCCTGAAGACCTTGGCAAACAGAAAATAATATTGGAGTCCCCAGAACTAAACTATTAATAATAATTTTCATGACAGTTTTAGACAGAGAAAAACTGGCAAAACATGAAGAATTGGGTTTTCTTTTTCATCTTGGCCCAAGCCCCATAATGTGCCCTTGAGTACACAAGTCCTTCTGCCCCGTTGTTTGACTTATGAAATATGAATAATATAGTTATTCCCTTTTATTCCCTTATTCTTAATGAGGTAAATGAGTCAAATGGTCACAAGATGTCTTGAGAAGCTTACTGGCAACTTTTTAAAATCATTCCTTCCTGAATAAGTTCCTCAAAATTTCAACTCATTAATTACTTTCTTGAAAAAATCAAATACAATCCTAAAATGACATTTAAAAAATAAAAAAGATTACAATTCCAGAATCTGCCATGGACATGTTCAGAAACATTCAGAAATAACGTTATCAATGGAGACCCAGGAATACTGTCTTCTTGAGATTCTTTCCTTTGGCTTGTCTAACTCTGTGTTACCAGAAGTACACAGTTCATTTCCAGTGACGTTTACTCAAGGTTATGATAACAAGTAGCTGTCTCCCAGTGATGCATATGTTCCGGCCTTTCCTGGTCCCAAGGACCATTTGCTTGCTCTTCTTCAAAGCTTATTTTTTCTCGATCAGCTTGGCCAGAAGGACCCTACTTCAGCGCTGAAGGTAAGTACATTTTGTACAAATTTCTCAGCTTCTTGAGTGCTCTAGGCCATGAATAGAACAGCTAGGAACAAACCTAAGAAAAAGCTATACCCTCTTAATTGTAATATTTCATCCTTCTTAAGGAAGTATCTTTTTTTATTAAAGTGGGATAATAAAATCTATTTCTTCATCATCTAACTGAACCTCTCTTCCTTACTAATGAATTCATTCATTTCTCGGTTAGCTTTCAAATTATTACTGACTCTACTCAAGACTCGCAGCAGGGTTTTTGCTGATGGAATTAGGGTTGAAAATCACATCAATCTCTTTCACCCCTTCCTGAGCCATCCTTTTACCCGGTTAACCTTTCTGTTTTTAAAAATGGGATGGTCTTCTGCCAAAAGACCAGGGGAGCCTGCACATGATGTCCCACTACTACTCTGAGGAACTCTACCACTGATACACACATATGACCTCAGCAACTTGAGGCATAGAATAAATAAGAGTTAAGCATGTTTATCACAAAATGCTCCCCAAAGCGACCATCACTTGGAGCATGCATTCAGTGAAGACTCAGTACACTCACAGCTGGCTGACATGGAATATACAAAGTCCGGAAGGGGTGAGAATTGGAAAGGGGGATGCAGAGGTGCTGAGAGAAGGGACTTGAGCAAGACTGAAAAGAGGACTGAATGGCTCTTTCTCATGCACTCATGCATTGAGCAACACTGTTTACTAGATTCGTGTACACTGCCTGGTTGCAACAGTGAGGCCCTAGGGAGGCCCTGGGACAAGAACATCATGTTGCTGAGATGAACCTCACAGAAGCCTCTTGCAAAGAACCAAGTCTGGGAAGTTGCAGAGAGCCACAAACCTTTTTTGAGGGGACACCCCCCCCCCACCTCAGACCAGGGGCAGGACAAGGGAGGGCAGAAACTGGGAGAGTAGGTTCAAAGGACCATTGTCTCTCAGTTGCGTCTATAGCCCTCCTATCACAGGAAGAGATTTGCTTCCTGGGGACCTTACAACAACAAAGCAGCTACTTTGTTTGCGACAGCTCATTAATATCTCTATGCCTGTTTTACACCTGAAGATTAATTCAACTAACTTTTAAAGACATCTTTCTAAGGTGGTGTTGTATCGCATTGCCTTCTTTGCTCCAAGTCTTGTCAGTTTGTACTGTCTGGGCTTGAGACTATCCAAGCAGTTCTTCCCTTAGGGAACCCATGATGACACTGGCAGGTTGCAGAAGTCTGAGCTAGCTCCACCTGAAAGTAGCTGAAAGGCTGTGTCCCCAGAAATCTCACTCTTGTACAAGGTGCAGCGAGGCAGAGAAGCAAGACTCCCTTGGCACCCAAGAGACCTAAGACCTGGGTAGGATGGGGGTGGGGCGGAGTGATGACATGTTGTGGTGGCAGCTTTTGTTCCACTAACCCTGGAGCCAGGCTATTCAAATTTAGAAGACTGGCTTTAAAATAAACATTCAGCACAAAGCCCTAGCAATAGGTGGATGGCATGGAATCCAACTTGGTGAGGTGAAAGGACATAGCAAACAATTACAACTTAACCTTCCACTGGGCAAGTGGCAGCACAGATAAAGGTTAATAAAGCCTTTAAGCCCAGTAGGGAGAAGAAATGCCTGACACTGGTCAGGAAAATAAGATCGGCAGTGGTGAGTAGATCCCAGTTAACCAGGGTTAAGGTCAATCAGGGAGAAGAAGCAGTACTACGGGAGGCTTCACCCCCAGGAGAAGCTTCCAGACCCTACCCAGATGTACCTAGGTTCCCTGTGCATCTAGCAGTAGAGAGGGAAAGCTTGGCTGGCCAGACACTCTCATCTCTCACTCCGGTCTTAGTCTCTGGTCCTGTTTCCCTGGTCTTGCTGCTCACTGAGCTGCTAAGCTTTGCCCAGTGTAGTCAAAAGGCTCCCACTTTCATTCCTCTGACTGCTCAGGGAGACGCTTCCCCTAAAGCCTGCCGTGAAGGATTCCCCCCACAAAATTCAGTGGGCGTGCACTGGCCTCAGAGTGTGCAGTCACCCCTGAAGGGTTATAAAGAGCTTTTTGGTAAAACCAGAGAGAGTAGACATGAGTTGGTCACAGGAATCCTGCCCCTAGGAAAGGAGATAATAAGCCTATCAGAATGGTAGAATGGCGTTCATCCTTAGAGTTTCTACTTCACTTACGAGAGTCTTGATTAATAATATCTAGCTAGGCATGGTGGCACATGCCTACGACCCTAATACTCTGGAGATCAAGGTAGGAAAGCCAAATTTCAGATAGAATTGGGTCATATCTCCGGACCCTGTCTCGAAGCAAAAACAAGCCCATTAGACTGTTATCCTATGATGTCATTGTATTTATTTAGCACCATAAATCACACATAGTGAGATGAAGTGAACCCCTCTCAACTTTGCCTCAAGGATAAAGGATTGGAGAACGAAAATAGGGAGGGCTGCGATTGGGAGTTGGCAGGTCAGTGTCAGTTTTAAGGAAGAGATATGTGGGGGTTTAGGCTGACACTCACGTGAATTTGGCTTAAGGGATACACTGATGACGTGAGAAAAGATGGCTCGAAAACTCCCAGCCGCCTCCCTTCCTGACCTGCAGACACCTGAAGACAGATGGGAACACCTTGTCACTAAGCTAAAGCTCCTCAGGCAACCTATTTGTTACACCTTCCTCTGCCATGTTGATATAACTGAAGTGTCTTGATATAACTGAAGTGTCCCTTGATATGAAACGATGAAAATGATGGTTTACCAAGGACTGGACCCAGCCCCCTACACAAAAGTAGCCAACAGACAGCTCGGGCTTCCATGGGTCCTCTAGTACAGGGAGCAGCAGGGGCTGTCTCTGACACGGGCTCTCTTGCCTGCTTTTTCTCATCATTTCCCACTGGAGGGACTGCCAGGTCATGCCACAGCAGAAGAGGATACAACTGGATGATTTGGAGTGGGTGGGAAGGAGGGCCTCCCCTTTTCTAAGGAATAGAGAAGGGGGGATGGAAGAGAGGGAGGGTGGGTGGAACTGGGAGGTGAGGAGGGATGAGGTTACAACCAGGATGTAAAGTGATTAAAAAAAAATATTTAAAAATGCAAAAGCAAAAGGAAGGAAGGAAGGAAGGAAAAAGAAAGGAAAGAAAAGGGAATGATGGTTTACCTCTTGTGAGCTTCCTTCTCAAAACCACAACCTCAGTCCAATCATTAGAAAGACATGAGACAAAATAAAAAATAAAAAAAAGAAAAACTTTGGCAAATTCTACAAAACACTTTACCAATGCTTCATTAAAATTATCAAGATCAACCTGGTGGTGGTGGTGCATGCCTTTAATCCCAGCACTAGGGATGCAGAGGCAGAGGCAGGCAAATCTCCATGAGTTCAAGGACAGCCTGGTCTACAGAGTGAGTTCCAGGACACCTGGGGCTACAAGGAGAAACTCTATCTCAAAAAACAAAAGCAAAAACAAACAAAAAAAATATCAAGATAATTTTTTAAAAGAAAGTCTTAGAAATTTTCTTGGCCAGTAGGAGTCTAATTAATTTGGCTTTGAGTAAAGGCGACATACTTTCCTAGATGAGAAATTCCAGGACAGAGAGAGCAAATGTAAAATTCAGTGTAAAATGTAAATGGTCAAGGTAATAGTAATGGTATTCTATTGATCCATTAATTGTGATAAGTGGATCACAGTAATTGAAGATGTTAATAACGGGAAAGTGGGTATGAGCATATGTGAGAACTCAGTGACAGTCATCGTTTTCTATTAATTCAAAACTTTCCTAAAATAAAATGTTTTAAAATAACTAATAACTCTGCCAATCAACACTAACTGCCATTAATTTTTTTCAGTAGTAACACTCAAATACACAGCCTCATACATGCTCTACAGCTGAGCTATCTATACTCAGAACATATCACTAAGATCTAGTGTGTGGCTTCTAGAAGTTTTTCTGTGGTTTTTGCATGAAATAAATATTTACAAACCTTCTTTACTATCAGTGGAGTCCTGGACCCAGGGCCTCTAATGGATGCCAAAATCCACCGATGTCCAAGTCTTGAGATAAACATCATCATATTTTTCTAGAGTCTACACATGCCTTCCTATATACTTTTCTGGATTATTTCTAATATCTAATACAATGAAAGAACTATATTAGTAATTTTTATACTATGCTGTTTAGGAAATATTGACAAGGGAACATATTTATATGTTTAGGATAGTTACAATTGTTTTTGTAATATTTTCAATCCCTAGTGGATATGGAATCTGTAGACACTGTGTGTGTGTGTGTGTGTGTGTGTGTGTGTGTGTGTGTGTCATGCATACATTCTCTGCACTACTGAACTGTATGGTATTAATTATATCTATTTTATAGATCCGGTAGAATTTATTTAATCTATCATGGATTATAAGTTATTTGTGTTTTAGTTTTACATTATTATAAATGATAATTAAATGAACATTACATACAAACAGTTTTTGTGCACATCATTATTTGCTCAGAAGCCTTGAGTCACAAGTCAGCCTGAGTTTTAGGTCTTGAAGTAAGCAGTATACTGATACACCTGTGTCTGCCACTTCTTTCTCTAAACTTTTAGTGAAAACAAATTTTCTAGTTAGGAGATTGTAAGTAGTATATCTTTAAAAGCTTTTATACTTTTTAAATATGATGTATAGTGTCTAACTTTTATTTATGAGAATAATGTGGTGATCTTTGTTTGGAATATTTCATAGATATCATGTTTTAAAGTGCACTTCATGTGATCCTTGAACTCACTATATTACCTGGGCTGGAATCAAATTTGTGGTTCTCCTATTTCCATCTCCAAGTGTTCATTGGTGATATTGAGACAGGACCTCATGGGGCCAGGCTGGCCTCAAACTCACTATGTAGCTGAGGGTGGCCTTGAACTCATATCCTCTTACCTCCACCTCCAGCTGCTAGGAGTACAGATGTGTGTCACTCAGCTCAGTTTATGTGGAGCTAGGGAGGGAAATCATAATTTTATCCATGCTAGGCAAACAAACACTTTAGTAACTGGGCCACACCCTTAGTCTCGTGTCCCAGTTATTTTAAAAATGAAATTTCATTCTGGAAACAAGAAGCACTCATGAAGAATAATAGCCTTTCAAAGAGGATCAGTTTGCACATTTTGTTAATTGTGCAAGCTGCAAATTTAATTTTTATGTTGTTTCTTAAGTTAGTGTCTTCATAATGTTTTTATTCACGTGTAGCAGTTGTGCATGTTTATGAGAAACAACGAGATGATTTAATACATGTGATGCATTGTGTGCAGCGCTCATACTGGGGTAATTAGCATGTATATCAATTTAAATATTTATGACTTCTTTGTGGTAAGCACATTCAAACTCTTTCCTTCTTGCTCTTTTGAAATATACTATTGACAACAATAATACTGATATATAGGTGCCTTACCGTACAATAAAATGCCAGAGCGTAGAGCTCTACCTAACTGTAACCCATTACAGGGCCCCTTGTAATGCTCTCTTCATTCTGTTTCCTAAACCACCGTTCTACTGCCTGCTCATCTGAGGCCAACCCTTTCAGATTCTACGTAAGAGTGAGTTCAAATGTATATATAGTGTCTAATTTCTACATGTGCTTTTATACGTGTTTCATGCATGAAACTTCTACAATAGTAGGTTTCCACACAGCGTTTTCAAAATGTCTTTAGTGTTACTTAGCCCCCTCCTCCATATTCCTTCTGCCCTCCCATGCCCCATGCCTGTAGCCTTTCTTGCTCCATTATTCCCTGGTGTCCCTTTACACCACTGTGCCCTATCTCTCCTCTCTTGAAATCCTTGCCATGGTTCCTTGCTAATTTCCTGACCTCCTGCTATCCTAAATGGAATGCATACTATCTGAAGATTCGAAGCTAAAAACCTACAAGTGAGAGAACACGTGCAAAGTCTGTGGATCTGCATTACCTTCGAATGACTGACTCCAGCTCCATTCATTCACCCATAAATTTCATCCTGTTGGTTTTTCTTAACAGCTAAATAATATTTCATTGTGCAAATGTTCTACATTTTAAAAAATATATTTTATTAATTTATTCATACTACATCTGAATTGTTAGCCCATCCATTGTATCATCCCATTCCTTCCTCCCTCCCTCCCATTTTCCCCTTACTCCCCTCCCCTATGACTGTGACTGAGGGGGACCTCCTCCCCCTGTATATGTTCATAGGGTATCAAGTCTCTTTTTGGTAGCCTGCTATCCTTCCTCTGAGTGCCACCAGGCCTCCCCATCCAGGGGACGTGGTCAAATATGGGGCACCAGAGTTCGTGTGAAAGTCAGACCCCACTCTCCACTCAACTGTGAAGAATGTCCTGTCCATTGGCTAGATCTGGGTAGGGGTTCGAAGTTTACTTCACGTGTTGTCCTTGACTGGTGCCATAGTTTGAGCAGGACCCCTGGCCCAGATCTGCCCATCATAATGTTCTTCTTGTAGGTTTCTAGGACCCTCTGGATCCTCCTATTTCCCCATTCTCCCACGTTTCTCTCACGTAGAGTCCCAATAGGATGTTCCACATCTAAAAAAATATTCATCAGTCGATGGGTGTCTTGACTGTTTTCATTTCATGTCTGTTGTGAATAGACAGCAAAAAACCTGCACAAACAGGTGTGTCTGTGGTGGGATTTAGACTCATTAGAAAATATGCCAAGAGTGGTATAACTGAGTTGTGTGGTAGATATATTTCCAGCTTGTAGAAGACTCCCTACTGATTTTTTATAATGATGAATAAGTGTTCCTCTTTCCCCATACTCACACCAGCTTCTGTCATCCTTTGGAGTTTGCTTGTTTGATCTTAAACAGTCTGACTGGGGTAATAGAAAAATCTCAATGTAGTTTTGCATTTCCATGATGACTAAAGATGCTGACATTTAAAAAAAAAAGTTTCTCAGATATTTGTATTTCATCTTTTGACAAATCCCTGTTTAGTACCATGCTCCAATTTTTAACTGGGTTGTTTGTTTCTTTAATGTTTATGTTTTCTTAGGTCTTTGTATATTCTACATACTAATATATACAAACACATATATAAAGAAATTAAATGGAACTCCATCATAAAGGGGCAAGAATGCCCCTACTGAATGCCACGTGCTAACAAATAAAAAGTGTCAGGAATGGATTATCTCTTTTTAGAGTTATTGGACAATAAGGTCCCACAGACCCCCCAAACAGTAAAGATTCTTACCACTGCTATTCACTAGGCTCCAAATTTGACAGTAAGACTATTGCCGAAGACACCACATACTAAAATCATTGGAATTTGGAGAAATCAAGCCGACACTCACCCAGAAGCTTCCTCTCTACCAGATACCTTTCATGGTGCCATGCGGTGCTTTAAATGCCTCTAGAGGAGAAAATGAATCTTACCCAGAGATTAATTAATTTTGCAAGGTACAATAATGACCAGCATAGCAAGACAAGCCTACTAGTGTGATGGTGTCATGAATGTCATGGCAGTAACCAAACACTTTCTGATTATATTTAAAGTCTGCTTGTTGAAACTCATATTGGCACCATTATGCATGCAATAATCTATGGCTAAGCCCTACTGCTATTATTTTGTTAAGTGGGCATGGTATTAAGCCATCTCTTAATGGCTTATTATTATACCCACAGGTTAGCATTTCTCTTGACTCTCATTGGAGAAGCTTTCCCTGCCCCCAGCACAGAGACCTATAATTGATCAAGATTCAGAGAATGACAAGCTGAGGAATGATCGTCTGTACATAACACATCTGTATCACACCCTTCCTTTCAAGGCTCAGGGATCATTGTGGGAGAGGGAGCAGAAAGACTGAAAATGTCAGAGACAGAGATTTGTCAAAAGATGAAATACAAAGGTCTGAGAAACATTTCTTTTTTAAATGACAGCATCTTTAGTCATCATGGAAATGCAAAACTACATTGAGATTTTTATAACTACCCCAGTCAGACTGTTTAAGATCAAACAAACAAACCCCAAAGGATGACTACAAGGGAATAGTTTCGTTTTGTTTTTACTTAGACACAGCGGGGCAGTTGCACACATGAACTCATAGTAATTATGACAGCAAGTATAAAACCTACTCAAGCCTTTGGAAATCAATCTGGTGCTTTCTCAGAAAATTAGGAATAGTACAACATCAAGACACAACTATACCACTCCTGGGCATATACCTCAAAGATGCTCCACCGTACAACAAGGACATTTGCTCAACCATGTTCATAGCAGCCAGAATATAGAAAAAACTTAGATGTCTTTCAACCAAAGAATGGATAAAGAAACTGTGATACATTTACACAATTGAATACTACTCAACTATTAAAAACAAGGAAATCATTAAATTTTGCAGGCAAATGGATTGAACTAGAAAAGACCATCCTAAGCTAGGTAACCTAGATCCACAAAGACATGAATGATATATACACACTCATAAGTTCATAAGTGGATATTAGCAATGTAATACTGGACAGCCATACAATCAACAGACCTAAAGAAGATAAATAACAAGGCAGACCCTAGGGAGGATGCTTAATCCTCATTCAGAAGGGCAAATAAAACAGACACTGGAAGCTGTCAGAGAGAGGGAACAGGATGGGAGACTACCATATATGTCCTGTGAAAAACTTCACCCAGCAGGGCATTGAAACAGATGCTGAGGCTCACAGCCAAACTTTGGGCAGAGTGCAGAGAGTCTTATGGAAGAGTTGAGGGATAGAAGGGCCCGAAGGGGACAGGAGATCCGCAAGGAGACCAACAAAGGCAATAAATCTGGGCCCGGAGACTTGCAGAGACTGATGTACCAACCAAGGACCATGCATGGAAAGGGCCTAGACCCCCTGCTCAGATGTATTAGATAGGCAGCTCAGTCTCCATGTGGGTTGCCTAAGATGGAGAGCGGAGGTAGCCTCTGATATAGACTCCATTGCCTGCTCCTTGATCACCTGCCCCTGACAGGGCAGCCTTGCCAGGACACAGAGGAAGAGGATGCAGACAGTCCTGATAAGAGATGATAGGCTGGGGTCAGATGGTAGGAGAGAAGGGGGTCTCCCTTTCTGAGGACTACGGGAAGGAGGAGGGGGAAAGAGGGAGGGATGGTAGGAGAGGGAGGAGATGAGGGAGGGGCTACAGTTGGCATGTAAAGCGAATAAATTTAAAAAAAATAATACATTTTTAAAAACCTACTCAAGCTTAAGCAAGACAAGATGCTAGTATGGAGAGGGAAGTTGCATGCGAAGTCCCACCCCTACTTGAGGGGTTATTGGCATTGAAAACTGCTGAGGGGGGAGGAGAGAGGGCAGAGCAGAGGGAGGGAGGGAGGGGGAGAGAGAGTTTTCTTTAAGGATCTGGACTCAGTGAGTCCTTATGATCCATTAGAGGGCCACATATCCAAGAATACCTGGGAAGCATAAATTGTGCTTGCTGGATTGATTTGGTTTAGTTCGGTTTTAATTAAGAAGGAGATCCAAAGTTGTGTGGCTATGGAAGAATCTTGGAGGGGCTGGGGAATCGGAGGGAGTGTGATCAAAAGGCATTCTACAAAATTCAAAGGTCTAATTTTAAAACGAGGGGGAAAAAAGGAAACAGCAATTCCAATTCCAACAAAAATGTTGAAAATTTCCACTTTGTTTATAATTTTAAAACTTTTCCTTAGCCAGCAAGGCTGTTTTTCAAACTTCGGTGACAAAGTGTGGCAGGGGCGGAGGGTTGGATGGGGGAGTGAGCAATTGGAAGAGTTCTCAGCAGCACACCTGATTTTAGTACCTCCAAAGCCTTTCTAAGTAATATGTGCAAATCAGCCACTCAATATAAACAGTATTTGAGGCTGTAAAGTAAGTAAATCATGAAGCTTCAAGTCAGGAATGGTAGAAAAAATCACACCGTAGCCTTTTGACATTAACACTAGCATTGCTACCAATGGAGCTTGCTTACCCAGCTCAACACAGCAGAGAGCAGCACACAGCTTCATTTAGTGTCCTCTACCAGTTAAAAGAAATATTGACTGCACACATTACACAGAAGTAAAGTGAGTTAGAAGTCAAGCTGGGTGGTAGCTTTCACAACCCACCTCAAAGCTGCCAGTAGTTTCATGTCTAAAAAGAATCAACTAAAAGCAAACAGGAAGAAAGAAGTTCCTTGAGGATCTGAGATGCCGAGAGAGGCCCTAGTTCACTCAAAGGTCATTTCAGAAAGCCCCACTCCATGCCAACAGGCCCACAGGCTCCTTCTTTCCACTTACCCTGGCATATTTGCCAGCCTGCATGAGCCACCGCAGTTCTGCTCCTAGAAGCCTGCACTGGCTTTGTAAGGTGAGGGGACACAACTGTCAGCAGTCAGAATCTGAATGCCTGATAAGAAAACTCACTAGGCCATTCAGTACAACGAGATCCAGAAGGTCTTTAGAAATAACACAGCAGCCTCCAGATCACAGAGGACTTGCTACACACCGTGCAGACTTGTCCTTGGCAAGATTCAAGGAGGTCTGAAAAGCACAGAACCTAGTTTTGGGGACAGCTAGAGGTATTATGGAAATTATTAGCCATCTCCAGAGATTCCAAACAACAAAGAGGCCCTCCTTTGTTTTCTGGTTCTTGGTCCTTGGGTCTTGCTTTTGCTTTGAGATGCATTCTCTTCATGTTGCTCCAGCTGCAGTTGAAATCGTGAGCTCGAGTGATCTTTCCATTTTGGCTTCCTGAGGCACAGGAACACACCACTAAGCCCAGGTCCTAAAGAGCCGTTGGAACTGAGGTAATAACATATACTCTCTGGTCGTCTTTTACAATAGCTCTTTAAAACCTTCATCATCATCCCACACAGACTGTATGGTCCTATTGTGGCCCAGAAAAATAAAGTGATGAAAAAGAAAGGACCTAAAAGTACCATCAGTTCCCAGACCCTGTCACAACCTTCAAGTTGGAAAAGCTTGTGTGTTTACCCTTTTCCATACGCCGTTCCTTCCATTCTTCTCTCATCCAAGGCCTCACTGGCATACACTCTAATCTATCATATACATTCCTAAGAGTAGCGGGAATAGAGACAGAGAGTAAAGAATGCATTTTCACTCCTATCTCACAGCTCAAAATCCCACTGCAAATGTTACTTTTAAGTTGGTTAATACAAGGGCTTAGCCAAAATGTTTTATTTAAATTATCTCACTATAATAGTTTTTGGAACAAATAGTGCAGATTACATTTTTATTTTTAGTTTAGTTTTTTTTTTAAGTCTTTCTGCAATGTGTGTTTTTATTTGTTCTGTTTAACCTCAGATCCTTCCACACAAAGAAAACAATTCCAAAGAACCAAACGTTCCGAAGAACCAGTCAAGATTTCTATACAGTCAAATCCAAGCATAATCCGTGTCTTGACTCTGAGCAGGAAAAAAAAAATGAAGCATATTATCAATCCGTATGAACACACCAACGGCACGGCAAGAAATAACTCAGATTGCCCTGATGTAGTTTTGCCAGAAGAGATATTTTTCACAATCTCCATCATTGGAATCTTGGAGAACCTGGTCGTCCTCCTGGCTGTGATCAAAAATAAAAATCTCCAGTCCCCCATGTATTTTTTCATCTGCAGTTTGGCCATTTCTGACATGTTGGGCAGTCTATATAAGATCTTGGAAAATATCCTGATCATGTTCCGAAACATGGGTTACCTCAAGCCTCGCGGCAATTTTGAAAGCACAGCAGATGACATCGTTGACTGCATGTTTGTCCTCTCCCTGCTGGGCTCCATCTTCAGCCTGTCTGTGATTGCCGCTGACCGCTACGTCACCATCTTCCATGCTCTGCAGTACCACAGCATTGTGACCATACGCCGCACCATCATCATCCTAACAATCATCTGGACGTTCTGCACAGGGAGCGGCATCACCATGGTGATCTTCTCCCACCACATCCCCACAGTGCTCACCTTCACATCGCTGTTCCCTTTGATGCTGGTTTTCATCCTGTGTCTCTACATTCACATGTTCTTACTTGCCCGCTCCCATGCTAGGAAGATCTCTAACCTTCCCAGAACCAACATGAAAGGTGCTATGACGTTGACCATCCTTCTTGGGGTCTTCATCTTCTGTTGGGCTCCCTTTGTTCTCCATGTCCTCTTAATGACCTTCTGTCCAAACAACCCTTACTGTGTTTGCTACATGTCTCTTTTCCAGGTCAACGGCATGTTAATCATGTGCAATGCAGTCATTGACCCCTTTATATATGCCTTTCGGAGCCCAGAGCTCAGGGATGCATTCAAAAAGATGCTCTCCTGGAACAGGTGTCAGTAGAATTTTTGGTCCCTGGTTTGAGTATTGTAAAGAGACCAAATAGCATGACAGTCTGAC
This sequence comes from Acomys russatus, assembly GCF_903995435.1. Classification (NCBI taxonomy): domain Eukaryota; kingdom Metazoa; phylum Chordata; class Mammalia; order Rodentia; family Muridae; genus Acomys; species Acomys russatus. The sequence goes on along the minus strand of NC_067156.1, from coordinate 54,705,762 downwards.
AAGTACTGATGCTTCTGACCAATATTTCCTTCTTCAATAGATAAGGATGATCCCAAACTAGTGTTTGCCATCACTGGCTTTCTTATTAATAGCCTCACTGTAGCTGTAAGCGTTATATTGAATCTAGAGAGATGAAGTGATATGCTAAAAAATAAGAACACTTTACAAAGCACACGTGGCAATACAATATGAGGACTTGGGGTTAAGTTAATATTTGTTCTTTTGTGGGTAGAGGGCAAGATTGTCCTGGGAGGAGTTTCCAAGCTGGAAGCCATGGCCAACAAATCTCTAGAAGTTGAAGTACTTTTTAAGCTTCTAACTTATTAACTAAATGTATTGCTCAGGTTTCTATTTCTGTGGCAAATACATGCAACGCATCACCTTTGAGAGAGGAAAGGTTTGCTTTGGTTCATAGGTTGGGGGGTTTTGGTTCATGGTACCTGGCTGTGGCTTTGGCCGATGGTGAAGCAGCACACCATACTGGGAGCATGTAGCAAAACAATTCATGACACGCAGAAACCCATGGTAAAGAAGAAAAAACATGTGTCTCATAGTTTTCTTTGATGGTAAAACCTCAATGATCTTAAGATTTTGCACTAGGTCCCACATCTTAAAGGCCACTTTCTGGTAGCAGCAAACTAAATAAGCCTTTAACATGTGGGGATCGCTTAACCACCGTAGAGAATGAGTTCCCAAAGACAAACGCATCTTCACTATGACTGTCCTTTGCTCACTCAGGATCCCCCCTTCGTCTTAAAATCTTTTGCTGTTGCAATTTCCTCAAGCTTTAGAAGCAAACATTTCTAAGGATGAAATAAAAATGTATGCTGTTTGAGTTCTATGAAGGAATATATAATGCCTATTGTATTTGATGAAAGCATGGCCAAACTTGGTGCTTCCGTTCAAATTTGTAACACCCACTCACCCCCCGAATGTTATTTCATAGTAAAAGAAGAAAGAGAGGAGGAAGAAAACAGAGGGAAAAGGGGGCAGAAGAGAGAGAGAGAGAAAAGAGATGAGGGGGATAGGAGGGGAGGGGAGGGGAGGAGTCAGAAACATATTTTGAAGTATGGGAAAATCAAGACCAAATCATTGTGAACAACATGCTGTCACTAGAGATCCACCAAGGATATGAAGGAAATTTTTTTCTTCTTCATAAGCAAATCAAAAAGGTAGTCCCATCAAATCACTGATGGGGCTTTCTATAATATGCAGTAATAAAAAGACATCCAATATTGAAAAGTGGCATTCTGAATAATAGTGAAAAAAAGCCTCTCAAGTTTACCTATTAACATGAGAGTTAAAGAGACTGCATAGGCGGTAGAGTGCAGTGGCAATCCCTTGCTAAACTGCAGAGAGCTGTCTGTGGTAAAAGGAGTAAGGGGAGAACGAGGGCTTCTCTAGTCTCCCAGGATATACAGCATCTTCTAGGGGAGGCAGCACCTTGCCTTCGGTCCCCAACTCCTGTCATATAAGACTTTCTGAGGAAAACAAAGAAAGATGTGGGTACAAAAAGCATGATTTATCAGGGATGTGGGGCTACACTAGGAGTCAGAAAAATAAAAGAAACTCACTCAGTAGATGGGAAATGGCTTATATGCCAAGCTAGAAAAATGTGGGTCATAGATAGTCAGAGCGGACCTGGCCTTTCTCAAAGACTGGCATGTTCAACATGGCTAAGAACAACTCATGTCGGTTCCTGGCGCTGTACACAACCAGGTATTATAACAACAACCCTGTACTGTGGGAATGCATACCAGTGTCACCTGGAAGGGAAACGTGATGGTTATTCTAGGATAGCTGTTGTTGCATTGACTTGGATCCCAGAGAAGGCACCATGAACAGGACATGGTATTTAAAAGTGGGAGAAATGGGGTGTTGAAAGGGAGAGGAAAGGGCTAAGACTTAAAGGAGGGGAATCTGGGCTGAGTCCACACAACTATGCCACAAGTTGGAAAGAAACCCACATGTGTCCTCTTTGTTGCTGCTGTTCTGTGGAAATCTTCATTTTTTTCCTATCTTTCCAAATGGATCACAGATTCTTCTGTTATATATGATACTGTGTATGCTTCTTTAACTTTTAAAATGCTGTATCTGCCCTTGAAAGGCTAGTGAAGAGCACAGTCCTCTGTATTACACTGTATGTTCTCAATAAAGTATAATCCTTCTCTGGGGCTGCAATTTAGTCCCCACTGCCGATGGTCCCAGCTCCCACTGCATGAAGAGTCCCGCTTTCCCTAAGAGAGCTTGCCATCTCCCCTTGAGCTCTTACCTGCCCTGTGACTAGGAAGCTGAATAAAAAATGACGGTTAGGGAAGTACATACAATTAAAATACAGCTTGAACAATAATTCAGAGGTACTCTCGCCTCAAGGTCCTCAGCTATATTCAAACCACAGCCAGGATTTTAGAGAACATAACTTAAAAAAAGATCTGGTCTCTTGTCTCTCAGTTCACATAACTCAGAACAAAAGCAGAATGCCAGTGTAAGGTAAATAAAGAGCCCCAGCACCTCCCCTTGGTAACCACGTCAGGGCTATTATCAAGCAACCCAAAATGCTAACTGTTCTGTGGATAACTATAAACATTTATCCAGTTGAACTGACCCTACCTGGGCCCCCACCCTGACTGTCGTACAACCCTTGAGGAAGGAAAGAAGGGGCTTGCAGCTTGTGGGTGCACTTGCCTCCGTGTGTTTTTAGATGGGTGAGCTTGACTTCTTGAGTTTGCAGTTGAGTGCGCTTGACTTCTTGTGCTTATTTGCAGTTGGGTGAGCTTATCTCCTTGTGTTTACAGACAGGCACGGAGTTGTTGCATCAGCCTCTGGAGAGAAGATGTCTGGGATATGATATCTGTGCCCAGCTCAACCCCACCTCCTTTCATTTACTTATTTTTATTTTATTAAACTGGTACGCAGGACAACACTTTCACATAAGTCTATAATGTTCTATGAGCATATCCCCCCATTCCTCTTTACTGTTCTTACTGTTAGTTTTCTTCATTTCCCTAGACTGTTCTTCTACACTCATATCATGGGTCCATGTATGACATTATGTATCAATATAAAATCTAGCACCAAAAAATAAGAAAAAAAAAAAACCATAGTACTTGCCTTTCTAAGGAAGACCCAATTACTTTAATATGATAATTTTCACTTTCCCTCATTTTACAAATGACATTTCATTCCTCATTGTGGCTGAAAATAATTCCATCTGGTATATATGTCACATTTTCCTTTCCTAATCAATTTATTCTTTGACAATTCCATACATGTATATAATACATTCTTGTCACACTCATCTGCCTACCGTCTCTTATCTTCCTCCCACTCCACTGACACTCTCTCAAATCCCCATACCACTTTTGTGTCTTTTTGCTGTGTTTTGATCCTTGCTTTGTAAATACTGGGTTTAACCAAGGCCACTCATATAGGCAAGGTGGGAGGCTATCCCCTGGAGTCTCAGTAATTCACCAGTGACTACATCGCTTAAGACAAAGGTTTTTCTCCACAGCTGCTGGGCTAACCTTAGCTACACTAGGTGCGGCAGGGCCCATTAAAGCCCTACTTGAGCTATGACTATATGTTTATAAGCCCAATGTTATATATACCTTATGCAGGCGACCACAGCGGATGTGAGTCAAGAGTATCATGGCAAAGTCACGTCCACAAAACAATTTTTCATGGCTCTCCCCTCCATCACCCAGCTCTTACATCCTTTCTGTCTCCTATTCACTGTTTCTATATTCCTGAGCCTTGCAGAGTGGTGGTGGTGGTGATACCAATGTCCCATTTAAGGTTGCAAAGTCAATAATCTCCTGTTCTCCCACCTTGACTAGCCATGAATCCCGAGATGAACTACCATCACTGTTGTTGATTTTTTTCATAAAGAAACCAAATTGCATATGCAGACAAATAAGCCAACAACTACTACAGCCCCCACCCCACCCTCAAAATACCCCACATAATATGCACAAAGGCTACAACCTGAGTTATAAGATATCTGGGCCCCAAGTTCTCCCTCACTGTGGTGTCATGGTTCCTCCGAAGTCTGGGTGCTTTGCAGCAGTGTGCTCAAGTGGAAGAGAATAGCAGGCTTAGAGGCGTCACCAAATAATGCCTGTGTCCTTTGTGACTGGCAAGTCATGGGGTTCCTCAACTTTGTGCTTCCTTGTAGGTTGATTTTGTGCTGGTCCCTAGTCTGCCTCTGCGGGCTGGGGTACTTTGCTGATTCACCACAGGCCAATCCCCACCTACACGACCCTGTAGTGTGGCTCTCCACACTTGGGCACCAACTCTGATCACAGACTGCTAGTTTCCCACTTCTGTGGCTACACGTAGTACTCCCCTCATCTAGGACCCTGCCGGGGTCACTGTGGACCCATTCTCCAGTTCCACCACCATGTGAAGTCATTCTCCATATCTGGCATCCTTTCCCTGGTTTGTTTGTTTGTTTGTTTGTTTGTTTGTTTATTCAGTTGGTTGGTTGGTTGGTTGGTTTTGGTGTGTGTGTGTGTGTGTGTGTGTGTGTGTGTGTGTGTTCCATTCTCCTGTGACACTATATACTGTGCCATATTTTCAGCATCTGAGTTTGGTTCAATAAATGCTCTTGTAAATAATGTGGTGATAAAAACTTGATGTATACAACAGTGTGACTTGAATACTTCAGGTGAATATAAGGTAATGATAGCCAGGTTATATAGTATACATTGTTGTTGTTGCTGTTGTTGTTGTTGTTGTTGTTGTTGTTGTTGTTGTTTTAGTTTTATGAGATCTCCATGATGATTTCCACAATGGCTGACCTACCTAACATTTCCACCAGCACTGAGAATGTCTCTTTTCCACTGAATATATATTTCATTATATGGACTCATAATTTGTTGTCTAACTATTGTCTGAAGTTCAGATTAACCTAAATTACCAATCATATCAGCAATGCTTCTATGAACATTCCTGTGTGTGAACACACAAAATAGATTCTTCAGAAGATGCTCATTCAATAGACATACATCAATTTAGAGAACTGAAAACTATCTTCCCAAATTGTTATGCCATGCTAATCCACAGTCTCACCACTAGAGTGCCAAAACCCCAGCATGCCTGTATCTTCAGCAATTCATTACACAGTCAAAGTCTTGGTAATTTGACAGCTACCAGATGCCCACCTTCAACTACTTACAAAATTGAGTACATTCTCATAATGCTCACTATTTGTGCTTCCTAAAATCTTGGTCATGCACTTTATTAGTCTGTCTGGAGATTTCTAGGTGGACACTGACAGGTATTTGCAAGTAGGGCCCTTATTCCTCCTGTCTCTTTCTCTACCTCAAGTCTACAATACAGTGGTGAAAAGGAACAAAGACTGAGGAATTCTTTATGTGCTTCATAATCTTAAGTAGAAATACATTTAAATTTTCTTCTAATATGATGCTTATCTTTTTGAAAGTTATGTTTCAAACTGAAGACATTATTTTCCCACATAGTTTCCTAACAGTGCTTTGATCATAAATGAACATCAACTTTTAACGCATTTTAGCAGCAGCTGATCATTTGTTAAATCGAACAATCTTTACAAACTATACATAGTGTGATATTACAGCAACTTGACAAGATTTATTCTGACTTATACTTTTATATATTCAAAAGATTTTATACCAATGTGACAGTAAATATTTTAAAATGAAATATAATAGATTGAAAGAAAAGAATAGTATAAAGTAACTGTGAAAGAAGAGGTCATGAATTTGAAGAGTGGAAAAAACATGGAAGTAACTATAGGGTAGAAAGTGAGGGGTCAAAATGATGTCACTTCAGTACTCATGTATGAAATTCTCAGGAAAAATGAAATTTAGATTAAAAATAAAATTAAAGACCTACTCTTTCCACAAATGTGATTTTTAATTGTGAAGAAATTATTTGTTCTATTTATATAGATACTTCTTAACCTGTAGTTAATGAAAGGCTTTCATCTATTTGGCAATGGCCCACATCAGTGAGAGACTTTTATTCTGAAGGAGTCAACCTCTGCTTATCTGACTTCTGGCCATTAAAGAGTGGCAAACAACTGTCTTGCCAACATATGAGAAAAAATTGGCAATTTTTCTTTTACTAATATTAAGTACATGTTTGTACGATAACTAAAACTTTTGATAGTTTCTTGGGATTTCCCCACCCCTCAAAGCCTATAATATCATATACCTTTTTTTAATGTAACACTTCAAATCTCTGTATCAGTTTGGCAGGTAGCTACTGTTTCCAACAGCCATGAAACGCACAAACAAAAGGCCCAGTTGGGAGCGCACCTGTACAGGTCTCCTTGGGTCACCTAAATCTTTGGCATCAGACTGACAGCAAGGATTAAATGACACAATAATGATGTGAAATTTAAAGAGCTTCAATACTGAGAGGTTCTAGAACAAGCATAGGTGGAGCCAAAACAGAATAGTAGCTAATATAAACTTTAAGTTAGATGCAACTGTTTGACAGGAGGGTAGCAAGCCCAGGGAGTCAGTCAGCGCTATGGCTCTTTATTTTAGAGTCTAAAACGTTCTTATCTCTGTCTAGCCTCAGGCTTGAGCCCTTTAGGTGTAGTGTAAGATCTGAAACTATGTGAAGGGAGGCAGGAGAAAGGTGAACTTGCACTTGAGAATGAACAACCAGGTAGCAGGAAGCTATAAGCATTCAGCTCTCCTTGGCATCCCTGAAAGTACATGTTTCTCACACTCTCCACTAGCTCAGATTCAGACTTTAACCACACTCCTCAAAATTCTGTTGAAAGGAGGAGAAAGGGGGTGCAGGAGATCTTTTTAAAGATCAAGAACTCACTCTCACTCTGGAATAACATTGCTTTTTTGTGTCTTATTTAGTAATAAACTTATCTAATTTAGTTCTTTTTAATTTTATAAACTTTATTAGAAATTACATGAAAATGAAACACACACACACACACACACACACACACACACACACACACACCAAAATGAACAAAACCCAAAGTCTATAAACCTTAGTGAACTTTACAGTTGGAAAAGCCACTTGAAACAGAAATATTACAGCTTCATCTTAGATTCTACACTTTTGCTAATATGGATATATATATATGTATATATATATTCAGAAATGAACAATCCAGATAGAGTTATAACTAGAAAAGCAGTTGATTTTATATCCTCTCCCAGGAATGGGCATTGGCTATTAAAAAGAATAATTTAGTTATTTAGGAGCATTTTATTTTGGTAGCAGCTGAATAACATGAGTTCTAAGCACTCATAAAGATCCTGTCAAGAGTCTTCATTTTTATCTGCCCCTAAATTATCCTTCCATTTTTCCAGAGGATTTAGCAGTGTGAGATTTCTTAAGCAGAGATAAAGCGTAAGTTGTAACCTCTCCCAAATGCTGTCTTCTGCTACCCTGCAAAAAATCTGCCTCTTTGGTGATAACAAACCCAAGAGAGTTGGGACAACATGAAAAAATTATCCCCATGGCTAAGATGACTAAACAACATGATTATGTCTAGCAGAAGCAGGAGCTGCCTCTTAACAGATGGTAACAAAACTCGGGAAAGTACAGTGTTAAAGGGTTAACATGGTGACTAGGTAGTTAGTATAGAGCAATGGTTCTTAAGCTGTGGGTAGCAATCCCTTCAGGGTCACATATCAGATGTCTACATCATAATTCAGAACAGTAGAAAAATTACAGTTATGAAGTAGCAACAAAATAATTTTATGGTCAGGGGGTCACCACAACATGAGGAACTATATTAAAGGGTCGCAGCATTAGGAAGGGTGAGAACCACTCACGTAGAGAAAATGGACAAAAATAAAAGTAGAAGTTCACATACTTTCACAATATGACCTTGTCCACTTGGAACCTGACACACACACACACACACCCAATGGCTTGTGACATCACTTGCAAACATCTAAAACCTAATTCCTAGACCCGTGAAGCTTTATCTCAAAGTCCAATCTGAAGGAAGACAAATAGTGCTGTGCATTTTGCTACTTAAGACGGAGTAATGTTCACCTACCCATTTAGATACAACCACACACAGTTGACATACAAGACCAAGGAACTTCCTTTAGCTATATAAAAGGTCTCCCATTCAATTCAGAGAAGTGATTCTTTCTCCCTCAGAATTTACCCATCCTCCCCACAGAGTATTTTCTTGATTAAGTCCTTCCTCCAGCATATTTCTTTTATGGAAACATTTTTCTAGTTGTCCTAGTCTGGTAAACACTTTGATCACCACACATTTAGATTCTGAGCATTGTTCCCATGGTAACATTTTGATGGTTCATGAGGAGACCTTTCTCCTTGCCTCCAGTGGCTCTGCTCCCTCTTCCTTCTGATGCTTGTTGTAGTTGGATGACTAGCCAGCATACAGTGGAAGGTCTCTGTCTATAACTGCTATCCAAAATGATCAGAAGAACCCTGAGTTGTGACGTCAGATTATGTCATCTTCAGAGTGAAGGTTCGGCCTCCTATGGAACCCCATACTTTCTGTTTGCAACTGGAGGGCCTTCGTCAGTACTATCTTTGTTAGAACCCAACAGCAATAATATAAAAAAAAAATGGTCCACAATAGCCCCTCAAGATAAGATCCACTTTGCCTTCTTTCTGGGAAGACCCCAACCTTTAATAGGTGACGTGGTTGGCAGCAGTAGCTTAGCTAGAATAGAACGTACACACTTCTTCTTTCCTCTCCCACACACATCGTTTCCTTTTCCTGGCATTCGCTACCTGCTCTCCAGAGTAGGAGGGAACAGGGTCTGTGGCTGATGGCGCTTTTCCCCACTGTCTCCCCTCTGAGTAGGATCCCAGAAATATACAAGTAGCCAGGCTTCTGATTTCTCCAGAGCAATGAATTCTGTTTCCCTCATGACTGATTCCTGGCCAGTTTCAATTTGAAATATTTTTGTTTCTATTTTAGGTGTGTCTGGACTGACCAATCAAATGGGTTTGGCACTAGAGTGAAACTGGTTTTCACCTCCATGAGCTGGGAGAATAATTATCATATTTTTCAGACTGTAAGATGCACCTGACCATATGATGACACCCAGTTTTTAGAGCAGTAAAACATGAAAAACAGTGAAAACAGCAATCAGACCATAAAGTGCACCCTAATTCTCTCCTCTTCCACTTTTGGGAAGAAAAAAGTACGTCTTATGTTCCAAAAAATATGGTATATTCAGGGCTGATCACAATTTACAGCAGACCTCAGTCAATGCAGAGAAGCCAGGTCTCATGTTTGACAGCAGGAGAGGTGTTTTGACTTTAAAAGATGCCATCTGGGTAAACACTGCTTTTTCAGTAGGAACCAAAAAATGAGTCTCATGTCCCTATTCTCTCTAACTAATCTGTGAGATGTGCTTCCAAAAATCAGTCTTTTTGATCCATAGACTCTCAAAAGAAAAAAAGAAAAAGAAAATCATAATAATTTTTGGTCCTTATACACACTATCCCATCAGCAATGCTTGCACCGTGTGGCACATTGAGTTTTCAGTGTGCCCACCAATTAGATTTTTATTATCATGTAAGAACAGACTCTGAGATCTCTTATACCCAAGCCTTCACAGCCTGTCACATGCCCTAAACTCTGAGAAAGGTGTCCTGTGTGCCACCCTACACTAGCTCATCTCCCCCACACTCAGCCACAGATGACATCTTTGATGACTCTGATTTTTTTTTCATACTCAAGTCCATTCTCAGCCAGCAGCTTCTCTGCCTCTAGCCACCCATCACCTGGCAACTCTGCCCCCACCCACCTCTCTCTCCACCCCTTATCCCTCTCCTTCCTTTCTATCTGCAGAGCTCTCTTCAGCTACCACCTTTACCCACACATTTCCCCTCACTTACTCTGGAACTTCATATAGGGCGCTCAGGAAACAGATGCTTCTGTCCCTCACAGAAAACCCTTCTCTGTCACAGGGTAGCTGTGGAGACTTTATCACATTATTTTTCCCCTTCCCTATGTCTGACTTGCCCCCAATTGTTAGGAGCCATAGGACCCTGCCTGACCTGTCCCAGCTGACTGAGAGGCCCTGCTGGCTGAAAGCCACAGCTGTCTGCATGCTTGAGATAAACATTCTACCTGGCAACCACAGAAGATCCAGCCTGGCCTTGAGAAAAAGAACATTCGGCGTATCGCGACTTCTGAGTAACCGCCCCTTCCTCATCTGCTGCCCTTGGGGCCTGGCCCAGAAGATTCTGTAACTTTCCACTGCATTCCTTTCTGCCCCCGCCCTCCCTAAAGCTTACTTTAAATTTGAATACCCCCTTACAGTAAACGGCTCTTGACAAGCAATGTTTCCTTGAGCCCTGTCGTCTCTCTTGCCCGTTCTTTATCCACAGGCCGCAACCCTCCTCGCCCCTCCGAATAACTGGACCCGCGGGTCGTGTCACCCAATACAATTCAACCTGGAGTCATTTACCCAGAATCTGTCTACTTATCTTTGTTAATGACTTCAAGCGGCGTTGGAACTAACCTGGTAAGACATCTATATCATCCTAACTACCTGCTACATGCATGAGGAAAAGTCCAGGCCTTAGTGTGTATCTGGGATGATGAGGCTAGTGTTTGTTGCCCATTTACAGCCAGTTAGGCAATGTTGCTGTATATAAAATGGAGCCCCAGTGGTCATAGCTGACCACAAATGTAGGAATGATGGAAGAAGGACTCATTGAGACTGTATGACCACTTGCCTGTTTTTAAAAAATGGAAAGGGCCTTAAACAAACACAATAATTATAACAAGTTGTGAAAGCTAATATAGGGAGCTTCTGGTGGCCCTCATATCCTTCCATGTAGGCTACCTAAAACATGCATAAATTCCCAGCACTCAGGCAGGCAGAGGCAGACAGAACTCTGTGAGTTTGAGGCTATCCTGGTCTACAAAGCAAGTCCAGGACAGACAAGACTACACAGAGAAATCCTGTCTCAAAAAAAAAAAAAAACAAACAAACAAAAACAAAAAAGAAAGAAAGAAAGGAAGGAAGGAGAGAGAGAGAGGAGAGAGATGTAAGGATATTAACTTGAATCCAAAGAGGCTGGGATGTCAAGCCTTTCTGGCTGTGAAACATGTTGATCAAGTCTCTAAAGATATTAGATGAAGCTTAAAAATTTAACCAGGAATTTTGCTCCTTCCCCATTAATTAGACACAGTTTTAAGATTTTTTTAAATAACCAGGTGGTGACCTCAATGTCCAGAAATGAAAAATTGGAGGAGGAAAGAGATAAATTAAAAAGCTCAGTATATGACCATAGAAATTACCTTTTCTCTGCTCAATGCAGAAAATCTGAGGACATTATCTAAGCAGCCACCTCATTGCTTCCACTGGAATCTACCCAGATCCTGGTCAAAGTACTCTCCCTATTATTGCTGTAGTTAACCACGGCATTTTAACTGAGAACAGCAAAGCCAGTGAGCTATATCATTTCCCTAGGAACTGTGTCCAATCTGCAAAGTTGAGACCCACTGGCAAAAGAAATATCCCCCTCTCTCTCTCAAATAGGGAAGGAGATCTCAACCCAGGGACCTCACTCTTAGGTCAAACCTAAAGGATCATTGCTGCTATCATTGTTCCTGGACCATGAGGAGTCCAGTGAGGAAAGAAATACCTCCCTGTTGGGTCAGTGACCCTGTTAGCCATTTTTTTTTTTGTCAACACAACACAAGCTCGAGTCGTCTGAAAAGAAGAAACCTTGATAGACAAAATGCCTTCATAAGATTGGCCTGTCATCAGACCTGTGAGGTATTTTCTTGATTAATAGTTGATGCAGGAGGGCTTAGCCTATCTGAGGTGGGAGGGGGCACCCCTGTGCCGATGGTCATGGAGCATACAAGAAAGTAGGCTAAGAAAGCCATGGAGAACAAGCCAGTAAGCAGCACTCTCTCACCACAGCCTCTGCTTTAGTTCTTGCCTCCAGGTTTCTGCCCTACTTGAACTCCTGCCCTGACCTCCCTCAGTGATGAATTATTACCTAGAACTATAAGATGAAATTAAAAAAAACACTTTTATCTCCAAGTTGCTTTGGTTGTGTCTTTATGACTGCAATAGAAACCCTAAGGCAAGGACTGATGGAGGCCTGAGGCTCCCACAGTTTCATCTCTATGGATACATATCAAATAATCCTGGATATGCCAGAGTTATATTCTTTATTGACACAAGAGTAACTTTTTCTGTCCTGACTACACTGTCCACCCTGCCCTCCAGGTTCTAGTCTACCACTATGATAGATTAGCATCAGTAGTACTCCTAAATCGCTGGACTGCTCACCTCTCCTGACAATCTCATGTCTAAATATCAATACAAGTGCACTTCCCCACATCTCCTAACTCATCACTTGAATGCAGTGTTGCAACCAGAAACCTCCAAAGTCAGGCTCCCATTGGTATTAAGGTCCCATCTCACAGGGAAAAATACATACCTGTGGTCACCCTCTTATCAGGCAACCAAGCAGTTAAGGTATGTGCTGACATCTAGGTTGAAAAGTAATTGGTCAGTCATTTGTAGGAGGAAAGTAATTGGGCAGTCATTTGTAGGAGGAAATTGAAACATGAGTGAAGTAGCTAGAAGTGAAGACTGTTTCAAGGAAAGATTAGGATCTCTCTCACACACATAAGCACCTCTAACACAGAAGTCTCAGAGGCAGGTGCTCACAGGATACCTCACAAGACTCTAAGTAAAACCTCTCCATGCAATGAAGCAAACCACTTTACTTGTCCCAACCTGTCTCCTTCATGAGGTTATACCTTCCCCCAATAGTCCTTCAAATTATGTCTTCTGTTATGACCAACACTGGATTTTTAATAGATGTCCACCCAGAGTCCTGTCTATAGTGTGAAAATAAAAGTCTTGATACCCCAAACTGGGAAATCTAAAAGAAATGGATATATTTCTTGATATGTACAACCTACCAACTTAAATCAAGATCAGATAGATGTTGTAAACATACCCATAACTGCTGGTGAAATCAAAGCAGTAACTAAAACTCTCCCAAACAAAAAAGCCTATGGCCAGATAGGGACAGCACAGAATTCTAGCAGCTCTTCATAGAAGAATTAATGCCAATATTCCTCAAGTTATTCTGCAAAATAGAAAATGAAAAGCATTGCCTAATTCTAACTCAACAAATATCCAACAAAGAAAGAAAATTATAGACCAATATCCCTTATGAACACAGATATAAAAATGTTCAATAAAATGCTTGCAAACCAAATCCAAAAATGCATCAAAAAGATAATCTACCATGATCAGCTAGGCTTTATCCCAGGGATTAAACAGTGGCTCAGCCTACAAAAGTTGATAAATGTAATACACACTGAAAAGCAAAAACCACATGATCATCTCATTGGGTGCAGAAAACACCTTTAACAAAATCCAACAGCCCTTGTTAACTTGAAGACACTAGGGGTACAAGGGACATACCTCCACATAACAGAGGTGATTTACAGCAAGCCCATAGCCAACATCAGCCTAAACAGAGAGAAACTGAAAGCATTTCCACTAAAATCAGAAACAAGATGAGGATGTCCACTTTTCCCATACCTATTCAATACAGTGCTTAAAGTCTTAATTAGTACAAAAAAGACAAATGAAGGAGATCAAGTGGATTCAATTAGGAAAGGAGGAAATCAAAGTATCTTTATTTACAGATGATATGATTTTATACATAAATGACTCTAAAAACTCCACCAGGGAAATTTTCACAGCTGATAAACACTTTCAGCAAATTAGCAGAACACAAAATTAATACACAAAGACCAGTATGCAAATAATAAATAGACTGAGAAAGAAATCATGGAAACAATGCTTTTCACAGTAACCTCAAAAAGAAGTATCTTGAGTCGGGGAGTAACTCTAACCAAGGAAGTAAAAGATTTACACAACAAAAACTAAGACATTCAAAAAAGAAATTGAAGAAGACATCAGAAGATGTAAAGATCTTCCATGCTTATGACTTGGGAGGGGTAATATTGTATAAAGACCATACTTATCAAAAGCAACCTACAGCTTCAACATAATCTCCCTCAAAATTCCATCATAATTTTTCACAGAAATTGAAAATAAAATTTTCAACTTCATATAGAAAAACAAAAAAAACCCAGGGTTACCAAACTGATTCTGAATAATAAAAGAACTTCTAGAGATATCACCATCCCTGATTCAAATTGTACCATTGTACACAGAGCTATAGTAGTTTTTAAAAGCGTGATAGAGCCGGGCGTGGTGGCACACGCCTTTAATCCCACCACTCGGGAGGCAGAGGCAGGCAGATCGCTGTGAGTTCGAGACCAGCCTGGTCTACAAAGTGAGTCCAGGATGGCCAAGGCTACACAGAGAAACCCTGTCTCAAAAAAACAAAAAACAAACAAACAAACAAAAAAAGCATGATATAGACACATTGATCCATGAAATTGAAGACCCAGATATAAATCCATAGCCTATAGACACCAGATTTTTGACAAAGTAACTAGAAACACTGTAATAAGAGAGCATCTTGATGGTCAAACTGAAAGGCTATATGTAGAAGAATCTAAATAGATGCAGATTTATCACCCTGCATGAAACTTGACTTCATGTGGATCAAAGACCTCGACATAAGGCCAGATACACTGAATGTGATAGAAGACAAAGCCAGGAATGGGCTTAAACTCATCATCATAGGAAATATTTTTTTGAACAGGACACCAATAGCATGGTTATAAGAACAGAAATTAATAAATGGGACTGTGAAACTGAAAACCTTCTGTATGTCATAGGACACAATCATTCAGGACAAAACAGCAGCTTACAGAATGAGAGAAGAGTTTTACCAGTTACACCTCAGGTAGAGGGTTAATATCTAAAATATATAAAACATTTTTTAAAACTGGACATCAAGAAAACAAATAGCCAATTAAATAGGATATAGAACTAAACAGAATTCTCAAAAGATGAAATATAAATGGTTGAGAAACACTTTAAGAAATGTTTAACATCCTTAGTCATCAGGGAAATGGAAACCAAAACTACGTTAAGATTTTTACCTTATACCAGTTATAATGGGCAAGAACAACAAACCAAATAACAGCTCATGCTGGCAAAGATGTGGAGTCAAGGGAAACACTTATCCATTGCAGATGGGAGAGCAAGCTGGTACAGCCACTGTGGAAATCAGTGTGGAAATTCATCAGGAAGCTGGGAATAGATCTACTTCAAGATCCTTGGGCGTATACCTCAAAGAACCACTTACTGACCCATGTTCATTGCTACTCTAGTCATAATGGCAAGAAACTGAAAACAGCCTAAATGTCTGACAGCAAACAGATGAATAATAAAAATGTGGTACATCTACACAATGGAATATTATTAACCTTTTTTTTTTTTGAAAAATGAAATCATGCAAATTTCAAGTAAATGGGTGGAACTAGAATCAGTCTGCATGGGGTAACACAGACTTCCAAAAGACAAAATGGCATCTATTCTCTTAAATATGGATGTTAGCTTTTAAGCCTCTTCAATAGGCATGCTACTATCTACACAACCACAGAGGTTAGGTGTGGAGTAAGAGACAGGAATGAAATGAAGAAACTCCTAAGGTATAGGAAATAGAATATATAATTATGTAGATACAGGGCTTAGGGAAACTGCAACTGGATGATTAAGTTAGAGAAAGGGGAAGGGAAAGGGATAAGGGAGAGATGAGGAGGCACAGCTAACATTTAACACTAAGGGACATTTGAGGGGTTATATGGAAACCTATTACTGTATAAGGAATCTAAAAAGAACCACCAAATAACATGTGAAAGAAAGCCCCAACTAGACCTGTCTTTGCCACCAAGCAAAACCTCCAGTTATAGGAATGGCTATACCTAATTAAGTTATTGTCCAAACAAACCCCATGAAAACACCCAAATAACTCAGGCCATTGCCAAGGGTATTGTTGTCTCTCCACATACTGATGGTAAAGCCCTATTGCTGAAGACAACACCTACTATTTGACTGAATATGGTTAAGTCGATCTGTTACCTAAACAAAGCCTTCATCCATTTTTGACTAGTGCCTATGGAAGGTTTTCTGCATGCTACCAGAGAGAGGCAACCACCAACCCAGATACAACCCTTGCTGTTTACAATGGTGATCGGCTTGCATGATATGCTGGTGCAATAGTAGTGCAAACATTGTGGGAACAACCACTCTCTGATTGTATTTAAGGACCACTCCAGGAGATAGGACCCATGTCTAACACTGCTTGAATGCCCAAGAACCTGAAACTAGATAGGCCATGAAAGTAGGGGAAAATGAAATACTGTTCTTCTCCTAAAGAAACATAGCAATAAAATGACTGCTAACACCATTCTCTTATGCCCATATATGTGTCTCACTCAGCCAGCATCAGAGAAGCTTCCTCCTGCAAGAAAGAACAAATACAGAGACCCACAGCTGGACAATGTGTAAAGAATGAGAGATCTTGGAACACTCAGTCTTCAATGGAATGCTTTCACCAAACTCTCTCCTTGGGAGTCAGAGGGGTATTTGTAAGATCCGGGGGTGGGGGAAGGATGGAAGACACCAAGGAATCAGTGTCTTCCAGACACAATAGGATTGATGCACATATGAACTCACAGAGACTGTGGCAGCATGCATAGGGTCTGTAAAAGACAGGGACCCAAAACTTGGAAGCAAAGTAGACATGAGTTTCCATCACTAACCCAGAAGATAATTCCAGTTGACAGTCACTCAAAAATGAAAGATTGGTCTTCTCCAACAGAGTCTCACTGGGCATATTGACCACACTAAAGGGTAGGCCCATGTCCAGCAGTAGATGGCCAACACAAAATGAACTCAGTGGTATCCTTGGAGATGCTTTGTCTCATAATGCTTTGATAGGCACTTTTTATTTGTTTCCTGCTTATGCCTCATGATTTCCAATTTTGTGCTTTTATGGATTTTGTGTGTGTATATGTGAAATGTCTCCATGTCTATGTTTCTTGTGGCTATTCTATTTCGTTGATTTTTTTTCTGTTTGCTTTGTTTAATTCTCTATTTATTTATAATCACCCTGTTTATTTTCTAACAAAAAAAGAGAAGATGTGGAGTTGGATGAGGGAGGGGAAACTGTGATACGCTTACAAAAGAAAAAGGGAACAAAGTGTTTCTCTACCACTGCACTTGCCATTAATGTTTTACAGTCTAGAAACCTCAGAAATCAAAGCTAATGGAGACTTGTTGAAATGGTTCCAATGTAAGGCATGCCATTTATTATTAGAAGTAATGTCTGTAATATATGCTGGGAAAATAGATCATGCTTCTGTGCAGATCTGTAAATCTGTAAATCAACACTTCTTATGTTTACTTGAAGGTATCACAGTAAAAATTAATTTGTTAATTAGAACCATCTGTCAAACAAGGTGCTAAGTAAGTACTCTCCCATTATTTTATTGTGATCAAGCACATTTGTAGTACTCACCTATTGAGAAGAAAAATACTGAGGCTAAGAGAAGTTCAGTTATACACCAAAGATTACAGGAACTAAGCTGGCGTGGTGGCACACACCTTTAATCCAAGCACTTGGGAGGCAAAGGCAGGCAGATCACTGTGAGTTCGAGGCCACCCTGGTCTACAAAGTGAGTCTAGGAGAGCCAAGGCTACACAGAGAAACCCTGTCTCGAAAAACCAAAACCAACAACAAACAAAAACAAAAATATTACAGGAACTAGTAAGCAGCAGAGTCTGGGCATACATGCAGGTTTGTCATTTTGTGTGTGTGCATGTGTGCACATGTGAGCTCATGCACTTTCTTTCTTTTGGTTTTGATGGTGTAAATTTATTTATATCTTGTGTTTTCTTGGGTGTAGTTAGCCTCCTTGTGTTGGAGTTTCCTTCTAGTATTTTCTGTAGGGCTGGTTTTGTGGATAGATACTGTTTAAATCTGGTTTTGTCGTGGATTATTTTGTTTTCTCCATCTATGATGATTGAAGATTTTGCTAGGCATACTTGTCTGGGCTGGCATCTGTGGTTTCTTAGAGACTGCCCAAGCTCTCCTGGCTTTTAGAGTCTTTGCTGAGAAGTCAGGTATGATTCTAATGGGTCTGACCTCATATGTTAGTTGGCCTTTTTCTCATGAAGATTTTAATATTTTTTCTTTGTTCTGTATGCTTAGTGTTTTTTATTATTATGTGCTGCAAGGCTTTCTTTTCTGGTCCAATCTATTTGGCGTTCTGTAAGTTTCTTATACATGTATAGGCATCTCCTTCTTTAGGTTAGAAAATTTTTCTTTTATGATTTTGTTGAAAATATTTTCTGTGTCTTTGAGCTGGGAAGCTTTTTCTTCT
This sequence comes from Acomys russatus, assembly GCF_903995435.1. Lineage (NCBI taxonomy): Eukaryota > Metazoa > Chordata > Mammalia > Rodentia > Muridae > Acomys > Acomys russatus. Next base: position 54,687,446 of record NC_067156.1, on the reverse strand, counting down.
CTTTTTTTCTTATTATTCTTAGGCTTGGTCTTTTCACAGAGTCCCAACTTTCCTGGGTGTTTTGGGTCAGAAAGTTTTTATAGTTAAATTTTTCTTTAACCAATGTAAATACCATCATTTTAAGCTAAAGGAAATTTTGATAGAATGAGATTTATATGTTGGCCCATAGACATAGTGGAGCTTTTAGATTAGAAAGCTTTTAAATGGACTAAAAGCTGAGATTTATTTTCCATAAAGAGATGACTGGGTGAGAGATGATACCTGTATGTATCTCTTAGTGTGAATCTAATGCAGAAGAAACAATAAGTTGGGCATGATCATGTACAACTGTAATCTAAGCATGTCGGGGGGGGGAGGGGTGCTGAGGCAGAAATACCACTGCTGGTATGAAGTCAGCCTGGGCTATATAGACATGCAAAGCCAGACACTGTCTCAAAAAATAAGATACATTTTCCACAGCAGCAGAGCTGGGTCCAAACCCTTTGGAGCCCAGAGATTCTAGCACAAAGCCCCAGATCTCTAATACGAAGCCATAGGATTTGATGTTTTCCCTTTTAGGCTTCAGTTTCAGTCTCATTTTAGTCTAATATTTTATTGCTATGCCCCAACTCATCCCCTTTGTATCAGAATTGTTTATCCTATGTCATTTCATACTGGATGCATGTGACTTGTTCGGTGTATTAAACATACATTTTGAACAGCCTTAGTACTGTTAAAGACTATGAGCACTTTTTTCAACTTAGCTACATGACTATAAGCCTATGAAGACAAGCAGTGGAAGTTTATGCCTTGAGAGCATCATGTTAACAAGAAATGGACTTGTGTTGATTAGTGTTATCAACATAGCAAGATCTGAACTCACCTAAGTGGTAAAGTCCTGGGTTTATTTGTGAGAGAGCATCTAGAAGTATTGGCGTGGGAAGACTTGCCCTAAGTACCTGCGCTATTCCTTGGGCTAAGGTCCTGGGTTTCAGTAAGAGAGAAGACAAACATAGCAGCCAGCATGCACCTCACTCCGCTTCTTCTTCACTGTGGACACAACTGTGTCACACTCCTGTCACCATAACTCCCCCACCATGATGGAGAATATCCCCAAATCATGAGACAAAATAAACCCTTTCCTCCTCACATTGTTTTTGTCAAGTATTTTATCACCTGCGTATACCTGGCCAGCTCACCCGAGTTTATGGGGCTCAAAGTTCTTTTTCATGTCAACAACAATCCTCTTTAGTCTGGCTTGCTCATTTAATTTCCATATGTATCATATAGTAATAAAGACTGTCTACAATCTTTAAATTTTTAGGAAGAATATAAATTAAATAACTATGAGTGATGCAATTTATTTTTAATTTTAGTCAGTGTTTTCTATTTCATTTTTGCAAGGCCTAATATTGAATTAATTTTTTAATTGTCTTAAAATCTCTCTCCTCCCCCCTCTCTCCCCCTCCCCTATCTCTCTAAATCTGTATGTAATTTCTATGTCTGCCAAGCTCTGAATAATGACACGGAGACATATATTTACTTATAATAGCTTTCGGTCTTAGCTTACTGCTCTTCCCAACTAGCTCTTACAGGTTATGTTTAATCTTTGTCTGCCACATGGCTCTTTATCTCACTCCAGTTTCACACCTCGGATTTCCTCCATGTCTCCTGGGTGAATCCTTTCATGCCTCCTTCTTTCCCAGCGTTCCTATCTCTCTGGAAGTCCTGCCTATCCTCTCCTTCCTTTGCTGTTGGCTGTTCAGCTCTTTATCCAACCAATCAGAAGGGGGTGAAGAACAATGTTTACAAACCATTGATATGGGTGATGCTTAACAACACCAAAGTTTGTACTCAGCTCTCTGCTGCCACAGAGTCAGCATTTGAATATGCAAAGACAACCTTTACATCGTGGGAAAACACCACGCCAACATCTCTCCTTCCTTCCATCTCCTGCGTAGCTGGATCATGGATCACAGAGAATAGAATATAACTCTTAATTCAGCTAAGCTGCAGTAGCAAATTCTCTACAGATTTAGGTGGAGACTTCGGAAAGCTAAGAATCCTCTAATGCAAAAAACTGTACTCTGTATATCAAATCCACCCAGAAGTTTTTAAATCACAATTAACTAGTGAATTACTTTGCCTTTTCACACTGTGTCCAAAAGCAAGTGAGAGATTAAAGTCACCATAAAACCCTATGTCTTCTTGCTAGGCTCTACCATTTCCTATAATTCCTATTTCCTCTTGTACCCACCAAATCCCAGCTTACTCACCACCAGGGACTTTCCATCCACCCCAAGTGCCCTAAATGCCTAGGTAGGCTACCTGAGCCTCCATTACACTTTCCAAACCAGGCTGTCCTCAAGCTCTATAGGTACTTTCCAGGAGCCACCACCTTTGCTTGTCTATCTTCTTCCTTTGGGCTGTACCATGGTCCCGCCTACTTCCAACCAGCACTGTCCAATCATCCCATATGGTATGGAGACGCATAGTGTCTGCACCCTCCTTCCTGGGACCCCTCCCTTAAAGTACCCCAAAAGCTCCACAGCTGCTTCCCAGGGACTTGCCACCTCCTCTGACCCCTCCCTCCCTTCTCCACTCCCCAGAGCCTGCCAGCTGCCTAACTGGACCATCCAGTTTCCACAGCTGACCTTAAAACCAAGGGTCAGCCACACTGCCAGGAGAAATATTTTCCAAGATCTTTGACCAAACTTAACCAAACAGCTGCATGCATGCACCAAACAATAACTGACAAGCAAAAGATTTAGCCTTAAATACCAAACAGAGGAAACTGACACCCCAAACCTGCTGTCAATTACTCTCTTACTGAGAACTATAAAAATCCCTCCTGAAAGCAAAAAGTGACTTGGACCAAAAAGAACTAATTTCAGATGTGCATATCCTAATACAGAAATAAAAACAACATGAAAAAACAAAATAGCATGTATATTCCAAAAAAACACAAATCCCATAGTAAATAGCCGCTAATGAAATGACCTACAAAAATGCCCAGAAAAAATAACTCAAAAATGATTATAACTATGGTCAAACATCTTGAAGACAGAAATGAATAAAATAAGGAAACCAATAAAAGAAATTGAAAAGCTAGTTTGAATCTCTAAAGAAACCCCAAGTTTTGCTATACATGACTCAATAAGCCAACTAAAAACCTCAACGGAAACCCTCACAGGGAAAAAAAAAAAGGATCATGCTGAGAGCAGAGAGTGGGGGATAAAAGACAAAAAGAAAAATGAATTGGATTACTCAATGAAAATCTTTTTCTTCTTTCTTTTTTGGTTTTGTGAGACAAGGTTTCTCTGTGCTGCCTTGGCTCTCCTGGTCTCACTTTGTAGACCAGGCTGGCCTCCCAATTACAGAGATCCACCTGCCTCTGCCTCCAGAGTGCTGGGATTAAAGGTGTGCACCATCACACCCTGCTCTCAATGAAAAACTTACAAAAAGAAAAAGAATGGAAAATCTGAGAGTTTTAGGGCATAATAAGATCTAACTTTAGAACATGGGTACAAAAAAAAAAAAAAAAAAAAAAAAAAAAAAAAAAAAAAAAAAAAAAAAGAATGCCATAGAAATGGCATAGATAGTATCTGCAGTAAAATCATAGAAGAAAACTTCCCAAAGCTAGAGAAAGAGATCTCATCTGGGTACAACGGCCTGTAGAACATCAAATAGATGGTACAAGAAAAGAAACTGTCAACAATATTTTATAATTAAAACATTAAGTAACGGGGAAAAGACAGTGTTAAAAGCTTAAAGAGAAAAAAGTCATGTAACTTATAAAGGCCGTTCCTCTAGAACAATACCTGATTATGTGACAGAAACCTTGAAATCCAGAAAAGCATGTCTGGAAAGATGTACTCCAAGTTCTGGGAAAACTCAATTATCAAATGAGACTGTTATACTCAGAACAGCTATTAAAATTGGTAGAGAAATAAAAGTTTTCCATGATTAAAAAAACAGATTAAATGAATTCCTTACTACTAAGCCAACTCTGCCAAGGATACTAAAAAGAATACTTCAATATGAAGAAAATGCTGACCACGCCCAAGAGGTTACAGGGAACAAACCAACAATGTCAGGACAGGCATTCAAATCAAAAGTGTCCTGAGAAAACACCAAAAATCGACAAAATGGTGGGAATTAATAAATGTTTCAATATTAATTCTAAATATTAATGTTCTCTAATAAAGAGGCATGAACTGGCAGGTAGGATCAGAAAGCAGGATCCATCTTTTTTGCTGCCTCCCAGAAACATACTTCATCCTCAATGACAGATACCAGCCATGACAGGATGATAGTGTGTGACTTCAGTACTCATTCTCACCAACAAAAAGGACATCTAAATAAAAAGACTATATAGAAAAGCTCTGGAGTTGAATGACATCATGAACCAAATAAACCTAACATGTCGACAGAACATTCCACCCAAACACTGAAGAATACATACTCTTCTCAGGAGGCCATTGAATCTTCTCCAAAATTAACCACATATTGGGACAAAAGTAAGTCTCAACAATATAGAAAAATTGAAAGAATATGCCGCATCCTTCCTACCCTCGGTGGAATAAAGCTGGATATCAACAGCACTAGAAACCACAGAAAGCACACAAACTCTAAGAACTAAACAACACATTACTGAACGATAATTTTTGTAAATAAAGAAACCAAGAAGAAAATTTAAAAGTCTTAGAATTAAATGAAAGACATCTCTGAAAAAAAATGAAGGCTGTCCTTTAAAAAGATAACTATCACTAAGAGCTCATAGTTTTAAAAGTTGAAAGATCTCAAGTTAATAACTTAATGTTGCACTTGAAAAGCTTAAAAAGCACAAGGATATGACACTCAAAAAGTAGATGGTAAGCATAAACCGAAATGAAGGCTGAAATTAATAAAATAAAAACAAAAAATTTCAATAATACTGAAACAAAGAATGTGTTTTGGGAAAAGATTAACAAAACAGTTAGCCAAATTAACCAAAAGAAAAAGGGAGTTAATACGAATTAAGAAAATTGAAGCTGAATACAGGAACATTACAACAGATACCAAGGAAATTCAGAGAACTGTAATCACATACTTTAAAATCTATATCTCATCAAACTGGAAAATCTAGAGGAAATACATAAATTTATAAATGTATATGACCTACCTGTTAAATCAAGTTGAAATTATTTAAACATACCTATAACACACAAAGAGATGTTCTTAAAGATCTCTCAACTAACAAAAGCTAAGTACTGGATAGGTTCAGCACAAAATTTTACTAGACCTTCCCAGAAGAAGAAACATCAATATTGCTAAAAATTATTTCACAAAATAGAAAAGGAAAAATGCTTCCAGAGTCTTTTTAGAAAGCCAGTATTACCTAGATGCCAAAGCCAGACAAAAACTAAAGAAAAATAGAGAACTCTCTGTCAAGCTCTTTTCTAAACATGTACGCAAAAATATTCTCAATAAAATACTTGCAACCAAATCTAACAATGTATCAAAAAGGTCAACCACCATAATCTCATAGGCTTCATCCCAGAGAAGCAACAGTATTTCAAACTAAATAAATCGAAAGATGCAAACCACCATATAAGCAGGCTGGAAAACAGAAAGCACATGATCATCTCATTAGATTTAGAAAAGGCCTTTGACAAAATCCAACTCTCTTTCATGATAAAAGTCTTGCAAAGATGCTGGTCTACAACTCTGGCAGAAAACTCCTGCTCTGCTGGAGGCCAATCTGTTACCCAGAACCCCAGAGGCCACACAGGAACCTAGAAACCCAGAGACCAACCCCCAGAACTCTAAAACCCCACAGATATCCAGGAAAACACAAACAGGTGAAGAAAATGAATAAAACCGTTCAAGATCTCCAAACGGAAGTAGAAGCAGTAAAGAAAACACAAACTGAAGGATTCTTGGAGATGGAAAACCCAGGTAAGTGAGCAAGACCTACAGATACAAGCATCACCAATAGAACATAGAAAGATGGAAGAGAGAACCTTAGGCGCATCACCAATAGAAAGATGGAAGAGAGAACCTTAGGCACATCACCAATAGAAAGATGGAAGAGAGAACCTTAGGCATATAAAAGATATAACAGATGAAATTGATACATCAGTCAAAGAAAATGTTACATCTAAAAAGTTCCTGACACAAAATATCCAGGAAATCTAAGGAAAGAACAAACTTAAAAATAATAGAAATAAAAGAATGAGAAGATTCCCAGGTCAAAGGCCTAAATATATTTTGAATGAAATCATAGAAGAAAAACTTCCTAATTTAAAGGAGATGCCTATAAATGCACAAGAAGCTTACAGAACACCAAATAGATTAACCAGAAAAGAAAGCTACCTGCCATATAATAAACAAAACACTAAACTACAAAACAAAGAATATTAAAAGCTGCAAGGAAAAAAGGCCAAGTAGCATATAAAGACAGACCCATTAGAATCACTCGTGAATTTTTAACATAGATTCCAAAAGCCAGATGGGCCTGGGCAGATGACTTGCAGACTCTAAGAGACCACAGATGCCAGCTCCAACTACTATACCCAACAAAACTCTCAATCTCCATAGATGAAGAAAACAACATATTTCATGATAAAGTCAAATTTACACCATATCTATCCACAAATCTAGTCCTACAGAAGGTACTAGAAGGAAAACTCCAACCAAAGGAGGTTAACTACACCCAAGAAAACACATGAATTTCACACCAGCAAAACCAAAAGAAACACACACACACACACACACACACACACACACACACACACACACACACAAACACTGCCACCACGAACAACAACAAAATAACAGGAACCAACAATCATTGGTCATTAATATCTCTCAAGATCGATGGATTCAATTTCTCAGTAGAAGAAGACACATGCTAACAGAATAGATGTGAAAAAAGGATCCATCTTCTGCTGCATACAAGAAACACACCTCAACATCACCAATAGACATTACCTCAGAGGAAAGGTTGGAATAGATTCTTTAAGCAAATTGCCTAAGAGGCAAGCTAGTATAGCAATTCTAACATTAAAAAAAATATTCCAACCGAAATGACTCAAAATAGATGGAGGACACTTCATACTCATCAAAGTAAAAATCCTCCATGATAACATCTCAGTTTTGAACATCTATGTCCCAAATGCACTCCCATTTGTAAAAGAAGCATTAATAAAGCTCTAAAGTTTAAAACACACATTAATAGTGGGAGACTGGAACACCCCACTCTCACCAATGGGCAAACCATCCAGACAGAAACTAAACAGAGAAAGTATGGAAGTAACACACATTATGCCTTAAAGGAACCTAACAGATATCTAACATTCATCCAAACACAAAAAAATATACATTCTTCTCAGCACCTCATGAAACCTTCTCCAAAAATGAACCCATCCTCAGTCACAAAGCAAGTGTCAACAGACACAAGAAGATTGAAATAACCCCTGTATTTTATCAGACCACCATGGATTAAAGCTAGATTTCAACAACAACAGAAACACCAGAAAACTTACACACTTGTGGAAACTAAAAAACTTTCTACTAAATGACCACCGAGTCAAGGCAGAAAAAAAGAAAGAAATTAATGACTTCCGAGAATGCAAGGAAAACTAATGCAAACATAATGAAACTTATGGGACACAATGAAAGCAGTACTAAGAGGAAAGTTCACAGTACTAAGTGCCTTTACAAAGAAATTAGAACAATTTCATACCAGCAACCCAACAGTACACATGAAAGATCTAGAACTAAAAAAAAGAGCACACAAGAGGAGTAGACAGCAGAAAATAATCAAACTAAGGACCGAAATCAATAAATTAGAAACAAAGACAACAATGCAAAGAACCAATGAAACCAAGAGTTTGTTCTTTGAAAAGCTCAATAAGATAGACAAGCCCTTAAGAAAACTAACTAAAAGGCAAGAAGAGCATATCAAAATGAACAGAATCAGAATTGAAAATGGGGACATAACAACAGACAGCAAAGAAATCCAAAAAAAAAAAAACATTAGGTCATACTCCAAAAACCTGTACTCCATAAAATTAGAAAAATCTGAAAGAAATGGACAAATGTATTCACAGATGCCACCTACCAAAGTTAAATCAAAATCAGATGAACAATTTAAATAGACCTATAACCTCTAAGGAAATAGAAGCAGTCATTAAAATCACCCCCCAAAATAAAAAGTCCAAGACCAGATGGTTTTACTGTAGAATTCTATCAGACTTTCAAAGAAGACCTAATATCAATACTCCTCAAATTATTTCATAAAACAGAAACAGAAGGAACATTGTCAAATTCATTTTATGAGCCCATAATCACCCTGATTCCTAAACCACACAAAGAATAAACAAAGAAAAAGGATTTCAGACCATCTCCCTTATGAATATTGATGTAAAAATACTCAATAAAATACTTGCAAACCAAATCCAAGAACACTTCAAAAACACCATCCACCAAGATCAAGTACACGTCAGCCCAGGGATGTTCGAATGATTCAACATACAAAAGTCTGCCAAGTTAATCCACTATATAAACAAAACAAAAAATCACATGATAATCTCATTAGATACAGAAAAATCCTGTGACAAAATCCAATACCCTTTCATGAGAAAAGTCTTGGAGAGATCAGGGATACAAGGCACATACTTAAACACAATAAAGCCAATATACAGCAATCCAATAGCCAACATCAAATTAAATGAAGAGAAACTTAAAGCAATTCCACTAAAATCAGGGACAAGACTGCCTACTCACTCTGTATCTATTCAATATAGTATTTGAAGTTCTAGCTAGAGCAATAAGAGAACTAAAAGAGATTAAGGGGATACAAATTGAAAAGGAAAGAGTTAAAGTATCATTCTTTTCAGATGATATGATAGTATACATAAGTAATGCCAGGGAACACTGCAGCTGATAAATATCTTCAGCAAAGTGACTGGATACAAGCTTAACTCAAAAAAAAAACAAAAAAACAAAAAACCCAAAAACCAAAAAACCAAAAAAACCAGCAGCCCTCTTATATTCAAATGATAAACAGGCTGAGAAAGAAATCAGCGAAACAACACCCTTCAAAATAGCCCCAAATAATATATTTGGTGTAACTCTAACCAAGCAAGTCAAAGACCTGTATGACAAGAGCTTCAAGTCTCTGAAGGACAAATTAGAGAAGATCTCAGAAGATGAAAAGATCTCTCATGCTCATGGATCAATAGTATTAATGTAGTAAAAATGGCCAAACACAATCTACAGATTCAACCCGATTCTTTCCATCAAATGTTCAACACAATACTTTTGAGTTTGTTTGGGGGTTTGTGGATTTTTGTTTTGTTTGGGGGGTTTTGTGTTTTGGTTTGGTTTTGGTTTTTTTGGCTGTCTTGGACTAACTTTGTAGGCCAGGCTGGTCTTGAACTCACATAAATCTACCTGCTTCTGTCTCCTAGGTTCCAACATAATTCTTTACAGACCTTGAAATAACAATACTTAACTTAATATTTAACTTTGTATGGAAACCCAAAAATCTCAGGAGAGTTGAAACCATCCTGTACAACAAAAGATTTTCTGGAGGCATTTCCATCCCTGTTGCCAAGCTGTACTACAGAGCAACAGTAATAAAAACATTGTGACGGCATAAAAATAGACATGTTGATCAATGGAATCCAACTGATGACCCAGATGTAAATCCACATGCCTATAGATATCTGATTTTTGGCAAAGAAGCCAAAATTATACAATGGAAAAAAGGAATTGTCTTCAACAAATGATGCTAGTCCAATCCATATCTGCATTTAGAAGAATGCAAATAGACCCATCCTGAACAAAACTGAACTTCAAGTAAGCTAAAGGCCTCAACATAATACCAGAAACAATGAATCTGACAAAAGAAAAAGTGGGGGAAGCCTTGAACACATTGCCACAGGAGACAGCTTCCTGAATAGAACACCAGTAGTGCAGAAACTAAGTTCCACAACTTACAGAATAGAAAAAGATCTTCAGCAACTCCACATGTGACAAAGGGCAGATGTCCAAAATATATAAAGAGCTCAAGAAACTAGACATCAACAAACCAATGGACTCAATTGAAAAAATGGGATACAGATTTTAACAGAGGAATCTCAAATGGCCAAGAAACACTTATAGAAATGTTCAACATCCTTAGCCATCAGGGAAATTCCAATCAAAACGACTCTGAGACTCCATCTTACACCTATGCAAGTGGCTAAGATCAAAATCTCAAGTGACAGCACATGTTGGTGAAGATGTGGAAAAAGGGAAACATTCCTCCATTGCTGGTGGGAGTATAAATTTGTACAGACATTTTGGAAATCAATACAGAAGTTTATCAAAAAATTTGGAATTGATCTACCAAGACCCAGTCATACCACTCCTGACCATATACACAAAGGACACTCCTTCATACTACAAGGACACTTGCCAAAAGATGATCATAGCAGCTTTATTCATAATACCCAGAAACTGGAAACTGCTAAAGAATCAAACACAGCTGGGAAGAAAACAGTCAATGAAATGATTCCTAATAATATTCTGTTATACCCATAGATTGGTACCTAGCCCAATTGTCATCAGAGAGGCTTCATCCACCAACTAATGGAAACAGATGCAGAGACCCACACTCAAAATTAGGCAGAGCACAAGGACACCAAAGGAAAGATTGTAGGAGCCAGAGGGGTCAAGGACAGCACAAAAAACCCACATAATCGACTATCCTGAGTTCCTAGGGGCTCACAGAGACTGAACCAACAGCCAGAGAGGCTGCATGGAACTGACCTGGGCCCTGTATGTTACAACTGTGTAGCTTGGTCCCCTTGAGAGACTCCTAACTGTGGGAACAGGGCTGTCTCTGACTCTTGACTTTTCCTCATACTGGGTTACCTCGTCCAGCCATAATAAGAGGGGAGGTGCATAGTCTTACTGCATCTTGATATGCCAAGACTGGCTGGTCTCTATGGGAGCCCTGCCCCTTTCTGAAAAGAAACAGAGGCGTGGATGAGGGGCATAGGGGAATTGTGCAGAGAGGGACTGGAAGGAGAGTAGGTCAGGATGTTAAAAACAATTCCTCGAGGTACTAAGGATACAAGAGACACACCTCAGGGTAATAGAGGTGGTTACAGCAGCCCACAGCCAACATAAACCTAACTAGACAGAAACGTCAAACATTTCCACTACCATCAGAAATGAGATAAAAATGTCCACTCTCTCCATACCTGTTCAACATAGTACTTGAGATCTTATCTAGAGCAAGAAGAAAACTGAAAAGATCAAGGAAATAAAAATGGGAAAGGAAGAAGTCAAAGTGTATTTACTTGCAGATATTTTATACTAAATGAACATAGTAACTCCACCAGGAAACTTCTACAGCAGATGAACACCTTCAGCAAAGTACCAGTACAAAAAAATTAACACACAAAACTCAGCAGCTTTATTATATACAAATGACAAACAGATTGAGAAATAAATCTGAGTAACAATCCCATTCACAATAGCTTCAAATTTTTTTAATAAATCTGCCTAAGGAAGTAAGAGACTTGCATGATAAAAACTTTAAGATATTGAAGAAGATACCAGAAAATGGTAAGACTTTCCAGGCTCAGGGATTGATAATATTAATACTATGAAAATTGCCACCCTAACAAAAGCAATTTGCACATTCAATGCAATCTGCATCAAAACTCCAAAGCAGGTCTTCACAGAAATTGAAACAATAACATGAAACCCCTGAGTTGTTTATGAAAGCACAAATGACTCAAGAGAGCCAAAACAATCCAGAACAATGAAAACACTGCTAGAGTTATCACCACCCCTGATTTCAGGTTTTACCACAGAAGCTATAGTCATAAAAACAGTATCCCCTGGCATATAGGCAGATATATTGATCAATAGAATAGAACTGAGAATTCAGTTCAGATACCCACAGCTACCTGATATTTTTTTTTTTTTTAACAAAGAAGCCAAAAATACACACTGGAGAAAAGATGCCATCTTCAACAAATGGTGTTGATCAAACTAGATGGCTGCAAATAAAAGAATGCCAATAGATCTTATCCTTAAACCTGCACAAAACTCAACTTGAAAAAAATAAGGGACCTCAATGTAGGAGCCCAACCCCTAAATTTGATAGAGGAGAAAGTAGGGAATATTCTTGAATTTGCATTAGAAAATATTTTTTGAACAGGATCCAGCAGTCATTAAGACCAACAATTGAAAAATGGGACCACGAGAAACTAAAAACTTCTGTACAGCAAAGGACATCATCATCTAAGTGAAGAGGCAGCCTATAGAATGTGAAATAAATAATTTACCACCTACACACCTAACAAAGGATTCATAAATAGAATATACAAAGAACTCAAAACACTAAACATCAACAACAACCTAATTAAAAATATGACAATTAACTAAATAGAAAATAATAAAAGATGAACTACAGATATCTGAGTAATAACTCCTTTAAATGTTCAACATCCTTTGTCATCTGAGGAATGCAAATTAAAATTCTGAGATTGTATCTTATCATAGTCAGAATGGCTAAGATTTTAAAAAGAAAGAAAACTAAGGGGGCATAGATGTGAGGAAAAGGAAATACTTTCTCTCTCTCTCTCTGTGGGAATGCAAACAGATGTACCCACTCTGAAAATCAGTGTGGCAGTTCCTCACCGAAGTGGAAGCAGATTTACCACACAATCCAGCTATCCCACTCTTGGGCATATTCACTAATTACTTTACATCCTACAACAGAGGTCCCTGAAAAAATGTAGTACACTTACACAGTAGAATATTATGCAGACACTAAAAAATTGACAGTTGCAGGCAAATTGATGGAACTGGAGACAATGAAGGAAGTAACTCTGAGGCAGGAAGTCAGATGTTACGTGTTTTCTCTCATCTGTGGATTTGACCCTTCAGATGTATGTTTTATTTGGAGTAAACACAGAAGTCAGAGAACTTGTAAGGGGCTGTGGGAGTTGAGGCTTTGGAGATAGGGAAGAAAAGATGCAGTGGCACAAAGGGATAAAGGGGAATTATAGGACAGTGAGGGTTCCATGGAGTGAGGAGTGGGAGGACAGAGTGGAGGGGAGAACATGGAGAGGAGAAAACTGACACTGAAGAGTTTTTGAAAAAGACCTGTGGAAACTCATAGATTAGTCCATCTCTCAGCCCTTGTCAGTAAAGGTGGTTTTGTTAGTTTTGTTTTGTTTTTTTCTTGAAGCAAATGGTTATTTAACATACTGAACCACGTGGGTCAAGTGCAGAGAACTAGAGACTGGAATGTTTAGCTCCAAATCAAATACCTATATCACACTCCTTCTCCCCACTAAGGTCCAGAGATCATTGCAGAAGTGGGTACAGAAAGACTGTAGAAGGCAGAGTGGTGAATGGCTACAAGCAAACGGCATTTCCCAAATACGACAGTACATGTGGAGTGGTAATGATTGTGACAGCTTGCATAAGAGCTGCACAGGCTCAGGTCAAACAAAATCCCATAATGGAGAAGGAATAACTAGGAATAATAACTGAAAGGTTATAAGCAATTGATACCTTGTGTTGGGGAGAGAAAGACAATTTGAATTAAGGGTGTAGCCCTGGTAAGTCAGCATTCCTCCAGATGATGGCCCAAGGGTTCAAGGGCAGCACAAATTTGACTTGATGGTTTTTAATAGAGAAAAGAAAACATAAAGTTGGCTGAGTATGGAAGAGGGCATGGATCTAGATGGAGTTAGTGAAGGAGGATGAACATAATCAAAATAAATTATATAAAGCACTCAAAGAACTAATGAAAAGAAAAATAAATGAACAAAGTTCTAAAAACAGATGAGAAGGCATTGTTTCTGTGTCCACTCCGCCTCAGGCAACGCCTCCCACTGCAGGCAATCCCAGCTACAACAACGGGCGTGTGTCCCATTCGCCAAGCTGGTGATAGTGCAGATGCAATGGTGAGACACTGAATTTTCTTTGGATTTTAATTAAACACATCAAGGACAATCATAATTAAATCAAGACTGAAGGAAGTGTTGACTTAAAAATAAGCAACTTTAATAACATAATACAAAAGTGGTTTTTTTTGTTGTTGTTGTTGTTGTTTTGGTTTTTTTACTGGAGAAACACTGATTTACTGCCAGTTAGAAAAGACATTATCATCCATCAGAAAATAAGTCATTCACAACTTCCCAATACAGATATAAATATAAACAAGTATTATGCTGCTTTCATATATATGGTATATATATATATATATATGTATACATATACATACATATATAAACATATATGTGTGTGGTATATGTACCGTGTGTGTGTGTGTATATGTGTGTGTGTGTGTGTGTGTGTGTGTGTGTGTGTGTGTGTGTGTGTGTGTGTGTGTGTGTGTGTGTATACCAGTTAGGATAGCCTAACAGGAAAAATCACTCCTAATCCCATAACTACATAGCACAACAAAATGCTTTGTTTCTATCTTGTGCCACAGTTGGCACTGGGAGGCAAAAGACTAGGAAGAGTCTCTCCTGTCTCCACATTCTCCCTCACTCCCTGGATTTGGGGTCCTTCCCAGGCTCCCCAGCACATAGCACCTAAAAAGCACATTCCAGGCTTTCACATCTACACCCAGAGAAACCATGTCCACTTTTATCAGCCATTTGGGATTCATGGCTGAAAAAACACACAAAGGAAGCTGGAAAATACAGTGCACATAAGAAGAAAAGGGAGCACTTTTGTCTTATAAGCATATATACACATAAGTATGAATGTGGAAATGCATATAGATGCGAATGTAGATAATAGGTATGCATATGAGAGAAATTGCAAGTTTAGTAATGGCGTTTAGGTCACCATAAGTCTGGATATGTGGATTGAGTATACTTGAGGGTATAAAAAAAAAGAGGTTTTTTTGCTTTAAAAAATGTATCTAGATTCTAGGCTGAGAGATAGCTCAGTTTGTAAAGTAATTGTTTTGCAAGCACAAAGACCTGAGTTCAAATCTCACAATTCACATGAAGGAGCTGAGTGTGATGATACTCTTTTGTATTCCAACCACTAGAGGAGTGAAGACAGGTAGATCCCTGGGTCTCACTGGCCTACTTTTTCAGGGCAGGAAGAATCTCTACATTGAAAAATGAAGACAAAAACTAGTGGACCTGACATTGCTCTCTGATTGCCACATGTATACACATGTGCATACGTGAATACACACACACACACACACACACACATGTACACATTACAATGCTAGGTTCCTTTCTGTGAGACTTTGCCTTAGTGCCAGGTGCACTGATGCTCATCTGTGATCTGGGAAGGGTGAAGCAAGAGAATTGATTTAACCTAGGACCTTTAGGGCAGCCTGGCACCTTACTAAGTACATGTCTCAAAATAAAAAGCAAAAAGTCTGCATTGTCTCTGTTTTTCATTCTTCAATGTCAGAAGAAAACAAGTAAGTAAGCAAAAATATAATGCACATGGGCTGGGGAGATGTCTCAGTGGGTAAAAGCATTTGCTATGCAAACATGAAGACCTGCGTTTAGATCCTCAATAGCCATGTAAAATGCAAGACATGCATCCATACCTGTAACTTCAGTGTTACGGGGTGGGGGTGATATATAAAGAACATTGGAACTTGCTGGAAAGCCAGCCTAGCCAGAAAATGTCAAGCTCCAAATTCAGCAAGAGACCCTGTTTCAAAAGATCACAGTGTGGGGTAATGGAGGAAGATACCTTGTGTCTTCTAGCCTCCAAATGCATAGACAAATACACACACACACACACACACACACACACACACACACACAAGCATGCACAAACTCATACTCCATACACAGCAAAGGTCTACAATACATGCAAACATATAATAGATGATAGGTAGGTAGGTAGATAGATAGATAGATAGATAGATAGATAGATAGATAGATGATTAATTTGGGCCGTATTTCCAAAAGGACCCCTTACTACAGAGATACTTGTACATGTTCATTGCTGCTCTCTTCACAGTATCTAAAATGGGAGTCAGCTTGGAGCGCTCAGTCCTAAATGTGATGTCTTTATCAAACCCTTCCCCTCAAAGCTCAAGGACTTATGCAGAAAAGGAGGACAAAAAGAATTTAAGAGCCAGGGGATGATTCCAGTGAAACAGCATCTCCCAGATGCAGTAGGGCTGATACACACATGAATTTATGGAAACTGTGACAATGCACACAAGACCTACCTAGTGTCAAATCAGACAAAATCCCAGTGCTAAGAGGGGGAATCAGACACAAAGTCCCATCCCTAACCAAGAAGCTGTTTGAAATTGATACCTGCTAGGAAGGGAAAATCAGTTTTCTCCAATAAAGTGCCACTGGGTGTATCAAGCACACTCCATGACAAGACCCACTCCCAAGGGTAATTGGACACACAAAATGGACTCCATAGGTTTTTTATTTGGGGGAGGGGCAGGTGTAGAAAGTAAGCTTTTTATGTCATTTTGTTTGTTTTGTTTTGTTTTTTGTCTATCTGGGGTTTTGTTTGGATTTATCAGGAGGTAGAAAGGGGGGTGGAAATGGAGTTAAGTTAGTAAAGTTGGGTAGATAGGGATGTGGGAAGGACCTGAGAGGAATTGGGGAGGGGAAAAACATAATTAAAATATATTGTATAAAAAAATTAAATAATAAAATATTTTTAGAAAGAAAAAGAATCCTCTGAGGTTTCTATCAACTGATGAATAGATAATGAAAATACAGCATATATACAATGAAATTATATTCAGATATTTAAAAACATACACAAGGAGATGGAACTGGAAAAAATTACACTGAATAGGGTAATGCAGGCCCAGAAAGTCTCATTCTCATATGCAGACCGTAACTTTGAATGCTGAGATTTGTTTAACTGAATGCGCTTATAGAGTGCTGCAAGTAACAGACTCACCTGTGGTGGGAGGTCTTATGAGGAGAGAGAATGATAGTATGCATGTGACATGAAAATAGATGAGGAGAAGCTGGGCAGTGGTGGCACACGCCTTTAACCTCAGCACTTGAAGGTAGAGGCAGGTGGATATCTGAGTTCAAGGCTAGCCTGCTCTACAGAGTGAGCTCCAGGACAGCCAAGGCTGCACAGAGAAATCCTGTCTTGAAACAACAACAAAACCAAAGAAACAAAAACAAAAGGAAGGACAAAGCGATGGCAAGGTTTAAACAAGGAGAGGGTCTGTGATGGGGTGCTAGGAGAATGTTAACCAAAATTAAAGATACATGAAGAGTGTAGACCTGGTTAAAGCCCACGAATCAGTAAGTCATAGGCACTAGGGTTGAACCTACTGCTTTTATTTTGCTAAGTGAACATGTTGTTAAATCAGCTCCTAAGTATTTCTGTTTATACACATAGTCTAGTGTTGCCCACACCCTTGATCAAAAGAATTCTTTTTGCAATAAACTGTAGCTAATGAGAAGGTTTATGACTGGCCAAAAACAGTGTTTATTGCGTACTCCATCTTAAATGGGACACCTACATTACCCTCTCTATGGAAAGAATGTTAAGAGTTGATGACAGGAAGGGAGCTGTAAAACACTCTCATGGGATGCCACAGCATTGGCACCATGAACTCACAGCAACTGTGGTTGAAAGTATAGTGCCTTCATCAAACTGGGCTCCCAAACATTTAGTCACACATGCGGCCCAGGGGAACAAATGGTAGTCAAAGGCTGCTATGAAAGAGGAAGCCTCTGCTGTCAGTGATGGGACCACTAATGAGGTCAGGATCCAATGGGTAGCTTCACACCCATGCCCATGCAAATAACCCTTGTTAAACACAGTGGGTCATGAAGTATTATCAAAAGAAAAAAAAAAAACACTAAAATAGAACAGGGACTTGGTGGGATGAGGGAGAGATGATTGTGGTAACAATATAGTGTGTGTGTGTGTGTGTGTGTGTGTGTGTGTGTGTGTGTGTGTGTGTGTGTGTGATAAAATTTTCAAATATTAATATTTTAAAATAAAATAAAAAGTAAATATCTTTAAAGGAAAAATAAAAGCTGCAGATACATCTAACCCCACTTTTGAATTGGAGAAAGGGCCTATACTTAGATCTTTGTTTCCTGCCTTAGACACAGAATCAGGAGAGGAAAAACAAATCCTAAACATCCACAGAAGGAGCTTGGCAACGCATGACCATTTAAGGCTTTTTGGGGCCATGAAAGATTATACAGATCACTCCTTTCCATCCTAGAGACACTTAATATTTCATGCAAGTCCCAGGGTCATCCTTAGGGGGGTCCCAACTTCATGTCCTTAGAATCTCATATTAACAGGGCTTCTTGTCTCCCCACAGCTCAGAAAAGGCTAGCTTAACAATGATTTTGCTCTTGGAGTCTCTTGGAGTATGCTCTATGGCAAGTCTCAGAGTCACCCACACGATGACACTCCCGAAGCAGTCTCATCACAATGTGATGAGCACACGCTAGACAGACATGGACTTGGATATTGATATTCACTCCTTACTTTCAATAGAAAGGCAGCCTGCGGAGAAGTGAGGACTGGTGCCAAAAGTTCCAATTGACCTCCTATGGATTGCCATTGCCAAGTGGTCTTCCCTGTTATTGGTGAGTTCCTCCATGGTGATGTCCTCAGGATCTCCCAATGGATGTGGTATTGCTTGGGTTTTCCTGATCAATATATTCCTCCTGAATCTTCATAGCTTCCTTTCTCCTGCCCTTAACACCGTAATCTTCTTTGTCTGTGACTACATTTTCAACCTTGGGTATTTCCTTATCGCACCGATCCTCCGCTTCATTATCTTCCCCTCACTTTCTTCTCTGCATCAACAGAGTTTCTTTGTCACTATGTAACCTGTATTTCTTCTCTGCATTCTGTCTATTCTTCTTTAAGATGGAGGATCACTTTGGTACCTGAGTCAGTAGACTCACTAAGATGAACATATACAATAAAAGGATCCTCTACCCCTAGCAGAAGGTTCTTAAGCATTCTGCTCATCCTCACTGTGCCTAATGGTCCTGATCACTTACTCAGCCACTAGGGAGGTAAAATAAAGCCATAATCAAATTTCCCAGCCTAAAGACTTTCTGTGCTTTAGTGCCAGACTTGGCAATGGTTCCCAAAGTATTTATATCAACCTCAGGCATGCCAATACCTGTGTTCACTAAGAAGGTATTTTCTAATTGTATACCCCCTTTTAGCAGTATTTAAACAAATTAAAATATATTAAGTATGAAAATAATATGGAATTTTCCGTTTAAATATTCCTTATTCCAGTTTTGTATTTAGGGAAAAAAGTATGTTACTGTAATAAAATTTTAATTCATTCTACAGTTTGTTCTCTGATAATTCTATATATACATAATTCATTTAGTTACTCTCCCCCTACTTTCTCTTTTTTCCCTCCCATCCCTATTAATTCTCCCTCTACTCTACTAATTCTTTTCCAAGATTGTTTTCATTTTGTTTTGTGACCCATCTAGTTTAACAAAAACCTTGTGTGGCCATTAGATTGGGACGACCCACTGGCGTCTGGTGGAGTCACAAGTGGATACACAATTAAGAGCAACATGTTCTCTGGTCCCTGAACTTACTAGTATCAAATAGGCCAACAGGCCCTACCCTCCTGAAACCCTCTGTTAGCTATGCCCAACTGCTGATAGACACATTATTAGGCAGACCCGGTGCTATGAGATCATGAATATAATGGCTGCATCTTTCTTAAAAGATGACATTTTGAGGGCCTTATTCCCACTGTCTTAGTTAAGGTTTCTATTGCTATGACAAAATACCTTGGGGGAGGTCTGTTTCACCTTGTAGTTTATAAGTCCGTCATGAGAGCAAGAACTCAAGGCAGGAACCTGGGGACAGGAGCTGATACAGAGGCCATGGAAGAATGCTGCACACTGGCTTGTCCTCACGGTTTACTTATCTAGCTTTCGTATAGAACTCAGCCATAGTGAGTTGGCACCGCCCATGGTAAGCTGCTCCTACCCCCAATCAATCATCAATGAAGAAAATTCACTGCGAGCTTGCACAGGGGCCCTTTCCTGTTGGGGGCATATTCTCAATTGAAGTTTTCTCTTCCAAAGTGACTCTATCCTGTAGCAAGTTGTCATAAAACTAGTCATCACATATATCTTCCGGTTCTTATATTCTTTCTGTCTATCTGCAGTATTCCCTGAGCCATAGAGGAGGTGGTATTGGAAGTTGTCCAAGGGAGATGCTAGAAAAGAAGCATTGCAGGACCTATAAGAGTCCGAGAGTCTAAAAGAAAATGCAAGTAACTGCCTTTTAGGAATAGAAACAGAGAACTCGCTGATTAATTTACTTTTTCAACTTATTCCACTCTGAATAACAGATCTCTTCTCTGGCAGCTTGGAGATTTATCATGAACACCGTGTGGCTTTTGTAAGCTAATGGCTGTGTCAAGTGATTCCAATCTTTCTCTGAATCTGCCATAGGAGAGAATAGCAGTTTATCACTTCCACATTGAGCAGGACCATGATTCCTAGGATGTTATACCTTGTTAAAATCCTAGTGTGGAAAAGGTAGACAAAATTTTAGTAAACCTCCAGCTAACAATCAATTAAGACACTAATATGTCTTATATTTTAAAATAGCTTTAGTTAACCTGGGACAGGACAGACATTAATCCTCTAAACCACTTCCCATAGTGGGGCAGGTATGGGACCCCTGCCTCAATCCCATGCCATCTGCTTCTACCAATTTCTATCAAGCTACTTCCCATCCATAATCCCAAATACTTGTTAATGTTCTTCATCTGGGCCAAATTCCCTATCCACGCCAACATGTGTTTCTCCTCCATCTAACCCATAGCGGCCTTCTTCTTCTCCTCCTCTGGTCTTTCTCCTTTTTCATGGCGGTCTCTCTTCTTCTTCCCAGAATCCCTCTCTCTCTCTCCTAGCCCCACCTATCTCTTTTGTCCTGTCCAGGTGGGATGGCTTTTTAATTAATCAAAAAGTGGGTAACAGAGACAACAAACAGTAATTAACATCAAAATACATCAGACCATCCCAACACCTCTCCACCATGATAGTTGAAGCATGCTGTTGATTTCTCAAGATATTGATTATCTTAAACAACTAAAGAAAACTGAATAAAGGTGTACCACTGGGAACTACTTGAATTCTAGGTACACTGGAAAAGAAAGTATTACAGTAGGGAACTGCTAGTATCTTTGGTGTCACCATCTTATTTATTTCACAATATCTTGAAGTAATTGCCAACTTCATCCACTGATTAATTGATTGATTGATTGATTTTACCTTTTAGGGTTGGAGTATTATAACAACTAGAACAGAAATTTAAAAATCTGTTTAATTAACCTCACTACATCTAGCAAGACTCACTAAACAACCCTAGCTTTCACAGGCAATGGGATAATTTATAAAACACCTTTAAAGGAGTAAACAAAAAAAATCCATACATCTGAATTTTTTATTTTAAAACTTTGAGAAATTCATACATGAGTGTCGTTTTACATCATTTCCAGTCATCCTTACCCTCTCTAACTCCTCCTGCGTCCTCCTCATCCTTTTTTTATTTTGAATTTATATATTATCATTATGAAGTATATCATATTATAATTTGAGTAAATATTTATAATTTCAGTTCTTTTAGATTTTAATTTCCCCTGTCAATTCAGGAGTAAGTTAATGGGTTACCAGCTTCTGTCTGCAAAGGGCAGCCCAACTGAGGTTCAGAACAGCCGGGGTAGCCTGACATTCTCTCTTTCTGAAGGGGTTTTATCTCACCTCTTTAGATCTGGGCAGTGGGCCCTCATAAGAAGACATCCTATGAAAGACTAAACATTATCTCAGTGGACAAATGATAGATTTAGACACAGGAACATTTTGGACCTGGTTTTAATCTATCACCAGAGAAATGTCTGTGTTGACATATAATCACTGAGCTTAAACAGATACAATGACTTCACAGCTTCGAATACTGTGGATTCTCCATTAATCTTGATCTTCTTTATTTAAATCTATGATAAGAAGCAGTTTAACAGACAGCCCATCAGAGCAATACCCATATTGATCCTCTTCCTGGGAGCCAGATCCTAGAAAACATTTCCAGTAAAAAAAAGTACCTACACCAGGGTAAGTAGACACAATCCAATACCAAGTAGTCAGCCGCGCGCGCGCGTGTGTGTGTGTGTGTGTGTGTGTGTGTGTGTGTGTGTGTGTGTGTGTATGTGTGTGAGAGAGAGAGAGAGAGAGAGAGAGATGATGAGGAGAGATATGGGAGAAATTAGAAGTAGGAAAAGGAGGGGAAATGACATACAGTACGTATATGTGAAATTCTTAAAAATATATGTAATTTTTAAAAGTGGATACTTTCTTCTCCAATATCTGGGTATTGATAATGAGAGCAGATATTATGAGGCAAGGAGTTCTTTGGTTTGGAGTTCTTTGGCAGGAATGGCATGTAGGGAAGTGAGAGCAAAGCAGGGACACATGAAAAGTATATGCCAGCGATGAAACAAAAGTGCACTGACCAACTACACTCTGGTTGCTCCTTCTAACTCTTCACTATGTTAAAGCTTGAATAATTATTATGAGCCTATTGATATTTCAAAATCAGAGGCTAGAGAGATGCTTCAGTGATTAAGAGTGCATACCAGTCTTGTAGAGGACCCGGGTTACTGACAACTGTAACTCCAGTTCTGGGATATCTGATGCCCTTTTCTGACCGCTGTAGGCATGCATGCATGTGATGCACAGATAAAAATGCAGGCAAAATACTTTTGCACAGGAATTAAAGTGACTTCATTTTAATTAGTTATCTCTCTACCTTAAAAATGGTAAGAAAGACAAATGCCCTATGAGGACTTATGAATTGCACTAAAGTCTTTAATCTTCTTTTTCCTTTAGTCAAACTCTCAGCTTGGTACAATTGGAAAAAGTTTTCTGACTCAGAGGAAAATACCTGGAATCCTAATGTCAAACATTTGATCCCACATTACCTCGTTGTTATCACTTTGTGTTGTTAGGACTTGGCGAATGTTCCAGAATGTTCCAGAGGGATGGCTGAAACTGAATGGAGAACACGAAGATCCTGTCAAGGCTCACACTTTTCATGTGTCCTCTGTATAGGGCCTTTTGGCGACGTGGCCAAAGGACATTTCCCATTATCTCTGAGATTCTGGATTCTTTTACTCCCTCCCCCCCCCCCCACCTCAATAAACCTCATAGGTCCAAGATCCAATATCTTGGACTAGGATAAAAATAAACTTCTCCACGGTGGCCACTCTGTCTAAATTTCATCGACAAATCCATGCCCCACTCTAATAAAATGTGGGCTCCAGGTCCAGACTTTCAGCATATACAATTTCCGAGAGTTCTTCACTCTTTGGATTAGTTGAGCCAATGATTTCCTATTTTTCCCACATCTTGTCTGTGAGACCTTTCGTTAGAGCCAGTCAAGCCTCTTTTGGATCAAATTTAATGTCAAAATGAATCCGACTTCTAGACCCAATTTAGATTTAAATGCTCAAATAAACTTAGAAAATGCTACAGAATATAGGTTAGTGATGGGTACTTGTCTAATATGTGCTAAGCCTATGTTACATCTTTGGCACCATAACACAACAAAAAAAAAAATAGATAACCTGAATCCAGAGAGCTCAAAATTGTAAGTCAGGAAAGATGAACTGACCTATGATCAGATGGGAGAACAACGGGCATGCCAGGTTCCGTGGGCACCTTACCTCATCCCTCAGTTTGCTTGGGTTGATAGATATCCCCTGGGGGTCCCCACTCCAGATACCAGAGCTGTGCACATATAAACAGGCACATTAAAACTTTCAAGAATTTTCTGCACAAACAGCATATCATACACGTGGCAGTGACTAACCACAAGTGTTTGAGCACTCCACTATAAAGGTAGGAAGAGAGACCCTATTATAAAATGTTCCTTGAAACAACATAAGAAAATGCTGCCGTCTTGTTAAATGGCAGCTCTGTGGTGAAGAATTAGTTTGTTTCTGGTAAGTTGTGTAGTTAGAAGTTAGCTGGTAGCTGGTGTTACGTGATACATACCTGTAACCCCAGCACTAAGAAGGCAGAGAGAATAGGGTGCCTTGTTAGAGGCTAGCCTAGGCTACATAATGAGTTCCAGGCCAATAAAAGCTACACAGCAAGAACCTGTCTCAAGAAGAAACAAAGTTACCTAGCAGTTTCTGACTCACAAGCTCTCCAGTTTTAATGTACTTTTCCAGTTAGTTTCCTGAAGCACCATCTGCTCTCACTCTAATCCAAGCTCTTCCCACCCAAGGATTACCTGGAGAACGCAAAACCACCACAGACATTGGAAGATCAGTAGTAGGTACCTTCTAACCTCACAGAAGGTCTGCTCTTGGCCTCTTAATTTATGCCTATCCCTAGCTGAGCCAAGATCACTTCTGATACTCCATTCACACATCAATGCAGAATGCTCTGAAACTGAAAAAGTGTCTCCAGTTCATTCACACAGAACCTCAAAACACTGGAGCCAAGTTCCTCTAATGGCTTTCCACTTAAGGTTTTCTTTTCTTTTTTATTTAGATAAGGTCTTACTATGTAGCCCTTGCTGGCTTGGAGCTTACTATGTAAATCAAAATCGCCCCAAAATCACAGAGATCCACCTGTCTCTGCCTCTCAAGTCCTGAGATTAAAGGTGTGTTACACTGTACCTAGCTAAAGTTTTGTTTTTACCAACAGAGGCTATAAGGGTTTATTAGGTTCACTGGACAACACAGAATGACCTGAAGAATGAATACCAAACACTGTTTAGCTAGTATACAACCTGAAAAATACAAATAAATAAAGATTTAAACACACACTCAAGAAAGGCAAGACCAAATATTTACATCAAAAACATCACCAACAGCCTAACTTCAGAGGCCTATGTCCCATTATAAAACCACAAGCAATGGAAGTACAAGGCACTCTGTCTCCTCTAGAGATTAATACTTCTATCATATAACATTTCTTAAGAAAAGCAACGTGGGTGATTATAAGGCAATGGTTTAAAAATAGCAATTATAAATATGTTCAAGGAACTCAAAGAAGGTAGACATGAATTCCAGAATGAAGACCACAAAAACACAAATAGTTGAAGAAAATGACAAAAATTCAAGATACGAAAATAGAGTTTTAATAAGAGAGTATCTCAGAAGAAATGACAAGCAGAAATAAAACTTGAAAAATCTCAGGAGGTCAAACAGGAAGCTCAGAGGAAAGCCTCACTGATAGAGTGAGTCAAATGGAAGAGGAAACATCCGGTCTTGAAGACAAGGTAGAGGAATCATATCACTCATTCAAAGAAAGTATTGAGTATAAAAAAAAAAAAAAATCCAAGAATAGAACATGGGGCACTATAAGAAGACCAGGCCTAGGAATTATAAATATAGAAGGAAAGGAAATCTAGGCCAAACACACAGAAAATATTTTCAACAAAATTATAGAAGAAAGCTTCCATAATTAGAAAAAAAAGAAAGATGCCTATCAAGGAGAACATAGAACAAAGAACACAAAATAGACAGAGACAGGACAAAACCAGAAGCTCAGGCAGGTGGTGGTGGCACACGACATCTTTAATCCCAGCAGAGGCAGGTGGATCTCTGAGTTCCAACCTGGTCTACAGACTGAGTTCCAGAATAGCAAGACTATACAGAGAAACCCTGTCTTTAAATTAAAATAAATAAATAAATAAATAAAACCAGAAACTCCACATTCACACAATTATCAAAACAAGATATGTATACAAAAAAAAGTTGAAAATCACAATAGAGAAAGACTAAGTCATGTACAATGACACATGACTTTTCAATGGAAACTTCTAATGACAAAAGAGCCTGGACTGATGTTTCACAATTCCTGATGGCATCTCAGACCATTACACAAGCAAGACAAAGAGTCATAATTGAAGGGAAAAGAAAAATGTTCTGTGACAAAAATAGATCTATTGAAAATACTAAAAGGAATACTTCAGTCTCAACAGAAAATTAAACCCACCCACGTGTGCACAAAAAATAGATAATTCAAGATCAGTTCATCAAAAAAGGGCTAAAAAATAAATACAACAACGAAATTTAGGAACTAACAAACATTCTTCAGTAACAACTCTCACTATTAATGCTCTCAATTCCCCGAGATACAGGCTAACAGATTGGATGATAAAACAAGATACATCTTTTGCTGCCTCCAAGAAATATACCTCAACATCAATACAGATACCATTTTATGGTTTAAAAAAAAAAGAAGAGGTATTCTAAATGAACTGAGCTAGAAAACATAGCTATTCTAATATCTAAATAGATTTCAAACAAAACTAGTCAGAAAACACAGGAAAGGACATCTCAAGCACATTAAAGGTAGAATTCAACAAGAGAATTTTTTCAGTTCTAAACATTTATGCACCAAAAATAGAGGCACCCAATTTCATAAAAGGAAGCACTATTCAATCTGAAATGAAGACTAAACCCAACAGACTAATAGAGATTTCAATACCCAGCTTTCTCTAATGGCTGGCCATCCAGACAAAAACTAAACAGAGAAATTCTGGAGTTAAATGTTATGATACTTTAAATGGATCTAACAGATATATACAGAACCTTCAAACACTAATGAATACACCTTCTCACAAGCTCATGGAACTTGTTCCTGAATTACCATATATTAGACCACACAGCAAGTTTCAGAAGATTAGGGAAAATTGAAACAACAATCTACATTCTATCTGGCTGTGCTATCTGGTTTAATCTCTAAACCTGGAGATTAACAAAAAATGGAAAAGGCAGAAAGGACACATACTCATGGAAGCTAAACAGCATACTAATGAATGAAAATTGGGTCAAGGGAAAAATTAAGAAAGAAAATAAAATTTTCAAGAATTAAGTGAAAATGTTCAGGAATCTATGGATGCAATGAAGGCAGTCCAAAAAGTAAGGAATAGATCACTAAGTGTTTAAATTAAAATCAACTCATATTAATAACTTAATTACATAACAGTAGGCCTCAGATAAACAAGAATAAACAACTACACCAAAAAATAGAAAGGAAGAAATAATTAAATTGAGGGCTGCCATTAATGAAATAATAACAAACATTCAACGAATTAATGGAGTGAAGAGTTAGTTCATTGAAAGCATTGATAAGATTAGCAGACTTTTAGCCAAATTAACCAAAAAAGAGAGAATAAGACAAAATTAATAAAATCAGAGCTGAACAGTGAAACTTTACAACATATAATGAGGAAACTTAGAGAATCATAAGGACATAGTTTAAAAATCTATATTCCATCAAACTAGAAAAAATTTTTCAAAAAAAATGAGTATATGTTTGTGTATATATCCTACTAAATTTGAATCAAGATGCAATAAAGAATTTGTTTCTTACAGCTCTACCTCCCTTTCATCAAGCCCCAACCCTAGGTAGGAGAGAAAAGGTTAGATGAGACAGAAGATATAGAGCTCTTTAGCCTTAGTTCCTTAGGGAAATTCCAATCTTTGTAGACAGGGTATCCAGCGGTCCAGCGGTCCAGCAGTCCAGTGGTCCAGCAGTCCAGCGGTCCAGCTAACCAGCAAACAGCAAACAACAAATGCACCAGCAGCAGCCTTCTTCCTTCTTGAAGCATCCTTTGAAGCATTTTCTTGAAGCACCTCTTAGAAGTGTTTCTTCTCTCTCTGGGCTCTGGGTATTTATACCCTCTCAGAAACCTCAGAATCAAACTATCTGCAACTGGCAAAGGTCATACCCCTCTCCAAGCTGCATGAAGCAATTGTCAGTTGTGGACAAACTAAAAGCAGTCCCATATCCCACACTTGGGATTAAAACAAAAACATATTTACATAACATAACTGAGTTTTTAAAGAAACCAAAACTTCCACTACAGGAATGCTTCCAAATTCTTTTTACAAAGTCACTATAGCCCTGATACAAAACCAAACAAAGCCCAAACATAAAAAGAAATTACAGGCTAATCCCTCTGATAAGCATGGATTCAAATTTTTTCAATAAAATGCTTTCAAACAAAATTCAAGAGTACATCAAAAAAAATTCTATCATGATCAGGTTTGGTCTGGTTTCATACCAGAGATGGAAGGATGGTCCAGCATACCTAAATCAATAAATATAATTCATAAACTCAAAGACAGAAACCACATGGGACTCTCATCAGATACAGAAAAGGTTTTTGCCAAAAACCTTTTATGATAAAAGACCAAAGGAATCGGGAGATAAAAGGCACGTGTCTCCACATTATAAACAATACATAACAAACACACAGCCAACATCATGTTAAACAGAAAACAAACAAAAAAAAAAAAACAAAAACAAAAACAAAACCCCTCAAAGCACTTCCATTAAAGTCTGGAACAAGACAAGAATGTTCAGTCTCCATCTCCTGCTCAGCATAGTATTGAAAAGCAGCTAGAGCAATAAGATAAGCTACAGAGTAAAGGGAATGCAAGTAAGAGAGGAAGACATTAAAGCATTTGCAGATGACACTATTCTATATATAGAAGATCCTGACTCTACCAGAAAGTCCTACAGTTGATTGATGTTTTTACCAAAGTACAGGATACAAAATTAACACATGAAAATCAGCAGCCTTCCTAAAGGAATCAGGGAAACAATCCAATTCACAATAGCTTCAAAAAACAAACAAAAAAACACGCTTTGTATTAAAAGGTTTTTAAACTTATATTTAAAACCCGTGTATTAATCTTGTACAATAAAAGGTGCTCCGGAGGAATCTCCATACCTGATCTCAAACTGTACTATAAAGCAATAGTAATTAAAACAGCATGGTACTGGCACAGCAACAGGCTGGTTGATCAGTGGAATCGAATCGAAGACCCAGATATGAATCCACACACATATGGTCACTTGATTTTTGACAAAGAAGCCAAATCCATTCAATGGAAAAAGGATAGCATCTTCAACAAATGGTGCTGGTCTAACTGGAGGTCTATGTGTAAAAAAATGAAACTGGACCCATATTTGTCACCTTGCACAAAACTCAAATCCAAGTGGATTAAAGACCTCAACATAAAACCAGAGACACTAAGCCACTTAGAAGAAAAAGTGGGAAAGAGCCTGGAACATATTGGCACAGGAGACAACTTCCTGAACAGAACACCAACGGCCCAGGCCTTAATGTCAACCATTAATAAATGGGACCTCATGAGGCTGAGAAGCTTCTGTAAGGCAGGAGACACTGTCAAGAGAACAAAGCGACAGCCTACAGACTGGGAAAAAATCTTCACCAACCCTACATCTGACAAAGGTCTAATATCCAAAATATATAGAGAACTCAAGAAATTAAACACCACCAAACCGAATAACCCAATTGAGAAATGGGGCTTGGAACTAAACAGAGAATTCTCAACAGAGGAGTATCAAATGGCTGAGAAACACTTAAAGAAATGCTCAACCTCCTTAGTCATCAGGGAAATGCAAATCAAAACAACTCTGAGATTCCATCTTACACCCATCAGAATGGCTAAGATCAAAAACTCAAGCGACACCACATGCTGGCGAGGATGTGGGGAGAGAGGAACACTCCTTCATTGCTGGTGGGAATGCAAACTAGTACAGCCACTTTGGAAATCTATCTGGTGCTATCTCAGAAAAATGGGAATAGGGCTTCCTCAAGACCCAGCTATCCCACTCCTTGGAATATACCCAGAAGATGCTCCAGCACACAACAAGAAAATTTGCTCAACCATGTTCATAGCAGCCTTATTCATAATAGCCAGAACATGGAAACAGCCTAAGTGTCCCTCAGTAGAAGAGTGGATAAAGAAACTGTGGTACATATACACTATGGAATACTACTCAGCTATTAAAAACAAGGAATTCCCGAAATTTGTGGATAAATGGATTGAGCTAGAAATGATCATAATGAGTGAGTTAACCCAGAAGCAGAAAGAATCAAATGGTATATACTCACTTATATCTGCATACTAGCCCAAGGGGCATGTCCCACGAAAGCCTTCACTTACCAGGAAACTGGGACAGAGGGGAAGGCATCCTATTGGGACTCTAAATGAGAGACGCATGGGAGAATAGCAAAATAAAAGGATCCAGAGGGTCCTAGAAATCTACAAGTAGAACAATATGATAGGCAGATTTGGGCCCAGGGGTCCCGCTCAAACTAAGGCACCAGCCAAGGACAATACAGGAGGTAAACTTTAAACCCCTACCCAGATCTAGCCAATGATCAGAATATTCTCCACAGTTGAGTGGAGAGTGTGATACGACTTTCTCACGTACTCTGGTGCCTCACATTTGACCATGTCCCCTGGAGGGGGAGACCTGGTGGCACTCAGAGGAACGACAGCAAGTAGCCAAGAAGAGACTTGATACCCTATGAGAATATATAGGGGGACGTAATTCCCCCTCAGGAACAGTCATAGGGGAGGGGAATAATGGGAAAATGGGGGTGGGGGGGAGGAATGGGAGGATACAAGGGATGGGATAAACATTGAGATGTAACAAGAATAAATTAATAAAAAAAATGTATCTAAAATAAAATTATTTGACAGTAAAAAAAAAAATAAATAAATAAAAAATAAAAAAAATAAATAAAACCCGTGTATTTAAATCTACCTAAGGATGTAAAAGACTTTGTATAACGAAACTTTAAGACATTGAGGAAGACACCAGAAGATGGAAAGATTTCCCATGCTCGTGGATTGGTAGCATTAATACTGTGAAAATGGCCATCCTACAAAAACCAACTTAAATACTCAATGAAATCACTATCAAAACTCCAAAGCAGTTCTTCACAGATATTGGAAGGGGGAAAAAAAGACACCTAAACTTGTTTGTGGAAACACGAATGACTCAGAAGAGGCATACAATCCTGAACAATAAAATCACCTCTGATTTCAGGTTTTACTGTAAAAAAAAAAAAAAAACCATAGTCATAAAAACAGTATCCCCCTGGCAGATAGGCAGACATATTGATCAATGGAATAGAATTGAGAACTCAGCCCATGCACCCACAGACACCTGATTTTTGTTGAAGAAGCCAAAAATACACACTGGAGGAAACACAGCTTCTTCAACGAGTGGTGTTTGGTCAAACTGGATGGCTGCAGGCAGAAGATTGTGACTAGATCTTTATGTCTCTCCTCCCATAAAACTCAATTCCAAATTGGTAAAGGACCTCAACACTCTAAATCTGAGGGTGGAGAAAGGAAGGAACAGTCCTGAACTTATACGCACTGGAGGAGACCGTTTGAACAGGATCCAGCAGTCATTAAGACCAACAACTGATAAATGAGACCACAACAAACTAAAAAGTTTCGGCACAGCAAAAGGCATCATTACTCAAGTGAAGAGGCAGTCTACAGAATGGAGCTAAATCTTTATCACCTACAAATCTAACAGAGGGTTACTGTCTAGAACATACAAAGAACTCGAACATTAAGCATCAAGAAAACAAACAACCCAATTTTAAAATGGGGCGTGGAACTAAACTAAGGCTTCTCAAAAGAAAAAGAACAAATTACCGAGATGCATTTTTAAGATGGCCAACACCCTTAGCCATCAAGTAAATGGAAAGTTAAAACTCTTCTGAGAGACTTCAACTCACCTTGGTAAGATTGTTACGATCAAGAAGACTTCAAAACAATGCTGGCATGGAGAGGGAGAAGGGGGAGTACTCATTCACTGCTGGGGGAGGCATCAGCTGCAGCCACTATGCAAATCAGTGTGACGCTCCCTCAAAAAGTCAGAAATAAATCTACCACACAATCCAGTTTCCAGTCCTAGACATACACCCAAAGGACCATATATTCTACTACAAAGGCACTTGCTTATGCTGCTCATTGCTGCTCTGTTCATAATATCCAGTTAATGGAAACAGCCTAGATTTTCACCAACTGATGAGTGAATAATGAAAATGTGCTACAAATACACAATGAAATTTAATTCAGCTGTTAAGAAACCTTAAGCTATGACAGTTGCCAATAAACGGATGGAATGGTAAACAACCAACTTGTGTGAAGGAATAAAGGCCCAGAAAAATAAGCATTGTTTTCTCTTTATGTGTGCGTGTTAGCTTTGACTCTTAGGATGTGTGTGCTGCGTATGGAATACTCATGGTGATTATAAAGCTAGTAATGGCCACTGGGGATGGATAGGATCTTTTAAGGGAGGAGAAATCAGCTACAGTCATATAAAGAAGAGAAAGAGAATAAAAAGCCTAGCAGTGGTGGTCTACGCCTTGGTGGTCTCAGCACTTGGGAGGCAGGCAGATCTCTGTGAGTTCAGGGCCAGCTTGGTCTACAGAGCAAGTTTCAGGACAGCCAGGACTACACAGAGAAAATCTGTCTTGAGACATGCCCCCCAAGAGAAATAGAAATAATGTAATAAAATGGAGTAAAAGATTAAGTGAGGTGGGAGAGGGACAGAGGGAAGGAGAATAGGAGGGAGAGAGGGAGGGACAGAAGAGAAAATATTGAGAGGGCTAACCAATACTAAATGCCTTTTGAAAAAGTTGTACAGAAACCTATTATTGTAGAATCTCTCTAGACTACAAAAATATATTAGAAAGAGTTTAAATAAAGTTACCTTATAACAGGGAAACAAGACTCCAACAAGTCACCACATAGTAGCAAATAAAATTAAAAAAAAAAAAATTAACTAGTACCAGGAATGGGTTACTTTCTTTGGAATTGGTGCCCAGTTTGGTCCCATAGACCCCCAAACACTACACGGTATTGCCATTTCTTTTTGGTTACCCACCAGAACTTGACAGCAAGACCCTATTGCTGAAGACACCCCATACTTGAGTCATAAAAGAGCCCCTTCTATTGTATGGTGTCCCACAGAGCCCTCCTGGTGTCATTACTATTCTCTTCCACTCTGATCCGTATCCTTTTCTCCTGTCATTCATGTTTTCCTGACTTATTATTCCTGTCCCCTCCTCCTGCCGTTCATAAATACTAGGGCTATGCTAGAGAGGTGCATCCCTAGCAACAGGGGCAGAGGCAAGCATAGTGGCTAGGAATTAGAAACACTGCCTTCAGGCATGTCACTACATTATGACCCTGAACAACTAATCTCTGGGATCTCCTCAAATGTAGCCCCGAGCTGCCTGAAACCAGCATAGATTCAGGCTTCATACAGCCACCACTCGCACATATTTTTACCGATAAATCACACCCGTAATCCCCATACCCATTTCTTCCCTGCTGCACATGCACACAGCCATACACAGGCACAAGGAAGGCCAGAATTCTGATATGGGAGCATAGAATCCAACCGACCCATGCAGAGAGCAGCAGGAAGCCAAAGTCAGCAAAGGAAACCAAAACAAAGATGTGATGACTTTTCAAAGCTCATAAGCGTGAATTCGGAGACAGGTATATGTTAGGAGCTTAAGCTCCAGGTAAAGCTGAGTAATATTTACCTACTTTTTTGTTGAGGTGGGTGGAGAACTGAGTTAATCCTTCTAATGCAATGAGCATTGCAAAGGAGCATTCACAACACTCTGGGCACCTTTCAAGTAACGAGGGTTTGAGAAGTCTCACCTGGGGCTCTTTGAGTTTACCAACTGCCAGGAGGCTCGGGTGGAAGAAAGAGCAACAACCACCAAAATCTGTTCACTGCCACCTACCGGCAGGAAAGAGTTTGACAACGAACTTTTTAAGCGCGCTTCATCTTACTGTTTAAAGGCCTCCTCTAGCCAGAGACCCTGAGACAATGAACTATGGCCTCATCTCCTTTCGCTTCATTATGCTCTTTGCTTGCACTAGCTGCTCTCTGCTTAGGATCCAGAACACAAGAAAGAAGACTGAGAAAGGCAGCAGAGCAAGACAAGACTCCTCCACCTACTTGGCATTGGCACGGATTCCTAGCATAGGTGTGGCTGCCAGCTTGTAAGTAGAACCAAGGTGAGAAGGGAAGGGAGGCTGCACCTGGGCAGTCTCCTGCTCCTGCCTTACCTTTGTTCCGGGGGTGTATCCAAGCCACCTCTAAAAACAATACTCAAAAATTTTTCTCGTATAAGGGATCAAGTGTACAAATCCAAGTCTCTATCTGCACCTCTACAGAAATGAGTTTGAACTTAAAATGGGTGAGTGGTTAAGAGCGCAGAGACAGGAGATACCGAAGATACTTAGAATGCATTCCAAAGTTGGAATTTCATAGGGTGCACTGGCAATAAAGAGGCTAGTGTAAGGTAGCCTAATAAACTCCAAGACACTCAAGCAATTGTTGGTGATAAGTGTTGGAGGTTACGGAGGAAGGAAGTGATCTGTTCTATCTACAAAGCATGGCAAAGCCTTTTCCACTATGCTTCATCAAATACACACAGTAGTGCAGTCCATGGCTTTGGGTACGAGCAAGAGTGACCACTAAGCTCCCGGAGAAAGCAGCACAGTACCCCAGCAATGGCCTCATGCTAGCCAGAAGAGTGGTACATTCCCAGTCTACTAGGCCTGTTCCCAGTATAAGCACCCTTTGGGTAAAGGCTGGTGAGACTCACCGACCTTTTGATGGATGCAGGGCTCTGACCACGATCCTCTGCGTATATGATATGGCAGAGTAGCATGGGGTTCTTGTGGGATTGCTAACAGTGTGAGCAGGAAGTGCCTCTGACTCTTTTGCCTGCTTGTGGGATCCTGATCCTCCTATTGGGCTGCCCTGTCCAGCCTTGATGTGATAGTATGTGCCTGGTCTTATTGTAGTGTGTTTGTACTGTGTTTAGTTGATTTCCCAGGGAGGCTTTCTTTTCTCTGTAGACTCTCTGTATATATAACGAAGCAAGTTCTAACTCAATCCAATATGATGGTCATTAACCACATGTGGTCATTAAGGTGTAGATTTAAAACCCAGGTCCTCAGTCACACTGGCCTCATTGTTAGTGCCTAATTGCTGCATGCGATCGTGGCTCCTCTAACACACAGAGCAGAGATGAGCAATTTATGTGACTTCTGAGAGCAGCTGACCTACCTAAAAAGTCATTCCCACAAACAACATCTAAAACTGTCCTCTGAAATAGCAGAGTAGAATGTATAATGACGGCTACCAAAGAAGACTCATTGACAAAAAAAGACATCCAATTCACAGGAGTGTGAACAAGGTGGTGCCTGGAGTTTGTAAAATGAAAAATCAAGTCACTGTTAGAGGAGTCCGATGTCATTGCTGTGGAGAATGACTGGAAAACTGACCGCCATGACAGGCAGAAGACTGATAGTATCAACTTAACCCAATCTAGAGTCACCTAGGAAGTCTGTCTCACGGAGAGGTTTTCAAGATCAGCTTGGCCTATAGGCATGACCTGGTGAGGGAGTTTTTAATTCAGTTCATTGAGGAGGGAAGACACACCCTGAATGTGGGCAGCACCATTTCACAGACTGAGCCTGTACTGAATGAAAAAGAGAACTGGGGTTGAACACTGGCAGGCATTCATCCACTGTCTCTGTTCTTGACTATGCATGTGACTTGCTTCAAGTTCTGCCATCTTGATGTCCACACAATGGCGCAGTGTTAGCTAGGATTGTAAGCCCATTAAACCCTTTCTCCCCTAAGTTGCTTCTGGCAGGGTATTTTTATCACAGCAACAAGACACTAAATTAGGACACTGTGTGTGTGTGTGTGTGTGTGTGTGTCTAATACCTTCTAACACAATGAGGTATTATTCAGCCATGAAGAAGAATGAAGTCCTGTCCTTTCCACATAAAAAGATGGACCGTGACAACGTTGAGCTAAGTGAGATAAACCACACACAGAAAAGCAAGTGCCTTATGCTCTTTCATATGTAAAATCTTAGAAATCTTAGATATCAATCTGAATATTATAGTGATTGCTAGAGGCTGAGTAGCAGAGATAGTGGGTGAAAGTTCAGCTAAATTTGACCAGTGTGTACGGTATGCAAATGGAGATACCACACTGAACTCTATTAATGTGTACAATTAATATGTTAATCAGAAGGATATTTTTATTTGTTGAGTCAAAATCATGGAAGTTTATGAGACCACCAAGAGAAAAATTAGATATAAAAATGTAAGGCTGCTAAAGATATAATCTCAGGACAAGCCTAAATGTGGGACATGGAAATGAGACAGACAAGGTTAGAATGTTTGCACAAAGAAGAGGGGTCATAAATCAGGATAGGGACTATTACAGAAGCCAAGAAAAGATGGTTTCAGAGGAGACAGTAGTTGGAAACGAGGCAAGATGATTAGCGACAGAGAAGACTGTGGAGCTGGTGAGCAGCACTCAGTATAGAAAAGGTAAAAGTAAACAGGGCAGGGCATCACTCACAGGCTAAGCTGACCTTCTCCCTGCCTCTGTGCACAGAGAGACATCATAAGGCAAGAAGGTAAATAGAAAACCAGAAAAAAAAATCTGGTCATGTTGTTTTTCAGTTACAGTTGTAATGCCAAAAACGAGAAACAGAGAGAGAAAGAGAGAGAGAGAGAGAGAGAGAGAGAGAGAGAGAGAGAGAGAGAGAGAGAGAGAGAGAGAGACAGAGACAGAGACAGAGACAGAGACAGAGACAGAGACAGAGACAGAGACAGAGAGACAGAGAGAGAGGATGAGGAAGAAGGATGGGATGATAAATACTTTCCAGCCTCAAGAGGGAAGAACAAGAGCACAGTCGCAAACTGAACAAAGCAAAAACTACACCCCAACAAGTGTAATTACTCAACTTTCAATATCTGGGATTCACGCATGATCTGCTGGGCTCTTCCAAGGTGCTTGGGTCATTTCTCCAGCTCCGTCCTCTGCAACACACACAGCTTGTCACCCTGTGGTCCCCTTTCCTCTGCTTAAGCTCAATTCATTCTTAAGGATTTACACAGGCTTATATATTCATCTCTCTTCACTTTACTAGATCTAATATGTCCTCTTTTTTACACATGAAAGTAATTCTTAATGAGAAAGGAGGAAAGAACCAGGCATATCTTGCTCACCTAGGAACTTTTCCGAACTCATCTCCACACATGTGGCACCTGCTCCCTTCAGTGCAGGAACGCATCAGACCCTTCCTCCCAGGTATGTAAGGCCATGCTATGTGAATTTATTAACTATACAATGTATCCTCTCCACACACACAAGCCTGATAATTATCCTTGGCCTAACGCTCCTTGAAAGTACAATGGCAGTGTACGCCTGGCACCTGATGAGTATACCATAGGCACTGTTCTTCAATAGGGAATGTTCAGGCACATAGGAGTTCCCTGGCCCACCTAGACATTAGGAGTGAAATTGAGTAAGAAAAGAAACTCGCATGCATGAGTCAGGCATTCAACCTTGAGCAACCTGGTCCCTGAGTAGCTGAGAGAAACTCTGCCCATTTGTCTTTAGCATGTATCAGGATAGAAAGGCAAGCAATACACTGCTGTCATTTGACCTTGATGATACTTGAGAAGCAGAATTTCTAAACATGGGACCTTGGACCAGTCATACTTGGGAGTTTGTTAAAAACACAAAATCCCAGCTGGGAATACCGACACACGATTAAGGTCAGCACTTGGAAGGCTAAGGCAGAAGGATTGCCTTGGCCTTGCCCTTTTATGGACTTATCAGTTACTCACTCAAAGCTCAACCACTCACCTCTACATCCATCAAGGAGAGGGGCCATTAGAGGCACAAGAGTATCATTTCATAGCCCATCTCTGCAGACATTACATTTAACCATATAAAGTCTCTTGAATTATATGCATCTTTTCACATATCTTGAAATATTTATATCTTGGCGTAATTCATGTCATTGACTCTTGGGTGGCAGACCTCTGATACCCAGCACTTCCAGCCTTATACTGAACTCATAATCAGTGATAGCTCCAGACTGATTATATACAAAGACATATTCTTCAATAATATATAGTCAAGCATAAATTCTATTTCATTTATAGGATTAATCAAACTTTGGATGTCAATACTATAGGCAATAAATACTATCAAGGAAAAACCATCAATGTATGCACATTCATATTCTGTAATATCTACCAAAAACTTTCAGAAAGATTTTTAAAACCCTCCAAATTTCACAAATCTGAATGACCAATTCAAATGTACGGTTTAATCCATCCATTTTATTAATTATATATATTTATTTGATAAAATATTTTAACTGAATCATCCTTCTACTTTACTAATAATTTCTTTGAACACATATTTACAGCAAATATATTTCCCACAGAAACACGAAGTTCGCAAACAATACCACATGTTTGACACGCACGTGTATTCTTTTCCTGTTAAGGCGACTTCATATTGAGTGCCAGAGAGTGGCTTATTTGCATATATGTAACAAGTTACTACATGCATATGTTTTCCCAAACATAACCACATTTGAACATGGAGCCTATTTTGTTACACAGAGATTAAAATGCGGTCGAGTATACTTTTAAATACCTTAATATAAAGGTCAGACTTTGCAGTAAGTCATTTAACACCCAGATCGGAGAATCAGCCTGATGAGAGTTGAGTGTTGAGTGTTCAGATGAGCAAAAACAGAACGAAAACAAAACAAAACAAACAAGAAAACCCTGGTGTAACCACCAAGACCAATGTCTTAGTCTACCTCTGTGACTGCAGCTCTAGTCACCTGGCCTAGTCCTCAAGCTTGCTAGGCAGAAGA
This sequence comes from Acomys russatus, assembly GCF_903995435.1. NCBI lineage: Eukaryota > Metazoa > Chordata > Mammalia > Rodentia > Muridae > Acomys > Acomys russatus. The sequence goes on along the minus strand of NC_067156.1, from coordinate 54,648,860 downwards.
GGCAACGCAGAGACTACAGACACTGCAAGTGCTTGCTCTGTACAGATGAGAGGAAGCCTGCAGACAGCCCATAGCCGTGATATCCATGGCAACACTCGATTCTGCTTGCTTTCTATAATGGTTATGACGAGAACTTTACTTCTGGCCTGTGGATAGTCATCAAATATGAACAGGAAACATTCTGAAAGGCCAGTGGCTCTTTTCAATTCAGTTGCAAACCACCTGCTTGTTTGCCATTTTGTAAAGATTTGGACAGCTTGTGTATTTTGCTGTTAATACCAGCACCAATTTTTTTTTTCTATACTGAACTCTTAAACGGGTGGCTGATCATGCCTACAAGCTAATTATGCAACTGCACTTGAAAGTTACTGTGCTCTTCAATTCTCCTGCAGAAAGGGCCCCTCTTACACCAATAGTCCACTATGGGATGACTTCTAAGTCCATTGCTTTATTTACATTTTTCATTCATTTGCACATAGACTAGATGACAAGTATCCAACAAAAGAGAAAATACAAATACCAAGATATCCCGCCAAATGGAACCTGTGCGCTGTAGGGACTCATACCCTTCATTTCAGATGAGAACACTGGGACCCAGAGGGCCACAGAGCTGTGTTGAGCAAAGCAAGTCTCTTGGCATCCAAAACACTACTCTGCATCCTTCCTTTATGTTTGTCTTTGCTATCTCACGTGGATAAGTTCTTTTAAATTACAAAAAAAGAAAAAAAAATCCTACGTGTTTTTCCAATTTTACAAGAAGTTCTCCAATTTTTTTTTCTGGGTAGTTCTTTTGGCCATCCTGGGAGGTCAGCCCAGATGTGGAGCCTGGAGTGAAATTAAGGACACATACATAGCCAGCGATGGCAGAGTTAGTGCCTGAGCTTGTGTTTCTTTCCTCCATTCCAGACTGGAGAAAAGGCTATTTGCCGTCAACTGGGCCATTGATGACTGTGAGAGGCAGGTTAAGATGCTGCAAAGCAGACAGTGACAAAGTTTCAGACACCAGGAGATGCTGAAAGACTATGCGTGAGAAAACCAACCTAGTTTGACTATGGCCACGTGCTAAGTGGAGTGAGGGTGGATGTGTACCTAGAGGCCCTGATGTAACCAAAAAAAAAAAAAAAAATTTTTTTTTCTTGGAAGTGCTGAATTGAGTCCAAATGAGATAGAGTCATAAAGCTTTTCACATGAAGCAAGGTTTGTAACATAGAATTTTATGTCTGAGCAAGTCCAAAACGATGATGGACAGAAGTATAGGTATGGCATGTGTATATAGTATACCTATGATGGTAGAGTAGTTAAGGCTGATCCTCAGACAATTCTAAATACAAGCCATAAACCAGAAGTCTAGGACAGGAGATCTGTAGAGACAATCACAGCAAATAAAATGGAAGTTTCAAATGAAAAGTAGCTGGATGTATCTCCATTCCTAAAAGAAAAAAAAAAAAAAAAGAAGAATACAAAAAGGTGCATTCAGCTAAAATGGACTGCATCATGAGAAACAAAAACAAAACTGAAAAGCCACTCATGGTGACTTAGACCTCCACACTGTTTCTTTTGACAACAGCTCACCTAGGACGGTATGCATCTCCTAAGGTTGCTACTTACCAGGTCAGGTAGAGGATGGTGAAACGTCCTAAAACTGGAATGGGAAGTAGAGAGAGAGTAAGCTGTGAAAAGGCAATTGTCACAGACCTTTCTCATGATAGAGATAATTCACATGTGCATACGTTTGATACATAATGGCCACAGATTTAAAAAAAATTTTTTTTTGAGTTGCAAAAGAGATAAAGGAGAATACATTTGGGATTCTTGGCAAGCTTGCTTATCCCCTGGATGAACCTGACTGAGAGATGAGAGGCGCAGAGAGGAGAGTCAGTGTTTAATACCTGCCAAGGAGCCTACACACTGGTCTGAAGCCATGGCAACAGATGATCTCCTTTAAGGTCCTCCGCATCTCTTGGCTGCGGAGGGCATAGATCAGCGGGTCGATCATCGAGTTGCACATGATGAGTATAAGGTACATGTTGAAGTAAGACATAAAGCAAGAGCAATAGATGTTCTGGGGGCACGAAAGCATTAGGATAAGGTGCAGGAAGAAGGGAGACCAGCACACAATGAAAATCCCCAGGAGTATGGTGAGGGTAATGGCGCCCTTCATGCTGGTCCTTTGCCTCACAGAACTGTACCTCGGGGAAGCCGCTATCCTCTTGACATGGTTCCGGGCCAGGAGGAACATGTGTATATAGAGAGACACCATGAAGAACAGCATGGTGAAGAACATGGAGATGAGGCAAATGATGACGTACTTGGACTCATAGTAAATGATGAAAACTATGCCGCAGCTTATGCAGAAGGTCCATATGCACGCGATGATCACCCCCGAGCGCCTTGCCGTCATGATGTGGTGGTAGCGCAAGGCGTAGAAGATGGTGACGTACCTGTCCACCGCGATGGCCAACAGACTGCACATGGAGGCCACGACGGAAATGCAGATCATAGAGTCAAAGACGTTGTCGATGAGACGCACAAAGGTCTCCGCTATCACCAGATGTTTATTGTTTATCAAGTATATGGTGATGGTCTCCCAGGCATTGGACATGCTCACCAGCATGTCAGCGACTGCTAAGCTGCCCACAAAGTAGTACATCGGCGAGTGCAGGTTCTTGTTCTTCGCTATGGCCCCAATGATGAGGATGTTCTCTAGGAGGCTGATGATGCCCAGCGTCAGGAACACCTCCACAGCGATGCCCATGTCTTCACAGGCCGAGGACTTGTTCGTGGCATTTGGTCCAAAAGTGTCCTCTGAGGCATTCAGGGTGAGATTCAAGAAAGGCAGGTGGAATGAGGAGTTCATTGCTGGAAGAAAATGCCTCCACCTCTTGGCGTCAGATTTACTGCAAGACAGGTTTGTTCGCCATTGTTTTATTATGATCTCTAGAGCCTGAGAATAGACCCACAGCCTGTAGCGCGCTACCATGCCCAGAGCAAGCACACCTATGGGAATGTGGATAGACACAACATATTGGAAGCGTGGCCCTGGTTTGTCTCACTCTGACTTGTGTTCCTGGCACCTGGAGTTCTGACCCTCTAACATACAAGCCTCCTCTTCCATATACTCACATGCTGTCACCCTGAGCACACAGGAATAACTTCCATTTCTATACCAAGTACGGCTTCTCTTTCCATGTCTGCTTTTTTGGCTCCTAAGTTCACTCTCAGATCATCCCCTGAACCCCATCAAAACTCCATAACAGTCTCAAGCAGTCTGTAGATTTTCACATTACTGGGGCTACACTACATATTTTGCTCAAGTGAGCCCAGATTTCCGAAGAACATACAAACATTCCCTTAAGAAAGGCTGGTGTATCTATGTTCTTAGCGTTAACGTGAACTCCTCTCAAACCCTCAGTTCATACTCTCCAGGGTCCTAACAGACTGTAGCAAAGTTATTGCCTCCAATACACAAGTTTACATTGCAATATGTTTAGTAGAGGAAAACAGACAGTACTTTCTCCTCTCAATAAATATTTCCCTTAAATTCTGAATAGTCTGACTGAAGATTTTATAAGTTCCACATGAGCACAGTATGAAGACATAGTCATGAAACACAGGGAGCCACTGTGTTAACAATGAAGTAAACTATTGGATTGTAATCATTTGCGATACATTTACACCTCAGAGGTATGGACCCATTCTATGGTTGCATTAAACACCACATCCAGCTACCTTAAAAATACCCCTGCCCAAGCTGGCTCACCCATTCTGCTATCCTCCAGGCAAAGGTAAGCATGATTCCTCACTGGTTCCAGGCGGTTCCTGTTGTGTCTGTTTACCCAGCTCTGGTCTTGCATCTGAGTCGGGCTCACTCACTAAACGCTTCTCTCTGCCTGGGCACCTGATGTCCACCTGGGCGGACCTAGGCAAGAAAGTAGGGCCATCGCCAGGGCACAGTCTCCTCCCAACCTAGCCTAGCACCTCACTGCTCTGCCTTTAAAGAGCCTCTGCCCGCCCAGATCGCTGCCTTTCCGACCTACTGAGTTCAGGTCTCCAGCATCTTGCTGCCTTAGGCAGGAAGCCTTTAAGAGTCGTGTTTGCAGAGCCACCTAGTGGTCCATAACTAGATTGTTGCAAAACACAACCCCAGCTCGGTGGCGCTTCCAATGTGACAAACCTTTCTTTCCCTTTAGGTGCACAGGGATGGAGTTTTTCCAGCTAATGATTCTCTTTGTCTTTTCCGCATCTCTTCCTCTAACTCACCGATTATTATTCTGCCCAGCTCAGTGATCTGTTCTTTAACTTTCTGCTACAAAGGCTCACTGGTGTGTCTTACACTTGTTCGTTGGAAAAACCAGAGCCAGGGAGCTTTGGTGAGACTTGGCCAGACATGGACATGCACGCGCACACACACATACACACACACACACACACACACACACACACACACACACACACACAGACAGACAGACAAAGGAGAGAGATGAAGAGAAACAGACAGACAGAGGGAGCAAGGATAGACTCAGAAGACGAAGGCTTTGCAGGGTGGGGCTCATCGTGTCATGAAGAGAGACACAATCTTTGTGAAGAGGTTTCCAACAGGAGACCAATCCTCTGCACATGCAAAAGAAACTGCCTGTCAGAAACCCTACAAGTGAAGTATTATCCATTGTGTCTCTGTCTTCAAGGTCAAAGAGGGAATCTGCAAAGATGCTGGCTTCACAAAAAAAGTGTTGAAAGTGGAGTTCACAAAAGCCAGTTGTCAGGACCCGCAGGCATGGTGGTATTGATCTGTGAACACAATGTGCAGGTGCTGGGTGGCGTCACATTGAACTGTTTTTCTTAATTTTTTTTTAAACAAAACTACAGCAAGTGACGGCTTTTATCTCCATCTCACAAAGGGGGGGAAGGATGGGGAGCGGGGGAGAGGGAGAGGGAGAGACAGAGAGCACCATCCTGAGGTTATATGGCAAACCCAGCTTTCCAACTCTGGGAAGCACCCATGGGACTTGAAGGCTTGCAGGCCAGCTGAGAAGCCCCGCACTTTACCTGGCATCCTAAGGTCTCTGTAAAGAGCACTTCACGGCCACCAGGCATGGTTCCTTCAAGCTGCTGCCAGAGTTAAAGTTAGTATAACTTAATACCAGACATGGTGATACCTCCAGGATTCTTTCTTACTCAGGATTGCTTTGGCTACCTATGGCCTCTGCACTTTCATGTGATTTTTTTTTTTTTCTGTGACACATATGATTGGAAATTTGATGTGAATTGCAATGAATCCATAGACTGATTTTGGTATGACAGCTATTTTCACAATATTCTGATCCATGAGCACACGAGGTCCCTCTATATTCTAGTGTCTTCAGCTTCTCTCTTCAGTGTTTTAAATGTTTCATTGCATAGGTCTTTTACTTCCTTGCTTAGATATACTTTGGGACTTTTTTTTTTTTTTTTTTTTTTTTTTTTTTTTTTTGTATGTTGCAAATGGGATTGTTTCCCAGGTTTCTGTATGGTATGTTTGTTACCGGCATACAGAAACGCTGGCTTTGATAGGTTAATTTTGTACCCTGCCACTTGGCTGTGTTTTGTGTGTTTTGTTTTTCTGGATCCAGATTCTTTAGGGTCGCTTACATACAGAAGTGCACCATGTGCAAACAGGACAATCTGTCTTCCTTTCTGTCTGATCCGCTTTTACCTCATTTTCTTCTTGTTCTCACTGAGACCCCAAGCAATGGACGAAGTAAGTGTGGAGAAAAGTGGTTATTCTTGTTCTTGATTATAGTGGGGGTTCTTTGAGGTTTCCCCCCATTGATATACTGCTCACTATATGTTTGTCATGTATAGCTTTTATTGTGCTGAGGTAGTTTCCTGGTATCTTCAGACATTTTATTACAAAGATGTTGATGTTTTTCAAAAGGTTTTTTTTTGGGGGGGGGATATTTTTCTGCACCTATTAAGATAATCAGGTGGTCTGTCTGTGAGTCCATTCATAAGTAAATTATTACACATTGATTTGCATACACTGAACCATCCTTGTACTTATAGGCATAAATGTTAATTATTTACAAGGTAGTTTGATACTCTTATCCATTTGATATTGTATCCACAGTAGAATATTAATAGCAGGTCATAGTAGGGCCGATTATCTACTCAGCTATGTGGTCTTGGGCCTGTTAACATTATTACCAGGCATGAGTTCTGTCTTCTGGAGTAGGCTTTATAGTCAATCAGAAAGTGATTGCTTATTCCCACAGTGCGCATGCCACTATTGTACCAATGGACACATCTTGCCAAGCTGGCTGTTATCGTAGTTTGCAGGACTCTTAGCTGATTACTTTTCTCCACCAGGAGTGATGCACAGGACCTGCTAACCTATGAAAGCTAGCCAATACAGATGAGGCTTCCAGGTGGATGCTGGTTTGATTTCTCCTGTCCTATTACTTAAGCATGTGATGTGTTCCATATGGTGGAAATGTGACAGTCTTGCCATCAAGTTCAACAGACAACTAAAGCCATGGCAGTAGCTTTTAGAGTTTTATGGGCTCTGAGAAAGTCCACTGACCAAGAATAAAAGACAGCACACACCTGGCCCTGGGCTTTTTGTGTGACAGCCTACAGCATACAGTGAAGCATTATTCTTGTATCTATAGTAACTCCATCTAAACTTGTGTGTGTGTGTGTGTTAAGACAATCAGTTTCCACGTGGCTTTTTTCCAAGAACTTTAGAGTTAATTACTCCTTGTTGTCCTCCCTCCTCGAACCTGCCCTCTCACCCTCTTACCCCACTTAACATTTCCCGCCTCATTATTCCCCTTTTCTTTATGTCAACCTGTGTTCTACTATCGCTTTCCCTTGAGATCTCATGGCTTTCCAGCTTCCTGACTTCTATAGGTACCCTAATTTAAACACACATATCTAAAGAATGAAAGCTAGACCCACACATGAAAAAGAACATGCAGTATTTGTCTTTCTGGATCTGAATTACCTCTCTCAGAATGATTGTTTCCAGTTCCATCTATTTACCTGCAAATTTTATCATTATCATTTTTTCATTAAAGCTGAATAAAATTCATACATACACACATATATATATACATATATATATATATATATATATATATATATATATATATATATATATATATCACATTTTCATTATCTATTCACTAGTTGATGAACAACTGAGCTGTATTCATTTCCTGCCTATTGGAACTAGAGCAACACCAGTGGTAAGTAACCACCTCTCTATAGAATGTAGTCATTTAAGTATATCACCGGGAGGAGTACAATTAGGTCAGATACTCCAATTAGATCTATTGTCAGTGTTGGGGAGACAACCAGACTGATAGCCATAGTGGCTACACTCCCCGCAGTGAGTATTTCCCTTACCCCACCATCCTCGCGAGCACTTGGTGTAACTTGTGGATTTGTTCTGGTTTGTTTTCGTATTAGTCAACTTTGCCTTGGGTAAAGCAAAATCTCAAAGTAGCCTTAACTCATTTTTCTGAAGGTTAAAAAATGTTAAAACATCTTAAGAAACTATTAACCACTTTTATTCCTTCTGAGAATTTGTCTGTTGTCTGTTTTCTTAGTGTTTAGGTTTTGGAATTCATTATTTTGACTCTGGGCAAAATGTATAGCTGGTGGGTTTTTTTTGTTTGTTTGTTTGTTTGTTTGTTTGTTTTTTTTTCCGTTCTGTAGGCTGCCTCTTCACTCAGTTGTTTTGTTTTGTTTTGTTTTTTTACTACACAGAAGTCTTTCAGCTTCATGAAATCTCACTTGTCAATTGCTGTCTTAATTCTGTGCTGCCAGAAAATCCTTAGGTGCATCCATATGTTGAAATGAATTCCCTCCGTTCTCTAACAGAGTAAAGTCATCAAGTCTTACACCGAGATCTTTGGACATTTGGAATTGAGGTCTGTGCAGGGTAAAAAGGTAACAATCCAGTTTTATTCTACTACACATAGCTATCTAGTTTGTTAGCAACAACTGTTGAAGATGCAGTCTCTTTTTCCAATGTGTAATTTTGGTCTGTTGGGAAGAAAAAAAAAAAAAAAAATCAGGTGTCTGCTGAAGGATTCAATTCTATTCCATTTTTGTGTTTTTCTGCCAGTGAGTTTTTGTTACTATGTGGCTACCTCTAGCAGTGTTTTATTGTTAAGGATTGCTTAGGCATCTTAGTTTGTGTATGTTTATATGTCCACAAATGGAATTTATGATTGTCTTTTCAACTGATTGATTGTATTGGAACTGTAAATTGCTCTTGGCAGAACATTTTCATAATACTAATCCCACAAATCCATTAATATTTGCAGTTTTTCCATCTTTTGGTACCAATCATTTTCTTTGGCTTTATGTTTTCACTGTATAGTGGTCTTTCACTTCTGTGACTAGGTTTATCCCAAGACATGGAGATGTGGGTAGCTATTGTGAATAGAACTGCTTCCCCGGGTTCTTTCTTGGTGTCTGTCATGGATAGCTAGGAAGGGTAGCATGGGCTAATTTTGTATCCTCCCACTTTGCAGTCGTTTTCTGGTGGACTCTTGGAAGCTTATGTATAGAATCGTCTGCAATTGAGAGTAATTTGACTTCTCCCTTCCCTGTTGTATCTTTTATTACCTTCTCTTGGATTATTGTTCTAACTACAATTTCAGGTACTATATGGGACCACAGTGAAGAGGATGAACATCCTTTTCTTGCTAATTTTAGTAAAAATGTTTTGAGTTTTTCCCTATTCAGCATGATGTTGCCTATGGGTGTGTTGTATATTGCCTTTACTATATTAAGCTATATTCCTTGTATCCCTGGCTTTTCCAGGACTTTTATAAAGGAATACTAGATTTTTTTCATGGTCTTTTCTCCATCTAATGAGATGATCATGGGACTTCCATCCTTGAATCTATTTATATAGTGGGCTGTATTTGTTGGCTTACATATATTGAGCCATCCCTGAACTCTGGGACGAAGCTCATTTATTAAAGTAGATAATTTTTGATGTGTGCTTAAATTTGGCCCATGCACATTCTATTGATAATTTCTGCATCTGTGTTCACAGAGCTAGCCTGCCCTGTAATTTTCTTCTTCTGTATGCACCTATATTTAGTTTAGGTTATTAGTGTCATTCTGCCTTCATAAAAAGAATTTGGAGGTATAATTTCCTTATTTTATGGGTCAGTTTGAGGAACAGCTTTAGTTCTTTTAATTTCTGGTACAGTCCTATGGTAAATCAATCTGGGCTTGATGGCTTGCATTTATTTTGGACGGGAAGTTTTAAAAAATGTTTCATTGTTATTTCTTGTGATGTATAATTTTTAAAAATCTCTTCTTGGTTTAACTTTGGTAGGTCATAAGCATTAAGAAATTCACCTATTTCTTTTAGCCTTTCAAATTAAGTACAATGTGGGTTGTGATGTTTTATTGTTTTGTTTTACACTTGTCTGAAAGTGACTGGCAGCAGTGGCTAAAATAGTCATGCAGCTAACTTATCTCCAAAAGTTTGTTAGTACATCAGAAATATTGTATTCTTACAACCCCCTGGATTTCACTGCTGTCTCTTGCAGTATCTCATTTCCACCTCTAATTCCATTAATTTGGGGTCTTTTCCTCAGTGACATAACTCCTCCAAGGCCACACCTCTAATCCTTCCCAAACAGCTCCACTACCTAGGGACTATGTATTCAAATGTATGTTTGAGCTCCATTCTCATTGAAACCATAGCTAGTGTTACCAAGAATGTAGGATAAATGAACTCTGGAAAGCTTCTGGGTAGCTGTCAAGAAATACGAATTGGTGCATGTACTATGACCCTGCAATCTTATTCATTTATTAGGTAACTGTGGTAATAGTTTTCAAACTAGAAATGAACCAAACCACCACTGTATGTTTATTCACACATTGGAATACTGTACAATCATGAGAATGAACAACATACAACTATTGAGTCTGAACACTGCCAAGTGAAAGCCAAAGAATGTATTTCTAATTTCATTCACATAACATTCAAAGCCAGATGAAACAGTTTTTGCTTAGAATTGGATGGTGGTTGTAGATTAAATGGTAGTCAGTCAGAAGGGAACTTGCAGTTTCTAGCTTATGAATTCATGTACGTTCTGTCTGTGAGGAATCCCTGATTGCCTGTTCAGATACAACACTTTAACAGAGTTTAAACAAGCAAATCCACACAATTAGGCCTACCTACTTAACTACACTAAAGCAGCATTTCTGTATCTTCTCTTAAGAGACTTTTGTACTGATACATCCACACAATAAGGTTGGGGGAACACCATCACCTGTAGTGTATAGATTGCACAAGTCTGGTTAGAGGACCAGGTCTCCACATCATAAAGAAAAATAGGCTATATGAAGAATAGTTTATCTCTAATCCTGCCAGGGCACCTTATTTTACTGGAGCACCTTACTCAGGAATTAATATACCTAAGTTAAGGTGCCTCAATCACTAACACCCCAAGCTGCAGGGTTCTCCTCTTACAGCCTTGGGAAGCATGTGAGTACAGGAGTGAGGGTCCACCAGAGTGGGACTGTTAATGTGGCTTTGGTCTTGAGAAAATATGTACCCTCTCTCTGCCATTGTCATCACACGGGTCCATTACTTGTTAAGTGACAACTCTACTCAGTTGCAGCCTTCTCTTACTGACAAGAGTCAGTCTCTAAAGTGCTCAAGGGCACTGAGGTGGTGTGTGAGCTAGCTCCAACAGGCTTGAGGCTCTCTCAAGGTCAGGCCACCAGAAGGATGCGGAGGGACTGACAACTCAGCTCCTCCTCATTAACACTGTATACACTGGAATGTTCCCTGAGTAAATTCTAGGCCCAAGCAATTCCATGTCAGCATGCTAGGTCATACTACAGTTGCAACTTTGTCCCCAAGCCAACTACCAACAATTCAAGTTGTGTCATTCGCATAAACAGCCCACAAGATCTTCATTTCAAAGATTTAGTTTTGGTGTATGTAGGTGTCTGCATGTATGTGCAGGTGCCAGCAAAGGCCAGAAGGGCGTGCTGAAACTCGATGTGTGTGCTGGGAAGCAAGCCCAGTCCTCTAAAAGAGTTGCAAGCACTCTTAACCGCAGAGCCATGTCTCCAGCAGTCTTCCTTTTGAAACTCAACCTTTGAGAGTACATTGTGTGCAGGCGTGGGAGTATCTCAACAGCATGTCTGAACCACCTTCATCACTAGTCTAAGTTACAGCGCTCTTCCTAATCCTGCAATGAAAAGCCACACCTTTCTCATCAGGTACTACAAATCCTGACAAAATTAAACATTTAGGTTCCAAGAATGCTGGGGGACATTTGTTGAAAGAACAACGGAAAGACCACTTTGCCATTCTGTCCTCAAAAATTCATCCTGGGTCATTTAACTTCAGCAAGGAGCAGTAGAGGGGCAGAGGCTCAACAGATAAGAACAATGCAAAAGGAAAAAGGCAGCTGCTTGAACTGTTTCCTGCAGGGTGGCGTCATGGGAACCTTCCTATGTCTTTGACTGTAATGACTACAGCTCATCTAGACCCACTCCAGTTCTCTGGTTCCTCAGGGAAGGGCCTAGGATTCCACATTTCTCTTCTTGTTGCTTGGGATAGCCATCAATTACTCCACCCTTTGAGCAATCCTTCTCTCCTAAAAACAACCCATGGGGTGGAATGGAAAGGGCAGAAAGAAACTAAAAATTAATGTATCACTTATTAACTAAGATCATGAACTGTGACGAAGCTTTCTCTACTTGCCAAATCATCAAAAATACTTAATGGTACCTTCCCCAGGAATAAAACAACCTTACATTTCTTAGAGCAAGAACTTTGTTCCCCACACCCTCACCCCCTGCACCAGGACCAAACTTACCCTCTAATACTAAGAACAGTGATTACATATAAACTGAGATTATGCTTTAAATTTTTTAAAAATAATCTTTATTTTATATATGTGAATGTTCTGCCTGCATGCATGGCTATGCACTATGTGGATGCCTGGTGTCCAGGGAGGCCAGAAGTTGTCAGATTCCCTGGAACTGGAGTTACAGATGATAGTAAGCTGCCAGCTGGAAACTGAACCTGGGCCTTCTGTTAAGAGCAGCCAACACTCTTAAATGTTGAGCTATCTCTCTGGTTCTGAGCCTACTTTTAGAGCAAGTACTATAGATTTTTACAGAAAGTAGCATCTTTGTAAATTGTCCTTTAAATAAATGACTTTTTAAAAAAAATAAATAATTGCATTTGCTTTCAAGTTTCCTGATGTATCTAAAGGCTGGCAAGTTTCTTAAATGTAAGACAGCAGTTTGTTTGGGCATCGGTTCTAGAAGTCAATGTTATAATTGACAACTTAACAAAAATTATGATGTTTGTAAGACAGCAAGTAAATATTTGGAAGGCAGGTATGCCAACCACTATACCATAATACTCAACAAGTGAATGTGTCAAAGGCAGTGGGTCGTGCTGTATGCAGTACCAATGCTGTAAGAGAAGAGCACGGGTTCTCCATTAGTGAGGTGTCAGCTCAAGCCTTATCTTACTGGGCTACTCCTGGTGCACTTGCATATATACATTTGAAAGCATTGTGTAACAGCACTAGGCACGGCATTTTCATAAAATCTTAGGAAAATCTAACCATGGAATCACTGTCCAATAAAGAAACTTAAATGTACTTTAATGGCAACCTCAATAGTTGGATATATTAATTGTTATGGTGAGAAATTCTTAAGAGAATATCAACCACCCCACAATTACGCTACACTGCCATCTAAAATGTTCTATAGAGTCTCTTAATTGCAGGGTATTAGCAAATAGTTATTTTATTGAAACACTGTCAAAAATCTAGCCAGGTGGCTCTTACGACAATCTAAAATCAAATTTTAATCATACAGCTTTAGCAGTATATGTTGAACACTTACACTTAAATGTATAGAACACAATTCATTTAATCTTGAAAAACACTGTAACACAACTTGAAATGAGTGCATGGTGGCAAACTAGCGCTCCTTTGCCAATTTTACAGTTGTTGTAAATTCAGCTCTGTAAACACACTCAGCACATCACAGTACTGTGGAGAGGTCAGTGCTCTGACATGCCTTGCTATAGTTCTTGACAGAAGAGAGAAACAATTCTTAGAACATTACTTAAAAAACAGATCTTAAAGACAAGCATTCTTCTATACACACACAATGCTAACCTGTCACAGACAGTAAATGTCAATTGTATACATGGATGTTTTGGCAGCATCCTACACATTTACAACTTACTATTAAAATAAACAGACAGCTGTCAAGAGTATCTAAGATGGTTTGTTGCTCTGGAAAGATGGAGTGCTGCTCTGAGGCAACTTGCTCACTGCTGCTTCTCAAAGGCAAAAACCAAGTAGATACCTAAAGAGGTAAAGGAAAGTTTCATTACTCGTATCATCAAGGAAACACTCTCAAGAAGCACTGAGAAAGAAAAACATCATTAATTTTGTAAGATCTATTATCTGAATGGTTTGGGAGCAGATATAGGATCATTTAAATATAATTTCAAACAGAATTGTACTTAGCCACTTAATACCACTAATAATGCTAGAATCTGATTTCATATACACAAATTGAAATTCAAAGTATCTGAAAGTCCAGACACTACTTAACATTCAATCAGTATTACTACTTCTCAGATTTTGCTAGTTTGAAGATCTACCTTTAAACTCCTCATCTATCTTTCCCCTCTTCAGCATTTAAATTGTGTAGCAATATATGTGTTTGTTTCTTCCAGTAAACCCTACAAGGCACATGTGTTTGCTTTTTAAATGCCTGAAGTCTTTCCATGTAAGTCAATGTACAATGTTTAAATAATATGTCTCGATTACTACTTTTGCCTTCAGTAGATCTACACACATTGAAATGGACAGCAGAAACTGTGCTCAGGTTCTCAGACACCCATGGGAAAGGTTAGAACCCTTTTATCTTAACACTAAGGATCTGCAAATGAAGTCCTCTCCATCACTCTGCAGAAGCCCAGACTCCGCACATCTGCCCAGTCTCCTCTGAAGACACCAGTCTCCTGTTACAATGTCTGTTCAGCACTGTTTTCAAGCACCTGCTCCATTGAGCTCTGTTTTGCTTAGGTTCTATATTCCTCTTTTGCTGTCAACATCTGAGTGGCCAAGTGATTTCCACGGAAGGGAAATCCTAAAAGCCAAACAATTCAACAGATACTGAGGTGAAGACAGAGGCAGCTGCTTATTAACAAATGTGCAATGAAAACACTCATGTATGCTCATGAAAATATGTAGAATAACAGCCTACGGATATTTGCTCTTGTCACTCTGCAAATGTACAAATAGGTGTGTGTGTGTGTGTGTGTGTATATGTATGTATGTATGTATGTATGTATGTATGTATTTCAGTGTATCACCATAAATACCAGAAAAACTCTAAAATATTCAAGCTTTAATGATCCTTTAAAACAGAATCACTGAAACTGTCATTTAGCTGGATGATATACTCACTTGTAGCTTCCCATTCTGATTTACTTAAGGTTCCCTAAAATTAGAGAAGAAAAACAAAAAAAACTAATTTAATACAGAAATAAATGTAAGCTTATTTTTTAATAGAGGATAGAGGTGGCAAAATCCCCTAAATTCACTGTAAAAGCAAATAAAATTATGATATACATATCTGAATACAATCAGTAAGAATAACTTTCTGAAAATATTAAAAATACATATATATTCATTGTCCCTGGTAATAAGGACTAGCAAATGTTTTAGCAAGAAAACACAAATTTCTTTTTAGAAAGTTAATTTCACTGCCTAATAGCTGTTGGGGAGGGGGATCAATAACTAAAACAATCATTTACCAACAGAACTACAAAGTATGCATCATAAAATAAAGTGCATTTGTCAAAAAATACAACATTTCAGTGTGGTAAGGTACGTGTGGCTTTGCACAGGCACTGACCTCATATGCTCTAGCGTCCATTCTAGGGCCTAATGCAAGTTTGAAGAAATTATGAATAAGGAATATTCTAAGACATTAAGAGAAATGTAATATGAAAATGACTGCAGTCTTCACTAGGGCTGTTATAGCTTGTCTTACTAGCATCACATAATTTAAAAAAACGTTTTTAAACAAATGAAAACACATTAGTTTCTCATCTCCATTTAAGTTCACAGAGCTTGGAATTCCGTCTCTGGAACACTAAGTTAGCAAAGACTGTGCAAGCCAAGCCTGTGATTTGTTTCCCCACCCTTAGCTGCCTCAGAAGGAGCTTTCTAAACTAGTGGCTGAAATAAGCACAGCTTATGTTCTACAGTATCAGAAGTATGACAACGCAGGAAAAACAGATAATTACTTGCAAGTTTATAATGCAGTAGGCCCAAATATTGTGAACACGTGACATAACCCAAGTCTCCATACAGCTCATGCTCACTGCTCTGACTGTGAGAGCTGAAAACTTACCAGGGGCAGCCTTCCTTGACTGTTCTTCATGTGCTCTGCTGCATGCGCATAGTCGCCCACCTTTTCAGAGGCGAGTTTAGAGTTCTCATTCGCAGGGTATGGCTAAGGAAGCAAACGCACATTCGAGTTAAGAGATCTCACTGAATTTATAACAGTTTGACAGAATAAACCACTGAGATGATAAGAATAATCCTTAAGTATTGTTTCAAAGCTACACGTGCCTTTTTTTCTTTTAAAGTTGTGTGTGTATGGGTAGCCACAGAAGCCAGAGGCTCTTGGAGATCCCCAGAGGCTAGAATCACACCAGATGGTTGTGAGGCACCTGACACAGGAGCTGGGAATCAGACTCAAATCCTCCGCAAGAGCAGCAAGAGCTTGACTGCTGAGGACCCATCTCTGCAGGCGCCATACATAGTTTTCACATAAAAAAGGGCGGGGAGGAAATCATCTTTAATAGCAGCCATGATGGACAACTTCTGTCATAATCTGAGAGCATCTACAACTCGGATAACTACTAATTTAATTCTTAAAAAAAGGCCGTTCAGCAGAAACCATCTACATCTTAACTTCTGACAAAGGGCTTTTCTGTTATAAGTTAAAAACTATTGGGACAAGGCAGTGTTCTAAATTACTTCACATGCTTGTTTAATTCATTTGAAGCAATATAGCCTTATACTGCAAAGTCTTTTGTCTTCAATATCTAAGAAACTGGGCTGGATATAATCACCTAAAACCTAGAATGTCCTAAGACACTTTTATGAGAATGATTCACAAATGTCTACTTTCCTCTTTTTTCCCCATTTTCTTTAGGGTATGTGTATGTGTAGGCCAGAGGTCAACCTTGGATGCGATCATTACCTTAGTTTTTGAGACAGGGTCTCTCACAGTTCTGGAGCTCAGGTCATTTCTGCTTCTACAATTACAGACACGAGCAACTGTGCTCAGCTATTGTATAGGTACTGGGCTATAACTCAGGTCTTCCAAGTGAGCCATCTCTTCAGCCCCTTTTTCCTTATAAATATCCTATAGCATACCCAGGTATTGGAAATAAAGCTATTTAGTTACTGTTTAGAGTACACTGGTTGCTGTGCTTGGTAGCATGTGCTACTCTGAGGATAGAGAAAGGATCACTGTCTGTTCTCAGACAACCTAGATGACATAACCTTTTATGAAAAAATTAAAAATAAAACACATACAAAGGCATGTGGCTTTGTGGGATTCACATATTCTTAGCATTCACAGCTTTACTTTTTACCCTATCTTAACAAAGGCAATTTTAAAAATCTTTCTGAGTTTCAAGCTCTTGATTTTAGTGTCACCACATCACACAGCTTCACAACTTTACTGTGACTGGCTCTCACTCACTCCGTTGTCATCCAGTACCAGCCCCACCATGAGCTGTTTTGCACATCTGTAGGCTATCTCATCCTTTACTGACAGATGACCCAAATAATTGGTAAGAGCTACAAATCTGCCCTCTCCATCACCACCATCATCATGCTTACTAAATGTTTAAGCGAGCACTCCTCAAAGAAATTACTCTTCCACAAGTGCTTCCCAACAAAGTTCCCCATGAAAACAGAAGGTAGGTGTCAGACTCCTGGGATTCTAGGTTCTTGGCCCTTAGCCTCCCAGTCGGCCTTCCTCCTCTGAATACTATGGGAACTAGCAAAGGTCTAGTGCTGAAGGCCTGGGCCAGCCAAAGGCTGCATGCTTCAGAAGACTTTGCAAATACCAAGAACCCCTTAAAATTTCTGATCTGGATGGGGACACCAAGAATACAGCCATTCTTCCCATCCTTGGTCTCACTACCCCTCCAAACCATCCTGCATAGCCCACAAAAGTAACAACGTCCTTCACAGGCGCATAGGAACTTAATCAAGAAGAAGCAAAACACTTTCCCTAACAGCAAGCTATTTCTGATTATGCTCCTACACAGCCAGGGTCATAGCCTTAAGGGCAGGATGAAGGAGAAGGCAAACTGAAGATGCAGTGTGCTTACCAGCAACACTTCGAACACCCCATTTCCTCATGCCTCTGTCTACATCCTCGTCGCCTTCCTCCTTTTTATATTATACTCACTGCACTTTGAATATTTCTTCTCTTTTGCTGCCCACTCTTATGCTGTACTGGATTCACTGCCTATGTATTGGTCTCATTAAAAACAAAAACCCCTAAGATCCTGGTTCTCTTGTTATCTAGCATCTAAATACATTTTCCAGCAGTAACGGACCCCGCTGTTTATCAACTGAAAGAGAGCAATGATGAGTGCGCACGCACAGCTCGTCAGAGAAGGCAGCGTGAGGAAGGACAGCCGCCTCTTTTCTACCTCAGGACAAAAAAGCCAAGCTCCTACCCTCATACAAAGCCAATAAAAACATAAACTTAAAATATGGGACACATATAAAACATTCTTAATTTAAAAATACAGGATGTATAACTGATAAAGTTATTAAATACAGGTTTCAAAAGTCGCCTAGAATGTCAAGATGCTCCCATTGGACAATGCGGGGGAGTAACTATGGTGCAGCTTCACCAGCATGGCACCACCCATGAAAGCCCAATTACCTAACAGCTGTGGACCCCAAACCACACTCTATGCCTTAGGCAGCCTGATTTAAAAAGAAAAGTGATTGCTTTGTTTCTTTCATGGGTTGAGTATAAGCAAGACAGGCTAGGCTTTAAGTACTTAAAGAAGTATTCTATGTTGATGGACCTCACACCCGTAGCCCAGCACTCAGGAGACGCAAGAAGACTGCTACAAGTTTGAAGGTCATCTGCTCTACATAATGACTTCCAGCCAACTAGTAGCACAAAATGAGACCTCATCTCATAGCAAAACAAACAAAAAACCTGCAAAAAAAAAAACCCCAAACAACAAAGAGAAATCAATATTCTAAACTAAATGGACCATCTTACAGAGTATATGATAGGATTTTAACAAAAACAAGCACACTGAATATTTAAATCTGCTTAATAAGAGGAAAGGGGGAAACAACCAATGACTGCAGTCTCTCACGGTTGTGCGCGCGCACGCGCGCGCACGTAGGGGGGTGAGGTGGGGGGATACAGGGTAGAGGGGATGGGACATACATAATACAGGAGTTCTGGGAGGCACATGATCTGTGCAGCCAGGAGAACTGGCCCGGAGCAAGAGTGAAGTCAAGACATGTCCAAACCCCCAAAATCTCATCTTGACTCCAGCAGGTAAGGATTGCTCCCTCCCTGTCCTTACCTTCATGTCCTGGTGCACACAAACTTGGCTTGCACGGCCACCTCCAACAACACTGGAGGTAGTCATATAGCCTGGTGACCAGGTTTCCTTATAAGGACATCTCTAGCTAGCACCTGGAATTCCTCTCCATGCAAATTAAGCATTCCCAGCACCTCAGCCCCAGGCAATGAGGTACACTGTTCCCCAAAACCCCTTACCCACTTCCCCAGGGTTTACATAGCCCTTATTCCCCCAATAAAGGGGAGCTGTCCTGGAAGAGCTGCATCAGAGAAGGCTTTCTGCCCTCCCAGCTGGCCCACACACCTGCCTGGCTAAACTTCATTCCTTTGAGTCCAGCATCCTTACACATCGTGCCTGGACACCACTAAGGGAAGAGACAGGACCCTGGCTGCGGAACAACAGAGTTAAGCAGCCTTCACCTTAGTATACGGCAAATTACCAAAATGTCACCAAAGTCATCATAGAACAAAATTCTACCTTGGTACGCACTTGCTCCCTAAGCCCTGGCCAGGAGGGCCCTAAACTACTGACCTGGTCATAGAGAACTGTTCTAGTTAGGGAAGTCTCAATTTTACCCAGAAACATGCCTGTAACAGCAAGGACACAGGTACTACTACAGGTAAGCATCCAATAGGCAGAGGTTGGAGTGCTCTCAATATACTACAGGCAGAATTCTTTCCAGCCCACAATGGCAATAGTCCTGGGGTTGAGAAGCCTTAAAGTAGGACCACCTAGGAGACAATTGATTAGAATAGCACTTACTAACTCAGCAAGTGAACATCCCTTACGGAGGAGTCTGTTATTACCTCTGTTCCAGCAGGCAGATCATCTGCACACCTCTAACCTGCACAATGCAGCTACCTGCACAATGTCTGAAGACCTTTGAAAACAGCCCAGAATTCCAAACATATTCCCCATGTCCTAGAATCGTTATACTTTTTCTGTATACGTACCTCCAGGGCCTGCATTCGTTTTAAGAGCATTTTGTTTTCATTGTTCTTAATTTTTTCTTTATAGAATTCCAGAAATGTTTTTTTATAGATTAGCTTCATATTATACTTCTTTGCCATTCTGTACAAAAAAGATTAATGGAAACCCTTTCAAATGTTTGTAAATTCTTTTTTAAAATTATCTCATCACATTTATGTGTATGTAGGTGGTCATGGTGGTCAGAGTACAACTTGAGGGCACTGGTTCTCTTCCTCCATGACGTGGGTCCCAGGGATTGAACTCAGGCACTCAGCAAGTGCCTTTCCTCACTGACCCATCTCTCTGGTATTTTAATGCCATACAGTTTACTCTTTAAGTGACAGCAGTGACATGTGGGTTTAATTAAGAAAGCTATTTACTTGTGTTGAACAGAGTAATACAAATGAAGGGTGAGTTAGCAACTTATACGCCAATGAAGAGACAAGCATCCCAACGGCCCGTAAGCTTGCAGACAAGCCTTCCTTCAGTGTGACAAGCAGTTCATGGAAAAAGGGCGATACAGGGCACTGCTCTATACAGTCTACTCTATTTACATCCCCATGGCTGCAAACGATGCCAACATCTTTTTCAAATATTCATTCTCATCTCCTGCATTCTCTGGTAAGATAAACTACTATTTCCCATCAAAAGTATATGTGGTGGCTTCTTTGCAGAGTTTAACACAACTTCTAAATGTTAAGGTTTTGAAGTTTGCTCCAGAACCTATTTACTTCTCTGTACCAACTACATGGAATGTTGGGTGCTGTCTGGAACACAAAGAACCGTATTTGTGCGATCTGAATGGATTTTTCAATAAATTAATTACGTTATTGTTTTGTCTATTAATTAAATGGGGAAAAGCCATCTCAACCTCAACATCTCTAGACTTAACATTCAGATCACCAAATGCTTGCATAAATAAAAAATTATTTTAAAAAATGATATACTAGGGTGTAGCCATCGATTTTCTTGGTGAAACCATGTGTCTCTCATCCCACCCACCCTGCCCTTGCCTGACTCAGCCCCAGGAAGGAGGAACACCAACAGGGTTTCTTCTTGTACTTCCTCAGCTCCCCATGATGGGCCACGCTCTTTGGTTCTTGCCCACTATGTGACATACTGCTGATAAGATCCCTTTCCCACCCCCTCAACTCCAGAACCTGGCCCAAGACCCTTTCATTATAGTAACTCATGAAAACTCTAGACTGAAAAAATCACCAGCCAAATCTAGTAAAAGACCCCCTGCTTCCTCAAAAGGTACAAAATAAAATCTGGTCATCTGCATATAACCTCCCTCTTTTATCATACTCGTGGCAGGGAAATCCCGCAGATTAAGGTGCACATCACAAAGTCTTGAGGCCACATAATAAAGTTCAGTCCTTCAATTTTTCTGTGCTTGCATGCAGTTCACCAGAATTCTTGGCAATTAATATGCATGGGGGATGGAGTTGGGCTCACCCATGAGTCAGGACTTTATAATCAACCTGTAAGAAGCTGCACACGGTGGTGCATGTCTGTAATCCCAGCACTAGAGGGCAGAGGCAAGTAGATCTCTGTGAGTACAGGGCTAGCCTGGTCTACATAGCAAGTTCCAAAACAGCTATGACTACATAACAGAGACCCTATCTCAAAAAAAAAAAAAAAAAAAAAAAGTAAGAAAAAACAAAACAAAACCATTGGGCTACTCCACAGGCAATTTCATAGCTAGAGGATCTTGGACTTATGAATACTCATTTTTATATTATCATGTTGTATCTGATACCTGTAGGTTCAGTTGTCTCCCGCCTTGAGGAGAAGCAGTTGGCTCCCTTTTCTTAGGAAAGAAAGTTATTTAAAGTGGACACCAATTCTGTAGCTAAGGCTTTTTCTTGGGGTTACATTTAAAATACAGTATGAATACTAATTTTGTCCCCTAGGATAAGAGATGAGGGGAAAGAAAAAGCAACAGATCAAGACATTCTTACTCAGTTAGCAATGGAAAATAGACCAAGAATTCAGGAACATCCACAACACCTTCCAAGTTGAAGTCATATTTGCAGCCAAATAAAGGATAATTTCCTTTCTTCTGGAATTTCACAGTGTATATTTCATTTCCAAATGATTCTGTTTCTGAAGCTTCAAGGCGTCTTCTATTAGGTTATTCCATAACCAAAATAAAAGAATTATGTTAATACTTTTGATCCTATCAATCGTATCATACATGTGAAAAAATACATGATAACAATTTTAAGGTACCTAACTAATTTTAATGGATTCAAGTTACTTACATCAGTTCGAGGCTATTGGGAGTGGTACCAATAAAATAGCCCCCAAGGTTAAGTCTTCCACAAGCATTTCTAAGCATCATATCAGCCTGCTCCCAGGACTCAAAGGAGTAATGACAAGCAAACTGACAGCTACAGATGTCAAAGTACATTTTTGGATCATGGAATTTTTCAACCAAAAGTTCCTGTAACAAATGTAAATGGGTTAATATTCAAAACTAATACAAGATAGGATAAGTTTTTAGTAAATTACTAGAATTTAGGGTTCTTAAAGTAGATATACCCTGACAGTAACCCAGAGTTATCATCAATCTTTGATTTATTCTTTCTCTTCTCATGAACATATAGCAAGAACCATTTTTAAAAAGGTATTTTAACCTTAACCTATAAAGACCTTGCAGGTCTGAGTACATAGCACAAATGAAAGTGAGGGAACAGAGACTGTACCAGAGGACTCACTGGCCAGCCAGCATAGCCTAGCCAAGGGTCTCCAGGCCCCGACGAGAAACTCTGCCTCAGAAAACAGAGCAGTACCCAATGTAATCATGTGTACCGTACTCATCTACCAAACACATACATGTAAAATAATCATAATTTTCATTTTCATGGTGATTAAAAAATGTGATTTTTTTTTTTAAACATGATCCTGAAATCATGTTAAAAATATTGGTCCAGAGAGAGACTCAGTAGGTAAAAGTGCTTGCCTTGCAAGCCTGACAGCCTGAGTCTGGGTCCCTGAAAAACAGGTAACTTGGGATATGGTAGGATGTGTCAGGAGCCCCATCATTCTCAGCTAAGGTGGACACAGGAAAATGCTCAGGAAGCTCACAGGCCTGGGGTATAATGAAGAGCAGAAAACAAGACAGGGTTTTCCTCAACAAGGTGGACAGTGAAGAGTGAGCTGGAGGCCCTGATCTGGCAGCTGCGTCACAAATGAGCAACTCCCACCCTCCTCACCCACACACTATACTCACAAACACAAAAATAATTAAAATGTTGTATAACATTTCAGTTGGTCCTGAGAGCTAAAATAAACTGACATTTAACAATGACTTGGGTAACTAAAACAAAAAAATATTCATCCTCAGCACCTAAAAGAAATAGTACTTAAGTTTTCACCTTATAAGCAGCATAATTTTTTTTATCATTTTCAAGGCTACAATCAAAATATGACTAAGTATGTACTATTTAAATGTTTTTAATATAATACTTAAAGACAAAGAATATCAAGTTCCCAGGAAGACATCAACTCAGCTCAGAATGTCAAAGAATCAACAAAAAGTGTAAAACACAACGATTCCACTGTGACAGGAAACCATCCTTATAAATTACACAGTGACAGGAAACCATCCTTATAAATTACACAGTGACAGGAAACCATCCTTATAAATTACAGGTGAACAAAACACACTCTTAAGTCCAGGTCTATTGCAAAATAAAGCAGCCCTTCACAGCCTCAGGTTCCCCAACAATGAACTTAACCAGTGATGGACTAATGATTTATTTTTTAAATGAATCTGTAGACTTCTTTTCCTTCATGCTTATTTCCTAAAGAATACAGTGCGACAACTAGTAACACAGCATTTTCACTGTATTAGGTACAATAGCAAAGTCATCTGAACATGTTTTTAAAGTGTGTGTGAGTATGTGCGTAGTTAACCACAAATACTATGCCATTTCAATAAGGGACTTTGTGCTCTGCAGACTCAGGGGCTCCTGGAACGAATTCCCTAGGGACACTAAAGGGTCCTATTAGAAAACAAATTTTGCCCAAATGAAAAAGCAACACAGTGACTTCAAAATATCCAATTATTAAATGTAAAACTTTCCTAAAAGTACCCAAGACTTATTATAGCAGAATTTCTAGTAGAAATTGAAAATGCATGCCTTAAGATTTTTAATGTTTCAACTCACATTTTAACAAATGAGTCAGTTTTTACAATGGGAGCTGTAGCATGCACAAGGCCCTGCATTTGATGTGAAAGGGAAAGAAAATGTAAAAGACAAGGCTAAAGAAATGGCTCAGCAGTGAAGAGCACTGGCTGCTCTCGTAGAGGACACAGGTGGGATGCCCAGAACCCACACTGCAGCTTCTAACTGTACCTAATTCCAGTTCCAGGGGATTCAATACCCTCTTCTAGCCGCCACAGATATACATGTGATGCACACTAATATATAATTAGGCAAACATTAATACATATAAAATAAATAAATCTAAAATTTAAACAACAAAAACGCTGTACCTTTGAACAGTCAGCAGTTATAAATTCTGCACTAAAAATATAGTCATTATCGCGACGACATCTCATGTCTTCATAACGCTGTTGACATTGTTTCATAGAAACATCAGCAATATCTGGAAGGGTAAAGGGTGTCAGTAAATGTCAACACAGAGTAGCAACTGGACTGATAAACTGTGGCATGAAACCCAGGTGGAAGATGGTGTGAGGTTCTATAGAGTTCCTTTTAAACAAAAACTTTGTTTGCTTTGTTTCAGTGTACATGTCCAACTGCATCCCAAACAGAACAAGCAGCTTCTTGGGTCCTGGAGAGAAGCTTTCCTAACTACGTACGCTAACCAAGTGCTAGGATGATCAAGTTTATCATCATTACCGTATGTGTGAAAGTCAAAGGACAGCTTTCAGAATTGGTTCTCTCCCTCTATCTTGGCCTCTCGGGACTTGTCAAGCTTAGACAGCAAGGGCTTTTATGCACTCAGCCATCTTGCCAGCCCCACTATTTAAATGCTCATTCAAAATATGAGGTAGAAAACTTAGATTCCAATTGGAACTATAAAATCCAACACCATCTATAAGCTCATTATGTGAAATAGCAAGTTACTGTTTTCATACTGAAAGCTTCTTGTTCTGGCTATGAGGTTTGCACTAGTGACAGGAAAGTAATGACGGGTAAAGACAGCCTCTGGTCACCCATGCAAAGCAGCAGCATCAAGTGCTGCTGTGGAGGTGTCCTGTGTTCGTCGCTACCACACAACAGTGAGGAAGGCCAGTTTTCATTTAGAAATTCCTTCATAAAGCCACAGGAACTCATTCCTGGCCTGAGCCCCACCTCTGAGCATCACCATGGTGAATTAAAAGCAGACTTTTCTTGTTACTAGCAGCACCTAGCACAGCTCTGAGTTGTAAGCTGATAGTAGCATGCCATTACCAAGTCTTTTTAACTTGAAAGAATGGCTATCAAACTCTGACTATCATACAGGTATTTTGCAGATGAACAGGATTATTTCAAGGGACACAATGCATAGTACTTATTGCCAAAGATAAAATTTGACGCCCCCCCCACCCGCTAGCCCCCAAAATAACAATTCTGAGGGAAAAAAGAAACTTGAATCAACCACTTTTGTGACTAGTGATATCTTTATGTCAGGCACAAGATAACTTCAGTGAACAGAATATTCCAGGTATTTTAAAACCATTCTGAAAATATAAGACAGACCAATGAGTCTGAAAGTAAGAGGATATGTAGCATTGTCAGTAAGTCTTCAGATTCCACCCATGACTAACCTGACAGAACTGTCGTTTATTCACATCTCAGCAAGAACCACAATTACCTAAGAAGGCTAACAGTACCTTTCATTTACAACTCTTACTCACCAAAATCAAATGACCTGTTAAATGAAGAGACATTTGTCTTCTAAGTTAACTTGTCAGAATTCTCATTAAACTTTATTTGTATAAATTAAAAATCACAACCTCAATTTTTAACATGGTCAAGCATCAACAGCTAAAGCCACACACATAAAGTTATTAGTTCTTTACGGTTTGTTATTGTTTTTGGTTTTTTTGATTGTTGTTGGTGGTGGTTGGCTGGTTGGTTTTGGGGGGGCGTATATACAGTTCATCAAAAAAATTTTTTAAGAAAACCACTGATTTGAGAAGTACTTTTAGAGACATGTTGTACTTCCTGTGACCCATCAAACAGAAAGAACACAATGCCTGGTGGAAATAATAATAATAATAATAATAATAATAATAATAATAATAATAATAATAATAATAATAATAATAATAATAATAATAATAATAAATTATTATTATTATTATTTTTTATTATTATTCCTCCTTCCTTTGGGGAAGGGCAGCATTACAAAACCACCAGAAAAGACTGAATTAATTTTTCAAAACATCTATGATATGCATGAGTCCCAGGGAAAAAGTGCCATAAGGTATCTGAGCATCACGTTGGCAAGGCGACCTTTTTAGTTTCTCATTTACCTAACTGAGCAAAATAATTCTGATCTTTAAGACTTTAGTTATTGTTACCACTGTGACTGCATGTGTAAATGAGCAAGGGAGAGATCGTGCACCAGCATTCTCCCTTCCTCCTTCATGTTCTGGGAACTGGACTCCAGAGCCCAGACCTGCTTCGCTAGCGCTTTTCCCCACGGAGCCCTTCCACTGCCCCACCCCCAAAATAACTCTTTACCATGGCAAGATCTGTCTTACCAGCACACACTAGTCTGCTAATTCTCCCCTTCCTCCACTTGAGCAAATCTCCACCTTTGCCACATCCCAGGTCCAGAACTGTGATGTCACGATTTTTTCTTTGTCGTACTTTCTCTAAGAATTCCCCTAAAACAGAAAAAAATCAATTATAATGCATTTCCTCTATTTTTACTACAAAAACTTCTTTAAAATCTACTAACGTCTGTCTGACAAAGCACATGGACAATAACACATTAATGTATAGTTAATTTGTAATTTGGTATTCCAAAAAGGAAGAGTAACTAATTTGATCCTTTATTATTAAAGAATACGTATATTGTTTTACAAGATTAAAATGGTTTTTTGAAGGATCCTTTCAAAACCTGGATCAGTATTAAGTAGATGACATTTAAGTTCTAATCTTAAAAAAGCTTTAGCATTTGTGGTAAGAGAAAACTAACTTGTATTTCTTAGCGCTCTCTCCGTCTTCCCGTAGCACAGTGTTGGCTCCTTACACGCTTATGCTGCAGTAGCTACGGGACAATAATAATAACTGATTCTTACTCTCTACAGCCGGACTAAGAGCTGTTCAAAATAGTGTGCTACCTTTAGCCTCAGCAAGAGGCAGAAGTCAAGCAGTTTAAAAGGCTTACTAATAGTCTGTGATAAATGAACCATTCAGCAGCACTAAAATGATACAATAATGAATCTTACACTTGTTTTCACTCTATGCTTAATACTTTATACTTTGTGTGTATGCTATTTGGGTAGCTAAAATATTCAGTACAAATATTTCTGCCTTCCAATGCAGATATGAAAGTAGTTTCGACAGAAGCGTAAGTATCCTATATTTAAATCTGTCAGGAATATTATACTTATTCACCAAAATTATAAAATGACCAGTTAAATTTAGATACATTTGTCAAAGTCGACTTGCCAAAATTCCCATTAAACTTTACTTACATAAGAAAAAAAGCCTTAAAATATACTCTTAAAATTTCTCCAAACTTACATACAAGTCTGATTTAACTAGACAGAGAAAGCAGTATTTACATTCTAAGTCATAGTTTGTCTACTCATGTCCATTTTAATTTTAAAGGTGAGTTTCTATAGACAAGACGTTAATTCCAAAGCTGCAGGTCTTTATCAATCCTCAAAATAAATAGTATTTCCCCCAAGAAATCACTAAGGCAGGTTCCATGCTAGCTGATGGCACACAGGTAGACCGTAACACTGGCATTCCCTTCACACAATAAAAACTCAGTGCTCAGTCCACTAAAGACAACTATGTAATAGTCTTGGGTAACATTAACTCCAAGTATAAAGGACACTGCCAATTGAAAGCCCATTTAACTTAGTATCAACAAAACATCATGAACACCCCATACGATTAACCGCAAACAGTAGATAATTTGTCTCAAGGGTCCACTCTCTAGCTCTTTAAAGCCAAAGTGTGATCACAGAGTGAAGAATAAATGATGACCTTCAGAGCCAAAAGCAAAGAAAGGGCTGCAGACACAGCAGAGCTGCAGAGCCCTTTCAACCAATGCACCCTTTGGTTTAATGTCTAGCACTGTGAAAAGTAATTAAATAAAAACTTAAATCTTACACCAAAAGGGCAAAAACCCCCCAAACATACCAATAAGAATACTTTTAATCCAATTATTAAAGTTTCTTAGATAAAAAATCCGACTTTCACTGCGCTTCTCCAAACCGACTTCCTGAAGCTCATTATAGTGGGCAGCCACTGTGGAGCTGTGCCCTTCCTCTAGCTTCTGAAAGAGAAAGAACAGAACCCAGGGTTAGAGCATCACCTGAGGCCTCAGGCCACCTGACTTACAGACCAAGCGAGCACAGCTGATGGGAATGTCACAGAGCAACGGCTGGACCCCAGAACGGCACCACTCTCCACTAGGCTAAGGATCTCCCTGACTCTTTATGAAGTGTCCCCAGCTTAAGGTCTGCGCCATGATCCTCACCTATATAACTTAAGGCTAAATGTTTTAAGAAAGCTACTATACTTTGCTATCCGTAGGAAATTATTGTTATGATTACATAATGCATTTCTAGGAATTAGATTACACTCAACATCAGTGATGTTATTACACATTATTAATCTAATGCAACAATTTTTCATCTGCATTTAGTAAACCCTAAGCTAAAAATTCCATAATAGGTAAAGGCCTTCAGCTTCTGCTATCTCTGTTTTCAAAGCACCTAATTCTTTTCTTACTTTACATATCAAATTTAAGGGTAAAATTTTACTTGAAAAAAAAAAGATCTGGCAATATACGTTTAAAACTCAAGTTTAAAATATAAGCTTACCTTTTTACAAGCACACCATTGGTGAAAGCCTGGCCTGCTACTTTCTTCTTCAAGCCTGATAGCAAAATGTTACTCTTTTGTAAAGTACTCCTTCTCTCCACCCCAGATTCAGCCTCAGCATCCTTTCCAATACGGTAAATGCTTGTTATTCCCTGCTCTGTCTCAGCCTTTTGCATCAACTTAACCAAAATTATATGAAATAGCTATATAAACCAGACCAGAAGCTGGAAACAATTATAGTTTACCACATTAATAAAGGAGAATAAAGCTGGGCACAATTTTGACATTTATTACTTTAAGTGATCGTCTGGCTACTTGAAACACCCAATAAAAAAGGACAAAGAGTCTATCAACTGGGCCACACACAGCCATCTATTAAAAACACTAGTAAAAAGCACACTACAGAAACTGGCTTTCAAGGCTCTGGTCAAACAAGCGTTTCAAGATAATATGAAAATTATCCCAGCACAATTTTCACCCTAGTAAAATCTTAACTTTAGGAGTTAAGAGTCTAGTGATAAGATTATACTTATTTAAAAGCAAACCATTCTTAAACTGTCTGCTTAAATATATGTCCATAGCTGATGCATACTCCAGCTGAGCACAATGAATTAAAAATAAAACACATGCAGCATACTTGGCGCTTTTCTCCAACATCCTCAGATTGCAGTTTTCTCTTTCTCTGGGTGAACCCTCCAGAGGAAGGCTTATCTTCTGAAACGTCACCACTTTGCAGCTTCCTCTTCTTTGAAACGCCTCCATCATCATCAGAGTGTTTCTCCTCTAAGATGATCTCAGCATCAAGCTTTCTTTTCTTGGATGGAGAGCCTGCCACATGACTGGAATTCTGCTCTACAAGATCATCTTCAGACTCTCTGCTCAGTTCTGCTCGATCTACTTGCTGGCATGCAGGTGTCTTTCCAGAAAGCCTCGGGCCAGATGCAGCGGCCGTTTCATTAGCACGCAGAGGAGACTCTGTTTCAGAATCAACGGACACTTGTGCCTTTTCAAAAGACATCTTTTCATATTTCTCTGTTTTCGCAGAACTTTCCATTTCTGGTTACTTGAGCTGACAGCAACACTTCAAGCATCAACACTGCAACAGTTTTTGAAAAAGGTGTTACTTATAAACACTAATGCTAAGACTCTAAGACAATCTGAGTCATGCAGGCTTGTCTAGCCTGTAGTCCAGAACCAGTATGGCCATTCATTATAGCTATGAATGTGGCCCAGCACAGAAATCATAAGCTCAACAGTGTCAGTCTCAAGTGTGAACTTTGTAGACGACAACTGCTTCATAATGTCAAAAGGTTGTACACACTGGGACTAAAAATAAGTGGGTATATATGCATTAAAGTTATAGTGTTTTATAGATATAGTATTTTATAAATATATAGAACTAAATTAGAATTCCTCCAAACCCAATTTTATTTATGAAAGTCACAGTGTACATCAAAAAAAAAGACAAAGTTAAGATACACAAATTCAGGTTTGACATCTAAAATCTAAACTTCTTGGAGTAGCCATCAAATATATACTCCATTAACAAGCAGCTTTGATCAATCAAGAATTAAACCCAAACACTATTCCTCCTACTTCATGTATGTTAGAATATACTTATTAAGTTCTTTGAACTAAACTGTTTAATTAATAGAACTGTTAAGACATTGCTTTGGTATTTGAATATGAAATTATTCCCCCATAGGCTTTGGTGTTTAATGCCTGGTTCCCACTTAGTGGTGCTATTTTGGGAGATTCTGGAAATCTGAGAACATGGGGACTAGTTTGGAGCAAGTAAGTCACTGGAGAGATACCACTGAAAGTTAAGCCCATCCTTGATAACATCCCCTCTGCCTCATGTCCATCACTAGGAAATGAAGCTCCTTACTCACACACTGCTTTGGACATGGTACTCTGCCCAAGGGCAAGGAGCCAAACAATCACAAACTGAAACTGAATAATACAAGCCAAAGTAATCCTTCTTCTCTTAAACTGCCTTCTCTGACATCTGGTCAGTAATACAAAAGTAACTAAGAGTAGTACCAGAGAAGTGGGGTTGTCATGCTGTGACTAGCTGGCAATGTGGTGCAGACACAGTTGAACGGATTTGAGAGATTTTGAAACAATATGTATATGTAGGCCTAGTATGTTGTAACACAGTAATCTGATCAAACTTCACGTTTCTGCTCTTGCTGTCAAGCTGTAAGACGCAGCTACTGATAGCCATACTACAATCTGAACATGGCTGCAGTTGCCTTTAGCCCCAGCACTTGGGCGGCAAAGATCAGAGGCTCTCTGTGAGTTGGAGCCAGGTCTACACAGAGTTGCAGGCCAGCTAGGGCTACACAGTAAGACCACATCTCAAAAAGCAAAAACAACCAAAAAGCATGAAACAACTTGAATATTGACATTTCTTTCACTAGATTAGTCTGTTAGCTTTAAACTCAGCCTGTTCCATTTCTTGGCTGAGCAGATATTTACAAAGTCTTTATTAGAGTATAATATGAATAACATTGTGGTCCAATTCCCCAAAGCATCTTTGTTCCCACCTGCGCCCTTGAAGCCTGGCCTCACTGTATGTATGCCTGTTGGCATTCTAATCTTCTGAGTTCCCACCAGAATTACCATGTGATTTTCCTTTTACCTTACAGGGTCTCACAGCAAAGGGCCTGCCTTGAGTGTCAAAACACTTTGAAATTAAGACTGGACAGCACTGAACTGCTACCTCTGGGGACTGAGACTGGGCTACATGCATTTGCATTATCAAATAGTCATGGAACTTTGGGGCTGGAGCAAAGTGATACTGTCTGTGAAATTCCCATACCAGTTTGTGTTGAATGCTTGGCTGGCAGCTGGTAGCACTATCCTGGAAGCTTCCAGAGACTTGAGGAGGTATAGGCTGTTTGGAGGAAATATGTAACTTATACCTGGTTACCAGTATTTCCTTCTTGACTACCTTGAGGTAAAACTATCTTCTCCTTTACACATTCTCACAAGCATAACGCCTGGCCTTACCCAAGGGCCCAGAACGATATTCTACCTTACCACAAGCCCCAAATCACCAAAACCAAGCAGTATGGCCTGAAATCTCCTAAATTTTGAGTTGAAATAAATCTTCCCTTTCTATAAGTTGCTACCTTAGGTACTCTGACTATGCAAAAAAATAATATAGAAGTCAAGACTGTTGAAATCCTTATTTCATAATGAATTCTGTAACTATGAGGAAGGGAAGAGTGGAAATAGCATTAGAACAGCTTGGAGACTCAGCCTTCAGTGTAACCAGCATCAAATCTCTTTCAAATATGTTCTGAGATATTATGTGTAAAATGGGAAGAAGAGGAGGAGGAGGAGGAAGAGGAGAAGGAGGAGAAGGAGGAAGAGGAGGAGGAGGAAAGCAGTAACCTATAAGAAAGGAACTGTTACAGTCTACTCATTCACTCATTCAACTAGTTTGTGGGCCTCCTACTACAAAGAAGTACAATGTGAACTATCTTCACTAAATTTACACCTTAAATACTTACACTATAATATCAAAATGTGTTACTGAAATTAACGGAAAAGGGAAACCAGAACTCAAAACAATATGAGACCCTGAAATTTCAGGTCCTACAAGTAATGAAGACCTGTGGCCGTTTGAGTGAGAATGGGCCACACAGGCTCATATATTTGAATACTTGATTTCAGTTGGTGCTGGAGCTTGGAAAGGATTAAAGGGTGTGGCCTCGGTGGAGGAGTGTGTCACCATGAGTGGGCTTTACAGTTTCAAAAAGCCTGGCTATCTGTAAATAGCATTCTGGCTTGTGCTTGTCAAACAAGATGTACTCTTAGCTTTTGCTCCAGAACCCTGCCTGCCTCCCTGCCTACCTACCTGCCTGCCTGCCTGCCTGCCTGCCTGCCTCCCTCCCTGCCTGCCTGCCTGCCTGCCTGCCGCCATGCTCCCTGACAATGGTATTCTTGGACTCTAACGCTCTGAAACTGTAAGAACCAAACAAATTCTTTTAAAAGTTGCCTTGGTCACAGTGTCTCATCACAGCAATAGAAATGTGACTAAAGAGGTAAATTACTTTTAAAGACCTTTTGCACAAAGAAAAGGTGAAATTATTTATATGAGGAGGTAAAAACAAGTCGCTAGAAACTGGGAAGAATTTCAGCAGAACATTAGTTTTCACTATCTACTACTCAAAGTAAAAGAATAGCAAAATATGTCACACATGAACAATTGAATCAGAGAACAAAACTAAATCAACTAGGAAAATAACTTACAAAGTAGCTACTATATAAATGGGTATCAAGGAAAATTGGTCATCAAATTATGAAACCCTTACTTCTCTGCCATTTTCTACCTAGGGAAAAAAAAACGTATTCTTACAATCATAAAACCATGTGAAATATTATCCTTAACTGTAGTCATTGCCTATAATTAACACTGGTATCTAAGGGTGAATTTTATTCATAGTCTATACTTCCACAGATTAGCTGTCCTAAAAGCATTTAAGCTAACATAATGGCTAAGAATGTCTAGAATTGTGTCAAATAACTCAATGATACAGCACTTTACCCAGTACACAAGAAAGCAATAGCTCTTACCTCAAAGAGGGTAAGAAAGCCAAAGTTGTGTGACAATGGCTAAGGGACGCAGATTCAGGTTACTAAAGTTGCGTTTTTTTCTAACATGGTAACATTTCCAGTAAGTTTTATAGTACCAGAAGAAAGAAATCATAAATCCAGACAATTCTCAAATACACTGGTGGAAATGTGAGGTAGACAGATCACAGAAAACTAAGGAAATCTCAGCTATAGGATCCAGATGCTATCTGACAGAATCCTGAGCCTTTTAGTTGATCAGAATCAGGAATCTGTACATTCCAAAGGATTTACCTAATGATCACAAAAACATTAGGTCACATGTAGAGAAGAATAAATGGTAAGAAAGGGAACTAAAGATGGGCCAAAATAATTAGGGTCTAGACTTGCAACATTTCATCTTATCTGAATCATTGGAATTCTTTAAAAAAAAAAAAAAATCACCAAAATTCTAAACACCAGCCAACAGCTGTGTAGTCCCAGCTTCTTTCTAGGAAAGAGTATGTTCATGCAAGCATACTCTAGGCTCTGGGTTTAATCCCTGGCTTTGCATCAATAATTATAACAAAACTATTAGCAATAATAATGAAATGTCCTGATAGAACAATGGAGAAGGGAATTCATGGTAAAAGTAGACTTCGTATTTTGATCTGGCTGCAATCATGATGTAAATTGTATCACAGAAATCAAGATATTCAAAAGGGAATAGCTCTCCATCTGTCAAATTGCTGAGCCAGTGAACACCAAGAGAGGAGAGAGAGAAGGGAGAGAGGGAAAGGGTGAAGGGAGGAGGGAAGAGAGGGAAAGAAGAGGTAGAGGAAGAGAAGCAAGGTGCATGAACATCTCCCCTAGGAATCTTATGCCTAGGAGCAAGCCAAAGGAAGCAAGACCACCTTAAAGGAAGCCAGGCTGCATTATTTCTTGCCTTCTATTTAAACCTTACCCTCATTTCAGGATTCAGAAAGACGGAAGGGAAGTCAATCTCCTTTTTCTGCTTTTCATTATAAATCTGGCTCTTTTCAACAGTAATTAAAACAGCATGGTCCTAGCACAGCAATAGGCTGGTTGATCAATGGAATCAAATCGAAGACCCAGAAACGAAGACATACACATATGGTCACTTGATTTTTGACAAAGAAGCCAAATCTATTCAATGGAAAAAGGATAGCATCTTCAACAAATGGTGCTGGTCTAACTGGATGTCTACATGTAGAAAAATGCAATTAGATCCATATTTATCACCATGCACAAAACTTAAGTCCAGATGAATTAAAGACCTCAACATAAAACCAGAGACACTAAATCAGTTAGAAGAAAAAGTGGGGAAGAGCCTGGAACACATTGGCACAGGAGACAACATCCTGAACAGAACACCAACAGCCCAGCCCTTAAAGTCAACAATCGATAAATGGGACCTCAGGAGACTGAGAAGCTTCTGTAAGGCAGGAGACACTGTCAAGAGAACAAAGCGACAGCCTACAGACTAGGAAAAGATCTTCACCAACCCTACATATGACAAGTCTAATATCCAAAATATATAAAGAACTCAAGAAATTAAATACCACCAAACCAATAATCCAATTAAGAAATGGGGCTCAGAACCAAGCAGAGAATTCTCAACAGAGGAATATTGAATGGCCAACAAACATTTAAAGAAATGCTCACCATCTTTAGTCATCAGAGAAATGCAAATCAAAACGACGCTGAGATTCCATCTTACACCTGTCAGAATGGCTAAGATCAGAAATTCAAGTGACACCACATGCTGGGGAGGATGTGGGGAAAGAGGAATGCTCCTACATTGCTGGTGGGAATGCAAAATTGTAAAACCACTTTGGAAATCTATCTGGCACTATCTCAGAAAACTGGGAATAGGGCTTCCTCAAGACCCAGCTATTCCACTCCTTGGAATATACCCAGAAGATGCTCCACTACACAACAAGGACATATGCTCAACCATGTTCATAGCAGCCTTATTCATAATAGCCAGAACATGGAAACAGCCTAAGTGTCCCTCAGCCAAAGAATGGATAAAGAAACTGTGGTACATTTACACTATGGAATACTACTCAGCTATTAAAAAGAAGGAAATCTTGAAAATTGTGGACAAATGGATGGAACTATAAATGTTCATACTGAGTGAGTTAACCCAGAAGCAGAAAGAGTCACACAGTATATACTCACTTATAATTGGACACTAGCCCAAGAGGCATGTCCCATGAAAGTCTTCACTAACCAGGAGATTGGGATAGTTGTGAGGACATCCTATTGGGACGCCAGGTGAGAGAAGTATGGGAGAATGGGGAAAAGGAGGATCCAGAGGGTTCTAGAAACCTACAAGAACATCATGATGGGTGGATCTGGGCCCAGGGGTTCTGCTCAAACTACTGCACCAAGCTAGGACATTACATGCAGTAAACATTGAACCCCCGCCCAGATCAAGCCAATGGACAGGGCATTCTCCACAGTTGAGTGGAGAGTGAGGTCTGACTCGGACATGAACTCTAGTGCCCCATATTTGACCACTTCCCCGTGGTGGGTAGGCCTGGTGGCACTCAGAGAAAGAATAAGCAGGCTACCAAGGTGAGACTTGAGAGCCTATGACCATATAGTGGGGGAGGAGGCCCCCACTCGGTCACGGAGGGGGAGGGGAATAGGGTGAAAGCGGGAGGGAAGGAGGGAGGGAGGATACAAGGGATGGGATAACAACTGAGATGTAATCTGAATAGATTAATTAAATAAAAAATAAAATAAAATAAATCTGGCTCTTTTAATTGGCTTATTGAGGTGACTGAACCATACTTGTTGGGGAGTGTGCATGCTATGATCGTAAGCTCAGTAATGACTCTAAAGGAAATTATTTTTCTTCATCATCTCACTTTGTGCCTGATAGCTAGCTACTGGTCAAAAACGACCTCGATGGATAACCTTGACCGTCTATCTATAACAGGGTGCAAGACAGTGAAACAGAAAGGAGGAAAGCGGCTCTCCAACTAAATTCGTCTGTTCCCCCTCGCCGGCCCAGACTTTTACTCAACCTCTGGGTCAGGTTACTATGGCACTGCTCCAGATTGAAAAAGCTGGCCCATCCCTCAACACAGCCCTTCCGCCCGAGCAGAAACGAACACTGGAGCGTCTCCTCCCTGGACTACTGTGGTCTGGAGGTGCGATAGCGCCCACCGTCTCAAGACAAACAGTCCCACACTGCTTCCTTCCGGCTCCGGGCACAATAAACCTCACAGGAAAGGAATGGAGGCGGGAGGCTAACTGGTAGTGATAAGTTTAACAGTGTGCTTGCTGCGATAAGAAATGACATAAGTTGCCCACCTGAACATAATAAGCACAATGTAAAATGAGTGACATAACCCAATACCTCATTGGTTAAGAGGGGGTCCAACTCCTCCCACCATAGATACGGTATAAAAGCTGAGTACAAGACCACATCAGGCCACGGTGGAGATTCAAGTTGGACACGCGTCCCGAAGTCCAAAGACCCGCTGGAGATCAGACCAGACCAGACCAGACTAGACCAGACCCGGGGCCCAGACCTGGAAAAGGAAGCCCGCTGTGGACCCCCTCAGCCCACCGGGACAGATCGCGAGCCTTACCTGTGAAGCAAGCCACCAACCAAACTACAGCTGGACTCAGCAGGCTAGGAGAGGTACCGTACTGAGTGTGTGATTAGTAAAGCACCTGTAAAATCTCAATACTCGTCTGCTTGCGGTTCTTCCTTCCCTCGACTAGCGACACTAATGGGAATGGAGCCGGCCCAAGAGTCCAGGCGTTCGGTCTGTCTTTGCTCTCAGCGCGCAAGATTAAAGGACAAAGAAGCAAGGGAAGGCCAGATCGCCGAACGCCATACTCACCCACAGTCATCCACGATTCTGTTTGCGGAAACGCCGGCCGGCGCCACGCGTGCCTTGTTGCGTCACTTCCGGGGAGTGCGCCCGGGACTAGTAAGTAACTCGAAGGCCAGACTTGGAGCGCGGCTTCCTCGGCGTCCGAACTACGAGTCCCATGGTTCCTCGCGCGGTGGCGTGCCTCTGGCCCTGCGAGCGGGCGCGGAGGGTCGGAGCACGTTGCTAGTGGGCGCGGCTGGCCTAGGTGGTGGAGGCCTAGCGTTTTCCTGACCTGCGGCTCGGCACGCTGCCCTACGCTTGGCCCGGTCGCCCTGCTGAGGCAGCTTCGTCCGGCCGGTGCGGCGGGAATCCGTGGAGACCCCTCCCGCAACACACGCATCCTGAGAGGTAGCCTGGATCCATGTTCGCAGTGGGGCTTCGGGAGGGGGCCAGAGGGCACCTTCACCGCGGGCGTGTGTCTGACGGCAGCGGAGCGCGCCGCTGACGGTCCGTGGCGGCCTCCCTCCTGACGGGCGGGAGGCGTCAGCGCTCCGGACCCCACCGCCGGGGGGTGGTCGAAAAGAAGTCACCCCTGTCCCGGGTCCTTCTGAAATCCTGGCAAACCTCGCACCTCCCGGTGCTGTTTTATATCCTACGCGTTCTGACCCTTAACGCCCCCCGCCACCCCCCCCACCTCTTGTGTCCTTGCTAGTTGGAGTGTCCCTTCAAAAATAACTTCACCTTTGGGACTAGCTGGCCGTTTCTGGTCGGCTTGTTTTTTGGTTAGTGCCATGCTCTCAAGGGAGGTATACCGTTACAGGCGTTTACTCCAAGATTAGAGTCAGAACTTAGAATCTACCTGTGGATTAAGATAGTTTACGCACCAACGCATTAATTCGCCTCTCCTCCTCCCTCCTCGCCCCCCCCCATCAAAGTTGTGCAAAACCACAATCAGATTTGCAATGTATCTTGAATTGTTCTTCAGCATATTTGGTCTGTCCAAGGTCATTTTGGAAATGTAGTTTACTAGTCCACCTATTCGTTTGCAGGCAATTTTATAAACATGGTCTTGGGGAAGAGATTTGCAGTTGATACCTCCTGGTGTGATCGCTTGCAAATTGTGGACGTTTGCCCTTCTGAGGTCGTTGACCCCTTTATATAGACCTTGAAAAGGAAGACAACTTCCTTTTAACAAGTAGGAGAAATCAATCTCAGATACCTGAGATCATGTGTTTTATTTTATGCCACCATACAGTTTGAGTTAACTTCCGTTCATGTATATTGACAAATGCAGAGGAATCAGTCCTAGAGCCCCAAAGCGCTGGGCGCATATTGAAGCACTAGAGCTTGTTGGATCCAGTGATTGAGGTGTTTTTGTTTTTTGTTTTCCCCCAGATAATTGCTATGCCATCTGAGAGAAAGTGGGCCTGGTTTTGACTTTTAAAAACTTTAAAAGACAGAATTAAATTATGCAGGCTGGACTTAAACTCCTGATCTTCCTACCTCGGACCTCTCCAATGCAGGGATGACAGGCAGACACCAACCACATCTGCCTTAAAATTTTCTCTTAATGGATTTAAAACTACATGTTTATACGATTTCCACAATGAATAGATGTTGTGAATTCAAACTTTACTTCTTTGTCAAGATATTCAAACTTTACATCTTTGTCTGATGTTGTCTTGTTTTCAGTTTTAAAAAAATGATAGCTATACCAGGACTAGGACAAATGGGACTGATGGCATCTTGAGCTTTTATTTTGACCGTGATTTATTCGGAGTGGAGGCATTGTTTTTATAAGGAAAAAAAAACATGTCTTGTAGGTTGTCTAAAAATAAAGTGCATTTAAATTGAAAAAAAAATGATAGCTAATACTTTCATATTTTCTAGTACCAAGCTAAGTGTTTCACACATTTCTTGCTCATTTTCTTGTGTAATCCAGCAGGGTAGTTAGGATTATTTTTGTCTTACAGATGCTTAAGTTTGTTTGGCAAAGTCAGCCTGGTAAGTAGTGGACCCAGGATGGGGACCCAGGGTCTCTATGCTAATATTCATTAAACAGGAGATCTCCTAGAAGGTCATACTCAGAACTGAAAGTTGCCCAGCATGTGATCTCCAAAAATATTTTCACAATTCTTAATGTTCCAGTTACCATGTTCAGAGAGAAAAATAGCTGGTTAAGGGTGTTACTTTGCCAGGATATGAGCGCTCACCCAGACTGGAACCATGACTGCCCTCGTTGGTTTAGGTCAGGTGCAGTAGACAGCACCTGCTCCACAGGATGTGCTTGGGGAATGACTGGCACTCCGTGGGGGAGGGGAGCACCATTTAATTCATATTTTTAAGCAAAAGAGAATTTATTTGAAAGCATTTATAAGAAAGTGAATATATCTCTCAGAAGTGCTTTTAAGTTGAGTGTAATCTCTGAAACATGATATTGTTTCTAAGATGTAGATAAGATGCCTGATCTTAAGGATGATCTTGTTCTGTGCCAACAAAGTGTAAAGAGTTTTGTTTTGTTTTGTTTCTCCAAATAGTCACTACAAAAAGTGAAGGTTCTGCTTAATTGTGTCTGCCTGCGCTGAAAGTTTACAACTTTTCAAGTCAGAAAAAAATTTTTTTAGAGTTGCAAGGAGTATTTACTTGAATCTTTCGTGTGCTGACTAATATATGTACTTAATCAAATGCTGATCTTGGTGTTTGTTGTTAAGGTATTTTGAAGCAGTCACCTGTTGATTTTCAAGGTGATTACTGTCAATAACAACCTGTTTTAACTTAGATATAGTTATAAATGTTTCAGTCTTCTGTCTAACTTTCATGTTGGATTTATATTGCTGGGGGTAAAATGACTATAAAGATTTTGTACTGAGTGCTTCCGGAGGTGACTTTAAAAAATATTTTTATTAATATAAAGTCATTGCCATTAAGATGGATTTCATAAACACTTTTAAAATTTTAAGTATGCATATTTACTCTGTCTTTATATTCTCTACTTTCTTCCACCCTCCCACTTGTACCCTTCCTTTTCTAAGATACTCCCACTTTTACTTTCGTGTCATATGCTTGTTTACATATATAAATGCTTTTATGTGTAAGATCTAGGATCCACATGTGAGAAAACACAGCAATATTTGTCCTGCCTAGTCAAGCTTTTTTCACTTAACATATGTGATCTCCAGTTGTCTCTATTTCCTGGCAAATAACAGTATTTCATACTTTGTGTTTGTATGTGTGTGGGTGGTGTATATGTGGGTGCAGGCGAGAATATGGATGTAAAAAGTAACTTTTATTCTCCTGATAGAATTGTCATCTCAGAGGATTACTGCCTCTGTCTGCTAACCTAGGACTGGTCCTGAAAGCCTCTAGCCACTGTACAATCTAACCTAGATAGACCTGGAATGTTTTCAGCCTCTGAGACTTACTGCTTAATAAGCTAATCCTTTTTTGTTCTTATTGAGCTCTGGGCCAGCTGGTTCAACTCAGCTGTTCTGGCTCAGACTCTTCTCCTAACTGACTGATTCAATCTGGCTTCTCTCTGAGCCCCTGAATTGCTCTGCTTGGTCTTAAACTAACTCCAGCAGTCTTTTCTAATCTTCTGGCTCCTTCTCATTCTCTGGCTCATTCTGTCTAGCTTGTTTTCTCATTCAACCTCTCTGTAAAACTGCCTCCTCTATCCTCAGTCTCTGTGTTGCTCCCGTTGCTCCCTTAAGTAGCTAGCCTTTCCTCTCTCTTCTCATGAGAGTTGGACATATCCTCGTCTGTCAAATCTTCTCTGATTTGTCACTTTTTCTGCCATCAATTAAACATCACTTTCAAACGTGGATGCTTCTACAAATGAACTTTACCTTCATTTGGGATTAAAGGCGTGTACCACCATGCCTGGACCTAAGGTTTTCCTTACCTGAAACTTGCTCTATATCAGTCTGGCCTTGAACTCAGATCTGTTTGTCTTTGTCTCCTGGATTAAAGGCGTGTCTGTATTCTAGCTGGATCACACAGAC
The DNA here is from genome assembly GCF_903995435.1 of Acomys russatus. NCBI lineage: Eukaryota > Metazoa > Chordata > Mammalia > Rodentia > Muridae > Acomys > Acomys russatus. The sequence continues at coordinate 54,607,769 of NC_067156.1, read as the reverse complement.
CTAGACGGTCTTTGGATGTGATCTCTTGCCAGAGCAGCCATATCGGAATTAAAATTCCTTTATATGTGGAAGTCAAACTACAACCTTGGCTGTCAGCCTTTGCCTTCCACAGTGCTGGAGACATGGTCTCTTTGTTGTGCCAGTGGCTTGAGCTTTTGGAGATGCTCCACTGTTCTCCCATCTCATTATAGGGTCCCTGGGATTAAAGACGGGCACCAATAGGGCGGGCTTTTGCTTGGTGTCTGGCAAGTCTAACTCAGGTCCTCACAGATTCAGGCAAACATTTTACCCACTGAGCAAGCTCCTCATCCCCATAGTTTCATTCTTTATGGCTAAATAAACATATTTTGTATACATGCCGCATTTCCTCCATCCATTCATCTGTTAATGTACATTAGGCTGAGTCCAGAAGTTGGCTATTGTGAGTAGTGATGCAGTAAACAGGAATGTAGAGGTAACCTTTAGTGTATTGGGGTGTGTGTGTGTGTGTGTGTGTGTGTGTGTGTGTGTGTACACCATTCTCTTGATGGGATTCTTGACTATGAAGAGAGGAAACTAACCAGCTGTGTGCATTCCTCATTCTTTTCTTCCCTCATTTCTCGGTAGTCAAAGCAGATAAGATCCCAGGAATGTAGCCTCCTCCCTCTCCCAGCATTTTTTCCAGGTTACAGTAATTCCTTAGCGTTCTCTCTCCTTCCTCAGGAAGTCCACAGACACTGGGACTCCATGATGGGAAAGACTTCGCAATGATAGTGGTCTAGAAGAAGTGACAGAAATATAGGAGATTGTGGCCATGAAGGAGTTCACAGTGGAGTATAGCTATGTGGAAATGTATGAAGTGTTTATAAAGTGGGGTGGCTGAGGTGTGTCATAGAGTGATATCCTGAAGGACAAGAAACTGAGACACTAGAGCATTTTGGGGCAAAAACAGAATCTTCAATTCTAATCCTCCTCTTTTTATTTTCCAAAATAATTCTTAACATGAATTGTAAAGCAAGAACCTCTGTTGATTTCTAGTTTCTAAAAGCACTATTCCTACCTTAGGGAATTCTTTACCTTTACAAACTGCCTACATTTTTTTTTCTTAACCCTACCAAGCAGCTTTTAAATGTGATATTCTAGTGCAGTGGCTCCTACTAAGTATACAGTTTTGTTAACTTGTTTTATTATCAAAAGATTCACTGGTGTATGGTGTTTTTGCTCTTTAGTCTAATTCAAACTGTAAGCTTTGTGTGACCTCTGTACCCTTTCTTTTAAACTAACTTTGGATAGTAGATTCCTAAACATTTTGTATTTCCCCTTTTCTTCACAGTTTATCTACAACATAGTTGGACTAGCTATTTAAAACTAAAATCACTCTATAAGCACTGGTAAAATTCAAAATTCAGGCAACAGGTGGCATTAATCTCACTCAAAAACTGATCTTTAGTAAACTCATGTGTAAAAGACTTCATACCACAAGTGTTGCTCAAAGCCTTCAGTAATATGAGGAGAAAAAAAAAAGAAACAGATGAGAATTTTATGTAGTTTGGAGCACCTTAGAGGATAACTTTGCACACACCTGGTTTTATTACTAAATTACTTTCTGCCTCTTATAGCAGAAATGGACTTAGTTCTCACTCACAGTAAAGGAAAAAGATAGTAGCACAGTGTTTCGAGGGCAAGGAAACTCTTGTTCCAGAGCTCCAGCTCTGCCTTACCCGTGTTAGGTTGGCCCAAGGCTGGACACTGAAGAGCTGCCAAGCTTTCTGTAGTCTCTGGGATTTTGTGTGTTTGGATAGGAAATGAGGCCCCCACAAATTCCTTACTGTCCTCTGACAAGTCTACTCTGAACCATTAACAGTCATCAAAACCCATGGACTTTTACACACACACACAACACACACACATTTTGTATGTATGTGCATGTGTGGATCCTTGCATGTGTGCAGGTGAGCCATTGAGTGCATATGGAGGTCAAAAGGTAATTTGCAAGGTTCCCTCCTTGCACTATATTGAATCCAGAGATCAAACCCAGGTCATCACGCTTGGCTGCAAGAGCCTTTAGGAGTCATCTTGCAGGCTCCCCACCCCCATGTGGAGTTTTAGTCAGGTTTAATATTGAAGCTGGGAGAAAGTGAATTTAGAAAATGGAGCTTCTAAAAGTAAAAGTTAGATGTTCTGAGTAGGCAGCTACTAGCATCCATTACATTGACTAACCAAGTAGTTCAGTTGACATAATTGATCTATTTTAGTTTTCAGTTATTCTCTGTCATTTTTTCTGTTTCAAGAACCTGTGGCTTGTTCATTTTTTTTTTAAAGTAAAGCTGAAATGTTTGGTAATTTCTTTAGTCACACACTAGTCAGACTCCAAGTGTTGAGTAGACTGTCTGTGGATAGCAGCAGCCTTATTGTACATTCACTGTGTACAATAGAAGACACACAGAACAACAACAACCCTTGTACTAGGATTTATTAGTGATTATATGACCTGGAACTTAGGTTATTCATGAGATAATATGTTTGAGATAATAGCGTTTTAAATTAACTGGGCTTTTGCTTTTATTATCCAGTAAATAACACTTTGATATTGACCCTTAAAGTTTGAAATAGAGGTGTTTAATGTGACTGTGTAGGGGTATAAAGCCATGATCCTCTCAAAGCCTTGCTTTCTTTAGAACACTCCCACTGTGTGGAGTCACCTTATGACTCCGTTCTCTGACGCTTTGTTCAAGTAGAATTAGAGCTGCATAACTGAGTATTAAGTGCCATAAGATACTCACTTGCTGGCACCACTTTTTATCTAATTTATTGGGGTTTCTTATCTCTTATCTTTCTTCTCCACCCCAATCCATTCCAACACCCCAACACCAGGTAGAAGAGAAAGATTAGTGGGGAGAAGGGGTATAGGTCTCCTAGGTTACGTCCTGCTAGTTAGGGCTGTAGGGTTCAAGTCCAGTCTTTATTTCAGGAGATCTCTAACTTTTTCTAGTCAAACTGCATCAACAGCAATAGGAGCAGCAGAGGGGAGCACCAGCATTCTTTTTCAGAGTGTCTGTCTGTCTGTCTCTTTCCCCGCCCCCACCCCTGTAATTTATTCCCTCTCCAGAGCCCTCAGAATTAAAATAACTGCAGCTGGCTAAGACCATGCCCCTCTCCAAGCCACACGAGGCTGTTACCAGCTGTGGACAAACTAAAAGCAGTTCCATATCCCGTACTTCGGATTAAAGCAAAAACCTGTGTACAAAACATAACTGAGTTTTTAAAGAAACTAAAACTTCACTGCACTCACAAATACAGTAATTCTGCTTATAGACATTTCTTAAAGATTGTTTAAGGTATGCAAAATTTTATGTAATGGAATGCTGTTTATTTGTACATCAAAATTGGAAACTTAAGTTTATAAGATTAAGTAAATGATTAAATCAGTTCTGGTTTTTCAAAATGAATTATTTCTTATCTAGCTCTTTCGGCTGACAATTTGAGTAATAGCTCTTTGTATGTAAACAGACTAATGGTAAATAATATGCCATAGCATGCAATACAACAAACAGTAACTCAGACTTCTAAAATAAAGCCACTCTGTTTTGTTGTCAGCAGGTTCCTGTGAACAAAATTCAAAGGGCCAAAAGAACCAAATGGTTAGATAATTGTTTAGGACAGATCTCTACAAATAGTACCAGAAACAACCAAGTTCACTTTCCCCATTCTCCTCTTTATTTAAATATTTCTTTTAACATAATAAAGAATTACAAGATATAAGAGACTTTGAATTTGTAAGGTACAAACTGAAATTGTAACTACAATTTTACATTACAATTATGAACTGCAATGCTAACTTTAATTCCCATCACCCTTTGTTATCTTTGGAGTATGAAATGTCTCCCACAGGCTCAGGTGCTAAGTGCTTGAGGCCCAGCAGGTGGTGCTGTTTTGGGAAAGTAGTGGAAACCTCCTAGTGTAAGTAGGTCATTGTGAAAGGCCTTTGAGGGTTGTACCTGGTCTCCATGCCCTTCTTTCTTTGTTTCCTGTCTACCATAGGTAAACTCTGGTATGTTCTCATTGCTATGATGTTCTGCCTCTCCATGATGTTGAAATCATGGGACCAAGAACTATAGGCACAGTTCTTCAGCCATGAGCCAAAACTAACACCCTGAAAGGAATCTTTTTTTTTTAAAGATGTATTTATTATGTATACAGTGCTTTACCTGTATATACACCTGCATACCAGAAGACGGCACCAGATCTCATTATAGATGGTTGTGAGCCACCATGTGGTTCCTGGGAATTGAACTCAGGACCTTTGGAAGAGCAGCCAGTGCTCTTAACCTCTGAGCCAAAAAGGGGCTCTTCTTTACATATTAATTCTCTATATCTGTCCACCTGTCACTTCAGCCTAAACCTAGAATAACCATCCCGTTTTCTCTCCATTGAGTCTCAAGTTGTTCTTTCAAATGTATCCTGGATTATCATCACCTGATCACTAGAGTTCACAGCATTTTCTTATTTTTTTTCCCCCTTCTTAATATAGGCTTATAACTCATACTTAATGAGCGTTTCTCATATCATGGAACATTTATCTTTCATAACTAAATTGTAAACTACTTGAAGGTAGTAACCATATTTATACACATTTGTTCTTCATGTCAAAGGATTATAGCTCTGTATTGTGCAGTGCTTGGTCAATAAAAACATTTATTTAGTTTAGTTTTGTGACTGTTCCTAGAGAGATATAAGCAAATATCTAAAGTTAGAACAAAGAAACAATTCTACCCAAGTCTATTTTGTGAGTCCTGTAACTGTCTTGAGTCTTAAGAGCTTTCTCCCTCCAGAAATGAACGTTTTCATTTAGAGTAAATAACTAAAGGATTTTTTTTTTTTTTAATTTGGTATAAGAGGCACAGCATAAAACAATGCATTCTGGTTCATACCCTTAGAAGCACTACAAGAGGGACCTTTACGGCCATGGTGTTAGGTAATAGGAGATGCTTACTAAATATTTAACAGTGCTTTGCTGCTACTGCCCTAAACAGTACAGCACTCTGCTGTGGGAGATGGAGTTAGGATAACAGACATTTGGCTGTCAGGACAGGAAAGAAGTAAGGCCTGAGATATAATATGTTCATCTGTCCCTGCTCTCCTGTACCACCTAGTATTATGTCAACTTGACACAAGCTAGAGTCATCAGAGAGGAGGGAGCCTCAGCTAAGAAAATGCCTTAAGATCCAGTTGTCGGCAAGCACCACAGTGAAGTGTCCCAGAGGTTAACGTAGGTGGTCCAAGTCTACAGGTACCATCTGTTTTCTAGCAGAACATGCCGCTGTCAGCATTTCAATGCTGTAACTCACATTTCAAAGTTATTGGTTTGCTTCCTATGGAAATAATTTTCTTGAGGGGACTATGTGTTGTCTTTGTGAATTAAAACTGCTATAATGAAATGCCTTTAGCTAGATAGTATATAAACCATGGACATTGACTCCTTACAGTTCTGGAGGTAGAAGTTCAAGATGAACATGCAGACAATTAGGTGTGGGTGGGTCCCATTTGTGGTTCCTAGATAGCCATCTTTTCCATGTAAATCTACATGGTAAAGGGCTGATAAGCTCTATGGAGTCTACAGAGGTACACTGAGTAGCTCTGTAGTCCTGGAACTTGCTCTGTAGGCCAGGCTAGCCTTGAACTCAGAGATCTGTCTCCCAAGTACTGGGATTAAAGGCATGTGCCATCACCGCACAGCCAAACCTAAGGTTTGATGCCTGCTAGTCTAGCACTCTGACAGCTCTGCTACATCTTTAATCCTGTTTTCTTGTTTTTAAAATAGTATATATCTTTGAATGGCCCAGTCTAGTTCTGGTTTGTTTTTGTAGAAGATGGTATTAGATGAAAGCAAGATGTCAAGTTTGAATTTTATCATCATAGACTCTCCTAGTACCATTAACTGAAAAGGCTACCTTTTCTCTCCAGTGTTTATTTTTGGTACCTATGTTAAGAATTAGATAGCCATAGATATGAGGGTTTTATTTCTGGGATCTCTATTTTGTTACACTCAGCTTTGTATCTTGTGTCTTCTAGGCATTTGTTGTTTAAATTTGTTTGTTTTATGTGTATGAGTGTTTTACCTGCATGTATGTACGTGAACATGTGTGTCTAGTTCCCATGGAGCCAGAGGATATGAGAATCTCTGGAACTCAAGCCAAGTTACAGACAGTTGAGTTGCCATGTGGGTTTTGGGAACTGAACTTTGGATCCTCTGCAAGACAAATCACTGGCCCACCTTTCCAGTCCAGTATGTATCTGACTTTAAATGAAAGTATCAAACTGTTTTGATTAATGCAGCTCTATGGATGCCTCCGACTCTATTCTTTTGTTCAATATTGCATTTTCTATTCTGGATCTTTGTGTTCTCCATGAATTTTAGGATTGTACTTGATAGCTTTTTGGGGGAGATACTAGACTTTTGTTAGGGGTGAGGGATCGGGATTGCACTAAATCTGAATTGTTTTAAATGCTATAGAAGTTTTAACAGCAGTAATTCTACTGGTCCTTGATAGGAAAGAAGAGTTTTCTTTTGGTGTATGTTTTCAATTTCATCAAGAGTTTAGTAAGTGTAGAGGTTCTTTTGCTTCCTTCATTAAATATATTCCCAAGTTGTTTGTGAGTGGGATTGCTTAGCAAGATTTTAATATTTTTCATACAATATATTCTGATCACAAGTTCTCCTCCTCCTACTCTTCCCAGATCCTTTCCACTTTCCTACCCACCCAACATTCCAGCCTTTTCCCTCCCTACCCCCCTCCCACCCCGTTCTCTTTGGAAGAGGGGTTGCAGGGAACAGGCAAACAAAAAACTAAACCACGCTGTGTGGTGGTGGCCCACACCTTTAATCCCAGCACTCAGAAGGCAGAGTCAGATGGATCTCTGTGAGTTCAAGGCCAGCCTGGTCTACAGAGTGCGTCTGGGACAGTCAGGGCTACACAGAGAAACCCTGTCTCCAAAAAACAAAACAAACAGACACAAACACAAAATCAGAAACCATAATATATAAGCAAAAGATCAGTTGTTGTTGTTGTCTTTAAAGGCCCAACAGCAATATGAGACAAAAAGTCTACAAAAATACCATTGAGTTAATTTTATGTTGGCCATGTACTGTTGGGTATGGGGCCTACCCTTAAGTGATACTTCACTGGAGAAAACTAATTTTTCCTTATAAGTGGATAGCGGCTTGGTTAGGGATTGAAGCACATATCTCTCAGAGCTGGGACCTGAATTGGCTTAAACCTGTCCAAGCCTGTGCATGCTGCAACAGTCTCTATAAGTTTTTATGTGTGTCAGCGCTGTTGTTTCTGGAAGACACTGTTCCTTAGTATCATCCTCCAGCCCTTACAGTCTTTCAGCCTCCCTAAGTCCTGAGGGCAGGGGAGACATCCCATTTAGGACCCTTTTCAAAGTTTCTAACTCTGCACATTGTCCAGTTGTGGGGCTGTGTTAGTTCCCGTCTACTGCAAGAGGAAGCTTCTCTGACCATGGCTAGCAAAGCCCTGTGAGTTTTAGGAACTGAACTTTGAATCCTCTGGCAGAGTAGGTATGCCAGAATATTGTTAGAAGTCATGTTATTGTTATGTTCCTTTAACAAAACATACTGTTTGGTTTTCCCCTAGGCCCATGGCCTGTCCAGAACCTGCGCAGGTTCTTGGCCTCCGGAGCAGTGTCAGGCATGGGTTGCATCTCATGGAGCGGACCTTAAATCTAATCAGAGATTGGTTGGTTGCTCCCATGTTTGCACCATCGTGCAGGAAGGTCACCATTGTAGATGACATGGTTTGTCATTGAGTTGTTGCTTGTCTCTTTTTTCTTCTGGAAACATGCAGAATACCATGAGCACTAGTCAGTGGGGTGAAGGCTTTAATTAGGAACCAACTCAACTCTTCTCTTTTCAGTGAAATAGGTAGGTATTGTCTTCAACAGTGGGGCCTTGCCATCACTTTGTGGAAGGCAATAGCTTTGGCAATAGCCTGAGATGTTCGGGGTCTCAGCTAGATGTAACCCATACCCAGAACTGGGGGTTTCATTTGGAGGTGAAAGATGGCTAGTTGGGGCATTGCCTCCACAATTATTTGGTGACTGTGTTTAGATTTCTTTCAAATACGTGTATATTTAAGAGGCTTCTACAGAAGTAGGCTTCCATATAACCCCTCAAATGGCCTTAGTGTTAGTTGTCCTCTCGTGTTCCCTCTCTAACCCCCAACTTCCCTCCCCCTCCTTGCTTAATTCCCCTACTCCAACCCCTCCACCCCTGTCTCACTATAGCTATAGATTCTATTTCCCCGTCTTTGGGAGATCCTCGATCCTTCTGAAAGACCCCCGAAGGGAGACCCTCACTCAAGCCTCGGGATGGCGCACACCCAAAGACACACAAACGACCGTCTTGCTGTAAACGCACGAGGTAGTTTATTGGCGGAGCTCTGGGTCGACACGTATCTCATGCAGGAGACAGAGGGGTCAACCCAGAAGCCCAGAGGTTTGGGGTTTATATGGACAAAGGTCGGGGGGAGCGGGAAGTTTTGGCGCGGCCACACACGATTGGTTGTTTCAAACATTTGAACATCAGCAAATTGCGTAGGCAGATCTGGGGTAAGGTCAGACTTAATCACACGGAACATTCCTTGGTTCCTGTTCTTCTCGGAACCCAAGGGTAGATGTTTATCTGAGCTAACGACACATCTGGTTAAACTCAAACCTGGAACATTGTGTGTGGGCCTCAAGGGGAGATTAAGCAAACACCATAAGATCGGATGAGGGGGTCTTGGCTCATTACTCACTCGACCATGCCCGGTACCTGTTTCTCTCAGGAATTTGTCCTTGTGTACCCTCCCTATCTTTTACGGCCAACCGGTCCCTGGAACACTCAATAGGCCTCTGTCTCTTAGCTCCGCATTCTTTGTGACTTATCATCTGGGACCTTGGGCTAGCATACCTGCCGGCCTGCACTTATGAGTTAGAGAGCTGAGAGCTCTGCTCTTCTGGTTGCTTTAATGCTAACTAAAAATTTTCCCTTTCACTTCCTAATCATTTACTCTATACCTAACCCTTGGTTTTATTGACACTAACATACCTATCAAGTGTTTAAAGGCTAACACCTACATATAAGAGATTCCAAACAGCATTTTTTTATTTTGGGGTCTAGGTTACCTCACTCGGGGTGATATTTTTTCTAACTCCATCCTTTTACCTGTAAATTTCATTTTTAAAGCTAAATAATATTTCACTGGGTCATCTCTTGATAGACATCTAGGCGGTTTCCAGTTTCTGCCTGTTATGAATAGAGCAGCAGTGAAGATGGATGAGCAAGTGTCTCTATAATAGAGTGTAGAGCCCTTCAGGTGTATGTCCAAGAGTGGCATAGCTGGATTGTGAGGTAGATCAATTCATCTTCCTGTGAAACTGCTATACTAATTTCTATAGTGGCTATACAAGTTTTCACTCCCACTAGAAACAGGTAAGTGTTCCCCCTTACCCCACACCTTTGCCAGCATGAGTTTTCATTTGTATTATTGATCTTCACCATTTGACTGGTGAAGATGAAGTCCCAAAGTAGTTTAGAACTGTATTTCCCTGATGATTAAGTGTTGGCTCTGTTTTTTTTAACGATTAACCCAACTAGCTTACACAAAAGGGAAAAAAGGTTAAAGGGAAAAAAGAGTGAACCTTTTGGTGTCCATTCCTTGGGAAGGGTCCCTAGGTGTCTCTGGCCTGCATGCTGGTCCAACCTGTTCGCTGATCCTCTTCCGGATCCACCTGTGCTCAAGCCCAGTCTGACCCTGTTGTTTCTCTCTCTGACCCCTCCCACTTGCCAGTCTGTCACTTACAAGGGGTGGTCTCCCTCTCCCATTGAGGGTCAATTAGAAACACAATAGTCCAGGTGGAGTCCCCAGGTCAGCTTCCTGAATTCCAGGCCCAGGATGGCTCCACCCAGTTTATCTCAAGGTTAATCTCAGGGAGTATTCATGATGTGTTCAAGGGCAAAGCCTGCCAAGACTGTTTTCACAAAGCTTACAATCCTTCCCACAACTAAGGATGTTGAACATTTCTTTAAGTGTTTCTCAGCCATTTCTGTTTCATCTTTTGAGAATTGTTTAGTTCTGTTTCCCATTTTTAAATACATTACTTGTTTTCTTGATGTCCAGTTTTCTTATTTAGTTCCTTATATTTTATGTATCAACCCTCTATCAGATGTGTAACTGGTAAAGATATTTTCCTAGTCTGCAGACTGCCGCTTTGTCTTAGTAGTGCTATCCTTTGCCATACAGAAGCCTTTTGGTTTGATGAGGTCCCATTATTACTGTTGATCTTAGTGCTGTGCTATTAGTGTCCCAAGAAAGTCTTTTCCTATGCCAGTGAATTTAAGGCTATTCCCAACTTTTCTGCTCTATCAGATTTGGTGTCTTTGGCCTTATGTTGAGGTCCTAAGTCTATTTGGAGTTGATTTTTATGCAGGGTGATATATCTATTTGGATTCTTCTGCATGCAGCCATCCAATTAGATCTGCACCATTTGTTGAAGATGCTATAATGTGCATTTTTGGCTTCTTTGTCAAAAATCTGGTGTCCATAGGTTTGTGGACTTATGGTTGGGTCTTCAGTTCAATTCCTTTGATCAGTGTGCCTTTTTATGACAATATCAGTCTATTTTTAGTACTATAGCTCTGTGTTACAACTTTAAATCTGGTATGTTAATGCCCCTAGCAGTTCTTTTATTATTTTATTGATTGTTTTTGCTATCCTGAGTTTCTGTTTTCACGTGAGGCTGAAAAACAGTCTTTCAATTTCTTTGAAGAATTGTCTTATAATTTTGAGAAGGATTACATAGAATTTGTAGTTCAGTTTTTGGTAAGATAACCACTTTCATTATGTTAATCCTACCAACCCATGAGCATAGGAGATCACTTCCATCTTCAAATGTCTATACTTTCTGTTGCTCCTATTGTTGATGATATCCAGCTTTAATCTATAGTGGTCAAATAGGTTCAAAGGTATTTCAAATTTCTTATGTTTTTTGAGACTTGGATTGTGTCCAAGTATATATATGGTCAGTCTTAAAGGAGGTGCCATGGGCTACTTGGAAGAAGGTATATTTGGTTTTTGGGTGAAGTGTTTAGTTTTTAACAGAATGATTTCTATATTGTTGACAGTGGAGTATTTAAGTTATCCACTATCACTGTGTAATAGTCAATATGTGATTTTAGTTTTAGCAGCATTTCTTTTATGAACTTGGGTGTCCTTGTGTGTGGTGCATTAATGTTTAGAATTGCAACATCTTCTTAGTGGTTCCCCCCCCCCCCCTTTGAGTACGTAGTGCCCGTCTCTATCTCTTCTAATTAGTTTTGAAGTCTTATTTTGTCAGATATGAAAATGCCTACACCTGCTTGTTTTGGGAGTCTGTTTGTTTAGACTTTTTTTTTTTTTTTTCCCGTCCTTTTACTCTGAAGTAATATCTCACCTTGATGTTAAGGTGTGTTTCTTGGATGTAGCAGAAAGATAATACTATTTTCTAATCCAGTCTGTTAGTCTATGTCTTTTTCTTGGGGAATTGGGGGCATTAAATGTTGACAGTTGTCAATGAGCTGAGTTTATTGATTTCCTGTTATTTTGTTATGGTGTGGATTTTCCTCCTCTTGATTTACTGATAATTTTGCAATTATTTATTCCTTGTGTTTTCTTGGATGTGGCTACCTCTTCAGACCGAAGTTTTCCTTCTAGTGTCCTCCGTAGAGCTATATTTTAAGATAAATACTGCTACTGCTTAGATTTGGTTTTATTGTGTAATAGTTTTTCCTCCATCATTTGTGATGAATAGTTGTGCTGGATATAATAGCCTACCGTGGCATCTGTGGTCTCTTAAAGTTTATAGTATATTCGTCCATGCCCTTCTGGCTTTTAGACGCTCCATTGAGAAGTCATGTGTTATTCTAATGGGACTGCCTTTATATGTTACTTGGTCTTTTTCCTTTTCAGCTTTTAAAGTTTTTTCTTTGTTCTGTACATGTAGTGTTTTGATTATGATGTGTTATGGGGAATTTCTCTTCTGATCTTGTCTATTTTGGTGTTCTGTGTGCTTCTTATAACTTGTTAGACACCTCCCTCCTTGAGTTGGGAAAATTTTATTCTATGATTTTGTTGAAAATGTTTTCTGTGCCTTTGACTTTGATTTCTTCTTCCTCTATTCCTATCATTTGTAGATATGTAAATGTTTTGTGCCTGGTTTTTTTTTTTAAGAGTTGGGTTATCTATTTCTGCCTTGTCTTCAACAACTACAATTTCTTCTTCATATCTTGTACTCTGCTTGTGAAGCTTGTCTCTGAAGTTCTTTTTTGACTTTATCAATTTTTCATTTTTAGTTTTATCTCAGTTTGGGTTTTCTTTATTGAGTCTATTTTTATGTCATGAATTGTTTTCATTCTTCATTCCACTGTTTGTTCCTGCTTTCACAGACTTTATTATGATGTATTCATTCCCTCGTTTATGTCCTTGAACATATTCATAATTGCTATTCTGAAGCCCGTATCTTGTGCTTCAGCTATTATCACCTACTAGATTCTAGTGGAAACGTTGTTTTGACTGTTAATACTTGTGTTTTTGTGATGTTTTCTAGGCACCTGGAGTTCTGATCACTAAAGTGATTCTAAGTGTTGACATTTGGTCTTATCTTTGTTGGGTACGTGTTTCATTCCTTGGTTTCTGCCACGACCCCTCTTGTGGGTTGCCTGGCAGAGAGTGTTTTTGTATATTGGCTGGTATTAGAGAGGAAAAAGAGATAGTCTAAGAGAAAAACCTGAGAGAAGCTGAGAAAAAGAGCTTAGGGCATCATTCCACACCATGTAGACCCCAAGTCAGAGGTGTGATAAGAGGAAGGGCTCTTGTGTGTAAGCTGTGATAAGACAAATAATCTAGAGAGACAGGGATGAAAGAGCTGGAAGAATCCTGCCAGAGGGTCCTAGAAACCTACAAGAGGAACATTATGATGGGTGGATCTGAGCCCAGGGGTTCTGCTTGATCAAAGGCACCAACCAAGGACAAAATGTGCAGTCATCATCAAACCCCTACCCAGATCTAACCAAGGGACAGAACATTCTCCACAGTTAAGTGGAGACTGGGGACTGACTTTCACAGGATCTCTGGTGCCCCATATTTGGCCATGTCCCCTTGTTGGGGAGGCCCAGTGGCACTCGGAGGAAGGATAGCGGACTACTAAGAAGAGACTTGATACCCTAGCACCATATTCAGGGGGAGGAGGTCCCCCTCGGTCATAGTCATAGGAAAGGGGGATTGGGGTGAAAGTGGGAGGGAGGGAGGGGAGGAATGGGAGGATACATGGGATGGGATAGAAAATGAGATGTAATATGACTTATTTTATTTTTCAATAAAAATATGTCTTTAAAAAAAAAAGAATACTGCATTTGTAGCAAGAGCCTTCAGTGGATGGAACTGAGATGGAAGGAGGGTTGGTTATTAAGAGCTGAGGGTAAAAATGGAGAGATCATAATAGAGGACAGGAAGGATTGTGTGAATTGCCTACCTGAGTCCCAGTTGGTATGGGCACTGGATGTTCCACATAGATAGTGTGCCTTGGTATCTCAGGCTCCTGACACTATGGGATGGGAATGGGCCAGAAGGAAGGGTCCACTGGAAGGAGGAAAGTTGGGTCCACACCAAGTTTAAGTGTAGTTCCCAAGAGAAGCATGTTTTTAGTTGATAAAAATTGATAGACTTTATATTTTTATTTTTATATTGTGCAGCTTATTAAATTTGCCAATTCTGCAAGTCTTTTGGTAGAGTTTAGTTTTGTTTTTTATGGATCATATAATTTGCAAACAAAGATAACTTTACTTCTCTCCATATACATGTTTCTTTTCCTTTCATAATTGCTTTGGTTAACATGCTGTATTGAAAAGGAGTAGATATTCCTGTGCTCATTATTAGAAGAAACACTTGTGGGGTTTCCTTGTTTTAGTATGGCATTGGCTTTAGGTTTGTCACATGCAGAAGTTGTGTTGATTCTTCCACAACTAATCTGTTTGGAATATTTATTGAATGCCTGCCTTTATATCTATAAAGATAATCAAAACTTTTTATTAAGCTAATGTGTTGTTAGGTGTTAAAGTTATTTTTATAAAACTGTTAGTTTTTCTCTTAATGTGGCTATCACATAACTGAGACTCCATTATATTATTTTAATAAGTTTCACAGCGCAGTAACTGAGCAATTATTACTCTATTCTTAATCCTCTGATCGAATCTAGTTTCCTCCCAGCTTATATCCCAGAGATACTTGCACTTTGTACCCTTTCTTGTTCCAGCTCTCTCTTCTGATGTCTCTTGGACCTCTCCCATGGCTGGATCCCCTACTTCCTCCTCCCTGGTGGCAGGAAGTCTAACTCTATTCTCTCCCCTGCTCAGTAATTGGCTATAAGCTGCTTTATTGGCATACCAGGGTATATAATTGGGGAGCAGTGTTTATACAACATTGAGACAGGAGATTCTCAGACCAAGGATGGTAATAACCACATTGGGGGGTGTCGGGGCACAGAAATCAGGATTTGAATGATACAGTAACCTTATGCCCACAGTTAGGTCTTTCAATTTTCATATATTGAACCATTATTGTGCCCCAGTAGTAAATTTCACTTATCATGCTGTATAAACTGTTGACTGTGTAGTTAGAATTGATTTGTCAGTGTTTGTTGGGGATTTTAGTATTCTTTGTTCACCAGTGATACTAGTTGTATCCTTGTCTGGTTTTAGTGTCAGAGAAATGCTAACCGTGGACAATGAGATCTAACTTTAATTGGAGTATAGTGTGCAAGTCACCTTGAAATGGAAGATACCTAGTTGTTGTCCATGAGGAATTGCATGGTGTTTTTGACCTTTAAAAAAAAGAAGAAATAGGGGGAAAGCACATACGTGGTTACAGAGTGTGTTGATTATGAAAGTAAGGAGAAGGGGAAAGGTGTTTTCATAATGTCACCCTGGCCCTTTACACTAGGATTCTGCATGGGTTGATGAAGGAAGAATGTGGGCATTGGTTTGAGCATGTCGGGTAGATGAGCAGCTGAAGAAGGGAAGCTACATGTATAGTAGTGTACTTTAATTATCATCATAATAACTGTGAAAAAGTATTATTAGCTACATTTTAGGGATGAAGATAAAAGCTAACAAAGGCCTAGAGCTTGGCTATTTCTCTTGGAAAGTCCTGGTTGTCATTGAGATGCTACCTGCCAGAAGTGTGTTGACTCAAAAAACATATTTATTATCCCAAAGGAGATAAGTGTTTATTCTAACTCTAAATATGAGTTGTGATGTCATGGGAACACAGATTTAGGTTACCCCAAATTACATGTTCCAATATAGTTTAACAGTTTCATAGTAACAGAACGCAGGAAATCGTTTCAAGACAATTTTCACATACATTGATGGAAACATTGGCCAATGAGGTACAACAAAACAGGAAGTCTCTGCTGTCTCCATAGGTATAAGTACATTAGCTCAGACACAGGTGGGCAGGGAATATCTAAGAAGACTAAAATTAGTTCAAGATTAAACTCTGGGCCTGCAATGTTCTGTTACTGGAAAATCAGAGGTCCCTCATATATTACTGGAAATTTGCCAAGTTCTTGAGATTGTTAGTTTTGATAATAAAAGAACTTAAGTGTAATTTAAGAACAGACTCAGAAAAGTTCAAGGACAATTTTATTAGTTAAAAGAAAAGCACCCACCCATCCCCCATGGAGCTGGATAGATTGCTCAGCAGTTAAGAGCATGTACTTCTCATACAAAGGACCCAAGTTCAGGCCTCAGCACACAAACTTGCTACCTCTAAGTCCTGTTGCAGGGGTTCTAGTGTACTCTTCTGCCCTCTGCAGGCACCCACCCATGTAGCATCAGCATGTTTGCACAGGCGTACAGGCGTGTGCGCATGCGCGTGCACACACACATAAATAGTAAGGCAAGTTTTTAAAAGAAAAGGAAAACCCCAGCCATATGTCATCTGTAAATCTTGGTAGCTGCCCAGAGGAGAGAGGTAGAGAAGAGGAAGAGAGAAAACTGTGATGTGTGAACAGCCACATGAAGTGGAGGAAGGCTTCAAGAGAGAGTGAAAAAGCCCAAACCAAAGAAGGCCAGTGTCTGAAAGGAAGAGACAGAAGAGAAGGAAAAGGAAAGTTATATCTCAGAAACATGGGCCGACTTAGTAGAGCTCGATGGTGTTTCTGTAACAAATGTACAGAGAGCAGAGATTCTAGGAAGGAAAGTACTATCTCATTGAAGGGATGATTATTCCTCCCATCTCGTTAGCATAACTTAAGGAATACTAGCCTTCCTGAAGAGATGGTCCCTTGACTAGGTGACTGGGGGGTGGGGTGAGTTAATAAGAAAAACTAAAACCAGACAGCACTTAAATTTTTAGGTCTTACATGGTCATCAAGTGACAAGTGCATATCAAAAGCAAGAGAAAACAAAATTAGGACAATAGGGATTGCCTACATCTAAAGAGGATGCACAAAAGTTGTCAAGTTCTATTTGGTTACTGGAAGCAGTACTTACCCTATGTTATCATCATCCTAAAATCACAAAAAGTCACATACTTTTATTGGGTAGAAGAACAGAAGGATTGAATACTAAAAGATTATTTTTATGCCTTATAAAACTTAGTACACAACACTTAGGGCACAATTAAGGTTATAAGTCATTACAACACATGGCTATTTTGTTTCAAGGATATTACATACACAACACAATTTTATTTCAGTAAGATTCTAGAAAACTAAATTTCCATAGCATCAAATAAGTAATACACTTTGAAAAAAGATTTAGCTAACGTATGAGGCATTGAAGGATGCAGACTGTCATACTAGCAAGAAGCCTAATATAATCAGGTATATAGTATTGTTCCTCTATTGGATGAAATTGAGTCCAAAAGAATTGGCAGGTATCCAAATTGGCCAGAAACTTGTTGCCTAGAAATAGTGCTTACAAAGCAGGCATGTTGGCTTCAGGTCAGGGCTCACAGAAGGAATACACAAGATGAGAAGTATTTGCCAGAATTCATTCCAAGGACAGAGCATATCATCCCAATATCAGAAATGGGGTCCTCTCTGGTCAAATAATACCCGACTAGCCATATATTTCTGCCCCTAACTTTTACAAAGAGCAGACAGGACACACTGGGAGTTCCTAAGGGAAGGAGAGAATGGACAGTACAGACCCACATATGGTAACATCACTTGAGCGACGATGTATTTAAAAGACAGATAGGCACCCCTGGAAAGTGTAAGTGGAAAATGCTGTGGAGAGAGATGACTCGGTCATTAAAAGCACTTGCCGCTGTTCCAGAAGACGCAAGTTCCCAGCACTTAAAACTGCCTGTAATTCTTGCTCCAGGAGATCTGACACAGTTTTCTGGCTTCCACAGGTATCTATCTGCACGTACACATTGAAATACAAATAAGTCTTTAAAAAATTAAGTGGGAGATAGATAGGAAGCAGAAAGTCACATGGCATGAGCTATGAAGGACAATACGGAGATAGGAAGAAAATAGAACCCCACTGGGAAAGTTTAAGTTGAGAGTACTAACAAATGCAGGCCAGGTACTTTTAACTTAACTGTGTAGATAGACTACAGAAGCAGTGCAAAGCCAATGCTCAAAAAAATATGCAGTAACAATGTTGGACATCTATCCAGGCTTAGCTTCTGCAGTAGCCTTTACTATTAGGACAGTAATGCTCTGGAACACTGCCTATGGGCCCCTGTGTTAGTAAGGAGTAACCAGAGAACCCACTTCAATACACAGGGAGTACCCTGATGAAGGGGGTGTACAGTGGAATTTTCACTTACCATATAATACTTGATGTAGGGTTATCTGTGAGAACCTGGTAGGAAGTGATGTTAATTATTATTTAGAGAGGAAATAGGATTGATCTTATAATCTGGATAATTCATTAATAAAGGCTTTTATATGATGACAGATTATGCTTTCTCTGTCAATGTCTATTTGAGATAATGAATTTTCATGTAAAAGTACATATCAGCAACTGCTAGGTTATTATTGAAATCTTACTAACTCTTAGTAATAATGTAATTTAAAATAGAAGATCATCTGTTTTCAAAATGTTAGAAGTATTAAGTTGCTAAAATGGAATAAGGACTACATGGTAGCAGTTCTAATAATTCCATCTCACACTAAGAAACATGCATTTAAGGAGGCTAAATAAAGCCAGGCATGGTCACACCAGCAATCCCAGCACCCTGGAAGTCAGAGGCAGGTGGATCTCTCTGAGTTCAAGGCCAGCCTGGTCTACAAAGTGAGTCCAGGACAGCTAAGGCTACATACAGCAACCCTATCTCAAAAAGAAAAGGGAAAGAAAGAAAAAAGAAAAAAAGGCTACATAATTTGTTCAAAAATACTATTGATTAAACTAAGGTCTTTCTGAAGCCGACATTCTTTTAAAATTTTATCTTGCCTTTCAGTGGAGTGAGGGGACGTTAGTTATCTTTGCATTATTTTATGTGTGTGTCAGTCCCCTGGAGCAGGGATTACAGAGGGCTGTAAACTGTAGGTGTGGGTGTTGGGAACTGCACTTAGGTCCTCTGGAAGAGCAGCAAGTACTTGTAACTGCTGAGCAATCTCTCCAGTCCCTTGAATTCTTTAGATAGGATCACCCTTTGTAGCCCAGGCTGGCCCCCATCTCATGGTCGTTCTGACTCCAAAGTACCTTGTCATTCTGAATCCAACACTGATGCCAAGTCAAATCATGAGACATTGTTTTTGGGGTTTTTGTTTGTTTGTTTGTTTGTTTTGTGTTGTTTTCTTTTCTCTTGATATAGGGGGAAAAAGAAGATAAAATGCCAGGCTGTTCCCTTTCATCATCAATAACGTATGTGAATTACAACTTTATTGTTATTACGTGTTTAGGGGCTGTTGCAGAATAGATGGTACTGATCACAACTGTCTAAACCTTAACGCTTGTGAAAGGAACTCATTTAGAGAGTGGCGTTCTGTCAGGAGTGGCAGTCATTTCTGTAAGAACCCTGTTAAAGTAGTCATCATTTAACTTGTTGACTTAGGCTTGGGGCCTGAGAGCAAAGTACATCTGTACTCAGATCAGGGCTCCCATTGATTCTTTGTATAATAGCAGAGTCCTTACAACATCCCGTTTGTAGTTAATGTTACCCTCCACAGTGTCTGCTAAGCAGACTGCTTACGTTTAAAGGATGTATTTTATGAAATGTTATGGTCCTTAAAACTATATACCTTGCCATTTTTCCTGTAGATTAGGTACCAGTTTGTCCTTTTATTGCTAATGCACAGTGGTTAACTTTTAAGTAGTTTGACTAAAAATGGAAATCTATGTGTAACACGATATTTTTTCTAAATCTAGTCTCTGTGGAAGCTGAAACTCATCACCATCCTTCAACATGCAATGGAATATACCACGGACTATGTCTCGGCTGGCACTCAGGACATTCTTGGAACCTCAGAAAGCTGGGCTCTTTGATCACCATCAAAGCATAAGAGGACCGCTCCTTTTGCATAGCAGTGACTGCAGAGTGGTTTGGACACCACACCTCCAAAAGCAGTGGCTACATGTGCCTGCTGTTCAGTGCCTTGCAAAGCAAAGGAATCTGTTAGATGCTCAGCCACCTCAGCTGGGAGTGCTTCACCAGGAACAATGGGAACAGGATACTTTATCCAAGAGGGTTTTCTCTTCCAGTGCCACATCACAAGAGACTCCATCGGAAAAAAAGGAAGAGCCTGATCCTTTACAGGACAAATCTATTAGTCTTTATCAACGATTTAAGAAAACATTTAGACAATATGGAAAAGTTTTGATTCCTGTGCATCTAATAACTTCTGGTATTTGGTTTGGAACATTTTACTATGCAGCCATACAGTAAGTTTTTGCTTAGTTGACCATCTCCCACATTTTACCACAATATTAGTCTTCTCATTTATAAGGCCTGAAGTAGCTTTATTTTATTATCTGTGCATGTGTATGTGTGTGGGTGAGCATGAGGAGGTCAGAGGACAACTTGGAGGAGTCGGGTCTCTCCTTCTACCTTGTGTGCTCAAGATTGAGCTCATATCAAGCTTGCAGGCAAGCACCTTTACCCGCCAAACTGTCTCGCTGGCCCTTAATTTTAAGATTTATTTTGTTTCTACTAGACATGTGTGTCTGTGTTGGGGGTCTATGCATGTGAATGCAGAGGCATTCACATCCCCCTAGAGCTGGAGTTACTCTGTGTAGGTGCTAGGAACCAGACTCTGGCCCTCTGCAAGAATAGCTGTAGCTTTTAATCTTTATTTGTTCTTTATTTTACTACTTTGTGGGTTCTTCTCCTGTCTCCCAATATCTTCTCTGGCTCAGCTCAGCTTCTCCTGGCTCAGCTGTCACCAGCTGTTTGAGGGAGCAGAGGTTTGGATGTTTTTCGCTGCCATTCTAGAAGGGCAGGATAAGTGTGTGTGTGTGTGTGTGATGCTTTTCTGTTCTTTGCATGACATTCTTTGTTAAAGACATTTTCTATACATGAGTAGTATTTGTACAAGTCCTCAGAACAGCCCTATTTTTAACAGAAGGCGTCAGTCCCTGTGGCCATTTAGTCCTGCTGTCTGGTACGTGGCCGCAGTGTCACTACGTTTGTCTTTTTTGAGCCACTGGGGATTCCTGTGCTTCAGTATTGTTGAAGATTATGTCTTCTTCCAGTTTTGGGTCTTAGGGAAAAGTCTTACATCTTAGTTAATTGAATATGAGGTTCTTGTTTGGCCTCTTAAAAGGAACTGTCTCCTTTTACTGCACCTTGCTTTCTTGGGTAAACAAGTTATGTTTTTGAAAAACTAGACGCAAAATAACTGAGATACCAGTTGTATTTCAGGTTTCTTTAGTTCACCTAAGGCAGTGGCAGATTCTGTTATCCCCTGTGAAATGCATCTTTCCTACTCTTGTTTTTCTTTGTTTCCTGTAAAATGCTATGTCAAAATATACAGGTGAGACTGCCTGATTTAAAAGCATGCACACTGAGCATCACAACTTGCCCTGGGGCCCTTGGTCAGCATGGGCCTCTGCCAGCCTAGCGCTTCCTGCCCTGCACCGCAGCCTGTCTTAATGGGTGCAGAGTACACAAGATGCAAAAGTTCACTTGTTTCAGTGGAAGACTTAATCACAAGTGATACTTAGAAAATATTCTGTCTACAGAAGAAAACGAATTGGTACATGTTCCAGTGGGAACCGCTTACTGTTAGGTTAGGGTTGGTTGTATTAAACTCCAGTTTTCCATCCAGCTAACAAAAACATTGTTAACTCTTTTCATTTTGTAGTAACTGAAAAACACCCTTTCCCTGTCCGTTGCCTACTTAAGAGAGAAAATACTGTTTCTGGAAGGATGGACATCAGATCAATGTCGTATTGCTGACCTGTTTGTCTTAGTTACTCCCACAACCTGAAAGCAAAATACATTATATATTATAGCTAAGTGGCAACATTCTGGAGCTCTGAGTGTATTTATATCAGACAGAGTTAAATTATGCTAATAGGTATATTTTACACTGACTGCTAGTGTTTGGCAAAAGGTGTATTCTTTGAAGATAAGTGTTCTCTATAATCTTATGGCTCAGTAACAACTATGTTGTCCCTGCCTTCAGATGCTTTGTGTCCAGGGACCGGGCTCCTCCCTGGGACCCACTGTCAGCCTCAGCTCTGCTGATGTACTTCCTCTAGACAGTGAACATTCTTTAGACTTTGTTGAACAATCCATAAATAGTCAGGTAGTGAGCACACATTCCTGCCAGGCCACTAAGTGGCATACAGAAGATCTTCTGGTTTGATTCAGATTCTTGTTAATAAAATAAATGGCACTAGCTGAGTTTATTACTATCTTATCTTTATGATAAATGTTTTCTTATTCATTACTATATTTCATATTTGGTCATATTTTGTCTTATTACAGGTGTTAAATGTATAGATTTTCTGTCTTGGGTTTAGTTAGAACTAGGAAATAATTAGTAAAATAATTTCATAGTCATATTTGTGCTGGAAGATAAAATTAGCATGGTAGGATGTTACTTTAAACACTGAAGAATATTCATTAAAAGACCAAGTCTAATATTGAGTCTTTAAGGATTTTATTGGTGCATAAAAAGAAAATGCAGATAAATAGTACTATTATTAGACTGGTTGGTTTTGAAATATACCTTTTAAAAATAGTTCTTTCTGCTGCTCTGATTTCCTCATATTTTTGATGCTAGCTAGTCTTCCTAGGTAATGATTAGCAGTGTCTACTATACTATACAAAGAGTGCTCCCTGGTGGCTTAGTGTCACCTTTTCCCCCAGTTAAACCAATTATTTAATATTAAAAATAAATTAAAAGCACGCAGCTATCTTAATAGTAAGTCCAGGAAGTTTCCTTTCTTAGTGACAAGGGAAAGAGACAATTATATTGGAGCAACCTGAGGATCCTGCCTTAGTTAAAAGGCACACTTTAAGTGCCAGGGATGGGACAAAGGTGACAGAGTGATGTAATGTACTCCTACTGTCATGTGATAGACCATACTTAGCTCATCCTGTGTAGCTTCCCTGAAGGAGAAAACAATCCCAATCCCAAATCGAGTCCTTGCTATCCTGGCCATCTAAAAAATACCCCTGCCTTCTTTCCCATCCAAGGTTCTGAAAGTCATCTCTGGAGAGGAAGAGATCAGAAAGAGGAAAAGAAAATGGTATACTGAGGCAGTTTTTAAACTACAGGTTTTATATTAATACACTTCTTTGTATTAACCTTATACTATTGTGTGTGTGTTAAATCTCATGGGTGTGATAATTATAAGTTCGTGTGGATGATTTTTGTCCTGATACAGATATGCAGAGTTGTAATCAGGAAAGATTAGAACAATGGGGTAAGCCAAAATGAGGTACTAAAAGTACGTAAGTCAGGGCTTACCAGCTTGGGGGCTGTCTCTGCCTTCCTCTGAGAGTCAGGGGCAGTTTGTTATAATTATTCTTTATCTTCCTTTTAAGCTTACAATAAGCATAAAGGCGTACTTTTAGAATACGCCAAACCCACAGAACCATTCACTCTTTGTATAATATCATAGAAGTGATATTGATAAAAGGTAAAAATTTAATATCCTGAAATGTGAATTGGAGGGTTGTAAGGAAGATGGTATTGGGAGAGGAAGTAAAGATGAAGTAAACAATGATCCTGCTCTCCTGGTCTACTTAAGCCGTTACTGACTAGAATAAAAGTGTCCACGTTTTAATAGACTAATTAGGCCACATGAGCTAAGAGATGACAGTATTCCTTATGTATTCAAGAAAGGTGTGAAAAAGAAATGGAAGCATTGAATAATACAGAAGCAACTGCTAAGCTGTTGGGGGGGGTGATGGTTTGGGTTTGTTTAGTTTTGTTACTGCTGTTGTTTTGTTTTTTGAGGTAGAATCTCACTATGTAGCCCAGGCTAGCCTCCAGTTCTTGAGCCCTCAGAGCAAATAAAACTTAATATACACTATCCAAATTTGTAGTTTATGTTTTCAGATTATCTTCTGAAAATACAGTCCTTAAAGGTTTGCTTATATGATTTAATTTATGTTTCTTCTGCAGAGGAGTGAATGTTGTCCCTTTCCTAGAGCTCATTGGGTTACCGGACAGTGTAGTAGACATCCTGAAAAACTCCCAAAGTGGAAATGCCCTGACAGCATATGCCATGTTTAAGGTAGGTTCTTCACTTACCTAAAAAACTGAACGCTTGATGTAATACTCACACTTAGCTCTGAATTGGTTTTTTTTGGTTTTTTGTTTTGTTTTGTTTTGTTTTTTTATTTGCTTACTTACTATCTATCTATCTATTTTGTTGTTTTAGAGACCTGGTGTCTTTGTGTAGCCCTGGCTGTCCTAGACTCACTTTGTAGACCAGGCTAACCTTGAACTCACAGCCTCGAACTCACAGATATCACCTGCTTCTGCCTCCTAGAGTGCAGAGATTATAGGCGTATGCCACTGCACATGGGGGTTTTGTTTTCTATAATTTAAACATGTGATTGTCACCTTTTGTATTTGTAATGAACAGCGAGTACAAGTATAAAACTACGGCTTTAGGAAGAAGTGCCTTAAAATAAGGCACCAAATAAAATTATATAAAAGTACATGGAATAGTGACTTATAGTACTATTCAGATGTATTTTTTTCCTATCTTTACCAGAATCATTTGACATCTTAGGAGTTTTTTCAGTACTTTGCTGCATTTTTCTCTCATTAAAGTGTATTAAATATACTGTAGGTTAAATTGAACCATAATATATCAGAGTATATAATGGTGGCTTGAGTCAGTTTTGCCGGCTCCCCTTGCCCTGTGCAGGCAACTCTTCATATTATCTGAAGTGTTTCTCTCTGTACTTACAAACTTCAAGAATTCAGGGTCCTGCACTTGGGCTTTTCCTCTCTAGTGACCTTAGGTGCATCAGTGCTTAGCTGATTTGGAACCTTCACATCCTGTGGATGGTCCTGAGTGTCTATAATTCACAGCCCCTAAGGTAGAACAGCAGAGGTGCCTTTCTTCCTAAGGCAGAACACCAAGGGTACTGGGGCATCAGAGCTCCCTCAGATGCCCTCTAGCATGCACCTGTAGTTGACTCAGATTTAAATGAGTAAACTCTGACTCGATGTCAGCTGTCATGCTGGGAACCAGGAATTCACTGACTAAAGAAAACACTGTCTGGCCAGGTATGGTGGTTGGAGCATGCCTTTAGTTCCAGTACTTGGGAAAAGGAAACGATTTTCTGAGTTCAAGGCCAGCCTAGTCTACAGGGCAAGGAAGGGAAAAAAACAAAACTCCTGCCAAGTACCTGCCATACAGAGCATATATTCTAGGGAGTAAGAGGGGCAAGGCCATGGGTAATTGGAGAGACAGAGGAGGAGGATTAAAATATATAAGCATGCACCCACACACAGTGTGTATAAGCACATATATGTGGTGCGTGTATATTTAAATTACATTAAATGGTACTGGATGTTAAGAAAGAACATGGTTACGAGTACTTGATGCTCTTGCAGAGGACCAGCAGTTGGATTCCCAGCACTTACTTGTTGACTCGCAACCATTTGTAACTTCAGTTTCCAGATGGTCCAGTGCCCTCCTTTGACCTCTGTGGGCACCAGGCACACATGCAGTGCACATATACATGTGCAGGCAAAACACTCATATGCATAAAATAAGTTTTTAAAAAACATTTTAAAAAGGAATAAGCCAGATAAAGGAGGTATTTGGGTGTGTGTTAGTTTGGGCTTTGTTTTTTATTTTGTTTTGGTTTTTGTCCACCCCACCCCTTCCTTCCACCCCAAGATTGCAGATTTAAAGGGGAGGTGCTCTAAGCAGCTAGTACATTGATCTGGTGGCTCTGGGGGGAGGCGGGGGACGGGTACCCAGCAGAGGAAGCCTTGAGAGTTGTAGGATGCTGTACGCTAGAGGGCTAGCTGGGAGCCAAGTGGCTGGAGTGAACAAGAAAGTCTTGTTGCCGGGCGTGGTGGCACACGCCTTTAATCCCAGCACTCAGGAGGCAGAGCCAGGTGGATCACTGTGAGTTCAAGGCCAGCCTGGTCTACAGAGCGAGTCCAAGACAGCCAAGGCTACACAGAAACCCTGTCTCAAAAAAACAGAGAGAAAAAAAAAGTCTTGTCAGATCAGCATGGAAAACTGTTGGGAAACTTTAAACATGTGGTCTCTGTTTCAGCAAACTCTCTGCAGCTGCTTTGTTGAGAACATCTCACTAAAAGCCATAGCTTCTGATAACCCTGAAATCTTAAGTAACATAGTCTGAGGACAGGCAATTTAATATAAGCCCACAGGAAAAGTATCCCTTATTAGAAAGACAAACATATAGGTAAGAAGCTCACCTCATCAAATAATAGTTATGCTAATTATTACTAAAACATTAAGTTCCAACTTAATTTTGTTTATAGTCAAAATCAAATGTTGATCCACCTGTTTGCTTTCCTTTCTCCTTAAGATCGCCACACCTGCCCGCTACACTGTGACCTTAGGAGGTACGTCCTTCACTGTGAAGTATTTGCGAAGTCACGGCTACATGTCTACCCCACCACCTGTCAAGGAGTATCTGCAGGACAGAATGGAGGAGACGAAGGAGCTCATCACAGAAAAGATGGAGGAGACAAAGGGCAGACTCACTGAGAGACTACAGGAAACCAAAGAGAAAGTTTCTTTTAAGAAAAAAGTGGAATAAGGCTGCCTTACTACAGAAAACCCTGCACTTTAACCCTCTATATACTCTGGGCAAAGAACATGTTCCTGATATTTTTTTTTCCTTTTTTGGTTACTTGCCTAAAAGTATTAGTTCTCTGAGGGTTAAAGAACAGATAGGTTTTTTCTTTCTTTCTTTTTCTTTTAAATAACAGTAGAGGAGAGAATCAGTGTTTTTCAAAAATGAAGAAATGAACCCAGCATACAGATTTTATATGAATTGCAGCAATAAGCTAATAAGTAGTTAATGTCCTAGAAGTCAGAGTTCTTTTTCAATATCTTCAGAATCAAATATGCTTCATGCACTCTGACACCTGCAGTGTGTGTGTACTGGGCAGTCCACTCCTAGAGTCAAAGTCATTGAGTACCAGTTCTGTGGGAAAGCTTACACCATTCAAACTCTGGACAAAGAAAGAGAGTAGAGACATTACCTACCTATTGACATGTTACATTTATAAATAACATATATTGGCTATGTAATGAAATGGATCTTTTAAAATGGTTTTAACTGGAGCTCGTCAAAATCACATTTTTTTAAGCAAATTTTTTCAAACTTGACTATGCATGGTGATTTATCACATGGACTGCTAAACTTCCTTGTAACTCGCTTGTGTCTTCATCTAATCTTGGGAGAAAAGTGAAAGTTTTATAAACTTTATTGTTGAAATCACATACAACAGTAAGTCAAGCTTACTGTTCTTAACTACATCAAGCCTTGCTTTCACCACCGATTTTGGTAGTAGCAAAAGTCTGTGTGACTGAGTATGGACAAGAGTGGAGGCTCGTTGTGGTGCCTGTAGAGAATAGGTGGGCAGTGCAGCCATGTGGGTCACTTACTGGTTCCACAGATCTCTCCCACGACTTCAATCCAGGATTTTGGTCTCTGTATCCCTGGTCAAACAAAAGAAGCCTGTCTGTCCTGAGTATCATTAGTGTTGTGGCTGATATTTCTCAGATTGGAAGGGGAAAATACTGCTTAAATATTCTGCTCAACTTTTTATAGCAAAAGTGTCCCTGCTTATAATTAGTCAGGGGCTGTCAGGCAAGTCCCATAACTATAGGTTTGTGTGTCTCATATGGCACTAATGGCTCACCTACAGGTCTAACCCGATTGGACACTGGAGCAAGAAATGCCTCTTTAGAGGGCATTGGTTTTGACTTACCATCAAGAAAATGTCAGAGACTTTGCCACATAGCTGTGAGGGTTTGTGTCAAATGCTTAATTTGGCCAAATTTAGAGACTGGAGGAATAACGTCACATTTGAAACCCAGTCATTACATTAAAGCACATTATAAGTAGCAATGCTATGGTTGAAGTCTTTCTGGGTTGGAAGAATGACAGTGGGAAACTTGTCCTGTGTTTCTGTTCTTCTGTTTTTGGCAGCATGCTTAATCTGATGCAGAGTTCAGTGTTCTGCTACACACTTATGGTGTACTTTCCGATATAAACAGGCAACATACTGCAGCACGCTTATTAAATAGTAAGCTACTAAATGCTAGTGTGTTAACATTTTCCTCCCTTTTAAACCAAGAAAGCTATGCTAAAATGTGGTGTTATGTAGAGTTCTTTATCCTAAAGCCATTTGCCTGTTGCAGTGCATAATCTGAGAGCTCTAAAGAGCCTGCAACTTTCTTGTCCTGAGTAGGTATCTCCTGCCTAGGCCATTGGAGTCTTACCACCATCCAATTTTATGTCTGGGTTGTGCCCACCTAGTTATAGCAAATGAGATGTTTGTGTATGCTTTTAAATCCAATGAAAATGTCTTTAAAGATTTGGCATCAGAAATGTCATAAAAATACTGTTACCAGTACATTATTCTTAAGACAGGCAACAAACAGCTTATAGAGAACCCTGTAATGTGTTGCTAGCAGACAAAAGTAACATAACAACTCAAATTATCAAAGTGTATAATATATAGATAGATTTTTATATACGCTGAATTACATTTTATTTAAAGCAGATCTTGCATTTCTCTGAGCTGCAAAGAAAACCAGGCAGCTCTAGGTCTGGTGTATACATCTGTCCTTTTGAAAGATAAGTTGATGTCATGAATGGAGCTGTGACTTAAGATTTTATTTTTTAAAAATGAACAGGAAGCATTTGTCCAGCAAATGAGTTCAAATGAAAGCTTGGTTTGTGAAGAGTAAAGCCAGCCTTTTAAACATCACATCACTATTGAGAGCCTGCTGTGCCAATGGCTGCATGTGGATCCACCAAAGGGAAAAGGGTATATGTTAACATTAGCTTCCTCCCACAGGGAAACAATAAAACTAAGCCTTCCAATATCCCTTGCATTTTCCATTGTAAATCTGCCTCCATCTTCTCATTCACAGAGGAAAGAGTGAAGCTGGTTAGCTTCTTGTTTCTGTGGTCTCAGACTATGGCTGTAGGAATTTTAAGCATCTTTATAGTTTGAGCAGATGAGGTATTTGTATTTTAGACACACTGAGCTTCTTTTAGTGTTCTTGGCACTGGGTGCAAATTTTCAGGATTTCATAATGGCTTCAGATAGGAACCAAGCTATTGTAGATGACAGCAGTGAGATGGGCCAAAAGTGACTTTAGCAAAACTGAGGGGGAAAAATGAGTTCATTTTTTGAATTCTTTTTGAAGTATACATACACATTTTTTAATTACTAAAGGCCTTCTAAAAAGAGGTTGTTTTAGAATTAAAGGAATAATTTTCCTGGTAGCTAAAGTTCATTTTCTGATATATTGTTTCAAATTTTCAAAACTGAGTCTCCATAAGAGCTAAAACAGGGTAAATTTAAATGTTGCGGAATTCTTCCTTACCTATTGAAGTGCCCGTCTTGCATGCCATTTACTTGTTGGTATTAAGAACTCACTGTTTAGTTGACTTAAGCAGGGACATGGTGTCAGAATCACCCAGGTGTTGGCTCCATGCCTGATGAGCACATGAGCATATGGTGAGGGGTATGTGGGTCTCTCGACCTGGAAATGTGTAGAACAAGGGTGGCGGGGAAACAGTGAGGAGGGTATCACTCACTCATTCTTCAGATAGTAATTGTGCTTGATCTCCATTGGCCCATGTGCGTGTTATTTGCCAGTTTTGTATTAATTAGGGTTTCTGGGAAAAAGGAGGGGGCAGGAAGGAAGAAAAGGAAAACATATATAGGTAGGTCATATACCTGAAAGAAAGCAAAGTCTAGACCTCATATCTTTGCTGATGATTGGAATGGTATCAGGACCACTCTTGTCCCAGCATTCCTCTTTCCCCATGAACTTTGGTATAGCCTTTTAAAAGAGGACACTCTCATGCACTGAGTTTCTCACAGTTAAATGCTGTGTTAGGCTCACTGAGTTGGTTTTCCCAGAGAATTTTTTTTCTTTCCGTTTGTGACTTCCATGTCTGTTGTTGATTCTAACTAGTCAAAACAAGTTTGTTATAGACCTGTGGCTCCAGGATTGAGCTTTGAAAATGAGCAGTATTTTTTCTATCCATGGCTGATAGTCACTAACAGTAGTTAAACATCCTGAGAGTCCTGCGGCAGTTAGTCGGTTATTTTGATAAGAATGGTCCTGATTGTAGATCCCTTGTTGGCAGAATGTGAACGGTTTATTCTGAGGATTTGCTTGGATGGCCTTGATGGGAAGTAGGAAGCAAGCTCAGAACATGGCTGCTTCCAGAGTGGGCTGTGGGGAAGCACCTCATGCTGTTTTCTCCGAGAAATGTCTAAAGAGCAAATGTTGGGTGGTGAGCATATGACTTGCCACAGCACTGATTCCCTTTCCTCCCTTTGTCCAGCTCCTTTCTGTCTTAATATTTGACTGATTTAAATGTTAGTAAATAGTCCCTGAAGTGAGGAGGACACATGTTCAGGGAGTGTGCCCAGTGCAAGTCTGCCCAGCAGGCCTGTCGCGCTCAGCTCCCGGTCAGTTTGCGTAAGTAGCACAGGGCATTTTTCCAAGGACCTCAGACATCTAGCTGCATTTGACTGGAACCACCAGTTTCTAGAGCAACAACACTGAAACCTAGCTTCCTTTTTTATTCTAACAGATAACATTTCCTCCCCCCTTTTAATCCCTGCACATAGTAAAAGGCACTTTCTGCCATATTTTGACAATTCCATAAAGCTGTTACACAGAATAACAAGCGGCATCTCTGTATCAAATCCTGGATTTGACTTTAGGAAGGGCAGCAGCTGTTGCCAGGTTGTACCTGGGAGTTCTAGAGTGGGATTCTATGACAAGTATGGTTTTACTCACTTGAATTCATACTTACTTAGGATTTGTACTATGGTGACCAAGTTGTCACAACTGCCTTATTTCTCTCACAAAGGCTGCTGGGTGTCCTTACCTGCTTGGTGGTCTGTGATGGCAGTGTAGAGACAGGGCTGAGTTGCCTGGGCCCTCAGTCAACATGCACATTCTGTTTCCTTGGTGAAGCAGAGCCAGGTTGTGGGAGACACGCAGCTTGTACTCTGTACTTCTTTTGACTGGTAACAAACAGGTCTGCATTGCCCCAAAGTAAAAAAACAGTCAAACATGTCCATATATGCAGTGCTTGTTGAGCAGGTGCGTTAGCTGCACAGTGGGGAGGGAGTATTCTAGATTGTTGGCTTTTACTTTTGCTTTTACCTCTGATAATAACTCCAGCCCCAGACTAAGAGAACTATAGAATCTGATACCGAGTGGGCCGGACACTGAAATCATGTTCTAGTTGAAGAAAAAGACAAAAAGACCTGAGTCTCAAGTGCAGCTAGTCATTACTCATGTTGTGGCTGTTTACCCTGTGTCAGGTACTTAAGCAAGCCAGGCCACATGCTCTTGGATTTAAGGGGAAATAAATCAGGCCAACTCACTGCATTTGTCAGTAACACAGAGCCTGGCTTTTCTGCTGATACCTTTCATCTTTTGAAGTTTAGCTTTCTTGAGACTCTTACTCTGTTTATCTTTTTAGAGTGGCCTGAAAGGGAAACAGACTATTCTGTGACTTTATTTTAGCTTTATTTTCCTTTTAGTTTGGGAAGGTCCAGTCTTACTCTGTCCTTACTCTGTCCTTTAGCACCATCTAGTGAAGCTGGCCTTAGCAAAGCATTCAGGTTGCACTTTTCACACAACTAAACCCATAATTGAATCTCTAGTTTCTCTTTCAGTCATAAAACACTTTTTTTTTTTTGCCTTCTTCTAAATCCACATTAGAGAGAAAGAAGAAAACCTCCATGAAATTAGATTTTATACATATAAGTAACTTTAAATATTTCACATATCAGGGAGCACTTGGCCTGAAGAAACTCAGATTGTCTCCTTGGTTCAAAATGGATTCGCCTTCCCTTTCCTGCCCACGTGTAGTACCAGTGGTGCTGGTGTCTGAACCTTTGTCAGTGCCATACTTGAAGCCATTTAATTGCTGCCAATTACTAGAACATCTGAAGCCATCAGAAACTGGTATTTATAGAAATTTTTTGTGCAGTGAAGTTCAAGACACCCTCAGGAGATGCTAAGTTTCACAAGAGAGTGCTTTCTCTCCCTGCGTCCCATGCACATGAAGTTTAAAGCCTATGCCGCATTCATTAAGAGAGCAGATAATCCTATGAAGCAGTTTCAGTACCATAAAATGAAAACAAAACACCTGGCACTTAACGTATCTGTGCAGCAAAGCATGTGTGCAGGGCACAGCATCCTGCACAGGGCCTGCACCGGGAAGAGAGCATGTGCCTAACGTGCCCATTCCCTCAGTTTAAATGGCAAGAATGGTGGGACTTCATTGGCTAGCAGCTCTCACCTCTTGCAGACACTGAGGGTGTGGTGGGCTGCCACCTCTGCCTTAGGTGGTCCCTTGTTTTTAACTCTACTTACCTGAAACAGTTACACGTGCTTTCTAGGTGGGAGTTTGGAACTACTGCCAGCTAAGGACATCCATTAGCTGAGGTGAGCTCTTGAACCATCTGAAAGTCAGCTGGGCTCAAGGTCTCAGCTGCTCCTTGTTGTATGTAGGACGCGTTTACAAAACCAAGTCACCTCGGAACCCCGCACCAAAGATGCTGTGGCCAAGAGTGTGTCCCAGCTTACCTCAGGGTGGCATGAGAGTCTCAGCATGTGGGGACTAAGCTGGGCTGTTGGCCCCTGCAAGAGTTAGGTGGCACGGTTGTGCTTGGGCTTTTGGCCATACTGGCTGTTTTTTCACATGATTGTTTTTGTGCTCACAAATGGTTGTTAACTGATGAAATGCTAAGTGAACAATGAACAGGTTAAATCACTTGAGTCACTGACTGTAACTGCGGTGTGTGTAGGGTCTTTAATGGAATTATTTACTTTAAGGGCCTTCAGGGTGTGTCGGTTTAGTCATCACTGTTGCACTCAATTAGAACCAGCATTAGCTCTTAATTTCTTTTTTTGGAAGTGAGAGTAAAACAGAACAAATGAAATTTGCATTCTTGAGGCAAGAGTTAAAATCTTGACAGAAGTACAGTATTTAAAACTACTTTGGGGCTGCTGTTTCAAAATGTGTGTTTTAATTAGAATCTGTAAGCCAAACAGATCAAGACAGTATAGTGAGGGAACTCTAACTTATTTTAAATAATGGGTTTCTTATAAACTGTTGATGCAAGTATTACCATAGAGACACAGAATTCATGTTTTTGCTCAAAGGCCCAGTGTGAGCTGCTGTCCTTATCAGGTCTTACCAGAGGTCTTCAGAGCTTGCTAGTTCTCAGCCAGGGTGTCTGGGCAGAAGACAGTCCTGCAGGGCAGTCTTCCTCGTGAACTGGAGGCCTGGCTTCCTGCTCTTCAAGGGCCAGCCTCACTCCTGCTGCGGCAACCCTGTTGCTCAGCAGTGCCTCCCAATGTCCTCCTCCTGCTTCCCTGAAACAGCGCTGAGAACGCAAATCTACCAGAGCTGAGGTGGAGATCTGTACCTAAGACAGAGGGAAGGGAGAGCCTGACATCCATCATCCTTGGCTCACACTGTTAGGTTTGAGGGACCTGGAGGTGGTGTCTCTAGTGAGCTGCTGAACTGTGTGGTTTATAGGTGACTAAGGATGAGAAGCCCTATGTTTGCTTGTTAAGTTGTGTAAACCCCTCACCAGAATAGCCTCACTCTGAATCTATAATGATTTGGAGCCCACACAGCTATTCTAGTAAGACCTAAAATTTTGTTTCCAGTTGTTCATTACACACATGCACAGATGGAAAAGTAAAGCATTCTACTATCATGCTAAATTCACTTATTGTGTGGTAAGTTGTGTGGGGTTTGTGCATACACGTGTCATCTTGAATCCATGCACTTACTCAGAACACAGGTCAAATGCTATCTTGATGTAGGTCACAGAACATCTGAAGGCGTCCACTTTCAGGGAATGTTAAGCATTTATTGGCAGGCCTACTTAGCTTGTTGTGTGACAGCCATTCAAAGCCCCCAGGGGGTCAGATGTTCTCGGGGACCAGTTCCTAATTTCCTGTATTAGAACTTGGGATTGAGTTTATAACACTAGGAAACCCCTTTTTAAAAGTCAGCAACTGACTGGTGAGTTAGAAACTGAAGGAAGGCATTCCCTGCCAAGCTTGACAGTTTAAGGTGCATTCTTGGAACTGACACTAGCACATGTGCACATAATGTGTCCCCGGCACACTCAAATATTTTTAAGGTCAGTAACTATGGGATGGTCAGCAGTATCATTTGGGCTGGCGTGTAGCCCAAGAAGAACTCTTCCCTGAATTTTATCTTCAGCACCTCAAGAAACAGTGTATTTTTTTAGGCTGGTCATACACACATCTGTTTTCTGTTATGTATATGTTGCAGCTGAAAAGTGAATAAACAAACAACCCCAGGGAGCAGATATTTATCACTGATTATTTTTAATGATTTTGTGCTATGATTTGACCATGGCATTAAGAACAAGCAGAAAACCTGATTTCATAACTAACAAACAGCACTTGTGCAACGTCAGAAGTATTGCAATTTACAGACCTGAGGTCTAAGCCGCATCACCGCCAGGGCAGAAGATGCAGCTGGGTGA
Organism: Acomys russatus; assembly: GCF_903995435.1. NCBI lineage: Eukaryota > Metazoa > Chordata > Mammalia > Rodentia > Muridae > Acomys > Acomys russatus. The sequence goes on along the minus strand of NC_067156.1, from coordinate 54,573,518 downwards.
CAGCTGTCAATCACTTCCCGTATATAACCAGGGATTGTGTTAAAGAGTAAGCATATGGTTGTTTAAACACAAACAGACTCTGACTTCTGAGTATCATAGCTCACAAAGATTGGAAGGTTCAAATACAGTTGTACTTTTTTTTAGTAGATTTCTTTATAATAAAAAATTAAATGAACTAAATGCTGTGGATACTGCTGTATATATTTTAAAACAACTTTAAATTCAACAAGGATATGGGCTGAAATTGAGATTTATTTGAAAGGCAAGCACATTAAGACAGAACCAGCATCATTGAGAGGAATGCTTGGCCAGGCCTGGGTCTGTAGAAAAGAATCTGGTTGGTCACACATCTTACCACTGAGTCCAGAACATTCTGACACTAGAGAGTGGTGGAGCCCCTCCGGTATTGGACCCAAGGATCCCGAGAGGGTACCCTGCAGTAGTCAGAGATGTTAACTTGGACTTGCATGGGGCTTAGGAGGCACCCACTCTTACCTTTGCTCAGTTCTTTTAGGAGGTGTTAGCTGAGTCAACATTAGGAGTTGGACATTAAGCATAATTAGTAATAGCTTGGAGTTTTTTGTTTTTTCCTGATTGGTGGGGGGTGGAGGACGGTAATTCTGTTCCTGACTTTCAAAATAAGAGCACATACCACAGAACAAAGAAAAGGCCTGGAATTACTCAAATCATCACCTGGTAACATAATTGGGTTAGACTGGATGGGCAGCATTCTATGGATTGCCTTTATGGACAGCACTTAGTGTCCACGGTGGTTTTAATAGACACCAAGGCTTCTTTGAAAACAACAAAATCAATACAAAAATGCCAAAGCTACAACTGAACATAAAGACTAAGCTGGAAGAGGAAAGTGTGAGTTGACATGCAACTTAGCATGTAACCTAACTGCTGGTATAAACCTAATGCCTTAGGGGTCAGGACTACCCACAGAACACGACAGGAATGGACTTAAGCTTCTGTACTCAGCTGATTGACAGCTCTAATGACAAAATTTTTTCTACCTTACTCATCCCCAATGGATCTGTTTTCTGAGGAACTCTCTGCCTACAAATTCCAGACAGTTCATTGGCTTCATAGCTTCCATTTATAAGACAAGGCACTGAGAAACATGGGACACAAATGGCCACAAGTGCCCTGAGGCTAAACAGCCTCTGCTATAGGTTACTCACTTTCCTGACACCATGTGTGTCATCAGAGGTTTGCACATCCCACTGAGGCCTGACACTGATACTACAGCTAGAGAGAAGGCCTGCATACAGAGCAAGCTGAAAATCCCCCCCCTACTTAAAATAGAACCAAACTGGTCTATTTCTAAAATGATGTCTACAAAGTGAGTCCAGGACAGCCAAGGCTACACAGAGAAACCCTGTCTCAAAAAAAAAAAAAAAGAAAGAAAGAAAGAAAAAACCAACAACAACAATAAAAACAAAACAAAAATCTTAGAAATTGCTAAAGTATTTTCAGAGCAAAGGTGCAACTCAATTCCTATGTATGTGCTGGTCATAAACAGCTGCTTGTTTGTTCAGACTGCATTCCATGGTGTTAATATATTTCATAGGAAAATAAACTACATAGACTTTATCTGTATGTAATCATTTGCAAGTTTCCTTACAAAAGATGAAGTACATAGGCATTCACAAGTTCTATGCCATTTCTGATAAAACTGGTATCTATACAATATATTACAGTATTAATTTCTTGTTCTACCCATTGGGTAGAATATGTGCATATGTTCAATGTATATACAGCACCTTACAAATAAAAGCAAACAGTTGAAGAAGCACCATTTCAAGTGAGGCACCGCAAAGGTGAGCATTGCACGCTGGGGCTGGGCCCTACATCTCCTGACATCAGAACTCAAGGCATCTCAGCTGCTTATAGGTGGATTTGCAGAGCTAGGGACCAAGAGGGTATGTGCAACTGCATCTGTCTAGTGCTAACCTTGTCGTGTTACACTATCTCCAGCATGCCTAGGGACAGCGATGAGGTGTGCAAAGAAGCTTCTTGTTCAACAAGATGTCCCTGTGTGGTGACATTAGCCTTGTGCTACTTCCAGCTTGCAAAGCCAGCTATTAAGTGACATCTTTATTTCTAAAACCTATGGACTGCCGGTGGCTAAGAATGCTGTTTTGATGTGTCCATATCTCCAAGGACTGAACAGCTCTGGAGTCTGTTGGAATGGGTACAATCTAAACCATGAAGCTGCTTGTGATTTTTAGGGTGCAAGTAAGACACACTGGGTGACTGACATGGAAGAAAAGCAAAAAAAAAAAAAAAAAAAAAAAAGTAACAGCAAGTATCCTTCCCAGTTTCTTCCCCTCACCTCTACTGCTGAGATTTTTTTTATAGAGTTGCCATTCTAAGTCGCAAAACTGGAAGCAGTGCCACAGTGTGCACAACTGTGTCTCCATGGCGTCTAGGGATGACCGTGCTCTGTCTACAGCAGAGTGTCAGCAGAGCTCACAGAGGCCATGCAGGCGTCTCCATTAACATCTCAGAAGGATTGCCCCAGGAATCTTCCTAAAAAGAACAGTTGGATAAGAGATGTAAAACCTACACCTGAGAGGAAGGCAGGCGTATGGATGGCGTCTCAGATTAAAGGGGCTTTCTGAAAGTACTTTTTGGTCCCGATAAAAAAAGATGATCAAATAAAGCTACTTAGATTTAAAAAAAAAAAATTATACCCAGTTCCCATGTTTGTGTAAAGAGGCATTCATCCCAGTTTGACTCCTCATCCTTAGCTCTTGAGTTTGAACTAAAAACGACTATGGAAAGCAAATTCTCACCATACACCTTTAAGCTCTAGTCACCTCTCGGTCTCTCGTGGGCTAGGTATGTGTCTGCTGGAGAAGGCATGGGGAATGCTTTTATCAGTAACCATAATAGTTGGCTTTACCAACCAGTAACCATAATAGTTGGCTTTACTATAATCTGTATTAAATAGTGCTTCAGTGTTTATAAAGATTCTAAAAAAGCAAATACAGGACAAATGGCTGATCTCCAGTAGGTGGGTTTGCAGAGTATGTTTCATATTCCAGGAAATCTGTGAGTCAGAGTGGCCTGCCCATCACTGCACCTGATCAGGTAAATCTTTTTTACTACGGTATCCCATGGGAATAATCTATCATTCTAACCCATTGTTGTTTGCCTAAGCATGCTGCTTTCTAAGATGAGCACTCAACTTCTCGAAAGACAATAGGCCCCACTGTGTGGACTGTCTTCACAGTTGCTACTTAGTCAGCACCTCAGAGCCAGGAGACAACATGGCATGCACTGTCAGCTAGATGGCTACTGTCCATCCAAACCTGCTCCCTGGGCTGAGAGAAATGGACTAACTCATGCTTATGACCTTTGCTTTGGCTTTTAAACTAACTCTGTAAAGAGGTCGAATCTCAGAGTCAGGTGTGTGTGTGTGTGTGTGTGTGTGTGTGTGTGTGTGTGTGTGTGTGTGTGTGTGTGTGGCTGTGGCTGTGATAACAATAAGAAGGCAACTTCTCCTTTGAAAGGTAACTAAATTATGTGAATTAATTGGTTTGCCAATACTATTGGCATCTACAAAATGTCCGTGTGCTTGCCAATATCCGGAGGAATTTACAAGTCTCTCAGTTCATCTGTGTTCATTCTCACAGCTGGCAGCAAAATAAAGATAAATGAGAAGCCATTTGGAGCTGAAACTAAAGGGTGGGTTAGCCAGCTTCCCCAAAACTAGTTAGGCTTTGGAATGACAAAACCATACCCTTGCCTTCCTCTGGCAGTCTCATGCCAAGTCCCTGCCATCAAGAACCCAGTGAGGACACATACTGCCTCCTCTCCTCTGCCATAGTTATCGCAGGTCCCATACAAGTACAGTCTGAAAGCATAGGTCCCCAGGAGACAGAACCTTCTCAGGAGGCCTCAGGGAAATGGAAAAGGTCACCTTTGGCCCAGTTAACCCACGGCCTCAGAGGCCACTGAATGTCACCCGACAAAACAAAAAAGCAGCTCCTGCCTCCCAGTGACCCTCCCAGGTACATCCTTCTAAGCAGAGTTTAAGCACAAACTGCTGACTGCTGCCTATCTGTTCTCTCTCCTTGGACTGGGGGTAGCTGCTAAGGTGTGAAATGGATACACCCCACGGAGATTTCAAGTCTCAAAGCAAGCCACTGGCCTGCCTACTGAGACAAGCAGAAAAGAAAAGCCTGGGGTCAGACAGGCCTGGGGCATCAAACAATCTCTCATTCTCAGGTAAGGGTGCAGAGTTACTGCACATAATCATGTCAGAAAACAGTAGCATAGCAGAGGGGGGTGGGGTTGAGACTGAGATTGATTTGTTGTTAAAGCTGCCACTGAACAACATTTTGTTACATGCAGAGAGGACAGACCACCCTCCAGAAAGCAGGCCTGCCACTACAGGTGAGCCTGCCTTGGTGGGGGGTTTACAAAACCTGTAGAATAAAGTTGTTGGGGTTTTTTTTTAATTCTACAAAGAATGTTAAGGAATATTAGAAATAGTAAACTGACTTCAAATACTAAGAAGTGATTTTCCAGCTGCAGCTTTGCCTGCCATGCCTTGTCCTGAGTCTCTACCCCACCCACCACCTTCTGTTCTCTAACTGACCACAGTGAAAAGACTAGCTAGCAGAAGTGAGTCTGGCATGAGTCTGGGAAGGTCTGTGCCAGATTCCTCTAACATGCAACACTGGTGATATGTAATGGCTTATTATTATGCCAAACTTCTTGTTCTCTTGGGTCCAGGAGCATATTAAACATAAGGGGCCATTACCAGCATGGCACTTAGAATGCCAAGTGGGTTTGGGGGCAACTGCTGGTGCCAGGTGCTGAACAGAGCTCCCTCGCAGAACTCAACAGAACTGCCTAGGAGAGGGGAGAGGCAATGGGACTCACTGAGCCCCACAGTTCAGCAGTACACAAAATAACCATCTTGCATTTTAAACAATTTATTGCATAAAATAGGGTATGTGTCTGAATATATTTCATGCTACAGTGAAAAAAGTCTAAATTGCTGGCACTGCTGGAAATAAGGCTAGCTCTGCATGACACTTGATACCCAATGCAGGTGTTTATTTTTCCCAGCCTCTCCAAATACCTCAGTAACACACTGTTTCTGGCTGCAAATTCTTGCAACATAACCACTTTTTAAAATATATGTAACTTGGTAAACACCAGGGCACATTCCCAAATACCTTTCTTATATGACTCTGTGGACACTTGAGGATGTTCCTTGGGCATAACAGCCATCCATAGGTGACAAGACGACATACAGAAACGTCACACAATACAGTTTCCCTCATCCATATTTTTAAACATTAAGATAGTGCAACTCTTAAAACATACCATCACAACACAAATCAGTTCCTCTCACTCCTTTAACTTCTCCAACTTTATACCTTGGCACACAAAACAGGAGTTTCGACTCATATTTTTAAAACAAAATAAAAGTTTCACACCTTTGGAGAAAAAGCAAACTGGCTGACTCTTCCTCATGATAAGATATAATAATTCTTCCTTCTTTATTCAGTTACTTATAAAACAGGCCATTCTGGCCTCATTTATCTGTAGTCTCCTTTTGGAATTAAATATGTCAAAAATACCTCTGTGGGTCTTACTTTCATGATGTCTTCAAAGCAGCCTTCTCCGTTCTCTTTGCACGCCCTTTGCCAAGATTAGGCCATCTCTAGCCCTGACTCCACCCCGCCCCCAGATGAACACTGTGTGTGGCCAGACCAGATGGAAGTTTGTATTGTTTCAGTCTTGTTTGCATGCAATTCCCGTGAAAGGAATCAGAAACGAAGACCATGTTTGCACATTTGGTTTTACTCAGCTGTACCATGTAGAGCTGGAAAACACTGTGGCAGGGGGCCCTGCAGGCCTCGCTCTCTCGCACGTGCTCTCTCTCTCTCTCTCCCTGCCGAGGTTTTTCTCTCCTTGAAAAGTGCACTGTGGAGGGATTCAGACCAGGTCCCCAGGCTTCCTATCTTTGCCCTTGATGGGTACTATTGTGCCCTCTGAGTTGTTCGGCTGAAACTGTGGTCTGCTGCCCCTGTGTGCGTTGCTGTGCTGGTGGTGGTAGAACGAAGTGCCTGGGTAGTGACCCATCACCTCACTGTAGGTTGGAGGCGGCCCCTCCATCCTCCCGTTACTGCTACAGGTAGCTGCACTGATGCCTGAGTGGCTGCTTGGTGGGCATGGTCCCCCGTTGTACATAGAAATGTCTATCAAGTCACTGTCAAACACGGTTCGGTTGGGTGGGGCCCTCACAGACTCTCGGTTGAGTTCCATCTGCTGCTCTGGGTCCCGGAGTTGCAGGGTGCAGGGTCCCTGGTAAGGAGGTGGCTCCTCCCCATCTGACAGGGAGATGGTGGGAGGCAAGTCAATCTCGTGCTGCACGTAGGGGTAAGTGGGCTGGAAACGACTGAATGGATCCCGCTGGATGAAGGATGGAGTCGTAAACCTATCCCTGCCTCGTGGGGCACACATGATCTGGAAGGAAAAGAGAAGAGGCCTGAGAACATTCTCGGTGCAGCCATGACCAACAATGGAACAGGCTCAGGGAACCTCAAGCTTGCTTTGTGTTCACACCAGTTTTCACATGCCCCCCTCACACCATATCTCATGTAAAACAACACAGAACTTGTCCAGAATCAGGTGGGTTTTGGCAGGGGGGATTTTGTTTGTTTTAAAAGGACAGGGTTAGACTCACTATGTATTAGTGTATCCAGGAAGGCTAAACTTCAGTGGGGAACTGTAGATAACTGAAGATTTGGATAAAGTGGAGTACTTTGGGCAAGCGACAAGGATTCAAACGGGACGTCATGGAGTGGTGAGAAGAGGGCACTGGGATGAGGCAAAGAACATGGTGCAGTCCCCTACGTAAGGTCAGAGGTGAGCTCATCCACAAGCCTCCATGGCTTTACCCATAAAACATAAGGCAAGGCAGAGCATTTTGCCTTCTCAGGACCCCATCCATGATTGAGCAATAGGAGGAGGGGGTTTCTGAGGTTAAATACTTTTGTAAATAAATAAACATATCAGAAAAGTGACTTTCTGAAGAGGATTTCTAGACTTTTACCATCATTGCAATATAAGCTTACTATAGTTTTTAAAAATTATTTTTAGTTACTAATGTAAAAATTTTATATTTCAAAGTAAAATATGATTGTAAAAAAAATTCCCCCAAATAAACTCAGAGCACGTATTTATTTAGAACGGATCTCTTGGGAGTCTTCTTTGAAATGGTAGCATACAGGCTGCCTCTGTGTGAACGGTGAAAGAGAAAGTCAGAATAACAGAAAAGAGATATCATTCCAAATACGGAAATCCACAAAAGATGCCAAAAGAGGAGGAGCGGGGAAGCAACACAGGGAAGTGAGCTGAGCACGGCCTCAGCCACTCAGTTCCCTGGCTGCCAAGGGAGGAAGCAGAAATTATTCTCAAAAGGTAAGTCGGGAGGAAAGCCTGGCAGCCCTCCCCAGCCTCAGAGCCAATCACAGTCAGATCAGCAGCAGAGAAAAATCCCCATTCTGTCACACTTTATGACTTAGGGGGAGGGTGGGCAGCACCACCACCACACTGAGATGGGGTCTCAGTTAAAAAACAGAGCTACCCCCAGAGATCAAGACCAGGGAACAGCTGCAGGTCAGCCAACCTCAGTTTGCCCTGACATAGGCCCTGGATGAGGGAAGACACACAGAAGCAGTCCTAGACAGTAGGAGGGATAGGAAGTAACAGGCCAAAGCAAGGTGACAACATGAGGTTGGGTTCATGCTAGGAAGAGCCTGTCTTACTCGGGATGGCTGGGAACAAATGTGTTGGATTGAGGACAACCTTGGAATTCAATATTCTGAGCATGAGGCCAGTAAGCAGATGAGATGCTAGAGCCACCTACCTGCCCTTCACTGCTAGAAAGTGAGTGAGCTTTGAAGTCCCAGGACTGTACTCAATACTGTATGCTGCACCCCTCCAGCAGGGTGACGAGTAGGAGATCTTGAATGGAGAAAGAGAGTTCCTCCACCTGGGTCAGCCTCAGTGCTTTCAAAGTCCTGGGGAGACACTCCCCAGCTAGAGCATTAGCCACCCTAGCATTATGTTCAGGGAGTCTCCAGAGGATGAGACAGCCTGCCCAGCCCTCCACTGCAAAGCTAAGCGTGGCCACCAGAGACTCAAACTGCCAAGCACAGCTCTGCCAGCTATCATCCTTTGTCCAGTACTGACTCAGCAATGGGAGGCCCAAGACCAAAACCGCAACTGCTCCGGCTCTGTGCATCTAACTGGAGGTCTCCAGCTTTCAGGGACCCAGAAATATGTCCCAATGACACATCTTTATTCACCTTTGGGATTCCTTTTATAAATCAAAAGAATATATATTTTCTTTATCTGTGTGGGGGATTGGGAGGGGGATACACGGACCTCAGCATATATGTAGCAATCAGAGGACCACTTGGGGGAATTTCTTCTTGCCTTACACCATGTGGGTCCTAGGAAGAGAACATGGGAATCTGGCTTGACAGCAAGCACCCATCTCACTGGACCACGGTTCCATTTTTACTACACACACACCAGGGTTTTTTACTTGCATTTAAGAATGTCTTGTGTTTTTATTATTCTCCTTCTCACACTCATTTGGTTTTTTTTTTTATGCATCTTTCGATTACTGAACAATAGTTTCTCTTTCTTTTAATTGTCTTCTATCTTTTTGTTCAAGTTTCTCCCTTCCCCCTTTCTATATTTAATAGTATTTTGACTTCATATTATTGTGTTTGTAAAGTTATTACATTTATTTACACGCATACACTTCATTCACACACAGCACACGTGTGAAGGTCAAGAGACAGTTTTCAGGGGTGTGTTCTCTCCCTTTCCCCATGTGGGTGTTTGGGACCACACACAGGTCACCAGGGTTGGCAGCAAGCACCTTTACTCACTAAGCCATCCCATTGGCCCTTTAAGCAGTGGTTCTCAGCCTATGGGTAGTTAACACCTCTGGGGCTTGGCTGACACTTTCACAGGGGTCACATATCAGATATTTACATTGCATTAGAATTTATAACAGCAACATCACAGTTACGAAGAAACAATGAAATAATTTTAAGGCTGGAGGTCACCATGACATGAGAAACTATATTAAAGGGTCACAGCCTTAGGAAGGTTGAGAACCACTGCTAAATGACTCTTACAGGTGTATGTGTAGGTGTGTGTGTGTGTGTGTGTGTGTGATTGCTTGTCTGTTTCTTCCCTCCCCTTGCATTTATCTGAATTGTTACTGAGCTTACACATCATTGAGAAATCTTTATTTTTCTTCTCCTCCTAATCTCTTGCTCTTCATTCCTTCCTTTGATAATATTTCTCCAACTCTCCTCTTCTTGCTCAGTTATTTGATCTTGCTTCCCCTGTGCTTACACCTGTGCTTACCCCTGTTTCCTTTCTCTGCCTCATTCACTTGCTATTTCTTTTTGTTGTTTGTTTGTTTGTTTGTTTTCTGAGACAAGGTGTCACTGTGTAGCTTTGGCTGTTCTGGACTTGCTTTGTAGACCAAGCTGGCCTTGAACTCATGGCGATCCTCCTGCCTCTGCCTCCCAAGTGCTGGGATTAAAGGTGTGTACCACCACGCCCGGCCATTCACTTACTATTTCTATACTTAAACTAAGCAATTTTAAATCTATAGCACACTCATACCATAGTTTTGCTATTTTCAGCTTTTATATATATATATATATATATATATATATATATATATTTTTTTTTTTTTTTTTTTTTTTTTTTTTTCCTTTTTGAGACATGGTCTCTTTTCATCACCCTGGGTGGCCTGGAACTTACTGCATACCAGGCTGGCCTGGAACTCACAGAGATCTGTCTGCCTTTACCTCCCAAGTTCTATGATTAAAGGTATGCACCACCATACTCAGCTTATACATGGTCTTCTTGGTGATATATTAGTGAGCGATCATTGAGGTTAAGTGAATTTCCATATCAAGTATGACATGTTTTTACTGCTGTTACAACAGTTTGTTGTTTTGTTTTGTTTTGTTTTTCTGCATGGTGCTGGGGATTGAGCATTCAAGAATAGGTTGCTTGATAAAGACCACACTCCCACAAGGTAAATGATATCCACACTAAGAGATGTACACTTTGCAATAAAGAAATACAAAAAACATGAAAGAGTAAGGCAGCATGACTCCACAGAAGATCATAACTACTCAACTGCTCAACTCAAAGATACATAAAATACTGGATGAAAATTTCTAATTATTTTTCTGGTAAAAGAGAATGCAAACAAGATCAATTCATTCCAGAACCTGGAACATAGAAACATAGAAAAAAAATCAACAAAGTAGATAAGAAATTGATCACACACACACACACACACACACACACACACACACACACACACACACACGTAAAGTCAACAACATAGAAGAAAATGTCAGCAAGGAAGCTGAAATATGGGGAGATTGAAAACACAAATGATAAAAGTGCAAAGTCTACGGAATAAAATAAAAAACACAATTGAAATCTCCACCAATAAACTCACTTAAGCAAAAGAGATATATCAAGGCAAGGCTGACAAAACAATACATTCAAACATAATAAGAGGGGAAAAATTAACAATAATGGCAATAGCTAAGAAATCTAGGACCAACTCAAAAGTCTCCAGGATATAAAAATAGAGTAGAGATGAACTTTAAAGACGTTGAGCATTCAAAGAAACAGAAAATTGTCCCAAATCTAGAGAAAAGGACAGACACAGGCAATGAGAACTCAAAATGGACATGACCAGAGGAGAACTCCAGGGCATTTTATAGTTAAGACAGCAAAAATGCAAATCAAAGAAACAATATTAAAAACGGTAAGTAAAAAATACAAACTCACCTACAAAGGCAGGGACATCAGACTAACATCAACCTCTACAGAAAGCCTACAAGCCAAGAGAACATGGGATGACAGATTTCAATCCCTGAAAATAAAGAATTGTTGGTTGGTCTATCCAGAGGAGCTATGTTTTAAGATTGCCAGAGAAATAAGTACATCTCAAGACAGGCACAAACTAAAGCATTTCTGAGCTTTAAGGCAAAGACTAGAGGCAACTTAAAAGGAATGCTATGTCCAGAGGAGGAAGAAACAACAGGAAAAAATAAACTTCACGAGAGTCAGCTAGAATCACAATGCACAAAAGTGGTAGGTAGAAGTTAGTAAACATTTCCCAATAACAACCTTAAATGTAAACAGCTTAAATTAACCTAATAAAGAGGTACAGACTGGATGCGTGGATTAAAAAAAAAAAAAAAAATTATACCCAACTTCTCTTGTCTCCAAGAAACATACCTCACTGGCAAAGGCACCAACAGGTTTCTTTTTCTAAATATAAACCAGAAAGAAGGCCTAGGCTTTCAGGGGTATGCAGACAATGTGACAAGGGTTGCCACTGGAGCAATGAGTGTAGACTCAAAAAGAGATATTCAAGGTAATTTCCTACCATTTGGAAATGGCCTTGAGGGCCTCACTCAAGGCCCCACAGCAAAAATAATGAGATGTTTCAGTCAAGAAACAACAGTAGTTGAGAGACACGGCATTATAGAAAAAAAAAACTGTGGAATTAAATCACCCTATATACTATAAGGATTGTTAAAATCAGAGTGGAAATCAGTGAAGGTTTTGTATTGGGGACAGGATTTGCTTATATTGCTTAATTCATTGAAAATGTCTCTAAAACTTCCTGCTACACACAGCACAATTAGTAGCTTAAAACAGAGGAGGGGAAATGCGGTGAGAATTCTATAATTTTTAGTTTCTATAAAAGACAGAAATATATAATAATATGTTTTCATTTTAATCCCAAGTGTGTGGATATGGGGCTTTTTTTTTTTTTTTTTTTTGACTGTCTGTAACAGCTAACTGACTATGATTTGCCTCATGCTCTAGCAGGGGATGTGGTTTTGCCAGCTGCAGATAGTTTCTGTGGCTGTATGATATTTGGAAGTCTGGGATTTCTTCAGAGGGTATATAAATGCTAGGGCCCCAAGAGGCAGGATTTGTGGTTGTTGGTTGTTTTCAGTTAGTAGTCATTCTCAAAAAAGAAACAAGAAATAAACTAGATTCAGGCTCTCTCTCCCCTTTATCCTTTTTTTTCTTTCATCTAGTGATAGGGGGTGAAACCAAGGGGATAAAGAGTGGGGTAAAAAGAACCCACAACATAGCAAAGACAAGCCATAACTATCACACTTTCAGCTAATTGTTCTCACAGATATGTACAAAGTTCTCTAAGAAACATTCCAAAAATGCTTGCTCATCAATATTTATTGTTACCTTACTCACCTCATCCAGGGAATAAAACTAGCCTAGATATCCATCAACAGATGAATGGACGGAGAAAATGTTGAGCATATACACCATAGAGTTTTGTGGAGGCATAAAGGAAAACGAAATCATGACATGTGCAAGAAAATGGATGGAACTGATATCATTGTTAAGTAAAACAAACCAACTTCAGAAATGCTATTTTTTTAGTGTAGTTTAAAGTGTATGGGGGAGGGGAGGGAGGGAAGGAGGGAGAGAGAGCGGGAGAAAGAGAGAGAGAGAGACAGAGAGAGTGTGTGTGAGTGTGTGTTATGAAGCTAGAAAGAGAACATGAGGCGGTAAAAAAAAAAAAAAGATCTTAATGAAAGTTAAAAAGAAACTGTAGAATATGTGTGATAAGAATCAAAAGAGAGGCAGAGGCAGGAGGATCTCTGTGAGTTTGAAGCTAGCCTGGTCCACAAAGTGAGACCAGGACAACCAAGGCCACATAGAAAAACTCTGTCTTGAAACAAAACAAAAAGAATCGAAAGAGGCTATTGGAGGGAGGAAGGAAACCGATCAGAGAGGAAGGCATCAGAAGATATGGAGAAGACAGAGGGGGAGGAAATGAAATGTGAACAAGTATGACACACATGTATGGAGAGAACATAATAAAGCCCGTTACTTCTAATGCTCATATAAAAATTAATTATAAATAATTATTTATTATTATTATTATTATTAAATAAAATAAATAAATCTCCTTGCTTTATCCCAAATGTCTTCTAGAAAACAAATGCTACATGCATGAGTGCATCAGGGGTGGGTGGGTGGGTGTGTGTGTGTGTGTGTGTGTGTGTGTGTGTGTGTGTGTGTGTGTGTGTCTATCCACTGACTGGTCTCAAACCATATTTTGTACTTAAAAGCACTATTTTAATAATTCAGTATGTGACAAAGTTAAAAACGAATGAGTTTTATCTATTGTAGAATCAAATATACAACTTGACTAGGATGACAAGAAGGAAAGATGTAATGGTGAAATTGTGGCAACATCAGAACCCTAACTGAATGGTTCTAGGTTAAAATTCTCTATTGACTCTTAATAAAAGTCGGACAATGTCTTAGTCCTAAAGTTTCTTCCAAAACCAATTCTATTGACCACTCTCTATGAACTAGGCATATGTTAAGTAAATCTACCTTATGTCTGCATCTTTATTCCTCTTCTCTAGAATATAGATATTTATGTTAATGGCATTAAGAAAGACTGGCATGGGTTCTGATTAGGCCACAGAGTACTGGAGACCAGAAGGGCAACCACCATAACATCTTTATTTTTTTAACAGGTGGATACTGAGAAGCTCTCCTAAGAGAGTTTTTGTTTAGTTTGACTGACAATATCTATGTGGGCCCCAACAAATGTCATTGTTCCATGATCTTTTTACACCTAAGTTTTGTTACTTGTACATTTATATTGACATACTTAAAATTCAGATTCTTGAAGCGCATTATGAAACATGTCTTTATTCCCAGTTGGGAAGGCAGAAGCCAGTGGACCTCTGCGAGTTCAAGGCTAGGCTGATCTACATAGCAAGTTCCAGGCCAAAAGGTGCTATAGGGTGATACTCTGCTTCAAAAACTTCATATTATTAAAATGGATATGTGAGAAGATCTCATGCTATTTGATCGGCACAAACCATGCCTACACTTACAAAGCTCAATTGGTAGTTCTAAGACAGTGCAATGCTCAGCAATGTTCAACCCATTCTCTGAATAGAGTTGAGACACATGGCTCTAAGGAAAAATCCTTTTTTGTCCCTTTTAACCAACGTTACAGAAAATGACTTCATCCTAAAGTTGATTTCAAATCCAAAGCTGTGGCCATGACTTCTCCCCCCAGCCTCCACCTTACCTCTGAAGCCCCTGGCCGCTGCACGGAGCTGTCAGAAGGCCACAGGGACCCTTCCTGGAGGTGGGGAGGAGAAAAGTGAGGAACAAGAGATGAGAAAATCATTCGTTTCATAGAATAGCAATACTGTCCCCCAAAACTTTAAACCCAAATATTTGAAACAAGAATAACTTGGCTGTTTGGACAATGGTTGACTTGTCTAAAACAGGAAACAGCTGATCCCTTTGAATGCCTCATATCTAAGTGGAAGGCTGTGACCCAACAGAACAATTTGAAAGCTTAGATCCCAGACATAATGGATTTGCAATCAGTCTTCAACTCATCTATGTAATTATGCGCTTCAAATGACCATCAAACTGTACACAGTTGGTATCTACACTGCGATAGTCCCTGGGCTAGATGAGCTCTGAGAGGCCTCACCAAAAGAATGAATCATCATGGCCTGCCAGGACCAAGTGCCACCCCCCCCCCATCACCACACAGCCTGAAATCTGTGGCTGCCACAAGAGACTGCCCACAAGCAGTTTCCAAAAGCCTGGATGACATTCCAAGATCTTCTATTGAGTTTATTCTTCAGCCTGAACATCCACAGATATAATCTGATAACTAGGGACTGTCTTTTCAAGGAATGTTTGTTTTGGCAAAGGCCCACAAGATAGCATAACATTCACTGCCCAGTTTGAGGACCTGAGTTTGATTCCCAGAATTTGAATGGCAGTTGGAGAGACGTGACTCCTCAAAGTTATTACCTCACATGAACCAGGGAACAAAACCAAACTTAAATACACTCATGAATACACATATACATACATAGTGCATACATACATAATTGAGATTTTTTAAATTTACAGATCTAACAAAAACTTACTTGGCCCGTCATGCCTTTCAGGCACTTGGCAGAATGCTGAACTGAGATGATTTAGTGTGGTCACTCCCTGGGGCTACTACCCTCTGCATAATCAGTGGGTGCCTAATCACGTTCTAATGGAAGGCCAAGTCTGCTTGTCTAGACATTTTCCTCTCTGTGTTCATCCTGCCTTACCCTCTACAACAATGGCCTCTTTTGTCTCTAGAGAGACGGCCTTTCTAACATGAGGAACTCAATGGTTTCTCTTCATTTTATGCATTTCTACATGCACTTTTTGAAGCCTCGTATTAACACATTAGCTCAGCCAGCTAATTAGCTGTCCATTAAGGGTAGCCATAACCACAGACCTCAATGTGGAATCTGTATCATGCAATGCTCCTGATGATAGGGAGACATTGGACAAAGTTGATTCCAAATCACCTTGCACTTTTTAAGGCTGATAATATGCTTTCTTTCTTTTTTTTTTTTTCTCTTGGATTTTTTCGTACAATCAAATTGTCACCATGAGTGGACACATTGGTTTTTTTTTTTTTCCTCCAGATTATATAGCAGACAGTTCTACACTTTTGATCACCAAAGTAGGAGGAGAACATTTTCTTCTCTGTGAGGCTCTATGTGGGGAAAGCCTAGACAGTTATAAACATGCAAAGTGAGAGGCTTTCCTGTAGCAATGCTGCTCCATCTATGTCTATAAAAGGCCAATGACTCATATGTGCATGTGTGTGAGACAGATTATACCTTATTTAGATGCAGGCTATGCTATGGTTTGAATGAAGAAATGTTCCTCATAGACTCGTGCATTTGAATACATGGTCCCCAGTTGATGGGGCTGTTGGGAAGGTCATGGAGATAAAGCCTTGCTGGAGAAACTATATTACTATAGATAGACTTTGAGGGTTTATAGCCTCACTCAACTTCCTGTTCCTTCTTTCTGCTTCCTATGTGAAGATGAAATGTGATCTATCAGTTCCTGCTCTTGACACCATGCCATGCCTTCCCCAGGATTATGGAATCTCCCTCTGGAACCATAAGCTAAAAATTATCTTCCTTAAGTTACTTTTGGTGATGGTATTTTATTAAAGCAATGAAAATAACTAATACAGGCTATACATATACAAACTATATAGTTTATATACAACAGTCTATAGTTTACACATAATAAACTATATGTATGTGTGCATCTGTGTGTGTGTGTGTGCAGTGAGAATTTTGGTTTCTTTAAAAATATGAATAATGTTATGTGAATATGTTTTTGTTTTATTCTCAGATGTGGGATACAGGGCTGCTTCAGACTGACCACAGCAGCTAACTATGATTTCTCTTGTGCTCTGGCAGGGGTGTGATTTTGCTAGCCAAAGATACTTTACATTTGGAATCCTCTTGAGGGGATATAAATGTAAGAGCGCTGAGAGAGCCTTACAGTAGCTGCTGCTCCCCTTGCTTCTGATGCCCCTGTTTGCTCCTGCTACTGTTGCTGGTTGCTGTTTGCTCCTGCTACTGTAGCTGGTTGCTGTTTGCTCCTGATACTATTGCTGGTTTCTGTTTGCTCCCGCTACTGTTGCTGGTTGTTGTTTGCTCCTGATACTGTTGCTGGTTGCTGAGTACTCCTAGTGCTGCTTCTGGTTGCTGTTTTCTGTGTTGCTGGCTGCTGGTTGGAGATATCCTCATGATGATCAAACTCACCCCAAGGAACTTGATACCCCTAATCAACAGGAACTAGTCTAATACTACTTATGTCCACTTTCCATGCTAACCTTCTTTCTCTTCTACTTAGTGTTAGGGGGTTGGAAGGAATGGGGTGATGTAGGGATGTAGGAAAAAGAACCCACTAAAGTAGCCACAAGCCTAGCTACATGTGTGTGTGTTGCCTTTTATGTTAAGCACACTTTGAATTGGTCTAGAGCAGTGGTTCTCAACCTTCCTAATGCTAAGATACTTTAATACAGTTCCTTTGGTCACGGTTACCCACAACCATACAGTTATTTCATTGCTACTTCATAGTTGTAATTTTGCTGTATTATGAATCAGAATGTAAATATCTGATATGCAGGATATCTCATGTATGATCCCAAAAGGGGTCACAACCCACAGGTTAAGAACCACTGGTCTAAAGTTTTATCTCAGCCCTGAAACTTGTCTCCTCAAGGAGCACAGCGTGAAGACTGGGGCACTGGACTACCCTGGGAGTTTTGATGTTTTATTCACATATGTATGGAAAGGGGACACAGACAGTTTACAGTTTTGAAGGCTTGAAAACACACATTTACTTTCTCCTTTACATTTGAGAAATCAGTTTCATGTTTTGTTTTTGATTGCTCTTAGAACAGAGAACAACCTTAGCATTTCACAAATCCTACCTGTTTGACCAAAAAAAAAAAAAAAAAAAAAAAGTCAGCATAGAGAGAAAGATGATCTGATCATCAAAATCCATGTCTTTATTATTTAAAAAAGTTAGAATATGTCATTTGTAGATCAGGAGCACAAAGACTAATTCCTTGCTCTGCCCCCCCCCCCCCCCGCATTTTGGGTGGGCTGTGAGGAAATAAGAAATGTTCCCAATGTGATGGTACTTGAAGGGGGCTGGGAAGTAGTTTGGTCATGAGAATAGAGTCATTGTGAACACAATTAGTTCTCTTGTAAGAGTAGACCAGAGAGCTACCAAGCTATCTTCCTCCATATAAGATGTACAGGACATTAGACACCAGGCCAGAAGCAGGTCATACTTACAATTGGACCATGGCACCATGTTTTACAATGTACCATAAACTCTGACTTCCAGTATCCAGAATGGTGGTAAATGAATATCAATTTTCTATAATATAATCAATCCATGATGATGTTTTACAGCAACCAATACAGACTTTTATAGTTTTAGCTTTTACATTTATATTTTTTAAAAAGCCATTTTAATGCTTAGATGTGCTGTAAGATTAGGATTTGTCCTTAATATTTGCCATGTGGAGATCTAGCCACCAATACCCATTTTCTAATTGAGGGGTTTTGGCATCCCTGTTGGCCACTTTTGGCCATCTTTGGAAAAGGCTTATTTCAGAACTGTCTAACATATTCCACTGATTATCCAAATGCCACAATTTTAAGTATTGTTGGCTTTATGTTGAGTTTTGAGATAAAGAACTACAAGACCACCTCCTGAATTTGTTGTTTTCCTTTAAAGTCATTTTGGCTACTGATGGTCCCTGAGGATATCATAACAATTGTCAGATGGATTTTTGTTTTACATTTCTACAAAAAGCACCACTGGACTGTATCTGTAGATACTAAAGACTTTCAAAAATATTAAGATGTCAGTATTTTATTAATGTATAGAGGATGTCTTTTCCATTTCTTTGTGTCTTCTTTAGATTTTCAGCCGCATTTAAACTCACCATAAATTGATTTGGTGGTTTTATTTAATTTTAAAATTTGAAAATTTTATTAAACCATAAGTCGTTAGTCTCTGTTAATTTTAGTTTGAAGTTTTTAATTCTATTGTAAATGGAAACATTTTCTAAAATTCCTTATAAAAAAAAATCAGACCATAAATATTGTTAGTTTAAAGAAACGCAGCTGATTCTGAGCACTGATTTTGCGTCCTGCTGCTTTGCTGGATTTCACTTAGTAGTTGTAACATGGTTGTCTTTGTTTTGGTAGACTCCTCAAGGTTTTCTATGTATAAGATTGTGTCATCTGCTCACAGGTAACCTTTCTTCATCGGTTCCCATTAGGGAGTTGTGCTGACTAATATTATGCCAACTTGACATAAGGTAGAGTCATCTGAGAGAAAGAAACCTCAATTAAAAAAAAAAACAATGCCTTTGTAAGATCAGGCAGTAGGCAAGCCTATAAGGCTTTTCATAATAAATGACTGACGTGGGAGGGCCCAGCCCATCATGGGTAGGGCCATCCCTGGTGCTATGAGAAAAGAGGCTGAGCAAGCCATGAGGAACAAGCCAGGAAACAGCTTCCTCTATAGTCTCTGCATCAGCTCCTGCCTCTAGGTTCCTGCCTTGCTTGAGTTCCTGCCTAGACTTCTTCAGTGGTGAACTGTGACATATATGTGCGGGCAAAATAAAATCTTTCCTCCTCAAGTTGTTTTTGGTTATGGTGTTTCACCACAGCAATAGAAACTTTAGCTAAGACAAATGCCTTTTGTTTCTTCTGGCCAACCATTCTGACTAGAAGTTCCAACAAACACTATTGTAAACAGAGAAGGCAAAAATCGGGCATCTTTATCTTGTTCCTGATCTTAGAAGAAAGTTTTAGTATTTTACTATTGATTATGTTTTTTTCTGTCTCATTCTCATAGATGAATAAAAAAGTTAATATATTGAAGTTTCCTCTTCCCATTCATTTTAGCCAAGAATTTCTTTTAATGCAATGATGTTGAATCGTACCAAATACATCCTCTGTACAATTGAGATGGTCACGTGTGTGTTCTTCCTACCTCTTTGTTCTGGTACTTAGGTGTATAGCACTGACTGATTTCTATATTCTAAGCCAGCCTTACATTCCAGAAATAAACCTCACTTGGCCATGGCGTATAATTCTTTTGAAATGATGTTGAAATCATTTCTATTATTTTATTGAAGATTTTTATGTCAATGTTCATAAAGGAGACTCGTTTTTGGCTTTCTCTGCTTTGCACCTTTGTCCTTCAGTATTGGGAATGCTGGCCTCTTAGAATGAGTCAAGGAACTGCCCCACGTTTTCAGTTCTCTGGAAGGGGTTGAGAAGGGGAGGCATCAGCTCTTTCACATTTGGTAGGGACTCCTAGTTCATCCATCTGAACTTCCTTTGTTATGAAGGTATCTTCGTTACACTTTCTCTTGCTACAATTAAAAAAAAAAAAAAAGATCAAAGGCAACTCAGGGAGAAAAGAGTTTAATTCACCTTATAGATTCACATCACAGCCTGCCACTGAGGAAAGTCGGGGCAGGAACTCCAGGCCAGAGTCCAGAGATAGGAACTGATGTGGAGGACATCCAAAAGAGCTTCTTCCTGCTTCTTCTGTCTCATTCAGCCTGCTTTCTTGTACTACCTGGCACCGCTAGCCGGTGGGGCGGCACCACTCACAATTAGCTGGGCTCTCTCAAATTAATCCAGAAAATGCACCACAGGCTTGCCCACAGTGTTAGCATACCTGCCCGGAGTCTGCCTAGAAACCAATGATGTCATTACTTTCCCACCACTAGATGTGCCCCTGCCCAGTATATAAAAAGAGCAAACCCACCCTGTCTGTCTGTCTGTCTGTCTGTCTGTCTCTCTCTCTCTCTCTCTCTCTCTCTCTCTCTCTCTCTCTCTCTCTCTCGGTACCACTCCCCGTTTCCTGCTCTCCAACATTTCTACAAATAAACCTCCTTATCATATCTGTTGCCTGGCATCTTATTTTTCATATTTAATACACAGGCCAGTCTAATGGGGCCATTTTTTTCTACTGGGGTTCCTTCTCCCCCAAATGATTCTAGCTTGTGTCATGTTGACATAAGATTAGCCAGCCTAGGGTGTATTATTTATTTTTCTTGGCTAAAGCAATTTAAAGGATGAAAGATGGATTTTGGCTCACAGCATAAGAGGAAGCATCCACTCTAGCAGGGACGCTATGGCAACAGGATCAGCTCATGCCTGTGATGGTGGGATTGGCTCTTGCAGGGAAGCTTAGAGAAGGACCAGAAGCAAGTCTAGGCTATAAAATTCAAGAACCACCTCTAACAAGACGCTTCCTCCATCTAGATCTCACCTAAGGATTTTACAGCCTCCTGAAACAGTGTCACCAGATAGGGACCAAGCACTCAAATACGTTAAGCAAAAGAAAACAGGAAGCTTTCTACGCAACTGTTCAATCCCCTTACTAGTTAAATGTATGTTCAGGTTTTTCTATTCCTTCTCAAGTCAGTTTTTGGTAAGGTGTTTCTAACCATTTGCCTGTTTAATCTAGACAGTCCAATTTGTGAATACATGGCTGTTTATTGTCCCTTGTAATCCTCTTCATTTCTATATATGTTGGATAATGTTTTAAATCAGGAGAAGGCAGTCTGTAATTATGACCTGCCTCAGGTCTCCTGTGTCCATGTGTACTGTGACCCTGTGTGAGGGCACCCTCATAGCTTGGACTTCCTTGTGCCTATGCTTTCAGCTCAGCTCTCCTTCCCACACAATAATGGGAATAGTGGAACTCACCCGGGAGACTACTTCTCGGGCATCCTGGCTTCTCTCTAGGGGGTCCTTTCAGTGACCGTGTCTCACATATGGCTTCAAATCATTGCACATCTGTTCTTCTATGTGTCCCATGGGGAGAATTTCAATGCAGACGTGGAAGTGGTCTTCAGATATCCAGCGACATCTTTGCTTTCCAATAAGATAATTTCTCTTCCCTGGCCTTTTTCATATGCCTTTTTACCACCCGGATATTACCATACTGTCTTTTCCACTCTAGGTGGCAGTAACAGCTTAGAACTCAGTACCTCTACATGGCCACACTCACTCTGGCGGCCACACATTCGCCTTTATTCCTCCTTGGGAATCTATTCTCAGACTTCTTAAGACTCCTAATTCTACTCAATCTAGGGCACATCCCTTAAGAGAACAGACAAACCTCACAGGAAGATCTGTTGGGAAGGAGAGACGGGAATCCTTTCCATCTGTAGAATAATGCAGCATATCCAGAGAAGAAGCCATCAGGTGCTTCCCCCAGCCTAGAGGGGCCCGGGAGAGGGGCAGTGCATCACCACACCCCAAGAAAAGCCAGCAAGAAAGAAGAAAGCTTTGGAGACAAGAAGACCTTTTTGTCCTTAGAGGGCACCATCCTGCTGCCAGCTCTGGCCCCTTCTTTGCACAGAGGGGATATGCTTCATTGGTGGCACAGGACTGGAGGGCTTTTCAGGAATAATTAAGAAAACATAGAAGCATTTCCTATAACCGTACCAAGAAAAAAATACTACTTGATTAATGTTAATGCCTTATAAACATAAAAGACTACTACATTTTATTTATTCCATTTCAGGGGCCTCAAGAGGCTCAGTGGGGAAAAGGTGTTGTGCATGTCAGAGGACCTGAGTTCTACCTCTGGAACACACAGTGAGGGGAACCCCCAAGAGTGGACATCTCTCCACACATGTGCCATGGCATATGACCCTGCCTCGGATAACAGATAAAAATTTAAATGTTCCCAAATCTTATTTTAACATGTTATTTCCTTACTATTTTTTTTTTTTCCACCAATGCAAACCATTCTCAAACTAGTTCCCTGGAATCTAAAGATGATCAGAACAGGATTGGATTTACCTTCTGTTTATGTGAAAAGAGGATTTTTTCATTTTTAAAAGAAAGGGTCTCTGTGTGGAACTCAGGTTGGTCTAGAATATGTACATTCTCATCGTGGTAGGTTTTATTTAAAATTTATTTTCACTTTTATTTATGTGTATGTGTGTTAAGGGAGGTGTATGCCCATGTACATAGGTAAGTAGATGCCAGAAAGGAGTATCAGATCCTAGGACAGGCAGTTTTGAGTCCCCTAATGTTAAGTGTTGGAAACAGAGCCCAGACCCCCTGAAGAGCCATAGCTCTAGCCCCTTGTCATGGGTGTTTTAACAACACAGCTGAGGTGCCAGTATCTGCATCACCTTCTGGAAGCAGCACCCGCTTGTTGTGGGTCCTTTCTGATCTTTGTATGGCTCAGTTTGGGATTTATAGCACCTATCTTCCCAAGTCACCTGGCTTTGCGCCAACCTGGTACCTTACAGCTTCACTCAGTCTTCCATAGGGCTTCGTTCTAAATGCATTTTGGATGGTGGCAAAGCTCAGATCTACCCTCAGAAAAGAAACAGAAAATGAAGACACCTTGATGAAGAGAAAAAAAAAGCAGTTTTCTTTGATATGAAAACCAAAGATTACAATCTCTAAAGGTAATTTTAAAGCTATTCTGAGCAGCGGTGACATTAAGAGGACCGTGTGAGTTACTCGTGTGGCTCTAATGATAAACTTGGCTATTAAAAATGTCCATAAAAGTTGTCTCAGAGGGTAACCGGCTGCATCCTCACCAGACTCTGCTTTGCACCATACTTGAAGGGATACGTTCTGAATCTGAAGGAACCTGTTCTAGGGCTCCAGGCAGAGAGACCAAAGGCCCATCCAGTGGCCACCTGGCAGCTGAACCTCTTCCTGCCACGGCAGGGAGACAGACAGTGTAGCTGGCAACAGGAAGCTGGTGTCGAGAGTATCAGGGTAAACACTGCCCTGCCCTGCCCTGGCTGCCTGCTGGGCACTTAGAAATGTGGTTCTGCTTCTTATGAAATAATGGAGAATGGTGACTAGCCAACAGCTCCATCTGCTCTAAGGGAGCAGGGATATCACTGTCGGGGAAGCCACCCCCTGACATCACCTTCCATCACCTTCCATCCCACCAATCCCACCAGATAAGGCTCTGCCACACTCATCTAGTCCAGAGTGTCAGAAACAGGACTATTGCACTAGCATCAGTCAGCAAAGACCCTACCGGAAGTAGTTTCTTCCATCATTTTGCAAATACTTTTCTAAACACAGTCTAAAGTAGGTAGAAAGGAAGGAGGAATTCTTCAGTCACTTTGGGAGAAAACAGAGATGTGGTACCCAGGCCCCGGACTCTGTGGACCCTTTTCTGGGCCAGAGCATGGTCTGTGGGTTTCTGATAGCCCTGTAGGTTCAGGCTCCACCTCAGAGCCTCACAAGTGGGCTGAGACCGGCACCCGTCATGCTCAGCATGTCCCAGAAGGTCTTGCTTCCAGTGACTGCTGAGCCCCAGTTCTTCCAGATGTATCCAGAATGTTATCTGCCGCCCAGCACTACCAGAGGCTGCCAGGGTAGTACTGAGCTCAAGAGCCCACAGCCAGCTCTTTGTTCTCAGTCGAAGGCTTTAGCCACAGAGGGGGAGGTCCTGGCCCAGGGAGATGACTAAACAGCCTGTCAGGACAGTCACAGGACATGCCACACTTGGTTGACTCAGACACACACCTCACTCCTGAATGAGCAGAAATGGTTCTTTACTTTCATAATGGCATCTGTGCCGTTTTGTTTGTTTTTGTTCAGTTTCTGAAAACCAGAAGTCCTTTTAATTCTCTTGTTTTGTTTTGTTTTGTTGTTTTCTCCCAGTGCTTGAGGCCTGAGTGCTAAACAATCTTCTTTTAAATACAACTCCCATGCCAGGTGTGGTGACTCACACCTATGGTCCCAGCAGGGGAGGTTGAGGCAGAGGGTGTGAGGTCAAGTCCAGAGTGGACTACAGAGGAAGATCCTGTAAACAAACAAGAACTGTGGACCTGGAGAGGGGGCTCAGTAGTTCAGAGCACCTGGTGCTCTTGCAGAGGTCCAGGGTTCGGTTCCCAACACCCATATGGTAGCTTACAACCAATCATAGCTCCAGTTCTAGTTCCACTCTCTTCTGACCTCCAACAACACCAAACATACATGGGCATACACATGGGCATACACACATGCAGGCAAACATTCATGCACACATGATACAAACAAACAAATCTTTAAAAAAACACACACACTTTTAACAGCCCCCACCACACACCTATCACAATGTTGCAACCCAGTAGTAGCAATGGCACTGTGACAGGACTCGGAATCCCAAAAGAAAACAGGATTATGGCCACAGGTGTCCACTGGCCCATCTCCTGGGGCTTCTGCTCTGTAGAGCATCCCGGAAGGCCGGGGTGTCGTAACATGTCAGAGAAGATTTGAATTCCAAAATGTGTGTGACTCCCCACCCCCCACCCCCCACCCCCATCCCCAGTTCTTAACAGTTGGGTCAACTTCTGTGAGAGGGGTAACCGACAGGTACTGGCCATGTTCCAGGTCACATATATAATTTCTTCAGGGTGTAGACTTGGTCCCACAACACAGCACTCCAGGGCTGAGGGGCACAGGTTTCTGCATTAGCAGAAGTAATGATCACAGAAATCTGGTTCTCTTTCTCAATATTCAGGGAGACAAAAGAGATGGCCCTGAGTGTCCAAGGAGGCTAGACTGATGGGCAGATGCTTGCCCTTCCCAAGCTGCTGGTACAGAGTCTCAGCAGAGAAGCCCAGACACCTGACTTTGCACAACTGATCGAGTTCCTGCAGCAGCTGGTAATGAAGAAATGCCAGGCCATGACACTTCTTGTTAACGTTTAGATTGAAATTTATGCTTTTACAAGTCAAAAGTGGCTGGTCTCTACTATCTCCAAAGGCTCAAGACGCAGTAAAGCCTCTTTAACCCTGTCCTGCCCTGAGGCCAGCCACCTCTGCATGCCCACTGGCCACACACCCTGGGCTCTCCAGAGGTGGTCAGCACAGCCCACCTGGCTGGGGTCCGGTTGTCAGAAAGGACCTCTCTGGCACCTTCAGCAGGAAAAGCCTAGACCAGTGTTCCTCAACTAGTGGGCTGAGACCCCTTTGTGAGCTGTATAACAGACATATCAGATACTTACACTATGATTCACAACTAGCAAAATTACAGTTAGGAAGTAGCAACATAATAATTTATTGTGCATTGGCGGGGGGCATCACTACAACATGAGGAATTGCATTAAGGGGTCGCAGCATTAGGAAGATTGAGAACCACTGGTCTAGACCATCTGTTATGGCTGGGTCTGGAATACCTAGGGCCTTTTATTGTTTCTATATTATTTGGTGATTTAAGATCATGGAAAGAAGTCTAGATTGTCTCAAAGCTCTAAACCACACAAACAAGGTGCTTATAAACCTCTTGAGGGTGCCTCAAGAAAAACAAGAGAGATTTATGCCACAAATCTATCTCCTGCTGTTGGCCATCACTTGAACTTCTACTTTTCCTTGAATTTAAGCCTGGGGTATCTTTTTTTTTTTTTTCTTTCCCTTCAGTGACTTTCACTGGTCAGTATTATCCCATTCCCAGGCAGTATTTCAGAGGGAGGCTGGCTGGCCTCAGGTATATGGCGCTGAGGCCATACTTCAAACCTGTATTGTCCCAAACAAAGAATGAAAGGGCAAGGGTTTTGGCAATGTGAGAAAGGATAGCAGTGGCGGTAGGAGCAGCACATGTCATCTCTGTGAAGTCCCCTCAAGATGGTGTATTGTAGAAGGAATCATGGTCCGAGAGTAGCTGGATTGCCCGTGCCTTTTCACAGGACTGTCCCCAGTAACCAAGGCCAGTCAAGTGTTTGAGATCCCATTCTATACACTTTCTAGTTTGATTTCTGCTGCTGTTAAAAAAAAAAAAAAAAAAAAAAACCCACTTTGACCAAAAGCAACATGGAGGAAGGAAAAGATATATTTGCCCCACACTTCCGAGTCATGATCCATCACGGAGGGAAGTGTTAGGGCAGGAACTCAAGTAGGAGCTTGGAGCTTAGAGGAATGGTGCTGCTGGTTCATTCATTCTTAGGCTCAGGTATCTCACTTCTTACACAGCCCAGCACCTCCTGCCTAGGAACGGTACCAACCGTGGGGCTGGGCCCTCCTGCATCACTTAATACCCAACATGGTCCCTCCACGGACAAAGCTGACCTACGCAATTCCTCAGTCCGGAGTTTCCTCTCAGATGACTGACTCTAGGTTGCCAAACTGACAACTAGATCTAATTAGGACAAATCATTTCATTCTGGCTTTTGCCTTTGATCTAAGTGAAGCGCCCACTAGTGAGAAGAAAGGTAGCTCATACCTTCCCAACCAGTTCAAGATGAACACAGCGTTGTCATCACACTGAAGATCTCACATGGGTCTAAGTAGGCAAAAGACCTCAAATACTCTGCATCACTCAGGATCAGGACAATGAGAGCCACCCCCTCCCCTCCCCCGCCCCTCTCATTGTGGGAACCTTGTGCACCTACATGCTGCCCAGTGGCAGTGTCTAATGTACTTGTTCACACTGCTAGGGGAGGTGAACCTGAGGCTTTGGGTGCTTGCAAGACAAAGGTGCCTCAGGACGTAGGAGTAGGGCTTGGGTAGCAGACATGAGACTACATGGCAGAGGACATGAGACTACATGGTAGCAGACATGAGACTACATGGCAGAGGCACAGCGGACATACGGATTCATCCCCATTTGTCACTCTGCCCCAAGTTCCACAAATCAACCTCCCATCCCGGGGACAGCATGGCCAAGTGATGAGAACAAGAGCAGAGCGCCCTCTCCTCCGTGATGTGCGCGCCAAGCTCCTGCTTTCTCTTTGCAGGAAGATGGTGAACACAGACTATCGTTCTGAGAGGCCAAGGGGGGGCACCCTGGAAAAGCAACTAGAAGCTGTCCAGACCGGGCCAATCACTGCGGTAGAGGAGACAATGGGGTTTCGGGTCCACTTCACAAACACAAGGGGCTGGTGAGAACGAAGCATTCCCAGTACGATAAAAAGGATGGTAGTGGAGCCTTGACCTCAGCCAAAGGATGACAGTTGACCGCTCTGTCCTGGTCACTTTGCTCTCCTGGATCTGATGAGATGAAGGATGGGATGGACAGAGGTAGATGGATATGGCTAGGGAAAGTGTCTACAAAGCAGTCTCGGAAGAGCTATGCCTCCTGTGGCATAGAAGTGTGACCTTCTCTGTGTGGACACAGCAGGGCAGCCAGGAGAACTGTGCTTATGGTGGTGGTGGCCTTCCTTGTCAACAGTGTGCTTGGGTGGGTGGCCCAAGTTTCTCTGGGGTCTCCTGTTGAGTGGTCCCTGCACACTACAGGATGATCAGACTATCTCTGTAATCCACATCCTCAACTGTAACAGCATCCCAGTCTCTAAAGGACATCCCTAGCAGAGGGTCAGAGGTATAGAGGAGTCATCTGCTTTTCCAGACCTCTTAAGGGAGCAGCCCCCCATGGGAGGAATTAGAGTAGAAACTCAGGTGTGGGCAGAAGAGAAGATCTGTTTCCTCTTTATCCACTTTCTCTCCTTTTTAGAACCATAAGTTATGCTAATAGTCCTTTTCAGGAAACAGAGCCTCAGTCTAAGATGGAAGCACCTCTGGTCACAGCTGAAACTCACCTTGAATTTTATAAACCATGGAATAGAAGCCTACGCTGGGCAATATGTCTACAGTTGCAATTAGCAGAGAAAGAATACATAGGCCCTAGGGAAGGAAGGCACCCAGCTCTGGATCACCCAGGGGGGCGGAGGATGAAAAGAGCTACACAGTAGCTCAGGAGTGAAAGACCATACTGTCCTCATGCCCACTTCATAAACACAGGTATGAAAAGCAAGCTTCTCTACAGGATCCACCATGGCGGTAGAACCCAGATCTCAGCACACAGCTTACACCATCTGCTAACAGAGCAACCCTCAGTCAACAGAATTCATCAATTACTGACTGTCCATGCTGCTACTCAATGTACACCCTGGAAGGACCTCTCAAAGCCACTTTCCCAACTTTTGGAAAGGGAGGTCCTGCCAGTCAACATGGTAACACGCCCTGGCTCATGGTCCCATGCTCCCAAAGAGACCAGCACAAGGTAAGCCACCAGGTAAAGGAGAAGTGCCAGTCCAAGCAAAGCCACATGAGAACGTTGCTTCTTGTCCCTTTCAGGTTGTCTTCCTGTTCTGCCACTTGCTTGGTAAATAGATGGCCACGGTGCATATGGCCAGGATGTGACACCTGAGGACAGTGACAGCAAGAAAGCACGAGGCTGGGTCTGCACTGTGGAGACACAGATTCACTTGGAAGCTGATGATGCCCTCAGTCTAGGCAAGTTCGAAAAAAAGATGAAGGGAGGGGCCTAGGTAAGGTACTGAGAAAACTTGTGTCACCCATACAGGAACTCTGAGTATTTGGGGACTCCTGGAGCACAAAGTGCAAGACAGGAAGGTGGGACATTTTAGAACTAGAAGCTATGCTAAGTCCTACTTATGGAGTAGAGCTAACACGCAGGGCTGAAGAACCGCTGCTAATCTGTGCAAACCTGAGTCCTGCCACCTTTTCTCATGTCGAGGTGAGAGTTGTGCCACACCTGCCAAAGAGTGGCTGGCATCCATACTCCTTATATCAAGGCAAAGTGAAGACCCTCTATAATGGCTTCTGCAACAAGATTTTCCTCGTCTTCCTTCTTTAAGCTTGGGACTTTGGAAGGATTTGCTTTCTCTTTCGAGATTGGCTCTGTAATGTCAGGGGTGGACACCGGATGACAAACCCCAGAAAGCCATTGGGCTATGTAAAGAAATCAACCAAGCAGGCCCAGAGGAGCTGGCAGGAAAAACTGGGGACCAGAAGAGACCGAGAAAGGCAGCAAGAGAAGATGAGGAAGTCAAAAGGAAGAGAGACTATTAGGCCAAATCCTGTCCACCACCACTGTCCCAGCCTGTGCTTCAGCTGCGGGCTGTATGCAGCATGCGCAAACACATACCCTTCCTGCTGCCTGTTCTGCTTACCTTTGCCCACAAGAACCACCAAACCATCAGGCTACCTGGGCAATGGCAGTTATACTGAAGTAAGACCCTGTCCTGTTGAGAGGGGTCCCAGGCATAGCTGCCAACCACACTACCAATTACAATGGTTATCCCCCACACACACACACACACTCACAACATCCTCTCCTAAGTCAGACCTCCCTTAGGCAGTGAGCAGGTATCCGTGGCTCTAATAAAGGACGTTGCGTGAAGTGCGTCTCTCCTGCTACTCAGAAAAGAGTGGAAGATGACTAGTGGATGCCTCTTATATCCAAGAGTTTAAAGTCACTTAAATGGACCATTTCCCTGTCTCTTACTAAAAAGCCACCAGAATTACACACATTGTAAAACAGGTGGAGAACATGACGTCCTAGCAGCCCCTGGCCTCCCGAGCTTGGTTATGGCTCAGCTTAGCCATACATGACATTGCTTTACTAAGAAAGGAGAGAAGTTGGGGGTCAGCTTTTAAAAAGCCCAAACTCAGGGGCTGGAGGGATGGCTCAGCGGTTAAGAGCACTGCCTGCTCTTCGAAAGGACCCGGGTTCAATTCCCAGCAACTCACAACTGTCTGTAACTCCAATATCTGACACCCTCACACCAATGCACATAAATTAAAATTAAAAAAAAAAAAAGCCCAAACTCAGGAGCCTCACTTGATGGCTTGTAGCACCCTACACCTCTGGCTCACCTCATTCCCTCTACAAGAGGCACACATGGCGTGCCATCCCACGGTCTCCTTCGGCTGACTCATATCCAAGAATTGCAGACACATCTAGTGACACGTGAAGACATTGCCTCCACTAGACCAGCTCCAGGACTAGATTCACCTAATGCTTCATGAATGAAGCCAGACACCAAAGAGAAGGCATGTGTGGGAAGGCCACAGCTGGCAAAACAAACAAACAAACAAACAAACAAAACACCTAAGTTGGGCTAAGGCCAATTAACAGGCAGTGGAGGGAACTTTCAGAGATGGAGGACCTGAGCCAACTATTGGAGGGCTTCATGCCATGTTCCTGATAGGTTACTGGCTGTGAGTGAGAATTCCCTGATCTGTATACATACAATGTATTCACTTTTCCATGTTAACCATTAGCCCTAAGTCCTGAACACCTCTGTACTGCAGGGAGCTGCCAGGTGGGCTATCCTGCCTTCCAACCCTTCCTATACCCTGTCTGGGTTTTGGAACGCCAGAACGGACCCCAGGAGTAGTCCAGATGGCCCAGGCCCACACACTTACCGGCTGCAGCCCGTCTTCCTGTCTCTGGCTCTGGTTGGGGCGATTGATGAAGGAACGTGTGGAGACTTTGTAGTGGTTCAGCAGGCATACAACGACCACCACCATCACCGTGACCACCAGGACAATGATGAGGACCTGTGCAAACTCCAGCTCCGCTGCAAGGAGGAAGAAGAAGGATTGTGAGCAACAACCCCGGCACCTACACACGTTCCTGGCTCTATGGTGCTTGCAGCTGCCGGCAGGCTTGACCCCTCACACAGAGCTGGCCCCCATAAAGGAGACAGAAACTATGACTACACTTTGGAGGAGGAGGAGGAGGAGAAAGTGCAGTTATGAAGCTGGTGTGTGGCTGGGTCAGGGGCAGTACCTGAGCTCTGTCTGCAGACACCATGGGTCACTTGCAGAGCTTCAGTATTGTAACTTCTCAGACAAAGGGAGACGCTGGGTGTGCCTTGTCGCACAGAGCTCTGTCACTCAGCTTGGTGAAAAGCTAAGACCCGGTCTTCAAACTTAAGGGCTTAAGAAAACGTTTTGCCAGCCCGACCAGACCTTCAGGATTTTGGCTATAGCTTTCTTCACTGACACAGCAGAGTACAAGGTCAGTCCAATGAGTCCACCATGGGCAGCTGCTAAATTGGCACCTCTTCACGTTGGGCCAACCTCAGGACAGCTCAGACTGTCTCTTCAACTCTCTTCCTGTTGGACAACACCCAACAGCTCTCTACTCCAGAAGAGCTGAGAGACTCTCTCAGAACTGAGGCTGCACCCACAATTACACCTATATAAGCTCTTAAAAAAAAAAAATCAACTTATCTCTACAGCTGAGTCCAGTGTCCCAGAGTACAACTGACAGGAGCTTTACATTAATGAGAAAAGAAATGTTAAGAGGCCAGCTTCATCCTCCAGCCCCAGGAGGATTTGCCTTTGTAAGTGACTTAGACGCGCAGACCTTCATACTGCAGTCTGTGTCTGGGTTGGGTTACCGCTAGGTTTCCAACACTAAGGTTACAAATGACTTCCTCCAGTCATTAATATGCAATGCATATGTGCGTCTGGTGGCCCTCCCTGACTTAGCATTTCTGACACGATACTGAGCTAAGTGTACAGTCCGGGTTTTTCATGAAACTATGATCACAAGCCTGTTGTGGTTTACATTGCTTTCTGGGTGTCTAGCACCTGGTGGTGCCTGGCAAGGAGTTAAGAGGCTTTGACAGTAAAAGGAAGAACAAAGGGTGACTCAGGCCCAGAGAGGGGGCTCATACACACAGCTGCAGGTGCACCTTCCCTGAGGACAGCTGCCAAGACAGGCCTGCAATGGCTGCAGAGAATGCTGAGAGTGCCTGCAGAATCCTGGGAACCTATGCCATGAGTCCAGTGACAAATTCAAGGGCAGACACCTCTGCACAGAACATGAAGGAGGCAGGAAATTAGTTCTACTCAGGCCATGGGAAGTGAGCTTAGCAATGCAGACTGAACCATAATGCCCTGTTTGACCAACTGCATTTGTGTTTTACAAAGAAACAACAGAGTTGTCACAAGCTGCTCTTCAAGGTGAAGCTCAGGCCTAGCATTTACCAGGGTTTCCTTTTGTCAAGTGATCGTGTTGCTTTACAGACATGGAGCAAAAAGAAAGCAGGTGACAACCATAAGACAACAACATGAGCCTTTGTTTGGTTAACCCTTCACTTGCTGGCTCTTCCTAGAATAGCTTTTCCCTGGACGTGAAAGGCTGTGAAGATGCAGCAAAGAAAATCAAGTTGTATTTTTATAATGTAAATATGTGATTCCATAGGCCTTTCTGTATAATTGAATTTCATCCGAAAATTATCTTAATGTAGAATTTTTAACACACTAAAAAATTTAACACTATAGAATAAAACAGTCTAATTTGACTGAAGCCCCTCAGCCCTTCCTGACGGCAGCCACTCCAGGCCATCCTGGTGGGCAGTCGAGTCTGGTGCGCATGCCTACTAAATAAGTACCTCCTCCTCCTTTTAATTATGAGCAAATTATTGGAGGGGTTGCCAAGGAGAAGGAGAGAGGCACTATGGGCAAATGTATGTGCTAGCACAAATTTGTCAGTAGACTATCAAGAAAGACCCCTTAAAAGTATGGTTTAAGAACCACCTGATGAAAAGCTACACTAAGTGATCTTGCAGGAGAGAGCACATTACCTATACCCTATACTCTCATCGTTGCTGGAAACTTGCCCTTTTCTTTTTTAAGTATGCAATTTAATTTTTAAAAATCATGTTCATGTGTATGTGTGCATGGCTACATGGCTGTGAGTATAGGTGTGCCTGTGAAGGTCAGACGAGAGCATCAGGAACTGGAATTGCAGGTAGCTGTGAGCTACTTGAGTGCTGAGAACTGAACTTCGGTCCTCTACAAGAGCATGGGCTCCTAAGGGATGGGCCATCTCTCCAGCCCTTTGCCACTTACACCAATTTAATAGGCAAAGCTGTGCATACTGCCAGGCAAGATGACCAAACCAGGTACAAACCTGCTCAACACTGGAGAGGACAAGGCAGGAAGATGGTGAGTTGAGACCAGCCTTCATACTGCTATGGTGAGGCCTTGTACACAACAAGTATTAAAATATGTACCTTATTATTTATTTATTCATTTTTAATTTATATTGTAACTCCCCAATTGCTAGCAACTTCTGATCTTTTCCAAGAGTTATGATAATTTATGCTTACCTTTCTTATAATTAATTTGCCTTGGTCTATTTGTAGTTTTCTCATGAACTTCTTATGCACTTATGAGAAATATTTAATATTTTAGGTCTACAAGTTTTTTGTGCTAAGTAAAGGTGAGCAAAATCCCTGTTCCATAAGCAGTGCACAGCATTGCCCCCCCTTAAAAGAAAGCTTCTCACCATGAGGGCTGGGCTTCTTAGCCTCCATGCCAAGCTTTCCTGTAAAGCTGCTACATATATTCACTGGAGCTGCCCTACCCTTGCTGAGCTGCCTGCAGCTGTGCAACTTGCCCTGAGATTTCAAGCATGAGCTCAGAGTCCTGACAGGGATGTCTCGGCCACAAAAGCTTCTCAGCAGTGTTAGGAGTCCACGGGTACCAGAGTATCAGGAAACTGAAACATGCATGGCAGGGTGAGGTAACAGATTTACACAAGGGCTTTGGAAGCATAAATAGGGTCCCTGGGGATGGGACACTGGCCAAGGCAATCGCCCTAGCAGTAATACCAAGTGGTACCCTGGGGCAACAGTACACTGAGGAGATGAGTCACTCAGCCCAGGCATGAGAGGCAGCTCTTCCAACGGGCAAGAAGGAAATCCAGGGTGGCCGGTCCCTAAGGCCAGAATCTTAACAAGTCATGGCTAGCAGCAAGCGCAAGTCAGGGTCCCTGTGCTCCTTCCCAAAGCCCCTCCCTGTTTACATCAGGGTGTAGGACCCATAGCTTAGCACCACAGCCTGCAGGGCTAGGGTGGGAAAGGTGGCTCAACAAAGGCCTGGCTATCTGAGTTCGATCCCTGGAGGAAAAGAGATGACTTCTCAAAGTTGTCTTCTGACTTCCAGATGAGTGTCACGGCATGTACATGCTGGCGCAGACACCCACACCGTACATTTTAAAGTCTATCTATTCTCTGAACTTGGGGCAGAACAGTCCACAAGAACTGATAATTTTTCTCTTTTAAGTTACAAGAGACAGAAAACTAAAAGCAGGAAAATGTGAAGAATAAAAATATCCAGCTCTAGGGGACTCTCAAAGTGAAAACCGCTAGACCTCAGAAATGAGCAGATCTCGGGGTCCTGTTCTGTGGAAAGCCCCTCTCTGATGCCCTCCTTCCAGCATCACCCCACATGCCCATCATCCCATTTATTTTAAGCAGGAGCCT
The DNA here is from genome assembly GCF_903995435.1 of Acomys russatus. Taxonomy (NCBI): domain Eukaryota; kingdom Metazoa; phylum Chordata; class Mammalia; order Rodentia; family Muridae; genus Acomys; species Acomys russatus. The sequence goes on along the minus strand of NC_067156.1, from coordinate 54,538,985 downwards.
CTGACCCAAATCTGCACAGCTTGTCTTTATGTGGCAGGGGAAAGGGAGAGTGAGATGGTAAAGGGAGGCCAGGGACCACGTGACCGGAAGATGTTTTGGGTTTTGCTTTTGAGGGACAGATTAGGAAGTGGACATTAGGAAGACAATGAGTTTTGAAAGAAATATCGAGATGGAAATACCTTTTAAGCCCAGAGGAATAGCAGCATTTTAAATGGTATTAGGATGTTTTTGAGGTTTCCTATTTTCCGTGTCACCCACTATGGATTTTGAGCACAGCCTGCTGGTCAGGTTTCCCTTGATTTCAAGTTATGGCTATCAAAGGGCAAAAGGCAGCCATGCGGGTAAGGATTTGAGGCTGAACCGAATTTCCAGGCTCCTGTTTCTTTTATGGGACTACAATTCAAGGTGCAATGGATAAGTGTCATTGGCCACCCAAACACTAGAAATTTTATAATACATTTAAAGCTTACAGGAAGGGGTTACAGTGCCTTTAATATTGTAAGAACAGTGACAATGACAACAGTGATGATGGCATCTCTGTCTTTATAGAAACATCTCCAAGAAATACTAAGCTGTATCGTGGGGCACTGCAGGATCAGGACTGTGAGGAGTAGGCTGGTCTAGTCCTTGGTCCAATGAGGCCCTGAAGTGAATCATACTGGAGGCGTGAACGTCTGGACTATTTTTAATGAGCTCTGGGGAGATGTGTTTGTACCACCCTTGGGTTCCTAATATAACACTCACTTCTATTTGTAGGAAGGCTAGCACCATCTTCCATCCAGCCTTTCTTCCATGAATGCATCCTCATCTGCAGAAGTCGAGGTTTCTAGATATCTAATTAGTTTAAAGTTCCAGATGTGTGATGTGTTCCCTTACAGAAGCCCTATAATGGGAGGGCACGGCGTGGGCCCCATGAGCCTTTCCTTTCACCAGCAAAACAAACACTTTGGCGGTATGTGGGAAAGCTGCCACGAAAAACACTTATGTCATTGCCAGGACCAGCCACTCCTCACAGATCTCCCAGTGACTCACCTCCCAGTCTTACCAGCAGCACATGCTACAATGCGGGAGCACGGAGACTGGAGGGACACTACCAACCTGCCACTGAGCCCCACCCTCGAGGCGGCCCCCTTCCCAGCCAACCTTCCGGATTCTGAGGCCAGCCTCCAGGCCACTGGATCCACCTTGTTTGCTTTCTACACAATCATCTAGGGTCTGCATTTCCTTCCTGTCTTTGTCCTGCTTGGCAGAAACAGGTGGAGTGACAAGATGACAGCCATGGGGGTGGGTGACTTTTTACTTATGGCTCCGTGGCTTTTATACTGCTGTACGCTCATGTAGTGTAGTAAATTCTTTTTCCCAAATCCTAACACTAAGTAGCAGTGGTAACAGGAAGGTAGATGGGGGGTAAGGGGGGTGGGGGGGTGGGTGGGAAGGGGGCAGGAACTGGGATCTACTTGCCTTGAGCTTGTGAACTATTATTATAAACACACTCTTGGAGATCTGAGTGGTTGAATGAGAAACTCACACTGTTAACCTCCACAGATAAGGTGTCACGTGCAGCCTCTTACAAAACTGACTATAGCTTATGATTATATTAAAACACTTAAGTTGCTCCAATTTATTTGTTAATGAGTAGAAGAACAAAAGAGAGAAAGAAAAACACAGCACTTCAAAGACAGCCAGGTTTTTTTTTTTTTTTTTTTTTTTGCCAAGTGCCGGCACTATCTCCCCTTATAAATTCTTCTGACTGCTTGCTAACTGGCTCCTGCCCTTTACGCTGCCTCCTGTATGTACGGAACCCATTCTGTACCGACACTCCTTTTTTAAAAAATTTTTTTTAAATTAATTCATTTATTTCACATCTCAATAGTTATCCGACACTCCTTTTTTAAAAAATTTTTTTAAAATTAATTCATTTATTTCACATCTCAATAGTTATCCGACACTCCTTTTTAGTGTTTGCCCTCTGACCTTCTATAGCTCGAGCCCTGGGCTCTATGTTGTTCACCCATAGTTTACTGATGTATGGTAGCATATATTACATATGAGGTGAGCAGTCCAAAGGAAGGGACTTCAGTTTCCTAATTTGTTTGTACACTGCCTAGCATGGAACCATATTCTGACAAACACCAACAACTTTAATAATGCTAACGTTTTGCCAGAAGTTTTCAGATATTGCGCCAAACACCCAGCATTCCTACTTAAAGGAAAGCGCAGATTGCCGGCAGGAAAGGGGGCTCCCGGTTGCTCTAATGGTCTGCTTATATATTCCTGTTATATCCCTATATTTATATAAGGCAGTTTGCACAATAGTAAGATTGGAAGTGGTAGCCCAGGATCTGGAGATGAAGAGGGTAGCACAAAGGCACATCTCCTCACTTCCAGTAACAACCAAGCGCCGCCCATGGCACAGGTGGGCAGGTGGCAGAAGGCAAGGATTAGTTTGAGTAAGGGGCCTCCAGAATACAGACTCTGAAAGTCTATCTGAGAGAGCACCAAAGGCCGAAACGCCCTCCCAATGCAGCCACTTTTCTCTACATACGTCACAACCTAGAGTGTCCTGATCTTCTTAGAAAAACCCATGCTCCAATCCAATATGGCTGACAGAAATTAAAAAAAAAAAAAAAATCAGCAGAGGAGTTAGAGTAATTACAAACCTTTTTTTTTTTTTAAAGTCTATCCCCTGTCTTGCTATAAATGGGAACTAAAATCATAATCCTCCTTATAGGAGTCACCTGAAATTCACCCTCATTCACCTCCACATGATTAATTAAGAAAGTGTCAGAGAAATACAGTGGCACGTGTAACTGTCATACCCACAGTTACAAGTGTGGCTTCTGAGTGCTTGCTAGCTGCCAGTCTGTTAGCCTCTCGATTTCTCTAGCTTGCCAGCACTCTTGGAGTCAATTTTTGTTTCCTATTTCTCCTATTACCTTGATAACCCAAAAAACCTAGTCAATGATCCAACTGTATTGGAAGAAATACATTTTTTCTTCCAAATGTTGTTTGCAGCCACCCAGAGTGAAAAGAAAAAAAACACTATCAGACAAAGGAGAACGTTTTTATGGCATAAGAAGGGAAAAACAAATATTTATATATTCATACACACAAATTATATATATATATATATATATATATGAAAAACACTATCAGACAAAGGAGAACATTTAACATTTTTAGGGCATAAGAAGGGAGTGTGTGTGTGTGTGTGTGTGTGTGTGTGTGTGTATGTGTGTGTGTGTGAGATCTCTGAGAGGAACAAGTTAATTGCAAACCAAAGAAACTAGAAAAGCTCCCTTAAGATTCCCCCCTGATAGCACTGACAGACTTCTCTGAGGCAAAACAAACTTCTGTTCCCTTGAGAGAGAGTCTCCAGTATCCTAGTCTGGCCTCCAACTCACTCAGGTCACTATGTAGCTGAGGAAAACCTCGAACTTCTGATCCCTGCCTCCACCTCTCAGTTTCATGGGATGCACCACTATTGACAGGTTTGAGAAAAACAAAAAACAAAAAACTTCCTGAGGAGGACTTTACTACTCTGCTCAGCTCTGCTCAGACCAAGCTCCAAGAAAAAATCAAACCAGAACAGAACACACATACACACACACACACACACACACACACACACACACCAAACCCCAAAGTTCAGGCACCGCCCCAGCTGCCCTTTGCAAATGTACCTTTTTTAAAGAACAGGTCTTTAAATTGAACCTCCTTCAGTGTGCTGTTGTTCAGCTGGTCGATGGACATAATCAAGTCCTTTGCAAAGGAGAATCCAACTGTGGCACAGCCCACCCAGTTCAAACCATCCTTCAACTTGAGCCAATCTCCAGGCAGCTCAGAGCTGTAGTTATAGCCAATGCGAGAAAGACAGAGTGGTGTGGTGGGGGGGGGGGGGGGGGTGGGGGGGTCTCTCTCTCTATCTCCCTCTTCTCTTTCTCTCTCTCTCTCTCTCTCTCTCTCTCTCTCTCTCTCTCTCTCTCTCTCTCCTCTCCTCTATCAGCAGGGGCCCAGCCCAGGTGCTAGACTTAAAACGCTGTGGCTCTGACCACAGACTGTGACTACCAATTATCAACTGCCATCAACAGAAATCAGGAGGTCTGTGGCAGGAAGCTGGCAATGTCACAGACGGTAAGCCCGACTCTCCAATCCCAAGAGCACTCGGTGTAGTTGACGACAACACATATCAATGATTAGTCTGCATTTCTCTGGGTTTGGCTTCACACCCAGACAGGTCATATCCAGACATGTCACACCCCAATCTATGTCACACACACACACACACACACACACACACACACACACACACACACACACACATACAAGCAGAATGTAGCTAGACAGTTTATCTTATTCTATTACATTCAATAATCTTTTTATAAGAGGCAGATAGCAATTCAGACCCAGCAGGAAAAAAAGGGGGGGGTTCTTAAAAAATCCGAACATAGTGTTTTTTTCTTTCCTCTCTGCTGGAAGCTTTCAGAGCTGAGGAAGTAGAAGGAGTGCTTGCCGTGACAACATGGCAAGCAGCAATGCTAGCCTTGTTCATCCAGCTGCCAGCACCCACCACCACATCCCTCCTTCTGGAGGCTAGGCTACAGGCTGTCTTTCTTGATCCTCCTCCCCGCAAAGTCCCCAACAGCTTCCAGCAGCTCTCCCAGCAGTGACAGCTGGCACTGCCTCACCACAGCAGGAAGGGCTCACATCATTATCTCTTATCCTCGCTCTCATGGCATGGCAGCACAAGGGCAGCATAGGGAGAAGCCTATAAACGCTCACCCTTCCTTACTCTGCAGTTTTAGTTCAACCAGTTCTGAAATTACAGAAAAACCACCCCAGGTGATACAAAGGAACCATTCCAGCAGGAAAGCAGAGACCTATCTCAGGAAGGCTCTTCCTGGGTTCCTTTATACAAGCACCTCCTCTCTCTTGAGGTCTAGACAAAGTGTTTTTCAAATGTCCATAAAACCTCTCTTATGCATTCTGATGTCCCGAGGCTGTGTGGAGAGGCTTCGTGGAAGGCTTGCCTGTCTGTTATAGTTTTCAGAAAAAGAACAACAACAACAACAAAAAAAAAAATCACCTGGCAGCCACAGTGAAAAGGGCCAAGTGCCATGGTCACACTGCAAATAACTCCAGCCACAGGCACTGCACTCGGGCCGGCCGAGAATAGATTTTGTTTTTCTTTATTTAGGGTAAATAGGAATGGCATGTGGGCCGTAACAACAGCATTGGCTGTAGGAGGAGTTGTCAAAGCAAAACTAAACTGTTGGTTACCATCAGAGTTAGAAAGAAGGGTATTGACATCAGCAGTCAGTCCCTGCTGAGAGCACAGGAATGCCACCTGGGGCATGACAGCAGGACCCATACACTGAGGACACCACTCTCTCCTGTTCTAATTATTGGACGCAGGAAAGGAACAAGAGCACCACCAAGAAGATTTTTGGCATGTTTCATATAGCTCAAAAAAGCAGAAGGTTCAGCATGAAAATTTACATTTGATCATATGGTCAAGGCAATATGACCATACATAGCTCCCTTCCTTATGGACACTTGCCTTGACTTTTGTCAGCATTATACTGCTGAGTGCCTATGGGGCTGAGAGTCAGAGAGGGAGATTCAAGTAGATTCAGAGGGTCCCCAGCTCATGGAATGCTCTAGAATAGCCAGCTACAAGAAGTAGTAGAAAGTACTTCCACTTCTACAGCCCTGGCCTGGTCTTCAGCTATCTCTTGTTCTTAGAGCCCAGAGACCCTTGAAGACTGGGATGCCAAAGGTCGTTGCCATGGTGGCTCATGAGGGTGATACCACTCAACACAGAAGAGAACATGATTGCCTTCTGAGTCTCTTATAATATTGAGGATGTGGCCAGTTTCATGGGATCTGAAACTTCCTTTTGTTCTTTGCTACTGAACATGTTTGCATTTTTGAAATAGACACAAACAACTGACTTTGGAGTTTACATTTTCAGAACACTTCATGTATCTAGAAATCTGCTGAGTGTAGGGGCACATGGCAGATGGATGTCTGTGAGTTTTATTTAGGCCAGCCTGGTCTACACATCAAACTCCAGGCCAGCCAGGACGAAGAGCGAGACCCTGTCTCAAGCAAAACAAAAACCAAGAAACAACCAACAGGGTTGTCCTTTTAATGGACACACATTTGTATTGCTCAGTTGACTCTGGGCATTTTGGTCATAGAAACCAATTTGAATTAAGCTCTGATCATTCTGTTTAAAATGAAGTTTAAAACTTTTGACCTTATAGATGAAAGTTTATTTTAAGCTTGCTAAACATGTGTGTGGACACACATACACACACACAGACACACACACACACACACACACAGAGAGAGAGAGAGAGAGAGAGAGAGAGAGAGAGAGAGAGAGAGAGAGAGAGGAGAGGGAGAGAGAAACACAGACACACACGGATATAGACACACAAAGACAGACACAGAGATACAGACACACACACAGACACACACAGACACAAAAACACACATATGCACGTACATACACACAAATGAATGCCTTGTACTTCCATGTGATAGTCACTGTAGACTGCTGAGCACAGTGTCTACAGAAACAGGCTGTGTCTGCAGTGTGCATAGCACATGGCCTGGTTTCTGTTGCCCAGGGCCTTACCCCAGCATTTGTTGAGGGGCTATCTGTGTTGGTTCCACAGGTGAGTGCCTTGACTGTTGTTCTTACTTCCTTAAACATACCTAAGGAGGTTGCTCCTGCAAGAGAATTCAGAAGCCAAATCATACAAACACAGGGGATTAGCTCACAACAAACATCTCATTCCGCCTATAATATGTAAATACCAGCCTTTTTATTTTTAGATTTGCTTTTTCATGTCTTAAGTACTTATTTTTGATATTATAATACACCATTTCTCCCTTCCCTTCCTTCCTTCCAAAATCTACCATTTACCGCTCCTTGCTTTTGTTCAAATTTATAGCCTTTTAAATTAATTTTTGTTACATATATGTATATATATATACAGTTATATAATTATATACATATATTCCCAAATGTAAAATACGACTTGCTCAATCCATATGCTGTTGCTTTATGTATAATTTTAGGCTGACCAGTTGGTATTGGAAAACTAACCGGTGTTCCTCTCTCCAGGGAAGACCACTCTCCCATCCTCAGCACTCCTTAGCTGCCTGTAGCTCTCTGTGTGGGCTTGAGGCCTCGTGAGCTTTCCCCCCATCCACGTTAGCATGTCTGTTAGCACTGCCCTTCTTCAGCTCCTGTTTGGGCAGTCATGTTGGTCAGACTTTATGGGTGTTGTTTAACTGGTAAGTGCCAATGCTTCTTTCCCCTTGAGAGAAAATGGCAGCACACAAACTTGAAGGGCATGGGAAAAAGTAGTGCCCTGGACAAAAGGACACAAGCGTGATAGTGCAAAAAGCAACTGGAACCACATGCTCATCTACTTTGTTATGAAATAACATCTGTAAGACAAGCACTGGAAGGCTTTACAAATATTAGTTTCCTAATTAACTTTAGATGAGTCACAAAGGTCTTTGAGCCCTCTCTATATACAGGAGAAGCCTGGAACTTGATGCCAGGTGGGGTTACCTCACACAGACATTTCACGAGGGTTTGTTGGTAGCAATGTAGACATGACAAAGCAGCATGATGACATCACTAGAGCTTCCTCTAGAAAAGTCTTCAGTGAAGTAATCCATCTGACACACATTGTGAAGTGTTTGCAGCCCTCAGGAGGAAATACACGGGCCTTGACTCTAACCCTACATATGGATATGCCTTTCCTGAGGTACTGGTCTTGTCTCGGGTTCCATTGATAGGTCACTGTGTCTTAAAGAACTAACCATATGCAGAGAACTGGCTTTCAGTCGTGATCAATATAGGACAAACTAAGGGAGCTGAGAGCCTGGGAGTTCCCCGAGGACCAAAAGAGGCAGAGCTCAGAGCTGGGCCAGGCAGGCGTATGCTCTGCAACGCAGGGATATTTGTTTATATGATCACATTTAGCATGTAACCTGGCCCAGCCTCAGATTTTCTTTTCCATCATGGGTTCCTTCACCATTGCTGTTCTCTTCTCTAGTCCAAAGTAAAATCCTCACAGATAAAGATGATTTGAAGAGGTGCAAATACCCTTTCAGAGTCTATGCAACAGGAACCTGGCGTCTATAAAAATCTAGAAACTTTCCAAGCTCTGTATATCGCCATCACATCAACCCTAAAAAGCATATTTTCTCATTCCCAACTTGTTGATGAGGGATGTAACATGCAGAGAGTGTGCATATTTAGTCCAAGAATAAGTGGATGGTAGAGACGGGCGGGAGATGGACTATGGACTTGGAACCTCCCATTCACCCATCCTTTTGCTTGGCAAGCAGCAAACCAAATATCATTCACCAACAAATGTAAAACTTCCTGAAGCTTACCAAAGGATATCAGCAGATTGATAAGCACTTGCTTTGATTTTTTTTTTTAATCCTGATTGCCCATTTTGGACTTTAAGAGATATATTAACTCAAAAGTCCATTTTCACACGGCTCTTAGGACCATTTTGTGTTTCAAATGCTTGCTGCCCCATTAAGAATCAATGGCTCTGTCCATTACGCATTCCTATTCTTTGGGGTTTTTGACTGTGCTGTACTATTTTTCTCTGAGATGAGTTTTTCCACATAAAAGTTATGCCTTGGAATTTAGTCTTTATAAACTAAAACAGTATATTTTAAGAGTTCTTAATGCTCAAAGGTCAAGAATGAAAACTTTAAAGGAACATAAATACTATGTTTCTAAAGACTCAAAACATAGTAATAGTTTGATATTTGTGGGTAGTAGCCCGTAGCATGGAAAAATTTACTAATGTACTTTAAGTGCTCAAAAATGCAACACAGAGAGGTCTTTATATAGAAACCTATATGTGACCAACTAGTTCCACATGGGTATAAATGTTAATAATTGCAAAAGTGTGTGACTCTATGAGGCCAGCAGGCCAACAAGATGGTTTAAAAGATTATTAAATAGTCAAAATTAGATACCTCTTAATAGAAAGTGAAGTCCACATATTGACAGATTTTAGACTTTACCTTACATGTCATCTATGTAACCATGGCATTATTTTTCCCCTAAGGAAAAGGTATTCCATATTTATGGTGGTCTGAATGTGTAATGCCCAAGCCATTCCCTACTATGTGGGATAAACACCTATGAAAACTACAATTACTTTTCCAAATATTAGAAAGCACACAGACAGTAAAAACTTTTAGAGTGGCCAAACTCATTTGTCACTTCCATGCAAGTGTTTCCAGGATGTTACTAGACCTCGTCAGCTTGAGCTGGGTCCATTTACTCCTCTGCAAAATAGGCCTGAGAATACTTACTACATGCGGTGCTTGAGAGACTGCAAAGCACTCACTAATCAGAGCCTGGCCCTGGGATCTATAGCATCTCTTGAAGCTCATCAGAAATCTACAAGCTAAGCTTGATTTTAACAAGGTCTTAGGCCAATGAGATGGCTTAGTGGGTACAGGTGCTTGCATCCAGGCCCAATATCTTGAGTTTACTCCCTAAATCCTACAAGGTAGCATGGAAGAACTGAATCCTAAGAAGAGCTGCCCTCTGCCCCTCTGCCCTCCACACTTACACATGCATGGACACATACGTAATTTAAACAAATAATCATATTTTTAAAAAGAAAATTACTTTAATCGCAGGAATACCAAAGCTCAGGTCTTCCCTGAGGTGGAGGAAATTGTGTACAGCATAGTGAGGAAATGAGAACAGAATTCAGGTCTCTCTTTTTTTATGGTGACAATTCCACAATGATTTTAAATAATGGCAGTCCATATGCAAACGTTTGTGTGTATGTGGACAGACAATAACAAGGCTGCCTTCCCAGCCTAAGGGTAATACTAGTACCGCAGGGTGGGTGCTAACTATTCTCCCACGAGCTGCTGCTGCTCCTATTCCCTAATGCTTTAGGAGAACCAGGAGGGGTGGACAGTGTTACAGGCCCAATGAGAATGGCAACCAGCGTCTCATGTTGAAATGTGATTTATTTTTCTTGTAATACAGATTTTTAAAATTTTATTATTTGTGGTATGTATGTGTGTACATGTGTGTAAGTGCCCATGGGGACTGAAAAGGGTATCTAATCTTCCTTATATGGAGTTACGAATGGCTGTGAGCTGCCAGACAAGCATGCTGGGAACCGGACTGGATTGAACTGTGGTCCTCTGGAAGAGCAGCCACTGCTCTTAATTGCTGGGCCATCTCTTCCAGTCCTCTACATTTTTTTTTCTTCTTTTAAAAAAAATAATAGTTATGGGCTGGAGAGACAGCTCAGAGGTTAAGAGCACTGCTTGCTCTTCCAAAGGACCCGAGTTTAATTCCCAGCAACCACATGGTGGCTCACAACCATCTGTAATGAGATTTGGTGCTCTCTTCTGATATACATAAAAAAAAAAAAAAAATAAAAAAATTTTTAAAAAACAAAAAACAAAAATAATAGTTTGCACTTATTATCTGACATTTTCATACATTTGTACTCTATATTTGATAATGTCCAACCACCATTCCCTCCTCCTAACTCCCCTAGTACACTCTCATCCCATCACATTCCCAACTTCATGTCTCATTGCTGCTGCTGTTATTACTAACCCTCTGAGTCTGATTACTGCTGCCCATGGGGGAGGGGCCATTCACTGGGGAATGGGCAACCTACCAGTAGCCACACCCCTAAATGAGAATGACTTTTCCTCCCCTTTGCAACCATCAACTCCCACTACGTCCTCCACCAAGAGTCGGGTCTCAAGGGCCTCTCCTCCGTTCATGCTGGAATTCTGTCTGGCCTGATCTTGTGCAGGTGACCACAGGTACTATGAGCTGCTGTGTGCAACAGAAACGCCATGTGGCAGCACAAAGGAGGGGCACGTCGTGGCTAACAGCAGGACAGTACTCATACGGGGCCAACTGACATCTCAAAACTATCTGAGTGCGTGCAACTAGGCCATTTAGTTCTTATAACTACTACCAAATGAATACTAGACATTATAACCTTAAATATGAGTGAAGACACAGAATGATGACATAGCTTGACTAATGCCACATAGTTTGTAAGTGTTACATCTGTTACTAACCACTTGATTGGATAATTATAAATATAAGGGGTCCCAGTATGACCCCTGAGCCAAACCTGGTCTCTAAAGGGGCTTTGGTCTAGAAATATCCTCAACAAGGATCAAAGAATGAACCATTTCCTTATAACAAGGGCTCTTGGAAAGGACAGGGCCATTCACGCTGCCATTTAGAAAGCAGATCATATTAGTTTCTGTTCTCTTTCTGTGAAAAGAGACCATGACAAAAAGGAACTTAAGGGAGAAAGGATTATTTTGCCTCAGGGTTCCAGAAAAGGTGCAGTCCACAGTGGTGGGGAGGGCACAGCAGCTGGAGCGGGAGGCTGGTTTGGCAGTCTGGAAGCAGAGTGGTCACATTTTTCACACACACACACACACACACACACACACACACACACACACACACACACACACACACAGGAAGCAGAGAGAGAAAACAGGAAGTGGGGCCAGGCTATAAAGTCCCAAAGCCTATCTTTGGTGATGCATTTCCTCTAGTCAGTCTCCCTCTCTCTTAAAAGCTCCTTGGCCACCCCACAGGCTCCCTCTCTCTTAAAAGTTCTATAGCTACCCCCAGTTGCACCACCAACCAGGCAACAAGTGTCCAAGCACATCGGCCTAACTGGAACGTTTCGTATCCAAACCACAAGGAAGGTCTTCCCACACCATGGCAGATGATCTTGACAGAATAATGAAATTAAAATAAGGTAAAATGTTGGTTAAAAGGTGGTGCACACCTTCAATCCCAGCACTCGGGAGGCAGAGGCAGGCAGATTTCTGTGAGTTTGAAGGCAGCCTGGTTAACAAAAGCGGGGAGGCCTGGTGGCTCTCAGAGGAAGGATAGCAGCCCTCCAAGAAGAGACTTGATACCCTATGAGCATATACAGGGAGAGGAGGTCCTCCTTAGTCGTAGACATAGGGGAGGGGAGTAGGGGGAAAGTGGGAGGGAGGGAGGAATGGGAGGATACAAGGGACAGGCTAACAATTGAGATGTAATATGAGTAAATTAATAAAATATAAAATAAAACAAAACAAAACAACAACAACAACAAAAAGTGAGTTCAGGACAGCCAAGGCTACAGAAAGAAATGCTGTCTAGGGAAAACAAAACAAAACCAACAACAGCAGCAAAAAACAGTTTTCCAGAATAAAATATCTCTTTTTCTTTCATATTATTTATAACTTATTATATCCATAAGCCTCCCCTTTCCTTCTGACTCTAAGTTAGGGCTCACTGGAACCTATTCTAATACCACAAACACCAACATACCTAAGTGACCGGTCAAGTCCACCTATTTAGTGAATCAGGAAGTACTGAAGACCAAAGATAATTTTTAAGTCATTATGTCATTGGGCCTCTTTGCTTAACCTTTCTCCATAGCTGGTAATGGATCAGCATGAAAAGACAGGAAAAAGTTGAGTATACACAAACCCCCTTCATGGCCGCATGATGACATCCAGCTGTGAGGTAAAGGTAAGCCAGGCTGGCTAGCAGAGCAGACAGCCATGCTCACTGGAAGCCTATGTCTGTCTCTCTGTGGCAAAGGGAGGTATGGTATTATGTTAGTTAAAAGTGACCTTAAGGCCACTGTTCTCAACCACACTCACATCAAGAAATAAATGAAATGCAGCCAAGCAGAGCAGCAATAATAAAAATGTCCAGAGTTTCACAAAGGGGTTTCTGCCAGAAAGATACCTAACCCTGGTTAATAAATAAGACTTCTCCCCCTGCAAAAAAAAAAAAAAAAAAAAAAAAAAACTTAGAAGAGCAGATATGGAAATGCTTTTACCATTTTTTTTTTCTCCTATAATATACTTTACAGAGAAACTTCCAAATTAGTTTCTCTCACGAATGTTCTTAGAGACAGAAATCCTGGCCACAGCTGGCTGCAGAGAGGCATTTCAGTCACACATACTTTTCTTGGTCATTTTCTTTTTACTCAAGCAGATTAAAAAAAAAAAAAGCAAATGGTGAACCTTTAAGATTCCAGATAAATGACTTACAAATCTCAGGTACAGGTTCTCTGCAGCTGCATTTCGGTGATAGCCCCTTAGCTGGAACCTAATGCTAATGAGGAAACCAGGTTTTAGAGGCCCTCTTCCTACCCCGCGATACTCAAGCTTTGGAACTGCTCAAGTGCTCTCTCATTTAATTGCTGGGATGAATTCAGTGTTCTGAATACTATGGACCCTCAAATCACACCCTCAGGATGTTCTAAATGTCTGGGCATCACATGGTCTAATACTCACCCATCATAGAACTCTTGTATGGAATGTGACTCATTTTAAAAATAAACACATCCTTTAATAGGCCACTTCTCTGCCTCCCAGGAGATCAGGCTACGGCCCCCACAGTCTTATCGATTAGGACAAAGAACTGATAGACAGGTACCTGCTTTGACTCAGGTCTCCATGAGGAAAAGCAAAGCTGATCCCCTGCCCCCACTCAGGACCAAGGCAACCTGGAACTATGGTCCCCACCTAGTGCCTGCTTCCACGGTCAGACTCCCGGCATCTAAAATAGGTCAAGGACAGGAAGCTTGTTCATGACCTCATGAGAACCACTGAGAGTCAGAACCCACCTGGGTTGTCTGGATCTGGAAGGAAAGTTCTCTCTTTTCTCTCTCTCTTCAGGACTCCACTATGACTGCCTATGATATGATCTCTCTCTTGATGCTCTAGAAATATAGTCTATCTCTCCCCGTGATGTTCATCCTTGGACCTTAAGTCCTGGTCTCCCTTTCAGAGTCCCATGACCTAACAAAGGTCTTCAGAATGCTGTGTTGTGACATCTCTGTCCTAGGAACCTGCAGCTTTGTTTTGTTTTTGTTTTTAAGTTACAACATATCATATAGGCTTGATATGCTAAAGTTTTTAAATAATATTGTCTTTCTTAGGTAAGTGTATTTTTAAAAATTAAATTTCAATGCAGCCTCTGATATTATTTATAAAATATACTAAGAGTTTCTTTTGCCAATTTAGAAATATTTACTACATATAAATTGGTTTCAATTTTGTAAGAAAAATATGATTCATCCAAATATACACAGTGTTGAAAACTGAACATAAAAATTAGTCAAATTCACACACATAAGAATAGACTGAAGAGCTCCATAGACCTACTCCCCAGGAAAACAAACACAATCAGCAAACAATTTTAAGAAACCATTTAAAGTCTCTGAAATTTGTCTAAAGTGACTCAGCAGATTAATAGACATTTACTAAAATAAATGTACTACATTTTCATAAGATTAGTAGGACCCTGCAGCTATAAGCCACACACCTTCCCAGTGTCCACGAGACAGACTCACTCCCAATGGCGATTAACTCCTGAGATGATGGCACCTCCATGTGCGACCAGATACATCAACCGGCCTTAGACACAGGTTAAGTAACAGGTGGCTATTATTGCAGGATACCTGATCACACTGTGAACCTCGAGATTGTGCCTGTTTCTAATTGTGGTGTGGCTCAGCCTTAGCACACACCTCTAATCCAAGAGCTTTCTGCTGTAAGCAGGATTAAATAAACTTAACCCTAAATTAAGATGCAGAGCAAGCAACCAGTTGACAGAAGTGAACATAGGAGGAAAAATGATAGAGAGCAAGAGGAAGTCAGGAGGACGGATAGGGAGCCCCGCAGGAAGTAGAAGTGAGGAATATTCAGTTTGAGGGTCTTTTGAGATGCTGTGGAGAGGGAGTTTCTTTTTTTCCTTCTGGGATGTTGGCTAAGAAGAAAGGTCAGCTGGGTGCTTTCTCTGCCTCTCTGAGCTAAGCAAGCTTTCACCCCAGCATCTGACTCCAGAGTAGTTATTGGTAAAATCGAACATTTGAGATTTTGTTAAAAACAACAACATGTTGTTTTGTCAAGAGGCCTTCCTTTCTCTGTCCACTTCCTCTTCCTTCCCCACTCTTAGGAAGGTCCTCACCAAGTAAGGAAGGCTGAGAACAGCAGGGACTCACCTCTACCCTCCCCCAATGTGGAGGTTCCACTTCAGGAAATGCAAGAGACACAGAACCGGCTGTCACCTCCCACTCTCTATCTCGTGAAGCAGGGCACAGGGGTGGAGATTTACTGAGATAAGTGGCCCAATGTTCCTGCCTCACATGGGGGTGGGGAGATGGGGGTGGGGGAAACAGTGACTGAGAAGATCTTGGCCAGCGTGGAATCAGACCACAGGAGAGAGGGCGCAGCGCCTCTGAAAGGCACCGTGTATTTGGAAAACAATAAGGGAAAGCTCAAACATAAAGATGGTTTTTAAAATAGACACTTCACTAGTAACTGACTAAGATGCAGCTGCAGCCTTGTAGCTGGCACATTCTATACAGAATGAAAACAAAAGTTAAGGAAAGTTCTTCCAAGGTCAGACTATACCTCAAACGCAAGCACAAAAACGGCTCTGCTCCTGTTGTCTAAACATCAGATTTTTAACAGAAAGACTTAATAGCACCCATCCCTAGCGCATTTAAAAAAAAAAAAATCTAAAGAAAATGATAATTACAGCAATAACTGTGATTGTATAATATACATTATATTGATAAATTATCATGTGCTGTTTCGGCTTATTGAGTGCAGAATCTGGAAGTGAGGAAATCTCCTCTGTCTCCTTCAAAACCCTAAGTCCTGGGCCAGGCTCTGTAAGAGCTGAGGGAAAACAGCCAATCACGGAAGAGTAAAAACACGTGTTGTTGAGAACAGCCATCAGGTTAGCCACTTCCAATAGAGGTGGCTGCTATTTGTCCTGTGATATCAAAATGTCTCTGAAGCCAGGCATGGTGGTACATGGCTTTAATCCCAGCACTTGGGAGGCAGAGGCAGGTAGACCTCTGAATTCAAAGTCAACCTGGTCTTTGTAGTGAGTTCTAAGCCAGTGTGAGCTTCACAGTGAGACCGTCTCAAACACCCACCAAGGCGGTACTCTAACATGAACTTGGATTTTGGAGGAACCGAGCAGAAATCTGACCTTCAAGGTGAGGCTCATTCCATTTGCTCATTCTTATCCTCGCGTTGTCATCACAGGGACAATTCAGTCGCAGGAGCACAGAGGCAGCAGGACATGTGAGAATATAGGAAACAGAGGGAGGAGTGGATGGATATAAGAGATCAATCAGATAGCTGCACTTCTCTTTGAAAAGCCATGGAAGGGCAAGGCAAAAATTGAAAGGTAAAATGTAATGCATCATTTTGATGATATATTTGAAAATATATCTTCCTTATGGAAGCCCTACCACATGCTTCATTTTAATATTCTACTAAAAAAGTGGGATAAAACTTCAAAGTCACAGACAATGAAACTGATAGGTTAATTTACCTGCCTCTAAAAAATTATTTTATTCATGAAAGCTTTATGTAAAACATTGCATAATTGATTCATTTAATGCACAGAAGCTCAAAATTAAAGTAATCAGAAGGGGAAGAAGGAAGTTCTTTCTAGGGAGGAGAGAAGCCAGGGCACTTACTCCCAACAACAGGAGGATACCACCTAGTACAAATGTCATTTGGAATCTTATCTCAAGCAGGACTGACCCCATCTGTCTTTAATATCTATCTGTCTATGTATCCATCTATCGATCCATCTATCTATCTACCTATCTGTCATCGATCTATATCTGTCTATCATCTATCTATGTATGCATCTATCTATGTACCTATTTACCTATCATTATCTATGTATATTTCTATGTACCTATGTATCATCTATATGTATCTATCTACCCACCTACCTACCTACTTACCTACTTATCTTGTGTGTGTGTGCTTGCTTGCTGTGGAAGGGGGAGTGCATGTGTGGCATTCCAAAGACAACTTTTCAGTAGCACATTCTCTCCTTCTACCATGCAGCTCCTGGGGATTGCACCAGAGCACCAGGCTTGACAGCATCTCTACCCACTGAGCCATCTCCACAGGCTAAGCTTGTATTTTTGAGGTATTTCCACAAGGCTTCTCAAAATCTCATTAAGAGGAAAAAGTTATTCTTCTGAGAATATTTTTTTTTTTCAAAAATGTATGCTTGTAACATGTCCTCTATAAGAAGCTCTTGAAATGATATGAGTCTTACAAGAAGGCTTTCTCTGGATTTTTATATATGAAGCCTTTTTATATGAAGCATATATATATATATATATATATATATACACATATATTTATATGTGAAGATATATATATACATACATATATATATTATTCTAATATAATATAATATAATATATTATTCTAAGTCTAAATAAAGAAAATGCTGGCACCTTGAATAAACAATCATTCATTTTATTTTATATGAAAGAGACTCAAGATCAGCTGTTATATGAATCCATGATAGGACAAGGTTTTCGAGGTTAAAATGATCCCCACACACTATCTTATGGCTTCTACATGGGATTATGAGAGAATGAAGCCTCAACATTAGAGAAAAGTGATCAACCAGTCTTCATGGAGGGTTTTTGGGTTTATTTTGTTTTTGTTTTGTTTTGTTTGTTTGTATGTTTGTTTTGGTATTTTTCTTTTTCTTTTGCGGGGGGGGGGGGGGGGCAGGGTTTCTCTATGTACCTTGGCTGTCCAGGACTCATTTTGTAGACCAGGCTGGCCTCAAACTCACACAGATCCACCTGCCTCTGCCTCCCAGAGTGTTTGGGTCAGTCTTCAGTTTAACTCATATGGACATTGTTCCCACCATGAATTAAAAGACCCATAGATCTATCTGAGAGGCAACGTGTAAAACCTACAATGAGACAACTTCTGAAGAGCAGACAGAGGTCTTAGAAAAAGAAGTAACTGGAACTGTTGAATCCTGTCATTGCAGTCATACCAGCCCATGACACCAAGCACAGGGCTGGGGGTTAGCAGGTCCTTTTCTCACTCTCTGAAAATATATGTGCCTCTTTCCATAAAAGATGCCACACAGTTGACTCTCAATAAAGGCCGGCATATGCCTTCATTATAGCAAATTCCTAAAACCTGGTATAAGTTTAATGGGCATTTGCAAGGCAAGAGTGAGACTAACTGATACCCAATGTGGAATGAATTCTACAACACGATGCTACAGGTAAGGATTCTCAAAGTATGTTCCTCGCCCCAAAAAATTACTTTGGAACCTGCTAGAAATGAAAAATTTCAGTATACAGAAACTCTAGGACTGAGGCCAGAACATTGAGGGTTTTTTGTTTTTGTTTGTTTGTTTGTTTGTTTTGTTTTTTAGTCCAATGGGATGTTCTGATACACACGTTAGGATCTGAGCACCACAGAGGCCACTAGAGTAGAGACGAGACAAAATCTTACCCAGTTGGAGACCCTGTATGATACGGTATTGACTTGCCAAGTGAGATGTGTGTGTGCTGATAACAATAGTGGCCAATTATGGGGGTTAACCAGCTGTTTTCTGAATGGATTGGGGGCCCATTTCACAGGAAGGAATTCACATCTGGTACAGTGAGGCTGGTCAAAATCTGAGGGGTCCACAGGTTATAGGAAGAAACCATTACTGCTGTTATGCTAAGTGGCCATGCTGTCTAACTGCCTTCTAAATACTTGTTTATAGCCACAGATTAGTGCAACTCTCAGCCCCGACAAAGAACCTTCTTTTTGCCATGGGGAACAGTTAAGGCAGACACTTAGAACTGGTTAAATGGTTAACGAGGAAGTGACTATGAGGTGCTCAGTTCTACTCCATGCCAACATTCAGGCAACACTGTAGAACAGGGGACAGAAGGGTATAAGAGGTGGATGATGAGAAGGACTGATGTGGTGCACTGCCTTCTGGACATGGCCATTGCCCTCATGAGCTCACAGTTGCTGTGGTTACTAGCACAAGACTGAGCTGTCATATTCCAACATGGACTGGGAAGGGGTGTCCAATGCCCTATCCATATTGGAGCAGTTCTTAGTAATCACTGGCTGCTCTGTAAAGCAAAGTCATTTTTCTTCAGTGGTATACCCATGGGAGTAGTTGCCCATGAGTCAGTAAATAATCCCACAGGCACACATGCATGACATTATTAAAGAATACATTTAAAAAAAAAAGCATTTTAAGGAGACTACCAAGGCTGTTGTATCTGGACCCAGCAGGGCCTGCACAAACTGATGTACCAATGAAGGAAATTGCAAGCAGAGAACCCAGACCTCCCTGTTCAGATGTAGCTCATTCTAAACGTGGGGAATGGGGGAAGGGCAGGGGACTGCCTCTGACAAGAACTCTGCTGCCAGAGATTTGATCACTGCCCCTTGGTGGAGAGGCCGTGTGGGAACACAGAGGAAGAGGATGCAGGCTATCCAGATGAGACCTGATAGGCTGTGGTCAGATGGTGGGGGAGGAGGACATGGGGACAGGCATAAGGTAGAGGAGGGAGGGAGGGTGGGAACAGGAAGATAAGAGTGAGGGGATTCCAGTCAGGATGTAATGTGGATAAATTATAATAAAATAAAATAAAATTTAAAAATTATACAACTAAAAAATAATAATTTAACCACCACTGACCTAAGGGTTAGTAGTATTTCAAGAGTGGAGAAATTAAAAAAGAAAATGAGTTTTCTTACTTCTATCTATCTATCTATCTATCTATCTATCTATCTATCTATCTTTCTGTCTCTCCCTCTCTCTGGGGCACCCCCTTCTACCCCCTTTCCTTCTCTCCCCATGCTCGTTTAATAAACCTCATTTAATATCTGTAAAAAAAAAAAAAAAAAAAAGAAAAAAGAAAAAGAATACACACATACCTAACGGTTTTATTTTACTCACTCCCTAAACAATATCTTTCTCTAGGTTTTGTATGACGCTGGTGTTGAAATCTTTTTGTATTTTACCTGGACCTATACTATAATGATAAAGGAAGATCACCTGTAGATCTTCCACAATTTTCTTTTGTTCAGACAGTGTCTCATTATGCAGCCCTGGCCGGCCTAAAGTTTAGTATGTAGACCAGGCTGGCCTCGGATTCAGAGGCTGGCCTGGCTCCGCCTCCTGAGTGAAAGCATTCAAGGCATGTGCTACCACACCCAGGTCTGCTTCTAGCATCATTTTTAAGGCACCTGGATCATCCTTTTGCTATGAACTTGCCAAAAATTAGATGCCTGAATATTCCATTCTGTATGCATGTGTTTCAAAACTCTGAGGCTTTCCCTAAAATTAGACAACCACTATCGTCCTCTAACATATTTGATTTGGGAGAGGAAAGGTAAAATATCACAGCTCAGCCTCAGAGTTCTCAGCTTCTATTCTTTCTAGGCATATTTTCCCCTTCTAAGGGGAAGAAATTAGAGCCGCCGCGAGGGCTTTACTACACACAGTTTTAATTCAATGGGCTCACTTGTTTGGCATTCAGTAGCTTATACTTTAAGAAAGGGAGGGGGCAGAGGGGGAAGGGAGGGGAGGGGAGAAGGAGGGTCTGGGAGGAATGAAGGGGAGGGGAGAGGAACTTCCTACTGGGATATAAAGTAAATAAATACATTAAATAATTAAAAAGACCAAAATCCTAAAAAAATTTTTTTTTTAAATGAAGAAGAAGAAGAAGAAGAAGAGAAGAAGAAGAAGAAGAAGAAGAAGAAGGAAAAAAGGAATATGATTGATATTTTTCCTTAAGGAAAAAGCTGGGAAGACCAGGTTCACTTAGGAGAAATTTCATAATTAGCAATGTTTCAGTTTTCCTATTGATTTGTTCCCCAGGCTTGATTGATGAGATTTTTTCACTTCCCTAACCCAGGCTTGATATTTTACAATGAGTCTGTGTATAATGTGATTACCATATAATTCCGCACCAGTTTGTGTTGAGTAACAGATATTTTGCTCGATGGAGCAAGTTTGCTTACATTTGGAGACAATCTGGGAAAGCGGTGTCTGCACCAGTAAAAGCCATCGCTGTAATTAAGTGCTTTAATTTTCCTAATGGGCTTCGAGGGGAGGGGGAGGGCCAAATGTGTGCTAAAAGATAATCTCCTGGAAAAGGAAGTCTGGATGGAGGCTTAATCAAATCTGGGGCAGAAGTTACACTGCCAAAATCACTAATCATCCAAATAACCCTTTCTCATTGGTGCATTAGTAAGTGTGGCCATCCTTCACCTGGAACAGGCTAGTAATCCCCCTGGCAGGGCATAATCTTCATGCTCCTCAATATTAAAGGCTCTTTAAAGACCCCTTAAAAAAAAAGCTCATGCAATAAACTTAGAACAACAACAACAACAACAACAAAAAAAAAAAAAAAAAAAAAAAAAAGGAAGAACACTGTTATCACCAAAAATAGCTTAGGGGCTTCCAGTATTCACACTGGGCTAGTGAGAGCTGGCAACAGATTTCTCCCTGATAGGAAATGAACTCCAGTGACAAACTCCAGCTCTCCCTCCAGTAAAGCTGATGTGTTGACTAGACAGGTAGACATTAGGTGCTCGGCTGTCTGGATGCTATGGAAACCATATCAAGTGCATTTGACCATGGGGAACAGGGTCAGACAAGCACGAGTCTCATTCTTATCCCAGCCAGGGAAGAGGCCTCATCTGCATTTGCTTGTTGCTGCAAGGCTGCCATATTTGTCAGTTCTAATATAAAACAAGCTCTCTCCTCATTATCTGGTATTTTACCAAAGAGTGGAAGCAATGGATAAAAATGGACAGCCTCTTTTTTTTTTTTTTTTTTTTTTTTTGCCTGCTTCGTTTGCCTGCTCTGCCCAGCACAAAGCCTAAAGCCTGAACAAAACACTTTTTATAACAAAAGCTAATCATTGCCTTGGGGAGGGACAGCTGTGAGGGCTCGAGACAAATATTTAAGATTTATAATGGGCCTAGAGTGAGTGTGGTGATGGGTACTGAAGTACTTGCTGCAGGGTTATTTTCACACAACTTAACTTTCCTCGCCGTGACATAGTCCGACTTAAGTTCACCCTATGTTGAACGAAAGTTGTAGGATATAATTATTTGTCCAGCACTAGTGAGGACTGCCTGTGAAGAACAAAGAACTTGGAAGGCATTACCTCCACCTAGCTACTCAAACCGTCCACTGACGGCGCACGGAGTGGCTGAGGGGGACAGGACAGTGAGCTACTGGAACCGTTTGGGGAGGAAGAACAGGAGACATAAACTGCCATGTACCTACTAATCGCAAGGGGCTGCAATCTAGACGTTACACCTGCAGGGAGATAGAGCTGGGCTCTGGGTGTGTGGCATCACAGGTCCTGCCACACCCCAGAGTTATAGATCTGAGGAACCCCAAAAGGCTAAAGGCAAAGCCAGACAACCTCAGAGTATGTTCACTCCAGAGCTTCTGTGCTCACTGTTGTACTCCCAGCATCTCAAGCATCACTAGGCAGCGAGGAAGTACCTGGCAACAGCTTACCAGCTGAGGGTACAGACAAAACCACCCTGACAGTCAAGGGGCCTAGCTCCTTACTCTGTAGGGACCATCTTAGTGCAAGTGAAAGATATCTAAAAGGTTATCTTCTCAGCTAGGTGCAGTGGTGCACACCTGTATTCCCAGTACTCAGAAGGATCACCACAAGCTAAAGGGCAGCCTGAGCTACACAGCAAGTTACAGGCCAGCCTCAGCTACATAGATATATGTATCTGTCTTTAAAAAAAAAAAAAAAAGCTGACAAATTAGTTTCTCATTTGAAAAGTAGTGATAGTACTATGTTCTAAAAGTGTTAGGGACCAAATTATTTTCTCTTTGGAATTCAAATAAAAATTTTTTTTAAAAAGAAGGAAAAACATTTGGGTTTCCAGTTCAATGCTTTCTAGCATTACTGACTGATTCTAATTGTTTAAAATGCTGAGAAACACCTAAAGAAATGTTCAACATCTTTAGTCATCAAAGAAATGCAAATCAAAACGACCCTGAGATTCCATCTTATAACCATTAGTATGGCTAAGATAAAAAATTCAAGTGACACCACATGCTGGTGAGGATGTGGAGAAAGAGGAACACTTCTTCATTGCTGGTGGGAAAGCAAACTTGTAAAACCACTTTGGAAATCTATCTGGAGATTTCTCAGAAAATTGAGAATAGGGCTTCCTCAAGACCCAGCTATTCCACTCCTTGGAATATACCCAGAAAATGCTCCACCACACAACAAGGACATATGGCTCAACCATGTTCATAGAAGCCTTATTCATAATAGCCAGAACCTGGAAACAGCCTAAATGTCCCTCAGTTGAAGAATGGATAAAGAAAATGTGGTATGTTTACACTATGGAATTCAGCTATTAAAAAGAAAGAAATCCCAAAATGTTTGGACAAATGGATGGGACCAGAAATGATCATAATGAGTGAGTTAACCGAGAAGCAGAAAGACTCACATGGTATATACTCACTTATAATTGGGCACTACCCAAAAGATATGTCCCACAAAAGTCTTCACTTACCAGGAGATTGGGATAGATGTGAGGACATCCTACTGAGACTCTAGGTAAGAGAAATATAGGAGATGGGGAAATAGAAGGACACAGAGGGTCCTATAAACCTACAAGAGGAACATCATGATGGGTGGATCAGGGCCCAGGTGGGTCTGCTCAAACTATTGCACTAACCAAGGACAATACAATAGTAAACATTGAACCCCTACTCTGATCTACTCAATGGACAGGACATTATCCACAGTTATGTGGAGAGTGAGGACTGACTCTGACATGAACTCTGGTGCTCCATATTTGACCACCTCCCCTTGGTGGGGAGGCCTGGTGGCACTCAGAGAAATAATAAGCAGGCTACCAAGATGAGACTTGATAGCCTATGACCATATAGTGGGGGAGGAGGTCCCCCATGGTCATAGACCTAGGGGAGGGGAATAGGGTGAAAGCAGGAGGGAGGGAGGAATGGGAGGATACAAGTGATGGGATAACAGTTGAGTTGTAATCTGAATACATTAATAAAATCAAAATTAAAAATTAAAAAAAATTAAAAATGCAGTGCAGAGTTGGGGAGCAGGCTCAGTGGGTACAAGTGCTTGTGTTGCCAGCGAGAAGACTTCAGTGTAAATAACCAGAGCCCATCTAGATAGCCAAGCATGGCTGTCCATGCCTGTAACCTCAGGATCAGGGGACAGGGTTAGGCAGATGAAGAACACTCATAGCCAGACAGCTTATCCCAAACAATGAACTTCCAGTTCAGTGAAAGAGCCCATCTCAAGGCAATAGTGTAGTACGCAATAGAGGAAAATACCCAGCATCTTGCTCTGGCTTCTGCACGAGCAAGCACGCATACCTGCACACACATATATGCATAGCACATGCTCATGCACACACTATAGTACACAGACCTCTCATCCTTTCCAGAGGCCACAGTAACAAAAATCAATCACTGGAGGCTGGAAAGATGGTTCAATGGTGTGCACAGACATACACACATAGACATACAACTATGTATAAATATACAGTCCTGGTAAACATAGCTACTAACTGAGCTTAGAACATTCAGATATAGCAGTATGGTAAGTCCTTAACCCCTCTCTACACAAATGCCCACCAACACAGGCTCACAACTGATATTTTTAGCCACTGGTAAAGATCTAGGAGCCAATAGGAACCACAAAACTAAAATTACTAGGTTCATGTTGCTGGGCAAACTTTGGAAAAGATTGACTAGAAAATGAATGACCCACAAAACAGAAGCCAATGCTTAGAAGCAATTTTATAGTTGGATGATCGCTGGTTTCTTTTTATAACAGCATAAGTCTCCTTTTCACATTCACAAAAAGAAATCTCCAAAGAATCTAGGAGAGTCTATCCAGAGTAGACAGAATGCAAGTACCTCAGATGTTTAAAATATGCTAGACCACTCTCCAGACAGCTTAGGAGGGAGATAGAAACCAGAGATGGGCCCCTATAAAGATTGCATTATAATGGAAACAGAAGAAGTGGCTCAGTGGGTAAGAGCATTGGCTGGACTTCGAGAGGACCCAGGTTTGATTCTCAGCACCTACATCATGGCTCACAAGCATCCAATACTCTATTTCCATGGAATTTGATGCCCTCTTCTGGTTTTCACAGGCACCAGATGTGCACATCGTACATAGACACATATGCAAGCAAGAAAAAGTTGGGATGGATGCATGAGGTGCAAAGTGGAATGGAGAAACAGAAACTAGGGCGGCTGCCAGATGCCCCAGGAGTTATCCTGAGAATAGTATCTGAAATAGATCCAAAGGGACACGGAGAGAAAGGCATACTGTTGATAATGCAGACTCACTCACAGGTGACTGTGGTAAGCCAAGGAGGGAGAGACAAGAGAAAGGGGTAGAGGCTACAGGAAAACCTGATGAGTCTCTGAGGCTCTCAGAGCCCAGCAGCAGCTCTGTAAAGGGATACTGTCATGCGAACTCTGACCCATGAGCCTATGTAACTTTAGGTAAGGCACACGCAGGATGCTCCAAACATCATACAGAAAGTACCAACATAAAATTGAGAACTAATCTATTAAAAAGAATCCACAAATGGTAGGGTGGGGCTCAGGCTACCCCACAAAAATATCTTTATATATAACAGAAAACAAAGGAAGATACGAGTCTATTTACATGAATATTATTATGTCTCTACTACTTGAAATCTGAAGTTAATAATGGTCCAGAACCCTTTGGCTAATCTGGCATTTACTCTCCCTAGCCATCACCAGCCAAGATTATACCTTCCAAATATCATGTAAAGACAAGAAATTACCTTCCCTGATAGTTATTCATGAAGGAGGATCCCACCCACCCAGGTTAGTAAAAGCGAGAGAGTTTCAGGACAGTGAGCAGGGGCAAGTATTTTCCTCTAACAAGGAACCACCTCCCTAAATGCTTTTCATGTGCATTTTCACATGGCTGTGCAAAAAAACAAAGACAAAAACAAAAACAAAAACAAACAAAAAAAAAACCCTAATACTATAATCTGATTGCTATTTGATGACAATACATAAAAATCGAGTGACCATAATTTGATAATTACTTCTTTTGTACATAGTTTCTGGATATCTCCCACATTTATAAACAAATAGCATTATATTAACAACTCATAGAAACCTG
This sequence comes from Acomys russatus, assembly GCF_903995435.1. Lineage (NCBI taxonomy): Eukaryota > Metazoa > Chordata > Mammalia > Rodentia > Muridae > Acomys > Acomys russatus. Next base: position 54,512,886 of record NC_067156.1, on the reverse strand, counting down.
TAGTCCACTGCCATGACTGGGTCAAAAACAGCAGACAAACCCAAACCATACATGGACATCTTTTGACCCACTCACTGTATTTTTGTGGTTTCTATTTTGTTTCTAAACAAAATAGAATATATTAATGTATATGTAATATATATATATATTATATACTTATATACACACACATTATACACACAAGTGTACATGCGTGCGCGCACACACACACACATATATGAAAGTTGGGCCAGGATTAGGGATCTCAGTAGGAGAACGGTGGCTTAGTCTGCGTGAAGCCCCAGGTTCATCTTCAACACTAAAACATCAAAGTCGCTTCCAGGTAGAGATATCCTAATTGGTTGGTAACACGGCATGAATCTTATTCAACTGTTCCCATGCTGTGCAGTGCCTGCCCACAAACTCTGTATCCCAAGGAGACAACAGTCTCCTCCTCTTTTGAAGGTCAACATACTCTCTCCTTTTTACAGTGACACTGGCTGCATCCTAGCCTGGCAGTCAGCAAACATTGGTGCTGATGGGGGCTGGGAAGGCTGCTGAGTGTTAAAGTGCTTCCTGTGCAAGTATAAGAGTGGAGTCTGGATCCTCAGAAACTGCATAAATGACTAGGGGAACATGTTGACTCAGCTGTAATTCCAGCGCTCAGAAGGTGGAGTCAGGATCTGTGGAGCAAGCTGAACTAACTAGACTAGCCTAACAGACAGGACACGGAATGTGAGGGAATCTTTGCCAGCTTTTATCTGAATGTGCACTGGTGTGCAGAATATACAACCCCCCCCCCAAACAACACATTAAGAAAACAAACAACCCAATGTAAAAACTGGCTATGGAATTGAACAGAAATTTCTCAAAATAAGAAATGCGAATACGATGACCTGCATCAGAAGGAACTGCAGATTTAAACTATGTTACGATTCCATTTCACCCTAGTCAGAATGGCCATCACCAGGAATACAAAATGTCAACCAAGGGTGATGTGAACGTGACAAAGAGGGACCCCCATACACTGGAGTGGAAACTAGTGCAGCCACTCTGGAAATCCATCTAGAACTTTCTCAAAACACTGGAAATGAAACTGCCATATGGCACAGCTATATTACTCCTAGACATATACCCAAAGGACTATATATTTCTGTTTTATCAACCTAAATGCTCATCAACAAAATGAATGGATATGAAAAGTGTGGTACATATACCCAATGAAATATTACTTAGCTGTAAAGACAAGTGAAATAATGAAATATTCAAGGAAATGGACAGCACTGGAAAAATTACACTGAATTAGGTAACTCGGTCGCCAAAAATCAAACTTCACATATTCTCTTCCATATGCAGATCTGGACTTCCAATCTTGGGTGTGATTAGCTTGGAGCAAATGGAAGCCAGAGAGGGACCCTGGGGGCAAGAGGAACGCATTAAAGAAGAGAGTTAATAGATTGTAGGCAAAACAAGAGTAAGGGGCGTGGGAATATTGGGAGCGGAGAAGCTAAAGCAAGGAAGGAAGCAGGAGCGTAAGGAAAATCATGGGTTATGGAGAAGGCGAACTCAAAAGAAGGTGTAGGAAAAGCCATGTGGAAACTTACTATCTCAGAGCTCAATTTAAAACATACCTGGAGACTAGCACAATACATGAGTGTATTAGCTGCTTTTCTGTTGCTGTGATAAAAATACTTTGGCCAAAGGAAGTTTAAGGAAGGGAGGAGTTTATTTGGGCTTGGAGGCAGACAGCAGGAAGCCGAGAGATCCTCAAATGCAGATAAGAGGCAGAGTGAACAGGAAGAAGGAGGAGCCTCCTCCTGGTGACACACGTCCTCTGGTAGGGCTGTACTTCCTGCAACCTCCCCTACATGGCCCCAGACAGTGCAACCAACTGGGAACCAAGTGTTCAATTAAGTGAGCAAACGGAGGACATTTCCCACTCAAAGTATCAAAATGTAATGTTAAAAAAAAAAAAAAAAGAGGGGCATGTGGGTTAACCAAGACTAAGACATATGAAAAAGTCCTATGGAAATCCACCAGCTATTAAGCTAATTTCAAAATATAAATTCAAAAAAAAATTTAAAAAAAGAATTGGACCAGAATTATCCTGCATGGGTAGACAATGCCACTCCCAGAGGACCTGGGTTATTGAATTAAAATCACAGTGCAAGAGATGGGCTATCTCGCTATGATTTATTGGCCAGGGAAGCTCTGTTGGTCTCTGAAACACCACTATTGTCCTTGTTGACCTACCAGAACTACATGGGAAAACCCTATTGCTAGGGCACCATATTGTTTTACTCCAGAGCACAGAGAAATCAATTTCAAACTGACCAGGCATCTCCCCTACTTCTTGCTAGATTCAAACTGCTGGGAAAGAAAAGAAATCAAAGGTCTTATCCAGCTATAGATGCTACGATACCTACCTGCCAGGCACGAGATATGGTACAACAGTGGCATGGCTGTTATGGGGTAACTAACCACTCTGATTGGATCTGAGGACTGCACCACACACAGGAGGGAATGCATGTCTATTGCTGTGATCCTGAGAGGAAGCCCATGGCTAGGGAGGTCAGACGTCCCAGAGAACAACCAGATACTGTTATTTTGCTTGATAGTCATGTCAAATTGCCTTCTTAATATTTATACCCACAAGCCTGGGCTGCTCTCAACCAGTTTCAGAGAAGCTTCTTTATGCAGTGGGCAGCAGTCAATGCAGAGATGTATAATTGATAAAAGTGATGGAAAAAAAGGATACTGAGTACTTGATCCTAAACGGAATATATTTATGAAAATGCAACCTCACCCCCACTTCCCACCCCACTCCACCCCCACTGCTGCCGGAGGGAAATTGGACTCTAGTGGGCGGCTTGTATCCAAGCTAGTTCCCAAATTATCTAGGCAGAGCCATTTTAGATTTATAAAAGCTTTAAGGCACAATAACTGGGCAGGTATCAACCCTCTAAACTACTTTGCTACATCCCGGGTACACACCCCACGTTACTTTCCATAATTGTTCCATGCCTGGGCTGCTTCTGTTCCATCAGGCCAGGCCTCACAGCCATGTGCTCATGGTCCAAACAGCCCCACGGCAACCTCCTTTTCTCCAGCTTCCTTTGCCGTTCTCTCTCCCGCCTCATGGTCCCCACGAACCTAAGCTCTGCCTGCTTCTCTTCTGCCCAGCTATAGGCTGTCAGCAACTTTATTTAACCAGTCAGAGGAGCCTGGTGAGCAAAGTATACATGACGTCAGTTGGTATCCATAAGAATGTGCTCATCTGAGCTGTAACCAGATCTTGGGGGCCAATATTTACCAACTGAAAGCATAGAACCAGACCAACCCCCAAACACCCCACCCCATAAAGACAAGCAGAATCATCCTGAAAGTGCTCCTAATAGAAGGTTTCTCATGCTCCAGGGGATGGCCCTATGCCCATACACATATGAGTGGCACTAACCAGATTTAGTGGGTTATCAAAATATGATGACATGAAGCCTGGAGGAGGACAATGGGGGTGGATATTTCATTGTACACATGAACAATATTCTCAAGAATAAAAATTATATGTATATGTATATATATATATATATACATATATCTATATATATAATTTTTATTCGTGAGAATACATATACAAAGCATAATAGTAAAGTGATTGTGATATATAATATCACTTATTAACCTGCTAAGACCCAGAATAACTTGGGAGGTAGGTCTCCAGACAGACCTGCAGGGGATTACCCTGATTGGGTTAGTTAAGGTGAGAAGCCCCCCTTTCCTGACTGTGTGAAAAGGAGAAAGTTGGCTGGGCACATCTCTCTGAATGTTGACCGTGAGTGCCACATGACCAGATAGATGCCTCAAGCTCTGGCTGCTGTGACTCCCCCACCAAGGTGGACTATAAGCACTGACTTTGAGCCAAAATAAATGGTTAATTTCCTTTTATATGGGCAGTTTGTTATAGCAGCAAGGAAAGACATTGGTCATTTTTTTCAAAAAGATGATACAGCTAGCTGTTTAGGGGAAACTGAAGCACCTAGCGAGTCTGCCTAGATGCTGCTACCTGAGATGCCATGGCTGGACTTCTGAACTGACATTTGAAGGCTTGTTCTTTCCTAAGATGATCTTCGGGCTGCATCAGACTCTCAAAGGCTAAGACCCACTGGTAACTAGTGATCCGTCTTTCCCTCTCAGCCTACCAAAAACCAGTAGGAAAGCACACACCTCCCTTCCTTTGCCCTCATGCCAATTCTAATCCTATGTGGGAAGTATGCAGCCTCTAGTTTAAAAAGCCAGTCGCCACAACTCACTTGTAGCAATAGCCAAGCCCATGCAGGGCTCCAGAGCAAGAGATGATATCATGATTAAAAAATGTACTACGTTGTTGCCATTTTCCACCTAGGAACCCTGAGTGCCTTTTCAGGTAAACCAACTTTGCTTTCCTAAGAGGCATTCCTCAAATAGGCAAACGATATTAAATTAGCCTACCACAAATCAATCTGCAACTGAAAAAGTGGTGAGTAATTTTCCTTATTACGGTTCCATTTATTCATTAGCGAGAAGTTGCATTGTGCTGAGATGCACTTTTGTCCTTTCTCCCTACGATCGCCAAAAGGGAATTCAAATTTTAGCTTTTGAGAATAAAGCATCCCCGTTTACTTTGCTCACACTTAGGAAAGAGTAGCATTTGAGGACAGTCCTGACTATAGTCACATGAGTCAGAAGTCACTTTGCCCACTTCTCTAACCTCAGCACATTAAAAAACCAGTTACCTCCAATGTGCCAGTTCTTGTTAAAGGGCATTTCAGGTGTTTCCTGGGAGCCTGGAAACTGACTCTGACTCAAGCCCCTCAGTCTCAGCACTGCAACGCAGAGGTCCACACTCAGTTATCTCAGGTCTCAAACACCAGTGGAAAGGCATCCTTTCCCCTTCTTTACCCAGTATACAATGACTGAAGTAGTAAATCTCATTTCCCAAAACAATCGGTTTCACGTGGAATAGCATGTTCAAGAGTTTACTTTCCCATCGTAAGCTGCGTATACTATCAAATCTGTTTCACATTGCATGATCTGCAATCTACAAAAGTTAATATCACATAAATATTTTTAAAATGTTATATACCACAGAGCCCCAAAAATGATAAGAGAAAGGCTAGCATTGAGAACTTAGCTTGTTATGAACATGGTCAAGAGACTTAAAAAGCAATGGACTAGTGGCTGGGGTTTTTGTTTGTTTGTTTGGTTGGTTGGTTTGGGTTGTGTTGGGTTTTGTGTTTGGGGTTTTTTGGTAGCCCTGGGGTTGAACCCAGGGCTTCACATATGTCAGGCAAGCATTCAGCCACTGAGCTACACCACACCACATTCTATTGTTTTTGCTTTTGTTCTGTTAAGAGTTAAACTCGCTTTAAGAACAGTTCAACGAGTATCCCTTAAGCAGCATGCAAAGGTTAAACTTGATACTTCACACAAACACCATCTGATCAGGCTTCAAACTCAATAACAAAGAATTACCGAGGGATGCATAAAATATATTACGCAAGGCGCAAACGAGTGATGCCACTGTTCAAATTGCAATGTCAACAACACTTTAGACTAGTGTGCAGCTGTGTAGTGCCATGACAATGATGGACTAAATCTCTGAACTGTAAGCCACCCTCAATTACATGTTTTCCTTTATGAGAGTTGTGGTGGTCACGGTGCCTCTTCACAGCAATAGCAACCTTAATAAGACAGAAGTTGCTACCAGGGACTGGGGTATCGCTGTAGGCCTGACTGTAATTTTGTTTGGAGGAATGTGGACTTTCGGGATTTTGGATTAGAAAAGCAGATGAACGCTTTAAGTGGGCTTTAATGGGTCACACTAGTAGAAGCATGGATGACTGTAATGGCACGGATCCGGTGGTGCTTTGCATTTAATTGTTAATTATTTTGCCCCCCCAGATGTCTGCTTGCTGTCTTTTACAAGCAGACACTCATGTACCCTAAAATGACATGTGTAATCTTTGCTTCCAAATTACCCCTGCCTACACACCTGGGCAGGGCAGAAATGGTCTCAGGCTTGGAGGGAGAAGGATCACAGACAAGGGGAGAGATGGAGAGAGAGGTGGAAGAGAAAGAAGGAGAGTTGCCATGGGATAGGAAAAGATCACATGGGCCAGGAGGAGAGAACTCAGAATGGTGAGGGGAGGAGGGGCCCAGACGGAAAGCATGTGCAAGTATTTATGGAAATATCGGAAGGGAAGCAACCCAGATAGGAATGATTAAAGCAAATGGCATGGGCTGTGGCACCGAGAGGTAAAGAGGTAGACTGGGGGCAAGTAATGTCTGCCCAGTGCCAGGTGAAATAAGGCTTATTTAAAAACAACAGGTGTCTGTGTGCAGGTCAATGATAACCACCGTAATAATTATAGGCTTTTCATAGTAAACATAATTAGCCATTTTTATTTCCTACAACAGAAGACAGTGGTGCTGAGGTGATATGAATGTTGGGAGCCTGAACCAAAAGGTTTCAGAAGAGAGTATTAGCAAGTGGCCTAAAGACCGCCCTTGTGATATTTTGGCAAAGAATGTGGCTGCTTTCTGCTCTTGTCCTGAAGTTAACTTGAAGAGGTTTGGATTAGCAGCTTTGGCAGAGGGCATTTCCAAACAGCTTAGTACTAGCCTGTGTTGTGTGGCTATTAGTGGCCATGCTAATGCAGATTTATACTGAAAAGAAGCAAGTTGAGCAAAGAAAAATACAAAATGTACAATTTGAGGAGAAAAGAAGCACCAGGAAGTGGAATAGACTAAGTCCCACTTTCAAGTAGATAAACAGATTAAAGAAAAGCCTGGCTGGGCAAAGTGGTACACACCTGTAATCCCAGCACTTAGGGAGGCAGAAGTAGGTGAATCTCTGTGAGTTCGAGGCCAGCCTGGTGTACAAGGTGAGTCCAGGAGAGCCAACGCTACACAGAGAAACTCTGTCTCGAAAAACCAAAGGAGAGTGGAGAAAAGCCTAATATTAAATGGAATAAAGGGAGTGGTGAACTCAGGGCAAGATCCCACCAACCTAAACTTCCAATTTCTGAAAAGGAACTAAAGAAAACACACAGAGCCTGGTGTGCTGGGACATGCCTTTAATTCCAGCACTCCAGAGGCAAAGGCAGGCCAATTTCTGAGTTCAAGGCCATCCTGGTCTACAAATCCGGCTTCAGGACAGCCAAGCTTAGGCGGGGAAGGAAACCATCCAAACCAGAAAGCTGATGAAGATGTAATTGAACAAAGTGGCCATGTTCCAGCCCCAGCAAGCAGGAAAACCTGGCAGCTTTGGCCACATTTTGACTTTAGAATCAAGGATAAAATAAAGAGGGATGTAGAATCTTCCTCTGCTACTAAGGAAAACCGCTGAGGACAGGCATGTGGCAGGGGTTTTCCCAAATGGAGGCCAGAGAACCACCTGTGTGAAGCTGTGATGATGTATTTCCAGTCCCATTGTCTGTTGAAAGTATATGATCCATTTTTCATTTTGACTGTACAGGAGATGACAGTTAAGACATTGCATAAGTCTCAGAAGAGACTTTTGACTTTTAAACAGGGTTGAGCCCATGACAGACTATGAGGACTTTTGCAGTTGAACTAAATGCAACTCTGTTATATCATGGCTCTGAGCCTATGGGGGCCGGGGAATGTGGTGGTTTGATTAAAAAATGGTCCCTATAGGCCCATGGGGAGTGACATATTAGGATGTACGGCCTTGTTGAAAGAAGTGTAGCTCTGTTCTTCCTGCTGCCTATGGATCCAAACGTAGACCTCTCAGCTCCTTCCCCAGCTCCATGCCTGCCTGTGTGCCGCCATGCTTCCCACCATGAAGATAACGGACTATGCCTCTGAACTGTAAATCAGTGCCAGTTAAAAGTTTTCTTTTATAAGAGTTACCATGGTCATGGTGTCTCTTCACAGCAATAGAGACCCTAACTAAGACAGTAGGTTAGCCATTATTACATTTGATAAGAGATATGCTTTTGCAAATCTGGTTGTTCTGCAGTTTTCTCTACACTCAAAGAGATGTGATCAGTTGTTCTTGTTGTTGTTGTTTGAATATCACAATTTTATTAGTAGACAGATGGCCAGAAAAATACAAAATAAATAACTAAAGGGGAAGTCAACACAAAATGCTTTGGACAGACTTCTCATAAGTTAGAGATATGAGCATTTGTAATGACATCAAGTTTTAGACCTCTATGAAGACACCAACAAATTCAGCTTCTTCCAGTGTCTGGAACAAACCCCCAAGTACTCCAAAGCAAATATTCCATGCCCTCTCTAAGCCCACAAAGTCCACACTGTTGGCGGATGCCAGCTTTGCTGGTTGATTTTTGTCAACATGACACATATCTAGACATATCTAGGAAAAGGGAATCACAGTTGAGAAATGCCTCCATAAAACTGGCCTATAAACAAGTCTGTGGGTATTGTCTCCATTAATTGGGGTGGGGGTGGGGGCTCACATTTATACCTCCTCTCAGATTTTGTTCAAGGATGTTTTTCAGCTGGTTAACAACCAATCTCCCCCACACAGTGGTTCGACTTCTAAGGGGATAAACATCACCTGCTCTCTCATAGGTCTTTTTCTCATCCTCTACTTGTAATCTAAACAAAACAAAACAAAACAAAATGTTCATCTCTCCTTCAATTTTTGGAGAAAAAGGTTTGCCCAAGGGGTCGCAACCCACAGGTTGACAAATGATGTAGTTGAGTCAGGTACAATGACATGCACTTGTGACCTCAATACTCAGGAGGCAGATGCAGGAGGATCACAAGTTTCAGGTTCTCCTTGGCTACACAACAAGATCCTGTCTCAAAAATCCGAACAAAACAAAATAGCCTACTACACGCCACCCAATGTAGGATGTTAAATTCCAACCGAGTGCATCTTAGCTTTGCCCACTATATTCTTCTCTCTGACTTTAGCTCCCCATACTCCCAATATTTGTTTTTTTTAAATGTGTGAGAAGAACTTTACAGGAGAACTGGCGTAAAGCAAACTTTTCAGAGGAGCAAATCATTCACTAACGAACGCATAGCTGTCTAATAGTTTCTAATGTGCACAAGGCGGCAACCGCAACCACACAGAGACCACTCACAGCCTAGACGTCATGGGGTCTGCACATCCGATCTGGGGTGCTTCGTGCCCTTCATGTCCATGCTGCTCTCATAAGACAATGCAGGTCTTTCAGCTGCAACTCCAACCACAGACACTGGTAAAAGTCCACATTCTATGGGAGGTCTGTGTCAAAGGGAACCCAGCAAACCGCCTACTGGCGGCAGGTCTCAGCAGTCCTACCGTAACAACGCGAGCCTTAGGCATTTAGAAATGCAGCCAAGAGGCTTGAGTTAGGAATCACAAGACAATTCTCAGCAAAGTAACTTCCTTCTCACTCTATTTTCCTTTAGGAATCTTTCACTCAGTGTGCACTGAGGCACAATCAAACACTTGGGGGGTTTCTAGATGAGGACTGAAGGACCCCTAGATCTAATACAAGGAATAACTAAACCAGAGTCTCTCTCTGTTCCAAGCACAGGAGGCTGCTGAGACAGTCATCTGCTTTTCAGTGGGCAGGGGCTGGGAAAGTCCGGTTAACCCTTCAGCAACCAGCCAGCCGAGAAGTATCCACTGAGACTTTGCTTTTGCTCTGGGAGCCGTAAGTCAACAGTGTAGCCTTTATCTCATTCCAGGACTGCTGGCTTAGTCTGGATTTCTAATCTCCAATATCCTTAATCTGCATTAGCAATGATTAATGAATGAATTGTTTGTGAATAATCTTAGTAACACCCTCCCCCCCCCCCCCCCCCCCGCAAAAAGAAAAAAACCCTCCAAGCCACACTGAAAATTCTTCTCCGGCTGCCAGTGATGGTGCTGTGTCATGCCAGAGGCACTGCTGTTCTGCAATCTCTCTATCCAGAGGACCACAGATGGATGGAGACAGCAGAAACAATAATGCATTGATGAGACAAGTTCAACTTCCCATGTTTTCTGTGGAGCTCAGGCGGCACATAGAAGCTAGAGAAATGACAGCTCCAATGGAACTTAGTACTCAGTTTTGTTTGTGTTTTTGTCTTACATCACAAAGGGCTAAACTGGAGCTTCAGTGAACATAAGCACTGCACTTACATGCTTGCAAACAGAAATGTGTGCATCCCTTTGGATGAGGATGTGCATTGCTAGAAGCAGATGTGGAACAAGATGTAGTCATTGCCAGCTACCCAGTAAGACTCTGATATAGCACGGCAGTTCACTCTGGTAGTTCTGGGGATAGCAACTTGCTGGACATTGGCTGAGATGCCCAGTAGATTTCTCTACCCACCAAGAGCTCATTGCTTATCAACAAAATTAGTAACATGCTCTTTAAATATCTAAGCTGTGGCTACTCTGGAAGTAACTAAGGCTGCATTTGACTGAGACTGTGTTCTTCCCAAGCAGCATATGCCTGTCTTTTTCTGAAAGTACCAATGTATCTGGGAAGGTCACGTGACACTGTGGCCCATCCTCTTCCCACTGGAGTTAGCTTCTCTCCTGACTCCAACAGACTTCGTGGACTTGGATGTCTGAGCTCTCACGTGGAAGGAGTCTAGGCAAAAGCCAAAGGACAAGAGTGGAAGACACTATGGCACAATGCAGTGTCTTTGAGAAGATAGTCACAGTGTTCATGTCTGAAAGTCCTTGTTGTCCAACACAAAATATGAGGATCAGTTTTTGAATAAATGAAGATGTCATCTTATATCAGCCTTCCAAAGCCCTAATATAAAATCAGATCCTAACCCAGTGCACTCCCTAAGTTCAGAAGCTTAGATACGAACCAACTATCTTGCTTTCCTTATGCACAATAAAGAAAACACACACACACACACACACATACACACACACTCACACACAGTTGATGCTATAATTATCACTTTATAGGTTAACTATAGGTTAACTAAAGGTTAACTAACCCAAAGTAATGCTAATCATTAGCACCACTTTGTTTTTGTCCCCAAAAGACCCACAGAAGAAATTCTTTTTTAAATAAGTGAAGACAATAAGCAGTCTCCATTATGAATTAGTTTGGTTCATTTATAAGTAACCTATCTTGCAAGTAAAAAGTATTTTTTACAAAACCTAGAGTCCAGACAGTAGTATATCCTTTGGGTATTGAGCCACTCCTGTTGCGAATCTGACCTCCTCGGCCTATATTGGGAGTGGGTAGTCAGAGGAGGGCAGAGTTAGGACTGGGTAACATAAATCACAGGCCCAAGGGCAGGAGCAGGGGGAGGGGGAACTCAGATGTGCTTCTTTAGGTTACATGCACCGGCCTTCTAGAAACTAAGACATCTGAGACAGTCTTAGATCACTGTTACAACTTTTCTTGCCTTATTGAAATCTTTACTTCAAACTAGGTATTGCTCGCATCATTGCTCTGAAATCAGCTATTTCATATAATGTTTATTCACTGGGAAACAGTGAGGGTCCTAGAAACCTACAAGAAGAACATCATGACAGGTGGATCTGGACCCAGGGGGTTCTGTTCAAACTACTGCACCAAGCAAGGACAATATGTGAAGTAAACATCAAACCCCTTCTCAGATCTAGCCAATGGACAGGACATTCTTCACAGTTGAGTGGAGAGTGAGGACTGACTTGGACATGAACTCTGGTGCCCAATACTTGGCCACTTCCGTGTGGTGGGGAGGCCTGGTGGCACTCAGAGAAAGGATAAGCAGGCTACCAAGATGAGACTTGATAGCCTATGACCATATAGTAGGGGAGGAGGTCCCCCTCGGTCACAGAGGGGGAGGGGAATAGGGTGAAAGCAGGAGGAGGGAGGAACAGGTGGATACAAGTGATGGGATAACAATTGAGATGTAATCTGAATAAATTCAATAAATAATAACAGAATTTTTAAAATAATGTTTATTCACTAAATGCCTATACCCAGGATCACACTGAGGGGCACACACAGTGAGTTAGACAATGGACAGAATGCAAGACATGTGCAAGGCATGATGGCCTTCCCATACGTCCTCAGGACAGTGACGCCAACAGGTCTGATGACTTTTACTGGATGGTTGAGCTGAATTAGGATGGAGAATTAAAGGAGTTGATTAAGGTAAGAGACATTAGACCGAGTTCTCTCCAAACACGCGCTTTTATAGAACATGGACCTTACATCATAATTAAAAAGACATGTTTTGATGCAGTGGAAACAGTATCGCTTTTAATTCCAACCTCCACCCCTCCTTTATCAAGGACGGACACTGTGTAGCCTCTCTTGTAGGTAGGTATGGCAATATGGCAAGCCTCTGACTATGAGATAGTGACAGACACACTGTATTAGACTTCTAGGAAGGTCCTTCATAAAAGGACAGGCATATCATGTTGGACTTCTGTTCTTACTCTGGGGTCCAGCTTCCAATACAGATGTTGTGGATGGAATGCCAGTGAGCCATTCTGGATCACAAAAGAACTTCAAGTTTGGGTGCCAAGTGCTTGGTGGATAGAGAAAAAGAGAGCAAGATCCGGTGTCTCTGAGAACTCAGTAGCGTCTCTCTGCCAGCCAACACTGCTTTTTCCCAGCCTTTGATGCTTATGGCTTTAAGGCCCTAGGCTCAGATATTTGTGACTCACAAGATTAGTAATATCTACACCCAACCCCATAGCAACTCCACAGTGTTAGATAACAAAATATTTTCAAGCTGGAGCATAAAAAGTGGAATTTATCATTGTTTTGTTCTACTTACTTAATGAAAAATCATGCCAGTATTTTGGACCAAAAAAAAAGTCATTTCGATTTTAAAGGGAGAGCTTTGGTTTTGCATAACAGTTGCAATCTCTCAGATGAAAAGCTGCTAACAGGACAAGTTCATCTGTAACAAGGAGAAATAGAGAAGTTGCCAAAGCAAACTCTCTGCTTGGTTTCTAGCAGTCTCTAATGTTCAGATTTGAGCACCGAGAAAATGATTTTTTTTTTCAAATTTAGTGTACTTTATTTTATTTTATTGGTATTTTTTTATTAATTTATTCTTGTTACATCTCAATGTTTATCCCATCCCTGTATCCTCCCATTCTTCCCTTCCTCCCATTTTCCCCTTATTCCCCTCCCCTATGACTGTTCCTGAGGGGGATTTCCTCCCCCTGTATATGTTCATAGGGTATCAAGTCTCTTCTTGGTAACCTGCTATCCTTCCTCTGAGTGTCACCAGGTCCCCCCCTCCAGGGGACATGGTCAAATGTGAGGCACCAGAGTACGTGAGAAAGACATATCCCACTCTCCACTCAACTGTGGAGAATGTTCTGACCATTGGCTAGATCTGGGTAGGGGTTTAAAGTTTACGGCCTGTATTGTCCTTGGCTGGTGCCTTAGTTTGAGCGGGACCCCTGGACCCAAATCTGCCTATCATAATGTTCTACTTGTAGGTTTCTAGGACCCTCTGGATCCTTCTACTTCGCTATTCTCCCATGCTTCTCTCATCTAGAGTCCCAATAAGATGTTCTCCCCTCTGTCCCAGTTTCCTGGTAAGTGAAGGCATGAAAATGATTTTTAAAGCTGTCAATAGTTTGAGGAGTTTTTTATTTCAAAGTTGGGTCTTCACAAAAAAATCCAAATTCTTCAGCGGTGCTATCATGATGGATGCCGATAGTGTTTCTGGGCACTAGTGTTATATTGGCCACTGGGTACACAAGCCTAGAACCAAGTAAGAGGCTAAGTAATGTGGGGTGCTAACTTCTCAACCGACAAGTCCCCACAGAGGCCTCACTGCTATTCCCCATATGTCTAAGCAGGAATTTGGGGCCATCTAGGTGCCTTCAGGTTCAGAACCCACAAGATGCAGCCTCCACCTTCTTACATACATTTGTCTTAGCAGCATGTACCATGGCTCTCTGTCCCTCCACCACACTAAACTGCACCAAAATCAGTGATCTGGAAATGATCACTACCAACCGACATGGACCAAAACCACAAAAGATGAGGGGTAGTCAGCAAAAATGGCTATGAGAAACATCACCTCCCCGTGGGGTGTGGAACAGGCTTCAACCCTGCTTCTGGCTGGATAGACATTAGGCCCTCTCCTTTTTACAAGACACTCAATGTCAGGAACAGCACGGGCAGAGGGGTGTGGTGATATACATTTTTAATCCCAGCACTTAGGGAGGCAAAGGCAAGAGGATATCTGTGAGTTCGAGGCCAGCCTGATCTACAAAGTGAGTCCAGGACTGCCAAGGCTACACAGAGAAACCCTGTCTACACACACACACACACACACACACACACACACACACACACACACACAGAGCACAAAGTCATAAAACCATGGTGTTAGTGGTCCTCATTGTGACAAGACATGTCTGTAGATGTTTGGTGTGTGATAAGCATGTGATCACCTACTCGCTATACGAAAACAGGAAAACCTCAAGCCCATCATTCTGGGAGAAAAATAAAAGTTGATGTTTTGCTCTATTATGTAGGAAAGGGAAGGGAGGCACTGAACCTGGTCCAGTGATCTCCTTCCATCTTTTTGATTCTGAGAGCTTTCATCTTGTTATCCTTTCTCACCAAAATGGATGCAACTGCTGCCATCTTAGACAGCTGTCCCTTCCTAACAAGTACCCCACACCTGGGGGCAGGCACTACAGAAGAGTATTCCTATATCTCTATAAGGCAATCATGGAGGTTCTAGAAAAGCAAAGCGTAACCCAGATGTGCTAAATGATCCAACCAATGAAACAAGCCAGTGCTAGCACTTAGCTTTACGGCTGCCGGGAACTTCACCAGGTTGCCCACTGCCATGTTCAACCCACTCTGATAGAAACCCATATCCATCAGAGCTCCATTCCAAACGCATGACTCTGCAAGTGAGGTGGAGTTCTGCCTCAAGGGCAACAGAACTCTAAGACAATAGAAGTCCATTCCCAACCCAGAAATAACCCGTAGGCACAGAACTCAGCTACAAATGAGCAAACTGTCTTTCTCTCAGCTGGAAAGGGTTCTGCTTACTGTGTGAACCATAGTACCATCCCTTTTGTCTATCTGCATGTTCAGAAGCAGGATTTGAGGACAGGAATAAAGAATGAGCATCTCAGTACAGCTGGGCTGGCTCCCTTCCATAGGCCCAACCAGGCGCCAGCGCAGTCCAGCTGTGCGGTACTACTTATGCCAGTGTCACAACTCTGCCACTAAGAGGATGCTATTTCCCATCACCCTAGGGAGTGGCAGCCCTTGGCTAAGAATCTGTAGTCCCCTTTGCCTGGCACCCTGGATGTCTGCCCAGGCTGCTCTGAGACTAGTACCGCCAGGCTCTGACCCAGCTTTGTATGGGGACACCTCTGTTCCTTTCTGCTTGGCCCCTCGCAGTACAAAGACCTGACCCCAGAGCTGTCTGGAAGAGACTCTCTTCATCTCTGGCTTCAGTCCCATTCTTAGATGTCCCTTGCCTACCTCTCTATTACAGACAACAGGGGAATGCATTATTATTTTACAAAGCCTCTTAGAGATGTAACTATGTGGAAACAGTTTGTGTCTTATGGGGAACTCCAACCTATTTCTCTGCTGGTATGGCTTTATTTTACTTTTTTTCCTCTGAGTATAAATCATAAGGAGACATAATTGCTTTCTTCCTCAGGTCATGTCATGCTGGGGAAAAACATTCTGTGTCCCCAGATCATAACCTAAGCATCACTGACACGTGTTGGCAACTCTCACAAGTTCCTGCCACCTGTGCTTCACACTTGGGGGTGTCATAGTGAAACTGGAGTGGGGGGGGGATACTGAGACAGAGTCTCCCTCATTCTGTAGCTCTAAGGCTGGAATTCATGGTGATCCTGAGGGCTGGAATTAAAGCAGAAAGCCTGCACACACAGCTCAGAGCCTCACTTTTAACATGCCTACTTCTGTTTCTGTTTGGTTGTCTTTGGAGGATCCAAGTATGAGAGAGGCACAGGGGTAAAGGATAAAAATCAAGTTGCCGAAAGCCTAGGGAGTAAAACATAGCAAACTTTAAAGACCCCTACCAGCTAGAGGAAAGTTTATGGGGGGGACACTGGGTGGAGGGCTGTCCCTGGAATAAGAAAAAACACTTCATGCTAAATCAGGAGGAAGGGGTGACTCCGAGGAGAGCAGGAGCTGGGTGAAACACTGCCTGGGGCTTCACCCTCCATTCTATGCTTAGGCTGACCAGTGCATACATGGGATTTCCCTCCCCCTACATTTCTATTTATTTATTTATTTTTGGAACTGTTCACACATTCTCACAAACAAACAAACAAACAAGAGCCAGTAAAGGAGAGGCTGTCGGAGCACTAAGCCCATAGGTACCTAATCATTCCCTAATCCAGAATCCCTGACCCACTTCAGGGAGGAAGAAGGGGAGACACGATTTCTCTAATTATCACCAACAGCATAAAATGGGAGTGAATGTGGCAGTCTGAAAGTGGCCTAGCTATGACCCAGCCGTGGGAGTGACTGGCAGGGTCTCTAAGGCCATCTCTTTAAACGTCCCTGAGAACATGGCTGGGCTTTCTGGCTTTGGTGTCTCCCTTGGGGGAGGTGGAGTGGGGGGTGGGTGGGAGGGGCAGGCAACCTCTAAGGAGGCAAGTATGCCCTGATGCAGAAAGAGGGGTCATTTGTTTGTCAGCATCTGCAGCCATGCTCATATTGCCCCACCCCCACCCCCAGTGATACTGAGTGCCAAGCTGAAGAGGCACTCTGTAAGGAAGTTGTGCACCCTACATTTCTTCTATGGACTTGAAAGAAACCCAGTAGAAAATACACAGAAGAAAAAAATGTTCCTTTTTTTTTTTTTTTTTTTTTTTTTTTTTTTTTTTTTTTTTCTGCTGAGCTACCTCGCCTCGCCCCACTGGGGAATACCTCCCTTTCACTACCTTGCTCACATCACAGTCTCCCCTTTTTGTGCAAACAGACCTGGGGGAAGAATCAGGACATTCAAGTGTTCAGCTCTGGCTGGCCTCTGATCCAGCCAATACACCCCCTTCTCTGGCACCTGCTGTCACAGCTTAAAAGGGTTTCATCTGAAGTGCCTGAAAGGCATCTCTAAAACTCACCTACATCTCTAAAACTACCTGCCTGTAAAAAGGGTCTATGAATTTTATTTTAAAGGTCAAGCACGTGTTGGGACCACATCCAGTCCCCAAAACACATCGTTACCCCCCCTGAACAAAGATGTCTGCCATTCCTACAGATTAAAAAACAAAAAACAAAAACAGAAGCAAAACAAAACAACAACAAAAAACATGCTTTACTAAAAAGGAGAGACAAGAAACAGTAACATGCAGGCACATCCCTGTTCAACCATGTCTGCCCCAAGCAGTCAGAAATGGGGGGCGGAGAAGAATGTTAGATTTCTTTCCTCTCCTAACAGTCTGTGTGTAGAGGGCACAGTTGCTTCAGATTCTGTCTTCCTTTCTCAGTCTGATCTATTTTTAAGTGGCAGCAGAGGCACTTGGCAGCTGACTGTTTCCAAGTTAGTATGTCACCTCCCTTCCTCAGATCACATGTGAGGCACAGTCTGGGAAGCCCGGGGATTCCTTGGAGGCAGGAGGGCAGGCACCATCTCAAAACTCTTATGTCTCAAAATTTCCCCAATTCCCTATTAGGCATCTTTATGAAGACTCTTTTTGTTTGTTTATTTTAAATCTCATTCATTCCTGGATTCCCAAGATGCCAAGTGCACAGACAGAAGGTATAAAATTGGTTGCCAAGGGAGGTGGAGAGACCCTGGTGAAAGGACTCAAATTTTCAGTTCTAAGTTGAACAAATTCTAGGTGACGGATGCGCAGCGTGAGGGACAATGAACGTGGTAATAAATTGGGACTGCGATGATCACGGTTATATACAACATACATGCATTTCAAATCATCTTGTTGTTTGCCACAAATATGCATGGTCTTCGTTTGAAAACTCAAATACTTGAAATTAAAAGGTCTCATTACGGGGCTAACAGAATAAAGCAGGCTGAGGTTGAACTTAGGTCAGCAGAACTGGCTGAGGCTAATCTGGGCACAGGGGTCAAGGACATTGACTTCCATGATCATCCCTGCATCTAACAAAACACTGATGCTCTATACAGGGGGAGGAGGTCCCCCTCAGTTACAGTCATAGGGGAGAGGAGTAAGGAAAAAATGGGAGGGAGGGAGGAATGGGAGGATACAAGGGATGGGATAACAATTTAGATGTAATATGAATAAATTAATAAAATATATTTAAAAAAAAAACACTGATGCTCACAGCATCAGTAAAAAGACGAGACTTGGAAACTTGGAGACATTAAGCCAGGTCTGCAGAGTTGGTGGCTCTATAAAATCAGGAAGCTGTGACCTTTACTGGATATTGCAGACTATTTTTTATATCTTTTTAAAAAAAATTAGTCATTGGTCAACGTCTGTTTTAAAAATATTTTCTCTAGTGTAAATAAAACAATGGTTGTAATTATTGGAGGAGTCAACAATCAGAAAAGCTTTGAGGTCCAGCTTCTCCAAAATTGGATCCAGATTCACAATGAACGTCCCACACTCGGTGCACCACTAAAGCAAACACTTAATATACTTAATATCAGTATAAATCCTGCATCAAATACAAGTTAAGATTCGGTGCGCTTGTCTGTGAGTGGGCCCCCTCACGTGCTCCTTTGTTGGAACGTGCTCACGAGCTGCAATCAAGATGGCACTCCTGCTGATGAAGTACACTTCCGGCAAATGGCTGTTCATCATGGGTGCCGGCTGTAGCGCTTAATCACACAGGAGAGAATCACTCTGTTTCTCATACGCTTCTCTTTCTAGTAATCTCTTAATTATCTCACTTACTCCCATATAAAACTGGGGATAAAAATTCAGTTGAGAGGAAGATATTAAGGGGTTTCTAAAGCGTCCATCTATGTCTCATTGAGAATTTCCAAATGTTCCAATGTCTATGACGTAAGGGAAAGTGGTATGGTAAAGATGCCCATTGTGGGACAGGAGCAATTAAAGCTCATTATCTACCTATTGCTGTCAAAATAATGTCATGTGTTTGTTTCAGTTTAAAAATCTTAAAATATCTAAAACTGAGACTGAGACTGAAGAGAAAGCTCAGCAGTGCGCTTGCCACTCTTTTGGGGATCCAACTTTGGTTCCCACTATTTGATGGCTCATACCACTTGTAACTCCAGCTCTAGCACCCTCTTCTGGCTTCTGACTGCACCTGCATGCACGTGTGCATGCACACACAGGCAGTCATATGCACATGCACATGAAAATTTTTTTTTAAACATCTAACTTGAAAAAAAATCCTGAAGAATAACTAGGGAAGAGTCCTTAATAGCTACATGGGATGTTTCCTGAGACAGTGTGAGGAAGAAACTGAGAGAAACACTCTGTTAAGGTCATGTGACACAAGCATAGACTTTTACATGGTAGAAGCCTGAGCGCCACAGCTCTTGGGTGACTGCTGAGCTCACACAGGTTGGATGCAGAGAATTCAGGACGATGCTCATTGTTCACATGTATCTCTCTCCCACACACATGTATTCGTGCAGAGGTCTCGTCTTTATTGAGAGAGCCATTGTTACAGCATCAACTAGCTCTTAACCTACTGCAGACTCTTGTGTTGGCAGCTTTAACCACAGCACTGTACTGCCTTCCCTAAACTCTTAGCGAGCATATTAACAAGAGTTAACCTTCTGAAGTGTCTGACAAGGAAACAGAAACTGGAGTTCTTTTCATTTTTATCTTTAACATAAAAGGCCAAGACTGGAAGCAGTCAAACCCACACACCTTCTCACAGTAGGTGTACCTGGCTGTCAAGCTCATAAACCTTTTTACAGTGGGTCAAGGTCAACCCTGATGTCTGTCTCTTGGTAAAAGGTCATATTCGCAAGTTTTAAACTTTAAACATCTTAAAATTGAAAATTCAGGTTTTATTCTTTTAAATTTTTAATGAGAAAAAATTTCAATTCTTGTCACTATGCTGCTGTAAAGCTCTTTAAGTCACTCATTGAGTCATGTCAAATGCAAGTCCATAGAGGCCACAGGAAGAGATGCCAGTCTCACGACTTCCCATTAGCACTGACAAGAGGAACGGCACCAGGCAGTGTCTATAGTCTAAAAGGTGAGACCTTATCATTCATAACGTCTGAGGACGTCTGACCAGCTGTATGCCATACCTTCTCAAGTCAGCAGCCAGCTTGTGACGTGGGCTGCAGTGGTGTGGGTTGTCATACATTTTCTTTTTGTTTAGTAATCTCACCTATAGGATTTGGGAAATAGCTGCCGCATGCAAATGTTCACCAAAGCAGAGGGACACTTTGTAGTCATGTCACCTACTGAGGGCTTTCACTCACTGAAACAAATTCCCTGGCTCCTTTATTTCTTTTGAATAACATATATTTAAAAAAGAAAAGCAGAGAAGGAAACAAGGAGTGCATATTTTCTTCAGTGACTGTAAAAAGCTAAAATAAATAAATAAATAAATGTATGTATATATAACCCCCATATTCAAACAACAACAGAAACAGAACAATCAAACTGGACAAGGGAATCTTTCTTGACAGGGTTTAGATTACGAAATGGCGGGTTGGACTCCTCGCACCCAAGGCTGTACATCCTAGTTAGAAGGAAGTTAAGCACTGCCCAGCTAACACACACAGTCTTTCCAAATTACATCGTCTTGGAGCTGGAAGAGGTGTCACATAGTTTAAGCCAACAGCTGTGATACGGAAGACAAGGTCAGAGGACAGGAGCTGACGTACTCAAGGCCACCAAAAAGGCTATTTGTTGAGTTCAAACGGTTCAATTCTGAGAAAATAGGAAATGATATAAATGTAAGTGTAGATGTATGTATGTACACATCTGGCACATCTGTGGGTGTAGATGTATGTATGTACACATCTGGCACATCTGTGGGTGTAGATGTATGTACGTACACATCTGGCACATCTGTGGGTGTAGATGTATGTATGTACACATCTGGCACATCTGTGGGTGTAGATGTATGTATGTACACATCTGGCACATCTGTGGGTGTAGATGTATGTACGTACACATCTGGCACATCTGCACAAATATACAAGCACACGCAAATATACTCACCTATGCGAGTATATGCACATTCACGAAATATCTATATTTCAATTCTAAAAAAAAAATAGAGACAAATCCTGATATACTTTTTAAAGAAAGATTATATGAATTTATGAAATTTCATTATATGAAATTAACAAATTACAAAAGTAGCTTGGCTTCTGCACCCATTTTTCTGTGACAACTATTATACCACTTCCCAAACAGCTAGCAACCTTTCTGGGACCCCTGTGATCAGGTGACCATAAAGCCTTGTACTCTCTTACCTTAAAACGCCAAAGACTCCTCTACAGTCACTAGCGCTCAGTGACTACCAAGCTGTTTGTATGATTCATTTTTATCTAAAATGATAGGTAGCATGTATTGATAGCAGCTTATAGATAGTGGATGCTACTGAACTCTTCAGTGGTAGCAGTCGTACGCCCAGTGACAGAAACACACTTCAGTTCCTGGACCCAGAAGGAAATGTCTAAGCATTAACTAGATAGTTGATATGCTTCACAATCCTATGATGCCCTGGCCCACTTAGAATTCTCTTGTGTTGCCGAGGGAGAAATTTAGATTATACTATAATGTTTATTCTTAATTAAACTTGTTAATATAAGTGTAAAAGACAGTATCAATGGTATAAGTTCTCAGTCATGTATCACACTGTTAGATATTTTTCTTAGCTATAATAGGTTTAGTGTAAAAAGTATTTTGCATTTCTAAGGACACGGTGCTGATGTAGACTATTATCGAGAAAGATACGAGGAGCGTGTGGGAACCTTTCAGCTATCCAAAAAGGATTGTTTACGGAAGTCATTCATGTACCCACCCTACTAGAGAGAAATGGTCTCATGCCAGTGAATCTGTCAGCTGATTGGGTTTTCTCCATATAGATGTCGCTTCCTCCTCTGTTACCATCACCAGGCCGGTAAGAGTGAGCTGGGTTAAGCCGTAGTTAAGATGTCAGGTCACACACCATTCTTCAGAGGTGTTTCCTTCCATATTACATTGACAGCTTGCTTCTGCTTGTCAGAGAAGCCAAATGAGAGGTAAGGGAGGGGATGGGGACCTCTCAAAAATGTAGCTCTCTTCTGGGCAAAACCCCATCATCTCATGTTACTCCCTGGTGTAGTGACACCTACTGGAAAGTATGTACGAACACCGTCCATTACTGTCCCATGATCCTGCTACATTCGCCCTGGTCCACAAGCAGAAGAAGTCTTTCAACCAGCTTGGATAACACACACAAGTTCCATGACATGAAGATAAATTTGTCTAGGAACTGGCAGTACAATCAATCAAAGGGTCCCACTCTAACACCGTTTAAAGTGTCAGCCTAAGTTTGCAAAACAATTCATTTCAATTTGCGAAATAGTCCATTATGAGACATAGCCCTATGCCTTAAAAAAAAAAAAAAAAAAAAAAGATTACATTTACTGCTGTTTTAATTTTCTAATTCAAAGTGAAAACAATGACACTGACCATCAAGACTTTGGTATATTGTTGTGTGGTACCTGGGTACTTACCTATTCAAGTCCAATTGGGATGTTGAGGACAGCGCTATGGTAGCAAGACATATACAGTGACTACCACATGGCAGCTGCTAAGTATCACACATTTTTAAGTTCACTTCGTAGTAATTTTTGGTCTCTGCATAGCATGGGCTGGCATGAAACTCAAATTCCTTAGCCTCTGTCTCTCCAGTTCTAAAATTATGGGCATGTATGACCCATACCCAGTAAGGAAAGCACCCTAGGTGCTAGTTTTTGAGATCGGGCTTAGATTAAGGATGCCTTTCATAGTATAGTGTTTTATCATCTTCTTAAGCCTGATATAAAATGTAGCATCGTCCACATTTACTCTTCTCCATCACAGTGCTTTGATAGTATATATTACTGATACTTTAATAGGGGATGTTTTGTTGCTTGGTTTTATAAAGGGTAACATAGCAATAAAACTTGTAGCATTGCAAAACCATTCAAAACAATAATAAATATTATTGATAGCACCCAGCCTCAGTACGGCATGATACATAAGTGCGCGCATGTTTTCAACAACAACAAATTCCTCACCATGGACTATTGAAACATGTTTCAACACTTCCTCCCTTTTTAGCTAAATAGCCCTTTCCCTCAACCATAGCCTTTACTGCTGAAAACACAGTTGCACTTAAAAGGAGGGCTTACAGCAACCTGAGTCAAAAAGCCTCTTTGTTCTCTAAGCAAGAAGTCATTTTTTCCTTCCTCGGCCAATATGGTTATTTGATCTAGGCTCATATATTTTATTTGATTTTTAATAAAAAAAAAAAAAAGTCTCTGGACGTAGGCAATGCCAAGCACCATGCCTTATTTTCACAGTGCAGAGACCTTAATTCTCACCTACGAATTTCACATTTTTAAAGAGATGTATATAGAAGCAATCATATGTTATTCAATTCCAGCACTCAGGAGGCAGAGGTAGGCAGATCGCTTGCTGTGAGTTCAAGGCCAGCCTGGTCTACAAAAGTGAATCCAAGATAGCGAGGACTGATACACAGAGAAACCCTGTGTCAAAAAACATTTTTAAAAAGTTCTTTTCTTCTGTGCCTTTGTCTAACTACAGTGAGTCCATTTGAGGCTTAATCATGAAGGGAAAGGACCAGACAAATCCCAATACAAGAGAATTCTACAAAACTACGCCCCCCCCCATGGTATTGGCTATACAAGAGGATGACTGCAAAGGAGAGTGTCATGTTACCATGTCATACCACAACATATGTGCAGCTATTAATATCACTCACTGTTTTTATGAGATTTTTGATTATACCTGCTTATGATAGAATGTATCAGTTTTCCCTGCTGTCAGTCTTACCGCCTCTCCTTTTTTCATTCTATGTATTTGGAAGAAAGTTGTTTTGCACGGTCCATACCTAAAGCTGAGTTGTACTCTCCATATCACCCACTGGAATACCTACATAAATCATAGAACATTTGAAACTGTACAAATTATTCAAAAGATTCTATTCATAATGATAACAGTTATTAACTTTTACATTCTATAATATTCCTTAATATATTTGTTTGTGCTAAAGAAGTACTGTTAAATGGTGACAATAGTCATGGTAACTCAAGATTATGTAGATCAATTTGAAAAGACTTTTGAACTTAGGGCCAGAATTTACCATAAAGAGACTCATGTGCAGATGGTGTCTACACATTCTACACATGACTTTTAAGATTAGACCTGACCGCTTGGAGACCTAATAAGGAAAAAACCCTACTTAAATTCACACTTCGAATGAAATGATTAACATAATATTACTGAAATATAAAACTGCTTTATTTCATGTTTCTTTGCTCTTTTTATTTAACAATCATTTGTAAAATGAACCAGTTACATTCTAACTTTTACATATATTACTATAAGCTAATTTTGGACTTTGATCACAATTTATAACAAAATAATTGACCTTGAACAGGTAGGTAAAAATATAAAACTTTTGACATGTTTTGAACTACTTGCGAATTATTTATTGGTCAACTGATACAATAAGCACTTATAGAGTACCTACTGTGTGTGGAGGAAATAATATCATTATTTTGTCTGTTCTAGCACAAAGCAAAAAACAAGTGAGATAAGATAAAGGCATATATCCTATCTGTGTGACTAGAATATTCATAAGAAATAAAACATACTGAGGGAGAAAACTTGGGTCTTGAATAGTAGGCTTACTAATTCACTGCACAAATGACAACTTCAGTAAAGAAGTATTAACTATATCCTGTAAAGGAACTAAAGTCTGGTTAACTATGCTTGCTTTAAGGCAGTGGTTCTCGGTCATCCTGACGCTGCAGCCCCTTAACATAGTTCCTCATGTTGTGGTGACCCTCACCCATAAAATTATTTTTGTTGCTACTCATAACTCTAACTTTGCTGCTGCTGTAAATCATAATGTAAATATCTGTGTTTTCTGACTATCTTAAGTGACCCCTGTAAAAGAGTCATTTGATCTACCAAGGAGTGGCAACCCACAGGTTGAGAACCGCTGCTCTAAGGTCAAAGAAGACACTTGAAACACCAAGCCTTGTTCCCTTGTGTGTTAACACCACAATAGAAAACTCACATTAACAGCAAACCACAACATGCTGGTGGTGGGCCAAAGCTTTCATTTTCATATGAACAGCAGGCAGACACTGTTACCAACAGGATCAAGATGATAAAGGTATCAAAGCACTAGAGATTAATTAAGGCCCGCCACTATTAATGCGAAGTGTCCCCTGTTCCTGGCACAGCTTGGGGAACATAATGTTTCAACTTCTGCTGTTCAATTCATGCAAACAATTATTCTAGAAGAAACATTCTTTTAATTCAGAGCTCTTCTAGCTTTGTAACTTAATTGAATTCTAAGCAGAGAGTCTGCAGACAGATTTTATGCCATTTTTAAAAGTCTCGTCTCACATCTTCAGACATTTTGTGTCAGTATAACCAACGTCTAGACACCCAAAGTAAGTGCTGTAAACCCGGCAGCAACCAGAACACTCCTTCCTTCTGCTTTAGATGATGTGTACACAAGGTCACAAACATGCAAGTGTACAAACATTTCCATCATGCACTCAACAGGAGAGCGCTATTTGCAGACAAAAATATTGATGTTGCTAAGTGATACTGAACAAATCAGAAGCTGCCTTTTTTATTTTTTCCCCATCTATTTCTCGCTCATAAACAATTTTAATATTACTCCAGGTCTGCTCATATTTTGTCGCAACTAGAATATCACATTTACCGCACATGCGTAATATCACTTCTAGCCAACCCAAGTTGCCGTTGGCGTGAATGACGTACATGCAGGGGTACTATTAGTCCTTCCCTGACTATCTCAGTTTCTCCTCTCTGGACTCTGTCCTCTGTCAGTGGCCACAGTCACAGCCTCTTTAATGTTTCATTATTACAGCTCAACAGGCCAGGATTAGTTCACTTTCTTCCCATATTTAAAGCAGAATTATGACCTACTAAATGTACATGCTTAGTAAGTAAAATAAAGTGGTCTTTTTGATACCTCACACACAGCTCCTTCCTTGGAAACATGATGTGGCCTGCCTGGATGCCTCTCAGCACCTACTCAACATTGAGCTGCAGCCTGTGACAAGGACCCACTCTGCCACCGTATGCCAATTCTCCTATTATGCACACTTTGTCTGTTCTTGAAAAATGAAGAGAAGATGTTTTCATTATGGTTTTAGCCAAAACAAAACTCCAACTTCTTATTAAGAATGTTTAATAAAATCAACAGGGTGTTAGAAACTGTCAGCAGGGAACATAGTAAATTAGACGCTGCCACCGCAACCCCCTCTGTGCCTCAAAGAAATATGACTCATCTTCATAGCTTTTCTGAAACACCAGACTATCATCCCCATCAGCCCCAACCCCAACTCTATGAAAGATGACATCAATGTAAGGGTCACACCAGCATCAGCTGAGAAGTGGGAGGTGTACTCTGGGAAGCTGGAAATGTTTGCTTTAGCAGTCATGAGGTCATGAAAAGAGCCCCCACCTTACAACATTGGTATTTCTTGCACGGTGCCAGTATTTATTAGGTCCTACGAAGTAGATCCACACTGGTTCTAGTGGGATTCCTAATAAACCAAAGACATTGTTCTCATTCTCAAGTGTCTTGTATAAAAGTTTCAAACAGTTTTAGCTTTCAAAAGAAAAAAAACGCATAGGAGTTCTGATACTAACTTCAAGTAGAACAAAGAATCGCAGGATCTGAAGGGATCAAGCACCCCATTTCTCCCCTTTCACCTCAGAGAATGACTTGACACAAATAAAGCTAGCAACAGAAAATAGTTCAACAAAAATAAAGCCCAATGTCTTAAGTCATGAGAACTATAAATCCTAACATCTGCAGGAATCTTATTTTACATCACAAAACTTTTAAGATGAAAAAAGAAAGAAAGAAAAAGAAAAACCTACACTGGTGTACAACTGTACTTGACCAAGCAGAATTTCAAACATTTGTCTTTCAGAGGCCTCCCTCAAGAGGAACCTTGCCAACAACTGAGTCTGAACCCCCAGCTTAACTGTCTCTGAATGCAGCTACTTCATGGCCCAGAAGCAACACTAGCTTTGTGACATCCCATAATGCCCTCAGCATGTCCATCACTGACTTAGGGAAAGCACCAGTACCCTCTGCTAAGTTGGGCCAGCAACTGTGTATTAAGGGAACTATATGACCGCCACACTGGGCCTAATCTGCTTATACTGAGTGTTTGCCTCATTGATGGTACAAACTAGTGAGAGTGTGCCAGGATGCTCACCAGTACTGTTCAACTACACCCAACAGCTGTGGGGCTTGTAAAACCAGCAAATATAAAACAATGGCACTTGGTCATTTCATCTCTGCTCTGAGATAACCCTGCTATCAAGTAATTCCAGAATGCCATCTTTCCCAATCGCTATTCAAGTCCATATGCCATCTTGGCAGTAGGCACAATGCTGGGTTTAGAGTCATCCTGCTACAGTGGCTTTCCAAATGAAGCCAGCTCTCTCTTACTTACCAGGCTCTCACATGCCTTGCCTTACTTGTGTGGCTTTCCCTGCCTGTCAGGAGGAGGAGGTCCTTGCTTTCTGTGCATCCCTCCAAGTCTCACTGGCACTGTGACCTGAGCACAGCAGGCACTCGATAGACATGATGTCATACGTTTATAGCTTTAATCCCTTGACATTGCCTGTCTCTTTCCTGCCCCACTGTCCTTCCCTACCATCCTCCATGTCTACAACTCGGTTAGTGTTTCACAAACTGCATTGCTCTGAAGTCATGGAGAAGAAAGAGGGACCAATGTTAATTCTGGTAAGAATCACATCACTCAATAAAAGAAAAAGCTGTTGAATTCTAACAGAAATTAGACAGGACTGTATAAAAGAATGCACTCATTAGGCCGTCTAGAGTCACTGAATAGCTAGTTCCTGATACATAAATTCAGTACTTATCCTTAACCCCAATTCGAATGGAGGCTTAACGTGCATTTTCGTTCTGCCTAAGTGATTTGTTTATGTCAAAGTTCACACTGAGGAACAAGGGCTCCAAAGAGTCCCTTTTCCTCTCTGTACACAAAGTACTTGTCCTCAGGCATCTAACCTGCTGCACAGAGAGACACTGAGAAAAACTTCTAGACAAGAGATCTTCCCACGCCTGCGACCATCTTCCCTCACACTTTGCAAGTGGTGGCCAGAATTTATGCATGGGGCAATCCATGGGGACCATGAAGGGGACGTCATTAGTGCCAGTCTCTTCTCTCAGATAAGGGCACTCTTTGGCTAATCCTGAATTGCCTAGCCATTAAAACTTTGCAGCTAAGAAAGTCTGTATTCTATGAAATTTGGGTTAAAGTTTTGCCCGGTGATGCCTTCTGCTATAAAAGCTGGAACTCAGAAAACAGGAGATGCACATAATGAGACACAAAGCATCCACATCCTGAAGTGCTTGGAGGAGGTACAGCTGTAAGAGGCTGCCTGGCTCTTGGCAGCCTTTGAACCTGCTGAACAGCCCCCTTCTGTGGAGGATGCTGCCACACAGGACTACTCTCTGACCTTTAACGCTTCCTGGTCTGTTCAGACATTCGCTTAAATGTCAGCTTGGCCCTTTAAGCTCTGACCACCCGTCCCTTCTAGTCCACTTAAGAGAAAACAATTCTTTGGGTTTTTTGTTTTGTTTTGTTTGTTTGTTTGTTTTTTGTTTTTTCTGGAGGTGCTTTGGAACTACACATGAACTTCACGGTCTCCAACAACAATGAATCCTTTCCAAGTGCCACTCAAGATTTAAAAAAAAAAAAAAAAAAAAAAAGACAACTTCTGTGCCTGTTGCCGGGTTGATTTCACAACTTTCTGTCTCCTGAAAACATGTCTTTGTTTTCCTTTCAGGTCTGTAACTGTATTAAGCTTAAGGCTTGATTCCTGCTTCAAATATCTTCCTTGCTTGGGAGGTGGGTGGAACAGAGCTCCTGCTATTTATGGTGTCAAAGAAGTTCTGTTTACCCTATTAACAAAATCAACAACTGGACTCCATGGTACACTAAAAATGTCTCCAGCCCACTGCACCACCCTTGCCCGGAGAAAGAACATGCTGGGGAAAACAGGCCCAAGGCAGAAGAGCACCTCGGCAATAGCGGGTGCCTCAGTTGGGATGGCTACTGCTATGATGAAACACCATGACCAAAAACAAGCGGGGGGGGGGGGGGGGGGGGGGGAAGGAAAGGGTTTATTTGGCTTACATTTCCACATGTCGTCCATCATTGAAGGTCAGGACAGGGGCAGAACCTGGAGGCAGGAACTGACACAGAGGCCACAAAGGGGTGCTGCTTACTAGCTTGCTGAGCCTGCCTTCTTAACGAAGAACCCAGGACCACCAGCCCAGAGGTAGCCCCACCCACAATGAACTGAACCCCTCCCCCCCACCAATCACTAATTAAGAAAATTCCCTACAGGCTTGCCTATAACTGGATCTGATGGAGGCATTGTCAATTTAGGCTCCCTCCTCTCAGATGACTCTAGATTGCATCAAGTTGACATAACACTAGCTGGCATACCATGCTTTTACTAAATGTATATAATATATAACTTTCTATAATAGGTATGCCTAATTCTCACTGCTGGTATTTACCTAAATCCAAGTTCTCTGTATTATAGGGACATTTAAACCATTTTTAGGTCTTATGCTTGACACGGGCAGGCATTAATGGTTCATTGCTCATTGGTACACATGTCATTCGCGCCTGCTCTAGTGAGCTTTCTTAAGTGTTCATCTCCATGAGTTGGTCTAAACTTCTGGTGAAATGGCATGTGCACAATACTGTCTTCCCCAATGTTTCCAAAATGGTAGCACGAACTGTGGCAAGGATGCCTGTTGACGTCTGACGTGTGTCAGAAGTGTGCAGTAGGCCTTGGACTCTTGCACTCTGGTGGGACCATGCTGCGGCACTACAGATTCTCAGGGAAGCTGTGGAAGTCTAAGCCCTCAAGAATTCACTCCATTCATGGACAACAGAGCACAGGCAAAGCCCAGGGACCAGACATGGGCCTGCCTAGTGCCCAGGTGTGAACAGGCAAGCTCACCAGCAATCACAATGAGAAGACAGTGCTGCGGAGCCAGGACTCTTCCTTCTTAGGCGTTATCAACAGTCCCAGTAACTAACAAACAGGGCATAGGTCTCAGAGAACCCCCGTCTACCCCAAAAGCTATAAACATATCTAGCAATTCTAAAGCACAAACACATCTCCAGTTCTCAACTGGGATTTGTGGTTTAGGAAGAAATCTGAAGAAGGGGTTTTCTATGGTGCATTTAGAGTGTGTATTTTTTTTTCCAGAAAAATATGTGTTCCACAGCCTGTTTCCCTTGGCCCCATCCTAACTGACACCTGCAGACATCTGCAAATACCAGCACCCCACAGATACCAAATGGCAAGTTTTTTAATGTCCGTTTGACTTCAAACACAGGTCTACTTTGTCTTGGAAACTAAACAAAGAGTTACAAAGATCTGAGTTTCTCGACTCCTGTCTCATATTAAGTTTTGAAAACTTGTAGTTTTAACAAAAGACAGGCACAGATAAATCTGAGAGATTTGCTACAAAAACAAACAAGACACCGCATTTTACGCAACCTCCACCACAGTCCACTGTGTACACTTCAACTACATATCTGCTTTCTTTGTTCTTGGGCCAAACGGAGCTTTAGCATGTCCGTGCTGCCTACTATCCGATCTTCCCCAACCCGCAGGAAGTCAGGGCTTCTAGAACTGTCTGAGGGTGGTGATGGCAATGATTTTCAAGGTTGCCCAGGAAAACAGCCACCTCGTTCCATGTCAGAAAATGTATTTGTTGTTTTAGTTATAATTACTTTTCGTGTACTAGAGATTTCTTTTTTGATATAAAGATTATTGTTAAGCAGTGAATCCTTAACCTATTGAATGCACAAACTCTAGGGTGTAATTAGGCAACTATGCACGTGTCAGTCTTTATATTAACCCTCAAACTTCTGCTGTAACATTTTTCCTTCCACTGAAATGTGACTATCAGGTGGCTTGCTTCCCTTGTAATTTCATTTGGACAAAGAAGAAAGCACTAACATTATATAACAGTAATAAACACTGAATAACATGGGGTTGAGGAAGATTGCATATCATCCTGAAAATGGTGGGAGAGAATAATGTTTGTTTGTCTGAAACACATACCTAGGAACTCTCTGTAGTGAAGGAAACGAAATCAAGAAAAGAATGCATCTGGCTTTTCTACTAGCAAAATAGAAATATCCACTTCTCCAAGTTCTAGATGCTCTCTCAGAAAGATCAATTTTTGTGCACATTTTGAAAATGAAATCAAACTTATTTAATGATAAGAAGATTACCCTAATAAGCTCTTCTTTCCTGTGGCCAAACTTCAAACACATGCACAGCAAGCCCACAACATAGGCCATTGTGCTCTTTCTGTCAGTTCTTGGACCTCAAGTGTCCTCAGAGGCCTCAGAATAAAGTGGTTTTGGGAAGACATAAAATGATTTCCCAACAAGCTGTCAGTACTCCCGCAACTGCACATGAGCAATCCTGCTTCTCTGAGGGGTTCTTGGCAGGGGCCTCTTATCCACCACCCCTCCCCCTTTATAATGGGGAAAGGAAACTCAAGTCAAAGTCAAAAGTTACACCAAAGGAAACTTAGTTTCTCACGAAGAATCAAAGAAGTACAAAAACATTGGCCCCAATTTCTCTCCAAAAGCAAGTAGAAAGATTTTTCATTATTCCTTCAAAGACTTCACTATGCAGATAAGCCCTAGAGACTCAAATTCTAATCTGTACAAACCTCCCCAGAGAAGGCTTTTCACTTGACAACAAAAGAATTTATAGGAATCAAGACTGTCAATGATAGCCTGTAAACTCAAAAGAATCGATGACAGAAAAATCTACAGATTTATACTACAATGTCTATTCTTTAAAATGATAAGTTAGTGTTGATTTAAGACACAAGAGTATAAATATCCCCATTTTATGGGCAAGGAAATCAAGAGTTTACACTACGATCAAAATTAAACATATTACAATTGTTTCTATTGACTGTCAACTTGTTAGGGTATAGAATTTCCTTGGAGACAAAACCCTGAACAATGCCCTGAGCCTTGTGGGAGAGTTTCTGCATTAGGTTAGCTGAGCTGGGACAACACCGTAACTACCTACTGAACAAAGCCAATAAACCGGGGGAGCTCTGCTTCCTGCTTCCTACAACATCACAAGCAAGCAGCCTCAGGGTCCTGCAGTGGTAACTTCCTCCCTTCAAACTGGGAGCCAAAATAAACTCTTCCTTTTTTAAGCTGCCTTCATCAGGTGTTTCGCTATAACGGTGAGAAAGGTTGATTAATACAGATAGTAAACCCAAGGCCTTGAGCAGCGGTTCTCAACCTGAGGGTCATGACCCCCTTTTTTTTGGGGGGGGGAGGTGTTGAATGGTCCTTTCACACAGGCCACCTAAAACAGTTGGAAAACACAAACTTACATTACAATTAGTAATGGTAGCAAAATTACAGCTATGAAGTAGCAACAAAAATAATTTTGTGGCCGGGGTCACCACAGCACGTGGAAGTATATTAAAGGGTCACAGCAACAGGAAGGGTGAGGACCACTGGCCTAGAGGATGCTGCTCCAGATAGCTTCCCTGCTGCAGTCTGGCCATTGGTGAACTAGATGTGCGGAATTTTGACCTCAGTGCTGTCCTCAGTTCCCTCTGGTTCCAGGCAGATCCGTGTCTCTGTTTCTAGAAGGAACTTTTTACCTTTTTAAGACTCTGCCCAAGGCCTTTTACCAAATCTTAGAAATAGCTTCACCAAGACAAATATGTTATTTAGGCCAGAAATTGAGAGAACATTATGCTCTCTTGCAATGGTTCAAGACAACTTTTTATCAATCCTTCAGGGAAGGCTGAGAAACCTGTCTCAGATCAGTTTAAAAACTATATGAATCCCATTTCAATTAAGAAGCAGACATTTTGCAGAAGGAAGCTAGGAAGTAAAGAAGAAAGGCAGGCTGGCCAGATGTTTGCAGCAGGCCCACTTTAAGTACACCATGTTGCCTGGCCTCCTGGCTAAAAATCCTGTGTGGAAAGGATAATACAAAATGTAAATAGTGGGCATAAGAGAATGGGAGTAGCCAAAATCAGTATCAAATACAACAGGCTAGGGTGGGGGGGGGAGGTATCACTAGGGATAAAACGGATGATTTACTACAATGAAAAGGTCAGTTTCTCAGGAGCACAGCAATTATAAAGGTGTGCGTGCCTACAAACAGGACATTAAAACAGAAGGCAAAGCTCAACAGGCTCAAAGGAAGAAATAATAACCCCAGCTATTACAGAAGTACCTTAACTCCTCTCTCAAGAGGAGCTACAACAACTTGAATGAAGATGCGCAGCTTCTTCTGTAAGGGTCCAGTTACTAACACTGCAGTAAAACAAAACAACGATGACCAAAACACCCGTCACAGACGACACACTAAAAGCTGAAGGAGGGACTGCGTTCTAACAAAATTTACTCATAAAAACTGGCAGTGGGATAGATTTTTTTTTACAAGCTAAATGATGACTGCTAAATTATTAATAGTAATATTAATACTATTTAGCTAGAAAACATATTTTAAGGGATCTGAAACACACTGCCAGCCAACCACAACTTGCAACAGTTCTCTATCCTGGGCTGTAACAACAGCATACTAGGCATCCGTGTCCAGTTTATGTGAAGAGCTAGGCCTTGACACAAATTTCACACTTTGAGATTGACAATATTAAGACAGCTAAGAAACTACCAGATGTTTGGGAATTAAATAAGCCTTTTCCAAGTAATGCAAACGTCAAATCAGAAATAATTAGAAGACTGTTTAATATTTTGAATTGAGTAACAGAAATAGAACAGTTAAAAAACTTGTGATACAAAGTTCCAGCAGTGCTTAGAGGATCATCTACTGCTTTCAAGGTTAGGTTAGGATAGAAGAATCAACCACCTGCCTCCTTACCGTAAGAAACAAGACAATGAAGAGCAAACTAACACTAAGGTAAGTAAACGGAAGGAAATAATCAGGAAAACAGATCAATAGAAGTAGGAAAAGTTAAGAGAAATGTCAACAAAGAAAAAAGTTGGTTATTTCAAGTGATCCATAGAACTAAGTAGAATCTGAATAGGCTATGGATCTAAACAGCCTATAAGGAAGCAGACAAGAGAAACCAACAACACAGCACCAAAGTAGAGATTAAAGAGGCAATGCCACTGCAAACCCTGTAACATTAGACAGATAATGGATCTTGTGGGTACTTCTATGCATACAGATTTAACAACTTAGGGGGGGGGGAATGAACAAATTCATTGAAAGACATAAATCACAATACTAATGAATACAAGGTAGAAAAATTGGCAATATCTATATCAATTAATAAAGAATTACACATCCCTCTATACACATATACAAATTATAGACCCAGAAAAAAAAAAAACAATAAAACCTTACCCAAATTATTCCAGAAAAAAATGGGATGAGACAACCACTGAAGGTACCCCCAAAACCAATATTAATCACCTCAAAGCCAAACATGATAAACATCTTTTAATAAGAGAGACGTCAGGTGCAAAACTCCTTGGTAAAACTTTAATGAACAGAAAAAATTATATAAATACATCATGGTCACTAGGATAGAACTTTAGCTTAATATCCAAAAGGAGATCGATGTGATCCATCATAATTATAGAAAATATACATATATGGACATGTGTGGATAGATGACTGTATGGAGGAAGAGATATAAAATAAATGTGATGCTTCAGGACACATATACAATACAGAATCTTTAAATCAAGGTAGATATATAATATTTGAGGTTGAAACATTAAAATCCTTTCTTTTATATGTGTGTAATATATAGTGCATTCTCACCATCCATAGGACCTCCACTGTGAAATAGAATACCAGTACTTAACTCTTCTAGCTAGCTATAACTAGTGCCCACAGACTAACCTTTCTATTAACCCCTTAGTTCTAGAATATTTCTTTTAAAGCATATTATCATTTCAGTAGATGCAGAAAAATTATTCATCAAACTACAACGCTCATTCTTTTTGTTGTTGTTGTTTTATGGGTTTTTTGTTTTGTTTTGTTTTGTTTTGTTTTTGGTGTGTGTGTGTGTGTGTGTGTGTGTGTTTTGATTTGGTTTTGTTTGGTTTGTTTGTTTGTTTGTTTGTTTGAGATAAGGTTTCTCTTGTGTAGCCCTGGCTGTCCTAGACTCACTTTGTAGACCAGGCTGGTCTTGAACTCACAGTGATCTGCCTGCCTCTGCCTCCTGAGTGCTGGGATTAAAGGCGTGCGCCACCACGCCCTGCCAATGTACATTCTTTTTTTTTTTTTTTTTTTTTAATCATAGGAAAATAGAAAATTTCCTCAACCTGCTTAAACACAAGTACAAAGACAAACAGCTAAAAGTTTACAAATTAGTCATGAATGGCTCATACTTCCTGCCTAAGATTAGAACCAGACAAGAACATCCTTTTTGCTGCTGTAGTTGTTATTCCAAGCTGGTCTCGAACTTACTTTGTACCTGAGGATGGTCTTGAACTCCTAATCTTTCTCTGCCCCCTCCACTGCAGTGACGAGAGGCATGACCTTATGAATCCTCCTTCTTCCTTCCTTCCTCTCTCTCTCTCTTTTTCTTTTAAGATGGAGAACTACCTTTATTCAGGCTTGTGATGAAACTATGTCACTCTATGACAAACTAGAAAGTTCACAAGAGAAAAGGCTAATGTACAAAAAAAAAATTATTATATTTCTTTAAACTAACAATGATAGACATTTTTCAAACTTATAAAGAGCCATTCATTTGTTTTTAAATGTATGTATGTATGTATGTGTGTGTGCGTGAGTGCAGGTCGGAGGTCTCAGATGTCCTGGAGCTGGAGGTTTAGGTGGCTGCAAGCCGCCTGACATGGGTGCCAGAACTGAGCTCAGATCCTTTGAAAGAACAGCATGTACTTGTAACTGCTGACATCCCTTCGGACTTCACATTTGCATTTATAAGAGCATAAATTCCCTCAGGAATAAATGAAAGATGTACACTGAAAATAGTAACTTTACAAAGGAAACACAGAGGCCATCTCACTACGTGGCTATGCGTCTGTTCCAAGCCACAGGGAGGAAGGCACCCTCTCACTCTGCATCCTCCCAGTCTTCCTTAGCCCCATGCTTTGGGACCTTGCCTCCCAGCTCAGAGAAGGCCTAGTTAGGGCTGCCTTTGGGCCCAGTCTCAAATCTTCCCCAGAGATAGGGGGAGCGACATGACACATTCACTTCCCTCCATCCTACAACCTTTCTATATAGCAGGACACTCTACTTTAATTGACTGGATGAGCCAACCTGGAGTTGCAAGCAATGGAGGGTTGTGAGCTGCCTTGACTGCATGCTCACAGCCTCTGCTATGCAGTATGCACCCTTAACTGCTGCGCCATCTCTCTAGTCCCCCAAACCAAACTTAAGATAAAGTGGAAAATGTACTGGTTTGTGCAAAGAATATGAAAAATTTAGATCTCAACTAAACAAATTCTTAAAAGTATGTTTTTAACTGTTTAACTTTTTCCTTAAAATTTCCTACAACCCTATGATCTGCTTGCTAATTTCAATGCTTTTTTTCTGTCCTTTTTCTTGTTGTTGTTCTTTTAAAGCTATGGGAATTAAATAATTACAGCTTCAATGTTATTTGAGGATCAAAAGTATATCAAAATTAGTGTGTTACCAGCTGGAAAACCAGCAGGAGCAAACAACCTTTATATAGATTAATAATATATCCATATTTTTTTCAAGCAGAAGTTCACATCCCACAGTCAGTTTGAACATTTCACACGTTCAATAAATGCTATGAGAGGACAGAGACACTGTCTTGTTCACTAACATATGCATGTATCCCATGACACACAGTAGGTGCCTGGAAAATATGAAGACTGAGTTAACGGAAATCAACAACTATTGTAACTGCCTAGCCGTGAAATACAGTGTATATGGCCTATGATGAGGTGAATTTTGTTCCCATTTTCCTGTGTTTTGCTTTGCTTTCTAGCTAGCAGCTTGAATGCTGAGTTTCCAGCCCCTGGCCTAGGACTCCTCTTCAACTTTGTACCTGGAATGGAGTGCACTGGCCTTCATTTCAGAACCGCAGCAGCCAGGAACCCGGAACACCATTGTACATCAGACACATAAGAGTAAGGAAGGTCTCTTCCCTTGGAACCCAAATACTTCAAAAGAACTGCACTATAAAGCATCGTCATAGAGATGAACATGCCAAGGTGGTAAATATCAAAATAGCAGAGGGCAATCAGACTAAATGTGAAAAGCACCCAGCTGCCTGGTATAACCCCTTATAGATGCCCTCCTTCTAGTGTCAGCCACCTGCTCCCATCCCCACATTGAAGACAAGGATTCAAAATATGCCACTAGTGCTTTCTTCCCAAACTACATGTTCCAGAAGTAACTGGTTGATCACAATGTTTAGAGGGAAACTCAGACCACTCAACCACAGTAACTGATGGACGAATGTCATAACAATCTTTTCCTCACTATAGATGGTGCTGGACATTCCATTTTAGCCAGTATTATAACCTTTCTAGAATAATGTTCCTCCCTGTCCAGAGTTTCAGGGAAAATTCAGGATTTACTCAAAGATTGCTCATTAAATGGCTATTGGACCCCATAAAAGCTACAACCAAAGGTATTGTCTTTTACACTCCAATCCAGGATTTCCTCTTATGGTTACAACTCAGAAATATGAGTTGTAGTTACATACCACTTTCATGCCCGGCTTTATTGATTTTTAAGTTTCGCTTCACTTAGGAACTCTACAGATCATCTGCTCAGGAGCCTGGAGGCACACCGCCAGAGTCACATGTGATGGGCAGACCTAATCCTTTTGGTTTAGATGTAATTTGGGGTCTGTTTGTTAAGAATTTGTACATTTGAAATGTCTTGGTGAGTAAAGGTCCTTGTTGCCAAGCCTGTCAACAGCCCGAGTTCAATCCACAGGAACCGCATGGTGGCAGGAAGGAACAAACTTCTGCAAGTTGCCCTCGAACCACAACATGTATGTTTTGGCAAACGCATACACACTCTCTAAATAACAAGCGTGCACACTATGCCATGCATGTATACACAACACACACGCACTCTCTAAATAAATGAATAAATATGCTCGATATGACACACATCTATACCCATATTTTCCCTCCAAATAACTAAATGTAATTGGGGTTTTTTTTTAATTATTTAAGATATTTCAAAATAGAAGTCCTTCTACTAAATAGAAGAGCATATGACTTTCATGCAAGAAAAGATTATCCAAATGTGATAGCACTTCAGAATGGAGGCTAGTCCAGATTGGTGGTCTGGACTTTGTTTCTATAAATAATAAGACTGTAATGTGTACAAACAGTAGAATCAGTGTGTGCCACGTGACAACTATGGACGAAACACACACCTGAGGCTTACACCTGAGGTTACACCTGAGGCTCTCACTACACATAGACATTTAAATGTCCTGCCAATATTCAGAAAAAGAACTTCTATCGATTTGAAGATTTTTTTTAAAAAGGAATAAAATGTAGTTTATTTTAGAGCCAAATTTGAGTGGCCATGGCATGAAAACACAGGCTCAGGTGACCCCAAATTCCATGTTTCAATGTGGAAGCAGTATCACCAAGACTTGCACAATGAAGAAAACCAAGGCAAGTATGAGGTACATTTGGTGGGAACATCAGAGAGGTGGTTTCAGTAAGATTGGGGAAGTTTTTTTTCCTTTTTTTATTATTAATTTATTCAAATTACATCTCAGTTGTTAGCCCATCCCTTGTATTCTCCCATTCCTCCCTCGTTCCCGCTTCCCCCCATCCCCCTCCCCTATGTCTGTGACTGAGGGAGACCTCCTCCCCCTGTATATGCTCATAGGGTATCGAGTCTCTTCTTGATGACCTATTAACTTTCCTCTGAGTGCCACCAGGCATCTCCATCCAAGGGACATGGTCAAATATGGGGCACCAGAGTTTGTGTGAAAGTCAGATCTCCTTCTCCACTTAACGGTGGAGAATGTCCTAACCCTAACCCTCGTTAGTCATCAGAGAAATGCAAATCAAAACGACACTGAGATTCCATCTTACACCCATCAGAATGGCTAAGATAAAAAACTCAAATGACACCACATGTTGGCGAGGATGTGGAGAGAGAGGAACACTCCTTCATTGCTGGTGGGAATGAAAACTAGTACAACCACTTTGGAAAGCTATCTGGCGCTTTCTCAGAAAAATGGGAATAGGGCTTCCTCAAGACCCAGCTATCCCACTCCTTGGAATATACCCAGAAGATGCACTACCACACAACAGGGACATATGTTCAACCATGTTCATAGCTGCCTTATTCATAATAGCCAGAACATGGAAACACCCTACGTGTCCCTCAGTAGAAGAATGGATAAAGAAACTGTGGTACATTTACACTATGGAATACTACTCAGCTATTAAAAACAAGGAATTTCTGAAAATTGTGGACAAATGGATTGAACTAGAAATTATCATAATGAGTGAGTTCACCCAGAAGCAAAAAGAGTTAAATGGTATATACTCACTTATATCGAGACACTAGCCCAAGGGGTACGTCCCCATGGAAAACTTTACCTATCAGGAAAGTGGGTCAGAGGAGAGGACATCCTATTGAGACTTTAGGTGTGAGAAGCCTGGGAGAATGAGGAAATAGTAGGATCCAGAGGGTTCTGGAAAACTACAGGCGGGTCTGGGCCCTGGGGTCCTCCTCAAACTATAACACCAGTCAAGGAAAATATAGGCAGTAAACTTCGAACCCCTACCCAGACTAGCCGATGGATTGGGGAAGTTTTCTATGAGCCTCTGATGC
This sequence comes from Acomys russatus, assembly GCF_903995435.1. NCBI lineage: Eukaryota > Metazoa > Chordata > Mammalia > Rodentia > Muridae > Acomys > Acomys russatus. The sequence continues at coordinate 54,472,898 of NC_067156.1, read as the reverse complement.
TATCTAATGTCATTCTTAGATTTGGGGTTGGTGGACACTAGGGTTCTGCTAAATAAATAGATTCTAAAAGGTTTTTAAATCTATTAGTCACATGGTATTATTTCTTACACAGAAGCGGTCAAAGAATAAATATTCATGAGACTAAGGCTAGCCCAAGACAAAGTGTTTCAGACCTGCAATATTCCAACCTCTCCACTCACGGGAGTTCCAATTAGCCAATGAGCCTTTGCAGATGCAGCCTCTTTGCAAGATTTCTTATGGACAGTTCCCTCTGTTGACCAAGGGCCACATGTTATGCATGGAGTGGGGGGCGGAGGAGCCAGGGGGATGGGGTTGGTGGGCAGGGATGGGGGTCGGGGGGCGTGGGGGTGAACGGGATGGGCATTCACTAAATATTACAAGGTCCCTTGTAACTTGGAAGCTCATTTCTAGGATCTGATGTAGACGAGGCTGATGACATAGGTGAGATGAAGCAGGGCAGCAGGTGAAGATTACAATTTTTAAAATATTTTCATCAATTCACCGATAATTTCATACAGCGTATCTTGATTACATTCATGCCACATTCCTCTCAATCCATGCTACGGACATCCCCCCGCCCCCAACTCCACATCCTCTTACCATCTTTCTATAACCCATAAGTCCAGCTTGCTCTACCTATAAACTCCTGAGCATTTTTCCCTGTTTTAACTGCGGAGGAGCCGGAAGCTGAGCTCCCGTTCTAGCATGTACATACCAAATGAGAAAAAATACTTCATAGGAAAATTCAATAGAGCTTTTCATATGCATATGCACTCTCTCTACCTCATGCTCTGAACCCTGCGTCAGGGATTTCTAAAAGTCCCACGTTGCTATAATCTGCCTCCAAAGTCACCAAAGTGTCAGCATCCGTTTTTATCAAATTCCACGTGTAGATCATTTCCTTTTAAAAGGAACTGGTATGCAGGTAGCTTGCAGCAGTCACCAGCCACTTGTGTCGGCAGAAGCCATCTTGAGAATGCCTTGGTGTTAGGAACATGGGAGAAGTGAATAGAAGAGAGTTGTGTAGCTCTCCAAAGGGCTACTTTATCCTGACAGGTTACCACTGGGGCTGCTGAATGAGGGCAGGTGGAAGCAAGCTGTGTCTATTCTGAGGCAAACTAGGCAGACTGTGTGCTCCTTAACCATGTACTCCCCGTTCACCATTTGTTTCCACGATTTTAAAATTTAAATTCATCTATTTTTTAAATTTATTCAGTTTACATCATGACTGTAGCCCTCTCCCACATCTCCTCTCAGTCTCACCCTTTCTCCCGTTCCCCCCTCCCCCTCCCCTAGTCCTCAGACAGGGAGAGCCCTCCTCCCCTGACCCCAGCCTTTCAAGTCTCATCAGGACTACCTGCATCCTCTTCCTCTGTGACCTGGTAAGGCACCTTGCCAGGAGGCGGTTATCAAAGAGCAGACAAGAAAGTCCATGGCAGAGGTAGCCCCTGCTCTCCTTATTAGGGGACCCACATGGTTGCCTATCAGCAGGGGGTCTAGGTCCTCTCCATGCATGGTCTTTGGTTGGTGCATCAGTCTCCACAGGCCCCCACAGGCCCAGATTTACTGGCTCTGTTGGTCTTCCTGAGGTTTCCAAGTCATGAATGGTATATTGATTGCCCATCATTCTAACCAAAGTTGGGTGTCAGGTTTTCTCTCTGCCTACCATTCTATAGCATTATAAATAGAGCCAGGATGACGGCCAAGGATCTCATCCTCACTCCTCATAGTGTGCTCCACATGTGAGCAGTGGAGACATCAGCTGACAGCCTATTAGGTAGATGTTTGGGGTTCACCTAGATCTCCAATCCAGACCCTGAATTTTCACAAAGTCTCTGGGGACTTGTTCATATGAACAATGAAGTTCAGTTACAGGGAGGGACAACCGGTCCAAAGGAAACCGGGACTTTTCCTGCACAACTGAGCCCAAAAGCAAATGCTAGTTCTGAGGCAAGGACTAGCTGCAATGTGGCTGAAACTTGCTGCTTATATGTGACCTTGAGTAAATCACATTACCCTTTGAAGCAAAGGTCTTCAAAGTTGAGTGCAGCGGTGGGTAACATGTAAGGGGCATTCAGCTGAGTCCTGGCACATGCAAAGTACTGTGCAGATGTTGGCTATGAGGAGTTTGTTTTCACTGGTATGCTTTTAGACAGAGGGATGGGCAGACTGAAATAGCTGCTATTAGAGAGAACTCAGGTAGGCTGTTCAGGGCAACATGGTGAGCAATTAAGCGAAACACCAGGTGTAGAGTGATTGTTTCTTAGAGCGGAAAGGCAAGTAGACACTCTTAGGAAGCTGAGAGGGACTGCACCAGCCTAGAAAGTGCAATGCCTGATATCAACCAGAATAAAGCCGAAGGCAGGCTACAGGGCATCTGGCCCCCCAAAAGAGAAGCCGTCTGAAAGGAGGGGATGGTGGCAGCTGATCCTAGCCTGCTTGTCTCCATAGAGATTACAGCACAGTTGTGAGCTGGTCCTTCAGTCCAAACCTTCAGAATCACTCCCAATGCTCTGCCTCCGCCTCTTCTCTGTCTTGTGATTACCTCTCTTTCCCTGACCCCTGGGCTTTCTCTTCTGCGTCTTCCAGAGCAGTCATGATTAAGCCAAGTTACCACCAGCTCCCCAGCATGGGAAAGCCCTCTAAAGCAAGCTGAGCAGACAGACAAACCAACGGCCACCACAGGCTGGAGAAAAGTTCATCTGTGGGAGAGACTAGGAACTAGGTCTTAATATAGAATTGTGGAAAAGCAAAAGGAATTTGGACTCCTTAAGAAAAAGCACTAAAGCAGTTTTTTAAAACTATGACAGAGATTGTGTTGCTTTTCCTTTATTTGGTCAGAAGCTATGCAGAGACAGACGGACAGACAGACAGACAGACAGACAGACAGACAGGAGGCCAACAGAGTAGGTTTAGTCATTTGCATGCCTTTAAGAAACTCAGAATCTGGTTTGTTTTCGTAATGGTGTTGATGTGATGTTGGCCACATATTATTGCCTATATCTCAGGACAAGCTTTCTTCTTCTTGCCAAATAATGGAGCAGTATTGAGACTCTCTGTGGCCAGCAGGCTCCCTCAGCAAGCAGCCAGTTCCGTGAGCATCCCCATATCACAACCACAAGCATGGGAAAGGCCAGATAAACTGAAGCCTTGGCTTAAAAACTCACCTTTCTGGCCACATGCAGCCAAGAAACCACCACAGGTTTGTAGACAAAAGGGGCCCTGAGAGGCTCCTGTAGAAAGTCTTGTGGACCCACGGAGTGGGGAAGACATGAACGTGCAGAGAATGCATCTTACAGTCTTCCTATGGAAACCTTTGCTTATAACAGCACCATTCAAATCTCACAGGAAATAAGCCCCTTCCACCTTCAAAATACCATAAAATCCTCCCCCTAGCCCCACAACCCTTGCCAATGTGATTGAGCCCATGCAATTTCCTATAGTGGACGTTTTGGTTTCTTTTAAAACTCAGTTATGTAAACATGTTTTTGTTTTAATCCTAAGTGTGGGATATAGGACTTCCTTAGTTTATCCGCAGCTGATCACAGCCTTGTGTGGGGCATGGTCTTTGCCAGCTAGAGATAGTTTAATTTTGAGGACTCAGAGAGGGTATAAAATACAAGAGCCCAGAGAGAGAAGGTTTCGAGGGTTTCAAGGGTTTCGAGGAGGAGGAGGAGGAGGAAGGCTGCTTGTTGGTCCTGCTGAGTTTGCTGTTTGCTAGTGCTGGACTGCTAGATGTCCTGACAACCGAGATGGGTATGTTCCCAAAGAACCTAACAGCCCTAACCAGCAGGAACTAAGCCTAAAAAGGTCTACATCCCCCATCCTCTCTAACCTTCTTCTCCCCTACTCAGGATTGGGGGGTTGGAAGAGTGGTAGAGGCTTAAGGAGCCCCACATAAAATAGAGTTTAAAAAGCAGTGCCTACAATTTCCAGCACCTTTTAATCCTGAAGAAGTGCTTAGGGATGGCAAAGTACACTTTGGACAGTGTCGGGGTGTGTTGCTGTTTATACCAGTCAGCGGGTCTGTTATCAACGCTGTCGTGCTCTGGGTGGCCTCAAGGCCGTGGCCTGCCCTCAGCAGCGTGAGACACTGGGGTAGAGAGGGTCCCTAGATGGACTCGAGGTTAGGCAAGGTGGCAAGGTAACTGCTGCTGGGAGGTACACACAACTAAGGGAACCTGGAGGAAACCCCAACACCGGTCACGGCTGTGGGACTGCAAAATAAACCTGTTTGTGACATTGATAAGAGCCCCAGAAAGTAGTCTGAGAATACTCCAACAGGAAGTGAACTAACACCGTCTCATTGACAGAAATTTCCAGGCTCTGTGTCACTTCCTTCCCCTCCGCACTTGGTTCAAGGATTCCTGCTACTTCCAAGTGCCATTTTGGACCACGTAAGACCTAATGCATACACTCTAAACATTTCTTCATGCAGGGAGGGAGAAGACTGGCTTCCTTTCCTTGTTACCCTCCATCAGGGTAGATGCAGCAGCGCTTAACACAGGTTTAGAAAGCACACCTTTAGTCTTTGACAGCCAGGACATCAGGGCATCCTCCTCCCTAGGAAATGGCCACAGTTAACTGTAGTTTTGGTCTCTACGCCAAGTCCCTACTGCTTTTTATTCCAGTCAAACTGAGATACTATCCCACTAGACATCAAGACCCATCCAGACACAATGCAGACCTGAATTGGTACCCTTGTCTGCTGACACATTTACACTTCAAGTGATTTGTACAGCCCATCAAGTTTCCTAACGTTCCTGTTACCCAGGTATTGCGAGGGTTGATAAAGTTGTGTTTTACGTTTTAATTACTGTGCTTAAAAGATCTATAAAACAGAAATGCCTCTAACCTGTAAGCCCCATTTGCCCAAGGACAGATAACTTCCTAGAATGCTGGGGGGGGGGGGCTCTTGTTCATGTAAGATAACAGGGACCTTTTCACATCTGTAAACAAGGTGGGTTGCCCCAACTACACCAGATGTGTGTGATCACACATAGGCAGGAAGTGCATCAGGGTGTATGCCCACATCTGGATGAAGGAAGGAAGTACGCAGCCTTGTGGGCTTTGCCTGTAAGCATCTGACTAACATAATTTAATTCCGTTTTCTGGGAATCCTGGGTATAGAACCAGCCGGTGTCCATTGTCCAGGACAGTATTTAATAAAACTTGCTTCAAATTTTACTCAAAAATTTTGGTAGTGGCCAGGCGATGGTGGCTCACACTTTTAATCCCAGCACTCAGTAGACAGAGGCAGGCAGATCTCTGTAAGTTCAAGGCCAGCCTGGAATACAGAGAGAGCTCCAGGGAAGCCAAGGCTACACAGAGAAACCCTGTCTTGAACAAACAAACAAAAAATGCGATAGTGGTCTTATTCTCACCCAGTGGGATCAACAGTATTACCAATATAAAGAGGTTGTTCTTGGGGGTCTGAAGACCAGAGACTAATTTGAACATGTCTAATGGATAGACTCAAAGGGATCAGGCAGGCTCCCCCAAACACTGTCTGTACAGCAAGGGCATTCTGTGTCCTTCGTCTTCCAGGAAGTGTTTGATATTCATTTTGCTGTTTTACTGTGGGAACAATAAAGCTCTCTGACATCAAACCACTTGCTGAAGATCAAAACAACAGTAAGAGGAAGAGTTGGGACTCAAAATGCAGACCTGCTAATTCCCAAGCTTTGGTACCCCCTGCCACAGTGCTGATCCCCACAGGAATATAACTCGGTATATCTACATCAGGATGCACACGTGTCTGGGAGTGTGTGTGTGTGTGTGTGTGTGTGTGTGTGTGTGCATGCGCTCCCTCCCATGTAGAGGCACACACCCCTGACCAGCCCTAGGGATTGCATATACACTTTCTAACACTCAGGCACTGTGAGAATAAGCAGCTTTAACTAGGGCGTTCTTAATTTAGAACTGGGGCAAAATAGACATGACACAAGCCAACTTAATTGGCATTTTAATTCTTTTTAAGATGAAGTCACATAAAAATGAAGAAGTTGAGACTAAAACTGTGGGCTCAGCTCTGATCTCAAGGGGTATGGAGCCTGGCTCTAAGCCACAGCTCCTTTAGTGGGGGCTACAGTATAGGACACAGGACCCAACTGCCACTGCTTTCAGTGGTATAAGCAGATCTGGGATGGTGGGGTAGGGTTTAGTCAGCAAGAATCAGTGGCTGTTGTTTCAAGCCACTGAGCTTCAGCGAGGTTTGTTTCACAGTATCTTCAAGGTATTAGTTGATGACCACAAACAGGCCCAGGAAAATGAAGGCCTTCCTCGGACAGTTAACAGACGACTCAGCGTACATTTTTATTTTTCCTTCTCCAAAGCCCCAGATTAAAAGATCTGGCTCTACTTAAATCTAGCCTTTTCCTGAGAAGGGTGTGAGGATCTTTCTATTTAGAACCAGCCAGACTTGTACTCACTATGCATCCTGGCCAGAACTAAGATTGGTGGCAATCCTCCAGCCTCAGCCTCTCAAGTGCTAGGATTACACGCATATATGTCCACTCCTGGCTTAACTCACTTCACTCTTTGAAGATATTGAGAAACAGTGCTGCCTTTTAGTTAGAGGAAAAAAATAAATAAAACCTAGGACACAAAATTCCAAGTTTCAAAAGAAGCATCTAAATGCAATACATGGAACAAGACAAAGCAAAGGTGTCTTCAAAGAAAAACAAAATGGCAGCCACAGTGATGCCCTGGGACTCACCGAGTCACCCCTAGTCTTAGAGGGAGAAAAAGGGGAGTCAGGGGCACCCTGCATTCACACCTGTGACAAGCTGCCTCCTGGTGTCTCTACACAGCCAGGCTCCCTAGGGCCCTGCTCCAGAAGAAGCTGCATGAAGAAGCTGCTGCTGCAGCGGGCCTGCTGTACAGGATGAGATGAGAGTCCTACAGTGGGCCGAAGCAGAGGATGCCGGTGACCAGGGAGGACCCGATGGAGTCAGATGAAATGGAAAAGCAGACACGCTGCAAAGGAAAGGGGTCTGTGGAGGAGAGGGTCACTCCAACAGGAAGAAAAGTGGCCAGTGAAAGAAAATGTAGACTGGGCACGTGCAGGGGGTGGGGGGCTGCGGGAGGGATCTACTTCCAGGGAGTGACTGGAGGACTGGCTCTCTCTTGGCACATCACAATGAGTCGCCCCAAATGTAGCAGTTTAAACATCACCCCTAATCACCTCCAGGTACCTAAGTTAGAAATACAACATAGTTTGACTTGGTTCAGTGTTCAGAGTCCTGCATGGGTGAAACTGAGATTTTTGTTTGCTTGTTTGTTTTTCTGGTATGTTTTCCACTGGGGTTTGGAATTCTCTTTGATACCCATCATTCTCTGGCTAAACCCTGATGCCTTGTTCTTATAGCTCTTGCTATGTGTCCCACTCTTCTCACAACATGGTAGTTCTATGGCAGCTTCTTCAAGGCCAGTAGGGCCAATGATGTCTACAGCTGCTGCTTCTAGTCTTAAGGGTGCATCTGATAAAGTGAGACCTGCCCACATGGTCTCCTACTGGATTAACTGATAAGGAGTCTGCTCGACCTCTGCAAATGCCTGCACCTTTGCCACCTGAATTAATCTATAATGGAAGGGCTTATAGTGTCCCAAGATCCCTCTTACTGTAAGGAGAGAGGATTGGTCAATGTTCTGGGCATACTTAGAGGATGGTTTCTACCCAGAACTTGTGAAAACACCAAAAAGAATAAGCAGTAAAACATGAGGGAATTGCTGTAAAGGTGGCAGGCTAGAGAGAGGTCCTCTTGCTGTGATTCAGCGGAGAAAAGGAAACGGTCAGGATAATACGTAGCACGCCCTGTTCCTGTAAAGATAAACCAGATGAAAGCTTTCCCAAGAACCTGGCTAGGGCAGCCTCCAAGCCAATGCGCACATATACCATGTGCCTCCTGTTAAGATCCTTTCATCAACCCTGGAACTGTAAAGACAGACAGCCAGACAAAGGTGGATGTGGGCTGCAGAGATCTGTCCAAGAGCTAAACACACCATAGGTAGAGAGACAAGGGATACCAGTGCATGCTGTCAAGACAGGCCAACGAGTGAGACACGTGAGCCTGAAGATGAGACTTTCCACACCATGGCCTGGGCAGGGAGCAATGTCAGATGCTCTAGTAAACAAAGTGCAGATGTGTGAGAACCATCTGATCCCCAGCACCAGAACTGGACTACCAGTTCTAGATGAAGACCATAGAAGCAGACATCAGAGAGGCAGCCAGAGCCCTGGCAATTTGAACATTCTAGACCAAAACAATAGCTCAGGTGTGGCCACGTTGCTACCTCAGATTTACAAGCTCAAGGAGAGGGAATGTGGCCATCCAGTACATATGGAAATTTCCCCAAAAGCAATGGCCCATGCTAAGGGCTGGAAAAACATTTTTAAAAGGGCTGACCTACCAGCACTGAGCAGAAACTCAACCCAAAAGCTGGTGTTTGATCTCCACTGGGACAATGGATGCCCACAAGTGTCTGCTGTTGCAGGTCCAGGTTACGGTCACAAGCAGTACTCCGACCATCAGCACAGCTTGCTACATTAAGCATCAGAATGTCAGGGGTGGTGGTACTCAAATCCCATTTCACCAGTGAAAAAATATTGATCAGCATTATAATGTATATCCATTTCAAGTTTATTTCACTGTTCTTTATTTTTATTTTTTTTAATCTACATTTTCGCTTAAGTATCATTGAACGATCATGCTTTTTTTTAACATTCCTTGATTAGTTTTCGTAGTTGTTTTGTATGGCCCCAAGCGCAGAGGCGGGATAACAGCAGCCTTAAAGAAAATATAGGCAGCCACAAGATTTTGATGCATATTTCCAGTAACAACTATTATCATTATAGAATTTTCCCATAATTCTCAATCTAAGGCATTTCTCATTTTAAGGTAATTTTTAGATGCTAAAACCCAGAGCAAGGAAGAAACACTCTGAGATAAATTCACATGGCTCTTCCTCGTCTATTCATCGAATGGACCCCAGAAAATGAGAACTCTCAAATCAAAAGCAGCAACTGCTCCTTCCTTCTTAAACCATAACTATCAACCAAGGACAATGCATGCAGTAAACCTAGACCCCTGTTCAGATCTAGCCAATGGACAGCTCATTCTCCACGGTTGTGGGGAGAGCGGGGACTGCCTCTGACATGAACTCTGGTGCCCCTGATTTGATCAATTCCCCTTGGTGGGGAGGCCAGGCAGAACAGAGGAAGGGGAAGCAGGCTTTCCTGATGAGATTGATAGGATGTGGCCATATAGTGGAGGAAGAAGGCACCTTCTGTCAGGAGTCTAGGGGAGGGGAATAGGGCAAAAAAAAAAAAAAAAAAAGGGAGAAGGGTGGGAATGGGAAGACACAAGTGAGGGGAGATAACATTCCAGATGTAATCTGAATAAATTATGAATAAAAATAAAAACAAAATAAAATGTGGACTGTTGAGATGGCTCAGTGGGTAAAGGTGACTGCTGCCACACCTGATGACCTCAGGCCAATCCCTGAGACACTAAAGATAGAGGGAGAGAACCAACTCAGCAAGGTGTCCTCGTCCTCAACCTGTAAATGCATGCAAGTGCTCTGGCACAGACACACATAGCACACACACACAAACACATGCATACACACACACGCACAGACACACACACACATATATATATACATACATACATACATACATACCACACACACACACATACATAGCACACATACACACACACACACACACACACACACACACACACCAAAATCAATGTAATTTTAAAAACAGAACAACAATGAAAGGTAACTATAAACTTGTGGTTTTCACACTACTCCATTGACAGACTGAACAGCACACATATTCACAGAGGCTATTAATAGAGGCAAACTGTCACAATTTGAAAACCTTCCTGGTACATTTTATTGTAGCCCATTTGTAGTGACATCAAGCACCCAAAGCTCTTAATTAATCTAGAAAATCTTCAACAATAGAATAATTTTTACACCTGAATCAAATCACAAAATAGTCTAATTATGTAAATATACTTAACAAGAGGATAATTAATCTTTTCAACCAATTTTTATAAACAACATTCATAGCTAAGACCAAGAACAATACCATTTTTCTGTTGGTTAAATAACAACAAAAATACTGGAGTCTAAAACACTGAGCAACACCTACAGGGGCCCGTCTCTATGAGCAGTGCTCAAGGTAGATGAAGTGGGAAAAGAAAAAGATGGCTGGAGCCAGGACAGAGGATAACAGAATAGGTTAAATGACAGATCTTGTGAGATGTAGGTGGGGCTGGGTGAGTCACTGCTACTCAAATTAATTTCCCCTTCAAACTCATGTACCAGAAAAACTTTATGTCTGAATATCATTATTATTTATAAGGCCCTCTACTAAAAAGATCCCATAGCTATACACACATAGAGTCTGTCATTAACCAAAGATGAGTGGGTATTCTAACTTGCTGTGGGATTAATTCAACAAGCTGATGTTAGTAATAGTCTTCAGGAAGATGAGCACAAATGGCAACTCCAAGAAGCATCTGGAGATATGTCAACATTTCCATCAGTGAGACCCCACCATACTCTTTTACAAAGACCTTCTCTGGCATCTGAATCCCAAGCAGGTGCGTTTTTTTTATTCCTTCCTTTGGCTGAAGGAAGAATAGCTGAAGATAGAATAGAATATTCATCCAAATGAACGGCTGACCCCAGACTTCCTGTGTGGTCAGAAAGCAGCTGACCTGACTCTATGTACTCAATCTCCTCCCACTCTGTTTGGGTAAAGGACTTCCTTTGTCTAACAACATCTCTTAACATTTCAGCAAAAAGAACACTGCAGATGCATGACACACAGGCTAGAGAAAAAAAAACAAAAACAAAACAAAACAAAAAAACAGACTAGTGCTATTAAAGGTGCGACTGTTCTTTTATGCACCACGGCTACTTGAGGCCCATGTCTCTCTTGGTGACAGAAAACCAACAAGGTCCATTCCCGATGGGTACTGCAAGGAAGTTTTTAGCATACTTCGCAAGCTGTTCCCAATGAAAGGAATATATAAAGTGGACGTATGCCCTTCTGAGGATTACCAGTAATGTACCTCATTACCCACGTACCTACTGAGAAGAGAGTTGGTAAATTCTGGAGCCAATAGAGACTATGTATAGGCTGTGAGCTATTTATTCTTTGAAAATACATAGACATGCACGTCCATCCTATTTCCCATGTGTGTTAATTATTTAGAATCAACGTAGCTAGTGTATATTTTACTTAGTTAACTCCAGTCTTGTTTCAATGGCCAATCTTTTATAGGTAGCAGCACCTACTTTAAACAATAAGTACTGAGCTACAAAATATCCCAAGAATGATTTGGAACTAACAAAAATTGAAAACCATGTATGAGCCATCAAACGAGTCATTTTCAATGCCTTCCCAGATAAGGTGGACTATGGTAGAAACGGTCCTTTCTGCTAACTTTTAGAAGATATTGGTTTTCTGGAAGAGATAAAAACCATTTGTGGAAATTAATCAAAACGAGGAAAATCTAATGCAAACGAAGAAACAACTTGGCCCTGCCTCCCCAAGGAGCACCTGGAAGAATGAAGCACACTAGCTTCCCCTGCTTCTGAAAGCAGGAAGAAGATGTATCCCACTCCTGACAATACAGTCAAGGACATCATAGAGCATGTGTCTCCTGGAAACACCTCAGGTGCTGGGTAAAATAAACAGTCTTTAAGCTCAGAGAACAAGAAACACTAAGAGACCAAAAGCTAGAAGAAAATAGAAACTCAGGGAGTTAAGTGGGCACTCAAACTGTCTCGCTTTTAAAGTATTTGCCAAAGCAACAGACTTGAATCTCAGGGGTGATATGTTCTTGCAGCTTGTAGGACAGAAGCAAAGCCCAAGGCATCCCTGTTGTGGGAAAGCAACAAGGGACACTGCTGCAGGATAAAGCTAGGTTCTGCAGAAAAAGCTACTTTCAGTGTAACGAGGAAGTAGAAACATGTGTGGCCTAATTCCTGCTACCCCAGTGGCCTTCCGTGAAAAGCACATTCTTGAGGCGATGGGAAAACCATCTCCACCGTTGGGAATTTGTAACTATAAGCGTGTCCCTAGGCAGATTTCTAACCTAAAATCAGACTTTCAGTCAGTCAAACAAATGCAAGCCAGTATAGACAATGGTCTAAAGCTGAGGGTTTCTGATGAATACACTGATCCACTGGAGGAGGGCATCTTCATGGGAAGCCCTGGATTCCTACAGTGTAGTTCTGTGAAAAGTTCACACACACACACACACACACACACACACACACACACACACACACACTAAAATAAAAATAAAGATTAAAAGATATCATGAGCAAGATCCCCTGAGATCACAGAAAGTTAAATAAGACTTGGGGAGCCGAGCAAGATAGCGCACACCTTTAATCCTAGCACCTGGGGAGGCAGAGGCAGGCGGATCACTGTGAGTTTGAAGCCAGCCTGGTCTACAAAGTGAGTTCCAGGACAGCCCTTGGTTACACAAATAAACCCTGTCTCAGAAAGAAAAAAAAAAAAAAAAAGGACTCTGGAATACAAAAAAATGTTTGACGCAGATGACAAAATTAAATATTATTTACTAAAGTAAAAGAAAGGATTGGAAATTCATATAAAGAATAATTGATCCTATGGCTAGAATAAGGGAGGTGCAGCAGAGATAACATTTAAAGAGGCAAATGGAGAATTCTCCAGAACTGGTAACTTACAGGGTAGAAATTTCCCAAGATACCAAACAGAAGTCAAGAGAGAAAAGGAAGAGGAGCGACAAATCCATGCCTGCACGTCAAGGAGAAGTAAGCAACGTAAAGATCTTATAAGCATCCTGAAACACAAAATTTCCCAGGGGTCCAGCTACCTCCAGTACTACACCCTTAGTGGGATTCAGGCATTCACTAACGGCCCTCCCCCAGACAGGCACTCACAACCGAGGGTGTTTTAGAGGACACGGAACTGTTTGAGGGAACGGCACTAAGAGATCATGTAAGCCTCATGCAAACGGGGAATGCTCCCAAAGCAAAGCTACCCTTGGTTCTTCATGGGACTCCTTGGAAGGAAAATCGATGCATGACTTTTACATGCATAACAGGCAGATGCCCCTAAACAAGGAATCATGTAAGTAGTAAAGTTAGCTTCTGTGCTTAGTGCTCAATAGCACTGCCATGTCTCTGGAAAGCATTTGAGCCAGCCTCAATGCACAATACTGGTGTCGAAGTTAGGCTCGCCCCCAGAGTCTTCCTGGCAGGTGCACATGAAGTGAAAGAGCCTGCACTCCTGGTAAGCGGCCTGAGGTGCCCTGTGAAGTTGGTTCATCATGACCCAGAAAACCCTATGAAATAATACAAATCAAGAGGTTCAAATCTTCATGTTCACTTTAAGTACACCCATGAGACTGCCCCGGCCATCAAGGGTACGCATATCTGGAAAGGCACCAAGTGTCTGAAAGATGTCACCTTAAAGAAGCCATATGCACTGTTCCAGAGGTGAAATGATGGAGTCAGTAGGTGGGCCCAGGCCAAACAGGGTGGCGGGACATAAAGTCAGTGGCTTAAAACCGTGTGCTGAGTCTTTGCTGCACGTGCTTAAAAATGCAGACAGGAATGCTGAGCCTAAGGGTCCAGATGTAGATTCTCCAGTTGTTGAACAAAGCACCTAAGATGCAGCAACGAACTTACAGAGCTCATGGCGGATTAACTCGTGCATGAGATCCCCCGGCCTCATGGCAATGATCCTCACTGAAAAGAAGCAGACTGTTCCAAAGACAGAAGAGGAGGCTACACAGAAGGAAAGCTATCCCAGAAGAAACAGAAGAAACAAAACCTACGCCGTGGTAATAAATTCAGCATAAAGTAAATGCAGATAAAAAGTAAAGGTTGGAAGGAAGGAAGGAAGGAAGGAAGGACAGACGGATGGATGGACAGCTTGCCGGAGTCAGTTCCCTCCTGCCATCACATGGGTTCCTCTTTTCCACTGTGTGAGTACCGAGCACTGAACTCAGGTCCTCAGGCTTGGTGGCAAGCACCTTACCCACTGAGCCATTTTGCAGGCCCACTGACTTTCTAAAACATATCTCGGGATCTTTTCAGCTAGACCAGGTTCTGAGCCCTGAGTCTGGGTGAGAAGGGTGGTAGAAGTCAGTACCCCAGGCCGACCTTATCTGTTGGAGTTATGTTAATATCCACCTTTGGGGTTTTATTTCTGTATTAATTTATTCTCTCATATATTACATCCTGGCTGCAGTTTCTCCTCCCCCTCCCCCTTCCCAGCCAAGGGTACAGAAGAATGGATTTGGTTCCAGCATGTCATGGGCAACAGACTGGTGAATTCATGGTAAAATGTTTCAGACTCCCAGCTGGTGTTGTAACAAAAAGCAGCTATCATGGCAAGGCAATGCTCCATGGGTATTTAATTTTTGTACATCTTTTTTGTGTTTTACTTTTTAGCTGTTTATTTAGTGCGTGTGCATACACGTGTGTGAGAATACACATGCATGTGGACGTACAGATACAGACTCGCATGCCACAGCCTATTTCTAGAAGCTAGAGGACAAACTGCAGGAGCTGGTTCTCTCCTTCCACCACCAAGAATCGAACTTGGGTCAACAGGCTTTGGCAGCCAAGTACCTTTATTTGCTGAGCCATCTTGCCGGCCCCACCCCCAGCCCCTTTTTTTTAGTTGGAGTCGGTAACCCAGACTGACCTGAAATTTACTGCGCAGCCAGCCTAGCATTGCTGTAATGACAGCCCTTCTAATTTAGTTTCCGACTGCTTAGATTATAGGTATGGCCCGTAAGGCCTGGCTCTGCACATCTTCAAGAAGAGACACTGCACTTCCTGTCTTTTTGCTTTGGGTTATTACTGTTTCCCTCTGGTGTAAATGTGTAGCTTGCTTACTTCATCCTAATCAAGACAATATTCCTCCCAGAACACAGGACAGACATACTTACTAGCTAAAATTTTATAGATTTCTGTTCCCTAAACATAGGGTTCCCTCCTAGAATTCAACCCACAAGCATTCATTTGGAGCCATCTGCACACCCCAGTAGAACTCTGAGGCAAGGAGAACTTGTATCCAATCCAGAAGTCTCATATGTTCCTTCCAACATCACAAAACTGTGGCAGGCTCAATTCTTAGCTTGCAAAGAGGGTAAGATTTCAGACACTTCACAGTCCTTGACACAAACAACCTAAATGAAATGGGCTTAGAAAAACCTGAGGAAGCGACTCACAGAATAAAACAATGTTCTCTTCACTGCGAGGAAGAGCCTCCGAATTCTGCCCATCTTAGTGAGCTGTTGGCATGGACCTCAGTGGAGATATTAGCAGGGGCAGTGGTCCAGTGCAGCCCTGGGAGTCACCATGGGGCTCCCACTTGAGTTATAGGTATCAGTCTGCAATGCTCAAGTCTGTAATTTTGGGGTGAGCTGAGAGAGAATACCCTCCTACTTCAAACGAAGTTTATGAAGAGACACACTTTGAATTTGAACAGGATCTTAAGGTTGTGTAAGCAATAGTGATCAGCTAGGGGTGCCATGGGCAATATGATATAAAATTGTCATTTTTTTTAGATTCTATTTGAGAACCTAGGATCTTGTCATCTGCTTGACTAGAGAGTAATGGGTTAGATGGTTCTGAACTCTATAAAAGGAGTGAAGGAAAAGGAATTCCAAGTTGCTGAGGTGTCTATTACACGGAAGACACTGTACTTAGTAATTTCTTTGCATTTGTTGAATCTTCATAGCAATTTATTGTACAGAAGAGAAAGGTGAGCTTCACAGAAAATGAGTTGCTCACATACCCATTTTACAGGGGGAAAATTGGAACTCAACATCCCAGGAACTATCTGGAGTCTCGGAAAATGGGTAGGATGGATATTATGGAAGAGAATTATGCTTACTAGAAGTTAAAACAAGAGGCAGCACATGCAGCAAACTACAAATGAAATAACCATTTCTAATCTTTCCAACTTCCTACTTAGAAAATAAAATCTGGAATGGAAGGTGGGTCAGGGCCAACTTGCTGGGACTGGGGGACTCCTCCTATGACCTCAGCTCCCTGCATCTGCCTATGATAGTGCTCTGTGACCTTTTCTGTCTTGTTTACTTTTCTCACCCCCTTTGACCAAATACTTGATTTCAGCAACTTCTGGGAAGACAGGGCTTTTTGTTGTTGTTGTTTTGTTTTGTTTTTGTTTGCTTGTTTGTTTCTCATGGTTTCAAGGCATGCGATCCATCCTGGCAGGGAGGGCATGATAAAAGTGGTTTCTCTGTTTCTAACAACATGATTGGGTGGCTAGAATCCAACTCACACTTTGCACATCTTGACAGATAAGAAAATAAAGAAAACAGCTGGGAGAAAAACCAGGCTACTTGCCACAAAGACCACCTTCCAGTGATTCAATTCTACCAGGCCCTACACCCTACCAAAACAGTGCCACTAACTGGGGGCCCAGTGTTCAACTACACAAGCCTATGAGAAACAGTTCGTATTCAAACTCAATTTTCTGCAAGTAGGTTCATGGCCATCCCATGACGTAAAAGGCATTCACTCTAACTTTAGGAGTCCCCATAATCTTAAGAATACTAATACTGTTTAGAACTCCAGGCTCTCTACATGGACCCAAGGCAAACTCTAAACTACTAACGCCTGTAAAATAAAATAAAAAAATCAAACAAAATAAGCTGTATCTTCCCCATACATGATGACACAGAATAAACACTCCCACTCCACTAGAGAGGAACGGTAAAACAGCCAGAAAAGACTGGCCAATGGAAGGCAAAATCCAATAAGACAAGCACTAACTAAATCCTGAACCCCGGTGACCAACATCTGGGGGTCATATGATGACCTCACGCGGAACCCAACAGGCTCTGGAGTGTGGCCCTGTTATTTGCAACACTCATGAACTAATTCTCGGGCCACTTTCAGCTGAAGGCCACAGCTTTTCTCAGGAGATGTGGAAGGAGAGTCAACTTCCTGGAGTCTTCACTGCAGCCTAGGTTCACCTCCAAAGCTCCAGACACACTCAGGATCTCCAGGAAAGAGATCTCACCTTGCTACACACTCCCCGGCCTCAGCAGCTACTTTTCTAGAACCTTGGCACAAGGCTCCGCAGCCCCAATTAATCTTGCATTCTGTTGTGTATATGAAAACAAAACAAACGATAAAGACACCACGTGAGCAATGTCAGGTTCACCTCGTAGCCTGAGATGTAGAGCAGCCTCCTTGGCTGCAGGGGCCTCTGAGCACCTGCAGGGTCAAGCTGGGATAAATATCTCCCTAGCTGGTCTTGATCCAGGATGCCCTGGGATGCTCCGTCTTCTCGGGTTCTCTCTATCTTATCTCTCCTTTCTGTCTCTGTCGTCTGTCTCTGTCTGTCTCTGCTTCTATCTCACCCGCTCCCCCTCCCTTTCTCCCCCTCTCTTTCTTAAAATAGAACTTTCTCAGCGGCTTCCACTTTTATATCCCGGAGCCTTGAGTGGGTGAGGTGCTGCCCCGAGGGCATCATTCCTGTAGTCCCAGTACAGAGGTCTCCACGTCTCTCTCTTTTTAATATTTTAATTAATTCTTTAAGAATTTCACACATGTACACATATATTGATTATAGTCGCCTTAACTCCTGGATCTGCTGCACCCTCCCATACACCCGACTTCATGTCCTCTTTTTATTTTTTATTTTTTTAATTGAGATGCCACTGAACCCAATTCTGTTAACCACGCTAACCTCTTCGGCAATCACTGCCACTTTATCCTCACCTGCTTTTTCCATGGCCTCAAACTCATTTGTGCTCATTTCCTCACCAAATCCCACAGTTCTCACATTTTTTTTTTTCCACTCCACGTTTGGCTTGGAATTCTCATTGTAAACTTAACTCAAGGCAGCCAGCCAACCTGGATGCTGTATGGAATTTCCTCTGCCAAATAAATTGGTCCATTATTCTTTCAATCCTCAGACTTTCAGGAAACACCCGTAACTGCCAGACTACTTACCACAGTAGCATGAATGGCCTCTCATCCGACTCCCAGAAGCCTTCATTCCCATTTGAAATCTGGCGAAGCGCGGCCTTCACTGTCCACCTATCAGCATCCTCCTGATCCGCGCCCTCAACAGAATGGCCTATTACACCCCTGCTTCCAGTACACCAGGGCTCAACAGCCCACAGTTCGACGCTGCTCTGGAATCCTCTGGAGTCCAGGTCTGAAAGGTCAGGAACCAAATGGTTGGGTTTCTCACATCAAGGACCCCACGCTCACCCCGCAACATCTTGGCAGTTCAGGACGCAGAAAGAATGACACCAGAGACAGAGAAAATGGAAAAAGAAGCAGGACATGACATCACTCAGAGGCCAAGACACAGTGAGAAAAGGCAAGGGTTTTTTTCCCCCAGGGTAGTATATAAAGTAGGACAAATTACTAACTAGTGTTTGTGGTGACTTATGCTGCCAAATCTATTTTCAAGTAAACATGACACCCCCAAAACATTACAAACAAAGGCAGATGCAACAAGTAACACCCAAGACGATATTTAAACCTAATTATTTCACAACTGCAAAAACAGCTGGAAAATCTCAAAGTAAATCAATGCTGAATACAGTTCTAGTTAGCTAGAAGTGGGAAAAAACAAAATATTACGAAAAAAAAAACCAAAAACCCAATCTCCAATTTTCTCAAACAAAACGCAGTAGTCATTAGTGTTCTAAGCATATTCAGGGGAGAATTAATTGCACTGATTTAACACAGGACTACGAACCAGATAAAACCGGTTAATACACCTAAAGAAGTATTAACCTAGCATGTGAGGAACAAACATAGTGACACTGTTAGAAATATAAGAGCCATTTAAAAAGGACCCAGCACTGTGAGCCTCCACTCTTTCCCACCCCAGATGCTCACAGCAGACTCTACAAACCCCACATGGACTGTTCTCTGGGGCTTAGGCACTAACAGTTACAAACACAAGAAACAAAGCTAGGGACGAATAAGTTACTATTAGTTCACGTTAGGTTTGTAAAGATAACTCATAGACTAGTGCTCTGATAGAATTTATTATAGCGAGAGACAGTTTTTGCCAATAAAGACATGCATGAGGGATTTAAGAAAATAGTAGAAATACAAAAGCAGTAAGAGGGCTAGCTAGAAAGAAAAAGGGGACAAGTGGAAGGGAAGGGGGAGAGGGAGGGTAAGAAGAAGCAGGGATGATAAAAATAATGATATTTATGAAATTTTCATAATAAACCAATTATCATTAATAATTAACATATATTAATAAAAAGATTTTTCAATGGCATAGCTATAATCACCCTTCCTTATTAACTTTCTATATGCATCTTGTAGGTCCAGTACAAGATACAACCACCAAGACAGCTAGGACAAAAATTTTATTAAAAATGTAACTATGATTTGACCTCTAATCCAGTCTTCCTCCAATCCCAGACAAACAAAGCTAATACAAGCACTCAGTGTTAAAAGCTTAACTTCTATGCACAAACAAATAGCTTTAAATACACAAGCCATTACAATAGGTACAATCTCAGGTGTTTTAAATTTTTTTCCATAGTCCATGGGACACTTTTGCTAGAACCAATGACATTAAAAAGACAGAACTCTTGGAGACATCTCTTGATACAGCGTGCTTTAGGGGAATTAATTTGAGGGGGGAAAAAAGTGGCAACTCCACTTTTCTCTTTAAGCCTAAAGACATTTATTCTTCAGAGGGGCCAACAAGAGAAAGCTGTTGCGATAGTAGACACACATCATGGGTCGGTCAAACCTACCACCATCTTTCTTGTCCCACATTTCCAAGTCCTTTAAGAGAAATACCTCCCCATCAGAAAAGGATACCAGGGGGCTGGAGAGATGGCTCAGAGGTTAAGAGCACTAACTGCTCTTCCAGAGGTCCTGAGTTCAATTCCCAGCACCCACATGGTGGCTCAGAAAAGGATCCCAGAACACCATGGCTTGTATCCACCTTACTCACAGCTCCCAAAGAACATCCCCACATTGCAGCAAAATGCTAAGCTGCCAGAAGTCGTGAGCATATTTTGCTGGACTAAAGAGCACTAGGGAGAGAGGTTTCTGAGCTTGCTCTGTTTCCTCCTCTGCCTTCTACAGGCCCTGACGGTGAAGACACACATAACATATCTGACCATTTTCAGGGAAACCTAATCCAAGCTCAAAGGTCTTTGCTTCTTTTCCACCTTCTGAAGCACATTTTATGCATTTTTCTCTGGAAAACCTGAATTTAATTTCTTTTTTTTTTTTCCAAGAAAATGCAAAGGTCAGCACACCAGCACCTTGACACCGTTTTCCGGTGTGTGTTTGTGTTAAGTCGTCCTCTTGTTCCCCAGCCATGTGAGGTCAGTGACTGCTTCCAACTCCACTTCCCTTTTGTTCCCTAGGTTTTGCATCTCTGCACCTGTTCCCTGGCGTAGAGATAGTGCTGGGGTGTAGAAGGCACCTCACAAGATCTAGAGGGGGTTGGCCTGCATCAAGAAAGGAGCCCAGGCATCTTAGTGCGTTCTCTCTCTTCTCTCTCTCTCTCTCTCTCTCTCTCTCTCTCTCTCTCTCTCTCTCTCTCTCTCTCTCTCTGCCCCTCTCCCACCTCATCCTCCTCCACACCATACAAAATACGAAGAACGGTCAGAAACGTTAAGGTTATCTGGCTTCTCACAGAAAAGGAACTACAGCCTGAAGAGGCAGAGTAACACGCAGAAAGTCTCTCAGCTCATTAGGGTAGAGTTTTAACTAGAAATCCCAGTGTCCCAGTGCTTGCAACCACATCTGACTCTTTTGGCTAAAGTCCCAATGCTGTATGTTTATCCTTGCATTAGCCAGTCAAACCTTATGAAGACATTTCAGCTTCCATCATAGTTTTTAAAAAAAATTTTTGAGATTATATTATAATTACACATTTCTCTTTTTCCTTTACTCTCTCCACATCTTCCAATACAACCCTTGCTCTCTTTCAAATTGCTGAAGATGGAACCCGGGGCTTCTGCACACACTAAGCAAGCATTCTACCGCAGCTCGGTTACTATGATTTAATTAACACACACCGCCCCTGAACCACATGGTTCAAATTCTAAGTTATCGCAGTATATGGACTGTGAGTAACTAAAATGCATACTTGGCAGTCTGCCCTTCAGCCCACAGACCACTATATAAGTAACAGATGAGCATCAGAGCATTTCTTTCAAAGTCTCTTGGCAGTTGGACTCTGTATGGCTGGAATTTACCTCCAACAGCAAAGAGCTAGATTGTTCCAGTCTCCCTAACACATCATAAAGATTAGCAATCAAAGGAGGAAACTGGCCAACATAAAGTAAGTGTAGCCCAGTGACAAAGAAGTTGTAGCACTGGAAATGGTCCGTCAAGTCACTCGGACGTAAATGTAGTCACCTTCATGGCAGTCACCCTGGTGTGCTCTCTATGACACTCAAGAAGTGTAGTGCGGCCAGCGAACATAGCTAATCTTATAAAGGATGGTGCTGGTGACAAAAAGATGTCAGGCACGCGCACGTGTGTGTGTGGGGGGGTGTGGGTGTGTATGTGTGTGTCTCTGTGTTTGTCTGTGTATGTGTTTGTGTGTGTGTCTGTGTGTGTGTGCCTGTGACTGTGCCTGTGAGGCTTATTAAACCTTCAGAGACATTTCACAGTAATGAAAGCCCAAGACAGAAATGTTGGCAGTTGGCTAGGTGTGGAGATACATACATTTAATCCCAGCACTCAGGAGGTAGAGGCAGGAGCGTCTCCTCTTTGAGTTCCAGGCAAGCCTTGTCCACATAGGGAGCTCCAAGCTAGCCAAGGCTACATGGTAAGACCATATCTCAAAAGAAGAAAGAAAAAAAAGTTGGCAGCTCATCAACAAGCTCAACTACTCAAAGTATTTTTGGTAGATTTGGGGTTCTAATGCTTTCAACTACAGTAGTCCAAATAAAGATTAGCTTTTCTTTTTTTCACTCCTATACATTTACAATCTTCAGTTAGACAGAGTTTAAAATTATTTAGACAAAAATGTTTAAATATCATGGGAATTATAATTTTCTCACTGATCATTTAAATCACTTCATATAGTTTCAAGCCATAGGTCTGGCTTATCATCATGAAAAGTGAACCCTGGGAAATGCTGCAGTGTCACAGAACACGTTCTTTCACTTAGTCCTGTCTCTACTGGGGCTCACACAGAAAGTCTCTACTACCACAGGTAGAAATGAGTAGCAGTTCAGCATTAGCCTACCCCCACTCTCTGGGGAAATTAAGAGACTAATTTACATTTACTTGTTCAATTTATTCAAAATAAATTATTGGAGTCGCCAGTGTGTCAGCGACTATGCTACAGGGTACATGCCAACCCTGGAGAGACGTTAGATGCCTGTCAATCCACACCCAGAGTTGGACATCAAAGCCAGTTTTTCCCACACCTGAATCATCCTCTCCGCCTATGTCTTCACAGTCTTCCCAGTGTCCTATTGAGATGGATGGTGTCTCTAACAACGTCCTCAAACCAGAAGTTACAACAGCCATGGCATCTCTGTGAGAATATTGGCATCATGGGGTATGGACCAATACCCAGCAGGGTAACATCCACACCTGTAGCCAGCTGTGGTGGCACACGCCTTTAATCCCAGCACTCAGGAGGCAGAGGCATGTGAATCTGTGAGTTTGAGCTGCCAGCCTGATTTACACAGCAAGTTCTAGGACAGCCAGGGCTACATAGTGAGACCCTGTCTCAAAAAATAAACACACAAACAAAAAATCCACACCTGTGGTGTTTATAAAACAGAAAATACATTCTAGAAATATAAGTTCTCTTTTATAGTTTCAGGTGCTCCTTTTAAAACAACGACATTGTTCTTTAAAGATACAGCCTTCCTTTCTCGTTACCTACCTATCTGGCAGTTTGTACTATGCTGCCAGAGTAAAACAGAGCTCACACCAGGAAGGTTAGTAAGATGGCTTGGTTCGTAAAAAGCTTGCCATGCAAGAAGGAAGATGGAATTTCGGACGCACAGCACCTATGTAAAAGCTGCACAGAGCTTCTAGCCTGCCTGAAATCCCAGTGCTTCGGAGGAAGGGACAGGGGACACCTGAGGCAAGCCTACTTGCCAGTCTACTGAGAGATGCTGCCTCAAAGAATAAAGTGGAGAGTGATTAAGGATACTCAACGTCAACCTCTGACTTGCACACGCACACGCACAGGCACACGCACAGGCACACGCACAGGCACACGCACAGGCACACGCACAGGCACACGCACAGGCACACGCACACGCACACGCACAGGCACACGGGCTTCACACACATGGGCTTTCCTGGTCTGGCTTTTGTTACTGTTCTTTGAGACAGCATCTCTAGCCAAAACTTGTCTCAAAATCTGTTCGTAAGTAAGGGTGACCTTGAACTTCTGATCTTCACACTTGTGTCTCCTAAGTGTGGGGATTACAGGCTTGCACTGTGCCGTGCTATTTTATTCAGCTCTCAGGAATCAAACCCAGAGCTTCATGCAGGCAGGGTCGGCACCCTGCCAGCTGAGCCACAGCCCATTTCTGTCCAGAATCTGCCTAACTAACATACCCATGCTCACGTTTCCCACATCTGTCAGCCTTCCTTAAAGCCAACTCATGGGTCTCTTCCTGTTCCTTTTTATGACTCCATTTCAGATCCTTTCCACTATTCTGATATGTAAAATCAAAGACGCAAGATTGTCTGAAGTCTCAAGTCACACTTAAGCTCGTTGGTGTGCTTTCACTTAGAACAGAACCATACATACATCAGCATGTGTTCTTGAACCTTC
This sequence comes from Acomys russatus, assembly GCF_903995435.1. NCBI lineage: Eukaryota > Metazoa > Chordata > Mammalia > Rodentia > Muridae > Acomys > Acomys russatus. Next base: position 54,449,053 of record NC_067156.1, on the reverse strand, counting down.
TGGCACACATATTGCCTGCTGGAAATGGTGGCGAATGCCAACTGTCTGTAGAAAAGGACCCATCAAAAGCTATATAGATTAAAGATAACCCCAAAGCACAAAGTACTTAAGGCCATCTTTCACAGAACACTTTTCGACTCACGAGGCCATATTTATGGACTCAGAGTACAGTGCAAAGGGAGGCATTATGTTCCATTTTCAAGGATCTATTTTTTAAACCTTTGATTTGATAGTGGCCATAAACTAACTACAGGCAGAATGCATGCAGTAACCATGACCAACATCTCAAATGTCTATTAACAACACTGCATTTAGGCAACTAAGTTGGCTCTCTGTGGCCCTTCATTCTCAGTTATTCCCCCCACCAATTCTTCCTATCAATGTGCATTTATTATGTCTACTGACCTGTAACAACCATCAGGACATAAAGTCCCTACGAAAAATAAGAATCTGTGGTCAGCTGTCTGGTGAAACAGACCATAGACGCAAGTTAAGGCTGCCATGCACAGGCACACAGGCCATGAGGACCACTCCCAGCTGAGATGCCGTAGAGCAACTAAGAAGCAGTGAATCTTGAATCCCAAATACTGCACCTTGGATCCTGTGCCAGTCTCTATCTGGTCTCAACAAAAAATTAAAAATGTACTGAGAGCCTTCCTACATACAGATGTGTCCAGCATTTACTTGCATTAAAAATTATTCATGACTTGGTGGCTCCCATGAGTTCCATACACAAAAGGTTGGTAATACATGTGTCCAAAAAAAAAAAAAAAAAAAAAAAAATCAAGAATCTATTTTGGAGGATGTCAATGAATGTTAAAGACTTACATATAAATAAGATCCTTCTCTTCAAAATGGGGAGTCACTATGTTGCCCTGGCTAGCTACCCCCTGCTGGGGTCAACAGATCTTCTGCCTTCCTCTGAAGTGTTGGGACTATGGGTGAACATGACCACTACCATGCCCGATTTGAATATTTTACAATTATTTGTTAAAAACAGAAATGTTCAAAAAGCATCATCATGAAATGCATCAGGCTAGTCTTAGATCTGGTTAATTAGTCAAGGCCACACAGAGCCTGCTTAGTCTAGGACAGATTTTTTTTTTAATGTGGGACAATTGATAACACTACGTCACTCAGGAGTAACAGCATCACACCACACCACACTATACCCACACACCACACACCACCACAACCACACCACACACCACACACCACACACCACACCACACACCACACACACCACACACACACACCACACACCACACACAACACACACCACACACCAACAAACACCACACCACAACAACCAACACCACACCACACCAACACCACACACACCACACCACACACCACACACCACAACACACCACACACCACACACCACACCACACACCACACCACACACCACACAACACACACCACACCACACACCACACCACACACCACACACCACACCACACACCACACACCACACCACACACCACACACCACACACCACACACCACACACCACACACCACACCACAACACCACACACCACACACCACACCACCCACACACCCCCACACCACACACCAACCACACACCACACACCACACCCACACCCACACCACAACATAACACACACACCACACCACACACACCACACCACACACCACACACCACACACACACACCACAACACCACAACCACACATACCACACCACCACCACATCACACACCACACCACACCCACACCACACTATACCACACCACACACCACACACCACACCACACACCACACACCACACTACCACACCACACACCACACACCACACACCACACACCACACCACACCACACACCACACACCACACACCACACCACACACCACACACCACACACCACACCACACACCACACCACACCACACACCACACACCACAGCCACACACCACACTACCACACACACACCACACACCACACACCAGCACACCACACCACACCACACCCACAGCCACACCACAACACCACACACCACACCACACACAACACCACACACACACACACCACACCACACCACACCACCACACCACACACCACACACAGCACACCACACACCACCACACACCACACACCACACACACAACCACACAACACCACACCACACACCACACCACACACCAACACCACACACACCACACCACCACACACACACACACCACACCACACCACACGACCACACCAGCCACCACCACAAACCACACACCACACACCACACCACACCACAACACACACCACACCACACACCACACACACACCACACCACAACACCACACACCGACACCACACCGACACCACACACACCACCACACCACACACCACACACCACACAACCACACCACAACCACACACACACACACCACAACACCACAACACCACACACCAAACCCAACACACCACACACACACCACACCAACACCCACACACACACCACACACCACCAACACCACACACACCACCACACCACACACAAAACACCACACCCACCACCACACACCACAACACACAACCACACCACACACCAAACCACCACACCAACACCACACACACCACACCACACCACACACCACCACACACCACACACCACACCACAAGCACCACAACCACACCAAACACCACAAAGACACACACACACCACACCACAACACGACAACACAACACACCACACCACACACACAAACACACACCACACACACACACCACACACAACACCAACCCACACACCACACACAACACCACACCAACACCACACACCACAACCCACGACCACACACCAACACACACACACCACACCAACACCCACAAACAAACACCACAACACCACACACCACACACCACACACACCACACACCACAACGCCCAACGACACACACCACACACAACACACCACACACCACACACCACACCCACACCACACACCACAACACACACACACACCACACACCACACACCACAACACCACAACCACACACCACACCACACCAACACCACGCACACCACACACCACACACACCACATCACCACACCACACCCACACCACACACCACACACCCACCACACCACAACCAACACAACCACACACCACACCCACACAACCACACCCACAACCACACCAACACCCACACCACACACCACACAGCCACACCACACCACACCCAACACAACCACACACCACACCACACCCACACACCACAACCACACACACACACCACCACACACCACAACCAAACACCACACACACCAACACCACACCACACACCCACACCAACACACACACACCACACCACACCACACGCCACAACCACACAACACACACCACACCACACACACCACACACACACACACACACCACACACCCACACACACACACACCCACGCACACACCACACACCACACCACACCACACACCACACACCACACACCACACCACACACCACACACCACACACACACACACAACCACACACCACACCACACACACACCACACAACCACACCACAGACACCACACCACACACCACACCACACCACACACACACACACACACACCACACACCACACCGACACACACACCACACCACACACCAACACCACACACACACCACACACCAAACACCAACACACAACACCACACCACACCACACCACACCCACACCACACACCACACCACACACCACACCACACACCACACCACACACCACACACCACACACCACACCACACACCACACACCACACCACACACCACACCACACACCACACCACACCACACACCACACCACACCACACCACACACCACACACCACACACCACACACCACACCACACACCACACCACACACCACACACCACACCACACCACACACCACACACCCACCACACACACCAACACACCACACCACACCCCACACCACACCACACACACACACACACCAACACACCACACACACACACACAACCACACACCACAACACCAGCACACCACCCGACACGAACCACCGACCAACCACACCCCACAACACCACACACCACCACAACCACACACCACACACACCACGACCACACACCACACCACACACCACACACCACACACAACACACACACCACCCACACACCACACACCACACCACACCACACACCACACACCACACACCACACACCACACACCACACACCACACACCACACCACACCACACACCACACCACACACCACACCACACACCACACCACACACAACACCACACACCACACACAACCACAACAACACCACAATCACCACACCACACACAACAGCCACACAACACAACAACACACCACACCACACCACACACACCACACACACACACCACACACCACACACCACACCACACACACCACACACCACACCACACACACACACCCAACACACCCCACACCACACACCACACAACCACCAACCACACACCACACCACACCCCACACCACACAAACACCAAACGACACACCACACCACACACACACAGACACAAACACACCACACCACACACACCACACCACACACCACACACAACCACAACACCACACAAACCACACACCGACACCACACACCACACACCACACCCACACCACACACCACGACCACACACCACACCACACACCACACCACACCCACACCACAACCACAACACCACACCCACCACCACAACCTACACACCAACACCACACACACCACACCACCACAGCACACCACAACCACACCACACACCACACACCCACACCACACACCACACACAACACCACCCCACACACACCACACCACACCACACACCACCACACACCACCCACACACCACACACCACACACCACACACGACACCACACACACACCACACACGCACACCACACCACCACACACACCACACGCACCACACACACCACACCACACCACACACCACACACCACACAACCACACCACACACCACACACCACCCACACACCACACCACCACCACAAAACACATACACACGCACAAACCACCACACCACACAACCACACACCACACAGACACACCACAACACACACACCAACACACCCACACACCACCACCACACACCAACACACCACACACACACACACACCACACACCACACCACACCCACACAACACACCCACACCACAAACACACAACACCATACCACACACACCACACCACACACACCCACACAACACCACACACACACACACACACCACGCACCGACAAACCACACACCACACGACATCCACACACCACCACCAACACCACACACCACAACCCACACCTACACACCACACACCACACACCACAACACACACAACACACACACACACACACCACACACCACACAACCAACAACCACACACCAACACACCACACCACACCACACACCACACACCACACACACACACACACCACACACACACAGCAGCCACACACCACAACCACACACCAACAACACACACACACCACACACACCACACACCACACCAACCCTACCCACACACACACCACACACCAGACACCACACACCACACCCACACACACACCACACACACACACCACACCACACACACACCAAGCAAGCCCACACCACACACACCACCACACCACACACCACCACACACACACACCCCACCACACCCACACCCGCACCACCCACCACACCACACACCACACACACACACCACAACACACACACACCACCACACCACACACACCAAACACCACCACACACACACACACACCCAACCACACACACACACAACCACCACACCACACACCAGCACCACACCACACAAACCACAACACCACACACACCACACCACACCAACAGCAGCACACCACACACCACATCCACTACACACCCACACACCACACCACACACTCGACACCACACCCACACCACACAACACCACACACACACACACCCACACCACACACCACCCACACCACAAACCACACCCACACACCACACACCACCACACAGCCACACCACCAGCCCACACCACACACCACACACCACACCACACACCCACAGCACCACACCATCACACCACACCACACCCTACACCACCACCACAACACCACACACACACCACACACAGCCACACCACCACGCACACACCCACACACACCACCCGCACCACACAGCCACACACCCACATTCACCACACCACACACCAACCACACCAACACACCACAACAACACACACACACACACACACCACACCACACCACACCACACCACACCACCACACCACACCACCACACACAACACAACACCACACCACACACCACAACCACACACACACAACACACACCAACCACACATACACCACACCACACCACACCAACAACACCACACCACACACCACACACCACACAGCACCACACCCAACACCACACACCACACACAACCACACACCACACCACACACCACACCACCACACACCACAACCCACACACACACACACCCACAACAACACCACACACCACACCCACACACCACAACCACACAACCACACCACACACCACACCACACACCACACACCACACACCACAACACCACAACCCACACCAACACACACACTCACAACACCACACACCACACCACCACACCACACACCACAACCACACACCAAATCACACACACCCACACACCACACCACACACCACACACCACACCACACACCACACACCACACACCACACCACACACACCACACACACCACAACACCACAACACACCACACACACACACACCACACCACACCACACACCACACCACACACCACACACACACCACACACCACACCACACTCACCAACACCACCACACCACACACCACACCACACCCCACACCACACACCACACCACACACCACACACCACACACCACACAACCACACACAACCACAACCCACAAACCACACACCACACACCACACACCACACCACACCCACAACCACACACACCACACACACCACACACAACACCAACAACCACAACAACCACACACACCACACCCACACCACACACACACACCACACACCACACACCACACCACACACCACACACCACACCACACACCCACCACACACACACCAACCACCACACACCACACACCACACACCACACACACCACACACACACACACCACACCCACACCACACACACACACACACAGCCACACCACACACCACACACACAAACACACACACACACACACCACACCCACACACACCACACACCACACACCACACACCACAACACACACCACCACAACAACACACCACAACCACACACCCACACCACAACCACAACCACTGACACCACACAGCCACACACAAACACAACAACCAACCCACAAACAGATCACACCACACACCACACACCACACCACACACCACACACCACACACCACACACCACACACACCACACACCACACACCACACCACACACCACACACCACACACCACACACCACACACCACACACCACACCACACACCACACACCACACACCACACCACCAACCACACCACACCACACACCACACACCACACCACACACCACAACACACAACCACACAACACACCACACACACACCACAACCACCACACCAACACACCACAACACCACACCACACCACCACACCACACACACCACACCACCACACCACACACCACAACACCACAACCACTACACCACCACCACCACAACACCACACACCACACACACACCACACACCACACCACACACCACACCACACACCACACACCACACCCACCCACACACCACCACACCCACAACACCCACACACCACACACACACAACAACACACACACACACACACACCACACCCACACCACGACACACCACACACCACACAACCACCACACAACCCACACAATCACACACACCACACACCACACCACACACAACCAACACCACACCACCACACACCACACACCACACACACAACACCACACACCACACCACACACCAACAACCACACACCACCCACACACCACACAACCACACCACACCACACACCACACACCACACACACACCACACACCACACACCACACACACACACACACACACCACACACCACACAAACCACCCACAACACCACACACACACACACTACCACACACCACACACCCACCACACACCACACCACACACCACACACCACACAACACACCACACACACACACCACACCACCCCACACACCACACACCACACACCAAAACCCCAACACCACACCACACAACCACACACCACACCCACACCACCACCACACACCACACACACACAACACCACACCACAAACCACACACCACAAACCACACACCACACACACCTACACCACACAACCACACCACACAACCACACACCACACACCACACCACACACCACCCACACACCACACCACACACCAACACCACACACACACACACACACACACACACACACCACACACCACACACCACACACACACACACACCCACACACCACACACCACACACCACACCCCACACCACCCCCAAAAACAACACCAACACACACACCACACACCCCACACCACACACCACACACCACACACCACCACACACCACACACCACACACCACACACCACACACCACACACCACACACCACACACCACACCACACACCACACACCACACACCACACACCACACCACACACCACACACCACACAAACACACCACACACAACAACCACACACCACACCACACCACACACCACACACACCACACACAACACCACACACACACCAACACCACACACCAACACACCACCACACCACACACCAAACCACACACACCCACACACAACACCAAAACCACCACCACACACCAACACCACACACACACACACACCACACCACACACCACACAACCACACCAACACCACAACCACACCACCACCACCACACCACACCACACCACACACCACACAACCACACACCAACCACACACACACCACACACACACACCACACACCACACACCACACCAACCACACACCACACACACAAACACCACACCACACACACACCACACCACCACACCACACCAACCACACACCACACACCACACACACCACACCCCACACACCACACAACCACCACACACCACACACCACCACCACCACCACACCACACCACACACCACACACACACACCACACACCCCACCACACACCACACCACACACCACACCACACCACACACCACACACCACACCACACCACACCACACACCACACACCACACCACACACACCACACAACACACACCACACACCACACACCACAACACCACACCCCCACCCACCCCACCCCACCCCACCCCCCCCACCCCACCCCACACACACCACACCACACCACACCATCAATAGCTAAAGAAAACAAGAAGTATTCTAGCTAGAACAGAGTTCCTCAACCAATTTAGAAAACTTACAGAATTAACATTTGGTACTTTAATTCAAGGATGTCTGAATATTTGAATATTTCCCAGTGACTTCACCACCTAACCTAGCTGTGTCAATCATACTAACCCAGAACTTCTATACTATACAAAGTGCTAATTTCAGAGAGGTTTGAAGCCAAGACATGAAAGAATTTTAAGCACTGTGGGAGTAAACTCAGTGAGAGACCACTCTGTTGGTAGCACAAGGGCTTGCGCTCAGGCCTTGCCAACTACACTAACAAGTACGTGTTATGTTTTCTTAGGTCAGAAATGTGGAGAATAGTCAATGTTTTAAATATTATTCCATCTGCTGAAACACAACTTCCTTAAAGGATAATTCTGCATTCATTATGAATGAAACAAAACCATGAATCCTTTTTGATTCACCTTTTCACAAACAGAGTGCTGTGTATGTGTGTGTGTGTGTGTGTGTGTGTGTGTGTGTGTGTGTGTGTGTTTTATACTGTATGCATACATACACAGGCACTTTTCTTCCCTCTTAATTCTAACATTTCAGGTTTCCTTGTATAAATACCCACCCGATTAGCTAGCAGACCTTTTTAACAGTATGCTCTTCAAGATTAAAAAAAAAAAAAAGGCAAAACGACTTGAAAATGGACAAAAATTATCTATGGAGGGCTGAAAGAGATAGAAAGGGGTTGGGGATGAGCTCTAGACGGCCATATACGGATAGACAATGCTCAGGAAACTGCTTCCACCCTGAGTCTGGGCTGCTCAGCTCATCAGGCAGGTAGTCAGCTCTCCGCGTCTGCAGACTTGCTTAGCATTGCAATCGGCTGTCTGCCCAGGAGGATGAGGTAATGTCTAGGTTTAATGCCAAAAATCTCTCTAACTGGCAGGACACATCGGGTAAATATTTCTACTGTAGGCGATCGCATTCATTTGATGCCACCACCAGTCTAATTGTCGTTATTTTGCTCATTTGCATTCATTCTTAGCCATTGTATCTGTTTAAGATTGAAGACAGGGAAGGCAGGCTTTTTGCTGGAATCCTGTTAACAAGAGCAGGGGGAGAGGGGCTAAGACTCCTTCCTCTCTGACTTTGCCCCAACAATGAGGATTGCAAGACTGGCCTCTCTTCAAATATCCTCAGCTACCCAGCCACCTCCCACAACTGACTCTCTGGGAGGCTATAAATCTGGAGCTTAAGGATGGGTTAGAGGGTAGGTAGCAGGCAGGAGCCTGAAGCCTTTCTTCAAGCTACCTTGTTAGTGATCCTATCTGGAAGCACAGGATACACTGGCTGCTTTCTTCTCCCTTCTGAAAAACAGCTCTATGCCTGCTATGCCTCTTGATTTTGACTCTCTGTTTTAATGGTCTCACAAACTACAGGCACTCTGGTTGTGACACCTCCCAGGGCTCACTCCCTTGCCGGTCTTGCCTCGGTGGTGGGTACTGTCAGCAGATCAGCTTTCAGGAGGGCTCAGGGCCCCTTTCCTTCCATTAGATTTCCCCTTGTCACTACCTTAGAAACCTCAGGCTTCAGAAGCTGTTGTGTTTTAAAAGACAGAACATTTTGTTTGTTTGTTTGTTTGTTTGTTTGTTTCCGGAGTCAGAGAGAATGAGACATTTGCAAGTGTTCACAAAAGACCAGAGGCAGTCACAAACTGTCAATAATTAGGTCACAGGGGTTGGGAATAATACTGTCCCCTGGGCATTGCTCCAGGAAGGGGTGTGATGGGCATAATGTACAAGTAAAATACACACACACACACACACACACACACACACACACACACACACAGCATTGTAGTAGCAGAGTTACCTGTTGGTAATACTAAAGACCATCTGAGACGGAGCATCACCCTGCAGTGGGGGGAGGGGGAAGGGGGGAGGAGGTTGGGGGTGGGGAGGGCAGAGCTGGACAGGAAGGAGGGTTGTGCCCCTGGTCCCATGGTCCCAAGGAAATGGAGGCACGACAGAGGATGGAACTCAAAAGAAAATTGGAGACAATGGTTCTGCTCCTGTGCCACAGTTAGGACCTGGTCAAGTCAGTTATTTGCTGACTGTGATGGTGCAAGCCAAATGTGTTCTGTGGGTTCCGTGGGACCACAGACAGGGCGCAGGGCCTCACACCTGCTTCACAGAGAGCTGTCTCCAGGCCAAATCCCCAGGGCGAAGGGGATTTTTTTAAAGGTCAGATAGCAATTCCAAACGAGTCCAATTTGACATCTTGGTCACCATAGCTATGCCAACCCTGTGTTTCTAAATAGGCAGCAACAGAAACCTTGTGCATTGGGAAGCCTTAGAAATTGCCAGGTGATAAAAAGAAAAATAAATAAATAAAAATAAAAATAAAAAAAGAAATTGCCGGGCAGTGGTGGTGCACGCCTTTAATCCCAGCACTCGGGAGGCAGAGGCAGGCAGATCACATTGAGTTCGAGGCTAGCCTGGTCTACAAAATGAGTCCAGGACAGCCAAGGATACAAAGAGAAACTCTGTCTCGAAAAACAAAAAAACAAAAAAGAAATTGACAGAAAGGGATCAAGCGAAGTGATGGTGCGGTGTCTCCTGATGATCAGAGTGGAAAGACACAGCTGTCTGTCTGTCCCAGGACTCATATGGGATAGGAGAGCTGAGAGAAAACAGGGAGAGGGCCTGAGCAAAGGGGGGGTTAGTAGGATTTCTTCAAGCTAATTCTTACCTGGCTGCTTCTCACTGTGACGGCTGTCTTACCTGGCTGCTTCTCACTGTGACGGCTGTCCCTTCACCCCTACATGACAAATTGCTGTTTTGTTTTGTTTTGTTTTTTTAAGCCATTTTCTTCCTTCACAAAAGGAAGAACTTGTGTCACAGATTAGAAAATTGAGGTTCTTCCAAATGTTCTAATCTGACCCCATGACATGAAAGCACTTGCACCCTTCTCGTAGTGGTAGTGATTAGAAGTAATAAAAGTGTTCAGTTGTTCCAGGTGAGGGTAGTGTGCATTCTGTAATCACAGCACCGAATGCTGAGACCAAAAGCTCAAGAGGTCAAGACCAGACCAGACTATATACAAAACATTCAACAACAACCACAAAAATACAGTAGTCACTCCTTTTAAAATGTTATATCACTTATTTTTGTTTTAATGAAAAGATAAATAAGATTCCCCAATACTAAGCTGTTTCAACTTTATTTTTATTTAAGCTGGAGAATTCTCAATAAGAGTCAGGCTACAAACTGGACAAAAACACTGTAACTTTAAAATACATTAATTCATCTTGCTGGATTTCCTGACTATATGCATGCTTTAAGTTACCGTTAAACTAATAAGTAAAATATCTTTAAATATTATTAGTGGAAAAATTCTAACTCCTATGCTACGTTGTTGTCTATCTTTCAATCCACTTGGATGTTTTGAGGGCTGTTGCAACAAATATATAAGTATATTATTTTATACTGTGTCATTTTGATTTGGTTTACCTTAGTGTAGTGGCTTTTGTGCAATGGCCACAAACCTTCTTCCTTCCAGCTCCTAATCCCTTCACTAATCTCAGGTATAGAGGACTTTAACCAAAACAGAGAGTCAAATTTCTCTGGTATGCGTTCTCCGAGACCACTAGATGATAGGGCCCATTTTGGTGCCAACTCCTAAGTCTCCCTAAGTCCAGACATGTAAAACAAACTGGGCATCCTAAATGTGAATTTTGATTTATACTGTTCTTCCTCTTCACAGGAGACATAGTTTAGCAGAAAGACTCAGGTCAGCTAAAAAGATGGCATTAAAAGATAAGTTAACCATTAGACTAATAGTACTGAATTAAGAAATCCCAAAAATGCCCTGAAAAGACTTAGAAAGAGGCAGCAGGGGAGACAAAGCTATTTAGTTTACCTCCTGACTTCAAGCATGACCCTCAGAAATCACAGACAATGCCTCACTGCTAAGGTGTGGTTCGTGGTTTTGCCCACAAACATGTCCACCATCTTATTGAACCTCCTCTAGCTCCTGCTCTCTGTGACTCAACAGAATCTCCAGAGCTCTGTGGTACTTATCTCTTCTGGATGTCTCACAGGTTCCTATGGAGACCAGTTGGCGCTATCTTCTATATAATGGCGTTCCCTTTACCTCCAAACTCAGCCGGATCTCCTCTAGGCAAGGATCAGGGACCCGAGAGGTGCCAGGAGAGCCAAGAGAGTGGAGGTTTATTACAAAGTAAGTAGGGACAGCAGCTGTGGGATGAAAAGTCAATAGGAGAAAACTCTACACATATGCGGCCAAATGATGACGAAGGCAATCGGAGCTACAAGATGGCGGGCAGAAGGCCTTCGCTTTCATTGAGTTTTGTTGTACAACAGAGTGTTTATAATTCTATATCTGAGCAAGATGAGGTGTCAGCTACCTTTTCTGTACAGCATGAACACCTGCCTCAAGATAAGAGAGCTTGACTCCATGACCTCCGAGGTCCTTTCTTGGTCTGGAATTTGGTTTGTATAAATTTATTCCTGATTCATCTTAGGCTCCAAAAGATAACGGCCTGGTCTAAGCAGCAGCCAAGAAGAGTTTAATTATCCTTGATGCCTTTCTTCCCTTTTCACTGAGCAACCTTTGTAGTAACACCCTCCAGAAAATGGAAAACATATGCTGTGAATTTCCTCAGAAAGACAGACTCATTCCAAGTGACGGTACCAGTGTTCTTTCAGAGGCCAACCGATAGACTACACATTGATTGAAGAATCACAAGTAAGTTTATCATTTCACTTGTCAGTCGAATTTCAGCCTCAAGATTTTCCATTTTAAGATTAAAATCGGGTTCAATGGTTTTTTCAATTTACATAATACACTCCCCCACGTTCACCTCTTTGACACGGGAATTCAAACTATTCCCCAACCTATGAAATGAGGCCATTGGAACAAATGATTGATGATTTCACCTCTATAGTGAAACTATTTTTATGGATAGTTGGTGGAATTTTAACAGTGTTTCCTCAGAGCCCAACCATATGAGCCCTTCTGAGGAGTCCCACGGATTTCTATTCTGAGGCCATGCTCTCAGACAGTGATTTATTCACTCAGAAAAAGCCTTTCTGCTCTAATAGCCACTCTAACTTGTGAGACAATGGGCCGAGTTCCTAGGAGCCAGATGGCCTTACATTTAGTACAAATTCATTAGGTTCTCCCAACGTTTGTAAAATATGAAAAGGTGACTCTGGAAGGTGTGTACTCCATAATAAAGTCTCATTTAACAATAGTTTAGCAATTCATTGATAAACCCTGGGAGACAGTGGGGGGTGGGGGGTCAGGGGTTGGGGGTGGGGGACTACGACACCCAATCTTTTTACTTTCTTACTTTCTTACAATCTACTTAACTTTCTTCAGGTTTCACAAAATGTCATTCATTTTGTGTATTTTATATAATGTACATATGTCAACATCATATGTGTAATATGTAAGAGAAGATGCAGCCCATGTGTTTTATGAGACAGATATATAGATATCGGAAGATAAAATTTCAGCGGGTGCACTGCATGTGACTTCATTAGCGAAACATTTATAGGCTCCAGTTCTTAACCTCTCAACTGAGACCACACTGGAAACAAATGCTACTAACTTGAAACAAAAAAATAAAAACCTGAAGCTTCTTCATGCAGAAGTGTGATATTTTATTTCCTTTTTAGAGGATACGTGCTTCAGTGTCAGACAAGTCAAAGATGGAACACAGTAAGTGTCAATATTTCCTCTTCCCTTTAAAACTACAGTGGCTTGCCAGTAGGGTTGCTAAGGGCCATCCATCTCTCCAACTGACTCCAGCTCTATTTTGTTGCTAGGTATGTTTACAGTCAACTGTCCTCCAACCACCTGAGAGATGATGAGCTCTCTAGTGGCAGGAAAGACAACCTCTTGACACCCGGTGTTCAGTAAGCCCCCCACACCACCGTGTCATGGATTCTAGGTCCAGGACAACACCATTCCATACTGAAGGGTACCCCAGCACCTTCCCCGGAAGCAAGGACCTCCCCTAAATGAGCGCTCATATAGGAAGGACACACCCTTCTTCCTAGAGGCTGTGGGGTCAAACAAGGAGGGAGGCATGCTGGCTCTCGCCCCTCTCCCGTTGCTGGTTCCACGTACCCTTCTCTGTAAAATACAACAGTGGACAAAGCAAAGCATCCATGTGTGGATCTCAGACCTAAAGATGGGATTTCCTTGCTTAGACATAGAAGGTCTTTCTCTCTCTGTTCCCTTCAATTCTTGAGTTAGGAAAGTAAAAAGCCTCATCCCAAAGAGAAGGCAGATGACCCTGGCACTAAGATACCGGCAGCTCTCTCTCCACAGCTCTTCAGGCCTCTCATCTAGCTGCCTGGACAGTGGTCAGCAGTGGAAATTAAATCCAGTTTCTCATTCTCCTTGTCTAGGAGAGCTGGGGCCAGGCATGGTCTTGGGAGAGAAATATATGGTTTAAAATTGAACCACTCTGGGGGCCTGACATCAAGGGACAATCACAAGTCATAGAGCTTAGCGCCAAGCTGACATAGGCCCAGAATAGGAGACAGCCATGGGAGGAAGTCAGGGAGAGCCAGAGGGCTGGGTACGGCCAGAGCAGATAGTTGAGGAAGCAGAAGGACTGGCTGAGTAGTAAACTGATATGGTGGTCCATTGCCCATCTCCTGGAGTAACTGAGAGTCTCAGAGGCTTAAACCTAGAGTGGGAGGGTCGAGGAACCACTGGAGCTTCCTAGCTGCTGCAGGATTCGCTGCTCCTTGGACTAGAGACTCTCGTGACCCAGTGGTCTACTTAGACGTTATGGCCTCGGGTGTTTGAAGCTGATGGGTTCTGATGGTATGAAAACGGGTTGCCTCTATAGACATCGGTGCTTTGTTAGCTTCCTCCAGCCCCACTACCGGCTTAAGATGCATGCTGAGGCTGGAACTGGATGTCTCCGGAGCACGGAAAAGGTTGCTCAGTCCACAGACTGTGAGGCTAAGTGGCCAGCAGAGACTTCTGAAATGCAAAGAAAGGGAGCTACCGAAATTAAGACAGCTTTGTAGGACATCTGAGCCTTGTCCAGTTCAGGCTCTACACCAGCCTCAAGGGTAGCAAAGACAAGAGTTCTCAACTCCAACTGAGCCACCTACCCCCGGCCTCTACTTGTATGACGCCATCTTTACAAAGACACCCGAAGAAGCTGCTCTAATACTTACTTTTTTGCCCTTTGTACTGTGCACTCTATATTCTGACTTCATTATGTTTGAAGTTTTATGTTTTAATTTACTCTTCCTACATTTAACTAATTTTGTTTATGCAATCCTGTTTATTGAGCAATCTCTCTCTCACACACACACACACAGTGTATGTGACCTTGTACTTTTTTCTTCTTCAAAATATTCATCTCCTTTTTTTTCCTTATTTTCTTTCACTTGATTCTCCCCCCTCCCCCAAACCTTCCTTCCTTGGCCATTTCCTTTAACTCTTTCACTTCCTATTTTACATTTATCGTAATAACCTTTAACAATTATTAAATAGTTTTTAACTTGGAAACACATTTTACATTAATTTTTACATTTTCTGTTCTATCATTATTGGTGGTTCTGCTTGATTATAACTGTATCATTATATCTTGTTTTGTTTGAAACTGTTGCAATAACCATTTTTTTATTTCTCCCTCTTAGAGGGATTACACCTAAAAGAGTAGACTTCTCACTAAAAAGTATTTCCCAAATAAAATTTGAAGACATATCCAAACAAATATATGCACAAATTATAACACAGAAACAAAATAAGAATTCTGGGCAACACAACACCTAAAGAGATGATAATTTCTCAATTACCGAATGCAAAGATACTGAAATTGCTGAAATGCCGAACAAAGATTTCAAAAGCTTACTTCTGAAAGTAACTAGCGGCTTCAAAGAGGAAATAAGCAAGCACATAAGTAAAAATGGGGGGAAATCAGGACATAGGTAAGAAAAGAACATGGACGAGAAATTGATCAAGAAAACAGGAATGCTAGGGACAAAGCAACACCAGAAATGTTGGAAAGTAAAAACTCAACCAATCAAATAAAAGCAGCAGAAAACATCACAAACAGACTGGATCAAGCAAAAGGGTACGAGGAGTGAACAGCAGCACAGAGGAGACACTGCATCCAAGAATCCATGGTGTAGACAAGGGATCTGAGATAAAAAAAAAAAAAAAAAAAAAAAAACCTAAAGGCACTTAAAAAAAAATCAATCTAATACAATTATTGCAAAAAATTTTCCAAACACTTGGGGGAAAATGGGTATCCAAAGACAGTTTAGAAATCCACATAAAGGGGGCTGGAGAGATGGCTCAGCAGTTAAGAGCACAGTCTGCTCTTCCAGAGGTCCTGAGTTCAATTCCCAACAACCACGTGGTGGCTCATAACCATCTATCATGAGATCTGGTTCCCTCTTCTGGTTTGCAGGTGTACATGCAGGCAGGACACCGTATATGTAATAAATAAATAAATCTTTAAAAAAAAAAAACAACTCATATAAACATGACCAGAGAAGAACCTCACCACAATGCATTATGGTTAACACACAACATTATTAACAAAACGTATGTTAAAAAAAATGTTTGAGAAAGATGCTCATGAGAATATCGAGACTGCTCATCAAAGTAACACCAGAGACAGGAAAGCAGGCGGTGGAGCAATATATCTTAAGGCCTGAGAACAGATGGGTGCAAACAAAAATCAATACATCCAGAACATTTTATTTTGTAAATTCAACAGAGAACAACATTTCAAAAGCCAGCCCTGCAGAAGATACATGAAACAGGCAATTCAGAGAAGAGGATGAAAGTTACCAGCACATGAGGGAGAACTAATTTCATGAAAGGAATGAGTTCACTAAGGCGAGCAAGGAAAGGCATGATCATGTCTACCTCAGAAATATAAATATCTTTTAACAGCAATAGGATTGATAGGAAAACAAAAATGCAAAAGTAAAAAATAACAGAAAAACTAGTAAAACCACAGAATCATAGGAATCAGAAAACAACTCTCAGTCACAATCTAAAATGTAATTAGTATTAAATCACAAAACCAAAACCACATAACAGCTGACTGTATTAAAAACAAGATCTAACTATTTGTTTTCTACAAGAAACGTGTCGCCCTAACAAACACACACGGAGCCTGACAGTGAAAGAATGAAAAACAATATGCCATGCAAAGAGAAGCCAAAAACTATCAGAAGTAGCTACATTTACATCTTATAAAGTAAATTTCAAAACAAAATGAGTCACAAGAGACAAAGAAGGTGACTACATATTAATAAAGGGCACAAAAAGGCAATATAACTACTTTAAACATATATACCTAATGTCGGAAGACCCAATTTCATTTTTTTAAAATGCCATTTACTCAATTTCATTCAAAAAGTGTTTTATCTCTATAAAAGATATATCCAGACACAAGAACAGTGAATGGCATCAATAACCCAATTTCATCAATAAAACAGACCATATAGATCTCCTCCCCGCCCCCCAAGAGAGAAACTTCAGACTTAAATTGCAGTATTCCTCAAATGGCCCTAAAAGGCCTCTATAGAATATTTGGCCCAATGGCTGATGATGCACATTTTTTCCTTAGTAGATCATGGAATTTTCTTTACAAGATCACATTATAGGCACAAAGCCGCACTTAGCAAAAGTAAGCAGCTAGAATTTTTCTTTTGTTGTTTAAATCATAGTGAACTAAAACTGGAAATTAATAGCTAGAGAAGCCATAAAAACTATAGAAATACAGAAACTAGACAATATACTCTTGAACAATCACTAAATTATTTAAGAAATTTAAATTTTTCTCGAATCAAAAGAAAACTTAAGTTCTATTTATCAAAACCTTTGGAATACAGGGAAGGCAATTCTAAGAGATGAGCTGATGGCTACGAGTGCTTGCTTTAACAGTCAAAAGTATTTACCTTACACCAAAAATAATTCAACAGAAGAAAAAAACTGATCAATTCTCCTGACCCAAAATTCTCAAAGAAATACTTATAAACCAAATTCAACAACTGGTCATAAACCTTCATCAACTAAATTCCACTTGAGAAATGCAAAGATGGCTCAACATCCATAAATCAAACAACATATACATAAATGTTGTATAATATAAAAATAACAAATACACTTCAGTGCACATAGAAAGGGTCTTGGAAAAATTCAACATCCTTTGAAATCCCTGAAGAAACTGGAAACAGAAGAGGCACACTTCAACATAAGAAACAATATATACAATAAACCTGCAGACAACATTACACTAAAAGGAGAAAAATAAAGCATTTCTTCTAAAATTGGAAATAAGACAAGTATATCTATTCTTTCCACTTTTACTTGATACAGTGCTCAGGCTTAGAGCAATAAGGCAATATAACTTTTTAAAGACTAAAAATAGGAAAGGGAGAAGTCAGATTAGTCCTCTTTGAGGATGATATGATCTTATATTTAAAATATTCTACTGAGTCCACTAGAAAACTCCAACAGTTAATGAACAGTTCCATCATAGTTGGAGTACAAAATCAACACACACAAATCAGTAGCTTTCCTGATTAATACCAATAACAAATTTGCCAAAAAAGAATCTTGAAAAAAGACACTCCTATTCACTATACCCAAGCAAAAAGCCCTCAGAATAAACATACCCAAAGAGATGACAACCACTACAATGAAAATTTTAGAGCACTGAGCAAAAAAATTAATGAAACATTAAGAGAAAGGCCTCCTGTGGGTCAGCAAGATAAATATTGTGAAATGGCTGTGTTGCCTTGTGCCACCCATTCATTCAATGCCATCTCCACCAAAACTCCAATGGCATTTTTCACACACACACACACACACACACACACACACACACACACACACACACACACCCCAAACAAACCAACAAACCAATCCTAGACTCTATATGCCTATAGAAGCACAAAAGACTCCCCAAACTACCAGAGCTATCCTAAGAAGACACAAGCAGTGTTGGAGGACCATAACATCTGGCTTTAAATTGCACTGCAGGGCCATAAAACAATGTGGCATGGAGAGGGTCGAGACTGCTCAGTCCTTTCACTGAAACTGAGCAAATGTAAAGTATGTGTTGAAAATCACTGTGTGTGTTAATGATAAGTTCTTTAAGTTTACACTGCAAACACACCTTCTGACACTCATTTCCATAGACATCAGCAAAGAAAAAAATATTGGGCATGGAGTAATGTGACCCCCTAATTAGCAGGTTTTGAACTCTCAGTTGTTGTCTGGGTCGCCTAGAGCGAAAGGGCTATCACTGGTAACAGCTATCTGGACTGTGGTGTCAGCACCAGCCATCTTGAGCACAGATGCCTCCAGGCAACTAGGCGAGGATTGCAGATGATTCTTGGCTCACCAAATAGCTTGGCAATTGCTACTTCAAACAGTTTGTGTCACACTTTCCACTATTGCAAGGCTCCATGAACCTTGTCCTCTCCACTCCAGAGAGAGAACACTTCCTTGGTGGAAGCTCTGGCTGATAACAGGTAAAGAACACACGTGACTGTTTCAAACATACCTTGGGCCTCTTCTGCAGGCTGCCTAGGCTCCCTTAGTGAGCAGCCTGGGGGACACTCTCCTGAACTACCCTCCTAGATGTCACAATATTCAGCCAAATAAGTACTCCTCCAAATGGCCCTTGCTTTCCTGTTGCCAGGAGGGCAGGCTGAGCAGATACCAAGAAGCAGGCAGCAGCCAAGACAGGACAAAGCAGTGGCGGTAAGGATGATGGCAGCAGTGGCTTGGGGGAACAGCAGTCTCTCATTGTGGCTTCAAAGCCAGACAAAGTAGCAAGCAACTTGGGGATGACATAACAGCTGAAGTAGCAACGGTATGCTCCTGGACCAGATATTTGGGTTCTCCCTGTGGATCTGAACCCCTGTGGTGCTGCCTGGGAACCCACAAAGGTTACCCATGCCTATGTGACCCCTACCATACCCAAGGACTGGTTCCTGAGCAACTCTACAACTCCTAAGCCATGGTGAGTACCCATTTCCTAAATTCCATCCCCGAAAAGACAGTCCTGTGCATTGTCCTGCAGCCACAGACTGTGGCCACTAAGCTATGTGATGGCTGAAGAAGTGGCTGAATAGTTCAAGAGTGAAGGAGAGAAAGAGAAGTCAGGCGGGAGAGGAATGAGAGCTCAGTGAGGAGACAAAGAGCCAGAGGGGAGAACCCGCAGTCGCCAAGAGAGTTCAAGCGAGCTGTTACATCTTTAGAGCTGAGGGTCTCAGACTCGGCCTGAAAGCTATCGCTTGGTTGCTGTGAACAGTTAAGGGTTCCACCTCACAGGCACTGTTGCCATTTGCAGCCTTACACCCTCACAAGAGCTTCCACTAGTGGGCAAAGGGTCCTCACACCTGTGGATGAACCCCAGTGCACCACCTGCAGTATGAAGCCTGCTCATCTGCTGCTCTAAGAATCAACTCGGGAAGGCCCTCTCCGCTGCCCCCCCCCCCCGCCCCCCGCAGCATACCCTAACTCAGGCTTCTTCCGGCCACTGTACCTGAGTCACCTTTAAACCCTGAGAGTGGCACAAGTGGTCCCACAAGGATCCAGCTTGGGCTCAGTGTGTGCCGTAAAGCCAGTGTAACCAAACTCAGACTACTCACGGCCACCCCCACAGTCCCCTGTGTCTCAGCCACTGGTGACTCTTAGAGCTCAGGCCAACTACCTGAGGATAATTCCTGTCCCCTCTTAGTCTCTCGCTGCACATGTGATCACTAGCAAGCCCTGCTGACTTTGTGTTCAGAGTGCATCGCCGTGGACCTTCTCCACACTGCTGAGGTCCACGCCGCCGCCGCCACCTCCTGCTTCCACTGTTTCTGTAGCTGCATAGCTAGACCCCCCTGCTCCCGCCATCACCACCAGACAATCTAAGCTCAACACAGCAGCCAGACAAACCTTTTCACCAGGTCACGGCACTATCCCTGTTCCGAAACTTCTGATGCCTCATCAGAAAGTAAAGCTCCATTCAGTGGTCTGTGAAACCGTGTACGCTCACCACCCCATGTCTTCCTGTGAAGCAGCTGATCCGCCGATGCCTCTCACCTATACGGGGCAGTGTTCTGGTTTGCTGCCCATTGCAGGGACCAAACACCATGTAAAACACCACGACCAAGAGCAACTCGGGGAGAAGAAAGGGTTTGTTTTAGCTTATAGTTTACAAGGCGTCATCCAGGGAATGAAGCCAGTGTGGGGACTGAAGCCAAGGCCAAGGGTGACTGCTTCTCGTGGACTTGCTTCCCCTGCCTCCCTCAGCTACCTCTCTCATAGGGTCCAAGACCACCAGGCCGAGGATGGCACTGCACACATCAATCAGCAATCAAGAAAACACTCCAAAGACACGACCACAAGTCAAACTAACCGAGTCAATTGCTCAACTGAGATTTCTTCTACCCTGGCATGCCAAGGTTTGTGCCAAGTTCTCCCTCTCCCTCTCCCCTTCCCCCCTCCCCCCCCCCCCCCCCCACACACACACATACGCACACACTATGAAAGGTAGCCTCTACCTTGGAGTCTTCTTACAGGCTGGATCCTTTCTCTGTATTTCTTACACATTTTACTTCCTCCTTCATTGCTTTGAGTTATGACAAATGCCACACCCTCAATGGGGCCTTCTATGACAACCTATTTATAATCGGAACTCCTTAAGATTTCTTACCCTCCCCCCGCTCCCTTGCATTGCTTTTTTCCCTAAGCATGCATTAACTTCTAGCACACCGCTTAATAGGTTTGTTGGCTCTTTCCCTGCAGCGGAGTATAGGGTTCCGGGGGCGGGTTGTCTATTTTGAGTGTAGTGCTGGCTCATGGTAAGACGCTAGGCATGTATTCCCTGAATGAATGAGTAACTCGTTCACCTGAAGACTCCACAAAGCACTTGTACAATCTCGTGTTGCCAACTTCCAGCTACTGCTTGCACATCAAAGCCAGACTCTACATCATCATCAAACTAATACATAACTGGTTTTCTCTTCACCAGTCTCTTCAAAGCTCTTTTCAAATGGAAAAACCCACTGTTCTCCCTTCTCTGGTCCCTTCACTCCCTGACATTTCAACAAAGATGCTTTCCCAGCCAGGGTTTTCATGGGAACTATTGGTTTCCGTGATTTCCTGACCCACCTGCCACTGTGTTAGAAAACAAGGAGCTTTGAAAAAGCACTTCAAAATTATTTGTTTCTACCATGTATCTTAAAGAAGATATGAATTAAGTCAACACACACACACACACACACACACACACACACACACACACGTACACACGTTTTTTAGTAACAATGCATTAATTCCTAATTCTTTTGGTTTAAAAAGACACAAATCCTGATCCTAGGAAATATCCTAAAGACCTTCAGGCTTTTGTAAAGAGTTTACACTGAGTGACTTGAAAGGGAAAATAACTGCTAGAGGGATGTTGACTTGTCTGAAATTAGAAATAGCAGTCCGAATTGTTTTGAAGGGCTCTAAATGCTTGTCAGACAATAACTTAGCCTATCACATATAGACAACTTTCTTCAGTGTTTCTCTGATGCATATGCCTCTAAAATAATAAATAAATAAATAAATAAAAAACAGTTCTTCTCTTAAGTTTCCATCATTTTGTTATTGGCCTCTAACATGTTTCGACGCCAAGGGCCTTCCTCCCTAGGGCAGATTTTCTGACCCAGGCCCTGGCATTCTATCCCTACTAACTGCCTGCAACTTTTAAAATCTTTCAGAGCTCTGGCCAACAGATGTTTTCCATTTTTTTTTTTTTTTTTCTGCTCCAACTTCATCCAGCCTCCTCTCTTCCTTTGTTTCCATAATGTTGCTTCATCCCGTTGGCCCACTCAGCGGGCTCCTAACAGCCCCTCAGGACTCAGGTCTTGTCCCCACTGAAACGCCGGGAGCTGCGGCCCGTCTTTCTGCACCATCTGGACACAGACAGGCATTTCCAGTGAGAACTGAGAGTTGGTCACAGCAGTCCTGGCCCAGGCTAAGTATCAGTCACCTCATGGAAAATGGTAACAAGCATTTTCTCACCTGAGCTGCCCGGCAAGCCCAGCAGACAACACACAGCCACAGTGGACAGCTACGGAAACTTCCACGCTATGCAAACTAACTGGTTGCAGTTCCCACTGGACCCCTCTGGCCTGGCGCTGCTATAGTGCCCCATGTTCCTTCCAGTTTAAGCAACTTGGGCCTGGATTTCTATTTTTGTATTTAAGAAGACGGGATAACTAGAACATTCAAATATTTACTAATAGTCCCTGCTTAGCTGGCCAATGAATTCTGATAAGCAGAATTTAGATTCATTTAGTTAACCGGACCCTGCATAGACTCCTGTTAGAAAGGGTGTTTATAAAGGGCAGCAATGTTACACAGTCATAGTAGGTCCCCTCTTGGTTAGAGGTATCTGGACTCATACACCAAGCCTCATCTGCTATAGGAAAAGGAAAGAGGCAGAGAAGGATGATGAGACTAGGGATGGGGGGCGAGGTACCATGTAATAGGCAGCAGGCATCTGTGGGTGGGTTAATTTGATACTGAGGTTGGCCTCAGACACTGGCTCTTCTATAGAGGACCCCAGGCCTTGCCACAGTGAATGTCTCTTCTGTCTGTCTCCTGAAGTGCCATCTGGACCACTCTGTCTGCTTGCACCCACCCCTCTTCAGCTCATTCTTAGAGTCTCTCATTGTCCTTCCTTGGCCACTTAGTTTCCAACAGCTCCCCTCAGCATCACTGTAGTGTCTAGCCACGCCCCTCCTATCGCATAAGACTCTACACACTGACCGCCCCCTTTCCCTTCCTTTGTGCCTTTTGAATTCCACCCTCTGCACTAACATACTCTAATCTCTATTCACACTCCGGCTCCAAAGAGGCTTTACCTGACCCTCAGAGCTGGAGCTCCTGGTTCAGTATCCTCCCATGAGCCATCAAATTAATTATCTACTAATAGCAGACTACAAAAGGGAACTTTGCCTCCTTGTACTGTTCTCACACTTGGCACATGGCATTACTTAGTCCTAGGTAGAAAAACGCTTAACAGTTACTAAATTAATAGTGACTAGGGTTAGAACATGTTCTTAACGAGGTTGGTAGAACAGAATGGACAACAGAAATTGTGACAAGAGTAATAACGCTTTGGGAAGTGGTCATAAGTTCAGGGTCCCTGGCAGATGGGTTCCAACCCTGCCATGTTGTATCTATGAACTCATAGTGCTGCTGTGGCATAGTCACAATTCAAGCCCTCAGGTTACGACCACAGCAACATGACTGTCTTGTGTTTAGAAGCCAGGTCACTGCATGCACCCAGAGGAAGCAGTCAGCCCACAGAATTAGGGCTATGACGGTGAAAGTAAAGACACAGAGGAGAGACACATGTGTCAGCAGTGGCCTCTCTTAGGCTTCTTTAGCCAGGCTCCTCCTCATGTCTCACCAAACAGAGGGACAGGTGAAAGATATATGCCTTGCCCCGGTTGGTCACAGCTTCCTTTTAACCAAAACCGCTTTTAAACTCACACCGGCATTCATGTCTGCCTGTGGCTCTGCCCATGTCTGTCACTGAAACACATCCACTCATAGCATCCATGTCATGTCTCCTAGGAAGTGGGTGGTACTTTGCTAGAATGCTGAACTTTTACTTGACATTATACGCTGTTTAGATGCCCACCCACTAAGAAAGACTGCAGACATCACTGGTGGCCAGAGTGTGGCTCTTCACAGAGCGATGTGGTGTGGCTGGCTTGTCTTACTAATTTTTACTCCAAGTTATTTGTTGCTGACTAACTTTCAAGTCAGTCATTCAATTATGAAACTCTATTAATAGCTAAGACTTTTTTTTACAGAAATTTTAAGTTCACAGCGAAATTTGAGAGGAAGTTTATAGATTTCAATAATCCTTGCTCCCAACACATGCATAGCCTCCTCTCTATCAATAACCTCCATCTTAGAACTAGTCACTACAATCAGTAAAGCCACATGATTTATCGCCCAAAGACCACAGTTTATATAACACCATAAAAGACTTATCTGAAGCAATATGTGGGTTGACCAGATGACTAATGGCAGATGTCTACATTATAGTATACTACATTATATTATATTACTAAAAATATATTATATATTAATAGTTCTGCCCTCAAAATCCTCTGTGCTCTGCCTAACACCTCTCCTTCCTCACTAAGCCCTGGCAATCACCTATTTTGCTGTCTACACAGTTTTGCCGTTCCCAGAATGTCATGTAGTTGGAGTCATGTAGCATGCAATTTTTCAAGCTGCCTTTGCTCACTTAATAATAGGTATTTAAGATTTCTCTGTGTGTTCTCATTGTTTGATATCGCATTTCTTTTCAGTGATAAATAACATCCCATTGTCTGGATATAATCACAGTTTATTCATCTCTTTACCTACAAAGGGGATTTTGGTGACTTCCAAATTCTAGCAGTTATTAGAAAGCTGCTATAATCGTCTGTGTGAAGGTTTTTAAACTAGATGAATCTTTTGAGAAAATACTGAAGAATATAATTGGCAAATCACACACTAGTAACATACCCTTTTGAGTTTTCTTCCTCTGGCTGGTTTTGTTTTTGAAGAAATTGTCAAGCTATCTTCCAAAGAGCTATACTTCCATCAGCAACAGGTGTGGGCTCTCCTTGCTACCCATCCCTCCCATGCTTTCATTCACTTATTTTTTTTTTAGTGATTGTTAGGGGCCTTGATAATTTTTTAGTTTGCATCTATGTTTTTCTTGTTCAGATATTCAGCCATTTTAATCAGTTTTTGTTCTTACAGTCAAATTTTAAGAATTCTTTATACACTTCTAGTAACAGTTTATTAAATTAATCTTTGCTAATATTCCCTCAAAGTCTCTGTGGCTTGTCTTTTCATTGACTTGACAATGTTATTTCACAAAACAGAAAAATTTAAATGTGATCAAGTCTAATTCATCAATTATTTCCCTTCGGTGTTATATTTAAAAACCCATCATAAACCGAAGGCCATCTAGAATTTTTCCCCTCTGTTTTCCAAGACTTTTGTATGATTCTATGTTTTAAATTTTAACTGTGATGAATTTTGAGTTGACTGGGTAAGATGCAGTGATATCTCAATTCTTTTGTTTTTCTACACAGATGTTTACTTGTTCTGGTATCGTTTAATAAAACTACCCTTTCTCCATATGTTGCCTTAGTTTTTGGTGAAATCAGCTAAATGCTCTTGGGAATGTCTGCTTGGGCATGGTCTGTGCTATTCCATTTAGCTGCTTGCCTGTCCTCTCCTACACACCACACTGCACTGATGACCGCGGTCTACGGTGAGCCCTGCAGTCAAGCAGTGCTAACCCTCCGGCTGTTCTTCTCCTTCAACACTGTATTCTCCTCAGTGGATCTTTTGGATGACCCTGTAAACTTTAGAATTGGTTTGTTAGTGTACAAAATAACTCCTGGGTTAGTTCCAGTGCTACACAGATCTCATTAGAAACAAACAAGCAAACAACAAGCCCTGAGGTCTAGAGATACAGTTTGGTACTAGAGCTGAGTACCAGATTAACATTGCTAATTTTGTTCACTTGGGTCTATTCTTTCTTTACGTTAGATTGGCTAAGGGTTTTTCAATACTGTTTTTTTCAAAACACCAACATTTTTTCCCACTAATTCTCTGTATTATTTGGGGTTTGGCTTATTTGTTTGTTTGTTTCTGTTTTGTTATTTTCAGACCATATTTTTATTATTTCTTCCTAGATACTGCTTTGGATTTGGCTTGATCTTGTATTTCCAAAGCTTCAAGGTGCACCATTGAGTTATAACCCTGAGATCTCTCTCAGCCTCACTATGTGGACACCTCGTGCCGTGCATTTTTCTCTTAGGATGGCCTTCATTCTGCCCCAAGGTTTTGTCACGCTGTGTTTTCATTCTTATTTTTTTAAATCTCTCTTGGTTTATGCGGTGAATCAATTATCATTTAATAGTGTATTGTTTAGTCTCTTATACATTTTCTATGGCTTCTAACTTTATTCCATTATGGTCTGATAGAATATATGGATTATTTCAATTTTCAATTTTCTTGTACTTGTTGAGAATTCCTTTGTGTCTTCATATGTGGTCTTCTTGACAAAGCTCTATGACTACTGAGAAGGAAGGGTCTTCTTTAGTGTTTAGATGGAATGATGTGTGTGTGTGTGTGTGTGTGTGTGTGTGTGTGTGTGTGCGCGCGTGCGTGCGCGCGCGCGCATGCACGCATGCACACATTAGCTTCATTTAAATAAGATGCCATTTAACTTCAGAGATTCTCTAGCTTTTATATTGATGGCCTGTCTACTGGTGAGAGTGGCGTACCTAAGTCACACACTACCATTGTGCTGTATTATTTATTTTATAAAAGTGGATAACATGTATTTGGTGCACATATGTTTAGAACTGCAATATACTCTCAGAGGATTGTTCCTTTAATGGGCATGAAGTGACCTTCCATATCTTTTCTGGTGAGCTTTGCTTTGAAGTCTATTTTGTTAGATATCAGAATAACTAGCTGTGTGTGGTGGCGCACACCTGTAATCCCAGCACTCAGGGAGGCAGAGGCAGGCGGATCACTGTGAGTTCGAGGCCAGCCTGGTCTACAAAGCAAGTCCAGGACAGCCAGGGCTACACAGAGAAACCCTGTCTTGAAAAACCAAATTTAGATAGATAGATAGATAGATAGATAGATAGATAGATAGATATCAAAATAACTATATCGCTAGTTTCGTGGTTCCATCTGCTTAGAGTATCTTCTTTCATCCCTTTACTCTAAGGTGGTATCTGTCATTGATGGTGAGGTTTTTTTTTTTTGTTTTTTGTTTTTTTTTTCCTGCAAACACAAAAAGCTATATCCTGTTACCTAATGTTACTGGAAATCCATTCTCATCATAAAATACAAAAGCATTTAAGGTATCAGCCACTGGGCAAAGGTACATTGCATCATTTAGGCAAGAACAATCACTGCTAACCTGTCATTCCTTATACTGGGAGAATGAAGGACAACGTGGCCTAAACAACCAGGTCTAGTTATGTTTGCTAGGAACAATGCTGAAAACAGCAGACAGCATTCACATCCTTAAGTTTGTCAGTCTGACCTACTTCCCTTTGTACTCTCCTGAATACTCCACTAATCTAAAGCTTACCTAGGAGAGAGACTTCCTAAGGACTGGGGGGAACCACAGCAGTCTTTGGGCAAGCCCTCAAGCCCTAAGTACAATTTTTAGAGAACAGTTTGCCCTACAAAGCATCTTGCACCCAGGCCCAAGTAGTACCTAGCTCTTGACAGACACCCTGGAATCCTGAGCCAGCCATCCAACCCGGAGTTATAGGCTAGTTTTCAAGACCATCTTCAGTCCTCTGTAACTACCAGAAAGTGTGGTCCAGACATCCAACCTCACTTCAGGAACTACACACCCAGTAGGGCTTTCAATCTGTCTGGCTGTGATTTACTCATTCAGAAATACCTTACAGAAACACCTAAACCATTAAGATAAATTCCCAAAT
This sequence comes from Acomys russatus, assembly GCF_903995435.1. NCBI lineage: Eukaryota > Metazoa > Chordata > Mammalia > Rodentia > Muridae > Acomys > Acomys russatus. The sequence goes on along the minus strand of NC_067156.1, from coordinate 54,419,024 downwards.
GCCTGGAGAATCTAGACCTGGCCGGAGACACCTTCACAATCTATTCTTCTTTCCATCCAAGGATTGTTGTCTGAGCAATAGGAAGATGTGTTTTTAATGCCTGCTCTAAAGCGAATAAAACTTACCTGCTAGTCAATCTTGAAGCTATAATTTGGGTTGCTTTTTCTGGCTTAAAGTATTTAACCCCATCTGATGCCTGGTAGGGGCAGGGAATTCACTTTATTCACTCAAAGTATTTTCATTACAGTTAAGAAGCTTAATTAATCTTGATTTCTATGAAATAAACACTTTCAAAAGATAATGACATACAGAGATCATGAGTAAATTAAAAAATTGACAGTATCGCTGCAAGTTTTTTAAAGACACATACATGCCTACAGTCTTCTCTCCATACATTAATAAGATAATTAGGCTTGTATGTTCCCACTGTGAACTAAGAAACTTGTCCGTTTCCCTAGAACTGAAAGAAAGATGCGGTTACGTTTGCAGGGTGAGATTATTAGTAAGAGAGCATAAAACTCTGCAGTGCCAGAGACTTGTGAGATTCATATTTTTTACGAATGGCCTTATTGACCATTTGATTCCACTTGACCTTAAATTGTTTCTCTGTAACCTTTCTGCCAACTGCTAAGGCCAGGAAACCGCAAATTAAGGTAAGAACACGGGAGGACAAGGGCAGGATAATGAAGGGATGGAGGAGCCGGTCAGGTGGAGTTCTCATTAGCTCAGAGGATGCCCAAATCCTCAGACTTGGCCCATCGCCTGGGTAGGGTCGGGATCCTGCAGACTCCACAGTGTTGTTCCTTTGTTCTTATTCCAATGTGTTTTGCAGCCCAGAACAGAAGCTACACTGTTATGCGGAACATTTCATGAACCTCAAGTCTTTTATCTGAAACTGGAGCCTAAATGACTTCCTTTATCTGCCTGGCCTGCTAGCCATGCCCCTCAAGTACCAAAATGAAAATGAGGGCAGCTTGTGCTGTTACACTTGCAGATTTCAATGAACTACACAGTACCAGAATCTCAAAGGGCAATGGACTGATTTCCATACTGGGCCTTAGGCCTTCAGAAGGTAGCTCATCCTGCAGGAGGCTGGGTGCAGAGGCCTCAGCCATGCAGTGACTAGGTGAATAGAGTCTTTTTCACCCTTTGGCCTAGGGGCCCCTGGAAGGTGGGCAGCTTCCATTTCAGTGGCTGCGCTAACTTCACCCAGACAGAGCCTCCTGCAAAACTAGTACCTCAGTTCCTCCAAACAGAAGGTCAAAATCAATATTTTTATGATCTCAGCCTCCTTATCCTCATTAATCTGCCTTCTGAGATTTATGTCTTCTCTTGAAATAAGATACTAATTATTCAGTGAAGATTTTTTTTTTTTTTTTGTCTTTTTTATTGAGTGCCAAAGACAGAAAGACAATAGCACTGTGCAAGAAAAATGTAGCATCATTGGTGAGTGATACATACAGAAGAGAGGAAACTCCAGTCTACCTGAGTCCCCAGAGGCTGAGCCCAGCCCAACGTGGAGGTGTGCACTGCATCAGGGAACATTCTTTGCAAACTTGCCTGCCCTTCCCTTGCAGCCCTCACAGCCTAGCCAATGACTGTTGTCCTCGGGCTCACAGCTCCTATTCATCCCATCGGGGGAGAACGAGACCATCACCACCATGTTGAGCCAAATTTGAAGCAAGCTTTAATTGAAAACTGGCCAGGATGATGGACTCTGGCCAGTTCCTTCCTGGGGATTCCCACAGAACGGCACTGTGCAAACCCACAAGGCTTCTGGCCGTCACCCACTCTGGGGACAAGCATCCATCCTGATGTACCTCCCGACTACACACAATCGAGCCGCTGTTAAGACTTAGGTCAACCAAACTTGCTATGGGACGAGAAAACATGTGGCTGGTTATCTTATATAAACGGCAGCCTCCCGCATCTTGGGAAGTGTCTGTCGGTGGGTAAGGGGGCTCACGGGCTAGAGACATTTTTCTTTTACGGGATCTCTCAGGGACAGGAATAAAAACGTAACTTTGCCTCTCACACCTGCTAGTGCTTCACACCGCTGCTCTCAAAGGCCAGCCCCCGAAGCAGCGACATCAGCATCCGCCCTGCAAACATGTAGGAGATGCAAATCCAGAGGACACACACTTCCACCTTCTGAACCTCAGGACGAACTGCTTTAATGTGTAAGATGCTGGAAAGCCATTGTCTGAGCCTTTACTTTCCTCTGTTTGGCCTAAACAAAATGCTACATTTGTTTCTAATAGCATGAAATGCCGGATGAAGTGTCCCACATCAGTTCCTCACAGCTGTGTGCAGGGGTGCACCGCACAAGGATAATATGCTTCATAATGTGCTGGGCTGTTATTCACACACAGCCCCAACTAAACCAAAGACAAGACTCTGATCCTTAATGGCACCCACTGACTATTCTGAGGCCACAAATGGCTTGTCATCAGCATAAAGATATTCAGTTATCTTTCTTTTTTTTTAAGCCAGTAGGGAACAGGCTGGAAAGCTGCCTCCATGGTCTAGGGCATCTGCAGAGGACAGAAGTGCCAATCTCAGTATTCACATCACGGGGATCACAACCTCCCATAATTTCAGCCCTGAGAGATGCAATAGCCACTTCCAGACTCCAGGGGTCCGTTGCATTCACGAGTTCACATACTCACACACAAGCACACACACATATACATAATTACAAATAAGAAAATCCTGGAAGCCAACAGCCAGGCAGGCTTGTTGTCCAATCAGAACAAGCCAGTCAGAAAGGCCAGTGACTATTAGTCTCTGGGATGTAAGGAGAGTGCTGCATACCAATCATAGCATCGCTCTCAGCATCTCTGTGACTTTTCAAAGAAAACAGTTTCCAAGTTTGCTACTAATTTACTCATAAAGGTAACATACAACACATTATCTGCAAACAGCTTCTTTTAAGCCATGTCAGCCTCAACATAGCAAGTGGTTTTAATAGTTAACAGTGGCTGGCAAAGAGAGAGGACATTAAAAGGCCTTGTCACGTTATCAGGAGAGTGGTCTTAAAGGGACTCTAGTTGCCCAAGAAACGGGAGGACAAATGAAAGTTGAGGGCAAGATGAGCACTGAAGGGTGAGAGGGACAAAGGATGCTTTCTCACATGTGCAGCTGACACACAGGATGGAAGAGCCAGGAAATGCCAGAATGGGAATCAATTGTCTCACTCCCAGGATGCATCCACCTCACTCCTCTATTTCCCAAGCACATGCTTTAGGAAAAAACCTCGGCTCCACAGAGAACAACTGTGAGTAAACTATGGTTTCACCTGAGATGACTAACTCACCATCTCTGGCATCAGACACTTCTAGGGCACCTATCAAATGTCAGGTAGGTGCAAAGAGATGTCACACATCTTATGGCGTAGTGTCCCAGGACCTGTAGTTCAAGTTAAATCATACTGTGAGAAACACACACACACACACACACACACACACACACACACACACACACACACACACACACTGCTCTGCCTGCATATATACCTGCAGGCCAGAAAGCATCAGATCACATTATAGATGGCTGTGAGCCACCATGTGCTTGCTGGGAATTGAACTCAGGACCTCTGGAAGAGCAGTCAGTGCTCTTAACTCTGAGCTGTCTCTCCAGCCCCTTATTCTTTTTCTTTTATTACAAACAGATGTCTCTTTTCATACAATATATTCTGATCATGGTTTGTCCTTCCTTATCTCCTCCCAGATCCTCCCCACCCATTCCAACTCCACGTCTTCATTATCTATTTAAGAAAACAAAACAAAACAAAACACCAGAATAGAACAAAGCAGAGAAAAAGGAAAAAGAAAGAAAAACGAAGACCACAAGAAGCACACTCCCATGCAGAGACACATGTAAACACACACACACACACACACACACACACACACACACACACACATGCACAGATAGAGACAAAGCCCATAAAAAATGCAAAATCAGAAACTATAATATATAAGTAAAAGTCCAGTAAGATAAAATATGAGACAAGATTTTTTTTTTAAGCCTCCCAAAATACCACTGTGTTCACTTTGAGTTGGCCGTGTGCTGCTGGACGGGAGGCCTGGCCATAAGTGTGCTGTGTTTACCCAGTGAGGTTGGTTTTTCTAACTCTTCCATATGCTGTTTCTTCACGAACATGACTGTAGGAAGAGATTAAAATGGACACTGGGGAAATGCACGGAGAATGTGTATTTCTGGAGGAAGCAAACATCTGGCAGCCACACGTCTGGAAATCTGTAAAGGTCTGGGGATGCTTCCCTTTGGGTGTGAGGGGATTCACAGAACACTGTGTTCACATGCTCCATAGCCCTAACAGGGGAATTCCACCTCACAGTGCCTTCTGACTCAGAGGCTTCCAAGACACTAGACTGGAGAAAGAAAAGCACAACTCAATCACTTCGTCTCCTCCCTAAACAGTTCTACTAATTTAAAAAAAATTAAAAATATATATATGGTAAAACACAATGAGCTTTGTCATTTTAACCATTTGAAGTATAAAAGTTAATAGCATTAGTCACATGTACACTGCTGTACAACTGCCACCACTACGTGTTTCCAAATCTCTTTTTATAAATCAAAATAAAGCTCAAGAAACAAGTCCCAGGATGCCACCCCAGACCTTAGCAACCTGGGTCAGTTCTTGTCTCTGTCTTTGCCTATTGGAGGTATTTCACACAAGCCGTCACTGGTCCCCTCCGTGGAGCCTGTTTCCCAAGGTCCATGCATGCTGTGTGGCATGAGTGAGAAAAACATTCCTTGCCAGGGTTGAGGCCTGCTTTGCTGTATGGATGTGCTGCTTATCTGGCTGTCTGCTGCGCATTTAGGTTATGGCCAGCGTTCTCAAATGTTTCTTCTCATATTCGTTTCAAGTCTTTGGAGCAGATTCCAAAGGGCTGTGACAATTCTGTACTTATCACTTTGAGGCAACATTGAACTACATGGAGCTGTCCCTGCTCTATTCCTACCAGTAACGGACACATGTCCCAATTTCTCTGTCTTCTTGCTGAAGCTCATGTGCAGACTTTTAGAAAACATTTCCAATGACTAACTTTGTTGACTGACAGTTTCATGGTTATATTTAATGTATTCTAATTACTCCTCTGTCTCTCTTACCTCTCTTCCATCCCTGTTGACTCCACACCCCACACACACACACACTCCCCACACCTCCCACAGCCCCATCGCCAAGCCCTACCACTCCCCTTCCGAGATTTATGACTCTTGGTTTTGTTTTGTGACCCATTTAATTTAACCAGGGCTGGTCTACTGGAGCCTGAATGGATTAGATCATCAGTGGGCACACAGCCGAAAACAATGCCTCCCCCTTTCAGTAGCAAACACCTCAGCAGTGAGGAAAAGGGCTCTCTGAGTGGACTTGGCACCCTCCTCAAAAGGCGAATGACCACAGATATGTAGATACACATTACTGAACTCACAGAACAATTCCATCTGTCTATCTGTCTACTCTGATGCTCAGACCACAGTGTACACTTTGAAATGGAGGTATATGACTTCTTTCTCAAAAAAATGTTTGTATATTGGGTTTGTTTGTTTGTTTTTGTTGTTGTTGTTTGTTTTGCTTTTATTCCATATAGAATCAGGATATTCCTTCCCCACTGCTTACTGCTGTAGAGGTAATGGGACCTGGGAGAATGGAGCCTAAAAATGAAACAAACTAAAATCTCATGCAATAGCTAATTGCGTGCTGGGATTATAGGCATGTGTCACCATGCCCAACTTCTTTAATTTTTATTTTATGTATATGGGTGTTTTGCTTACACACATGTCTGTGCACACGTTGTGCACCTGGTGCATGTGGAGGCCAGAAGAGGGCATTATATTCCCTGGAATTTGAGTTACAGATGTTTGTGAGTGGCTGTGTGGGATTGAACCTGGGTCTTCCGGAAAGGCAGCCTAACTGCTGAGCCACCTCTCCAGCCCCTCAGATGCTATTTCAAATAGAAACACTTTGCTGATTTGGGCTTCAGCCTGTTTATCGCACATGTATAGAAAGAGGCTTGATTTTTCACATTTTAATCTTGTTCCAAGAAACTTTACTGAATTTACTTATTAGCTTTAGTAGTTATGGATTCTCTGATATTTTCACCTTGTTCTCTTTGCAAGGATATGTTTTCATTTTTTGGTTTTGTTTTGTTTTGTTTTTTTCTTTTTCTTTTCTACTTACCCCAGCTAGACTATCCAGGACAATGCAAACTGAGGGTGGTACAAGTGTGCATGCTTCTCTCTCTTGCTCTTTCACTATTGGATAGGGTGTTAGTTGTGGATTTCATAAATGTTCTGCTATATGTTGAATGCTTCTGTTTCCTCCAAATTCACAGGTTGGAAATAAATTCTTCAGGCAAATAAATTAGGAGGTAATGCCTTTAAGTGAAGATTAGGTCATTACAACAGATAACTCATAACTGGAATCAGTGTTCTTGTTTCGTTGTTGTCGTTGTTGTTTTAATGCACATTGATGTTTTGCCTGCATGTATGTCTGTGTGAGGGTGTCAGAATCTCTGGAAATAGTTACAGACAGGTGTAAGCTGCCATGCGAGTGCTGGAAATTGAACTTGGATCTCTGGAAGAGCAGCCAGTTCTCTTAACTGCGGAGCCATTTTTCCGGGCCCCCAGTGTTCTTATTTTTAAAAGCGAGACTTCATTGAGTTATTTCTACCACGTAAGAATACAAAAACACCATTCCTACCATGTAAAGACACAAGAAGCCACTGTCTATGGGTCAAGAATGAGTCTCGTGGACAGTGAATCTAACAGAAACCCGATTAAGGATTCCCCAGCTTTCAGAGCTATGGGAAATAAATTACTATTATTTACAAAGCATCCAAAATAGTACTTTGTTATAGCAGCCTGAATGGACCAGGATAATTCCCTTTATCATACTGAGACAATTCCTTGCCTTTTTTTTTTTTTTTTTTTTTAATGTTTCTGCCATGAAAGGGTGCTGGGTTACAACAAGCGTGTCTTATGTAGCTATTAAGATGACTGGGTGTGGGGTTGCTCCCCAGCAACCCACTACTTGGCACATATCATCTTGTTTGACTTTATATTGAGTCACGATCCTTCAAGAGTGTCTTTTAGAAAGATAACTGTGAAGCATGTTATCATGCAAAAGCGCTCTCTAGGTACCCGTGCAAAGACCAGCCAAGCGCTGCATTAAGCAGGTTTTTATTTTGTTCATAGGTACTAATCAGAGAATTAAAACCACCTTGGTAAACCAGATAACCAGCAAGCTCTACGTCTCTGGAGCCATGTTCAGGGTGGAGAGAAAACGAGCAAGGCAATGGAATCTACGGTACATTAACGACCGCTGACAATAACAAGGGAAGAGAGCAGAGGGCATGGAGAAGCCACTGTTCAGGAGAAGAACTCTGACTTGCACTGTGACTTGTGCATCAGTCATTTTCCAGACATGACATGTAGCACCGTCTCAGAGGTAAGAAACGCTTTAAGTAGAGAGTGAGCAACTGCCAAAGCAGCCTTAGTATTCTTTGCTACGCAATCCTCTGCCAAACCGTGGCCCAAATAGGAAATCCTGTTTCCTTTTGGCCCTCTGTCTTCCACCAACAAAGATGGTCCTGATATCAAATACAGTGTGGATTTGGTGCTGGGAACCAATGAAGGCATACGTTGAAGAAAATACGGCCTCTTGGAGCAAAACAAATTTGTCCATTCCCTCCAATGAGCAATAAGCAAGTGGTATTATTCCAAGATCAACTACATAAAAGCACCTGCCCTTTCTAATTTTCATCCGTTTTGATAGGAGAGACTATCCAGGACTGTCTATCTGTCTACATAGATACCAGCCTCTTAAACTATAGGCTGGATAACTGACTGTGAGAGTCACAGAGACTCTGGCAACAGTGGAAGGTCTCTGAATGTACAATGTACATTGTCCCTGTACACAGAGCAACATTTATATAAATATTGGATTTGTGATGAGACTGTGGTGCTCGTGGCAGCGGCTGTCCGTGTTGCATCGTGAGACTTCCCTGCAGCTTGAGCACGCTACAATGAGCATGCCTCGTGCCACGCACTGCCAACGAGTGCTGCCGAAGCACCACAGCTCAAGACTCCTGCCCTTCCAAGTCTCCATGATTTTACTGTGCCACAAAGTTTTCTGCTCTTATAGAAGCATGATGATTTGATTAGAGAGATCAAAGCCTTTTGTTATTTTCTTACTGTCATCGTTCCTCAGCATGTATCAAAAGAGTAATGTCTTTGGATTGATTTATGTTAAAATGTTTGATTTTTAAAGTTGCTGTTTGAGTTACTGTCTGGAGTTTCTTTCTTTCTTTTCTTTTCTTTTCTTTTTTTTTTTTTTTTAAAGTTGTTAAATGAGTTTTAGCTTGGGATTAAAAAAGAATTTCCAACAATTTCTCAAATAGCCCTAAATATAATTCTGCTATTTTTACTATGTATTTATGCAAAGCTGATAGCATTGATGATAAAATCAAAATACCCATCACCTTGAAAACATGGTGTTCTATATTCTACAGCACCAAATACCCAGACAAGATTTCACTGTCTGTGTAAAAACAAACACATCCATCTCATCAGTATGCAAACTTGTTTTCATCTCTGATAAATGTGAGAATTATGTATGCCAGAGTTGTTTACAAATACATTGCTTTATGATATACTGTCAATTAATATTTTGTTTGTATACTTATTTTATATGCCTGCATGCCTAGGGTTATGTAAATTTTTCTTTGGTGAAAGGGGGTCACAAGTGGAAAAAATTTAAGCAGCACTGCTGTAGAAGATTATCATGTGACTACAAGCATGGGGACCCAGGTTTGGTACTCACGTAAAAATCAAAATGCCAGACACACCCTGTGTTCTTCTCATTCAGCCTCTGGGAGACAAAGGAGCCACATCAGTGAGCTTCAGGTTCAGCAAGAAGACATTGTCTCATAAATAAGATGAAATGTGATTGAGAAAGACACCTGACTTTAACCTCTATCCTCCATGGGCATGCACACTAACACAAGCATACACACACACACACACACACACACACACACACACACACACGCATGCATACGCATGCGCTTACAAAAGGTTGCTCATTTTTACTCCAGTAGACTAACAGAATTTGAACACATCCACCTGACCAACAGGATGAGTAAAAGGTGTAACAAGGAATGGAAAGAGGGCGTGCTATCTGATAACTTTGCCTCTGCGTGTCAGCAACCACTGAACTCACTATAGCTTAACCAAGAAACATGAATCAAAAGAAAATGTATGCAAGTTTTTTTTAATATTCAGATATTTCATACATTTGAAAAAGATCAATTTAAAATTTGGGTTTTTTTTTTTTCAACTTAAAATTTTGAAGTAGAATACATTTATTAACCGAGAGCTTTCTAGAAAACAGTTTGACTTGGCGTTTAAGAAGCTGCCATCTTGGGTTTGAGCAGGATTTCTTTCAGCTCCATTCACTTCATTTGCCTTTCTCCTCCCCTAACAGACAGGAAGCACTGTGTGAGCAACAGGAAACCTGAACTTCCTTCTCTTGTGCCCCAGCCAACCAATTAGCATGCTCCCATGAGGGGCAGATGCACATGAATATGAAACATAGACCCTCATTTTTCTGTTCAGTCTGTCAAGCTATGAATCCTCTAATCCTGTTTTATCCCAAACCTTAAGGGTTTAAGTGGGGGTTGAAGGGAGAGAAGACTTCAAAAGCTCCATCTACCAGGGTGTGAAATTCAAAACATTCAGGCCCTGTCAGCTTGCACAGGGCATTCCTGAAAGCAATGACATTCTACACCCAGGTATACTTCCTGGTAGAAGATGCTAGATTCGGAGACCACTCAACTCATTCCATGTTGCTAACAATGCTAAAGTTATGTCACTTGTTTAGATTAAGGGGGAGGAGGCTTTGACCTAAGATTTGACCTAAACCTGAAAGACAATGGGTATAACCAAGTATTTTTAAGAAAAACTATTGAAACAAGAGTATTGATTTACAAGAGCTCAGATGAGTGAAAGGGAGTGAAAATTATGTAACGTGCAGCTGCATTTGTCAATACTAGAACAATTCCTATAGAAAATTGTTATTCTCTGTTCACCAACACAGTTTAAGAAAATGCAAACACATCTCTAATACCAGTGCTCCAAAACACTTCCCTTGAGCTATTAGCCATGCTTTTCCTTTTACAAAAACCGTAATAGAAAATGTGGCCAAACAAAGAGATGGCGAGCTCCCAGCAATATGGAGAAACAGTTGTATTTTGCAGAGATCAGTCTTTCAAACTGAAAGATCTCCAAGGCTTGTCTTTTTTGTTAGCCAGTAAATAGCTCGTTCATATTCTACAAAGAACACATCTAAATTGGGAGAAACAGTCACTGAACATTAGGTAGGGAAAATGGGCCGAAAGCAAGAAAAGAAGGCTATTTCCCCAGGTTTTTTTTTTCCAGTTAGATTCACCGTTCCCTCAATTTGAAGGTGGAGTGGGGCAGGGTCCGTTTTTTCCACATGCAAGAACCAACTCTCTCATGGAAGGCTGATGACAAACACAACCCATAAATGCAGAAATTATGCCAGAGAACAAGTAAAGAAACATATTTTAAGACAGAAATCGTGGATCTTTTTCTCTTACTCTGCAGTACAGATTTCTTAGCTGAACTACTTCCCACAAACATGGAGGAAGGTTGTCAGTGTGATCCAAATGCACTCCGTGTTTGTGCCAGGACCATGGGTCCTTCACACAAAAGTGCCCGTCAGTATTTTGCAATGGCTAAAACACGGTTTCTGCTTAATTACTCAGAATTATCAACAAATACCAGAAATGTGTGAGCAGGATGGACAGTGTATGGAATAAATTAAACCCACTGAAAGGCATGATGTATTCTTCGCCTTCTCCAAAAAAATGACAAGTTAGGAATTGAGAAAATGTGTTAACAACTGTTCTTAAGCTTGTTTAGGCATAAAAAGAACAGAATGGTGCTACCATGTCAACAGGCAACAAAGGGAAAGAGTCCTGTTCCCATCATTAGTCATACGTCTAAGTGACACTCATGAGCTGTCCCCTTCCTTCCAAACCTTGGGCTCAGGAGATGCAAACAGCAGAGAAGTGGGTCTTGAAAGCCATGCGTTCTTGAAAAATGTGAGTGAAAACAAGGAGGGACCAGGAAGGATGGGAGAATCTGTATCAACTAAGGCAATCCAAAAGGTGCATGGGTGACGTGGACATAGCCCAAGGAAGTGCCTCACATACCATGCCTCAGTCTGGAGAGCCTGCCTGTGGGGAATTGCCAATTGTTTCATGGAGACTCTTGGTCCTGGGTTTCCAGTGCAGACACAACCAACCTCCAGCTCCCTTTAAGGCCATCTGTAGTTGCTGTTACCCAGGGAATATTGCCACAGCAGCCCAAAGTGCCACACAGGCCCTACTTACAGAACACTAGTACACCCATGAAATCCAGGTAGCAAGCTGCTCTCTGTCAGAAGGTCAAATACTTCTGGCTCTCTGATGACAGGAGAACTCTTAAAAGGAGACTGGCTTAGAATCTTCACACTTACGTGCCCTGCTCCATCCTTCACAGCCGTCATTGCTGTAACGGGCCTTCTCTGGATTCAGGAGTATCTGCTACACTGACACAGTCCCACTTTGGGGAGCTTTTTGGGAGCAGAAATGAATTTTGCATTATCTAAGTGAAACAGACACATGAGGTAATTACATAACACACACACATACACACACAGAGTATTAAAATCAGCTCCAAGATCTAATAGGTTACTGCACACTAAAAGGAGTTCTATCTAAAGTTCATCTAACTACAAAACTAGTGCCCTCCATGATCACCTGCCTTGGGGAGCCTCAGCATCGTTCGCTAGGCTTGATGCCCAAATCCTGGGGCTCCACGCTCCATCAGTCATCCAGTCTTGGACAGTCTAGAAGTTCTGAATTGGAGAACTTACTTCCACTGTGATACTGAGACCAACTTCAAACCTAAATCAACAACGTTATCTTCCACATCCAAAAATGACCAGAGTTGACAAGACTGCCTATCATCTCTGGGAATGGAGAAGTGCTCCCCAACTCACCCCCCACCGCATTGGCCAGTGCTGCTGCGCTGCTGTACATACTGAGATATGTGACATAAGCAAGTGCTCCCAACTTTTCTCCAGTTTCCACACAACAAAGCTCTAGCTGTTCCTCCAGAATTACATTTCCTTCCTCACAAGAGCAACCCCTCCCCTTCGGGCGAGTTATTGTCACTGTCCTTCAATCCTTCCTTGCTTTTCTTTACTTCTGTTTGCTCTGATGTCTCCCACAGTCCTACAATTCTTAAAACTCCATAAGTTGCTCGAGGCTGCCTGGCACCTAGCCAAAAGAAGTCTGGCTTCTTCTGGCTTTTCCACCTTCTAGAAACCACCTCCATTCCCTAGGTTCTGGCCCCTTCCTCCGTCAAGTTTTTTCACATTACATCTCCATGTCCCGCCCCCCTTCTGTTGTCACCCACCCCATCTGGCCACACACAGGAAAGGTTCTCCACTTCAGGGAATTTATGTATTTTGGCCCCTCTTAGCAGAGCAGGGTAGCTTTTGTCAAAGTCTTTGACTTTAGTTGCATCTGTAGATGCCCTTTTGCTAAGTCAGGTTACATTTTTATAGGTGTGAAGGATTAATATGTGGCCATCTTTGAGCTACAGAAGGCAGCTCATGCAACTGAATACAACAATCGAAACAGTGGGGTGAATGGTTTAGAATACATGTAGGATGGTTCTCGTGGATGTGTGACTAATTTTCACCTGGCCCTAGCCACATGAATAGTCAAGTGGGACAAATAATATGTCAATATAGAAGACTCGTTCTCAAGTTAGAGATCCGTCAAGGAGATGCCGGATGTTGAATTTTTGACCTGCACATGCATGTGCTGTCCCTCACCCCATCTCCTCATCTCCCCTGCCCGCCCTGGTCTGTGAGTACAAAGATCCATTCTCTTTCCTCAGGTGAAGTAGGTAGGTAAATCAGCCTTACACACTAGCAAACAGAACTGTTGAGGCAATGTGCAAATCCCCTTCCCATCAGCTAAATTCCTTTCACACAGTGACATTTTGAAGACCTCATTGCATAAAGTCAGCACACTGGGGGGCTGTGCCCCACTCTTCCTGTCCCAGACCACTTCATTACACACACTCTGAAAACCTTTGCCCTTCGTGCTCTATATACTGTTCAGTTAGGACACTGCCATGACTACACTTTTCAATGACAATACAAAAATAACAGATCAACAACTCTCACCATTTAGGAAAAGCAAGAGAATCATTTACCAAGACAAACACTCCAGGACTGCAATGCACTGATCTGTTCACTCTAACACACACTTATTAAGTATAAGTCACAGGCATGACACTGTGAACAACAGAAGGCCTTCCAGGATTTAGAATGCTACTTCCAGTGACCTGGCAACCATGGAGGACAAGGGGAATAAGGAGTGAAATAAGTAACAATAAGGGGGTGAAATAAGTAACAATAAGGAACAAAATAAGTAACAATAAGGCATAGAATAAGTAACTAAGGAGTGAAATAAGTGTCAAAGCAACGGGTAGAGCCTCCACGGTGAGTAGAAAAGGCATCCTCACAGCAGAAAGTACTAGGGATAGATACTTTGAGGGACAGGCTAGAGCTGGGCCATTCATGAACAGTGACATGAAGCAGTAAGGAGAATTTAAAGAAATGTAATGTAATTTTAAAAGTATGAAAAATTAAAATTGTGTCTAGAGAAAAATAACTGTCACAATACTGCTAACCTACAATTTACTATTACTAAACTAAACTACAGGGGGTTTTGGTTGGTTGGATGTTGTTTTTTTTTTTTTTTTTTTTTCCACAAGACAATAGTCTACTGTAGATCTCTATGGAATACTTATCGGCACATCAGACCACTCTGCCATCCTACCATGTTTGGAATTCTCTTGCACTAGTCAATTTCCATCATTGTATCAAAACACACGAGAAAATTAATTTATAGGAATAAAGATTTGTTGTGATTTGTGGTTCCATTCCAAAGACAACGCATTCCATCATTTTAGTCTGCAGCAAGGCAAAATTATTAATGGCAAAGGAAAGCTGCTTACCTTGTGGTGGCCAAAAGGGAAGGAGACAAAAACAGAGATGGGCTGACAGACAAACAGAAAGGTAGAGATAGGAAAGAGAAAGAGACAAGGCATACCCCTCAAAGGCATCTACCATGGCTTACTCCCTCCAACCAGACCCCACTTTTCAATAGCTCACACAGTTTGAGCTTATCAATAAGCCCGAGGTAATCAATGAGCCAATCACCTTGTAGTAATGCCATAAGCACGAGACCAAGCCTTCAACATGAGCACATCGGCATTTCAAAGGACACTTCACATTCACACAACTACTTCTAAAAGTTAAAATTATCCTGGAGAGATGGCTCGGTGGTTAAAGAGCACTCGATGCTCTTGCAGAGGGCCTGGGTTTCTACGTGGTAGCTTAGCAACCATCCACAACTCCAGGTCCAAGTGATCTGATGCCCTCCTCCAGCTTCACTGGGCACTAAGAACATCACGTTGCAGAGACATACATGCAGACAAACATTTATGAACATAAAACACATGAATACAAAGTTTTAAATAAAATTATAACGCATACACATAATTGATTTGTATGTATAGTCACATACTGTATATAGTATGTAAGTCATACTGAATCTCATGGTCAATGATACATGCTATACAGCCTAAGTACATAAAGGCTATATGATCTAGGCTTGTGTAACTTCATCCTGTGGCAGTCACACAACAGCAAAGCTGCCCAGGAACATATTTCTTAAAATGTATTCCCATCCATCACTTAGAAACACATAACTGCAAGCATGTGCACATACACACATACACATTACACATGTTATATCAAAATCAATGTGTTTTGAAGTGTTCTATTGTAATAGCACTGTCCTGGAGGATGAGAATCCAGAACACACAAACACTCAGAACAGCAGGAAAGATATAACTAAGCAGATGACCAACATCTGATCTGATACAGGAGGCACAGAGTGGTGTAAGAGCCCAAAGGAGAGAGGAAAAAGCAAAACGCATCTACTAAGAACAAAAATGGTCATTGAGCCATGACCTCACCTACCTTCATGATCAGCATCCTCCACACAAGGCGACTCAAAGAAAACATTGTTGGAGACAAGCAGAAAGTCACGGGAGAAATACGCAGTTTAGCCTGTGAACATGGGAGGCTGGGGCCCTGATTTTAAAAAGCAGACTAAGAAATGGGCCTTTTAAAAATGGTTACTTTCATCATAGTTTAAAAAAAAACACTGTGATTTATCATCCATCTTAGCATCACCAATATTTGTTCAATTATACTTTAAACCACCAAAGATGACATTAGGTGTGGGACTGAACTTAGGTAAGGGGAGGAGGGCAGCCAAGCTTTTGGAGAGCAACCCTAGAAGCTGCACAGCAGCAGGATGCCCCTGTCAGCTCATCGTGTACAATGTCCAAAAAAACAATGCAAAACATCTGATGTTATTCTTAGTGTTTATTATAGGGCTGCTGTCTCCTTTTCTCTGGCACGCCGTGGGCAAAGCTAGGCCCCTTCCCACCTCACCCATGCTGGCCACACACATCTGCTGTTAGGAGACAGTTGTCTGAGTGTAGCCGTCTCAGAGACAACCTCCATCGTGCTGTAGGGGTGGGGGGGTGGGGTCAAAGCTGAGTTCATGTTCTCAGGCCCTGGAAACAACTTCTACCCTGCTTCTTCAGGTGGCCATGTTTGTCTGTTAAGCAGTAAAGAATTTAAAGAAGGAACACTTGGCAGTTATGTAAACTAAGGCACACAGCTTGTAAGCGCATTGCCTGACATGACCAGTAACTACGTGCAGCTTGCCACTCCTTTGTTCTTTTATCATTCGGAATTCTGGGCCGGAAGTCCAGGAGGGACCAGACTGCAAAAGCTGAGCTGAGTGTCCTGAAAACAGGTAACCCAGATACAGCCCGGTCACCAGCATTTACTTCCTTGCTCCATGCCTTGTGTCACAATATGATTGGACAAGGCCACAGCCCACCCTGCTTCCCTTTGCTTTGAGGTTTCATCCTTTTAAAAATGCTGTACAATTTCTCTGCATGGTTGCAGTTCAACTCCTGAGTCTATTCGGAAGGCCTGATCAGTCAGTAGCTGCCTGAGTACAGTGAGATTCTGTCATCTGCTTAAATAAATACTTACTAAGATGAATATTCAAAGACACAGTCAGTTTCTGAGTCTGGGCTTTTGTCCCTGAGTGGTCAGTTTTTGCTGCCTAATTCAAATAAAGATATTGCTTTGCTGGACTCTTGTGATTGCTTGGGTTGTTTTGGTTTTTTGAGGGGCCACAACGTTGTGACAGATGAGTTCCAGCCTGGGTCAGCCTGTCATACAGCCACCCTCTCTGAAGGGACAGTCCTCTTTCAATGTGGATAGACAGTACCAGCCCTGTACGGGCAGAGAGCACCTGTCTGGCTGTTCTCTCGAGTGTGTGCTTTAGGCTATTGATTTCTACAAAGTGAGAGCAAGGGAATAAGGGAGCTGCTGCCTCGACGCTGAAGAGCATATTCAGAGAAAGATGGCATGTGCCAGAAGTCTGGGCACACGAACACTTCCAGCTGAGAAATTCAAAGTTCCACCTATTTGTCATTTCATGTTAATAAAACCATCCTTTTGGATTTGGTGTATTGTATTTTCTTTCACATATTTAGGATCTCATTTTAGAAGCAACTCCACCTAGAATGATTAAATATGAACCACTTCTGGTTTGTCTTAATTAAATGACTGCCTTCCAGCATCATCACTAACCACCTCCCCATGTGTTCTTTTTTGCACACTCTCACCATCAGATTAAAGAGTTTCTGTACCATCAGAAACCCCAGAGGCGGCACACTTGAGAAGGTGGGTAGTATGCTCCTTTGGAAAACCTTGCAATGAATCCAAAGCCAGCATAAGACCCTGGGACAACAGCAACATCCTGAGCTCTGTCCCTGCACTCCTCGCCAGACCCAGAATGAACATCTGCAGGGTAGCTGCAGCGCCGTTAGCCCCTGCCGCCTGTTAGCATATTTTAATGCTGTGATCACAGTTTTCTATTTCTATCGAGGTGCTACAAGGTGCCAGACTCCAGATTCACACATTTCGTCATTACCGTCCCCAGTGAGCAGACCACTCAGGGACACTGGGGACAGGGTTGAAAGGAAATAAGAAGGTTAACAGTGGGGAAGACAAATGGAGCACTTGGTATGCTACGAAGAATAAATATACCATCACAAAGCTGGGACGGGGGATGCTCTGGTTTTAGCAGGCACTGGTAGACACTGTGTGCCTTGACGATGAAGATTTCTCTTGCAAACTCTTAAAATAGCCAGTGTTTACAAAAAGCATCCCTCTTGGCTAACTGTTCCAACCAATATTTATCTTATTAAACTTAACAGAAGCAAAGTCTCTGTTTCAGAATGCTGTTTTGGAGTCACAGGGGAAATCTAGGATCCAAAAGCACCGTTCTTTGCCAGCAAACCTCAGTCCAAGGTGTTAATGAACCAGGGTCACGGCAGGCAGAGTGGTTGGCTATTAAGTTTAACTCATCCTTGTGGTACAAAAAGAAGCAAAGAAACACAAATCCAGTGTGATCCTCCAAAGAAAGCATCAATCAAGGGTTCCTCCTTTGAACTTTACATTCCAAGCTTAAATATAACACAAAGACAGCCCAAGTAATAATGCAAACACATGCTCATCCACCCATAACAGAAGCAAACAAGTGCGCATCATGATTTTGCAAGGGGCAAAAGCTAGAGCCAACAGCTAACATCTCATTGCCTCAGATGATAATACTTCCATGTCCACTCGCTAGCATGGGCTCCTCCTCACCACTCCCCGATGACCAGAGCGTTGACATCTGTAAACAAACCCACTTCTACCCCTGTTATGCCCACTGGACAGTACAATTTAGGAACAGGTACTTCCCAGTCTTGCCCCAGGTACAATCTCCCACTAACCCCTGGGACTCCTTTGCTTCTGGTCTCTCTGGAGGCTCTCAGTCCCCAACACATGACCACAGAACCAAACTGAACCCACTGCTGCTGATTAACTATGTGGAAAGGATGTTATGGATTCATGCACCATCTGCTTGGTTGGATGATTAAATAAAATGAATCACATACTTAGCACTTAGTATGTGCCCAGCCTGTGCGACTGTTGAGAGCAATGCTCATGTCTAGGGAAGGTTCTTTTGAAAGTTACAAAGTATAACCAAGACGCTGACCATTGCACCTGGATCTATCCTAAATTGGTGTCTCCCTTGGAGACTGCCAGCTCATGGCAGTTTTCAGCTAGTCCTCACTGTGCAGATCTGCCATGCAGGGTGAGGATACCTCAACTAGTGCCTCCCTGTGCACCAGCATCTTTCTGCCTGTGTGTGTCCACAGACATGCTAGATTCCATTCCCTTAGAAGTCAACTCGGGGTATCTGCCCCGTATAGTGTCAGCCACCACCGAAGACATCCTTCTGCTCTCAAATGGCAGACTCAGCCCCTCCTTATTCATTTTTTCATTCATTCATTCACTCACTCACATACGAAGAATTTCCAACTTGTTGCCCCACAGCACACCACTCTGGGCCCTAAAAGCACATCAGTGACAGGTGCCCTAAGAGGTCACCATGGACCCCACAGCGGGGCCCCTTTGCATGCTGAATTATTCCCTACACATCTTCTAATGTGGCTTTTACCTTGATTCCTCCAAACTCTGCTTTCATATAATCTCGGCAACAGGATGACCTCCGAACCCTATTGAGAGAAGACCGCACTTTCGATACATGTGTGCTGGGTCTTCCCTCTCTGCGACCTTCCTCGTTGCATCCTTGCCTCTCCTTTCATAGAGTTCATACCTAGCAGCCCTCGAGGTTACCTAGAGATTCCTATCCTGCAGGAGAGGGTCCTCCCAAGGTCTTTCCTCCTCCTTAAGCTCATCCAACCCCGGCAGTCGGCGTGAGGACCTCTACAGGATGAGAGAACTAGGCTAAGATACGGGAAGTGCACCGTTTTAGTCTGAATATCTACACACATGCACCCGAAACACACACCAAATTCTATGCTGAAGTCCCAACTCTCAAAGCATAGGGACATTAGGAGCATGGACCTTTGGCAGGTGATAAAGGCCTGAGGAAAGACCGACCCATCATGAATAGGAGTAAGATTTCTTGCTACAGAGGTTGCAGAGTTGGAGAGATGGACTATTCCATGGGCAAAGATGCTGCCCATGGTGAAAAAGAGAACCAGCTCCCTAAATTTGTTGTCTGACCTTCACATATGTGCCATGTGCACACAACATACACTAAATGAGTAAGGCTAATAAAATAAAATAGACCTACAGATGGATACAGTGACCCAGGTGTGCTGGTCATCCCATCATACAGACCGAGACAGGAGGACCAGCCTGGGAACATAGCAAACCCCTGTTTTAGAATTAATAAAATAAAAAGTAAGTAAAAGGGCTGGGGGTATATAGTTCAGTGAATGGTGCAGTGTTTCTGATTCCAACCCTCATGACCATAGAAACAATGAGAAAACAATGAGTGTGAAGGGAGGGGGAAAGGGAGGAGAGAGGGGAAAGGGAAGAGGATGAGAGGAGGGAATGAGAGAGGGTGGACAGACCACAGGAGAAGGTCCGGAGAGGAGAAGAAAAAGACCACCAGGAGGAGGAAGGAGAAAGTCGGGAGGAGGAGAGGAGGGCCGCCATGGGTTAGATGGAAGAGAAGCACATGACAGGCGTGGATGGAGATTTGGCCCAGAAGAAGAACATTAGCAAGCATTTGGGATTATGGATGGGAGGTAGCTTGATAGAAGTTATTAGATACAGATAGCATGGGATTGGGGCAGGAATCCTATACCTGCCTCATTATGGGATGTATGGGAGTAATGTCTGCCCTGCCCCAGGTTAACTAAGACTATTTTAAAATATTTAAAAAAAAAAAAAAAAGAGAGAGAGAGAGAGAGAGAGAGGGTGGAAGAGAGGAGTGAGACCCTTCTACCATGGAAGGGCACAGAAAGAAGGTGACACTGGGAACTATGTTGTCCCCAGGTGCTAAATCTGCCAAACCTTTGATTTTGGACTTCTGGATTGCAGAACTGTGAGAGACATACTTCTGTTTTTTAAAAGCCTCACACTCAGGGGTGGGGCAACAGCTCAGTCAGGAAAATGCTTGCCTTGCAAGCATGAGGGTCCGAGTGTCCGAGCCTAGAACCTACAGTTTTCAAAAGCAGAGATGGTGGACTTTGTCATCCCAGGGCTGAGGAGGCAGAGCCAGATGGATCTCTAGGCCTCACCGCCCAACCAGCCTGGCCTATTGGAAGAGGCCAGTGAGAAACTCTGCCTCAAAACTCAAGGTGGAGGCATCTTCAGCAGAGATGGCTCAGCGGGTCAGAGCACTTGCTGCTTTTGCAGAACTGAATTCAGTTCCCAGCACCTACATCAGGTGGCTCATAAGCACCTGTAACTCCGGGTCCAGAAAATCAGATACCCTTATCAGACACCATGTACCTCCCTAGGCACATGGAACACACTGAACATAATTTTTTAAATCTTAAAAAAAAAGTGTACTGTACACACACACACACACACACACACACACACACACACACACACACACACACAGTGGCTGTATTTCCAGAACAGGGTACCACCTTCCTTTCTAGTGATGCTCCTGAAAGCCAGCTGGCTCATCATGACCATTCCTGTGCCACACCTCTGCTCACCCATTTCTCTATCTGTAGCCCTGCCAGAACACCCAGGACAGGGGGCTCCCCCAGACACCCTCTCCCTGCTCTGGATGGTGCCTCACACGTGCACTGAGAGAGGAGTTCCCCCTCTGTCTCATACACTGGGACTTCAGGCACTGATCTGCATCTGTACAGCTCTTCTCTTGTCATCTATTACAGCTCCGAGTCAAAGAAAGCTGGAATGCAGAGACCGGTCCTGAACAGTCCACACTTTCCGCAAAGGCTGACATGCCTCGTATATTCACTCATTGCAAAAATATCCCCCATAAAACACGTACTTCAAGCAAAGGAAATTTTCTATTATCTTCGCAGTGACTACCTCAATCAAGGTTTGTTTGGTTTGGTTTTTTTTTTTTTTTTTTTTTTTTTTTTTTTTCCCTAGAAATAGCCCCAGCACATACCCAGATACTAACTTTCAACACCTGTTTATGTTTTAGCAACTTTCCAAAGTGATTCAGCCTAGTTTTATTGCTGTTTCCTATTAAATACCCTAGCACACAAATAAAACAAGAAACCACAGAGCAGGAAGAGGCACAGTGGCTGCTGGATCCTGATGAGCTCACAGGAAGATCAGCAAAACGTGCTAAGTAGACCTGGAGCAGTGGGGGCTGCAGAGTGCCATTCTAAAGTATGGCTTCAGGTGACTCTTCTTTGTCCAACCAACACTCAATACTTCAACCTCCTAAGCAAACGTGCCAGGAGGGCCTCTCTGTGACCCTTGCTCTTTGGTTGACTTTCTATGGACACTTTGGTCAAGTTACAGATGGGCCCCTGTGGAGAGTTAGCAGGTAAATAAGTTTCCAACAGACAGACTTAGCCTCTGTCCCCCTTCTACAAAGACACAGCTGGACTGAACCTGCCACCCCAAGGCAAACACAACCTGGTCAGATAGGATAGCAACACACATCCTTCATTGCACTGTTACCACTCACCAAGAACTATGCAAGCCCCCGGGACTAAAGGAGTAAAGATTTAACACAGCTTTTCCCCTTCCCAGTTTTTAGAATGATGCAACAGACACACAGTGCATCCATATGAAAGACAGAGAGGTAACAGCCACAGCAGAGTCACGCATTGCATATTGGATGCCCCTTCTAGAATAAACAGGTATAAGAGCATACTCCTTCGTGGGTTGAGGTACCACTATACCCTCACGGCCAAGGTACGTATCTGAACCCAGTATGGGCAGATGTTTGTCCTTAGAAACAAGAGGCGACAGGAACTTCCAAAGTGTGGCTCCTGGTACAGGCACCAGTGCAGTTAGTAGAAACACGGTATCAGACCCACATGCCCAACCTCACAGCCACAGACTGTTCCTGTGGGTCATCTCATGGGTGAGATGGGTTATGCCCTGAGTGTGAGAGAAGGCAGACAGCGGGACGGGACTTAGGAAAAGAAGTCTTTCTGAGAGGCTGCTGCACCTTCTGGACAATTCTGGCATGATTTCTGACAAGAGACACCTGGGATCTGGGGCAGGCTTGCTCACTCCTGAGCCCTGCAAGCTCTTGGAACTTTACCGTTTCTTTATTTCCTCTCCAGTAACTGTCCACACTAAGACTATTTTTCAGATGTCAATTCCCTTTTGCTTTCTGTGAAGGAGAAGGCAGAGAACATAATCTTTTCCCTCTCTCTGCTATTAGCTCTTGGCACGTAACAGGAATGCACGGAGAGAAATGCTCAAATTCGGGCTGTTGTCTTTTCCCCTTATTGAAAGCCTTACACTGTGTCTCCGTGAGACATGACTAAAGTCTTTCAACTCCGAGGGCTAACTTGGGGGCTCTACCACTGCATTGGTACCTTCTACCACTTCCCTGGTACCTTCTACCTCTGCATCGCATCAGTCATCACACGATCGCACTGCACATCAGCTCCCACAAAGATGGCCTCTTGCAAACTATATACCATTGTCCAGAACATTTCAAGCAACCACCGAATCAAATAGTGAGGTAATCCCAAGCACGCTGAGTTGTAGCCCATCTGGTTAGTGGCACCTAAGCTTCACCCCAACCTCCTTCCATCACTTTCACATCATTAGGCTCCGGGACAGATACACACTGCCAGCGTCATGTAAACGTCATTCCTAGCACAGGAAATAATGATTCCTGTGCAACAGGCAAGCACAGGGCTTATGAGGTTTTTTCCCTTATTTTCAACTGCACAAACATAAAGCTGCCTCTTAAGGGACCTTGCTCTGGGAGGGTCTCAGACATTCATAAAGCAAGCCAAGCAGATTTCTAAACCCTTCCAAACTAAGAACCTAAACCCTAGGAAATGAACAGTCAGACAGGAGCAACAGTTTCCACCAGAATGTACCAGGCTCTTCAATACACATAACGGCCCAGGCCAGCCGACGGCCCACAATCCCTTTCTATCATAGTTCTCTGGCCACTGGGGCCTGGGTCTGAACTCTATCATGCTTGCATTCTGTGATAGAGCACGTTTTAAATTGGTAATGTTACCGTAGCGCAACCGTCCTTTCACAATGTCCCTACTGCTTAATAACTGTCAAGTTTGCACTAAAATTGATCAGTAACAGGGGACCTCTCCTCCCCACCTCCCCTCCCTGCATAACCTCTCACAGACTCCAGGGCCTCCTTGAGGAAGCAGGATCTGCATTGATTTCTATCCGCTTGCAGGAGAGCTTGCCCTGACTTTCCCCAGTTACTTAAGCCGGCAGGCGTCTCACTGTGTGTCCTTAGAGACCAGGGCTTTGCTCAGGCAGAGAATGTCTAGACAGTATTCATGACCCATCTGTCTGGCAAGGCCCAGCGGATGGCAAACTCTATTAGAACTGAAACCGTTTCTCCTCCTCCTCCTCCTCCTCCTCCTCCTCCTCCTCCTCCTCCTCCTCCTCCTCCTCCTCGTGCCCCCTCCACGCCTTGTTCCCTTTGCAAAGCAGGAATCTGACACTGAAAATTACTATCATTGTTGCAATTCTCAAAATAGCACCACCAGACTTTCATTAACATCTACGCTAGACTACTAAATATTTAAAGAAGTGGATAAATTTCAGCTGAAGTAGGACAGCCCTGTACACATGAAAGCGGCAACAGAATCAAAATGTAAATCTAAGAGGTTGTTTTTATCTGAGTAAATTTAGTGTCACAGTGGGAGGCAATGACGCCCAGCCACATTAGACTTTCCCTCCCATGTGCCCTTTACCTTGCCTATTTGAAAAAGCAAGATTACTTAGCTCAAGACCCTGTAAGTTTTTTCATTGATCTGAAAACTGTCTTGGAGAGCCAAAGGCTGCCAACCAAAGGGGCTGGGGAGGGGTCGGAGAGGAGGCCTGAGAGGCCAGTGCCTGGACCCCTCCTGTGCTCAACCCCCCCACATCAAGCACCCAGGTAGAGGTTTGTTGTCAGTGGCAACCTACCGCGACTGGATCCAATGTAGTCCCTAAGTCAGCCCAGAGACCACACACCCTAGTCCTTCCCTCGATTAAAATGCAGTCTTAGGTCACTGTCACACTCGTCTGTAATTGTTTTTCCATAGATTCACTTTTAAGTTGAAAGAGGGGACAGTGGTCCCTGTCAATGACTACCCACTGCTTTTACAGACCAGCTTCTGCTACCGGCGTTGACCCAGACACTCCACCGTTAAGCATTAAGTACACAGGAACTTCATACCCCCCTTAGTAATTATACTTGGATACAACACAGCAGACCAGGAGACCCTGCCCCATGCTCTCCAAAGCTCGGTTCCCTAACCAGCACACTGAAAAAAAAAATGAAAAAGGGATGAAACACTCAAGTAAGTTCCAGAGAGACATTGGGGTTCAGTGCCTAAGGCACCTGCCCGATGAGGTAGGCTTCAGGGGATAGGAATGGTTGAAACAGAGTTGGCCCAACAGGCTAACTCATCTTTGTAGCTTGGCTTCTAATAAGGAAGGTTAAAAAACAGACAGGGAGTTGGCTCACCCTGATCACAGCAATACATGGATGGCCAGAACCCAGGACAGGTCAGTATACCAATTATTGCGGGCATGCTGGAGCAGCTGGGTTAACATTTCATATTTTTACTTGAAATTCCAGTGTGAAGCCAAGATCATAAAAATCCATGTATTAATTAAACCTTATTATATAAATAGTTGTTCTTGGAGTGCTCAGTTCTGTGGCCCTTCAGGATAGTAGACTGCTTGATCTCTGCCCCATAAATCCCACAAATCTTTTAAGAACTAATTAGTAAATCCCTATCTTAGTTTTTTTTAAAATACCATCAAGAGGGGGGGAAAACACAGACAAATATGAAAACACAGCTGAGTTCAATCTCCCAGCCGCAGCACAGGTTCTAGTTATGGGACCGACGCAATTATCTAATCTCTCCAAGCATAGCGTTCCTATGAACGCCTTCTAGGATAGTGTTAATATACATACATACGTACAGTTATCTATTCTATGTTAATATACATCCTAGGTCTTAAGTCATTGTGTAAAATGACTATTACACCATGCCTACAGCAAAGGATTTTCTTTAAGTAGTACCAAGAAACCTATGGTGTAAGACATGCACTGGCAGAAGAGGAGATCTGCTTTATATGACCATCAGGAAACTGAAGCTACACACTCACACACATATATGCACATTTTACACAGACACTCTTGCACATTCATCCACTCATGCACAGACTCCCACATTCACACACCATGGACTCAGTTGTATCTATACATACTCCATAGAGATTTAACATGTAGATATTATGTACATACCATATATGGACACACACACACACACACACACACACACACACACAAACATATACCTCTTTATGACCAAGTGAGATCCATTTCACATTTTTTCTAGTCATGAAACAGTCCTGTTTATTTTAAGCATTAACATATTAAAAAACAAAGATTTGTCCCTCAAGGGTTGCCTGGTTGAAGTGTCTTCTCCCATTATAAAGCACAAATCCCACCATATTCTGTGTCCTAGAAAAAAATACTTGCACAACAGCAGGCTTATATTTTGGTTAGTTTGGTATCTATGGTAACCGAAAACACATCTGAGGACAGATAACTTGGCAAGGCTAGACTTAATATCACCCTGCTTTGTTTTCTTATGTAGTATTCCAAGATAGTATGAATATTTTCAACCCCTAGTTCCACTAGCTGTATACCAAGCCATGCAAACAACAGCCTTTTCCTCCTCTGATCAGATCTGAATATTCTAAAATAATCCATCCAGTGGTTCAGCAAATATTTTCAGGACCACGCCCTCTACACACCACAAATGCCATGGATTATGCTAGCTGATACTGGAGCTCCAGCAGAAACCTTATAAGCTTGGTACTCAGAAGGCATCCAATGGTATATTGGGTAGTAGCAGAGGAAAGAAACTTTCCAAGTGTCTAATATGTACAGTCAATGTAAAGTCAATCAAACAAAGCAGTAAGCATAGCTCCTGCCTTCTAAGGCCTTAATATCCTTTGAGAATTAAACCTATACATGTATTTACAGATGCTACCTTAAGAAGGCACAAAGTTCCATGGGCCTCCAAGTAAGACAACATATTTCTGGTTATGGGGTAGGGCCAGAAAAGAGTGGTCCAATTGACTAATTGGTAGACAATGCACTAAGTCAAACAACTGAAACACAAGGGCTGGTCCGGGCGTGAGGAAGAAATGACCAGAGGACAAGATGCAGAGTTTGAGAGTCTTGTAAGAGGCCTTACAAGCAGTTGCAAATATCAGTGTTGGCTGTAGATAAAGACAAGGGAATGGCCACAAGCCCACACCGTCTGGAGAAACCTAGTCTAAGTTAAAGTATGGAACAGTCAAAATTGACAGCTGGAAAACAGAGCCTGTCATCCCAGGGAACAGAGAACCTTAAAAGGGCACTGAACAACTCTATCGGCTGTGGAAAGAAGGCTGCTCAAGTAAGAAATAGGAAAAACTGTCTACTGGATTTGGCAGTGAGCAGGCGGTCCCAGCGGAAGCAGCAATGAGAGGGCTGTGGCCCACAGGGTAAGCCATCTAGGGAATGAGTGGCAGCTGGGAGACTTGAGATGAGCAATGAAAACTGAAAGGGGCAGCTGGGTCTGACTGGGAAACTGGATAGACCCACCATGGTGCTAGAAGTCCATGAAGGACAGAGAGACAGGGCTCACCCACAATGAGGAGCCAGTGGTCAATCATTGGCCTCTGGGGAGGATCTGGACAGTTGAGTGCAGGGTCTGCTAGGCCCAGCAGGAGGCAGTGAGCTCAGAAGAAAACACAAATACCCTAAAGGTGAAGTTGTGTGGCAGGTCTTGGGAGACGGGATGGGAATGCAAGGAGATCTGGGAGCGTGCTCCTAAGGCAGAGTAGAAAGGGCTGCTACGGAAGGCGAATGTGTGCATCCAACTGTCTTAACAAGTTCAGTCTATGACAACAGAAATGCCGTTGGTTATAACTGAGAAGCAACAAAGAAACTGCTCACATTTGAGTCAATTCATCCTGTGCGACGTATGCCCCAGAGTGATTGATTATATTGTTGATAGGAGCTTCTCTTTCTGGATGGTTAACAGGAAAGTACAGAATTAGTTTACGGCTGTTTCGCAGCCAGTAACAACACATTAAAGATAGCCAGACACAACAAGGCTGCTGATGAGAGACAACTGACCCCTAGGAAGCAGTTTTACATATGCTTAACAATGTTCACACAACTGAATCTCTCCAGATCGCTCAACAGACCTATGGGGAAAAAAAACTCCAATGGCAAGGAACAGATGAGTGGATTCACTGATACCGTGGAGAAACAGAAAAACCGAGCTCGGGAAGCCTGTGGAAACAATGCAGACCATGAAAAGTCACAACTGGAGAGGGGAAGCAGAGAAGGAAAGGGGTTTGGAAGGGAATCTAACGAGCAAGGAAGTTCAGACCTCCCCCTCCAGCCCCACCCCTACCCACCACTGCCACCACCACACTTTTGGCTTTGGATCTTAATTCAAACAAACTGTACACAGAGCAAACTGAAAGACAGAATTTGAAAGTAAATGGTGGGGGTGGGGCGCCAGGAAAAGGAAGAGAACCTCAGGAAGGGAGGCAGGCAAGGGGATGGGGAGCAGACAGGGCGCAAGGATCAGCAAGCACGGTATGAAAAGGCCGTCTGTAGGCTGCCTATAAAACCCATGACCTCACAATGCTAACAAAACCAACAAGAAGCCAGATACAGGTAAGACAACTGGATAACTAGGTGCACACTCTATTAGGACATTTGAAGGCATGGAGAACTAGTTTCAATGCTTATTGCAATAATTATTGGGGGTTGGGGGGATGGGGGTGGGGAAAATAGAGGTCTAGCAGCTGTAAGCCCTGGTCATGGGTTAGTTTTCTATAGGATCCTATGTTCTTATGAACGAAGATACCTGAAAGCTTAAGGTACAATGGTATCTGCTTGATACCTAAAGACACTAGGGTGTCTCTGGGAGGACACTAGGGAAGGTGAGAAAGCTGGTTTGGGGAAGGAAGGCAGTTGGCTCAGATTACATCTTGTTTTATTATTACTCCAACTGGTCTGGGAGTTGACGGTTCTTTCAGGGAAGAGTTTTGAAGTTAAAATTCTGGTTTAGTTGGGAACTTCAGTTTGACTTCCGGTTGATTGGGAGAGTCAGTTTTATGAGGCCGCCTATAGGGAAAGCAGCAGCTTCCGCCTCTGGTGAAGACAGGAGCTGCTGCTCCCTGACTCTCTCTGCAGCAGCTCCTTCTGGCTAATTGGAAATGCCACTGAAGCTGAACGCCAGAAGTCCTTCCTGTTGACAGCTGGCACTCTTCAACTCTGGGCTCCCACTGAAGGTCAGTGTCACAGATCCCCCCCCCCCCCCACGAGTAGGGACTGCTTAAGACTGAGTGTGCGCAGTCCTGTCCAAGCTGTATAGACTATAGCATCGAGGAAGCCACAGGAGCTCAACTCTGCCTCGATGAGCTGGTGTGACAATACAACGCACCACGAACCTCCCAGCCGGGTAGGAGCACCAAGCTGGCACGTGGCTGGTTTGCTGAGGAGAACGTGAATACATGGATGGCAGCTGGTTTCAGGCTCTGAGGCACAGCAGAACATGTGCAGAAGACTGGGCATCCACTTGCTGGCTCCTCTCTGGCCCCAGCCCAATTTGCAACTCTGTCTCACCCTGCCCCTAGCCCCAGTAGGCCCACCTTGCTGGGTCAGGCTACCCAGATCCTGTCCAGGATGGCACTGTCCTCACTGCTACTCCATGTCCCCAATGGCTGAAGCCCCAATTGTCTCCTTCCCTAAACATTCGGGATGCCTCCTTCCCAAAGCCGCAATTACTAGTGCAAGCAGACCGATGCTGTCTTCGCTTCTAAACCACACACTGCTGGGAGCAATCACCCATTGCTTCCGATGCTCATTCGTAGTTATCTTTCTGTGTTTCCTTCTCGCTCTCAGCATCATAGCAGCAGGGTCTGTTTCCTCATTCTGCTTTAATGGCCAGTGCAGGCACGTACCAACTAAACTCATCTGTGTATTCGGTGCTCAGGAGTACAACAATATGTTGATAGAATAAGCCAAAGTAAAGACATGAGAAAAGCCAGGAGTTCAGTCTGTCAGCATATTCGCTTCTTCCACTGAGAGACGCATTTGGAAATTCTCCCTTGAAATAGTCAATGCTGGTCTAGCCTTCCACATCTGTGCAAAACTCTATGGTTTCACAGCAAAATAAACCAGCCTCGGTCAACGAATATCTGGCCACAGTTAGCTGAGTAGAGAGAGGGGCAGGTGAAACCAGATACATCTAAATTAAGGTTCCCAAACATTTTCTGAAGGAAAAAGCTACTTAGAAGTGGTGTAAAGACTGTTCATATATATGGCTGACTATGAGCAACAGTGGGATTTTTATTTCTAACCTTTACTCATGCCATACATTACCCAATGAGAAACAGAGATATCTGAGACATGCAAATGCTGGTGTATACCGGAAGCCAAGGGCAGAGGCAAAAATTAATGTGGTGCATCTGGACATCCAGAAGGCCACATTTTGTTTCACTGTATCAGATGTAAGAATATTCGACATTTTATTTAAGGGACCAGATCAGGTCAAATAAGACACTTTGTTTGTAAATAGAATCATAGAATAAATGCTCCTAAGCTTGGTGTTTGGTGTGTGTGTGTGTGTGTGTGTGTGTGTGTGTGTGTGTGTGTGTGTGTGTGTGTGCGTGCGCGTGCGCATGCGCGTGCACACAGCATTTCATAGACAAGAATTCCTGCAATACTTTAATTTATTCAAGATGGGTAGGGGGGTGAAACTTATTTATGGAGTCAGCACTCTTCAAAAGGCACGCCGTCCATCTGCTAGAGATATGCGCCATAGATGACCCAATACAAGGTATGCACCACCCCCTTGAAAGCTCACAGACAGAGCCTCTGAGATGGAGTGCACAGATGGCAGTAGGAGTCAGTTCCTGTTGGCTTGATGTTCTCTTTGGGTGAGATAGGAGGCAGAAGTGCGCATAGTCATTCTGTATTAGATTAGCCTCTCAGAGAGCTACAGCCTCTCCAGAAAGCCTCAATCATAAAGAACCGACCAGCAACAAGGTCATGGTGAGTATTCCTTACGAGACAAACGCCAGCCTACTCTGGTGCTTCGGGAAGGCAGCATCAAGCTCCCCAAGGGATGCTCAAGTGATATCTGAGGAAAGAGAGGAGGAGGGAGGAAGGAAGGGGGAGGGGAGATGACAAGGCAATCATGCTGCTCACCCTTTATATGTCTTCCATTAAACTAGTGTGCAATCTTACATGGCAGAAATTATGCCCATTTCATAGATATCAAAATCTAAGCCTTATAGGAATTCAGTCACTCCCTTATGCAAAAGCAACCTGCCTAACTGCTAAGGAGGTCCTAGGACCAGGATCCTAATCCATCAGTCTAGTTTGGAATAAATTACTATGTACCAAATGCCTGAGCCTTGGAAGGTTCGAAATTACTTACTTGGACTGGCCATTTCCCCATAGTGCATACAATATCTGTTCAATGCAGATGACAGCTCTGGGGCACAGGTAAAAAACCACCTGCTGACCGCTAGGAAAAGTATATTACTGGGACTCCACTCCAGGAGTCTAGATTGAAACAAGTACACATATTCAAAGCACATTTAACCAGGCCTGGTGATGCAGGCCTGTAAGTCCAGCTACTTGGGAAGCTGAGGCTGAACTACAGAGTTAAAGGGCCTGCGCAGGACATTCAGTAACAAGACTGTGTCTCCAAATGAAAGAGGCCTGGGTCTGTAGCTCAGTGGTGGAGTACTTGCCTGGAATACCTAAGGTCCTAGGTTCAATTCCCAATATAGCAAAGAAAAAGAAAGAAGGGAGAAAAAAAAACACATTTTATGGTTTAGATATGGGGCTCAAAAATATTTTTCTATGTTCATAGAGAAGGTAGAGACGAGGGGTCCTCGGTGCTCTCGGCCTTCTGGGAGATAGTCCCCACCCAGTTTCCAGCCCCCTTTCCCTCTACCACCCTCCTCCCCATGTATTTTTCCCTTCGCTAGCTGACAAAGGTATCAGAGTACCGACAAGCAGAAAGCAGGAGACCACGGGCAGAACACCTCCAGCCAGCCAGCTGCGTTATACAAATACTACTGTACAGACACAACCTAAGGAAAGCAGGAGGCCATGCAAAGGGAAGGGCAGAGCCAGGCCTAACCTTTGAGAAGCATCTTCTCAGCATATAAAGACAGAACTTGAAAAACAGTCAATAGAAAGACATTCAGCCACCGGGGACGTGGCTTCAGTGGGTCAAGGGCTTACTGCACAAGCATGAAGACCTGATGTGGGATTCCCAGGATGCATAGAAGAGCCAGATGTGACCGTTCACATCTGTAACCCACCCCTGTGGTCAGGGGTGGAAATAAACAGAACTCGGGGGCTGCCTGGCCAGTCAATACAGCCAACATGGCAAGCTTGAGGTTCAGGAAAAGACTCTGTGTGTGTGGTTTTTTTATTTAATGAGTTGGAGAAGCAACTGAAGAAGATCTCAGGCCTTCTGCATGTGTCTGTATGGATATGTGGGACCAATCACACATATAAACAACAAATGAACATTATGTTTTAAAATTGAAATAAACAAAGTTCGAAATGATAAAGCAAGCAAACAAAAACATCTTGGGAAAACAAACACCGAGACGCCTGAATTTGCCAAGCACAAACAGCAGGCTTAAAACTCATCAGAGCATATCTATTTTTATTTTAGGGCTATGCATAGTTTTCCCCTAAGGTAGTATAATAATAGGGATGGAGAAAAATGTTTATGGTTTTAGTTTCCTTAAACCTTCTCCAAATTCACAGTAATCACATTTTTGCAGTCTTATTTCCACACAACATTTTAATTTATAAAAGATTTATTTTATGTGCATGACTGCTGTTTGTCTGTCTGTACACTATGTACATGCCTGGTGTCCGTGGAAGTCAGAAGACTTGGAGACATCAGAACCCTTGAAACTGGAATTAAAGATGATTGTAATCTGTCATTTAGGTGCTGGGAATTTAACCCAGCTCATCTACAAGAGCCAGCTCCCCAGCTCCCCAAAGTTAATTTTTGCCGAACATAATGCCTCAAAAATGGTATCAGTACAGGTACGAAGAGAGGCAGAATATATCCTGAAATTACCAGTCGCAGTAAGAGGGTCCCCATGAAGAGGACTGCATCTCTCAGCTTCCTATCACCATAGCAACATTTTAGAGCAATCAACCTGAAAGACAGAAAGCTTTGTTTCAGATCAGTTTTCAGAGGTTTAAATCTGTGGGCAACCGGCTCCATTGCCTTTGGGGCGGACATCATATTGGAAAGCAAACTGTGGAGCAAACGTGCTCACATCATGGCCGCAAGAAAGCCAAGAGAAGTGGCATGCTAGCCCATATTTGTCATCTAGAGACCTAGGATCCTGGAGCAGGAAGACTGCTGTGGGTTTGAGGCCAGCCTGGGCTACATAGCAGAAATCTGTCTCAAAACAATAGCAATAAAGAAGGCAAGAAAAAAGAGGAGGGAGGAGCCAGGGTCCCAACATCTACTTAAGAAAGGCAGAATACCCTTACGGGGACGCCCAGTCTGGAAGGTTTACCACTTCGCAGTAGTACCATGGGCTGGCGACCACGCCTCTGATGTCAGACCTGGGTCTTGGGGAAGCACTTATCCAAACACAGCAGGAACAGCATGGTAAGCATTCTCCCTAGGTAGGCTGCTGCAATGAAATGCTTACCCTCAAACCACTTCAATCAGCTCACAGAAAATAACAAGAATTCAGCAGTGTTTCAAACTACACCTTTCCTCTTTCCTTGTCCTGATAATCATGAGATCCAAAACCAACGAATTTCAGATTTCCGGTCACACTTTTTCAAGTTCAAGACAGTGTTCTAAGCTTCAGTTCTGGGGAGTCATACTTGTAAAGACCTGACACATGTTGTATTTCCATTTGGTATTTAATAGGGAAACATATGACCAGTCCCTTTAAAAGTCTCAGATAAATATTTCTATTTTCATGGATAATTATGGGCATGTGTTTACTCATTTAAAATTATTATTATTTATTAAAATTATTTCCCTAATACTTGTGAAGAACACAGATGTGTGATTTCTTAGAGTCAACTGGGGCTTCTCAGATCAACAACAAAGACCCACTACAAGCCACAGCACCGGCGGCCACCTACAGAAACGCGCACTCCATTTTACACATGCCATCCTCCATCCTAGAGGAAAACCGTGGTGAAAATGCACATCTCTTTCCTTAGCCAGAATACATGGCCTCTCCACCTCCCGTCCACTTCAAAACACCATCAGACACAGCGCCACAAGGGTGAGTCAGAGGGACTTACAGTTGAAGATGCCTGGAGGTGGATGCTCAGTCACCAGGGGACAGTTTTCTTCATCACTGTTGTCCCCACAGTCATTCTGTTGGTTACAGACCAGCGAACCGAGATACAAGCATTTACCGCTGGTGCAGGTGAATTTGCACTCTGAAAAAGGCACAATATAAAGCATGAGGCTGTCAGTGCTTGCTCGGTGCTCCTAAGTTGTCACCCCCACCTCCCTTGTGCGCGCCATGGTGACTCGGGAACTGAGCCTATCTAGCAGTCCCAGGAAACTGGACTCAGAAGAGCCATCTAGCAGGGCTGATCCTGCTTTGTGACGCACAGCACCACCCACAAATGAGTACCCAGTTGCCTCTTCCTTCCATTGCTTGCCCTGTAAGAGTTACTGGGCTTCAAAACAACCTCGACAGCTTTCCGCGCCCCACTTTCCAACAACAGAGGCTCATCCAACCCAACTCAAGGCAGCTCAAAATTTTCACTTTTTTGTGACAAAATACTCAATCCATTCTAGCGTTCATTAGTCTCGTGCCTACTAAAAAGGTTTTTTTTTGGCTTTTTTAAAGATTTATTTATATGTATACAGCATTCTGCCTTGTATGTATGTCTGCTGGCCAGAAGAGGGCACCAGATCTCATTATAGATGGTTGTGAGACACCATGTGGTTGCTGGGAACTGAACTCAGGACCTCCGGAAAAGCAGTCAGTGCTCTTAACCTCTGAGCCAACTCTCCAGCCTCTAAAAAGTTTTAATAACAGCATATATATTATAAGATACACTATTTTATATGACAGGAGAAAGCACAGTGCTCTGCTACCATGGATGTGAAGGACCAGGTAACAGATTATAACTAGTCTAGAGCCAACATCCAAATCCATGCCAGTTACACTGAACACAGGAAACTTCACTGTACAAATCTGTATTAGAAAGGGGAATTCACTGAAACGGGACTTTAAAATAAAACTCCCAACTTAAACAGTTTTAAGAAATTAAAGGTGAGATATTATACAACAAAGTATAATCAGCTGTGTAAAGAAGAGGCACACAGGGTAGGTGGCTAATAGGAGGGGCTTCAGGAAGAGGCACACAGGGTAGGTGGCTAATAGGAGGGACTTCAGGAAGAGGCACACAGGGTAGGTGGCTAATAGGAGGGACTTCAGGAAGAGGCACACAGGGTAGGTGGCTAATAGGAGGGGCTTCAGGAAGAGGCACACAGGGTAGGTGGCTAATAGGAGGGACTTCAGGAAGAGGCACAGATCCCCAGTGACAGTAGCCATCACAGCCAACCGCAGCTGCCAAGGTCCTGCTCCTGTCTCAAATACGAACAGTAGACCTAGAGCCAAGTGTCAAGTCATTTCAACCCCAAGTCCCCATTAAAATAAAATCCCAGCTAAGAAACTACGCACAGCCCACCGACGTCTTCCCAGCTCTGCTAACCACGAGTAGATTTGCCTTGGTTCAGACCATCTAAGAGGACAACTGTGATCTGAGAGAAACTATTACCTGTCACAAAAGAGTACAAGTCAAGTCCAAGATTTGTGTGTGTGTGTGTGTGTGTGTGTGTGTGTGTGTGTGTGTGTGTGAGCCTTTATGAGAGGGGCACTGTGAGTTTTCCATTTGTTCACAATCTGAGTGGATATAAGGGGAAAGGCATCCAGACCCCAACTATATGTAAAATAGGAGGAGAACAGGGTCCAAGTGCACTCCACAAGCTCTGAGCTCGCTGCACCACCTAAGTTAGAAACCGTGCTGAATACGATCAGGTTGCACAGTACAGAGGCAGCTGGAGCTGAATTCTATCATCCCATACAGTGGGAAGAATAAAATCCAGATGTTTGAAATCTCATTTATGAAGTGACAGTTTTTTACTTAATGGGGAAAAAAAAAGGAATGTCAAGGAAAGAATTTATCTTCCTTTCCAAAAGAAATATTGGACTTCAGACGACTGCCAAGCATGAAAAGAACATTAGCCAAAAACAAGTACTCTCAGCGTTACCAAAATGGCCAGCCTTTAACTGAAGACTCTGCCATGGTTATTGTTTAAGAGGCTCTAGAGCTAGGCAACCATCTTCCAGTTCATATGCACCCTTAAAGAGCAAGAGAATATGACCACGGGAGGTTGATTCATTCATTCCTATAACCAGTACTCAATGTTTTGTGCATGTTTTGTAGACAGAGAGTTGGAAACATAGAGTTGACAATCTAGACAGGGCCAGACACGGTGGTGTACACCTACACTTTAAGCACTTGGGAGAGTGAGGCAGAAGGATTGTGAGTCCGAAGCTAGTCTTAGCTACATAATTAGAACTTGCCTCATAAACAAACAAACAAGTTCAATTGCTTTACAGTATATTTTAAAAGTATTTTCCTACAACACATGAAGAGCTAATAAGTTCAGATACCTATTCTATTTGTTTTGATTCAAGTGGTCATGTGATTGGACTAAAGACTTGCCACTGAGAAGTTTGGGATTATGTGATTTTTGAAACTTAATGGGTTGATACCATTACCTAATAAGGAAGGACTTGCTAAGCAAATCATAGCACAAGCTCTTCCAGGGCACCCTAAGGCCTGCTTGGGAAAGCAAGCTGTTTTGACGGTTGATGTGGATGGGCATGCCTATCATAGGCGAGTCCCAAGCATTCAGAAAGCAGATGTTGAGGCAGAGACAGCCTGATGGAGAGGCAGACTGGAGTTCATGGGGATCAGGAGGCTGTGATAGTATTGGTGGGAGACCTGGTACTCTTTCTGAAGCTCCTTCTACCAGCAGCCTAACAAACAGGATGACTCACATAAGGGCTTCTTGTGAGGCCCAGATTAGATTATTCAGTTATTGAACAAATCTGTTACTCACCGAGTACCTGTTACAGACTGACTAGCCCAACAAAGGATGTAAGGAAGAAACTGTGTAGCCTTGAAAGAGCTGGAAGAATCAGATCACATGTTTGTTATATTTATTTGGTGTGTGTGTGTGTGTGTGTGTGTGTGTGTGTGTATGAACATTCCCACTTATGTGTGCCACTGTGCATATACATGTGCCTGTACGTCTGGAGGCCAGAGGCCAACACTGTATGTCTTCTTTAAGCCTTCCACCTTATTACTAACTATTATTAATATCATTGTTAATTATTTTGAGATAGACTGTCTCACTGAACTGAAGTGTGCTGATTGGCTAGGACGGGTACCAGCCCAGGCCACAGTTCCCTCATTGGCTTGAGGTATACCCTAAAGCCAGGTGTTTCTAGAGTTCCTTTGAGCAATTCTGATGGAAATCCAAGACCCCAACTAAGAAGTTCATTTATTAAACCAATTTTAATTTAAGTAACACAAGTACGTTGGTAATTCTTGGGTACAGTGCCCCATCTTTACAGCTTGTCTGCAAGTGGTGTATTTCAGGAAATCAGGAACCACAGCACGTTAGGATGCATGCTGCTGAAGAACAGGAACCAACGTGTTTTTACTCCAAACTACACTCACACACACCAGAACTAGAAAAATTTTTCAAAGGCGTAAATCTTAAACCAAAGAAAGAAGATAGACAAAATATTTTCATTTACTCTTTTGCCTATTCTTTCTCGACCTTGTTGATACTCCTACCAATTTATAGTTTAGAGGAACAAATGATTACTAAATATTAGAAACACTTGGATGGCAAAGCCACAGTGATTTCATATGCAGCACACAAAATGAAGAACTCAAAACCCAGTGCTCAGAAACCGATGTTAAAATCATTTGATATTTAAATAACACCTCTTCTTTAAAATAAAAAGAACTTTTAAATGAAAAAAAAATAGCATTTCTTTATGCCATAATTCTCTTTGATTTCTTTTAAAAATTGCTAGAATGGGAGCTTGCAAGATAGCTCAGTGGACACAGGAGCTTGAGGCCAAACTTGATGACCGAGGTTCAATCCCCAGAACCTACATGGTGGAGAGAGAGAGAGCGAGGCGACTCCTGCACTTGTCCTGACTTTCACACCCTGTACACACTAACAACAACAACAACAACATAAAACACCATTAATAATAATAACAAATTTAAATGGCTGTAATCCATACAGTAATAATAGAATTCTTTCCAAATTGGGGGGGGGGGGGTCCTCTCTACATCTCTATACAAAACGTTGATGAATTATTTTCAGAGTCTTAGAATCTCTTAGATATTCATAGTTTAACATTGACAGGAACTTAGAGACACAGTGGGCTATCCAAAGTTGAAGAACAAATTTTCAATCAAATTGAGAAAAAACTCTCTTTTTTTGTTATCCTGAATGTCATCCCAATCGTGCATAAACTAGTATCAACCAGACAGGGCATACAGTGTAGGAGAAGAGAAAGGAAATTAACAATTAAGAGAAGTTTTTCTAATACTCTGTCAACTTTGAGAAAACAAGGGATTTTAGATTCTGATACCAGAACAGAAACAGAATATCCTAGTATTTTACGTGAATTCCAAAATACTGCAGAAATAGCTATATTTTAACAACAGGGCCTAGGACCCAGGAACCTACGAATTTGAGCATTCTAAACGCAAACGCAGAATGCTGGAACAAGTCCGCTTTGTGGGACTAAATTTAATCCATTTGGTAGAGTCAACATTCTAGTAGTTAAAAGGCAACAAAAAAGTTGTTCTTGGTTTTTCTTGCACTCTCTTAAAAGTCTAGTTTTCACAGATGGATTCTCAATCACAAAATAAGGACCTATATAGAGCATTAGCTCTCAGCTGCAAAAATCAGCCCTTTTCGTGAATTGGCAGAGCAAGTCTGTGAGCTATTTCTGTTAAAATTCATACAGCAACACTGACTCATTTAGTTCACACATCTACCATTCACAAACTTGCAAGCAGCGATGCTGGCTCCACCACTCTGACATGAAGGCCTGTGGCTTGTAAGTGATGGGGCCTTTCTCGGCACACTCACATCGGGAGGGACAAAGTGGCCAAACAGCTGGGAGTAAAATGCAAGAGCTAATATATTCCTGCGCTGGCAAGACAGCTTGGGGGTTGAGGCACTTGTGGCCACACCTACTGCCTTTAATTTAAGACCCTGTACCTAGGTGGAAAAAAAAAATGACTCCAGCAAGTTCCCTTCTACCCTACACACACACACACACACACACACACACACACACACACACACACACACACACACACGGTATGCTTGCTGAGAAACACGGGTGAGGCCTAACATGCAGTGTCCAATCCACACTCACCCCTCTGGCAATGTGACAGGAAATAACACAGTCCCTCACACCTCAGCAACACTGCATGCAGTGCACGCATTCTGCCAGCATACAACACACAGACACAGGCACCCCCAGTGATACTGTCCTCATGTGAAGAGACGTCAATGGGGGTAGGGGTGGGGGATTTAATTCCTTTTGTGCTTGTATAATAAGCTAAGTTGCCCCGCAAACATTTAATAAGAGTCTCATCTTTAAGTAGCACTACTGAAGTCACGGTGCCCTTCGGAAAGATGACTACAATATGCTGAGAGAGTCTTTGCCCTTGTGGTAAGATCAGCAGCAAAGCCTCACAGAAGAGAAAACCCACACTAAAAGAAAAAAAAAAAAAGACAAAAAAAAAAAAAAAAACCCTCAAACTATCTTACAATATGGACAATCACTCCCACAGTGCTGTTGAAAACATTATCTAAAAGTGTCTAAAAATAGAAGGCAAGCAAAAATGCATGTTGTGCTGTCCCTACATGGCCAGTCTCACGGTTTAGATACAACTTCCCTTCAGCAGAAAACACACACACACACACACACACACACACACACACACACACACACACACACACACAGCTTTCTTCAAAACACCATTGGTCTTTATGGTGCTTAAAGTTCATCAGGACATGGGACACTTTCCAAGTTTCAAAACTAACAGCTAAATAAGCTTGTTTCTGTGGTTTTGTGCACATGAACCGTGAGGAGGTGTTTGTTCTTACTGAGATCTTATGCACAGCAGTGCACAGTTCCGAAAGCAGAGAGCTGATTACTAGTCATCTTCTCTATGCTTTCAGAAATGGAAAAGTACACCAGGATCTACAGAGCACACGGGAAAATGCCTTAAAAGTATGTGGCCGACACAGGAGCCTGAGTCACCATCTCCGGGTGGAGCGTAAGACCTGGCTTTTTGCTCCTTGTGATTCCTGTGGTCTTATAATTAGGAAAAACAAAATACCATTTGGAGGTGAGAGAATCACTGAGCATCTTTTTTTTTAATTTCTAAGTCCATCAAGATAGTAATTTGCGGCTGGCTAGACGGCTCGGTGGGTATTTTGTGCCTGCAGTCGAGCTGCTGGCCTGAGCTTGATCCCGGGCCCACAGAATAGAAGGAGAGAACCAAGTCTAATGATTTGTCCTCATCTTCACATGTACACTGCAGCATGAAAACAGCCGCACACACAAATAAGCAACACAAGTTATATAATTTTTCTAAAGATAATTTTAAAAGCAATAGGAAAGCATGTCATTTCTTATGTCATCGTCCATCTCACCCACCCACGCCCCTCGTGTTTACAGGAGAAATGCTACTTAAGTTACATTTCCATCCAGAAAATAGGTAGAAGCTGTTCCCGCGGGTGGAGTGGGAGTGCATGGGTCCTGCGGGGCAGGGACACTGAGCAAAACCAAGAAGCAGCTGATTCAGCTATGAGGCCAGTGAGATGGGGAGCCTTTCAGATCCCCAATTTTGCTTTTACTCTGTCTGAGACAAGAGGCATAAAAGAAAATGTCGAGTTCAAAGATGGCTACAGCATGACACTTAAAAAATATACCATTTTTTTGTAGCAGCGTAGCACTTGGTACCTGTACGCAATGACATATGCACACAAGTGTACAAATTACAATAAGTTCAGATCTACAGATTTGTGCAAAGGGAAAAAAAACTACGTAGCCAGAATTATGCTCAATACACAGAAAAATGACAGCGTGGGGACCCCAGATTCCTCTTACTGCATTCTTACATGATCTTTTCGCCATGCAGGGAAACAGACCTCCTGGGGGAGGGGCAGGCAACCACTGTGTGAGGAATCATGAATGCCTTACTGGGGACCGTTAACAGCTTCCAATCCATAGGTGAGGAGATGTATTTGGGTATAATGAGAACTAGAAGCATTTACCACTTGTTCATGGAGATTAGCCTTGCAAGAGTCTCTCCTCCTGTGGTTGCTCTGCAAAGGAAAGAGTGGCCCTCATGAAGCACAGCGAGAGCTCGGAGTTGTCCACTGGCAGCTGGCCCTTTTTTGTGTGCATTTGAGGTATCTGAGTCATGAGGACCACACCCAAGGTATAGGGTCATTATATAAATGCACAGGTATTTACAGAAAAAATCTGGGTTCCTGAGGGCCATACAGTATATGCCATTTATCTTCCGGCCAGCAACCATGAATGAGATACCCACACATGCAAGCACTGCCCATCCAGTGCTGGCTGCTCTGGGTGAGGAGTACATTCCAGGCACTGAGAAGCAAACAGATGCTATGCTGAGACTCAGGGACCTGGTCTTTCCCCAGTTCTCACACTAAATATTTAGCTTGTTCTCAAGTAAGACTCTAAATAATCCCAGCACTCGGGAGGCAGAGGCAGGTGGATCTCTGGGAGTTTGAGGCCAGCCTGGTTTACAAAGCAAGTCCAGGACAGCCAAGGCTGCACAGAGAAACCATGTCTTGAAAACAAACAAAATGACAACAAGAAACAAAACAAAACAAAACAGAAAGACTCTAAATGTCCACATTCCTATTAGGAAAATGGGGTTTCTGGATTAAGTCAGAAGTCTAGTGTTTGAATGAGAAATGCTCCCAAAAGACTCTTGATGGCACTATTTGGAGAGGTCACAGAACTTTCAGGACACAGACCCTTGCTGGAGGAAGTACGTCACTGGTGTGGGTTTTAAGAGTTTATTGCCTCACTCTACTTGCAGTTCACTCACTCTGCTTCCTAGAAACAGGTGAACTGGGAGCTCTCAGCTTCCTGCTCTTGGCACCTGCTCCCATGTGGCATCCTCCTCCAGCCCATTATGAAATCTCCCTCTCGAACTTGAGACAAACTCTTCCTTCTGTAAGTTGCTTTTGGTCATGGTCTGTCATGACAGTGACAGAAAAGCAACTGATGCAAGAGATCTTTAACATTTCCCCTGAAGATCCGAGGGTTTGTACTTGGAGGAGCCCAGGATCCTCAACAGAGGTGGACTGTGGTCAGAAAGGAATATGAGTTAGATTTTACTGTGAAGTTTAATGTGAAATAGGCACCTTCCACCAAACAGTCTGAAAGCCATTTACTGAATGGTTGACTGGGGGATTGATTGATTGATTGAAATAGGGTCTTGCTATATAACACAGGCTGACCTCAAACTTGTGACCCTCTTGCCTCCATCATTAGAATGCTGGGATTAAAAGTAAGGATTACCATTCCTTGTTCTTTTCAGACAGCCCTTTTATTTTTGTGGTGTGTGAGGTGACCTAGAAGTGTTCACATATGCCAAGTATACCTTAGACAGCTGAGCTATATCCTCACCCCTTTAAGTTCTTAACAATCCATCATTTTATAACATTTACTTAGGAAAAGAACTTCACAGAATGAAATCCTAACTTTATCACACAAGTACTTCTGTAGACTGTGCTTAGTTACTTCCAAATGTTATCTCTGAATTCTGGACATTGTGACACATTATCTTTTCTTTCTGCTACTAATTTTTGTTTCTCCCATAAACAAATTCCACTTAGGCTTCTGGTTCCCATCGCTGCACCTGAGACAGCTTGTTCAGGTCACCAATGCCCCTCACTTTACCCCAGTGTGTCCTCTAAGGTCTCACCTAACAGATCCCAGCAGGCCCAGACAACCATCCCACTGCAGTGATGAGCATCCTATCTCACCTGCCTCAACTCTTACCCTCTAACCTCTGAACTGTGGAGGTCAGGGTTCGTGACTTTTCTGGGCACTGCTACCTCTTATAGTTTCCAACAGTTCACTGTCTCCAACCCCTACATGAATATAGAACCTCTACACTGCCCCTAGAATCCAGATCCTTCAATTGGCCTGTTCAGCATCTTCATGAAGAAAAGACATTGCGTTTGATGTGTTCAGAACCAAATGCCTTATTCTTGTCAAAATTTGGTCCATTATGAGCCTTCTTTACCACAGACACTTTGCCCCAGATAATGAAGTCATTGGAGTGATCTTTAACTGTCCTTCCCGTTAAAGCCCAAACAATTAAAACAGTGTTGATTCTACCAGCCACCCTTATCTTAACTGCATCCCATTTTGACTTACTGGTCCTTCCATCTACAAAGCCAATTTCAATGGTACAAAGACCCCAACTCCTCCAGTATCCTCCCACAGTCTAAGCACAGAAAGGATGCCAGAAAGGCCAACACAGAAGCCAAGTCAGTTTTCTCTCTCCAACTTTTCCAATGGCTTTCACATTCCTCAGAGTGAAACTCCAAATGCTCACACATACACACACACACATACATACACACACCAACTTGGCCTGCTTACCAGCTTCCTGGCTCCTCTTTTCTTCCCTCCTCCTCTCTTAGTGTGAGAGCAAGCACCAGTATGCACGCTAGGCAATGGCTTTTCCTCTACCTGGGACACACCTTTCCAGCGGCACACTGCTTACCTGTTTCCTCACTTCCCTCTGGCCTCACATCTATGTCCACAGTGAACACAACCCAGACTCTTGCCCTGGATGCCCTCTCTCCATGTTGTTTTTTCTCAACTGCTTGCTCTTCTAACTAACTTTACAGTTAAACATTTGCGTAACGTTTGGCCTGTCTGCCTGCCTATCTATCCTCTATGAGATTTCCCTTTGCCCAGCTTCACTGGTCGCGGTACAGGCAACAAACATCCAGCAAACAGTTGCTAAATCAGTGCTGAAATAAGGGCTGTAAAAAATCTCTCACGTTAACTACCCATGTCCCTTTGGGTGAAAAAAAATTTTTTTCTTTAGCTAAGCAAATATCTTCACTAAGAAAATATATATCCATTATACATGAAAGGGAGGAAAAGGGGGGCAGACAAAAGGAGGAAGTAAAACAAAAAAAATATTAGCAAATCACAAAAGAATGTTAAGGTAAATAGCCAAATAGCTTTCTTAACTTATTCTTTATTTACAGAATCGTTTCCTCTCTAGCCCACAATGTCATAAATATTTAGTCTTTTTCCCATCTGTCCCTTCCCAGTTAACCTGGCTTAATTCCTAAATCTCAATGTTCCCTCGCAGTGAGGCACTCACGTGTCACACAGAGAAAGCCCATTGTCTGGCTGAAGTGCTGGACTATTTACTCAGGAAACAGCCTGTAGCTCCTTTCCTGGCAGCTTCTAGCACCTCAAGAACTAAGTGTTGATACTGAAAGTCTCCACCTGCCTCGCTTCCTATTTCAATAGAAACAATCTGACTGATCTCCTGGAACCAGATAGACTCAGAGCCAGGAAGAAAGACAGACTCCTCAGAGCCAGGAAGCAAGATGGCTGTCCTTCAACCCATGGGGTTCCAGTAGCTGGACTTTCACTTCAGCTGGTTGTTTTTATCTTTTTGGATT
The DNA here is from genome assembly GCF_903995435.1 of Acomys russatus. Lineage (NCBI taxonomy): Eukaryota > Metazoa > Chordata > Mammalia > Rodentia > Muridae > Acomys > Acomys russatus. The sequence goes on along the minus strand of NC_067156.1, from coordinate 54,374,843 downwards.
AGAAAATTACCACTTTTTTTTTTAACCTTAAGCCTCCCCTACTGTCCTTCACTGTCACCCACCCTTTATAAAATGTCCTCTTTTGAAAATACCTACTTTCTGAGACATAATCAAAGCTGACTGGCCTCAGCATGCCAAAGTACTGGCCATACACATGCCAGAACTCCCTAGGACCAATCTCACCAAGATGCTGAAAGTGAATATGCTTCAGTGTCCTACTGAAAGAACGCTGCTTGTCTCAAACGAGGAAAGTCTGCTGAAATGAACTGTTCCTGCATCTCTAGATAGGGGTTCCCAGGAACATGAAAATATGGTCTCTGGTGTCTGCAGCTAGCCAAGCTAGAGGACCCAGCGAGTGGGCAGCCATAACCAGGTGCTCTGTGGTGTGTCACTTCAGGGGGCAGGAAACTCCACCCTTCTTAGTGTCAGCAGAAGGTAGTGTTTCCTGCAGATCCAAACCAACCCTGACTGCAGGTAGGGACTATGTTATGTGTCTTAGGGTTCCGATGGCTATGATGAAACACAATGACTAAAAGCAACTTGGAGGGAGGAGGGATGAGTCTCTTTAGCTTACATATCCTGAATCACTGGGCAGGAACCTGGGTGCAGAAACTGATGCTGAGATCATGGAGGGGTGCTGCTTACTGGCTTGCTCCCCGTGGCTTGCTCAACTTGCTTTCTTATAGAACCCAGGACCAGACCAGGGTGGTACCACCCACAATGGGCTGGGCCCTCACCCATCAATCACTAATTAAGAAAATTCTCTACATGAGTGCCTACAGCCCAATCTTATGAAGCAATTTATGAGCTGAGATTCCCCCCTCCCCTCAGGTAACTACAGCTGTGTCAAGTTAGTATACAGCTAGGCAGCATAGCGTGACTCTGTCTTATAGTTGAGTTCTAGGCATAGGGGCCACTTTATTGGGATAAATTACTTACTGCTAACACCATACTGTAGGCTAGGATCTCCAGCTTCACAAAAACAAAAGATATTTTGTCCTGAACATGCCCTTTTCAGACATAAGCCAATTAAGTATTTCCCCAATAATCAATGCATCTGGTAGATTTAAAAGACTTTAAGACAAAACTATTACCTTCTAAAAATCAACAGCCAACATTCTTCTGCTAAACTCTTACACCGAGAAAATCCATTAGGAGCCTGCTGATCTGTGTGGTGTGATCCTGCAGCCCCCAGGGCCCCTGGATGCTGTCGCTCTGGGTCACTCCTCCCTAGGTTTTCTTCCTGCTGGATCCCTGGACTCCTTAGTATGGCCTTCATGAAATCCTGGTCTTCCCATAAAGGCCACATCAACCTGCCCTTCCCTTCTGCCCTCCAGGCCCCACTCTGACAGGTATTACTACAATGCCCCATACAGAGACTGGTTCCCATATACCAACCACACTCAGAACAGTTTGATTGAAGCCCAAGAGCATCAGTGATTGGATGTTGGAGAAACCCATGAAAAACTCATCCATCCCCTCTCCAGCCTGAATGCTCATGAATGTTGATCTTCTGTCTTGTTTTGTTCTTAAAGAAGACAGACATAACTGGCCAGATCTACCTATGCCCCTCCATGTTTTAGATAGGGTCTTGTGTGTCTTAGGTTAGCTTTGAACACCCTTTAAGGCTGAAGAGCTTGAGTCTCCTGCCTCTCCCTCCCATGTTCTGGGATTATAGCTTATGTCACTACTTCTGGCTTGCCATATCTACCTTAACTTGCCATTCACGGTTTTGAATACGGTTCTGTGGCTCCTCTTTAGTTTTCTCACCTCAAATTGAGCAGGAGGAAGTAAATAGACAAATCAACAGTCTTAACAGATATTCCACAGTGAATCTAGAAGGTTTTCTCAATGCTATTCTTGTTAATAAAATTATAAAATGTCACTGTATATGATATAAATCAACAAATATGTCATGGAATCAGAGTTCTAAGATGCATGTTTTAGCCTTTCTTTATATTCAAGCATAATAATTTTTCTCTTTTAAAAATGTATTTTATTAGTTTTAAGTGTGTGTGTGTGTGTGTACTTGTGTGTATGCATAAGATAGAGACAGATACAGACAGAGAGAGGGAGGGAGGGAGAGAGGGAGAGAGGGAGGGAGGGAGGGAGAGGGAGGGAGGGAGGAAGGGAGTGAGAATGCTGAGGAGTTAAAGTGTCAGATATCCTGGAACTGTCGACACAGGTGGGTGTAAACTGCCTGGTGTATACATGGGCTGGCAACCGAACTTGCTCTTAACCACTGAGTCCTCCCTCTGGACCCAAAACCTTCTCTATTTTGAGACAGGATCTGTAGCCTCTGTCGCTCATATAGCCTGGAACTTACTACATAGCCCATACTGCCCTTAATTTGCAGCCATTTTCCTGACTCTGGCTCCCAAGCATTGAGATTACAGGAGTGATCCCCAGCCAGCACTTTCAACTTTAAAATGAAGCCCTGTTCCCATCCCCACATGGCAGACCATGTCCTCTGACTTCATTTTTCCTATAGCACTTACCCCTTTCACTCAATCATAAAATTATCTTTTGTTTTGTGTATAGCCTCAACTCAAAGTACTTAAGTTCTGCATACAGGGAATTTTACATCATGGCTATGAAGCTTTCCCCAGCATTTCCACTATCACCTGGCATTAAGTATCATTGCCCATGTTCCCATGACAACCTATGTATCCTCCAATACACTGCCATGCTTTCATCATCTGTCTGTCTGTCTGTCTAGCCCACAGGCAAAGTCACTTGAGCCCAGAATACTAATCACAACTTTTGCATCACATGCCTAGCAGAGGCTTAATTTAATGCAAATCGAAAAGCACTAGAGAAGACAGCATTACATGGACTTTGAGGATGAGCTCTGTGTGTTTCACCTGTACTTATTATCTATGCTTTCACTATGGGTGTCCATACAGATGCAGGAACTAAAAGAAGGATGTGCTACGTGCAAGAAGGTGCCCCTGAGAGGAACAGCACTGGTCTACATCACCATGCCTCTGAAAGGAAATCACCTGGTTTGTGACTGGAAAACAAGGTAAGGACTACAGAAGGACAAAAGAGGACCTCCATGAAAAAGTAGGCAAAGTCCAGAAATACATTAGATCTTCAACACAGCTTACTTAAGAGTGTTGAGTGGAAACACGGCGGCAGGAAATTGTTCCTCCACCTTGCCCCCCCCCCCGCCCCCAAACAGGGCTGTGCACAAGACAAGAAGGTCTCTGGAAGCAAAAGCTACAAAAACAAACCTTAAGCATTGAGACTTTGAAGCAGACACTCGGGGTGTGTCTGCTGCCCCTCCCTGTCTCCCAGTCCAGAAGGGAAGAGGGTATCATCGCTGAGAGGTGCTCTGTTGCCAAACCTAGCACTCTTTTTTTTTTTTTTTTTTTACTTTTTAATTATTATTGCCCGTAGCTTTAAAAGGCTTTAAACTACACTTATTACAATACCACCCTGCCTCCTTTCTTCCCAAGCCTTTGTAGGGATGTGACTGAGATCAATGAGTTATCTTTAACTTCATTTTAACCCAGACTTGCCTTGATTCTGTTGCTTTCTCCAGCCTGCTTACCTCCTCAAACAGCAGTGACCGTCAGCCCAAGCGTAGGTTACATGCAACAAAGCACTCAGCAACAAAGCTGCACAAGCAAGGGCACACACCATCCCTTTACCCCAGCCTTGGGGAATGGAAAAGCGTCCGTGGAAGACCCAATTACACAGCATAAGAGAAAGCTCTGGAATGGAGAGTGGCTCCTGCAAAGCTGATCTTCCCGTAGGAAGTCAAGCCAGCAAGAAAGGCATCAATTTTTAAGTTACACAGAGGCCAGTGGTTCTCTTTTCACCTGTAGGGTCAGCTGCAAGAAACAACTTAGGGGCCCAGGGAAAAGGGTGGCCCTTATCCTACATTTTCATTTTATCACGATTTAAATTTTTCCCTTTTAGATTTCAATTCTTTTGTTTTAGCATTTAACTTGATTGAAGAGACATTTAGGGCTGTTCTTCCAGCTCCATCAGCTGTTCTCATCCTTTTAACTCAAGTTTTCCTCATTCCCTCTTTACTCCCTCTTTCTCCTTCCCTCCCTCTTTTTGCTTTTTAATTATTCCCGCTAGCTTTAAAAAAGCTTCAAAGCACACTTGCCACAATGGTACCCTCCCTCCTCTCTTTCCAAACCTTTGTAGGGATGTGACCGAGGTAAGCCCCTGTCTTCCACTTCATTCTACCAAAGACTTGTCAAATCATCCATCTCTTTATTTCAAAGAGCAGTGGTGACCATAAGCCTGAGCATAGATTATATTTTTTAAAGCTGATATAAAAATTTGTTAAATGCACAGGAGAGGAAAAAAGGAAACAACAGGAGGCCCTTCTATCCAAATATGTGAACAAAGCACATGGGTATAGCCTTCCATTTTTGTTACCAACGTGCACATCACCACCAACGTTGAGCCGCAAGAAGTTACAACCTAGTTATGCAACAAGTTAAAGTAGACATTTGGACCTGTTCTAAACTAAACTAAAACTAAAGTGTTCTTCCCGTTAAAGGCTGGTACATTACTCACTGAGGGAAAATATATATGTGGACCCAGATCAACCAGAAAGCACAGTCTTACAAGCTTCGTGGCTGCGCTTTAGGAAACATAAATCTACAACAGTGTCTATGTGCAGGCAGCAACCAGGAAGGCTCCATCCAGCCACAGAGGGAGGATATTTCTGTCTCTTGGGAATCAAGTGACTAAAGGTCATGATCTCAGTTGTGTCCCTAGTGACGTCAGGTCTCCCGCCGAGCCTAAGCACTGAGCAATGGAAGCCCCACATGACTGGTACCCTGAGGTTAACAGTAATACATTGCTTTTGGAAATCAAAATATCGTTCACTATAATTAAAGTATTTCATGTTACAGATAAACCACATCTTATTATCAAAAATAACATGTTTGATTACTAAAGGGATAATAAGGTAATAGGATATTATAGACTGGAGAGATGGCTCTGCGGTTGAGAATGCTGGCTGCTCCTCCAGAGGACCTAGGTTCAAGTCCCAGCACTCACAGGGTGTCTCACAACCATCTGTGACTCCAGTTTCTAGGGAGTCCAAAGCCTTCTTTTGGCCTCCATAGGCCCTGCGCACACGTGATGCACAAGCATACATGCAGGCAAACAGCCACATACATAAAATTAGAAGTTAAAAAAGTTAAAGATTATATATATATGTATGTATGTGTGTGTATGTATGTATGTGTGTGTGTGTGTGTGTGTGTGTATACACACACACACCATTATTTTGGTAAAATTTAAGAGGTGTAAAAGTAATTTCTTAACCAGAGCAAATTTTAACAATGGTTGGAAACAGTTCCTCCACCATCCAGGGAGCTACATATTGAGTCTATGATGGCTCCAACACATGTGTCAGCCATTGAGCCATTCTGTTGGAATAAACTGGCTGCCTTATTACCTAAGGCTCCATATTTAAAAATATTTCATGATGTTCACATGCCCTAACACCAATACAAGAAGAGATGTGCCTCCGTCATGCCGAGGCAGGGCATGTCTGTCTCCAGCGCCCATGTACTGACAGGTCCGTCTTTCTATCTGCTGCAAAAGCTGGGTCATGTGAATATCCACATTTCTGATTTCCCTGCATCAGCAAAGGTGCTTTCCATTCTACAAATAGCAATTACGGGAACAATGAGATAGGCGAGGCCGGCTTTCAGAAGAACACTTCCAAGAAACCAGGAAGGCTGAAGCGAAGAGGTTTGCCAGTGGCACCTTCTAAATGAACGCCAGAAGGTCCATGCTCAGAAACTGGTAAGCCAGATAAAGAGATCAGAAGAACCTCAAGGCTGGACCAAAACTAGAGATCGTAGACACCTAGCTTTTCTCACATGGTGTCTTGTTAAGGTTTCTGTTGCTGTGGTAAGAACATTATAACCAGATGCAACTGGGAGAGGAAAGTGTTATCTCCACTCAGAGTTGTGGTCCAGCAGGGAAGAATTCAAGGCTGAAACCTGGAGGCAGGAACTGAGGCAGAGACCATGGAGGAAAGCTGCTTTGGCCAAGACACATGACTTCTCGGGGTCTAGCTGCTCATCCGAGTAAGATGAGGTTACTGGTTTCTACCTCAGTGAGTTAAATGGGCCAGTATATGTGAAAAGCCCCATACGTGGTCAGTCGCATCTCTGGAAGTCAGAGGGCAAGTGGGGTTCAGATGCCAGTGCACAGTCAACACCAGGATGTGGAATTTGGAAACCCCCTAATGTTAACCACTAGCAGTCAGTGTCTACTGCTTCTTCCACTGTGAAGTCAGCATTTGACTTCTCTGTTTGCTTGTCTGTCTGTCTGTCTGTCTGTCTGTCTGTCTGTCTGTTGAGACAAGGTTTCTTTGTGTAGCCCTGGCTATTCTGGGACTCACTGAGTAGACCAGGATGGTCTTGAACTCACAAAGATCTGCCTGCCTCTGCCTCCCAAGTGCTGGGATTCAAGGTGTATGCCACCATCTCCCAGCCTAGTATTTGACTTTTTTAGTTAATAAATATTTTAAATGATTTGACACCATTCAAACATGACTACACTTAGAAGCTTCTCGTCTCTCACGACTCATGTGCCCCTGGTCTAGTTCATTTTCCTGAGACACAATAACCTGGAAATCTCAGGCACAATCTGGACTCCAGTCTATGCCTATTGTACTGTCTCAAAAAGAGAACTTTTTTTTTAAAGGCAGGATATGGGGGGGGGGGTGCTGGGATATTGCTTAGCACATGGGGAGTCTGGAGCCAACCCTCAGTTCCATGCCAAAGAAAGAAGGAAAGGTTTGATTTCACCTAGACAATAACTGCTGCACCATACCTGAAGTCCTTGACACAATTAACAAGCAGCTTGTTAGTTTTAAAGGCTGTATCACACACATAACTTAAAAATATGTAAGGTGTTTCTTGTATACCTGCCAAATGCTTACGTTTCCATTTCATCTTCCTAAATCTGCTATTCCCTTAATAAAAGGCATTTATTTTTTCTTAATTAATGAAGAGTCGACATCTTAGTTAGGGTCACCATATGTGATGAAACACCATGATCAAAAGCAACTTGGGGAGGAAAGGGTTTATTTCACTCTCAGTTCCATATAACAGTTCACCATCAAAAACAATGAGTGCAGGAACATACACAGCGTAGGAACCTGGAGGCAGGAGCTGGTGCGGAGGCCATGGAGGAGTGCTGCTTTCTGGCTTGCTCCCAGTGGCTTGCTCAGCCTGCTTTCCTATAGAACCCAGGACCACCAGGCCAGGGATTGCACCACCCACAATGGGATGGGCCCTCCCCCCCAACAATCACTAATTAAGAAAATGCCCCACAGGCTTGCCTGCAGCCCTATTTTATGGAGGCATTTTCTTAATTGAGTTCCTCTCCTCTCAAGTGACTTTAGCTTGTGTTAAGTTGCCATAAAACAATCCAGCCCAACAGCCAAACGCCATCTAGATTGCAACTTCAAGAACAAGCCCAATCACAAACCCCCCAGTAGCCAAACACAATCAGATTTACATAGTAACATACCAGTCTTGGGAGCTGTCTATGGAAACGCTTGAGTTAATCTGACAGTATTGTGTTAAGGACATTTCTGTGTTTACCCAGATACTTTCTTTAAAAATCATTTTTCCTGTAGTCAAAACCAGGGAAGCTGGGGAGTGGGAGCACCTAGTGTAGATCCAGGCACAGCAGCACACACCTGTAAGTGCAACAGTGGCGGGGCTAGGGCAGAGGACGGAGACTAGGAGCATTGTGGGCTGTGCTTCTCAGCCTGTGAGTCATGACCTCTTTGGAGGGTCAAATGATTATCAGATATTTACATTAAGATTCATAACAGTAGCAAAATTACAGTTATGAAGTTGCAACGAAAATAATTTTATTGGTGGGGGTAGGGCGGTCAGCACAACATTAGGAGCTGTGTTAAAGGGCCTGTTCGCTACCTTGGGAAGGTTGAGGACCACTGCTCTTGAGCATCGCAGTATGTTCACGGCAGTTCGGCTACATAGTGAGGTTTTGTTCCCAAACAAGCATAATAATTCAGGAGCGAACATAGCACATATTAAGCACATGTTCTAGAACTAAAGATGAAACTCTAGTTGCACACAGACTCCTAAACATGTGTAAGGTTCCACACAAGACATAATGGGTTAGAAGTCTGCGCTCGCAGTAGCTTAAAGTCTTCCCACATGTACTAGTAAGTAAGAGGCAGTTATTTAATAATCTATAGACAGGATAACCACAAGCGATATGATAAATATTCATCTATATTCAAGGACAGATCCCTAGAGGGCAATCAGGAATTTACACACATTCCCTGCATGACTTCCCATCCTCTGAGGAGAGGCCTAAGTAGCCCCCAACCACCACCACCACCACCACCACACCACCACCAGCACTGAACCACCACCACCAGCACTGAACCACCACACCACCACCAGCACTGAACCACCACACCACACCACCACCACACCACCACCAGCACTGAACCACCACCACCACCACCACCACCACACCACCACCAGCACTGAACCACCACCACCAGCACTGAACCACCACACCACCACCAGCACTGAACCACCACACCACCACCAGCACTGAACCACCACACCACACCACCACCAGCACTGAACCACCACACCACACCACCACCAGCACTGAACCACCGCCACCACCACCACCACCACCACACCACCACCAGCACTGAACCACCACCAAAGCACTTATGTGCTTCCCACTTACTCACTACACAAACCATGGTCCCACGTACACTACAAAGACAACCCAGTTATCTTCTTAGTGAAATAAACATAAGTATTTCACATAAGAAAGGCAAGGCATATCAAGTTATGGTAGCACAGGTCTGTCCCCAGCACTCAAGCACTTGAAGCAAAACTACATAAACCTGCTCTGAATGGAAGCAACTAAAGAGAGAAGAGGTAGAATCCAGCCCATCTTACAGGGCAACTTACAGGGCAGAATGTCACCTCTGACTCAGCTCTCCCTGTGCATGCTAACACAATAGTAATAATGGTCACATGGGAGTCATCAGGCTGGGTCCATAGCCCAGTGGTAGAGCATAGAGGACTTGCCTACCATACACAAGTCCTTGGTTTTGATCCCAGCAATGAAAATAAAACAAGAGTAATCACTTTTAGTAACGTGACAATAACCCAACCTTCCATCCTTAAAAGCATTAATCCATACTCAGAACAGAATTTACAGAACCAAGACAAATATCCTAAAAACCAAAGGGAAGGGGAAGAAGGGAGGACAAGGAACAGAAGAAAGAGTAAAAGAAGGAGCATCTTCGATGGGCAGTGGTGCCACATGCCTTTAATTCCAACACTCAGGAGGCAGAGGCAAGTGGACCTTTGTGAGTTTGAGGCCATCCTGTTCTACAAAGTGAGTCCAGGACAGTCAAGGCTACACAGAGAAATCCTGTGTCGAAAAACCGAAGAAGAAGAAGAAGGAGGAGGAGGAGGAGAAGGAGGAGGAGGAGGAGGAGGAGGAGGAGGAGGAACATCTTCATTTCTGAGGCAGAAGGAAAACACAGCTCATAAGCCTCATATTCACCATCCTTCAGGCAACTGGAAGTCACATACCAGCTCTGTAGCTGTGGAAACCAAAGGAGGAATGCCTCGAATTAACTAGCTATGGTTTCCTTAACCCTCCACCTTATAGCTTTTAGCAAGGAGGCCTTTGGGAAGACCTGCCCTACAGAGGCTATCAGACGGCAGAGACCTCTTGAGCTCCTCCCCACCCACCACTTGCTGAATAGAATGGTTCGACCCTCTCCCCCACCACCCCACAAAATGTTTTTGGATCACTTTCAATGGCTGAAAACACATATGTATATGTGCATGTATTATGGCATTGGGGATCAAACCTAAAGCCTTGCAAATACTAGAAAAATATTCTACTAGAGATACCCCTAGACCCCGATTTTTATATTTTTATATTCCCTGCCAAACTACCCCTTAAAAATTCATTCACTCAACTACATAATATTTATTGAGCCTCTAAATTCTGGGAAGTGTTGGGGTCCCTGCCCATAACTACAAGGGCTATGAAAGAGCCTGTGACACACATACAGGTTGGTGTACAACCAAGGCAAGTCTACCACTCTCTCGACACACATGCCATTTGTATGGGAAGCTGCCATTTGGTTAGGCAATTGCTCACTTATATCTCAATTTATTGATTGGATTGTTTAATTTCTGCTTAAGTTTTTGGGTTCTTTGTATACTGTATATATTAATCCTCCATCAGATGTATAGCTAGCAAAGTTGTTTCTCCAATTCTGTATGCCATCTCTTCTTTCAATAATCTATGTCTTTTGCTGTGCAGAGGCCTTTTAATTTCATGAGGGCCCATTTGCTTGGCATTGACATTGGTTACCAGGCAACTGGAGTCCCATTCAGAAAGCTGTCACCTGTGCCTATTCCATCAAGTGTTTCCCCTGCTTCTCCCTCTAACAGATTCAGAGTTCCAAGTCTTACATTAAGATATTTGGACCATTGGGGTGACTTGGAACAGTGACAGATGAGTATCTAAACTTCCTTCTCTCTGTGACTATCCAGTTCCTGGATGCCATTAATGAGGCTGTCTTTTCCTCAGTGTCTATTTTGACATCACTGTCAATAATCACATGGCTGCACCATGTTTATATTTATAACATCTATTCTACTCCACTGACCTGAACATCTGTGTGTGTGTGTGTGTGTGTGTGTGTGTGTGTGTGTGTGTGTGTGTGCTAGTACTGTGCTGTGTTTGTTGTACATGGATGCACACATACAGAAGCCAGATTATTTTTCTTCAATTACTCTTCACCTTGGTTTTTGATGCAGGGTGTCTTACTGAACCTGGAGCTCAGCCAGACTAGCTAGCCCACAAGGCTTAGCAGTCCTCCTATCTCTGCCTCTTCACTGCCAGCATGCAGTGCAACACCCAGCTTTATACATAGGGCTCAGCATCTGGACTCACATCCTCATCCTTCAAAGCAAGCACTTTGGCCAACAGAGCCATCTCCCCAGCCCCCATGATGTTTTTGTTTATATGGCTCTGTAGTAACTTATAATCAGATAAGGTGATGCCTAAATGATATTCTATCTGCTCAGGAGGTTTTTGGGCTCTTTTTTGCTTCCATACAAATTTTAAGAGTTTTTTTTCCTCTTTCTGTGAATAATGACATTGGGATTTTGATGGGAATCGTATGGAATCCTAAGATTGCTTTTGGTAGCATAGCCATGTTAACATTAATTCTAATGGCACATGAGCATGGAAGTCTTTAGTTTCATTCTTTGGTGCTTTAAGTTTTCATTGTAAGCCTCTTTTGGTTTATTCCAAAGCCAATCTTCCTTTATTTTTTTAGGGAGGTGATGTGATGGAATTGTTTCCCAATTTTTTGCGGCATGTTTATTATTGATATATTAGAAGGAGATTGAATTTTTGTTATTTGTATTCTTAGGCAGTACCCATTTGGACTATGGATGCTCATGTACTCCAAAGGAGATCAGAACTTACACTGGCCTAGTTCTACTAGGTGCTGGTACTCTGGGGCCACTGTGGAATAAATTTAGAAAGTTGTTAATGCAAGTAATGGACTGAGAACCAATACCTTGTCTTGTTCATCTTTGCATCCAACCACAGTGTTAGTGTGACATCTCAGCACCGGAGATGTACTGTATCAGTGGGTCAAACTTATCCCAGATAATCATGTGACTCCTCAAGCAGTGGAGCACAGTTATATTTTCCCATGAGATGCTACATTTGTGTAACTCTTATAAGAACGGACATCAGAGATCCTCCGGAGTTTTGTTCAGATCATTTCTTTTTTCTTTTTAATTTATCTATTTATTCACTTTACATCCCTACTGTTAATACCTCCCTTCTTTCCTCCCTCTCCCATCCTCTCTCCCTCTTCCCCCATCCTCTATTCCTCAGGAAAGGGGAGCCCCCTCCCAACAAACCCACCCCAGCTCATCAAGTCACATCAGGGCTGAGCACGTCCTCTTTCCTTGTGGCCTGGCGAGGCAGCCTTGCCACAGGGAAGCACAGATCATCGTTTCTGAGTAAAGCACCTGAGGTAAGCAGGAGACGCTGAGGGGAAATAGAGCCTGTGCCCTCTTTCATACTAATTTGTGGGTTACCTAATATATTGTGCAAAGAAAAATCAAAATAAAATTTAGAACCAACATCACTATGTTGCCATGGCCTTCATGTCTTACATTAATGCACAGCATAATGGATTATCATGTTAAATTTATAGTGATCTTCAAAGAGCCAAGGCCTATAGTCCTGGCCTTAAGACTGCTGCTGTAAACAGTCGCTTTATTTTATTACTGGATCACTATCTGGAGTTCAGAGGTCAAGGACTCAAATCCACTCTCATTTGCCACATGTCCAACCTCAGCACCCTAACAACTGCATTTCCCCTCATAGTCACCATGTGGAGGATACTCACCTGCCTCGTCCTGTAAATGTGTAGAAGCTTCTGGGCAATTCTTTCCAAATTTTCTCACCTAGTGCCCAACATAACCAGTATGGAACAAGGTGCTTGGGTGTGAGTCAGCCCCCAGGCACATCATGAGAAACTGTACCTTGCATGGCTAGGTCTGCCTCCCGTTCTGGAATGATCCCAGAGCCCCGCCCCACCCCTGTCTCCCTTTCAGAGGCAGACAGAATGAATAAGCATGTCTGGGAATTCTAGAGCAGGCAGGTTTAGCATAAAGGTAAAGTCACCTTCCCCAGTAGGCTACTGAACCATGTGCTACTGGAACCAAGGAGCAAAGGGGACACTTGTATTCCTCCACTGGGTCTGCATGATACCAAGCACTCCTCAGACAAATGCCCAGGCGGCACCATTCATGTTGTTCCCTTAATATTATAGGGACTCCTGGCTTCTTATTCACAGGCCACTGTCACAATACAAGCAGCAGGAGCAGCAGCAACCCCCAAAATCCCTAGTACCTCAGCCCTGAGGCAGTCCCGGAGCTTGTGGACAGGTCATATTCACGCATGCTGGGAAAATGCTCTATCACGGAGCTGCTTTCCAAAGCCATAATTCTTTGAGAGACACACTGAAATTCAATGCAAAACTACAGGTATATTTTATTAGAATACATACATACACATACACACATATATACATAGATAGATAGATAGATAGATAGATAGATAGATAGATAGATAGGTGGTCTGGTACTTTAAAAAGTCACATAAAAAGAACCAGTAGGAATTCATTACTCTATCTAAAAGAGACGGAGGGAGATGAGGAAGAAATTGCCTCTCACAACAAGGAAAACTTCCCTTTTTGGAGAGCAGAGGTGAGAGGCTGACAAGAGAGAGCATCCAAGAGTTTTCCAATGTACCAACAGCATTATTCACTCACCTTCCACAACAGCCCAGGGCAGCACAAAGGGCTGTGTGCACTTGGAGTGGTCACATACTCAACCTACACACATTAACTCCTCTCATTCAAATTACCTTCCACGCCCAAAGCAAGGACATAAGAGATTTCAAAAAATAAAACAAAATAATAAAAAGGCTTTGTGGCTGAGATGGAATTGTTATTGTGTTTAAGGAAATAGTCATGAACTTGTTAGCTTATTATCTTTCCTTCCTTGTGTGGTAACCTGGACACATATTCCAACTCTGACATCAAGATGCACTATTTCTTGAAGTCTTTGTTGTTTGTGTCTAAAGTTGAATTAAATGCCCACTTCTTTAAAATGTTTTTGTGGCCATTAGATACTTTATATGAAGTTCCTGCTGCAGTGTCTGACCCATGTTCGGTAACAAAATGGTAGCTGATAAAATAGCTCATCACATAATCCATGACATTTCCCAGGGGTTCCTAGAGCATCTGGGATAGGGAGCAACATGCCTATAAAAGAAAGAACACTCCAAGATTACTTGACCACACCTACTTTTATATTAAAGTAATTCATTAGATGCCTAACACACTGCACTTTTCTTTTATTATACACAATTTTAGTTCTTTGCACATATTTTTGAATTATCAAAGACAACCAAGTGGATATGAAAATGGACCCTGAATACATATAACTGTTTAAAGAATTTTAACATAAATTTAAAATAACAACAAAACATGCTTACCTAAGTAGCAAGGAAACCTCAACTGAGAAATCACATTTTTAAAAAAAAAGAGGAGACTTGGGCTTTTTGTTGTTTTGTTTTGTTTTTCTTTTTGTTTTATGGAGTTTGTTTTGTTTTTAACAGAATCTCACTATGTATCTCTTGCTGGCCTGGAATTCACTACATAGACCAGACTGGCTATCCTTGAATTCACTGTGTAGACCACGCCTTGAACTCACAGAGATCTGTCAGGCTCTGCCTTTCTCTCTCCTTCCTGGCTACTTTTTGTTTATTCTAGTTGTATAAAGTGAATGGAGACCCATACTTCACATAAACAGACCATGTCTCGCTGGCTCATTATACGCTAAGCACAATTCTTGACACTCAGGAACTTGGCTGTGCCAATTTAGGAGGATGGTCTAGAAAAAGAATAGGACCTCAGGCTATACTGCACATGCATAAGGCCCAGGCTACGGTCACAGTGTCATGTGCACATCTGGATACCCATTTTAGGAGGTAAAGAAAACAAGAATGCAGAAAAATCTAACACCAAAACTTCTGGCAGGCAGCGTAGCCTATGTTTCAGTATATACACTGGCCAGAGGGGTTGTCAAGTTCAGGACTTAAAACTACACACCCAAGACGCTCTGTGAAGATTTCCAATCTCCTGGCCCCTGTGAGCAGACTTAGCAGAGGTCTCACATCTAACTTTTCATCTGTTAGGTTGCTAGCTCACTCGACTCAAACATCACCTTGGGTTACTGAGTCTGCAGGCTTCACCAGAGCAGGGTACAGCTGGCTGTTAATGCTCTCTTTCACCCAAGCTCCCCTGCCCCCCCCTCCCCTCCCTCCTCCCCCCCCCCCATCCCCTGCAGCCTCCAGTTGTACTTTAGAAGATGCAAATTAGGAGACACAAGGAGAAAAATGTTACTACTTCCAAGGCTGCTTGATCCATCTACAGTCTTTATGCTCTGAGTACTTAAAAAGTCCTTTTACCTGTTGTATGGAAAACTTTTCAAATGCTCACTCATGTATTTATTTACTCATCAACTCTTCAGACAAATTCTGACTATGCAGACAAGAACAGTCTATAATTCAAGATGGTCCTGCGTCAGACTCCCAAGGACTAGGATGAGAATGGGCACCCCCTGAAACTTAGCTACCTTTTTAAAATTATAAGTTTTTCAAGGGAAAAAAAAACTCTTGCCAAATGTCAAATGTCATTTAATAACAGCTATGCAGTATTTCGGCAGAAAGATGTGCTATTACCATTAGCCATGTGTCATCTGAGGACGGCTCTGCCACATTTGAATACTGCTATCTTTCTGAGTCTTGATGGTATCAGTCAATGTGCAAGCAATCTCTTGTAATCTGTCACCTCTAAATGGGATAAACCTGTTTTCCGCATCCTTCCCCAAATGTTTGGAAAAAGCCTTTTGACAGAACCATTTCTTTCTTGCTTGACATTCATCCATTCATCAACATTTTGAGTTTGCCAAGTCAGAATTCAAATTAAGGGAAAGTTCCCAAATCACCCTAGGTGGCTTGTTGCTTCCTTCTTTTGACACATGTTTACTAAGTGCTATCTATGAAAACTGTCCAGCCAACAAAATGGATAAAAGCATTTGCCTTGCTAGCCTGACCTGACTTCAATCCTCGGAATCTACCATAGGCCAGAACTGACCTCCATATATATGTAGTATACATACCAGCAATATGTCACAATCTCTCCCTCCCTCCCAGTCCCCCCACCCCCACCCCCACACACACACACAAAGTTAAAAAAATGTTTTAAACTATCTGCAGGCTAGAGAGATGGCTCAGAGATTACAAGCACTGACTGCCCTTCCAGAGGACTCTGCTTCAATTCCCAGCACTCACATGGAGATACAACACCCGCACATGGACCTACATGCAAGCAAAACACCAATGCACATAAAAATAAATAAAGGAATCATCAAATTTTTTAACTATTTGAAAGGTCTTCCAAATTACTTATATGGAAGCTTCTGACTTTTATTCCAAAAAAATATATATGTAGACTTTTTTATAAATCTCTAAAATTGCAAAATCTCAGAAATGTAAATTTTTTAGTTAAAAAAAAAATTCCCTACAGTGTCCAAAATACATTTTGGTAATATGTCTAGAGTACAAACCCTTTCATGTTACAAGAAACAAATAAACACTCCTGTGATACAAGAGTTTTAGCTGCTGGGCAACACTAACACCACACAGGGAAATATCTGGAAAAAGAGTTCTCATACTGAAAGTCTGGGTTGGAGCAGCAGGTTCTTCAGCTTTTGAAACAATGGGCAGGAGAAGAAGGTACCTCACATCCCCACAGAAACCATGAAAATCACAAAGGACAAGCAAAAAAAAAAACAAAAAAGAGCAATATATTTTTGTTCTTATCTTTTTGAAAAGCAGAATTTCATACTGAAAAGCATGACTTTTAAAACGTGTCAGATGTGCTCATTCCAAGTGAGAAGTGACAAAGTATGTCAAGACTGAAAACTGCCTTGGCAAAGAGCCACTGCTCCATCACTAAGCTGTTGTTCCCCGGCTCAGGACAAATTCCCTTTGGAAACTGTTGTTTCCAAGTGTGAGGATAAATTCTGATGTGCACTGCTGGCAGTGTTACCTGCTGGAAAAGAGGGATTTTTAAAGGTGTGTGTGTGTGTGTGTGTGTGTGTGTGTGTGTGTGTGTAGTGAAATGATCTGGCATGGGTGAGGTTGGTCCAGGGTAGGTGAAGAAAACCAGTTCTCGATGATTAACAATGAGAATTTGCTGAGCCGCACTCGGCTGTCTCTTTTACAACTTCTACCAACATGTTTGAGCAATGTGCTTACACAGTGCCAGAAAATACAGGCACTGAAGCGACTGAATATTTAAGGTCTTTTAATTTAAGGAATCACTGTTTGGGAAGTGAACATTTTTTTTACAAAGCAATGATTCAAGAAAAATATATAATATAATGTGATATATATACATATATATATATATATACATATTGCTAGCTAATATTTATAGATTCTCTCTCTCTCTCTCTGGGGGCTGAGGGGGAAGCCGAGTATCTAAGCGCGCCCAGCCTACCTCTCTGAGCATGTGGCCATCTGGATGACAGTCATGTGATTCCTGAACCCCATCTCTGTTCTTACTCCAAGCCCAGCTTTCACATTCTCTCTTCTACACTGGACCTTCGAGAGGCCCTGCCACACCATCTTGTTAGTAACAGTCATCACTGCACTCCTGACAAGGCCAGCACTCCCTTATCTCCTTTCTCCAGCTTATTTCCCAAGAAGTGTGACTGCTTTGGGAAATGACATGAGCTTTGAGTAGACGTCTCCATTATCTGCCAGCCACCGTGTAAATCCCATGAATGGGAGTGAGACCTAGCTCTGTCTTAGGCATCCTGTCCCACAATACTGTATCCAGCAAGTACTCAATAGATATGTGTCGAATAAATAAACCCAGGAGTGGCCTTACGGACTACTCGATAGACCCCATCCATTCATCCTTACAGTAAAAAGCAAGGCCTGTCCTATCCTGTCTAAGAAAAGAAAGATCATACAAGTTCTTCATGTCCTTGATGATCACATGTTCTTGATCTTGATAAATTCACAAATATATGATCCTGGTCCAAATTCCTGCTCAAAACAGAAATTCTTTCTGGTTTCTGGGATCTAACAGGGCATCAAGAAGTATACTGAATGATTCCATAGCATGTTTATATACAAGTCTAATCCCTCTTATACACACACACACACACACACACACACACACACACACACACACACACACACACACACACACCATAGATGACAATGATATAACCCCAAAGAAGCCTGTTATCAAAATAAACTGTAACTTACCAAATGACATGTTTTCCTAATTTGAAAGTCATTTCCCGCCCCTCCACCAAGTACCTAAGCATTTTTAAGTAGCTTAAGACAGTTCTTCAATCAAAAGGCTGCACACTCTTGGTCTAGTATAAAAGACAATGAAAATCAACAAGAGGACCAAGGTCAGGGGTCCCCAGGCTCAAGAACACTTCCAGTAAGCACATAAGATGACAGGAAGGAGATAGAAGAAAAAGGACAAAGGCAGCACCTAAACTGTTCATGGACATGTGATGGGGATTATTTCTCTGCATTGCTATAAAATGTAGCAAAATAAATTGTATCGTGTGTGTGTGTGTGTGTGTGTGTGTGTGTGTGTGTGTGTGTGTGTGTAAAATGAAGAACTGTGGGGGTGGAATCATCAAAACACTCTACTCTGAACAATTCATTGTATAGAGACATTAGCTCAACCTAGAAGAATCAGAAACTTGTTCTGTTATGCTGGTTTAACAAATCAACTAGAGTATATGTTCACATGACCATGTATCATGCTATGTTGCCAATGCTAAAAGCCTCTTTATTAAGAGGCAGCTCTTTGGGAAATGTCCCAGATCTCACCAGCAAATATGCTGCCATGTGCAGAATTGCTATTAATGGGCTAAACTTTTCTGAGGCAGCAAATTTGCAGCTGTCAATCATATGAGTTTATAGCCAACAGCCTCTTGAGGCCCCAAAGCCATGCTTTTAGTAGCAGCAGCAATCCCTCAGGTAGCACTGCTGCCTGCTTACCATGTCTCTTACCTGGCTCTGGCTGCTTTATCTATCTAAATTCAAGAAATATCCCCCCTTAGCAGCCATTTAAATCACTTCTCCTTAATGGGGGAACTGAGGCACAGATAACTGTTGCTTTTCACCCATATGACACTAACTGATGTGGCAGAGCTGTGACTTGAACCCAGGTAGTCTGACTCTGAGGCTACATATATGGAAACACACCACTGTCTCCATAGGGCTCATTCAAGTATGAGAAAGAGGAGACAGAAAGATTGTAAAACCTAGTAAAGATGGAAGACACCAGGGAAACAGTGCTTTTCAGACACAGCAGGACTGATAACGCATATGACTTCACAGAAACTGCTCAGCATACACAAGGCCTACACAACTCTGAAGCTGATTGAGTCTGTCCAGTGCTGAGAGGGAACTGGACCCAAACCCTCATTCCTAACCCAAAAGCTACTTTCCCATTAATAACCAGTTACAAAAGAAAAAAATACATCTTCTAGGCCTACATGCCTAGCAGTAGACAACCAACACACACACACACACACACACACACACACACACACACACACACACAAGAATTCAGTGGTACTTTGGAAATGTTTTTATCTCATGATGCTTTATTTGGCCATTTTCTACCTTACATGTCTTTTGCTTATATATTATAGTTCCCAATTTTGTATTATTTTATCAGTTTTGTGTTTGTACACATTTGTATATGTGCATGTATGCATATGTATGTGTTTCTCGTGCTTTTCTTGGCTATATTTTTCTGTTTGCTTGGTTTGTTTTACTCTGATTTGTGTGTGTGTGTCTATTTGTTTTCTGAAGAGAGAAGACCTAAAAGCAGACAGGTGGGACAGTGGGAGGGGCCTGGAGGGAGATGAGGGCAGGGAGACTGATCAGAATATACTGCATGAAAAAATATTTTCAATAAAAACTAACCATCCCACCTGCCCACAAAAGAAATAAATCTTATGATGTAGAGGAAACAGTCACTGTGTAAGTGGTTTATAAGGCTAAAAGGAGATGACCAACACTGTACAGGGAAGCAGGCCTCATGAAGTAGCCAGTGCACTGGTCACGTGAGGGAGTCAGACCAGGCTCAGTGAGAGGCATGGGCCAGGTCAGACCAGCAACAAGCAATTGCCTCTCCTCCCAGTGAGCACCATGGCAGCAGAGGAGGGCTGGGCCAGCGGCATATCAGGTTGACGGGAGAAGCTATGAGTTTTCTTTCAAACACACCACAAAGCTAAAGCAAGCCCATGTTGTTTCTTTCCTCGCAGCATGACCATTTCCACCTTATCGCTTGCCTTTCTGGCCCTCCTTACCCCATAAGAACCAAGTTAAACTCTTAACTCTGTCAAAGTAAGTTCTTATTGTATAACATTAGGATGTTCTCTTTCAATCCCACACAATGTACTGTCTTAATCATTTTAGGTAAATTGTGGCATTAACCACATTCACAATGCCATGCAATCATCATTACTACGGCTCATTTTTGTTTCCAGCCCTGTAAACCCTAATCCCAAACAGGAGTAAGCAGGTTAAGATAAAAATAGACGTGGCAAAGTCCATACTTCCAAGTTAAGACACGGTCGGTCTATACAACAAGACCAGCCACACGCTTAAAATCCAAGCTCACTAGAAGCTTCTAGTTCTATTATCTCTCTGCCTGTCCTGCCTGCCATGAGCTGAACTAGATTCTCAAAGACACAGCGATTCTCTCTGCTCTCCCTGACACCACAGCAGAGCAGGGGACACCAGGATTTGTGTTTTCTTCAGAGATTGCCCTGCTTTTCAAGTCTGGCACTGTAAAACAGGGGCCTGGGACCTGCATTACATCTAATCCACAGATGGTGCGTGATGCCTATCTTAGTTGCTTTCTATGGCAACAATAAACATCATGACCAAAAGCAGCTTGAGGAAGGAAGCATTTGGCTTACAGGGTAGAGTCTGCCATTCAGGGAGGCTAAGGCAGGAAGCATGGGGGCGGGAACTGAAGCAGAGGCTGATTGAGAAACATCCCTTACTGGCCTGCTTGTCGTGGGCCACTTGGCTTGCTTTCTTATACAGCTCAGGACTACCTGAGAGGGCTGATCCTTCCCACATCAATTACTAATCAAGAAAATGCCCCCACAGATTCACCTCCAAGCAAGTCTGATGGAGACATTTTGTCAGTTGAGGCTCCTTCTTCCCAAATGACTCTAGCTTGTGTCAAGTTTACAAAAGGAAGGAAGAAGGAAGGAAGGGAGGGAGGAAGAAAGGGAGGAGGGGAGAAAAGACAGAGGGAGGGAGGGAGGGAGGAAGGAAGGGAGGAAGGAAGGGAAGGAGGGAGAGAGGGAGGAAGGGGGAAAAGAAAGGATAAAAGAGATGCAGGGGAGAGGGAGAGAAAGGCAGCACTGTGGCATCACCTTCTGGATTGTACATGATTGTACATGAGGCTGCATATGTGAAAGGCCCTTGTTCCAAGCCTCTTTCTTATATCAGTTCTGTGGAAAAATACATATTGTGGTTGATGTCCCAGAATTCCAAAAAAACAAAGAAATACCTTGAATTTTTTGAAAATTTACCACAAAGTAAATTTCGATGATAAAACAAGCACATTTTCCCCATTCTGGCCCTAATAAAGGGACACTAGGCCACTGTAAGATCATGTGTCATCACTTGTGTCAGGCCCACTGGGTGATGCAGCTTCCAGCGAGTCCCCAGCACCTGGTCCTGCTCCTCAGGACCTCACAGAGTAGGTAACTGGCTGCAAATGGTCTAAGTATGGGTCTTGCTGGCGGTGTCTGCTGAGTCAGGCGGAACCACAGAAGCAGAGGCCACTCTGTCCCTTGGGGCTGGCAGACACTGGCAAGCCTGGGGCGTCCCAGGAGAAATGTAACAACTGTCCCTTCCCCTTAGAGCAGTAAAAAGGCATGCCATCTACTTGGCAACTAGGGCATGGTTCAGAGAGCTTTTCCCAAGATTTGCTCCACGAATCCTCTCAGTCCTTCTACTGAAAAGCCACCTGCAGGATCTTTTAAAAGAAACACTCGAGGCAACTCTGGAGAGTGTGGGCTGAAGTCATCTACAGTTCGTCCCAAAGGCATGGCCTTGAAGACTACAGCAAAGAACTAGAAGGTCCGGGGTGGGCAAAAGGAACTGTCCAGAGCCTTCAGAGCAGGGTCATTCCTGTTTGTGCATGGAACACTAGCCACACCTCCAGGGAGGCCAAATCTACCCACTCAGTGTCAGCAGAGGGATGGAGGCACCTCAACTCCTCGCTTTAAGGGTTCTTCCCTTTTGGTCAGGAGTCGCTAAGAACGTAAAGCCACCAGCACCCATAAAGAGCTTCCCTTTAGATGTCTGAAGACAAGTAAATTGGCTCTTATCCTCCTTATGGGCAAAAGAAACATGAGAAATCTGAACTTCTTGCATAGCTTTCCATGGTTAAATGAGTCTCCTCCTATCCCTGAAATAGTCTGTGTAAGCTTATAAAAATTGTGGGGAAAAATTCTTTGAGGTATCTAAGTGTGGTGGTATCAGAGGCAGGGGAGACACAGATTCTCAACCATTGTAGGATGTTTACCAGGCCACTCCGAAGTATAATAAGGCAGGTGTGGTGGCCCACACCTTTAATCCCAGCACTTGGGAGGCAGAGGCTGGCGGATCTCTGTGTGTTTGAGGCCAGCCTAGTCTACAAAGGGAGTGCAGGACAGCCAAGGCTACACAGAGAAACCCTGTCTCGAAAACAAAAAACCAAAAACCAACAATAACAAAAAGAAGCTTCAGGCCATCTCTAACAGTATCAGGAAGTCTTAAGATGGAGGCTGACACAGCCTAAAATTCCTATTTCTCTCTGTCCAGAGGCACCAGCTCTTTGTTTTTATCTGTAAGCCTTATCTTCCAGGAGGCTACTTATCTACAGCGTTACACAACTGCCTCAACAAGCCACAGCTGGGAACAAAGGCTACTGGAAGGATAAAGACAGTATCATTAAGACCACCTATGCTTTTAACTAGCCTACATGGCTAAACACGGAGGGGATCAAACTAACGTGCAGTACTGGGCCTGCCTGTCAAGCACAGTGTTCCAGAGTTTTTTGTATGTGGGAGGGAAGCAGGGCTTCTCCCTCTCAGCTGAATGCTGCAGATCAGACTCCTAATGCTGAGCACACTGCTGTAAACAAGCAACCAGCAACCGAAAGAAATGGATGTTAGCACAGCCTCCAAAGTAAGGATTTACCAAAGCTCTTTGGAAATTAAATCATAAGCCTTAATAAATTTTACAACTTGAGACCCTTAATTCTGCTCTGGGAGCTTATCCTAAGGAAACAAGTCCACAGAAGGGCCTTTATGCATGAAAGTATTCATCAAGGTAAAAGGTGCCCATTCAACAATGGGGACAGGATTTTAAAAGTCAAGTATATAAAAGGATATTATGCAGTAATTTAAAACCATGCTTATAATGAAAATGTTCATAATGCAATACTAAAAGTGAATGATCCACTTATAAAATCAAACATGCCTATGAACACAGCTCGGTATGAAGAAGTTTACACAGGGAAAAAGATGGAAAGAATTTAACACAGAGAAACATCTATAGGAGCAGGCTTCTGTAACACATTTTCTTTTCTTGACTTGTCTGTGCTTTCCAAATAGTCTTACAATGAGGGTTACAAAGTGAGGGGTTTGGTTTTTTTCTACAAAGTATCATCTAAGCAGCTAAGACAATTAATCAATATGTCCTGAGAACATTAAAAATGTATCAATTCTTATATACAAAGATTAGCCCAGAAAAAAACACCAGTGGGGAGATTATCTGAGTCTATGGGTAGAGCTTCATTCACTCAGAACAAAAGATGGAGGAGTTGACGTCTAACCACTGGGTGAGGGAAGATGAAAGGGTGCCTAAGTTTTCACCATCTTCATTTCACACATTTCAAAAAAGTGGTAGCCTTCCCCTGCAGACACAGCTTCAGAGCCAACCCCTCTTCCCACAGGCAATCTGCAGTCTCCTGAGCTGCAGCCTCCAAACAGAATTGCTTCGTAAGTGATAATGTGACAAGTTTGGTTAAGTTGAGGCATGGTTAGTGATGTTGTGATTTTTTTCTTGCCCCAAACTAAGCTTTAAAGCTAAGGACAAATGCCTCGAGTAAGGTGCCATTTCGAATATAGAAAATAACATCCGTTCCTATTAGCCCAGACAATTAGCAAAGTCACTGCTATCTTCAACTCCAAAAAACATGTAGAATGGTATGTGGGGTAAAATTAAAAGGATCGAAACCCAAATAAGAAGTTGGCAATAGCTTCCTTTCACCTTCAAGGATATCAGCTCATTGCTCCTGCAACATGAAGGAAAGGCTTATCCCTTCCATCCTTCATCATTCATATTGTTACAGTGACACCGACAATAAGAGAGGAGACAGGAGCTAAGGAAAGAGCCAAGGCTATAGGGGCACCCCCCCCCACCTCCCAAGACACCTGGTTTCTTAGTTACTTAGTTACTTTTCCTAGTACTTGATAGAACACGCTGACAAAAGCAACTTAAGAGAGAACAGGTTCATTTTGGCTCAAGCGCACAGTCCATCACAAGATGGAAGCCACAGCAGCAGGAGCTTGACGCAGCCTGGCTACATGGCATCCATTGTAAAGAAGAGTAGAAACATCTGGGTACAGTGGCGCACACCTGTAATCCCAGCACTCAGGAGGCAGAAGCAGGCGGATCTCTGTGAGTTTGAGGCCATTCTGGTCTACAGAATGAGTCCAGGACAAACAAGGGTACACAGAGAAACCCTGTCTTGAAAAACCAAAAAGAAGATGATGGAGGAGGTAGAGGAAGAGGAGGAGGAGGAAAGGAAAGGAAGGATGGAAGGAAGGAAGAAGAAAAGGAAGAGGAGGAGGAGGAAGGACATGAATGTTGTGCCCACTTCCTGTTATCTTTTTATACAGTTCTGGATCCTAGCTCAGAGTATGGTGTCACCTACAGTAGGTGGGTCTATCTGCTTCAATCAGCATATCATTTTAGATCATAACCTTCACCCCTCGTCTCCAAAGTCTCATGTTCATTTTACACTGCATTTAGGCTATCTTCCTCCGAATGACTGACTCTTCACAGGATGGAACCTTTGGTAGGTGGTGTTTTGCCCTTGAGACACTTCTCTTACTGTCCTAGTGCAGGGCAAGCTTCAACAGTGTCGGCCTCTTAGCAACCACAGCTGCTTTCTCAGCTGTGACTGTTATCCTGGCTTCAGATTTCTTCTGCCACACAGATTAGTCCAAATACTTTAAAGGACAACTTCGCTCACGTTCTCTGGGCACAGAAGAAAACCAGATGTTTTGCAAAAAAAAAAAAAAAAAAAAAAAAGAAAAGAAAAAAAAAAGTCGCATAAGGAGGCTGGTGAGATGGCGCAGCGGGTAGAGGTGCTTGCTCTCAGGACTGATGACCTGTCTGGTCCCCAGGACCTACATGGTGGAAGGAGAAAACTGACTCCACCAAGGTGTCCTCTGACCTCCACATACATCCATGGCACATGTGTGACATGCATGAACATATACACAGATAGATAAACGTAACTTTTAAAGCCACAAGAATGGCCCCTGTCTCGGTTCTTGATGGTTTTTGCTGAGCTCTACAAACCTCTTAAGGCCATGCGGCGGCCTCTACAATTCACATTCCGGGCTATTCTTGTCATCTAAGATTCCCCAGAACCATTCATAAGTTCTGCTTACAGCTTGCAACATCCCAAATACTTTCACATCCCCTCTCGAGTCATGAAGTTTAACTACAGCGAAGGCCCCATTTCTCACTACCAATTTTCTGTCTTGGTTACCAATTTCACTGTTGTTATAACTGAATTTCCCTAACAAAAGCAACTTAAGGGGAAAGGGCTCAGTTTGGCTCACAGGTCAGTGTTACAATCCCCTGTGACAGAGAAGTCACAACAACAGAAGCTTGAGGCAGCTGGGCACATGATATGCACACTCAAGAAGCAGAGAGTGATGGATGCTTGTGCTCAGCTCCTTTATCTACAGTACTGGTTCCTGGCCCAGGGGATGGTGCCACTCACAGTGGGTGAGTCTTCTCACCTCTGTAAAAGTAACTTGTATCCACCTGATGTAATCGGCCATCTTGGAGGATTCCTGCCTCTGTCTGCTGACCTAGGCCTAGTCCTGGAAGCTTCAAGCCTCCATACACTCTAATCTAGACCTAGAACATTTTCAGCTTCTGAGACTTATTGTTGAATAGGATCACTCTTTCTAGCTCTTTCTGAACTCTGGTTGGCTGGTTTAACTCAGCTGTTCTGGCTCAAACTCCTCTCCGAGCTTACTTGTTCAATCCGGCTTTTCTCTCAGCCTCTGAATTACTCTGCTTGGCTTCAAACTAACTCCAGTAATCTGTTTTAAGCTTCTGGTTTCTTCTCATTCTCTTGTTTGTTCTGTCTTGTCTGTGACCAGCTTATTTTATATATATATATATATATATATATATATATATATATATATATATATATATATATATATATATATAAAACCTCTCTATATATAAAACTGCCTTCTCTCTCTCGTGTCGTGAAAATGGGGTATATCCTATTCTGTCAAATCTTTCTCTGATTAATCACTTTATCTGCCACTCAGTTAGACATAACTTTCAAACATGGGTACTTCCATCTACAAACTAATTTTACCTTCACTGTTTGGGATTAAAGGCGTATAATGCCATGCCTGGACCTAAGCTTTTCTTTACATGAAACTGCTCTATACCAGGCTGGCCTTGAACTCAGAGATCTGCTTGCCTCTGTCTCCTGGGACTAACGGTATGCACCACCACTGCCCAGCATGTCTGCATCCCAGCCAGACCACATAGACCTGGTAGGTCTTAGGATACAATCACTTGCTAGAGCAGCCATGTTCTGAATTAAAAATTCCTCTACACACCTCAATCAACATAATCTCCCCAAAGGCACCTCCGGAGGCCCATCACCCAGGTGACTCTAGATCTCATCAGTTGATAATTGAGATTAGTCACCTAAACCAAGTATCTATATATCCCTTATTTTTATCACTAGTTGCTTCCCAAAGATGAGAGGAAGCTTTAAAAAAAAATCATCACCTGAATGCACGCATGTGCTATCATAAATAGTATTAGCCAGCTAATAGCATCTTATGACAGAAGATCAGTTAAGGAAAACACAAACAAATGGCAAACCTTTGTTTTGTTTGAAACCAACTATCCCAACCTATCCTTGGCCTCTCTTGAGACAATGCTGTCTGTATGACCCTGGGTTTTTGTGCTTCCAGGCTTTAATACACAGAAACCAAAGGTCTTGCTAGGATAAAGGTCCCAACTTAGCAGATCTAGGTGATGATGAAACTAAATTCTGGTCTCTGAGGGCAAAATCTGGGTGGGCTGTATGGTCCCCCAGTGAACTCAATATACAGCTAGAATTGAAAAGGTCATTGAAGGCCGTCAAGAGGACTCGGCGAAGGCACTGACCACCAAGTCTGACGACCTGAATTCCAGCCCCAGGTCACACGTGGTAAAAGGCAAAAACTGACTCCCACAGGTCTGATCTCCACATGTGCACTGTGATACTGTGTGTATGTGCACGCGCCCACACACACACGCACAGACACACTTAACCAAGTCAGTAGGCATTGCTCTTAAAGTCAGACAAAATGCAATAGAGAAAGATAGTGGAAGGAAAAAATAAAGAGAAGGCCGCCGACACTTCCAGCCCTGGGCCGCACCAATCCCACAGTGTGGCCCAGCAACACCAACAAGACAATACTGGCCCCAGAGGTGCTGTAAAGATTAACAGAGAAACAGAACCAGACAAACCACACAGTGCCCAGCACACTCGGCTCCCAGACACATTAGTCATAGTTATCCTTTTACTAATCCTGCCACTGCTCCTGGGATTGTTCCTGGAGCAGGCGGACACAACTAGGCAGAGATAAAAGGATAAAGAAATAAGAGTTCTGGAGAGAGTGTGAGATAAGAAAGCCTGTGCTAGGGAGGGGGTGCGTGAGGGCAGCCTGAGCAAGTGTGTGGTGGTTGCAGGGAGCTGCAAGAGGCAGACGCGGTGGGTAATTACAGTAACAGCTATCATTTAGGGATTCTCCAAGCAGACTGTGGGGGTTCTGTTTCTTGCTTCACACAGAACCACAGGTTGGTCTGTCTGCCTTTTCCCTTGACTCAGAGGGAGTGGTGAGGGCTGGGTGTGGCTAAGTGGAAACCGGGAAGTAGCAGTTCTGGCTTAGGGTGGCAAGGCAAGCACGGAAGCAGCCTCAGGACTCAGGAAGGAAATGGCGGCTGCAGGAACTGTTCACATCCTTGGGAGCGGAGGCAGCCTAAGGGACTGCCCCGGACTAGGCTGGGGTGATGACCCTGGTGTTCTCCCTCCTCAGGTTCGTGCGTCCGTGACCCACTTCCGCTCCCTTTTCTATTCTTTCTGGCTCTTCTTCTCAGAACTGCTTTTAAGAGTCTCTTGGCAGGCAGCTTTCCTCACGCCTCATCCTTAGTTGCCTCTGAGTAACAAGGAGGCTAAGTGACACCTGAGCATTTCTCATAGGTGTTAGAAGGCAGAGACTCCAGCCTAAGAAGTCTAAAGGGGACTCTGAAGAACTCAACTTGGTTCTGTGTCTTCTGAGCAAAAAAACTTAAATATCTTTTCAGTCCCGACCATTTGAGGATAACCTTCCCCATCGCCGCTCCAGACGGAAGTGCTTTAGCTCAGCCCCCAGGTCACAGCCAGGGATGCCGAGGCCTTTAGAGTTAGCCCATGTTCCCACATAAGGATGAGGAGCAGACAGGGCTGGACCACCTAACTGCACAACAGAACTCTGAGGGTTCATCATGTCACGCCAGTGTCCTTAGCCTGCCTCAGAGCAGTACAGTGGAGGCACGGAGCACCTTCACTCACAGGGACATGGAAAGGAGCTGAGATCAACCAGGAAAGAGTCTAATGAGTGACCCTGTGGCTCTCAATCCCAAGCTTGGACCCCTTCTGTCCAGGCACCCCCAACAACCTGACCCGCTCTCGCTATAAAATTTGAAAAGCAAACAGTTCAAGATTCACAGGGGCAGCAGCGCAGTCATGTCCCGACTATTTCTCTCATCTTTCTTCTGAGGTAAAACACACAAAGCAAGAAATGGCTCTTTTTACATCAAGTTTTTTCCATAGGTTCCAGAAGGTTCTTTTTCTTATAAGAACATTTTCCCTGGATTTCAATATCGTTCCCAATAACAAGGAGCCATAGGCCTAGAAGATGAAGTTGTTCCCCCAAGGTATTAAGTGAATCAGACAGCCAGAATTCCAAGTCCCAAGAAACTGCATCTCAGGCCCTGGTTCTAGCACCAGCCACAGTGGTTCCTTGTAAAATGTGCAAACTGGCAGCCAGTAGGGTACATTAAAATGTCCTTTTTCACATTAAAGAGTCACATCAAATCCGGATGGTTTGCTTCTCTATAGACTCACTTTCAAACGAGCAATCCTAACTGCCAAGTTGGCTTGGCCACAGTGGCCCCACCACCACATTAGCATACAGATGAAACTGAAGACGGGGAGAGGAAGGTTGCTGTCCAGCAATACATTTCTCATTGGAGAGTTTCCCCAGCCCTTTAAAAAGAAATCACTAATGCATTGCTCTGCAAATAATATAACCCTATTTAGAGAAAGGGGGGAGTATACTATTATTTTGTCAAAATCAGTCACCATAGCAGCCTGAACCCTTTACCTTGCATAGCATTCAGTTTATAAGTTTAAATACACCTCCAATGATATATACAGTTGTTTGGAATTTTGTTACCATTACCTACTAGTGAAATCAAAGCCTCCCATTCCGTGGAAAGTGTTCTCACCTGTGAACGCATTTGTGGCCTGAAAACCAGCTTCCTGCATACTGCTCCCCAGACAAGCCTGCGTTTCAATTCTTAAGCTGTCCTGTTGTGAAGAAACTGTCTGGGCAAGGCCTCAGGTCACTTCCATCTTAGCCCGTCCAAGTCCATCACTCTGCTGGTCCAGCTTTGGGGAGCATCTGATGCCCACTGGCTGTAAGCAGGCACTACCTGGATGCCACACAGTCCAATATCATGTGGGGCACAGTCACATCAGCCGTCCAGCCAGAGAGTTGAAGCCATGGTGAGGTCGGGAATGGTGAAGCTTTCCTGCTGAAACCTGCTCTCCTGCCTCAAAGTGAAGGGCTCCTCAGCCTCATAGTAGCCAACATCTTCCAGAAAGTGAGCAGGCTCAGCCTCACCCAGGGCTCACAGGCTGCTCTGATCTGCTCCTCTCAGTGCTTTGCTTCTGTTCTTGCTGAAATTAAAAAGAAAGAAGTCACATTCTTAAGAGTCTTGGGAACCATTAATATCAACAGACCTGCTGGGTATGGCGGTGCGTACTTATCACCCTAGCACCCGAGAGGCTGAGGCAGGTCAAAGAACAGAAGCCAGATTCAGCTGCATAGTGAGACCTTGCCTCACAAAAACAACACAGCAGCAGTTTAATAGGCCTACAGAAACAAAGAAATAAAAAGCAATTTAGCCACGTGACCATGACCCTTCTGTGAACACAGAGGTAGGGGGTGCATGGGAACCTCCCCCCACTTACAACCCTCAAACACCACATTACCCATTTATTCTAAGCCACTCTAATAACATATAAGACCACACTCTCCAAATGTCTTCCCTTGGGCTATTTAGAACTCACACACTCTCTTAAGAAATTAATTTCCCAAAGTTGAATCCCAAGGTCTTAGAAGGGGGTTTGAGTTCATAGCAACTGCCATCAGCACTACAAGAACGGAAAATTAAGATTTGGAAGAAGGAGTTTTTAAAGTGACTCTTATACTATATTTTGATCAAATTGGGCTTATCCAAGGGATGAAACGTGATTCATCATGTATCAAAACAATTGGCACATCCCACCAACAGAATGAGGACAAATCCAAACACACACCTAAACAAGAGCATGAAAAGGATTTGATGAACTTCAACATCCCCCATGAGTATTAGGTATAGGAAGAACACACCTCAGTACAAAAGGGCAATATAAAGTTGATACATATGGATGGATGGATGGATGGATAGATAGATAGATAGACAGACAGACAGGCAGGCAGAAGAGCTATCTAGGAGCAAGACCAGCACATCTGCCTACACCACTCTCACTCAACACAGCTGAAGAAAAAAACAAAATTGTCTAATTTGGAAATTAAGTCAAACTGTGCTTGCTTATAGATACCTGAGTTTTTAATAGGCAGAAAGACATACTCTACTAAAGATTTCTAGAACTAATAAGTTTAATACAGTTGAAAGCCAAAATATCAACACTTTATAAAAATAGGAACAATTTCTATACATCATTGTAAAGTCACTGAGAAAGAAATAAAGTATTCCAGTTCACAGTGACTACAAGAAAGAGGAGGATGAGGAAGAATGGAGAAAAGGAAAAGGAAAAGGAAGGAAGGAGAAAGAAAGAAAGAAAGAAGAAAATCTGGTGTTGGGAAGAAAAGGCATCAAGACCAGCGTATGTTTAGACAAGATGGATCTGATGTACACATCTGGTGAGCTGTGGGTCAGCACAAAATGGCTGGCACCGTATGCCTGGGGAATCCCAAAATAAATATAATATACTTTTATTGTGTAACTATTCCTCACGGAATGCCATTTTTGTGTGAATTCTGTCTTAATATGGCCTTGAGGTCACAGACCTAAGCTTTTCCCCTCCATCTTTGCCAGCCTGCCTGTGTGTTTGTCTATATATGTGTTTGTCACTTCCACGTGGCCTGGGTACCGATCTATGTGTGTGTTCGTGTGTTTGTGCCTGCCTGTGTATGATATGCACCCAGGTGTCAGCCACTAACCCCTGGGCTGGTGAACCCAGTGTGCTTTATATGCCTGAAGCTCCTCACGTCTCTTCAATTCCCAGCCGTCGTGACCTTCCTCTGTTCCTGGCATCAGAACTTGGCCCTCACAACAAGCAATATATTTAACAGAGAAAGTAAGTGACCTCTAGCATGTACAGTTGCAAAACTCTGATGAAACATATTGAAGTGGACATATGTGCACGCGCATGCATGCGCACGCGCGCGCACGCTGGATTAGAAGAATTATTATTGTTAAAAATTGATCATACCACCCAATGTGATTTACAGATTAGATCTAACACCCATGAAAATACCAGTGCCATTACTCCTAGAGATAGAAGAATAATTTTAAATCCACAAAAGATTCTAAATCCAGGAGCTAGGGAGATGGTTCAGCAATTGAGAGCACTTGCTGCCCTTCCAAGAGACCCAAGCTCAGTTCCCAGCATCCACATGGCAGTTCACAACCGCCTGACACCCAGCACCAAGGTAATCAATTCTCTCCCCTGATTTCTATACATACACGCAAGCCCATGACACACAAGTACCCATATGCATACTCACACAAAAGTAGAGTCTTTTTTATTAAATCCTAAATTCAATTGCAAAGTGATTGTGAGCAAAGGATTGTGAGACATGTATCACTGCCAGGCAGCATGGTGCCAGCATGGAAGAGCAAAAGAGAGAACCCAGGAGTAAGTGCCCACATCCACAGCCAACTGATCCTTAGCAAAGGGACCAAAATCATACATTAAAAGACTAGTCTCTTCAGTAAATGGTGCTGGGAAACCTAGAGATCCATACTCAGATGAATGAAACTAGACCTCTATCTCTGACCACATACTAAAAAATCAGTCCCACCGCATTAAAGGCAGAACTGTGACATACTTAGCACTTGTTAATATTACCTTTTTGTTTTGTTTTGTTTTGTTTTTTATGGCCCTAGAAGCATAGGAGACAAAGGCAAAATTAGCAAATAGACTTATATCAAACTAAGACCATCTTGGATGTTATTGAGATAATCAATAGAGCAAAAAGACAACCTTCACAGTGAGAGGAAATACATGCTTCGCAGACCAAGGAGAAATATCCAGAATACATATCTTGAGAAACAAATATATATATATATGAAGACATGAATAGAAAGTTTTACAAACTGAAGATTTACAAACAGCCAAGAGTATGTGAGAAAAATACGTATGAGGAGACCAGAGCCTGGCTACACAGCCTACAATCCTCCATCTGGCTTCGCTGTCTCTACTCCACACAGGTGATCACAGAACACACACTTCTCGCATTGCACTGTAAGTTTCATGAGGACGACGACGGCAGCGACTATTCAATTTACCCAACCTTCTCAGCACACACAGCACTGCCTTTGCCTGACAGCTGCCCAGTGAAGAAACACTTATCGAATGAATAATTTGAGTGAATGAAAGTAACTGCTTAACACAATGTTTCCTAAGTGCTATTCCCTACACAAGGCAAATGAAATGGGTGCAGGGAGAGGAGGTCAGCAAATATTTGTTATATAAACCCACTCCCAAGCATTGAACTTACAAGTGCTACACATTTGGATACAGCCTTCAAACTGTTCAGCTTTGGTCCTCTTGAAAAGGAGACGGGGGCATGGGGAGGGGTAGTATTTTGCCCTCTAGTGAAGGTAGGACAGGAAGTAAGAGCTCTAGGGTAACTGTGGTCACATTTCACAGAGGGTCCTACCCAGGAAAGACCTCTGACTTGAAGTCCTTTCAACTACAACTTCTCGCCCCACTTATCAAAACAACAGAGAAACAAACAATCTGCCCTGCAGAGGTTAACTAGCCCAAGTGTCTAATGTGTGGGAGAACCAGGATTTAAGCCTGTCTCTTGTCCTCTTGTTCTCCCAGCTTCTGAACCTGGGGAAGCTCTTTAAACCTACATGCCTTAAGCTTGCAGATAATAATAATCAAGTTGGGAGGAGACTTACCAAGTTCAAAAGGTCACAGGCTCAGCCTGAACCACACCCTCTACAGAAAGCCCACTGTCATCACACACACCATACACATATTCGCAATCCCTCGGGTGTCCTGTTGATCCTGGAAAGATGGGAAGGACTAACCAGGAAATAAATTAATTTAATACTGCACTTGAAAAG
Organism: Acomys russatus; assembly: GCF_903995435.1. NCBI lineage: Eukaryota > Metazoa > Chordata > Mammalia > Rodentia > Muridae > Acomys > Acomys russatus. Next base: position 54,341,135 of record NC_067156.1, on the reverse strand, counting down.
AACCGTCTTGAAGCACCTCCATAACAGAGCAACAGTAACTAAGGAAATAGAGCATACTCAATGGAAAAACACCCCCACAGGAAGGGACATTTTTAAAAACAAACACTCCCAAAACTGAAGCAAATAAGTTGTAGAATAAGTCTGCCTTGGTAGCTATTCATAAAACCTTATGTGAAACACAGTCCTCCTGGGACTCATTCAAGAAGGAAAACTTTACTTCGTTTTTTTTTTTTTTTAGCTTTTATACACAAACTCAAAAACAAACAAACAAAAAAAAGTAATAAAAACAGATACGCAATCCAGGAGGTAGGAAGGTCACACAGTGGGCACAGAAGCCAAAGCCCAGCAGACAAGTGGCAAATCCTTTCTTTCGAAATCAAGTTAACATTAAAAAAAATTATAGCATACAAAGACTCAACGCCGGGGTTGTGTTTTTATTTCCTTTCACTGTGGACAGACTGTTTCACTGGCAGAGTGTCTGTTACCTAGGTGACGGCTAGACAGAGCGGCAGAAAGCTGCAGGCTGTCCAGCGCCTCAGAGTCCAGGACCTGGCTCAGAGATCTGGTGACCTCTCACTCTCTACTCACCAGAAAAGTTCCAGAAAGAAAAATAACACCAAACAAACAAACAAACAAACAAACAAAATGAAGAGGTCCTTTGAGAAACTGAGGCACAGTTGCTACACTGAAAATTTGCAGACACTTGAGAATTCTACCATGACATTACCAGAACATCTCAAGTGCTGGTTCCTTTAAACCCAATGTGGCAAACTATTTTTATTGATTCAGTTGTAAGAAGAAGAAGGAGAGAAAAAAAAAGAAAAAACCTGAGGGCTCCACATCTAACCTGGGCTAAAACTCACTTCGTTCCTCTACCCTAAAGGGAGATGGTTGAAATTTGAGCAAAGACCAATACAACTAAAGATTAGAGAGGAGAGGAGAGAAAATAAGAGAGTAGAGGAAGAGAAGGAGGGAGAAGGGGAGGGAGAAGAAAGACAAGAGGAGAAGAGAGAGGAGAAAGAAGTGTGACTTGATTACGAAAAACACTGGGAGTGCCCCAGGAAAAGCCCCATTCCTGAGTTCAGGGTCCCACTTATCAGACATAGTCAAGTTACTCAGCCTGTCTAGACTCTCATTTCCTCATTTGTAAACTGAGGAGTGACATTCAAGAGTCTTCCCAATCTGAATACTCCCCGTGTGGCTCTGTGCCTGGCCAAAGGAGACAAGACAAACACGGCTGACACACACACACGTGGTACACAATCTCGGAGAGACTGCACAGGTGTCAGGTCTCCGCTGAGATAGTCAAAGGAGCATGCGCCAGCTACTGGGGGAGGTGCCTGAGTGAGGCGCTTTCATTTCTGTGACTTGGAGATATAACACAGTGCGGAGCGTTTTGCATGTCAATCTCAAAGCTATCCTAGCTTGGGGTATCGTGACGGGCACTGACGAGATCTTCAGAATAAAGTACTGCCTTTTTTAGGCAGACAATTCAGGAAGCAAGTGATACATAAGGCTTCTGACTCAAACGCACAGATACACAGCAAGCAAGGAAAGCAATTATTAATGATATTCCTTGAACTGTTGCTTCGGCAAACATAATGCTGGATAAAGCATAAATAATGTGCAGTCTGAGCCTCAACTCCAACTTGTAAAAAATTTTAAAAAGGAGAAGGACTGTCAAAAAATGAGAAAATAAAACTATCTCCTATGAATAGACTAAGTCTAATTTTTGCCCCATATGATCCTGCAGCAGAGAAAGCCATATGGAGCCATCTATGTGGTCTCTTCACTTCATGGGCAAGAACACTCCAGAAGGTCACAGAAGGTAGGAAACAAATCAAAAGTTAGTATATTGTATACAAAGCCAGGACCAGAAGCAGGGATTTGGATCCTGGCCCAACGGGCTCTAGACAGACCCAAGGAAGAAGCTGGCCCAAAGAGGGAGGTGCCTGAGAGGCTAAAGGTAAGGATTATACACCAGTACAAACCTGCTCACTAGCAACCAGGGAACAGTGACATGACTTCTACTTTCTAAGACCAAAATTCTTCATGTGGGCATGCCTGCAATGCTCACAAGCACAAGGAAAAAGTTCTGGGCTTGCCAAAGAGTCAGAAAGTCCCCAGGTAAAGGTCACTTTAAAACATCACCCGATCTGTCACAAACACCTGGACTGTGGGTGTCAAGCAGGGGTGTGTGTGACTCTGTCACCCCCACCTCCAGCCTAGAGGTCCACTACACAAATTTATTTAATATAAAACTGGCTACAAACAGGCATGGCAGACAAACAAAAGGCTGGGAAAGGGTTAACATTGTGCGAGGAGAAGAATAAGAGACTATGGACTAATGGCCTTTGTAGAGAACAACTTTTGCCCTCCCTGCCAAGTCACTCCACCTGCCAGCTTACAACAGGGCCAGATGGACAACTAGGCCTGGTCCACGATACGTCCAGCTCTCAGGCCTCAAGGCCAGTCATGGACATACCACAAAGGCTACATATACACAGTCAGTACTCCATCAGCAATTGGTAGGGCCATTACTTTGACCAGAAATTCTATTAGGCACTGGGAAGACAGAAGTGAGCAAGCAACGTAAGTTTCTACACACAAGGCGCCTATGTCCCTCTGTCTCCCCTGTCTCCGGAGGCGCTTCTGAACATCCTGTAACTGTCGCTAGCACTGACCATGGAGACCAGAATATAGCAGGCGCCCAGTGAATGTGAGCGGGACTGCACTGAATCCTATCTTCAAGACTCGAGCGGTCTGTCCAATCTACTGCCTCAGCCTTGCGCCCACTTTAGAAGGATCAAGGGCACCATAGTTAAGATGGCTGATGGCCATGAGGATGCAAACTCTGGAGCACTCCTAGACAGGCCCTGGCCCTTCACTGTTTAGAAGGCAAAAGCTTCACAGACACTGAGCCAGAGAGCAGAACCACAGGCTCTGAGTCACAGCACCTTGTGTCTGTCTCCTTTTAGGTGTGTGACTTCGCACTTGATTAATTAATGCCTGCAACAACTTGTAGCCTCAGTGACCTCAGCTACCAAATACAAGCGACGACGACGTCTTCCTCATGAATTGTTAGACATCTAAACAGGACGTGAGTATGAAACAATAGCACAGTAAGTACTAAGGAATTACAGCCCCACAGTTACTATGAACTACCTCAGCCAAGTGACTTACAAAGAGAAAAGTGGCCCGACACACACACCTCTGCTCCATATCGCAACCCAATTGGAGGCGAAGTGATTTCCATTTCATGGCTTTTCAGTTGATTCCTCTTGATTCTTTTTTTAAGTTCTCAATAGACAAAAATCAAAGCTCAAAATCATCCTGTGTCAGCTAAAATTAACAACAGGCGAAAAGCAGAGGAGAGGGTACGAAATTAGAGAAGATGTGTGGGTGAAGGATTAGGAATGAAATGTGGCACAAGAGGAGAAAGAATTTTGCCTTTAAAAGGAAAAAGCTTCTTCATAACCAACTTTTTTGTGTTTCCATACCAAAATATTAAAATGTGAGAGTACCACTGGAAAAAGAATTTAACCGAGGTTTTACAGCGACCATAAGCTAGTGTGCCTTCCTTTTTTCCTTCCTCTTCCATATTTGATGCACTTTCTGTGTAAAATACCAGCTTTTTTAAGGCCTTTATGTGCATTTCTCCAGCTTTCCCATGTGCCCCCAAAATAAAACTATACAATGATGACATTCTACCAAACTCCCCTGACAAACTCGGAAGGAGTGTCCCAGAGCCAAACTCCAGGCTGTGCCTAACCTCACAGCAACCCCCACCCCCGCCTCCGCCACAGGCTCATAGTGAACAGACATGGGAGAACAGGACAAGCAATCTCCCATTGTCACATCATTGCTCATCTGGCAGCCCAACATACAGCCATGATATCCAGAATAGGGGACTCCTGAGCACTTACAAGACCCAGCCTTGGCCCATGGTGAATACACTATTTCTCTGCACAGCAGGGGGATGACACAGCAGAGCAACCAAAGGTGGAGGGCAAAAAAAAAAAACAAAACAAAACAAAACAAAAAAACTGATCTCGTGTGTGTGTGTGTGTGTGTGTGTGTGTGTGTGTGTGGGTGTGTGTGTGTGCACGCGTGTGTGTAAGAGAGAGTTACACACAGAGAGACACACACACACAAAACCTTAGGGTTATGTAACACCCTGTCTTTTGAGAGAAAGACTCATTAGAGCCCAAATACCCATTAAGAAAAAAAAAAATCAGGCAAAGTCTTACTGAGCACTGAGGAGAGAAGAAGGTTGCTATGCCCTGCACAGATACAACTTCTTTCCTCTTAGATCTTACACTCCCATTCGATCACTCTTTTTTTCTATCATTTATAGGAACCAGAAAAAATGAAATTAATAACACATTGTTCATCCATCTGGGAGAAGTGTGGACTCTCATACAAAATTTGAAATTAAAATGGCAGAGCTGGGCATGGTGGTACACACCTGTAATCCCATCACTCAGGGAGGCAGAGGCAGGTGCATCTCTGTGAGTTCAAGGCCTGTCTGGTCTACAAAGAGAGTCCAGAACAGCCAATGCTACACAGAGAAACCCTGTCTCAAAAGCCAAAAACTAAACACAAAAAGAAGGGGAGGGAGGGAGGGAGGGAGGGAGGGAGGGAGGGAGGGAGGGAGGGAGGACAGAAGGAGGCATTAATTCAATGGGCAAAGCACATACCATCCTCCATTGGTGGAACAACTTAATTAGATCACAGAAATCCAAAGAGATGAGTATTTAAGTGGATGGTTAAATGCTACAACACAAAATGGTATTGTCTGAGGTTGGCTCCAGAGCTGACACCAGCAGCAACTGGGCTCAAAAGTGCAGCAAATGAGCCATTACTTGCAATAACAAATGCTACATCTGTGAGAAGCCTTGTCACTTCTAAATCATCTGATGAGTCCACCCTGACTCCACACATCTTAAGGGAAATATTGATATGGTTTCATATTTTCCTGGAAGGTTGGGTGGGGAGGAGCTGTGAATGAGGATCAGTCTTGAAGAGCAGCTGTTTCCATACAGAACCTGGAAGGATCAGTGAAGTCTCTCAGGCACCCAAGTACCTGACACCTTGCCAAGCTAGAGAAGCACCATTAAGCCACTACAGGGGGCTACCACATTCTTAAGTGGACTTCAGCCAGCAAGGGGCCAATGCATACGCTCAATACTAACACTTAGCAATGTCGGTCTTAATGCATATATAACCAGACTTAAGTAACCCAATTCTCAGATACCAATAAGAGCTCCAAAAGCCAAGAGGCAACTTCTACCAAGCCTGAAGCCTGAACTCACACATTAGCCACACCACCATGGACTTTGCCAACTTCCTCTACGTTTAAAACTGTCATCTTGGGGCTGGAGAGATGGTTCAGAAGGTAGTAAGAGTGCTTGCCGCGATCCCAGATAGTCTGCTTCTTCTGCGGGCACCTGTGTACAAGGTATGTGTGTGAATGCACGTGCGTGCACACCCGCACACACACGTATATACACTTTTTAAAACCTTAGAACTATGCCACCATCAAGTTCTCCCTTTTTAACCTATCAAAATCTAGCCCCTATTTATTCTCTTCTCCCATGAATTCAACACATAAGGAATGACCTGTCTTAATCCTCAGCAAACCTCTGCAGCCAGAGGCTGGAGGATCCAGAGCCCTGGGCAGCTGGAATAAACAGTCAGGTAAGGGAAAGGCCAGGAGACACGTGGGTGAAAGACTTTATTACAGTGCATAGCCACCTCTCCCCATTTCTCTTCCTCCTGCAGTTTTGAGACGTAAACACCGCCTCTCCGATCACACCAATGAAGACCGGCATTCATACCTCGTGGGATAAGTCCCTGCTTCTCACTATGATAACTTCCGGTGGCCCGGTGTTCCCCAAATACCCCAAGTTACCCATCCGATCACCTAAATTCTATTACGTTTATGCTGATTTTAAAACATAAACATTGAGATAAGAAAAATAAAACATAGATAGATGCTTAAGACTGAGGTCAACGTGTAAGGGGTTAGCTGGTTGGAGGAAATGCTGAAAGAGAAAGAAGGTGCTAAAGGAGGCTCGTGTTAGATGACACATACTGTACAGTTAGTTCCCTTGGCAACAGTACACTTACACTTGTTCCCACTACAAAGGTGTTGTGAGCACAGGGACAGGCACAGTTTTGGAGTCATATACTAGAGTTAGAGTTTAGCAGAGCAGTTCTCCAAAGCCTCCTCAGGCAGATTGTATAACATGTCTTAGCCTTGGTCTTTTATTCCTTAAACTGAGGCACTAACATAACCACAGGGAAGTAATAGGTTCTCTGTGGACACAATAAGCCAATTCAAGCCAAACTGAGAATATCAAGGCAGGTTTATTGGGAGGCAGCTCTTGGATGGGTCCACTGGAGGTCTGTGAAGTCGAGCACCATGGCTAAAGTAAGGGGGTTTTATAGAGTTTGAGCAAGGAGTGATGACGTGTCAGCTGGGAGGTGGGATTGTACCCATATATGGCCAAACACTGACCCCTGAGTGAGCACTCTTGGGTGGGCTTGGGGTGGGTTGCTCGAGAGGAGGCGTGATGATGTGTTAGCCCAAGGTTTTCTCATTGTAGGCAGAGTTGAGGGAAGGAGAGCAAAGGAGGTTTCCTGGCTTATGCAGGGGTGAGCATAGGTTTCAGCCTAACAGGAAGTAGCGCCTATTGAATGAGGAAAATACAATAAAGGTCTGTGTGCATCCTACAAGGATACCTAATGACCCCTACACACATGGCAGTAATTTAGGGGGATTGGGGTAACATTACTCAATGCTATTAGAATCTTCAAGAAGATGCAGCATGTTCCGTCAGATTGTGAGTAGTTGGGAGGAAGAAAATACACTACTTATATAAGGGGGGAAAGGGATAGCTGAATCATGAAGTTCTTAATGGATTCCGACCCATGGCTGAACACTTAGTGAGTTAAACCCAAGACCTGTTTCTGTTAGAATGTAATAGTGTTATCTTCAAATAATTTCGTACATATGTCAGTAATGGTGGTTTACTTTTTTTTCTTACTGCTAACCAAAGCATCTCCATGAAGTCATGCCTCTACTCTGTTCCTGGTAGCCTAGGCTCTTGTGTGTCCCTTGAGGCCCTGTCCCCCCTCCTTTCCACTCCAACCAAGAGTTAATGCCAGTCACCAGTTAATGCATAATGACTAACAAACTACAAGGGGTTCCCTACATCAGAGAAATCTCTCTCTCTCTCTCTCTCTCTCTCTCTCTCTCTCTCTCTCTCTCTCTCTCTCTCTCTCTCTCTCTCTCCTTGAAATGACTCATCTCCACGCTGCCTTTGATAGAAACATGTTATTATGTTCAATAAAACCACACAAAAAAATAATAGCCAAACACAGTTTTTAAATAACTTATACCAACACCTAAAAAATGATTTCCTGGAGGAAAAAGAAAATATTGGCAAGGATATTTTAAGAGCTTCCTCCTACTCCCCCCTCCCTCCCCTACAGATAAATGTGGCCACATTTAGAGAAATAAGAACTCTGCTGGCCTAGCTGAAAACTTGGGCAAAGTGGGTTTTACAGTGAGGACAGAGGCTGCCATTGAAATTTAAAAGCAATCTAGCTACTCCACTACCATCCCTTTCCCTTCTAGTTCCCATGGAAACAGACCTTCCATCACCAAAAAAAAAAAAAAAAAAAAAAAAAAAAAAAAAATGGGGTAAAGATAGTACCATGCCCAGTCTCCACACCCTCCCCCCATCTGTTTCCATGGGAACTGGAAGAGAAAAGAATGGAGGTTGGGTATCTAGACTGCCTGCAAATATCCAGCCATGCCTGAAGCTGTGCCCACAGGCCCCAACAGACCCTGTAGAAATTAACAGGACCTCAGAGAATGTAGGGCTGGTTGGACTATGCGAGTAAAGGCAGCTGTGACTTCCCAGCACATACCTTCTCGAACATCCCTTCAGTCAGCCCAAGAGGACTCCCATCACACGAGTGGGTCCACACCTAACTGGACAATAGAATCACTCCTGACCTCATGGACTAATACCCCTGGAAGCTGGGACAATGACTCTGTACTGTTTTCATAGCTCCAGAGGTGATTCCAACATTGACCATTCTGGAGAACTGACATCCTAAGCTGGAGCCTCCCAAATTTTGACATGCCTGTGAAGTCTGTGAAAATCTTGATAAACCAGAGTCAAGCCCAACAGATCTGAGACAGGGCCTGAAATGATATATTTCCAAATGACTCCCAGGGGAGGCTGACTGCTACTCAATCTCCAACTACATCTGAGCAGTGAGATCCTAGAACCCAGTGAATCTGGCCCTAATGCCTTCTCCACCAAAGGTGGGGACTATGGTCACTTCCTCAGCTGCACCCCATTCCTACCTTCCACCAGGCCTACCCACCTCAGCCTCTGAAGGAGACTGCACTAATGTTAGAAACTGATGAGGAACTCAACTTCTGCTTCCCATATCTCCCCTTTTAAGTGTCTCTCTCTACCCTCTAAAGATGACCATAGAGACCAGAAGGTGAGAGAACACGTAAAACTTATATAACAATGTAAGTTAGAATAGCTGTTATGGAAATTGTACAGAAGTGCCTCAAAACATTAAAAATATAATTACTGCCTGTTCCAGGGATCTATACCACTCTTGAGAATTTACCTCAGAGAGCCAACACACTACAGAAATACCTACGCGGCCATTTATTGTGGCAATATTTACAGTAGTCAGGTATGAAATCGGCTTTCCTGTCAATAGATCAAGTAAATAAAACTTGATACATGTACACAGTTTGTTATTATTCAGCCTCAGAAAGGAAATCGTGTCATTCTTGAGAAAACTGATAGAAGTACAGGTCATCATGTTAAGCTAAATAAAGATACACAAACAAAAACAAAAAATGTAGAATTCGACTATCATATATGTGAATGTTATGAAAGTAGAAGGAACCAGGGAGAGGAAAAAGAGTATAGGGGTGAACATGAGAAAGCCATGCTGTTACACATTGTAAAATGCCATAAGGAAACCTACATACAGATGTGTTGAAGAAAGGATAAATTGCCAAGAGTGGTGGTTCATGCTGTTAATTCCAGCACATGGAAGCGGAGAGCAGGTAGATTTGCATGAGTTCCAGGCCAGCCTGGTCTACACAGCAAGTTCCAGGCCAGCTGAGGCTACACCATGAGATCATCTCAAAAAAGGTGGGGGACGGGATTTAACTTCAGACATAGTCACCAGATAAACACAATTGTCTCCTTCAAATTTGATCTTTCAAACCACACACACACACACACACACACACACACACAGACAGACACACACAAATAACTTTCCAAAATATAAAAGCAAATTCTGCATGTTTGAGGATCAAATTAATGCAAAACATATAAAATATCTAACAAATGTTTATAAATATTAATTCACTACCAAAGAAGAAAGGATTTTTCCATGAACCACTTGTAAGAGTTGGGGACACACTGAGATTTGTTATTAAAAAATAATCAAGGCTGGAGAGCTGGCTCGGTGGCTCACAGTGTGTACCTAGAGAGAACCCAGTTTGGTTCCAGGACCCACACTAGGAAGGTGACAACTGCCTGTAACTCCAGCTCCACGGATTCAGCTCCCTCTGCTAACCTCCACAGACATCCACATATATGTGGCATTCACTGGCACAGATACAAACCACACACATAAAAGCAAATGTTATATAATTTTAAAATAAATAACTCAAACATCCTTAAAAATCTCCATTCTAAAGAAAAATGCACATGGCAGTGTCCCTGTCTCAGCTAAAGGTATCAGATTAGTTTAAAAAAAAAAAAAAAAAAAAGCAATGCTTATTTCTACCTGAGTCACCAAATGGTTTAAAGTTATGCAATACGCCAGTGTGTTACTCAAAACCAAATTGCTGTTTCACTATACACTTTGTACTTTATTCAAAAGATATAGCACATTAATAATCTTTGAAATTAAAACATAAGCAAAGATTTAGAGTATAGATAATTGAATAATGTTATAACCTTACTTTAAAACATACTATTCCGATTCTAAGTGAGCAAAAGGGGAAATTATTTAGTCTGAACATAATAAAAAATATCCAGGCATTTTTGCATAGCTGTATAACCATAGGTGTAGTGTGTGAGATGCATTTTCATTCTGATGATGCAAAAATATCTATAGATATGTTTATGTAAAATATCATACATAAACTTCTCTTTAAAGATATGAGTGAATATTGAGAGACAGTTAAGATTTTAGGATCTCAGAAAGCAGAATACCATAACTGCTGAGATGAGAAATTAAATCAAAGCAGAGGATGATTTGTGCACTTACTACACAGACACACACACACACACACACACACACACACACAGCACAGCACAGTTATGGTACACTATGTCAAAGGAATATGAGTTGGCTATTAAGTGCACCATTAAAAATAGTAAAAATAATTAAGGATAAATGCAGAGACATGCTTATACCCAGAACCAGTAGAATCTGTTAGTCCGTGAGACCCAAGCCAGAAAATCAGTTGTCAGTATTTACTGCCTACATGTGTTTACTTTCTGTTTACAGGAAAAGGCAATTGGAGCAGTCAGCAAACTGTCTACAGAGGGCCAGATGGTAAACAGCTTTGTACACGGCAATGTAGTCTCTGTCCTTACTCCATAACCCTGTCGTAACAGTATCTGAGAAGCCACACAAACAACACACGCAAACAAGCCAGCACAGCATGTTGCAGTAAGACTTTCCTCATACAAATAAGCACTGGCCATTATGTGGACCACAAGCCACAATTGTCAACAATAAAATATGAACAATTTATTTTCAAGGAAATGTCTTATTCAACTTGGAGTCCAGAGCTTCAAAGGAAGGACAGAAAAGACTTGTCGAAGCTGATGCCATTTCTGTTTTTCAGTCAACCCTGAACCCACAACACCCAAAAATATTATAACATTTTGCAGCACTTAAATGCCACCTCTCCAGCTGCTAGTAATTAACATAATCATTATTACTTATGTTTGTATTCTTTGTATTTTTCTTGCACATACTGTCCCCTTTCAATTCATTCTAACAGTTGCAAGGGCAAGAGTTCATTTGGATTTTACCCAAAAGGTTTAGCTTAGTATTCAACACTAAGATAAATACAGTAAAGATACTTGTCTTCTACTGCTGTAAAAAAAACAAAACAAAACAAAAAAAACAACACCATGACCAAAAGCAACACGGAGGCAAGAAGTTATTTCATTTTATCTTTCCGGGTAACAATCCATCACTGTAGGAAGTCAGAACAGGAACTCAAAGCAGGGAAGGACCCTGAAAGCAGAAATCGAGGCAGAGGCCATGAAAGGATGCTGCTCACAGCCTTGCTGCTGTGTCTTGCTCAGCCTCCTTTCTTACAGAACTCAGGACCACCTGCTCAGGAGTAGCACCACCCATAATGGGCTGGGCCCTCCCACAACAATCACTATTAATGGGGAAGTAAGTTTGACACTGAAATGTATTTGCTGTAAAAGCCCATTAGACTAATTCTATTTCATCCAGAGAGATGCCTATCACAGAAAGTCTCAAGGATTTTCCAATCACAATGTACATACACACACACACACACACACACACACACACACACACACACACACACACACACACACACCACAGAGGGGAGGAAGAGAGAGAGAGAGAGAGAGTACATCTGTCTTTGAAGAACATCTTTTTAAAAGGCAGCAATGATCACTGTGGAAAAGTATGAAAATATATAAACTAATACTTGTAACTCCCACTGCCAAAATCAAGCAATGCTTCAACATGTAGCCTTCGGATCAGATGTCATATACATATTTTACCAAAAATAATCTCCCGTTACAGACACACTTACTAACGTTTTGATTTGATAGATATTAAAGCTCATTCGATGCTAGTTATGTTTATCCTTTGGGATAAAACATTTATATGGCTGTTGTATACTTATACTGGAGACCAGCCTTCTAAGGTTCAGAGTAAGATCTATGTCACTCACCTAAATAAAGCCTTCTGACAATAAGGCCAAACGTAGAAGAGATGAAAGCAAAGAACCTGGTGGTACCTGGAGTTATTTTAGAGACCTCTAATCTTAGTGGGCAAAAAGACAAGTGTCAAGTTGCATCGCAGTTCCATTTGAATGAGAGTCCTACTGCTGTTAACTTGTCAATTGGAATGTTTTACATTTTTTTAATCAGAGTGACTATCATTATGAAGATGTAAGGTACCTGTGAGAGCACAAGCAAAATTTATTTGATGACAGTCTGCACCTGACACTACATATTTTATAGTGGACGTGAGAACAACCAGAATTACTATTGTCAGCTGTCCAAACAGCTCCTGAAAGCCAAGGTCAGAAACCAAAAGCAGTCCAAAGACAATCCTATATCTAAAAAAGCGGAGGTGTCCTCAGCTGACTCTGACACGCCACATTGCATCGTTTGCTCTAGAAACACTGCTCTTTGGGGTTCTGGGATAATTGAAGCATACACATACACCTGAAAAAAAAAAACATTTTCATTTCTATCCTTGTTTTCCTATGGTAGTATCCTAAAGATGTTCGTTTTTAAAAGTAATTTGCAGTTTGCCGACCGACCCTCTCACCCACCTGTTGTCTCCACTCTTACTGTAAGCCTCCACTGCCAGCTGGCATTTCATGATAAAGCTAATAACGTTTTAGAAATATGATGAATCAGGCTCTCATATCAACCAAGAAAGAAATGATAGTTTTTCTAGCTAAGCTTTACTCTGAAGACATGCAAGAATCCAACAAGCTCCTGTGCAGCCATCCCCTCCTGCTCATGCAATTGTCATAGAACCTGCAATACAAAGATTTATTCAAGTACAATTTATGATGTCTCTTATCTTTGTGTTTTCCTTCTCGATTTTATTGATTTGGCTTCCATACCATTAGACCTCTCGCCCATTCTCTACTTTTATCCTGTGGTTTTTCTACATGCCTTGTTGAATTTGCCTTTAAAATGTATGTATATTTTTATTTATTTATTTATTTTTAGTGTTTAAATTCTTTTTTTTTAATTTTTTTATTAATTTACTCTTGTTACATCTCAATGTTTATCCCATCCCTTGTATCCTCCCATTCTTCCCTCCCCCCGCCCTTTTCCCATTACTCCCCTCCCCTATGACTGTTCCTGAGGGGGATTTCCTCCCCCTGTATATGCTCATAGGGTATCAAGTCTCTTCTTGGCAACCTGCTGTCCTTCCTCTGAGTGCCACCAGGTCTCCCCCTCCAGGGGACATGGTCAAATGTGAGGCACCAGATATTAAGCTATAGCGTGGAGTATCTGGATGTAATACATAAACAAGGAGACAGAGTGAGCTACACACCACTGGCACAGGAGTTTCAAGTCACAGAGTGGCAGCAGGGGGCCCTGTGATTCCTCAGATCACACCCAGACCATGAGGTAAGGTCTCACTGCAATGAAAGCTCCATTTATAGTGTCTGTGTCTGTTTGAAGTGCAAAAGACCTTGAATAACAAGGTCACTGAAACACCGAACCAGTACAGTTTTATAGAAATAAAATTCGGAGGCCCATATGGAAGATGGATTTGTAGAGCCATGCCAAAAGAAGCCCTCCAATGCACATTGGGAGGTTATCAGGCTAGAATTATTGTCAAACACTCTTACAGAAACCTACACAGTATTTGATCACCTCTAACTAAAAGGTCAGTGTGACAGCACAGAAAGCTCAAAAGATATATATTTTCGTTCATATTCTCTCTCTCTTTCTCTCTCTCTCTTTCTCTCTCTCTCTCTTTCTCTCTCTCTCTCTCTCTCTCTCTCTCTCTCTCTCTCTCTCTCTCTCTCTCTCTCTCTTTCTTCCTCCCTCCCTCCCTCCCTATCTCAGAATATATAATTTTGCTGGTCTGAAACTCACTATGGAAACCAGGCTGGCCTTGACTCATGGAAATCTCCCGCCCCTGCTTCCTTAATGATTGGGTTAAAGAAGCACAGCACTGCGCCCCACCTCCGTCCGTCTGTCTGTCTGTCTGTCTGTCTGTCTGTCTGTCTCCCCCTCTCTCCCCTCCCCATCTAGCTTTTTTCCTTACTAACACCTCCCCTCACAGTCTGATGCAAGGATGAATCTTTGTCACACAGAATTCAATGGATACAAATGCAAAATTTAGGCTCCCATTAAATTGCCATAGCCAAGACTTGCCACCTATAGTCAACCCTGCTATGAAAGAGATCACAGCAGACATGCCTCCGCCTGCTGAAAACCTACTAGATTGACTGGGCACAGAGCTTACCAATAGAGGCATTCTGTGCAGTTACTGTACCAAGAGAGGGCCCTTACTTGGAAATACACACCTCAGCCTTTCTCCTATAACACCCTCTTCTCGGCTTACAGTGAGAACATCTGGCAAGGATGCCATCTAGACCTCCCAAAAGATGACATCACCAAACCTGATGAAAGAACTCACAGCAAAGGCCCCAGAGGCTGATGTCCTAATCTCTTAGCAAATGGAACAAGACAATCTGACTTAGTGCCAAGATGAAATTGGCTCTTCCATTGAGAACGCTGTTACTTAAAGTCATGGAACCAACAGCCAAAGTAATGTGCAACAAGAATTAAGTGTAATTTTTGCATACACACACAGACAGGCATGTACACAACACACATGCACATGCATGCACACACACACACACACACTTTTCCTTAAGCCCAACATTTTTATCATATTGGAAGTTATATCTGAAAAAGGCTGCCATACTGTGTATATTAAAATAGCTTTTAATATGCATACCATACACCTGCATTCAGAAGCATTCCTAGAATAAATACTACAGAGAAACCTTGCAGGTGTATCAAGAGTTTTCCTGGGGAGCAATGACTTCTTTCAGCAGGTCTGTTCAGGCCCTCAGAACACTCAACATGTACTGCTAACAAGCCAAGTCGCCCCATCTATAGAGTGCAACTGATAATGCACATTTGATAAGTGCAAATCCTTAAGAAATTCTTGAGTAAAAGTTACATGGGATTTTAAAAAATTGTTTTTATTTATGTGTGTGTATGTCTCTGCACCATGTGTGACCCTGCCCGTGGAAGGCTGAAGAGAGTGTCAGACTCCCCCCAGAACTGGAGTTATGGGTGCTTGAAATCAAACCGAGGTCCTCTGGAACAGCAGCTGGTACTCTTAAAGGCTGAGCTATCTCCGCTGGGATTTTTATACTCAGTTCCTACCCACCTCCTTCCTTCTCTGAGGAAAATCAGACACTTTGCAGGTCAATGAAATGAAGCCCAGAATTACTGGAGTGTCTCCGTAGAGCAGGAGCAGGCACCTGCATAGCCCCTCCTACTGGCGTGTGAAAGCAGGTGTGCCTGTCCTGTCACCCAGTTTACACCCAGCCTAAGACTTGTGTGAGGTGTGTAATTTCCCTGAGCTACACTATCTCTTGTCTATCTTTTTAAAACTAATAATCAATATTGTTTTTAGTCAAATGATCTCAGTAAGTGATTAAGGTGGCTAATACATTTAAAGTCAGAAAGTGAAAATCCACTTTTTTACCCACATCAACACCCACCACCATTGGTGGTCACTGTGTATGATCTGGAAACGTCAGGACCCTAAAAGGAATGTGAGAACCTTTTGTCATACTGACTTCTTTTTTTCAGTACTGATACCAGTAATGAACGTCTGCGTAAGGATTGATAGGACAGGACATACAACATCGAGAGCAAGACCGAAATGGGACAAACACTGCCAACTTTCTTCATGTGCTAGATTCGTATGTATAGCTCTTGTATTCGTTTCTCTGAACCCACAATTAGACTACAACCCCTCTGAAGGAAGACAGCATGCTTTTCTAAGAGATATCCTACAGAGCATCCTGTCTCACAGTCAGACTCTGAAAAATACCTGTTTCCCAAATGGCGCAGAGACATGGTAACAAGAGCAACAGCTAACAAGGAAGCTTAGGTCTTACCCTGGATAAAGGGAGTCTGGCTGAGATCTTAGGTGCCCACGCCTGCATACCACTCAAATGGAACTGTCCTTTAAGACTCGCCATAGTTTGAAGTTTAACATCTTTTCACTCTACAACTCACCTACAGCTCACAGCCTCCATGCTCAATCAAAAGCTGAAAATATCATAGAGTTGTGCAATCTCAAAAGCCAAAGACTGAGATAAATCTAATCAATTCTTGGCAGCACCTTGGCCAGGTAGGTGCCTCCAGCCTCTTGGCTAGAAGAAATCTCTGAAACACTTCAGCATCATCTGAGGACAAAGCCAGCTGGAGGAACTAGTATTCTCTACAAATCAGGGACATTTAAACCATTATCCATCTTACTAGATTCCTCAAAATATGTTCACAATCATGTTCATTTGTCATTTTAAAAAATGGAAGCCCTTTCTTGTAAAAGTATCTTTTATTTGCCTGATTCAATTGTCGTCATCTCCAAGGCTTACTGCCTCCGTCTGCTAACCTAGGCCTAGTCCTTGAAGCTTCTAGCCTCTATACAATCTAATCTGGGCCTAGAATATTTTCAGTCTCTGAGACTTACTGCTGAATGAGCTCACCCTTTCTAGTTCTTTATGAACTCTGGCTGGCTCTTTCAACTCAGCTGTTTCCACACTCAAAACTCCTCTCCAAGCTGGCTGATTCAAACTGGCTGCTCTCAGCTTCTGACTGAATTGCTCTGTTTGGCACCATACTAACTTTGGCAATGTGTTCTAACCTCCTGGAGGCTCCTCTTCTCTGGCTCGTTCTGTCTTCACCTGTGTCTAGCTTGTTCTCTCTTCAACCTGGCTCTATAACTGACCCAGTCAAACTGCCTCCTCCTCTCGCTCTCTCTGCACTGCTCTCCCCTAAGTCATTTCTCTTTCTTCTCTGTTCTCATGCGTGTTGGGCAAATCCTAGTCTGTCAAATCTTTCTCTCATTCGTCACTGTCTGCCCCTCAATTAGACATCCCTTTCTAACTTTACCTTCATTGTTTGGGATCAAAGGTGTGTACTAAGGGATTAAAGGTGTGTGCTAAAGGTGTGTCTGTACTCCAGCCAGAGTAGCCATGTTGCTGGATTAAAATCCCTCTACACTTTCTTTTGTTATTACAAATCAAGTGGAGCAGCAGAGAATTAGAGTTAGAGGTTAATGATAAAGCCCTGTTTTCACACTGGCTTAAACAATTGTAGAAAAGGGAAGGCCAGCACCTGGCAAGCAGTATTCCTCTTTCTTGGGCAATGCCATCTCTGTGTCTTATCATTACAGAGTTCTTTTTATCCTTGAGGTTCTTATTGTGGGTTAACGTTGACATTCACCCTCAAAAGGCTCATGCACCTAGAAATCTACTCCACAGCTTTTGGCTGTTTCAGGAGACTGCCAATCACTGGGGAAGTCAAGTCCAGCTGGAGGCAGTGTGTCACTGTGAGGTGGCCTTGAGTAATACCCTCACCCAGGTTTTGGCTTTGCTTCTGTTTCCTGACTCACTGACATGGAAACAAGCATGTTTTTCCCAGCTCAGCCACACAGCAGTGTAATGTAGTGACATCACCTACAGAATGCCAGCTTTACAGATGCACAGAATCCAGGGATTACAGGGTTAAAGTTGCAGAAAGCTGCTAAGATGAGCCAACATGTAACAGAGGCATGCTTCCTACAAAGGTTCACCATGCATTGTAGTAGAGACTGGGGTATGCTGGAAATACAAGTGCAAGAACTGTCAGATACCTACTAGGAACACTGGCTGCTCTGAGTGAAGCCAACCCAGTGGACAGCCCAAGTGTGGTTCAGGCCACCAGCTGTACAGCTATAGCTCCCCCGACCACCGGAGCCTGGATAATGCCACTAACCGCTCGCCACCACCCACCCACCCAGTTACCTGATGCAGAGATGCAGTCTTTGATTCTGTCCTAAGGTTTCAGTCTTTTTGGCCCAATCATTCATTTCCATCCTCCTCATCCTCCCTTTCGGGATGGTAATGTTCGCTTGGTAGCCTTGCACATTGGAAATGTACAACTTTCATAAGCACAAACTCATAAGGAAATGCAGTCAAAGTTATAATGAGATAATAGTTCATATACATTAGAATGGCTGTTAACAAAAAAGAAAAGAAATACAGAAATAGAACAAGGAGTTGAATAGATATGTTTATATCTATGTTTATAGCAGCATTAATGATGACCTTAAGGTGGAAAAAACCCAAATGCCCATCAGTGTGTGAATGAATAATAAACTAGTAAATATAAAATAGACTATTGTTCAACTAACTTAAAAAAGAAGGTCATTTTGATTCGTGCTACCCTATGAACATTGAAGACATTCTGCTAACTAAAATAAGGCCATAGCTAAAGAGCATACAGAGTATAATTCCACTTCTAAGGTGGCTGAAGGAGTCAAATCTAAAGGCAGACAGTAGGAGCTGTAGATATGGCTCAGAGGTTAAGAACTCAGGACTTGCAAAGGTCCTGAGTTCAATTCCCAGCAACCACATGATGGCTCACAACCATCTATAATGATATCTGGTGCCCTCCTTCTGGCCTGCAGGTGTACATGCATGCAGAGCACTATATGTGTAATAGGAAATTTAAAAAATAAACAAACAAGGGGCTGGAGAGATGGCTCAGTGGTTAAGAGCACCGCCTGCTCTTCCAGAGGTCCTGAGTTCAATTCCCAACAACCACATGGTGGCTCACAACCATCTATCATGTGATATAATGCCTTCTTCTGGCCTGCAGGTGTTCATGCAGACAGAATATTGTATACATAATAATTAAATAAATAAATCTTTAAAAAAAAAAAAAGAAAATGGAAAGTTGTTTTAAAAAAAAATAAACAAACAAATAAATAAAGGCTGATAGCAGAATGGTGGCTTCTCGGAGCCTGGCTCCAGGGCGTGGTGTTTAGCAGGTATGGAGTTTCAGGGTGCAAGCAAAGAGAGGCTCAGAAGATGGGTGGTGATGGCGGTCACTTATGAGTTGTAGCTTAACAAACCTGATAGCATTATTGTTTGCTTATACACATACACAGGTTACCACACACACACACACACACACAAATTCTCAGGGACCATGCTCTCTGACACTGTATGTAGCTAAGTGACAGAGTATTTACCTGTTATATCAGTTACTGTTCTACTGCTGTGACAAAATGTGTGATGAAAGCAACCTATAGACGCAAGTGTTTATTTGGCCTTATGGTTTCAGAGAGGGGAGAGCCCGTCAGCACCATAGAGGAGAAGTGTGGGAGCTGAGACAGTGAGCCGAGGGTTCACATCTTAAGCCACAGGCATGACGCAGAATGACCTGACCGGGAACAAGGCTCAAAGTCTTATCCCCCCGCCATCCCCCCCGCCCCCGGTGACATACTTCAGCAAGGTCACACCTCCTAAACGACCCAAATAGTGCCACTAACCGGGGTCCAAGTAGTTCAGTCCTATGGGGAGCGAGGGGGCAGGAGGGAGCATCTCATGCAAACCACCATACTAAGAATGTGGGAGGCTCTGGGTCCCAATCCTTTTACTGAACAGGGAAAAAAAAAAAAAAAACATTTCCAGGAAGTAAATGGTTTTCTTACCGTTTTTACTGCTTATTGTCTAATTTCAAAAAGTTCTTCATAGCCTTCTAGTACCATTACAATAAAGGAAACGCTTTTTGATTTGTTACTTTAAAAAAACAAACAAACAAACAAACCAAAACCAAACAATTATCACCAGTGAATTGGGAACTGTATGTATTCAGGATTTATGTTTCCGTTGTAATACCTTAACTTTACATATTAAAAAAACACAAGACATAATAAATATGCAAAAAATAAAAAGATTTAAGATAACGCACTTGCCATGCAACACATTAATTTTTTAAAGCTATTACTTTAATGAGTGAATGCACTCTCAAACTACAAAAGGAAGTAGTCCCTAAAATGTGGTAAGTAAAACCACCCAGTGCCTCCCCTCTCCCCTTACTGTGGTGGTCTGTCACTTGTTTCAAATTCCATAAACAAAGCATAAACAAAAAATGCAAATCATCTTAAGAACTTTCACAGACTGCTTCTCCCACCTCTAACCTCACATAGAAGCAGCACATACACACACACACACACACACACACACACACACACACACACACACACACACCACCCCCACCCCCACCCCGCCTGCCGTGTCACCTTTGTCATCAGTGAAAGCAAAGTCAACCGGAAACACAGCCCCAAAGTCCTTTTATCGTCTACCCTTGTTCTGCACCAAAAACGCCATCAGAACTCATGCATGAACCTCTTACACTCCCTCCAAGGACCTTAAAATGTCAGCAAGTAAGCTAACTTTTCACATACAGAGGACCAAAGAGGAGTAATTCCTAGACCCCTATGTGTTCCCCATAAAAATCCAAAGACAGACTCTCTTTTCACCATCACCTTACCTTACCAGGGTAAACATACGTGTGATAGTAACCTTTACACTGTCAGCAGCGTCGGCAAACAAACCCACCTACGCCGTATTCAATAAGGGCACAGCCGTGTTCGTGGCTGAGGAGCCTCCCCTCTCTCACCCCCCAGTCCAAGAGCAGCAGCTACTGCTTTTAGATCCACCTCAGGAAGCTCAGCAACGATAAACATGGCAACTATACAGGATAACAGGATAAGAGGCGGGGAAAAGTCTACCTCTCTGAATGTCCAACTAGAAAAATCCTTAAATGAAGCCAGGGAATAACACACACTAGTAGGTACCATTCCAAAATGGGGGGGGGGGGAGAGAACAAATGAGAGAGAGATAGGAAGAAAAACAGCCCATGACCTGAAACCTCCTGCCTTCGTAGAAGTTAAAAAGAAAGAAAGAAAAAAAAAAAAGACAACAGATTAGAGAGCACCGCTGAGCACAGGTTCTACATCACAGAAGTGAAGAGAGAAAGGACAGAAGATAAGGGAGAATTGGACAGAAGGTGGGAGAAACAAGGAGATGAGGCAAATGTAAGGGATAGGAAAGAAAACAAGGCTTTCAAAATATATTTTATCTATTATTTGAGAATAGCATGAATGTATATGACTGACTTAAGTTATTATTGTTTGCCAAATGATGATTCAAAACTTTTCCGTTATTCTAACATGCCAACTAGATACAGCAACAGCCGTGTCAAACAGATCAACATCAAAGCTGCTTTGACCGAATAACTAATCTTTATTGTGCCCAGTACTAAAGAAACATCATGGCGGAGTGGAAAGCACAGCTCTTATGCTGTTCAGTCCCACTCTGTCGTTTTTGCTAGGTGGCATGATCAGGTCACCTAATCTTTATGAAACTACTTTCACCATCTTAAAAAGTGACACACAGAGAATCTCTTCTTCTTCTGCATACTGAAGCCAAAGCCTGATCACAATGAAAAAGTTCCGTGGAACTTTCCAACTCCATTTTCCATGCAACTGCAAAGTCATACTTAACTGATAGGACTCAAAATATCTGGAAGGATGGGGCAGGTTGGGGCTCTGAGACTTGAAAGAAACTGCATAGGGAAACAAAGAAGACAGGGACAAAAACAAGAAGACTCTCAACGCCACCAGCAGAGCACATCCTGAGGATACAGCAAGAACTGGGATGGGCAGAGCTGGTGACCATGACTCTCTAAAAGCCACACAGTTTCAAGGAATACCAAGAAAATCTGTTCAAAAGTCTCAGATGAACCAAGCTTTAGGAAACATCGCTCTTGCTAAGGCAACGGGGCAGACAAGCTTCAGCTGTAAAGACCGGAAAGTTACCCTGAGTTATCTCCACACATGACCTCTTTAAAAATAAAAATAAATATAAATAAATAACCTTTTAAAAAAAATACAGTAGATGGCAATTGAAGAAAACACCTGACATGAACCTCTAGCCTCCACACACATGTGCACACGCCCCTGCACATACACATATGAACACATATAACCATAAATAAATGAGAAAGACAATTCTTAAAAAATATTATATGAGGAATTGGAGAGATGGTTCTGCAGTTAACAGCACATCCTGATCTTGCAGAGGACCTGGGTTCAGATCCCAGCACCCACATCAAACAACTCACAACCACCTGTAACTTTAGTTTCCAGGGACCTGACATCATCTTCTGGCCTCTGAGGGTACCAGGCATGTATGTGGTGTACACACACACACACACACACCAGAGAAGTAAATGTGAAAAAAAAAGTCATTCTACAAAAATAAATGTGAAGGAAAACCAAAAAGTTGGACAACAGACAAAACACACTCCCTATCATATTGCTTTGAAATCAGAGTCATAAATAAATGATGTGGAATAAATTTTAGAAACTTCAGAGGCAATGATCATCTAAGGAGAAAACGAAGAAAAGCAGAAAGAAGAGGAGAGAATGGGAGGACATAAAGGGAACCAGATGGGAGAGAAAAAGGCTAATAAGACTGAAGCATAAATAGAAAACCCCAGGGGGACAGTGCTAAGAAAGGAGAGAAATCATGGACTGGACAAGGACAAAAAAATTTAGGAACATAAAATATGGCACAAAAAAAAAAGGTAGATACATTCTTAATGAACATCCATCACAATAGATCAGTAGGAAAAAAAGGAAGAGTTAGAAAATGTAAGGATGAAGAAAAGGAAGTGAACTAAGCTAGAACTAGGGCGAATAATAGATAATGTTTTCACCAGGGTCTCCCACATTCTAGGGAAGGACTCTACTGCTGAGGTGTACCCCTGACCACCACACACCCCGCAAGGGACACATTTTGAAGAATGGTAAATACAAGTTCAACATATGTACAACAGTGATCCCTAAAGGGCTAACAATGAACAATGAAAAGAAAAAAATATTTAAGTCTACTATTGAAGAAACATGTCTTGAACAGAGACACAACTCTACAAAGTGAAAGGATACTGGAACCCTACATGTGACTCACCTAAAGCGACAAGTTATGTCCCACTAAAATTAAGCTCAGGGAATTGTTGTCCCTTATTTTTGGTAGTGGAGACCAAACCCAAGGATTCATGCATGCTAAGTGTACACTCTACTGCTAAGTAAAGAACAATTCCTGAGGCATCTAAGCAAAAACAAAAGAAAATTAAGTGACCTGCAAGTGGGAAATATGTTAATAATATTTAAACTCCTCTCTAGTAAGATTCTATATCATAACTCATTAAAATATTTCTTCACAATACTTAAAATACTTGAGCAAACTGTGAACCAATGATGTCATACGCATCTAAAAATTCCTTCAAGTATCGAGACAACAGGCTAGCTGTTAACAGTTGCTCGGGGACTATTAGCTCAGTAGTGACTTCACAGATGATCAGAGGGGCTGTGGACACAGTGCAACCAGTGGAACAGTGAACATACTTGAGTTCTAGTCTTTGGTGAAAGCTCTCTTGGCTAAATTTAACTCTTTCCTAGATTGGGACCAAGCCTTACCAGGAATGCTAGGGTGTTTCCTGGGCCTTGCATGCCAGTTTTGTACCGCAAATCCTTGTCCCTACCAACTTAGCTTTTTGGCTTTCAAGAGTGATTGTTCTCTTTAGATTTTAAAATGGAGCTATCCACAGTGTATTCATGACTAAAACTAAGTTTTGTCTCCCAACATGACCTTACCAAAAGCTCTATTCATGGTGCCAGGTTTTTAGAATCTACTTTCTGTCTGATTTCTTTGTTTATTCTCCTTCCATGCCCCTTAAGAGCCAGCAAGTACCTAAAGAGTAAAATATCACAGAAGGCTAAGTTCCATTGGTATCCTGGTCCCTCAAGTACTAGACACCACTTTTTTCATAACCTTATCTCTCTTTGCTAATTTTCTTTGTGGAAATATTAGTATATAAACTTCTCCACTCTAGTTAAAAGCAGAACTGAATTATAGCTTTCATCTCTGAAGACTCTCAGAACCCATATAACTTTTCTTCCTTAGAAGCTACTCTAAAAGCCCTTACAGGCACTTAGTTAAATAGCAGCTGATATAACAGCCCAGATAAGCAGCATTCCATTATCCCAAATATTCACCAGATTCTTCCCACATGCTCCATCCGCATCCATGTTCTCGCCATTTCCTGGACTTTGATCCACTTATATTTGGCAACTCCCACTCCTGACTTCCTCAGTGCATGGCTTCCTCTCTCTTACAGGAAAGCTTTCCTCCTGAGTCTACCTGTCCCACATTTCCAGCCACCCCAGACAACTGAAGTCATTCGCCTGCCAAATCCATGTACATCAGCAGACCTAGACAAGAGCAGGTCAGAGTGTGGGTCCCAGGGCTCCAGAGCTCCCCTCCCCTTCCCCAACTCTCACCTTTAAAAGCAGAACCTCACTTCCAGGGGAGAAAAACCAACTATTCAAGAGTACTTCTAAAGTAAGCGAGGCTTCCCTCACCAGCTAACTATCTAACCCTTCCAGAAAATTTGGCAAAATATATTCTGTTACCTACATAATGGTTTGCGCTTCGCAGATTTCCCCATATGGATAAAACCATCTTTTAAATGGTTCCTCTGTGTCCTCTTCCAGATCTGGGGTGACCTTGCTTCCTCTACTAGACAGTCATGAAGAAGAAAAACAAACACTCATCCACTGTCTTGTTAGGGCTACTTTCGCTGCAATGAAACTCCATGATCACAAGCAAGTTGAGGAGGAAAGGGTTTGTGTGACTTACACTGCCACATGGTAGTCCATCATTGAAGGAAGCCAGGGCAGGAACCTCAACAGGGCAGGAACCTGGAGGCAGGAGCTAATGAAGAGGCCATGGAGGGATGCTGCTTACGGGCTTGCTCCTCATGGCTTTCTCACCCTTCTATCTTGAAAATCCAACTCAGGACCAACCCAGGGATGGCTCCACCCACAATAGGCTGAGACCTCCCTCATCAATCACTAAATAAAAACATACCCTATAGGCTTGCCTACAGCCTGATCTTATTGAGGGAGTCATTTTCTCAACTGAGACCCCCTCATCTCTGATGATTTGGCTTGTGTCAAACTGACATATAACTAGCCAACACATCAACCAGGATATAAAAGAAACACCAAGTGGTTTTGTTAACTGCAAGCAGCTGGAAAAGACATGAAGTCTTTCCCTCAGAAAATGGAAATGTGAGACATGCAGGCTAGGAAGACTGTGGCAACATCCCATCGTGCTCTGCCAGAGTCTCTAGGGAGTAAAAGCTGAAAAATATCCTCAAGAGGAGGTAAGTGATACCCAAGCAACTCTAGCTCCAGCAGAAAAATAAAATAAAGAACTTTATAAATCAGGAGGGCAAGTCCAGAGTTCATCCCAGAGGGACTGGCTCAGTTTGGAAAGTTCCCATTTCCCAGTAAGAGGGATGCCTGTGACAGAGTGCTGTGGGATGCAGAGAGGGAAATCTGCGCTGCACTTTGATCTAGGAAAGCAGCAGTGCTGGCGGAGGGAGGTGCCTTCTCAGTGCTAGGCACTGGATGGAACAGTCAGTCACAAGAGGTCATTTCCTAAAGATGGTGAGGCTGGGCTGCATGTAGCTCAGTGGTAGACTGCTTGCCTAGCATGCATGAGGTTCTAGATTCAAGCCCCAGTACTGGGAGGAGGAAGAGATCCCCTGCTGTGTCAATGGCTCAGCATCCCAGAGCCTTCTTTGAGGAACACTGTCCAGATACTCAAAACAAGTGTCTTAAGGACTAAATCCTGAATCCTGGCAAGAAGAGCACTGCTGTATCATGGGAAAGTTTTTGGATGAGAACAGCATAAAGTAAGCTGAAAATCTGGTCGGAGCCAGGGTCTTCAGGAAAACGTCCACACAGTCATGCACACTGGACAGTGGGAAGTATCACACAGCAGAGCGGCCAGCATCTACAATTCATCTCCTGAAAGACTGCCCAAAGATGTGACTCCTGCTGTGAAAAACTGCACACTGGCCAGACCATGTCTGTTTCAATTTCCCAAAGGAAAATCCCGAGGTCAGAACAGAACTGCTCACCACAAAAGGCCTTCCACGATTGAGATAGGTGTCTTAGTTACTTTACTATTGCCATGATAAAACACTATAACCAAGACAATTTATAAAGAAAAGAATTTAATTGGACTGACAGTCCCAGAAGGCTGGAATTTATGATGGTGAAGCAAGGGCACCGGGGTAGGTGGCCAGAAAAGCAGCTATGAGCTCACATCTTGATCCACAAACAGGAGGCAGAGGGAGACGCGCTGGGAACGGCAGGAGTCTTTTGAAACCCCAAAGCCAGCCCTCCTCCAACTAAGCCACACCTCCTAATCCTTCCCAAACAGTTTCACAAAGTGGGGACCAAGTGTTCAAACATAAGAACCAATGGGGGGTGATCATTCTCATTCAACCCACAACAAGCTGCTGAAAGCAATGAAAGGAATGCCCAGAGACTGACTCCAGTTACCAGCCCAGACAGTATCCACAGGCCAGATGCCCATCCGCTCTGTCTTCCCCTCACATTTATTACTCCTTCAACTTAGCAGGCTACTTCAGTCCTGTCCCATTCCATCCTATCTTTCCTTCCTCCTTCCCTCCTCCTCCTCCTCTCCATCCTTCCCTCCTCTCCCATTTCTCCCTCCACTCCCTCCTCCCCTCACACTACCTTTTTGTTTTCCTCTCCAGAAGAGCATAGACTGGCCTAGTAGTGGGTCTCTGTGTCTCACCTCCTGCTGTCTGAGACAGCCCTGTTATATAACCATATTTTTCCCTCTCTTTGCAGCCTATGTGCAATCCTAAATGCCTCCGTCCCCACTTTAGTCCTTGCTATTAACCTTGCGTTAATGCCCCTCCCCTTACTTTCTCTTTACCAGCTCAATAATCACTATACATTTTTTGTTCTTGCCTTATAGTCATACTTAAACATACACTAGGTGGCCCAGTATTATCAGTGGCCTTTTACTTTCTAAAATTAGTAGCCTTTAAGGGGTGATTGTTTGTATTTAACTATTTAACTAAAAGCCAATAAAGAGACATACCAAGGAAAAGCAAACTACATTGGAAATAACATTCTCAATAACTCAATTAAAAAATTCAGTGAAAAGCCTGATCCATAAAACAGATCGTAAGGAGGACAGAATTGGACTATTCAGTGAGTGACAGAGATAAATCAATAAAACAGATGAGCAGGACACTGAACTGCAGTCACAAGGCTTGCATGGCAAACGCCTTTACCTGCTGAGCCTTTTTTAATTTTAAAAAACAGGTTCTCACTACACAGCAGAGCGTGCTAACTTCAGAATCCTCCCTCAGCCTCCCTAGCTAGAATCACAGAGCAAGCCAGCACACCTGATCTCCTTTGACTTTTGAACTATTCAGATGTCTTCCTAGTCAAAAAAAAAAAAAAAAAAAAAAGCTTGCTTAGCAGTTTGTCATATTCTTGTTCCTTTAAACAGTTTCAGTTTCCTCACCTATGAAACAAGAGTTTTGATAATATTGCTGCTAAGGCCTTGATAACCCTTACAGCCGCTAAACTAGTGGACACAGCGGCTGCCCTGACACCGTTGGTCCTCCACTATACATTATGAATGTTCACCTAAGAACGTGTGTGTGTGTGTGTGTGTGTGTGTGTGTGTGTGTGTGTGTGCGCGCGCGCGCGCGCGTGCGCGTGCTAGAGGACCTCAAAGAAAAACAGAAGTGATCCAATCAGGTCAAGACACAGAAAGATCTGAAAGACAGAAGTCAAATGGCCTCAGGCTGAGGTGGCCACCACTAAATCATTGGAAAACTTGCCAGAGCCCCTTAAGGGTCAACATCACCACGCTGAACAATCCTCCATCAATCCCACCGACAAGGCAGGGGAGGTCTCAAAGTACAGAGGCCACTTCCTAGGGAGGGCAGATATGACACTAATCTTGGATCTGTTAAGGCATTGAAAGAGATGGGAACCTTGAAGGTGACTGGGAGCAATGTAAGAGGACAGAATGGCAAATGCTGCATTTCCTGGTCCACATTCCTGCACAGTTTACAACCAAGCAAAGGACAAAAAAAAACAAAAAAACAAAAAAACAAAAAAAAACTGACTATCAGTCAGAACCTATTCTGCCCAATTCAGAAAATAATTCTTTCTTAAAGTAAAAGTAGAGAGGTCCTGAAGGGTTCAGGGTCTCTCTGATGGTCTCCTTCTATGCCAATGGCTCTCAACCTTCCTAATGCTGTGACCCTTTAAAATAATTCCTCATGTTGTGGTGACCCACACACACACACATCATAAAATTACTTAGATTGCTACTTCATAACTATAATTTTGCTACCGTTATAAATCGTAATGTAATGGTCTTTCCAGTGGTCCTAGGTGACCCCTGTGAGAGGGTCACTCAACCCCCAAAGAGGTCATGACCCACAGGTTGAGAATCACTGCTCTAAGGAGATGCCCCTCCTCTCGGTGCAGCTGGAGACTGCGGCAGCTCTGCTAGTGTAAGGAAGTCAGCCGTTCAAACTATCTAGCAAGCATCAGCTGACTAGACACAGAAGGCAGACCAACTGAGAAGGAGTAGACAGGTGGCTCCATGGTCCTCCACCTTTTAAAACATGTGATAGTCATCTGCTACTCTGAGCCAGCACCCCAACAGTTACAATATGCCCCAGTTCAGATTATTGGCTAGCTCTAGCTTGTGACACTTTTGAACTGCTTTAGTGTCAATCCTTATAGTTAGGTCATTTTACACATATACATATTACTGAGACTAACAGCCACATCACAAAATGCCTTAAAAATTACAACATAAGAGCATTTGTTCATGGGGTGGGGGGGGGCGGGGGGACGGGCAACAAGATGGCTCAGCAGACCAGGGTACTTACTGCCAAACCTGAGTTCAGATCCTGGAACCATGTGGAGTGGAGGAGGGAGAGAACTCCCCAAAGCTATCCTGTTACCTACACACACACACACACACACACACACACGCGCGCGCGCGCACGCACGCACGCACGCACGCACGCACACATGCACACATGCACACATGTACGGTTTAAAAAAACAAACAGCTAAATTTTTTTCCAGAAACAACTCATAGATCCTTGCTACCTTTAATTTATAAAATATTCCACTGCAACATATCAAATGGTTTATTCTAAAACTTACTCATTTAGTTCTGTGTAATGAACCCATTTCTGTGTGTTGAACTCCAGGCCTTGTGCATGTCAAGCACTGAGCTACACCTTTAGTCCCAACTCTCCTCTCTGGTCTGTCACATAGCTGCTGAGAACCCCTCAGCCATTAGGACATATGCCAAGGCCACTCTACACTGTCCGGAGATAATTCCTTCAAGGCACATTGATTGCCAAATTCTTCTCCAGAATGACTGTATTGTTCCTTAATACTAGCAATATAAAAGCAATGTAAAGACTGACTTTGGTGTGGTGACTTTGGTGTGGTGTCCTATCTACCACTCAAGCAAATGCAGGCGTTAATGAAGGCATATTTCAGTAGCATCTAATTTACAGTAGTCCTAGTTTGCTTTCTAACGTTCCAATAAACACTTCGACCAAAAGCAACTTGAGGAAGAAAGGGTTTATTATCTCGTACATCTCAGGCCACAGGCCATCACTGAGGGAAGTCAGGCCAAGAACACTACCGCTGGATGGATGGATGTCAATGGCTTGTTCAGCCTCCTTTTTCACACAACCCACGACTGCCTGCCCTGGGGCAGCTGGGCCCACACCAATCATCAATCAAGAAAATGCCCCCCACCCACCCCCCAACCCCCCGCAGACTTCCATACAGGCTAATCTGATAGAGGCAACACCTCACGAGGTTCCTCCTTCCCAGATGACTCTCGTTTGTGTCAAGTTGACAAAAGACTAGCCAGCAAAACAATAAAATAACACTTCCTCTACTCCCCTTCTTTTCTGGCTTCAAGATGCGTAGAGAAAACGTTCCTCCTCAATCAAAAGATGACAGTATCAGTCAGAGAAAAGATCTGCACTTCTACCTTAGCATATAGACCTTCATCTAGTAATTGCATCTTGACAATACACACATAATAGCCAGTCTAGCCATGTTGGCCTATAGCCAAAGCCTTTCTACTCAGCATATTAGTGGGCTGCCACTTTAAATTTTTCTTCAAGCCTTTGTAGACTTTCCTCATCTGGAAGTACCTCTTTTGGTGGCATTGTAAGTTCCAGAGAAGGAACCTTTACAGAAATCCAATTTTGATTCAAAGACTCCTCCAACCTCTGTTCTATGGCCTTTAATTTGGCATCTAATTTCCCCGTCTCTTCTCTCTCCGAGTCTGTCTTATTCTAGTCTCTCCCAAAGAGGATATACAAAACTGTAATCTTCACTGGAAAAATTATTTGTATGCTAAGAGAAACAAGCTCAGATGGAATCCAGAAGGCTGTGTCCTCCATTTTCAACATAGAAAATAATCTTTAATCTCAAAAACTTCTCCCTCCCTAAGAACTTCACTTTGTTAGACCCAGCTTCCCTTCTAGACCTCACCAGTTCAGATGTGTGGGCTTCTCAGCCTGTCTCTGGCTCCTGCCTCCAGGGAGAGGCTTTTTCTGCCTCCCTCAAGGGATCCTGACTCCTCCCCCACTTTGAGAATTTATTAGGTCCACAAGTGTTTGGTCCTCTGGCCTGCAAGAGCCCCTTCTCAAAGGGATTTAGCTTCCGGCCTTGCCTAGAAAAGTCTGGCTTTGAGAAGCTTGTTTGTGTTAAAGAGCCACTTTTTTTCCCCCCTCTTAGCAAGGGTTTCTTAAAAGAACTGTTTCTGCTTTGCCTCTCTGAGGTTTGCATCAGTTTTTGTTTTGTTTTTCTGTAGCTGGCTGGAGGCCTTGCTGCTCTAATGAGGAAGCTGTGAGCTCCTGTCTTACAAACGGTGGTTGCTCCCTTAATGAACAGAACTAAGAAACTGCTCTGTAGTTTTGCTTTCTATGTAAATTCTGGCCCACTTGGTAGGCCAAAATGTTATTGATTTTTGTAAGACTGTGTTTGTTTCTCAGTTTCTCTCTTACCCTGGCTATCACAGAGATTCTTTTTTATTTGTTTAATAAAAATCTTCACAGCATAATAACTAAGCAGTTATTACTCTATTGTTAACTCTAAGCTAATCTGATTTCCTCCCAGCATACATCCCAGAGATACTTGCATTTTGTAGCTTTACCTGACCCAGCTCCTCCCCTGATGTTTCTTGGACCTCTCTCTCCTCTTTCTCCTCTAACTCCTCTTCCCCCTGACTAGCAGGAAGTCCAGCCCTATTCTCTCTCCTGCTCAGAGACTGGCTGTAAGCTGTTTTATTGGCATATCAAGGGACAAATGAGGAACAATGTTGACACAAGATTGAGACAGGAAATTCTCAGAACAAGGACTGCAACCAGATAGGGGAGTACAGAAATCAGCATTTGAATTACACAATAACTTTATGGCTACACTGTTCCCTCTGCAGATTGCACTTAGGTATCACTTGGGAGAACTCACCTGATGCTGTGTGCCAGCTGGCTTTGGGGATGCAATCTTTTTCTTACACACTCAGAAGCAGGGAATAACCAACTTTACCTTCTGCTGTGTGCTTAAGCTAAGATAGAGCTGTAATCCAAGCAGCTCCTTTTACTACCATAATTTATAAAGTCTAAATGGGCCAAGAAACCTCAGATAATCTATAATGCAACTGAAGAGGTTACACTTGGTGATTTCATAATTATATAACTCTGATTAAGTGTCTCATTCATGTCATTGTAATATAATTTTCATGAAGTATTTAAACTTTAACTCCTTTTTTACGTCCCTTAGGCATTTTCTTGGGTTTGTTCGTGACTGTTTGTTATGAGAAGGGTTAACAGCAGCTGAAAAACAAGCAGCTAGATTAGGCAAGAGTCCCCATTAGCATGTCCCATCTGGAACTCACTGGCTTTAGTAATGCTACTGCCTCAGTCTCCCCCAGTTACTGAGAACATAGGCACACACCACAATGGCTACCGTGAACCTTTTAAAAAATGATTCTCTTATGGTTCTTATGAGTGTACAAATATTCCTGTGGATTTTCTCATCATTCTCCAGATGAGCCAAGAGAATAGCTGAATGATCCCAGGGAATTCTACAAAGCAACCTGATGTCTTCCAGTCCTGAAACTTACAGACATTTTCTCCACATCTGGGCTAATTCACCACAGTCTCTAAAAAGAACAGCAAAACTCCAACAGCATCCTCAGGGGTTACCGTGTCTAAGACATTGATGTGTCCCCATGAAGTCTCCCCAAATAAACAACTGGATGGAAACATCACTCAGCCAGCGGCAGCAATCTGAAGATAACATTGGCTTAAGCGTTATCTTTGCTAGTAGGGCAAGTGATGCCACCACTGCAGAAAGACTGAACAGTCCCCCAGAGTCTGGCAAAAGCCGAAAGTTGAGGCATGTTAGAGATGTCTGTCATAGAATCAAACCTCCTGGGCCACAGTCATGACACAAGGTATTCTCTCTCTCATGTGAAGGGAGAATCTATGGACCTGAATATGGGTCCCCATGTTGGTTGCCTGTGGTGATGTTGCTTTAAATTATCCAAGACTCAAGTCTGTCCCTTTGTGCCTCTGTGAAGGTGAAATGGGATCATATTTGTATGAATGTCCCATCCATGTAAGTCCTGGCAAGCAAGAATGATCCAGTGCACTCTGGTTGATTCAACAGTGCAGTGGAAAGATGGATGAGCTGATCTGAAATAGAAAGTAAGAACAGTCTTCTCAATCCTCTGTCTTCTCCAGTAACAGTCACAGCTTCTAATTTCTAAACCTTATAGCCATTCTTTGAGGAAAAGAAGTGCCATTCTCCAACTGCTCAGAGGAGAGAACTGAATTTTAAAACTTAACTATGACCACAAAATGCTAAGGGGCAGAACTCTGTTTCCAGAACCTATACCTTTCCAGCATAAGAAAAAAAATTTTTTCAAGAGAGGGTCTCTCTGTGTAGAATTGGATATCCTGTTCTGGCTTGCTTTGTAGACCAGGCTGACCTCAAACTCACGTCAATCCACCTGCCTCTGCCTCCCTGAAAAGGTGTATGCCACTGCGCCTGGCTTGGAAAAATCTTCTAAAGGAAATTGTTAAAGTCTGTGTTACATTTTTTTTTTTTTTTGACTATGCACTATAGATGATATAACCCAAAACATGCTGAAACCAAGCTGAACTGAAGAGCAAATCCATCTGGAAGCTGTTGTCTCAGATGGAAAGAACAAATGAAGCCCAAAGCCTCAAACTGGGAAAGGAGGCGTGAAGATCAAGGAGGAAGAAAGAAGGGTTCTGTGGAAGGAAAACAAGCCGGCCAGCTGAGACAGGCCTACTACCACCATCCCCCCCGCCCCCCCCTTTAGGAAGAATCTACAAGGCTGCTGCTCTGGAGTTTCCACACACCCCAGAGAAGTGTGCCTGCCCTCCTGGACCAGGTTAGACAGGAAAGTCAGAGGGCACAGACTACACGGTCTCACTTTTCGGTATACCACACTGAATACAGTCCAAAGTGTTTATTGAAATGCACACTAAAGCAGAACTACTAATAGCTCTTCTTTATAATGGTCCTCTCACTCATCATTCATGTCCTAGGTTGCTTTCTGTTGCTATAATAAAACACAATAGGCAAAGCAACCTGAGGAGAAAGATTTATTTGGCTTACACTTTGATGTAACAGTCCATCATTGAGGGAAATCAGGACAGGAACCTGGAGGGAGGAACTGAGGCAGAGCTATGGAGGAATGTTGCTCATCAGCTTGTTGTTCATTGCTTGCTCAGTTTGCTTTCTTATCTAAACCAGGACCACCAGCCCTTCAGTGGTACCACCATCGGTGGGCTGGGTCCTTCCACATCAACCATCAGTCAAGAAAATGCCCCCACAGGCTTGTCCATAGACCAATCTGATGGAGGCACTGTCTCAATTGAGGTTCCCTTTTCCCAGATGACTCTCTAATGTTCGTCAAGTCAACACAGTCTAAGCTGCACAGTTCTGGTCCTAAAAAGGAGACTGGTAGTCTTTGGATCACAAATTCTACTGTCTCACCATTCTCCTCACTCTGGTGCCTCATTACATTATTCTGGTAACTGTATCAAGCTCAGTGACATGATGATCTGAAGGAAGGAGGTAGATGCTATGTAATGAAGGTTGCATGGCTTCAGTCACAGGAGGACAATGTCCACTCCACACACTGTCACCCCACCAAGCTCATCCAGCTTAAATAGGCTGGCAATTCTCAAGTAGAAAATATCTTAAAATTTCATGTTTGACAGTGAGTTGAGGGGAAAACATGTGGACACTGTACACAATGATAGAACATATCATGAAGAAAGGGAGGAAGAAGAGCTAGAAGATGTTTACCACAGCTTTAGTTGACCATGGCTTTAGTATCCACACGTATATAGCTGGCAATTAAGTAAGAAAAATGTACCTGTACACAGAATCCAATTGTGCACAGCACTTCTCTTTGAGGGGAATTCAATGTTTCCCCTAAAGTTCTTTAGTTACTTGGTATTTTATTTGTTTAAAATAGCCACTGTATACAGACAAGCATGTCAAGATAGTGTCACAACAGCTAATGAGTATAGTACCCACTGGAAATAGGTCAGAGAACAGTCTTTGACACACCCCTTTTCAGAAAGGCAGATATGTGACCATCAAGTGCTTGGCAGGAAGAACCCCATCCAAATCGCCCAGTGTGTGTTTCAAACCACACGCTCAGCCTAGCTCCCATGCATGGAAAACACTTACTAAGATGGTTACCATACCTGCTGTCTTATTCAGCAATCAACATTGGCTCAAACAGTTTTCAGGCTAAACCTAATTTCCTAGAAATCTCTAAGAAAGATTATTTTCCATCTCTAAAGAGAGGCTACTAACCTTGAGTTCTTCAACATCTTTAACAATATATAGTTATAAATACATAATTATCAAGGGCACTATAATTGGTTGGGCGTGGTGGCACATACCTGTACTCCCAGCACTCAGGAGGCAGAGGCAGATGGGTCTCTGAGTTTGAGGCCAGCCATGGATGCCTAGTGAGAGCCTGTGCCCCAGAGAGTGCTGGAAAAAAACCCAGGAGGGAAGTTTCACAACATTAGCCAAACACTATAAGCATACGCTCTGAACTTGACAATTCCAATTCTGGAAATGTCTACTAAAGCTATAGCTGCATGCTTATGACTTGACATTAAAATGAAATGGTCATTTAGCTTTATTTCACTTTAAAATTTAAAATTTGCAAATAAACCAAATTTTTATCTGTAGAGGACTATCCTATTCAGCGATGTACAGATATTAAATGGGAGAAGGGAACCAAAAAGGTAGGCAGATGTACTAGTTACTTTTCTGTTGCTGTAATAAAATAATATGACCAAGGCAACCTATGGAAGAAAGTTTCATTTGGCCTCATGGTTCCAGAGATATTAAGTGTCCATCATGGCAGAAAGGCATGGCAGCTTAGGAGAGCTTCTTTAAAAGCCAAATCCTTATCTTCCTTTTGCTCACCTTCCCATCTGACCATTTCAGGAGAGGACAAAGACTATCTAAGGTTCAACTGGTTGACCACAGTGAGGAAGCCTGGACCAGAGTGGGAAGGCCTAGAAACCACCAGAGGCACAAGAGTCTACACTGGGACCTATAAAAAAGATGACAAGATGACTTGCCTTCCCTAGAACACTAGATTTTAAGAATTCTACATCACCCTTACCGACACAATACAAGATTGTCCAAATCCATCCACATCAGTTAATTTGCCTAAAAATAATTCTAGAAATGACTTTCCTTGGTAACAAACTACATGGTCCAACACCACCTAACACCACAGTTGATGCAATTATTCTAATTTCTTCTTAACACTGTGTTCTTTGTGTGGGGCAGGGATGTATAAGAGATAGTTTATTTTAGAACATGGCCCAGGAACATAGATTCAAGTACCACATTCCAATATGATAACAGCTTCATTACTTTTTTTTTTCTTTTAATTTTATGTGATACATCTCAATCATAGTCTTTCCCCTCTCCCAACTCCTCCCAGGTACTTGCCATTTAGTACAGAGGAAAAAGAAGTGATGAATCAAAGCACTTTTAAAATACATTGGCAGAAACATCAGGTAGACAGGTGACATCAGAGTGGGGCGGTCTCTGCTGAAAGTCTCATCCTAGCTGACAACATTCTTAGACTTTTTGTTACCAGAAATTGGGGGGGGGGTCCCTTGATGGTCACCAGATGATACTAAGAAAATTGGGATTCCCCTCTTGGGATTCTAACTCTTATTGATAAAATTTTTAAATGGCCACAAGTGGAAGTTGGAGGAAAATTTTATTTGAGTTATTAAACACACACACACACACACACACACACACACACACACACACACACACACACACACACACACAGGCAAGCAAAAGAAGGCATGCTTTTTTGAGTTAAGCCAGCACGATGGTCAGTGATATGTTGGAAGTACCACCAGGAAGCACAAGGCCTTGTAAGCGACTACACTAGGGGACAGGAAATCTGGGAAGGGAAAGTAGCATATCTCATTAAAGGCATAATTGTACCTCTTATCTCTTCAGCAAGCTTTAAGGTATACCTACCTTCCTGAGGGGTAGCCCCTTGAACAAGTGATTCATCCACTCAACTGGTCTAAGGTCTCTACCCAGATTAAAGATTGTATTCTCTTGACCAGCACTTTTCCCTAATGGTACTTTTATTGCTACCCTAACATTCCTGCCTCTAAAGAGTTCCCTGAAATCCCTTAGGAGGGACTGGAGAGTTAGTTCAGTGGTTAAGAGCACTTGTGGCTTTTACAAAAGACCCTTGTTCAGTTCCTAGCACCCACAAAGTGGCTCACAACTGTCTCAGAGGATCTGACACCTTCTTCTGACCTTCATGGGCACCTGGCCCAAACATGGTACACAAACAAACATGCAAAACACTCAAATGCGTAAGTAAATTAATAATGATGATAATAATAATGCCTTTAGAAACCAAATGAAAAATCAACCCTCCAAACACTTCCTGCATCTCCGATCTCTGCCAAGAACAGAGCTGGAAAGGGTCCAAGGACAGCCAAGAAAGAAACCACTTTTCTTTGCATACTGTTTACCCTAAACTGCCTACACCAGTTTCTACCTCCTGACTCATCATTCCCCGCTCTGAAGAGGTAACCCTAAGCTACTGGTATAAAAATGGGGCAATGACCCATCTGATTCCTCCAGCTGAATGAGGTGTCGTCATATATTATGGAGCAGCTAGACTGTTGTAATTTGCTCACTACTAGAATCTGTTGCATATCTGACTTCCTCATTCAAGAGAATTACAACAACAATACATGTGCTTCCTATGTATAAGAGTTTTGTTTTGTTTAGCTCCTTTTCTATGTTTTGGGAGGGGGTATGGAGACCCTCTAGTTTAAAAGACATAGCTCATGTATTAGAAAATACCTTTCTCTTCATTAAAAGCAGTGTTGAGAACGCAAAGGTGATCTACTTCCTTTCGATGGGAATGAAGTGACACCAGAGGATATGAGTGACCCGTGGACCAGCTGAGCATCATCAGTGTGCGCATGGCAAGTAGTCAAACACATTCCCAACCTAAGCTGCATCCTACCCCTCTTCAGCTTCACCACTGGCAACACTGAGGTCGACCAGTTGCTGGAAAAATCCAGAGACTGACCCAATACAACCTCTTAAAACTAAATAAACAAAATGCTTTCCTTTTGGACAATGGCCAATTTCTCGTTTTATGTCCCCGCACTCCAAACCAAAAAGACTATCTGCATGGTTTTTTTTCTCTTATTCCTCTGCATATGGAAAGCATGTCAAGAGTTCCAACAGAGGTCAGCAACTGCCAGTCTCCTCTCACTAGGCCACTACAAATAGCCTTCTTTTAACAGAGGTAACATCAATTTCAAAAATGCACATGTGTGGCTTTGACCTCCAATAGGTCAATAAATGTTTGCATGTCATATATATATATATATATAATGATGAAGATGTAATAAACTGTCTCCCATGAGCAACACCAAAACTAGAGAAATATCATGGGGATTATTAACCTACCCCAAGCCATCCTGTTGTTCCTTAGTGTTTCTATCTTCAGGTACTAGCAATCCTTCCTGCAGCAGTTGCTTTTAACAGTTTTCTCTGAAACTAAATATCATCCTAGCAAGCTGTTAGTCCCCACCGTAGAGCTGCTGAAAACTAATAATTGAGCTTCAAACACCAGGCTTGGCAAACTCTGGCTACAGAAAACCATTAATCTCACGATGACATTTTAGAGGTCTCCACAAAAATCACATTTCCAAGTGAAATAAATCCAGTCCCCTAAATTAGGCTGCATTGGAACAAGGAAATAAGCAGCCAGAGCCAGCAATGAATTACACATGGCATGCTAATTACTAGTCTTATCCAGAAATAGCTGAAGACTGCAGGATTTTTGTTATTGTTGTTGTTAAAATAACTACAGTCTTTATTCAAGGACTGAGCAAATGCATCTGATTTACTCATATGCTTCAGCTTCTAAAGATAATCACATCTATAGGTACTTATTTGAGAGAGACAGAGACAGAGAGACAGAGACAGAGACAGAGAGACAGGGAGGGAGGGAGGGAGGGAAGGGGCGCTCTATGGCACAGGTAGTCAGCGGTAACAATGAGTGGCCAAGAGAAAAGAGAGCAGTAGCAGCAGTGACTGGATACCAGCATCCTCAGACATGCCATGTAAGTGTGGAGGGACCTCACTGCCTATTCTCTCCACTGTGTCCCACTCAGACCCCACTGAGAAATGGAACAGAGAAAAGTGTGCGGGAGTATTATCTTCAGCATCAGTATCTTTTTCATAGGTGAAAAACTAAAACAAGTGTGGAGGAAACCTTACAGCCATAAGAAAGACTCTTACCTTAGACACACTTAAGATGCTGCGGCTGAGAGGATGGCTGTCAGTAAAACGCTTGCCATGCAAGCATGAGGACCAGAGCTCAGACTACCCCCCCCCCCCCAGAACACACATAAAAGCTAGACACGTGCCTGTGATCCCAGCCCTGGAGAGGCAGAGATGGGGGCATCTATGAGGCTTGCTGCCCAGCCAGTCCAGCTCGATTGACAACCTCAAGCATCAGTAAGAGGACCCCGTGTCAAAAAAGAAGGTGGAGTGATTGAGGAAGACACCTGAAGTTGTCCTCTGCACATGCGCACACATGTGTGCACGTACACACATACATCACAAAAGAAAGAAAGGGAGGGGAAGAGAAAGAGAGACTTAGCTAACTTGAGATGTAAGGGTTTAAATGAAAGCACACGTGAATAAAACATAAACATGGTTATAAGTTGCCCCTGTCCTGGTTCCCCAACATCTTTCCACATGTGTGAGTTCAGCCAAAAAGATTAATATCTCAGCCCTCACCCAGGGTTTCTGTTTGTACCGAGGCTGCAATGTGTACTACAAGGTTTAACTTGGAGTCTTAGGCCTGTTTAGAAATAACCCATGTCTGATTTAATCCCTCTAAATATGACTCAATTAATTCTCCATCACCACATGTCCAGATCTCACATTCTATAATATTGTGCAAAGAAAACCCCCTCCTGGCTATCTGGTGTGTCTCAAGCTCTTCTGGGATTAATGATTCTTGGAAAAGACTGTTCTTGATCAAGTAAGTTTAGAAAATCCTGGGATAAATAACATTAAGGGTTTATTTTTAATTACAGAATTGTTTCTAATATGCTAAAACCACACTGAGAATCTTCAAGAGAGAGAGATAACAGCCATCACTAATAAGCCTAGGTGACTGGGAAATCTTTTTTCTAACTCCTAAAACCAAGTTTCATTGAGCACATTGGCCAGGTTCTGGGCTCATCTTCCTCTTCAGCTGGTTAGAGGAAAATATGCTGGCAGCACCCAGTCTGCCCAGCACATGGAAAGTGCTGAGGACACAAAAATGGAAATGATAAAATATTCCTAAAGCTACAAAGTGCAGAGGATTCAGAGAAACTGAAAAGGCAAGGCACTCGTGAAGCTAGCTCCCAGTGTGTTTTAGAGCACTAACTGGTTGCCAGCTGCCAAGTCACCATGCATCTCTGATCCTCATGGGTGCCTGTTCAGACTTGGAAATATAAACTTGGAATTACTCCTAAAAAGACATTGTCATGGAGAGGAGCTCCAAGATGGCAGGGCCAATTGCAAACTGCCTTGGATTAGCAAGACAACCAGGACTGCACAGCCACCAAAAATGAAACTAAGATCTACAAAACACCAGTGCTCCTGATTATAATACAAGGTTTACTTGCAATACTTTGAAAGTGCTATTGCAGGCTGTTTAAGATAAATAAGATATATACAATAATTGTTAGTTGATAAAATCATGGTCATATCAATTACTAGCTTATTTTTATCATAAGAATACACATCTTAGGGGCAACAGATAGATATGATTCTATAAAAAGACAAGGTAAAATAGTTAGATAAGGTCTTCAAAAACCTCAGAGACATACAGAATATGGCATTTTAAAAATGTTTTTATTATTTTAAA
This sequence comes from Acomys russatus, assembly GCF_903995435.1. NCBI lineage: Eukaryota > Metazoa > Chordata > Mammalia > Rodentia > Muridae > Acomys > Acomys russatus. The sequence goes on along the minus strand of NC_067156.1, from coordinate 54,300,748 downwards.
GATTCACTGACAATGAGACAGGTTAACTCCTGGCAACACCCAACCTACCTCAAAGAAGATGATGAGCATCAAGGAACCTCCTTATGGAGATGGCTTCAAATGTGGCAAACAAGCCACTGGGTAAAATATCCTTGTTTCTACCACAGACAGAATTCTGCCTTAAAAAGGGCAAGTTTGAACACAGGCAGAGTCAACAGCCAAACTCTGCCAAGACAGGGTAAGTAAGTCCTCAATAGTTCTTGCCTCACAAATATGTCTGTCAGATATATTGGGCCAGAAGGCTGAAGATGATGCTCCAATGTCATAGAGAGTTTTGGGTGACTCTTCAGGTAGCAAACTGTCTCTGTCATTTTCTCGTTTTGGAAGCTGCTAACCTGCACTCCCAGTATACTCAGGCAATCAATTTTATTCCTTCTCAAGTCTCTGATGGGGTTGAAGACCAGATAGTTTAGTTTTACAATGAAGCTTAGTTGGTTAGGGCTTAAGATGTTTTTAGGTCTAGATAGATGTTTTAAGTTGATAATTATGAGATATCATAGATTTTGACTTACATTCAGAATTTTAGACACACCAAGATAGGAAAGATATTTTCTTCAAGGCTGTCAAATACAAATAGCCAAAACACTAAGAATGTAACATTTATATAATTTCTGATTGTTTCATGGTTCTTCTTGCTATTTATTATATATGTGTGTAATAATATAAATGAATATTAAAGTATAAAAAATATTTAATTAAAAAAAAAAAAAGACATTGTCATGAGCCTGGGCTTTGCCCCATGAAAATACACTACACCTGTAGTTCTCAACCTGTGGATCAAACAGCCCTTTCATAGGAATCATCTAAGACCACTGGAAAACACAGATATTTACATTACAATCCACAACAGAATCAAAAGTATAGTTATGAAGTAGAAACTAAATAATTTTATGGTTGGGGTCACCACAACATGAGGCGCTGTATTGAAGGGTCACAGCACTAGGAAGGCTGAGAACCACTGCACTACATCCACTTTAATGTTTCTGTTCTTAGTTAATAAAACCAAGAAATCCTTGGATAGTGGTAGCTAATAAAGATGGTATAAAGATATCAGATCCCCTGTCCTGCTGTCACTGAAGTCCTCACATATATCCATCCCTGCCAAATGAGCAAGGTGGGGGTATAGGAATCTGCACCAGTACAGCCTTCTGAGAAAGGACGCTGACCGGAAGAAGCACCCATACCACACAGACCTCCTTTCACACTAGAGGTCATAGCTGATCCCGTATGTGTCATGTCCCTGAAACAGAACACAAGTTGCCCCTCATTCCAAGTCCTGCAAAGGGCTTGGGTCCTTACTAAGCCATCTGCTGTGCCTTTGGAGGTTGGTCTCGTGGCTGCAATAAATCTACAGCTGGAAAGGAGCCAGGGGAATTATGGGGGGAATCTGGCTCCCCTCCGACTATTCACTCTGCTGTGGCTCCCTACACAGGTTACATCTGTGCAAAATACTGCTGACCCCCAATCAGGGCTCTCCACAGACAAGCAAGGACCTGAAGTGGAGGAGAATAGAATTCCCCAGGACCAAAGACTTTTTAGGTGATAGGCAGGGTCACATCTTTTGTGGCTAGCTATTGTTGGTCCAAGTACAATCCCAAGCTCAGGAAGAGCCAGCAACTGACCCAAGAGACTGAGATAGATAGATAGATAGATAGATAGATAGATAGATAGATAGATAGATAGATAGATAGATAGAAAGAAAGAAAGAAGTAAAGCCCCTTGAGGGCTGGAGCTCCTTGGTCCCAACACTCTCCCTTCCATGAATATTTGCCTACAGAAGCAATTGGTGACTTGGGACCCTAGTTAGAGAAGGTACTTAACTCTTCTCATGCCATAAAGCAAAGCTGCAAATACATAGGTGAGAGTGGAAACCAAGGAATGACAGGAAGAACACAGAGGACCACATGTGTTCGTGAGCTACATGTCTCTCATCCTTAGAAGCTGTTATCTACCGTGGCAGATGACGAAAGAGCAGAGGAGAAGAGAGTCTCCCAAAGCCACTTAATGAGTAAACGGTAGGTCCAGAGAGCAAGCCTGAGTCTCCCACCTCCAACACTCATGCATTTTCCCATAGCCATGTGATTACAACTGTGAAAAAAAAACCCCAAAAATTAAAAGTACACAGTTTTTAATGGAATAGACTGAAAGCAAATGCGCAGAGAAGAAAATAATGAAATTGTGGGTGACTTTTGCCTTTTTGTTGCCCATTTTTTATTTTATTGTTAAAGAAGGTGAAACAGATGATAACGAATACTGCTTGTAAATCAAAATTGCATGTGTGTCAGCAAAAGTATACTCTCCATTGCTTCTATTGTAATTTCTTAGTAGAACAAGATGAGAAGGCAGGTGATGCACACCTGTACTCCCAACACAGGGGAAGCTGAGGTAGGAGCATTATGGGTTCAAGAGCAGCTTGTACTATACGGTTCCAGGCCAGCTCAGAGTATACACCAAAACCCTACCTCAAAAAAAAAAAAAAAAAAAAAAAATAAGAGAAGGGAGAAGAGACTATGGAACAAGGAAAATAAAGAAAAGGCAGAAAGGATGGAAGAGAGCCAACCAGTGGCAGTCACTGCCAGGCACATGGAGGATGGAGCTCCAAGATGCCATGTGATCAGGCAGGGCTTCATGGTTAACCCTTTAGCGGTGAGCCAGAGCCTTGAATTATTGACTTGCCAGAGATTCCCTCCCCTATAGTCTTAGAAACCCTGGAGCTGTATGCAGAGATGGAGCTTCTACTAGCTTGGCTCCTCGGGTAACAGGATGGGCAAAGGGATGGTTGAATACCTGTCCTAACCTGTGATAGGTATGACTAAGAAAGAAACCTTTACTCCTGTGAGCCTGCTAATGTTTGGCTCTCTTGCTCTCACACTCTCTCTCTCTTTCCTCTCTCTCTCTCTCTGTCTCTCTCTCTCTCTCTATCTATCTATCTATCTCTCTCTCTCTCTCAAACACACACATATATATTTATTATTCATTCATTCATTCATTCATTCATTCATTTTACATCCAAGTCATAGCACCCTCCCTCCTGTCCTCCTAGTCCCACCCTCCCTTGTGTACCCTTGGCTGTCCTGGACTCACTTTGTAGACCAGACTGGCCTTGAACTCACAGCCATCTGCCTGCCTCTGCCTATCTGAGTGCTGGGGATTAAAAGCGTTAGCCACCATACCTGGCTGTTCCTCTCCTTTTTGTTTTATTTTTAGTTTTTTTCTTTTTTCTTTTTTTGGACAGGGTTTCTCTGCATAGCCTTGGCTGTCCTGGACTCGCTTTGTAGACCAGGCTGGCCTCGAAATCAAAGCAATCTGACTGCCTCTGCCTCCCGAGTGCTGGGATTAAAGGCATGCGCCACCACCGCCCGGCCCTATTTTTGTTTTATGTACATGATTATTTTGCCTGCACGCATGTAATACACTATGTGCATGCAGTGGCCATGCATGCAGAGGCTAGGAGAGGGCACCGGATCCCTGCACACCTGTAATAACAGATGACTGTGAGAAGCCATATGGTTTCTAGCAACCAAACCCAGGTCCTCTGGAAGAGCAGCAAGTGCTCTTAGCCACTGAGCCATCTCTCCAGCTCATCTTTGTTCATTTTTCTTAAACACTTATATATGTATTTGTGTAGGGGAAGGGGCACGGATACCATACCACACATGGGGAAGCCAGAGAACAACTTGCAGGAGTCAGTTCTCTCCTTCCACCGTGTGGGTGCCAGGGATCGAACTCAGGTCAGAAGGTTTTGCAGCAAGCGCCTTTACCTGCTGAGCTACCTCCTCAGCCCAAATTGTTTCCTAGTTCCAGGCCTCTCTGTCCAACTTGTTAATAAGGGAGAATATACAGATGAGTCTATTATGAGGTAAAAGATTTATCAAAAATGCATCCTGGCTCCTCAGAACAGGACTAACATGGTATACAATCATGCATGAAATAATCCCTCTGTACCTCAGTTCCTTCAACCATGTCACTCATCTGTTGGTGCTCTCAATCAATAATTATTCACTGACTAAGTTAAAGAGTGAATGCATGGGTTAACGTCTACAAACCAGCCACTGGTCTCGTTTTCAGGTGGCCATCTTGGTAGCCAGAAGGTTGTTGGGTTTTGTCATTTGGTTTTATGAACCACCACAGGTTGTGCCTCAGCTGGAAAGGTGTGAAGATGTCTGCCAGCACAGACTGGCCGGGGCAGGGTGGGCAGAGTGAGCAGGCCTTCTCTCAAGGGGCTACTCTGTTGTGACTCAGAGAACCAAACTCCTACAGGTCCTGGGAGTTTGCTTTAGTTTCCTTTAACTTTTTATTGCCTATAAACAGAAAATTCCTCACATTTAGCTAGCCTCGGGAGATTCAACTCCCTGTATGTCACATACAGCTTGATGGGGACCCATGTGTGGGACTTTTCCTCAGGCATCCAAGGCACAGAACAAAGTCTCCAGATCTGCTCATGAATGTTGGTAAAGATGCTACAGACTGAGCCCTATACATTTGCTTTGTCCTGTGATCACAGAAGCAAAGATCAGATACTGAAGAAACAGCAATGAATAGATAAAAGGCCTTTCCATTTTTATCATACTCAAATTCCTTAAACTACTTGATTCCTTATTATGATGGCTCACTAAATGCACGACTGCCACCAAAAAATAGAGGTAACTCATCTAATAGTGGACAATAAAATTCTCTCAAGACAAATTGAATTTGTCTCTTTATGAAAACAGGAATGTACACATTCCAGTATAAGAATAAAGTACCTCAACATGATCAACTGACCAAAAAAAAAAAAAAAAACTATCAATTCTTCTGGTCAAGCAGAAATTCTAAAGATTTCAAGAGGTTTTCCCAGAATAATGTATCAAAATACTTGGAAGAATGCTTAGTATCTTATACAACGGCTAGGTAGGGAAGGTTGCTTCAAAGTTTTACACCAACTGTAAGCTAACCTTTCTTGGCATACAACATGTCCACATTTTTCTACGGGGCACAGACAGGAATGACCAGCTCCTTCTGTTTTTAAGGATCAGAGCAATGAGGTCACAGGTCACTGGGAAAAAGGAACCCAAGTCATCTACTATGATGACAATGAGAGGAATGGATGTGCCACCAGCAAAGGGAAGACACCAGCAACCTCCCAGGTATACACAGATAAGCAGGCTACAGGTATTTACCCAGGGGTGCGGCCCCACCCACATCTCACACTAAGCTATAAGGGGCTTTATCAGAAGGACTAAACACCGTGGAACAGCTACCTTAGAAGATCTAGGCATATGGAGCTTCTAGAAACCAGAACGTGGGCTCTGTCCCAAGTCACCTGGGTAGAGGTAGGACTCAAGCACCGCGAGTGTAAACCTGGAAGGCTGTGCTAATGAGCTACAAGGATTCACAGCCACTCTTTCAGTGTGACAAAGACTTGACAACAGATCTTTAAGTCTAAAATAAGATCATGACACTGAGACAAAGATTTTATTCAGCAAGACAGAGTATGAAATATGCAGGCTTTTTTGTTTTTTCAGATGGCTGCTCTCTTATTTGGTCCACCTCCTTCAACGACTGTCATATGCTGATGACCCCCAAATCTTACTTGCAACTATGCCCTCTCTCAGCCTCAGACTGCTGTCTAACTTCTGGTCATTTCCTCACACGCATCCTTCAGATGTGTCAAACAAAGAAATCTCAGTCCACACACTGCTTCCTGGCCCAATGAGCTCCTCCTCTTCCTCTTCCTCCTCCTAGGATCCCTGTGTCCGCTCAAGCCATCGTCTCATTCCCCCAAAGACTGAAGCCTACAGGCGCATTTGGAAATCAAACCTCTGGCCCACTTGTCACCGCAGCTCACCGCATCTGGCCCATCCACCTTCGCAGGGCTTCTGTTACAGGCCCTCTTTGCATTATTTGCCACCTCAGTCCACACCCCATCACCTCAAGTCATTGTTATTCATCCTGATTAATCCTAGTTTCTGTCTCTCCCTAGCTGCTTGTGAATTTGGGCCACCAGATTCAACTTCCTCAATATATACCTAAAGACGCCATCTTCCCTGAAAAGCCTTCAGTGGTTCTCCTCTTCCCATAAGAGATGCAGAGCTCTCCAATACTTTATAGTCCAGCACTTTCCATACAATCCCACCTTTCTTCCCAAGCACCCTACACACCAACTGCATTTGCTGTGTCTCCAGTGACTCTGCTCTAGGAAACCAACAGCAGGACGGTGACGTGGCTTCTTCGTCCCTCCATCACATTTGTGGACCCCACAGAAAAGCACTGTTCTTAAGTGGATCACATATCCCACACATTACAAACACCAACCCACATGCTCGAAGACTCTCTCCGACACATTTGGCAACTGCCATGATTGTATTTGTAAACTATCTGCACAGTTATTCGGGAATATTGCCTCCAAAACAAAACTTAGACTGAACATAGCATAGCACCTCAGGCCCCACCTACAAGAAAACTGGTGCGCATGGCATGAGTCCACCGTCCTCTGGCCAGCTACGTAGCCCTGGCTTCTTTACCACAGCACCCAAGTTCCAAGAAAGAGATGCAGGTAAAATGTAGAAAAGAGTGGTAATGCAGACCCCAGGCAAAGAAAGAAAATCTGTTCCTTGTACTTCTGTTTGAGCCTAGACAAGCCTCAGACACCTCATGTCAAATAGGAACCTCTCCCAAGCACTGGTCAGACTCGTCATCTGAGCATCAGCAAACAGATGTGGGTACAAGTCAAGACCAACACAAAAACAGCTATGTCACTCAACTAGAAAGCCTACACAAAGAAGACTAGTTGACACTTCCTTTTTTGGATTGTTTTTTTTTTTTTTTTGTTTCCTTTATGTAGACTATATTTACATGATTTCTCCTTCCCTCCAACCCATTCCATGTCCCCCACTCCTTCTCAAATCCATGACCTCCTTTGCTTTATTATTGTTACATATACCAGTGAATACGTAAGCACAAGCTGCTGAGTTGCTCATTCTGTGTTGCTCATGTGTATCTGACACATCTAACCATTTCGGTCATGTTGTTACATCACACAATTTACAGTCCCATCTCCCCTCCTTCCCTCTTCAATCTTGCCTACAATTTCCTTTGCCCATGCTTGAGACGTCTCACATCTGACCATCATTAAAACGATTTCTCTAATGATCATCACACCTCATGTTTGAAAATGCTCCTACCTCCGGGGAGACCAGAACCTTCCTGAGAATCCCTTCGAAGCCCTAATATTCTCCCAGAACTAAATATGATACCAAAGAATTCAAGGATGCTTCCAGGTTCCCTAGTAGTCAGAGACAGTATCTTTGGGCTAAGGAGATGGCTCGCTGGGTAAAGCACTTATCACTCAAATGCAGGTATCCCTAAAACTCATGAAAAAACCAGCATCGTGACACATGTCTGTAATCCCAGCGCTGGCACAAAAAGACAAGAGAATTCCAGACACTCCAGAGCCAACAAGCTTGGTGTAAAAAGCAACAAACAAGAGACCCTGTATCATGGTGGAAGACTATGAACACTATCCACACACGCAAACCATGACATGGGCATCCGCACACTTACATCAACACACAACACATATACACAGATTTTTTAAAGCTGATTTTAGGTTGATCCATCTTCCTGCTATTTCTGCATTGAATTCAAAAAGAACTCAGCAAAGTACTTCCATTTGGAAAAAAATTATTTAAAAAAAAAATATATGTATCCATAGTGACACTTTTTGAAAGGGTGGCCTTGATACCGCCAACATCAAGGCTTTAGGAGGTCATCTTCCTTGAAGGGCATGCCCTCCCAGCAAATGCCCTCACAGATGCACCAAGTGTGACTTTTTCCGGGACTGCTGAGACACAGTCTGTCACAACTGGCATCAGTTGCCATAAGCAAGGTCTAAGAACCTGACCCTGGCAAAGCACATTTTACACTCCAGTGCTGCTTATCCGGGCAATACCAAGTGCAGAGGCAGAGGGGGCAGGAAGGCAGAGAAGATACTGAAGCATGATGCCACGCGCTACGCCCAAAGGCACCCCACTGCCGAAGCTACCTCACCCACACAGACAGACCAAACCCACGAAACCAAGGTTTCAAACTGCTGCTGAGCATCCCATAAAAAGCAGTTCTATTTCTAACCTCCCGCACCATGGAAAAATACAAACGAACATCAAGCAACCTAGAATCTCTCAAAATCTTATTTTTATACTCTTTCCCCACACCCACACCCTAACCTCCCCCACAAAAAATTTAGGTGGAAAATTTTGCTAGCTTTTTTAGAAGTTTGACAATACTGTGATCAACTGGTGACGCTGGTGCACACCTGAATTTAGAAGAATTTGTTAAAGACATGCTTCTGCTATAATTACGTGTGTGTCTAGATGATGAAAGAAAATGTCACTTGGTAATAGAAGGGCAGAGGACAGAAGGCACAGTTCGGTTAATAAGTGCTTGCATGCAAGCATGAAGACCTAAACTCAAGCCCCAGAACCATGTTAAAAATCCTAAATTCAAAGATTTTTAAAGGTGTGCCTGGTGGCATGGATTTAGAAATCCCAGTGTTGAAGAGAAAAAAACAGGTGGGTCCCCGGGGGGTCCCCGAGACTTGTGGGCCAGCCGGCCTCTTCTACACGGCAAATTCCAGACCAGTGAGAGACCAACAGCTCAGAAGAAATAGTTAGATGATGGCTGAAGAACGGCACTCAAAGTTGCCCTCTGCCCCGCCCCCAAACACACACTTGTAAAATAAAGTAACAGATGGCAAAACGAGCCAGAGAAACTCCAAGGTCTCGGGCCACAGACAGAAGGGCTAGTGATACGCCTCTGAAGGTGGTTTTTCTTCCTTTTAGCCTTCCTCATTGCATAGCTCTGTTTTTCAAGTCTAAACTATAAACACAAGCGCCCAGTGTTCCTGACACCTGTGCTGTGTTTCCTCCTCTCTTAATGACAGTCTTAACCCAAAGTCAGAGAAGCGGGGACGGAGGGAGGCGGGTGCTACAGCCTTCCAATTCCAGTTCCCAGTCACACAGGGATGGCTATAGGGATGAAAAGGCCAGAGGTGGACTTTCCAGACAAAGGGAAACTCTGAGTAGAGCCCTGAAAGAATTCAGGAGTCCGCTGAGAACCCAGGAGGACAGTGAAGAGATCTCCCCCCAACCCCTGCCCAGGCCTCCTACTTCTGTTACCTTGGCTCTCACCTCCCAAAATGACCAACTTGGAGGGTAACCCATCACTGTCCAGCTTCCCGTGCCGACAGAGATATCACTGCAGCCTCCACACGAATCTAAGTTGACAGCTGAGTTGATTCCTTCAAGGGGAGGCACTGCGGGCTTTCATTTCTATCACAGCTCTGATGGCTCTTGCTGGGTCACATTTCTTACAATTTCATCTGTTCTCTTGTACACTATCATTTTGTACACACATGTCACTTTATTTAGCAGCATAAATGACACAACACAAATGCCTCTCCCGGTACTGCTGGCCTTTGATCTTGGGGTTTTGTTTTTTTTCTTTCTTTCTTTCTTTTAACATAATCATAGGAAGTTCAGGCCAGAGAAGCATGGTGTTGAATAGGGTTGTTGGTTAATTGCTGAGTGTTTCTCAAAGTGGCTCCTTGTCCTCACCATTGAGCAGGGAGCCTGAATTAATGATTTAATTAATGATTTCTTTACCTACATCTCAGCAGCCTTGCATTTCACCCATCTCATAACACCTGGCTCTAACAAGACGCTGCATCCGTGGTTTGGGAAACCTGCTCGGTGCTGAAGGGACACAGACAGCACCTGTATGTTGTCTGCCAGTCACCACATGTTTGATCTGTGACTGACAGATGGCTAACATCAGAACAGAAAAAAATAATAATAATAACTGACATTTTACTGCGCATTTAATGTGTATTGATACTGAATTGGGCATTTCAAAGATAATTTCACATGACAAATCTCCCATTGAGAGATAAGGAAAGTTGAGACTCGGAGTGACAATTTGCCCAGGTAATAACATGAGCAGACATGGTAGGGACAGAACTCAAGCCAAAGTCTGTATCTTGCAAGTGCAATATGGTCAAGGTGCACATGCTTTCGGAGGCTTCAAGAAGACCGAATTTTAAAAAAAATACTTTATAACAACCTAAACACGGAGACTCAAACCCACCTTCAAAGCCAAAGCCAAATAAATCTACTGCACCCAGAGACAGGCGAGGTACAATTAAGGCAAATCCCTCCCTATCCTCCCAGAGAAGCAGAGCTGGGGGAACGAAGGACACCTGTCCAGCATGATCATCACTTAGGAATGCCTCGCAGTCCAGCTGTGAGCTTTACCAGTAACAGAGCAAGCATAAATTCCAGGACAGCCAGCTGTAAGAACCTATTTTAAAGGTGTGAAAGTCTTGACAGCACCTCAGAATCAAAAGTCTGTGCTTGGGAGCGCCTGGGAATGCCGAAGTGGCATGCACTTGTGCGGCGAGGGTGAGCGGTTCTTCAACTGCTCCCGTTGGCAGGGAGGAAAGCAGTTTTGTATTTAACCTAAAAGCCACATACGGCACTGCAGTCAAGAGAAAGTTTTCCATTACCAATTTTAAAGTTGCTTAAAATAGTTGACAGAATGAGGTGATCCCATATAAGGAGAAAAATCAGATACTTATGTAATTTTTAGGAATTATTGCTACTTTTACCAAAATTTTTGTAAATCAGATTTCACAGTCCTTTGGGGCATAATTCAGTGGTATGTTCACTTACTTAGAAAACTACTTGAAGACAATTTTAGGCTTGGGTGGGTGAACTTAGGGAGAATGCATGTGAAATAAAGAAGACAAGAAAACTGCACTCACACTCCACAGGCCTTACTAGAGGGCTTCCTCCTACTTTAAGCTTTTAGTAAGTGTGCCAAATCACAATATGAAAATCCCCGATGCTCATTATGTCTGAAAAAACAAGGGCTTCTCCAGCAGTATCTTGTCCTGTCCAGCTAATGGAGAAATCACACAAGTGCACATTGTCAGCAGCACAGGCGTCCATGAGATGTGCCAAGCACTTCTATGAACACTGGTCATCAACCCTGTGACAAAAGTTGTGTCGAGTTGGGTTGGCATACCAAATACTGGCAAGGAAAACAGAGAGGAGGATGGAATAAAAGGGACCAGGATCTGTCCTGGCCCTTAGAAAGATAGTGTGGGGTTTGTTAGAAGAGTCAAACCTTCTGGCAAATTAAATAAAAAAAGAAAGAAAGAAAGAAAAGAAATTACTCAAACTTTATAGAACATTATAGAACTCGTTACCTTTTTAAAAATTATCAAGTGTCTTCATTTGGTGTCAGAAAATGTCACATGAAGCCAGTCAACCAGGCAGGACCAGAGTCAATAAAATCACTTAAGAGTCAGCATAGCAGAGGGTAAGGGACATCTTTAGGTGAGGAGCTAAAGGCAAACAAACTGGAATCTGGGGACAGAGCATTGCACCCTCTATCACCATCCCTGACTGACTGACTGACTGACTCCCCCAGAGCTGGCCCTGAAGCTGGCTTCAGACTAACGGATGTCAGCACTACCAAAACACGCAGTCACCATCTAAACTTTATCTCCACGTACCCCAAGTTTCAACCACTTACACATCACTCTTCAAACTGAGCACACGGACCAATGGAAAACAAAGAAGACTTAAGGGTGCCCAGCCGCCACAGACCGGACAGTGCCATCAAATTTGCTTCACAGACATCAAAAAGAAGGCTATGCTCAGCTCACCTCTGAATTACACAAAGCCTGAGGTCCGTCCTTAGAAACCGTCCAGGGAGAGAACAGGGGTCTGATGCTGCAAATGTAGGGCCTGAAGTTCTAGAAGAAAATACAAAGAATTTCAATGAGTTGGTTCTTCATTTCTCTCTGTTCAATTTACCCCAACCCAAGTTCCAAAATTCATTTGAGAGCTGTCAGAATCAAAGGCACAAATATCAAAATCAATAAAATGAAAATGCAAACATAAACATCAAGTATTTCGGGGGGGGAAGAGAATCAGAGGCAAAAATCTGGAGTGAAGGATAGGACTAAATTGGGATCTTTACTAGGAGGCACTGAGGAAAGTAAATTCTCATTCTCATGTTTATATCAACAGACCCATTTGTTCCCCTCCAAAGACAGTAGCCTTTTCTTCAATTAAAAAAAAAAAAGTCACAACTAATGGACAACACTTTGTGGGACCGTTTTCTTTTTAAGTTCAGACAGACAAGTTGTAACAATGAGAGTTTTAAAATTGTATTATTGTGTATATGTGTTCATGGATGCAGGCACAAGCATGCCAAGGCATGTGTGTAGAAGCTGATAACAACTTCCTGGAGTCTCCTTCCACTGTGGGATGTAGGGGCCAAACTCAGCCTCTCCCACTGACTAAGCATCAAGTCATCTCTCAGTGGGAATGCTCTCTCTCTCTCTATTGCTCTTTGAAATAGGGTCTCCCTTCATAACCTAGGGCTGGCTTCTGATAATCCTACTGTCTTAGCCTTCTATACAGCCTGACGAAAAGAGCATTTTCCTTCTTAATGATCCAAGTCACTTTGAGATAACTCAGGGTACCTAATCTTCAACAGTAAAAGGAGGCAAGCCCAAGTACACCTCATCCTTTCTTGGAAAGACATCATTTAATTCTGTGCAGTGGTAAAACACTAACTAAGAAGACACTGTCTGTGGTTGTGTCCGCAAGGTTGTCTGTCTTTCTGTGTCCTCCATCCTAGTAGTAAAGCATCTTTAGTGTTACAGATTGTCTGGCTCCCGCCACATATCATCAACACCCTTATCCCAACATAGTGAGCATGCTGTGTGTGGCGTCCCCTTCTAGGCGGATCACTGTGCCCCATTCACAGGGGGATGGCTGTGCCTCATTCAGTGGCTTCCTGTCTTGTCAAGCCATTCCAGGTAAAGCTCTGCCTCCGATGAAATGGGTACTTCTTAGCACCCAGCCTGCCAGTCCATAGGGCATATTGTGTCCAAAGTAGAATAAGCAACCATCTGTGTCATTTGTGTGCCACAGTGCACTCTCCACAAGACTTGTCCCTCAAGTTGTGTTCCTACCATATGCCACGCCCCAGTGTTCAACCAATGCAAAGGTATCCAGATAAAAGAGTGACTGATAAGAGCACTGTGAGATTCCTGAGGAGTTCTACCCCAAATACATGAGCTAAAGCCCTCCCTGTTGTTATCCATCTCCTTCCTATCAATATTGGAGACCTACAGAATCTAGAACAGGATACTAAGCCCTTAATCCTGGCTCCTTAGATAAGATTCCTGAACAGCAACTTAAGAGTGAGGGGCTGCCTGCTAGCTTGGAAGGAGGGGGCTGCCAATAGGGAACTGGGGCCACATGGCAAGACTTGAAAGGGCCTCTAGGAGTTGAGAGTGGTCCTAGTTGACATCCAGGAAAGGAACAGGGGAAGCAGTCCTGCAGTTCCAAGAAATTTAATCCTGTCAACCACATGAACAACCTTGGAAGTAGACTCCCTTTTATGCAAAGCTCAGCCCACCTAACATTGTAACTTCAGGCCTAGGAAAGCTGAACAGAGAGCACGGAGCAGCTCAACCATGGAAACTGAGATAACAAATGAGTGTGCTAGCTTAAAACACCATTTTTATTACATAAAAAAGACTGTTATTCAGAGATATAAGACCAACACATTTAATAACAGATATATACAATATGTATTTATATATTAAGTGCATGTGTAACTGCCTCATCCATCACCCATGAATAAATTTTCTCACTCAACTATGACCACCCTACAGGAAAGAACTACACTGGAGCATCCTGATCTCATGGGAGGCCCCGAGCTTACGTGTGTGGCTGTTTAAACATCTATGTGAGTGCATCATGGGCGGGTATTTGCATATTGAAGCCAAAAGACAACAATGGGTGTCGTACTCAAAAGTCATCTACTTCCTTTAAAGACTGGTACTCTCATTGGCCTAAAAATCATCAATTAGGTTAGCGCAGGGGGCGCCGATAGCCTTAAGGATCCTCTTGTCTCTGCCTCCCCAGCACGAGAATTAGAAGATATAGAGCCTTCTTGGCATTTTTATGTGGAGTCTGGGCGGGGGGGGGGGGGGGGGTCAAACTCAAGATTCCATGCTTGTGAGCCAAACACTTTACAAACTTAGCCATCCCCCTGGGGCTAGTTTTTAATTTCAACAATTATGATTAGTCAGTGTCTCCATAACATAATAAGGTCATAGCAAGTAAATCAGTTCAGTCCTTCAAAGCAGAGTTCAAAGAGTCAAACTTAATTTCAAAATAGGTTGAGAGAGATTTATCCTCACAGTTAGACCTGTCAGCCCAAGTCGGTGCCTAGAAATGTCTCTCAGAAAGTGGGAAGATTAAAGTGTAGAAAAACGGAGTAGATGCACAGAGCAGGCATGGCTTGATCCAGGGAAGGGTGTGTGCATTAAAAAAAAAAAAAAAAAAAAAAAAGACAGAAAGTGACAGAAGCAGTGAAGGAGCTTGTAGTTCTGACCCAGGGTAAGGTGCCCAAGGGTACCCAAAAGCTCACAAAACAAGCAAGGGCTATGGGAACAGGGAACAAGCCAAACATGAACTACAGTAGGGTACTAAGGCACATAGGAACCCATAACACAAAGTAGAAGTGAGGAACGGACCAGACCTGACCCTAGAGTAGCTTGCCCAGCTCACTCCCAGAGGCTGTGAAAATAGCAGATAGCTGGACCTGACCCAGGCAGCAGACTGACTTAGTCCTCTCTGAACATTGCAACTACCTCCATCCAATAGTTAACAGGAAGAAAAAACAAGGAAAAAGAAAGAGGGGGTGAGATAGAAGAGAAAGGAAAGAAAATCTCAATAAACTACCTTCAGATGCAAAAGTCTCAGTGCAGACACATAAGCAACGCAGAGAAAAAAGACAACAGTCTCCTCCTAAAATCACCAACTTCATAGCAATAATCCCCAAAGAGCATGACTTAGAACAACTTTCAGACAAAGAATTCACAGGAATGATTACAAATAGGTTCAAACACTCGAAGAAGGCATGAGTGTATTCTGAGAGCAAAAAAAAACAAAACAAAACAAAACAAAACAAAACAAAAAAAACAAAAACAAAAACGGCTGAATGAGATAAAGAAGTCAATTCAAGATATGAAAATAGAATTCAATAAAGAGAGAGAATTGCTAAAGCAAAGCTAAAATGGAATGACTATAGAAACAAAAGCCTCCATCAGCCAAATTCAGAGTTCAATGGACAGTCTTGCCAATGGGATTAATTGATCATGTGGAGAATAAAACACAAGGCAAGTTAGATCGTTAGTTCAAGGTCAATGGCAAATTTTTTAATGTATACAAGAAGAGAGTATGGGAGGGCTTTGGGACACCATGAAAACACCAACCTATGAACTGTGGGCATATAAAGAGGAAATTTACACTCCAAAAGCATAGAAAGTGTTTTCAGCAAAGTCATAGAAGAAAACTTCCCCAAAATGGAGAAAGAGATGTCCATCCCAATATAAAAAACATAAGAATACCAAAAACAACAGAAAAGAAACTCCCCATGCCATCTTATAGTTAAGCCACTAAAACCTAGAATAAAGGTTATTGAGAGCCACAAGAGAGAGGGGTCAAAGTCACATAGAAGGGCAGACCCATCCCACCAACAGCTGATTACTGGGTAGAAACATTTAAAGCCAAAAGAGCAACTGTTATACTTAATGGGACTATCTACCATAATTGAAGAAATAAAAACTTCCCATGACAGAAATAAACTACAGGAATTCACGACACTAATGCAGCTCCTCGGGGGTACTGGAAGGACTCAGGGCTAGAGAGAAGGACCAGGGCAGCTGACCAAAAGAAGTTTAAGAAACACCACAAAAGCAACAAAATGGCAAGAATTAAACCACACCTCCCTATAATAGCTCTGACTTATAGTGGCCTCAGTTCCCCCCAAATAAAACATAAACATACTGAAAAAGATCTCAGGGAAA
Organism: Acomys russatus; assembly: GCF_903995435.1. Classification (NCBI taxonomy): domain Eukaryota; kingdom Metazoa; phylum Chordata; class Mammalia; order Rodentia; family Muridae; genus Acomys; species Acomys russatus. The sequence continues at coordinate 54,284,772 of NC_067156.1, read as the reverse complement.
TATCCTTTCACAGAAGCTGCCAATGAAATAAACCTAACAAAGACTCAAAGGACCTACCTCCACAGTGAAAATTTTAAGAAACTGAAAAAGACAATGGAAGACACAAGCTTGCCCATATTCATGGATAAGGAGAATTAATATTGTGAAAATGATTATCCTATCAAAAACAATCTACAAAGTCTATGCATCTCAAAGTTCTAGGGCTACTCTTCACAGACACAGAAAAACAACAACTACTACTTTGAAAGTCGCATAGAGACACAAAAGACTAAAGCTAGACAAAGCCATTCCAGAGAAAAGAATACTGCCCGAGGAATGGCCATACCTGGTTTCAACTTACACTACAGAGCCAGGGTAGCACACACAGCAGGAGCCTGGCACAAAAACAAATACACAGATCAGTGGAATAGACAGGGCCTCAGAAATGCCAAAATACACACAGGAGAAAAGACAGCATCTTCAACAAATGATGCCAGGACACTGGCATCAACATGAAACTCCATTCTTACCTCCTACCCTGCACAGAAATCTACTCCCACCAAGTCAAGGATCTCGACATAAGACAGGATACTTTGAAACTGCTAGAGGAAAAAGTAGGGCGTGTGCTTTGATTCACAAGTAAGGACTCTCTGAACAAAATATTATTAGGAATTCACTGTGTTAAGAGATGTAGCCACTGTCCAGTTTACTCATGCCCCAGCAAGCGGCTTCACACTCATGCCCATGCGTGTGGCCCTAGTTACACCCAGTGAGTCACAAAGCAAAACCAAAACACATGGAAGCAGGGTGGAAACTCAATGGAGAAGTGGAGTTCAGTGGAGGCTGAAAGAAAATAAGAAAGGGTATGTGTGTGGCCAAGATATTTTATATATACATATGAAGTTATCAAGTAAAAAATTGATTTAATAGAAGAAATGTCTCCCAGGAGGCCACACTTTTGTCAAACATCATCTCTAACATTTTATTATCTAACAGCACAAGGTTAAAAAAAACATCTCTTAAGGTAAGTCCACAAATCTATACTCGGGAACTTATTACGTATCCTAGTCTTTCATAAATCACTCAGTAAGCATGAGCACTACCCTCTCAGGCAGCAGGATTCTCACACCCAAGCCAAGAAAAACGAAAACTATCAGTTCCGTAACACAAGGCTGAACCCATCTTCCCAGCAGAATTTGGACTCTCTGGGGCCCATCTCTAGCTGTGAAAATAGCAATGACCCACAGATTAGGATCCTCTCAGGCAGGAGGCAGGTGGTGAGCTGGCATGGAACCAGCACTCCCGCAGAGGAAGAAACGGGGTTACACAAAAGATGATGGATCCCAGGTCGGAATGCAGACCCAATACCTACGCAGGTTTTATTCTTCCTTCTAGTGAACGCACACTTTTTTCATAATCTCAAAGAGCATGCTCAACGCAAAATTCAGGACTTCAAGCAAAAAGACTAAGCATGGATGTTAGGATTTCAGCAGAACGGTTGACTCAAGAGAAAAAAAAAAAAAAAACAGAAGAACAAGCACAGGCACTCACAGGAAACTCTGGCTGGTCTCCTTTTGCGCATTCCCTGCTGCTCAAAGTATTTGAGGAATCCACACGTGGCTTTCCAACGTAATAAAATACGGTCCTGTGGGGCTGATAATCTCACTAACCCCAAACCATCTCCTGAAAGACATGTTCCTGACATTGTTTGTGGGCAGGAGCTCCTGTGAGGCCCAAGAAGGCGGCAGGATGGCAAAGAACTTTTAACAGGTAGCAAGGACTTTTCCCTGGCACAAGACGAAGACAAAAGCAACGATGAGAAGGGAACCCCATCCTCTGTTACCTTTCTGTTTACTTCCTGCCAGTGTCTGGGGCAGAACCCAGGGCTTCACACGTACTAGGTAAATGTGGTAACTTCTGAAGTTAGCACAGCTCTGAGTTTAGGGCTGGTCTGGTGCATTTTCTGTTTTGATTTTGTTTTGACACTCCGTATTTGTTATTTTGTTCTGTTTTGTTTTTTGAGACAGGGTCTTTCAGGATAGCCTTGGTAGGGTTGGAACTCGCTCTAAAGACCAAGACTTGTGTTAAACTCACAATGATCCTCCTGCCTCTGCCTCTGCCTCTGCCTCCTGAGAACTTAGATTGCTGGGGCACTTTTTTTGGGCAGATTTGGGGGGAGGGGTAATGAGCTTGCCATGGCTTGTGTGGTAGTTGCAGGGGTAGTGGGGGTTGGTTCTCTTCTCCCATGTAGTGTGTGTTCTAAGGACTGAATTCCCATTCCGAGGCCTGGCAGCAAGAGCACTCATCCCCTGAGCCATCCTGAAATTTGTTTTCTCAACTTTCTCACTCTATCAATAAGAAAGAAGGAGGGGAAAACTTGTTTTAGGGAAAGATTAAGAGAGGAACCCAGCAGGAGATTCCCTCCCTTGCTCTGAAACGAGAGGTGCTCTAGGTGGCAACTACATCTCCTGAAGTAGAGCCTTTTATGACACAATGAAGCCTTCAGACAAGAGTTGGGCTGGGGGTGGGCAAGCAATTTCCAGAACCATAAGTGTCACAGGAAGATTAAGGAAAAAGAAGAGGTGTCCTTCCCCAACCCATTTTTATTTTTATGCCATTCTTTGCAGAAAAGATAGCTTCTACAGCACCCCATCTCAGATACAGCAACACACCTGCAACTTTGTATAAGACACCAGTGTATAGAGCACTGACTTGATTGACTGAATGCACACACACTACATCCTTGCGACTGAAGCATCTCTTTGACCTGGTCCAAAACAACTGCTCACCAGCTTTCTCTCACAGGGCGGCATTAGTGCAGCGTGAACAAATGGTGAGAAATATTAATTATAGGTTTAACTTTTCTAGGGCTCAAATGCTGAACAGTGCTCTTACAGAAGAAAGAAACCAGCAGCCAAAGGGGTCTGAGTCAAAGAACAGCAGGAAACATGGTAACTGACTCCCTGCTTTGGGGGACTTGGGGAGAGGGGCAGCCAGTGTACAAAATTATGCCAGTAGAGTGGGGGTGGAGCCAGCACACAAGCTCCACCCCCAGCTGGTCATCTTCACTGTAGTTACAAGTTTGAACACCTGTTCTAAAAAAAACAAAGGCAACTATTTCACAATGTTCTCTGATATCTATTCCATTACTAATATATTATATACATCATATATATATATATATATATTATATACATTAATATGCAATGTGGCTGCACTGGGCAACTAACAGACACTAACATGATGAGGGAGAACAAGAAGAAGCCAAAGGCCAGTTACAGCACTTACCCAGCCGAGACTGAGCTTTTATCCCCAAATAGAACAGAAGGGCCTCTTAAAGCAGGTATGTAAAATAGTGAGATGTCCCATTTTGCCACCAGGAAGAAATAAGAAATGGCAAACAGCCACTCTCATAGGTTGTCTCTCCTGGGGCTCAGAGCACAGAACTTGGGGGTCTTTCCTGGTGTCCACAAGTACCCACTGTCTTCAAAAACCTGCCAGCCATCTGGAACACTTATAGCTGGATCTACGGAGGCTGAGGCACCACATGGTTCATTGGCCTCAGCGGGACAGAGGCCTCATGCTGGAAGCTTCTCTGGCTCTTCTGTCCTCTCCATTCAACCACGGTCTTTCATCCAGGAAAAAGCAGGCCATGTACACTGCGCAAATGACAGCCTGGCTTCCTGTTCTCCTGATGCTTGTTTGGCTCTAGTGCTTTCTCCAGCAAAGCTCAGAAGCCCCACCTCTGAAGGCATTTGAAGGAAAACGGAACAAGGCCACCCTCGGGTGATGTCACAGTCCTGGGATAAATTACAGCCAACATGGCACTCCCAAATCCTTTCCCCCACCTCCTACCCCCACCCCACCCCCGAGAGCCTAATGCTGCACGCCTGCTTACAAGCAGAGGCACACAGGCACACTGCTGAGGCACATGTTTCAGGACTCTAAACAGAACAATACACACGGGAGGAAATGAAGTGTTGTTGGTTTTTTTAATGAATCTAGAAGAAAAAAAGTCTTAAAATAACACCCAAAGCTGGGCATGGTGGCGCACGCCTTTAATCCCAGCACTGGGGAGGCAGAGACTGTGAGTTCGAGGCCAGCCTGGTCTACAAAGTGAGTCTAGGACAGCCAAGGCTACACAGAGAAACCCTGTCTCAAAAACTTTAAAAAATAAATAAATAAATAACACCCAAAATGGGATGGCATCATTTAAGTGACCTTCGAGTACAATCGAGAATGCTTTCGAGCAGACTACAGCCTCTCTGAGACTCAAGAGCTGACAAATGAAGACAATGAAAGAAACTGCGGTGCCTTGTGTTCTGCCTTAAGCAGACATGTACTTAGGTATTGTATGCGGTGGCACATGTATGGATCCGAGGGAGCGGGCTGACGATGTCAGTGATTCATTCTAGAGCCTGTTCTAAGTCGTCGTCCCCAGCCATGCTCACTTTTTCAGCGTTCACCAACTGCATGGACATTCCCCCTCAGGCTCACTTGGGACTCTCCTACTGGATTGGGTTCCACCTCCTTCTCTGTACCCTGCTCCCCCTCAGTATAACCATATCGCCATAACTGGCATTCCTAGGAAGAGAAACCTCAGGAGAAGGCTCAAATGCCCAGCTTCCAACACTTCAAAAGCCCAAATCTTGACCTCTTGGTAAGATAGCAGACCTGGCCTCAAAACATCAGACCTCACTAGGATGAACCTGTTGATCCATTAGTGATATCTGCAAAAGACACATGTATAGCCTTTCATTCATACAGGGTCATGATATTAAATATATACACAAATATGCAGGCTCAGCTTTTTTTTTTTTTAATTTGGGAAAATATATTTAACCTTACAGCCTAAAAGATGTTCTATCTTTGCTTGCAGTGCCCGTTGTAATCTATTGAAAAGGTTTCCTAGTCAGTGAGTTTTCGCCTTCAGAGAAGAAATAAGCTCTGGCCTAGCTGTAAAACTTGCCTTGTTTGCAGCCTCATCCTGCAAGACTCATGACCTACCCAGAAAACAGAGCCAAAAAGAACTCACTCACCTGTACTACCTGCTATGGACTTTTCAAATAAATCTGGAATTCAGCTATTCTGAGATAGCTTAACAAAACACACTTTACTGCTACAGCATTGTTCGTTGCCTTGGCATTCACAGCTTTCATAGCTTGTAAATGGCCATTCCAGTAGGCTTAGCATAAGCTCAGCTTTGCACACCAGCGAAAGCCAGTTGGACTGTGCAGGTCTGCAGTGATTTCCAAGGCTCCGTGTTTCTAACAAGGTCCCAGGAGATGTGAGGCACAGATTGAGTCCCTTAACAAAGCACCATAGAACACAGGTTGGACCATAGTTCCAGGCAGATAGACACCATTTCCCTAGGAATGTGCATTCAGACTCAGTGTGTCAAGAGCCTGCTGCCACGGGCGCTTAGAGGTAGCATCCATAGGCACACTGTGCAGAGGCTCCCCAATAGGAAGGGTTGTGTGGGAAGAGTAGGGTGCAGAGCACACAAGGGAACACTCAGAGGGGTCAAAAGATTGCAGTGAGGACATCAGCTCTGAAAGTGACCAGGTACGGAAAGCTTAAACATTCAGAGGATGAGAAAGGCACACATACGTGGAAGGAATGCTTACACAGACAACTCTATTACACTAAAGGTGCAGCCATGTCATTCCCGGTGGCCCTTGCTTGAGCTTCCAGCAAGAACCGTACTGATGTCAGCTGCACTCATCTTTCAAAGTGGCTTTATCATGTGGGGGGAAATGACCATCTACCCTACTTTATTCAAAAATACATAGTTAAGTTTCCAACTACCTCCTGTATCGACTGATAATTTTAATCAAATCATTTAATCAAAGCCTCGTTAAGTGCTCCAGAACTCAGTGTCTGGCTGTCAAGACTAACAACCAGTATTTTGTAAGCCAGTTGCTTGTTTCTGTTGGATCCCAGGTTTTGCTTCTTTTCCTTTTTAGTTTACCAAGTTCCTCTTGTTTGTATAAAAGTCTTATGAACATTTCCCAGCATTTTCTACATGGGAGTATGGGAAAAAAACAAAAACAAAAAAAACAAAATTGAAGTCCTGTCCACCTCAGAGGCCACCGTTAGTCAACTAGAGTCTGGACATACTGTCCTACATGCTAAAGAATCAATAAATGCAAAAAATAAACTTCCAGAAAAGGAATGCCTACCGGGCAGTCTCTTATTCTGACCCACGAAGCCTTTCCTCATTTTTGTGGGTTTCATTAAGCTAAGAAGCACAGAGCACTATAAACCGGTTTGCTAGTTTCCATACTTGCTGCCAATTTTCCACTTCTGCAAAACCAATTTCAATTAAAAAAAAAATACAGTACAGTAAAACTCCCATGCAGTCTGAATTATTTGGGATGTGGGATAAGATGACAGAATACAAAAAAACTAATTGTTGGCAAATAGTGTCAATGTTCGTTTATTGTTTTTATTCTTAAAATCATTACTTAAGTCTCAGAATCATTTCCTCCTCCAAGGTCTGGAAAGTTTTTAAAAGGTGGATACTGCCAAACAATTGTCCTGAGTTTGGTTATTTTAAGGCACTTGTTTGACTACCTTGAAGCTGAAGGAGTTCTCATGGAAATCCATCCAAACCTCTGACTGCGTGGAAGATTTGTACAGAATTGTGACAGAACACTGCATAGCTTCTAAGTACTTTAACATTCTGCTTTGTGTGGTGTGTTAACCTTAAATGTATATAAAACCTGAAGCCAAAGACAGAAGGAAGAAAAGGGAGAAGTTAAGGGGGGGAAACTCACAGTGGCTGAGGGCAGCAACACCACACTCCGGGGAAAGCAAACCAAACAACAGAACGTGATGCTTCCGCTGCACGGTCACAGATAAGAGTAACAGCACATCCTAAGTCCACAAGCTTATTAAAATAGCTCCTTTCCTTGGTGTCTCCAGCTTTAAACTCAGACCAAGTTATGTCGAAGTTTCAAGCCCTCCATGAAACTGGCCTTCACTGAGCCAGAATCAGACAGTGGCACTGCTCAAGTAGCAAGAATTCATGAGAAGACAGACAGTTCCAGCCACAAGAGCTTGACGCGCAATGTGACTGGCCAACTTCCCAGCCACAAGGGATGCTGGGGCTGAGAAGAAAGAAACATCAAGCAAGGGGAACAGCAAGAGGAACAGAAGGGAACAGAAGAATAGGGGAGGAACTGAGCAAAGGAAGGAGAATCCAGAGGTCCACAACAAGACGGGGAAGGAAAGCAGAGAGTCCATGTTACCTCCAACCCATCACCAGGCAACAAAGTGTGCTACACGTGCCTTGAGAATAAAGATGTCCACTACAGCGCTACATACAGACTTTGATGGGGGGGGGCATTCTCTCTCTGCACCTTTTAAAATGCAAGAATTAAGGAACACTGATAAATGAATGCATTAGTCTGACCACATTACCGTAAGTCAGAATTTAAAAGGCAGCTAGTGACTCAGTATTTGTCAATTCACATTACATTCTAGGGACCCCCTTAAAAAATTGCTGAACGCTGGCCAAGTGGCTTGCTGTCACCCAGTGTGAATGAGGCACCTCCACCTCTGGCTGAAACCTTTTGGAAAAGCGAGAAAGGAGAGTGAACCAAGGGAGCAGATGAGCTCCATGCAGCTCCCGTGATGAGACTTGCTCATCTCGAAGTTACATGGCAGGAGGAGCCGAGTCTGAGTGAAAACAGACAGCTGGTCTCTGGGATAAGAACACGGCACAAGTTGTTTTTAGAAAGTAAATTAACATACACAAGCTCTGGCCCTGGAAAACTTCACAATCCTGATAAAACTGTCCTCATTCTTCTCAAATTCCACCATAAAATGTGACAGGTGGAGTTGGTGCTCTTAGTTTTAAAATAAATAGATCAGACCACTCTGTGGTAACTGCTAATGCTGTAGGCCCGTGCTCACACGTGGGCATACCCACACACATGGAGGCAGGCAGTGCCAATTACCATAACTTAGCATCTTCAAACATTTCTCTGAGAATTTAAAAGTACAGGGCAAAAGAACTTAAGGGCATAGCTCTGCAGAACTAACCATCTGCAGTATCCCTAATGGATTTAGCTCTTGCAAGCAAAAGTACATTGTGCAACTACAGGTACAGTCTGACAATATTTGTCAACATCTCCTCCATCATTTTTTTTCTGTTAAGTGTGACCACAATGTAAGCCAAAAAAAATCCAGAAAATTATTTTATGCCATGATGACGAGATTGCATGCAGATGTACAAACAAGATTGGTACAGACATCGTCAAATATTATCAGTCTCATGGACACATTAAAAGAACGCAACATTTAGGCAGTAAACTTTGAACCCCTACCCAGACCTAGCCAATGGACAGGACATTCTCCACCGTTGAGTGGAGAGTGAGGTCTGACTTTCATATAAGCTCTGGTGCCCCATTTCTGACCACGTCCCCTGGATGGGGAGGCCTGGTGGCACTCAGAGGAAGGATAACAGGTCACCAAGAAGAGACTCGATACCCTATGAGCATATACAAGGGGAGGAGGTCCCCCTCAGTCACAGACATAGGGGAGGGGAGTAAGGAAAAAATAGGAGGGAGGGAGGAATGGGAGGATACAAGGGACGGGCTAACAATTGAGATGTAATATGAATAAATTAATAAAAAATAATATTAAAAAAGGCACCATTTAAGCCAGGTGTGGTGGAGCATGCCTGTAATCCCAGCACTCTGGGAGGCAGAGACAGGAGAATCATTGTAAATTCCAGGCCATCCTGGTCTACAAAGTGAATCCAGGACAGTCAAGGCTCCACAGGGAAACCCTGTCTTGAAAAGCCAAACAAACAGCATTTAGTGTCACTCTTAGAGTTCTGGGTATTTCCATACCCAGAATCAGTGACATGCCACCCTTTGAGGCTCAAATGACATCCTGAAGATAACTCCAAAGCTAGGGAAGGGACAGGGTCAAGGCGACCATGACTGCAGGGCTCAGGGAGGCAAACAGCCAGGTGCTGGCCTGACTCAGAAAAGCTATCTGCAGCAACTTCCAAACATAAAAAGTCCTTCAGCAGCATTCTTTTGACTTAAGATGAAAAACATATAACATTTTCAGCCGTGCCCACTTCAAACTCCAAAACCGCCCAAAGGAGCCACTGGACTGGCAGGATCCTTCCGCCTCTAGGAATAGGAGCATTGTGCTCGAAGGATAGGAGAAGACAGTATCCCTCCCCGCCCCCACCCCAAATGTGCCATCTTCCTCAGCTTGCTGCACATGCTCGCCTCCAAGGCTGCCCTACTGGCCTGAGTGCAGAGCTTTCTGCAGGGTGTGGAAGTGCAGGCTGTGCCCTCAAGGATGAGGCCATGAAAGAGATGAGGAAGGAACACAGCAAATTAAGACTGCAATGGCGAGTAAAACAGCTTCTGTGTTTCTGGGTCCAGAAAAAAAGGTAGGTTAGAGTCCTCAGAGAAGACGGCGGGAGAGGATTCAAAAAAATAAACATAAGCAAAGCGAACAACCCAATCAAAATTTAAAAAAAAAAAAAAAATGATCGAAGAACTAAATAGAGAATTCTCCAAAGAAGAAATACAGATAACATACGGATATTTTAAAAAGTGTTCAACACCCTTAGCCATCAGGCAAAATGCAAATTAAAGCTATTTTGAGAGTCCATCTCATTCCCATCAGAATGACTATCATAAAAAAATAAAAATTAAAAAAAGGAGAGGACATGCTTTCAAGAATGTGGGCAAAGAGGAACTTTTACTGCTGGAAGGAGTGTTAATCAGTGGTGCCATTATGGAAATAAGGGTGGGAAGTTCTCAAAATTCTACCATATGACCCAGCTATACCACTGCTGAGCATATACACAAAGACTCCACACACAACATACGTCCTCAGCCATGTTTGTTGCTGCTCTACTCACAAGAGCTAGGAAATGGCGTCAGCCTTGCTGTCCCTCAGGTAATGGATGGGAATGAAAACATGGTGCCCATGCACAGCGGCATTCCAGTCAGCTGTGAAAGGAATGAAGCTTTCAGAAGAAGCGATGTAACCCAGGCCCGGGAAGACAAATGACACAGCCTACTTTGCTAGCTTGGAATCTTTAGGTTTGTGTGTTTAACTTGGAGTGCTTATCAAGAACGTAGAAGGGGGGGGGGCTTTTAGAGTTGAAGGGGGACGATGAATAGTATAACCCACCATAACACAGAAGCAGGGGGTGGGGATATTGGAGGTGGGAAGGTGTGAGTGGGGAAAGACAAGGTAAGGGAGCCAACCAAAACTAAGGATGTATGAAATGCAATAAACAAGCCTACTATTTAAAACAATAATAATTACTATTTTTTTAAAAAACTAATTAAAAATATAAGTTAAAAATCGAACCTCGAAGGAAGGTATGTCGCATGGGTAGACAGTGCTACTCCAGAAGCCATTAGCTAAAAACCAAAAGTCCCAGTGCCAGATATGGGATGCCACTATGGCCGTTGTTGCTCAAAAAGGCTCTACAATATAGCTACTAATGTTGCTCTTGGTTGTCCTCCAGAAGAAGACTCTACTGTTGAAGACATCATATATACGCATTCACACACATATACATACACACCACACACACACACACACGTGCATATACACATTCACCCACATATACATACACACCACACACACACACGTGCATACACACATTCACACACACATATACATACACACCACACACACACACGTGCATACACACATTCACACACATATACATACACACCACACACACACACACGTGCATATACACACATTCACACACATATACATACACACCACACACACACACTTGCAATACACACATTCACACCTATACATAACACCAACACACACACACACACGTGCATACACACATTCACACCACATATACATACACACCACACCACACCGTGCATCACACATTCACACACATATACATACATACCACACACACACACATATGCATACACGACAGTCACACCACATATACATACACACCACACACACGTGCATACACACATTCACACACATATACATACACATCACACACACACACACGTGCATACACACATTCACACACATATACATACACACCACACACACACACGTGCATACACACATTCACACACATATACATACACACCACACACACACACGTGCATACACACATTCACACACATATACATACACACCACACACACACACGTGCATACACACATTCACACACATATACATACATACCACACACACACAGTGCATACACCACATTCACACACAACATATACATACACACCACACACACACGTGCATACACACATTCACACACATATACATACACATCACACACACACACACCGTGCTACACCATTCACACACATATACATACACACCACACACACACACGTGCATACACACAGTCACCACATATACATACACACCACACACACACACGTGCATACACACATTCACACACATATACATACACATCACACACACACACACGTGCATACACACATTCACACACATATACATACATACCACACACACACACGTGCATACACACATTCACACACACATATACATACACACCACACACACACACGTGCATACACACATTCACACACACATATACATACACACCACACACACACACACACACATTCACACACACATACATACACACCACACACACACACACGTGCATACACACATTCACACACATATACATACACACCACACACACACACATGCATATGCACATTCACAAACACACATAGTATAAAAATAGGGAGACAAGCTCAGTACTAGTTATATCCAAAGGGCCCGGTGTTCTCAGCACAGGAAAGTCTTACCTAACTCACCTTGCCTGCTTCTAGGGCAGGATGGTGTCATGATTTGAATAAGAAATTTCCCCCACGGTGTCAGGCATATGACAACTCGGTCTTCAGAAGCTTGGGGAGGTCTAATTGATGCATCCTTGCTGGAGGGCATACATTACATTACAAGCTTTGAGGTTTTGAAGCCTGGCACCATTTCCAGTTCACTCTGGGCTTTATGTTTCTGTTTGAAAATGTAAGTTCCGAGGCCCCTGCTCTGGCCACCGTACCCACTTCTTGCTGCATGCTGCCTCCATTGTGGACTCTAAACCTTTGGCACCCTAAGCCCAAAATAAACCCTTCCATCTTTAAGTTTCCTTTGTTCATTGGTAGGGTTTTTTTCTTAATTGCTTGTTTTTAATTATTGTATGTGTATGGGTGTTTTGCTTGCATATATGTCTTTGCACCACCTGTGTACCTGGTACCCAAGAAGGCCAGAAGTGGGTGTCAGATCCCTTGGAACTGACGTTTGATGGTTGTGAGCTTCCATGTGGGTGCTGGATCCTGGGTCCTCTGGAAGAGCACCCAATGCTCTTAACCACAGAGCCATCTCTCCAGCCCCCCTACTCTCACAGTGTTTACCACAGGAATAGAAAAGTAATACAGATGGCATCTAGGAATCTGCATTTTTAACAGGTTCCCAGAATAATTCTTAGAGCACACCGACACCTGAAAATTAAAGGCCTGAACTCCTATCAGACAGATGGGAGAGGCAGAGAAGGCAGGGTTCGAAGCTGGAGAAGAGAGTCACAAAGAAGGAAGGGAGGGGTCTGAGCTCTGAGCAGCTGGTTAAGGGTTCTCCAAGACTAAATGGGATAGAGATGCCCCTAGGGGAGATGATTTCAGCAAAGTCTAACCAGCTGCCAAATAAGCAGGACCTGCTGCCAACGGGGAGGGTGGGTGAGTGAGTGACAAGTCCTTGAGTACCCTCCCATGGGGGAGGGGCACCCCCTAAAGGACTGCCAAGGAGCCCATCTTGCCTTTCTAATTGAATCACAGCTCGGATGAGATGTGCTTCCTTGTTCTAGGAAAATAAAGGGATGTGGCATATCTCGTTTCTGGATACCACGGAGCAGCTCATATCTGCTACAAATTTCAACAAAATGATGACGAGCACAGAGGAAACTAGCATTTACCTCAGCCAGATGATATTTGTGCTGCAGAGCAGTGGCAACTGCACTAAAAGGCAGGCGGGAAGGGCAAGGTCATGAAAGCCAGATCCTCTGTGTTGCTACAGAAATGGGGGGGGGGCGTATCGGAGGGAGGAGGAACTAGAGACTCACACCAGGCCACACAGACAGGTGTGCTCTTCCCTGGTGAAGCCTGGCTGGCAACGAAAGCCACCCCTGCATGCAAGAAGGCTGTGGCCAGTCCTGGAATGGGAACTCGACCAATCAGTATTAGGTAGCCCTGCAGGGGGGTCTTCCGAGCACACTGCAGTTGGAGAGCTCTGTGTATCATCATCATCATCATAATAAATAATAATAATATAAACCTGGAGGGATAGCCATGCCTCTAGGAGGGACAAAAGCACAGGTCAGAAGCAAAACAGCCCATTCAGAGAGTGTTGTAAAAGATCCAAACAAGAAGTGTGGAGAGCTGAAGGCAGTATCCAGGAGAACGGTGAGTGGAGTCATGAAAAAAAAATAATAAAAATAAAAATTTAGCAGTTAAAATGCAAGACTTTGTAACACAGAGAACAGATTGTGGAAGGGTGGGGGTGGGGGGGCAGAATAACCCCAGCTTCGTGGTTTAGGCAACTTAGCTTTACATCAGGTAAAAGAAATGCAAGCTCTTATATAAGTTACAGATCAACTTGCCATCTGCCTCAAGCTTGAACCACTCAAGTCTGTTTGTAAGCCAACTCGGAATCTTCCAGATTCAGGAAGACGGTATTTTAAATACTTTTATGAAGCTGCACAATTATGAAACATGCCCGTGTGCTGTCTTCAGATCATCCTTCAACTCCTCTCTTCAGCACTGCATCTCAGAAATAGAAACTAGCCCAGATTTGAAAATCTCAGAAGAGAAAAGCTATAGAGAAATCACTCCAAAAATCCCAAAGCACAGCCATTTGCAGAAAAAAAGTACTGACCAATGCTTTAGCACCCAGAATGACTAAGTGGAAAGATCGCACTGTAGAGTACCTAATATGAAGTACATGTTAAAGAATTCTCAGTCCAAGACTGTTATTTATTTACCTAAGTTATAGGACTCAGGGTATCTGTGAGGAAAAGCCCATCTTATATGTCTATAACAAATGCTTCCAAAACTGTTCTTTTGTGTATGCATGTGTGTGTTTGCACACACTCGTGCTTCATATAAGATGGCTTTACACTTATTAAACATGGGTGTGCCTGGTATTTTTGGACATTCCCTTTGAGAAAAGCAGAAAACCTCACTCCGAGGATGTGACTCAAAAGAGCTGGGAAGGCGCCCAGCGTCTGGCCCCATACTTCCATGGCTGGGAATGCAGAGCTCCATCTGGCAGGGCTGCCTCGGTATATCCTCAGCTCGGCAGGGCTGTTAACAGGCTCCCTCGTCCCTTTACCAGTCCTCACTTTAAAATAGCACACAACTAATCAGCTAGCCGAAATTCCGGGCTGGGGCGGGGGCTGGGGTGGGGGCTCATAGCACCCTCACCCACCCTCCTCACACACACTGTCCCGTACCTCCTTTCCAGACATTCCAGGGTTCCATTATAGTTCCCCAAAATTCAAAAGTAATACAGGCTATGCTTTAGAGGAAATATTATCGCAAAAGAAACTGAACCCTGGGTATAAACCTAATAAACAGCTCATCACAGATAATATGGTCTCTCGCTTAAAACAAGTACGCAGGCTAGGCACTGAATATTACTGATTCTTCTGAGCTTTATGAGAACTCCCTCAGGAATGCTGGAGAGATGGCTATCCTTGCAGAGAGCCCTGGGTCAATCCCCAGCACCTACATGACAGCTTACAACCTTCTATAACTCCAGTTCCGGGGGATCCGATACCCTTGGCTGGCCTCTGCAGGCATCAGGCACAAGTGGTGCCCAGAAATACATGGCAGGCAAAACACTCATAAAACCTTCAAAAACAAAACAAAAAGTACCACTTTCCTTTTACAACATGGGTAACAAGGCACAGGATGGCTGAGTGAAGCATCCGAAAGTCATGCAGGCAGTCATTAGCCAAGGGAGATGGGACTTGAACCTGAGCAGCCTGGCCTGAAGAAGCAGACTTCCTCACCCCTAACTATAACAAGCAGGCTGCTGTTGGCAGACCTCTGGTGCCATGTAGAAGAATGTTAATTCAGAGCATGGCTGTTCTGGCAAGAGATCACATCCAAAGACCTTCTATGTCTATGTGATCTGGCTGCCAAGAGATCATAGCCAAAGATCTTCTAGGTCTGTGTGATCCAGCTGGAATACAAACATGCTTTAATCCAGGAGATGGAGGCAAACGGATCTGAGTTCAAGGCCAGTCTGATATAGAGCAAGTATCAGATAAAGAAAAGCTTAGATCCAGGCATGGTGATGCATGCCTTTAATCCCAAAAAAGGTAAAATGGGTTTGTAAGAAGGAAGCACCCATGTTTGAAAGTGATGTCTAATTGAGTGGCAGAAAAAGTGACAAATCAGAGAAAACTGGACAGAATAGGATATGCCCAGTTCTCACCAGAAGAGAGGGGAAAGGGAAGCTACTAAAAAGGCAGTTTTACAGAGAGGAGGCAGTTTTATCAGGACAGTGATAGAGAGATGGGTTGCAGAGAGAGAGCTCAGGTGAAGACAGATGCACCAGGGAATGAGAAGAAGCCAGAAGATCAGAGCACATTGCCGCGTTAATTTGAGGCCAAGCAGGACAATTTCAGGCCGAGAGAGAAGCCAGATTAAATAAGTCAGTTGGGAGAAGAGTTTGAGCCAGAACAGCTGAGTTGAACCAGCCAGCCCAGAGCTCAGAAAGAACAAGTAAGGGTGAGCTTATTAAGTAGTAAGACCCAGAGGCTAAAACATTCTAGGCTTAGGTTAGACTGTACGGAGGCTGGGAACTTCCAGGAGTAGGCCTAGGTTAGCAGAAGGAAGCAGTAAGCCTCCCAGATAACATTTGAGCCAGGAGAATAAAAGTTACTATTACAGCGCAGGTCTTGGTTTCCCTAGCCACTGCCATCCCTTGATATTCCTTACCCAGCTATCATAAATATGTCTGGAACGGCGAGTGGAACTATTTGCCAACCTCCTGGGTCCTCAGGGGCCACGCCAGTCCACAGTTGTCCTCACTTCCTACTTCATCTCTGTTCTCTAGTCCTGGTGATCCCTGTAGTCCTCAGAGTCCCCTAGGCATGTTTTGGGGGCTGCATCTATGCCTGCAACGACACTCGGAGCTAGCTAAGTTGTAAAACATGGACAGCCTTCAGTACAGGCTACGGCTTTACAACTCCTGAAGCTTCTCTCTGAACTGGACAGCGGACAGAAATGCTGCAGATTCTAACAAGAATTACAAGTCCAACCCCAATGGTGACCGAATGAGTAGGGCTCTCCCTAGCTCCGTGGGCCTTGTCAGTACCTCGTTATGGATAAGGATCTCTTCTACTTGGAAACTACGTGGTGGTTTGTCCCCGTCCCTCCTCCCCCCAGCTTAGCAACATTGCAGAAGCCACTGCATCAAATTTGACTTTTTTTTTTTTTTTTTTTTTAATCTTTTCTCAGAATGGGCGCTAGCAGCAGCCACACCTCTTGGTCAGCCCCGGGATGGCAAGCAACTGATCTCTACAGTGTGCTGGACCTCAAAGCTGGTGTTCAGTTGTCAGATGTACTTGATGCCTTTTCAACTTACAAGGGATTTAGAGGTGAGGCTTTGTAAAAAGCATCCTACAAACACAGCTGAAGTTAGGACCACACACCCCCAAAAGTGATAAAAGTTTAAAAAGTCTGAGACTGAAAATTTAAGACCAGGCAGCAAGGCTTCTTAGCCCACAAGTGAAATTGAAATAGGGTTTTTACAAACATACTCTTTGTCCCAAATAGACGCTCAGCCGAGCATTTTCTCAAAACTGTCTTTCCATAGACGAAGAATCTCAGAATTCTCCAAAACTGTTCACCAGGAACCAGGAATCCAAGGCCTTGGCTCAGAAACCACATTCCTTCCTAACAAATAAGGCAAAAGAAAGCATACTGTCTACAAGCTAGCAAGCAGAACAGCCAGAAGACAGCCAATTTCTTCACCCGGGAAATGGACTGTCGGGGAGGGAATTCCGCCATTCGCTAAAGCATCTCTGACATGTTGCAGGCGCTCACACGTGCCAGCACGCTCATCACCTCTTAATGCCTGTTGTGCTCAACTTCAGCCCGTCAGCCCTGAGCTCCACAAAGCTCTGCTATCAGTCAGTGGGGACCGCAGAATAAAAGAAGCTACTGAGTGCCAGAGAAAGAATGGAGAAAGCAAGCCGGGTCTTCTAACCCAAAAAAAGAGCTGTGGGCGTCAGAATCATGACCAGGCCTGGTGACAAGTCGGTAATCTCAGCACTCAGGAGGCTGAAGGCAGGAAGACTGTAAACTCAAAAGCTAAAGCCCAGCCTTTAATCCTCGTAATTTATAAAGAGTACTGAAGGCACTCCAGCCTTCAACAGGAGACAGGGAGGAGCCGGCGTCTACTGTGTTAGAAAAAGACTCTTAGCAGTCACCAGGTCCTCAAAATGGCCCTCAGCATCATGAGGCCCTCGGAGCTCTGTGTGTGTGTGACAGTCAAGACAGACACAGTCAAGAATGAACTGACCACAGTGTCTATGAGCTAGGAGTGGGGGAAGGGAGGGCCCAAGAAAGCCTTCTCCTGGAAGGGCAGAGAATGGTAAGAGAAAGATCACCAAGAACTAATGGAACCACAGTGAAAACAGGGCAAACTGGCTGACCAAAGACATGCTCTGCTACAGAATCCTGTCACTTCCTACAAAGTGACATACGCCCAGCCACCCCAAATGTAAGCAACTCTGGCTAAGTTCAAGTCAAATCAATGCCTTCAGCTATCTGAGAATGGACAGAAAGGATCTGTGGAGCTCTCTAACACACTGGTGTCGTTTATGGTGGTACCCAACAGAACATCTTCAAAAGCTGACATCTTTTCAGCCCCTATGCAGCCACTGAGCATCCTCTGAAGCTCCCCTCACATCATCATCCATCTGTTAAAATAGGCAATTTTGTTAAAGCAGGGTTTCTCTACAAAGGCACGACTGACATTTGGGGCTGGACAACCCATTGTGTGGCACTAGCCTGTCACTACAGGACATCAACAGCAACCATGCTCCTTATCTTCAAGAGTTTGACACCCAGAACAGTCTACGTACCTTGTCAAAATGTCCTTTGGGGAGCAAGTCCTTGTTGGTGGAGAACCACTGCTAGAAAACATCCATGTTCATAGAAAACACACCCTACATGGTGATTTAGTTCCCACTGTCCAAGGCCACGGGCTGCACTCTGGACCCAGGTCACTGTCTCGCACAGGTCTTAACCAGGTATGAGGCAGGGAAATCTGCCACTCTTCATAGAAAAACAACCACTGTGTCCATGATCTACCAACGACAAACTAACTGCACTACCCAGAGTGACACGGGTCACAAAAGAACAAAGGGTGTGGTGCTGAGTTTCTATCCACACCATCAAAAGAGTGACAAAGTCTCACATTTGTGCCTTAAAAAAAGTTGGGGTTTCTGAAAGGCCTTAACAGAGGGCATGATTTTCAAAACAGGGCCTTTGCACAAGAACCAGGGTACTTTTAGTCCATGTAGATTATGTCACTGATTTTAAAAAACAGACCCACAGCATACATGCCTGAGACACCAGAGTGGCAGCCTAGAGGCTGTGCGCATGCGTTCTTGCAGACTTCACCGCTGCCTGTTTTAACAGCAACATGTTTTAGCTGGAAATGATCTGTGACGGCTCATAAACAGCTCTGAATACAAACCATTCTCAGAGGAGGTATTAACAAATTTTTAGTTCTCGAGTTCCCACACGAGCAATTTTCTCATCACTCCGACAAGAGAAATGTTTAAAGAAAACCAACAAACAGTTCTGAGATCTTTGGGCAATATTTTGCAAATAAGCGTGCCACCGTATTTCAAGCAGCATTCGGTGGCAGTACAAACCTCTGCCAAAGGCTACACCTGTTCCACAGTGCTGAGGTACCTAGGCTGACCACCCTATTTCATTGTTAAATTTTATTTATTTGTTGATATTTTTGCAATTGTGGGGCTAAGGCTCTCCCTCCACTCACATGGCTCCCACTATCTGAGCTTTTCTTATAAATGGCAGGGGAAGGGGGTAGTGCGGGGGTTCTGCTCCATGCCAGCATATACACCAGCTTATGGGGTGGGGGTGGGGACTCTTTTCACAACATTACTGAAGGGAGTGCCTATGGGGTGCTGAGTTGCTGGAGATAGAGTTCAGGTTGATTTGTAACTTGACCCCACCCAAGTATCCAGCACAGCTCTGCACACCTGCTAGCATTCATCGGATTTAAACCCAGCGGCCCCGATAAAATGCCAATCCCAAAGCAAGTACACTTCAGAAACCTTTCAACTGTTTTAATCCAGTCCCTCTCCAGCGTTAAAGTGTACAGGAATCCTGAGGGGCAGGGGATTCAGAAGTAAGCACCGATGTGGGGTCAGGACTGGGGCTCACATTCAGTTTCCAGCCTGGACCCACATGGGCAGTGTGTGATCCCAAGAGGAAAGGGCTCTGAGAGCAGAGCCAGCAAAGGGAAATTAACTGGAGGATGGAATGCATCCCTGGGTCTTGATTTGGGGCCCTAATTTAAGAAGAGAGCAATTGCTACACCCAATCGGCATGCCTCAAATATCAGCAGGGTGAACTCAAACAGGATACGCAGTGCGCGATTGCCCAGACTTCCTGCTGTATTCAGAGTGGTCGGTGGGTCGGTAAGTCTGATCTTATCAGCGTTATTTAACCACAGCTCTAATTTTCAAGAAAATAATTAAGTTAAAAATGTATATGCATGCCAGGCATGGTGGTACACACCTATAGTCCCAGCACTCAGGGAGGCAGAGGCAGGCGGATCTCTGTGAGTTTGAAGCCAGCCTGGTCTACAAAGCGAGTCCAGGACAGACAAGGCTACACAGAGAATCCCTGCCTCAAAAAACCAAAAAATCAAAAAGCTTATGTACACAGAGCTCCTTCTCTTAGAAAAAAAAAAATCAAACCTCTTAAATCAAACCTTTCCTGCCAAGAAATTCAGTTTGGTTTCTGGACAACCATTAATATGGCCAGTGTCCTAAATAAATGGCGAGTCATTTCCTACAAAGGTACAAAGGTGACATGCTAGAAGTCAGGCCAAAAACTAGGCTATAAGACGAACACCAATATTTTATCGATTTTTTTTTTTTTTTATAATAAAGCCTGCTCCCTCTCCAGCCTTTCCCTTTACGATAATATAAACCACTCTAGGCACTGAGGCAGATTCAGATCCACTCCCCTCCCGCACACACACACACCGCACATCCAAGTCCCTAGCTCTTCCTTCCACTCCCCAAAACTGATCAACCTAGTCTGAGGGACCTAATACAGCAGCCAGCAGCTCCCGTGGCACTCCTGCAGGCCCCTGCTCCTCACTGAGGAGCATTCCCCGAGACCCTTTACTACGCCACTCTTCTCCCTCCCTTGAATGGCGTTGCATTCCAAGGCCTGCACAGCCTGCAGAACCCACACACAAACGCAGACATGTGTGCACACCTGGCCCCACACACACCTTGCTCATCTCCAGCCATAGGACCTTGAATATTCCAGGCAAGCTTTTGTCTATGGCCTCTCCAGAGAGTTCTGTTGGCCTAGAAATCTCAGTCTGCCCATATGGGCCATTCCCTGCTTGAATGTCACCATTATCAGTGAAGGTTCCCTGACCACAGCACAACACTCCCCATCTTTATCAAGAGCGGGACTTTCTTCTGGCGTGCTCACGTCACCACTTTTCCTTCCTCTCCTCCCCACCCCAAGCCAAACCTCTGCACCTAGGAGGAACTCAGCAGGACCCATGCAGCAGCACCCTCCCAGGTGAGCACAAGGAGCCATTTCCAGAGAGCATCTGTCTCTCTAGCCCCAGGGCCGGGCGCCTTACACAGCTGCGTGTCTGCTTCTGCCTTGGCTGCTCATGGGCTCAGGTACTGATCAGACTGGCCCAGGAACTACCCCGTGCTGAATTTAATGCTGGGCCCTTCTTCCGGAGACAGGAATGAATCTGTCCAGCCCTCGCATCACAAGACTTCATCACATCTTGACTGGTTCTGCCATTTTCTGCTATTGATTACTTTATTTAGGGCTAAATTTTTGTTTTGTTTTGTTTTGAGACAGGGTTTCTCTGTGTAGCCTTGGCTGTTGCTTTGTAGACCAGGCTGGCCTTGAACTCCCAGTGGATCCGCCTGAGTGCTGGGATTAAAGGTGTGCGCCACCACGCCCGGCTTAGAACTAAATTTTTTAATGTTTGGGTTTTTTGTTTTGTTTTGTTTTTTTTTTTTTTTTTTCTACCTTGATCCACAATTGATCTCAAAGTGCTGGATAAACACTCGAGCTTAGGGCTTGCTAGGCAAGGACTCTGCCACTCAGCTACATCCCTCCTTCCTAATTTTTTCTAATGCTTATTACCTATGAGCACTTTGGTTCCTGCAGTCACCTTTGCTCAGAAAAGAAACAGGCTTAATTCTGGAGTAGCCATGAAAGGTATAAAATACTAAATTTATCTGTAGGAGTAAAGACTGGTCCCTAAGGTTGTAAGGCCAGCTTTAGTCGAGGACAGCTATATAATCAATGACGTGTTAGAAAAAAAAAGCCTGCTTGGTTCCTAGTCTCAGGGGCTTCATTCCATCAACTCTGGTCCTGTTGCTCCAAGTATATTGCAGCTCAGTCTTTGCTGCAGAAGAAGATGCTGAAGGCCTATTCACATTACAATGGCAGGAAGCAAAGTGGTGGGGCTGGGGGGAGGGGTGTTCAAAGATGGCTCAGTGAGCAGGTGATCTTGTTCAGTAACCCTACCCACTGAGTTCAATCTCCCGGTGTGGTGGCATGCACCTGCAATCCTAGCAACCCTGTGCTGAGATGGGAGACAGAGATGGAAAAGCTGGCCAGAAGCTCATGGACCAGTTAGCAGAAACAAGAGAGATTCTGCCCTCCAAACAAGATTTAAGGCTGCTGTGCTGGCTAGTTTCATGTCAACTTGACACATGCTAAAGTCATCTGAGAGGAAGGAGCCTCAATTGAGAAAAACGCCTCCATAAGATAAGGCTACAGGCAAGCCTGCAGGGCATTTTCTCAGTGATTGATGTCAGAGGACCCAGTTCATTGCAGGTGGAGCCACCAGGGCTGTGGTCTTGGGTTCTATGAGAAAGCAGACTGAGCGAACCATGGGGAGCAAGTCAGGAAGCAGCACCCCTCCATGGCCTCTGCATCAGCTCCTGCCTCCAGGTTCCTGCCATTTGAGTTCCTGTCCAGACTTCCTTCCATAATAAACAGTGATGCCGACGTGTAAGCCAAATAAACCTTTTTCTGCCCAATGTCTTTGGTTATGGTGTTTCATCATAGCAATACTAACCCCTAATTAAGACAACGGAACTGGAGATGACTCGGTGGGTTAAGCAATTTCTGCACAAGCATGAGGACCTGAGTCTGGACCCTCAGAACCACATAAAGCCAGATGTCCCAGTGTGCATCTGTGATCCCAGTGCGCCTATGGCCAGCCTGGAGAGACAGACATGAGAATCCCAGTAAACCTGGGTGCCAGCAAACCTAGCATAAGACCCAACAAACAATAGACCCTGTCACAAACAATGAGGAAGCTGAGCAACACTTGAAGATGCCCTCTGACTTCCACATGTGCACCAGGGCACCCACATTCTCACACACACACACACACACACACACACACACACACACACACACACACAAGAAGAGAAGAAAAGGGCAAAGAAAGAAGGAAGGGATAGAGGAAGGGATAGGTCCTAGTATACCCTTAAAGGCCATGTCCCAGTGACTTAACTTAATCCCACTATGCCCCACCTCCCGGAAGTGACAAATTCTCTAAACACACATGCCTTTGGGGACACAGTGAGTGAGGTCTCAGAAAGCCCTTTCCCTGCCTTCTGGCCTCTCACTCTCCTCTGGCTCACCATCTTCCCCGCTGTCTGGCCTCTCACTCTCCTCTGGCTCACCATCTTCCCCGCTGTCTGGCCCAGCTGCTCTGCCCAGGAAGCCTTTTCACCTTCATCACGAAAACCTGTTGCACTCAACTCACAGCTCCAGCACGTACCTTCAGAAATTTCTCGGCTTCATCCCAGCATAGACTATAGCTGGTGGTCATACTGCCCCAAGCCCACAAGTTTGCTTTCCATAGTTTTCTCCCAGGAGCAATCCTACATGTAAACCTCTGAGTCCTCAGTTCCTTAGAACCTTCCACACTTCATAACAAGGGCAGCCTTGTGACCTGATAGTCCAATCAGGAAAGCTTGTGTTCAGCTCTTTGAAAAAGGAAATGCACAGAGAATCACGGTCCTTGTGCCTTTAACAACACAGGAAAGACTTCTCTGCACTCTTGACTTCCGTTTTCTTTCAGCACATTCCTATTTCTACTCCAACCTCCCATTTTTCTGAAAGTTCTTCTCCGGACAAATTAATTCCCATTAGTGCCATGCATCATAACAGATCCAAAAGGAGCCTTGCCTGGGGGTACCAAACAAGCCCTAAGACAGCATTACCAGCCATCCGGATCTTAGTAACCCTCAGGCTTAGGAAGCTCCTCAAATGTGTGGGAAGGAAGAAGGGGTTTAAAGTATCATTCTTCCCACATCTGCACTGCACTTTCAAAAAGAAACTGAGTGCATGACACACTTCTCTAAGTAGCCCGAGCATGTGTGTGTGTTCAGAATGGCAGAGCATGGTAAACTGTATCTGTGTCCGCCGTAAGAACTGCTAATCATACAGAAACGCCTGCAAGGGGTCCCAATCAAGCACCGTTTCTTCAGAACCTTAACTTCTGGCAGCATGCAGGCAACTGTGGTGCCTGGCACTCAAGCCCACCCCTTCAGTCAACTCCAGGGTTCAGACAGTTCACCAACACAGAGCTCCTCGGAGACCAGGGCACAGACCCCTGCCTACCACAGAAAAGCCTTCAACTTGGGAACAGGAGATGTGTGCCAAGTGTGAGGCAGGCCTGTACCTTGATCCCCGGGGCCCCAGTCTTCCAAGATCATGAGTCTGTTTCATGCCATCTGTTCAATGAAGCCTTGTGGTGTGGCCAGTGGTTTGGAAAACTAGCGAAGTACAGGATGCAAAATAAATAGAAGGACAGAATAGCAGAGCTATATGGATACTGTCCTAGGGATGGGGCGTCTACTCTACGGGGAGCTCACAACCAGCTAGCCCTACCCAGAAGCAACTCTGGGTATCAAGTAACAATGACAAATACACCTGATTCTAAATGGCCCACACAGGAGGCCGTGATTCTAATACTGGCTAACGTCATTTTAATGTCTCACCCTGCCTTCTGACTTTAAGGGTCTATCTCTGTCATTCGTATGGCCAACAGTCCCATCAAGCCAGACACCTCTGGAGGGACCCACTGGCAACGGATCAGCCCTTCTATGGCTGTTGGCCCTTCCCAGCCTCAGTCTTATTGTTTCCACTTGTAAGGATCCTAGTAACAACTACTGGAAATACAAAAGGCTATCTGACGTCAGTCACTGGACCAGACAACAGCCCAGAGACGCTTCCATAAAGGCCTCTACATCTATCCGCATACCTGCAGAGTGTGCATACTACACCACTGTTGAAGGAGTGAATGTGTGCATGCATTTGAGCTTTGGCTGTAATGCCATGTTTTCAGGGAAATCTTAATTTATGGCAAAGAGCCATTCTAATGCTGGCTGGAGAAGCTAAATTCCCTTCAAACCAATATATATCTCTCCCCCTTCTCTTTCTCTTTCTCTTTCTCTCTCTCTCTCTCTCTCTCTCTCTCTCTCTCTCTCTCTCTCTCTCTCATGTGTGTGTGTGTGTGTGTGTGTGTGTGTGTGTGTGTGTGTGTGTGTGTATGTGTGTGTTTTGTCACCAACACGAAACTATCACATAAGCTACAAACATGTTTTGCAGGTCGGTGAGAAGGACCTCTGCATTTGAAATTATGTTCTTCACAGTACCAGCTCCTTAAAATGAAAATAATCCCAAGAGGTTAGCAGGTGAAGCCACTGACATTCTGGTGTGAAGGAGCTTAACAATTAAGTCTGAAGCCTATTAGGTTTCACCACTCATTTATCCAATAATCATTTTATAATAACAACAACAGGACATATCATCCTTCCAGCAGCCGCCAATAACCAGCAAGACACACAAAGATGGGAAATGTTCTGAGGTAAACAGAATGTTCAGTGCAAGGACAAATCCTAAATGCTTCAGCATCCCAGAGGTAGTATAGCACCCTGACATCTACAGAAAACAGAATGTAGACTAAGATGGTCTTTACTATCCTGACAAACCACTTTAGATTGGCTCTTACACTATTATCTCAAAAGTACAGGGGCTGTGTGGACCTGGAGAGGTGTCCCCAACCTCCAAGGAGAACTGAATACTACACATCAACTCGAAGGGGTAAATAAAGGCTCTGGGGTGAGTTTTCCAGTGAACCTGACGATGCATCTCTTGCACCTGGTGCAGTTTTCCTGGCAAGTGCAACAGAACGCAGTAGGAAGAGCAGATACAGTTCTCACTGTCAAGTGTTCATTCACACTGGCTATGCGAGCGGATTATCAGGAGGATGATTATCAGACAATGATGCAGCTTACAAGCCACTCACTCTGCTTACCGCTGAGGGTACATAAACCCGATAAAGCCACTTTGGTTCACGAAGAATTGTGACTCACTTAGCACAGAGAAGTGATATTAACCATCTTCAAGAGGAGGGTATCAGCTGGGACTCTCTAGGGTTCTCTCTTGAGAGCTTGGGTTTTTACAACAGAGAAAAGTCAAAAGTAAAGTTGTATAAAGAGTAAAAAGTATGGCGAGTGCCTTAGTTAGGGTTTCCACTGCTGTGATAAAACACTATGACCAAAAGCAACTTGGAGAGGAAAAGGTTTGTTTCAACTTACATGTCTTAGTCATGGACCATCATGAAAGGAAATCAGGGCAGGACCTCTAGACACGAACCTGGAACCTGGCACAAGAACCGGAGCAGAGACCGCAGGGGAGTGCTGCTGACTGGCTCTACTCCTCATGGATTGTACAGCCTGCTTTCTTACAGAACCACCAACCAAGGGTTGACACCACCCACAGTGGGCTGGGCCTTCCCACATCAATCACGAATCAAGACAATGCCCAACAGACTTGCTTCTAGGCCAATCTTATGAAGGCGGTCCTCAATGGAGAGCCCTCTTCCCAAATGGTCATCATGTCTCAAGCTGACAGAAAGCTAACCAACACAGTTTAAATACAATGTGGTATATCAGACCTCTCCAGGAACAGAAAGGGAATATTCATAGAAAAACTAATGAGATCTGAATCGCGTCTGTGTTCTTTGCCAGCAGCTGTATATGAGCGCATTTCTTTACTATAATAAATACTCCTGGTTAAGTAAGGCATGAGCATCAAGAGAAGCAGGGTGTGCGGTGTACGAGAATTTTCTGCGTCATCCTTGCAAGTCTGCTATAAATCTCACAATTTCTAAAGAGAGGTTATTTTTTTTCTTTTTCTTTTTTTTTTTACAAAGCTTATTAGCAATGAGATGGGGAGGAGGGTGTGTTTCAAAAACAAAAGGGCATATATATGAGAAAGATTTGTAGGGAGAATAGGAAATTGCCAGGGGTCGGAGGGGAGGATAATTAGGATGCATTTATATGGTATGAAAATGTCAAAGAACAATTTTTTTTTAAGTTTTCTAAAGGAATTTTTCAATTTTACAGCCATCCAGACAACATAACCCCAAATGTCTACTGCTTTCAGGCAACTGAAAAGCAAGCTAGGGCCGTTTAAGCTACTAAGTCCTTTCCTTGCTCCAGCCTGCTTCCTCCCTTCAAAGTAAATACTTATAAGTTCCCTCACTTTGCTTACTACTAGTCACGTGGCTGTCCAATTCCTTTTTCCAGAACACAAGGGAACTTCCCAGGAGGTCCCCACCGAACTGTGATACCCATTGGCACCAATTGGCAAAGAAGCCGCTTGAGGATGCAGAGGAGAACTTGTGGCTGTGTGGAAGACCTCAGACCTCTCTTCAAAAGCGAAAGCTAACACTGTTTTATATTGTAGTGTTGAGAACGGGAGCTAGAATCTGGTCAGGAAGTTTTAAGGCAGACACACTGAAAACAAGCACTTTTCTTAGCAAGAAGCTAGAACTAGCCAGACCCAAAGCCCAGCACCTAAATGACTTTAGGGTCTCACCTTTAGAGGGTGTGTGCTGGCTGGATTTATGTCAACTTTACACAAGGTAGAGTCATCAAAGGAGAGAGAGCCTCAACCAAGAAAATGCCCCTTTAAGACAGGGCTGTAGGCAAGCCTGTGGACATGTTCTTAATTAGTGATGGATGTGGAGGGCCCAGCCCATTGTGGGCGGTGCCCTCCCGGAGCTAATGGTCCTGCTTCTATAAGAAAGCAGACTGAGCAAGCCACAGGAGCAAGCCCATAAGCAGCATCCCTCCATGGCCTCTGCATCAGCTCCTGCCTCCAAGTTCTTGCCCTTTTTGAGCTCCTGTCCTGGTTTCCTTCAGTTGTAGATTATGGGTATGGAAGAAAAAGTGAAATAAGCCCTTCCCCCCTAAATTGCTTTAGACACAACGCTTCATCGCAGCAACAGAACCCTAACTAAAAAAGGGGAAATATTAATTAGCTAGATAGTGATAAGTTAGCCTTGGAAGCCTTGGAGAATAGACCCCTCTCTCATGGCCAGTTTTGGATACCGCTTTCCATTTCCCCTTGTAGCACCGAAAGGGAAAGTCACTCCTGACCCTCCTTAAGAGACTTGATACCTTATGAGCATATACAGGGGGAGGAGGTCCCCCTCAGTCACAGACATAGGGGAGGGGAGTAGGGGGAAAGCGGGAGGGAGGGAGGAATGAGAGGATACAAGGGATGGGATAACTGTTGAGATGTAATATGAATGAATAAAAAAAAAAAAGAATTAAAACATCATGTGAAAAGGTGACCATATGAGGGCTTTGTTGAGGATCATTAAAGGAAGTTGCCTCCTCCTGCTCCAAACAATGGGGTCTGTAAGGACCTGACATTCTGATCTGCTTGAAAGTTTAGAGCATTGCAGACTATTATCCCCTCCCTTAAGAGTTAATCCAGCTGCGCCTGCCAAGCACCTGCCTAACAATCTCACAAAGCTGATTCACCTGAAGCCATAATGAAGTGACTAGGGCAGTGAGAGAAAAATTACCCCCTTGGTGAGGTCATGTAACTTCCGGAAGTCACTCCCAATGCAGCTGCGGACAGGACGTCGGCAGTGTTTAAACCTGGCCGCTTTTCCGAGACCCAACTCAGAAAGCATAATTTTGTTTTCTTTTTCCTCCTATCTTTTTCAGACACCGGATGTCCTCGTTCAATTCTCTGTTGCTGTGATAAACATGCACCAAAACCAGCTTGCAGGAGGCAAGGTTTTATTTGGCATAGACATTATGGTCCAGCCCTCAGGGTGGGGGCGGGGGAGGGGATCCTGGGGGGGGGGGAACCTGGAGGCAGCAACTGAAGCAGACCATGAGGAATGCTGCTTCCTGAGCATGCTTCCAGGCTCAAGGCCAACTTCCTTATACAGCTTAGGCCCCACCTGCTTAGGGATGGTACAGCTCTTAGTGGGCGGGGCCTTCCTACAGAATTAGAAATCAAGAAGTGCCCACCGGCCAATCTGATGACTGACGAGGGCAGTGCCTCCTTCCCAGGTGTGTCAAGTTGACAACCAAATTTGGCTAATCACACCTGCCAAAGGCTTAAGTGTGCTTTCCCTGTTAGTCTGGGCTTTCTCAGTCTCTGGTGTCCCCTACCCACTGCCCTTTTCCACCATACAGCTGTTTGTAGACCTCCATTGCCTGCTTCCTCAATCTCTAACTCAAAAGACATGGCTTTCTCCCTTCTTCTTCTCCTTCTTCTTCTCCTTCTTCTTCTTCTTCTTCTTCTTCTTCTTCTTCTTCTTCTTCTTCTTCTTCTTCTTCTTCTTCTTCTTCTTCTCTCCTAGACTAGCAGCTCAATGGTGCCCCATTTTCTGGGACCCACTCCTTCTGTTCAGGAGTTTACTCTCTTTCCTTCTCTCAAGCCTTGATTTATAATCCTATAAAAAAATTCCTTCCCTAACTCACCTTCCTGGTCTCCGCAAATTTCCTTCTTTGAGTTTATGGGATGGACGAAAGACCTGGAACCACCTGTCCTGCTGTTGCTTTGGTGGCTGTTGACTTTTCCAGGACTCTAGCACCCTGGGTCATACAGAGAAAGCCTCCATCTCCTCTGCGGAGGTTGGAATAATGGCCCCTTCCATGGGCTCATATTAGGAACACAAGTGAAAACATTTTTGTGTGGATTGGAATAATGTGATGGTTTTAAGATGTGTTAAGGAGCCAGCCGCAAGGCAGCTTCGATATAAACCAAGCCTAAAGCAGAATCTGATATGCTAATGAACCAGCGCTAAACTGTGAACCCTACAATCGCAAATGCCCACTAGACAATGAAAAAAAACCTGGAACTTTGAAAGTAGCCCTAGATGGCACTGCCATGGAGACATGGCATCTCAAGCCTCTGGGCTGGTTCCTTCCCCACCCCTCCCCACCAGCAAGGTGACTTCGAGACTGGCCACTGCATGACTCTGGCATGCAATGGCTGAGTTCCCATGTGCCCACCTGTCAGCGCTAGCCACTGGCTGAACTTCTTAAGGATCCTCTGGAGTCTCCAGTGATTCGGTCCTCCCAGCATGCCGCAGCTGAGGGCCTCACAGCAGGTGTGGGTCGAGGCTGTTCCCGAAGCACCCCCACCAGAACAGACTCCCCAGCGGAAGCCTGCAGCATTTTCTGTCCGACTGACCTTTCATTTCCCCACTTGGTGAGATGTCTGTTTATATGAGGTCGCCATAACCTTTAGAATAGAATGGTACTGTAAGGGACGTTTGTGTGAATAAACTGAGCGTAGTCAAAAGGCAAATCTCCTATGAACATCCTCATTGGTGAGCTTCATGGCCCGCCAGCCATGCTCTCGACATCGTGTGTTTGAACGCTTGGTCCCCAGGTAGTGGCACTGTTTGGAGAAGTTTTGGGACTCTTTGGAGGTGGAGCCCGGAGGACTAGAGAGCAAGCGTTGAGTGTTTGCAGCTTCTCGCCACTTCCAATCCAATCCCTTTGCTCCAGCGCCTGCTGCCACTCCACCTCCCACCATCACAGATGCTCTCTTACTTTTCTGCAAGTGATTGCAGGTGTGGCCGCTCAGCTTTGGGCTCCAGCCACCTCCCGCCATGCCTGTCACCCTACCGTGACGGATTCTCATCTCTCTAAAACTACAAGCCAAAATAAATGCTCTCATATATAAGTTGCTTTTGATCGTGGTAGTGTACACAACAATAGAAAGGTAATTCTATACATTACTCTTGACTCCATTTTTCCTACATTAACCATCTCTGAAATGTTCCAAGAACCTCTGCTCTGCAGTTTTCCTCCTTGGTATTGGCTTGCTGTCTTGGACCAATGTGCTCCCTTCGGTACGGACCCATTTTACCAGCTGTCATGGTTTAAATGACTGATGTCCCCCTCCACCTCGTGTACCTGAAACAACTGGTCTGTGGCTGGTAACACTGCTTGGGGGAGGTTGTGGAACCTTTAGAGCTTTGCTGGAGAAACTGCATTACTAAGGGCGGGCTTTCTGAGGTTTTATAGCCTGCCCTGGTGCCTATTTTCTCTCTGCTTCCTGCGTGTGGATGACGTGTGACCCCTCTGTTTCCGGACTGCCAAGTCAGCCTCACGTTCCTGCTGCCGTGCCCTTCCCACCATGATGGACAGGATCCCCTCACTAGCTATACGCTGAATCGCGCCCTTTCCTCCCTGTGCTCCTTCCATCACAGTGATAGCAAAGACAT
The DNA here is from genome assembly GCF_903995435.1 of Acomys russatus. Taxonomy (NCBI): domain Eukaryota; kingdom Metazoa; phylum Chordata; class Mammalia; order Rodentia; family Muridae; genus Acomys; species Acomys russatus. The sequence goes on along the minus strand of NC_067156.1, from coordinate 54,253,869 downwards.
CTGCTCGTTCTGATCTAAATAAAATGCCACATTTTCAGTATAGAGCCACCGATACGATTTTTTTTTCCTGCTGCCCAAACAATCTAACACCTAAACTCAAAAACTAAAATGATTGGCCAGGCATAGTGGCACGTACACTTATCCACAGCAGCACTTGGGAGGCAGAGGGAGGTGGAGCTCTGTTGAGTTTGGGGCTACCCTGGGCTACACACCAAGTTCCAAGCCAGCCAGTGTTTCATGGTGAGGCCATATGTAAGGAAGACCTGATGGTCCTAGCTATACTAGCAGGCGCCCAGGAGGGATCTGCCTAATGCTCAAAGGGAAAAGCTGCTGTGTCTTCCGGGATTCAACAGCCCATCCTCTGATGGGAAGATTCAGCCACTTACAATTCCAAGGCATCCAGATGCCTCTCACTAACCGACGGGTAGACATGGGTAGAGTGTCCCAGTCCCTCCAGACAGTGACTATGTCCTTTAGTCACATGAGAGCAGGTTCAGAAGGTGGGTTACTATCCTTCAGCTCCCCCAAAATATTTCCAGAACCACAGCTCTCAGCGTTGAGCTGAGGGTGGAAACTAGGACAGAGAGTAAGGTCCAAAGAGCTTTACACAAAGGTGGTAAAATTAGGGTACTTTTAAAAAATGGCAAAAAGGAAAGCTGGATGTTCCTTCCTCAGCGTCTTTCAATCCCCCGTCAGGCTGCCTAAAGTCAGCCACCATACAGGCACGGGGCGTTCCAGAGTGCCTGAAGGGAAACTGTGACTCATTGCAATACCGGGTGGAGATTTCAGATGCTGACTGGCATACAGTGCATGGAGTTGTATGTAGAACCACATGAAACAGAGGATGCACAAGAAAGTTCACACTACGCACATGAGCCAAATGTGCTCACTGTGTGCCCTGAAAGCCTCTGTCCTTTCTGCAGCAATGGCCACTCAAGCTCCTGACTTTTGCTCCAGCCAGCTTCCTGCCTCAGAGGTGTAACCTTTCTTAATGAATTCCGACGTTCTGCTATCTATGAAACAAATAAGGGGGGAAAGGAATTTAAATGATTGTTGGGAATGGAGGCCTTAAGCTTATTCAAAATCATCTTTGTTCTTAGCATACCATCACTAAATCTATGTACAATGAATATTCACTTTATTTTAGAAATTTTCAAAAAAGGAAAAGTATAAATATAAAGTTATAGGCTACCAGCAATAAAATTAGCCTAGCCTTATTTTTTTTTTAAATAAATAAATAAACGTCCCTTAGCTTGGAGAGTTCCTAAGAACTGATAAGCCCTAACAATGGTTCAATTTACAATCTTTAAACTTCACAGTGGTGATAAAGGATAAACTGTACCTTTTTTTTTTTTCTTTAACTTTTTTCCCCCAGGCTAACCGTACATGGTACAAGTCTTCCTTGATGCTGTCTGGTGGCAAGGAATTAATGACCATGTGCTATGGTGCTAAGCAGTAGTGTTCCATATTTATTTAACTATGAGACTGTATGCAAAACTTCCCAGGTCTACATATGATTAATAGGAAAGGTGGCCTGACCATCAGGGTTTTCTCTCTACCCACCTCAGTGTCACAGAAGGATAAGACAGCCTGGGACAGGGCAGGCTGTACAGGTATCCTCTGGAGACCAGTTCCAAGTCATTGACAAAATCAGAAAATTCTCTGCCATAGATCACATTTTTTTTTTTCACTCTAGTGCCTCCTGCAGCCCATACACAGCTAGCCAGATACCCAGTGGGCCCATGGAGTCTGCCCCTTATATATGGAGTTTACCCTTTACGTGGCAGTTCATTGTCTGAAGAAAATGCATGCAGCATCTCACTCTCATAAAGGTAAGCACCCGTGAGCTACAGTCCCTTGCCTCAACTCCGATCAAACTCTTTACCAAAACCTGACCACAGCCTCCAGAAGTGGCATCGGTACCATGGTGAGTCCCAAAATCAAGAAGGCCAAAATGCATCCATATGTGTATCCCTAGATACAGGGACCTCAGAACAGGGTGGTCTCAGCATGGTCAAAAACTGATGGAGTGTGGTGTCAGAAATGGCTGCAGGCTGCCATTAGGCCTGCGGAAAACGCTCAGCAGTGGTTTCTGACAACATGGGTTATCTGAATTTATCATTCATTGCTCACGCACTTTAATTAGCCTCTAAAAACTCAGGGACCCAACCTTCATGCCAATCTTTGTTCACACATTGAGTCCATTTCTAACGATGCATTTTTAATTCGCTCCTGAGCGTCCACTCATACATCTGTCGGTGCCTGCCTTGTGATTCTGGGGAGCGTTCTACACATTGTTTCCCATGATTCTACGCAGGACGACTTTGAACATTTCAGTTCTCTTCAGCTCTCTTGAAGTAGAAATGACCTGTATTAATTATCTATTATTCCTTCATCAAAAATTGCTGTCCAACCCTGTCTCGAAAAACCAAAAAAAAAAAAGACAAAAGAAAACAAAAAATTGCTGTCCAGATTTCCCAGGGAGCTCTCAGCAATAGCAACACAGATAGAGAGCTTGGGTCAAACATATGGGCTGGGAGCTGGAGAGATGGCTCCGTGGGGCAAGGGCTTGCTGTGCATGCAGAAGGACCTGAGTTCAGATCCACAACACTATCATTCATTCAAAATCCAGATGTGAAAAAAAAATCCAGATGTGGAGGCAGGAGCCTGTAACCTCAGCAGTGGAGGCCAACCTCAGGCCTACACACACACACACACACACACACACACACACACAAGCTGGAAGGAAGCCCCAACTCACTGCAGCTGGGTTGACTTGGGCCCACGAATTACTCTCACCGAGTCCCAGATTTACATTTGAAAAGTGAAGGTGGCAATAAAGACACATTACAGAAAACCTCTGGCAAAACTTTTGTGAATATTAATTAGATTTCTGCTGTGATAAACTCAACAAAATCTGCTGCCAGCCCCCAAAATTGACATAACTTACATCCGATGTATGAAAAAGTCTTCCCTCCCTGCCTGTCTCATCTCAAATCTCTCCCATTATTTATTTAATGGATATAGTCTCAAGAATGGTAGGGCCTGACTCAAGTCCTGCGGACACCCTCATGAGCTGGCAGCCCCTACCCAAGCTCTTTCTAAACACAGAACCACCCCTACTCAGTCTACATTGCACATACTAGTCACCCCAACATTGCTTCTCTGTTGGCACTGACTCACAGCTCCCACTTGAGTACCCCAACACTTCTCCAAATGGAGAGTCAGAATAACAAATCAGTCCTCTGCCTTCTAAAAAGCTCGCACGTATGAGAAAGCATGCCCGAACCACGTTACAGAGACCACAGGCACCGTAAGTCACATGTTCATGTGTGCCTTCCCCGGAAGGCCGATCCAAGGTGCTAACGGGGTATATGATGCATGTTTTCTCAATGTTTATTCAGTTGCAGTTTCAAGTGAGTAATTCTGTCTGTCCTTGAAGACAGAAAATCCCAACCGTGTGGTCAGTCATGTGGTCTGTCGGTGCATAACCTCTGCCAAAAGCTCAAACTCCACACAGAAACATTCAGAAGGCCTGCTAGAGGAGTGTGTGTGTGTGTGTCTGTGTGTGTGTCTGTGTCTGTCTGTCTGTCTGTCCGTCTGTCCGTCTGTCTGTCCGTCTGTCCGTCTGTCTCTCCGTCTGTCCATCTGTGAGTAATAGGGAAGGGAGGAGGAGACGCCCAAGCTTCGGGTGAGCACGCTTGCAATGTGCGTGTAGACAAGTATAATATTTAACCACCACCAGAGTCCATGTGGATCAATAAATATGCTCAAAGATTTCAAAGGTCAATTAGCAATTACAAAACCCAGAGAAAGGCATAGGCAGATAAGAGGGAACACACTGAGGGCCTTTATCTTCACAATAACTTAAGTTTGGAAATGAAGCAATAGGTGGGAAGATAAATGACAGGACAGGAGGGAAGTGTGGCCGGGGACAGTAGATGTTGATGTAAACCTTTAAGTACCGTCCCCCTATGTTGTCTCATTAATCCTTGCCACAGTTTGACACGTGTTATTATGTCCACCCCACAGAAGTTATTTATGTGCGAAAGGTTAAGAGCCAGAAGTGAGGGTGGGAGAGACAGGCTTAATCCCTCACCTCTTGTTGTTTCCTGGGGCCCACCCCTCACACCCCAATAACACTGGGCTTCCCAAGTACTCTCCATGACCTAATTAGGAGAGGGTGAGGGAGAGGGCAGAAATGAACTTGCTCAGTGCTTTCAGTATGAAAGACAGCCCAAACAGCGACGCACGACTGAGGAAAGCGACAAAGGTACAAGATCGAAGGCGCACCAAAAACACTGTCAGGAAGAGGGTCCCTGCAAAAAGCTCGAACCAGCAAGACCCAGAGGTTATTCAGATCCGACCTTGGTACTAATTACTTAACCGCTGAGAAAAACTAGGTTGGAGCAATGGGGGGTCAGAGCTGTGTGGGAGACCAAAGCTGCTGGATACAATTTTAATAACTGCTTGGAAATGCCTTTTATTCGAGGGTAAGTAAAGAAAGACAACTTTTTTAGTATTTCCTCCTTCTTTTTCTATATACTATGCAGGCTCCACACCATGTTAAAGAGTAAAATTTTATCAATCTCCAAAGCATCCTAAAACGCCCATTTCTGTAATGAAAACCATTAGTAAGTATTTAGAGGTAATGTTTCTCTAGACAGATAAAGTCTATAAAGCCCTAGTCAGCCCTGCCTTAAGCAGTTGTCACCAATCACCTGAACACAGTTCCCGGCCTAAAATCTAAACACTCATAAGAATTAAAAGCCTGTTTGCAAGCTTCCAAAACCAAGTCCCCCTTACCAATACGAGAAGGAGAGCTGGCAAAGCAAGCAGTTGGGTGGGCGGTGTTGCCATTCCCTGGGGCTTCCTACTAGAGAAAACTTGAAATGCTGGATGTCTAAACAAGAGGGTTTCGGTAGACCTCCCCGGACATGTGAAAATAAAGGAAGTCAGCGCATCCCAAGAACTTCCTCCATTTAACTGAGCCCTGTTAGAGCAGAGCAACCCTGACAAAAGCTACTTACAGGAGAAAAAACGACTCCAGCCCATCATGGCCATCATGGCAGGGGAATGAATAGCAGCAGTGTAAGACAGACAGACAGACACACACACACACACACACACAGGAAGCAGGAAGAGAAAAACAGGAAGTATGACCAAGTTATAAACCATCAAAGCCGTCCCCAGTGATACAATTCCTCCAAGGCTCCCAGAGATTCTATTATCTTCAGAAACAGCACCACCAACTAAAGACCAAATGTTCAAATACATGAGCCTCTAAGGGACATTTCTCATTCAAACCAAAACACCTGTCAGGCTGTCGTTTTCCATTTGTCCTGAGTATTTTATTACTACCCTGACATTTGTACTTTAGTAGTTTTCATCGGATCGCTTCTGGAAGAAAATGAAAATGCACAAAGAAGCACACAATGAGGAATACATCCGAGATGGCTCATGGGCTCTGTTCTCTGCTTTGACATTGATCTGAGCTAACCTTACACACGAACACACGAACTCAGACCTGAGCCTATTCCTTCAGCAAAGGATGACCAACCCAGATGACAGCAGCCATTTCAACAAGGTACCATACCTCTGCAGGTGGCAGAGGGCAAGAACATAAGAGTCTCCACATTTCCAGAAGCCCACCCTGTCATGACCCCTGAGGTATATGAGTCAGCATTCATTAAATGCTGTTTATATTGAATAAAGATGTTAGACCACACCTGACAATACAGCAGTCATCTAACTTAGGCTTGAGGCTACAGAATCCCCTTCCCAAAGGTCCTTGTGAAAGCAGCATCCAGAGCGTTCAGCCATGGCGGACCGTAGAAGCAGGTACCAGGGAGGCAGGGCTTCCCTACTGAAAGGACCTAAGGTAAGATCAGTCCCCTGCATCATCCACACGCTGCCAGGAGAAAGTTAAAAAGCCATGCATCAGAGCTGCAGCTTTCAGCATGAAGGCCTTTGCCTCCTGCCCTGCTCTCATCCATCCCAAAGATACGCCCTGGGTTCCAATACACTCACATCACTGTAGTCCAGGTTTTCCTAGCTACCTTCAGACAGGATCTCTACCTCATCTCAAGTCTCTGAGTAGCAAGCAGGGCTTTTTTTTTTTTTTTTCCAAAGTGATGATGAATTTCAGAATTGCTAAGGCAGTGCAGGATAACATTGAATTTTTGAGAACACTGATTTTTTTTTTTTTTTTTTTTTTTTGGTTTTTCGAGACAGGGTTTCTCTGTCTCACTTTGTAGACCAGGCTGGCCTCAAACTCACAGCGATCCATCTGCCTCTGCCTCCCGAGTGCTGGGATTAAAGGCATGCGCCACCGCGCCTGGCTGAGAACACTGAATTTTTGAGTGGACACAAATGATACCAGGCAAGCATTCATCAAGCAGTAGGACCAGGCTGTTTGGTGCATCATTGGGTCTTCACACACTGGCATCCTTTGAGGTGCCACATGAACTGCCCAACAGACACAAACAGCATGAAACACAGTCAGCTTTTTTCCTAGATAGACATGCATACATGCACAGACACATGTGCATCTGTGTACATATTGAACACACATGTGCACATGAATGCACGCACATACACACATGCTACACTATGAGCAAATTCAAAGAAAGCATATAGGAGCCAGGAGCCAATGCTCCTAATGGTGGGCGCAGCACTTCCCAGTGGAGAGAACCCACAGGAAGGCCAAGGACAGTATAAAGGCACTTCTGCTCGCGTGCCTGCAGGGACACAGGACGCTGCACCTGGCAGCTCCTGCATAACCGGAGATCTGAACATTAAGTGGGACACAGGACATCATGGTTGTCCCACTTGTTAGCAAACCTGTGACCCTTTGCAAAACACTCCAGCTGTATACATCCACAGATGAGAAGGGTTGAGAAGTTGGCTTTTCCAAAATTCTAGTCATGAAGCAATGAGTGTATCTAAAGTGTATAAAACAGGCAGAATCAAAGAAATATTTATATATTTGTGAGTTCTTTTTGTGGGTCAATTGAGACTAAGCTCCCCAGCGACTGGTATAGGATAGATTGCATGGGTCAGTACATTGCCAGGAGAGCCCCAAAAGTACCTGCTACACACACATTTGGCCATTCCCAGGAGCCTGATGAAGCTGGCCCTGGTGAGCTGGCTACACTCACTTCCTCTGGCCTCATGATGTGATACCAGAACTCCAGCCTACGTGCAGGAGGTACATCCCAGGGCACCCACCATGGTGTGTAGGGGAAAAGCCCTGCCAGCAATCAGTTCTGAACTCTGGTTCTTCCTAGGACCACTCAAGACAGTCAAGGCATCTGTATCCTGTCCTCAGTCCACACAGTCCCAGTGAGAGCTTCCAAAAGGTAGAGAATGAAGCAGAAAAGATAGCAAAGCAGAGCCAGGAGGTGGTGGCACATGCCTTTAATCTCGGCATTCGGGAGGCAGGCGCAGGTGGATCTCTGTGAGTTCAAGGCCACACTGGTCAATTCCAGGACAGGCAAGGCTACACAGAGAAACCCTGTCTTGAAAAAAAGAACAAACAAACAACAAAAATAAAATAAAATAAAATACAGTAGAACATTTCTTAGACCAAAAGTCTCTCCAGGCCAGATAACCAGGATTTTCATTTGCTTGAAGACAATAATCATTAATATCTGTAACTCATTCTAATTAATCAGAACTCATATTAGTTAATTCGTTAGCTAATTAGAATTTAAAGGATGCTATTGCCCTTCAGGCAAATTCACTGAGAGCTAATGAAACCCCTAGGCAAGGTTTAGGTGAAAATGGAGAGTGAGTCTGTTTGAACTTCTAGTGGCCCTTTCAATGCTTTTTTCAAATCCCTGTGTTCAGGAGCTAAACTCACCTGGCTAACATTTCCAGTTCTGACCTAACACCAGCACCCAGCCACCAGCAGCAGTGCCTACCCACGTCTGCGACACAACTGTCCCATCACAGCTGCAAGCAGCCACCTTCATGCCAACATTCTGATGAGAAACGCTGTGCTCCTCACAGTCACAGCAGAGGCTAGGGCCTGTGAATACTGGGGGTGCAGCCATCCTTCCTGGTGCAGCTGCTGTGAGCAGGTCATCACTGTGTGAAATCTCTCTTGGCTCCTCATGCATAATACACCTCTCAGACACTGTCTCTCAGAGATGGGTATATCTGGTTCCACACCAAACATCTCACCTGTTCACCCTTCTTCTTGTGGGCCGGCACGCCAATAGCTTATAATAGGCAGTCAGCATGCAAAGTGAAAGAGAGAAGATGCTCCTTTGCAATTGCTTTGTTCCAGCCGGGTGTAGTGGCATGCACCTTTAATCCTAGCACTCAGGAGGCAGAGGCAGGCGATCGCTGTGAGTTCGAGGCCAGCCTGGTTCAGAACAGCCAAGGTTACACAGAGAAACCCTGTCTCAACAAACAAAACAAAAGATTGCTTTGTTCCGTCCTAAAGCACTTCATGTTTGAAGAAAAGGAAACAAAACAAAACAAACCTGCACAGCATGGGGAAAGTAAGTCCATACTCTTCTGGTTGAGCTAGAGGTAACATATAAAGGGCACAAATCCAACAATAACATAGTTTTAAGAGTTTCTTCTGCCTCCTTTCATGATAGACAACTTCTATCCAGTCAGAGAACTCTGTCTCCATTTCTTATCCCAGAAAAAAAATTATCCCAAGGGCATCAGGTCTAGCCCGACATTTCCTCATCTGGGCAAGGGCAGATCATCTGGACTACGCTGTTAGAATCTGCAGCTCCAAGTAGCTCCTGGGGTGTTGGGCACATGGCAAGCAGGGACAGTGGTTTCCTTCATGATCAGCCTCAGAAAACAGTCCTTGAAGACACAGTCACTTCTACCTAGCCTCTTAGTGTACAGACAAGATCTTAACACGCAGGTGACCTGGAACCAATTGAGAAAATTCTCTAGACCTTACTTTTCCATTTGAAAAATAAGAGTGATCATAACACCTCCAATGAATTATTCAAATGAATCAAATTAAATAATACACAGAAACAGACAGATAGCGATGAAAGTATGAAGGGGGTCCTCAGTGGGGAGACTGAGGTCAGGGGGCTTGTGTGGCCGTGGTGTCTGGCACAGGTTAATTATGTAATAGCGTCCACTGAGAGAACGGACCTTGAGTTGTTCGTGCTACCTGGAGACAGAGCAAGAAACAAGAGTCCGTGTTCCGTGCATGCCTTTTAACTGCTTTTCCTACTATTGACCGGATCACCTCTGTTCCATTCGCCCTTAGAGATGGAAGCAAACACGTCACCTCTGCCACCAAAGTGATAAGAAACCGGCATGCTGGCGTCACTGACCACAGGCCCACCGTCCGTGGTAACCTTTCCTGACACCAAGTGTATAAGCTATTAGCAGTCTCATGTGCAAACAACCCAACCATGAGCGCATCCATGGAGTCTCCTCTGGTCTGCTCATAAAAGGAAGTGGGCACAATACAACTGGAAGAAGGGGAACGCCTGGTCTTCATTCCAAAGACAACACTTGATATTCCATCTCAGGGTCACAGCTATGTTATGAGCCAGGGAAATGTCATCCTCTACCCCTACTCCCATTTTCCAGAGGAGGGAACAGGGACTCCACAGTCTAAGACCACACCCCAAAAACAGGAACAAAGGCTCCACCTATACGAGACTCCTTCACAATATGCCAATGCCTTGGGCTTCTGAGAAGATCCCCCTCCCCATTTGGGGTCTCCTTTATCCCATGTCTCCCACATTAGTACCACAAGAGTTAGTCCTCCAGAAACACCCTAAGATCCACAGAGAACTCCCACTTCTTAGCCGACGCCTGAACCCTGGCAGTCCAAATCTGCACCTCTACCCCAGTCCGTCCTCTAGCTCTGCTCCCATGCCACTCACCCTGCTCTCTGCCACTCAGCCTACCCATGACCTATATCTTACATGTCATCCTCTCGCCCTGAACCCCTTGAAAATGGCTCCCAGGTTTCCCAGGTCTTCTCTCTGTACCTATCTCTATGAAGCATGAAGCCCGACTTCCTGCACATGCAGTATGCCCCCAGCCAGACCTCCAGGATGGAATATTCCAACCTTGTCTCCGAGTTGACCACATCAGTTCTATGCAAGTGTACAGAGAAAGGGAAATGACATCATGATGTCAAGGCGCAAAGGGACATGAAAATGTCACCTCCAAGGAAGAGGTGTCAGAGCGTCTCTGCAAGTAAATATCAAGTCCAACTCTGATCCTGAAGTGTGGCATCAGCCATCTTGAACAGGGAACACTTCCAACAGCAGAGGCGGACAGAGCCTTTGAGACCACAGACTCGCCGGCCCTCCAAATCACACCAGCTAGCACGGCAGCGGAAGAGTCGGCCCAGAAAGAGGGCTGGGAAGCTTGCCCTGTTGCTAGATCAAAGCTGGACAGTAAGCTCAGGGGAACAGTGGAATAATAATTTGACAAGTAGCTGTTTCCCCCATCGAATAAGAAATTCTGTCCCACGTAGGGCTGCCCAGCTTGGCTCCAGGAGCCAGACAGGGCCTGATGGAAAAACCCTGTGGAAAGCGAACCTCTCTACCCCCATAGCAACTTCATCCCTGCCTCCAAAACACTTAACAAGATACACGTCTAATTGTTTTCCACAGTTTTTCAGAAACTGACTTTCGGTTCCACACCCTTTACTGGGAATGTTCTCATTATAAAAACAGAAACACAAGATCATTTGTTTAAAGGAATTTTTTTTTTTTTTTAGATGATCCTTAGCACCACACTCCAAGGCGTCTATTTTTAGCATTTATATGTCTATTTCTTCTCAGTCTGTCTTTTGAGTGTGTGGACTTGGGGGCCAGGGGGTGGGGGTGAGGAGGTATGATTCAAACCAGATTCTCAGCAAAGGTAGGAACTACAGCCCAGCCTTTGCTGCTCACACCTTCCTGACTCTAGGCAATACTGCCACGTGCCCCGAGTGAACAGAGAAAGAAAGTGCCGTGCCTGTGGTTGCTTTTCTTATAGGTAAGCACCGCTAGTGCTGTGGTCTATTACACATGGGCTGAAAAGACATCAGTCGAGAGAAACTCTGCTTGCTAGAGCTAGAACTTGCCTTTCTCAAGCCCTCTCTCCTTCTTCCACGAGGTGCTTGATTTTCACAATCTCTATGTTCATTTTAAACCCAAGAAAACAAAATAAATAGATAAAACTCAGTATTACTACAGGTATTCCTCCCCCATAACACCAGAATAAACAAACACACAGTTGGAGTTTAGAAAGTGAGACAGAATCCCAGGAAATAATCAAATGCTTAGTCTACTTTGAAAAGAGAAAAGCAGAGATTCATAGTCCTTAATGGTCTCCACTTTAAACTTTTCCTGTTAACAGAGGTTGTCTAGGTTTAAAAAAAAAAAAAATACCTTCATAACATAATTTCTAGAACATTTATAAATCGAACTATATTTCACAGCCTGATGGATTTGCTCTAAACATATAAACAATATTTAATTCACCCATAACTTATGTAGCTAGAGATTTGTCTGAGAGAGTTAAGAAGGAGAGTAAGAGATGGTTTAGAATACAACTGCTCCTCCTGACTTCTAAAAGGCAGTTTACTTTGTGGGAGAAAGTATAAAATAAGAATTTAATATAGAATTTAGGAGTGGAGCTCAGTTGGAAAGGCTTGCTTAACATGGATGAAGTTCTAAGTTCAATTCCAATCATGGGCAGGCAGAAATAATGTAAGTAGAAACTTAGCCCTGGGAAGGGGAATGAGAGCATTGAGTGGCATGTCCCCACGGCTGTCCCTGTCACCTCTGCAGCTGCACTTTACCCGCACCATCAGAACTTAGTGTTTGCATTAGGCCTGACCTACTCCACAGTAACAGGTGAGATGGCCTTGTACCCACCCCTGGCAGCCACCTAGGCATCCACAGACAGACAGAAGCCCATGAACTGCGGTATCCCTGCACCAAAGCTTTACCAAGCCCCGGGAGTCTTGAGGACCATCTCTGTGCCCCTGCCAAACAAAGCCTTCCTAACTCCCATGCCCACTTGTCCATGTAACTAGCGGTACTGAACTACCGCTGGATGGACACTGGACAGACAGGGCAGTGATCTGTCTGCTCTTAAAGCTTTCCAAGAGGAGGTAACTTCCAGCACTCTCTAATATGCCACAGATAGGAAAAAGCACGGTTGAGAGGCCAGCTGACCAAGGCAGGACATCTGACCAAAGGCCTTAATGAGACCAGGAATGCACGTGCATCAGGGTGAAGTGTCAAGCAGGGATGCCACAGACCACTTGTAAGGCACTTTGAAGGGTGGCCGTCAGACTCCTGGATGGGGTACACAGGGTAATCTGTGAAGAGTGGTCTGTCTGGGATACACTTACAAACTAACAAGAAGGTTTATTCTAAGACTAGACTGTGGAAGGGATTAAAGGTACCAAATGTGAGGCCTGAGTCCCTAGGCAGGTGAAATTGCCAGTGATCAAGATGAGACAGTCAAAGACAGGTGGACAGTACAGCGGGGACCAGGAGCACGTCAAGGGGGACAGTGATGGCAGGAGAGAAGTCAAGAGGAACCTCCATGTGGTTTGAAGTAAGAATATTTTTTGTGTCTTTCTTCCTTCCCTCCCTCCCTCCTTCCTTCTTTTGTGGTGTTGGGGTCCAGACCTAGAGCCTTGTTCATTTGTGTCAAGTGCTGTACCTCTGAGCCACACCCCCACTCATTTTCATACACTCTGGCCGAGATGGATAAAAATGACACTACCCAACAAGCATCTTGGGGTAAGAGCTCTGAGCCTGAAAATCAGGGCTTATGCAAAGACATAACCAACTCCCAAGAACCACAATGAAAGGATTCTGCCTCCATCTAGAAACATCTCCGCACACGAGCAAGATGGAGGAGGCCCTGTTTCCTGCTGGCTCTGACACCTACGGTGCCTCGCTGGCAGGGTTCACTTGGCCTGCCACGCTGCCAACGTAAGAAGCCCAGCACCCAAAGGTAGCTTTGCCTAGACAAAGTGATCCTAAACGACACCAAAAGTGACAACCAGGTCCTAGAAGGAATACACTTCAAGAAAGAGGGTGCTAAATTCTCCAGCCTGCTTTCAGGGGTGACTCTTAAATTCCTTCCCGGCCTTGCTGAGACACCCCTCTCTAGCAACTCCAGGAGCAAGAAGAAATGGCCCTGATGTCTCACCATATCCTAGCAACAGCAAACAAGAAAGTGAGCTTCTCGGATCACAGTTGGGGCTGTGGTCACAGTTGGCGCTATGTCTTCTGACGGCAGGCAGTATATTTGAATGGGAGACAAGATAATGAGTTGTCTACTGAGGTAGCCCATGCTCAGTCTCTAAGCCAGTGCAATGCAGGGCAGACCCCTTCATCAGGGCCCTGGCCATTTTATTACATGCCCTACATCAACTCGCTATGTGTAACTACAAGAAGAGCCTTCTGCAGAAGTTATTCAGTTACGTTATTGATCACACAAACTAATCACCAGAGATCAGAAAGCACTTCATTTGCCGCCTAAACTATTGACCAGTGACCTTGAGCACTTTCAGTAGAAGCACCTGTGACTGCTGTTCTCCTGGGAAACTAAAAGGGACTGACCCAAGGAAAGCCGGCATTAGAGACAGGATGTAGTCTGCATATCAACCTCCCAGCTGCTGTCTTCAGCAGCAGCTTCTTCATGCAGTTGCAGGAGCACCTGTCACCAGAGGCGACATTTCCTGAGGTTTCAGGGGAGAGAGCAGAAAACTGTGGCCACAAGTGTGAACAGCAGCGTGAACAGGTTACACTTGGACCACAAGAAAGGGATCAGGATACTTGGCAACCGAGGAAGATGGAGCCACATGCAGCAGTCAAGAAATGAGCAGGGAAAAGGATGCAGCAGCTCGCAGGGTCCGGGGGCCACACGACAGGCAGCAGGGACAAGGGCACAGAAGCAGTTATTGCCAGAAGGGGAGAAACAGAGCTGAAGTCAACTCCTATCCACAGTAGAACATCCTGTACCAAGTCAGAAGCCAGCACTACGGTGGGAGCAGGAGGAAGAGGTTAGACCGCGGACAACAGTGAGGACCAGTGGGATGCAGATCAAAACGGGCTGTGCCGCCCAGCTCTCACTTCACAGCCAGCAGCAGCATGAGTCTTCCTGTTTGCCAGAACCTGCAATGCTCTTCTGCCCTTGAAGAGTATCCCCCAGAAAACACTCAAACAATATGGAAAGGAAATGAAAGCTCTCTGAGTCTCCTGGACTCATACTTGCCATAGGAATGTCCCTGTCTTCCACTGTCCCTGGGGAGGGCATCACAGTTTGACCCCTTCACTCTCATTGGTTTAGCCCTGTATTCTCTCTAATTCAATTTCTAGTGTTTTACCCTACTCTCAAAATAAACTACGAGTCTGCCGTGCCACACAAACTGCAATTCCTCAGGTTCAATGGCCCTCAGGAAACAGCCCACTGTGTGGCTTGGACAGTAATGAAAGATTGCCTTCCAATTGGGTTTTGCACATTAAAACTAAAAGAAGGAGGAGGAGGAGGAGGAGAAGGAGGAGGAGGAGGAGGAGGAGGAGGAGGAGGAGGAGGAGGAGAAGAGGAAGAAGAGAAGAAGAGAAGAAAGAAGAAGAAGAGAGAAGAAGAAGAAGAAGAAGAAGAAGAAGAAGAAGAAGAAGAAGAAGAAGAAGAAGAAGAAGAAGAAGAAGAAGAAACTGTATTCTACTCTCAGCTGAAAGGCACATTGTAGAAGGAATAAATAAATCTATTAATTACACTTAAATATACACTTCATTAATTACTTGCTCCATAAAGCCAAGGAACATGAAATTAGATGCTGTCTGCAAAGAGCTGTAAAAAGTTACAAACGTTTTGCAAATAGAAAGCGTTATTATTCCCACATGAAAGTGATCGATCTGGCCTCCTGTGTGAACTGTATGGAGCACAAAATTTAATCATTTTTCAAAATGCGAAGAAACAGAACATATTAAACAACCAGGGTCAAGTTCAGCCCAAGTGGGAAAAACTAGACATGATGACAGACCAGAGGTGCTGTACTTCGACAGTGAATGTCCCCTCCCAAAGGCTTTGTCTTCGCAGCGGCAGTAATGGAAAGTAGTACAGCGTTTTTCACATGGCGTGTCTTCAGGTCATTGAGCGTTTTCCCTCGAAGGCATAGAAGGATCGCAATTTTGTCTTTGCTTTCACTTTCTAAGCATCCGCGAGCTGTTTTGTTTTACCGCATGATCCCCCACCATGATGTGCTACCTCTCCACAGGCCCCAAAGCACTGAGACTAGAGCATCTAATGCCATGAGCCAAAATGACTCTCCTCCCAGTATGGGGCGATTATCACAGATGTCTGCCACAAAGCTGGCCAACACAGTGGGAATACAACAGGCTTGTTTTTCTTTGTCAGTCTCGGTGTGGTTTGGGGGTTGGGGGGGGGGACAAGAATAGGAAGAGCCCTAGCTTCTGTGGCCCCACACTATGACACAATAACAATGATTATAACGAGTGCCAGCCATGGTTGATGTTACCTAAACATGTGACCCTTACAGTCTTCCCAAAAACTTCCTCACCCTGTCTTTGCCTTTGAGAATTGGCCCATCCTTCACCTGAGGCATATATCAACTACAAAACCTGCATGGACCCCCCTTTCATGCCTGGTCTATCCCTGAAGACATTGCTCCTTCTGTACCCACAATGCTAGGCTGCCTCCCACCACAGTTGCATTCTGTCTTGAGCATGAATACCCACAGTGTCTCATATTTAATTCTCTTACATCTCTCCCAGGATGCACATCCCATGAAGCCAGTTAAAGAAACTTTACTTATCTCTCAATGCTCTGTGCACCTTGGACACCTGAAATTAACTTGCCAAACTAAAACGCGCCATTTTTATAAGCTAAACCATTGTCAGTGCCCCAGACAGGAATAAGCAATATGGCAGTTTAAATAGGTTTGGCTTCCCACAGATTCATGTTTTTGAATGATTGACCCATAGGGAATGGCACTATTAGGAAGTGTGGCCTTGTTGGAGGAAGTGTGTCACTGAGGGGGTGGGCTTTGAGGTCTCCTAGGCTCAAGCTCCACCCAGTGTAGCAACCCAGTCTTCCTGTGGCTGCCTTCAGATCAAGAGGTAGAACTCAGCTCTGTCCCCAGCACCATGTGTGCCTGTGTGCTCCATGGTTCCTGCCTCGAAGATAACGGCCTAAACCTCTGAAACTGTAAGCCAGGCCTTATTAAATGTTTTTCCTTTATAAGAGTTGCCTTGGCGGTGTTGTTTCTTCACAGAAATGGAGACTCGAAAACAAATAATCCCAATATTTTGATAACCAGCCTTTCATGTTACCTAAGCTGCTGGCTCCTTGTGTCCCTCAGAACAAAATTTGGGAAAGGGGCCCTTAAAGTGTCCATGTGGCAAAAACAATTAAGCATGGATTTGAGTTTGGGGCACAAAAGAGCTGCAGGCACGGGGAGCTGAGGGTGTGGCTTATTGTCTGTCTAGCTTGCGAGAGACCATAGATTTGTTCTCCAGGATCTCAAAGCAAACAAATAGAAAACCTAGTAGAAATAATTTAACCTTAAGCTTTTCCATTTCAGGAGCCATAAGCACTGATACATAACTATGACGTCATCAGACATCCACATCACCCTTCCCCTCCGTCTAGCCACACACTCCCGGCCTGTGCATTCACTTCTATCTTACTGCGTCTCCCCACTGCTAGCCAAGGGAACCTTCTAAAGCAGTGGTTCTCAGCCTGTGGGTCGCAACCCCCTTGGGAGTTGAATGGCCCTTTCACAGGGGTGGCAGATCAGATCTCCTGCATATCAGATGTTTGCGTTACAATTCGTAACAGTAGCAAAGTCATAGTTATGAAGTAGCAACGAAAAATAATTTTATGGTTGGGGGTCACCACAACATGAGGAAGTGTATTAAAGGGTCACAGCACTAAAAAAAAAAAAAAATGAGAACAGTGGTTCTGACTTTCAATACTATCACACTGCGGACTATAGAAGATGGAGGTGAAGAACACCGTCAGAGTCTCCCTGTGTTATCCAGAGTCAGCAGAAAGTCTCCCCTTTCTCCTCCAGTGGGGCTGTTATTACAGTATGCACATCTGTCTTCTATCAGTTGGAGACAAACCTATGTCTTTTGATATTTGCACTCTTGGTACCTAGTGATTGGACAACATATGAGTTTTAGAAGAAGAGAGGAGAAGAGAGAGTGAAAGAGAGACAGACTGAGGAAGCCCCCACACTCTCCACCCTTCGGGCATGGCAGCCTCTCTCTCTCCTCCATGTATGATGCTTTTTAAAGACTGGATTATAAACCTGCTCATGGAACTGCCCTTATTTGCCAGTTGCTTCTCATACCATATTCCATTTTCCTCTTAGTCTCTAAGTCCCCGAAGAGCAGGAACTGGGCCTCTGACCATTTCACAAACACTTCATATTTGGCTTAATAGCTTCCATTTAGGAAGCAATGTGTTTTGCAGTGAGCCCCTCCCAACTGGTTGCACACACCCTATCTCATTTTGTCCTTTCAAAATGTAAGCCATGGGCAAATAGTAACGTTGGAAGACAGCAAAGTGAGGTGTGGTGGCTAGATACTCTCTGGGCCCTCACCCATCGATCACTAATTAAGAAAAGGCTGGATCTTCTGGGGGATATATTTCAATTGAGGTGCCCTCCTTTCAAATGATTCTAGCCTGTGTTGAGTTGACATAAAAGTAGCCAGCACACTGTTGATGTACAATACCATCCACACTGCCCAGCACCTGTGAGAGCAGGTATGTACCTAGGGAAGGACATGGTACTCTCTGAGCCTCCAGACACACAGAAGAGCCTGCCCTGAGGTCCAAAGCTCAGGCAGATGGGGCAGAGTGCTTCCAGGAGCCGACAGCCACTCTAGCTGCATTGCAGTCTGTCCTTACTATGTCGGTATACTCCCCTGAGCATGTCTATGAAGGCTTCATACAAAACAGAAACACTTGCACAGTCCCAAGGACCCATCCCACTGTCTACTGGGTACTAGTGCACACTAACGCACGCCCCCAACACACTCCGCAGAACAGATGAATGCCTTACACTGTGCATAAGGTCCCCCCACGTCAGGAATGCAGGTAGGTGCCTAGGAAGATACCTACACTACACTAACTACAATCCGCCCTGGGAGAGCAATGTCTTCCTGCATCCTGCATCCTGCATCCTGCATCCTGCATCCTGCATCCTGCATCCTGCATCCTGCATCCACCTCAAAAGTCTAGCTGTTTCTAATCCTTCAATGAAAGACTTACTTGGACTAAGCAGACCCCACTAAAATGATTTTCATTTCTCTCAAGTTTTAGGAGTAAGCAGTTTGGGCATTTGTTGAGCAGCATTCTGGTGTGAAAGGGTCGAGACATTCGTTGAACACTTGAGCACAAGTACAGACAGATAACATGCAGTTCCCCATGCGGTAGTAGAGAGAAGCAATGATTAGTTGATACGATCAAACACATTATGAGTCTATATCCTTGGTGGCCGACACAAGTAGACTAGCTCTATTGATCTCAAGAGGTGGTCAAAGAGAAGTGACCATGTAAGGTACAACATGGCTGTACCAGCTCTCGGGTGCTGAATCCATGGCCTCTCCTCACCCTCATTTCTCTACTGTGACCCCCAAGTACATGCTCATAGAGGCGTAGAATAATAAATAAGGAAAGGCCAAGAGCAGTATTCTGCCACGAGATTCTGTAATTGTTCATATATGTACATGAGAGATGATTGATGATAGATAGATAGATAGATAGATTGATTAATTGATAGATAGATGATTGACAGGTAGATAGATGGTTGATACACAGATAGATGATTGATAGGTAGACAAATGATATCATATAGAAGAAAGAAAGAAAGAAATTATTAAGCTGTTAATGTGCCCTGAGTCATTACATTTGCCCATAACAATTCTAACAAACATCAAGTTTTCCACCTAGAACCCAAATGATACAAACCAAGAACAAGGAATAGGAACATTTAAATCATATTATTTTATTGGCAAGCATACAAAGGTGTTGACACTGGTCAGTGTCAACATGGCATAGTCACCCTGTAGCTCTTGTATCTGTGAGAGTGGGAGTTGCCACACCCTTTCTGAGAGCCAACTGGCTAACTTCCAGAAGACCCTCCAAAATCCTCATACCAATGGACTTTCCTCTTAGAAAACTACTCGTCTTAATGCAGAAATGCTCAGAACAGATGTAGTAGCTCATGCATGTAATCCCAGCACTCTGGAGGCTGAGGCAGGAGGATTCCCATGAATTTGAGCACAACCTGGGCTACAATAGTAAATTCAAGGCCAGCCTGGGCTACAGAATGAGACCCTATTATTTAAATTTTTTCAGTAAAATGTGTTTTTATAATAGAGAAAACTAGTATGGGTCTAAATGCCCTAAAACAGTTTTTAAAAATAACAAAAACAAAGAAGAGTGGCTGGAGGGATGGCTCAACGGTTAAGAACAGGTACCGCTCTGCAAAGGAGCTGAGTTCAGCTTTCGGCGCACAAGTAGGTTGGCTCACAACCTCCTATAACTCTAACTCCAAGGAACCATCCAAACAGAGCAAGGGCTGTTTAGTTGAGCCCACTTTTATATGCATGGACTCTGTGTTGGTCCAAGATGCACAAGCATTTAAAGGGAATGTGTGCAGACTTCTATGTGTGGCAAATTAACTGGTGCCCTGTGGTGCCAAGTACAGACTCTTCAAGTGTCTTCAAACGTGAGCCCAAAGGAAAAGTGTGACACTCATGATCCTTCTACATAAACAGACACTTTGAAGTTGTCCTGCCTCCCCCTCAGTCCCACACTGTCTTCTGCAGGCCTGTTTTATCCCTAGGAAGTGAGCAGCCACGCTCCTCCAGTGGAAAGAGGAACGGACATCGTTTTTGAAGGGCGTGGAAAAGCACTTTGCTGGTGTGTTGCCTTGCCTTTCTTTCAAGGAACTGAAGGTGCAATGTAACAAACGCAAAGCTGCTGACTGTCCAGTTCTCAGAACTGAGGCTCTGGCCAAAGACCAGAATCAGAACAAGGGCATGGTGAAGGAACATCAAACAGGAGGCAGAAGGGAAGACCCTGAGCTTGCTACCTGCCTAGAATCCCACTGGGGCCTATACAGAACAAGGTGAGAAATGGCAGGGCATTCCTTCTTAAACTCCTATGGCCTCTGATGAAGAACGGTCGGCCTGCCTGTGGAGCCCTTTTCCAACATGGCAAAAGCCGCCGATCACTTAGCCAGATGTTCAGGACTATATTTTTTATTAACAGTTTTGCATGACTTTGGATAACTTCTTGACTTGTGTCCGTACAACGCGGATGTCGGCTGCGCCTGTCACGGGGCTACTCTGAAGATTCTATTAGCTGATAGGTGTCCACAAGGAAGAGAACCCAGCAGAGAAGGCATGCCCACAAGTGGAATTCCTGCCACAGTGATCTGACCAAGTGCCAGGGTCCGTGCAGGTCTGACCAGGTTCAAGGAGCCCTTCAAAAAGCAGCACTCAGGCTTTGGCTTTACACAGACAGTGAGGTTTCACTGCAGATACTGCCAGCCCAACTCTGCACAGGTTGCCAGTCCCTGGGGGCCACAGGCAATAGAAACAATGCTGAGCTGTGCCTCCCCCCCAGCAACTGCTTATTTCTGGAAAGAAGTGGCCAGCAAGCACACAGGAACCAGCAGACTTTGGCAGGAAGCCTGCATTCTGCAAACCCCAAGGGCAGGAAGTCCACACACACCAAAGGGTCGGTTCCCCCACCACCACCACCACACCCTATGAGAAGGAAGGGCTAGCCAAAGAGAATGGGTTGGGTGATTTCCTTCCCTAAGTAAGGCTTTGAATAGTCACTCCAAGGCAGTTAGAAATAGAGTGGCTAAGGGCACACACATGTTTCTCACACCCACCCAATTCCTGACCTTAATGTCACTTAATAAGCCAGGCCTAGAGTCCGATCTGGAGGGAGAGTTGCAAATCCCTTGGCTGGGGCTCCGCATATGAGATGGCTTTGTAATGTGAGCAGTGTGCCCACTAACATGTAGAGCAGGGCCGTTACGTTCATTACACCTGTCACTGTGCCAGCTGAGTGGCCAAACCGCCGTGATAAAAGCACATTATGCCCAAGGAGTTGCCACCCAGCCCCCTTCCAGGCAGCACACACACACTCATCCACTGCAGACAGTCTGTCCTCGGTGTCTGTACCTGCACCGAGAACACAACTGTAAACATCTTGGAACTTGGCTGCAGAGCACCTCAAACCCTGAGCGGCCTATGAACGTCTCCCTTTCCCAGGAAAAAGAATGTGAGTATGGACCAGAAGACCAAGATGAGGAGACAGGGAAGGGCAGCCTAGTAAAAACCAAGGTGGTGAGGGGGACAGATGTCTGGTAAGTGGATCCTAGGTTAAAGCCCAAAATAAAAGTGAGAGACACTCCCGTTTCACCTCTAAGCCAGGCCCCGGCCGGCACTCCAGGCAGCAGGCAGGGGCTGTCTGTGCAGCTGTACTTGCACCAGGCCCCAGGAGCAGCACACAGCCAGCTGGGCTGCACAGTGGGTTTGCAGTGCAAGCGTGTTGCAGACAGCAGTAATTTATTTATCCCTGTCATGTAACATTAACAATGTGTCTGGAGCTTGGCAAGCACCCACTTGCACTGTCATATAAACTGTCTGACAAACCTAAAAGTTTCATAAATGCTTCTCTTTTCCCAACAGACAACAAAACATCTTTCTTTTAAAGTTGTCGCCTTTTCGGTGCCTTTTCTCTCTTCCTTTTCCAAACACTAAGGAAGAAAGAAAAAGAAAAGAAAAAAAAAGAAGGAAAACCAACAAGGAAAGACCCCATGCCTTCAGAGGCAACCTGTCAGTAATCTCAACCGCTTCGCCATTTTTCTATACTAAGTAAATAAACGTATAGAGTTGGGGCCATGTGGGGTCAGCTGTGCGGGTACTGGGATACTGAAGCAAAATCTGCAAGACAAAACACAGTAATTAAAAATTAATAAAGGGTGTGGACATCCATCCCCCACCTCGTTCTGCTCATGGGAATTTGAGCCAGACATTCTGCATCCTCATTAAGTGGGAGCTGGCAGGCTGTCAGGAGTTTAGTGGGTTCTGGGAATGCCAATATATTAACCAGAAGACTTCTGCATACCCTTCAGAGTTTTTATTCTAGAAAAGTCAACCATTTGGCACAGCAGAGCCTTATTTTTGTCCAGGAAAGCTCTCAGCTGCCAATCAAGGGAAACATTACAGCTATGTTCTTCATAATTTCCAAGACCTAGCTGGAAAACAGGATTGGTGGAACAAAAAAATCTTTGGCCACTCCTCCCACACACACACAAAATAAAAACAGCTTCCAAAAGTCAAAGCACCATTTTTAGTGGAAATTCAAAGAAAAGCAATCTATCTTTAAATCAAATGGAAATGCAACAACACAGCCATTATTCTGGAGTCTTCCTGTAACAGAGGAAAACCAATATTAATTGGAAATTTGAAACCAATATATCTATAGCCATGAGTGGCACAGGCACTTGCTTATTTCCTTTTGTTGCCCAACATGAACACAAGCAATTGCATACATGTACACATGAGCACATGCCCACACACAATCTCCCCCAAATGTGGCAGGTGCTGGGGTTATAAAATTCAAATAGGATGCAGAATTCCTATTCCTATTTGTGTGGGGTGAAGGGCATTCATGCACACATGTGTGTGTGTGTGTGCACGCACACGTGTATGTATGTGTGTACGTGTGTGTGCACGTGTGCATGCGTGCATGTCAACAGAAAAGAGGTCAACATCATGTCTTTTTTTCAGTCTCTTTCCACCATAGTGTTTGAGGCAGGGTCTCCCACTGGATCTAGAGCTCACCAATTCATCTAGATTGGCTGGCCAGCAAGCTCCAAGTACCCGCCCATCTCTGCAGGTTCGTCGCTGGCAGATACACGAGCACTAGGGATCTTAACTTGGGTCCTCATGCTTGCACACCAAGCTTCTGACTGACTGAGCCATCTCTCCAGGCCCCTCTTTCCTTATCTTACACCCCACAGTTCACTTCTCATGCGTACTCAGAATATAGGTCAAGATGTAATTTCCCATCTAACACAGCCCATGTTGGCAGACAGTAACTCTAACATCAGGGAAATAATGGGGGATTGTTCTACAAAAGGGAAGGACTGGAGAAGCAGGGAACAATCAAGTCTAGGAGAGATAAAATAGGGGAAAAAGAAAAAGGAAATATAGGAACACCGCAATTTGGCCACCATTAACATTTAATATATGTGTCTTCGTGGATCATGCTGAATAACTAACATTTTCCAGGTTAAAATGCTGCACTCCTTTTACAGCTGTTATGGCTGAGTTTTCTCTGACAACTCTGACAGCAAAGGAGACACATATCCTAGAGACTCCACCAGCCCAGATGCAGACGAAAGAAAAGAGGAAACAAGACCAGGATTTCTGTAAGGCTCTAGCCAGTCTGCACACACTTGCAGGTATTCCTGACAGGATCCTATGGACTTCAGCTTTATACGATGCCAGGGCAATCCTGCACGCATTATAAAATGACTAACAATGTGGGGCACACGCACGGGGACTCAGGGTTTGGGGGTCTTTTACCTGCCAGCCAGCCAGAAACTACCCAGAGGGTGCAAAAGTCATCTTTCCCTCTCTTTGCTTCCCTGCCAGGCTTGGAATCCAGTCCTCCAGCAACCCGGATAAAAACCAGAAAGTGACCCATGAGCTACAGGGCTTCTCTGCCAGGCTGCTAAGTCAAGCAAGACTACAGCACAGTCCCAAACTGTAAACACCTCTGCAGACGGGCCTTGCTCTCAGCATGCCTGGCAAGAAAACTATTCTTGGAACAGTCTGAAGTTGGGGGAAAAAAATAAATATTTGCCTATGGATGTATATATTCTAATGGAGAGGAGTGGAGAAAAGACTGTTGGATCTCAAATGATGTGCCAACAGATTGGCACAAACTCTTAAGAAGCAGCTGGCTCTGGCTGGGCTCCGCCAGAGGATCATGGTCATGAAAACCAAGCACCCAAGAGGAGGGTTCATGAGAGCTTTAAACACCTGCTGGCATGAGTGTTTTCAACAAGAACGCAAACCTATAGGAACAGAGCCATAGGCCAGGGCAGTGAGCAGGTAAGAGCAGAACGCTAAGAAACTAGAAGGTTTGTTGTTGTTGTTGTTGTTGTTGTTGTTGTTGTTGTTGTTGTTTTAACAAGGAGAAAGGTATCTACAATTCCAGCACAGTAAATCTCTGACATTTACAGTCCCCGATCTAATTCTTCACTGTGTTCTACGTTGATAGCAAAGTTAATCTTTTAAAGAGTTAAGCTTTCACTGGGATGACAGAAAACAAATATTAAAATTCAATAAATAGCCAGGCGTAGTGGTGCATGCCTTTAATCCCAGCAGTCAGGAGGCAGAGGCAGGCTGATGGCTGTGAGTTCCAGGACAGCCAAGGCTACACAGAGAAACCTTGTCTCAAAAAAAAAAAAAAAAAAAAAAGCAAAACAAAAACAAAAATTCAATAAATATACATGGATAATATTCGGACCCATTCATAGTCTGTGTAATGATTCAAATTTGACATTGTTTCTTTGTTGAACATATATTCTGTATTCCAACAGAAATGCACAAAGGCAGATTTACGATGCCAGTAAGCTGAATTTAAGCCACAGGGAAAGATTGTAACTTCTTCCATACAAAAAGAGGCCCTGGCTTTAGTGTGTATACACTTCATAGAACCTTCCTCGAAACCCAATACACAGTCCTGAAGGCCCAGGGTAGAAAAAGACAAGAGGACAAGCTTTGGGGAGCACCCAGAGCAATGGAAAGGGGCATTGTAAGATGAGCCTGCAGTGTTTGCCCAGCATAACCCCCTACTTTTTTGTACCTGGTACTAGGACTAAAAGCCAGGGCCTCAGCGTGCTAGGAAAACCTGCTGCCACCGAAAGGTACCTCTCCACTCCAGCACTCCTCCGCTGTGAAGACCCTGCCGGGCTCACCCTCTCTACCCAGCACCACCTCAAGTGTGGCTCAGTATCTCACTTCACATCCCAGAGTTCCTAACACACAGAAGGTCATCAATAAAGATCACCGGCATAATTAACTCTAACTTTCAGCATGAAGTTCAGGGATGACAAGGTAGCAAAATAATGAGAAAAGAAAGGAAAATGCAAAGGAAACAGACTCAGAGGAGAAAAAAGCCAATCAAAAGAATCCGTTCTAGCTCATTAACAGTCTTTGTGGAAAAACAAAACGTTATGTTGACTGATGTGGCCACTGACACTCAGCAGTCCCTCCTGTGCCGGGGCAGAAGCTAGGAAGCCCCACTTGTTTTAACGAGTTTCTCACTATCCTGACTGGCCAGGTAACCAGGAACAGACGCGCCTGGTGTGGGCTTTGGGGATGACGCCCACCCACCATGCGTGCCTGTGGTCCTGAAACCTCTCCTCAACGAGAACTCTCCAATTAAAAAAAGAAAAGAAATAAAATAAAATTTAAAAAAGTTTAAAAACAAGCAAGCAAATGCTCTCTGTGGCACGAGTTAACGCACAGAGAGCCTACTGTCTCCCAGCAGCGTACTCACAGGGCGCGCCCCCAGCCGTGCCCAGACGGCACACGGGGCAGGGGTCCCAGGAAGCCTCCTTCAGCTTGTAGAGTGCAGAGCCCACAACAAAGGCAAGTGCAAAGCCCGGCTGGGTGCTCTTCGCTTCCTGTTTATTCCACCGTGAGGGTCAAAGAGAAATTCAACACACGCCTGCTTCCTCCCGGCCCGGAGACCCAGCCTAAGTGTAACAGCAGCCGCCCCAGACAATCGACTTTGCCAGCCAATGCCTGGAGCCCCGGGCAGCCCGCGGCCGACGTCAAAGCGCGCGGGGGAGGACAGGGGGAGACGGTCTGAGGGCTGGAAAGCCTGGAGTCCGTGCGCCCGGGAGCAAGGTGCAGGGGGAGGCTGTGGTGCCAGCTCTGGCCGCTCCCGTGCCGCCTTCTCGCCGCTGACTTCCAGCCCCCCGGACTGCAGCAGCTTGCACACAGGCCTAGGGGAGTCTCTGCTTTTGGGACATGCATTCCCGCGCCCACCCGGGCCGCTGGGTGCTGCAGGTTGAAGCAGCCAGAGAGGGACACTCTAGAACACCGGGTCTCCGGTCGGCAAGACTGTGCCAGCCGAGCGCTCCGAGGATGGGCAGGCACCCCGGTCGCCCTCCGCGCCTACCCGCGACACAGCCTCACAGACCTGGTGCACGGGTCCCGGGGACGCGGGGACTAGGAGAGCAGCGTCCGCCGGCGCTGGCTGGCGGGCATCCCGACCCCCTCCCCCCGCCCGGGCTCAGAGGTGAACTCCGGCCAGACGCGGAAACCTCTGCGGGCGTCACTCACCTGCCGCAGCCCCTGGATGGGTGAGCGAGACCGCCCACCGTGCAGTTCGGCCACCGGCCCGGTGGGCTGCGGGGGAGGGGCAGCACTCCGGGTGGCGCGACACAGCGCGGCGTGGCTCTTTAAGAGGGACCTGCCACCGGGTTCCCGGAGCTCCCCGCCCCCCTTTTGCCTTCTCAGGACTTGCAGCCTGTCTGGCGGCCGCCGCGGCTCCTCCCCGGCTCGCTGGGGATCCCCGCCGGCTGACGGGAGAGAAGAAGGGAGGGAGAGCGCCGGTGCTGTCGGGCCAAGGGCCGCGTCCCGCCACTGCGCCGGGGCTGGGTCTGTCTCAAGTCAGCCTCGGCCGCTCCTCCCCCGGCTCTGCGGCGGGGACCCGGCGTGCGGCCAGACGGCGGGGGCGGGGGGCGCCGCCGGGGGATGCGGCCCCGCCCAGGTGTACACCGGGTGTCCCCCAGGCTGCAGGACCGGAGCTCCGAGGTTGGGGTGGGGGGATCGGAACACACCCGGGACCCTCAGCCCTGTTAAGAGCCTGAAGCTGGGGTGCCAGAGGAGCTCTTGCTGCGGTTAGGCCACGGGCGATTTGAGGAGGGAGCCCCTACTGCCTCTGGGGGGCTGTAGACGCCCACCCGCAGCGGACCTTGGTCTTCCGCTCTCAGTCACACAGTAGGACCACAGGACAGTTAGTGGGAAGGGTTAACTGTCTGGGGAGCCTCCTCCTCCAGACCGGAGGGAGTCCTCTGGACTTAGCTGGTGTCGTGCCAGAGAAGTGGGTCTGGATTGGGCAGTGGCGTGGATCCATTCTCTAGGAGCCAAAGCCCTTTCCTTTGCCCTTGAAAAAAGATCTGCAAGTCCTTCGAAGGCCAGGACAAGACCTCCACTGAGTGCAGACAATGGGTCACCGGTTCTCCGGAAATACTAGCGCAGACACTGGTCTACCCAGCCATGTTTGATGGAGATTGATAGCTGCCACCGCCAATTTTATTGCAGTCTACACAATTAAAGGGTTGAGTTCCTCACTGCCAAAATTATCCTCCCTGCAGACCGTCAAAATACATGAACCCAAGTTTCAGGTTTGGTTTAAGAGAGATGGAAATGATTGAAGGAATAACAGTTTTCAATGACACACAACACACACATAGGTCTATGATACCAGAAAAGTGCATATTTTGAAATCTGCAGTTAATTTATCAGTAAGTTCTCCGCTAGTGGAATATTAGCTTCGTGCAGTTTTACTGAAGTCTTTCAGTTCTACTCAGCCATCCTAACAATCCGCGTTTGTGGTCTAGCAGTGGTCTCCACAGTGCAGAAGCAGCATGTGTTAAGCGTTTCTCACAGATTGCCTTTATTTAGCCCTCATAATAACAGTGAGCTAGTCTCTGCTTTACAGATGACGAAGTTGAGGCCGTGCAACATTTGGTGACGTGCCCCATCCACAAAGGTTTAGCGTTCCTAAATGGCCCCATCTAAAGCTGCGTGTTGAATCCGCATACCATACTGCCACCTATCTTCAGCCGCTTTAAAACCCAGTTCTGTTCAGCTCAGTCCAGGACCAAGTAGGACAGCTTGCTATGCCAGGCACTGTGCTGGCTCCCATTTGGGACATGCTAAGGTCCCAGATGATTGGGGCTGGGGGCTGGGGTAGGGGGGAGGTGAACCCAGCTGTTAGGGTAAACTTTTTGTTTTCCATCTCAGCCGTTGACGCCCACGCCCTTACACGAGGCGCACCGCATTAGTTATGGTAATGGGAAAGCTGGAGGTGTTGACATGGGTTTGATTCATCGCGTTGTGTTAGTTTCAGTTAGCCTCATCCCAGCTGTGCAGGGGCCACTCCGCTGAACCCCAGAGCTCAGGGAGGAGCTTAGGAAAGCATGGATCTTGTTTTGCTCAGTCTGAAGGAGAGTATGTGTCCCTAGTAACAGAACATGAGACTAAGGACTCAAAAGATTTGGGAGAATGAATGGAGCCTAGCAATGAGACAGACAAGTAAACAATATTGAAGAATTATATCAATTAGTTTATTAGAAATAAAATGAAAATTTTTTCGAAGTAAAAGAAATGAGGAAAAAAAATCTCTTTCATAGTAGATCCATTGCAGTTTATCCATTGTGTCAATAACCCTGCCCATATTTAGTCCATACAAAGTTACTAGCCTGTCATCTAAAGAGATAAAAATAGAAAAGAAAAAGATGCGCAATTGATTTTTTTTTTAAATCTACGGTCCCCAAATGACCACAAGATAAAGTGAGTCAGAGAATATGATTCTGCTATTAAGATCTCGTGCATAACATTTAGACGAAACTTACGCTGTCCAAAATAACCCATCCTACTCTTTGTGCTTTTCAGACCAGAGAAAAGGAGATAGACAGACTTGCATTGTGGGTAACTCCAGTTCTAGCGAAATGAGCCCTTAGTCTAGATGCTCAGAACCAGAATCTATGGACAAAAATGTCTAGGAGAGCAGGGCCTGTCCTTTGTGCCTCAATATCAGGGTTTCATCTTGCTACCCAAAATGATCAGGCCTAAGGGAGCAATCTATAAACTGGGGATGGTCCCTTAGGTCCTGTGATGCTGGCTAATGCACCCACACACCACCCACACACCTACACGATCATCTTTCTTTGAAAGTAGGTTTAAAGTCACAAGAAGTTGCAAAGAACCCCTTCTGTGTTTTAGCCTTGTGCAATGAATGCCCACCCCACGCCCTCGGTGGGCATAAAACCTTGAGGTTTTTTTTTTTTTTTTTTTCCCTTGAGGACACAGAGGAGGAAGAGAAAAATAAATAAGTGCTTGCCTCAAAGATGATCCATCTAAACCACTTGTATAAAGCACATAGGCAGCATTAGCACAAGAATAAAAATGTTCCTACGTGATTTGCCACCTACATTCCAGCACTCAGAATTCAGAGGTCTTCCTCAAAAGATCCCCAGTCTGTTGGGGTCACATCTGCCTCCTCTGGTGCCAGTCTAGCCATAGTGGAACCATGTTCTTCAAACTCCTTCCTGGTGACCTCTAAGGTCAGGGGGTCTAGGAGAGAAAGTTGTATGGTGTTTGGAAGGAAAAAAGTACACTGTGGTTGTTTGTGACACCCCCCTTTCCTCCCCCTTTAACTTGGGATACCCCTGGTGGACTTGGGGTCCACCAGATATTCCTCCTCAGTGTCACCAGAGTCCCAATTGGGGATAGAGGCAGTGCTAGCGTAAAGGTTCTTAGCCTCTCAGTTGGGTCCTCTGCATCCCTAAAGTTGAACAGACAGAAGACGCCCCAGGTTTGGCTGTCCTTGACGCTCTACATTGCAGCCGTTACCCCACCCCTGCCCCACCCCCCCCCCCCCCCCGCATGCCAAAACCAACTTCACGGTTTCTCACCCCACTCGCCAGCCCCTACCTCCCTCAGCAAATCCAGTCCACATCTTTTACAAAGGTTCTGCTTTTTTTTATCAAACCAGGACAGAATAATGCCTGTGTGCCTATTTCCTGTCTTAGCCGAAGACTGAGTGGAATACGCATCTCAGCATAGTTCTCCTTAAGGGAGGATGTCCCATGAAACAATAGTGAGCTACTTGAACAGATGCTTATCAACAAAGGATTCTAAGTGGCCAATAAGCACGAGGAAACATGCTCAGCTTTCACGGAACTCACAAAAAAATACTCAGCAGTTACTCTTCCAGGGTGGTTCAAGAGAAGTGAACACAGAGGACCAAGAAAAGACAATAGCAAGGATCTTTCTACCAATCGGTTCATTAAACTTCAAAAGGAAAACTGAAAACAACCCCACTGTCCTAGGTGCATGAAGGATAAATAGTTTTAGGTGCATTCATATAGTCAAAGATGAAGTGTGGCTTAATTCAGAGCCACTGAGAGCCCCATCACGGATGAATGTCACAGTTGTTTGACACACAGAAGACAGGCCAGAAACATAATACTTGTCATTTGGTTTTAGTTATATGATGTTCCAAAGTGTAAGAAGCTAATTACTGATTGGTGATAGGAGTTAAACGTTGGGGACTGAAGAGATGGCTCGCTGCCCTTGCAGAGGACCCTGGTTCAGTTCCCAGCATCCACATGGTGACCCACGTCAGCATGCAACTCCATTCCCAGAGAGGAGCCAAGCCTTCTTGGCCTCCTCAGGTACTGCATGTACATGTTGCACGTACACACACGCATGCATCTTTTAAAATAAGTTAGAAAATGGCATGATAAGCGATAAATGATAACAGGGGGGGTGATCTATTTCTTGATCTCAGTGTGGTCACGGGTTTATGCATATCTAAAACTCCCATGGTTGTCTACTTAAAATCAATGGGGTGGGGGTGGGTATGTAATGTGTATGTGAGCCAATAAAATTTTAATTGCGGGAAGGAAGAGTAATTAATTGGCTTTAGGAGGACTACTCCCTCTGCAGTAGATCCAACTCACTCACACGGAAGACTAGCAGAGAGAGCCATCATGCTGCTGTGGTTAGGACGTGAAGCTTGGTTCTTAGCCCAAGGCACTAAGGGAAATGATAAAACTTTTAAGAGTCCTCATGACCTCACCACTTCTGTAATGGCTCCTCCTCTTAACATTGACACAGTAGGAATTAAGATTCCATATAAATTTGGAGAGATGCATACTCCCAAACCAGAGTACAAACAAATGTTTGTATCAGCATAGCTTTTACTCAAACTATGCCTACAACAGTCTGTCTATCATCTATCTATCATCTATCTATCATCTATCTATCCATCTATCCATCTATCATCTATCTATTCATCTATCTATCATCTATCTATCTATCATCTATCTATCCATCTATCTATCATCTATCTATCCATCTATTTATCTATCATCTATCTATCCATCTATCCATTTATCCATCACCTATCTATCCATCTATCTATCTATCTATCTATCCATCTACATCTATCACCTATCTATCCATCCATCTATCTATCCATCTATCTACCTATCCATCATCTATCTATCTATCCATCCATCTATCTATCTATCCATCCATCTATCCATCTATCTATCCATCCATCTATCTATCTATCCATCTATCTATCCATCTATCTATCCATCCATCCATCTATCTATCTATCCATCTATCCATCTATCTATCCATCTATCCATCCATCTATCTATCTATCCATCTATCTATCCATCCATCTATCTACCTATCTATCCATCCATCTATCCATCCATCTATCTATCTATCTATACATCTATCTATCCATCCATCTATCTACCTATCTATCCATCTATCTATCTATCCATCTATCTGTCACCTACCTATCCATCTATCTTCTTTGGAATCTTTACATCTACGTGACTCTTCTAGAGACCTAGAGTCTTGAGCATCAGAATCCAGAGAGAAAGGCTCATGGGTGATTCCCATTTGCTGCCACTCCATGCTATTAGAGTATTTTTCCTGAAATGCCATGCCATCTTTTTCATTTACAGAGTATAAACCCCAGTGCAAAAACCAAAAGTACAATAAACATTCTTTTCTCTAACTAGTGTAACTTCTGACACTCAGCTTCCATTCGGCAGAACTGGTGAGAAACTTAAGTTTGGCCTTCAGGGATGCGATCTGTGGTGGTGGCTGGAATGACAATGTCCCCCATGGTCTCCTGCATTTGAACACTTGGCCTCCAGTTGGTGGCGCTGTTCACAGAGGCCTAGGAGGTGTGGTCTTGCTGGAGGAAGTATGTCACTGGAGGTGTGCTTTCAGAGTGTAAAGACCTGAGCCATTTCTAGTTCGCACACTGTGCTTCAAGCTTGCACTCCAAAGTGGAAGCCCTCAGCTTCCTGCTCCTGCTGTCACACCTGCTGCTCCCAGCTTCCCCACCATATTAAACATGTATCCATCTGGCACTATAAACCCAAATAAACCCTTCCTTCTAGAAATTATTTGGTCATGGTGTTTTATCACAGTAATAGAAAAGTAACTAATACACCCTCTCTCTATGGCTTGGCAATATTATGGAATCTGGGGGAACGCTAGGGGTGGTCCGCACATTTCTGCTGTGGTAACTTCTGTCACTATCTGTGTGCTCATTTGAGATGCAGCCGTTCACAACTGCTTGTCCCTTAGGCACAGAAATGTTTTATTGGGCACCTGTAATTCTGTTTACTGGATCCCTTTTCAGTGATCTGGCACCAGTCAGAGAGTGTTCCCAAGAAGAATGGCCCAGACAAGTGCTCTGTGCTGTCTGGACAGGAAAACCCTCTCAGTTCTGTAAATGTGATCTTTATTTTTAAAAAGATCATCCTGCGCTGGAGAGATGGCTCAGAGGACAAGATCACTGGCTGCTCTTCCACACAGTGCCTCACAACCATCTATAATGAGATCTAGTGCCCTCTTCTGGCATGCAGTTGTACATGCAGACACAACATTGTGTACATAATAAATAAATAAATAAATCTTTTTAAAAATTTTTTTCATCTTGTTTTTTTTACCTCTTCCGGGTATCCTCAACCACTTCTCTAGGATTTTTCAGATCAGAAGCCAGGGAGAAAGGCTCTCAGGCTGTTTGCTTTCTCCCACTCCAAGAGTCTTGCATCCAAGACATCAGAGTACAAGACAAGCTATCTGTTTGGATGAAGACAAGAAAAAAGAAACTGCAGGAAGATGTTTGTGACACCAGTGGGGCAGAAGTGTGTGAGTTAACACTGAGTGGGGCTGGTCCTGTACCTGTGCAACATTGTATGTGTAAGTGGAGCTGACACAAGGCGTGAGAGCACAGCCTCACAACCACATTACTGCACATGACTTTAAGGCACCAGAATTGCTCTTCCGAGGCCCACAGAAACCTCAACCACAAGAGCCTTGATATCTGTGCCTCCCAGAAGACCCTGACCCCAGAAGATACCTTGATTTCAGCCTAAGGTGAAAACCTGAGCAGATAATCTAGCCAGGCCAGGCCCAGGTTTCTACAGAGCCACGAGCTCATCCATGGGTAACATTTTCTTAAGTCACTGAGTTGGTAAAAATTTGTTACTCAGCAATAAAAACCAATATATAATAATATGATATATAATAAATTATCATGGGAAATATTGTCCAGACAAATCTTTTTGTTCTGCCTTCTTGATATCCAGTGCTTCCTTCCAGCCTTTCCCCCCAATCATTCCCTAAAAGGAAAAGGAAGATAAGGTGAGAGCCTAAATATGTAGCCTACAAAATGTCAGCTATAAAGATGCTCAACTGGCCCCTAAATCAATTGCTATTGCTTCCCAGAGCTCTAGCATTCTTCTGCTGATGGGAGGAGATTATAGTGAGAAGTAGACTGAAGATGCAGAAGACAACACCTAAAAAAGTTCAGCATCCTATTTAAGATCTTATGTTATTAAGCTTTCTGTTATCATAACAAAATGCCTGAGATAATCAAGTTAACAAGAAGGAAGGTTTGTCTTGACTCACGTCCCATAATTGGTTGACCCTGGTGTTTCTAGGCTTGTTCCAAGGCAGCACATTGTGACAGGAATGAACAGTAGAATATTTGTTCATATCTTGACTGCCAGGAAACAAGTGTGGGAAAGACATCGGCATTTCACAATTACACACACACACACACACACACACACATACACACACATTTTCTTGGAGGAGGGTGTAACCCAGGCTGGCCTTAAACTCACAGAGATTGGCCTGCCTCTGCCTCCAAAGTGCTGTGATTAAAGGCATGTACCACCACACCCAGCTCCCACACACTATTTTTTTTATTATTAATTTATTCAGATTACAACTCAATTGTTATCCCATCACTTGTATCCTCCCACTCCTCCCTTCCTCCCACTTTTACCCTATTCCCCTCCCCTAGGTCTATGACCAAGGGGGACCTCCTCCCCCACTATATGGTCATAGGCTATCAAGTCTCATCTTGGTAGGCTGCTTATTCTTTCTCTGAGTGCCACCAGACCTCCCCACCAAGCGGAGGTGGTCAAATATGGAGCACCAGAGTTCATGTCAAAGTCAGTCCCCGCTCTCCACATAACTGCACACACTGTTTCTTAAGTTTTACAAGTTTCATCACCTTCCAATGGTAGTGACCTAACACACAGGCCACCAGGAAACATTCTAGATTAAAATTATGACAGACCCTGCAATAAAAAGAAGAAAATTGGGAATCAGAAACCTTAACTCTGTCATTAACTAAATATATAGCCATGGGCACACCACCTCTGCTTGGAGCAACTACAGATTGAGAAAAACCCTTCAATCTACTTGGCCAATGAAGGAGAAATAAATACAGTTAGAAGGAAGGTCAGGCTTGCTTGTTTGTTTGAGACAGGGTCTTGCTGTCCTGGACTCACTTTGTAGACCAGGCTGCTCTTAAACTCAGAGAGATCTGCCTGCCTCTGCCTCCAGCATGCTGGGACTAAAGGTGTGTGCCACCACTGCCCAGTTCTGCAAGGCCAATTCTTGATCCAGCCACAATTGTTAAGTGGGCTGCTTGTTCTCAGCTGGCTATGCATCTCCACTAAAGCGCAAGCTAATAGGTGTGCATTTTCATAACTTTTGGAATTTCCGGGGAGTTGTCTGAAAGGGTGAGCCAGTCTCAGAAATGTCTGTAGTGGATTTTCTTTTTGTTTGTTTGGTTTTTGTTTGTTTGTTTTTCAAGACAGGGTTTCTCTGTATAGCCTTGGTTGTCCTGGACTCACTTTGTAGACCAGGCTGGCCTCGAACTCACAGCGATCCACCTGCCTCTGCCTCCCGAGTGCTGGGATTAGAGGCGTGCACCACCACACCCGGTTACTCAGTGCATTTTCAACTCCCTCAAAACACCTTTCCCAGAGCAGCCCTGGCCACGAGAGAACTGTGTAGGCTTTGGTCTTTTACAAACCGCTTTATTTGGGTTCTGTAGTGCCTCGACTTCCCTTCCAACCCACCTGGCCTAGATAGGAGAGAAAAGAGGTTAATGGGAACGGGAGTAGTAGTCCTTTTTAGATTCAGTTCCTTTGGCTAATTCCATTCTTCATCATCAAGATTCCAGAAGACCGGCTAAACAGCAAAACTAACCACAAAAGTAACCACAACCACAAGCAACAGGAACTCAGGTTTCTCTCTAGGAACATCTCTAAGCAAAGCAATGAACAGTCAAGTGATGTGAAGCTATCCAAAAAGCCAAAAGGCCAACCCTCTCATTTGGGGCTCAGATAGATAGATAGATAGATAGATAGATAGATAGATAGATAGATAGATAGACAGACAGAGAGACAGACAGAGAGATAGAGAGATAGAGAGATAGAGATATACAGATACAGATATATATATCAAAGTTCATACCAAGATATTTATCAGCTGGCAAAGACCATGCCCCACAAGTTCCTCTTCTATTAGACAAACACCACACACCCTAACACAAGTCTGTTTCACATTCCATATTGGAGATCAAAACAAAAACATGTTTACATCCACTAGAGAGCCATATTGAGTTTGGGACATTTGATCAGACACTGAGCCATGGCCTAGGTTTTGATGTGGTTCCTAGGGCCCTGCTTGCTGTTTTGCGTGTGCAGAAAAGCTACAATCTTCTGCCATAAGGGTCCTCGCTTGAAGGCAGCTCCCAGCTTTCCCAAGCTGGCCAGCACTCTCCATGCACTTTTACCCCCCCCCCCCATCTCTAGTCATTCTTGCCGGTCTCCTCTGAACACTTCTAGCTGACCAGCACCCAGCTCCTTACACCATGGCCCCTCAAAGTTGACACAATGTCATATCACTAATTTTATAAAAAAAAAAATTAGGTGTGTCACCTTTGTGGACATGGCAGCTTTGTTTATGCCAACATCGGTTCATCTCAGCAGTCAGCTCAGCCTCCAATCACACAAAGCTCAAAGTCCATCTTTAGGACTCTTTACCAAAAAACAAAACAAACAAACAAACAAAAAAAAAAGTCACAGGGCTGACAAGATGGCTCAGTGGACAACTGCCACATAGGACCAGTGATCTAAGTCACTTCCCAGAACCCATATAAAGGTAGAAAGAGAGAACTGCCTGCACAAAATTGTCCTCTGACTCACCTGTTTGCCATAGCATTTGTCCCCCTCCCACAATAATACTTGATTGATTAATTTAAAGAAAACATTTAGGTTTTAAAATGGCAAGGCACCCCTTAAACTCAGGCTGGAAGGGAGGCTTGTGGCTCTATCTGTGAATTTCAAGGTGCTGGCAGAGACTTCGAATAGGTCTGAGGTTTTCTTGTGATTAGTGTATGTGTGCCCATGCATGGATGTATATGTGTATGTATGCCCATGCGCGCTTGTCTGCGTGTGTAGGTGTGTTTATGTGTGCCCATGCATGCTTGTGTGTGTGTGTGCCCATGCATGCTTGTGTGTGTGTGTGCCCATGCATGCGTGTGTGTGTGTGTGTGTGTGTGTGTGTGTGTATACTCAAGAGGTCAATTTCAGGTGTTTCTCAGGTGTCATTTACCCTTCTGTTATTGTTGTTTTGTTTTATTTTGGTTTCTGAGACAGTGTCACTGGCCTAGAGTTCTCCCAGTGGGTTAGGCTGACAGTCCAGTAACCAGCAAGGCCCCTTCTGTCCCCTCATCCCCAATGGTGGCATTATAAGCCTACGTCACAAGGCCTGGCCTTTTTACATAGGTTCAGGCAATCAGACCCAAGTCCCCAAGTAGCAGGCACTTTACCCACTAAGCCGGCCTCGCAGCTCCTAAAGGCAGCGGTCAGCCAAGGTTCCACCTCTTGGCCATCCCCACTGGGTTTGCATCTCTGCTCAGACCTCCTCATGGGAACCTCCAATTGCTCTAGTCTCCTCCCCGTGACAGGTTGGCATAGCTTTTTCTTTAGAAGGCTGGCAGGATGGTTGTGGGAGAATTCTAACCTGGCAAGGAATCCCACATTCACCTATGACCTGACCACTGAGGCAGCAATAAGAAGTTTTGATGGATCAGGGCCAAGTCCTTTCTTGACCGTTGCCCAATCTGTTTCCCGGAAGAAAAACACGAGAAGGGAGATGGAATGCTGGTTAGGAAGGGTGTGGCCTCCCAGGTGCCATCACAGGCGTAGACACAGCACCACTCAAGCCTGTCTCAGAGCAAAGGCAGCTTTCCCTTAGACACCTATTCACTTGGCATTATAGAGGACACATTTCCTCAAAGCATCAAGAATGATTTGAGGGCTGGAGAGATGGCTCAGAGGTTGAAAGCACTGGCTTCTTTTCCAAAGGTCCTAAGTTCAATTCCCAGCAACCACATGGTAGCTCACAACCATCTATAATGAGATCTGGTGCCTTCTTCTGGTGTGCAGGTGCACATGAAAACAGAGCACTGTATACATAATAAATAAATAAATAAACCTAAAAAAAAAAAAGAATGATTTGACACAATGTCTGAAATGGAGTAGCCTGTTCTGCTGATGCACCAACCTGTGCTCAAGTGTCTCTGCTCTGTAATTAGGCACGCACCAATATTTGTTTAAAATGCCATACATCGGGTAATTTACAACCTCAGAAACTCGGTGGCCACAGTCCTAGAGACCGGGGAGTCTAATGCCAAGGTGTCAGTAAGCACACAGTCTGGTGAATTCCTTCCCTACGTCAAAGCTTGCTCCTTCTTGATACATCTTCACACTACTGGAGGGCCAAGGGCACTCCTACTGCCTCTTTTATAAGAGCCTGAACCCATCAGGACACCAGGCGCCCTATGACTTAATCAGTTCCCAGGGGGCCTGCCTAGTAAGAGTATCCGGCTCCAACATGCATGCGCCTTAGAGGAGCCATCAGCTTGCAATCTTGCTTTCCCTACAACCTTCCACTTTTAGAATAAGACCATTCAGACTAAGGAGCTGTAAAGCTTAATTCAAAGAGATTAATTAATAAGAAATAGTGTTATCCAAATTAATCCCTACCTCTGACCTTTCAGGCTTCAAATAATCAGGAAGGTGCCCGGGGCTTTCCCATTCCAGGTCAACACAGCAAGGAAGCAGTTTCCTCTCCAACCTGAGTCCTGAGATTATCCCAGTCCTGTAAGCTCACAAGGACAGGTGACTAGTAAGCCACCAGGCTGGTATTTCCATTGTGTGTCACACTGTGGGAATCACAGAAGTCGGGGATTCTTTGGTGGTCTCTATACTGCTGGAGGAAGGACCGGGCCAGTTACGTCACAATCAGTCCAGGCGGCCACGGTGTTTTGAGTGGTATGAGCTCATAGGCACTGTGCTGAGAAACTAAGTGTCCATCTCATTCTAAGACTTCAGGGCCCAGGGGCGGCTATTAGCAAGGGAAAAAGACCGGCTATGAAAGAGACTGAAGAGTCAACTGACATGGAACTTCTCTAAATTTGTTTTGGAATGGTGATTGCTTTTGGGGGGAAAAAATCCAATTAGACTTTAATTTTAAAATGTTAGCATTAGACTACATAAAGGCTGGCTTAGGAAAGTGTTGGTTGAATGAAACATTGGTATGACTCCCACTTCAGGGGGTTTTCATTGGTGTCATAACAGAAGCGCTGGAGCACCCCTCTCTTCCTTAAAGCCCATTCCTGCACTCACACAGAACACACAGGCCACCCGCCACCCCACCCTGAACACCCTAGTCTCACGGTCACAGAAGCAAGGAGGGGCCCGCTGGGAGTGTGTCAGTGGGTATGGAGCACCGCATTTCGGCTCCCAGTATGGCTCTCCACAAAGAGCAGGCAGGGACTCTTGGAAAGTCAGTGACGCTGCAGTCATGGTAGTGGCAATCAAGAAGAGCCTAGCATATCCATTATTGGGTAGAGAATGCTCTATAAACCGTAATGTTTTGCTAAATAAAGGAATTTCTCCTAACCAAACTATACATCAGAAGTGAATATGTGCATTTTAACTCCCTGGCATGCACAAAGTCTGTAAGAAAGTACGAACCTATAATTAATTCTAAATGAAAGTTCACAATTTTAACTAAACCAATATCAGCAATCTCTAAGTTATATAAACAACATAAAGATAATTAGGATAATCTTGAAATACTGTCAATATTTATGCCCTTTTAAATTTTTAGTGGGAAATGTTGACACTGCAAGGATGAAGTGACCTCAAAACTAAGGGAAAAACAAGCGTACAAAATGCTAAGTATTTCTACACCAGTACCATGCAGTTTCTATTACTATTGCTCTGTAGTATAGCTTGAAGTCAGGACAGAAGTCAGGGTGGACTTTCTGACTTCTAAAAGAACCTCCAGTTCATTTACTGTACAGGATTGTCTTAGCTATTCTGGTTTTTTTTTTTTTTTTTTTTTTTTTTTCCATATAAAGTTTAGAACAGTTCCTTCAGCTGGGCATGGTAGTGCACGCCTTTAATCCCAGCACTCAGAAGGCAGAGGCAGGCAGATCTCTGTGAGTTCGAGGCCAGCCTGGTCTACAAAGCAAGTCCAGGACAGCCAGGGCTATACAGAGAGACCCTGTCTTGAGGGAAAAAAGAAAAGAAAAGAATTGTTCTTTCAAAGTCTGTAAAGAATTGTGTTAGTATTTTGATGGGAATTAAATTGAATCTGTAGATTGATTTTGGTAAAATAGCCATTTTTACTATGTTAATCCTACTGATCCGTGACCATGGGAGATCTTTCCATCCTCTGGTATCTTCTTTAGTTTCTTTCTTCAAAGACTTGAAGTTCTTATCATACAGGTCTTTGACTTGCTTGGTCAGAATTACATCAAGATATTTTACATTAATTGTGGCTATTATAAAGGATGTAGTTTCCCTAATTTCTTTCTCAGCCCATTTGTCATTTGTATACAGGAAGGCCACTGGTTTTTTTTTTTTTTTTTAATTAATCTTGTATCCAGATAACTAAATGAAATTTTCATAAACAAATTTTAAAACGAAACTGCTCTTATCATATGATCCCACAGTCTGCTTCTCAGCATTTACCCAAAGCACCCGCGTGTTTATAGTAGCTTTACTCATAATCGCAAAAAATTGGCAGCAGCCAGGATGTACTTCACAGGTGAATGGAGTAGGCAAACTGTGTCTCATCGGACAACGGAATAAGGCATGAACAATCGATCCCTGTGAGGAGATGGAGAGAGAAGCGCACATCGCCAAGTGAACAAACAGAATCTGGAAGACTGTATATTGTGTAACTCCAACC
This sequence comes from Acomys russatus, assembly GCF_903995435.1. Taxonomy (NCBI): domain Eukaryota; kingdom Metazoa; phylum Chordata; class Mammalia; order Rodentia; family Muridae; genus Acomys; species Acomys russatus. Next base: position 54,213,418 of record NC_067156.1, on the reverse strand, counting down.
GTGGCATTCTGGGAGAGGCAGAGCTATGATAGCAGCGAAGAGATGGACAGGGGAGAAAAAGAGATATTTTGGTGATTGCCGGAGGTTAGAGTGTGGGAAGACTGAATGGGCACAACACAGATGGCTTGTGAGCATAAAATAAAATAATATTCTAAAAGGGACAAAAGCTCCTAGGTCAATGTGGACGCTGTACGAGTCTAATTTCCTAAGAGGTCATGTGGGGAAAGAACTCTGACTCGTCAGAAGGCTGCCATGGAGTGCAAGTGCCTGGTGTATTACCCCGCAGCACCAGTGCAGGGCAGTGGGGCAGAGCAGTTGGCTTTGGAGCCCATACATGGCCTCAGAAAATAACCTCCCCCTGCCAGCACCAGCGTGTGGTAATGAACGAAGACAGACCATCCATACTGGGCAGCAAAGACCAATGCAGGCCCTCTGTTCTTCATATATATATATATATGATATATATATATATATATATATATCATATATGATATATATATATATATATATATATATTTTTTTTTTTTTACTTTTGAAATGTGTCATGAAAATAGAAGCATAATAGCACTTGTATCACCAGCAAATTAAAAACAAGAACAAAAAAAAAACTGATTACTGTACCTTGTCTTCTTGTTTTAAATTTTTTGTTTGTTTGTTTTTTTATTGTTTTTAATTATCTGTATAGGCTTGTTTGTGCACGTGACTGCAGTGGCAAGTGAGGCCAGAAGAGGGCGCCAGATCTCCTAGAGCTGGAGCTACAGGCAATTGAATGCTGAGAAAGCAACTTGGGTCCTCAGCAAAAGCACTGTGCACCCTTAACCACCGAACATCTCTAAAGTCCCTAAATTTTTCTGCTAAAGAAAAAAAAAAAATGGTGAACTAGGCATGGTGTTGACACATGCCTTTAGTCCCACCACTTGGAAGGCAAAAGAAGGCAGATTTCTGTGAGTTCGAGGCCAGCCCGGTCTATATAGTAAGTTCCGGGACAGTCAAAAACTAAGTGGGCGCCTGGATAGATGGCTCAGCAATTAAAGGCACTGGCTACTCTTGCAGAGGACTTGGGTTCAAATCTCAGCACCCATGTGATGGTTCACAACTATCTGTGACTCCAATTCTAATGGATCCAATGCCCCTATCTGGTCTTTGCATGCATCGGGCACACACCTGGCGCACAGACTTCATGCAGCCCAACAAGAGGGAAACCATGGCCCACCCCAGAAACCTGGTTAACTAGTCAGTTAGTGGGGGAGAATCTACAACACAATTTACTGAGCCTTAACAAGCGTCTGTGAGCCTTTGTTCTTCTACTCACGGAGAAGTGTAGTCTTCACCCACAGTCAAGGAAACTTCTCTTTACAGCAGCCAGAGACCACTACAGACAACTACAACCAATCAAAATTCAGAGCCATGAGCCCCTGATACATCTACAAACCACTCCCACACCTTAGGCTCAGGGAACACTGCGGAAGAGGGTATGGGGGAACTGGAAGAGCCGGGGGATCAGGGAGTTTGCTGTGAGAGTGTGTCTCCTAGTAATGCCGCCAGCAGCTACACATGTAAAGTCTCACCAACATGACTGCCCAAACGAGAACTGAGCAAGGGCACCAACAAACATGACAAACCGCACAGGGGAGAGCCCACAGGCCTCATGCCTACACAAAGAACTGCAATTGAGGAAAGCTGGGTGTGAGGAGGCTGCCCTCCCCGAGGAAGCACACACCAATTGGTTGTCCAGTGCCCAGTGATCAACCCTGAAGATATACATACAAGTGACACAGCATACATACAAGGATATTAACACAGCATACATACAAGTAACTCAGCAGCTTTTATCTGGGGTAGATATCTGTATGTGCAATAACAAGCGATGAGGGAAGGGCCATGAATTTGAAGGAGAGTGAGGAAGAGCCCATGGGGGGTTGGAAGGAGGAGAGAGAAGGGGGAGATCTTGTGATTAAAATACAATCCCCAAAATAAACAACAACAAAAATGCACTTGCCACAATTCTTTTTAATTTAATGAATGTAAATTTGAGAGAGAAAATACTTCAAGTGCGGTTGAACTCTTCCTTTCTTCACAGGGAACCTCTGCTATGTAAGGAGTGTGTTTTATGTTCTCCCGGCCAGGAATACTTTCCCAGCCAGGAACAGCCTGAGATATGGTTCTGCAGCTTTGTTTTGTTTTTTGTTTAGTTGTGGGGGTTTTGGGGGGGGGGGTTGGTGGTGGTGGTGGTTTTTTGGGCTTTTGGGGTTTTTTGGTTTGGTTTGGTTTGGTTTGGTTTTTTGAGACAGGGTCTTTCTGTGTTAGCCTTGGCTGTCCTGGAGTAGCTTTGTAGACCAGGCTGGCCTCGAACTCACAGAGATCCGCCTGCCTCTGCTTCCTAAGTGCTGGGGTTAAAGGCACACGCCACCACGCTGGCTGGTTCTGCAGTTTTAACTTACATAAATGATGTCATGCAGTATGTGTGAGTAACACCTTGCTCCGTGCACTCACGGAGAACACCCTTTCCATTCCTGAGTAGAGCTGCAGCCTTGCTTTTTAGTTAGCCCTCTACCAGAACAGCACTCGCTTTGTGCCATTCAAATAGCACTCGCTTTGTGCCACTCTCATACAGCCCAGAGCCCTCTCCTCTGATCCTCCTGTCTCCATACCCAGAATGGCCGAATCAAACATGTGCATCTCAAGAAACATAGGAAAATGCATTCTTGTCTTTCCGCAACTTAAGAATTTATCGAATGACAATATATTCACAGGTATAGCAGATTTTAAATTTGCTAACATTTCATGTGTCATGGACATTTTAGCTGCATGCATTTCTGTGTACCACGTGTGTGCCTGGTACCTGCAGAGGCCAGAAGAGGGCATCAGATCCCATGGGACTGGAGTTACAGATGGTTGTGAGCTGCCATGTGGGTGCTGGGATTCAAACCAGAGTCCTCTAGGAGCCATGTCTCCAGCCCCATGATAAGAGTTTAGTCTGTCTGTGTGCCCCTGCAGTCTCGATTCATCCTGCTGAATCTACACGGTAGCACACTTTCTCCTCACAAGAATAAGCCATTTGTCAGTCTGGGCTGCATGATCGGCGCTAGACAGATGATGTCCTTAACTTATCCGCCCAGGTGTACAGCCCCGCCCCCAGCCTCAAAATGAAGAGAAAAGCTCCCAGGGAAATAGAAACAGAAAGATCAGAGTGACTCAGAGAAGACACAGCTTCATCTTGACCGTGGGCCACACCTAGTTTATGCAGTGCTGGGAATCCAGCCAGGGCTTTGTGCATGCTAGGCAGGCACTCCGCCAGCTGAGTCTACACCCCCTGCCCATACGCTATAAGCTATATGCCCCTATGATATATGACCTGCTATGATACCTATGAGGAAATCAGTCACAGAGAAGTTAAGTAAACTTCTCAAGGACACACAGGCAATATCTGAATCAGTGTATCTTTTAAACAATTATACTACACTAAAGAAGTTCTTTCCAATTTTCCATTATTATGCATCAATATCCTAGAATAGGTCTCCATGTATAAACATGAGTCTTTGTAAGGCAGACAACCATAGATTGAGCTACTGGGCTGCAGTGTAATTTCCCATTTAAAATTGCAAGCTGACCAATGGTCCCCATTGATAGCCATGTCCTATTCTGCACAACTTGTGGGTGTTACTTTTCCTTACTTGTGGAAGGGAATTCTGCAGTTGTAAAATCGGGGGCTTTGACATGAAATTAGCCTGGATCATCTGGATGGACCCAAAGTAACCATGAGAGGCAAACCCAGAGACATGACAATGGAAAGACGGTAATACAGTGACTTAGGGAGACAGAAATGATGTTAGAAGCTAGCTTTGAATATGGAGGAGGAGTCTATGAGCTAAAAAAAAAAAAAAAAAAAAAAAAAAAAAAAAAAAAAAAATGCTGGCGGGTTCCAGAAGAATCGAAACTACTAGAAAGGAAAGCATAAGAGAAAAATCATAAACTTGAAGGTAATTAATTGTAAGCACTTCAGAGGGTGTGACGTTTTACATTATTTGTAAACTAATGTATTAGCCTGCTACTGTTTTAAAATGCTGGCAGAAGACACCGACTGCAAGGTCAGAGACAAATGGTAATGCACTCAGCCCCCAGCGATAGCAGCATCAGCATTATTGCGGCAATATTCTGTGTCCCCGCTTCCACAGAGCTATGGGAAGAGGGCCAGCTGACACCTGCAGACACAGAAAAGGAAACCTGGACTCAAGGCTTTAACTCTGCTCAGCAAGCATGCCTGGGCTTTGCCACAGCAGACGACACCTTTTAAGTGTTCTAAGTCTGTGGAACACACAAATATTCTTCAGAAAGCTGCTCCTGGACAAAAGGTATCACTAACTGTCATGCAAGACATCCTGGCATGCAAAGACCAAGGGAGAATCATCTCCAAACATTAGCACACTCCTTTCTCCCCATGCGTTTTAATTTATGCTGCATATAAATTCCTTAAATCATATGGTACCCAAGTGCGACAGTATTTTTACCAGTTTCTTATTAGAATGAGATTTCTGTGCCTTAAGATTAAAAAACTATTGACAACTATTACAACTATGATACTGTTGAAAGTATTTTCCAGACCTTTGACCGGTGGTTTTTTCTTCTTCCTCTATTCCTAGTAATCTTACATTTGGTCTTTTTCATAGTGCCTCAGATTTCCTGGATGTTTTGTGCCTGGAGTTTTTTAGATTTAACATTTTCTTTGACCATGGTATCTATTTCTTCCAATTTGTCTTTAATGCTTATAACACTAAATTGTAAAATAGTGCGTAACTGTGGATCACTGACATCACTGCATTAGAAAATTCAGCACAGTTGTTATTTCATTCATAAACTAGAAGCCATAGAATCCTAAGCAATGTGTGCAGATGTGCCTTGTTAAGCGCAGGTGAGTGTGCAGGAGGAAGGGTACTTAGGACCTTGGGAGTCAGGATTTAGAACAGCGGGGGGGGGGGGGGGGGGGGGGGGCAGGAGGGCAGAGTCAGTTTCAGAAGGATGTCAGTCAGGAGTCCAGAAGTCTCCAGCTGTGGATCCTGAGGTTGAGGTTTCCATGTGACACAGGCTAGGCCATGGTGGACAAGTCTGCTAAGGCTGGTCCTCTGGGATGAGGATGGACCAGAGACACTGTTACCAAAAGGCATGAAACCGGGAGAATGCACATCCCAAGTTCTGAGCTGTATGACCAGGACTCTAAGCCAAGGAGACAACAAGGAGAAGTATCTAGGTCCTTGGGTTGACCTTATTAAAATCTGGTTCCTGGAATGAGGAAGCTTCCTGGAAATCTACTTAGTCCAGAGCAGAAAACTTCATGTCCTGTCCTCTAAAGTCAGGTTCAGGGATACATTGGGGCGTAGAGGAATTTTAACTCAGAACATGGCTGCTGTGCCAAGAGATCACATCCAAAGACCTTCTAGGTCTGTGTCATCCAGCTGGAATACAAACAGGCCTTTAATCCAGGAGAAAGGGGAATGCAAATCTGCGCTCAAGGCCAGCCTTGTATAGATCAAGTTTGGGGAAAAGAAAAACTGCGGTCCAGGCGTGGGTGGTACATGCCTTTAATCTAAACAATGAAGGTGAAGTTAGTTTGTAGAAGGAAGCACCCATGTTTGAAAGTGAGGTCTAATTGGGCAGCAGAAGGATGACAAATCAGAGAAAGATTCGACAGAATAGGCTATGCCCAACTCTATCTAGAACAGAGAGGAAAAGGGAAGCTACTTAAGGAAGCAACACAGAGAGTGAAGAGAGGAGAGGCAATTTTACTGAGACAGTAATAGAAAGACAGTTTGCAGAAAGAGAGAACCGAAGTGAAGACTGAATGAGCCAGAGAATGAGAAGGAGCCAGAAGATTAGAGCAGATTGCTGGAGTTAGTTTGAAGCCAAGCAGAGCAATTCAGGGACCAAGAGAGAAAGTCAGCTGGGAGATGAGTTTGAGCCAGAACAGCTGAATTGAACCAGCTAGTCCAGAGTTCAGTAAGAATAAGAAAGGAGTGACCTTATTAAGCAATAAGCCTCAGAGACTGAAAATACTCTAGCCTTGATTAGATTGTATGGCGGCAAGAGGCTTCCAGGACTCCATCTTGCCAATCTGAGTCCAGTTTAAAAAAAAAAAATACACACACACACAAACAAACAAACAAACACATATATATATTTCCTTCCCTTCCCCCCCACCAAGACAGAAGCCTTGACTATCCTGGACTTGCTGTTTAGACCAGGCTGGCCTCGAACTCACAGCGATCCGCCTGCCTCCGCCTCCCAAGTGCTGGGATTAAAGGCGTGCACCACCACTGCCCGGCAAAAAAAAAAAAAAAAAAAAAAAAAAAACCCTTTCTATCAACAGAGACTAAGAAGTGACAAAAGAGAACCCAGATTGCCGTGACAGTTAAGTGAAGATATTCTAAGGAGAAACACTTGAGCCCTGTCTTTGGTGATCACTGTTGAAACAATATCCTAAGGAAACTGGAACTGCCAGAGGGTCTCACTCTGGGAGAACGAAAGGGCTAATGTTGGGATGATCTTTTTTGTGCGTGGTGTAAAGTTTGTCTTTGTATATTCAAATGTTGATTTCTGTACCAGCAGAGACCTGAATACAGACCGGACTTTGGTATCGTTGAGAATCACTTGTCTCAATATTTTGGAAACACTTCCTCCAACACCTTCTGATTGGTTTAATAAAAAGCTGACCGGCCTGCAAAGGCAGGAGAGAAAGGCAGAACTTCCGGCAGAAATAGGAACTCTGGGAAGGACTCTGATGCTGGAAAACCCACCAGGGAAGAAACAGTGCTGAAACTGGGGGAGCGAAAGGCAGTAGACCACATGACAGAATGTAGATTAATTAGTGTAAGTGGGACAGTTTAAGTTAAGAGCCGGTCGGGGAACAAGCCGAAGCTAAGGCCAAGCTTATGTAAGTAATAAAAGGCATCTGCGTCATTATTCAGGAGCTGGCAATCCAAAGAAAGTCCCTTTTAGTTGGCACACGAACGTAAAGCATGTAATCCGAGATCAAGAGACTAAATTCAGGCATTAAGCCAAGTGTTCTGGACACAGGAGCTGGACGAGAAAGCCAGCCACAGAAACTACAGGAGCTGCGAGGCTTGGCGAACCAGAGCCTCAGAGCATGTCCCCTTTAAGAACCCCTATACCACAGCAAAGCCAGCAGATGGTCTTAGAATGAAATACTGAGTTTAAATATAAAAAATAAGGCTGCTAAAGGAAGGAAAGAGAGATATTAAAGTCTCCAAAGGAAGGAGAGAAAAAGATAAATAAGTAAATTTCTTTCTTTCTTTCTTTCTTTCTTTTTTTTTTTTTTTTTTTCTTTCTCTTTTTCGAGACAGGGTTTCTCTGTGTAGCCTTGTCTGTCCTGGACTTGCTTTGTAGACTAAACTGGCCTTGAACTCAGAGATCTGCCTACCTCTGCCTCTCAAGCTCTGGCATTAAAGGTGTGTGCCACCATGCCCAGCAAGTAAAAATGTCTATAATAAAGTAAAGTCTTGAAGGAAGGAGTGAGTTAGAGAGATTTTAAAATGTGGCAAAGATAGCCACTAGGGGAAAAACTGCTCTTGCCTCACCTGCTGACAACACGCTGTCTAAGCATTGGACAAGCAGGACATGAAGAAAGTCGACTGCTGAACTTTGCCAAGACAAGGTAGGACATTGCTTCGTAATTTTTGCTTCACAGAAAAGTCTGTCAGATATTCTGGGCCTATAGACCAAGATGAATGCTCCAATATTGCAGAGGAATCTTGGGTGACTGTCCAGGGGCCAGCAGTCTCTTCTGCCGTTTCTATAATTTTTGAAGCTGCTTGTTCTGCACTTCCTGCTTATGCGGATAATATTTATCCTTCTCAGATCTCTGATGGGGTTGCAGACTAGATAAAGTCTCACAGCTTTCCTTGTTTCCAAATTCAGAAAAGAAACTCACGAAAGAAATGTAAAGTTTAAAAGGTTGAGATATATAAAAACTTACATTGTTTACGATGTAAGAAAATGTTCTCAGGTCTAAAAAGATGGGGGGGGGGTTGGTTAATAAAAAGGGATAGAAGAAGCCAAGCGTGGTGGTGCACGCCTTTAATCCCAGGACTTGGGAAGCAGAGGCAGGTGGATCTCTGTGAGTTTGAGGCTAGCTTGGTCTACAAAGGGAGTCCAAGACAGCCAAGGCTACACAGAGAAACCCTGTCTCAAAAACAAAACAAAACAAAACAAAACAAAAAAACAAAAACAAAAACAAAACAAAACAAAAAAGGATAGAAATGATTTAAGTACAGAACTTTGGACTCACCAAGATCGCAATTCTGGGAAGGAATCTGATTCAGGAAGTCACCCACTAGACTCGGAGAAAGAATCAGTGCTGGAACTGACAGAATGAGAGATGTCAAGCCATGTGGCAGAATGCAGATTAGTATAAAGGGGACAATTTAAATTAAGAGCTAGTTGAGGAACAAGCCAAAGCTAAGGTTGAGCTTATATGATTAATAAAAGGTCCCTGTGTTGTTACTTGGGAGCTGGCGTTCCAAAGAAAGTCCTGTGTTAGGCTGGGCCCGGTGCCAGCCCAAGGAAAGCCATCTCAGAGGAAGAGATTTCATACTGATCTGACTTGTCAGACCAACTTGCAGGACAAACCGAAGTGAAAAGAACGACGGGTCAATGGCAGGCGGGACCACCCCGTGACTGGAGCTGCTTTGTTAGGAGCACCTGTTGCTCTCTATCTGAGCATACACCTCATGTCAGTACCCTGAAGATGCACTTGAAAGGGTCAGGGGTCTCGTTGTTTGTTCATCTTCACCCCGTAGCCACACGGAGCACATCTTGTCTCTCTGCTTTTCACTGTTACTATTCTCTTTGATCAGTCTATTGATGGATGGCTGAACCCAAATTGAGAAGGCTACAAGGTCCAGAACAGTTAACAATAATAACTTGTAAGTCCATTGCCCAAGTTACTTTTCTGTTGCTGATAAAGTACTCTGACAGAAGCAATTTAAGGAATGAATTTTATCTCGCAGCTCAAGACACAGCCTGTTATGTTGGGAAAGACAAGGCAGCAGGAGTCATATCCCACCCACAGTCAGGGAATAGAGAGATGGTGATTCTTGTGATTAACTGGCCTTCTCCTTTGATGCAGTCCAGGATCCCAAGCCCAGGGAATGGCACCGCCCACCTTTAATGTAATCAACATAATCCCTCACAGATAGAATTAGAGGCTTTGCCTTATTGGTGTGCCTGGATGCTGTGATCTCCTAAGTGATTCCAGATTTCATAAAGTTGACAATCAACACTAGATACCATGTTCATCTGGTACTTCTAACCTACCAAACATCACAGCTTTCCTACACAGGACATTGAAGAGTATTTGGATGCTTATTGCTGCTGTCACACAGCTGATGACCAAAGGTATGATTCTCTGCAACACCTTGTATCGCTAGTGCTGGACTGTATGTCACTTCCCTGAGAAAAGGCCACAATTCAAAGATTTACAGAATGCATAGCATTTTCAGACCTGAGTAGAGAAGTTTTCACTCAAACCCTTGTAAATCAGGGACTGTCTATGGTGTGTGTGTTTGGAGGACACAGAGAACACAAGAGCTTTTCTATCCCAGAAGACCTGTAGTGCCACAGATAGACACCAGAGGGAGCAAGAGATCACAAGCACCTAGAAGAGTCACCTGTAAGACTCTGATTGGAAAACTATACCATAGGAAAATAACAAACAACCCAAATGTACCTCAACCGAAGAATGGATAAAGAAAGTGTGGTACCTTTACACAATGGAATACCACTCAGCTATTAAAAACAAAAAAATCTTGAAATTTTGCAGGCCAATGGATGGAACTAGAAAATATCCTGAGTGAGGTAACTCAGACCCAGAAAGACACACATGGTATATACTCACTTATAAGTGGATACTAGCCACATAATACAGGACAGCCACACCACAATCCACAGACCTAAAGAAGCTAACTAACAAGGAGGACCCTAGGAAGGATGCTAATTGCTCATTCAGAAAGGCCACTAGAATAGACACCAGAAGTACTTAACGAGAGAGAACAGGACGGGAACCCACCATAGAGGTCCTCTGAAAGACTCCACCCAGCAGGGCACTGAAGCAGATGCTGAAATGGCCAGCCTTTTGGGCAGAGTTTAGAGAAACTTAGGGAAGAGTTGGAGGATAGAAGGATCTGAAGGAGAACAACAGAGCCAACAAATCTGGGCCCAGCCCCCCCCCCCCCCCCCCGCGGACCATGCATGGAGAGGACCTAGACCCCCTACTTAGATGTGGTCGATAGGCAACACAGTCTCTATGTACGCCCATAATATGGGGAGTAGGGGCCACCTCTGACATGGACCCTGTTGCTCACTCATTGATCTCTTCCCCCTGGCGGGGTGGCCTTGCCAGCCCACAGAGGAAGAGGATGCAGGCAGTCCTGATGAGACTTGATAGGCTGGGGTCAGATGGTAGGGGAGGAGGGTTCTCTCTCTCTGAGGACTAGGTGAAGGGGAGAAGGGGAAGAGGGAGGGAGGGAGGGACAATGGGGCTGGGAGGAGACGAGGGAACTAAAGCCAGAATGTAAAGTATATAAATTTAAAAATTTTAAATTAAAAAAGAAAACTATACCCTAAACCCAGGGATAACAGCCCCCAGAAGGTTGAAAATCTACCCAGCATTTGTAGCTAAGCTGACTGGGAAAGGCCTTTCCTGTTTAAGCTGCTCTTCAGGACTGTAAAAGATGCTGGCTTCTTCCTACAAGAAGGACATCATGATGGGCAGACCTGGACCCAGGGGTGTCTGCTCAAACTACTGCACCAAGGACAATACATGCAGTAATCATTGAACCCCTATTCAGATCTATCCAATGGACAGCACATTCTCCACAGTTGTGTGGAGAGCAGGGGACTGATTCTGACATGAACTCTGGTGCCCCATATTTGACCACCTCCCCCTGGTGGGGAGGCCTGGTGGCACTCAGAGAAAGAATAAGCAGGCTACCAGGATGAGACTTGATAGGCTGTGACCATATGGTGGGGGAGGAGGTCCCCCTCGGTCACAGACCTAGGGGAGAGGAATAAGGTGAAAGCAAGCAAGAGGGAGAGAGGAAAGGAAGGATACAAGTGAGGGGCTAACAATTGAGATGCAATCTGAATAAATCAATTAAACAATAATTTTTGAAAAGATGCTGGTTTCTTGAAGGGTAAAGCAAAGAAGAAGAAAAAAGACACACAAAGTAGCAAGATGTAGCTGAACCAAAAGAACAAATTAGCCCCTAGAAATTGACCCTAAGCACACAGCCTATGAAGAATTTGACAGTCCAAAATGTTTACTTTAAAGAAACATAGTATGCAAGAGAAAATGATGGAAAAATAAAGTGAGATTATTAACCCAAAAATAGAGAACACAAAAAAGAAAATAAGAATTTTTAAATTAAATTTATTTATTTATTCACTTTACATCCCAATTGCAGCTCCCTCCCTCCTTTCATCCTGGCCTCACCCTTCCATCTTCTTCCCCAGCCCCCAACAACAACAACCACTCACCCCAACATATCAAGTCGCATCAGGACTAAGTGGATCGTCTTCCACTGAGGCCAGACAAGACAGCTCCACCAAGTGAAAGTGATCTAAAAGCAGGCAACAGAGTCCATGTCAGAGACAACCCCCGCTCCAAGCTAGGGGACCCACATGAAGACCAAGCTGTCCATCAGCTACATATGAGTGAGGGGCCTAGGTCCAGTCCATGCATGCTCTTTGGTTGGTGGTTTAGTTTCTATAAGCCACCATGGGCCTAGGTTAGTTGGTCTTCTTGTGGAGTTCTTGTCCCCCTCTGGGTCTTTCTATCCTTACCCCCACTCTTCCACAAGACTCCCAAGCTCCACTTAATGTTTGGCTGCGGGTCTCAGTATCTGTTTCCATCCACTGCTGCGTGGAGTCTCTCAAAGGATAGTCATGCAAGCATAGCGGAGTTATCAGTAATGTCAGGGGTTGGCTCTCTTCCATTGAGTGGGTCTCAGGTCGGGCCAGTCACTACTGGCCATTCACTCCGTCTCTGTTCCATCTTTATCCCTGCGCGTCTTGTAGGCAGGGCAAATTTTGGGTCGAATGTTTTGTGGATGGGTTGGTGTCCCCCTCCCTCCATTGGAAGTCCTGCCTGGCTAGGAGGTGGCTACTTCAGGCTCCATGACCCCTGCTGCTAGGAGTCTCAGCTAGAGTCACCCGCATATCCTCCCGGGAGGCTACCCTGTCGCAGGCCTCCAGCTTGTCCCAGAGATAAACGCCCCTCAGTTTCCCTTCTCTCTCCAAGCCCTCTCACCTCCCATCCTTACTGTCCCCACATATGATCCCCATCGTCATTTCCCTCCCCACCTCCTCTCCCACCCAGTTCCCTCACTTCTGACTTCTGTTCTATTTCCCCTCCTGAGTGAGATTCAAGCATCCTCCTTGGGCCTTCGTTGTTACTTAGTTTCTTTGGGTCTGTGGATTGTAGTATTGTTATCTGTACTATATGGCTAATATCCACTTACAAGTGAGTACACACCATGTGTGTCTTTCTTGGTCTGCGTTATCTCACTTAGGATGACATTTTCTAAATTGATCCATTTGTCTGCAAATTTAATTTCCTTGTTTTTATTGGTGAGTAGTATTCCGTTGTGTAAATGTACCACATTTTCTTTATCTATTCTTTGGTTGAGGGACATCTTCTAGGTTGTTTCCAGTTTCTGGCTATTACTAATAAAGCTGCTATGAACATAGTTGAGCAAATGTCCCTGTTGTATGGTGGAGCATCTTTCCGGTATATGCCCTGGAGTGGTATGGCTGGGTCTTGAGGTAGAACTATTCTCAATTTTCCGAGAAAACACCAGATTGATTTCCAAAGTGGTTGTACAAGTTTGCACTCCCAACAGCAATAAAGGAATGTTCCCCTTTCTCCACATCCTCGTCAGCATGTGGTGTAACTTGAGTTTTTAATCTTAGCCATTCTGATGGGTGTAAGATGGAATCTCAGAGTCATTTCGATTTGCATTTTCCTGATGACTAAGGATGTTGAGCATTTCTTTAAGTGCTTCTCAGCCATTCAAGATTCCTCTGTTGAGAATTCTGTTGAGCTCTGTACCCCATTTTTGGTTGGATTATCTGATTTTTGTTGTTGTTGTTGTTTGTTTTGTTGTTGTTGGGGTTTTTGGTTTGGTTTGGTTTGGTTTTTTGGTTTTGTTTTGTTTTGGTTGCTGTTGTTGTTTTGGTTTGGTTTGGTTTGGTTTTTCAAAACAGGGTATCTTTCTGTAACAGCCCTGGCTGTCCTGGACTTACTTTGTAGACCATTGTGGCCTTGAACTCAGAGATCTGCCTGCCTCTGCTTCCCAAGTCCTGGGATGAGAGGTGTGCATCACCACACCTAGCTAGATTATTTGATATGTTGTTTAATTTCTCGAGTTCTTTATATATTTTGGATATCAGCTCTCTGTCAGATGTAGAGTTGGTGAAGATCTTTTCCCTGCTACCATTTTGTTCTGTTGACAGTGTCCTCCTTACAGAAGCTCTTTAGTTTCATGAGGTCCCATTTATTAGTTGTTGATCTTAGTGCCTGAGGTGTTGATGTTCTGTTCAGGAAGTTGTTGTCTCCTACTTTCTCTTCTATTAGAGTCAATGTATCTGGTTTTATGCTGAAGTCTTTGATCCACTTGGACTTGACTTTTGTGCAGGATGATAAATATGGATCTATTTGCATTCGTCTACATGCAGACATCCAGTTAGACGAGCACCATTTATTGAAGATGCTTTCTTTTTTCCATTGTATGGTTTTGGCTTCTTTGCCAAAAATCAGGAATTCTTAAGCTACTGAATATAATAACTAAAGTGAGGTTTTCTGCAGCACAGGGATTTCAGAAGCACATGGATCAGCAGAAGGAGAAATCAAGCCATTTGGGATTGTTAAGTAGCAGCAACATCAGCAAAACGAATGCAGCAAAGAAAACCCAAAGAAACTTCATTATAGCATCGAAGAGGTCAATATGTGCCTCGTGGGAGTCTCACAAAGAGAGAGAAGGGTCAGAGCTTATTTAAAGAGATAGCAACTGGAAAACTCTCAAACCTGAGAAGGGAAATCGACACCCAAAATCAAGAAGTGGCAAAGGCCATGTCAAGACACATTGTCATCAAGTAGAGTCAGAGTTAAAAAGGGACTTCCAGAGCATCGAGGGACAGGGACAGTGACAGGCCACATGAGAGTACTTCCAGGACACTATCAGCAAGTCTCTCAACAAAAACACTAAAGAGAGGCTGGGAAGACGGCTCGGCCGGTGAGAGCTCATACTGCTCTTGCGGAGGGCTGAAGTCCAGTTCCCAGCACCCACCTCAGCGACCTACATCCACCTGTAACTCCAGTTCCAGGGGATCCGACGCCTCCTTGAGCATGGCACACACATGGTGCATAGACATATATGTAGACAAAACATCCCTACACGTGAAATGAATTTTTAAAAAAATATTGAAGGGCACAATCCAGTTCAGGTATCCACAACTGCTGTGTGTTTGTGGTTGCAACAGCCTTATCCCATCTGGATTCAATATGTCATGGTATTTCATAATATTCTTTCCCTCCTTCCAGCTTTGAAATGAATTTTGTCCCCTCATCTACAATGTTCCCTGGGCCTTGAGGAGGGGAGTGTGATATAGATGTTCCATTTAAAGCTGAGCACCTGAAAGTCACCCAACACTTCAGCAGATAAGAGTCTCAGAATTAGTCATCTCCCCCTGCAAAGAGGGGCTTCTTTGCACCAGCCTTAGTCTATGACAGCATTAGTCTATGAGCATGACCATAACTGTGTAGAAGTCAGTCATAAGCACAAACCAGGTTTATAGCAGCAGATGTATATCCCCTCTTATGCACCAGGCCTCCAATGTAGTCACAAATTGGTGGGTTACCCCAATATCGTGATGCCACCATTGCATGAATAGGTATATTTCGCCTGGTGAGTCAGTATGGTAGCCAGCAAGGCCTCCAGATGGATGAAACCATTGTGGCTTTTTCCCTCAGTAGCCTGATTAGCACCTTTGGACCTCAAAGGCATGTCCAGCTCAGTTCCAACTTGATACATCTGTGTTTTGTAACTATGTGGTGTCTTTAGCAATAGGGTCTTGTTAAGCAGGTTTTGATGGCCAACTAACAAGGTACTAATACCCTGTATTCTTTTGGAGGCCACTGGGATCTCTCTGGCTAACAACTTGTAAGGAAGTATCCTGCACCTGACACTGGAGGTTTTATTTAAAAGCCTATGAGTCCTGGGCACTGCAATATCCACTATTGAGTTATATTGCAGTTTCAAACTCTTCTTACTGTTACTGTTACTTTCATTTTAATTATGTTCTTTAGTCTGTAAAATAGTAAGTTTCCCTCTATGACTTTTTTATTCACTTTTAGTTTTTGTTAATCCTCCTCTGTGTCTCTACATTCCCTGCATCCTTCCACTCCAAACCCACTTAAATTTTGCATGCCAAATATTTCCTTCTGCCCTGTTTTCATTTCCCTTCTGTTTTACTGGCCCCTTCTCCCCAACCTATGCTCTCCCCTTTCCTCCATGATTCCTCTCCTATTTCCTGGCCTCTCTACTCACTCCAATTTAATTATAAAAATTTATAAATCCATATGTAAGAAAAAAAACATATGTTGTTTGTCTTTCTAGGCTTGGATTCCTCACTTTATATAATTTTTTTGTTCCACCAAGTTTCCTAAATTTTTCATTTGCTTTATAGTTTTATAGAATTCTGCTGTATAATAGCGTATTTGTGACATTTTTGTCACCCATTCCTCAGTTGATGAGCATCTAGGCTGACTCATTCTCCATCCATTATAAACAGAACTGCAAGGAACATGGATGAACAAGGATCTCCATCGTAAAGTATAACATCCTTTGAGCATATGCCCAGGAGTGAAATGGGTGGGTCTGTGGTGATACTAGTTCATTTCTGAGGAACCTCCACGTCCACTTCCATAGTAATTATACCATCTACATTCCGGACAACAGTGAATAGGATTTCTTTCCCACATCCGTGCCAACACCTGTCATTATTAAATAATCTCATGAACTTTTTAAAATCTGTGTGTGTGTGTGTGTGTGTGTGTGTGTGTGTGTGTGTGTGTGTGACACATATGTATGTGCTAGAATTACAGATGCCTGTGAGCTGCCTGACATGGAGCTCTGTGTGCTGGGAACTGAACCCAGGTCCTCTGTAAGAGCAGCAAGCACTCTTAACCACCGAGCCATCTGTCTGGCCAGAATTTCATGAACTTTGAAAGAGGCAAACTCACAGCGATGTTCAAATCAAGCAAGATTATTTAACCCAGTGGTTATAATTTAGTCTTAATAAGAAACAGAGGGCTCAGCTTAAAAGGGGAAAGAAAAAGAAAAAAAAAAAAAAACATGGAAATGTCATTGTTTTAGAATAGGTCTTCTCATATGAAGTATGATTTTCAGCTGTGACAAATAATGAAATCAATGTGAGCAAATTATTTACTGTCTGGGCCACAGATGGCCCTGAAAGCACATAATGAATAAAATAAGCCACTGACCCCCTCCATATTCTATTCAATTTCAAGTCTTGGTAATTATTTTAGCCTCACTGCCTTTAAAAGTTAGTTCTGAATACAATGTGCTAAGAATAGCTGCTTTTGCACTCTGGAGGCAGAGGCAGGTGGATTGCTATGAGTTTGAGGTCTACACAGCAAGTCCAGGACAGCCAAGGGCTACACAGAGAAACTGTCTTGAAAAACCAAAAAAAAGAAAGAAAGAAAGAAAAAAGAATACCTACTTTTAAATGGTAAAGCTGAATGCAAACCAAATAGAATTTATAATTTTTATATGCATGTGTTTGCATATATATATGCCTGTGAGCATGCGTGTGCATGTGTGTGTGTGTGTGTATTCCTCTGTTGTTTGAACAACATGTGAGTTTGTTTCACAGCTAAGATTGATAAATGGTGATCTTGTTATTCAAAATCACATACCACTGAGACTTTGAAATCCATGTGCAGGTTTCATGGCAGCCCTTTCATGAGTGTGTAGGGGTTACTCTTCACTGAGCCTGGAACCTCACAGGAAGTACAAGTCAGCTACCAGCACCTGGAAGTGCACCTTCAGGAGGCTGCACGGTCCTTCCTAACTCCTCTCCTCACATAGGCTCTGCCTCAGATCAGCTTGCAAACCAGCATGGTGGCACAGTTCCAAACGCAGAGTGCCCAGGGCCAGCACAATCTCTGCAACATCCTAGACCAGTCAAGCCTGGTGTCTTAGTTAGGCGTTTCTATTGCTGTGAAGAGACACCATGATCACAGCTACTCTTATAAAGGGAAACATTTAATCATGGCTGGCTTACAGTTCAGAGGTTTAGTCCATTATCATCACGGCAGGAAGCATGGCGGCGCTCAGATAGACATGGTATTATAGAAGGAGCTGAGAGTTCTACATCTGGATCGTCAGGCAGCAGGAAGACAGAGTGACACTGGGCCTGTCTTGAGCTTCTGAAACCCTAAATCTCAGCCCCCACGCCCCAGTGACACAGAACACCAAACCTCCATTAATGCCATTCCAAACACTGGGGGCCATTTTTACTCAGTCTGCCACACTTCACAAAGCATTTTTGGATCTTGGCCACGCTTTGTCTTTCCTACACAGCCTCTGCAGGAAGGTCTAAATGCTGTGCTTTTAGATGAAATGCCACCAATAAAGGGGGTGAATCCTTTTATCCTTCTCAAAGTCGAAGGATTAAATGAGAGTGAGTGAGGAAGAAGTGAGAATTACATTTCCAATTCCGGGAAGGTGTGAACAGTTGGCTATTCATAAAATCATACAGGTCTACAAAGGAGCACTCTCTCTGCCTTCCACCACTGGTTAGTTTTGTCCACTTGACACAAACTACAGTCACCATGAGGAGAGACTCAACAGATTGGCAGGTGGCTATGACTATGGGACATTCCCATGATTATTCTTGCCTGATAGTGAAGAGCCCAGCCCACGGTGGGCCAGCTCTAGGTATATGATTAAAGATTCCAGACCTAGGCTGAATAAGAAAGGTACCTGAGCAGCCGGGCGTGGTGGCACAAGCCTTTAATCCCAGCACTCGGGAGGCAGAGGCAGAGTGATTGTTGTGAGTTCGAGGCCAGCCTGGTGTACAAAGCGAGTCCAGGACAGCCAAGGCTAACACAGAGAGACCTTGTCTCGAAAAACAAACAAACAAACAAAAAAAAGCAAAGAAAAAAAAAGAAAGAAAAGAAAAGTGCCTGAGCAAGCTTGGAGAAACCAGCCCACAAGCTGTGGTCCCTGCTTTAGCTCCTGTCTTGGCTTCGTGCAAAAATGGTCTGTAAGCCGTAAGTCAACGGTTATGGTCAAAGTGTTGTATCCAAGCAACAGAAAGCAAATTAGATTGATTGGTTGGTTGGTTGATTGACTGATTGGTCTTTGTCTACATGTACATCTGCAGATCACAAGACAGCGCCAGGCAGTTGTGAGCTGCCCTGTGGGTTCCGGGAATCGAACTCGGGACTTTTGGAAGAATGGTGTTTACTCTTAACCTCTGAGCCTTCTCCCCAGCCCCAGAAAGCAAACTAGAGCACACCTGACCTTCCTTCTCTCACCACCTTAGAAACTGTCTCCCTGACTGTTGTAATTGTCCTGGTAAGCCCACTCCTTGGCTCCGCTTTGTTTTCCCTCCTTGCACCCAAGTCTGAAGTATTCTGGTACCGCGGAGAAAGCAAGACGCCCAGGTGTGTTTGGCTTCTTGCCGTAGGAAGAGTGTGTGGCCCCTGGCTATGTCAGCTTCTGAGCAGCAGAGTATGTCAGCTTCTGAGCAGCAGAGTCAAACAGCCTCCTTCACCATGGTTTGGGAATGAGGCCGCACTGTAGAGACAAGGCCACTCCCCCTGAGGGCTGGAGGGCTACTCTAGCATTTCCTTCTGTTTTTCTATGGCTCATCTGCAGGATTTCACTCAGGCCGGACCCAGGGGCAAATCCCAATACACCTCACGTCAAAAAGTCAGGGCCGCTTCCACTGGACTGATAAACCCTGGAAGACTGGGCAGGCACCCCGCCCATGGCCGGCTTCTATCCTAAGAGCCGCCAGCAGGCGAGATCTCCTCAATGCTGCAGAGGAGGGCCCTTCAGTAGGAAAAGCCGCCCCTCCCGAGACTGAGCACCGCTACAAAGCCCTAAATGGGACCCCTGTGGGGTTTTGTCTGTAAAACCTAAGGGGAATAAAAGCCTATTAAAACTCCCAGGAGGTTGTGCAGCCCGACTCCTGGCTCATTGAGTCTGTGTGTGGTTTTGACACTCCCCATGAATTCCGCCACCAAAAACTTTAGGTTTCCAGCCCCAAAGTAAGAGAAGGGGCTGAGGACTGGGATGAAGTGTGAGAGGCCAGTGTGTCCAGAGGCTCCGATTAGGACAGGCAGGGAAATCCATAAAAGCAAGCAAGCGGCCTAAGAGTGGCCTTGGTGCTTGCTACGTGGGTCTGGTTTCTCTTTTAGCACCCACAGTGTCAGGAGTGGCCTATGGCACAACCAGAACCCATCTGGGTAGACATGTGTCACTCTCAGCTGGGGACAGACCAGGTATGGAGACCACAACTGGCTCTTTCCTCAATGAGACATGAGCAGAAAGAGATTTTATTTCTAAAAGCCTGGGCCTCTTTCTCTGACTGATGTTTTACTTAATGCTAGAAGGTAGGTTTAATGGGCTTCCTGGTGGTGGCTAGCTGGAGGCAGTTTTTGTGTTGGTTCATTCTTCAAGTCCTCTTTCTTGAAGACCACCCCCCCCCCAACCCCGCAACAAGCATGGTCCTTTTGTGGGGTGAGTAGAGGTAGGGATCGGGTACCTGAGGCTTGGACTGGCCTGCTGCACCTATAAAAGTGTGTGTGTATGGGCGCGGGGGTCCTTCAGGGGCCTGGAGCAGCCTGCCAATGTCCTGCAGAATGTCTCAGGTTACCTCACTGGTTTCAGTCCTCCGCAGATTTCTGGATTGTGTAGTTGGACTCCTTCTGACAGCCGCAGGCTGGGGCTGGAATGTCTCAAAAAGGCCAATGCAAATGGTCTCACTAGAAACAGTTCTCTGGTATTCACGATACAAAATGAGCCTTTGAATATGTATGATGAGCGCGTAGCATTTTTTTTTTTTTCCTGAGAACATACAAAGATTTTGTACCACAATTATCTTGTTCCAGCCTTAAAATATTAGCTGTCACTTCTTTCACAGCCCTGGTGAAAAAGGTTAGTTCTTTCTTTTACTCTCTTTTCCTTTAACACAATTGCCACCTCTTTCATGGATCTCTCTGTGGCCACCTAATCTTGCTGATTATGCTGGTGACACAGGCACAAAGTGGCCATGACTGACAGCTCTGACTGGTGACAGGGTGGCCACAATATGAGACAGTATCCCTCGGCCTGTCTCCCTGGGAAGGAGCAGGTAGGTGTGAACAGGAAAATGTAATGCAGGTGCTCACCTCTGGGATTGTTGCTTTTAACTTGAGAGAAATAAGAACACCTGGCACAGCTGGGTGTAAGTGGCACCCGCCTTTAATCCCAGCACTTGGGAGGCAGAGGCAGGTGGATCGCTGTGAGTTCGAGGCCAGCCTGGTCTACAAAGCAAGTCCAGGACAGCCAAGGCTACACAGAGAAACCCTGTCTCGAAAAACAAAAACAAAAACACCTGGCACACCCGCCTGATGCCTCCGTTGTTGACCAGACAGCAACCCAAGAGCTGCATGGCTCCTTGGACCATGTACTTGTTAGCCTCCTTAAGGCTCATCATGTGACCTCTATTTGTCAAGCTGGGTAGGCAGCTTCATATCCCTAGCAGAGTTGCAAGGCATCCTGTGTACAAAGGTAGTGTGCAGACGGACTATATGCAGGCAAGTCCTATGCATACCAACCGTGTGCAGGCACACTATGTGCAGGCATGATATGCACAGGTGTAGCCTGTGGAAATGTGCAATATGCAGGCAGACCCTGGACAGACACACTACACACAGGCCATTCTAGCAGTACATTCTGTACATGGACTGAGCCCATCAAAGAACTCACAGTACTAGAGTCTGATCTGGACTCTAGGCCCTGATCCCTCTCCTTACTAGCCCCTGGTGCACTGGTTTGGTCACACTGATTTTCTTCATATTTCTCAAGCTACATATATTATCAGAGAGCTAAGTGTGACAGCATTGAGTACAGACAGCAGACATCCCCCATCAACCTTCCCACAGGCACCCTTGTGTCAGAGCAGACTGGTCCCTGAAAGGAGGCTCCTCCACACTCACTAAGATCCACTACTAGCAGGGTTCCTTGCAGGAAAGGATCACACGGCACACTGTTTTCTCTCACTCAGACAGAGTGCCATGTGCACAAGGCCCCTCCAGAAGGGAGCCGGCCACTACCACCCCAGTCAGATCTTGGGAGAACAATGGCTTTATTTGTAATTTAAAGATTTAAATAACCAGAAATGTTTGAAACCTCCTCTGTTGCTTTAAGGCTGAATGTAGACAGCAAAAGCGAAAGGAACTCGTTGTGTGGCTGTTAGCAACAGAGACATTAAAGCATGGTAGATACTTAGTTTTCCAACAAGGCAGGCACCTGGTCTCTCTTCCTGGGACATCTCTGTGTGGCTGGCCTTGACAGTAACCACCACCAAATACACTCCAGATAGTTCTACCTCCTGAGCTACATATTAGGAGGTGACTCTAAGGAACACATGACAGTGTTCCAGACTCAGGGACACTGCTTTGAAGTATTATCAAAAGATGCCATTTCAGAAGCCTTTCAAGGAACATCTCCACCAACTCGCAGCCTTTGAACAAACCAGACCAACGTTTCAACACCAGTGACGGGTTCCTGTTAGTTCACTGCCCACTGGCATGTTTGGGAGCCTCTCGGATCTCCCTGACTAACTAACAAAGGGTGGTTGCTATCTTTTGCTTGACCCTGAGGTGTTTGATAGATGGTCTCTGGCTCTAGTTCAATGGAATGCTTGCTGTGTCTCTGGGCAGAGTGCTTCCACATTGAAAATCATTAACTTCTGTGTCAGAAAAACTTAAGTTTGCTTGAAAAGGAAGCACTGCATGCAAGAACGGCCAATCCATAACCAGAATAAGCATATACTTCAATAAGGACAAAACACTGTCCTTTCCACAAAGGAAGTAGTCATGTGTGGCCAACTAGGTCACCAGGTCACTGGCTGGTCACCCTGAGCAATGGTGTCACATCAGGGGCTCAGTGTTGGTCTCAGCTGCTGGCAGATCTGGAATGCAGCAGCAGCTATAGCCAGGTCAGCTTTGGTGAGTGGCTGTCCATGTTGTCAAGCCCATACACAGCTCTGCCACCATGTTCATGTTGCTATGAGCCCATTAGGCAACGTCAGGGGTGGCTGTGGAAAGAGGCTGAGTGTCCACAGAAGGGGTCGTCATCCTAGTCACTTGATTATTGAGCTCCTCCTCTGCTGATCACCTTTTGATGAACATTTACATGGGACACAATTATCTTCATATCCTTTACTCATCTAGAGAGATTTACCCATATGCTTCTTCTCCAGATATCCTTCTCACCAGTTTTCCAAATCATGTTCTTTCCAAGTCCCTGACCATCCAGGCAATGCATTGGCTAACGCCCACAAATCAATAAACAACAAACACCTGGCTACTTCTCTTTTCCAAGAAGAATATACGGCCATGCCATACTGTGTAGTTTTGATTTCTTTAACAACTCAGTTATGTTGTGGAAATATGTCTTTGTTTAAATCCCAAGTGTAGGTATGCGACTGCCTTAGGTTATCCTCATGCCTTGAGCCTTGTGCTGCTCAGAGAGGGGCATGGTCCTTGCCAGCTAGAGATAGTTTAATTCTGAGGACTCAGAGAGGGCAAAAATATAAGAGCTCAGAAAGAGAAGGCAAGGGCTTCAAGGAGCCAGACAGAAGAGGAAGAAGATTGGTTGTTCTTCCTGATTGTGTGTTTGCCATTTGCTGTTGCTGGATTGCTAGATGTCCTGACAACTGAGATTGGTATTGTCCCAAAGAACCTGACGACCCTAACCAGCAGGAAGTAGCTAAGAGACCCACGTCCCCTTCTAACATTTTTTCTACCTAGAGTTGAGGGGTTGGAAGGGAGGTAGAGGCTTAAGGAACCCCAAATAAAATGGAGTTAAAAAAAATAACACCTACAATACTCCTTTAAGTTCTACCTACTGTGAAGACTTCCTCCCACCAAAGTCTTTCAGATATGTCCCAGAAAGGGGTTATAATACTGCAATTGTCCACTTCCATGGAACATATGCATGTCATATCATGGAGAACCATCAATAAGCCTGTCTGTAGTATTCTCTTTCTCAGTCAGCCTATGATAGAGCCTAGCCCCTGAGGTGGGCGCTTGGGAAGAGAAGTTATCATAACAGGAGTAGAAACCATAAGCATTTGGGCAACTTCTTCATGAAACTTGCTTGTACCCTCAGGACCTGCTCAGCCCAATCACATTTACACCACCTCCATTTGTTAATGAGCTGCTGCTGTACACATCCTAGTTTATGGCTTGGTGGCTCAGATCATATCCTGCTCACGATGGGCAGCTCAGATTACATGGTAATTTAGTGGCCTATTATCAAATGTTCATTTTCCACTAATGCTCAATAGCAGGCCAATAACTCCACAGATGATGCTAGAACCTTGCTCCCAAACCCCAAGGGTCTCCACCTGTGATTTGCCTATAGGAGCCTGACAAAGGCTCCAAGCAGCAACCCTACATGTCACTGACACCTCAAGTACCATTGGATCTTTTGGATCATATGGTCAAAGTGGTAGATCAGCCTGCACAGCAGCCTGGACCTATTGAATAGCCTCTCCTGTCCCAGATTCCACTCAAAGCTAGCAGTTTTCTGGGTCATTTGGCATATGGGTCAAAGTTACACACTCAAGGGAGGAATGTGCTGTCTTGCTAAGCCTACTAAGCATGGTGGTTCTTTCGTGGTGGTAGGAGGGACCAGGTAAAATAACTTACCAACTTAGAAGAGCTATCTTCACATGCCCTAAAACACTGGGAATCCTAGAAATTTCATTGAGGTCGAAGGCCCTTGAATTGTTCATGGATTCATTTCCTACCTTCTTTTTGCTTTGTTTTGTTTTGTTTTTCAAGACAGGATTTCTCTGGATAGCCCTGGGTGTCCAGGAGCTCAGCTCTGTAGACCAGGCTGGCCTCAAACTCACAGAGATCAGCCTACCTCTGCCTCCAGAGCGTTGAGATTAAAGGTGTGCGCCACTGCCACCCAGCCTTATTTCTCACCTTCTGTTCAAATATATGTTATCATCAAGTCCAAAGTGG
This sequence comes from Acomys russatus, assembly GCF_903995435.1. Classification (NCBI taxonomy): domain Eukaryota; kingdom Metazoa; phylum Chordata; class Mammalia; order Rodentia; family Muridae; genus Acomys; species Acomys russatus. The sequence goes on along the minus strand of NC_067156.1, from coordinate 54,189,072 downwards.
TTGCTTCCTCCTGCTCTTTGGCCCAGCTAGCCTCTTGCTATTGTGAGGTAATTCCTCCTAGAACACACAGACAAGTAGAAAGTCTACATTACTGGCCAGTGACTGCATGGGGAACTGTCCCAAATCATGCAGCTCACCTTTTTTGTCCTTTATACACAGAAAGCCACATGCTGGTTGACACACTTCAGTTAACAAGAACAGTAAGAAGTGAAACCACACGAGCCATCCATGGGTGGGGCTGGGTGTCTAGCTCCTCTTTAGTCTACATTGGAATCCTGAAGTAAGTTTAAATACTGGTCAAGGAAATGCCTCAGCTGAAAGATAAATGAACTTGACATCTAGAGTGAGGGCAAGCAGGCAAAAAAAAAAAAAAAAAAAAAAAAAAAAAAGAAAGAAAAGAAAAGAAAAAAGAAAAAAAACAAAAACAAAAAAAACCCCACAACAACAAAAGAACAAAAACCAACCCCCCCAAAAAAAACAAACCAAAAGCTTCCTTCTTCCATATCCTTTTTTCAAAGATTAGTGTATTTATTATTTATACAGTATTCTGCTCACGTATGTTCCTGCCCACCAGAAAAGGCTGCCAGATCTCATTACAGACGGCTGGGAACTGAACTCAGGATCTTTGGAAGAACAGACAGTGCTCTTAACCTCTGAGCCACCTCTCCAGCCCTCTTCTATGTCTTTTTATATAGGCTGCCACCAGAAGGTATGGCCGGGCAGGTCTTCCCACCTCAAATGACCCCATCAAGAAAAAAAAAATCCCTCATGGATATACCGAGCTTCTTGGGTTGAAGTTGATTCCAGATGTGGTCAAGCTAACAACATATCACACTAAGATATGACATCAAATGTGGAGAGTTAACATACCCTTGAGGTAAAACCCTGCCAGCTGGAAGCACATTGCCGCAGTGGGCCTTACAAACAGGTACTAGGGAATTAGCATTTCCTAAACCAGTAGCTGAACACCGAGTATCAAAAGATGTATTAATGTGCTCAAGTAAGGGCTGCACATCTGGTGCGGCAGCTGCAATCAGCGTCACACCTGTTTAAATTAGTGACACTCAACCAGCATTCTCCATTATATGCCTGTCTTCTCCACGGGCCAAACAGAGTCAAACGGAGATGTGGGAACCACAACTTCTGCATCTTTCAGTTCCTTGATGGTGGCACTAATTTCCACAATCCCTCCAGGGATGCAGTTTGTGTCGGGTTCATTCTTTTCCCAAGTAAAGGCTATTCCATTGGCTTCCACTTGGCCTTTCCAAGCATAATAGGCCTCACTCCAGAGGTCAGGGAGCCAACGTGGGGATTCTGCCAAGTTCCTAGTTATACATTCTGGTTTTTTTGTTTTGTTTTGTTTTGATTTGGTTTTTCGAGACAGGGTTTCTCTGTGTAGCCTTGGCCATCCTGGACTCACTTTGTAGACCAGGCTGGCCTTGAACTCACAGCGATCCGCCTGCCTCTGCCTCCCAACTACTGGGATTAAAGGCATGCGCCACCACGCCCAGCTTAGTTATACATTCTGTCACTGAGAAAATAACCATAGAATAAGTTTAGGGGTCCACTGGATCAGCCAAACATCTACTGATCACCTTATTTCCATAAACCCCTAGTTTAAACAGAGGGTGACATGCCTTCTTGAGTCTCCTGAAATCATTGCCAAGCCAGAACCAGTACCCAATATAATGATTACTTCCTTTTCCCCAATATACAGTTACCCTAGTAAAAGGCCATAGACATCTCCCTGCCTCCCCCCCGCACCCTCACCCTCTGGGGAAGGATGAGGAAATGGCTCATAAAACTCTTAAGTATTTGAGAAAGACCTTCTTCTAGGGACCTGGCCTTCCCTTCATTCAGGGTTCTGGGTCTGAAACTAGCTCAAGTCTTGGCTAATGACTGAGATTCCCTTTTATTATCATCAACGTAACCTTCCTTTAATTACTGAGGAATTTTCTGCATAGACAGATCAAACGGAAAGTTAGTAGGCTTCTTACACATTTTATTCCTGGAAATACACTCCAATACAAAAGGCCCATAAGTTATGACACTATAACTTTGCTTCTGCTGCCCATGATGGGTCAGGCTATTATTATGGACATGGCTTTGCCTGCACTGCTCATTAGAATAACTATGCCCACCTTGCCTTTGGTAATTAAATGCTGTCCCCTGGTCCCAGCTGCTCCAGGGCCCAATTAAACCCATCACATTTAATTCATCCAATTGACTAGCTGTCTCCAACCCCACAGTTTGGCACAAGGGAAAGAGCAATGACAGCGCTCTCTGAACGTACTGGTGCCCCTCACCGTTTTGTGTCTCACAGCACTGGTGAAGGGTGTGTTTTCTGGGCCTTCCCATTGTGGAGGATTAGGTTTTACACAGTATACCCACTCTACCATTCCAATTTCCCCCAAGCCTTAAAATTCCTGAAAATTCGAACTCTCTGGAACCACTCCTGGCACCACAGTCTATGTTAGTTAGGCTTCTCTAAAGCACCAGAACTGAGAAAATGAAAATTTAGATAGATAGATGATAGATAGATAGATAGATAGATAGATAGATAGATAGATGGATGGATGAGACTTATTAGACTGGTATACACGATATAATCCAGGTAGTCCAACAATGTCTGTCTCTTGACAGAAAGACCAAGAATTCGGGAGTTGTTCAGTACACAAGATCAAACGTCTCTGCAATTCCAGTCTGGTACTGCAACCCATGAGGATTCCTGGAGAGCTGCTGTCTTTCAGTCTACATTGGAATCCTGAAGAAGTTAGTTTTAATACTGGCCACAGAAACAGCATCGATGAACTTAGCAGCAAAAGTGAAAACAAGCAGGCAAAAACCAAAGCTTCCTTCTTCCAGGTCTTTTTATGTTGCCTATCATCAGAAAATATGGTCCAGACTTATAGTGCACCTCCCAGGTTCAAATAACCTAAGAAAATCCCTGAAAGGTTGTGCCCTGCAGCTTGGGTCTTAGTTTTTGCAGGTGTAGTTGATAACTAAGATTAGCTAAGCAATCTGCGTTACATTCCCTGTCATCCCTGGGCTCCCGTCTCTCCTGCAAGTGATCTGACAAGCTGTATGACATCTCTTTTCAGGAGACAAGCTGCCCCTCCAGCTGGCATCAAGCTCCTAGACTTTTCCTTGTATCATGAAATTCCTAAGGAAATTCCAATTTCTTAGGCTCTGTAGTTAACAACAGTGTGATAGCCAAAGGGAGAGGCACAAGTGACACTTCAGAATATCTTCATTTCTGTCTGAATTGTGACAAGGTGGGAGTTGGCCAGGCAGAAATGGGAAGTGTAGAGAAAGAACTGTGGAGGTTTTACAATTTTATAGTAGAAGAAAACATTTTGGTGAGGAAAAACCTGCTTTACATTATTGCCAACTTTGTTAGAAACATTAAGAAACATAAAATTTACACATTAAAAAGAAATGGAAAAGGCTGTTGATTGCACAGAGAAGCTTCTCTGATTAAGGCATTTGTTTATGAATATAAATATGTTCAGAAGGCAGTCGATGATGTATCAATTTAGATAAACAACAAAACTATGTTCTCCTAAAGGGATTACACACTCCCCAGCAATAGGGTTTTGACTGATTTTACAGTACCAGAATAAGTTCCCTCCTGCGAGTGGGCCTCAAATCCAATCAGAGAATGGCTGTGATAGAATAAAGTAAAAATGAACAGTAAAAAAAAAAAAGTAAAATAAAAAATAAATATACATACATATATACATACATACATACACACTGATTTATTTAGTGATTGGCTTGAAACTGCCTGATTGCTAAGTATAACTTCACTTGCCACCTGGAATAAAATGACCTGGAGAAATAGCTAAGTAATGAGTCACTGCCTTTAAGAGCACATGGGCTTCTGTAAAATCACCCTGCCCGCACCAACCACAAGGTTTTAGAGTATCAAAGGAGAATACATCTCCTCTCTTCCACTCTGATTCATGTTGGAGTGCTTAGCCCCCAAAGGAATTCCAGGGTCCCTTCCCGTGGCTAAGGGGTCTGACTGTGAGACCCAGGACCAGAGTCTCCAAGTGAAAGAAGACTAGGCCAGGCTGGCTGTGCAGACACGGTAAGGATCCCGAGGGAGATAGACAGGAAGACCCTGCAGGGGCTTGATCATCCAGCAGGACATTACATCAGAAGCCTGGATGGGATAACTGAGGTGGTCTGCTGCTGCTGCTGCAGATAATAATAAAATAATAATAATAATAATAATAATAATAATAATAATAATAATAACAACAACAACAACAACAATAACAACAACTTCGAAGGGATACTGAAGGCTGGCATCAATCTCAGAACAACAGACTAGGAATTTTTAAATGGAAATGTGTAACTCCTGAATAAATGAAAGAAGCATGTACAAATGCTTGTAATGGTCCCACAGCTCTGTGGCTATGGGATCTGACTGGGCCTCAACCTGCGGTTCTGCTGAGGTAATTTCATCTGGACTCGCACTCGCCTCTGGAAATAGAGGATGACAGAGCATAGGGATAAATGTGTGGCCCTAATGTAAATCCTCTTAAGTTGCCCCGAGGCAGCTGGCCAGTAGGGGAACTGCTTGAGGGAGCTGATCTTCTCGACCCTATCCTCTGCACCACACAGGGCTTGGTGCATACAAACTCCCCAACTCCTGGTGAGGGAACTCGTCTCCTCACGTGATCTGCACAGTCCTATAAACCATGCCTGACAATTTTAAGAAAATTTACTGCTGACTATGAAACAAAGACGAAGCTCTCCAAATTAAGACTCTGTGAAACTGATTGGCCTTCCTTCGATGTTGCCAGCCTGTCATCTCTAGCTCTGACTCTGACAGTCTGAGAGGTCTGTTACAGGATGCTTGGTGTCTGTTGTCCCAACACCCTACAGGATGGCTTTGGTACCAGAACCTTCCCAGCCACAAACCATATTGTCTGCTAAGACTGAGCAGCGGACATATAGTGCCTGGCAGGTTGGTGTCGTGGGTTACAGAGCTCACAGCTGGGTAAGAGACTGATGCTTTTCTGTTTTCCAGCAGTTAGTCTATAGCATCCTTCCAGCATTAGAAGAGGTGGCCCACTAGAAGAATTCAACTCAGCTCCAGTGTGATCAAGGAATGTGGTATCTTCAGCAATAAAATTTTATTATCTAGTTCCGATGGGTGAGCAAGAGGAACACCAGGAGGCTGTATTTTGGGGGGGGGGGGGTGCTCAGTAGCCTCCCTGACCAACTATAAAGAGGTATTCTATGTGTGGCACTGGGACTTTGATTTAACAGCCTATGGCTTCTGGGAGTAACATTATCCAGCCATGCAAATATCTCCTTTCTAAATCAGTATTTATTTTTAGTTGATATTTTTTAGTTGGCTTACAAAATAGTAGGTTTCTATATGATTTGTAACCCTTTATTTTGGTTTTCCCTCCTCCCCTCCTGCTTACCTCCCTAATCCCCCACCCATCCCTATTTAGACATTCTTGGCCCCAGTACTCACCCCCTCTACTTTCTTATTGCTCTGCTATCCCTTCTCCCGTGAGGCATCCTCTCACACAAGGCCCCTTTCTAGTTTTCTGCCTTCTGCAGGCACTCCAAATTAAACACACAAATCTTGAGCTTCCAAGTTAAGATCTACAGATGAAAGACAGCGTGCAACATTTGTCTTTCTGGGGCTGGGTGATCTCACTCAGAATAATTTCCAGTACCAACCATTTTCCTGCAAATGTCATAATTTCATTTTTCTTGAGATGCTAATAAAATTACATTGTGCGTATGTACCACGTTTTCATATCCATTCATCAGCTGATGTTCATCTAGACCAACTTCATTTCCCAGCTCTTGTGAATAAAGCAGCAGTGAATATGCATAAGCAAGCATCCTGTGATTGGATATAGAGTCATTTGGGTACTGTCATAGTTTGATTTCTGTTGCTGTGATAAAACACTGGACAACTTAGGGAGGAAAGCGTTTGCTTCAGCTTACATGTCCATCATGGAGGGAAACCAAGGCAGGAACTCAAAGCAAGAACTTGGAGGCCAGAACTGAAGAAGAGCCCACGGAGGAACACTGCTTCCTGGCTTGCTTCCCCTAGTTGCTCAGCTGGCACAGCCCAGGCTCACCTGCTTAAAGATGGTGCCACCCACAGTGGAATGAGCTCCCCTAGGTCAATTAACAATCAAGAAAATGTCCCCACACTTAACCACAGGCCAATCTGATGGAGGCAATCCTCACTGAGGTTTTCCTTCCCCAGGTAACATTAATGTGTGTCAAGTCAGCAAAAACTAACCAGAGTTAAGTGTAGACTTGTTTTGCATGGTATACTTATGGCTGCATGGTAGGACTGTGCCCAGCTCTTGAAGAGCCTCCACCCTAACTTATACAACAACTGCACCCGTTTACTCTACACCAACAGTGAATTAGGTTTCTTTTCCCCACATCCATTCTAGCACATATTGCCGTTTGATTTCTTGACGACAGCCACAGTGAGATGGAATCTCAAAGTAGTTTTGGGGTTTTTGTTTGTTTGGCTGGTTGGTTTTTTGAGACAGGGTTTCTCTGTGTAACCCTGCCTGTCCTGGACTTTGAACTCAGAGAGTTCTGCCTGCTTCTGCCTCCTGAGTGCTGGGATTAAAGATGTGTGCCACCACACCCGGCTTCAAAGTAGTTTTAAATTTTATTTCCCTAGTGACTGATGCTGAACACTTTAAAAAATAAAAGTTTATTGGGCATTTTCATTTAAGAACTCTCTTCAGGTCTTCACTTACCAGGAAAGTGAGACAGAGGGGAGGACATCCTATTGGCACTCTAGGTGAGAGAAGCATGGGAGAATGGGGAAATAGAAGGATCCAGAGGGTCCTAGAAACCTACAAGAAGAACATTATGATGGGCAAATCTGGGCCCAGGGATCCTGCTCAAACTATGGCACCAGCCAAGGACAATACGTGCAGTAAACTTCAAACCCCTACCCAGATCTAGCCAATGGACAGGACGTTCTTCATAGTTGAGTGGAGAGTGGGGACTGACTTTCACACGAACTCTGGTGCCCCATATTTGACCACGCCCCCTGGATAGGGAGACCTAGTGGCACTCAGAGGAAGGATAGCAGGCTACCAAGAAGAGACTTGATACCCTATGAGCATATACAGGGGGAGAAGGTCCCTCTCAGTCACAGTCATAGGGGAGGGGAGTAAGGAAAAAATAGGAGGGAGGGAGGAATGGGAGGATACAAGGGATGGGATAACAATTGAGATGTAATATGAATAAATTAATAAAATATTTTTTTAAAAAAAGAAGAACTCTCGTCAGATCAAATTAATAGCCTGTTTTTAGTTGGTTGTTTTCTAGATTTTTTATAAGTTCATAATTTATGTATTCTAGCGATGAATCCTTTGTCAGATGTTCAGTTGTCAAAAAAAAAAAAATCCCCATTTAGTAGGCTACCTCATTCTTCAATTTTGACTGTTTCCTTTGCTGAACAGCCTTTTAGCTTTGTGAGATCCCATTTGTTAACTGTTGACTAGAGTCCTATTGGGAAAGCCCTTACATATCCTTGTATCATAGTGTTCTTCTCACATTTCTTCTAAGCACTACCCTACCATCTTTATTTCTTCCTGTAGTCTCTTGGATGTGCTTCAGCCTCTTCAGAGCAAAGTATTTATTCCAGCACTCTCTATAAGTTTGGCTCAGTGCCCATAAACGCCTTTAGTCTATTTTTATGATGGGAAGTTTTTCTTTTAGTTTCAATTATGACAGTTTAGCTGGGTATAGTAGTCTGGGTTAATATTTGTGGTCTTTCTAACTTGAAATACATTGTTTCAAGTCCTTGTTGGACTTTAAGTTTCTGTGTTAAATCATCCATTAGTCTGATGGGTTTGCTTTTTTATGTGGCCTGAGCCTTCTCTCTGGCAGTTTTCAATACCTTTTCTTTGTTCTGTATATTTAGGGGCTTAGCTGTGACATGGCATGAGGACTTTCCTTCCTGATTCTATTTGATATTTTATGTGCCTCTAGCACTTGAATGGGCTCTCTTTTGCTAAATTTGGAGAAATTTATTCAATGGTCTTATTCAAAGCATTTTTTTCATGCCTTTGACCTGGAATTCTTTTCCTTCTTACTCACAATCCATAAGCTTGATTTTTTTCACGGTGTTCCAAAGATCCTGCATGTTTCATTTGTATGGGTTTTTAAAGTCATTTTTTAACTGAATGCTCTGATTCCTCTACCACGTCATGAAGTCTTTCTTATGTTCCATTCTGTTGGTGAGGCTTTCCACTAAGCTTTTAGGCCTACTTTCCATTCCTTTCACTCTAAAGTAGAGTCTATCTTGAAGGTGGGATCTGCTTCTTGTAGGTAACAAAAAGTTGGATCCTATTTTCTAATCTAATCAGGTAGCTTATTTTATTTCCAACTTCACTTCAATTTGAGTTTTCTTCTGTATTTCTCTTTTTTAAATTCTATTTCCATATCCTGAATAAGGAAGGAGCCTGCCATCAGCAAGGGTAGCTGGTAGTCCTGGGGAAGCTGTAGGGTTTGAATATCTGAGGGAAAAGAGAAGGCTACCAGCAACAAGTGCAGGGAAGAGTCCTGGGAAGGCAGCATGGTTGAGGTGCCCTACTGGTAACATGGGTGGCAGGAAATACTATGGAACTCTGTCCCTCCCATCCTCAAAAAAAAAAAAAAAAAAAAAAAAAGGAGGGGGGAATTCCAGAGAGGATTAAAGTCTCTCATGGTTTAGCTCTTCTTCTGCCTCATGTTGAAACTTGGTCCCCAGGGAGGTCACTGAGAGGTGCTTAGGTCCTGAGGGTCTACCTCACCAGTGTACTACTCCACTTTCGGGTAATGGGTCAACCTAGCATCCCCAGGGAGTGCAGGAATGCAGGTCAGCTGTCTTAGATATTCTCCTTTTGGGACTGTGCAGGGTTCTCACCAACAAGAAGGCCTTCATTGGATGTAGCTCCATGACTTTAGCCTTCTCAATACTCAAGATTATGTAAAATACATTATTTTCCTTTAGGAGCTGGAGAGATGGCTCAATGGTTAAGAGCACTGTCTGCTCTTTCCAGGGACCCAGGTTCAATTCTTAGTACCCATCAGGTAACTCACAACTGTCTGTAGCTCCAATTCCAGGGATCCTGACACCTGCATACCAATGTACATAAAATAAAATTAAATAAACTATTAAAAATTATTTTCCTTTATAGCTTATCCAGTCTCAGGGATTCAGCTACAGTAACAGTAACTGGACTAAAGCAGTGCCACACTCCTTAAAGCCCAGTGCTGCACAGTTTTCAGCTTCAGGCTGCCTCTGAAGGGCAGACTGCCAGAGTCTGGGCATCCCCCATCTGCCTCCTGTCTGCACAATCTAACATTTCAGGGACAAAAGATGAGTGACTTTTATGCTCAAACCATGGTTGCTCTTGATATTTAATAAGCTTGGATGCCTATAGACTTTAAATTAGAGCTCATTTGAAACCAACTCACAGGGTTCTTTGTTCCAGATTTTTTTTAACTAGGTATAAATTTAAAATCTTTTTAAAGGACTGTCTATTTTATTTACAGGCAATGGAGTTTTTTCAAGTTTTTCTTTTGTTTTTGTTCTGGTGTTGAACCCAGGGCATTACTAAATGCAAGTGAGGATCATTTATTCATAAAAGCATCAATCACTGTTTGATTATCACTAGATTTTACATATAATTCTTTATAGTATGGCTGACATTGTGATGGGTGCATCTTCAGTGTAACTAGTTTTTTGTTGTTCTTGTTTTTTGCTTTGTTTTGTTTTGTTTTGGTTTGGTTTTTTGAGACAGGGTTTCTCTGTGTAGTGTTGGCTATACTGGACTCACTTTGTAGACCAGGCTGGCCTTGAACTCACAGTGATCCGCTTGCCTCTGCCTCCCGAGTGCTGGGATTACAGGTGTGCGCCACCATGCTGGCTTAGTTTTTATTTTCAAATAAGTAGCCACTGTGTTATCTATTGCTACATAGCAAATTACTATAGACTTCCTGGTTTAAAACAATCACTTATTATTTTTGTGGGACAAGAATTTGGGCAGTTTGTCTGGGTGCTGCTCAGGGTCTCCTTCTGCCAGGCTGTGAGCACACCATTGCCTAGGACTGGAGTCTCACCTGAATGCCCACCAGGGAAGTTCACTTACTGGCTGATATAGTAGGGTCTGAGCCAAGAGCGTCAGTGTGTATTTAGCTGTAGGTTCCCAAGATAGCAACTTGCTTCCTAAAGTCCTATAACAGTCTATTAGCAACACAGCAATGAGTGCTTTGGGAACATGACCACCAATGTGGAGGCATTCTACTGGAAGGAAACCAGTTAACCCTGAGGAGGGGATACGTAAGTCTGTAAAAGCAGGCAGCTGGGATCATTATGGGCCACTACAGAAGCTGTCTAACACACCAACCATACTGTGGTAGTATTGCAAAGTATTTTTAGAGTGTTACTGTCCTGAACATTTCTTTAAAGATTTATTTTATTATTTATAAAGTATTCTGCCCACCACAAGAAGGTACCAGGTCTCATTACTGGTGGTGGTAAGCCACCACGTGGTTGCTGGGAATTAAACTCAGGACCTTTTGGAAGAGCAAATGGTGCTCTTATTCTCTGGGCCATCTCTCCATCCCCAGTTCTGAACATTTTTAAAACTGTCTGGGCTGGGTGTTGTGGTACACACCTTTAATCCCAGCACTCGGGAGGCAGAGGCTGGCAGATCACTGTGAGTTCGAGGCCAGCCTGGTCTACAAAATGAGTCCAGAACAGCCAAGGCTACACAGAGAGACCCTGTCTTGAAAAACAAAAACAACAACAACAAAAAGATAAAGCTGTCTGCTCACTCTACTATACAGAATAATGTAATACAGGAGATGGTGTTTTTTAAAGAGTGAAATAAACAATTTTTCTCTAAGGAAAGGTAAATTTAAATTTAATACTTTAACTAGCTCACCAATGCAAAATGTCACTGGCCTATAGATGGCAAAGGATAATAGTGATTCTCTGAGATTTTTGGATGTATTTAAGAGATCTAGGGACAAAAGGTCCCAAGTGTGCAAGGCACAATGACCCACAGAAGGAAACTAGCTGGGAGCCAAGACTTGGTGTAGAAATTTACAAAGTGACATTCAAATTCAACAAAAATCATTAGGAAACTAAAAGATACAGCATGCATAAAGTTTGTTTTGTTTTTTTTTTTGGTTTTTCGAGACAGGGTTTCTCTGTGTAGCCTTGGCCATCCTGGACTCACTTTGTAGACCAGGCTGGCCTTGAACTCACAGCGATTCACCTGCCTCTGCCTCCCGAGTGCTGGGATTAAAGGCGTGCACCACCACGCCCGGCTATAAAATTTGTAATCACATGATCAGATGCCAGTTTATCTATGACTAGTTTGTAAAAACAGCACAAAACACATGTCTAACCCAAACAAGGCTCCCAATCTTCAAGATTGATGCGTCAGCTTTCATTGAGGAAAACAGTCCCACTCAGGAAGAGGCTGGGAAATTAGTTTCTGGCTTCAGATCAAGACTGTCATCAAAACTCTGTAAACGAAACACTCTCCTGTATTTAGTATCAAAACTCATAATATGCTGAATCGAAAAAGGAGGAAAGTCATTTAAGAAAGAACAAATAATCGGGCGGTGGTAGCACACACACTCAGGAAGACAGAGAGAGGTAGGCAGATCTCTGTGAGTATGAGCCAGCCTAGTCTACAAAGTGAGTCCATGACAGCCAAGACTACACAGAGAAACCCTGTCTGAAAAAACCAAAAACCAAAAACAAACAAACAAAAAAACACCAAAAAGCAAATAGAACAATTTCAGAGTCATAAGAAACTGCCCTATTTGATTCTCTCCCTAAATCCATAAAATATTTCCATTATACACATAAAGAGCCATTCTAAGCCAGAGTTTAGCTGAAGACTGAAAACAGATGCTCTCTTACCCTAATTCATTCTGGACTAATTAAATCAACAATGATGCACATTAATCCTCAAGCTAAGGGCTCCAGAACTTCAGGTCTTGCCTGTAAAATGTCTTACCTGATTGACAAGATCATCCTTACTATTGTGGACTCTCATGAGCTAAGCCAGCAGAACACACCACAAGGCAATCTTGGGGCTGCTTTACAATCCTAAGAGAATACAACTTCTAAGGTGATCATAAAATGACATGTCTTCACTGGGTCAAGAGTAGCCTCTGTTATCTACAACTGTGTGCTCAACTTAGGAAAATTAAAGTTTGAGTATCAGCTCAAACCCAGCAGCTGTGTGACTTTCAGCAAATCAACCTCTCTGAATTTAGTTTGTCTTTGAAAGCCAGACCCACTCCCATAAAGCCACCAAAGATGTCCCTTCAGTACTGGAAACCATGGCAGGAAGAAGGCGCCTGTCCCGATCTCCCCACATAAAAGGCCCAATGTCTACCAAGTCGCTGAGGATCATGGCAGAGGCACCTAGAACACGGGTTCTGGGAAGGCAGTCAGCAACCAACTAGCTCTGGTGTCGAGTGTGTATGGCAAACTAGAGGAAAGCCAAGTAAGAAGCGTGGATGGGAGGAAGTGGGCAGCAATGGGGGACTCGTGCCCCCAGGAAGATGAAGCTTATAAACATGAGGAGGAGCATCTAGGCACTGCATGAGGGTGGCACTCAGAAAACCTACCAGAGTAGGAGCGTATTGGTGGCTCTGGCAGGTGCTGGTGATGGCCAGTGACAAGCAGTGTGCATGCCATGTCAAGTGCTGCCCAGGGCTTGCAGATGCCTGATGGGCAAGGAGGCCCGGGTTTTCTACTTCCCATAGCTTACATCCTCCAAAGCAAGCAGGCTAACTAGGAAAACACCTAAGACAGATCACACGAAGAGGAGAGGAGGGACACTGTGCAGGAAGGACAGATGAAGGGAGACCCCTCTGACCTTGAACGAAAGTAGTCAGGAAAAGCCACTGATGATGCACCAAAGAACTTTTGAGATAGGGAAAGAATGGCTCAGTTATGAGAACCCGACAGGCCCGTTGGGGACCCGTGAGTAAGGATATGTGAGACACTTTGAGAAATAAGTAGGTCCATGCAGAGGATGGAAGGCCTCCTGGCCTCCGGGTCCCAGAGCAACCCTTCCTGTAGAACAGCTGTGAAAGGCAAGAGGCACAGACAGTGGTTTACAGAGAGACACGGCTCTGCTTATAGAGAAAAGAGGTTCTTGGGTTACTGTGGCAGATGCTGAAAGTGGCCTGAAGACAGCTTAGTTTAGACACTCCTCTGAGAGGTGACTTGGGGGAATTGAGGGCAAGTCATTCAGCCCTAGAGTTTTAGCTGAGGGATGGGATAGCTTCATTTACAAAGCTGAGCAAAAATGAAGAAACACATGTAAGGTTGACAGGGAGCTACAAGTTTGGGATGTCCATTTGATAACCAAGTAGACGCATGAACCTGGATGGAGACCGGAGAGGTGAAGATTGTAATATGGATGTGGACAGAGCAGAAAAGGCATGGCAGCAGCTCCCAGATGGAAAGGTCATCAGGAATCACGGCCCTGGAGGCTCACCTGTTAGACCTGCCCACGGTTGGCGACTCTGATGAGGTCAGCAGTGGAGACTGGCTCAGGAACCAACTGTTCATAACCAGCGGCTTTAAAGATCCCAAATGCAGTGTTTCCAAGATGATGAAGCATAGGAACTGAAGATCCAGAAAAAGCAGATGGTCTGTGGAGATGGAGTCACTTGTAAAGCATCCCCATTTTGTTTGATACTTTTTCTCCTCCTGAGTATAGCATGAAGACAAAGCGGTAGTTCCACAGAAACAAAGGGCACAAACCTGCAGGAAATGAAGAAGCAGAGGGAACCTTACAACATGGACTACTCTTATCATTTCTGAAGCTGAACGCAGTCAAATGCCCATACAGATGCCACCTCTCGTGTGACACATAAAATAAGCAGGAAAAGCACTGTCTGCCTAACTTCTTGAAAACTCTTTGCAGAGAGCCAAGTGTGGTGGTGCACACCCTTAATCCCAGCACTTGGGAAGAAGAGGCAGGTGGATCTCCATGAATTCAAGGCCAGCCTGGTCTAAACAGTGAGATCTAGGACAGCCAGGGCTACATAGAGACATTGCCTCAAAAAAACAAACAAACAAAAAAAAAGTTTTTCAAATCTCCCTTTCTTTTTTTTTTAAACACTGGTTCTCCTTGCATGCCAGGTTGGCCGCTCACGCTAATCCTCCTGCTGCAGCTTCCTAAGTGCTGGCATTACAGGCATAAGTTACCCCATCTGGCTTTGTAAAGATTGACTTTTCTGCCAGACAAGCATGCCTTTTAAGTGTACTTGGGTAAGTTCTCCAGGCAACTTTATCCAAACTTAAAATGCTACCCAGCTGAGATCCCAGGGCGACAACTGTACCAACACCACCTATGCTGTGGGCTTTACTATTTCTCAGAAAGCAGCCGGCTGGACCTGTGACCATGGTCAGAAGATGCACTGGTGACTTTATGGCTACAAAACAGTCTCACTCACCTTGCGCCTCTTGGGTGGCATGCTGCCTTCCTGACCTCATATGCACTGCCCCATAGCTCCTCCCATCCCCCTTCCATCCTCTTCAGGTACCACAGAATCCTTCTTATCCTTTCAGGCAGTATATGACCACAAAGGTCATGTCCAGACTGCAGCCAGAGCAGCTGTTGTGTCCAGCACTAAATACAATAAGTGACACTAGGAAACAAACAAGCTTTCCCACTGTCTTTACACAGAATATGAAGACTATCTCAGCAGCCAGATAATAGACAGAAGAAATTTCTTAGGGGAAAGGAAAATAGAGGACAAATCAGAACAGACTCTGAAGCTTGGGAGCAATTAGCAGGATAAAGCAATATTCTAATTTTTATACTGTGACATCACATAAAAAGACAAGTTCAGTAAAAAATATCAAGTTTATTTCTGAATACAACACATTAAAACATATGCAATATTTATTCAGAATGTCATAATCAGTGCAAAAATAGAACCTTTTTCCCTGTAAATGTCACTACTGTGAACTAGATACATGATATTTAGTCAGGGCTTCAAGATTGAATTCTTTAAAAACAAATCTATAATTTATACACATTGAATTTATCATACAAATATATACAATAACATAATTTTGGTGTAGAAAAATGAGATTTCCAAAATATAACAGGTCATTCACGCAAAATGTATTCTAGTTAACTTTTTCCAAGGGCTTCTCCAATCAGTCGGACAGCAATACTCTTGCCCTCATCTGTCTGGATCACGAGTAAAGCTTCAAATCTTCCCACTGCCTGTGGTCTGAAGTGCACAGGGATGTGGATGTAATGTCGGGCTCTGCGGGGAAAAGGCAATGAGAAGATGTGAGGTGACAGCAACTGTCAGGTCCCTGCAGCAGCACAACGCTGGCACAGGCTTGATGAAAGAATCAAGAAACACTGCACTGAGTGTTTCTTTCTCATTTCTTTATTGCCAATATCTAACAAGATGCTAAAGAAAGGAAAGGAAAATCTAAAATCAAGATAGTACAGCTATGGAGTGTCTGCCTAGCATGCCTGAGGTGTGTGCTTAATCCCCAACACTTTTTGTTTTCTTGAGACAGGGTTTTCATGTAGCTCAAGCTGTTCTTAAACTTACTATATAGCCAAGAAAGACCTAGAACTTTAAACCCCTTACCTACACCCCCCCATACTAGGGTTTTGTGACACTAATGATTGAACCCAGGGCTTCATGCATGATAAAGATAAGCACTCTCCCCAAAACAAGCAAAATGAAAAACAAAACAAAACAAAGTATGCCCATTGGATTAACACAATATTGGAGCTCTATCTCTGGCTAGCCAATTAAAATAGGAAGGGAGGAATGTACTTTGCTTCTCTGCAAGTCGCTATCTACCTACATGTGAGGGGAAAAAACCCTAAAAATCCTGGTGTTACTTAATTCAAGTAGCACATTGTAACATAAAAAAATTTAAATCCTGTCCCATTCTTATCAACATTGCTGTGCAATTTTTCTCTAAAATCTGATGCTTTTATAAAAATTATTATTGAAGCTTTATTTTTTAGATTATATAGACTGCCAAGGAGGGCCTATGTTTAAGAGTAATATTAATGAAGGACTGTTCTTGTCCATAAAACTGTGTCCCCAGATATACTTTATGGCTATGGTAAATGGTCTTTCTATACTTTCTGCACAGCTGACCCACATGTAGTCACCATCCAAGTCAAAGTCAGTAGCTCTTCAGACTTTCCCTTGTGGCAATCTTAGTCTCTCCCCAGAGTGACAGGATTTGAAGTTTGGTGATCAGAAGTAATATACACTCTCATTAACAATGTCTAGGTGTTAGTTTGTTACTAAACATTGTTACTAACGCTTCCATGTGAAACCCAGTACTGGCTTTCTGACTCAGAAGATGCTGGGCTGGAGAGATGGCTCAGTGGTTAAGAGCATTGGCTATGCCTGCCAAGGACCCAGGTTCAATGCCCAGCACCCACATGGGGATCTAATGCCCTCTTCTGGATTAGCTGGTACCAAACACACAGGCTACACATACATACATGCAGGCAAGAATTCATACTTATAAAATATAAATAAATATTTTTAGAAAGTAGGAGAGAACTAGTTGCTGAAAATTTGTCTACTTATTTTCACTTGTGGTATACACACATACCAGTCAGTGTATGGTGAAACACCCCCCTGCCCCCCCCACACAAATACACAATTAAAAATAAAATCAATCAGTTGGGCGTGGTGACGCATGCCTATAATCCTAGCACTCGGGAGGCAGAGGCAGGTGGATCACTGTGAGTTCGAGGCCAGCCTGGTCCTCAAAGCGGGTCTAGGACAGCCAGGGCTACACAGAGAAACCCTGTCTCAAAAACCAAAATAATAATAATAATAATAATAATAATAATAATAATAATAATAATAATAATAATAATATCAATCTTTAAAAATCCAAACAAAAAAGGTATATTCTCTTGTGTTTCTAAGTTTCTTTAGATGCAGTAAATATGATCCAATTTAATACTTAACACTGTCAACAAGACAGGATCTAGAAATCACCTAAGAGACAAGACTGAGAGGCAGGTTCTGGACTTAGTAAATTTAGGTGGAAGACCTACACAAATTATGCATAGCACCAGTCCATGGGCTGGGGTCCTGGACTGAGCAATAAGCAAGCAGACTGAAGACCAGCACTCCTCTCTCTTTTGGCTTCCTGACTATGGATGTAATGTGACTAGTTATCTCACAATCCTGCCTCTGTGACTTGCCTACCATGGTGGATCAAACTATGAGTTAAAATAAGTCCTATCTTTTCTTTTCAAAGATTTATTTATTGTGCATACAGTGTTCTGCCTGCCTGTACACCTCCATACCAGAAGAGGGCACCAGATCTCATTTTAGATGGTTTTTGAGTCACCGTGTGGTTACTGGGAATTGAACTCAGGATCTTTGGAAGAGCAGCCACTGCTCTTAACCTCTGAGCCATCTCCCCAGCCCCAAGCCCTTCTTTCTTAAGTTGCTTTTTTGTTAGGTATTTTGTCATAGCTTTGAGAAAAAATAACTAAAACACCCAGGTTGTGTACAAAAGTAGGCTTCAATTGAAGACAACATTTTCAAGCTCTAGGGCAAGATGTCCACAAACTCAATAATGTTTACTTTGACATGTGTAACAACGAGCACATTTTAAAATAAGAGTCTTGTCATGTAATGGAGAACAGTTTCCAACTGCTGCAGCTCTCAGGGTGCAGGAAATTATAGATGTATGTCACCATAACTGTCTACATTTTCTACATGGTTAAAACTGGTTTTTTGGAAGCTGAATAAAATGCTATTATACACACACACACACATAAAATCATTTCCTACTGTGGCTATTTTAGTGTAATCTACAAGAATCTGTAAGAGGCAGCAAATTGATGACTAAAGCCAGACAGCCCCAAACGGATGAACTATATCTTTTTTTTTCTATCTTTGTTTTGTTTTGTTTTTTTCAAGACAAGGCTTCTCTATGAAGCCTTTGCTGTCCTGTACTCACTTTGTAGACTAGGCTGACCTCAAACTCACAGAGATCCACCTGCCTCTGCCTCCCTGAGTGCTGAGATTACAGGCATGGGCCACCATATCTAGCTCAGATAAACTATATCTTGTTAAAAATTAAGATGAAGCAAAACATATGAAATAATCTGACATTTCAATTGTCAAAACAAAACATGAAATAATCTGATATTTTGAGTGTCAAATTACATTTGAATTAGGTGATGCCAATATTTAACAAATATGTAGTATCTCAATTCTATTACCAGCAACAGACTGAATGCTGTGGCCCTGCCCACAAAACTTGTCTTAGACTTAATCTTTTTCTGGCTAACACCTGTAATGGCCAAAAAAAAAAAAAAAAAAAAAAAAGCCCATTAGCTTCTAAGTAAAATGAACATGAGGTCTAGGTCTAGACTTAAGAATAACTTGGTGGCCTGGTGGTACCTGAAGGAAGACAGCTGGGCAATGTATCCCTAAGTCACTGCAGAATTCCTGTTTCAACTAGTGAGACTTTAAATTCCTGATCTCAGTACTGACCAGTGAGCATCTGAGGTGGGCACTATTACAAGTTAGCCCTAAAGTTATTAAGCTACTTCTGCTGTGGATAACACTGAGCACCGGATCAAAGCCTGCCTGGCCTGCATGGCCACCACAGGGTCACGTAACCTACGGAGACTAATGACACACTCTAGGCAGGATCCCTCCCTTCCTGGGCTACTTGTGAAGAGTATGAACACAAAGCTCCTCACTGTCAGCAATGAGGAAGGGAAGCTGCCAAGTGGAGACTCCTGTCCTCAACCCCTCGTAAGAGGCAAGTCCTGCACTCCACCCCTCAGAAGAACACAGCGATTCTTGTTAAACTCACCTCAAGGAATATTTGGAATGTTTGATGAAGAAAGGCTCTCTGGGGCTCAAAAACTTTAACTGTAAATTAACAGAAAACAGTTGTGATAGTAGGAAAATTCGGTATTTGTCATATATAAACCTTGGCTTTGCTTTAAAAATACACTGCATAATTTTAGTTTCAGTCAAAACCTTAGGCAGGACAGCAGAGACTTGTATAACAGAAACACAAATAAAGAGTTTTAACATGAATTTTCTCCAGTTTTGGCTTATACAAATGTTATCTAGAAATGTACTATGTGGCAGAGAATACGGGGAAGACTGTTAAAAATGTAAACTTAATTTTAAAATATAAAACATCATGAATTGCAAATAAATTTCTTTTCACTATTAAAGTATTTTTTAAAATTAATGCATTACAACTGAAATATGCAGAATATATTTCTAATCTTTAAGAAAGTGATTTTTTGAAATCCCACAGAAATATTTTCAACTTACTGCATGAGTAAAAAATGAATTATTTCGCAAATTGACTTTCAGTGTCCTGGATTCCCCAAGTTTGGTTGGCAGGAACATGTAGACATCCTTTGGGGCATACACTCCACGATGACTCAAGTCAAGCTGCCTGCTTTGGGAACAGAGTTACAAATGAAAGGAAATACTTAGCCTGTAACAATGGTGTCTTCATGTACTGGAGCTTAGCTAGTCTAGGTAAACGATGCCACAGGGCGGCTCTTCCAGGCGGGCTGAAAAGGCACCTTCTTTCCCATTTTTGCTTCAGTTCCTGTCAACTGGACCACTCATTTTTCCATGGGCTATTCTAAATTGTCCAAAGAAGCTGACCTCTCTGTGACCTTTGATCTTTCCTGTGGAAATGGAGCACTCTCTGTTTCAGTCCTGATTCTACACACTGACTTTCTGCCAATCTGCTTTCTAACCACTCTCTGGACTCTGAAACTGCTAACATATTTACCCCACACAACTGTCTGTCACATTTCCTGTTTACTTCCCCAGTATTTTCAGAGCTTATGATCAAACTTACCAGTGTAAAGGCAGGACTGTCAGGGACCCTCCATTTGAAAACTGTAGAGATGAGACTAAGGCAACCCACCCCTAACCCCACCCCCACCCCCACTCTCATCTTCAGCATCTTTGAACATCATCAGAGTTCAAAGAATATAAGATGAACAGGTAAGGGAACGACAGAAAGAGGACGCTCTTTATAAAGTATTCTAGTATGTAAAGTATTCTACTTTATAAAGTATTGCTAGCATTAGAAGATGTGACCAAATTTATATATTAAACTTAGTAGGATTTAATATACTTTCTTCTTCTAAAAATCTTCTTCCAGAAATAAATTAGACTTAATTATTCATGCGTCACAAGAAAGACTTTCATTGGATATGACAAATATTACCATTAAAACAGTATAAATTGGTGGTATAAAATTTACATTTAAATTTAAGAATATACTTTCAGAGCTGGAGAAATGGTTCAGTAGTGAAGAGCACTTCCTGCTGTGGCAGAGGACCTGAGTTTGTTCTCAGCACTCACATGGTGGTTCACAACTGCCTATAACTCCAGTTCTAGGGGATCTGATGTCTTATTCTGGACTGCAAGACCACCTGCACTGCACTTAAGAAGCATACATTCACACAAGCACATACTCATTAAATCTTTCATTTTTTTTTTTTTCTTCTTAGTGTTTTGAGGCAGGGTTTCTCTGTGTAGCTCTGGTTGTCCTGGAATCACTCTGTAGAACAGGCTGGCCTCAAACTCACAGAGATCTGCCTGCCTCTGCCTCCTTAGTGCTGGGATTAAAGGAGAGTGCCACCACCGCCCAGCAATAATATGAATCTTAAAAAAATAATAATGCTCTACTTTGACTCTGGGCATGATGGTGCAAGCCTGTAACCCCAGTTCATCCTTGGGAGGTGGAGGAAGGAGATGTGAAGTTTAGCATCATCCTCGGCTACATAGCAAATGTAGGCTAGCCTGGCCAAAACCAACAAACAAAAACTCCTCACTTTCTTAAGTTTGATTACTTTTATTTTTGTGCATATGTATTGTCTATATATGTGCAGTGTCTGTGGCGGCCAGAGGAGAGCACTATATGTCTTGGAGCTTGAGTTATAGGCAGTCATAACCACCAGTCCCCAGTAAGTGCTCTTCACTGCTGAGCCATCTTTCCAGCCCCAGAATCTACTTTTATTCTCTTCTTCTGGGAATATAAAATAGCACAACCACTTTGGGAAAACTATTTGACAACTTGTTTTAAAGTTAAACATATGCTTATCATGTGATACAGCAGTTTTGGGTAATAATTAGTTATTTTTATCCAAAACAAATAAAAACATTTATCCTCAGAAATATACATAAAGGTCAGGCATAGTAGCACATGCCTTTAATCCCAGCACTCAGATGGCTGAGGCAGGTGGATCTCTGTAAGTTCAAGGACCAACCAAGCCTACATAGTGAGACCCCCATTTCAAAGCTCCGCCCCCCAAGAAATAAATACACATAAAATATTATTTATAGTACTTAATTCATAGTAGTCCACAATTATAGGACACCCAAATGTCAATGAAAAAAATATAGTTCATATAATGGAATACAAAACAATAAAAGAAATAAAACTCTCTTGTATGCTCAAAAGCATTAATGACTCACTTGTGTAATGTTGAAAGAAGCCAGACACAAAGATCTGCATGCTTATGAAGCCCAAACAAAACTAATCCTATGATGACAGAAGTCAGAACAGGACACGATAGAACTTTTCAGAGGAGAGATGCTATCTTGGTTATGAGTGGAAGTGACTCTTGCAAGCACAAAGGAATGTTAGTGCTACACCTGCCTATATCTCACTGACCTGGGCAGAAACTCTCAAGATGGACAATGTACGCACCCAGGTATGTGAGTCAAGGTATCAGATACAGTACGCCTCCGGGATTCGACTGCAGTGTCTACTTTAATGAGGGTATCTCTGGAGGAGCACGAGTCTTCAGGATCATGTTCTGCTCTGATGCTCTGTACACAAAAACATCACAAAGTGGGAGGAGAAAAGGTGAATACTCCAGAAAGCAAAGACATTCCTTATGGGAACTCCATTATTTCCTTTAAAGAACTGTAAAGACATGATTATTTTTAAATCCCTTGAACTCCTAACTGTATTCTGTGTACTATCTCGTTCTGCCCCACCTCTAGCCCTGTGCAAATGCCCTCCCACATTACAACTTACATAATTAAATAAAGCATGGGTTCATGTGGCGTATACAGAATAGAACCAAATGCAGACTACAAAGACGTCAACTAATGAAGACTGACAAGAACCTTGAGATATGAGGCTACACAACAAATTAGTGAAAGTGAGACCACATCAAGTAATTATTGTGTATTTTCAGATTTTTTTTTCACTTAGGGTTTTTAATATATACAATCACTTGCTTATTGTATCTAGGACAACAGTCACCTGGCCAGAGAGCTGGAATCTCAATGTGTGGTTCTTGTGAGGTTCTTTAGCAGGGTGGCACTCAACGTCCCAAAACTGGGCATAATCTCCTCTGTCTCTGGGAAGAAACATGATGGAGATCTACAAAACAAACAAGGGAAGACATACAGATTAGGAATTCAAAGTAACAAATGCATTTATATTGGCTAGTTTTCCTCTGGGGAGGAAAATAGATTTGAGGGCTAGAGAGATGGCTCAATAGTTAAGAACATTGGCTACTCTTTCAGAGAACCCAGGTTCGATTCTTAGCACCCACATGATGGCTCACAACCGTCCATAACTCTAGTTCTAATGGATCTGATGCCCAATTATGCATTCCCCAGGCACTGCATGCACATGGTACACAGATATACATGAATAAAAACCATTCATACACATACACTAATAATTTTAAAAGAATGCGTTGAACAATTTTATCACTAGTATAATATATCCAAAATATACTTCTGTTTAAAGCTGTATATAATATTTCTTTCAAAAATGTATAGTATATCTTTTCTGGAGGAATAGGGTTTTCACAATATTAGAACTACGTCACACAGCATTTAGAGGGAAATCTGACCACAGAGACAATCTACTCTTTCAGCCTCATCACTGAGGGCTTCTCAGTGCAGACATGAGAACAGTGAAGGTGAGGGTAACCAGCACAAGAAAGCAAATGGCGTTAAACTGCAATAGCTCACACAGTAAATAACTCAGAATGCTAGTTAGAGCTAGCTTCCCTGCTTATACAGCTTGTGTATATATACAAACTGCACATGTACAACCTGTGAATGTTCAACTGAAGGGCAAAAAGGGGCCCCAATGGCAATTCTGGCTGATGACAGCAGGAGAAAAGCTCCCAACAGTGATCTGAGGTCTGCAGCAGTATCTAGGGCCCAAGAACCCTAAGTATGAAGACAACTGGACCTTACAGCAGCAACAACCAACCCCCTGCTTCTCATACAAGCAGTGTCCAAAGGCAGCCCCTAGTCACAGTTGACGGGATGGGTCCCAGCAACCAACAAATGGAGCTGCCACCTTCTAACAGTCAGGCATTTACTTCGCTCAGCTGCTGAGGCACAAAAGAAAATGAAGCACCAAAACAAAACAAAAATCCCAGCTGCTACTGAGCCATACAAAAATCCCCAAAAGCAGTAGGCGGTTTGACAACCTTACATGACAAAGGTTCCAGTGTCACTGTGACAGAGACTAGAATGAAGCAAAACCACACTGAACAAACACTGACAGGAAGAGTCCAGAGTGCAACTGGAGTGGGGAAGCAGGCTGTAGGCTGCAGCCCCCAATGAGTGAAGGTCTGTCTGTTGTCTGAGGAGATCACCTTTACCACAGCAACAAAGTGGCTCCTGTTGGAAAACGAAAACGCAAAGGTCTGCAAAGGGCATTAGCCACCCACAGCTGAGGAAAATTTGGGGTCCCCTTTTGACAACTAAGTATCTGCTTCCCTCCCTTCAGTGAATGGAGCCTACTGACCTAGCTGAGTATACCCTTGAGTCTTGGTAAGCTTTCTCTTGCTCCTCTGGGTTTGATGAGAAGGGAGAGCTCAAGAGAGTCAGATATATGGGTTAGATTGTCTGAAGAGGCAAGAGATGGAAGATTCCAGAACCTGGCTCCCAGCCAGAATCCACTTAGCCTGCTCTGCAGTCAGGAAAGAAGAGCCTTCAAGACAGACTCATTGGTGACTTGCCACAGTGGCCGCTTCTGCTTCAAGTAGGAACTCACTGGAACTCCTAATGCTCTGTCCTTAAGGATTCAACCTAGAGCTCCACGGAGGGGAACATATTCTTGCCCTTGTCCCCAAGTCTCAAATAGGAATCCTTTTCTGCGCCTGTCTACAGCCTTCATGATGTGCCAGAGACAGGGGGCTGTTATCAGCACTTGCTCTGCAAGGAATTGCTCTTGGTTGATATCCTGAGACCCTCTGAAGGCTTTAAGCCCTAACACCTGCCGACAGTCGCTGAGCTGGTACCTTGTGTATGTGGGGCACAGGGCTGACTCTACTTTCCTATTTAAGTTGTTGCTCCCATGTAGCAAATAAGGCTCCACCCCATTTTCCCTCCACTCTTTGCCACTCCATTCTTGGGATATCTTAGGACAAGAAACCTTGCCATCTCACTATGGTAACGACGTGGCAATCTTTTGAAGCAGTGCTTTGTAAATCGGTGTTTAAAGCCTTGGCTAAATCAACGAATTGAGAGTTAATGGCAGTGATAACCGATGAGTCAGTATCCCTGAGTCTGGACTAAAACATCAAAACATGGAAGTCTCATGAGAAAACAAGACTGCGGTCCTGATGCTACAGACTCTGAGAGCCTAGAGGGAAAGGCAGAACAGGCCCAGGTGAGAACATCCAGTCCAGGGAACTAAACACAATGAAGCAGAGGGGAGCAAGTATGAAAACAGTGACATCCTACTCAGGGACAAAACAGGCAATTTATCTAAAATCAGTAAAAGTCAGGCCTCTTCAAAAATTAAACCCAAAGCGACTGACTTTCACAGGATCTCTGGTGCCCCATATTTGGCCATGTCCCTTTGTTGGGGAGGCCCAATGGCACTCGGAGGAAGGATAGCAGACTTGATACCCTAGCACCATATTCAGGGGGAGGAGGTCCCCCTTGGTCACAGTCATAGGGAAGGGGGATTGGGGTGAAAGTGGGAGGGAGGGAGGAATGGGAGGATGTATGGGATGGGATAGAAAATGAGATGTAATATGAATTATTTTATCTTTCAATAAAAATGTGTTAAAAAAAAAACAAAACAAAAATTAAACCCAAAGCAAAAGAAAATACAACTAGCATTACTGTACCTCACACACTCAATACACACCCTGAAAACTTCCACACTTATTACATCATTCAATCCTTATATTACACTGACTAACACTTCCAAAGTTTACATCACACTACTGCAACTTTTCAATTATGCAACTGCCAAGAGTCACCCAATATTCCTATTTAGTAACTCCCCATTCACCAGGCTACACTTGGGTGGAACTGTTTCTCTGGTTTATTGTCTGTCCTATCCAGAGTAAAAGTTTATCTGTTCACATTTCCCTAGGGAAAGTCACCACTATGGAGCTTACATTTCTAGTAAACATACATATATACATACATACACTGACATACATGGGTGAAAAAATAAATACAGTGAGTGCAGCTCTTAGACACCATCAGAGAAGTTTCTTTGGGCAGTAGATGGTGGTTAATGCAGAAACTCACAAATGGTCAAAGTGCAAGAAATAAGTATCAAGGAGTTCTCAGTCACAAATGGGACATCTGTACAGCTACACCATCCCAGGCTCAGAGACTATCCAGGAAGAGGGGGTTCAGAGAGGATGAGAATAAAACATTGTGTTCTGGACATGAGGACTACTGAACTCATTCAATCACAGCAACTGTGGTGCCTGCAAATGAAGCCAATCAACAGTCTAGCATGGAGTCCCCAGCCATAACTGAGGAGGTAGTAGCTCTGTGGGGTTGGAGGAGTCAGTCTCCTTTAAGGGTATGGCCTTGCTAAGTTGTTAAGCTCCAGTGGATGGCCCCACACCCAGGAGTATATGAGCAGCATACAGACTTAATGGATCTTATCTGGGGTCTTTTTGTTTGGTTTGGGTTTTTTTTTTTTTTAATGTGCATATATGTGTGTGGGTATCTGGAGGCCAGACAAATCAGATGCCTTGAAGCTGGAGATACAAGCAGTTATAAGCCAACAACATGGGTGCTGAGAAACAACCTTGGGTCCTCTGTAAGAGCAGGAAGTGCTCCTAACCACCAAGCCATTTCTCCAGGCCTCTGGCTAAGGTTTTGAGTAGGACTATGTATGGAACAACAAATAATTAAAAGCGGTCATGAATTTGAAAGAGAGTAAGGAGTAGTAATGGAGGTTTTGGAGGAGGATGGGAAGAAGGAAACGGTGTAACTATGTTATATTCTCAAAAACTAAAAGAAGAGCCAGGCGTGGTGGTGTATGCCTTTAATCCCAGCACTTGAGAGGCAGAGGCTTAATCCCAGCACTTGGGAGGCAGAGGCAGGTGGATCCCAGTGAGTTCGAGGCCAGCCTAGTCTACAAAAAGCAAGTCCAAGACAGCCAGGACTGATATACAGAGAAATCTTGTCTTGAAAAACCTTTTTTAAAAAAGTCAAAGAAATTTAAAAAATCATACTTTGAAAATAAATAAAAGTTCACAAGAGCTGGAAGAATTTCCTATCCATTGAAATACAGTGATAACTATGCTGTGAGTGTTGAATCTTTTCTACAGGTGGTCTATAGCTGGTAGACAGAACTACTGTCTTCATCAGTGACGTTTTCTATGAACCCTATTCTGCTGCAACTCTAACCACCACACTCATCTGCTTAGCTAACACTTCTCTGGAAGTAGACTTCCTGCCAGAGCACAACGGAAGTGTGCAGGGACCAAGCAGACCTCTTATCCAGCGCACAGCTAGTTCTGAGGGACGCTCTGGTCTGATGGAGACAAACTGAAGCAACCACACCACATGATTCATTCCTCGTAGAATAATGTTATGTTCTATGAAGACCTTCCAAAACTCACCTTTTGGATTCCATGACCTTCCAATGTGCCAGAAATGGGAGAGCATCTGAACGCTGTATAGGTAGCTCTAAAAACATCTCCAGTTTCATCAACTCCCTGGAAAATAATCATTTAAAATAATTAAATGGCTATTTAATTATTACTTAATTATAAAAAAAGATTATATCCAGTAAATTAATCAAAGAGATCCCATTATTCTTATAGATATGGAGGAAAGGGCAAATCCATCTCAAATAGATCAGGAACACTCAGTACATTCCTAAGAAAGAGCCTCTTCCCCAGTTGAGTTCTGCACATGCCATTACATCCGCAGCCACTACCACACAAAAGGTTAAATCTGGCTGGGCATGGGGGTGCATGCCTGTAATCGCAGAGCTCGGAAAGCAGAGGCAGGTGTATCTCCATGAGTTTGAGGCTAGCCTGGTCTACAAAGAGAGTCCAGAATAGCCAAGGCTATACAGAGAAAGAATGTCTCGAAGTTAAATCTGTCTACTGTGAGCTTGATGCTATTTATAATGTCAAATAATTGTCTTCCTCAAAGACCTTGCTGAATGTACATTTAATACTCATGTAAAAGTAAATCATCATTGCAATATATCCAGTAACTACCTACCTCAAAACTGTCACAGTCAGGCATGGTGGCACACACCGTTAATCTCAGTGTTTAGAAGACAGAGGCAAGAGGATCTCTATGAACTTAAGGCCAGTCTGGTCTATAGAATTATAGGCCAGCCAAGGCTACATAGAGATCTTATTGTAAAAAACAAAACAACAAATGGTGTCAGAAAATACTAAGTCAGACAAATATAGTTGTTCTCTCTGGGCAGTGAAGAGCTATATAGCAGGTGGCAGGGTAACAGCAGCAGTGCTCCACCCCACCTGCAGCAGCTCCCATGGACTGAGACATGATAAACATAATAACAATGAGTGAACACAGAGCACAGTGCACATAGAACAGAAGCAATGTATGCACACATAGGCTCAATAATAAAACCCTTAACATTTCTCAAATTAAGTTATTTCAGATAAAAATCAGGACTAGGAGAATTAAATGGAGCAAGCATTTAAAAATAAGTTTTCTAATCTGATTCTCAGAATTAACTGGTGAAAAACACTGGGTACACACCGTCCCTACCTACAGAAAAACACAAGTGAGTAAACTGGTGGCATAACCAACATGTCACTTGTATTGTATTCAGGATTTGAAACTCCTCACAGAGTCTGAACAGATAAATGACTGACCTTGACATATGGGGGAGCAAAAGATGACAGGTGCCACTTTACATCTGTGGGGCCACAATTTTCCAGTTGCAGGTAGTTCTCTGGAAAGAGGGGGAAAGTATCACTTGACTCTGAGAGGTTAGCAGCAAGCAGCTCTGTGACAAACACCATGACCTCACAGTCCAGTAAACACTACAGAACTTTATAGACAATCAGGTGTGTCAAATATCCTGCTTTGGATTATTTTTTTTTCAAAAGTATAATGCAAAGGATATTGAAGGGCTGAAATATGAAAGCAAGATTATACTGGAATGGCAGGACAGGTGTCAATGATTCACATGGTCAAACTAAAGGAGAAGCAGGTTCTGTCATAAGTCCAATACCTCTAAGGACACATTACCTGAGCATACAGCAGTCACCAGCCACAGTTTACAGGCCAGTGCTCAGGGAGACCAGAAAAAGGGGGAAGGGCACAGGTGGCTGCAGAGTACAATAGGAACAGGGCGTGAGTGGGCCCAAAGCTGGGGTAGAAGAGTCTTACGGGATTCTGAAAGGAAGGAGGCAGGAGAACGCATCAGCACGCAGCTGCGATGTGCTCCTCGGAGGAAGGGAGGCCTCATCTAACAACTACAGAAACGGCAGAACAGCTCCTCTGGGAGCTCTGGGCAAGCTGGCCAGGCGTCCCAGTGATGGCAGCTAGCCCAACCAAGTAAGGGAAGACAGGGACTAGGAGCCTTCCACCAGAGTGTGCTGAGAGAGGTGGCAACTACAGACAAAGATGGGGGCAGAGTAATGTATGTAATGGTAGCACACTGTGGGCTCATTGAAAGAAGCCAACAAAGAAGGAGAAATGGATGGCCAAGCAAAGGGCGGGGTCAGGGGAGGGTTCCTGAGAAAGTAAAGTAGATGGGCCTAGATTAAAGCAGAAGGCTTAAAAAAAAAAAAGATTTATTTATTACTTGTACAGTATTCTGCCCACATGTGTGCCTGCATACCAGAAGAGGGCACCAGAGCTCATTATAGTTGGTTGTGAGTCACCATGT
Source organism: Acomys russatus (assembly GCF_903995435.1). NCBI lineage: Eukaryota > Metazoa > Chordata > Mammalia > Rodentia > Muridae > Acomys > Acomys russatus. The sequence goes on along the minus strand of NC_067156.1, from coordinate 54,159,872 downwards.
GGTTGCTGAGAATTGAACTCTGGACCTTTTGAAGAACAGTGCTCTTAACCTCTAAGCCATCTCTCCACCCCAGCAGAAGGCTTCTTTATGACAGAAAACGGAGAGATTTAGTCTAATGACTTCTCTATGTGTGAGGCAAAGTCAGGAGTTGTAAAAAGTGAGAGATAAAGGAGCATCGGGGACTATGACTCTGTCGTCAAAATCCATATGGTTTCACCCAGCAACGTCCTGATGCTGGAGTGGGGACACAACTGGCCAGACAGCTAGGCTTAAAAATGGCTTAACAGGCCAGGTGGTGGTGGCGCACACCTTCAATCCCAGCACTTGGGAGGCAGAGGCAGGCGGATCTCTGTGAGTCTGAGGCCATCCTGGTCTATCAAGCAAGTTCAGGACAGCTAGAGCTGTTACACAGAGAAACCTTGTCTCGGAAAACCCCCAAAAAAAAAGTTTAACAGGAAGACAAGGGAAGTCAAGGAAAAGGGGGAAGGCCACAGGATTCATGGGGTTCATGGGGTCTAAGAGAAGAGAGACATGAGCCAAGTAGTAGAGGGAATGAAGAATGTGGACCTTAGAGAATAGAGCCTTCAACAAGGTTAGAAAGACTGAAACCCTGGAGCAGAGGAAAGACAGGAAAAGTCTTAACATAGAATGAGAGCAGGGTGAGTTTCTGGGGGTAGATGGTAAGGTCCAGGAGAGGCCTACAAAGAAGAAAACAGAGTCAATGGAAGATACTGCCTCAGTGAGACAGGGACCCAAATCCTTTCTAGAACACCCAAATAATACTATTTAGCAAAAGTCAGCAAGGAGAAGGATAATGGGGAAAAAATAAAAAGAAATGATATGAGGATGTTGGAGGAAGATTAGCTACAGACTACCTACTAGATGGGAAAGACCAGGTCCATTGCTTTATGTATATATATAACCGAAGAAATGACCGACTGAATCCACCCTCAGTGTGCTCTGTGACAATGATGGTTACAATAGCCCCTCTAGACATGGGAAAACTGAGCAGTGTGCCTAGCCTCTTGAGGCCCCCAAAAATCAGTCAGGGTCAGACACACTATGGAGGTTTAAATGAAAACAGCCCACATAGGCTCATAGGGAATGGCACTATTGGGACAGTGTGGTCTTGTTGGAGGAAGTGTGTCAATGGGGTTGGGCTTTGGTGTTTCAGAAGCCAGGCCCAGGAGCACTCTTTCTTCATGCTGCCTGCTGAGCTGGATGTAGAACTCTCAGCTACTTCTTCAGCACTGTCTGCCTATGTACCACCATGCTTTCTGCCATGATGATAATGGACTAAACCTCTGAAACTGTAAGCCAACTCCAATGAAATGTTTTCCTTTATAAGAGTTGCTGTGGTCATGGTGCTTCTTCATAGCAATAAAACCCTAAATAAGACACCCATGTCCTTTCTTCTTCAACTACTAGGTCAGAGATACAGTTGGACCAGGATAGTAATGACCATCCAATGAAACTAAAAACCTGGAATATTATTATTAGATTATTAAAGCCTAAGCTTCAGACTTTAAGACGGTGTTTTCAAATCCATCTCGTTACTGAAATGACTGTCAATGGCTCCACAGTGCTCTCCTGAACTAGGATAACTAACTCAAGGTTAACTTCAGCACAAGAGGCTAGAAGTGTAGTTCAGCAGGAAGGTACCATCATGTGGGACACCTTGGCTTTGATCCTAACATACAAAAATGAATAGATATACTAAAAATAAAACAAAAGGAAGAAAACTAACTAAAAACAAAGCACGCAGCAACTGGCATTTGACCTACCAAATTTTGTGATACAATACCTGAGGTTTTACCAGGTTCTGTTGGAGGAAAAATCACTGTCTTGCTTCTAATTTCAACTTTTGTGGAAGGTGGTTTTGTTATTGGTTTTATCAAATGACTAATGGAAGGCTCAGAAGCTGGGGCAAGAATTCCAAATGTGCTGGAGGCCAAATGAGGTAAAAGCTCTTGAGTCAAATCTTCTCGAATTTGAACTTTTACAATTTTCTGAAATGAGCCAAGTGAGTAAGACAATGAAGTAACTACCAGATTAAAGGCATATTCTGGTTTAAAATTACAGTAAAGAAATTCCAAACAAACAAACACTGATGAATTTATAAATTAAAGTTTATTCAGAACTCAAAGTAAATCTTCGGTTCTATCTCCTCTCTCAGCATTACCTTTTCTTCCCCTCCTTCCCTCCCTCCCACTACCTCTGCATGCATGTGCATGTATGAGTGTGCATGCACAGCATGGAGGTCAGAGGACAACCTTGGGTGTCAGTGCTCATCTTCTACCTTGCTTGTTTCTATGTACACCAGCTAAGAGGCCCCTGACTTTCTAGGGATTCTCTTACATCTGCCTCCCATCTTGCTATAGAAGCCTGGGATAAGCAGATACATACTCCTATGGCTGGCTTTATGTAAGTTCTGAGGCTCTGAACTCAGGATCTGACACTTAGAAGGCAAATGTTTTACCCAGTGAGCCATCTCCTCTGCCTCCCTCCTTCCTTCTTTGATTTTTAAGCAAATAGTTAGCAATAGTTTTTAGGTCCTTACTTTCCACTGCCAGATTCCCAAGAAAACTGTTCAGATGACTACAGGCCAAACTTTGTACTAAGCACTCTGAATAAGAATACCCATTTGGTTTCATTTGACTTTTGAAATGTAAAGTTAATAAAGATTGTGAAACTGAAACTACAAGACAAAAGAATGCTGCTCAGAAAAACAAGTGAGACGTACCTTTTGTCCATTATCACAGTGTATATAGATCAGACCAGTCCATGGGAACATTGATTGTTTTGTGGACAGGGAAGAATTAGGACTCACAAGAATTTGTATTTTACTCCTTTAAAAAAAAATTAATAATTAACACTGAGAATATTCTTTACTTTTACAGTAGTAATGACAAAAGTTACAAATACTGTTCTGTCAATAACCAATCATTTCGCATGGCTGGGAAAAACAGAATGTGATTTGGTTCACATGGCCTCAATACCCAACAATGGCAAACAGAAAGTATACAGGAAAGAACACACAACTCAGCCCAAGGAAACTCTCTGGAACACAACCACTAAACAGATATGCCATCTCAGAATCAATTCCAGTCAGAGTCATGCTACACAAACCCTGAGCCACTTGATAGTAACAGATGCTATCTATGGTCACAGCACAGAGCACACTAACTTTCCAGTAAACGGAAATGAAATGTAGGAGGAAGAGGGAGGCTGTTTATTAACCAGCTATTGATCTCTACTCTCAAATTTCTCCTCCAGGACCATGTGTGCTAAAGGCTAAGTTTAAATAAAGAGATCAGATTTCTGTCTATGAAAAAAAAAAATCACACTTGCCAAAATTAGCATGACAAAATTATTTCCCGTTGCTCGCAGCCAACACACAAGGCCCCAGGGTCATCTGCCATCCCCTACCTTTTTACTCATTAGCTGGCAAGGGCCCGCTGCATGTGATAAGTTCAGCCCAAGCTGAGGTGACTGCTTTTCTCAGGGACACTCTGGGTACCCTGTCCTTACATTATCCCACAGCATCAGTCCAGCAAACTCTACAGATGTGCACAATCACAGTTCTGCAGATGTAAATGAACTCTATGTAGTTCTTCTGCAATATTGTTAAGCACTTTAGATGGGAGAGTTCTATGCTGCCAGGTAAAATCCCTGGAAAGCTGCAGAGCTATGGTTTTCATCTTGTCAGTAATCAGGCTGTGTACAGAAAGCACCTGTGTAGGAACAGCTGTTCTCAGAAGACTCCATTTTAAACATTTTATGTACAAAATTATAAGCTGTGTTGTGGCTCAGACATGTTACAAATCAAAAAGTTGTCTTCAGAAAAAAAAAAGAAAGGAAATGCAGAATGCACAAGAATGCACTTTTCTTTCTTTCTTTTTTTTTTTTTTTGACGGGGGGAGGGAGACTCGAGACAGGATTTCTCTGTGTAACCTTGGCTGTCCTGGACTCACTTTATAATCAGGCTGGCCTCGAACTCAATGATCTGCCTGCCTCTGCCTCCCGAGTGCTGGGATTAAAGGTGTGCACTACCACGCCCAACTAAGAATGCACTTTTCAAACCAAGGACAGAGAAGGTAAACAGCTAGGCTTGTGAGAGACTGCCAACTCTCATCACATGCCTGCCTTTACTCCCTATATTGTGACTTAAGAGCAAAATAGCATGTCAGAAACACTCTGATTGATGTCTTCCATTCCAGGGTCTCTGTTCCTCATCACTCATGTCTCTTTACCACCTTGGGGTATCCTAATTAGCTATGTGTGTAATCTCTACTCCACTAAAAGCAGTGATTCTTAACAGGGTCTTACAAAATCAGATATGTACTTTGTCAGTACAAAGCAAATGTCTACCGAATATTGCTTATTTTTGCAGTGCTGGGAACAGAAACCAGGGCCTTGTACATGCTAGGCAAGAGCTCTATGGCTGAGCCAGACGTCAATCTTGAACAAAGTTATATGAGCTAACTTGTTCCTTCAGTTGAGACAAGAAAGGAATCAGTAGGAGTGAGAAATATGATCAAAATACATGTACAAAAATGTTTTATATTCATTATATAAAACTAGCATATTATTTTAAAAGATATCCAAAAATTCAGACATGGTGGTACATACCTTTAATCCAAGCACTTGGATGAGAGGCAGACAGATTTATGAGTTCGAGGCCAGCCTGGTCTACAGAGCAAATTCTATGACAGCCATGGCTACATTGATAAACCCTGTCTCAAAAAAGTTCTCCATGATGGCATCTGAATAACAACATAGAAAAAAACAAAAAACATACTTACTCTGGTGTGATAAATCCATGTTGTGGTGTGACTGTTAGACAATGTGCTGGCCAGTAAAGCTCAAATTTCAGTAACCTAACAGAGTTGTTTATGATCTGGAAACGTCCAGTTTTTGCCAAGTCACCTATTGTATCAGATAAATAATGTTAATTGCATTTAGCCATAATGAAAAAGACAAGTGTTAGTAATACTGAATCCTGAGTAAATGCATTTGTATAATAGTTTATTTTACTTTTCTTAACAGTCTAACTGTAGGAGTTACAAGTCTGTGTTAATGTAGTTCTTGGTGACTCTTGGAAGCTACAAAGACACTGGCTGCATTGAACTAGGCTAGACACTATACACCTGAAAATGCTCTCACCTGACCCCACTGTGGGAAACATCCATGTGCAAATAGTTCTACTCTGAATCCATAGTACCAGTGTTAAGTCAATAAGCAGCAGGTAGAGCTCCTTAGGTGAAGCACTGATCAACTGTCAGGTAACAAGGGTGGGAGCCACAGACCTGACTCCTAAATGCACTTCTGAGAAGTTCTTACTGAAATACTCACAAGAAGAAGTAGCTACCAGAATCAAGTGTTCCGGATGGACAGTCCACTGTTCTTCAGAGGTTGGTGTGTCCTGAGCTGGGTGGGCAGTTTGTGAAAGAAAAGGAGGACCTTGAGGGCCTTTGACTGGTAAAACATCCAAAGACACATTCCCACTTTGTTTTTCAGAAGTTCCAAATTCACTGGGGAAATGACTTAGAAACAGAAAAAGTAGGAAAGAGACATTAAAAATACTAACAAATCTAATTATTTCACATTCTTATATCAATGCTTCATAAAATAAAAATTATGACAGAAGTAAAAAGGTATGATACGCCATATATTTTTCAGTAACTATAAAATCTCCCTATTTTTTATATACTTAAAAACACTTTTATGGCCTGGGATGTAGCTCTGAGATAGGGTGCTCACAAGCATAACAATGCCCTAGCATACCACAGGAGAGAAAAGACAGAGAATTAAAAAGTCAAAAACAAACAAATGAGAAAAACAGTGTAAGCTACAGAGAGAGCACATGTAACTTTAGTCAAACTATTTGGTGATTCCCTTTTTTGGGGGGGTGCCTAACATCTGTATCTTATATTTCTTAAAATATTTACTGGAAAATGACCCAACAGAAAGAAAACCCAAATTTACTAAGCACGGTGGTGCGTGCCTTTCATTCCAACACTTTGGGGACAGAGGTAGGTAGTTCTCAGTGAATTGGGAGCTATCCTGGTCCACATAGGCATCCCCAGGCCAGCAAGGACCACACAGTCAGACCTTATCAAAGAAAGAAGAGAGAGAAGGGGGAAGTGGGGAGAACATCCAAATTATTTCTTAAAATATCAGTAGCTGCACAAACGATAACTGGTTTCAAAACAGTGACACAAAAATCCATGAAAAAAGCAAAGTTTTTGGAAAAATGCTAGTCCGGTCTAGGAGGACTCTTACTGTTTCCTAGTAAGTCTTATAAACAATTCTAACTCACACCTATCTTGTAATCACAAAAATACAAATCATAATTGAAGTTTTATTGTGCAGTGTCCAAATTCTCCTGCATACATGGAACCCAGCTTTATTTTCAATCAACGCTGAACAGAAAATCAGAGGGGAACCCTGACTCCCCTTCTTCACCTTGGTTTCAAATCAGACTTTACTGCACCAGAGAAACAGAAGAGGGACTGGAAAAGTTTGCTTTTTTGACATATAGAAACATGTGGATTTATACATAAACCCATGCATTTCTTAGTCCTTCCACCACAGTGTCAGGGGAACAGCCAGAGCCAGTCCCTGATTTCCAATGTCATTCTCTGAAAAAGGGAACTTCTGAGAGAAATGAGCATTGTAAAGCTGGGCAGTGGAATACTGGATAAACCTTTAATATCTTGCTGTGCTATTGATAAATAAGAAAATATTCAAGGACTGAAGAGAGACCCATCAAAAGAAACAATGAACCAGAATGAGATGAAAGAGTCACAAGCCACTCTACAAGCCACCCTGCTTTTAGTTAGTACATAAAAAGGAGAAAAGTCTCTTTTTTACAGGGGACAGCCAACTAATAAATACAGATATATAAAGATAGAATAAAAACAAATAACTTTGGCTACCTGATAGGAATAACATGAATCAGGCAACAATTACCAACAGATGTAAAAAATTTGATAAAAAATAATTGACTATATCTGAATATTTGTATAAAGATAATAACTTTGTAGTGGAGAAACTTGAGGACACTTTTTTTTTCTCCAAGACAGGGTTTCTCTGTGTAGCCTTGGCTGTCCTGGACTTGCTCTGTAGACCAGGCTGGCCTCGAACTCACAGCGATCCACCTGCCTCTGCCTCTGCCTCCCAAGTGCTGGGATTAAAGGCATGCACCACCACGCCCGGCTTTGAAGACACTTTAACCAAGTGGTAAAAATATTGCTACTGCTGAGCACAATCACACATGCTTCTAATCACAGAACTCAGGAGGCAGAGGCAGGTTAATCTCTGAGTTTGAGGCCAGCCTGGTTAACAGAATGAGAAACAAAAACATCAGGAAAGGCCTATATTATACAACACCTGTGTAGACCCACAGGGGGAAAAAAAATTAAACCATGTCAATTTTTTGGTGTCCTGCCTAAAGTGCTGAACCTGAATCTGCATACTGAAAAGTCATTTGTAGGAAAAAGGTCAGCAGCTGACCTGTACACTATTTCCTCTCTTTTACTTGGAACGCTCAGGAAAGAAGATGACTTGGGCAGATCTGGTAATGTCACAGCCAGTAAGCTACTGCCCTTGTCTATGGAGTGCTTTTAGTAGCATCTGCTTACAACTGTCTGTGATAGAGAAACCTGGAATTTATGAGCCTATGGGATATTCCTTTGCAAATTATCATATAAATTAGTTACCAAACTATAAAACTTTCAGGCATGAAATAGCTCCCTTCTGCCACATGCTCAGCACAGAGCACCTGTGTTAAACTGAACTAGTAGTAATATAAGAAATACCTAGGAAGCACAAGACAATTTCAAATTTGATCTCAAATTATCAGCAAAGCTTAACTATGGAATTCTTTTGACTCTGAAGTTCTGATGATAATCCATTCACACTCTCTCATCTATGAATGGAAAGAAGGGCAGACAGACTATTCATTCCTGAATAGACAGGTCATAAAGAAACAATATAATCTTGGATTCTAGACAACAGACAAAGAGCATCTTCTTTCATAGTTTAACTATGGAGAGCTTTATTATAACAACTGGAGATGCATACACAGAGTTCAGGTACTATGGATGTTACTGTCTTGATGTTTAGTGTTCTAATTCTGATTGGTTAGCTATTGGAATAATTTTAGCAACTTACGGTTCCTCATTCCTGCAACTCACTCTTACATGTCAAGACAAAAATCTAAATAAGAAATGGCAACATAAATGTGGTAAAATATTAACAAGTAGGGTATCTGAGTAGTGGGTTTTTTAGGAGTTATCTACACTATTTTCAAACTTTTCTAGGAGTTTTAAATAATTTTAAATTAAGCTAAAAATGTGAAAAAGATCTCTGAGAGTTTGAGGCCAGCCTGGTCTACAAAATGAACACTGGACAGTCAAGGCTACACAGAGAAAATTGTCTCAAACCCCTCCCCCCACATAAAAGTTTAAAAAATGAAAAAATAACATGGTCTAGTGGACAGTAAATGAGCTGCAGTGTGAATCAGTCATGAAAGATTCTGTCTGTGCATTTGTTTTACCTTTTAGATTCAGCACTGGAAGAAGACGACTGAAGAAATTCTCTGCTACAAACGGAATCTCTGAACTGTCCAATTACTGACAGGGTAATTTTACGCATGCTTCCATAAAAGAGCTGAATGTCGTTAGGCCACTGAGGAAGATCACACGCTGCAGAAGAATACACTGTGAAATATACAGACCCTCAAACAAGCTCTTATATACAGCCACAGTATATCCTTAGTTGGAGTGGGCAACACCTCTATTATTATTACTATTTTATTTTTTTACGTTTTTCCAGACAGGGTTACACTGTGTAACAATCCTGGCTGTCTCTGATGTACTTTGTAGACCAGGCTGGCCTTAAACTCACAGAGATCTACCTGCCTCTGCCTCCTGAGTGCGTGTGCCACCACACGCAGCTGTATCTCAGTTATTAATATCAGTGACTAGTACAGACTGTCCACCATCAGATCTGACAAACTCTCAACCAAAGTGTGAACTATCATCTTTGCTACTCCATGACCTTTGGCAACCTGATAACCCTCTCAGAGCTTTGGTTTCCTTTAACTATACTCTGGAATGGCAACAGTAATCTATCTCAGGGGCACTGTGAGCCTTAAAACATGAACATTTTTCAAGATATGTATGGCAACAAACACACATGGTGAGCGAGGCCCTATTCTGATTCTTCAGATTAGCTGTATTTCCAGATTGACTTGGAGGTAGGTATTATGAGGTACATATTTAAAAGGAAGAATGTGAAGCACAAAAAGGTTAAGGCAAAGTTTCACAGTTAAGCAAATCTTAGAACTAGTCACTATTAGCATCATTAAATGTTTCTAGATTAATAAAAAAAAGTGTGCACATCATGAACATCTCTCGATTAGGCTGCATACACACACACACACACACACACACACACACACACACGAAACTTTAGAGTGTATTTCATTCTATCACTCTTTAAAAGGTATATATTTTAAGTGGAAATCATAAAATAAACTTGTCTTGTTTTTCTTGGAACAGGATCTCATGTAGCCAAGGCTGATCTTGTACTTCTGACTCTCCCTGAGCTCATGGCAATTTTGTCAACACAACTCTTTTTACGATACACTTCTTGAATTTTTGGACAAAGAGCTGCCCCGGGGCATCCTTCCTCAACCTGGTCCATCCTCTCCATTTTGTCTTATTTCCTGTTCTTCAAGTATATTTCAATAGTCAACTCTTTCTCAGTGACTGGGCCTTTCTCTGTGCATCTCCCATTCCTAAGCACACTCCAGACATCTACTCCTCACAATACACTTAAATCTTCCCCACATCTGTCTTCTACATTTATCAGCCCCTTCTGGGTAAGGACTGCATTCTGGTGTCCTCAGCTGGTACAACATCTCTTCAGAATGCATCTACTCAGCAGGTGAATGGACAATCACTAGCTGGTAGAAGTATGCTGACTTCCAATCCACTGCAAACTCTACCAGCTTTGACTCACATCTTCACCATGTGTGTCCACAGCAAAATGCAGTTTAGCTCTTAGCTAGAACTCTCCTCTGAGGAAGGGATGATGTTCTAAAGCAGCAAAGATGGGTCTTGAATATGTATATTCATGTGTGATGTTATTTACATAACATTTAGATATTAAATTATTTTACCAAAATGATACATTGCTAAAAAATCATTAAATGATATTTTTCTTAATAAATGAAGGGGTTTTTGAGGGGGATTGTTTTGTTTTGTTTTTGAGACAGAGTTTCTTTGTGTAGCCTTGGCTGTCCTAGACTCTCTTTGTAGTCCAGGCTGGCCTCAAACTCATAGAGATCTGCCTGCCTCTGCCTCCCAAGGATTAAAGGAGTGTGCCACCACCCCTGGCAAATGAAGGTATTTTTATGATTTATCACAAATTCATATCACTGTTCTAATGATTGTAAGTATTCGGCTGTTTTCTCAGACATTTGGGTCACTGATAACCTCTTACTACTAGCAGTAACACTGTGTAAAAATTATTATGGTATGAAAATTATATATACATTTTTAGGGTTTGTATGTCTTGGTACTTTTATTTTGTATGGATAAAGCCACAATTAAATATTTGAACTGTTTCTTTAAGTGAAGCTAAGCATCTAGGGTGGTACACTGCATGTCTATTTGGGATGTGCGGACATCACTGCATCTCTAAACACATGAAACCTGAAACAGCATGAACCTGAGGGAAATAATGGCCCCACCCTCCTTCCACTCATGATCCTGACAGCTAATACTTTACACAAATCTAAAATAGTTATAAAGCAAAGCTCTTCCATATGATTTTCAAAACAACCTTTGCTGGGCAGTGGTAGCACAGGCCTTTAATCCCAGCACTTGGGAGGCAGAGGTAGGCAGATCTCTATGCGTTTGAAGCCAGCCTGGACTACAGAGCCAGTTCCAGGACAGCCAAGGCTACACAGAGAAATCCTGTCTCAAAAAACCAAAACAAACCAAAACACCAAAAAACCAAAATACCAAAACCCAACTCTTAGGAATGAGAAGCTAGATGCTGTTCTCATCCACAGAAAGAAAATGAAACTCACTACTGTGGCTTGTCTCAAGGCAGACGGCTGAGGTTCAGCTGGACACCATGTCAAAACTAACCTCTTTCCTTCAGGCCTAGATAACACAAGTGACCCAAAGATCAAGGCTGTTACAATTCTTACCTTCATCTATAGGTAGCTCATTCTGAAATGCTTCAGCAAAGTCAATGTTTTGTAGCACACTATGTTCTGGAAGTATCTGCTTTATGACTCCTGGGTTATGCAACAGGGCTCTGCCAGAAGAGATTTTTACTCACTTTATATGTAAAAGTGACCGAACTCAGGTTTTAACTAAGGTATTTGGCATGATACATTCATACATAAATCATATACCTTAAGTCATATATAAGCACATTTTAGAGCCAAAGGCACTTTTGGAAGTTCAGCTGAAACGGTAATAAAATCATTAGTTTTACTTTAACAGTAATATCAAAGCAAGGGTTCTTTCATGTAAGAGTAGAAAGAAAGATTCTTTTCAGGGCTTATCATCTCATTATTGGTGACAATTTGATCAAAGAACTTGCCTCAGTGAGGGGAAAACAATAAATGAATTGTTTAGGGAAATATTTAAGTAACCATATAACTATGGTAAAAAATAGGCATTTTCCAAAGGACCTTTTCAGTGAGAAATAAACTATAAATATCTCTGTAATTCTCAGAGATTCATAACCAAAGGAAATTTCAGTACTGTAAGTTTGTGGTAAATAGAAGTTATGAAACAATACATTGGGTTTTGTTTTGTTGTTGTTTTTTTGTTTGTTTGTTTTGTTTTGTTTTTTTCTGATGTTTCAGTAGAGAGAAAGGTAAAGAGGAAATGTGATAATCTGATTTCTCCAAATTATTCTAAAATAATTAAGAAGTCACGTTTAACATGCCTGTAATCCTGGCACTCAGGGAGGCATATGAATTTCTGTGAGTTTAAAGCCAGCCTAGTCTACACGGAACAGCCAGGGCTATGTAGGGAGACCCTGGTTCAGAAAAGAAAAAGAAAAAAATGGTAGTAGGAGGAAGAGGAGGAGGAGCAGGAGGAGGAGGAGCAGGAGGAGGAAGATGACAGCTTCAATGGTCACGCAGTAAGCCATCATTCTCAACGTGAGTTTCATCTCTCTTTTTGAGGTTCTCTAGTCCAAGAAACTCAATTTTACAGTAAGAAGCACCCAGAATTTAACACATAACAATGTGCCATTTTTAAATCACATTTGACCTAGAACAATAATACAAACTCTCCAACTCAGTATATTAAATCACATTTATATTAGCTGTATCAAATTTTACAAAGTTCTACAAGTTAAGCCACTCTATACATTTCTAAGATACAATATCTTTTCCAATAATTTATACCCTTCCTAGAAATAGTCTAAATAACTCATATAGGTTTACATAATATACTCTGTCAGCAGTTCTTAAAATCTTTTCTAAAACTGACTGGATATATTCCTAAGTATGTTAGGAGAGGAAAGTGTGAAGTAGTATGCTTTAAGCATGTAGGAGTATAAAGCATGATGGTCCTATTGGGTAAGTAAAAAGAAGCATAATCCATGTCAAGAAAGAAGTCAGAATGCAGGAAAACATATTTATGTTTCCTCCAATATCTCTAACCTACAGTATGTCAGTATATGAGCCACACAAATTTTACCAATGTTTTTCTTCACCTATCAGTTGACTAATAAATAGTGAGGTATGTTCTTAACATTTCTAAACCATTAACTGCCCTTGCTTTCACTGAACAGTTCCCAATAATCTACCTTCGATATTGCTGTCTGAAGATTTCATCACCACCAAAGAAGTATACAGTGAATAGTTCTGTTGCAGGTTTATTGTCACTCTTTCTGTTTGATGGATTGTATATTAAAGTAACATCCTGATTAAAAAAAAGAAAGTCAGAAGTATGAGTATTCAGTAGTTTTCTTCAGTAAGTCATCACACTCTGAAGAAGCAATCCTGCAATACTAGGTAGAGCACAGACAGAAGAAGTCACACACACACACAGGAGGGAGAGGGGGGCGGATCTCTGAGTACGTACGAGGCCAGCCTGGTCAACAGTTCCAGAACACCCAGGGCAACACAGAGAAACTCTGTCTTGGAAAAAAAGAAATTTACAGCAGCTCTTCCAAAGAGCCTAGGTTAGTACTTCCATCCCACACTCCCTCCCAACATGATTTTAGCTCTTGGACAGAAAATAGTAGTATTAATCAAAATGTCTTTTTTTTTTTTTTTTTTAAGGGCAGAGATTTTATACTTACTTTTTGGGTCCTCTCCTTAAGTATAAATTTATCTGGAAAAATCCTCAATACTTTAGGATCCAGCAAAACTTTTCTTTGAGAATCTTTAAAACATACTGCTCTAACAAAGGCCGCTCTAGAACCAGTGTTGCGAACAGAAAAAATAACTTTACTTTCTTTGCCGGGAATTAAGTCATTCACTGTTACCAAGTAACTGTCAGATAATTTTTTAACATCTTCTAAAATAAGATTACTTGTTCCTCCATATCCAGACAAAGGAATCTGAAAAATAAAAAAATACATACACATACACACACCCAAAATTATTTTAATATAAGAAAACAGAAAATTTACTATAGTCATACGTTTAATACAATTAAAGATTCAGTGTTTGAATCCTTGAGCTAGTAGTCACCCAACTTCTAGTGCACCATTTTATATATATTTATGTGTATGTATATATTAATATATATTATATACATTTGTTATGCAAAATACAAACAGCACTTCCAAACTGCATACCTTCTGACAACATATAGAACAGTCATTTCCTATTGCATAAGCCAAGCTTACCCAAAAAGCAATAAAAACTAGAATGCCTAAAAACGTAATGTACTGATAAGTCGTCAGCTGTGTAGTAATGAATTGTAGAATCTAAGTGGTATATTTTTCAACTTCTCAGTAATTCATAAACTTTTCCTTATAGAATACTTTAGAAGAAAAAGCCTATCATCTCACAGTGTTTTGGCAGAGCTACTGTCAGAGAGAAGCCCACCAACATAACTAAACTGAGAACTAGTACTCAAACCGCCAGGCAAGCTGGGGATTGGGAATCCTGAGACTGAACCAGGTTTGGGAGGTGCTTGCTGCAGTTTTGAAAGGGGCTGGGCTTCTAAACAACAAGGGCTCCCAGGTGCCTTCCATTAGGAAAGAAGAAAGGAAAAAGTTCACCTTGCTAGAAAGTAACCTTCTTTCACAGGTTCCAAATAATCCCTTAAGAATATGGAAACATCAATAATTGATTTTGATTTGCCTTATGTACCTAGTCAAAACAACACTGAAAACTAAAATTAGGTTCCTCATAAATATTTTTATTTATTATAAAGTTATAACATTTCCAAGACCTTCCAGATCAGAAACCTACAAATCTTATTTAAAATGACTTCCTAGCCAGGTGGTCCCTGGCTTGGGGAAGCAGAAACAGGCAGATCTTTCTGAGTTCGAGGCCAGCCTGGCCTACAGAGTGAGTTTCAGGACAGTTATGGTTACACAGAGAAACCCTGTCCTGAAAAACCAAATCCAGAAAGAAAGAAAGGAAGGAAGGAAGGAAGGAAGGAAGGATGGGTAAGACTGAGACCTCTAGAGAGATCTCTACTCTATTCCCGGAGTCCCCACTAAGAGACGGAGTCTATTGTCGATGCAAATGCATAGGAACAGGAATTTATTGAGCCATCGCGATGGGGTCTGTCCAGATCTTTCAAGCTGCAGACCCCGAGAAACAGAGGCACAGGCCTTTTATAGGTTTTAGACAAAGAAATGAGTTTTACAGTATGTGACTGGTAGGCATTTGGGCAGAAAAGCTGCAAGCAGGGGGTTACAAGTCTTGGTGTTTGGTGGTTGGATAATGGGTGGACGGGCAAGTTAACCTATGGAAAAGATTGATTAAAGCAGTCACAGGGGGGCGTTTAGGAACTTTTTTAGTTGGGGAGGAGTAGTGGAAATTTTAAACACAGCTGGTTGTCCTTGAGTCCAGCTGGACCCTGAGCACAGACTGAGACCTTGAGTCAAGTTGGACTCTTCAAGGTTTTTCCTGTCCCTGTCACACACATACAGTGATCTGATATCTGTCTGTCCTTGGTTCAAGCTGGACCTCCTAGAAATGTACATGCTTTGGCCTTAATGGGGGTCCTTAAGGGAGCTGGTTCCTTCAGAAGGAAGGAAGAAAGTAAGTTACTTCCTATAGCTGAAAGAGCCAAAAATATTTTCTACAGTTTTAAGAGTAAGTTATCTACAAGATATTAAACAGAAAATGATAGAGAAAAGGCATCTCGGGAAACACTCATTAGAAGTATTCATTCTGTACATTTGTCCCTCAATATCCTCAGAGGATCTATTCTAGGACAGCCCTCCCCTCAATGCCCATGAAAATAAGGTGACACTGTTGTTACACAGGTCCTATGCACACTGCAACATACCCTTAAAATCATCTCTAGAGGATACAATATGCAATACAATATAAATGCTATGTAAATAACTATTGTACTATTTAGAAAATGCTGTACAAGCATGAAGCCTGGAGTTCATATCCACCCATAACTCACTACCTAGTAAATCTAAACAAAAAGCCCTAAGGTCAAAACAGCAAGTGCCAGGTTCGGACAGAATCTGGTTCCATAAATAAAGTGAAGTGGCTAAGGAAGATACCCAAAGTCAAGCTCTGGCCTCCATGTGCATGCACGCGTATATGCACATCACACACATAAGCTAAAACACAAAAGCAAAAGTCTTAAACAAAACCAACTTGATTTGATGCCAACAGGTCCACAGATTAATCATTGCTCTAAAGGAGGGTTTCTTAAGTTCAACACCACTGGCATTTGGGCTGGATATTTGTTGTGTGGGGAGGGAGGGAGGGAGAGAGAGAGGGGGGCAGGGGAGGGAGAGAGACAGAGACAGAGAGACAGAGAGTGTTATAATGCTCTTGTCCTAGTCTCAACTAAGGCAATCAACACTGTCTGCAGATAATGCCAAACATCCTTGGGAGCAACAGAGACTTACAGTGAGAAGCACTCATTTATTGAGTCATTGCTCTGCTCTCAATGACTATAAGACAGAGCTTTATTTAGCACCATAGGAGCTAAATAGAAGTCAGTGTGGGCTCTGTACTTACTTAGCCTCAGCTAACCTGTGTAGAATAGACAGCAGCTTTTTCTCAAGTTATTTTGAAAACAAAATGTGATATTCCACCCATCAATTAATGATGTGTAACATGTATTCAACAAGGGAAAAAAAACCCTAATTTTTATTTCAGTCCATCATGCTTTATGCTCAGAGCAAAGAACACTCCATTCATCCCTCAGAACCAAACCATAATGTTAGGACATCAAGAAGCTTCATGTCATGAGTAAAATATTGAAGTGTCAATCCAGAGTGAATGTAATGATGAGACAGGGCAGGTTCTCCCGATTCTCTCAAATCTGAAGTGAGGTTTCCTCCTACCATCTTACTAGGCCATTTTATCTTTGTGGTGTAAGTCTTTTTGTGAAATACAAGCCATTTAAAGCTAGGGAACCCACAGATAAACCCCACCCTACCCATTCTACCATACATTCTATGAGAATGTATGCAGGCAGGAATTGCACTAAGACCCTCATTTACCAGACTAGAACTAGGGCTTGGTGAATGTTAAATCAAATGATTCTGCCCTAAATGACTAAACCTCAAATACTGGCCAGTAAGAGTGGAATTCATCACATCATAATCAGGACAGTATAAAGGACACAGTTCATTTAGCCCTTTCCACAAACCCAATTTTATTTTCATGGGGAAACCAAATCAGAGTGCTACGCAGCCATGTACATTAAAGCTTGTCATAGGGTCTAAGAATGACCAGTTATATATTCAAACAATTTGGCCCACTATGGGACCAAGTAAGTTGCTCCACAGATAAAAGGTTAACTCCTGTGTGAAATAAAGCTATCTTGGCCAATCTTATAATTGATCACATTCCCATGTGACACTAAAAAAGAGCACAAATTTCAGTCCTGGCCTCACTGCGAGATAAATGCGCAGTCTGAAGAGATTCACTTCTATGTAGCTGGAGTATCATTTGACTGTGTTGCCTTTATTTTCTTTCCTCAATGATTTATCTCTTTTATCTGTAGTTGTTCTGAATATATCTATGCAAATAGCTTTAAATCAATTTTTTAAATTTTGTTGGGCTGAAGAGAAGGCTCAGTGGTTAAGAGTACTGGTTGCTCTTCCAGGCGACCTGGGCTCAATTCCCAGCACAAACATGGCAGTTCATAGCTATCTGTAACTCCAGTTCCAGGAGATCTGACACCTTCATACAGGCAAAACTCCAATGCACATAAAATAAAAATAAAATAAATAAATCATAAAAAATTGTCTTTACAGATCCAGTATCTTGAACACAGTCTAGAAAATTATATCAAGAGATATTTGCTAAAGTCTGAATTTGCCAAAATTCATATGTTGAAGTAATTCCCAAAATAACTATATTTATTAGGAAGTAGGACTTTTAGGAAGTAATAAAGTCATAACAGCCCTGCTGTGCAAAAGTGTAATGAGTATACTTATAAAAGGCAGCAAAGGGAGGGCTCCTGCCCTTGCACCAGCTGAACACATGGAGAAAAGAAGTGCCGTCTTTCAACAGAGTGTAGCTCCTTGCTACACAGTGAATTTGATGACACATTGATCTTGGACACCCAGGTTCAGAACTGTGAGGAATAAATGTTTAAAAATTATCCAGTGTGGGGCTGGAGAGATGGCTCAGGAGCTAAGTGCACAGGCTGCTCTTCCAGAGATCCAAGGTTCAATTCCCAGCACCACACAGTGGCTCATAATAGTCTGTAACTCTAGTTCCAGGAAAGTGACACCCTCTTCTGGCATCCATAGGCACCATACACACACGTGTACAGAGACATATGTGCAGAACACTCCTACACATAAGATAATAAAATAGTTATCTACCTTGTAGCGTTTGCTGTTTATAATGGACCAAATGGCTAAGATAGTATTTTGCTGAGTTGAATAGGTCTACCTGGTACTACACAAAATGTGTTTGTGTTAGGTATGTTTCTCAAGCTGAAACCAAACTTTAAAAGCATTGGGATGCTCAGAGGAGAGCACTGGTTGCTCTCCCAAAGGTCCTGAGTTCAATTCCCAGCAACCACATGGTGGCTCACGACCATCTATAATGAGACCCGGTGCCCTGCACAGTTGTTGTACATGCAGACAGAACACTGTACACTATATACATAATAAATGAATCTTAAAAAAAAAGTATTAGGATACTTGGTGGTTATATGAACCTCCCAATGGTTGTTTTTAATGACTTGATAATATTCTATAATTTGTTTATAAATCTATGTAGGAACCAGGCCTGACTGGGCTGCCTGCCTGTCTTGCTGTTTCATGTCCTGTTTCTAGCAGCTTCCATGTCTGTGTTTATCTTGGTTAGCTAGTCATGTTTACTGCTCTGAGAACGCACCCCTCCCTTCCTCGAGACTTTTCTTCCTATGTGCAATCACCCCTTGAGGGATTTCGCCTGGGAGGAGGATTCCTGTTTTGCTGCTTATAAGGAGGCTCTTTGGAACTCTGAAGGAGAACGAGAATAATAAACCGCTGCCGCGGCTGCTGCTGCTGCTCTCTTAGCACAAAGGAGTGTGTGTGTGTGTGTGTGTGTGTGTGTGTGTGTGTGTGTGTGTGTGTGTGTGTGTGTGTGTGTGTGTGTGTGAGAGAGAGAGAGAGAGAGAGAGAGAGAGAGAGAGAGAGAGAGAGAGAGAGAGAGAGAGAGAGTTAAATCCGCAGTCCCTCGCCCTCGACTCGGTACCTCGGTGGCGCGGGCGCCACAAGTGGAGGTTCCACCGAGACCACGGAAGGAAGGTAGGAAGCTTACGGATAAAGCTGGCCAGCACCTCAGGGAGGTAGGAAACGGATATATTAAATGGTGCCGCAGGTTCGTCCACAGTTCTGGTGGACTAGTGATTAAGGCACCGGGATTAAGTATGAGAGTGTTAAAATGGGTGCCGCAGGTTCATCCACGGTTCTGGTAGATCGAGTAGTGAAATTGTTAGAGGATTAAGGCACCAGGATTAAGTATGAGAGTGTTAAAAGATTTTATAAAACAATAGAATTGTGTAGTCCTTGGTTTATGGTATCAGGTGAGCTAAATATCCAAGATTGGGATCAGGAGAAGTCTGGTCTCCAGAGGACTTTACGAAATGAAGGGTCCAACAGTGTTCCTATCGCTACCTTTTCGTAATGGCGTCTTGTTAGAGATGTACTTAGGAGCGAGGACGAGAAAATAAGAGAGCAGCTAGGAAGTTTGGAACTTGCCCTAAATGAAGTGCAGGAGGAGCAATCTGTAAAATCTTTGGCCCCGTCTGAGATTGCCTCTGATATATCTTCTTCTAATTCTGAGGAGGAAGAGGCAACTTTAACTGCTAAAGACGTTGTTGAAGGAGTGTAAGATTGAAGGAAAAGAAACTAGAGGAGAGCGGCCCCCGGCGTATAACCCAGATTATCAAAGTCAATTATCTTTGGTAAAGCCTTCTGCTCCCCCTTGGGGAGTAGTCTCACCCAACTAACCCAGGGCAAACGCAGAGACAGCATGAAGCCCTCCAATTTAAAGGCATAAAACAGCTTAAGGAGGCAGTTATGGCCTATGGTCCACATGCCCCTTTTACGATTGCCATTTTTGAATCCTTCACAGGACAATGAAGTACAATTTGGGTTCCTGGGCATTATGTGCGTCCTGTTTTTCCACAAGAGTCAGCCCAGCCTACAGGAGACCGTTTGGGCTTTGGTGAAGAGCCCCCCCCCCCGCCATTCCTGATGCCAGTAGGTCTGAGCAGACCAGTATGGCTGTATTTGACTAATTGCAGCCTGGGCACGGCTGCTATGCCTGAGGATTTGGAAAGGAGTAGCATTATGGGGACATTTCATTTAAAATATCATCGTAAGCTCAGCTATCTGTGCTGTAGCACCTTTCCTTTTTGTTGTTACTAATGATTCCCTTGAGGGGGAGACTTTAAATTGTTCCCTGCAGGTTTGCCATTTAAGAAGTTGCTGGAGTGATGAGAAGACTGCCGTAGTGGCACGGACACCTGGAGTGGTTCCCTTTCCTGTGATGCATGACGGCTGGCAAGGACTGGTGATCTATCATCAAAGGAGAGATTTCTGAAATACTGCCGCTGTTATTGTCACCACTGCTGTAGCAGCTACTGCCACCACTGCTGCGGGCATTGCCATTTCTCAGTCTGTTACTACTGTGCACACAGTGGATAAACTCTCAGGAGAGGTGGCCAGTGCATTGGTTACTCAGAATTCTCTAAATTCTATGATACAATTGGCTAACTAAAACCTTAATCAGTGAATAGCCTTATTACAGGAGACTAGAGTTCCACCCATTATGGGGAATGCCTTTATAAGGGGTCTACAGATGTAAGAAGCTCGCTAAAAAGCTGAAGTGATGCTATCGTGCTAGGCATCCTGCTATGTGGCTTAGGTTTTCTGTTCTGGAGCCTCTGCCGCATGAGAACGCAACAGGCATTTCAACAGTTCCATGCCAAACAGGTCCTCATGCCTTTGGCAGGGGATAACCCCACTGCCCTGACTTGGCTGAGCCTTGATAAATGAGTATCCAATGACGGATAAGACCATGGAGGTACCTATCCACCTAAGACAGGAGGGTTTTGAAGCACAAAGCCTTTCCAATGACAGGTAGATAGGAAACCAATGTTCTGGTGACCTAAGACAGGAGCTCATTTGTATTTTATATAAAGGGGGGACCTGTAGGAACCAGGCCTGACTGGGCTGCCTGCCTGTCTTGCTGTTTCATGTCCTTTTTCTAGCAGCTTCCATGTCTGTGTTTATCTTGGTTAGCTAGTCATGTTTACTGCTCTGAGAACGCACCCCTCCCTTCCTCGAGACTTTTCCTCCTGTGTGCAATCACCTCTTGAGGGATTTCACCTGGGAGGAGGATTTCTGTTTTGCTGCCTATAAGGAGGCTCTTTGGAACTCTGAAGGGGAACGAGAATTATAAACCGCTGCCGCAGCTGCTGCTGCGACTGCTGCTGCAGCTGCTGCTCTCTTAGCAGGAAGGACCCACTGCGTTAGTGTGTGTGTGTGTGCGCGCGCGCGCGCAAGTTAAATCCACAGTCCCTTGCCCTCGACTCGGACCACGGTGGCGGGGGTGCCACAATCTAAACTTAGAAAAATCAGAATACATAATTTACCAATATCAAAGCAATGGTTATAACGTGACATGAACTTTATGGGGGAAAAAAGCAGTGACCTTGTCTTACCATAAACTTAATGCCTGGCTGTGAACGATTTCCAAGTTGTTTGATTTCTAGTTTAGCCAACATACAAGATAACCGAGTAGGTGCAAATAACACAGAGATTACATAGTCTTCTCCTGGGCCAATTCTGATCTCACAGTTACTGGTCAATCGCTCTTCTGAGCCAAAAGTGTTCTGAATCTATAATTTAAAAACAACAACTACATAAACACAAACACTAGAACAAACAAAACACTCATTAATACAAACTCTTACTGTTAAGTCTTGGAGGCTCAGCAATGAAGAGCTCTGCTCTTGCAGAGAACCCAGGCTCAGTCCTAGTGCCTACATGGCACTCACAAGCATCTGTAGCTTCAGTCCTAGAGAATCTGACACCTTCTGAACTCTACAGCACCAGGCATGCACATGTTGCATGAACATACATGCAGGCAAAACACTCATACACATAAAACAAAATTTAAAACTCTTTAAAACCTATACACAAACAAAAAATCAGTTGGTCTGGATAAGGAGTCAGCCCAGTCATAGAGAGCTTTCCTAGCATGTATAAGACCCTGGGTTCCATCCTCAGCACTGCAAAAACAGATACAAACACCTGGTCCAGGCTGAATGTGGTGGCACACATATATAGTTAGCACTGGAGAGGCAGAGGCAGGTGGATCTCTGTGAGTTCAAGGATAGTCTGTCTGATCTACAGAGGGAAGCCTAGGCCAGCCAGAGCCATATAGTGAGAGCAATCTCAGACAAATTGAACAACAGATGGTCTACATATATTGAGTGTTCTGTACTCAGAAAAACACCAGAGACAAGCAATATGCAGCGGTACAGGCCTGTGGAGCCAGTACGATCATGAGTCTCCGGCCAGCCTGGGCTACACAGTGAGGATAGGCTGTATAAAACAAGAGTGTTTAAATCAGAAAAAAACAAAAACAAAACAAACAAAAACAAAAACAAAAAACAAAGAGCAGAGTACGAACCTGAAAGCAATCCTGATCCTGTCCTCTGATAAGTAGTCGCAAGTTTTGGGCTGTAGTGGTAGAACTGTTTCTTAAAGCTAGTTTCTGAAGCCTAAAAACAATTATACATTTTAAATGTCTTTTTTTCTATGGATATTGCTTCAGTGAAAAAAACAAAGCCAACTATAACTGACCACAGTGTCAACAGATAGGATGATTACACATCTCACCCTGATAGGCTAGAATCATCCCTCCACAGTTATGAAATCTGTCTCAGATTTGAATTCTGCTCTACGTATTTACCAACGCGACTGGCATCTCCTCTAAGCGAGATCCAGTGTTTGATTATCTTCTTTTTGCCTTTCCATGGAAGGAGTTCTCATACCCCTAAATGCCTAATCAACATACAACACCAAAGAGCCTAAAAAAATAAAAGGCAGCTTGAGATGCATTTTAAAAATAGACATTATACTTTTTTTAAAATTTAAGTTCATCATATGAAGATGAGACAAATATGTAACAGCTTTATAGCAACTCTAAAAAGAATAATACAGTCGTATTTAGCACCTGAGAGAATAGCATTAGACAACAAAGTCTCAGGACTCATGGATGGTTGTTGCGAATACTTACTGTGTCCTGCCGAGAGGGATGCCTCCCCACGTCAGAAATTGCTTATTGGACAGAATCAGTGGAGTATCTGAGCAGTGAGGTCCAGGTGGCAGAGGTTTATTCCCAGAAGAAATGACTTCACCTTTTAACACTACTTCATACTGAGGTCCTAATGGCTGCACAAATATTTTCAGGATCCTAACCAAAGAAGAAAATACAAGTGTCCCATAGTCAACTCTTTTGGGCAACTATATCTTTACACCCCCTTTGTCCAAGAGACTGAGTTTGTGATGAAAGCACAGTATTTCTACCGCAAAAGCTTATGTTCCAGGGGGAAAGAATACACAAAAGAAGTAATAACCACAGTCATGTCTACATGGTAGCACAAGAGAAACTACACAGGGCTTTATTCATGAGGAATTTTGGAAGAGCTGAAGGTAGCAGAAGAAGTCAATTGAAGTACTCCAGGCTGGGGATGAGCAGTGAGTGCCTCTATGGACACTTCTGAGACATATACTAAGCTAGTTCTATGCAGCCAAGTTCAAACACAACAATGATATTCTGACTGAGAGTCACATTGCGGAGGAGACCTGGGAAGGACTGTAAAACAATAAATAAAAAACCGAAGTAAAGACTTTTTGAAAGAAAAAAGTTAAAGAGGAATACCGCAATTCATGCTTTATTATTTATTTTTATCAGAATATACCAGAAAGCTGGACGCAGTGGCACACACCTGTAACCCTGCACTCAGGAAGGCAGAAGCAGGGAGATCTCTGTGAGGTCCAGGCCAGCCTGGTCTACAAAGTGAGTCCAAGATAGCCAAGGCTACACAGAGAAACTGGTCTCGAAATACCCCCATTCCTGCCCCCAAAAAAGAATATACCAGAAGATAGCAATTTCTTAACTTTGATTTAGTTTGTTTAAGACAAAATTTTACCAACAAAACACAAAAGATGAGCCCATGAGGCTGCTCAATGGGAAAAGCACTTACTACACAGCCTGAGGGCTTGACCTTGACCCCAAAGCTCATGGTGGAAGGAGAAACAGCTATTCAAAGTCACCCTCTGACCTCCACACATGCACCATGGCCTGTGATGCCCATAACACACACACACACACACACACACACACACACACACACACACACACACACGGCTACTGAAAGGATTAAAATAAAGCACAGCTATATCATGTATGAGGTGAAGTAAGATAGGTACGTGCACACGAATGAAGCATAGATAAGCAAGGGGTCACTATAAATAGTTTCATATTACCTTTCCTCACATGCTTTAGGATCCTTTGGTGTAAATGAAACTATAACTTCATGTTCTTCTCCGGGTTTAAGAAACAGACTCTCTGGATCCACTGAAAACTGACTTCCTTGTTCTGCGACCTAAGCAATTACATAAGTATAACTTGCTCAGTTTTCCTGTATTGTGAGCCTTTCTTTGCTATGTTTTACTCCCCCCACACCCTTTCCGGCTAGCCTTGAACTCAAGAGATCCAGCTGCCTCTGCCTCCCTCTGTTAGGATTAGAGGTGTGCGCCACCTCGGGTACCACCACTCAACAACTGTTTAGATTTGTATGTATATAACTGCATTGACTACTTGTAGGTATACATGTGCTCCATGCTGTATACAATGCCCACAAGGCCAGACGAAGGTGTTACAGATGACTGTAATCCGCCATGTAGGTGTTGGAACCCAAACCTGGATCATCTCAAAGGACTGCCTTTAAGTACTGAGCCATCTTCTCCAGCCCGTCCAGCCATCTCTCTAATTAACTAGGAAATGTTGCTGTTCTTTCCTCTTGCTCATTACAATCCTAACTTGTCTTATTCCTTTCAAAAGGATATTTCTTTCCTCCTACTTCCTCCATTTCAAATCTTCTTCCCCATCTCTGACTGCTGATAACTACCAACATTTCACTCACCTAAGGACATGGAGATAAATGAATACATACAGACTACTCTTTTCTACATAATCACAGGTGCAATACTGAAAGTGAGGATATTCAAAGCATTAGGCTTCAAAATTAACCACAGCACACACAACAGGCTAGTATGACTCCCAATTTTTACAACACTGTTGGTAATTCTGAGCTTAATCCTCATAGCATCCTGGCAAGGTTGCCAGAACAGCAGCTATCAGAAGGGAAGTAATGCTATAGCACTTCTGCAGAAATCCTTACCTTGATATCTAGATAAACTTCAATATTCCCAGCATTTTTCAAAGGCAAGGGCTGCTTTGTTGAGGAATTTACATCGGCCAACAAATAGACAGTCTACAGGGTAAGGCAAAGGTGCAGTCATAAAAAGTTATCAAAATTAAAGAAATACAACCTGGATACAACAGAATACAACAGAGAGATGATGAAGATACCTGTAGGTCCCTGGGGGCATGAATCCTAGCTATTCCTGCTCTTGCTCGGAGGTCCAAGCTTCTAAGAACTGGTATAGGGTTTGGGCTGTCAACTTCTATATCCACTCTGGCCAGGAATTCTTCTGCTGAGCCTAGAATTTCTATAAAAGATTTACTCTTTCAGTTCAGTAAGAAGAACCCAAATTTCACAGGTCACCCAAAAGGATGTCTGTAAGGGTTCAAAGAAAATTCAAGAACCAGAGAGTTGGCTTAGTGGGTAAAAGCACTTGCCATGCAAGTCTGATGACCTAAGTATGACCCTTAGAACCCATGTAAAGGTAGGAGAAAACCAATTCCATAAAATTGTTCACTGACCTTCACATATATGCCCATAGACATATACAATAATAATATATTAAATAAAATTTAAAAAGAAAGAAAATAGCTGGGCGTGGTGGTGCACGCCTTTGGATCGCTGTGAGTTCAAAGCCAGCCTGGTCTACAAAGTGAGTCCAGGACAGCCAAGGCTACACAGAGAAACCATGTCTGGGGGGAGGGAAAAAAAAAGAAAAGAAAACTCAAGTAGTGGTGGTGCATGCCTTTAATCCCAGCACTTGGGAGGCAGAGGCAGGCGATTGCTCTGAGTTGGAGGCCAGCCTGGTCTACAAAGCAAGTCCAGAACACTCAAGGACACACAGAGAAACCCTGTCTCAAACCCCGCCCCCCCGCAAAAAAAAAAAAAAAAAAAGACTTTGTTCTTTTGGGGTTTTTTGTTTGTTTGGTTTGTTTTGTTTTCAGAGACAGGGTTTCTCTGTGTTTGCCTTGGCTGTCCTGGACTCACTTTGTAGACCAGGCTGGCCTGGAACTCATAGCAGTCCGCCTGCCTCTGCCTCCCAAGTGCTGGGATTAAAGGCATGCACCCAGTCTAAAAAAGACTTTTAAAACAATCCAAACCTAAGTATGACTAGATAAACAAGTAGAGAGCAAGTGGGCTTTCTTCAGCACTTGCTTAGATCACCTACACCTACATAGGTTTGGCCCCCAAATATCATGACATCTTCTCCATTTTCCAAAAAACTAAAATTCTTGGCAATAGCCCAAACTATTGTCATTTATTTAACAAGAAAGTAAACTGTAAATGTGGAGTTTAATTATAGGATAGGATACTTCCCAAAAAAATATGATACCTGAAGTGAGGAGTTTCTTTGGGCTATGGAAAATAACCCAAAACTATCAGAAATTCTGGATCCTATAAAATGAAAAACAAAAATTTTAATGTATATTAACATTAAGACTGAAATCCCAATGAGATAAAAGTAGTTTGAAAACTTGTTCTTTACTTCTAAACCAGTTTTGTTTTTAAGCTGACCCACCTTACCTTTCCATCATAACTGGCAGGCATCACATGACTGACTACAGATGGGGCCACTAGCTGAGCAATCACATCGGCATAAGGAGCTGCTTTCAGAGATGCATGGATGGGCTCTTTGGAAAACGTGAAGCAGCGCCAGGCTAAGGCGTTCTGTTCAGAAACAGAAAAATCAGTTTCAGCACATGTGTTAATAGGCTCTTTAGCAATATAATTTATAAGGAAAAAATAACCAAGAATATTAGCAGTGCCTATAATTTCCAATCAATATATTCTGTAGATAGTCTCCAGTCCTAAGTTAGTACTTACAGCATTAATAATCAGTCTGACTGGCACAGGAGCATGTGTCCTATTTATTAACTTGAGTGGGAGAGCTTTCCAGCCTTCATAGGTCAAGTCACCAAAATCCAGCACTCCTTTCTTTTCTGTTTCCACCTAAGTATGAAGAACGGACTGAATGACAAAGCAGTCTATATTAACGACTTCTTATCTATGCGCTTCGTTAGCCACAGTTAAAACTCAGCATGATGGGTAAACTTAGACATAATTTTTCCCATTCTTTTTTATTTTCCATTTTATTATTGCCTATAAAACTAAGTGTTAAAGTCTTTTTTTTAAGTAGGCTAAGTACTCAACAGCAGATAGTGTAAGACAATGTAAGCTGCTTTGCTACTCTGAAAATACTATTAGGTCTTAAGATGAAACCAACCATTTTACAAAACAGAAATCTTGATTAGTCCTATCATTAAAGTATTATCTCCTTAATTCTTTTCACAACTTCATGAAGATCTTGGTATATTTCAGATTCATCCTGATACAAGAAGAATATTTAAAATGTCAAATAGCCATATCAAAGGTTAAAAATAAGTGTGTGCCACGTAGTGAACTGATATGTCTTTAACGTCAGAGAGCAACCTAACAAATCCACCCTTACAGCACTTGCGTGAAAATTTACACAATATTTAAAATACACAAACTTTTCTTTTATCATTTATGAAACTACAAGGAAAACAAAGACATGTTAGCAAATGGGAGCTGAATTCCACAAAGGTCAATGAAGGCCAGATGTCCAAATTAGCCCCCAAGATAGTTGAGGTTTGACACCTTCCAAAGGTAGTATATTCAGGCTCCTTGTGGGCAAGGCAAATCTGGAATGTAATATAAATACCATTCATAAAGTCCTGAAATTCAGAGTGTCCTTTCTAGGAATATTTTAAAAAACTGAAAAACTCTTCCCTGCGGTTCAAAAAACAACTAAGGAACCTTCCCAAGGATGGGTACATTTCAAAAGATTATTTACAAGAACATCAAAGCTAGGCCACAGCAGCACTGGCACGGATTCACAAAGACTTTTACCCTTCTTATATTTCCACATGTTCTCAGGGTAATAAAGAGACACTGCAACAAAAAGATGTTAAAAGAAATTAGAATCCACTAACAAAAGAGAAGCAACAGAAAGATCAACACTGGTCAGAACAGACTTCACACAAAAGGGATGAAAAGACGGCCCAGTTCTCAGTCCCCGCTGTTTAAGACAGCAACTCTAATGGCTCAGCTTACACTGACTTACTGCATCTTATTACACCTACCTAAGTGCTTCTCAAAGTTGTCTTTCAAACTCAGAGCTTAGACATGTTGACATTGGTATTTCTGAGCTTGCCAGTTAAGTACAGTAGGACCCTTGGTTTGGGACCCAACACTGCTTGACACTACAAAGTAACCACCACTGTGAGCCATTCGTGACATGGCATGGAAACCTAAAATAATTTTTCTTATCTGCTAAAAAATGTAATTTGCTCAAGAGCAGGTCCAAAAGCCTTGCAAAATGGAATGGGCCAACATGCAGAAATTTAGAAATACTTCTTCTCAGAGGACCTTAATAGGCAAAAATTGAGAATATCTGTAGATATTTTTGGTTGTCACACTAGGGAAGGGGACAGTAACTGGTTTCTATCAGGCAGTAGCCAAGGGAAAAGCTGTGTATTCTGCATCACCCAAGACAAAGCAGAAACCTAGACCTGGAAAACGACAAGCACAGCAGAGCTGATGGAGAAGTATTTGAGACCATCTGCAAGTTCCCTCCCTTCTCCATCTCCTACAAAATAAACTAAACTAATTCCCTTGGAAAAGATGAACTATGGGAAATTCCTGAGTGACTCTCAACCGTCCAGTCTCTCAGGAAGGCTGCCTTGCCCTTCACTCACCACACCTCTGGCTTAAACGGTAAGTCACTATCGCGTTGTTAAATTAAATGGTAAGTGACAAGGTAACCAAGAGCCCTGCATCTCAACAGGTACCTCATCTACTTAATGGTTATTATCCCAACATGGGAAGAAAGAAACAGGAAGGAGAGGAGGAAATGAACCATGGAACTTTGCAAGAGAAACCATGGGAAAGTAGCTTCATGTTATACTTTATAATCCTTGTAGTTAAGTTCCTATGGAAAAAATAATAAACCCAGTAATTTCAGTTCTTGGAATAAAGAAAATAAGAGCTTGATGTGGTGGTGCACATCTTAATCCTGGTACTCGGGAGGCAGAGGCAGGTGAATGTTTGAGGCCAGCTCTTAGTAGTCTATGCACTAAGACCCTGTATTAAAAAATAATAGTAAGATTTTTTTTTTTTTAAAGAAGGAAAGATGGAAAGAGGGAGGGACAGGGGGAAGGAGGAATAGTTAAGAACTAAGTTCCAGTGGTTAAGAACACTTGTTGCTCTCAGACTGTCCATTCAATTCCCAGCATCCATATGGTGGCTACAATTTGTAACTCCAGTTCCAGAAGATCCAAACACTCTCCTCTGTCCTACACAGGCACACACGTGGTACATATATGTACATGCATAAAAGTAAATAAATCTAATTCTAAAAGAAAAAATTTTAAATAACTAAGATTTACCTTGAAACATTATGACACATCTGCCCACAAATTCCTCCTTTATTAAAATATTAGCAAATGATAAAGTATTAGCAAATGTTACCTCAATAACAGGGGTTTCAGCAATAGCAGTTAGAGTGACTCTGCTTCCTAAAGCTTCTGCTTGCACTATTGTTTCAGCATCTGCTGAAAATGGCCAAGAAGCAACACTGAATGTACATCTGAAAATCCCAGAACTTGTAGGTATAAAAAGAATTTTTATCTCTTCCGTGGCACGAGGTCTTACAAAAACCTTATTCTTGAACACTAAACATGTTTGTGTTAAAAGGTCCACCTGTGAATAAGAGCAAGACCGTGTGTTAGAAATGCTGAGCCTCCCAAGGCTAATGATCAACAGGAGCTGGTGGCGCAGACCTGCAGTCCCAGCACTCGGGAGGCGGAGGCAGGCAGGTCTGTGTGAGTTCCAGGCCAGCCTGCTCTATAGAGCGAGTTCCAGGGCAGCCAGGGCTAAAACAGAGAAACCCTGTCTTGAAAACAAAAAAAACCAAAGCTTTTACTCCCCAAGGCTAATCATCTACTTTAAGATTTTCTATTTTATTTTTTTATATTTTATTTTTTGGTTTTTCAAGACCGGGTTTCTCTGTGTAATAGTCCTGGCTGTCCCAAAACTCTCTTTGTAGAACAGGCTGGACTCAAACTCAGAGATCGGCCTGCCACTGCCTCCCCCAAGTGCTGAGATTAAAGGTGTGCGCCACCATGTCTGGCTTTAAGATTCTTTTTCCCTGTCAAATTATGAAATACAGACCTTCACTAAGTGTTAAAAAAAAATACTCAACTCTTATAAGCCATTATTTGAAAAATAAAATCAGTCCAAAAGCAAAAAGCTTTTTGATGGCTGGTTAGGCTATTTGCAGGTAAAAGGATACTTATCCTCACTTTTCTAATGACACTGAACAGAGTTCACAGCCCAGAAACCTGTCTAGGATACGATTTCTATTTTTACATGCTGTGTCAAATCTCACCTTCAACCAACAATGCTTTCCTCCAGTTATTTTATTTTTGTCTCATTTAATGATCTGGTTACAGATAGGAAAGTAAGAGACAGAGCAGAGAAGTAACGGTTAATGCTGTCAACTTCAAAATCTACAATCACAGGGTGGGGGGCGGGGGCGGTTCTGGATATGCCGGAGGGGGATTATCTTCATTCTTTATCTGGAGTGGGAAGATGCACCCATTCCTGATCTGGGACCCTGGAGTCTGTGTGGAGAAAGGCAGTGGAGCAGGAGCACGCAGCCAGTGCTCTTTCCTGGTTGGCTATGATGTAGCCAGCTACTTCCTACTCCTACTGCCTTGACTTTGATGCCTTTGTTTCTGTCAAAGGGTGTTTTACCACACAACAGGAAAAGAAACTAAGATAGAGACAATATACTTTCCAGGTAAATAAGAATATTGAAAGGAAAAAGGCATTAAACCATCCAGTGTTGGCTGCCAAATCACAGTAACAAAGCCTGGGCATGTCACAGCAGGAGCTGCTCACCTGTTCCTCAGCCTCCCTATGCACAACCTACACTTCAGGGTAAAGAAAGACACACAACCTCTGCTATCAGCTGTATTTTATCACGTAAGGTCCTTGCTACGTACTAAAGTCTCCATGGATTTCAAAAGATCATATAAGAAAATTAGCAGATAAATCAATAATACCCCTCATGGCAAATGAAGATTAGGCCCAAATAAGTATCTTAGATCTTTTCTTGACACATGACAATAACTTATATTCAATAATATTAAGTAAAATCATGAACTCTAAATACCCAGGGATTAAAATAATTGTGTTAAGGGTAAATTAACATGGCTTTATAAATAAATAAGAAATAATGATTAATAACTATTAAAACTGATGAAAAATATCAAGCATATTCGGATGTCTTAACCTGTAAATGCTGGAGCAATGAGGGGCTTTACAAGGCCCGCGTTCCAAGGCTGCTCATTTGCGTAGCCAGCCAGTGCTACGTGAACAACAAAAATGAAAAACAAACAACGCTGGGCACAGTGACATCTGCATAGTGACCCCAGCTCTTTGGAGGCAGGAAAGGGGGTCAGATTTCTGAAGTCATCCTTGGCTATTTAGCAAGTCTAAGCTGAGACCTAGCCTCACAACTAAGAAAATGAATTAACTGCATCAGTGTATGTGTCTGCTATAGGCATTGGTTCTGCACATACCCACCATTTATAAACAGAGAGAATCTTATTTATATTTCTATGTATGTTAAAAAGATGAGAATAGACTAGAAATAAATAAAGGAGTGAAGAAGCCAGGCATGGTGGCATGACTATAATCCTAACACTTGGAAGGCAAACACAAGAGGACCACACAAAAATCATGGGCAGCCTGATTTACTTAGCAAGCTGCAGGCCGGGTAGGGCTACATAGATAGTCTGTGTAAAAATAAAAAGAAACAAAAACAGAAAGGAGGACAGTAAGATGGTTCCGTGGGTAGAGGCACGTGAGCTCAAGCTCCGGATGTGGCTACTCATCCACTAGCAGCATGACTGCTAGCAGCCAATAACCACTTTCAGATTAGCTTTGACACCCCCCAAAAGAGGGACTAGAGACGTCTCTGTGGCTAAGAACACTCTTGCATCAGACTCAGGTTCAATTCCCCGCACCCACATAACAGCTCAAAAGCTGCCTATAACTCTAGATCCAAGGATCTGACACCTGCTCTGTGGGCAATGCACACGTTTAGTGCACACACATACATACAAGCAAAGCACTCATATATATAAAAAGCTTTCAAGAGAAAAATGTAATCACTAGAAAAAGGGAAAAAAGAAGAGTGGAACTAGAAGTTGTTAGGGAGAGGGGAACCAAAATACACAGTATATATGTATGTATGAAATTATCAAAGAATAAAAGTATTTTGTTATTTTTTAAGGGGATTAAGAGGGAAGTCAAGTATTTCCTTAAACTGCAACTGTGAAGCCCAATGAGAAGACACAGAAAACTTACCTTCTCACCATTCATGCAAATATTGAGAACTCTGACGCTGACTTGTAGCCAGTGGTCAGTCGGGTTGAGGACACTAAGGAGGGTCTGTGAAGCAATACCTACACAGCAAGCATGAGGAAACCTCAGTTCCTCGGGTACTCGGGCATTCCCTGCGTAAGAGTAAGTCAAAAATACAAGTTACACTAAACATCTCATTAAAAGCAATATGGGTTAAAAAGAAACGATTATACAGGATTACCTGATTGTACTCCAAGAGCTATAGAATAAAACAGGCCCCAAGTGTAAGAACTCTTGATATGGACTGGAGAGATGGCTCAGCAGTTAAGAGTACTGTCTGCTCTTCTAGAGGTCCTGAGTTTAATTCCCAGCAACAACATGGTGGCTCACAACCATCTATAACCCTATACTGCTTTCTTCTGGCCTACAGGTGTACATGCAGATGGAGCACTCAAATATATAAAATGAATAAATAAAATCTTAAAAAAAAAAACCCCTTGGAAGCTTCCAATAATTCCTATCTCTTCTATAGAGCTCTAGGAAAAACAATCAACACAAGTAAAGCTAATGAAACTCAGAATTTACAGCAAATCATATATTTGTTGTTGCCATGATGCCCCTTTTCTCTTGAAAGTTATAAGCCACTGACACATAAAGAGAAGCCCCAGACGCTCTACTTCCAGGTGTGCCTGGCTACCCACTGTCTTCACAGCACTGTCATCAGCCTTTCCCCTCTCCTCAGTCAGGTGGGCTAATATACAATCCATACTGCTCCTGTCTGTCATCAAGAAGAGCATGCTGGAGATGAGAGCACAGTTCTGCTTCTTACTATTATCATATCACCCCCATGATCCTAAAGAGGACACTTCCTAATTAAAAGAACAGCAAAATCAAATACAGTACAGAGGAAAAGAAACATCAGGACAATGACCTTAAAAACTACCAGCATACAGATTTTTACTGTTGTTCTAAGCCAACTTCAGTAGTCATTCATGGAAACTTCTGATGCTCTCAATATAAGACAAAGCAAGAGCTTGTAAGAAACAGCCCAAAATAAACTACGTGATGCGTGCCTATAATCCCATCATTTGGAAGGTGGAAGCAGGAAGAACAGAAGCTCAAGGTCAATTTCCCTACATAGTAAGTGTGAGGCCAATCTGAGATCCTGGGGTTTTTGTTTTTTTGTTTTTGTTTTAGGGGCAGGATAGATAGATAGATAGATAGATAGATAGATAGATAGATAGATAGATAGATAGATAAGAGGGGGACTGGAGAGCAGTTAAGAGAACTAGCTCAGTAATGAAGACCTAAGTTCAAATCCCAGCACCTCCATCAGACACCCCACAACCACCTGAAAGTCCACCTCCAAGAGATCCAGTACCATCTTTTAGCCTACGCAGACACTTGCACATGTATGTGTGCATACACTTATAAAGATACACATATAAATAAAAATAAATCTTAAAATTTTAAAGAAATGAATTCCAACCAACATTTCTTTGAAACAAGCTAGCTTTGTGGGCCCATTTCAGAAAATTCAACCTTTAGGTAACAACAAGCAATACTGGAAAAGAACAGGCATCTTACCAAATCCAGACATCATCCCAGAGTCCCAGGGTTCAGTCTCATAGTTTGTACCAACAGACTGCACAGGAAACGGCTTTGCTGTATTCAGCAGGTTCTGGTGTACAGCAGTAGAACATAGGTTATAAATAGAAGAGGGAGCCATCAACTCAGCGGCAAGGTTTGGTCCAAAGCACATCCCAGAAGCCACATGTTGTGGTGCAACAGGAGGATAAGGAGAACACCCTGCAGTCCCAGAGGCCTGCCTGCCTGCATGGCACTGAGGCAAGGCGGCATGCCCAGATGAAGACACTGACCCCAGATACTGTGGGGCCACAGGAGCTGTGTACAGACAATGTCCAGTCCAGAGCTCAGGACAAACAGCAGGCCGCGTCTGCACCTTAGCAACAGAAGCATGAGCTGAAATGTGAGGTGCAAGATTCTGCTGGTTTCCAGAGGTGCCCAGACTAGGAATCTGGCTGCTAGAGTCACTGCTGGCAGTTGACAGGCCCGTAGATGTTAGTCTTTGACCTTGGTCCACAGCCTTCTGGCTTAATACAGGGAGGTTTGATATGGCTGGCCCAGCCCAGCAGCTCAGACCTGGCTTGTTCAGGAGAGCTTGACCAATCAGGTTCTGCTCACTAGGGCCAGATTTTGAATCCACCTTACTGGCTCCCAAGGGTTCCTGACTTGTGGAAGAAATATCTTGACTTGACGTAACATTAGGTTCTCCATCTTCAAAGCTGCTCCTCAGAGAAGGAGTTTCTGTTATGTTTCCTAAACCAGATTCACTCTGGCTAATACATGGCAACAATACCTTTTCTGCATTCTGACCTGGAACTTTGTCTCTTAGTTCCTCTACAGTTTGTTCCTCTGATGGGGTTGGACTGGCTCGAACAATTGTGGTGCTCAACTCACTGGTGAGATCACTCTAAATGTGACAAATTTTATTTTTTTAATAATCCATAAA
Source organism: Acomys russatus (assembly GCF_903995435.1). NCBI lineage: Eukaryota > Metazoa > Chordata > Mammalia > Rodentia > Muridae > Acomys > Acomys russatus. The sequence continues at coordinate 54,124,787 of NC_067156.1, read as the reverse complement.
TTAAACAAAATATAACAGATTCAGACAATGATGGTATAAATCTCAAAGTGAAATCTACATGGTATCCTGAAACACAGAGTGCACAGAGGAAAATAACTACAAATATAAAATGCAACCTTACAATGAAAACTGCACCCACTGTTTTATAAAAAGTCTTACAGCAGAAGGGAAATGAAAGAAAAACACCAATTACATCTAAAACATTTACATAAAAAACCAGTCATCTAATTAATAGATTCTTTGTTAACTTTATAAAAATAGTATAAATTAGTAAATAAAAGAGCAAGGAGCAGAGAAGCTATCAAATGATATAAACATGAGGTGGAATATGTACAAAACCAGTTCCCAAACCCTCCCATACCTATTATTTGTTTAAACTACATTAAATATGCTTAAAGTCTTAAAGACACTAATTTTTGTGAATACTAAGCCTTTTCCAATTTCTAAAGTATGGTATGGCTCTTTTTTTTTTTTTTTTCTTTATAATGTACAACCTGAGGAGTAACAGCTATAGATCTGAAAGATGAACAGTCTAGCACTAACACACAGGAGCACATTTAACTCTCACTTACTATTTTTGGTTGCACTGGAAGTTACTCCCAAACCAAAGCTTTAGAAACAAAGATACAGTAAATACAGACCAGATTATTGGTCAGTTACTGACAGTAACAAAGAAGTATGTCCTTAGTGCTGAGTTACTAAGTGCTAAGCACTGACTTCATACCATAAACCTTCACAAAGGTGAAGAAAATAGGATTAAGGAAGGCTAGTAATCCAAGAAAGCAACAGAAAGATTGCCAGGCCCCATCATTCAACAGCTAAACACTGTGCTAAGAAAACAGAGGCTCAGAGGAAGATGGACAGGAATAGATTACTTTAAACTACGGATACATAACAAAAGGCTTATGGTTTTGGTTTGGTTTGGTTTTGTTCGTTTGGTTCTGGAGACAGAGTTTCTGGGTGTAGCCTTGGCTGTCCTGGAGTCGCTTTGTAGACCAGGCTGGCATCAAACTCACAGTGATCAACCTGCCTCTGCCTCCCGAGTACTGGGATTAAAGGCATGTGCCACCACACCCGGCCCCAAAAAGCTAATAGAGCCCCACTGCTTTCTAAACTAAATAAAAATGTAAGTTTATTTTAAAAGGAGTTTGAACATGAACAAACAATGCTTCCCCCAGGAGATATGGGTTTGAAAATTCCAGTGACAGGTATAGAATACCTTTCTATTAGCTAATGGTCAGGGAGATCCTAGAGACTCCCAAAACAACACAAGCTACCACCACTGTTTTGGTTGCTTACCATAGGTAGATAGTAAGAACCTATTACTTTAAAAAAAAAAAAAAAAAATCCTATTACTAAAGACACAACAAACTTTGGTTGCACAGTATAGGGAAATGAAGCTTGATCTGACCCAAAATCTTCCTCCCTGCTGGCTAGCCTTCACAATATTGAAAGATGCCAACCACAGGAGAAAAATCACCAAGGGCTTATACAGTGGTGGACAAACACTGAACTACCAGGAGAAATGCACTCATTGGAACAAAATTGGCATTACAGTTACTGGGGTAACCAAACACTTTCTAACTTGATTTGAGGCTGCTCCACAAGAAGAAATTCAGACCTGAGACTGTAACCCTGATCAAAACCTCACAGACTCTAGGGGGAACCTACTACTAGTGTTTTGGTAAAAGGACATGTCAAAGTGCCTCCTTAATATTTTGTGTTTATGGGCTGGAGAGATTGTTCAGCAGTTAAGAGCACTGTCTGCTCTTCCAGAGGTCCTGAGTTCAATTCCCAGCAACCACATGGTGGCTCACAACCATCTATACTGGGATTTGATGCCCTCTTCTGTCATGTAGGTGTACATGCAGATAGAGCTCTTATCTACATAAAATAAATAAATAAATCTTTTAAAAAAATATACATATTTGTGTTTATACCTGTAGATCAATGCTGCTCTCAAAACTTGGTCAGATACTTCTTTTTGAAATGGAAGGGAGCCAATGTAGACACTTAAGTTCAAATACAGACCCACATTAATTCATTCTAAAGATACAGAACAGCAACATAGAAGTTAAACAGACCAGAATTCCAGTATGAGTCAAATATCACTGACACTTTTGGTCTTGAAGCCTTACTAAAGAAACAGTCCAAGTGCCACCCACCTTACGTCCCTCTGAGCTTTCATCAGCAGCTCTGACAGGAAAGGTGTTTTCTTGTTCAGACACATAAGTCAGCCTGCTCATATCAGCATGGGAACAAGTCAACTGAAACAGCTCACTCTCTGAGTGGGGCTTCTGGTGATGAGCCGACTCAAGAGACTCCAGAGCACATCTGGAAGAAAAACAGGAGCATGGTGTTAGATTCTGTATAAACAAATGCCCATTCCTGTCCATAAGCTTGAAGTAACTCAACCACAAACTTACTATCTTTTTTTTTTAACTCTTCTTCCAATTTTATTTCATTTTAGAAATAAAAGAAAAAAACTATTCCCAATTTGGGGTTCATACAAAACAGGCAGGCAGCAGGTCTTAGTTTGACATTTGACTTGACACTTAGGATTTTTGCATTCCTGCTGTCCTTCCTTTACCAATCACTTTTCTTAATTGTAAGAACAAAAAGCGGACAACAATACTAAACATTGCTCCCTAGATGGAGAATAATCTATTTACAGCATCCAGAACTGATGCTTGCTTGAATCCTTTTACAAGGATTTCCAGTTTTCTTACAGTCAGAATTTCATAACACGCCTCAAAAGACTCCCTTGCATTCGCCTCATACCCTCAACGGTCTTCTTGGCTGTTCAGTATTTCCAGTCCTTTCATTAAGCACTCTTACTCCACCCACAGTTTTCCACAGGAGGTTGCCCTCTCTTTTACCCTGACTTTATCCTCTTAGTTAGGTTACTGTCAATTTAATGAAAACTCCTGTCATGTGTGCAAGTCAAACTTACTATCTTTAATTAAAAAGATCAATTATATCTCTGCTGATGACCTACTTGGTAAACTATCACTAAAGAAAAAGTCATCTCATTTTCATTAGTAAATACCATATACAAACACATAACAATTATTCATTCAAAAAAATTTATTGAGTACTTGACAAACAGCAATTATAAAACAATTAAACACAACACAGAAGCCAGGCATGGTGGTGCACACCTTTAATCCCAGCATTCAGGAGACAGGCCTAGGGAAGGCTGCTGAGATGGATCAGCATGTAAAGGTGTTTGCTGCCAAACCTGATGACCTGAGTTTTGATTCCCAGAACTCCCATGGTGGAAAGAGAAAACCAACTCCTACAGGTTGTCCTCTGACCTCCCCACACACACTGAAGCATATGCGCTGTACTGAATGTGAGTACAACTGCAGACACCTATGCATGCACCACATACACACAAATAAATGTCATTTTAAAAATTTATTCCACAAATGTATGATGAGAGTTCTCTCCTAAGGGCAGAAGGATATGAAGCAGGAAAAGTATTTTTCAGAAATAATGCCTGAATTCACACAGGATTTAAGAAGAAAAAAAAAAGCAGCTTGGGAAAGTTAGTAGATAGCTCTGAAATTTCAGGAGCTCCTCAAATTTGTTCATTAGTATCTTTCAACAGAGAAACATTTGAATGATCTCTTATGAAGTTACAAAAAGAAAATTTGCAGAATTAAAATTAAAGGAAAATTATTCATCTCAATGTTATTAAAATAGTATGGGCTGGAGAGATAGTCCAGAGATTAAGAGCACTGGATGGGGCTGGAGAGATGACTCAGAGGTTAAGAGCACTAGTTGCTCATCCAGAGGTCCTGAGTTCAAGTCCCAGCAACCACATGGTAGCTCAGAGCCATCTATAATGAGATCTGGTGCTCTCTTCTGGTGGTCAGCCAGAACACTGTATACAAATTAAATCAATCAGTCAATCTTGAAAAGGGGGGGGGGGAGCACTGGCTATTCTTGCAGAGGACCTGTGTTCAATTCTCAGCACCCACATGGCAGTTTTGAACTGCCTAGAACTCCACGGGGTATCTAACTCCACCGAGTATTTGATGTCTCCTGGCCTTCTCAGGAACCAGGCACACACATGGTACATTTACATATATGTGGGCAAAATACTCATACACATGAAGTAAAATAATCTTTAAAAGATAGTATAATACTTGGGCCAGGCATAGTGATGTACAGTTTTAATGTCAGCACTCAGGAAGCAGAGGCAGGCAGATCTCTGTGATCTCCAGCCTGGTCTAAAGAGCCAGTCTCAGGACAGCCAGGGCACAGAGAAACCGTGTCTCAAAAAACAAAAAAGATAGTAAAACACAAATGATATACTAAACCGAATAAAACACAAAAGTCCCTGTCCTAGTTAGCATTAAACTGTCAACTTTCCCAGCACTCGGGAGGCACAGGCAGGCAGATTGCTGTTGTGTTTGAAGCCAGCCTAGTCTACAGAGCGAGTCCAAGACAGCCAAGGCTACACAGAGAAACCCTGTCTCGCAACAAAACAAAACAAAACTGTCACCTTGACACAGCCTAGACTCACCTGGGAGAAAAAAACTCTTAGTTGTCTTTATCAGATTGGTATGTGGGCATGTCTGTAAGGGACTGCCTTCACTGCCTTACAAGGCATCATCCCTAGACATGGGCTGTGTAAGAAGGCCAGCTAAGCATGCCTCTTTTTTCCAGAGAGTAAGCTAGCAAGCAGCGTTCACAAGATTTCTGCCTTCAGTTACTGCTCTGATTTCCCTCAATGACGGATTGTCTGTAACCTGGAAGGGTGAGCTGGATTAACTTTTCTCAAAGTTATTTTTGGTCAGAATGTTTTATCATAGCAAGAGAAAGGAAACTAAAATGGGCTCATTTTGCAGTCAGTAGTATTACTACTTCTCTTTTAAATACAGAAATAATCATATCATTTGGGGTTTTTCTTTTTTGGTTTTTGGTTTTTTTTTTAACAAACAAAGAAGGAAAAGCAGATCTGGGGAGATTATTTAGTGGGTAAAGTGCTTGCAGGCAATCATAAGGAAGTGGGTTTGAATCCACAGCAGCAGATTGCTGAAAACAGCAGCATCCAAGTGGCAGTGGCACGTGTCTTTAATGCCAGCACTTGGGAGGCAGAGGCAGGCGGATCTCTGTGAGTTCGAAGCCAGCCTGGTCTACAGAGTGAGTTTCAGGACAGCCAGGACCACATAGAGAAAGAAAAGCAAAGAATAACAAAAACAAACAAGACTCCATCAGGTGTGGCAGTATGTAAGGGGAACAGAGACAGGAAGAACCCAAAGGGCCTGCTGGCCAAAGCTTACTGCCTTGAACAGACCAATGAGTGAGCTGTACGTGCTGTCAACAACTTTTCTCAATATAAAATAAGGTGGGGAAATAACTGAAGAAATGGCACTAGGAAGGCAGAGGCAGGTAGATCTCTATTGAGGCCAACCACAGAGACCCTATTTCAAAAAAGAAAAACTGTTTTTAAACTAAGGAAATTCAAAAAGTATTTAGGGACTACCTTTAAGAGATGAACCTATTCCAGGACAGCCAGGGCTATTAAACAGAGAAACACTGTCTTGAAAAAGTTACGTTCTCCTCAAAAAAAAGAGATGAACCTAAAAAATGAGAGATGTTTCTTTTTTTTTACAATTTTTTATCATTTAAGTTTCCAATATATAGCATAAATTTTTAAAATCAATAATCAAGGTAGGGATAGATTGGATCAAAATATTATATGCCTATATGAAATTTTCAAATAATAGATATAAATACATAAAAGTTGAGGTAAGCACTTACCCTGATAAGCTTCCAGAAGTGTCAGTAGGAGAATGACTGAGTGGTGATATAGACGGTCTGAAGCTCGCCTGGTCTTCAAAGCCAGATCCACCACTCGCAGGAGAGGCAGTTTTCAAATCTATTAGAAAGAGTACTCTCCAATAAGAACAGAAAACAAAGGCTGGGTGTGGTGGCGCACGCCTTTAATCCCAGCACTCGGGAGGCAGAGGCAGGTGGATCTCTGTGAGCTCAAGGCCAACCTGGTCTACAAAGTGAGTCCAGGACAGCCAAGCCTACACAAAGAAACCCTGTCTCAAAAACAAAAACAAAAACAAAAAACAGAAAACAACAAAATCCACACAGTTTAAATTTGATCAATCACTATACTTACCAACCCTTCTAAATAAGGCTACAGAATTTTCTTCAAAAGTAACGTGCTTGTCACTGCTGCTTGTCTCACTGGCACAGTTTGCTTTCCTCTGGTGTGTTTTATTATCTTGTGTTTCTTCACATTTTTCTAAAGGTACTCTGCGGTTCCTTATTGATGAGTAACTACCGGGTGTTGGAATGGAAACTGAGGCAGCGCTCTCACTGTTATGCATATCTGGTAATCCGTCAATGGAGTGTGTCATCTTCCCCGTGGCTGGGCTTCTGTTCTCCCTTAGGTTTGTAAGAACTGAGTTTGAAGAGGTTATGGTTCTGAGTGATTCTTGAGTATCGCTCTCTCTATTTTCACCATAGAAAACAGCTGCTGTGTCTTCTTCTGGTTCCCTTGTATTAGTAGCACACTCACTTACCATACTGATGCCTTGAATAGTCTCTTGTCTGGGCAAACATAAATCCCAAATGTCAGATGTGCCTGCTCTTGAAAAGGGCTCCTGTGCACCTTCGCAGCTACTAACGTCTGATTTTGCAAGGTATTTCTCCATATCAAATGCATTGGATCTGTTACTTTTTTCTAAATCATTAAGAAAGAAATTAGCCGTGGTGGAACAGGGCTCTGGTGTATCGCTGTCCTGAGAAGTCTTGCCTCTTCCTTTATTTGCGAGAGCCTTCATCATGGCAACAAGCTGGGCAGGGTCAGTGCTCACTGACACGTCGGCAATGGCTGAAGCAATGGTGCTGATTCTAAGCAGAGAATCTCCACCACCAGAGAGCGTGTTTTTATGTTCTTGAGGTTTGTTATTACTGCAAAAAGTATCCTAGGAATTGGAAAACTTTTATTAAATAAACATTCTGCACTTCCAGGGGCAAGTACAGATTGGTTTAATCTTTATTTAGCCTAGTCTTCTCTTACCCAAGGGCCATGGCCCAAGGTGGCACACCAAGATATATAAATATAGATATATGCTTATTCCTAGACAATATATAAGCTATGATAAAAATTAATTTCTAAATTAGGCACAGCAAGACATAACGGGAACCAGAGGTATAAAGCTGAGATGGGTCCAACAGCAAAAACTATAAACTACTATTTATAGTAAACATATAGTAAATCATCTCCCTCTGGTGATGAGATAGATAAGTCTAACTTCCTGCTGAGAGCTGGAACCCAACAGCACATTTAACAGCACCACATTTGCTCAGTGTGCTGGCCCATGTCTATAATCTCAGCACTTGGGAGGTGTAGGCAGGAGATCATCATCCTCAACACATAATGAGTTCAAGGCTACCGTAGGCTATATGAAAGACTGTTGCAAACAAACAAGCAAAGAGAAAAGGAAAGAAGGAAGGAAGGAAGGAGAAAGAGAAAGGAAGGCAAGGGAAGGAGGGAAAGGGGAAAAAAAGAAAGGAAGTTAGCTTTATTAAACATTAGTAAACCAAGGAGACAGGTTATAATTCTGTGAATAATCACGAATAGAGAAAAATGTGTGAAATTAAAAGAAAAAAGAAAACCATAATATAAAGTACAATTCAAAAGAATACCAAAGGGGAAAAAAATAAACATCAGAGGAAAGAAGCAACAAAAAGAAAAGATTCAAACAGATTCATGGATTAGGAAGCCATTAAAGAAATGTACAATGGCTCTGAAACTAACTTTTTTTAAAAAATCATTTTCTATGTTCTTAAATGAAAAATATCCAAACTAAGAAGAAGGGAAGATTAAAAGTAAAGGGCCAGCAAGATGGCTCAGGGTAAAGGGGATTGCCTCCAAGCTGATGACCTAAACTCAGGACCTGGAGACGCACATGGCACATGACAGGAGGAGAGAATTGACTCCAAGTTGTCCTCTGACCTTTACACACAGTCCCTAAGAAACATGCATAGGAAAACAAACAAATAAATGTATTGTTTTTGCTGGGCACAGTAGTGCACACCTGTAATACCAGCACTCAAGAGGTAGAGGCAGGCAGATCACTGTGAGTTTGAGGACAGCCTAGTCCACAAAGCTAGACAAGGACAGCCAGGGCTACATAGAGAAACTCTGTATTATTAAAAAAAGAAAAAAAGAAAAAAAGAAAAAAAATCATGGGTAAAGGCTGGAGAGCCTGGCTGCTCTTCCAGAGGTCCTGAGTTCAATTCGCAGAACCCATATGGTGACTCACACCCATCTATAATGGATCTGACGCCCTCTTCTGGCACACAGGTGCACATGCAGGCAGAGCACTCGTCTACATCAACTTTATCATTCATATTTAACACTAATGAAGCAAAAAAGGATGAGGGCAATATTATTTGACAGGTGTTTCCTTCAAGTGAACAAAATGCATTTTCAAAAACTGAGTAAATCCAGATCCATTTAAAAAATGTCTTGATAAAATTTAAATGACTAAGAGCAAAATATTCTTGAACACAGAATAACTAACATAAAACCAATTATTTTAAACTCTGGAAAACTGCACTGGAAGGATGGCTCAGTGGATAAGATCAGGTACTGCTCTGACAAAAGACCTGAGCTCAGTTCCCACACCCATGTCAAGTGGTTCACAACTGCCCAGGAGGTAGGCACCCACACAAATATGTACAGACCCTACCCTCAACATACACACAGTTAAAAATAATTAATAATTTAAAATAAAAAAAATAATTTTTAAAATTTCTGGAAAATCTGATAAATTTTTGAAACCTAAGTAAGATAAATTTTTTCAGAAGACAAAAATTCATGGGCCTAAGGAATTAGAAAATACATTGAGCAGGCTTGGAAATATAAATCAGCAGAAGAGCGGTTGCCTAAGTATGTGTGGAACTATATGTTCAATTCCCAGCTCAGCCAAAATGGGAAGGAGAGAGGAAGAGAGAAAAGTGTTGATATAGGTAGATTGGGAAGGATAAAGGAAGGAAACTAGATAATGAAAATATGATGTATCAAAACATGGGAAGATGAAACACAGGACTCAGCAAAATCTGTGCTCTGTAGAAAATTCACACCACTAGACAATGTTCATATTAGGAAAATGAGACAGAAAATCTGGTGAAAAAGAATCAGTGAGCTACACATTCATCTCAAGAAGTTAGGAGAACATTAGGAGCTCAAGGCCAGCCTAAGCTATATGACATGACCTTTTCTAAACAAAAAATCATGAAAATGACAGGCAGCTGGGCACAGTGGCCCATGCCTGTAATCCCCAACACTCTAGGAGGCAGAGGCAAACAAATCTCTGTGAGTTCGAGGCCAGCCTGGTCTACAAAGTGAGTCCAGGACAGCCAAGGCTACACAAAGAAAACCTGTCTTCAAAAACAAAAAACAAACAAACAAACAAACAAACAAAAAAAGGCTGGAAATCAGAGGTTAAGAGCACTGTTTGTTCTTCCAAAGGTCCTGAGTTCAGTTCCCAGCAACCACGTGGTGGTTCACAACCATCTATAGTGAGGTCTGGTGCCTTCTTCTGGAGTGAAGGCACACATGCTGTATAAATAATATATAAATAGCTGGGGAGGGGAGGCTAATAAGACAGTATGGTATCTCCCATCTGTAATCACAGTACTAAAGGAGACAGAGACAGGTAGACTGACAGAAGTTCGAGCCCAGCATGGACAACATAGTTCATCCAAGACTAATTAGGGCTATGTAGTGAGACCCTGTCTCAGAGGGAAGATGGGATAAATCACAGACTGAAAGAAGAAAGGTGAAACTTTCATGACTGGCCAAAGGATACTACCAAAAATGTGAAGAAATCCAAAAAGAAGAAGAAAAAAAAGTACTTATTGCTAACTTCATTAGCAATCAGAGGAACACAAATTAAAATAAAGAAGTACCATTACAGAGCTGGTCAAATGGTTAGTAATGCCATTCTGTGAGGAGAGGTCATTTGTCAATACACGTCAGGAGATCGCTATATTGGTGCAACTACTCCAAAACTATGCCAAATGTACTGAGCATAAGTGCAAACCTTACGTGTGACCCATCGGTGGCACTTGACATAGACAGGCACAGAATAAGGTATTAGGTTGTTACAGCACATAGTCAAATATCCCAAACATTCACTAACATTCATGTAACAGAACACAACGCACTAAGGAAAATGACCTTCTGTACATTACTCTAATAAGAGCCGAAGCAAAAGCAAAGGAAAAGAATGCATGCTGCATAGCTTCTTTTATACAAAGTTCAAACACAGGCCAAATGACTAGTATTAAGCATTCTGAACACTGATAATAAGTAATGTTTAGAAGGGTTTTTAAAAAAAAGAATTCTAAATTGTTGACAATATTTTTTTCTTTCTTGTTTATGTTTTTCATGGTTCTTGAGGTAGACATTGACAGTCTGCCTAGTAGCCAAGCCAAGGACATAATACATTAGATGGGAAGAAACAAACAAGTGTATGTATACACCTCAGTGTTCTAGTTCTTGATCTGGGATACACAAACTGTGATGACTCATTTATTACAAATCTGTTTTATTTTATTTTGATTTTTCGAGACAGAGTTTCTCTGTATAGCCTTGGCTGTCCTGGACTCACTTTATAGACCAGGCTGGCCTCAAATTCGCAGACATCCACCTGCCTCTGCCCCCTGTATACTTTAATCTCAACACTCGGGAGGCAGAGGCAGGTGGATCGCTATGAGTTCGAGGCCACCCTGGCCTACAAAGCGAGCCCAGGACAGCCAAGGCTACACAGAGAAACCCTGTCTCAAAAAAACAAAAAAACAAAACAAAACAAAAAAAACAAAACAAAAGGGTGTACAACTACATCCAACTCTAAGTCTGTTTTATCCATTCTTCTATATTTACATTATAAATTGATCTTTTAAATGTTTTTTATTTAAAGGACACTGTAATAAAACTGAAGCCAGGAAAATAAGGGCATACATTTTTCAAGGTGACCTTGGTCCACCTTATTTGAAACCATATCAAGATACTTAAGAACCCCCTTAGGAAATGTTTGAGCTACCTCTGTCTTGCTTCTGCTGACAGTTAGTGTCATATCGCTTTCATCCACCTGTGAAGTTCTCTGCAGTTCTTCAGCCTGAAGTGTAAGCGATCCTTCACTTAGCTGTGCCTGAGACTGTTCATTCAAATCTCCTATAGGAATAAACAATATTAAACATAAAGGCGCGCAATACCTCTTGGAAATAATCTGAGATAAGGAAGTACCAGTCAAAGTGATTAATTGCCAAAGAAAATATCTTTGTACTACAAACATAAGTTGTCCTCACTCAGTAACAATATTTAAATGATAAACGTGGACAAAGAAGAGGCTCTGAACAAAGTCACTGGATTTTGACCTCCCCTAAAATATTCATATAAACTAATTTAATATATTTTGGCTTCAATATTGACTTCAGAATTATATAGTTCTTCAAAATGATTTAAAAAAAAAAAAACGAAACCCCCCTTTATCCTAAGTCCTATTTGGAACCCAAGATCTGTTAGAATGGAGGACATCTTGGGAGTGTAGAGATGGTTCAATGGTTAAAAGCACTGGCTGCCCTTCCAGAGGACCCAGACTCAATCCATAGCACCCATGCGGCAGCTTACAGCTGTCTATAGCTCTAGTCCTAGAGGATTCAATGTCACCTTCTGGCCTCCACAGGCACTAGGCGCGCAGGTGGTCCCCAGACATATATGTAGATAAAATAACCACATACATAAAATATAATGTTTTAAAAGATGGAGCACTATTATTCAACCTAATAGTCATATAGCAAAAAGACACTGGCTTAGCAAAGAGAAACGGCTCAACAACTTAGCTAATCAAAAAAGTCTAACTTAAAATATTTTCTATTAGGCAGGAGTGGTGGCACACACCTTTAGGGTTTTTGAGTTCTAGGCCAGCCTGGTCTACAGAGTGAGTCCAGGTCAGCCAGGACTACACATAGAAACCCTGTCTCAAAAAGAAAAAAAAATATTCCGTAGATACTGCAGGAATGTTGTATGTAAACTATACCATAAATTTCAAACCATCTCTTTAAATATAATTTCTATTCTTTAAATATAATTTCTATTATTCCTTAACAGTAATAATTTAATAAGCTAAATTTAACTAGGCCATTTGAAATTATTCTCATTTGCTATAGTAGTTTACATAAAAATCTGGGTGGATTTTATGTCTTCTCTACTTTCAAGAAATGTGCGATTGAATAAAAATCAAATATACAAACAAAGGTGAAAAGTTACAAAGCAATGTATAAATCTTCACCCACAGAGAGTATGATCCCATGATTACAGTTAGAACAAAAGTTCCTTGAAGTCTTTCATTTAACCCACTACCTGGAAGTAAACCACGGTGAAGATGAGTCACTTCTTTTTCCAAGTTACTTCTTGAGACATCAGATTTGATTAATGCAAAAGGCTCTCTCTCCTCGGGAGATCTAATAAAATAACCAAATGATGGCTGCAAAAATAATTAAACACAAATTAATCTTCCCTAATCTCCAGCACTTTGAAAGGGTCTAGATTACTTACTACTAAAACATCTAAACGACTTCAACAAACCTATTGTCATCACTTAACTTCAAACACCCTGGAGTGAAGGTGAAGAGAAAAGACAGACCCTCTGAGCTGGTTCTCCCCGGGAGCACCGGTCTTACTCATGGGAAGACCTGGGTTCCACGTCCATGGAGAGAAGAGGAGACACTTCAGACAGAACCTTTTGTTCCTTCAATCCTAGATATCATTTAATCACTGTAACTGGTGGCGTTAAGTACGCCTTCCTAAACACTGCAAATCATTCCGAAGTGACACTCTGTCAGTCTTCAGTGACTGTTAGGAACATTCACTATTAGGTACTGTTTGTTCTCAAGGGGAAAGGGGGTAAAGATGCTGTAGAGCTTAAATATAGCATATTTTCCTCCATGCTTCCTCTATGTTTCCAGAAAACATGCCTTGGAACTAAACACGCTCCCATTGACTTTCATGAAAGTTTTTAAAAGATCTAGGCAAGGAGCTTGCTAAAGAGAACAATTTGCACTTTTCTTATGTAACTCTCATATCACAGATGAAACCATGAATTCAGATTCCACTTGATTCTCATATAAAAGTTTCCTCGATCCTGTAAACTGAATCTATGAAACTTCTCACAATATCAGAAAAATAACTCTGAGTCAGACCTCTCTTCCTAAGAGCTAATGCTGTGTTCAGGTTAGCCAGAGCTAGCTTCACCTCTATATTTAAAAAAAAAAAAAAAAAAAAGAGTTCAGAACCAAGTAAAAGAGTTCAGAACCAAGTATAATGGCACAAACTACAATCTGAACACAGACTAAGATAACATAAGAAAACTACAAATTCAAGGCCAGCCTGGGCTACATAGTGAGGCACTGTCTCAAAAACAAGACAAAACAAGCTGGGTGTGGTGGCGCAGGCCTGTAATTCCAGCACTCAGGAAGGCGATGGCAGAAGCAGACAGACTGATGTGAGTTCGAGGCCAGCCAGGTCTATAAAGCAAGTCCAGGACAGCCAAGGCTATATACAGAGAAACTCTGTCTTAAAAAAAAAAAAAAAAAAAGACAAAAGGGATGGTTACGTTTCCATTTCATTCACAGTCTCTGAAACTCCTGTTGAAATAATCTCCATATGCACTGGGCAAAGGATGTCTTTGTATTATTCAAATGCTGATTTCTGTACAGGCAGAGAGTACAGGCCCAGACTCCATCATCTTCTGATTGGTTTAATAAAAAGTTACATGGCCTACAGCAAGGCAGGAGATAGGAGGTTGGGGAAAGAATCAGATGTGGGAGATTCACCAGCCAGATGCAGAGGAAGAAAAGACTACCACGAGGCAGAGTGCAGATTAGCATAAATGGGTCAATTTAAGTTATAGGAGCTAGTAGGGAAGGAGCCTAAGCTTGCTCATACATAAATACAGGTCTCTGTGGGTGGGACAGTCCAGCAATCAACCCCAACCAATCTACTTCTTTCAGGCACTTTTTTAAATTCACTACACATAGGTCAGACGGTTCAAAAGCATGGTTTCATATTTAAGTTCATTTAGGGGCTGGAGAAATGGCTCAATAATTAAAGTGTGTAATACTCTTCACAGGCTGAGTTCCCAGCACCCACATGGGGCAGCTCACAACCGCCTGCTAACTCCAGCCCCACAGTACCTGACACTCCCTTCTCGCCTCTGCAGGCACTATAAGGATGTACACAGATCAACACATAGACATATGCATATTCATATAATTTTTCAAATTAATTTAGGGACTGGAGAGATGGCTCATGGTTTAGAGAGCTCACTGCTCTTCCAAAGGACCCAGGTTCAATTTCCAGCACCTACATGATGGCTCACAACTGAGTGTAACTTTAATTCCAGGGGAATCTAACTTCCTCTTCTGACTTCCACAAGCACCATGCATACACACTGTGCACATACATACATACATAAAGGCAAAATACTCATATACATAAAAAAATTTTTAATGTTTTATGCTCTATTCAAGTTTAAGAAATTGTGGTTTCATTATACTGTGCCATATCTGGAGTGTTCCCCAAAGGCCTATGTGACCAGCCTGTGGCAATACTGGAAGGTGATGGAATCTTTAGGAAGTGGGTCCTAATAGAAGGAAATCGTATCGCTGAGTGCATGCCCTTGAATAGGCTATTGGGACCCCAGTCACTTCTTGTTTCTCTTTCTCTTTTCCTCTGCTCTCTTTGCTACCCAACTCCTTTCCTTCTTTTCTCTCCCCTTCCCCTGCCCCCAGCCCCTTCTAGCTGCCATGAGGTAGTTTCCTCTGCCACTCCTGCTATGACGTAAAGTGCTAACACAGGCTCAAAACAACAAAGCCAAACCACCAGGAGCGAAACCATGACTCAAAATAAACCTTACTTGATTGAAATGGATCTTAGTCATTTTACCACCATCTTACTAGGAAGTTAACACATGCCTCAGTGAATTCAGCTTTAATAAATACTCTGTAATATAAATTTTTAAAATTCTATTGTAACTCAAATTCCCTATGTAAAATAAGTCTTGAATCCTTTCACTTTTCATGTTTCAATAGGTCATACTTGTCCCCAGCCTTCGCCAGCTCTTAGCCTCACTTACTCAGCCTCTGCCTCCCAACCCTCTCTGCGTTTTACTGACTTTCACCATGCAGGCTCCTGGCAAAGGTAGTGGCAATGTGGAACTGAACTTAAGTAACATACCAAGACATTCTGTTTCTGTTTTGTTTTGTTTTGATGGTTTTTCGAGACAGGGTTTCTCTGTGTAGCCTTAGCTGTCCTAGACTCGCTTTTGTAGACCAGACTCACAGTGATCCGCCTGCGTCTGCCTCCTGAGTGCTGGGATTAAAGGCGTGCGCCACCACCGCAGGCGACATTCTGTTCCTGAGTCCTTCCTGGAAGTTCATCTGAGATACTACCAACCCTAACAGGAAAGCCCTAATGACCAGGTCCTTTGATGGACCACTTTGATACCTGGCTCTGGGCCTCACACAAATGCTTTTCCTTTACCAGGAACACTGTTTCTCTGGATCTCTGCATGGTTGCCTCTTTTTCAACGACTTCTACTCAGTCATTGTTTATAATACTTACCATTACATGAACCGTTTGCATTTTAAAATCTGTATGCCTATCTTTTTTGTTGTTGTTGTTTAAATCAAAACAGTCCAACATTTGAAAACATCTTTGCAGATGGGTGGAATAAATGAATCCTACAATTCTTCCTACCAGTCAACCACATAACAATACCCAAACTTATTTAGTGTGTACCCACCATGTTAACTGCTTCATAGGTACCTTTATGTTTCAATCTTACAACATCCCATAAAATACTACTATACCTTAGAAATGGAGAAATTAAGGCACAAAAGACAAACTGTTCACTGTAGCAGAGCTAGCTAAAAGGCAGAACCAGAACTGAAACCAGGTCTGACTGGCCATAGAAACCTAAGCTTTTAACCACTATTCTGCCAAGCTCCCATTCTGTCTATACCTTAAAGTTGCTATGCTCTGTATATACCATCATAATATTCAAAGTAAAAATTAAAAAAAAAAAAAAAAAAAAAGCCTGGTAATGTGGTTGTCCCCACAAAACTCACATTGAGGTTTGACTCCCAATATTGCCAGGTGGTAGGAGCTCTCAGAGGCATTTTGGTCTAAGAGGGATGCGCCTTTAGGAAAACATTATGGTGGCTCCCAGAAAAGTGGTCAAGTTAAGGCAAAAGTGGATTATTTAAAGAAAATTTGGTTCTCTCTGCTTTCTCTTACACACATGTCCCTTTCACGCTTACCCACTTCTCCACTATGAGTCACTACAAGAGCACAGGGCCCTCTCCAGAAGTTGACCAAATGTGGCCATCTAATCCTGGACGTCACAGTCTTTCTGTATTACTTGCCCAGAGTTGGATGTTTGTTACAGCAACACAAAATGGACATTAGTGATTTTTACTACTTTCAACACATTTTATACTTACCCTTTTCACATTGTTACCACCACCAAGGCAACCAAGAGCTTCAGATCTTTGTGCAAAGAACTCTCCTAATGAAAGGCGCATGTAACTGCCATCATTTTTATCGAAATCTGATGTCCCAAGTGATTTTCTCAACAAATGGTAATTAATTGTAGCTACCCAGGATGTATCCCCAAGTGTAACCGAAGTGTTCTGAGCATCTATTTTTTCATCCTAGAAAAAAAGAATTAACTTACTGTTTCACTTTTTTCCTCAATAAGGCTTCTCCTTGTTCTTCTCATATATGAAAATAAAAATAAAAGAACTAAGAAAACTTAAAAGTTAACTTTTTCCGCCAGGCTTGGTGGCACATGCCTTTAATCCCATCACTCGGGAGGCAGAGGCAAGTGGAGTGCTGTGAGTTTGAGGTCAGCCTGGTCTACAAAGTGAGTCCAGCACAGTCAAAACTACAAAGAGAAACCTTGTCTCAAAAAACCAAAAAAAAAATTTTTTTACCTTTTTCAAAATCTGGCCCAAAACATTTAGATAAACATAAGGATAAGCAACTACTTAAGTCTACAGAAGAACTCATTTTCATATATGTGTTATGATATGCACTGACTGAATATATTAATCAAACACTGTCACAAATGAGAATATACACATCTTTATGAAACATAGATTACCTTGCTTAAACATATTTTTAAAAAGCAGAGATACCCATGGAAACTTTAGAAACAATTTTAAATAAATTAAAGATATAAGTTTAGGAGCTAGAGAAATGGCTCAGTGGTAAGAGTGTGAACTATTCCTGCAGAGGACCCAAAAAAACATTCCCAGCACCCATTTTGATGGTTCACAGTTGCCTACAATTATAGCTCCAGAGAGATCTGATGCCACTGGCCTCTACAGTGGCCTGCACTCACACACATAAACTTATACATAATATATATAACTACAAGCAATTCTGTAAATTTTTTTAATTTAGGCCAGTAGCCTGACAATGACAACCTGAACTTGATCCCCAGGACACATGGTGGAAGAAGACAATCAACTCCCATACGTTGTTCTCTGATTCCACACTTGTGCCAGTGCACACACACTAACCCCAAGCATCCCCTACCACAGACCGCAAGAAATAAATAATAGCAAATCTTCTTAAGATAAAGATATAGTTACTGTTTTGTTGTTATTGCTGGTATGTATAGCGCTAGAAATGAAGTGCAGGGTTTTATGTACTAGGCAACTGCTATACGAATAATTGCATTCCCTTCCAAAGATATATTTTAGTGTATATCAGCTTTCAACTAATAATTTAGAACAAAAAAGTTAAAGTGGTCATACATGAAGAAAATGTAAATTACTACTGCTGGGAGTGAAGTTTTTAATCTACATTTAAATTAATACGAGAAAAAGTTTAAATTTAGGTTGGTAATTACAAACCTGTATAAATGGATGTTCTTTGTTGAATTCTTCTTCATCTTTTGCAATTAAATCCAATGCTTCAGCTTAAAGAAAAATGAGTTTATATAGTTACATTAGCACAAACAAAAAACAAATTTTAAAAAATGAAATAATAAGAAAACACTTTCTTTCGTGAGAATGGGCACACATGGGGAAAGGTGCACCTCTGCAGGTCTATTTTCCTGGTATGAAGGCTAGAAGTCAGCCTCAGGTGTCTCCTCTACTGCTCTAACCTTATTTTTTGAGACAAGGTCTCTCACTGATCCTGAAGTTCACTTTTTCAGTTATACTGGCTAGCCCTCAGCATCTGCATGTTTAATCTCCAGTCCTCACTGGGGTTACAAGTGCATCCCACCAGCCGGGCATGGTGGTACATGCCTTTAATGGCAGCACTCAGGAGGCAGAGGCAGGTGGATCGCTGTGAGTTCGAGGCCAGCCTGGTCCAGAAAGCTAGTCCAGGACAGCCAGGGCTACGCAGACAAACCCTGTCTGGGAAAAAAACAAAAATAAACAAGTGCATCCCACCTACCACTTTCCAACCCCAGCTTTTATATGAATACTGGGAATCAGAGCTCAGGCTCCCATGCTTGGGCAGCAAGCAGTTTCTCCAGAGCCAACTCCCTAGTTCCTCAAGTATAACTTTTTTTAAGTACATAAAACTTCTACTCACATGACTTACACCATTATATTAGTATGCAAGCTTATCAAATTTCCATTAAAAAGCACACTACTGTGACTGATTTCAGTTTGTGTGTGTGTGTGTGTGTGGGAGAGAGAGAGAGAGTGTTAATTTGTGGGAGGTAGAGAGAGAGAGAGTTAGAGAGAGTTAATTTGTGGGAGGTATTTACACATTAATTCCCACCAAATGCAAGAATGATGGCATGTGCCTATAGTCCCAGCTATTCAGGAGGCTGAGGCAGGAGAATCACTTGAGCCCAGAGGCTTGAGGCCAACCTGGTTGAAATAGCAAGATTTTTATCCATAATAAAAAAAAATTCCAAAAAAAAAAAAAGAAAAGAAAAGAAAAATTCCAGACTCAGGAAATGGCCAAGTGGGTAAAGCACTTCCCACATAAGCAGGAACCCATATACAAGTCAGACACAGCAGCACACATGTATACTCCCTGAGTCCTACAGGAATATGGGAAGGTGATGTAATAAATAAAAGAGAATCTGGAAGCTCATAGGCCAGCCCAGAAGTGAATAAGGAAATAAGACAAAACCTCTGAAAGAAATAGAAAGGATAAAAAGTAAGGACAAGCATCTGAGGTTGTCCTGATCCCCATACACACAATGCACAAGATGCAACAGCTGCATGTCTACCTGCACACACACACACACATCATACATACAACACCATGCAGCACGCATACAACACTCACACACACACACGCATATCATAACACACAACACTCACACACACACACAACACTCACACACACACACATACACACATCATACATACAACACTCACACACACACAAAGAACACTCACACACACACACTCACACACACATCATACATACAACACTCACACACACACAAAGAACACTCACACACACACACACAACACTCACACACACACAACACTCACACACATCATACATACAACACAATGCTCACATACACACAAAATAAATACTCACTCTTTAAATTAATCAAGACTCCAATTAATTTTAGCTTTACATAGTTGAGGACACACAAATTAAGAATTTTATCTAACATGGTGTGGTTGGAATAGCCTTGAATCCCAGCACTCGAGAGGCAAAAGCAGGCAGATCTCTGTGAGTCTGAGGCCAGTCTGGTCTACATAGTGAGCTACACAGACAGAACCTGTAACAAATGTCTCAAAAGAGACGACAACAACAACAACAACAACAACAACAACAACAACAACAAAATTAGAAAGATCCAACTCCCCTGGCCTCTGTAGGCACCTGTACTCCTGTACACATGTATACACAGACACACATATAATTTCAAAAACAATAATAAATCTTCAAAAGAGAAACAAACAAACTTGTGTATGCACACACACTAGATTTCGTCTGACTGCAAAGCTTCTTAGGAGTTAGGTACAAAGACAACTGTTAGAATGCCCATGTACTTGTGTGGTCAGGAATGCACCTTGCGTCCCAGAACAGCTCACAACAGGTAGTTCTCTGACATCTGACCTTAAGGATCCTAGTAAGCACTACCTTTGCTCTCACGGGGATGTGTCTGCCTGATCACACTTCCTAATCTAGGCTAAAGAACACAAAACAAGAAAGCTAGAAGCCATGACCAAAGAGAAGCAGGAGCCACAGCACTGCAGTGGAGAGCACCACCTGAAGGGGACTTTAAACATACTGTGAGCTGACATGACACCAGGATCCGGCCTGTCTGTCTGTGGTCAGGTCTCTGTCTGCTACTTCAAGATTGTACAGAAAGGAGAAGAGTGAACCACAGGGAAAGTCCACGCATGATCCAAACAAAGATACTGCCCTCTAATGTGCCCATGAAGAACTAATTAGGTCCAAACTATCCCTTTGGACAAATAGACACTGAGACATAAATGAGAACAGACACAGCTCTGCTGCTGTTGAGAGATTCAGAGCACCAAACATAGCTCAAGAGTTCCTACTGCCAGAAGAATGCTAAGTATGTGCCTGCTGAAACAACCACTGTGACAGAGGGCCGATGACTGAACATCAGAACCATGAAGGCCCCAAAATTACATGAAAAACAGTATAATCTGTAGACATGTTTCTGTGAATTTACAACTCAAAAGAAGCTAAAAACACTATGGTAAAATGTGAAAGCATCAACCAACCAAATCCAACAGACAAGAAAAGACAAGTAGGAAACTCAGCCAACAGAAAGATAACACAAAAGAACCTTAATTCGTATGAGTTAAGAATCACACAGCATTTAAATTGTTGGAATGATGCCTCAAAATACTATTTATTATATTTCAAAGTACTTTTTCTAAGGAATTTCTCACATAATTATCTACAACACTCTAGTGCTACCTGTTCTGCTCCATGGATAGTAGAAAAAAAAAAAAATCAGTCATGGACATTAAGAGATAAGCTTCAGGGGCTGGAGAGGTGGCTCAGAGGGTAAGAGCACTGACTGTTCTTCCAAAGGTCATGAGTTCAATTCCCAGCAACCACATGTTGGCTCACAACCATCTATAATGAAATCTGTATACATAATAAATAAATAAATCTAAAAATAAATAAATAAATAAATAAAAGAAATAAGCTTCATATTTAGAAAAATATAAACCTAACTATTAACTAACCTAAAATAGTAATCTTCTCATTTGTCACCTGAATTCTTCACTAGTTAAACACTAAAGCAGTCCTGTGTCTCCCCCTTAATGTTTAGTTGCTAGAACAACAGACCAAGACTTGTAACTGCTTTCTATGTCCTTTGTATTAGAGAAATTCGATAATGCAACTGTATTTCAGAAAGGATTTTACATGACTGACCAATACAGGGGGACTAGACTCAACACATCATCATAAACAATGAGTCTGGCACAATAAAAGTGGCTATCTACATACTTACAACCAGATCTGAAGTCTTCATTCATCTCATTATTTAGAGACATCTGTGAGTCTTGCTGATCAATAAAAGATGTGAAGTAGGCGAGGTCAGTGACCCACCTGCCGTCCTCATTCTGGTAGACTACATTCTGTGAGAGATCTGCTCCTAAAGAGGAAATCCCAAAACCACTGAATGATGCATGCTCAAAATTGGTCAGAAAAAGGGAAATTCATTTCCTCAAAAGAAAGATCTCTTTGATCACAAGACAAGCTTACCCACAAATCTATAATGGAGAATGAGATATAATGAGGGGAAAGACTCAGAAAGCTACATTTGCACTAGATGTGTGCTTAACATTATTATTTCTGAGCAACAATCATGCAATAGTAGTATATTTTTAAAATCTTTAAGATCTATAATAACATGGGGAGGAGCTCATGGTCCTGCCCTACCCAGGGGAACCAATGGTGGTTAAGGGCTGATGGGGGAAAGGAAGAAAATATTTTCTTTAGTAATGTAATTATTAGGGAGTTATTTATACTCCAAAGGACTGTCTCACAACCATGTGTACTGGCTCTGCTTAAACACAGTGAGACACAAAGCAAAAACAAACAAAACTTGAAAGTGGGATAGGGACTTGGTGGAGAGGAGTTTATGGGGGAAGAGGATAAGAGAGGGTAAAAAAAATTAATGTCTTGAGATTTGTGCGCAATCTTATTGTTATGCCATGTTCGGTTGCTATCCTGATGAGGCCTGCTCTTTTCTGAAGGGAAATGAGGGGACGTGCCCCTGGGGGTGGGGAGGGAGGACAATTGGAAAGAATGAAGGGAGGGGGGCTATGATCAGAATGTACTGTTTATGAGTTAAAAAAAACTGTTGAAGAGCACAGGGCACAGTAGTGCACACCTGCAATCCCAACACAGGGAGGCAGAGGCAGACGGACCTCTGTGAGTTCAAGGCCAGCCTGGTCTACAAAAGGAGTCCAAGACAGCCAAGGTTATGTAGAGAAACCCTGTCTCAAAAAGCCAAAAGGGGGGGGGGCGGGGGGGAATGGTTAAAAAATAATACTTTACTATAAATAATCAGAGAGTTCTACATGGAAGCTTAACCTCTTCTGAATATATAAACATCTTATATACTTCTATATTCTATTTAAAATGAAAGGTCCACTTACCGTCATTAGTCTTTGCAACTGACTCATAAAATTCACATGCTCTCCTTTCACAAGTTGGTGACCAAAGATCAGGGGAGTTAATTCCATTGTCACCACTGGTCTTCAAAGAAGCAATGTTCCCATCTTTTTGACTACATACTGTAGAAGTTTCTGTGTTTAAAGATCTACCCATATTCAAGACTGGTTGTAAATCTGAAGCCAAATGCTTGTTTTGGTGAGAATTCTGTGTCTTGGGTTCAGCTGGGCCCAAGGCGCCTTTTGCATCACTAGTGTTGTGACTGTGAGTCGGGCCGAGTGTCTCATCCACAGCCCGCAGCTTCTTCACCACAACATCCTCTCCAGCACACTCCTTCAAAAAGTATCAATGCAACAACAGTAAGCTTCATTTTTTTTTACACTCGTTTTAACACTTAATAAGCAAAGCAATGCAACCTGTATAAAATGTTCATTATATAAATAAATGGCCTATATAATTGTCAGTATATCCTGGACTATGTATGAGCCAAAGTTAAGCGGTCTACCAAACAAAACCCAACATTAAAATATGGCCATGCTCAGTCTATTTACAAATGCATTGTGACTACCATGTTGAGTGTTCTCAACTTGGTTACTGAAAATTAAAAAAAAAAAAACTGGGCGTGGTAGTGCCCAGCATTTAATCCCAGCATTCAGGGAGACAGAGGCCAGTGATCACTGTGAGTGCGAGGCCAGCCTGGTCTACAAAGTGAGTCCAGGACAGTCAAGGCTACAGAGTAAAATAAAACCCTGTCTCGAAAAACCAAAAACCAAAATAAATAAATAAATAAAGGAGAAAAGGATATTTGTGGACTAACAGAAACTACTGTGCCTTATCAGCTGTGGCCCACATGAGGTAGAAGGATCCAGAAGCTTTTCAGTCTCTTAAAAGACGATGACTGCCAATATGCTGTCAGAAAGCCTCAAACAAAGAAGCAAGAAGCCCAGGACCAAAGCACCCATGATTCATTGTTTTAGCTAGGCATGGTGGCACACGCTTTTAATCCAAGGTCTTGAGAGGCAGAGGCAGGTAGATCTCTGTGAGTCTTAGGCCAGCCTGGTCTACAGAAGGAGTTCCAGGACAATCAGGCTACACAGAGAGATCTTGCGTTAAAAAAAAAAAAAAAAAGTTTAGCATCTTGTCTTGCCTTGGCACTCACTCAACAAATCCTACAATTCAAATGCCAATACATTGCTCTAAAGAAACAACGTACTAAGAAAAATGAGGAAGAAGCTAAACTTTTTGCCCAGAGAATGAAGGAAGCCAACAGGAACTGACTACCAAGAACAAACAGAGACTGTTCTTGCTGAGAGAGCATCTACTTCTAATTCTGAGTCTAGTCAAAAATAAGCCCTTTTTGTTTGTTTGTTTGTTTGTTTTTTGAGACAAGGTTTCTCTGTGTAGCCTGCCTGTCCTGGAACTAGGTCTGTACACCAGGCTGGCTTCAAACTCACAGAGATCCACCACCTGCCTCTGCCTCCCGATTAAAGGCTGCACCACCAAGCCCAGCCTGGCAATAAGGCTTTAAGAGTAACAAATAAGCTCTTTGCTTTTGCAGCGATCGCTAGACTGCAGCCACCAAAATGAAGTTCAATCCTTTTGTGATTTCTGACTGAAGCAAAAACTGCAAACGGCATTGCAATGTACCTTCTCACATTTGGAGGAATATCGTGTTTCCCCCTCTTTTCAAAGAGCTGAGACAGGAATATAATGTTTGATTCATGCTCATTCAAAAGGATGATGAAATTCAAGTTTTCCAAGGACAGTACAAAGGTCAGCAGATTGGAAAAGTGGTACAAGAAGAAAATGTCATCTACACTGAACAAGTGCAGTGAGAAAAGGCTCATGGCACAACTGTCCACGTGGGCATCTACGCCTGCAAGGTGGGTATCACCAGGCTAAAGCTGGACAAAGACCACAAGAAGATCCTGGAAAGGAAAGCCAAGTGACAAGTAGTAAAGGAGAAAGGCAAAAACAAGGAGGTAACGATTGAAATGAGGCAGGAGTAGAGGTCTCTCATGCACAGCTCTCAATAAAGACTGCTAAAGTCTAAAAAAAAAAAAGTAACAAATAAATGATCAAATGTTAAAAAAAAAAAAAAAGTAGGCTTGGAAATTATATACATCAAGCAGACTTGGAAACCAAAAGCAGCCCTCTCTCTCTCTGTCCATCACATTATAAGACAAAACTATAAATTTTACATTTGTAATTAACAATAAAAGTCTCTACAAAAGTAAGTCCTTTAGTGTGACAAGCTGCATAAAACTAGTATAAATAAAAGCCTTCCAGTGAGGCAGGCAATGTGGTGGTGCGGGCCTTTAATCACAGCACTCAGGAGGCAGAGGCAGGTGGACCTCTGAATTCAAGGCCATCTAAACTGTGAGGAGTTCCACCACAGCCAGGACTACACAGAGAAACCCTGTCTCAAAAAACAAGCAAACAAACAAACTGCCTTCCAGTGACGGATTGGACCTCCTCTCCTCAAACCACTGATAAAAACAACTCCCCTTAAGCTGCTTTTGTCAGGTCAAGGGAGTAAGTTATTCATAGAGCCTTAGACTACAAAGACTATTTCAGTCTAGGTAAGGGAAGGAGGGGATAGTAACTAGGCTCTAAACAGACACAAATATGTACACAGACCAAAAAAGAAAAGAGAAAAAAGAAGAAAAAAAGGTAGAAGTCAGAAATGCCTAGCATGTTTCAAGACAGGAAAAGCGAGGTGCCATCTGAACAAAAAGAAAAGTTTAACACAAAAACATCCTTGAGCCAGGTAAAAGACAATGTTTTAGGTGTTTTGTTTCTTTTTTATTTTTATTTTTAGACAGGTCCCCATGTATTCAGACAAGTCTGAACTCAACTACATAGTTGAGCTGAATTTCAAATTCCAATCCTCCTGCCTCTGCCCAAAAGCTGGAATCAAATGCACAGACCACCACACCCAGCTATATGCTCCTTTTTGTTGTTTGTTTGTTTTGTTTTGTTTTCTGAAACAGGGTTTCTCTGTGTGGCCTTGGCTATCCTGGACTCACTTTATAGACCAGGCTGGCCTCGAACTCACAGTGATCCACCTGCCTCTGCCTCCCAAGTGCTGGGATTACAGGCGTGCGCCACCTCACCCAGCTGCTATGTGCTTTAGTAAACGACTGCATCCTAGGCTAAAGAGCTTTTCAAATGAATAACCTTAAATGCATGACATCAGATGTTCAAATCTAAGACAATGCATAAATTGCATAATGTTAGTGATGCCAATGGTACATACAACCAAACACAAGCCGTGTAAGTAGTGACTTTTATATATTTCCCGTATATTTTAGAGGTTACAACGGTTGCTTCTTCTAAAAATCTGGTATAATACAAACAAGAGATTACTAGGAAGTTGAAATAAAATGTTCATCAACTTACTTTGCTTTGCTTTGGAACAATATCCTTCAAATTGTGTGCCCCTTCCTTGTCAGTTCTCCAGGTATGAGAGTCAAATGATAACTCATTATCTACCTGCTTTATATGATCTACACAGCTACCTAAAAATAAGAAAAAAGGTTAATGGAACAATGTCAAAGCTAGGTAGTCTAATGCAATAACTCTTTAGCTTAATACTTAGTGTTCATATGACAAATTTTGCAAATTGGAAATAAATGAAAGTAAGCATCAGTAAGGGAATAAACATGAGCAATCTGGTGGCATACAGAAAGGTGACTTCTAATTCTCAAATGTCTGAATAGGATGCAACCATTTAAAATGGCCAACCCAAGGACATGCTACAGTATTTTTAGCAGTACCAATTCACAGAGGCATGATTACATTTCTAGTGTCTTTAAATGCATACAAGTGTTCAAAATTAATGAAGAGGGCTGGAGAGATGGCTCAGCAGTCAAGACACTGGATGCTCTTCCAGAGGACCCAGGTTCAATACCGAGTACCCACCCACATGGAAGCTTACAGCTGTCTGTAATTCCAATTCCAGGGGATCTGACATGCTCACAGATACATGCAGGTGAGACACCAATCAATGCTCTAAAAAAATTTTTTTTTAAATTAACAAAGAAGGCAACTTCACACTAACATATAAAACAAAACCACTCAGGAACAAACTTAACCAGGAGGTAACTAACCTCTTGCTCAAGCATTAGAGGCTCTTTTCAAAGTTTTTAGACTGAAGATTAGAAGGGAAAATGAAAAGTAACTTAAAACTAATCACAACAGTTTTTTTTTTCCCTAAAAAGGTAAGCTCAAACCCAAATTTAAGAATAAAGGAGAGCCAGACATGGTGGCTCATGCTAAAAATGTTAGCAGTCAGCAGGCTAAGGCTGCACGACTGCACAAGCTGGAGTCCATCCGGAACATGCTTACTAAATGAAGCCTTGTCTCAAACAAACAAACAAATCATACTTGAACACTTACTGATCCCCAGCAGAGCAGCCTCCTCAGACTCTCTGTGAGCAGTTGGAGAACATCCTGAAGTACATGCATCATGGGAAATCAGACAGCTATTATTTTCTGATTGCAACTCACAGCTTAAGATATTGCTTTCAATTGCCTGTAAAGAAAAGTTCCTCTTCTAAGTTAAAAAAGAACACTTTTGAGGAAAACTGAGAAATGCCAGATAGAAAATAAGAACCTGGAAAAACCACCATGACAAACACCAGTGTAACCATACTTGATTCCAAGAGGCTTTAGCAATTAAACTAGTTTGTGAAGACTTGCTGGAGACAAGATGTTTCAAGGCCTTGATATGCCCTCCCACACATCATTTAATCCCAAAAGAGTAAAAAATCATCTACATCAGAAGACATATGAGCAAAAACATTACCAAACAGCAACCATGGCAGAACCACAGAAGCTGCCCTGGCTGGAAAGCAGTGAGTATGTAGCACCACATGTTTAACCAACTTGCTCATGAGAAAAATGGATCACAGGAATTCTTACCAAATGTTTAACCTATTCTAACCAGGTGAAATAGTAATCACAAGTTTCCAGATTATGGGTCTACAAAACAAAGAGCCTAAATTTAATAAAATGCTTAATGTATGAAAGAATTGCAAGTTAGAATAAAGAAACCGAAGAACACAGGTCATACAGCCGTTGATTAAACTATGAATCATAAACAGTAAAAATGAAGACTATTTTAGAGATAACTGGACAAGTTTGAATACAGACATTAATTTGAACCACTGTATGGGGCTAGAGAGATGGTTGGTGAGGAGCACTGGCTACTGTTCTAAAGGAGTTGGGTTTGGTTCTAGCACCCATATAGTGACTCACAACCATGTGTAACTGCAGTCCCAAGGGATCTGACACCCTACTCTGGCCTCAGAGGGCACCAGGCACTCAAGTAGTCCACAGACATACATGCAGGCAAAACACCCCATATACATAAAATATATTTTAAATTTAAACTACTGTATCAAAAGTATAGAACAGCATTGTTACGTGGAAAGTTCTTACTCGTTGGTGATAAATTTTAGTGTACAGTCATAAATCATTTGCAATTTATTTTCAAATTGCCAAATGCTATGGCAACAAGATGTTAACTGCTTAGTGAAAAAGGATGCCCACTGACTACACTTTCTTCATTTTCCTGCTTTCTTGCTGGCCTTGAAATCCTAATCCTCCTGAATCAACTTCCCAAGTGCTGGAATTCTTAACCTCCTTTTTTTATTTTCTTAAGTGAGGGCAAATTAAGAGGAAATAGAGAAAAAATAAAATCAACTTTTTCATCAATTTGAAGTGCACAGGAAACCAAAGGCTTAAGTTTAATGTTAACATGAAGAAATGAACCAGGTGTGGTGATGCACAACTCTGGGGAGCAACTGGGAAGGTAGAGGAGGATGGATGAGAAGTTCATCAAGGTCATTCTCTGCTACACAGTGAGTTGGAGGCCAGCCTGTCTATATCAAACCTTATCTCAAAACAAAATAACCAAAACCTAGAGCACACTTGACTTACAGGTAACTTAAAGACACTTTCTGGTGATTCCTGTCCTCCTGCTTCATATATCATCCCTGGGATGGCCAGCTGTTCAAAATATGCTTCTAAATGATCATCATAAAATTCTTCATCATTAATATCATCATCTATTGATAAAACAGAATGAAAATTAGGATAGGTTTTCCAGTAAAACAGAACTACGCATAATTTTTTAATCATGAAGGCTATTAAAAAATAAACAAGGCAGTGGCTATCATGATTTTGTTTTTATATTTGGCATAAGGAAACTATCATAAACCAGGTGAAGTAGTATATACCTATAAATTCCTAGCTCTTAGAAGGTAGGAACAGAAAATGATTACAAATTCAAGGTCACCCTGGTCTAAAAGTGAATTTTAGGACAGTTACAGCTACATATCTCAAAAAAGAAATTGGGGTAGGGTTTAGGGTTTAGGATACAACTCAGTGGTGGAGCATCTGTCTAACATGCAGGAGATCTAACAATGAAGATCCAGAACCACAGAAGAAAAGAAAAAACAGATATAGGTATCTTCACAGATATAGTTATCTTCACAGATACAGTTACCTCTAAAGTAGGAGGATCCTGAGCTAAGGCCAGTGTGACCTGCACAGACAACCTTTTCTCTCAAAAATTAAATAAAAATAATAGTGCTGGGTATGTTGGCCTAGACCTTAATGCCAACACTCAGGAAGCAGAGGCAGGCAGATCTCTACAAGTTTCTGAGCCACTTGATCTATATTGGGAGTTCTAGACCAGCCTACATAGTGAGACCTTGTCTCAAAAGAAGCAAAAATATAACAATAAATCCTGCCACTCAGAACAGTCAACAGATCTTTGATCCCAACCACTCAGAAGGCAGAGGCAGGTGGATCTCTGTGAGTTTGAGGCCAGCCTGGACTACAAAGCAAGTTCTAAGACAGCCAGGGCTACACAGGCAAACCCTGTCTCAAAAATCCAAAACCAAACAAACAAACAAAAAAGTCAACAGAGTCTTGTTAAAGGCAAAAGGAAAAGACAAGAGGGGAAATAACCAGAAGTATACTAACTACTTCAATATACACAAAAAGTGAAGTGGCAAAGCAAAGACAGAAAACATCAGTCATGCTGTAGTACCAGAGGAATCTTCCAAGTTCGTCAGTGTTAAGAGTTTCTCATTTTCTAATAAGCTGACATGGCTGAAATGACTGTTTGGAGTCTTGTCTTCAAGATGCTTCCCAGTATCAGGCATGACAATCTAAAAGGAAACAAATGGTACAAGGCTACAAAAAAGATTCTAGTCTGCGATGCAATTAATTAATGAAAACACAGATTTGTCAATAAAATTCCCTGCTTTCCAGTAAATTCCTTCCTGCCTGCTCTACTTCCCTGCACTAACCCACCTTAAAATGTAGGGCCCTATTAAACTGCCTCTGCAGCTTACAAATCTAGTAATAGATTTAATATACCACACAACTGAATTTGAGCAATACAGGAAGTAATACACTAAGAAAGCTAGAATAAGTAGCCTTAATCCAAGCAATCTTTCCTATCACTGAGAACTACCTATTTCTCTTCTCCCCCACCCAAAGACCAGCTAACACTAAAGGACATCCAAGGCCCAGAATGAAAATTTAACATTTCTTTGTGGCATTTATTTCATATTAATGTTAAATATATATTAAAATAACCAGCTTTAGAATTGATTGCAAATTATGCTAATTTTGAGATTAAAATTATTGCACATCAATATAATTTCACATTTACACAAGACAAAACTCAGCTAGTCCAATAAATACCTAAGGCACAAGTTGGTGACAGAACAACTTTTATTTTATTTTATTTTTTTTTGAGAGAGGGTCTCACTATATGGCTGGCTTGGAACTCACAATGTAGAACAGGCTAGTGTTGCACTCAGAAATCTGCCATCCTCTACCTCCTGAATGCTGGGGTTAAAGGTATGCATGGCCACATCCAGGTGGAACTATATTTGAATCTCCTTATTACTAGAGGTAAACCTCCCCCACCTTTGTTTTTGAAACTGAAGGTAATGATTGGTGTTTCAACTTGACAGAAATTAGAATCACCTAGGAGCTAGATCTCTGGGCTTATCTGCTGTAATTACCTCAATTACTACATTAATTACAGTGAAAAGACCCACCTGCTATAGGTGACACCATTCCCTAAGCAGGGAATCCAAGATTGTATAAGAGTGGAGAGAGAGGCCAGGAGTGCTTGTACATGCCTTTAATCCCAGCACTCTCAGAAGCACGTACAGGCAGGCAGATTTCTATGAGTTCAAGACCAACCTGGCCTACATAGTGAGTTACAGTATACCTGGGACTATATAGAGACCCTGTGTCTATGAAAAAAAAAAAAAAAAAGACCCAACAACAAACAAACAGAGTGGAGAAGGCAACCTGAGCCTGGGGTGTATGCATTCTCTGCTCCTGGTTATGGACTGGATGAAAGCAGCTCACTGAAGTTCCTGTTGCTGTAAATTCCTAACTACAATGGACCGTAATGTGGAACTGTGGGCTCAAATAATCCCTTTCTCCCTTGTTTTCAAAGGGTACTTTATCAGAGCAACAGAAAAAGCAACTAAGACACAGAGACATCCCATACTCATGGCCTCAAACTCATGACAATTCTCCCACCTCAGTCTCCAAAAGTGCTAGGACTATAAGTATACACCACCAAGCACTGCTAAATTTCCAGAAATACAAAATTTCTTCTATGTACAAACTTTTAATGTGTGTGTGAAATATGACCTTTTACTCCATTACAGAACTCCAGAAATTAATAACAGATATATAAGAAGTTACCTTGTGTTCTTGTTTATTCATCCACGATTTTAAGTGAAAATCAAGAGCTGAGTCTATTAAGAAACAAAAACAAAAACTGAGGAGACAGATTATTTTCTGACCCAATAATACTCAAAAGGAACAAATAAACGAACTAAATATTTTTCTATCTTGAAATAGAATAGATGAACATTCAGATGGTAACAGTAGAATCCATCACTGGTCAGCTAAAGTTTTAAAACTATTAGAATAGATATCATAAAATTACACACATGCCATAAAATTTGAATATTGAGCCAATCAATATTGTATGGCTAATTTTTCTGTAATAAGAGATTTAGTAAAGGAGGGGAAAGAGGCATCCATATAATGCAAGCAGACACACCCAAATCCAGAAATAAGCTGTAAGAGATAGGTCTCCCTTATTTCAACAAGCCTGGGCATACAGGACACAACAAATGATCTTCAGACCTCAATTCAAGTGCATCTTCTAGAGCATAAGGTAAGATTTAAGTTTGCCAACTGGTAACAGCACTATGATCATACAAGAAAGACAGTATATTTAGAGATATAGTCTAAAATATATAGACCAAAATAATGCCTGAAACTTTACAATGTCAGAGAGAATCACGATGAATAAGTAGAGTGTACTGGAAGACAGCCCCATGGCCAGGGCTTGCTCAGCACGTGTAAGACCAAGGGTGATCCCCAAGCACCACTGAGTTAGAACTGTCTCTGTTCCCTGCCCACCAGGAGTCAAAGGTTTAGCTCCACCATATACTCCCACCACTATAGTCAGCCTCTCCCCAGGCCCATAGCAACACAACCAGCCAAACATGGACAGAGGTCACAGAAACTGCAAGCTACACTGAATCCCTTCTCCACCTAAGGTTTTCACAGAATTTGTCACAAACAGTCTGATTAATATATATGCTAAGTCAAAAAAAAAAAAAATATATATATATGCTAAGTCTATTTTAAAGTTTTCAGTACTGTCAAATTGATTCCCAAAGTAGCTGTACCATCTTCTTTCTTTCTTTGTTGTTGTTATTTTGTTTTGTTTTGTTTTTATTTTGTTTTGGGTTTCGAGACAGGGTTTCTCTGTGTAGCCTTGGCTGTCCTGGACTCACTTTGTAAACCAGGCTGGCCTCGAACTCACAGCAATCCGCCTGCCTCTGCCTCCCAGGTGCTAGGATTAAAGGCATGCGCCACCACGCCCGGCTTGTTTTGGTTTTTTGATACAGGGCCTCACTCTGTAGTCCTGGCTGTTCTGGAATCCACTATATAGACTCATCTGGCCTCAAACTCACAGAGATTACCCTGCCTCTGCCTCGAGCTGGGATAGAAGAAGGTACACACCACCAACCACATCCAGCGACAATTTTCATTTCTAGCATCAAAGTTTGAGTTTCTGTTTCTGCAAATCAACAATGCTTGCTGTATGAATGTTTTGTCTATGTCTATGTCAGTGCCCTCAAACATCAGAAGAAGTGCTGCATGTCTTTGAACTAGAATCAGATGGTCATGAGCTGCCATGTCAGAGGAATCAAGCTGGGTCCCCTGGAAGAGTAACAAGTGCTCTTAACCATTGAGCCATCTCTCCGGCCCCCAATTTTTATCTTTGTGATATAGCCATTTTGGGTATAAAGCGGTAGCAGCTCATGATTTTGAATTGCTTTTCTCTGACGATTTAATACCTTTCTGTGTGTTTACTGGCCATATGTACAATTTTTATAGAGAAATGTCTACTCAAGCCCTTTGCACATTTGCTTTTTCAAGGTCTGGAGCCTTGTCATTGAACTATCCAGTCCTTCTGCACATTTGTCTTTTATGTTAAAGTATAAGTTCTTTATATATTGTGAACACTAGTCCCTTTCTGTATATATGATTTATAGTTATATATACAGAAACTATTTTATATATTATTGTTTTGTTTCTTTTTTCTTTTCTTTTCTTTTGGGGGAGGGGGTCTATGTACAGCCTTGGCTGTCCTGGAACTGGCTCTGTAGAACACTCAAGGCATTCCTCCACAGTAAACCAGGCTAGCCTTGAAATCAGAGATCGACCTGCCCCTGCCACCAACCTGCTGGGATTAAAGGCATGTTCCACCAATGCCCAGTGAATATATATTATATGTATTTAAATATATACATACATACAGAGAGAGAGAGAAGCAATATTTTGTCCCATTGCCACTTTCTTGATAGCGTACAAGTACAGCTGATACTAATCTCTCTACCTTCATAGTTATTTGATATTTTACATCAAGAAACACAAACATCCCTTAATAATTTTTCAAAGTAGGGGCTGGAAAGATGGCTCAGAGGTTAAGAGCACGGGCTGTTCTTCCAAGGGTTCTGAGTTCAATTCCCAGCAACCACATGGCAGCTCAAAACCATCTATAATGAGATCTGGTGCCCCTTCTGGCCTGGAGGCATATACGTGGGCAGAACACTGTATAAATAATAAATAAATAAATCGTTTTTTAAAGAAGATAATTTTGGGGGGCTGGGGAGATGGCTGAGAAGAGCACTGTCTGCTCTTCCAGAGGTCCTGAGTTCAATTCCCAGCAACCACATGGTGGCTCACACCCATCTATACTGGGATCTGATGCCTACTTCTGGCCTGCAGGTATACATGCAGGAAGAGCACTCATATACATAAAGTAAATAAATAAACCTTTAAAAAGATAATTTTTCAAAGTAAACTACAAATGTATATTTGCTCATCAATCTTCTAACACTCAAACAAGGTATTTTAAGTACTGAATTACAGCTTAGATTTATATCATTGCTACCGTAAACCAAAAGGATATAGTTTTCCCTTTTTATTTTTGGCTTTTGAAGACAGGGCCTCTCTGTGTAGCCTTGGTTGTCTGGAACTTACTCTGTAGAACAGGCTGGTCTCAAACTCAGAGCTCTGCCTCCTGAGTACTGAGATTAAAGGTGCATGTGCCACCACTGCCCAGCACGATATAGCTTTCAACTTCCAGTTTTGAGTTCTTTCCCAAAGAACAAGTTGGGGAAAGAGAAGAAACACAGGTATGGTGACATACATCTGCACTCCTAGCACTCAGAAAACAAAGGCCAGCCTAGGCTACACAGCAGGGCACAAAGCCAACCAGAAGTACACAGCAAAACTGTCTTCAAGAGACACGAGGGGCAGGGGAAGAAACAGAAGAGCAAGAATTTAGAATGCATAAGAGGAATCAGCAGTAGAAGCATCCTGTAACTTTTTGACAACTCCTCATACTTTGTAGCTTTTTCTGCTTTATATATCTACTTCAAAATAAATTTTTAAAATGACTCACCTTTGAGTATTCCAACTTGATTGTCTTAGAAATAATAATTTACTTTACAACTTCTAATTCACCCATTATATTAATACAAAAATAAGTTGAGGTTGGTAGGAAGAAAAGTGAAAGAGTACTAACAATAGACTCTGTTCTAACGTACGTGTGCTATACCTATCAACAGCATGCTTTCCAGGGCAAAGGAGACTCATCTAGAGACCTCTACAAAAGATCATGCCAAACCGAAGCATGGGACAGAACCAGAAGAGAGACACCAAGCAAAGCGCAAGAAAATTAAAATATATGTGAAATAATTTTTAACACTTTGTACCTGGTACCTGTTCCGGAGGAGAAACTCCATCCAAAAGGCTCTGACCCTGAACGGATGTTGTAGTGTTAGCTTGGTTCTCTTCTGTTCTTGGTTTCACAAGAGAGTGTAACAACTGTGGACTTTCCATATTGTTCTTTTTCCTTGTCGCAGGACTTTTTGAGAGCAGAATTACAATAGCTGTTAGTTGCCTTAGATAAATCTACAAAATGTCTATTAATCAGTTCTGTAGTTCATCTTTCAAAAAGAAAAATAGACAGACACAGT
The DNA here is from genome assembly GCF_903995435.1 of Acomys russatus. Taxonomy (NCBI): domain Eukaryota; kingdom Metazoa; phylum Chordata; class Mammalia; order Rodentia; family Muridae; genus Acomys; species Acomys russatus. The sequence continues at coordinate 54,089,459 of NC_067156.1, read as the reverse complement.
GAATAAACAGTTGTGAATCCAGCCAGAAAATTCAAGGAGATGGATTCTGGAAACTAGCTGTAGCACACAGTCCAGCCACCAGATCCAAAGAGAGGATCTCACTGCTACCCTGCCTCTCAAGGAAAAAATGTTTTCCTTACCACATAAATAATTTGCCTAGAGGAAAACAGCTCAACTTTTTTGTTTTGTTTTGTTTTTCAAGATAGGGTTTGTCTGTGTAGCCCTGGCTATCCTAGAACTCACTATGTAGACCAGACTAGTTCAGATATCCACCTGCCTCTGCCTCCCAAGTGCTGGAATTCAAGGCATGAAACACTACTGCCTAGCTAAGCCCAGCTATCTAAAAGTGAGTTACACTTACAGATACGAGAATGGTATGTTTGCCAAAACAGCAAAATCCTCAAATTAATAAAGATTTTGTAGTTGTTTTGTTTTGAAAGAGAATCTCATTGGGTTCTTGGTTGCCCTAGAATTTGCCTGTAGATCTCACTGGCCTAGACTTCTGATATTCCTGCTTCTACCACCCAAGTGCTTGGATTATAACATGCTACCATGCCTGGGAAATAAGGGTTTCAGAAGTTTATTTCTACTCCCACCTCTGTTCACATGCCTGGCTTTCTATCCACTGCTATAATTTGTATGCAGGTGAAAATGTTTTCCATTAATGAAAATTTTCCTTCTGACCTACAGCAGCTCACTACAGCAAAAAAGGCTGCTGAAAGACCCCCCCAGGGAAAATTTCCCAAGTGCAACATGATTTGATAGAGAGCAAAGGCTAAGCTTAAATTTAGTAAGGCACTCAACAAAAAGAAAACAAAAAACATAAGCTTCAAGTTAAAGAGGTAAAAGCCACACTTCAACATACAATCTTTGCCCTAACTACAATTTACTTCCTATTCTTCTCTATCCCCTTATTAGAGATTGATATGCATATTAATATACCAATCTCTAATAAATCCATATATTAAATACCTCTAGCTTAAACCAAAGCATACTCACAAATACAGGGAAATCGCATCTCAATTTTAAAATGGGGGGGAAAGGGTAAAAACAATGTAAATGCCAAAAAAACTCATATATTTATTTTTTTATTTTTGGTTTTTCGATATTTATTAATAAATAGGTTTATAAATAAATAAATTTAAAACAGAAAACTCATATACAAAGGCTCTCAAGAGGTAATTTACAACATAAATGAAAGGAGTGAATAATGTCAGGACATTCAACCTCACCAATACTGAAATGCAGAGCTAAGCAGTAATCTTAAGACTGTCTATATTGATGCCACCAAGAACTTCAAGTTAGTTTTGGTTTTAGAGATTTCTACGTTTTCTTCATTGCAGATATACAATTGTATAAATTATCGTTAGCTCTAAAAATCAAAGAACAAAAATATTACCAGGCCAGCATGATGGCTCAGTGGATAAAGATTATTTGCCACAAAACTTCATTTCCCAGGACCAACATAGTAGAAAGAGAAAACAGACTCCAGTAAAGTGTCTTCGAGCATCCATATATGTGCCATGACATGCTCATATGAGAAAGAGAGAGAGAGAACATGCACGCACGATGCACACAATATATGGTATTTTAAAAAAAGAAAAGTGAAAAGACAATGTAATTGGCATCTATTCTTTAGTTAACAGATAATTGTTAACTAATAATAATAGTTAACAGATAATCTTCCTATTAACTGCCTATATTTTTTTCAATGACTGTTTTGTTTACAGTCATAAAAAAATTTAAAGGAAAAAAATTTTAAGGCTAAAAATGTAATTAAAAGATATAGAAGAGTGGAGCAGGTTGGCACACACCAGTAATCCCAGCACTCAGGAGGCAGAAGCAGGAGGATCTCTGAGAGTTCAAGGGCAGCCTGGTCTACAAAGGGAATCCAGAAAAGCCAAAGCTACCCAGAGAAACCCTGTCTTGAAAAAAAAACAACAACAAGAACAAAAGAAAACAAACAAACAAACAAAAAACTAGGTCTTGTTTACAAATACTAAGAGGTAATAATCAAAGACAAAGCCAAACATTTCCCCTGCGTCCCAGGGGAGCTGTACCAGAATACAAAATGAAGGCGAGGACTTACTCATCACCCTGAAAGCTGAGCTGTAATCTCTGTCTTGGTTCAGTGTTGTCATTCTGGCAACTGGGAGATGACACAGAAGGAACTGAAAATCTCCCTTCGATTAAGTATGATGCCTGGACATCAGGGTACCTATACAAAATTATTAAGATTTCAATTATTTACAATTAAAACTCACCTTGTTGGACTAAAGATATAGTTTTTGGGTAGAGTGCTTGCCTAGTAAGCACCAAACCCTAGGCTTGATCCCAACACTATACACTCTGGGCATAGTAGCAGAGGCTCATAATTCTCTGCAAATAGGAACACCAGAACGTCAAGGTCATCCTCAGTTACACTATATTGGAGGCTAGCCTAATCTACAAGAAACCTGTCTCAAAATTAACTAATGCCACAGGGCTACAGAACAAAAAAAACTAACCCATAGGAGCCCCAGTGTTCAAAATAGTCTTTAAGAGTTACCCCAATCCCTACATCCCAAAGGTAAAGAGGTTATCCCTCATCAAATGAATAGACTGGAAACAGATGGCGGTCAGATATTTAGGCACGATCAGAATTTACACAATACACAAACCATACATGAACTCATGTGTGAAAACTACATATACCACATGTAGACTGATATAAATAACATGTACTAAGCCAAACATACTCAGATATAAAACTAGAACAGGAAAAATAAAAAAATAAAAGTAAATAGAAGCTGGTTTGATTCCTAAGAAAAAGAAACTTGATCTGAGTAACTGAAAATTATTTTAATACAAGCTAAGTTACTTCAGAAGCACACAACAAGACTAGGGATGTAGATTAGCATTAAAGTACTCGCCTAGCATGCACAGCGTCCTGGATTCAAGCCATAGTACTAAGAAAAGAAAAACAAAATCAGAAGCATCTAAGAAATTTAGGTAGCAGGCTGATGAGATGGCTCAGCAGTTAAGAGCACTGTCTGCTCTTCCTAGAGGTCCTGAGTTCAATTCCCAGCAACCACATGGTGGCTCACAACCATCTATGATAAGATCTGGTGCCCTCTTCTGGCATGTAGGTATACAGGTATATGTACTAAATAAATAAATCTAAAAAAAAAAAGAAAGAAAGAAATTTAGCTAGCAAGGCCTGTTGGTGGTAGCACAGGCCTTTAATCTCAGCACTCGAGAGGCAGAGGCATATGGATCTCTGTGAGTTCAAGGCCAGCCTGGTCTTCAGAGTGAGTTCCAGAACAGCCAGAGCTGCACACAGAGATACTCTGTCTCAACAAAACCAAAAAACAAACAAACTTAGCTAGCAAGGAAAGACAACCACACAAACCTAGTAAAGTATAAAGCAGGGTAAAATGAAGAAAAAAGAAACCTGTCATACAAAAAGATGCAATGACCCCCAAACCACAGTTACAGGTCAACACTAAGAAACAGTTCACCAGTCTCCTCTCTCTAGCTAGAAAATTCAATTCATAGATGTCTTTTCAGAGATACTCATTTTTGTTGTTGATGTTTTTTGTTTCTCAAGACAGGGTTTCTCTGAGTAGCCCTAGATGTCCTGGACTTGCTTGTAGACCAGGCTGGCCTGGAACTCACAAAGATCCGCCTGCCTCTGCCTCCCGAGTGCTGGGATTAAAGGCGTGCACCACCACGCCCGGCTCAGAGATATTCTTGAACACGAAACAGGAAAGCATATGAAACCAGTAAGCCAAGAGAATAAAAAGAATGACAGTGACCCAGAGAGAACCAAAGGGAGCTGGGAAGCCATTCTAACAGATCCTGTTCCCTGTCCCCTCTCGTATCAATATTACAGGGTTTGTAAACCTGAAAAAAAAAATCTGTTCAGGTAAGCCTTACCTGTTTTCTTTTTTTTTTTTTTTTTTTTTTTTTTTTTTAATTTATTTATTTTTATTTTATGTGCATTGTATGTCTACGGGTGTCAGATTTTGGAGTTACAGACAGTTGTGAGCTGCCATGTGGGTGCTGGGAATTGAACCCGGCTCCTCTGGAAGAACAGTCAGTGCTCCCAACCGCTGAGCCATCTCTCCAGCCCGCCTTACCTGTTTTCAATGCTGGGTCTGTTCCTGGCAACTGTAGAAACAGCAATGGGCAAGCCAAAATTTGATGAAAGAGTGACATTTTCCAAAACCTCACTATTACCAAGGAGTGAATTGGCTAAAAAGCTTGGAAATGACTCTTCTGTTATACCTCGAAAATCTTCCATCTCACTGCAAAAACAGCATTTTAAAATAAGTCTATTACCATAATATTTTCCAATGAATAAAAGAACAAGGTCACTTTAAACAAAAATTAAAATTAAAAAAACACAAGATTTTTGCAACATCAAAAGAAAGACTAGTTACTAACAAATACCCTGAGCAAAAGTCAACTTCAAAACAGCATACACACCAAACACTAAACTTACCTTCTCATAAAATAGTACAGAATTACAAGCTGGATTTACCCACTGTGGTGGTTTGAATAGATATGGCCCCCATAGACTGCGTGTGTCTGAATGCTTGGCCTATAGGGAGGGGCACTATTAGGAGGTGTTAAAGGACATATGCCTCTGTAGGGGCAGGCTTTGAGGTTTTACATGCTCAAGCTAGTGTGGCAGTCTCCTGCTGCCACCTGCAGATCAAGATAGAGAACTCCCAGTTCCTTCCCCAGCACCACTTCTGCCTGCATGCCACCATGCTTCCCCTCAAGGAAATAACGGACTAAACCTCTGAGGGAGGAGAGAACAAAAGGAAGATTACTGAACCTACTCAACTCAAGGCCTTGTTACTCACAAATAAGGTTAATTTTATTTCATTGATATAAAATTTTGTATATTGATGCAAAATAAGTTTAATTTTGATACATTGAAATAAAAGTCAAATTTAATATTCTTCACACATTGTATTTCTACTCTAATATGAGGTATTGCACACATACAACTCAATTAATACATGGTTTACTTCCAATAACCTGATAGTGCTACTGCAGACTGTTTAAGATAATTAAGTAATACAAATCAATTGTTGATTAATTCATGGTCATGTCAAGTATAGGAACATACATGCTAGGTTTAACAGATATGATTCTATAGCTAGATATGGTCTTCAAAAACCTCAGAGACCTACAGAACACGGCATTTTAAAATGTTTTTATTAATTTAAGGATTCTCTGACAATAAGACAGGTTAACTCCTGGCAGCACCCCACCTACCTACCTCAAAGAAGATGATGAGCATCAAAGAAACTCCTTGTAGAGATGGCTTCAAGTGTGGCAAACAATCCATTGGACAAAAATGTCCTTTTATCTGCCACAGACAATATCTGCCTAAAACGGGTAAGCTTAGATACAGGCAGAGTTGACAGCCAGACTGTGCCAAGACAGGGTAAGCAAGTCCTCAATCGTTCCTGCTCCACAAATATGTCTGTCAGATACACTGGCCCAGAAGGCTGAAGACGATGCTCTAATATTATAGTTTTAGGTGACTGGTCAGGCAGTAAACTGTCTCTGCCATTTTTTCACTTTGGAAGCTGCTAACCTACACTTCTTGTTTACTTAGGTAGTTAAATTTATTCCTTCTCAGGTCTCTGATGGGGTGGAAGACCAGTTAGTTTAAAATTAAGATTAATTGTTTAGGAAAGATACTTTTAGGTCTAGATAGATACTTTTAGGTTGATAGATTTGAGCCTTGATAGATATTGACTTAATTCAGAACTTTAGACTCACCAAGATAAAATAGATAATATCTTTTCAAGGTTGCCGAATATCTTCTGATTAGACATTATGTATGTAAGTTTTACCTATTGGTTTTTATAGTTTTTCATAATTGTTCTTACTGTATATTAAAAAAACAGTCTTTTTATTTAGACAGAAAAGGGGAATTGTTGGAGGATGCTGATTAATAAAAAGCCATGGCACCTGGGCAGGGCAAAGAGGATAGGAGTGGCTAAGGGTCCTGGGTTTGAGACACAGAGAGAATCTTGGGAAGAAGAAGAGAGGCCCATGGTTTAGGAAGAAATATGAAGTATCACAAACTTAACTAGTAAGGCTTTTAAGCAAAGACTGTATAAAACTAATGATTTTTAGGGTAAGCTTAGAATTTTGGTATTTAGAACAGGAGAGATGGTACAGTGGGTAGAGCAGTCCTCTGACAGCTACAAATGAGCTGTGGCACACACGTGGATACCTCTGACCGTTCTAATTTCTCCTGCTATCAACTTCTAACGTTTCTAATTTCAAATGTTGTCCATTACATTTTAAGCCACTGCACAAGTATTCCAACTGTCCTGCCTGAGTCTAGCCATGTATGTCTGTAATCTAGGAGGCTGAGGCAGGACTGGCTCACATTTCAGACCAGCCTAGGCTACACTGCCAATATCATGCCAGGAGAGCTACAGAGGAAGATTCTGTATTTTAAAAAAAAAAAAGGGGGGGGGCTGGAGAGATGGCTCAGAGGTCAAGGGCACTGGCTGCTCTTCCAAAGGTCCTGAGTTAAATTCCCAGCAACCACATGGTGACTCACAACCATCTATAATGAGATCCGGTGCCCTCTTCTGGCAGGCAGGCAGGCAGGCACACATGCAAGGCAGGACTTCGTATACATAATAATTTTTTTTTTTTAAACAAAAACCAAAAGCCTGACAACCTGAGTTGGATCTCTAGGACCCATATGATAGGAGAGAACCAACTGCCATGTGCATGCTCACAAAATAGAGAATTATAATGACAACAAATTTTCAAAACTAACCAAACCAAAACAAACTCCATTCATACTGACAGCACATTTCTAGAATTTTCCTAGATGGGAAACGGCCATAATTTCCCTCAGTATTCCATTATCCACCACGTAATATGAAGATAATACAATGCTATCTATTCCTCCACTGTATTCTACACAAGTAGCCACCTTCATAATTTCTCTTGCTATTTTCTTAAAAGAGTATAGTGGCTTCAATTTTCACATTTTACTTGTATTTAATGAATAACATTCACGAGTACACAAAGGAGTATTTCCTGTAGTCATTACAGGTCTACGTATACAGTTACACACATTCTAAAAGTACACGCTGTGGAACCCACAACGCAGTCAAAGTTGCCAGCAACTATCTTTTAACTATTGGCACACTGTGATACATGTCAAAATTTGGTAGGCCGTTTTGTATATAACTTTTCCAAACTTACCCTGAACTTTGCCCACAAAGCTGAAATGTTAAGGAAAAGTTGGTTCGGGAGTGCTGAAAATACCAGAAGCATGACCTCCAAATGGTAACTGCAAATCGAAGTATTGTCATATATACAGCTGTCCTCCACACGACTCTGTCCAAAGGGTTTCCATGCTTAGCTACACAAAGTCTGAAATCAGGAGCAAAGTAAAAGGAGGAGGGTGATAGTAAAAGCAAACATTATTCCCTTTTGCGTTAGCTGTTCGGAGTAAGTGCGCAATGAAGCTTAACAGACACCGGCTGACATCTAAGAGCGCTCCCCTCGGAGAGAACAAAAACGTTACTTCCCGGGTCAGGGTCAGTCCGAAAGACAGGACCGCCCACTGCAACACAGGGAAGGAAGGAGTCGCCGCCAGAGCACCGTGCAAGAAGAAAACAGCGCAAAGCTCTGAGGCCATGCGTCCCGCCCTCAGAACGGGAGGAAACAAGACTGTGGCCGCTCCAAAAGCCCACGGCCAAGCCGGGAGGCTGAGCCACACGCGGGCACCTGATCTCACAGAGCAGCCAGCCCAACCTCCAGCTCGAGTGCCCACCAGGCCCGGCCTCACTGCCGCCGCCCAGAAGCCGCAGCGGGGGTCCAAATTAAGAGCCCTGCCCTCTCTCTCAGGCCCACCGCCCCGACGCCCCTCCTCACCAAGGTACCAACGAAGAAAAACCGACCGCCGCGAAGCAGCGGTTCCCGCGGTGTGGCAAGTGCGCATGCGCGCACCGCGGAAGCCCGCCCGGTTCCCCTCCCCTTGCAGGAAGCGAGGGGCGTGGCCTCGAAGTCCGCCCCGGATTGGACTAGAACCCGGGAAGGGGTTGGGCAGAAGCCTGTGATTGGTGAGGAGCGGGCGTCCCTTGATTTGAAGACTGGGAGCCGCGAAACCCGGCAGGGAGAAGCCTTCCAGTAGGCTTTGAAAGTCTTGTAATTAACCCCTCAGTTTGAGATCTTCCCAAAGATCCGTAAATCACCTTTCCCCACTAGATTTTTTTTTTTCATATCGCCGCTTAGTAGACGCATAAGCTTAATGGTTTGATTTAAACAAGCCGTTCCTTGGGGATAAAGCTGGTACCAACCGGGAAAAAAAAGTTTTCCTAAACTGCCATTCTTCCTAAATCACACAAATCCCATCGCCACCCATGCTCAGCACAGCCTCTTTACCTGAAACATTCTATCGTCTCTGTCTTAAAATCTCAAGAGATTAACAAGAGAAAGGGCTCCTTCTTTTCCTAAACTAGTTCCTTAACTTCAACTGTTCTTTAATATCTTTACGAAGCATTTAAACATAGAAGTACAAAATTCACAATCGCTGTACCTGAGTTTAGCCTGGTGGTAAAAAAAAACAAACAAACAAACAAAAAAAAAAACCATCTGTTTACTTGACCATTTTCCTTTCTGTGTCCTCCAGAAACCTCCTGGGTGGTCACTCTTGGTTAATTTCTTCAGGGTTACTTTCCGGAAACAACGCCTATTAATGGTGCACACCCATAATCCCTGAGTTTGAGAGGCTGGGGAAGTGGGATAGCATGCTAAAAGCCAGCCAGCTGATACATACTAAAATGTTGCCTTAGAAAACGGATACTGGCCGGGTGGTGGTGGCGCATGCCTTTAATCCCAGCACTCCGGAGACAGAGGCAGGCGGATCTCTCTGAGTTCGAGGCCAGCCTGGTCTACAAAGTGAGTCCAGGACAGTCAAGGCTGCACAGAGAAACCCTGTCTCGAAAAACAAAAACAAAAACAAAAAGGAAAGAAAACGGATACTGGTTTGTTTGGGTTTTTGGTTTTTGTTTCTTTGTTGTTGTTAGTTTTTGTTTTTTGTTTTTGATTTTTCAAGACCAGGCTGGCCTTGAACTCACAGCGATCTGCCTGCCTCTGCCTGGGATTAAAGGCGTGTGCCACCACACCCAGCCACGAATACTGTTTTTTTTTTTTTTTTTAATAGATGCTATCTTCTGTTCGGCTATCCACCTGTCCCCTTGTCACTTTTTCCCCCTTTTGTGGTAGTTGTATGTCACTCACATCCAGTGAAAATGCAAAAATCAAACAAAAAACTCCCAAATCCTCAGCTGTGGGGCTCAAAGGACTGGATACAAACTACCCTTGTTTCACAAAGATCTTCACCCAATTGGAAGTGAGCAGTGCAATGTCTAGAGTTCCCTTGTGTTGTTCGCCCTGCATCTGTGGGCTTCCAACTCAAGAACTCTCCACAATCCTCGTCACCAGAACTTGCCCCAAAACACTCAGACTGGCTGGGTCTTCCTCCCTCGTCCTAGTACCTTAAGTTTCCTCGCTTGTAAATGGGGACAGGTGAATCAGTTCACACACCTGGGAAAGCACTTGGTGCTCCTCAGCAGATAGGCGCTACTGTCTACATCTGTATCTTACCTTACTTGCCAACTAGAAAGAAAACTAGGATTACCAACATACCATCCAGTGGAATGCATCAGCCAATATCCAAACCCTAGAGTATGAACTCAGATTAATCTCTTTTGTTAAATATGTTCCCTGAAAACAGCCTATTGCTCTAGTTTAGTTGTTCAACCCATGGAATTGCCCCACCCCTTCCAAACTCAGCCAGCTGTAGCAAGTCAGTGGCTCAATTGTGATCTCTTGCCAGAATAGCCATGTTCAGAATTAACATTCTTCTACAGTTCTCTCTCATGCTATCAAGTGTGGGCTGACTGATGGCCTTTTTATTTGTCACATATCCTCTAGCATACAGCATTAGAACACTGGACGGATGCTCTCACGTCTCAGCTCAATTTGAGTTTTTTTGGTTTGGTTCGTTTTTTTCCAGACAGGGTATCTATTCGAGGCTAGCCTGGTCTACAAAGCGAGTCCAGGCCAGCCACGGCTACACTGAGAAACCCTGTCTCGAAAAAAACAAAAAAAGACAGAGTATCTGTAGCCTCTGCCTGGCTGGGATTAAAGGCATGCACCATGGCACCACACCTGGCTCTCTCATCTCATTCAAACTCTTATTAGCAGAGTCACTGAAATCTCCAAGACATGAACTGCTGATTCTGAGGTAGAATTGTATCAGTATCCCAAGTGCTGGGATTACAGACATGCACCACCCTATAAACATAACTCAAATATTCCTGTAATTAAAATAGGATCCAATCAGCAGGGCATGGTGACACCTTTAATCCCAGCACTTGGGAGGCAGATCACTGTCAGTTCGAGAGCAGCCTGGTCTACAAATAGAGTCCAGGACAGCCAGAGCTTAGAGAGAGAAACTCTATCTCGAAAGACCTATTGGGGGGGGGGGGGGGAATCCGTTCTAATCTTTATCCTCTCCAAGTAGGTCACAGCTAAACATGGTGGCATATACACTTTTAATCCCAGCACTAGAGAGGTAGAGGCAGGCAGATCGCTGTAGAGTTCAAGGCCAGCCTGGTCTACAAAGTGAGTCCAGGACAGCCAAGGCTACACAGAGAAACCCTCTCATAAAACCAAAAAACAGGCTGGAGAGATGGCTCAGAGGTTAAGATCACTGGCTGCTCTTCCAAAGGTCCTGAGTTCAATTCCCAGCAACCACATGGTAGCTCATTACCATCTGTAATGAAATCTAGTGTCCTCTTCTGGTATGCAGGCACACATGCAGCCAGAATAATGTATAAATAATAAAGTTTAAAAAACAAAAATTATGTCACCAGTGTAAAAAACTTACATACACGTAGTGAAATGCTTTTTAAAATATGTCTCTTTGGGCTGGAGAGATGACTCGGTGTTTAAAAGTGCTTGCTGCTCTGCTGAGGACCCAAGTTAGGTTCCCAGCATCAGTGTCCAGCAGCTCACAAATGCCTTTAACTCCAGTTCCAGGGAATCTGGCACTCTCTTCTGGACTCCTGCCTTCACACATGCATGTATCCACATATAAACATAATTAAAAATAAAAAAAAATGTAAAGACATCTTTTTGCCTTGAAAGGTAAATCCTCAACAATTCCTAAGAAAACTACAGCAAAATAAGATCACTTCAAATATACCTTGATTTCTACAAAGTAATATTGAGATGGGCATGCCTCTAATCCCAGCATTCAGGAAGCAGAGGCAAGCAGATCTGTGTGAGTTCAAGAGCCAGCCTGGAATACATAGTGAGTTCCAAGACAGCCAGGGCTATAGAGAGACCCTGTCTCAAAAAAAACAAAACATTAACAATAATGTTGAGTAATGAGATTGAAAACATTTGTCAGTTCTGAGTATTAATTTACCATGCTGACATTCTAACTTTATTTAATGACATTATTGTGGTGTGTGCGTGTGTTCAGAAAATTAGCTGAAGGAGTTGATTCTCTCCCACCACCATGTGATTTCTGAAGAATGATGAACCCAGGTGGTGTGGTGTGGAGGCAGGGCTCTTTACCCGTTTAAGCCACCTCACCTGGCATTATACCTTTAAGTCTAATACTTATTATTCCCCTGGAGGCCTTTTAGGTTGTTTTTGTTTTGTTTGAAGCTGTTTGTTTGGTGACAAGAAATCAGAAAACTATGTTAAATAAGGTGAATTCTATTTTAGCTAGGTGTGGTGGTGCAAATCTGTAATCCTACTTGGAAGGTAGAGGTACATATGTCAGGAGTTCAAGGTCATTATAGGCTACATAGTTCCAGGCCAGCCTACACAAACTGTCTCAAAACACAAATACATGTGGTTTTCATAAGACAACAGATTCGTCTCGGGAGGCAGAGGCAGGTGGATCACTGTGCGCTCGAGGCCAGCCTGGTCTACAAAACAAGTCCAGGACAGCCAAGGCTACATAGAAAAACCCTGTCTTGGAAAAAAAAAAAAAAAAAAAAAAAAAGACAACAGATTCATATCTTTTAAAATATTTTTATTAAATAACCTACTTGGAGAATAATTACAAAAACTTTAAGCAGTAATTCCAAGTAGTGAAAGGCATTTTCCTTTAAAAAAAAAAAAAAAAAGACAAAAATATCCTTATGAATTGCTGCTTTATACACAGGAAATCATTTATTTTACAGTCATTTGTAACATTAGCCTATAAAATTCAAAATGTTTCTTAATGTCTGAAATACGGAGTGAAGTCCACAATGATATGAAGCTTTCTATCAACAGGCATAACTGAACTCTATGATTACAAGTCCATACAGAATTTACAAGACAGGCACTTTGAGTCAGATACTGGGACTTTTTCACAGTTCATGTTGCTCTTTCTGAAGCTCATCTCATCAAAGATGACCTACTAGTGCAGCCCAGGTTTCCTGGTGCAGAAGTACAAATAGGTTTGGTTCCAAACACTTCAGTTGTAATACATGCAAGACATGCCCTAAATAAGAAGGATCTTCTGAAAGAAAATGAAGAAAACAAAAGAGCAGCCTGAATAAAAGCATTTACAAGCATTTGAATAAGGCCTTTAAATCAGTATTTTAAACCCCTTCATTCTCAGGTAAGGGATTAAGAGGCCGAGAGAGGTATCCTCTGCGAGGGTGAGGATACTGGAGATTGGCAGTGTCAGCATCGCAAGAGTGCTCTACCAGAGGAGCAGGAGGAGGAAGGAGCTGGGCACAACTGGACCATCTTGATCCAGCCCGTGGGGAATCCAGAGGGGGAAAGAAATACCTGAAATAATGAAGACAGGAACAAAACAACAAAAACAACAAGGGGGGAGGAGGGAGAGGGAAAACAGAAGAAAAAGAGAAAAGCAGTAAATACAAAGAGAACCAAAGAAGAGAAAACATGCTGGAAGAAAACAAAAAAACAAAAACAAAGCTTGTATATTCATGCCAGAACCAATAGAACATAACAGTACAAATCAAGACTCATTTGAATCAAGGTTGCTTAAGCAAATATGAAAGTTTGAAAAAATACAATCTGCTAACGTAAATGCCAAAAGAAAATTATCAGTACATCACAAAGACATTAATTTTATAAATTTAAAGCACTGTCTAATCTCACTTGATTCTGTTATTTACAAATCTATTCTGCTATTCAATTTAAGCTATGCTGCATTTGCTGCAGCAGCAGGCACACATTCTTTAGTGTACATGATACTGAAAACCAATTCAAATAAACTCACACAATAAAGTTGAATACTGCAACATGCTTTTGAAAAATACAATCAATGGACAGTCAGTTTCCTGCAGAAAACTTAAAACAGCTACAGAATTTGGTGCATAAAAAGGCTCAAAGAATTATGGCCTATTAATTCTACCATCTTATAACTTACCCGTAATATGTATGCAGTTAAGTAAATTAAAAGGTGTATAACTTTGTCAAAGTCAAGAGTTTCAGAAGACAAGAAGTCATTGAAACAACACATTAAAAATCCTGAGACATGGAATGGAATTTCAATTGCATGCACATTTTCAGCAAAAAAAGTCAACTTTTGTTTCCAAGTTGTCTTAAAGGAAACCAAGTCATATAGAATCACACCATAAACATTCATGCACATATTAGAAATGGCCATCTCTTTAATTAAAGAGTATGAGATGAAAATTTAAAAGTGCTTCTACCATTTCACTACCAAATAAAACTGGAGCAAATGCTAATGTGCTGCTTGGCTACAAACCAGTTATCTCAACTCCAGTGCTAGGTCAGACCTGCTCCTTTCCTAGTATTTTTAATTACAAGAAAAACCAGTCGTGTGGATAATATCACCCATAAAGCAATTCTACAAAAGGTAAACAAATTAGCACTCAAAACAATCTTTATGAAAAATATTTATTTGCTTTTCAAATTAAAATTATAAAAAAACTCATCATTTTAGCCTACTGTTTAGAAAATAAAAAACATATCCCTATATTCTCCAAATGGAATAGAACTGTATTTTCCCTCCACCCAACTGTTTGAGGGTAGTAGCAATCTTTTCAGTTTTTAAACCCAAGTTAGTCTCCAGAACATTTCAAAAAAATTGTTTTGGTGATGGTGTCTCAAGAAGAAGCCTTTCCATTTATAGTGTCAGTAAACTGACTAGTACAAAAACTTATATACACTGTGATTTTAAAGGCCTTTTGAACTGTATTTAGTAGTGAGCAGGCTGCTGGTGCATCTTGGGAGAGATCAAACGGCGCTGGGGAGGGGGGAAAGGAGTTCGATTTCCATTCCTGTGTGCATGCAACAAGCAGCAAAACAGCAAAGTTACTCCAGCTAGCTTGTACTCAGCTGTGCTTTCTGTTAAAGGACATAATACAAATGGAAAAGGGAAAATGCATCACAGATCTAACATAGATGGTAATTGGCACAATAAGAAAACAGATCAAGCCATCAAAGCTATTTACAGAAGAAAGAAAACAGTACAAAAACAGTATCCTAAAATTAGTCTTTAAAAAATTAACTCTAGTATGTTTTCCTCATAAAATAATTTGCTCTCCTCCAATGTAACTGGAAACTGTTTCTATAGTTGCAAATACTTAAAACCTCAAAGTCAAATAGCAAGATTTCTTTATAAAGAAATATAATACTATCAAAACAACTAAGAAAATTAAAAATGTAATTTCTTCTGTTTGGGATGACAATAGGATAACCACAGGGCAGCTTTAAAGTTGGACTTTGAAGTTCCCCAAACTCTATTCCAAATTATGCCCCAAAGACAAGTTTTTAAAAAATTATATTGCTGGGCCTGATGGCACATGCCTTTAATTGCAGCACTCAGGAGTCAAAGGCAGGCAGATCTCTGTGAGTTCAAGCCAGCCTTGTCCTCAAAGCAAGGCCATGACAGTCAAAGCCAGGGCTCTATTAAACAGAGAAACCCCATCTCCAAAAAAATAATAAATTACATATTTAAAATGTAAATGTTAAGCTGGGTGGTGGTGGCGCACGCGTTTAGTCCCAGCACTTGGGAGGCAGAGGCAGGCGGATCTCTGTGAGTTCGAGGCCAGCCTGGACTACAGAGCTAGTTCCAGGACAGCCAGAGCTATTACACAGAGAAACCCTGTCTCAGAAAAAAATAAAACAAAAAACAAAATGTAAATATTTTTAAAATTGACTTTAAATTATGTCAATTTTTGTTTTAAATGTATACAGATCTCATATTTTTTCATTTCCTTATTATAAGCATAAAAGAAAAATCATTTCACTCACTGTTCTCAAAGCTCTAGTTATGTACTTTATTTAAAACTTCAATGTGGGGCTGGAGAGATGGCTCAGAGGTTAAAAGCACTGACTGCTCTTCCAGAGGTCCTGAGTTCAATTCCCAGCAACCACAGGGTGGCTCACAATCATCTATAATGTGATCTGGTGCCCTCTTCTGGCCTGCAGCTGTACATGCAGGCACACATTCAGCAGAGCAACGTATAAATAATTAAAAAAAAAAATCTTAAAAAAAAAAAATATATAATATAATATATATAATAAAACAAAACTTCAATGTGACCTGATGCAAAACCAGGCACTAAGAAAAAAAGAATGTTTATCTAAGAGTCAACCCTATTAAACAATATCTTCTCCTCTCCCTGCTGTAGAAAAGAACACAGAATTGTAAGCTATTAACACTTTACTTGAACTTCAGAATATAGCTCAATGGACTTACTAACTGTCCATACTATAACCAAGTAAACCATTAAATACAGGTTAAGTGTCACAATTATTAGTGAATTACTTTATTCCATCTTAAAAGTCATCTGTCAGTATGGCTACCAGGAGAGGTGGCTCAGCAAAATTAAGAGCACTGGCTGCTCTTGCAAATGATTTGGTTTGATTCCAGCACCCTAGTGTTGGCTCACAGGCATCTGTAACCCCAGTTCCAGAGCACTGACCCTTAGGCCTCCACAAACACTGCACACACTGTCATATACAAACAGGCAAAATACCCATACATATAAAGTAAACAGTGCCGGGGATACAGGTGGAGGTGGGGTCTCTACTTTTTCCACAAGAAGAGCCTACCTGCCAGCAGAAGTTCCATTTAATGAGTTTTGAAGATTTGGAATATTTGAGCTTAGTGAAGGATTTGAGTTTCCCAGCTGAGAACTCCCATTTACTGGGCTCCCGTTACCTTTCAAAATCCCAGTACACTTCCAATTGTCCATGTAATTAGCTGAAAGAAAAACAGCCAAATATATTAATATGACTAATACCTATGCATATCACACATATATGCACTCTTTTCCTAAAACTACAGAAAATGAAACAAAACATGGCCTGGGTGGTTTTTGTTTCGTGGTTGGTTGGGGGTTTTCTGGTTTTTTGAGACAGGGTTTCTCTGTTATCTTGGCTGTCCTGAACTTGCTTTATAGACCAGGCTGACCTCAAACTCACAGTGATCATCTGACTCTTCCTCCCAAGTGCTGGGATTACAGGAGTGCTCCACCACGCCCAGCTTTGGGCTACATTTTTAAATATTTGTGTGTATAATGTATGCCTGTACTCACATTCAGGTACACATACTAGTGTACTAGTACTCACACTCAAATGATACGCATGTGTGCTCTGGCTGTCCTGGACTCACTTTGTCCAGGCTGGCCTTGAACTCCCAGCGAGTGCTGGGATTAAAGGCATGTGCCACCACACCCAGGCACGAATTTAGTTTTTACAGCTAGCACTTTACCAGCTGAGCTGCTATCTCCACAGCTGCAGCAAGCTACACTCACTTCCAGGTAAGCACTAAGGACAATGTGTAGAGCCGTTTGTAAAGGTTCTCTGTCCATGAGCATTGCTCTGGTGCCCTCCGTCATTAAGCAATATGTTCTGCCAAGTACACACTCAGGGTCCTCAAATTATCAGAAAAAGTACACTGTGGCCTCAAGGCCAAGAGTCAATTGAAATTATACTGCCTTTTCTGTGAGAATGTCCACATTATCTCCTGAGACAGACTTTCTGCTTTGTTTCCCCATGCCTGAGATATGTATAAATTGAACTGGTGGATAAAAAAGCTGAGGCATTGTGTGGTATTGACTGCAGGCCCTCTGGAGTCTATCCTGTGTTTCCGATTATTTCCTGCCTCAGTTTCTTATTTCTGTTCTTTTATTTCTCAATCCTCACTTCCTGGTCTAGGACCTGTGCAATACTGTCCAGAGAGGGCTCTGGCACGAAACACATTAAAGTTTTCAAAGAATTACTAATCTAAATCTCCTACTTTGAGGAAGAAGGACAGCTCTGCATCTGAGGCCAACCTTGGGCTGCACAGTTAGATACAGACCAGCCTAAGCTACAGAGTAAGATCATGTCTCAAAAACAAGGAATTACTAATGTGAAAACATTAAAGCATTTACCATCTATTCCTCTTCCTTGCAAGACAACTAACAGAGACAATTCTTTAATCTACAAGACCATGAAGTTACTATCTGGGCAGGGGGAATAATTCACTCAATAAAATGTTTGCCTTGCAGCAGTGTGGACCTGAGGCTGAGCAATAGACCCCACCAGGTGCTCTGGTGATCCCTGCAGTGGTGTGTCACGATAGACAAATGCTTGGAGCTCCACAGCTGGCCAGCCTAGCCTACTTACCAGGCAAGAGACCTTATCTCAAACCAAAAGGTGAGTCATACCTGAAGAACAATACCCAAGTTGTCCTCTGACCTCCACACACCTAAGCTACTATCAAAACACAATCTTTAAAAGAACAAACCCAAAGTCTTTCTTACAATGACTCTAAATAGGGATTGGAGTATCTTCTTGGCTATGCAAATACACATTATGTGGGTACCAGTGAATCAACTGGGTTTAGAGAAGCAGACAGAAGAGGACAAAGAAGCCCTAGGTATACATCCTAAGACTGAAGATGGGAGGCCATCAAGGCTTAGCCTAACTGCATTTTATGAAGTAAGACCTGTTAGAGCAAGTGACCAAGTGCAGTTCTAAAGCTGATATTCAGAATGGAATGGGCCCTTCTGATGCTACAGAAACCAAAGTCACTGTCAACTGATTACACCAAGTTCCCTCAGTGTGGCACAACCTCAGAATCAGAATCCCAGTACTCTTGAATTTGAAGAAAAAGAAAAGACAGTGGATTTAAAGTCTGTGAGTGAGCTGGGTGTGGCAGCATGCACATTTAATCCCAGCACTCGGGAGGCAGAGGCAGGTGGATCGCTGTGAGTTCGAGGCCAGCCTGGTCTACAAAGCAAGTCCAGGACAGCCAAGCCTACACAGAGAAAGACTGTCTTGAAGAACCAAAAAAAAATAAAAAAATAAAGTCTGTGAGTGAGTGAGTGAGTGAGTGAGTGTGTGTGTGTGTGTGTGTGTGTGTGTGTGTGTGTGTGTACACGTACACGCGCGCGCGCGTGCGTTCGGGTATAGGAGTGCCACAGCACGCTTGCAGAGGTTAAAACTTCAGCTGTCAGCCCCTATCTTCTACTTGTTTATGATAGGACTGGTTTGTTTGTTTCTTCATTGTGCTGCATTTGATTTACCAGGTTAAGGACCCTGAATCTCTTAGGATTCAGCTGTCTCTGGCCCCCAGTTCCCTAAAGGAGCACTGGGACTGCAGACATTCAAACTCAGGTCCTCACTCATGTGAGGCAAACACTTTTACTAAAGACCACCAGAAGCCTCGACTGGGTTTATAAAACAGTTACACAGGTTAGCTTTTCCTGGAGATACTGCATGTTCTAATTAGTTTTAAAACTGGCTTTCTTCCACTTAGAAATAAAGCAATTCAATTGGCCTTTAGCTTCCATGAACTAGTAATCTGATGTTTCAAAACACTACAAATATAAGACAATTATTTAAGGCAGTATTTGAGAATACATTTCAGAGTTTATACTTTAAGAGAAAAGTAAATAAAAGTAACAACTGTCCTCTGTTAAAACGTTTACCTTTCCACAATCTCACACACCCGTCATCTCCTGAAGATGCGAGGACTGTTCCTGTTATGTTCCAACTGACTCTCCAGACCTGAGAATTATGATTATCAAACTGAGCCACAATATGGATTTCAAATTTTGTTGGACCACTGGAAGAAGTAAGTTCTTTCCTACAAAAAGATTAACAAAGTTTTCAAGAAAGTGTCTTATGTGGATACACACACTCTCACATAAACACACATTAAGAAATACAGGCTGGGTGTAATCCCGGCACTGGGGAGGCAGAGGCATGCAGATTTCTGTGAGTTCAAGGCCAACCTGGCCTACAAAGAAAGTCCAGGACAGCCAAGGCTACACAGAGAAACCCTGTACAGAAAAAGAAAGAAAGAAAGAAAGGAAGGAAGGAAAAGAAAAGAAACACAAATAAGCCAGGCATAGTGTCGCATGCCTTTAATCCCAGCACTTGGGAGGCAGAAGCAGGTGGATGGCTGTGAGTTCAAGGCCAGCCTGGTTTACAAAGAAGAGTCCAGGACAGCCAGGGCTCTATGTAACAGAAACCGTGTCTTGTGGGGTGGGTGGGAGAAAAGAAAAATAAATAGCCTCCACCCCTAACTCCTACCACCCAGCCCTTGAGCGACACAAGGGTCACTTTCATTTAACTTCTCCAAAAGCTGGACTTATTTCACCCATAGATGATATGCAATGAACTCTTTCTCTTTTTCTTTTTTTTTTTTGGGAGGTAGGGGGATAAATAAGCACCATTATTCAAAAAAAAAAGGTTCAGAATCCAACATACATAACAATTTTAGAAAACAGAATGAGGCAGGCGGTGGCGCACGCCTTTAATCCCAGCACTCGGGAGGCAGAGGCAGGCGGATCGCTGTGAGTTCAAAGCCAGCCTGGTCTACAAAGTGAGTCCAGGATGGCCAAGGCTACACAGAGAAACCCTGTCTCGAAAAACCCAAAAAAAAAAAAAAAAAAAAAAAAAAAAAAAAAAAAGAATGGAAGAAATTACAGAAACAAGAAAAGGAACTGAAACAATTCAAACTAAATCCTCACTCCAAAAAGTCACATGAAATGTTCACTGTCCAATTATCAAATCTGTACATTTACTATTCTCTACAAAGAAAGATATGCAGAAGGAAAAAGTATTTTCAAATTCTTGATTTTTGTACAACTCACCTCACAGGTTTTAATGTGAAAATTCTTACATCTTTGGTTGCTATTGCCAGGATATGGAAAGATCTTCCCAAATTCGGAGCAAATGCAATATCATGGACAGGATCCGTGACTGTCATGAGAGTCTCAGCTTTTGCATATTTCCTAATTCAAAGAAAGATTAAAATTTCAGAAATAAAACTTACAAAACTAGGGGCTGGCTAGGCAGTGGTGATCCATACCTTTAATTCTAGCACTCAAGAGGCAGAGGCAGCGGATCGCAGTGAGTTCAAGGTCAGCCTAGTCTACAAAGCAAGTCCAGAACAACCAGGGCTACACAGGAAAACCCTATAAAACCAAAATCAAAAGGGAAAAAAAACCAAAAACAACAACAACAAAAAGCAAACAAACAAACAAAAAAAAACCTAGCTAGAATAAAATCTAGGTTTGTTAGCCCCTTTTTTTTCCCCTCCCAAGAAGGGTAAGAGCCAAGCATGATGGTTCATGCCTTTAACCCCAACATTCAGTACAGAGAACTCTGTGAGTTCAGCCTGGTCTACATACTACATACTGAGTTACCAAGACCACAGACAGACACAGACACACACAGTCTCAAACAGGAGAGAGGGAAGGAGGAAAGAGTTGGCAATGATGGCATACACCTGTAACCTCAGCACTTAGAAAGTAGACAAGAAAGAGTTCCTGACCAGCCTAGGTTAGTGTCTTTAAAAGCAAAAATAAAAAGTGCTGGCCAGGCGGTGTGGTGCACAACTTTAATACCAGCACCTGGGAGGCAGGTGGATCTCTGTGGGTTCGAGGACAGCCTGGTCTACAAAGGAGTCCAGGACAGTCAGGGCTACATGGAGAAACCCTGTCTTGACGAAAAAGACACAAAAAAACAACCCACAAATTTTAATAAAAATTATCTACAGCATTTCCTATCTAGAGTAGCCAAATGACAGCCTTAGTGAGACTTTCTTTGCAGAGAAAGGGGACAGCTGTCGTGCCTAGTGTGGGGTACACATGTAATCCTGGTGTTTGGGAGAAGCAGGGGAGCAGAATCACAGCACCTATAAATAAGGCCTGCCTGGCCAACCACAGACTCCCGAGTGAAGGTGTCAAAATATAGGGGGGAACAGAGTGGCTTTAAAAAACTGTTTTCGGGCTTGGAGAGATGGCTCAGCAGTTAAGATCACTGGTTGCTCTTCCAGAGGTCCTGAGTTCAATTCCCAGCAGCCACATGGTGGCTCACAACCATCTGTAATGGGATCTGATGCCCTCTTCTGGTATTTGTGAAGATAGAACACTCATGTACTTAAAAATACACAAATAAATAAATCTTTTAAAAAAAAAAAAAAAAACTGTTTTCTAGTTCCGACTCTTCATATTGACCTTAGGTTTGACCACAGATTGGTGGTTTGTTCATTTATAAAACAATGTTAATATCAAAACGTTTACCCTGCTTATTATATTCAGACTTCATAACCACCCATTTACATGCATGTGCCTCTATTATCTTGCTGTCGTCTCCCTTTCTCACTGTCCCTACTCTATCCCAAAGCCACTGTAACCTCCCGCTAAGATTCCCTTCTAAAGTATGTATCTCATCCATAGTTTCCTACCACCCAGGCCTGTCCTCACATTCCCATGACCAGAAGGATGACACTGTAGCAATGGCACAGGCTTCAGTCTTGCTATATCGGTCACATACCATTTGCCAGTTCCTTTCCAACCGCAGTGGTGGCTGCGTCCAGTCCCCAGGTCTTACGAGATATAGTCCTCTTCACACCCAAGGCTTTCTACCCTCCATCTAGGTAACTTCCACTCCCCCTGACAGTAGGTCCTCCTCCAAGTGAACATTCCCAGTCTAACCCTCAGACCAGGTTTCCCCAGGTAGAAAACTCTTCAACATCCTGGTTCTTCTAGTTCAAAAAGTTTATGATCCACACTGAGATGTAAGTCTCCTCTTCACAAACTGGGTGCCTGCCGTAAGCATCAGCTACTCAGAAGGCTAAATGGAAAGATCCATTCAACTCTCCTTCAAAACTAACCTGGGTAATAGGACTCCATCGCAAAAGCAAGCCGCGACAAGGCTAGTGACAGCTCAGCAGCTTAGAGTACTTTTGCTCCTGCAGAAGACATGAGCTCTGTTCCCAGCACCCATATGGTCACTCCCAACCATCTCTACAAATCAATTCCAGAGCATCCAATGCCCTTCTAGACCTTTGACCAGGTATGCAAAAGGTACAGACAAAAATGTGGGCAAAACACTCAGAAATAAATCTTCTCTAAAAAGCAAAAACATGGGGTAGAGAGATGGCTCAGAGGTTAAGAGCACTGGTTGTTTTTCCAAAGGTCCAGAGTTCAATTCTCAGCAACCACACGGTGGCTCACAACCACCTATAATGAGATGGTTGCTAGGGATTGAACTCATGACCTCTGCAAGAACAGTCAGTGCTCTTTTATTTCTTTTTTTTTTTAATGTATTTATTTATTATGTATACAACGTTCTGCCTGCATGTATACCTGCAGGCAAGAAGAGGGCATCAGATCTCATTATAGATGGTTGTAAGCCATCATGTGGTTGCTGGGAGTTGAACTCAGGATCTTTGGAAGAGCAGCCAGTGCTTTTAACCTCTGAGCCATCTCTCCAGCCCAGTTTTTTGTTTTTTGTTTTTCAAGACAGGGTTTCTCTGTTTAGCCTTGGCTGTCCTACACTCACTTTGTAGACCAGGCTGGCCTCAAACACACAGTTATCCACCTGCCTCTGCCTCTGCCTCCCAAGTGCTGGGATTAAAAGTGCCACCACCAGGACTGGAGAGATGGCTCAGTGGTTAAGAGCACTGCCTGCTCTTCCAAAGGACCCGGGTTCAATTCCCAGCACCCACATGGCAGCTCAAAACTGTCTGTAACTCCAAGATCTGACACTCCCACACCAATGCACATAAATTAAAATTAAATAAAAAAAAGAGTGCCACCACCACACCTGGCAATAAATCTTAAAAAACAAAAAGAAAGAAAGAAAAACATAACAAAGCAAAGCAAAGGGGGCAAAAGCCAGTAAATATATAATGAAGGATAAACAGTATAGGTAATGAAAAACCGAAGAAAATTTACAACAATTTTAAATTTTGAACAAAGCACTACTTACCTGGTGTTTTCATTGTATTCAAAAATCTGAACCTTGGCCATTACATTTGGACTGCTGTCATCGCTTCCCACGGCAATCATGGGGGAATGAGCACGAGAGCTAGAAATGGAGGGAAAGTACTTCATGTAATGCAGTTAAGCTACTGAAAAAAACAGAATTTTAAAACTGGAATCAAGGAGAGAACCTACACAAGTCAGCCTGTCCTGTCCTTATTCTCACTTCTGGATGTCTACTGTAGGACCTGCCGCACCCCATATGCACCTCAGCAGGACCTGCCGCACCCCATGTGCACCTCAGCAGGACCTGCCGCACCCCATGTGCACCTCAGCAGGACCTGCCGCACCCCATGTGCACCTCAGCAGGACCTGCCGCACCCCATGTGCACCTGAGCAGGACCTGCCGCACTCCATGTGCACCTGAGCGCCTCACACACAACCCCTCAGGAGTGCTTCACTACATTTTCATGGCTTAAATAGGAGTGCTTCTTCCAAGAGGCCACTCAAATGACTGACATTTGACAACTGCCACCAGTACACATAAATTTAAAACCAAAGTTATTGCTGGGTGTGGTAGTGCACACCTTTATTCCCAGTACTCGGGAGGCAGAAGCAGGTAGATCGCTGTGAGTTCCAGGCCAGCCTGGTCTACAAATCAAGTCCAGGACAGCCAAGGCTACACAGGGAAACCTTGTCTCAAAAAACAAAACTTACCAACATAACAACTATAAACAGCAGCACAAGCCGGGCATGGTGGCACATGCCTTTGTAAGAGTTGTACGCATGTCTGGCTGTGCCATGTCTTCTTGTGTTAGTGTGTACCTGGTTATTTTTCCATGGATCTATCTCATAAAAAAAAAATTCTTTTTTTCATTTTTGGTTTTTCGAGACAGGGTCTCAGTGTAGCGTTGGCTGTCATGAATTTACTTTGTAGACCAGGCTGTCCTCAAACTCAGAGATCTGCCTGCCTCTGCCTCCCTGAATGCTGAGATTACAGGCGTGCGCCACCACGATGGGTTTCTAATTTATTTTTACACGCACAGAAAATGCTCCAAAAGTTCTCACCAAAGTATTAATAATGGATGGGTTCCTCTGTGGAGTAAAAATGATGACAAGATACATGCCAAGATAGGAAAAGGCAAACTTCTAGATATTACCTATTTACAAAAAGCATCTGAGAAATTAAACCTACAGACTCTTAGCTTGAGAAATCACTTGCCTGCTTCAGTAGAACTGTTAAGTGAACTTACCTGGAAGGGTTCCAAGAAATACAGCTGCAGCACAGCTTACAGGAGATCTCGTGCTGTAGAGACCACTGGCTGAGATTCATAACGTCTGGGGCTTCGTATACTCTTACTATACCATCTGCTGAGCAGGTCGCTAACATCAGACCCATGTGTTTGGGAGCAAACTTCACATCAGTAACAGATGTTCTGCTATCCACTAGAGTTGTCCTCTTCACCTGGAAATACATATACATACATACATATATATATGATTTAAATCATAGACAAAAAGAAAATACAACAGGGCTAGAGAGATGGCTTAGAGGTTAAGAGCATTGCCTATTCTTCCAAAGGTCCTGAGTTCAATCCCAGCAACCTCATAGTGGCTCACAGCCATCTAAAATGAGAGCTGGTACCATCTTCTGGCATGCAGGTATACATGCAGGCAGAACACTGTACACATAATTAATTAAAGAATGAATGTTTTAGATTCACACAGACATACTAGGTTTTTGTCCTTGCATAATAAGTTACTTAAAGCCACTCTTGGTCTCTCTGGTTCTTTTTTTTTTTTTTTTTGGTTTTTCAAGACAGGGTCTGTTAGCCTTGGCTGTCCTAGACTTGCTTTGTAGACTAGGCTGGCCTCGAACTCACAGCGATCTACCTGCCTCTTCCTGTGCTGGGATTAAAGGTGTGCACAACCACGCCTGGCTACACTCTTGGTCTTTTCCAATAAAGCACTTTGCATATATAACAATTACTAAAAAAAAAAAAAAATTAATGAAGCCGGGCGCAGTGGCGCAAGCCTGTAATCCCAGCAAAGGCAGAGGCAGGCAGATCACTGAGTTCGAAGCCAGCCTGGTCTACAAAGCAGGTCCAGGACAGCCAGGGCTACACAGAAAAACCCTGTCTCAAAAAAAAAAAAGTTAGTACTCTTGCTAAACAGACTGGTCCCAAACCAAAAAATATAAGAATTTTCATACACACAGCTGTCACACAAAGCATGCTGCAAGCAATAAATCAAACAAACTAAGACCCTTTCTGATAGTGAACATAGGTAAAGGAATAGACTGCATCACAAACAATACAGAAGAAGAGCTGCAGACTAGACTCCCTTACAGCAGAACCAGGAGGCACTGCACTCATCCTTTTCCAGCTTTGAGTTTTATACTGTATGTCATTATTAAGAAAAATAATTTTTTTGTTGTTGTTTTTCTCTTTTTTTGTTGTTGTTGTTGTTGTTTTGTTTTGTTTTTCAAGACAGGGTTTCTCTGTGTAGCCTTGACTGTCCTGGACTCACTTTGTAGACCAGGCTGGCCTTGGAACTCACAGAGATCCACCTGCCTCTGCCTTGAGTGCTGTGATTAAAGGCGTGCGCCACCACTGTCCGGCAGGAAAATAATTTAAAGAAAAATAAAATACTTTATATGATAAACTTCAGTGAAAGTAATTCTCTACATTTTTTTTAATTTTGTGGGTGTGAGTACTTTACCTGTATATATAAATATATATATATATTACATGCATGCCTAGTGCCACAGATCCCCTAGAACTGGAGTTGCAGACAGCTGTGAGCTGCCATGTAGGTGTTGGGAATTGAACCCAGGTCCTCTAGAGCAGCAGCCTGTGCTCCTAACCACTAAGCCATTTCTCCAGCCCAAATTGGGGATGGGGGGAGGGTTGTTTTGTTTTTTGTTTTTCTGAGGCAAGGTTTCTCTATGTAGCCCCGGCTGTCCTGGACTCTCTTTGTAGACCAGGCTGGCCTCGAACTCACAGTGATCAGCCTGCCTCTGCCTTCCCAGTGCTGGGATTAAAGGCATGCACCACCACACCTGGCTACATTTTTAAAAAGGGTTTTCAAGACAGGGTTTCTCTATGTAGCCTTGGCTGTCCTAGACTAGCTTTGTGGACCAGGCTGGCCTTGAACTCACAGAGAGATCCACCTGCCTCTGCCTCCTGAGTCCTAGGATTAAAGATGTGCGCCACAGCGACCAGCTCATCCTAATTCTTCACTTTTATAGATGAGAAATGTGAGCACGGGTAATAATTGTCCAGAATCAATTCATAAAGCCCCAGGGAGAATTTAGAGCAGATAAGGGAAGCTTGGAGTGTGGCTCAGTGATAGTGCCTGAGGCCCTGGGTTCAATCCCAGGCACTAACCGCAAGTCACAAGTCTAAGATCATATACTAACTACGTATAAAACCATGTAAAATACAAAGATATACAAAACGGGGTGCAAAGCAAATCCTCTGGGTTCACCCCTGGAATAACAGCAGGCCTGAGTACCATTACAAGCCAATTAAAAGTGAAATAAACAGGAGCAAATGAATGAGGAAGTCAATGTCTCACCCAGTGACTCTGTCCTCGAAGTTTATCATTTGATTCTCCTACTATTTCTTCCCATACAGCTGCCGTGCGGTCAAAAGAACAGGAAGCCAACACTTGTCCAAATTCAGGATGAGCCCATGTCACACGCCATACAGATCCACTGTGTGTCTGGGGAATTTAAAAAATAAAACTTCACACAGAGTTTTATTTGAGAAAATAATAGAACACAAGTAGTTTTACTTCAGTAAGGTGAGAAAAATACCAATTTAACATTTAAATAAAAAGTTCATTTCTAAAAACTTAAAAACTTTTGGAAGATATCTAGGATTGTGGACTTTCTGGAACTGTTATCCTTTTTAAATTATTTTTTCATTTTATTGGGCGGGGGGGACGCGCACGCCATCTCGCTCACTGAACTTGGAGTTCACCGATTGGCTCCAGCCTCTACCAGCCCAGCACTGTGATTACAAGCACATGCTGCCACACACAACATTTTTTGTTTTGTTTGAGACAGGGTCTCTCTGTGTAACAGTCCTGGCTGTCCTGGAGCTCTCTTTGTAGACCAGGCTGGCGATGAACTCAGAAATCGCCTGCCTCTGCTTCTCCCCTCACATACAGCATTTTATGTGGTTCCAAACTTGGGTCCTCACAATTGCACAGTCAGCACTTTACCCAGTGAGCCACCTCTCCTGGCTTCTGTCTTCAAGTGCACAACAGAATAACGGCACGCTGATACACACCTGTGGTCCCAGCATGTGAGAAGCTGAGGCAGAAGTGCTATTGCAAGTTCAACAACAGCCTGGGCTGCCGAGAAAGACCCTGTCTCAACCAAATGGGGCCTGTGGAATATTAGCTAGTCAAATGTTTGCAAGCATGAGCTCTTTGACCCAGAGCCATAAAGTATGTGGAGACGTTACTCCATCTGTTCCCACCATAGACCCAAAGCAAGAATGATTGGCTAGCTAGCTTAACCAATTGTATACTGAAACTGTAAGCCTGTTACATTTAGTTAATTAGTTTCAGGATTTTGCTATAATGGCAGAAAGCAAACAACATTTCTAACACTGAAAAACTAGAAGTAATACATATGTCTATCAGCAAGAGAATGGATAAACAAAATATGGCTGGCCCACACGTTACATTAAAATTTTTTCTTTAATGCTGAGTGTGGTGGCACATGTCTTTAATAGCAGCATTCTCCTAGGGAGAATCCAAATAGAATTCTATCCAACAGATTCTGTCCAAGTCTGGCTGAGTGGAGCAGTGACTTCACTGCTGACAGGTCACTTGCAGGAATATGATTGAAAGGCTAACTACTGGAGAATGGGTTAGCACCAGGTCCCACCTCAGCCTGGTTGACACAGAATCACAGAAGCTGCCCCTGAGCCTGCCACCCTCAGTCAACCTTGTATATATGGTAACACCTAAGACCACAGGCAGCTAGAGCAGAAAGGAAGGTGACTAGAACCTCAAAGGAGACCTGCTGACTCTTCCCAATCTCTTTCTAAAAAAGAATGTTAGCAGCTCAGAAGTAATGTAATTAGCAGAGTTAGCCAGCACTGTGCTATCTACTCATTCCCTTACTGTGACTACAGGGCCAGGGTATTCTGGAGGTTACCAGGCAACTCAGCTTTATGATGACAGTAGTCATGTGAGGCAAGGAGAAACTAGCACTGCTACAACACACGGTTTCATAACAAATACTCAGAAACTGCTTATACTACAAATTGTTGACTCCTCACAGGTCCACAAGGTACCTAAACACAGGATGAAAAACTGGCATCTCGGGCTGGAGAGATGGCTCAGAGGTTAAGAGCATTGTCTGTTCTTCCAAAGGTCCTGAGTTTAATTCCCAGCAACTGCATGGCGGCTCACAACCATCTATAATGAGATCTGATGCCCTCTTCTGGCATGCAGGCATCTCTGCCTTCATTTGTATAGGTCAAACTACTGTTCTACATAGGCATGCTAATCACTTTAATGAGTATCTGTCTAACCCAATTCATCCTCCTTGCAAGGCTGAAGTCATGGGGGAAAAAAATCACTGTTCTCACTAACCCTGTAATCACCTTGGGATATGAGAAGAATCAACCATTACAAGACAGACCACGCCTAGCTGAAGGGCAATCAATCATCAGTAAGTGTATGGCTACACCCACATCAGAAGTAAACACTCTGTGAGGACTAGACTGAGGAGAAATCAGATTGATCCTCAAGCAACGACAGCCATAAGAACCTCTTTAGACCAACTTACAGAACTAGAGGTGAGACAATTATTAAACCTAAAATTCATGTTAGTACATGAAAGTCATAGTTGGGGCCACCTAGTTACAAACCCTGTGACCTACAAGTGACCCATCTGCAAGATATATTAGAGCACAGATGCTAGGGGAAAAAACCAACCACATTCTGATTGGCTATAAAGCCTACTCCATGAGATAGAATTCATATCTAACACTGCTAAAATGGCAAAAAACCTGCAACTAGACAGGTCACTTGCTACTATTATACTGATAAAGGAACATAGAAAAATTACTCCTCGTGACAGACTGCTATACCCATAGATCAGTACCTAGTTCAACGCACATCACAAGCCTCTTCTTGCAGAGAGATACAGGTGGACAATATAAACAGTGACACACTTTGGAGCACACAGTCCTAAACAGAATTTTTTCTTTTTTCTTTTTCTTTTTTTTCTTTTTTTTCTTTTTTTGTTTTTTTGTTTTGTTTTGTTTTTCGAGACAGGGTTTCTCTGTGTAGCCTTGGCCATCCTGGACTCACTTTGTAGACCAGGCTGGCCTCAAACTCACAGTGATCCGCCTGCCTCTGCCTCCCGAGTGTAGAATTTTTTCATCAATACCCTCCTGGTAAAGGCTAAGAGATCAATGCAGAAGACAAGGCAGAAAGAGCCAGATGTGATGGACAACACTAACACTAAGGAAATTGTGTCTTCCAGTTCAACAGGACCTGTGTACACCCAAACTCAGAGAGACTACGGAAGTATGTACAGGTTCAAGCCAGAGAGGGCCCAAGGCCAAAGAGAGCATTGGACACAGGATCCCACCCCTAGCCAAGAAGCTATCTTCAGTTGATACCTGCTGGCCCAGCTTTGTAGGGGTTTTTAATGGTTTTTGAGAGAGAAAAAACAAAGTTGGGTAGGCCATGAGTGAAGGGGGGGTGGGGGACCCTATGAAATATGCTGAAATCCTAGTAGTAGTTACTTGAGAATGCTACAAAAATACTATTTTTCCACTCTTTGTGGTTTTGTTTTGAGATAGGGTCTTGCTCTGTAATCCAGGCTGGCATTAACTCATGGCAATCTCCTCTCAAAGCACTGGGTCCCATACCTGGCCATACCTACACATTTTCTTAGTATCAAAATTACTATTATTTCAATAATAAAACAATAATTTTAAAGACTAGAACTATCTTTCCAGGAAAAGAAGACTGTATCAGTTTTATTATTTTCTCAAAGCTGAACACAAAGTCATTAATACTAAAACAGCAAGCATTTCAATTTTCTCAAACCATGTACAAATAAAAACTAACCTTCCAGCTAGCAGTGCAATGCCAATCTCCACTTTCACTTTTATCCCAGACCTGTAAGAAAACAGAAGGAAAATGAGTACAAAGCCGGGAGCCTCACCTGCACACACGGAAGGACGCACCGGCCACCAGCACACGGAACCCCATCTACAGTGTGGCCAGGCACTAACAGGCAGCGTCAACTCTGTGTCCCCACCTCTTTCTGTTTGTTTTGATGCTGTCAGCCAGGGCTGGCGGTGTTCTGAAAACTGTGCCCAGGGTCTTGTGCCTGCTGAGACAGCACTGAGTGCTACCCCAACTATGTATGCTCTATGAAGTAACCTTTACTACTAAAACATTGTTCCTTGCAGTTTTGGGTTTTTTTGTAAAATTTTTGGTTTTTCAAGACAGGGTTTCAGCCGGGCGTGGTGGCGCTCCCCTTTAATACCAGCATTAGGGAGGCAGAGGCAGGTGGATCTCTGTGAGTTCGAGGCCAGCTTGGTCGACAAAGCAAGTCTAGGACAGTCATGGCTACACAGGGAAACCCTGTCTCAAAAAAAACAAAAAGAAAGAAAGAAAGAAAGAAAGAAAGAAAGAAAGAAAGAAAGAAAGAAAGGAAAAGAAAAGAAAAAAAAAAATCAAGACAGGGTTTCTCCCCCAGGGTGTTGTTGGCCTATGCCTTTAATCCCAGCACTTGGGAAGCAGAAACAGGCGGAAATAGATCGGACCAGCCTGGTCTACAGAGAGAGTCCAGGACAGCCAGGGCTCTGTATAACAGAAAAACCCTGTCTTGAAAAACAGAAAGAGAGAAAGAAAGAAAGAATGAATGCGAGCCAGGCACGGTGGCGCACACCTTTAATCCCAGCACTCAGGAGGCAGAGGCAGGTGGATCGCTGTGAGTTTTCAGGCCAGCATGGTCTACAAAGTCAGTCTAGGACAGCCCAAGACTACACAGAGAAATCCTGTCTTAGAAAAACAAAACAAAACAAAAACAAAGAAAAAGGAAGGAAGGAAGGAAGAGAAAAGGAAAGGAAAGCACGGTAGAGCCAGCCATGGTGGCACAGCCCTTTAATCTCAACTCTTGGGAGGCAGAGGCTAGTGTGGCCTACATAATGAGTTCCAGACCAATAGTTGGCGGGGTGGGGCACAGTTGGTATTCACTTTGAGGTAACAAATAAATTGTAATACGGAGGTAAAATAAAATAAAATAAATACCAATCAGCACAGGAGAGCTGGCTCAGCAGGTAAGTGCACTGGCTGCTCCCCACAGGACCCAAGTGTAATTCTCAGCATCTCACACCCTCTCCTGAACTCTGGAGTCAGTAGTACACAGATAGTATATGTAAAGGGATGATCCATTCATATAAAATAATAACTAAAATTAATTAAACAAACAGCTGTATGTGAGTAAACTGTAAGTAAAATATTCAATAAGCCTCTCCCCCCCAAAAAGCTACAAAAAAAGTTCCAGCTTAATCATATCAAAGGTGTACTAATGACTGGGGATATTCTGTTGCCTAGCACCCAGGAGGCACTTAGTTCAACCCCTACTATCACAAAGAAAAAGTAATCTACCAGGCCTGGTGCTGTATACATGTAATCCCAGCTACCCAGAAGGCTGAGGGGTGAAAAGCACCAGTCCAAGCCAGCCTGGAAACTTGGGGAGACCGTGTATTTAAAACAAAACAAAACAAAAACAAAAACAAAACGTAAAATGAATGACACAGCTCAACAGGAAAGCTACTGCCAGGCCAGAGCCATGTGCCAGGCCTGGGCTCTGTTAACACCCATTACCACACACACCACCAACCTGAGCCATGACGCTATCAAACCATTACTCGCACGATGTGAAACAGTACAGACTGGGCCAGGGATATAGCTTGTATATGAGACCCTGAATCTAAGCCCTAGCAAGAAGAAAAAGGTAAAGGAGGAGCAGGGGTCGGGGGACTCTTTGAGAATGCTTATCACAATGTTTCAAAATATTTACTGATTTGTCTTTTGGAATTAGCCTTAAGAAATCATCCAAAGCATGTAAAATGCTAGCTAAATAGTGGCTTTTTCACTGACTGTCACAACCTACAAGCTTTAGAATGAGCTAAAAGATCTGGTAGCAAGTGGGCAATGGCCTGAGTCCAGCTGACTCAGGTAGCAGACATCAGTTAAGCCCTTAAGAATGCAATTTACTAAGATAAGGAAGCAATATTGGGAGAAAAAGCAATTTTGCATGCAAAGCTTTCATGAATCTACACCACCAACATAATCAGTGAGGGCCTGAAGAGATCAACTAGCACTTAGGACACTTACAGCTCCTGCACAGGACCCCAGCTCAGCTCTCAGCACACACTTATGCTGTGGCCCACACGTGCCAGCAACTCCAATTCTAAGAGATCAACTCCTTCTGACCTCACAGAGGCACACACCCATGCACATATAAAATTAATGAAACTACGAAGTCAGCCCTGATACTCAGCTAGCCCACAAGGAACCTGTGTTGACAAAATTATTTTTCCTTACTTTGTTTTTGGGAGGGGGTGTTGGTTTTTTGGTTTATTTGGTCAAGACAGGGTCTCACTATGTAGCCCTGGCTGTCCTGGAACTCACCTTGTAGACCAGAGATCTACCTGCCTCTGTCTCCCTGACTGCTGGGATTAAAGGTGCACTGCCACCACACAGCCTTCTGTTTTTCTTTTTAAGACAGGATCTCTCTACACAGGCCTGGCCATTCTGGAACTCCATCTTTAGACAAGGCTGGCTGGTGGTGATGCAGGCCTTTAATCCCAGCACTTGGGAGTTCCAGGCCAATTTGGTCTTCACAGTGAGTTCCAAGACAGCCTGAACTATAATGTAGTCTTGAAAAATAAAAAAGAGGCTGGGCATGGTGGTGCATTCCTTTAATTCCAGTACTTGGGAGCAGAGGCGGGTAGACTGCTGAGTTGAGGCCAGCCTGGTCTAAAGTTAGTCCTGGACAGCCAAGGCTACACAAGGCTACAAAAGAAAGAAAAAAAAAGAAAAAGAAAAATATAAAAGAGGAAAAGAAAGTAGTCTGTAACAAAGCTGACATAAGGCCAAAAAATAAAAAACATAAATAATAATCCCAGCACTCGGGAGGCAGAGGCAGGCAGATCGCTGTGAGTTCGAGGCCAGCCTGGTCTACAAGGAAGTCCAGGACAGCCAAGGCTACACAGAGAAACCCTGTCTCAAAAAACCATAAGTAAGTAAAAAGTAATGGCGCATATTAATTTATTCTATTATTCAGTTTTTTTCTAGGGAAAAAACACATTCCCAGACAGAAGGAAACCACCTCTAACTAGGGGCACTTGGCATTTATCAAATCTATTTTAAAAGTCATATTAGGGGGCTGGAGAGATGGCTCATAAATTAGAGCACTGGCTGTTCTTCCAAAGGTCGAGTACAATTCTCAGGAACCACATGGTGGCTCACAACCATCTATAATGAGATCTGGTGCCCTCTCCTACACTGCAGGTGTACACTGCAGGAAGAGCATTGTATACAAAATAATAAATACACCTTTAAAAAAGAAAAAGCATGAAAAAAATCATCATTAGGTTGGGTGGCACGTGTCTTTAATCCCAAGCACTCGGATCTTTGTGACTTCGAGGACAGTCAAGTCTACAAAATGAGCTCCAGGACAGCTGAGGCTTCACAGAGAAAGCCTGTCTCGTCGCGAAAAACCAAATATAAATAAATAAGTGTTAATATTAGTACGTTATTTCAGTTCGTTTTATAATTAGACAAGCTAGTGTAGGTCTGTAATCCCAGCACTTAGAAAGCTGAAGGAGACTGCCTGGGCTACATGGCAAGACCTTGTATCAAAAATGCCCCTGGTAACCGGGCATGGTGGCGCACACCTTTAATCCTAGCACTTGGGAGGCAGAGGCAGAGACAGGCAGATTGCGGTGAGTTCGAAGCCAGCCTGGTCTACAAAGCGAGTCCACAACAGCCAAGGCTACACAGAGAGACCCTGTCTCAGAGAGAAAAAGAAAATGCCCAAGATAGGAGCTGGATAGATGGCTCAGTGGTTAAGAGCACTGACTGCTCTTGCAGAGGTCCTGAGTTCAATTCTTGCAACTACATGGTGACTCACAACCATCTATAATGAGAGCTGGTGCCCTCTTCTGCAGATAAAGCACTCATATGCAATAAATAAAATTTAAAAATAAAAATTTAAAAAATGCCTGGGATAAACCAGGTATAGTGGGTGCAGGCCTGTATTCCCAGCAGAGGCAGGCGGATTGCTGTGACTTTAAAGCCAAACTGGTCTATAGAGTCCAGAACAGCCAAGGCTACACAGAGAAACCCTGTTTCCAAAAACAAAAATAAATGCCTGAGATACATAGTACAATCCTACATTTGAAAAAAAAAAGGCAAAAACATTAGGGGGTGGGTCAATTTGTCAGTCTGACAGCATGACTGTAACTGCAACTGATAACCTCCTGAAGGCTGCCTACACTCTTTACTGTCCCCACCTGGTGACCTAGCAAGGACTGCTAGAACAGGTACTAGAAGGTTCACGGCTGGGACTGATTCAAAGACCCCTTCTCTGGATGTTTGAGTAGGCTGCTCACCTCCCTAAGAACATCAGCGGGAGGTCACTGTCCCATCCCATTCCACAGCGTGGGCAGAAGTGGTAACACAATCATCAGCAGAGACACGGGGTGACTCCAGCAGACGCAGCAAAGACAAACAGTCTAGCGACCAGGTGAAAGCCACAAGGCAGTCTGGCGCCCTGACAGCTGGCGCAAGGCCTTCATTGATTGTCGTGGTAACGCATATACACTTAAGCTCTGCATGCAGAATTGCTTTCTCTCCCAATATTGCTACATTATCTTAGTAAATATCATTCCTTGTTTTGCTTTTTTGTTTGTTTGTTTTGTTTTTATTTTTCGAGACAGGGTTTCTCTGTGTAGCCTTGGCTGGCCTAGACTCACTTTATAGATCAGGCTGGCCTCGAACTCACAGCGATGCGCCACCACGCTCGGCTGTAGATGCCATTCTTAAAGGCTTAACTGATGTCTGCTGCTTGAATCAGCTGGACTCTGGCCAAAAGCTCAGTCATTGAGAGCTTCGGCTGCTTTTCCAGAGGACCCGTACTCCCAACAAGATGGTTTACAACCTTAAGTCCAAGAGATTGGACGCCCTCTTCCGACCTGCACAGACAGACACCAGGCGGTACACACACATACATGCAGACAGAACACTCACACAAATTTAAAAAATCTTTAAAATTGAGGGGCTCGGGGTGTAGAGCGGTGCCTGGCGACGCACATCTTTAATCCCACCACACACCCGGCAGAAGCAGGCAGATCATCGGGGCTACAGAACCCAGACCTTGACTCCAAAAACTAATGCATAGTAGCATATTCAACGGACACTTGTTATAGCTCTCTTCTGAGACCACCTGAATACAAACAAAAATTAAAAACTACGTTTTCAGCTCTTTTGGCGTTGTGCACGAGTTCACACTTGTGTGTTGGCGTTGTATCCCCAGCATGGTTGACGCTGAGACTTGGAGGACAACAAGCCAGTGCTAGATAAAGTCTGAGGCAGGTCTCAGAAACCAAATACATGTATGGAACTGGCTTGCATTTTTCCCTTTATGGGAATCCCACGTGTCCCGGGCGACGCCCACAGCGCTGAGACACACACACCACGGGAAGCCCTCGGTGAGCACGAGCGCCCTAGGACCACAGCCGCGGCCCACTCCGACCCACTCCAGAAGGCCGGCACGAGCGTGCGCTCAGCACCCCGAGGCCGGGAGCCGTCCCGCGCAGGCGCGGCAGAAAAGAGAGCACCGCGAGCGCGGGAGGCCGTGACCCCACAATCCGCCGACGGGGAGGGCTCTCGCCGCTTCCGGCGCCGCGGCGTCCGTGGCCGCGGGTCGCGTGCGCCTCGGTCCGGACTGGTCCCTCCCACGCCGCCTCCCTCCCCTCCGTGCGGGAGCCCCGGGCAGCCGGGCGTGCCGCGCGCACCTTGACGCTCTGGTCGCTGGAGCAGGTGGCCATCCGGCGCCCGTGGAAGTCGAAAGACACATCGTGGATGAGGTCCTTGTGGTCCGCCGCGATGCTCCGCGCCACAAACATGGCCGCCGCCGCCGCCGTCTGCCCGGCCCGCCTCCGAGAGGGCGGCGGTGAGGCCCGCAGCCCCTGGACCGCCGCGGAGGCGCGTACGGCACGTCGGCTCGCGTCGCCCCGTCGCGTCACGCCCCGAGGGACACGCCCAGCGTGGGCGGAGCCTAGGCCCAAACCCAGCCGCGCGCCAGCGGACCGGGAAGCTGGAGACTCCCAAGGATGGAAAAGTGAAAGCGCCTTCCCGGGTCAGCCTCGGGCGGGTGTGCCCGTAAACACGTGACTGGTGCGCCAAGGGAGTAAAGGCGTTTCCCCCCCCCTCCCCCTTGCAGATTTGAACGGCAGGCTCTGCGGGAAAGACGGACACGCCCAAAGCCTCCGAAGTTCCCGCTCAGCGCCGCCTTAAGGAAGGAGTTGAGGCCGGGCGTGATGGCGCATGCCTTTAATCCCAGCACTCTGGAGGCAGAGTGCAGGCGGATCGCTGTGAGTTCGAGGCCATCCTGGTATACAAAGCAAATCAGGACAGCTACACAGAGAAACCCTGTCTCGAAAAAACAAAAACAAAAAAACAAAAAGGAAGGAGGAGTGAAGGAAGGATCTGAAGCAATGGTCGGTGCCGGAAAATGACAAGTAGAACAGGTCAGCAAAACCAGAATGAGGAAAAAAGTTCTAGAAAGTCATTTGGAGGGACCGCAAGACCCAAAATGATGTTCAATATTTTTTTGCATGCAGCCAGTCTTTAATGGAGAAGTAAGTGAAATAAACAAAAATACCCTGCGGAGAGAAGCCTGTGATGGAAAGTGCTCAAATCAGGAGATTCAGTCAACTAAGAAGTTGCAGAACAGTCTACTAAGGTATTAGCTGTGGGTTTGTTATTCTAACTTTCAGGGGATCCATTTGGCTGCGTTTGGCTTCAGTGGGCACCAGGATGCACATAGTGCACAAATATACAGGTGAAACATGCATACACATAAAAATAATTTTTTAAAAATAAATTTGTTTAAAGTTGTACTTGTTTTTGTTGGGTTTGGTTTTTTATTTGGTTGGTTTTCTGGGTTTGTTTTGTTTTTTGTTTTGTTTGTCTTTTGTGAGGTCTTTTTTAGGGGCGTTGGTTTTTCGAGACAGGGTTGTTTTTGTAATAACCCTACTTGTCCTGGAATTCACTCTGTAGATGAGGCTGGCCACAACTCTTGAGATTCCCCCTGCCTCTGCCTCCCAAATGATGGGATTAAAGGTGTGGGCCACCACCACCTGGCAATAAAAAAAAAAAGTTTTTAGAAGAATGCGAATTGTGTTAAAAATCAGAATTAGAGGGCTGGAGAGATGGCTCAGAGGTAAAGAGCACTCACTGCCTGTTCTAAATGAGTTCAATTCCCAGAAACCACATGATGGCTCACAACCATCTATAGTGAGATCTGGTGCCCTCTTCTGGCCTGCAGGTGTTACATGCAGGCAGAACACTGAATACATAATAAATAAATCTTTTTTTTTTTTAATTTAAAAAACAGAATTAAAACTCTCAAAATAGGCCGGGCTTGGTGGTGCATGCTTTTAATCCCAGCACTCCAGAGACAGAGGCAGGGGATCTCTGTGAGTTCGAGGCCAGCCTGGTCTACAAAGTAAGTCTAGGAAGAAAGAAACAACCAAGCCACTGTGAAGCCATCATCAGTTGGAAAACCAGTGTGACCAACACCCGGGATGCCTTCCTGTGCCTGGTCTGATGGCCACACCTCTGTCCCTTGGGGGCTAAAGGGTGTGCATTACGATTGGCTGTTAACAGCCACCTTCATTCCCAGTTGAGATAAGTGTATCACTTGTCAGCCATGGTGTCTATCTGACTGATCTAATATTATTCCAGTTGTTGTTGTGAATGTATTTCCCACCTGTGACTGACATCTACAGACAACTGCTTTCAAATACAGGAAAGCCCCCCCACACACACACACACACCATGATAGTGAGAAAGGGCTTCCTCTACTCAGTAAGGTCTTAAGATCAAAGACAACATTTCCAAGGGAGAGTGAATTTTCATCACAATTATGACACAGAAGAATAAGTCTTTTTTTTTTTTTTTTTTTTTTTTTTTTTTTGGTTTTTCGAGACAGGGTTTCTCTGTGTAGCCTTGGCTGTCCTGAACTCACTTTGTAGACCAGGCTGGCCTCGAACTCACAGCGATCCGCCTGCCTCTGCCTCCCAAGTGCTGGGATTAAAGGCGTGCACCACCACGCCCAGCTAAGAATAAGTCTTTAAACCCACACTCCAGATGGGTCTTTGTGAGTTCAAGGCCAGTCGGGTCTACATAGCTTGTTTCGGCCAGGGCTACACAGAAAGACCCTCTCAAAATCAAACAAACAAAACTGCCTGTGACAGGAATCTTTGCAAGATTTCTAGTTTTCCAAATGGCACAGTCACATACGCCTGTTCGTTTAAAATGTCTCTTCAGATGCTTATATGTGCAGATCGCCTGCTCAGTTTCTCTGGAAACTAGTTTCAGTGTTTTTGTACTTTTTATAAATTTAAGTGTACAGTAATATTTCCAACCTCTCTTTTTTCCCCCCTCAAGATGGCTCACCCCCCCCACCCCCCACACACACACTTTTCACAGGACCATCCATCCTTTGAAATGCTTATGAGCCTGTGGAGCAGGAGGACACCATCCAGGTCTCTAGAGTGCCTGCCGTGGTGAACAAGCAGCCAGCAGGTGGCACCAAAACATCTCCTATAGAACTGTGAACCACTGTCGCTGCAGAGGTGGTTATGCCATTCCTGTGGTTTTCTCCAGCCTGTAAGAGCAGATAGCTTTGCTAGACTGGAATCTTCACATTCCCAAGTTCAAAACCAATTTCCTCAGCCATGCAAAGTGCTTCTTGATGGCACCTTGACAGAGGTCAGCTGTGGTCGGGAAGAAGACTGAGCATCTGGAAGGGTCTGAGACTTCATGCCTTTGCCAGGACACCAGGAAGGCTGTCATTCTGGTGAGTGTTGAGGGAGTCCTTTTTAGGACAAATACTTCTTGCTCCAACAGGAAGGGGCCAGGTGATACCTTCTCACCCAGTAGCTTAAAATTAGACAGGGTTTCTGTGCTTGGGACCCTGAATATCTGCTAAAAGAAGAATAAGCCTGCTACTGCTCTTTCCAAAAGTGTGGCCTGTTGCCCTTGCTTAAGGAAACACGCTATTTCTTCCATGCTGTTTGCTTTGCTCCTCTGCAGAACCAGGG
The DNA here is from genome assembly GCF_903995435.1 of Acomys russatus. NCBI lineage: Eukaryota > Metazoa > Chordata > Mammalia > Rodentia > Muridae > Acomys > Acomys russatus. Next base: position 54,049,801 of record NC_067156.1, on the reverse strand, counting down.
ACTGGACCTTGTGACCCAGGCTAAACTAGTGCTGTGGCGCTGAGCTGTTTCCCACATCTTCTTGTGATCGGGCTCTAGTCATGTCTTCTGCTCTCACTATGTTGCCCAGGCTGGCCTTGAACTTGCTTAGTAGCACAAGTGGGGTTTGAACTTTTGATCCCCTTGCCTCAACCTCCCAAGTGGCTGAGATAACATGCTTTTGTTACCAGCTTTTTGCTATACTACAGTGAGTTACATTTAGTATTTTATCTGCTCTAGGTCAATTTAAGCAAACCAAGTCCTGGCACAAGCCTTTAATCCCAGCACTTGGAAGGCAGAGGCAGGCAGATGATGTGAGTTCAAGGCCAGCCTGGTCTACAAAGTGAGTCCAAGACAGCCAAGGATACAGTCTTGTACAAGAGCAAGGGGCTGGAGAGACGGCTTAGAGGTTAAGAGCACTGAGTGCTCTTCCAGAGGTCCTGAGTTCAATTCCCAGAATTCACATGGTGGCTCACAAAGATCTACAATGTGATCTGATGCCCTCTTCTGGCCTGCAGGTGTATGTGCAGGCAGAGCACTGTATACATAATAATAAATAAATCTTTAAAAAATAAAAAAAACACAAAACTAATGATAATAATGGCAACAACACAAGTAAAACATTTTTGTAGATAATATCCATAAAATTGGTAGAAATGCAAAGGTAATTTTTCTTTAAAAATTGTTTGGAAAGCCAGGTAGTCATAGTACAAACCTTTAATCCCAGCACTCAGGGAGACAGAGGTAGGTGGATCACTGTGAGTTTTGAGGCCAGCTTGGTCTACAATGGTAGTCCAGAACAGCCAGAGCTATGCAGAGAAATCCTATCTCCGAAAACCCCACCCCCAAAAAAGGGGGCGGGGATATAGGACCTCTAGTTTGCTATGCAATCATATATGGTTTTGAACTTTAAATCCACACATTTCAAGTACTAGGACTACAACTGTGCACCACCACACCTGGCTGATACAGTGCTGGGGATCAAATCCAAGGCTTTGTGCATGTCAAGCAATCACTGTGACAACTAAGGGATAGCCCCAGTGCTGAGATTTGTTTTAATACAAATAGTCATCTAAATCAGAGTAGAAAAAGCCCTTTTCTTTCTTTCTTTCCTCCCCCCCCCCCCCCTTCTCGCAATGGAGTGGCAATACCTCAGTAACTAACGTGTCCGGAGGAGCTCTTTCCCCTCACCCTAACAAGAGTGATCGCTACAGACACTTGCTACTCCCACTAGAAAAATCTCATGAATGATCTCAAGTTGAGAGAAACAGAAGAGCACCATGGAGACTCCCAGTCCCCAATGGGCCATTAGATTTCAGAGCTGTGGACAGTGAAAGAATTTACCCAAGTCACATCAGAGCTGAAAAAGACAGGTTTGCCAATGCTGCAACAGGGACTGCGTACCATGCAAATGAGGGCGGTGCTGATTGGTCAGTGTTTACAGACTAGCCCTGTCACACTAGCCCTGTCACATTGACTTGGTTTCACATTGACTTGGTTTACAGACTAGACCGGTCACATTCACTTCTGCCTAGACACCAAGGAAAGCCAGAGTTCTGGTGTAGACATTCATGGTTAGACACTCATGGATACCTTTATCACAAGATAGACAAGGTAGATACAGGATCTTGCTCTTATGGGAGATTTGATGGGAAGAAAGAGATGAGCTCTCTAACAGAGGAGATGGCCAAAGTGCATCCTTAAAGGCTTCTGAAGTGAACCTAGGTCTTTAGTCAATGTTTACCCTGCAGCCCTGAGGATCTTCCTAGAGTCCTGTGAGACATTTGAGAGCTGTATTTCCTCGTGCGTGAGGCAGCTGTCAAGCAAGTGTGTTCTTATGAAGAGAATCTGCCTCAACTAGGAGACGCCTGGGGAGTGTTTTCCTTTCTGAATGGAGTAGGAGAAGGTCATGTGGGAGCAGGGGCAATAGTGTGACAGAGCAGTGGCCTTCTGTTGGAGCTAAAGGACTTTGTTTCTTTTCTTAAAAGGGTCAGAGGGCTTTTGCAGGAGGAGGGGGGGTTGGTTTTTCGAGACAGGGTTTTTCTGTGTAGCCTTGGCTGTCCTGGACTCACTCTGTAGACCAGGATGGCCCTGGAACTCACAGCAATCCTCCAGCCTCTGCCTCCTCGAGTGCTGGAATTAAAGGCATGCACCACCACACCCGGCCTCAGAGGGCTTTTTTGATTTGAGTTTTTAAAGGGGTATGGGGAAGCCGGGACGTAGTGGCGCACGCCTTTAATCCCAGCACTTGGGAGGGAGAGGCAGGTGGACCTCTGTGAGTTCGAGGCCAGCCTGGTCTACAAAGTGAGTCCAGGACAGTAAGGACTACACAGAGAAACCCGGGGGTAAGGTATGGGGGGGTATGGGGAGGGAGCTGGAGAGATGGCTCAGAAGTTAAGGGCACTGACTGTTCCTCCAGAGGTCCTGAGTTCAATTGCCAACAACCATATGGTGGCTCACAACCATCTATAATGGGATCTGATGCCCTCTTCTGGCCTTCGGGTGTACGTGCAGACAGAGCACTGTATTCATAATAAATAAATAAATCTTTTTTTAAAAGGGGGGAATATGGGGAGCCAGGCGTGGGGTGCACTCCTATAATCCCAGCACTCAGGTGGATTGCTGTGAGTTCGAGGACAGCCTGGTCTACAGAGCGAGTCTAGGACAGCCAAGGCTACATAGAAAAGCCATGTCTCAAAAAACAAACAAGTCAGAGCAAAACCAGGTATGCTGGTGCATACTGTAGCCCCAGTGCCCACAGGTGGTGACAGGATCCCAGGCCCAGGACAGCCCTAAGTAATAGACAGGGTTAGGAGTAATGTGACAAAACAGCATCAAAGTCACAGCCTATTTTTCGTTAATTACTTATTTTGTAGTGCTGAGGGCGGAGCCTCTAGGGAAGTGCTTTGCCAGCTGATGCCTCCTGTAGGCCGACAGGTCTTCACAGATAGAAGGGCCTCAGAGATGGGCGGTAGAACTGTCTCTCAGCTCAAGTCCTGGCCTCCTCAGATTGCAGATGGACATCAGAGTTCTGCCTTCTAGTAAGGGGCAAGTTGACTTTCCAGGAATCTGCCCTTTGTGTGTGAGCAAACTGTTTACAACACAGGGCAGTCATGGACTTTGGGCAAGAAATCTGTGCAGCAGGACTGGGGAACAGATGTGGTCCAGTGGGAGGAAGCAGCCATTGAACAAGACTAGGGACAAGGCACGTGCCAGACCCTTGAGCTACTGTTCATTGTGGTGACAGAGGATCTGAGCACTGTCAACACTGTCAGCTGTAACTTGCAAGAAAGACAGACAGTCTGTGATATTTTACGTCAAGAGTTTAGTACTTAAGAGCAGATATGATGGTTCTTTTCCCTGTAATCCCAGCACTTGGAGACGAGGGCAAGACAGGAGTCAAGTACAAGTTCACAGAATTCTAGTTCGAGGCCAGCCTGGGCTATTCACGAACCTCCATCTCAGAAATAGCAAACAAAGAGTTTAGTCCTTACGTCACGTAACTGAAAATAGTTAAGTAGGAGTTTAGATTAGGTTGCCTTGGCTTTACACTATGCATGCTGGGGGTGGATGCCATAGACATGACAGTGCCCTAAGTGCAGGACTGGGCGTCTGGGTCTTCATTGCATGGACTGAGTCCAGCAAGCCCCCTCACAGGAAACTGCTGAGGACAGGTATAACTAAACTAAAGCTCCCATGGAAGACTGACAGCAGAGAAGAAAGGACAGTCATTTCCATATATTCTTTGCCCACCACACAGTAAACTCTCAAAACACATTTGGGAAGAGGAGATGTGTACGATGGCGCTTACCAGTTTCTGTCCGCTTTCTGTCCTATGTAAGCAAAGACAATGTAGGTCTCTAGAACAATGCTCACCCCCATTGTGGCTAACATTTGCACGCCCTCCCCAGAGTCACAGGGCAATTGCTGTTCTCAAGGACTCGTGCTGTAATGGGGCTTGCTGTCCTGGGATCCGAGAAAGGAAATTGAATTCTCAGATAATGCAGTCTGCCACCTCAGGGCCTGGCTATTTGGGACAATTGATGTGTAATGTCAGAGTCTAGGGAGAACTAATATTTTTTGTAGGTCACTTCTAAGAATTAACATAAAATGAGGGAGGAACTTTCTCAGCCCTTTAAGTTCCACTGATTGTGATGCAAGGTGATTGCTCTCTCTGATACCCAAAAATGTACATTTTCAACAGCACCATGTGGTAGGATGAACAAAGTTCCCCAAATGTGTCTATGTCCAAACCCCAAGAGCCCACAAATAGGTTGTCTTACAAGATAAATGAACTTTTTTACCTTTTTTAAAAGGACTTATTTATTTATTTTATGAGTGCTCTGTCTTCATGTACACCTGCAGGCCAGAAGAAAGCACCAGATCACATTAAAGATGGTTGTGAGCCACCATGTGGTTGCTGGGAATTGAACTCAGGACCTCTTAACCTCTTAACCGCTGAGTCATCTCTCCAGCCCGATAAATGAACTTTTGTTGTTGTTTGTTTTTTAGTTTTTCGAGACAGGGTTTATCTGTGTGTAGCCCTGGCTGTCCCAGAATCACTCTGTAGACCAGGTTGGCCTTGAACTCACAGAGATCCACCTGCTTCTGCTAGGATTAAAAGCATGTGCCACCACCGCCTGGCTAAAAGAAGTGAACTTTGAAGAAATTATTAAAATTGGAGCTAGAGATATGGGTCAGCGAGTAAGAGCACTGACTGCTCTTCCAGAGGACCCAGGTTCAATTCCCAGGACTCACATGGCAGCTCATAATTGTCTGTAACTCCAGTTCCAGAGGATTTGACACCCTCACACAGACACACATGCAGTCAAAACACCAATATACATAACATAAAAATAAATATAAAAAGAAAGTATTAAGACCTTGAGATAAGCCAGATAGTAGTGGCACGCACTTTGTTTGTTTGTTTGTTTTTTGAGACAGGATTCCACTTGGCTATCCTAGACAGAGATCTGCCTGCCTCTGCCTCCCCAAGTGCTGGAATTACAGGTGTGTGCCACTATGCGTGGTATCAAGGTAACTCATGTAAAGGAAAACAGTTCATTTGCCTGGCCTACAGTTTCAGAAGTTGAGTCTGTTATCATTATGGCAGGAAGCATGGTAGCACACAGGCAGACATGGCTCTGGAGAAGGAGCTGAGAGTTCTACATCAGGATCCACGGGCAGCAGGAAGAGACTGTGTGCCACATTGGGCAGGCTTGAGCTTAGGAGACCTCAACGCCCACCCCTTTGTGACACATCTACTCCAACAAGGCCACACCTCCAATAATGCACTCCCTATGAGCCTATGGGGACCATTTTTTTCCCTTTCTTTTTTCTTTTTCCCCCACAGAACATTTTTATTGATCCGTTGGAAGTTTCACATCGTGCATCCTGATCACAGTCCCTTCCCAGTCCTTCCATGTCTGCCCCTCTTTGTGACCAATCCCCCCCACCCCCTGCAAAAGAAGTAAAAGTAAAAATATATTCTCTATATACTCACTGGAGCATGGTCAAACTCTCAATGGCCTGCCCCCTAAATAGAACTGAGTCCTCCCCCTCCTTCTCCTCTGCCAGAGCCATCAACTGTGGAGAGCTACTTTTCAGTATCCCCAGCAGCATTTAAGAGTTCTCTTCAGCAGGGCAGTGGTGGTGCACACCTTTAATCCCAGCACTTGGGAGGCAGAGGCAGGCGGATCTCTGTGAGTTTGAGGCCAACCTGATCTACAAAGAGAGTCCAGGACAGCCAGGGCTACACAGAGAAACCCTGTCTGGGGGGTAGGGGGAAAAGACTTCTCTTCAACCAGATGTGGTGGCACATGCCTTTAATCCTAGCACTCAGGAAGCAGAGGCAGGCGGATCTCTATGAGTTCAAGGCCAGCCTTGTCCACGAAGTGAGTCTAGGAAGGACAGCCAAGGCACTCAGAAAAACCTGTCTTGGAAAACAAAACAACAGACAAACAAACAAACAAAAAGATTTCTCTTCAGCTTGGTGGTAATGGGCACCCCTTTAATACCAGAACTCAGGAGGCAGAGGGTGGCAAAGCTCTGAGTTCAAAGTTGGCCTGGTCTACAGAGTGAGTTCCAGGACAGTCAGGGATACACCCAGAAACACTGCCGTGAAAACAAAAAACAAAAAACAAAAAACAAGTGGAACATGGTGGCACACACCTTTAATCCCAGCTCTTGGGAGACAGAGGCAGGTGGATAACTGTGAGTTCGAGGCCAGCCTGGTCTACAATGCGAGTCCAGGACAGGCAAGATAACACAGAGAAACGCTGCAAAACAAAAACAACCTAAAAAGAGTTCTCTTCAGTGGCTTCCTGTCTAGGCTGTTACTTCTTTTCTTTCTTTTTTTAGTTTTTTTTGAGGGAGGGCTGGGGTTGCGGTGAGAGTTGCCACAGAAGCCTTCCATGCCCCTTCCTCTCAACTGTGTATCTACAGTCATCAGTATCACAGCAGAAGTAGCCTCCTTGCTCTTCCCAGTCGGCAGTAGGGCCTTAGACCTGGATGTGGCCCTCAGCAGCAGCAGCAAGGACCCAGACATCACTGTGGACTCATGTGGCAGTTTAGGCCACTCACATCAATATGGCCCACAAACCTACTCTAATCTCTTTTATATTTCAGGACAAAATACCAAGGAACTAGAAATCCCTTCCCCAGGTGGGTTGGCTGAAACCGTTTAGTCCCAAGATGGCTGCCAACATGATTCCAGGCAGCCTCTAACTTCATTATAACTCCATCTGCCTGGTAAATGACACACATTCCAGTACCACGAGGCTGTACAGTTGCCTTGGCAATGACTGGATAAGATCGTAAAAGGAGTGAGAAAAAGGTGGTGCCTGAATTCCTGGAAGACCATGCCCATTCCCAGAAAGTCCACAGCTACTCTTCCTTCCTAATAGCCTCCCGTTCATTTAGTGGATTGTTTGTTCGCTTGGTTGGTTAGTTGGTTGGTTTTGGGTTTTTGTTTGTTTGTTTGTTTGTTTTTTTAATCTTGTAACTTCTCAATCCCCAAAGATGAGAAGTTGATTTTTTAATTTATCTCTGACTTCTGTTGGTGTGCAAGAATAACAGTTGACTCAGCTGTTAAACGGGCACTTGTTATCACTTCCCACAGTTATAGATGGAAAGAAAAGGATCCAGTTATGGGACAAAAGCTGGTGACATGGACATTCTTCAAGAGCATTATTGGAAGCCAGGCATTGCTACTGAACACCTTTAATCCCAGCACTCAGGAGGCAGAGGCAGGCGGATCTCTATGTTTGAGGCCAGCCTGGTCAACAGAGTGAGTTCCAGAATGGTTAGGGCTGTCACACACACACATACACACACACACACACACACACACACACACACAGAGAGAGAGAGAGAGAGATGAGAGAGAGAGGAGAGAGAGAGAGAGAGAGAGAGAGAGAGAGAGAGAGAGCGCACACAAGGAATACTAAGAAAGGCTCTCTGGCCAGCATCAGAAGCTGGAAGTCTACCCTCCCTGGTTTAAGGGTCTTTTGAAGGTCTTCCTCCCCTAATTTATGATTGGTTAGTTTGGACAAAGACAGAAGACTCACAGGCCACAGCTTTGGGGAAAACCTGCCCCAAGCTGCCCTTGAGTCTTTGAACTTGTCCGACAGATTCATCTAAAGGCAGGGTGGAGGCTGCTGCTGGGAGAACAAGCCTGCCTGGGCTTTAGGCTAAGTCTCCAGAGAGGAGAGTGAAGAAGTCAGAAGTTTGCTGTCTTCACTATCTCTCTAGTTGTGGCTCTTTTTCTGAGTTTGTTTTTGTTTTTGTTTTGTTGTTATTGTTTTTTTGAGACAGGATTCCTCTGTGTAGCCTGGACTCACTTTATAGACCAGGCTGGCCTTGAACTAACATCATTCTGCCTGCCTCTGCCTCCCCAGTGCTGGGATTAAAGGCGTGCTGGCGCCACCGCCACTGCCACCTGGCTTTGAATTACTCTTAAAGGAGAGGGGAATGAAATGACCTTGTGCCTCCCAGCAAGACCAGCTCTGAAACGTGAAGAGGAGAGAAGAAAGGAGGATCCAAGGTAGGGAGGGTAGAGCAGGCACTGTTGGATGAACAACTGGCTAGAGGAACTAGTTGTTGAGCAAAGGTTGAGCAACGGAGGAAAAAGAAACTCGCAGGCATATGTGGTATAAGCTGAAGGTCCTTTTGTTGTTGTTGTTGTTGTGTGTTTGTTTTTTGAGACAGGGTTACTCAGAGATCCACCTGCTTCTGCCTTCCAAGTACTGGGATTAAAGGCATGGTGGATCTCTGTGAGTTCTAAGCCAGCCTTGTCTACAAAGTGAGTCCAGGATAGTCAAAAGAAACTCTGTCTCGAGGAAAAAAAAAAAAGAAACAGAAAAAGAAACAAAAAACTTTTCCTATTTCTAGTCCCAGACCAAGAGGTGTGCTACCAAGGGGTCCTCTAGTGTAAAATATCTGTAAAGCATGACGTTCCAAGCCCACCTTTGGTTGCTCTCAAAGCAGATTCAAAGGAAACGTTTCTACAGGTAACAATATCTAGCAAGGTACTGTTATGTCTAAGTCTTAACTTTTTTACAGTTTCTGCTTGGGTGCTCACAGTCAGAGCAAAAACTCTATCATTGTCTCAAGCCTTTGGCCAGATGCCTTGTTTCAACATTCTCTTGGGAAAAAGTTTTTTCATGTATGATTTTCCTTAGGGCTGAGAAATAAAGAGAGAAAACAGTTTTAGGAGAAATAGCAGATTTCTAACAACATTACACCTGAACCATACATAGTATGTGGGGGCAGTGGTGATCAGCTGGGGATCTTTGGAACTTCGTCAAGCAAAGACTCTACAACTTTTTTTTTTTTTTTTTTTTGGTTTTTTTTTTTTTTTTTTTGGTTTTTTTGAGACAGGGTTTTTCTGTGTAGCCTTGGCTGCCCTGGACTTGCTTTGTAGACCAGGCTGGCCTCGAACTCACAGCAATCCGCCTGCCTCTGCCTCCGGAGTACTGGGATTAAAGGCGTGCGCCACCACACCCGGCCACAGCCTCTACAATTTATACTCATGTCTGTGACACCCTTGTTCTTTTAAAAAAAAAGCCTCCAACTAGGACTCAAGGAAGATTAGAATGTTTCCAGCCAGGGCCAGATTATAACTAAAATCCTAAAATCATTTTTTGTTTGTTTTTTCGAGGGTTGTTTTTTTATTTTTTTGGGGGGGGGTGTTTGTTTGGTTTGGTTTGGTTTGGTTTTTTGTTTTTTTCAAGACAGGGTCTCTTTGTGTAGCCTTGGCCTTGTTTTTTGTTTTGTTTTTTGGTTTTTTTGTGTTTTTTTTTTAAGTTAGAATCTAACCTTGCCTTTGCAGCATCTCTCCATCTCTTTCATATACTAACAGACATTATTTTGTTGTTGTTGTTGTTTTGTTTGTTTTGGTTTTTCAAGACCGGGTTTCTATGTGTAGCCTTGGCTGTCCTTGACTTGCTTTGTAGACCAGGCTGGCCTCGAACTCACAGAGATCCACCTGCCTTTGCCTCCCTAGTGCTAGAATTAAAGGCATGCGCTGACAGACAATATATACTCCCTCATATACTGACAGACACCAGACTAGAACACTGAAGACAGGATTTCTCACTAGGAAAGTAGATTGCATCAAAGGATTTTGTTTGTTTGTTTGTTTTTGAGGCAGGATCTCACTATGTAGCCCTGGCTGTCCTGGAGCTCACAAATGTAGATCAGGCTGGCCTCAAACTCACAGAGATTCACCTGCCTCTGCTTCCTGACTGATGGGATTAAAGGCGTGCGCCACCACAAAGATGACAGGTATTGATGGTAAGGTACTAGTGCTATTGGTGCCACACACACCTCCAGATCCCCACCCATTCCCAGCCTACTACCTGGCAATTAGAATGCCTAGCTAATTTTTTTTGCTGTGAAACTCTGCCCTATCCTGGAAAGGAATGAGGGTCTTCTCTTCAGCCACCTCTGTGCTGAGTCTCTCCAGAGACCTCACCATGCTGTCTGTCTCTGGTGGTAGGGCCTGATTTCTCCTTGGAGTGTGCTGCTTGCTGCTGCCCCTCTGTTCATCCATGTTAAGGCCTCATGGACAGACCTGGAGGAGGAGCCTGGAGGAGTGGTTCCTCCTCCTCCCCTTCCTCCTCCTCCTCCTTCCTTCTTCTCCCCGCGCCCATCTTCCCAATGTGGCCATGTCGAATAAGCCATATTCTTCTTTTTAATATTAATTTGAGTCTTTTAAATTGGCTCATGGTGGCACTGGCTATGTCAGCTAAGAATAGTAATAACCCTAAAACTTGAAGGGTCTGGGCTACGTAGCCAAGTCCTGGATAGCTTGGGACCTGAAGTGAAACTGTGTCTCAAAAAGGGGGGATGCTATTTTTGGTCATAGTCAGCACAAGATTACAGAGGTAGAAACCTTAGAATGGCGGACAGAACACCTTTAGAATGCAGCTTTTACCAAAAAAAAAAAAAAATTTAGATAAGTAAAAAAAGAGCACTTTGAGCTGGGTGTGATGGTGCACACCTGTAATCCCAACTCTGGGGAGGCAAAGGCAGGCAGATCTCTGTGAGTTCGAGGCCAACCTGGTCTACAAAGTGAGTCCAGGACAGCCAGAGCTATACAGAGAAACCCTGTCTGAGACAGGGATAGGTGGGGGGAAAGCACTCTGAAATACACTTAAAATACAAGCCCTAGGGCTGGAGAGACGATTCAGAGAGTAAAACACTGCCTGTTCTTCCAAAGGTCCTGAGTTCAATTCCCAGCAACCACATGGTGGCTCACAACCGTCTACAATGAGATCTGGTGCCCTCTTCTGGCCTGCAAGTATACATGCAGGCAGAGTACTGTATACATAATAAATAAATCTTAAAAAAAAACAAAAAAAACAAAAAAACCACGGGCCTTGAAAGTGATCACTTCACTGAGCAGATATGAAACACAGAGCTAAGGAGGCCGGTGAGGAGTGTGAGCACCACTGGCCCTGTGCTGCAAAGTCAGTCCTTAGCCTAGTGATAGACAGCCTGGCCTTTGCACATTGACTCTCTCCCCTGGCTTAGAACACAGTAAAGCAGGACAGCGCTGAGCACAGGTCAGACAGTACCGAACCCCGTGGCTCTCCCACAGCTGATGGCCTCTTCCCCCACACTTCTCCTGTGTGGGGCAAGTGTCTGTCTTGGCCCCCACATGAAGAATGAATGGCCTTGGGGAGTGCAACAGAGATGGGAATGAAACAAGACAACTAACTGTAGGCTGAGGGTCAGGGTGGTGAAATGTCACTAACTTAAGGCCTAGGTCTGTGGGGAGAGAAGGAGGAGTCCGGACTTCTCCCTCGTCTTTACAGCAGGGAAGATGTTGCTTATTCAATCTCCAGAGGTTCTTCCCTGCATTAAGATGCTCCTGACTGTACCCAGAACACCACTGGGCTGCAAGAGGACAAGCTATCAGGCAATTATTGAGTATTTTCCGAAAGTGATGCCGCTGTGCAAAGTGTTTTAAAATAAATTGAATGTGCTCCTCCATTTGGAGAAGAGGAGAAGCCAATCATTTGGTTTTATTTAATAATGATTTAGATGATGGCAGGAAAAGCAAGTAAATTCAAATTAGGTTATTGACTCTCATAATGACAAAAGAGAACTCCAACAAAAATAACTGACAGATCCTTGTCTATCTGAATATATTTCAATTGATTTAAAATAACATGAAAAATACATATTAGCCATGATCCCTGATGAATGGACGCACTGGCGTTGTTACTTGTAAAGTCCTTGTAGAGCGCAGAACTTCCCAGTGAATTATCGTGAAGTGGTTTTTCTCTAGTGACGCTGGAGGATGATGTAATGGAGTCTTCCGCACAGCTCTCATCCCTGCCCATTAGGGATGCACCCTAGATGGCTGCTCTCCAGACAACTCCTAGAACTTACTAAGAATAACTCGCTCTCCATTCAGTACCCTGTAGCAATAATGGAATTAGGCCCAAAAGTAAACCTGCATATATTTGTGTGACTCATCCGTTGCCCTCTACAGTCTCAGGTTGAATTATGGGTGTTTTTAATGTGGGAGCCCTGTTTATACTTTTGGGTGGAAGAATAAGTGAAAGGGGGCATTTTATTATCCATTGAAGTTTATCTCAGGAAAGATATTCAGAATAAAAATTTCCTCCTGCCCTCAACGCAATGTTCCCATCTCTGTTGGGCAGCTTCTCCTTTCTGAATTGAAACACCCACTGGTGGACCAGATCTCTCTTTTTTTTTTTTTTTTTTTTTTTTTTTTTTTTGGTTTTTCGAGACAGGGTTTCTCTGTGTAGCCTTGGCCATCCTGGACTCACTTTGTAGACCAGGCTGGCCTCGAACTCACATCGATCCGCCTGCCTCTGCCTCCCGAGTGCTGGGATTAAAGGCGTGCGCCACCACACCCGGCTGGAGCCAGATCTCTTAAGGCTCAGAAAATAAAACTCACAAGTCTCAGGAAGCTCCTGAAGCTTACAAGATCAAGAGGCTCCTCTCTAAGGTTATACAAATAGTAACAATTATTTCTGGTTTTTGTTTTTTTGTTTGTTTGTTTTTTCAAGACAGGGTTTCTCAAGCCAGGTGGTGGTGATGCACGCCTTTAATCCCAGCACTTGGGGAGCAGAGGCAGGTGGATCTCTGTGAGTTCGAGGCTAGCCTAGTCTACAGAGTAAATTCCAGGATAGCTAGAGCTGTTACACAGAGAAACCCTGTCTTGAAAAACAAACAAACAAAAAGACAGGATTTCTCTGTGTAACCTTGGCTGTCCTGGACTCACTTTGTAGACCAGGCTGGCCCCAAACTCACAGAGATCCACCTGCCTCTGCCTCCCTGAATTTTGGGATTACAGGTGTGCACCACTATGCCCAACAGGTAGTAACAATCATGAGAGGAGACTCTAACCAGACATACTGCCTACAAATTCTACAGGGAGTGCCAGGTATGTATCTTTTGTGAGCTTTCTTTCATTCATGCTGGGGTGAACTTTTTGGGGATACAGCTTTCTTTGAGTCACCTGTGCTGTTATAAGTAACTTCTCACCCACAGTTATGTAAATGACTCCAATAAGGTCACTGTTTCATTGAGATAGACTTGTATAGAATTGTTTATTTGGTCTGTGATCACTATTCCCTCTGAGATGAACAGACATTTGCTTCTTTCTCTCCAGAAGTCATAACCAACACTGGACACAGGAATGCTGTGTCCCCAGCATTACTCCCCAGGGTAGTCACTCCTTACTATATCTGGATCATATATTTGTCTGGGTACAAGGGGCAATTAATTCATTTTGGCAAAAATAAATATATTTGTTTAAATCATAAATAAATAAAAGCCACCCTTGCATTTTATCCAAGCTGAATTTGGAGTTCTTAAGTTCCTAGGGTGCTAGAATTATAGGCATACACTGCCTGGCCTAGCTTTTTTTCTTTTCTTTTTTTTTTTACTGTTTATTTATTTATTACATATACAGTGTTATGCCTGCACACCAGAATAGGGCACCAGATCTCATTATAGATGGCTGTGAGCCACCATGTGGTTGCTGGGAATTGAACTCAGGACCTCTGGAAGAGCACACAGTGCTCTTAACCACTGAGCCATCTCTGCAGCCCTGGCCCAGCTTGCTTGCCTCCTCTTCCTCCTCCTCTTCCTCCTTCTTCTTCTTTTTGGTTTTTGGAGACAGGGTTTCTCTGTGTAGCCTTGGCTGTCCTGGACTAACTTTGTAGACCAGACTGGCCTGGAATTCACAGCGATCCGCCTGCCTCTGCCTCCCAAGTGCTGGGATTAAAGGTGTGTGCACCACTGCTCAGCTGGCCTAGCTTTCGCACAGTCCTAAATTGTACTCATCTATGTGAAGAATTGATATAGCATCTGCCTCTAAGACAGAAACAGGGACTCAAGAAATAGCTCAGAGGTTAAGAACACTGGCTATTCTTCCAGAGAACCTGGCTTCTGTTTCTAGTACCCACACAGCAATTTACAACCATATGTAACTCTAGTCCCCTGTGATTTTATGCCCTCTTGTGTCCTCCGAGGGTACTGTGTGCACATGGTGCACTGACATACATGGAGGCAAAACACACATACACATAAAATAAAAATATAGAGGCCGGGCAGTGTTAGCACATGCCTTTAATCCCAGCACTTGGGAGGCAGAGGCAGGCGGATTGCTGTGAGTTTGAGGCCAGCCTGGTCTACAAAGCAAGTCCAGGACAGCCAAAGCTACACAAAGAAAGCCTATCTCCAAAAAAACAACAAGAAAAAATTTTTAAATAAAAATATAGGTTTTTTTTTCTTTAAAAAAGACAGAAAATAAAGAAAGAAAGACAGAAAGGACAGCTGGGCGTGGTGGAACATGCCTTTGATCCCAGCACTCGGGGGGGGGGGGGCAGAGGCAGGTGTGAGTTCAAGGCCAGCCAAGGCTACACAGAGAAATCTTGTCTCAAAAAACAAAAAACAAAAAACAAAACAAAACAAAAGATAGGAAGATCACCAGGTGTGGTAGCTCACCCCTTTAATCCCAGCACTCAGGAGGCAGATGCAGGCAGATATCTGTAAGTTCAAGGCCAGCCAGTATACAAAGTGAGTCTAGGACAGCTGTCCTACAGAGAAACCCTGTCTCAAAAAGACAGAAAAGTAAGTTTCTTTAATCCAGAAGTTGCAAGCAGTATGGCTGATTAGAGTCTCCTCTTATAATTGTTATTACTTTTTTTTTTTAAGATTTATTTATTTTATTATGTATACAGCATTCTGCCTGCAGGCCAGAAGTGATGGTTGTGAGCCACCATGTGGTTGCTGGGAATTGAACTCATGACCTTTGGAAGAGCAGTCAGTGCTCTTAACCTCTGAGCCATCTCTCCAGCCCTGTTATTACTTTTATAACCTTGGGGAGGAGCCTTGTGATCTTATAAGCTTCAGGTGCTTTCTGAGACTTGTGATTTTATTTATTTATTTTTGTCTCAGCCTTTTTTTTTGTTACTATTGTTTTTGTTTGTTCATTTCTTGATTTTTGTTTGTTTGTTTGTTTTATGAGCCTTAAGAGACTTGGTCCCAGGAGTGGCTGTTTCAATTCAGAAAAAAGAAACTATATTACATCAAATATATTTTGGGGATTCTCATAACTGAATGAGACTAATGTGTCATGGACTACTTATAGTCTATGATTTAATTTAATTGTTATATATATTTTTAAGATTTATTAATTTATTACATATACAGTATTATGCCTGCATGTGTGCCTGCACACCAGAAGAGGGCACAGATCTCATTATAGATGGTTATGAACCACGATGTGGTTGCTTGGAATTGAACTCAGGACCTATGGAAGAGAAGACAGTGCTTTTAACCACTGAGCCATCTCTCCAGCCCTATTGATATATATATATTTTTCTTTGTTTGTTTGTTTTTTGTTTTTTGAGACAGAATTTACCTGTGTAGCCTTGGCGGTCCTGGACTCACTTTGTAGACAAGGCTGGCCTCAAACTCACTGTGATCCACCTGTCTCTGTCTACCAAGTGCTGGGATTAAAGGTGTGCACCACCACTGCTGGGCTCCAATTGTTACATTCTTTAGCTTTGCAGGCTCATTGATTATACAGACTTTGTCGAAAACCTGGAACAAATTCCAGATCTAAGTGACCAGCAGCAGGTTGGACTGACAGACAGTCCCTTTCTGGCTAGTAGTTCCACTATGTTCCGTATACCTTGTCCCTGGTTCCAGCTGCCCCTGAAAAGATCGTCCCTTATGACTTCTGTTGAACTCACACAGGGGCACCCTTGCAGACCTTGGACTTTCTGCACTTCTCACCTACAAACAATAGGGCCAAGGAACTACCAAACTAGACCACTCTGTGGATAGAAAGATTTATTAGGGATCAAACTGTCAAGGCTGTTTCTGGGGTGGGGAAGCAGAGAGAATTAAATGACAGAAAAGCAAACAGATGCTATATGACAGTGGGCAGGTAGGGATCTGAGCTGACACGGGCTGTTGGGGTTGAGCAGGAAATAGGTGCCCTTGCCCAAGGTAGTTAACCTTTGGGAAAGCTTAAGGGAGGTTCCTGGAAGATTAAGGGTGATTTCTGGCAAACAGAAACCTGATTTAGGAGATCTGCTTTTCTGGTAAACAGAAACACTCCTTTAGGCTTCTTTACCCAACAACTGATCCTTTCATAGTGCACTTTTACAGTATATCAGTTTCTTGTATGACTCAGATTATCCAAATAGCTAACGCTATTTCAGTAGGCGCAACAGAAGTATCTCTGGGAGTCTGAGGCCAGCATGCCCTACATAATGAGCTCTAGAACAACTGGGGCTACATAAAAAGACCCTGTGTCCAAAAACAAACAAACACATACAAACAAAAATCTAATGTCTCTTTTTTTAAATTAATTTATTATTTTTTATTTTTTTATTAATTTATTCTTGTTACATCTCAATGTTTATCCCATCCCTTGTATCCTCCCATTCTTCCCTCCCTCCCATTTTCCCATTATTCCCCTCCCCTATGACTGTTCCTGAGGGGGATTACCTCCCCCTGTATATGCTCATAGGGTATCAGGTCTCTTCTTGGTAATCTAATGTCTCTTTAAAAATCTGAAGTCTCTGAACTGTGGGCTCCTGTAAAATAGGAAATGTTACATACTTTTTTTCACTCCAAGAGTCAAGAAACCAGGCACAGTCACAAATCAAAGCAAAATTCAACAGAGCAAAAAATTCAGTGCTTGACATCTGGAACCCACTATCCATCCTCTGGGCTCCAAAGGGCCTGGGCAGCTCCATTTATCTGGCTTTTCATCTGCTGCATATACAACTTGTCCATTTATCTCAGGTCAGGGCCACTTCACGACTGCTGCTGTCCCTGGTGGTCATTCACAGTCTTGATATTTTAAATATGCTGGGGTGTTCATAGGCTACACTTTTACCAATTGAAGTGGAAGTTTCTGGTTTATTTAAAAACTCAGACACTCGGGAGGCAGAGGCAGGTGCATCACTGTGAGTTCGAGGCCAGTCTGGTCTACAAAGTGAGTCCAGGACAGCCAGGGATACACAGAGAAACCCTGTCTCAAAAAACAAAAACCTCAGTTGTGTCATGTGATGTTTTGTTGAGAGAAGTCTTGTGAGAGGGCATGTGGAAGTTTAGCTGGAAACACACTTGAGAGGGCACGTGATGTTTAGAGAGAAGGTAAACAGAACTCTACAGACAGTGAGACAGCATTGCTGTGCTGTTCAATGCTTCACTGGTCTTCACTTCTTAGAAAGAAATGTGCCAGAGAACTTCTTGTGGTACTCCAGCTGATTCTGGCCACTTCTGCCAATTCTGTGGAGCCTTGCTGCTTCTGCTGAACTGTGCTGCCACCACGGATTCATGTTGCTGTTTGGTGTTCGCTTTTGGATTGCGGAGAAGAATGTTAATTCAGAACATAGCTGTTCTGGCAAGAGAGCACATCCAAAGATCTTCTAGGTGATGATGTGGCTGGAACACAAACACGCCTTAGATTAAATGAGACAGAGGCAAGCAGATCTAAGTTCAAGGCCAGCCTGATATAGAGCAAGTATCAAGTAAAGAAAAGATTAGGTCCAGGTGTGGGGGTACATGCCTTTAATCTCAAACGAAGGGAAAGTTATTTTTCAGAAGTAAGCACCCATGTTTGAAAGTTGGGACCAGATTCTCAGTTCAAAATATCACCCAAATGATAGTGTCTTTAAGAGACACTCAAACTTCCCTGTGAAACTTCAGGAGCCAGGCAAACATTGTCTGCACGGCTCACACCATTGTTTCCGAAGTTCCCACAACAGCTCTAAACACTCAATAGCTTCTCTGTCCCCAAACTCCAAAATCTTTGGCAACCCTCCCATAACAATATGGATAGGTCTGTCACGACAGCGGTCTACTCTCTAGTACCAAGGTTACGTTCTAGTCCTGTGGTGAAGCACTATGACCTAAGGCAAGTAGCAGAGGGAAGGGTTTGTTTCAGTTTACAGCTGTAGTCCATCTTTAAGGTAAGTCAGGAACGCAATCAACCCAGAGGAGGAAGGCGATTTGTTGGAATCCAAACCCAGGACTATTTAAGATACCAAAGTGGGCCTGGCCTCCGGGTTCTCCCAGCACCCCTTTCCCACAGAGACTCCTCACTATTGTAGTCCAGACATTTTGGTTCTTTGTCTCTCTCTGCCTTTCCTCTCTCCTATTTCCTTTGTTTCTATGCTCTGCTCCAGTTGTCCTGTCCGTCCCCACGCCCTGCACCCTCCCTTTTCTGTCTCCCTCTGTAGGATTTCCCTGGCCCTGTTCCTTTGGGACCAGTGAACCCACTGGAGAGCTGCCCCCAATGAACTTGCCCTTATATACTTTAATTTGGTTTGAATTAGCACATTTTGTAGCAGAGGTAGCCTATCACTGCTTAGTGGCTCCCTCCTCCTTGCTTGCTTGAATTGATTTCTTATATACTCCAGGTCCATCAGCCTGGGGATGGCACTGCCCATGGTGGTCTGGGCATTAATCATCAACCAAGAAAATGCCCCACAGGCTTGTCTGTTGGCCAATCTGATGGAGACGTCTTCTCAATTCAGATTCCCTTTACCCAGATGTCCCAGCTTGTGTGCACCAATACATCCCGCCTCATTAATTTTATTTTTTATTTTTATTTTGTGTGTGTGTGTGTGTATGTGTGTGCAAGGTCTAACTTTAATACCCAGTTGACCTCGAATGTGAGACAATTTTCCTGCCTCAGCCTCCTGAGTGCTAGGGTTGCAGGTTAGAATTACAGTACCAGCTGTAAACCGGGCGGTGGTTGCGCATGCCTTGAATCTTAGCACTTGGGACGCAGAAGCAGGCAGATCGATGTGAGTTCGAGGCCAGCCTGGTCTACAAAGGGAGTCCAGGACAGCCAAGGCTACACAGAAAAACCTTGTCTCAAAAAAACCTCAAAAACAACTCTATACCTAGAATTTTCCAAATTCTAAATGAACATATATATTGTTAGGTTAAAATAAATGTTGGGTTGAAACTGGACAGCATTTAGAAGATGCATGTGCCCATGATGTGTATTCCTAGCATAGGGGGAATGTTTAGGGTGGAAAATAAGTTAGGAATACTCTTGGTTTTGTTTGCTTGTTTTGAATCAGGGTTTCTCTGTGCAGCCCTGCCTGTCCTGGAGCTCACTCTGAAGACCAACTTGGACTTGAACTCAGAGATCCACCTGCGTCTTCCTCCAGGGTGCTGGATGAAAGGCGAGCAGCGCCACTGCCTGGCACAGTTTTTTACAAACTTTTAATGAGGATGTTCACATTGCCTGGCAGGTGAGAAAAGCATATCGTTATACTATTGGCAGTGTTCACCCCGAGGATATAAGTTTCTCTTCAGTGAGCATGTTTGGGAGAGTTTCACATTCTCTAATCTGCGTCCCTTTGTTGTTTGGCTACATATCTCTAAGTTTAAATTGTTTGGTTAAGCCATCTCCTACTACACAAGTAAAGACCTGGAGCATCAATGTAATGGTTATTTGACACATGAAAAGTGAGCAAAAGGTCCCATACTCTTCCCTGGTTCATCTGCAAAGTAATAAGCCAAACTGTGCTGAGGTCTGCTCTTATTTGCGTGATGGTCAGGGTCTGATAACCAGTCAGCGCAAATTCCCGCACAGGATACAGAAGAGCGTATGCTTCCCATCTCCCCGAGGGAAGCATACCTAGACATATCTAGGAAGAGGGAGTTTAAGTTGAGAAAATGCCTCCATCAGACTGACTTGTAGGCAAGCCTGAGGGCACTGTGTATGTGTTTGTGTGTCTGTGATGGGGTATATGCATTTGAACCAGGGAAGAGTATGGGACCTTTTGCTCACTTTTCATGTGTCAAATAACCATTATATTGATGCTCCAGGTCTTTACTTGTGTAGTAGGAGATGGCTTAACCAAACAATTTAAACTTAGAGATATGTAGCCAAACAACAAGAGGAGAAAAGAGGGTGTCCAATCCCCTGGAGCTGGAGTTAAAGGCTGTTGTGAGAATTGAATCAGGGTCCCCTAGAAGTCCTAAAAACCAAAAACAAAAACAAAATCTGCTGAACCATCTCTCCAGCCCTCATATTCTTTTTCTTTTTTCTTTTTCTTTTTCTTTTCTTTATTTTATTTATTTATTTATTTATTTTTGGCTTTTTTCAAGACAGGGTTTCTCTGTGTAGCCTCGGCCTGTCCTGGAACTCACTCTGTAGACCAAGCTGGCCTCCAACTCACAGCCTCTGCCTCTGCCTCCAAAGTGCTGGGATTAAAGGCATGCGACGCCGCCACAGCCAGCTCTTATATTCCTTTAAAGTAACAGTATAGCAAATCTACACACATGACTTCATGTGTTTTTACATCCTTGAATTTATGTGGTGTTGGAATAAGAAAAAAAGGCTCAATCATTTCAAACATATTGAACATTTTAAGTTGTGCTTAAAGTGCCAAATCTCAAATAAATCCTATCAATTAAGTTAAAGAATAACATAGTTGAAGTTAAATTCAGGGAAGCGAGGCATCCTGGGTGGCCAGCAGTCTTTGTGGTTATGATGTGGCACTACTCTCCTGACTCAGGGCTGTTGACATAGGAACGGGTATTTAGCTGGGGAATTGAGCTGCTCAGCAGTGCCGCAATCACTTCTGTGATATCATCTGTGTCCTGCTGCCAGTAAATGCTCTGAAAATATTCTGTTCTGGAAAAGCTATGTCTCAATGAGAACAGTCAGTCTGCCAAAATAATTCTCACCACTCCCCACCTTCCACCTCCAAACAAGCTAGCCCTGCAAACCAGAGTCATGAATGGCTGGGCCGGCTCTGCAGGGAGGCAGGGGTTCCTGAGCAGTCAGACCAACCGGCTTTTGGTGCAACTCCCCTGCTCATTAACTAGCATAAAATACCCGCGGTAACAAACATCTAAGGAGAAAACAATTATTTTGGCTCAGAGTTTTAGAGGTCCCTGTTTATGACTGGGCAAACCCAATGCTTTAAGACTTTTGGGGGGCATACTGTACCGCAGTAATGGAGTGGGACATGGGTACAAAGCAGGAGGAAGGGGAAGAGGTTCCACAGTCTACTTTGAAAGTAAACCCCTGCCAGTGACCCAAGGACCTCTCACTAGAACACCACTAGAGGGTGTTCTGCCCTTTCCTCTTCCTCCATCTCCTTCCCCCTTTTTTCTCCCCCCCTCCCCTTATTCCTCTCCCTTCCCCTCTTTTTCCTCCTCTCTCTCCCCAGCTTTTCTCCACTCCCATTTCCTCCTTTCCTATCTCCCTTTTCCTTTGGAAGAAAATCAGAAGGCCAGAACTACTTCCATAAAGTTTTTGTTTGAAGCCTGGCATGGTATGCATTCTTATAATCTCAGCACTTTCGAGGTGGAGGTAAGACTTGAAATCCGTGAGACTGTCTCACATACACACACACACACACACACACACACACACACACACACACACACACAAACCCCAGATACTTCATTGGAAAGATGATGCAGCACCTGAAAACAGGGAATAAAGACAAATTTTTACTGAGTTAAAATTTTTCATAATAAACTGAGTGTGGTGGCGCCCGCCTTTAATCCCAACGCGGGACATGAACCCGCTTTATTACATGTTAGCAGGAGTTAATCCCAGAGTTTGGCTAAGAAAAATGAATCCAGTGATCCATAAGCAAATTTATAGCTGAATTAGTGTGTGTGTTGGGGGGTGGGGAGACTAGACATTATTTTCAGTTGGAGAGAATTGTGTGTTCCAGATTTTCTCCTGTTTTATTCTAAGCCATTGTTGTACTGCTGCCAACAGTAGGGCTGACAGAGGGTTGAGGTACCCTTTCTCAAAAGGCTTGAAGCCTTCCACCGTTAGTTCCTGCTATTTATTATTGGACTCACCACCAATATGGGCAAAATAATAGATAGCTCCCCACTCTTGGTGAATATACTGTAAACACTATCACTTAGCAATTGCTATGGGCAGTGGTCACTATTCTGCCTTGCAGTCCAGCTGTCGTGCCCCAAAAGGCCTCATTGTTCCTTCCTGGTACTTCCTAGGTCTCTGGGTGGGCGTGGTCAAAGCAAGTAGGCATCAGAAGTTCGAACCAGGACCAGGTTACTTATGTGTCTTTTTTCTTTGTTTGTTTTTTTGAGACAGGGTTTCTCTGTGTAGCCTTGGACTGTCCTGGACTCACTTTGTAGACCAGGTTGGCCTCGAACTCACAGTGATCCACCTGCCTCTGCCTTCCGAGTGCTGAGATTAAAGGTGTGTAGAACCGCGCCTGGCTTCACAGCTCTTTTTTTTTTTTTTTAATTTCATCTTTTGCTTTTTGTTTTTGGTTTTTTGAGACAAAGTTTCTTGGTGTTAGCCTTAGCTGTCCTGGACTTGCTTTGTAGATCAGACAGGTCTTGAACTCATAGCAGTCCGCCTGCCTCTGCATCCCAAGTGCTGGGATCAAAGGTATGCGCCACCACACAGAGCCAAAACTGTAAAATTTGTAGATTCTAGGATATTTTAACACTTTCAAGCTAAGCTGCTATTACAAGAAATCCAAAGCATCTTTTCTAACCAATAAATAAAGTAAGGAAAGAGCCTTGTGGTGTATCTCAGGAAGGAACTATGACCTTCATCAGCATGGAAGGCAGGGGCCTTTAATCATGCTTTTAATCCCAGCACTTTGGGACACTGAGGCAGCCAGATCTCTGTAATTTCGAGGCCAGCCTGGTCTAGAGTGTAAGTCTAGGATAGCCAGGGTCACACAGAGAAACCCTGTCTTGAAAAACCAAAAACCAAACCAAACAAACAAAAAAAGAAATAGTTATATATGAAGAATTGAAAACAAAGCAGTAAAGTGTGTCTGGATATTATTTTTGTTAAGAATAATCACAACTGTTCGAGGCCAGCCAGGTCTACAAAGCAAGTCTAAGACACCCAGGACTACAAGGGAAATCCTGTCTCAAAAAACAAAACAAGTGCCAGGCGTGGTGGTGCACATCTTTAATCCCAGTACTCGGGAGGCAGAGACAGGCGGATCTCTGTGAGTTTGAGGCCAGCCTGGTTATAAAGGGAGTCCAAGACAGCCAAGGCTAACACAGAGAGACCCTGTCTCGAAAAACAAGCAAAAAACAAACAAAACAAACAAACAAACAAACAAAACAAAAGAATAATCACAACTGCCATCTCTAGATTATATAAAATAGAACATGGTCAGTACTAGCCAGAAATTCCAGCATGTTGGAGACTGAGGCAGGAGAATCACAAGTTTAAGGTTATCCTTAGTGAGTTCCAGGACAACCTGGGTTATGTGAGATCATGGGGAAAATAGAAAAGAAGAGGAGGGGCAGGAGAAGGGGGAAAAAAGGACAATGGAAAAAACGAGCTATCAAGGTCATGGGGTGTGAGCAAGGTCACAGTTTTAAATTGCTAAATATAGTATACATTGGTTCTGTTCTTTCATAGAGCAATTTAATGGTGAATATAAAGGCTATAAAATATCTGTTGCAGATGCTCTAAGTGCCTTCCCGTTACCCTCTGCTTTTACTTCTAAATTCAAAGGTTATTTTCCTCTTGAACATTTTTGTACCATAGAACAAGCTCAGATTGCATATGCTGGGCATGCTAAGTGTGCCAGGGAAGCTAATATGTTCTAGAAACATCTTTTAAACTATGACAACTGGGCAGCTGATGGTTAATACCCCATGTTCTTTGTCTTTGGTTTGGAAACTTTGAGGCTCAGTACTGACTGCCTCCTCCAGCTCCCCAGTGGGACTAAGGTTTTATGGCCCCCATGGTAAATGGTTGCTGACAGACCCTTTGGTGGCTTCCTTTCTTCCCCTCTCTTTCTTGCTCCCTCTCTAATGTTTCCTGGAATCACCTCCCATATCAAGTGCATGGGCTCAACGCAATTTTCTATCACAGAAAAACAAAAGGGAGATATCAGTGTTATCTTTCCCCAACCAATTCTATTTTTTAGCTATTTATTTGGAAGAAAAAAGAGGCAGGGTGGTGGTATGGGCCTGGAATTCCAGCTACCACTTCTGGGAGCTGAGGCAAGAGGATCTCCAGTTCAAGAACTGCCTGGGGGTGATTTAGCAAGGCCCCATTTCAAACTAAAAATTAAAAAGGGATGTTGGTCATCAATAGAGTACTTTCCATGAGTAACCAGACCTTGGTACTGGGGCAAAAAAGGAGGAGATATGTCCAAAATAAGACATTGCAACATTTTCCTATAATAAGGAAATTGAAATAATTGAAGCCAGGCCCGGTGGCGCATGCCTTTCATCCAGGTGCACACACTCAGGAAGCAGAGGCAGACAGATCTCTGTGAGCGTGAAGCCAGTGTAGTTCCAGGACAGCTAGGGGCACATTAAAAAAAAAAAAGCCTGTCTACCCCAAAACAAAATAAAGAAATGAAGAAGAAGAAAAGAAAAAAAAAGGAAGGAAGGAAGGAACACTTGAAATGTTCAAAAAGAATCCACTCAGTCACTCTCAGTCTCATTGCTTTTGTACTTATTGCTTTGCCTTCTGAGCATTCTTGGCACTCCAAGTACTAACTGGAATGCTGTACAGTTGACTAGAAAAGGATAGACAGAAGAGAGCAAGCCCTAAAGCAAAGCAGCCTCAGAGGAAGGCAGCGCAGAGCACAGAAGTGAGATTTCTCGGAAGGTTAGAGTCAACAGAACCAAGTGACCTGTCAGCTGCGGGAGCTAGAGGGCAGCGATGTGTTGACAAGAATTTCCTGGTTCGGGTGTGCATGAATGAGTGACATCATTAACTGGAACAGAGGATTCAGGAGAAGCAGCAGGGTGTTTTTTTTGTTTTTGTTTTTTTGTTTGTTTTTGGTTTTTTGGGGGTTTTTTTTGTTTTTGAGACAGGGTTTCTCTGTGTAGCCTTGGCCATCCTGGACTCACTTTGTAGACCAGGCTGGTCTTGAACTCACAGCGATCCGCCTGCCTCTGCCTCCCGAGTGCTGGGATTAAAGGCGTGCGCCACCACGCCCGGCTGAAGCAGCAGTTTTAAAGATAGGTCTTTAATTCAGATTTGGATGCCTTGAGGTTGAGAAGGTTGAATAGGTTGCTCTAATGTTATGTGACTTTCATGTGGCCTCATACTACTTGAGAATAAGGCAGGACTCCAGGACCTGTGTGTGTGGTCCTACTGCATCAAGCAAACAAGCAAGTGTGTCCACTGTGTTTTCATGCTAATGTAAAGGAAACCCGTGTCTCAGTCTTCTTTCTTTCTTTCTTCTTTCTTTCTTTTTTTTTTTTTTTTTTTTTTTGAGACAGAGTTTCTCTATGTAGCCCGGCTGCCCTTGACTTGCTTTGTATACCAGGCTGGTTTCAAACTCACAGAGATCTGCCTACCTCTGCCCCCCTCAGTGATGGGATTAAATGCCTGTGCCACCATGACCGCCCCACCCCCTCTTAAGTGGTCAGGGCAGGGTCTCAAGTTTCTCATGTGATCTGAGTACTTTGGCGCATGCCTTTAATCCCAGCACTCAGGAGGCAGAGGCAGATGGATCTCTATGAGTTCCAGGCTGGCCTGGTCTACAAAGCAAGTCCTGGACAGCCAAGGCTACACAGAGAAACCCTGTCTCCAGAACAAAATAAATAAATAAATAAATAAAAATAAATCAAATTTCTTATGTGATTGTGATTGGCTATTGTTGAGCAGTGCAAGGAGAAATGAACCGAGTACTTATTTTGATTTCAAGAAGTGATGACCTTAGAGGAATTTTAACTTCTGTCAAGTGGCTTCTTTTTTGTTTTGTTTTTTGTTTTTCGAAACAGAGTTTCTCTATGTCACCCTGGCTGCCCTGGAACTCACTCTGTAGACTAGGCTAGGCTCGAACTCACAGAAATCCGCCTGCCTCTGCCTCCTGAGTGCTGGGATTAAAGGCGTGCACCACCACCGCCAGGCCTAAGTTTTCCATTTTTAGTGAACTGTTGTGTAATTACTTCATTTAGCATGCTTTGGGCATCACATACCATAACACCCGAATGAAAACTGGCCATATCATATTACAGGGCACTCAGAGGAGCAGAGGGTGATTTGGGTTCTATTTCCCTGGACGCCTCTCAGTCTCGGAGGCCTTTTGGAGGGCTGCTGTTGTTCTCTGAAGTAGATCGTAGACGCCCACCTAAGAGAGGTGCTGTGGCTCTCCACCTCCCTATCACTGCAACCTTCAAGTTGTGGTGACCCCAACCACATTATTTTCATTTCTAGTTCCTAACTGTAATTTTGCTACTGTTATGAATTGTAACTCAAATATCTGTCTTTTCCAATAGTCTTAGGTGACTCCTTTGAAAGAACTGGTTGATTCCAAAGGGGTTGAGACCCACAGGTGGAAAACCACTGGTTTAGAGGAGGCAGGAACACACCTGTGGTTTTGCCATGTTATACAAGACTTTATACATGTGGTTAAATTCTAGGCTTTGAGATGGAGAGGAAATCACAGTGTCCTCAAAAACCTGGGGAGGTAAAAGTTCTAAGTAAAAGAGGCAGGTGACACAGATCAGAGTGACAGTGAGTGGAGCTTTCTCCCATTATGACAAAATGCTTGAGATCATCAGCTGAAGGAACAAGGGTCTGTCTGGGCTCATGATTTCAGAGATTTGGTCCAGGTTACCTGGTTTTGCTACTTTGGGCCTGTGCTGTGGTCACACACGGTAGAGAAGGCCCATTTCCTTCATGGTGGCCAGGAAGGGACCAGAGCCCCCAATATCCTTTCTAAGGATTTAAAAATATTAAAAACATCTAAAACATTAAAAAGCATCTGAGTGTGGTAGTGTACACCTTTAGTCCCATCACTCAGGAGGCAGAGGTAAGCAGGTCTCTGTGAGTTCGAGGCCAGCCTGGTCTGCCAAGTGAGTTCTAGGACAGCTGAGGCTACACAAGGAAACCCTGTCTCTAAAAACAAAACAAAAAATAATTTTAAAGTTATAAACTATTTATACAGGACTATTAGTTAAAAACTATTATTTTTCGTGGCGCACGCCTTTAATCCCAGCACTCAGGAGGCAGAGGTAGGTGGATCGCTGTGAGTTTGAGGCCAGCCTGGTCTACAAAACGAGTCCAGGATAGTCAAGGCTACACAGAGAAACCATGTCTCGAAAAACCAAAAAACAAACAAAAAAAAAACTTATTTTTCTTTTTACTTTTTTAAAAAAGGCAGACAGGGAGGAGGATATTAGCTCCATTTTACAGCATATGTGAAAACACTGCATCCATCTTTAATGTAAGACAGATCTGAGATGCTAGGTGGTTGTAGCGCAATCCCAGCACTTAGGAGGCAGAGGCAGGCTGATCTTTTTTTGTTTTTGTTTTTGTTTTTCAGTTTTTCAAGACAGGGTTTCTGTGTGTAGCCTTGGCTATTCTGGACTCACTTTATAGCCCAGGATAGCTTCAAACTCACAGAAGCCCGGCCACCTATGCCTCCCAGAGTGCTAGGATTAAAGGTGTGGGCCACTGTGCCGTTGTATGGCCTATCCTTTTCTAATGTGGATTAAAAAAAAAAAAAAAAAGACATGACTAGAGAAATCAGAAAGTTCCATCTAGAAGCCAGGAAGTGGAAGGTGTTGTGGGCATTTCCTGGAGTTATAGATGGTACAAGAAGTAACATAGTCCGGGAGGCAGAGGCAGGCAGATCGCTGTGAGTTCGAGGCCAGCCTGGTCTACAAAGTGAGTCCAGAAACCTTGTCTCGAAAAACCAAAAAAAAAAAAAAAAAGTCTACCATTCTGTTCTTATGAAGAATCACTTAAGTTGTCTTGTAGGGATAAGCTACTTGGTAAACTTTGGTCTTTCACAGAACTTGGAAGCAGAGACATGGGCTAATGGGCATCTGATAGGCTATGCATGTCTCCCTACAAAAAGGGCTTTTCTTTCTCAAACCCAAAGCTTTAGAGAAGACCTTACGTAAGTTGCATGGTAGAACACAAAAGCCACCAGCTGCACTTGGAGCCAGCCAAGTCTGAGCTCTCAGAGATGTCACTGAAAAGCTAAGACACAGATTTACAGCAGAGGGTCATTTGCTTTCGTTCTTGTTCTCTGTCTCGTCTCTCTCTGTCTCTGTCTCTCTCTGTAACTGTTTTGTTTTTTTGAGACAGGGTTTCTCTGTGTAGCCTTGGCTGTCCTGGATTCGCTTTGTAGACCAGGCTGGCCTCAAACTCACAGGGATCTGCCTGCCTCTGTCCACAAGTGCAAGTGCTGGGATTAAAGGCATGCGCCACCACCGCCTGGCTTCTCTTTGTAATTGTATTTCAGGTCTTTGCAAAACAAGGCTCTGAGGATATCCAGGGTCAGTGTGGCCCTCAGCTTGATCCGCAGGTGTATGGGCTCTGGGGAGCCCTGTGTGCATGCTTTTGTCATCGTTTACAAACATTGACTGCTGAGACGGACTCCTTTCTTCATAGCATGTTCTGACTTCTGAGGAGGAAGTCACCATGGAAAACAATGGAGCGTTTCCTGGCAACTGAAGTGTGACAAGAGCTGTCTGCCATGATCAGAGTCTACTGTCTTCCTACTGGCCCCTCCCTTTCAGGTTTGGCTGCTAAGCCAGAAAAGAATCTCTAAAAACGCTTGGTAACAGTTCCAAACACCATACGTTACCACCGTGTATTGAGCTTTCCGCTTTCTGGGTCTAGTTCAGCATCTTGAGGAGCTGGTTGGTGTAGTAACATATATTTTGCTCTTTTGAGTCCGGCACCACTTGTGGGTGACACCATTATTTCCCCAGCTATGGGCCGTTGTGAAATATGCACATAGTGGATGACCTTATAAGTCTGTTGCTTGATTTGGTTGACTAGTCAGCTGCTTATTCTTCCACAAATATAGTACTGCTGTCAGGAATATGCTCTGCATGCCTATAATCCTAGTGGCTGGAAGGCAGGAGCAGGAGGGTGTCAAGCTTCAGACTATACTAGACTACAATGTAAGACCTTAACAAAGCAACAGAAAAGCAAGCACAAGCCACACAAGCCAGGCCTAGAATCCCAGCTACTTGGAGGATTACAAAAACAGGCTTGCTTCAGTTTCAGAACAAGTTCAAGACCAGACTATGAACTTAGTGAAACCCTGTCTCAAAATTAAAATGAGTCTCAGGCTATCTCCACCCGGCAGCCGCCCAAGTAATGACATGGAGACTTTTTACTAATATGAAAGCTTGGCCTTATCTTAGGCTGGTTCCCAATTAGCTCATATAACTTCAATTAACCCGTTTAGACTAATCTACCATGCTGTTACATGGCTTGTTACCTCTCAGCCCGGGTACCTGCTTCTTCCTCTGAGCCCAGGTAGGGAATCCTGTGCCTGACTCTTTCCCAGCATTCCTATCCCTGTTGGATGACCCTCTCTCCTCTCCTGCCTTGCTACAGGCGGGTCAGCTCTTTATTAACCCAATCAGAAGATGAAAAAGAATGTTTATCAAGGCCGGGCGTGGTGGCGCACGCCTTTAATCCCAGCACTCGGGAGGCAGAGGCAGGCGGATCGCTGTGAGTTCGAGGCCAGCCTGGTCTACGAAGTGAGTCCAGGACGGCCAAGGATTCACAGAGAGACCCTGTCTCGAAAAACCAAAAAAAAAAAAAAAAAAAAAAAAAAAAAAAAAAAAAAAGAATGTTTATCAAAAAAAAAAAAAAAAAAGCCGGGCGTGGTGGCGCACGCCTTTAATCCCAGTACTCGGGAGGCAGAGGTAGGCAGATCACTGTGAGTTCGAGGCCAGCCTGGTCTACAAAGTGAGTCCAGGATGGCCAAGCCTACACAGAGAAACCCTGTCTCGAACAAAACAAAACAAAAACAAAAACAAACAAACCCCGCCAGGCATGGTGCTGCATGCCTTTAATCCCAGCAGTGTGGGGGGACAGAGGCAGGTGGATCGCTGTGAGTTCGAGGCCAGCCTGGTCTACAAAGTGAGTTCAGGATAGCCAAGGCTACACAGAGAAACCCTGTCTTGAAAAACCAAAACAAAACCCAAAAAAACCGACCCCCCCCCAAAAAAAAACCCTTAACCAAACCAAACCAATACAAAGTCCTGCCTGCATTCAGATCTCTACTGGTACAGAAATCAGCATTCGAATAATAAAAGACAAACTTTACACAGAGCACAAAAATGTAAAATAATTAATCTTTATTTTTATGTGTGTGGTTATTTTGCAGGTATGCATATGTACCAAGTATGTGCCTGGTGCCCATGGAGACCAGAGAGGGCATCAGATCCCCTGGGAATCTGGGACTACAGATGGTTGTAAACAGCCATGTGGGTTCTGGAAATCGACCAGTCTTCTGAAAGAGTAGCCAATGCTTTGAACCAGTGAGTCCTCTCTTCAGCTAAATTGTAAAAAATGCCTAGGGCTGCAGCTCAGTAAGAGAGTGCTTGTTGAGTCGGGCGTGGTGGCGCATGCCTTTAATCCCAGCACTCGGGAGGCAGAGGCAGGCGGACCGCTGTGAGTTCGAGGCCAGCCTGGTCTACAAAGTGAGTCCAGGATGGCCAAGGCTACACAGAGAAACCCTGTCTCGAAAAACCAAAAAAAAAAAAAAAAAAAGACAGTGCTTGTTTATCATACGCAAGGCCCCCGGCACATTTATGAAGTGGAAGCAGTAGCGGCTCAAGTCGGAAACTGGGCTGGTGTTTCAGTTTCATAACAAAACCAACCAACCCCCCCCCCCCAAAAATCCAGCCCAAACAACCAAACCCAAAGATGACAAAAAACGTTCCGCTTGTGCTTCTTGCCACCCAGTGGCCACTAGCTAGGTGAGGCAACAGAGCAAAAACGGAGATAGACACTGAGTCATGGAATTGCTGTGTTTAGGGGGTTTGTTCTTTGTGTCCAATGCTGGGGATGTACTTTACTGAATCCCCAATTCCAGAGCTAAGTTATTTGTAGATAAAAATTTAAAGCTGGGCGTGGTGGCTCACGCCTTTAATCCCAGCGCTCAGGAGGCAGAGGCAGGTGGATCTCTGTGAGCTCGAGGCCAGCCTGGTCTACAAAGCAAGTCCAGGATGGCCAAGGCCACACAGAGAGACCCTGTCTCGGTATCAGAGAACACAGTGAGTACGTCTCTACAGGTCTTCACTTGATCTTGGCCAAAGGGCCGAGAAGCATTCTTCACATGTCTTAAGATTATCAGATGGTAAGATTTTTAAGCGCATGAGTTCAGCAACATTGAATTATCGTGAAGCTGAGGCAAAATGATTTCCGGAGCCAGGGGCTTCTTTGGTAGAAGGGGACTTACAAGTGCTTTGAACAGACAACACTAACTTTGTAGCTGTGAGTCATGTTCCAAACAAGACACATTCTCCCAAATGCCTTCCTTTTTCCCATAGCGCTTTGTTTGGCACAAAACTTGTTGGGCTGACATCACTGTAATGTAATGTGTTCCAAAGTTGTGCGTAGGCCATTAGATTAACCTAGATAGTATTTAAATAGAACTTAGATACTGCGAGGAACTCGGAGCCGGCAGACTTTTCAGGGACTCTCTCACCTCCCGAACCACCACAAATGTAGCTGCAGGATGGTGCCCGGCCACGCCCCTCCCACCTGGGCACTCTCCCGACCACTGCCCCCACCGCGGCCGCCCCGCCTCCACGACGTCCAAACCACGCGGCGCGGAGGCGGCGCGCTGACGTCCGACGCTCCAGGTACTTTCCCCAAGGCCGGCTTAACTCAACGTGGGGGGCGGGGCGGGGCGCGGAGCGCGCATGCGCCATAGCGCGAGCGCTCTCCCCGGATAGAGCGGGGCCCGAGCCTGTCCGCTGTGGTGGTTCCGCTCGTGCTGCCCCGCCGCCATGTCGGCCGCCATCGAGCAGGAGTTCGAGGAACTGGATGCTCAGTGTCGCTGGCAGCCGTTATACTTGGTGAGTCGCAGGCTCGCGCGGCGTCCTGGCCTTCCGAGGGCCCGGGCTCGTGCCTGCCGGCTCCGTGTCGCCTCCCCCGCCTCCCGGCCGGGCGGAAGTGGCGAGCGCGGGCCGCGTCAGGGGCGCGCCTGCGCGGACAGCCCTTAACCACTTTGCGAGGCTTTGGACGGGAAACGTCTAGGTGGCCGGAGGCTGTTGGTTCTGAAGGCGGCGCCACAGCGGCGCCTGCTGGCTGCGCGGGCTGGACCCCGGCGTGTGGTGGGCCGGGTGGAGGGTCGGGGGCCACCCGGCGTGGGGTGAGACGGCCTCCGGCTTCCTCGCTGACAGCGTTTTTTGTCGGCCGGTGTTCGCAGGCGGAGCGCGCTGGTAGCCGGTGCAGCGAAAAGGGCGAGAGAGCCCGCGGGGTCTCGGTCACTTCGCGGTATCCTCGGGGCTTTGTGGCGATAGCAGAGTCGCAGATGAAGCGTCAGCGAGGGCTCCCGAGGGATCGGGGATCGTCAGTTTTTTCATAGGCTACTTTCTCCCGGACAGCGGGGGGCATCCTCTGCTAGAGCTTCCCGGAACAAGAGGCTTTGCTTGTGTTACAGTGATCAAAGTAGCGTTCTCTTTAAACATTTCTTTGCTTAGGCATACTTTATAGATGTGTGTATGGTACACCACAGATCCCTATGTGAGCTTTGCATTTGGGCGCATTTTCCAAATGAGTGCACCGGTGGTAGCAGCATTCAAAGTAACCAACGATCCTTTTGGGGCGCGGCGGGGAGGGGCGTCCTAAAGAGGCCACATGTCCGTAGGCCGCCGCTGATCTCTGTCGCCAGGAAATAATCTTAACCAAGTTAGTTTATAATAATCTGTACTACGAACGCTCGTGACTTTTTTTTTTAACAGCTCGTGGGCTATCTTTTATCCAGGGAAAACTTTTCTTCCCTTAAAAATGACTCATTGCTAATCATTATTATCAAGATCGAATTTAGTGATGGGTGACTTGTTAAATGCATTTCCTTATGTTTTGGCCCATTCCCACTACACCAAAAGAAGCTAGAAAGCTTTCTTTTAGAGCTGAATGATCTTGGGTTTTTCCGCTATTCCATTTAATTAGATAACAGTAAAATTTTTTTGGTCCTTTTGCATAGCACAGCCCCCTTTGAGATAGAGTCTCAGTAATAACTTTGGCTGGCATGACACTTGATTTGTAGACCAGCCTGACATCACAAATCCCCTTGCCTCTGCCTCCTGAGTGCTGAGATTAAAGGTGTGTGTCACCATGCCTGACTAGGACATTTTTTCTTAACAAATACCCTAATTTGCCAGGTTCAGCATACACTAGACTAAGGTACTAGTTTTTATTATCATTATTACATTGGGGGGCGGAGGCATGGCCCTTTGCATTTGTGTGGAAAGCAGAGGACAACTTCAGAAGTTGATTGTTCTCTACCATGTGGGTGCTGGAGATTGAACTTGGATCATCAGGTTTGGCAGCAAATACCTTTTACCCACTAAGTCATCTTTCTATTCCAGGCACTCGTTTCTGTTTTTCCTTTTTTCTCTTTTCTTTTTCCTTTGTTTGTTTGTTTGTGACAGAGTTTCTCTGTGTAGCCCTGCTTGTCCTGGACTCACTTTGAAGAACAGGGTGGCCTCAGACTCACAGGATCCACCTACTACCCTGCCTCCGAGTGCTGGGATTACAGGCGTGTGCCATCATGCCCGGCTCAGGCACTAGTTTCTAAAGAACACTAGTAAGGACTCTTCACTGAGATATAGAGCCCGTGTTATGCTGTATATTGTTTTGTGACAGGGTCTGATTGTAGCCCAGGCTGGCCTTCCTATGTCCACTGTCAAAGTGCTGGGAAGAATTCTAACATTGTAGAAAATCTTAAATGCAAGTACTTGTATCAAGTATTCAGTTTTCCTCTGTGTGTGTGTGTGTGTGTGTGTATGTGTATACACACACCTCCAGGTCTCCTTTTTATGGTTGCATTAGTTTTAGCAGAGACTGCTGCTCAAAACTGCAAATGATAAGAAGCACTGAAGTAAGAAGGAAAAGATTTACCAGGTGGTGCCTTCAGTTCCCACATTCAAGAAGCAGAGGCAGGAAGTCTGTGAGGTGCTTTTGTTTTGTTTTTGAGGCAAGATTTCCTTATGTAACCTTGTCTGGCCTTGAACTCAGACTGCCCTGCCTCTCCAGTGCTGGGACAAAAGTCTTGCACCACCATGCCTGGCTCAGATCTCTGAGGTTTGTTCTTGGTTTTTGGTTTCTGGAGACAGGGTTTCTTTTGTAGTCCTGGCTGCCCTGGACTAGCTTTGTACACCATGCTGGTCTTGAACTCATAGAGATATACCTGCCTCTGCTTACGAGTGCTGGGATTACAGGCATGTGCTACTGCTCCTGGCTCAGGTCTACATAGTTCCAGGCCAGTCAGGGCTACATACTAAGACCAAGTATAAACAGACAAAATGGTAGGTGGGGGACTGGAGAAATGGGTCATTGGTTAAAGGGCTTTTTATTCTTCCAGAGGGGCTTGATTGAGTCTTAGCACCCACAGGTAGCTCACAACTGTTTCTAGCTCCTGTTCCTGGGAATCCAAAGCCCTCTTCTGGCCTTCAGGGACACCAGTTATGTACATGGTCACAGGAAGACAAAACACACACACACACACACAGAATTAAGAGGCCAGGCATGGGGCTAGAGAGATGGCTCAGTGGCTAAGAGTACTGACTGCTCTTCCAGAGGTCCTGAGTTCAATTCCCAGCAACCACATGGTAGCTCACAACCATCTATAATGTGATCTGATGTGTACTGTATACATAATTAAATAAACAAATCTTTTTTAAAAAGAGAAAAAGGACTGGAGAGATAGCTCAGTGGTTAGGAGCGCTGCCTGCTCTTCCAGAGGTCCTGAGTTCAATTCCCAGCAACCACATGGTGACTCACAAACATCTATAATGAGATCTGGTGCCCTTTTCTGTAGATAAAGCACTCATATACAATAAATAAATAAATCTTAGTTTTAAAAAAAGAGAGAGAGAGAGAGAGAGAGAGAAAAAAGGCCAGATATGGTGGCACATGCCTTTCTTTAATCCTGGCAGAGGCACACAGATCTCTTGAGTTTGAGGCCAGTCTGGTCTGCAAAGCTAGTCCAGGACAGCCAGGACTATAAGAGAAACCCTGTCTTGAAAAACCAAAACCAAAATCACATAGAGTTAGGGAAGAAAGTAAAATAATGACAATAATTCAAAAACCAAAAGGGTGCTGGGCTGTGGTGGCTCATTTCTTTAATCCCAGTACTCTGGAGGTAGAGGCAGGCAGATCTCTGAGTTCAAGGTCAGCCTAGTATATAGAGTGAGTTTCAGGATAGTCAAGGCCACACAGAAACCGTGTCCTGGAAAAACAAAACAAAACCACAAAAGGGCTAATACAACTTAATTTAGCTTGATTTAATTGATCCCTCTTAACAGAGCAGAAGCACTTATGCTGGGTGTGGTGACTAGCCTTTAACCTATCAGTGTGGAGACTGATACTAGAGGATTGTTGTGAGTTAAGACTAGCCTGTAGCTGGCCGTTGGTGGCTCAAGCCTTTAATCCAGCAGGGGCAGGCATATCTCTGACTTTGAAGCCAGGCTGTGTTACATAGTTCTAGGTCACCCAGGACTACAGAATAAGATCGTGTGTTGAAAAAAAAAAAAAAAAAATCACCACGCGGTGGCACACATCTTTAATCCCAGTACTCAGGAGGCAGAGGCAGACGGATCTCTGTGAGTTGAGGCCAGCCTGGTCTAGAAAATGAGTCTGGGACAGCCAAGGCTACACAGAGAGACCCTGTCTCAAAAAAAAAAAAAAAAAAAAAAAAAATTAGGCTGGAAAGCTGGCTCAGTGGTTAAGAGCACTTACTGCTCTTCCAAAGGCCTTGAGTTCTATTCCCAGCACCCACATGACAGCTCACAACTGTCTACTACCCTCTTCTGGTGTACATATGTAAATGTAGACAAAGTACCCATATACATAAAATACATAAATAAATTGAAATAAAATTTTAAAAAAGAAAGAAAAAACCTAATTAAATAAAAGCCAGCATATATTTCAGTCCTAGCATTTGGGAAGAGGAGCCAGGAAGAGCATGGAGTTCAAGGTCATCTCCAGCTACTTGTGGAGTCTCTGTCCAAAAGGAAAAGGCAAGGTGGCTATGTGGGTAAACTCGTCTGTTGTCAGTCATGAAGACTTGAGTTCAGTCCTCTGATTCACATGGAAGGAGAGAACCACATGTTGTTTACAAATTGTCTTCTGATCTCCATACAAGTGCCTATTAATGTGCACCTACAATAACAAACTAAATAAAACAATTTATTTTTATTTATTTTTTTGTTGTTTTGTTTTTTGTTTTTTTGAAACAGGGTTTCTCTGTGTAGCCTTGGCTATCCTGGACTCGTTTTGTAGACCAGGCTAGCCTCAAACTCACAGCAATCACTCCTCCTACTTCTGCCTCCCAAGTGCTGGGATTAAAGGTGTGCACCACAACGCCTGGCCAATAAAACATAATTTTAAAAGAATTGGAAGTTAGGGAAGATGACTCATTTGTAAAGTGTTTGCTCTGAATGCCTGAGGACCTGTATTTAGCTTCCGACCATTTACATAAAGGCCAGGCCTGTAGTTCTAATCTCAGTGCTGGAGAGGTGGAGACATGCCGCTCTTGGGAGCTCTCTGGGCAGCCTAGCTGAATCAGTGAGCTCCAGATTCAGTGAGAGACCCTGCTTCAAAAAATAAGGTTTGGGGGCTGGAGAGATGGCTCAGGGTTAGGGGCCCTTAGTACTCTTGCAGAGGACCCTAGTTTGATTCCCAGAGACCAGGTAGCTCCAGTGCCAGAGGATCTGACATCTTATGTCCTCTATAGGGATTGAAGTCCTGCATATAGACACATATACACACAATTAAAAATAATTGTGTGGCGGTGCACGCCTGTAATCCCAGCACTGGGAGGCAGAAGAAGGCTGGTTTCTATGAATTTGAGGCAAGTCTGGCCTACATAGTGATATATAGTGAGACTCTGTCTCAAAGAAACAACAAAAACAAAAAAAATGTATCAAGGTAACACATAAATGGTTTGGAAATGCTGAATGCTAAGGATGTCTTCTTGACTGCCAGCCAGCAGTGTTTTTAAAGAGAACAGACGCAGTAAAGCCTGGAGAGTCGTAACGAACAAAGCAGGGAAGGAAAGCTGTTGCAGAACATGAAGGGCCACATGCTACAGGTGCAGCAGGCTGGAAGGGCTCGGCAGATGATTTCAAGGGCAGTATCAGCGTATCACAGTCCTGCAGAGCTGGCAACAAAGCTGGAAGAAGTGCAGATAAGTGTAGACGTTTAAGAAACTTAGCTTGAGGGGAAGAGGAGGTAGCTAAAATGAAGCACAGTTATTTGTCTATGTCAGCCCTTTATCACTGGTTTCCCAATGGCCACAACGTAAAAGTGAGCCCTTCTGCCTCACACCGCTGGTGGTGCCTCTGTGGCTTCATTCCCCATGTCACCCCGCCCCTCACGTTCTGTTGTTGGAAATGTGTGTATCCACCATCCCCTTGAGGTCTCTAAAATGCAATTTCCTTTGCACACCTGCTCTCCCTTCTTTTCCCTGTCACCTAACATCTCCTACTTATGTCTGAAGTTGGGGAGCTTTCTAACTTATCAGTTCATGCTCATACGAGCGCCTGTAAAAAAAATCTTTGACACCAGGGTTGGAGAAATGTCTCAACAGTTAAGGACCAGAGAGAGGATCTGTATTCGTTCCCAGAACCCACATGGCACTCACAAATGTTTGTAACTCCCATTAAAGGGAGCATTCTGCTTTATTACAATAGGTGGTGTTTGTGAAAATGTTTTATGAGTTCTGCTTTTTCTGGTAATGCTGGAGGAGCTAGAAGAAGAAAGAATTGCTCTGGACCAAAACCTAGACGCTCAGCTTTTAGCTGCCTGAAGGACACCAGAACATTTACTTCATACCTTATTACAATTTTTGCAGGGAAGAATGAATTGAATATTTTTGGTTGAGGTTCTGGCCTCCTACTCTTTTTATTCTGTAAATACAGTTGCTTTTAGAACATTGATTTGGAATTAGGTGTGGTGGCCCATGCTGATACTAGCTAGCACTTGAGATACTTGAGGAAGATCTTAGAGGTCAGTCTGAGCAATGTAGTTAGTTTCAAGTCAGCTTGTATAATTTAGCATTACGCTGTTTCAAAACAAAACAAGATTAGTTTAAAAAAAAAAAAAAAGAGCCACCACAGTTTAGGGCTAGGAAGAGTATCTTTTCTTCCTATTTATTTATTAAGATTTAATTATTACTATGTATACAGTGCTCTGCCTGCATGTACACCTGCAGGCCAGAAGAGGGCATCAGATCACATTGTAGATGGTTGTGAGCCACCATGTGGTTGCTGTGAATCAAACTCATGACCTCTGGAAGAACAGTCAGTGCCCTTAACTTCTGAGCCATCTTTCCAGCCCTGAAGAGTTTCTTGGTTAGTTGGTTTTGTTTTGTTTTGTTTTTTGACAGGGTTTCTCTGTATAACAGCCCTGGCTGTCCTGGATCTGCTTGGTAGACCAGGCTGGCTTCGAACCCACAGAGATCCACCTGCCTCTGCCTCCCAAGTGCTGGGATTAAAGGCATGCACTATCACCGCCCTGCGGTTGGTTGATTTTTTGACACAAGTTCTCAGTGTAGCCCTGGCTGACCTGGAATTCACGATGGAAACCAGGTGGGTCTCCGACCAGAGATTCATCTTCTTCTCCCTCCTCAGTGCTGGGATTAAAGTCGTCGCCACCCTTCCTGACTTGTTTTTGTTTTCCAAGGCAGAGTTTGCTTGTGTAGCCCTGGTTGTCCTATACTCACTTTGTAGACCAGGCTACCTTGAACTCATAAAGATTCGCTTGCCTCTGCCTCCCTAGTG
The DNA here is from genome assembly GCF_903995435.1 of Acomys russatus. Classification (NCBI taxonomy): domain Eukaryota; kingdom Metazoa; phylum Chordata; class Mammalia; order Rodentia; family Muridae; genus Acomys; species Acomys russatus. The sequence goes on along the minus strand of NC_067156.1, from coordinate 54,011,041 downwards.
CTGGGGTTACAGGCATACCACTGTGCCCAGCCTTTGGTTTGTTCTTTTTTTTTCTCTCTCTCTCTTTTTTTCTTTGTTTGGTTTTGTTTTTTTGTCTGTGTAGCCTTGGCTGTCCTGGACTCGCTTTGTAGACCAGGCTGGCCTCCAACTCACAGCGATCCGCCTGCCTATGCCTTCCGAGTGCTGGGATTAAAGGTGTGCGCCACCACACCCAGCTTTGTTTTTATTTTTTGAGACAGATTTTCTATCTGTAGCTTTTACTGCTTTGGAACTAGTTAGCTCAGTTTAGCCTTGAACCAATGCTAATCCTCCGGCATCAGTTTCTAAGTACTGGGATTATAGACATGGGTCATGGGGCCTTGGGAAAGTTGTTGGGTTGTGTGAGTTTGTGGGGAGGGGGCTACTAGTAATCAAGCTCATGGCTTCAGGCATGCTAGGCAGATGTTCTACCACTGAGCCGTAACCACTGTTAGCCTTTCCTCCCCAAACATTTTTGGGCTAGGCCTCTATCACTTACTAGCCTTGAACATGCCATCTTCCCGCTTTAACCTCCAAGTAGTTGGGTTTCTAGGCCTGTGCCTCCAGGATAGGCATGGTGAAAGTTCTTGATTTATAGAAAGAAAGATTAACGAAATGCTGCACTTGCTTAAATGTATGCTAAGGCCAAATCTTCTGCCTGGGGATTTGGAAGGATAAAGAATTTGCTGGTTTTGCTTCTATGTTGTGTGAAAGTGCAGTAAGATGGAAAAGGACTTACAATTGCAAAGTTGAGTACTGCCTGGTGTCATACATTCCCTGGGGAGCTAGAAATGAGCTCCTGTAAGTAAATCCCCTGGACTAGTGTATGCATTATATGCTCATCCATAAAGTAGTTATTACGGTTATCTTTGTGACGGGTTACTATTTTTATTTTTGCTAATGTATAGTCCTAAATTTTGGTAATGAATATATATTGATTTATTAAAGGTGAAAACTTTTTTTCTCTCCAATAAAATCACAAATAAAAATTCAAAGCTAGGTATGTGGTGCATACCTCTAATCCCAGCCTTTAGGAGGCAGAAACCATTAGACTTCTCAGTTTCAAACTAGGTACTGCTACACAGTGCGACCTTATCTCAAAAAACAAAAGTAAAATCCTCTGGCTACTTAATAGCCTGGTCCTCCTGAGTGCTGTGATTACAGGTGTGAATCACCTCACCCTCATTGGAACAGGGTCTCAAGTAGCTCAAATGGAATTTTTTTTTTTAAGACAAGGTTTCTCTGTGTAGCCCTTGCTGTCCTGGACTTGCTTTGTAGACCAGGTTTGCCTCGAACTCATAGAGATCCACTTGCTTCTGCTTCCTTAGTGCTGGGATTAAAAGCATGTGTGACTGCGCCTGACTGTCCAAACTGACTTCTAACTATATAACTGAGACTGGCTTTGAATTTGTAATCTTCCTGCCTCTACTTTCCAAAGTGTTGCAATCGAAGGCATATATACTGCCAGGCTCAGAATATTTTGTATGTTAAAACTAAGCATTGGTTACTTAAAACAAAACAAAACATTTGTAAACTAAGTATGATCTGTATGCATGTAATCATGTACTCTCAGAACTTAGAAGTTTGAGGTCAGGAGGTTTGCCATGAATTTGAGGCTAGCCAGGGCTACAAAGCAAGACCCTATCTACAAATACAAAACAACCCCCCCACACACCCCCAACACACACACCCAACACACACACACACACACCCCCAACACACACACACACACACACACACACACACACACACACACACACACACCAAACCAGTGTTGCATGAAATCTTACCCTATTTAAGTTGATACAATGTAGAAAAAAACATTCTGACATTTGACACAGTAGGGTTTTTTGTTATGTGTATGAGTTCAGCCTGTTCATGCCATGTGTGTATGGAGGTCACCTAAACCTTTTGGGAGTATAGTCCTCTCTCCCCACAGTGGGTACTTGGGAATCAAACTCAAGTCATCAGGTTTGTGTGGCCAGCCCTTTTACCTGCTGAGCCATCTGGACAGCCTGAGACTTAAGATTTTTATAGATACATACATTTAAAATTAAAAGATTGTTTTAATATGTAACAAAACAGAAAGATCTTTTTAACCAAAAGCATTTGCTTATCTCAGTTCTAATAACTGCACTGCAGTAAATTCCCCTCCCCTGGATTTGTAATTTAGACCAGGTATCATTTACTTCGAGTTAATTATAAAAGCTGTCTCCAGAAAATATGTACGGACACACACATACAGATCATTTATTTCAAATTAAAATTTAATTATCCTCAAAACATATATTTATCCATACAACTCCACCCCTGTTTTCTGAGACAGGGTTTGGCTATCTTGGACTTGCTTTGTAGACCAGGCTGGCCTACACACAGAGATCCACCTGTCTCTGCCTCTCGAGTGCTGAGGTTAAAGGCGTGCACCACCGCACTGGGCTTCCATACACACATCTTTACATCTGTATATAAACATATAAAATAGTGTTTGGCCTTGTCCATAAAATCTCCTACTACCACCATCTGGTTCTCTCTCTTTGAGATAAGCTCTTATGTATCCCTGGCTGGCCTGGTGTTTGGCATTGTAGCCCAGACTAGCTTTAATCTCAGGGCATGCCTCCTTCAGTCTCCCAGGTGCATGTGTCACCTATGCCCAGCTCTCCTTGATATGTATAGTTCTTTTCTTTTTTCTTTTTCCCTCCCTCCCTCCCTTCCTCCCTTTTTTCTTTCTTTCTTGAACAAGATTTCTCTGTGTAGTCCTTGCTGTCCTAGAACTCGTAGACTAGGATGGCCTTGAATTCACAAAGCCCTTGCTCCCTCTGAGATTCAGGAGCTGGAGCCGGCCTCTCCCCTGTCCAGATTGTTCTCAGCACTTATGCCTTTCATGCTACTGTTACTGCTTATAGCCGTCGGTGCCTTTGCTTTTCTTTCTTTCTTTTCTTTCTTTTTTTTTTTTTTTTTTTTTTTTTTTTTTTTCTCGAGACAGGATTTCTCTGTGTAGTCGTGACTGTCCTGGACTTGCTTATAGACCAGGCTGGCCTCGAACTCACAGCGATCCGCCTGCCTCTACTTCCCAAGTGCTGGGATTAAAGGTGTGCGCCACCACCGCCTGGCTAGTCAATGGCTTTTCTAAGCCATACTTCCAAAGTCTTCCACATTCCTCAAAAACAAAACAAAACAAAACAAAAAACATAGCCAGGTTTTTCATAGCAACAATTCCACTTGGCTCCAACTTACATGTTGATTTTTTTTTCCTGCCATAAAATACTATGACCAAAAAATATCTTAAGGAAGAAAAAAGGTTATTTGGCTTATGGTTCAAGAAAAATAATTCCTGATGGTGAGGGAGACACAGCAGCAGGTAGCCCAGAAAACAGTATGAACTGGAAATAGCTAAGGCCATGAGCTCAAATCCTGGCACTTCCTCCTGCACGGCGCATTGTCTTTGAGGTTCCGTAACCTCCCCAAGTAGTGCCCCAGTTGAGGACCAAATGTTCATGCACACAAGGGCATTTTTTCATTCAAACCATAGCAGTGTTGAGTGTGGTTGGTGTGGCTGCCTGCTGCTTTTTTTCTTTAAATGCTGATCTTACATATGAGACAGACTTTCTGGGGGTCTTTCTTTCTTCCTTTCTTTCTTTTTAATTTCAAGACAGGGCTTCTCTGTGTAGCCCTGGCTGTCCTGGCTGTCCTTGAACTCACAGAGATCCTCCTGTCTTTGTCTCCCCATTGCTGGGATTAAAGGTGAGCACCACTATGCCTGGCTTGGGGCTGTTTCTTTTACGATCATCCTATAACAAGTTGTTTTATGGGGGAGGAGGTCCCCCTCGGCCATAGACCTAGGGGAGGGGAATAGGGTAAAAGTGGGAGGGAGGGAGGAATGGGAGGATACAAGTGATGGGATAACAATTGAGTTGTAATCTGAATAAATTAATAACATTTAAAAAAAACTGGAAATTAAAAAAAAATAAAATAAAAGTTTATTCCATAGTCTTAAAAAAAAAAATCAAGTTGTTTTAAGGATTTTATAAATGTGTACTTAGAGGATCTTCTCAATTCTTGTGATCTTGGTAAAAATTATTTTACTGTCTGATTTGTTGCAATAAACGGAAAATATGATAATGACTGTAGTGTACGCTTCAATGATTTCTTTTTTTTTTTTTTTAAGATTTATTTATTGATTATTATGTATAGTGTTTCACCTGCATGTCAGAAGAGGGCACCAGATCTCATTATAGATAGTTGTGAGGCACCATGTGGTTGCTACGAATTGAACTCAGAACCTCTGGAAGAACAGACAGTGTTCTTAACCTCTGAGCCATCTCTTCAACCCATCAGCTTGCTTTCTTATAGACCCCAGGATCACCAGCCCAGGGATGGCACCACTCACAATGGGCTGGGCCCTTCCCCATTGATCACTAATTAAGAAAATACCTTAAAGCCAGATTTTATGGATCAATTGAGGTTTCTTCCTTTCAGTTAACTGTAGCTTGTGTCAAGTTGTCCTAAAACTAGCTAGCATATGCTCCTTATTATTTAGATACCTGGTTTAGCTGCATAGGAAGAAAAAGAAAAATAAAGCAATAATGGACAGTAGGTTTGTGTTTTTGTATAGTGAGAGTTCTGAAGATAGGAGGGATGTTCCTGTGGCTCCCTAATGGCTGTTCATGGTACCCTTTGATTTCTGTGTAGCTTTTCTTGGAATTTGCCTTTTTGTTTTTGTTTTTTTTTAAACCTGTTGATCATAGGAGGGTTTGTGCCTACTCTTGGACATCAAAACCTGTGTTCTAGGCAAACCCAAGAGAGGACAAGTTTGCTGAGCCGGTTTTTCTTTTTTGACTATTTGGGTAATCCTTGGTTGAGGTGATCTACCTCATCAGCTGAGTAGCTGCTACTACCAGCAGCACACATCCAGTGTGTGCCCGGTCACTGAGCTGGCCGCAGTTTTCATGATAAACCTTGTTCAACATACAGCCCAGCCCTGCTCCATATTATCATTGGCCACCTTGTATGACAGGCCTATCTTTGTGTTTGTTTTTTAAAAGGTTTATTTATTTTTATGTATACAGTGCTCTCTTGCATGTTCACTTGCAGGATAGAAGAGGGCATCAGATCCCATTATAGATGGTTGTGAGCCACCATGTGGTTCCTTGGAATTGAACTCAGGACCTCTGGAAGAGCAGCCAGTGCTCTTAACTTCCGAGCCATCTCCCAGCCCTACTTTTTTGTTTGTTTTGTTTAATTTTGAGATAGGGCCTGACTCCTATGTAGATGAGGCTGACCTCATAGAGATATACCTGCCTCTTGCCTCTTTAGTGCTGGGATTAAAGATATGTAACACCATGACTGGCTCACAGGCCTGTTCTTAACTGTAAAGCAGGCTTTTTAGTCAAAAATCAAATTAGCAACCTTGAGTGAGGAAGAAGGGATAGGGAAATGCTGCTGGTGTTCATCTCTAGAGCGCCTTTTTACAGCATTGGGATTTCCTGTCTAACATTTGCCAAGAGTAAAAACATGGAAAACAAGTAGCAACATTGATGATCTGAGAAAATGGGTTCACTAAGAAAGTTCTTTGTATTGTTAGCTAACAAGAAAGTAAGTTATGGCTATATTTCTTAGGGCTGAGTATCTGGAATGAGGGGTATATATGCATTGTTTTATGAATTTTAAATCCCTCATGCTATACTCACTCCTACCATCTTTTATTTATCTATTTAGTAATATATTTTTATTCTTTGAGAGCTTCGTATAATGTATTTTTTGTTTTGTTTTTGTTTTGTTTTTTTGAGACAGGATTTTTCTATGTAGCATTGGCTATTCTGGACTTTGTAGACCAGGCTGACCTCGAACTCACAGAGATCCGCCTGCCTCTGCCTCCCTAGTGCTGGGATTAAAGGCGTGCGCCACCACGCCTGGCTTTGTATAATGTGTCTTGATCATAGTCATGCACCCCTGCTCTTTACCAAAATCTTCCTGGATCCTCATCTTGTCTCTCTATCACATTGTGTTCTTTTTTATTTAAAAAATTTTAGGTTTACTATATTTTATTCTGTGTGTATGGGTGTTTTGCCTCCATGTGTATCTGTACTGCGTGTGTACAGTGCTGCAGAAGTAAGAAGAGGCTCAGATCTCTTGGAACTGAAGTTACACAGATAATTGTTAGCCGCCTGTGGGTGCTGGGAATTGTTTGGGTCCTCTGCAAGAGCAGCCAGTGTTCTTAACTGCTGCGCCATCTCTCCAGCTCCTATTTTTAGTATTTTAAGATGAGACTACCTAGTTGAGTGGTGGCAGGCCATGCCTTTCGTCCCATGGGAGGCAGAGATGGGCCAATCTCTTCAGTTTGAGCACCACAGAGTGAGTTCCAGGACAGCCAGGGGGACAGAGACTATCTTGCTGCAGGTGTCCTGGTACTCCTTCTTCCTAAATGTTTCCTAAGTCCTAGGTGTGTAGGAGCTATGTTGTAGCCTTTTAGCTGCCTAACACCTGGTCAGTTTTTTGCATTTTGACCAGTTGTGAATTTCTGTAATGGTTTTGTCTGCTACAAGAAACTTCTTTAATAAGCAGTGAGCTTATCTGTGGATATAGGATAAATATTTAGAATGGGGTTCAAAATTATACTTTGATATTTTTTTTTCAACATTAGTAATTGTAATAGTGTATACATATAATTGTCCTTCTAGGCTGAAAAATAAGAGCTACCAACTGATAGACAAGATTCACTGTAGAGGATTGGATATACAACAGAACAATTGAAGATTCAAGTGAAGGTGTCATGGAGGGGGCCCCATCCTCTGCTCTTGCTTTATTGCCACCACTCCATAAGAGAATCACCAATACATTTTATTTTACTTATTTATTCATTTATTTATTCAGTCTGGTCTGGAACTCATAGTGATCCACCTACCTCTGGCTTCTGAGTGCTGAGATTAAAGACATGTGCTACCACACCTTGTTCCCAGTAGGTTTTTTTCTTTTTTTAAATCCCGTTTATAGTTGGGTCCCATCAGAGTTTATGAAATTCCTTAGAACAATTCCTTAGAATACTTTCCTTGAAGAAAAATGAATTTAAAATATGGGCTATAACACATATGGGATGAATAAGTAAGAGCAAAGCAACTTTCATTTCTATATATTTAGATTTTATTAGGTTTTAGTAGCTAAAATTTGATGGTCTTGATGATAAATGATTTGTTGAAATAGAATTACACAGGCCGTTTTTCAAGACATGGTTTCTCTGTGTAACCTTGGCTTTCCTGGACTCACTCTGTAGACCAGGCTGGCCTTGAACTCACAGTAATTCACCTGTCTCTGCCTCCCAAGTGCTGGGATTAAAGGCATGTGCCACCACTACTCGGCTGTTTTGTTTTGTTTATTGTAGAAACTTAAGATAGAAACTCAAAAATACAGGTAGCTACAATAAGAGTTTTAGTCAGTATTCAGATGGGGTACATCTAGTTCTGTTGCATTACTTCTGCTCTATGAAGTATTTCCTGCTTGTTTGTAGGTGTTGGTTTGTTTGCTTGTTTGTTTTTTGAGACAGGGTTTCTCTGTGTAGCCTTGGTGGTCGTGGACTCGCTTTATAGACCAGGCTGGCCTTGAACTCACAGCGAGATCCGTCTGCCTCTGCCTCCCGGGTGCTGGGATTAAAGGTGTGCGCCACCACGCTGGCTGGCCCTGAGGAATCTTGACTTGCTCTTTTTTTTTGTGTGGCTGGAAAGAGCCGTGGGTGCTGGGAACCAAACTCTTATATTTATGGTTGTGAGCCTAGCCTTTAAGGGCTGAGCCATCTCTCCAGCCCTCTTGACTTGGTCTTAAGGCTGCCACTTACTGTATACTTGACCTTTGACCAATTATTTGAATCATTAAAGCATTTCTGTTCATGTTGCATGATGTGCAATGATATAAACACTGCTTTGTAGAGTACTTAACATAAGTTCTTAATGGTATTCTATATTAGCTGGGGGAATATATGCTGCTATATAAAAATTTAAGAGGGATATTAAAACATATTTTTGTTATTTTAAGGAAATTCGAAATGAGTCCCATGACTATCCTCATAGAGTGGCCAAGTTTCCCGAAAACAGAAATCGAAACAGATACAGAGATGTGAGCCCATGTAAGTACTGTGGGTTTGTGTGCATGTGTGTGCATTTCAGTTTGTTTCAGCAGACATGATGCAGTGACAATCTTTGAGTAGAGAGTGACTAGTATAGCAAGTTTTAAATTATTATGTACTTTTTCTTTTGTTTGAGACAAGGTATCACTGTATAGTCCAGGCTGTTCTGGAAAATGCTGTATAGTATAGGCTGACTTCAGATTTGTAGCACTCTTGCCTCCGCCTCTAGAATATTGGGATTATAAGTGGCAGCCACCACACCAGGTTTAACATGTGCATTTCACATGTGTATGTACACACGTGTATGAAAGGTTGAGGTTGGTGTCAGGTGTCTTCCTTGATCACTTTCTACCTTATAGATCAACTTTTCCTGAACCCCAAACCAGCTAGGCTGGCTAGGCGACTTGCTCTGTTATAACTTGTGCTGGGATTACAGTCAGGCTGCTACATCCACCTGGCCTCTTACTTAGGTTCTAGGTATCCAGACGTGGTCCCTTACACTTACAGAGCAAGAACTGTACTTACTTAGTCATCGGCCCATCCATTCATCCCTCTATGGTTTGAGGAACATTTTATTAACTCTTCTAAGTTCTGGTAGAATTCAGCAATGACTCTTGTCTCTTGGTCTCAGATGGAGGATGCTTGTTATTCTTGCTTCCTGTAACATCTCAGCATTTCCCAGTCCTATCCAGGGTTCCTTAGCTTGCCAGTGAAGCGACCTCCACCAAAGCTCTCGTTCCCTTTGCAGCTCTCTTCTCCAGGCTTCATAGCTGCTTATTGTGTTTCCTGTCATCCCCTTTCCTCAGCACAACCTTCATCCATCCTGGATGTCCTGATGTCACCATGAAACACCAACTGTATCATTCCTAGACCTCTTCAGCACGCTTTACTTTAATCTTCAGTATCCTTGCTCAGGAAGAAAGGAAGGAGGGATTGTTTATTTTGTGGCAGGGCTTCCTGTGTCTGCTCTACTGTCCTCTGACTAGTGTAATCTCTGTCTCAGCCTCCTAAGTGCTGGAGCTACAGGCCTGGGCCACTGCACCCAGCTTTCACCCTTGTAGTCTTAACTGGTGCTGCATTCAAGGCTACTTTTTGTGTCAGCACTGTTTTTTGTTTATTGTTTTGTCGTTTGTTTTTAACTGCTTCTCTTGGAGTGTATATGCTCTTTCATGGCATTGGATTCTTTAGTTCTTTGACTTTTAGTTTATTAAAGTGTTGCCACATCCGTCCTTAACCAATCTATTACTCATAACTATTTAGCTATTTTTAAAAAAGATTTCTTTATTATTTTGTATACAGTGCTCTGCCTGGTTGTACACTTGCAGACCAGAAGAGGGCATCAGATCTCATTATTGATGGTTGTGAACCACCATGTGGTTGCTGGGGATTGAACTCAGGACCTCTGGAAGAGCAGTTGGTGCTCTTAACCTCTGAGCTGTCTCTCCAGCCCCAACTATTTAGCTATTATATTTTAAAATCGCTTTGGCTGAGGCCGGTTGTGGTGGCTCACGCCTGTAATCCTAGCACTCAGGGAGGCAGAGGCAGGCAGATCACTGTGTGAGGCCTGGTCTACTAGGTGAGTCCTGGACAGCCAAGCTACACAGAGAAACTCTGTTTTGAAAAACCAACCAACCAACCAAACAAACAAACAAAACGAAATGTCTTTGACCGTAATTCTCTAACTTGCGAAGAAGCCCCCATTTTGGAACACTTTGTATTCTTCATTCCTTAGAAAGTTTAGAAAAAGGTTAGAGTCAAGAAATGACACGTAAGCTCTGCTGTGTCCCGGGAAGTGCCTCAGCTCACCCTCATCCCCGAGGTCCCCGAATAGAGCTTTTGCTTCTCTCTCCTTGTCTTGTCCTTTGTACTTCCTCACTGCCTCCCTCTTCCTCATGGATTTCGCTATTTTCAGCCTCTTTCTTTCTGCTTTTCTTCCTTATTACATAAGCATGCTGTACACTTCCACCTGTGCTTTATTATCTATGCAGATTTATGCATGTACAGAACAGTTTTTAAAAGAGTATATTCTGGGACTGGAGAGATGAGAGATGTCCTCTTTCAGAGGACATGGGTTTAATTTCCAGGATCCACATGGTGGCTCACAGTATCTGTAACAGTTCCAGGGAATCTGATGCCCTCTCCTATCCTCTACAGGCACTAGACACACAAGTGGTACATAAATATAGATGTGGGCAAAATACCCATATACATAAAATTAAAATAGTTTACCAGGTGGTGGTGGTGGTGCATGACTTTAATCCCAGTACTAGGGAGGCAGAGACAGGCTTGAGGTCTACAGGGTGAGTTCCATCCAGGACAGCCAAGGTTACATAGAGAAACCCTGTCTCGAAAAAACAAAAAACAAAACAGAACAAAAAGTTTTCTTATGTGTATATACTAGCTTGGACCAGTCCTTTCTGCTGTGTGTGTGTGTGTGTGTGTGTGTAACATCTAAAGTATCAGGGCTAGATAGATGGCTCAGAAGTTAAGAGCCAAGTATTATTGCAGAAGATCTAGGTTTGGTTCCCAGCATCCACACGGTGGCTCACAAAATACCTATACCTTCAGCACATCCAGCAGATGTGTGGTGCACATATGTTTACACAGGCGCGCTCTCTCGCTCTCTCTCACACACACATTAAAACTTAAAATAGCTTCTGTGTCTCCACTTTATTACTGCTTTCCTCAATTCTCATACTATCCAAGTTGTTCTCCAGCTTCTTTAGGCAAAAATTTGTTTGTCATTATCATTACACATTTTTAAATATACTTTTATGGCCTTTTTTAGACATCTTGATTTTTTTTCCTAGCTATTTTTGTAAATTTTTCATGTCAGTAAAACTGAATTACTTAGCATTCTCCCATTGTGACTAGTTTCTAACACATCATGTTTCAGATATGGAACTCCTTACTCACTCCCTCGCTGAAGCATCGTTCCTTTGCTCTCTGTCTTCTAATGCCTCTCAGGGACAGTCCTCTCCCTGCAGTACCAACTCAACAGCCATCTCCACTGGTTGGCCTTTTTATCTTGTAGAGGGAATTGTGGAGGTAGTGGTGTGTGTGTGTTAATATTTCTTTGTTTTGTTTTGAGACAAGTCTGTGTAGTATGTAGCCCTGGCTGTCCTGGAACTTACTCTGTATACCAGGTTCTTCTCTAAATCTGCCTGCGTCTACCTCCCCGAGTGTTGGGATTAAAAGCATTCCCTACCACACTCAGCTGGGGCTTTCATATGTGGCAGAAACGCACCAGTTGCTAGTTTGCTTTGGAGACATTGCTGAGAGGTGTCTGTATATGTGCCTCCAGAGCACAATGATACAGATGTACACCCTGCTTTCTGATACTATACAGTACAGCTAGATAGGGACTTGTGTTGAAGAGCATGAGATCATACCGGTGTGGGGTATGGTAGAGCCAGGAAGGATGTTCAGATCTGCCTCAGGAGTAAGATATGGCTCTGGAAAGAATAAATAAATGGTAGCCAGCTCAGTAAAGAAAGAGGGATGGAAAAACAAATTTCAAAGAAAATTTAAGATCCCAGGTCTGTCTCTTGTAGATTTGGAGTCAGCAGGCCTAAAACATGCTTTAAAACAACTTCTTCCTCTGTGATTTGTTTGCCCTTCTTGTGGCCACTGGTGCTTAAACTGATGTACAGATTATGAAGATGAAATATGCTAAACAAGGACTGGGCGTGGTGGCGCACGCCTTTAATGCCAGCACTCGGGAGGCAGAGGCAGGTGGATCGCTGTGAGTTTGAGGTCAGCCTGGTCTAAAGGGAGTCCAGGACAGCCAAAGCTACACAGAGAAACTCTGTCTCGAAAAAACAAAAAACAAACAAAAACAAGACAAAACAAAAGAGAAAAGAAAAAAAAAATGGTAAACAAGCCAGGCAATGTGGCACACTCCCGTAATTCCAGCACTCTGGAGGCAGGGGCAGGTGAATCTCTGTGAAGTTTGAGGCCAGCCTGGTTTACAAAGAGAGTCTAGGACAGCAACGCTACATAGGGGAAACCCTGTGTCAAAAAACAAAAAAGAAACACAGTAAACAAATTTAAAAGGGATATTTTAAAATAGAATTTGAAGTTTACTTTGTCTTAATCCCAAGATGCCTCTGTTGTCTCATGTAACTGAAACAGTCTAGAAGAGATGGGCAAAACCTTGGTGGTTGAGAAGAGCAATGTCTTTATGCAGTTGGAGAACATTGCTGGATTTTGAAGTCTCTAGTATTTGGTATTAGGTAGATACCCCAGAAAGGAAAGAATACCAGATGTTTGAACTGTCATCACTTTTCATGGGTGATTAGTTTGTGTGTGCATGTTTGTGGGGTTAAAAACATAACATTCGGGACTGGAGAGATGGCTCAGCACTGACTGCTCTTCCAGAGATCCTGAGTTTAATTCCAAGCAACAACATGATGGCACACAACCATCTATAATGTGATCTGATGCCCTCTTCTGGACTGCAGGTGTACATACAGGCAGAGCACTGTATACCTAATAAGTAAATCTTTAAAAACAAACAAAACAACAACAAAACCCCACACCTTCTAGGCATGGTAGTATTTGTCTCTTGTCCTGGCACTTGGGAGATGGAGGCAAGGGGATTAGGAGTTTAAGAGTAACTCAGGCTACACTGGAACCTGTTTGAAAGGAATGAAACAAAAATAATATGTAACATAAATTTGTTCTAGTAGCAAGTTTTATATGTGCATCCCAGCACTAGCTATATGGGTGTTGATATGTGACTGATCTGTGCTGGTTTTGCATAACTGAGACTCCACATACTGAATGTCCATTTCCTTCTTTTAGCACCTGAAACCCTCTTTTGTGCTTTCTGTCTTTATGAGCTTGGCTACTTTGGGAGCATGTGGCATTTGTCATTTTGTAATTGGCTTATTTCACTTGACATAAAGGAGATGGAAGAAAACTGGGTATGGTGGTACATGCCTGTATTTCACCATTTAGGAGGCAGATTTTTGTTACTTAATATTAATTCTGCTATGCCAGAGGTGTTGCTGACTTCTCTCATCCTAGCAAATAGAATCGACGCAGTAGCAGCATGCCTGACTGTGCATGTGATTCATCCACTTGTGATGTGTGTCAGGTTTGCTGAGCACCAAATCAGCCTTTTTGAGGTTGATGATTAGAGGCTAGGGAAATGAGTAAGCTTCTGTGAGATGAACCAACAGGAAAAACGGTGTAAAGTGTCACGGGTAAGGACTATGCCAAAGAATCTCAGACTAGTGATGACATTGATGAATACTTCAAATGCTAGAAATGAACAAATAAAACGTTTTTTGGGAGGAGATGATGGTGGTGCACGCCTTTAATCCTAGCACTTGGGAGGCAGAGGCAGGCGGATCTCTGTGACTTCGAGGCCAGCCTGGTCTATAGAATGAATCCAGGACAGCCAAGGCTACACAGAGAAACCTTGTCTTGAAAAAAAAAAAAAAAAAGTGCGTGCCCTTGCAAAACTGACTTGGACTCAGTTCCCAACATCTATAGGTGGCTCACAAACTGTCTCTAGCTCCAGTTCCGGGGGATCTGATGCCCTCTTCTATTCTCCATAGGCACCAGACACTCACAGCCAAAGCAGTCATACACCTAAAAATAAATAAGTACAATTATAAAATGTTTTGTTATTTTTTTTTAAGTGGGAGATTGGGACCACATTATTAAGTTTGATAAAGTAGGGAAAATATATAGAACTCTGTATCAAACAACTAGAGAAACATATTCTAGAGCTAACCTAAATTCAGTATATGATAATAATGAGAGTGAATGGATATTTACCTTAAATTTAGTAGTAGCTATTTGCTATTTTGTTGTCATGTTTTTTAAATAAATAAATACTGGCTTTTTTCCCCCCTCTGAGGCAGGGTTTCTTTGTGGTAGCCTTGGCTGTCCTGGACTCGCTTTGTAGACCAGTCTGGCCTTGAACTCACAGAGATCCACCTGACTCTGTTTCCTGAGGACTGGGATTAAAGACATGCGCCACCGCTGCCCTTCTTCAAGTTCACTCTTTACTACAAGGAAACAGCTCTTTGGATGCCTGCCTGATTTCTGTGACTGGGACAAAGTGTAATCCCTTAGACAGTTGTGGTGACAAAAGCCTGTATGTGTTCCCAGCACTCAGGAGTCAAAGGCAGAAGAGTTGAGAGCTGAAGGCCAGCTTGAAAAAAAGAAAGAAAAAGGTACATGCCTTTAATCACATCACTCAGGAGGCAGGCAGGCAGGCAGATCTTTGAGGCTAGCTAGAGCTACAAAGTGAGACCCTGTCTCAAAAAATAAGTAAAAGAAAGAAGGGGGAGCTTAGAATGTCTCAAATTTCTAGGACGTGAGAGTATGATTTAAACAAATAAAAACTGATGAGAGTATGTCATGAAGACACCCAAGCCACCTTACAGTCCACTGGCCTACTTCAGGAAAAATTGAACAGTGAATAATGATTTCATTACCTCCTGAATAAAGTAGAAATCCACGAGTCTATAATAAAACTGGGAAATAAATGAACAACCAAGTTAGAAATAGGGAATGTTCCATTTCTATATAAGACGCTGAGCCTGGACGTGGTAGCGCACACTTTTAATCCCAGAACTTGGAGGCAGAGGCAGGTGGATTGCTGTGAGTTTGAGGCCAGCCTGGTCTACAAAAAAAGCCAGTCCAGGACAGCCAAGGCTACACAGAAAAACCTTGTTTTTTTGTTTTGTTTTGTTTTGTTTTTTAAGATGCTGAATAATTAATGCTGCAACAAGCTATTTACACTGTTCTAAGATATTCTCATAAGTATGTACACACAAAGAGAAGATAGTAACTGTCCAGAAGAAATGAATAGGAGGAAATTCAGGATCTAAGGCTCGAAAATATCTTAGAAAGACACCAAAAGTGTAAACTATGCAATTTTTTTAAATGAATGAATTTTAATAGGGGGGTTTGTGTATCATGCTCACAACTTCAGTACTTGGGAGGCCACGATAGGAGAATGCTGTGAGTTTCAGAATCACTTGGGCTTCAGAGAGCAAGACCTTGTTGAAAAAAATAAAACGGCTGAGTCATCAAATGGTAGCACATGCAGGGAGTGCTATGAGTTCATAGCCTGATCTACATAGGGCACTCCAGACAAGCCACCGATATACAGCGAGACCCTTGCCTAAGAAAAAGGACCAAATGAACATTTAAAAGTTTTGGAGAGTAGTTGAGTGTGGCATTCAGAGTTCAGGGAGGCAGATTAGGGAAAATATTTGAAACTGCCTCACTAGAAAATGGACAGGGGCAGGCAAATCTCTGAGTTCAAGGTAAACCTGGTCTACAAAGGGACTCCAGGACAGCCAAGGCTACACAGAGAAACCCTGTCTCAGGAAAAAAAGAAAAAGAAAATGGACAAATGGTATGAGTACAGAAGGCAGACAAAACGTAAACACATGAAAAACAACATTAGCTATTAGAAACACTAGTTACCACAGTGGTGTTGCAATGTCATTAACACCTACTAGAAATGTTAGAGACACTAACACCTCAGGATGGCAGAGAAACTTTCAGGCACTACTGTTTTTTGTTTTTTTGTTTTGTGTGTGTATGTATGTGTGTGTGTTTTGGTTCTTTAAGACAGGGTCTCTCTGTAGCCTTGGCTGTCCTGGACTCACTTTGTAGACCAGGCTGGCCTCGAACTCACAGTGATCCACCTGCCTCTGCCTCCCAAGTGCTGGGATTAAAGGCTTGCGCCACCATGCCTGGCTGGCAGTACTTTTAAAATCTATTTTATTTGTGGTTCCTTACGCCTCTGCTTCTTTTCCAGCCCCCCTGCCCTTGATAAGAGAGAAAGAAGGTTAGAAGGAACAGGGACCAGGTCTATTTAGACTTCTGCCTGGTTAAGGTCCTTGGGTTCTTTGGGGCAATACCAGTCTCAGTGATCAAGCTATCCAGCAACATGTATGCCTGCAGGCCAGAAGAGGACATCAGATCACATACTAGGTGGTTATTGGGAATTGAACTCAGGACCTCTGGAAGAGCAGTCAGTGCTGTTAACATCTGAGACGTCTCTCCAGCCCCATAGCCGTGTTTTTAAAGAAACCAAAGCTTGGGCTGGAGGAGGGCTCAGAGGTTAAGAGTGCCACCTGCTCTTCCAAAGGTCCTGAGTTCAATTCTCAGCAACCACATTGTGGCTCACAACCACCTATAATGTGATCTGATGCCCTCTTCTGTCCTGCAGGTATACATGCAGGCAGAACACCGTATATACATAATAATAAATAAATAAACTTTTTCAAAAATAAAAAGAAACCAAAGCTTTTCTCCTACGTGGTTGATAGAAATGGTATCGCTATTTTTCTCCCTTTTTTCTCTTTCTGGTTTTGAGACAGGGTTTCTCTGTCTCTCCTACAACTCACTTTGTAGACCAGACTGGCATCAAATTCAGAGACATGCCTCCTTCTGCCTTTGGAGTGCTGGGATTAAAGTCCGTTGTCCATCTGATTTTCTGTTTTGGTTTTTGTCTTTTTGTTTTGTTTTGTTTTTTGTTTTTGTAAGGGGGACCTCAGTAAAACTTGATATGTGGACCACCAGCCTGGCCACAGACTCAGAGAGATTGACCTGCCTCTGCCTCCTAAGTGCTGGGACTAAAGGTGTGTTCTACCACACACAACCTATAACATTCTTGAAATAATAAAATTTTAGTAGTAGAGTCTGTATTAAAACCTTTTAAGCCGGGCGTGGTGGCGCACGCCTATAATCCCAGCACTCGGGAGGCAGAGGCAGATGGATCGCTGTGAGTTCGAGGCCAGCCTGGCCTACAAAGCGGGTCCAGGATAGCCAAGGCTACATAGAGAAACCCTGTCTCGAAAAACCAAAAAAAAAAAAAAAAAAAAAACCTTTTAGTGGAGTTAGACATGTGAAATCGCGCACAGTACCTTGATGGTGTTCTAATAATTCTATACTAACACACAAAGCTATATACATATAAAAGTATGAAGAATAATAAGCACACAAATGACTGTAAAGATGAGAGAATTACAGTAAGGTGATTTAGACCAGTATCTTTCCATGTTTTTGAATTTAGTAGCCTTTGACAGTTGGTCCTCAGCAGCATAATTCATGAGAGGTAAGGCTCAGTGGTGAACATGATGGTCCCTGGCTACCAAGAGTTTCATTTTAAAAGGGGAATAAAAAGTGGCCGAAGGCCTGAGTGAATGTTCCCTCCTTGCTGACTAAGTGACAGAGAATCTTGTCTTGAACAAGCCCCTGTAGAACTGTAGAACTTGTTCTGGAGGGTGGAGCCAAAGTGTATGTGGAGAATGTTCTGAGTGGGCGAGCAGGGCTTTCATGAACTACCTGTGTTCAGAATTTGGGGGGATTCACTACACTACAGATGAATGAAGCTGGGCATGGTGGTGCACGCCTTTAATCCTAGCACCCGGGAGGCAGAGGCAGGCTGATCTCTGTGAGTTTGAGGACAGCCTGGTCTACAAAATGAGTCCAAGGACTACAAGAGAAACCCTAACTTGACAAAAAAACAAACAAACAAAAAGATGAATGAAGTAGAGTTTTCAAATTACTCAAAATGTTTGAAATATAGTAGGAATGTCAAAGATTTTTGTATTGGCCATCAGGAAGTTAAGGATGATTCACTGGTGAAAATAATAAAGACTGAGTCAAGCCACTCCATCTTTTCCTTCTCATGTTCTGTTTTCTTCTGCAGCAGTCTGCCTAGCAAAGGATATTAGGTATGCAAGGTAAGATGCAAGTATGTGGCTTCTCAAAGAGAAACCTAGCACTGAGCTGAAAGTTGGACATGATTCTTCTGTTTAATACAAACACGTAGACTGTTGCAATGGTGGGTTTAAGACAGAGACTTCATGTTGGTCAGGAGTTACTGAGGCTGGGATGACAGGCCTGTGTGTCACAGGTTTAAGCTACATCCTGAGTATTAGGACTCTAGGTCAGAACAGTGGTATTGTCTTACCCATGGACCCCAGTGAAGTAATCCTCCCCCTTTATCAGTACATGAGAGTTAGGATGTCAATGGTTGAATATGATCTTAAGGAAAGTCTAGGCCCGCCCTGTTTCTCTTCAGACATAGTCTGATCAGCACAAAGATGACTGGGATTTCTTAGAGGCCAGTAAACTGTTTGTTTGTTTGTTTGTTTGTTTTTTGAGGATTTGTTTATTATTATATATACAGTGCTCTGTCTTCATGTAGACCTGAAGGCCAGAAGAGGACATCAGATCACATTATTGATGGTTGTGAGCCACCATGTGGTTGCTGGGAATTGAACTCAGGACCTCCAGAAGAGCAGTCAATGTTCTTAACCTCTGAGCCATCTCTCCAGCACCCAGTGAACTCTTCTGTGTGATTGAAATCTTGTAGTTCAAATCCCTTTAGTCTGAAAAGAATGATGACATTACTACCCAGTGTCAGCAAAACGGGCATGGTAGTGTATCATCTGCTTTACAAATTGTGCGGGTTGACGTGGTAACAGCCCAGTAAGCTGTGATGTCGTTTCTGGCATATCATCATCACTAAACAGTGCTCTTTGGTATTTCTTTTGATTGTATGGTCAATGAGAAGCTGTTTATAGATTTTGTTTTCAAGTAAGCAGTTGAAATGTTCAGACGTTCATGTATGCTAAGATTTATATTTCTTCTCCATTAAAATGGTAGTAGTTATGGGACTTGGATTTAGTTCTGTCTTTGCATAGGACTCCTTGCTTAGTTATGGAAAAAATTATATTCTGTCAGCTTTTGGAGCCGACATAGCTGTAAGCTATGCTGGGTTCTTGCCAGGGGAATTCAAGTAGGTATAGATTAGGTGGGTGAAATCTATAGGGTTTTCTTTTTCAGTTTATTGTGCATGTTGAAAGAGGAAGCTTCTGTGTATGTCAGCCACACACAGAGCAAGTCATTTCTTGAAAGCTGAAACCATTCTCAGAAGACACTGAGGGTAGGAGGCAGAGACTTCATCAGAAGTGGTTGGGTTTAATTTGTATCTAATTTTTAAGTTACAATACTGTTAGATATTAACAATACTGTTAGATATTAAATTTCTTCATTCACTCAGTAATTAGAATTAAGAATAAGTAATAGGGGGACTGGAGAGATGGCTCAGTGCTCAGTGCTCTTCCAGAGGTCCTGAGTTCAATTCCCAGCAACCACATGGTGGTTTATAACCATCTGTAATGTGATCTGATGCCCTCTTCTGGGCTACAGGTGTACACGCAGGCAGAACATTGTATATATAATAATAAATAAAACTTTTTTAAAAAGAACAAATAGTACCCTACAAAAGAATAAAATATGTTCCTTACAGTGCTGCTGCTGGTATTGTTAGGAGTGGAGAAGTAAGATTGCTTATGGAAGTGTGATTCCTTTCCCTTTATCTTTTGAAAGAGAGGAGGGGGTGGGAGAGGGAGAGGAGGAAGGGAGAGGGAGAAACTATGCTGATCAAGTACTGTGGACTTTGGAACTCAGGTTGTGCAACTCTTTCCGTTTTGATGGTCTCACTCTAGAAAATCTGGGGGAAAATTGTAGAAGAGGACAAAGCATGTAAACAGTTGAAGGGCTCCAAAGAGAGGTGATTCAGCAGTTAAGGGCCATGAACTCCCCGAAAGGACTCAAGTTCCCAGCATCTACAGCTGGCAGCTGACAGCTCCACTTACTCCAGCTCCAGGGGAGCTAAGTCCTCTTTTGCCCTTCAACAGCACCCACATACACATGGGCTCATGACCTCGTGTGTGTGTGTGTGTGTGTGCGCGCACGTGCGCGCGCTATTGAAAAATACGTTGTTGTTGTTTTTTTTATTGTTTTTGTTGAAAAATAAGTCTTTTAAATTAAAATAGTTAAAGATTTGGGACAGCACTACTGAGTCAGGGAAAGGAAACAGGTTGTCAGGGAACCTCTATAATTATTCAAACTGAACATATGTGATTCCTGGTAATTGAAAAGACAGGGTCTTTTATCTTTGCTGAGCTTTGGAAATTGTAAAGTCACAGTTTCTCAAGATTTTGATGGGCTTTCGGTTCCTGGAATGTATATGTGTATGTTCTTTCTTAGATATTTCAAAGTGATGTGTTTTAGTTAACACCAAAAACTGTCTGGTTTTTCTTTTGAATTGAAAAGTTAATGTAGCTTCCCTCTCCTCTCAATTCTGATATAAGGCTTTACATAATCCTGGTGGGCCTGGAATTCACTATGTGTACCAGGCTGGCCTAGAACTCAAAGAGAGCATCTCTCTCTGCCTCTGCCTCTGCCTCTGCCTCTGCCTCTGCCTCTGCCTCTGCCTCTGCCTCTGCCTCTGCCTCTGCCTCTGCCTCTGCCGTGCTGATGTTAAAGGTGAGTGCTACATGCACTGCTCTCTATTAGTCTTCATAATAGAACTAAATAATGATATAGCTGTGTATTTGACAGTTTGTTTTCCTGATAAGAAAATACAAATTCGTGGGGCTGGAGAGATGGCTCAGTGGTTAAGAGCACTGTCTGCTCTTCCAAAGGACCTGGGTTCAATTCCCAGCAACCACATGACAGCTCACAACAACTGTCTGTAATTCCAGTTCCAATGGCTCTGACACCCTCACACCAATGCACATGAAATAAAATTAAATGAATTAAAAAAAAAAAAGTTTGAAGAGCTGAGGTCAGTAAAGTTTAAAAAAAAAAAGAAAGAAAGAAAAGAAAATACAAATTCAGTCACCAGCTGTGCTTAATTCTAAAGAGCTATTGTGTTTTACTAAGGAGTAAAAAAAAATTTTTTTATTGTCATCTGCTAACAAAATTTTAAAACTTGTTTTTTTAAACCTGAGAGAATGCAGTTTCCCTATGTTGTTGTTTACTGGATAAATTATTGTTAGACAGTGAGGCAAAGCCTTGTGGTTGTACAAGACCTTGGGTGACTTTCAGATAATATCCAATGCCCCATTGTGCTTTTAGTCATTAAGTGTGACTACTGTGAAGTTTTGGGTTAAAGACTGAAGGAAAATAGCTGAATTCGAGGATCAAGGAACAGTGTTTAAGTTGCTAAGCTTTTTTCCTAGTCTTAGCTTCTAAGCCCTGTCTTGGTCTGGGAAAGCATTATGCAGGCAGACTCAATTCCTAGCACCCTGTGTGGGCCTAACCTGCTGAGTTGCATGTTGGCCAAAAGACTATAATTTGGTTTGTATTCTTGCTGTGATTGCAATATGAGGGAATGCATTCCTTTGCCAGGGTACTGTAGTGGGGTCTAGATTTTTGTGGTTGTGTTGTTGCTTTCTCTCAAAGCTTGCATTCTTCTGTTGGTATGCTATCCAGAAAACACAATGCTCTTTATTCTGTTAAGTAGAAAGCTGTCCACTATCGTGTACAATGTAACAATTAAAGAAGGATTGAACTGTTAACAAGACAAAAAATAAACTTTTAATAAGTGCTTGCTGGCATCATCATTCCCAGAACACTAGTATATGTGATTTACTGTAGCAAGATCATAGTTTTCCTGTTAGCAAGTGACGTGTAATATTTACAGAGGTCTTGTGTCCCGTCCAACAGAAACATCTGAGCTAAATTGATATGGAAACTAAAGCCATTTAATATGTTTTTTATTCATATGGAGAAGCAGTGTCTTAGTTTGGATTCTGTTGCTGTGAAGAGAGACACCAAGACCTTGGCACCACTTATAAAGGAAAACATTTCATTACGGTTGCCTGACAGTTTCAGAGGTCCATTATCACCATGGTGGGAAGCATGGTGCTGTGCTGGAGAAGGAGCTGAGAGCTGGACATCTTGCTCCACAGGCAGCAGGAGACTGTGGCCACACTGGGCTTAGCCTGAGCATATGAGACCTCAAAGCCCACCCCCACAGTGACACATTTCCTCCAACAAGGCCACACCCACTGCAACAAGCTCATACTTCCTAATAGTGCCACTCTGTGGGCCGAGTGGGGCCAGTTACAGTCAAGCTACCATAAATAGGTTAGACATTTTGGGGTTTTGTTGTAGTAGTTGTTTGGATTGTGGTTTAAAAGTGGTAGTCTAAAAAGCCAGGTGTAGTAGCACACACCTTTAATTTGCATACCTGCTTCTCAGTTTATTCCTTCCTCATCTAAATGACACAAGGCCAAGTGTTGCAGTTTAGATATTTAAATTAGCATAAATTCTGAAATTTTTATTTTTTAAAAATGTAGAAATGTGTCTAACTTGTTAACATAGTCTTAAGTAATGAAGTGTTTTCAGTTTCTTGTAAAGAATGCAGTTTGAATGATCCAATTATCTTAGCTTCTCAGTGTTAAGAAGAGTTATTTAAATACACTATGCATGCTACCCAGAAATGAAGAGGCTATTCTCATTAGTTTGAGCCCCTTACACTTTTACACACAGATATTTAGTTACTAGGCACTGAGACTTGAGATGACTTTTCAGTTCCAGGAAGGTAAGTGCCTTACTCATGTTACTGCACGTTCTGACCAGTTTTTCATGGTACTGTAGATGATGGAGTAGAAGCAGAAGCACTTCTTTTCCAGCACCCAGTAATAAGACTGTGCTTTAACCCATTAAAAAAAAAAAAAAGAAAGAAACAGGTAATTTAGGTAGGATTTGTCTCAACTCTCCTTTGGTATTAACTTATGTTTTCTTTATTTCTCCTGTCATCTGTAACTAACATGAAATAAAAAGTCATGAAAAAGTTGAAATGACAATTACGATTTATCATTCTCTCCTTTCAGATGATCACAGTCGTGTTAAACTGCAAAGTACTGAAAATGATTATATTAATGCCAGCTTAGTTGACATAGAAGAGGCACAAAGAAGTTACATCTTAACACAGGCAAGTAGTGTGATGCTGAGCAGATGCCTGCAAAGTGGAGTTTGGTTGCTGTGCTTTAAACATAGCTAAAAGGATATCTTGGCATTTGCGAATGTTATTTCTAGGTTTCTGATTCTGTAACCAGTTGCAATGTCATAGTTTGTAGACTTTGAGTATATTGGTAAAAAGTAAAGTTGTTCCTAATGTTACTATGTTCAATGGAGGAGATTCTTCTGAAATCACTTGGTGAATTAACAGTCTCTAGCCTAGCTTTTGTTCCTGTTCTGTTAGTGGTTTGGAGTTCTCTTCCCCTGTGCTCATCTTGTGATGAACAGGGAGGTCCTGAAGACCCTTTTCTATCTATCACTGCCCTTGAATATATTTTAAGAAAGTGCAGCCAGCCGGGTGTGGTGGCGCACGCCTTTAATCCCAGCACTCGGGAGGCAGAGGCGGGCGGATCGCTGTGAGTTCGAGGCCAGCCTGGTCTACAAAGTGAGTCCAGGATGGCCAAGGCTACACAGAGAAACCCTGTCTCGAAAAAACAAAACATCTACAAAGTGAGTTCAGGATGGCCAAGGCTACACAGAGAAACCCTGCCTCGAAACCCCCCCCCCCAAAAAAAAAAAAAAAAAGGTGCAGCCATACTAAGGATAGGCGTGACCATCTGTGGGGCCTAGTAAAGCACAGTCCTGCTGGGCTTCCTTGCCTCTACTCCAGCAGCCCCTCACACCAGCCTCTGCAATGCAGGCACTACCTTTCATTCTGAGATCAGAGCTTTCTCTTTATCAAATAAGAGAGGTTAAACATCAACAACACTGTAATTTTTCCTAGTCAAAAATGTTCAGAAGTATAAGCTATAATGTTTGAGAGTTTTAAGTTGTATTTTATTATCTGTCTGTGTGTGTATGTACATGTCCAGGGTGCCCACAGGGGCCAAAAGAGGGTGTCCCCTAGAACTGGAGTTACAGACTATTGTGAACTGTACAACATGGGTGCTGACAACTGAACTCTGGTCCTCTGGCAGAGAAAAAAGTGCCCTTAACTGTATCTGAGCACCATATTTGAGATTTTAAAAAAATGATATAATTTATTTATTTTTCTGTGCACTGGTGTTTTGCCTGCATGTAAGTCTGTGTAAGGGTATCAGATTTTGAAGTTATAGACAGCTGTGAGCTGCCATGTGGATGCTGGGAATTGAACCTGGATTCTCTGGAAGAGCAGTCAGTGCTCTTGACCACTGAGCTATCTTCCCAGTCCCATGTTTGAGATTTAAAAAAAAAAAAAAGCCAACAGATTATTGTAACCTGCTACTTAAAAGACAGAGAAAAGCATGAAGTAAAGTATTATTGTTGCTGTTTTATTTTTATTTATTTATTTATTTATTTATTTATTTATTTATTTTTGAGACAGGGTTTCTCTGTATAGTCTTGGTGGTCCTAGACTCGCTTTGTAGACCAGGCTGGCCTGGAACTCACAGCGGTCCACTTGCTTCTGCCTCGAGAGTGCTGGGATTAAAGGCGTGTACCACCATGCCCTGCTGAAGTAATTGTTTTTTAAGTTCAACCTAATGTATCTATGAGCTATTAGAATTTTCTCTGTCAGAGAAACAAATGTTTCACTTGAAGTAAAGTAGGTCCAGTAACTAAAAAGGAAGAGAAACAATCTGGTGTAAACTTGTTAAGGATACCAATCAATTCAAAGTTTACAGAACAAAAGAAAGACAGACAGTATATATTTGAAAAGATGCTGTTTATTCACAGCATAGATTTAAACGGGCCCAGGCACCAAGCCTCTACCAGAGACTCAGGAGCTTGGACTTTCAGACCCCCAGGTCTTGTCCTGTCCCCTGGTGCTAACCTTTTTGTCACCTACAGTCTTTTGGTTTTTTTTTTTTTTTTTTTTTTTTTTTTTTTTTTTTTTTTGGTTGGTTGGTTGGTTGGTTCTTGGGTTTTTGTTTGTTTGTTTGTTTGTTTGTTTTTGGTTCTTGGGTTTTTTTTTTTGTTGTTGTTGTTGTGTTTTTTGTTGTTGTTGTTTTTGGTTTTTTGTTTTGTTTTTCAAGACAGGGTTTTTCTGTGTAGCCCTGGCTGTCCTAGATTTACTTTGTAGACAGCAATCTGCTTCCCTCTGCCTCTTGAGTGCTGGGATTAAAGGCTTGTGCCACCATGCCCAGCCCTACAGTCATTTTCGGAAGGTATTTTACACCTAGGAGATTCTTTGTTGATCTAAATTAGAGTGATGAATTATTCCCTGCTGGCACCCATTTAAGAAAATTAGCAAGAAGATTCTGACTGCCACCTCCAGTATCTCTAGTGTTTATGGTCACATTATGAGACAGGTTTGCCTGCAGTGGTACTGTAGCTTAACATCCAAAATATGGAGAAGTGATTCAGCTGCACTGAGACAAGTGCAAGACACTAGTCTTAAGAGGACCGGACTGGCTAAGAATAATAAGCTGAAAGTTCCTGGACTTTTAAGTGCCTGATGGTCACTAAAGCTTGAGTGAGGGTTTCCTTGCAAAAAGTATTCCCCTGACTATTGTCACAAGTTTAACAGCCTCATAGCTTTTATAATTTGAATCACTTGGAGTCCTCTTTCACTCAGACCTAGTGGGCTCAGTGCATCTGAGAAACTGAGCTGAGAAGTCCAGCAGACATGAACACATGTTTATTCCAACCCTGTTTTCACAGGAGGACTGGCATGGGTTGGATGAAATAATCATACGCATACCTTTTAGTGTAGCAGTCATTAGTGGGGATGGGGAGTGTAAACTTCTTGCTGTTACATAGTAACTAAAGTTTTTCCTATGCATAGTCATAATCATTTAGGATTAAAAAAAAAATAAAATCAACATTCAGAGCTAGAAATTCACTTTATACTGAAAATGAGCATGGAAATATGGAAAAACATGTTGTATTAGGCTCTTTGGCTGTGACAAATGCTGAAGGGAAATTTAAGAGGGGAAAAAAAGTTTATTTTGGCCTCTAGACTAAGGTGAGGCAGAAGATTGTGGCAGCCAGGGCAGATGAGAGACAAGGAGCTGTGTGACAAGGGTATTCCCTCCGTGATGTGCTTCCTCTGCTAGGCATCACTTCCTAGCGCTGCCGTGCGAACCTACCAACGGGTTAGCCTTAGGTTAGGCTGAGCCCTCCCAAAAGGCCATCAGGTCACATCAGGTTCCACCCATGAGCCCAAGGTGGAACATTTCACACCTAAACCACAACAGGTGCTTGCGCATCTCAGTGTTGTTGGCTTTTTCTCTTCTTAGTTCTTACGATTTTCTTAGCTATCCCCACATCTTCACTCCTGTTTTGGGGACCATGGTTTGTCACTCTGTTTGTTTTTGGTAGGGCAGGGCCTAAGAACCTCACACACATGAGGTTGAGTACTGTTAAATATCTGAACTGTATCCCCTGCCCAGGACCTTAGTTCTCAACTCTATATTAAGGTGGGGTGTGCGCTGCTCTAACAGAATCTATGAAATCTTGCTGATGACACTTAGTGGACCCTTCATCATCCAGAGAGTCACTGCTCAAATACAACAGCCTTGCCGGGTGGTGGCGGCGCACGCCTTTAATCCCAGTATTTAGGAGGCAGAGGCAGGCAGATCTCTCTGAGTTTCAGGCCAGCCTGATCTACAAAGTGAGTCTAGGACAGCCAAGGTTACACAGAGAAACCCTGTCTCGAAAAACCAAAAAATAAAAAAATAAAACAGCCTTCTTAAAAAAAAAAAAGAAAAAAAGCAGACATGGTAATTGGTAATGCCTGCCTATAATCCCAGGCAAAGGAGGATCTGAGGTTCAAGGCCAGTCTCAATTCATGGGGCCCTGTTTCTAAATAAATAGACAATCCCCCTACCACTCTGAACATTTACATTCTAATGAGAAGTAAAATTATTTTTAAAAAGAATTAAAAGTTTTGTGGGGTGGCAAGATGGCTGAGCATAAAGGCACAGTCCTGGGACCCACATGGTGTGAGAGCCAACTAACTTCCAAGTTGTCTTCTGTTTTGCTGCACTCAGCGACACAGTGCACACTCCCAAGGGCACACACAATAAACAATAAAAGGGGCTGGGCATGGTGGCACACACCTTTAATCCCAGCACTTGGGAGGGAGGCAGGCGGATCTCTGAGTTCGTAGCCAATCTGTCCTACAAAGCGAGTCCAGGACAGCTAAGGCTACCCAGAGAAACCCTGTCTCGAAAAAACAAACAAACAAAATAAATAAATAAATAATAAAAGGGGTTTTGTAACAGGTTTCGTATAATTTAACCTTTCAACAACCACTCTGTTGGGGGCTGAAGAGATGGCTCAGTGGTTAAGCGCACTGCCTACTCTTCCAAAGGTCCTGAGTTCAATTCCCAGCAACCACATGGTGGCTCATAACCATCTATAATGTGATATGGTGCCCTCTTCTGGCTTGCAGGAGTACATGCAAGCAGAGCACTGTATACATAATAATAATAAATCTTTAAAAAAAAAAAAAACCCACTCTGTCAAGTGCTAATATCTTATTTTACAGAGGAAGAATGTGATTTAAGTGACATATTCATAACCGTGAGTAAGATGAAGCCAAAATTTGAAGCTACAGTTTCTTCTCTTCCGTCAGGTGTCACTGTGTAGCCCTGACTGGCCTTGATCTAAGAGAGTGTTAGGATTAAAGGCATGCACCACTACACCTGCCCCTTTCTGCTATCTTATAATTGCTGTATGAGTTTGTATAAGTGACTTAACCTTCCAAGCATTTATATCTGTATCATCTGTTTTGTCTATCCATCCATCTGTCATCTATAGAGAAATGTTTTGTGAAAACTCATTGTCTTAGTTAAGGTCACTATTGCTGTGGTGAAACACCATGGCCAAAAGCAACATGGCTTGCTCAGCCTTTCTTGGGGTAGCACCACCCACAATGGGCTGGGCCCTCCCCCATCAATCACTGATTAAGAAAATGCCCTACAGGCTTGTTACAGCCCAGCCTCAGTTGAGGTTCCTTCCTCTCAGATGACTTTTGCATGTGTCCGGTACACTCATGTAGTACCCAACAACTCAATGAATTATTTACTTTGGCATTTTTTTGTTGCCACTTTTATTAGGAATAGTAGTAATGAGATTCATGATTCTTTTTGCTTGTTTTGTTTTGATTTTTGAGACAGGGTTTGTGTATCTCTGGCTGTCCTGGAACTTGCTCTATAGACTCAAACTTACAGAGATACGCCTGTCTCTGCCTCTTGGGTGCTGAGACAAGAGGCATGTAGCACCACTTCCTGGACTAGTGATCCCTTTTAAGAAATCTAAAATCTCATTATGATAAAAGTTCATGATAAATAATTCCATGAATTTTAATTCATTTGTTGCTGTTGGACTGTTCTCATGTGTCTTGATAGACACGACTCCACACATTGGGAGCATGAGAATTTAGCAGCTTGTTTCTAGTTTTTTTTTCATCTGATTTCCTTTCTATATCCCTGTTTCCCAGTTTGCTACCCTGACCTTTTCAAAGTTGCTCAATTCCACATGATTCAGCTTAGCGTTGTAAGATGTTTCTTTGCCACCAGCTCTACTTGCTCTTCAGGCATGGCTCACTACTATATACCCCCATCTCTACGTGGGCTGTAATTTCTTAGATTTCTAGCATTTGCCCAGGTTAACCTTAGAGTTTATTCACTTAAGGAATATGTATGGAGTAGAAGTGAATAATGGCTACACACCAGGAAATACATCTGCCTTAGAGATGATTTCAGTGTAGAACTATTTTAACTCTTGAGTTCCATGGGTTGGGGATGGATTAGCCGTAGCCTTGGCCTTCCCTGCTCCTGATACTTAGCAGTCTGCCACTTGCTCTGGAATTGGCTACATGTTTGCAGTGACTTTAGGCACAGTAGAACTTAATTCTGTTTCAGCTTCCACTCAGAATTAGTAAGGGTAGAGGTTGGTTTTATAGCTCTCTGGTAGAGCATCTGCTCAGTTTGAATGAAGCCCTGGGTTACGTCTCCAGCCCTACACAAAGCAAGGAAGAAAGTCATAGCCTGGACATGCCTTTCATTGCTTGTCTTCTTCTTCTTCTTCTTCTTCTTCTTCTTCTTCTTCTTCTTCTTCTTCTTCTTCTTCTTCTTTTTTTTTTTTTTTTTAACCCTATGCTATCATTAACCCAAATGTAAAAGCAATTGGAAATGTATATTTGATTTTTCCTCCTCCAGCACATTTTGTAATGTGGGCTATTGTTCACTTTTAACTCTGCCAGATGACACTGGGCACAACAAACTGATTTGCAGGGACTTTTCATGATTACCTGCAAATGATTGCCCTGCAGATTCTTTTGTGTCAAAGAGAGCTGGTTAGTTGGTCAATAATGACATAAACTTCCCCACTTCACATAGATCCCTTGATGATGTGTGTGAGATAGCACCTGTCTGTTACAGAAACTGAAGGAGACGGGCTTCCTTTCTGATGTCCTTTGTAGCTAGATGTGATTAGCCTGCATGTTATGCTATAGGCATCTTTGGTAATGCCAACAAAGCCATATAATATGACAGTATCAGAAACGGTGAACTAGCTTCACTCTGTTCAGGACAAAATCTTGCCTGTATTTTATCATTTGTTATTTAAACCTATCTATCCAGCTCTTAACTCTGACAGACATCAGTTCTTTTTCTGCTTAAGTAAATAAACTGTCTTACGGGGTGGGGGAGTGGGGGTGTTGTTGAATGCAGACTGTATTTTGAATCTAAGTGCATTTAAAGTCTTGATTTACTTATCATGGCCCAGTCCACTAGTTATCACAGTGCATTCCAGAAGCATCCTTGAAGCTGTGTCCTTTCCTAGCTCCTCTCCCTGATCTGCTCTTGTTCAATTATTACAGGGTCCACTTCCTAACACATGTTGCCACTTCTGGCTCATGGTGTGGCAGCAAAAGACCAAAGCAATCGTCATGTTAAACCGAACTGTAGAGAAAGAATCGGTGAGTAATATGTAATACTAATGGCTTTAGCACGCTGTGTGTGATCATTAGATTACACATTTTTCAGTTAGGTAAATACTCACTTATTATTTTGGGCCTTTGGTAACTAAAAGCTAGAGCCAGAATGCTTCTGACCAGAAAACTAATGGGTGCTTTTCCTTCCTTTCATTTTCATTATAATTTTTAAAAGTTCATTTTATGTAGTTATGGTACCATATATCTTACTCTGCTGCATAAACACATTTTTATTCAAGTAGAGGTGATGTATTGAGTGTGTTCCTTACCTTGCCTCCTCACCATCCCCTTTCTCCCACTTCCCTTTTTAGCGTTTTTTTTTTTTTTTTTGTACTCCTTGACAGTTCCACCTCTGTTTTCATGTCTGTTTCCTAGATTTTGTAAAGATAGATGAATTAGAAAAGACATGTGTTTGTCTTTCTGAGATTATTGTATTTCGCTTGATAAATTTATCTTAGTTGCATCCATATTTCTGCAAATGGCATAACTTTGCTATTTTTTGCTTAAAACTTTTGATTCTGTAAATATACCACATTTTCTTTATCCATTCCTTTGTTGTTAGACACCTGAGTTGGTTTCTTTCTTTCTTTCTTTTTTTAAATAATATTAGATGAAGAGTTTATTAAATGAGCCTGGGGAGAGAAGGAAAGGGAGGAGGGGTACCCCAGAGAGACAGAGGAAGAGAGAAAGGGGGTAAGGGCCTGAATTGGTTTCTTAATTTAGCTTTTGTGAATAGTGCCACAGTAAATACTGGTAAATTGCAGGTCTCTCTGTGATGTGTTGCCTTGGAGTCCTGTGGTTAGATACCCAGAAGTGATATCACTGAGTCATGTGGTAGCTCTAATTTTAGTTTTGTGTGGAACCTCCATACTGATTTCCATTGTGTCTGACTAGTTTACATTTCCATTAGCAGCTCTAACAGCTCCCTTCTGCCCACATCCTTTCCAGCAGAGTTTTTTTTTTTTTTTTTTTTTTTTTTTTTTGGTTTTATTTCGGTTTTTGTTGTTGTTGTTACTGTTGTTTTTGTTTATTTTGTGTAGCTCTGGCCGCCCTGGAACTCTGTACATAGACCAGGCAGGCCTCACAGAGATCCTCCTGCGGGGTGTGGTGGTGCACGCCTTTATTCCCAGCACTTGGGAGGCAGAGGCAGGCGAATCATTGTGAGTTCAAGGCCAACCTGGTCTACAAAGAGAGTCCAAGACAGCCAAGGCTACACAGAGAAACCCTGTCTCAAAGAAACAAAAACAAACACAGAGATCCTCTGGCCTCTGCCTCCTGAATGCTGGAATTAAAAGTGTGCCTCAGTATGCCCAACAGTTACTTTTTTTCCACGGTCATCCTAACTAGAGTGAGATGAGAGTTTCAATGTAGTTTTAGTTTGCTTTTCTCTGATAGCTAGTTAGGCTGAACCTTTTTTGTGTATAATGGCCATTTGTGTCTCATCTTCTCTGTTCATTTTTTTATTTTGTTTTGTTTGTTTTGGCTTTGGTTTTGTTTTTTCGGGACAAGGTTTCTCTATGTAGCCTTGGCTGTCCTCGATTCACTTTGTAGACCAGGCTGGCCTGGAACCCACAGAGATCCACCTGCTTCTGCGCTGGAATTAAAGGCTCGTGCCACCACACCTGCCTTGTCTGTTCATTTCATTAGCTCATTTATTGACTGAGTTGTTTGTCTTTTTGTTCAGTTCTTTTGAGTTCTTTATATATTTTAGCTATTAGTCCTGTGTCAGATAAATTAGATAGCAAATATTTTCACCATTTGGTAGGTTCTGTTCACTTTTTGTTTTTCTGTGAAACAACTTTAATTTCATGAGGTTTCTTTTGTCGTCTATTTGCAGAATTTTTTTGAGTAGAGTCCTGTTAAAGTCATTGCCTAGGTGGGTGGATGTGTCCACGCCTGCCAGAGGGAGAAGAGTTTATTCGGTGTTATCTGGTTGTTTTTTTTTTTTTTTTTTTT
Organism: Acomys russatus; assembly: GCF_903995435.1. Taxonomy (NCBI): domain Eukaryota; kingdom Metazoa; phylum Chordata; class Mammalia; order Rodentia; family Muridae; genus Acomys; species Acomys russatus. Next base: position 53,979,227 of record NC_067156.1, on the reverse strand, counting down.
TTTTTTTGGAGTTAACTTGGGGCCCCTGTTTTGACTAGATTGCCTGTGAGCCCTCAGGATCTGCCTTTATCTACCCATCCACTCCTCCCCCAGTGACATCTGCATCAGGAGTCACCTGACTGAAGCTGTGTTGGCTTCTCTCTGGCTTCTCTTTGTGTTTCTCCTTTTGACAGTGCCATACTGTTTTGTTATTATGGCATAGGCGTCTTCCTTTCCTATTTGTATCCCATTCATTTTCTTCTGCCTTACTGCTCTATCTAGTTAAGACTTCAAGCACCATATTGAATTAAGAGTAGAGAAAGGAAAACCTTTGTCTTGTATCTGATTTTAGGCAATTTGTTTTGAATTTTTCTCCATCTGGTGTTATGTTGGCTATAGGTTTGTCATATATAGCCTCTATTGTGTTAAAATATGTCCTTTCTATTTCTAGTCTCCTTAGGACTTTTGTCATGAGGGATGTCTTTTTCAACATCATGTGATTTCTGTCCTTGGGTCACTTTATGTGGTGGAGTACGTTGATTTGCATATGTTGACCATCCCTGCATCTCTGGAATGAAGCCAGCTTGATCATGGTGAATGATCTCTTTTCTGTGTTTTTGAATTCAGTTTGCAAGTATTATATTGAGAATTTTGCAGTTATGCTCATCAGAGACAGCGGCCTATTAATTGTGTGTTCTGTCTTCTTTGACATTATTAGAGTAATGCTTGTTTCATAAAATGAATTTGCTAGTATTTGTTTTACTGATTCTTTATTTTTTCTTTAGTTTTGGTTTCATTAGTTTTTTTCTCTGATCTTAATTCTTACCATCTACTACTTTGGGGTTTAGCTTGTTCTTGTTTTTTCATAGCAAGCCCTGAGATACATTTTTTTGTCTTCAGTGACCCATTTCTCATTCAGTGGTGTGTTTTTCTTTTTGTTGTTTTCTTTTTTGTGTGTTGTTTTTAATCTACATATCTGTGTATGGTCTTCTTACAATAGCATAGGTATGCCAGTTTTAGAAACATTGTCAATTTACAGGTGGCTCCACTACCAAAGGAAAACAACTCTCAAAGCTGGGCAGAGTGGTGCCCACGTTTGTTGCCATCATTCTAGAGGCAGGCAGGATTTCAATGAATTCAGGCCAGCCTGGTGTACATGTTGAGTTCCGGGATAACCAGGGCTTTATAATGAGACCATATCTTTTAAAAAAAGAAAAAAGGAAAATAGTCTCTGTCTCTCTACAGCCTAATGAGCTTCTCCCACCCTCCATGCTAGATAGATAGTTAAAGGGCTCAACCTTGTACAGATCTCCTAGGGGTTAATCCCAGCCCCTGGGAGTTGAGACAGTATTCCACAACAGAGATCTAATTTAAAGGAAGTTTTTTGATCTGCTGATAAGAACATGTAATCTATAGTGTTTGCAAAGTGTTCTCTAAATGTCTGTTAGGTCCTTTTGATCTATGATGTCTTTTAGCTCAGGTTATGTTTTGTCAGGATGACCTGTCTGATGAGAGATTCTCTCACTGAGTCTGGAGCTCACATGAGCTAAATTGACTGGCCAGTGTGCCCCTGGGATTCGCTTGTCACTGCTTCTCCGTATGTGTGCTGTGGTGCTGGGATCCTGTTTCAGTGGCTCATGTTCATGCAGTTATCACTTTGTCCACTAAGAGGTCTCCTCGGTACTCCCCTTGGTTTCTTTGGAACTTGAGCCAGTTTACTCTCATTAAAGAACTTTACGGTGGGACTAGGGACTAGTAATTTTTGGAGGCATCATACTGCCTTGGCTTTTTGTTTCCTCTGTTTCTCTTTTGCCTATGTGTATCTGAGGTTAGATTGTTCTTTGTAGGGTGTGTGTGTATAATCATTCCCTGTGTAGTTTTGGCTGACCTGGACTCATTTTGTAGACCAAGCTGTCCTCAAACTCACAGAGATCTGCCTCCCAGTGCTGAGATTAAAGGTGTGTGCCGCCGCCACAACCACTCATCTTTAAAGAAAGCCTCTTTATTGCTCCCTGAAGATAAGATAACATGATAAGCAACAAATGTTCTAAACCTCTAAGTAATCATTTTCTTTAACATTAATTTTTTTCCAAAATATGTCTTACCATTTGATCAGTTTTTGCAAGGAAATAATTTTGTCCTTTTAGTATATAGCTTCAATTTCACCCTTCCTTCCTTCTTTCTTTTGTAAAGGATTATTTTTGTTTGTTTAAAGATTTGTTTATTTTATGTATGATTGCTCTATCTGCATGTACACCTGAACGCCACAAGAGGGCACCAGATCTCAGAACAGATAGTTAAGAGCCACCATGTGGTTGCTGAGAATTGAATTCAGGACCTCTGGAAGAGCAGACAGTGCCCTTAACTGTTGAGCCATCTCTCCAGCTCCTAAAGGATTATTAAATCATAGATGGGATCTGTTCTGTTTCTGTTTGTCATTGCCGGTGTCTTCTGTGTCCCTTCAGTATATATATGTTGGATTTTCTTCATATTTGTCCTGTTCTCCTTAATGCTGTTTCTATTTCTCTTTTTACTGTAAAATGCCATCCTTATCCTCTTACACTTTATTGGTTACACTTAACCTGTGCCATTATTTTAGGTGTCAAGACAAAACAAAAATGCTTATTCTTCTAGTTGGCAGGCCTGGAGCTTTCTCTGTAGACCAGGCTAGCCTTGAACTCACAGCCGTCCACCTGCCTCTGCCTCCCAAGTGCTGGCATTAAAAGTGTGCGCCATCACCGCTCATCTTGAAAGAAAACCTCTTTACTGCTCCCTGAAGATAAGATTCTTGCAAGAGCTTGAGACTTCTGGAAATTCAAAGTGAATATGATAAAATATAATTATGCTTTAAAAATAGCACACTTTTGCGCATGGTGGCACATGCCTTTAATTCCAGCATGTGGGAGGTTGAGGCAGATGGATCTCTGTGAGTTTGAAACTATCCTGATCTACACAGTGAGTTCCAGGATAGCCAGGGCTATATAAACAGACCCTGTCTCAAAATAAAGAATAGCACATTTTTATGAACATTTTATGTTTATGGCTTTTCAAATTGAAAGGAAACATTTTATGGAGATATGTTACAAAATATCATTCTCATTAAAATATTTTTAGGTTTCTGTATATGAAGAATTAAGTGTGTATATGTGAGTTTTTTTTATAGTTTTATAATGTGTCTAAACTATTCTTAAATTTAGGTTAAATGTGCACAGTACTGGCCAACAGAAGACCGAGAGATGGTGTTTAAGGAAACGGGATTCAGTGTGAAACTCTTATCTGAAGATGTGAAATCATATTATACAGTGCATCTACTACAGTTAGAAAATATCAATGTAAGGCTCTTCTTTCAAAGTTTCAGTTTTATCTAATGGTTTTAAGAATTCTTTATTACTAGGTTTGGGGTTTGGTTCTACACTTGTATTTGGATATTTGTAATAGTATTTAGTCATAAACATGTTTTTAGACTGTATTTTTATATAAAGTAACTCTTCCCGCCCCCCACCCCCACCCCCGTCTGCCCCCGAGACAGAGTTTCTCTGTGTAGCCTTGGCTGTCCTAGACTCACTTTGTAGACCAGGCTGGCCTTGAACTCACAGTGATCCACCTGCCTCCCAAGTGCTGGGATTAAATAAAGTAACTCTTTAAGGATTCTGAGGAAATCCTAAAACCAAAGGATTACAGTGTTCAAAGAATATTGATATTTGAGAATTGAAAATTAATTATTGGAGCTAGAGAGATGGCTCAGTGTTTAAGAGCACATGCTGTTCTTGCAGAATCCCCAGGCTCAGTTTCCAGCACCCATGTTGAGAGAATCTTATCACTGCCTATAATGACAGCTTTAGGGAACCCAGGCCCTCTTGTATCCTCCTCAGCCTATACATGACACACATAGATATATGCAGACACTCAAGCATACACATAAGTGCGAAGAAATAAAGTTTTAGAAGAAAACTATTAATTATTAAAATTGTAGGGAAGATGTTGTGGGTATAGCTTGGTGGTTGAGCACTTGCTCAGTATACTTGAGGCCCTAGATTCAGTCCCGAGAACTAAAAACTCAAATGTAAGTAGGTAGTAAATATAACTGAGTTCTGAGGTACTTTCTTGGCATGCTTCAAGGCTTGGGGTTCAGTCCCATTCACCAAGAATATACAAAGCATACTTGGGAATAAAGAGAGGATGACAGAAGCAAGCCCGAGGTCCCATTCCAGTTCTGCTGTTCAGTAGAAGTGTGGTTTGCCTCATTTATAAGAAGGAAATTGTATATTTGCAGGCTGTTGTGGAGATCAAATGAAAGTACAAATGTGTATAAAATACCTCATGCCAAATAAGCTCAGTATAATAGGTAGTTCCTGGTACTTAACTATAGTTGAAAGTAGCCCACAGGTCAAGAAAAAGACTTAGCAAATTTGTAAGTGACCATATAGAAATGTGACCTTATTGAGTTGGGAAGAAAATGGTGAAATAAGTATAGCATATGATCCCTGGAACATTTATTTACCTAGATCTTTTCTCTAGATGAGTCTGTGACTCTCTCTATAAGGTTTTGACATATGCACAGTGGACTGCAAATGTGCTATCACACTTAGTATCAGAGAAGCCATTCTTTCCTCTTTCTCATTTACCATCTTTGTTTGCACTGTGAATTAGAGTAAGTTAGAAAAAAATGCTGGTGGTGGTGGCTCACATGGTTAATCCCAGCACCTGGAAGGCAGAGGCAGGCTCTGGTCTAGATTTCCAAGACAGCCAAAGCTACACCAACCAACCAATCAAACAAACAAACAAATAAACAAACAACCAAGATAACTGAGGGAGAGCGTTTAATAGAAAGCAGAGTGCTTAATAGGTAGAATTGTTAATAGAAACTAGGATAACAAGAAAATAAGGAAATGTGGCCATGCTCACTTTAAGAATGTGCTTCACCACCGGGCGTGGTGGTGCACGCCTTTAATCTCAGCACTTGGGAGGCAGAGGCAGGCGGATCACTGTGAATTGGAGGCCAGCCTGGTCTACAAAGTGAGTCCAGGACAACCAAGGCTACACAGAGAAACCCTGTCTCAAAAAACAAAACAACAACAAAATATAATGTGCCTAGTCTATAAAGTGAAATACTGTTTTGAGTTAATTATTAACATGTGACGCTTTAACATATAAAGCTTTGTAGAAGGGAAGATAAATAAATGTGTAATGTAGTTCTTAGAGGTGGAAACACCCTTTATGGCCCATCTCTTAGGATACCTGTTTTTCACTGCAGAGCAAATGCAGCTACATGTTGTACACTCAAGGCCCAAAGTTTGCTTTTCCTCTTGTCAGCGTCTCTGGATTGAAATTCCATGTGCAGTCAGAGATGACCTTGAACCTTGCATTGTCCTGCTTCCATCTCCTGGTGCTGGGATTACAGGCATGCACCTGCACACCCAGTTTTATGCAATACTGGGGACTGAGCTGGAGCTCAATATATGATCCAGGGCTTTGTATAAGAGTAAGGCAAGCACTCTGCCCACTGTTGTATAGCCCCATGTCCAGTTTTTGTTTTTTTGTTTGTTTTATATATATTCCCAACCCATTATGCTTCTACAGCAATTACTATGTATTTATATAAGAAAAATTAGAACTAACTTTTCCTTGATTTTTCACATTTCAGAGTGGTGAAACCAGAACAGTTTCTCACTTTCATTATACCACCTGGCCAGATTTTGGAGTTCCCGAGTCACCAGCTTCATTCCTAAATTTCTTGTTTAAAGTTAGAGAATCTGGCTCCTTGAACCCTGAGCATGGACCTGCAGTGATCCATTGCAGTGCAGGCATTGGGCGCTCTGGCACCTTCTCTCTCGTGGATACCTGCCTTGTTCTGGTAAGGGGCCATGCTGACTTCGGTTCAGTTTTGTGCTTTTATTTTTGTTTTATGGTTTTTATTATTGATGATGGAAAGATAAACATTTGCGCATGGCTGATACCCAAGGAGATAAGAAGAGAGCGTTGGATACCTGAACTTGCAGATAGTTGTGAGACACTTCAACTTGCGGGTGCCAGGAACCAAACCCTGGTCCTCTATAAGAGTAGCCAGTGCTCTTAACCACTGAGAGCCTCTTGATTTTTTGACTGTTTCTATAGGCAGCAGTAAGTTCTGATGTCACAGCCCTTGATGGCAAAACCTATGACTTGCACTGTTTCAACTGACTCGAACTCTGGCTGGTATATATGTATCCAAGACAGTTCCAGAGATTCCCCCACAAAGTTCTTCTCAGCCAGGCTTGGCTCATCCCTGTCATCCCAACACTAAGTGAGCTGAGGCAGAAAATTTGCTCTAGTTTTGAGGACAGCCTGGGCTAAGGAGTTAGATCCTATCCAAAAAAAGGAAGAAAAGAAGAATGAAGTAAAGTCTCCCCTTAAGAGGGGGAGAAACGACAAAAGAAAAGAATACTGATGTAGTGCTGTATGCCTGTTGCTCAGCATACTAGGCAGCCAGGGTTACCTATGAGATCCCACCTCAGAAAAGAGGAAAATGCCAAATGAACTGGGGCCGGCAAGCATGAGCGCAAGATTCCCAGCACACAGGTAAAAAGCTCAGTGGCATGTAAGTGTGGTCCAAGAACCCGGGGGAAGTGGAGTTAGGTAGACTCCCTAGAGCTCACTCATCAGCAAGCTTACCCAAATCAATGAGCTCCGGTCCTAAGAGACAGTCTCAAAAAATAAGGAAAGCCAGGTGTGGCAGCACACCCTTTATTTCCAGCACTGTGGGTTCCAGACCGGCCTGGGCTACACAAGTTCCAGGATAGCCAGAGCTACACAGTAGATACCCTGCCTCAGAAGAACAATTGAGAAAGATACCTGGCATCTGCCACTGATTTCCATACACACATGTACATTCACTGCACGGATACACACATATATACATTTACAATATAACTTATATAAGTTTAAAAAAATTTTTTTGTAAGACTTATTTATTATGTATACAATGTTTTGCCTGCACGTATGCCTGCAGGCCAGAAGAGGACATCAGATCTCATTATAGATGGTTGTGAAGCCACAATGTGGTTGTTGGTTAATTGAACTCAGGATCTCTGGAAGAACAGCCAGTGTTCTTAACCTCTGAGCCATCTCCCCAGTCCATAATTTATAAAATTTAAAAACTAGCTTAAAAAATTGGGTGCTGTCAGGCTAGTTCAGCAGGTAAGGTATTTACTGCCAAGCCTAGTGGCTTCTATCCTAGGCCCTATTGGGTCCTAGAAAACCAACTGCCACACGTTGTTATCTTACTTAAAATATTTTTAAGCCAGTGTACTGGCACCAGCCTATAATCCTATCCTTGGGTAATGGAGGCAAGAGAAACAAGTCCATATGGAGTTTGAGCTAGCCTGGCAACATGAATGTCTCAACACCCCACCCCTCCACTTTCTATTAGCTTTGTACACAGAATTAGAAGCCTCTACCTTAGTGACTAATATGTGACATTAAATTTTTTCCTTTCTTGGATAAGTACTTCACTTCTTATTTATGAACTAAAGGTAATGAAGGTCCTTCCCAGAATTACTGTGAGAATTCTACAAATTAATAATACATTGTATCCTGGTTAGCTTAGCTATCAGCCTAGAGTTACCTAAAGGGAGCGCCTCAGTTAAAGGCTTTTCTACATCAGATTGGTGGGTTTTGCAGGGACCTATCATGATTGCTAATTGATGTAGGAGGCCTGGCCCACTGTGGGATTACAATGCTAGGCAGGTGGTCCTAGAGTAGAGAAGAAAGCTGCGTGAGGACAGACTGGCCCGTGAGCCAGTCAGCATGCAACATCCTCCATAGTTCTGGTTGTTAATTCTTTGGCTGTGAATCTTTCTTGGTCAGAAGTGATGTCTTAAGTTCCCACTTTAATCCTTAAATGATAGGTTATGATCTGGAGTTGTAAACTGAAGCAAACCTTTTCCTCCTGTGCTGCTTTTTTTTTTTTTTTTTTTTTTTTTTTTTTTTTTTTAAGATTTTTGGGGCTGGAGAGATGGCTCAGAAGTTAAGAGCATTGGCTGTTCTTCCAAAGGTCGAGTTCAATTCGCAGCAACCACATGGTGGCTCACAACCATCTGTAATGAGATTTGGTGCCCTCTTCTGGCTGAAGGGACACATGCAGGCAGAATACTGTATAAATAAACAAATAAATAAATATTTTTAAAAATCTCATCATAGATGGTTATGAGCCACCATGTGGTTGCTGGGAATTGAACTCGGGATCTCTGGAACAGCAGACAGTGCTCCTAACCTCTGAGCCATCTCTCCAGCCCCCTCCTATGCTGCTTTCATGTTCTATCCCAGCAACAAAAGTGAAGTCAGGAACCTGTGTTAGTACAGTGCGGATCCTGAGATTCTTAGGTGGAACCTCAAGTGCTATACTGTGTTTGTTTGTTTGTTTGTTTGTTTGTTTGTTTGTTTGTTTGTTTTCAGCCAACCACAGCCACAACTTATTCAAGTGCCCTGCCCACTTTACGTTTGCTTATATGTATGTCTGCACCAAGTGCATGAATGCCTGATCTCCATGGAGGCAAGAAGAGGAGATCAGCTCTCTTGAAACTGGAGTTAGAGACAGATGGCTGTGAGCTGCCGTGTGTGTGCTGGGCCATCCCTGCAGCACCCCCTTCTAATGGCTACCTTCCGCCTTCCTCCTTTTATTATCTCGTCAAGCCTATCAGTAATGCCCTGAGTATTGATGTCTGTGCCACTTAGTCCTTCATCATTTTTTAACAGTTTCATTTCTGTTCCTTTTGTTTGTTTTGTTTTGTTTTTTGAGGCAGGGTTGTTCTGTGTAACCACGGCTGTCCTGGAACTTGCTCTGTAGAAAGCTACTATTGATGTTACCGTGAAGGTCCTGTGTTACTCTCCTCGAAGTCCTAACAGTTCCTGATAGCTACATGTTAGGCTTCCTAACACAGCTGATAGCACAGAGTGGATTTTCAGATGAATTGACTAACATAAGGGAACATTTTCAATAGTGCTTCTCTAATGAAGCTAAGAGTTAGAAACAATTGAGTTTAAACAAACCCTAATGGATTACTTTAACATTTTGCCCATACATGGTATAGTTTTGATCAAAACTTGTATTATTTGGACTGGAGAGGTGTCTCGTCATTAAGGGCAGTTACTGCACTTTAGAAGACCGGAGGTTCACTTCCAGGACCCACACTGGATGATTTACAACCCACGACAGCTCCAGGGCCCCTGTGGGCATCTGTTCACATATGGCATACACCCATACATATGCACCTGCAAATCTTTAAAACACAAAGACAGTTTATTAAAATTAACCTGTGCTTAAAGTCACTAATTTCTGTTAGTGAGAACTGGAGGTCTGGCTCAGTGGTAGAGGTGTGGCTAATTGGTAGAGTGCTTGCCTCGTTAAGGTCTAAGTAGTGGCCTTTCATTACTTCTATTTTCAGGACTCATACAACTTGGTTTTTTTCCTTCCTTGCAGATGGAAAAAGGAGATGATGTTAATGTGAAACAGGTATTACTGAATATGAGAAAGTATCGAATGGGACTTATTCAGACGCCAGACCAGCTCAGATTCTCCTACATGGCCATAATAGAAGGAGCAAAGTACACAAAAGGAGATTCTAATATACAGGTAATCTCACTATCACTAAATCAAACCAGACACCATCTAAGTCCTCATCCTTTCCTTACTTAATGTGGCAGATCCAGCTGCCTGCTTGAAATTTTAAAAATTTCACCATTCAAGGGGTGGAGATGTAAGCTAGTCAACCAAGGCCACCCTGGTCTGTACAGTGAGATCCTGACTTAAAAAAAATTTTGTGTGTAAGTTAAGAATATAGGCTCAGGGCTGGAGAGATGGCTTGGTGGTTAAGAGCACTGTCTGCTCTTCCAAAGGACCCGAGTTCAATTCCAAGCACCCACATGGCAGCTCACAACTGTCTATAACTGCACCTTCTGACACCTTCACACTAGTACACATAAAATAAATTTAAATAAAATTAAAAAAAAAAAAGAATATAGGCTCATGTATACTTAGCATGAGTGGAAACAAGATTTAATAAAATGTATTTTACACGTGAGAGGATTTAAGCATTTGATTATTGAAATAAATCAGAAAACCTAAGTACTTTTATCCTAGTAAGAACTCAATGTGAGGGCTTGGGGACATGGCTCAGAGGTCAGTGATTTTGAGCACCTCCTACTCTACCAGAGGACCCGTGACTCTATTCCCAGAACCTGTGTTGAGCAGCTCCCGGCACTTGAACATCTCTGGCCTCTAATGGGCCCTTGCACTCATATGCACACCTAAGCACACACATACACAATTAAAAATAAAAAGCCTTCATGTGAGAATAAAGACTATTTAAGCATAGGTGCTTGTCTTTATATCTGAATAACTTCAGTGGTTATGGCAGACATAAGATAAGTAGTCTTTATACATCTGATGGTGACATTATTCTCAGGATGTTTTTATTGCACATTCATAGACAGTAATCTTGAGGAGTATCAGAACTTATTGTCATGTGATGAACTAAGGAAAAGTGTAAAGTAGAAACAGAAATAACAATAGACTCCCTTCATGTCTGGCTTGACCACATAGCATTAGACATGTATAAACAGAAGCTGAGCACTTGAGACCAACAATCTAAAATCCACAACTCTTTGAATATCTATATAGAGATCTGCCTTAAAATAAAGTAAAATAAATCTTTTAAATCAGTAAATAAATTGCATGTGATTATTTTTATGTACACGTGTTTGTGTTTGCAAGCAAGTGTTGGTGCACATATGTGCAGAGGACAAAAGCCCGTGTCAGGTTTACCTTGCCATTCCGTGCCCTATATTGAGTAATTGCAGTTTACAGATCCTGATTTAAAGAAAACAAAAAAATTTTATTGCTTATTATTTCTCTTTTCTACCTAGAAACGATGGAGAGAGCTTTCTAAAGAAGATTTATCTCCTATTTGTGATCATTCACAAAACAGAACAATAACTGAAAAGTACAATGGGAAGAGAATATGTCCCGAGGATGAAAAATTAACAGGCCTTCCTTCAAAGATGCAAGATACTGTGGAAGAGAGCAATGAGGGGTATGTGTTACATGCTAACTGAGAAATGAGGCTATTTAATAAATCCAAGAAGCATGCGGTAATAGAGACCCTGTGTTTGCACAGGTAAACAAAGTGTTTAGATGGTGTTCGATAGTGAAAATATTTTCAAAGCATTTTCTCTCATAGTAAGAAAGCCAGTTCAGCACTGGAGAGTTGGCTCACTGAGTAGAGCAAGTAACTGCTCTTTTAGAGAACCCCAGTTCAGTTCCCAGCACCCACATCAGGTTGCTCACAACCAGCTGCAACTCCAGTTCCAGGGAAATCAGTGTCTTCCAGCCTCCTCAGACTTTTTTTTTTTTTTTTTTTTTTTTTTTCGTTGGTGTGAGGGTGTCAAATCTTGAAGTTATAGACAGTTGTGAGCTGCCATGAGGGTGCTGGGAATTGAACCCAGGTCCCATGGAAAAGCAGGAGTGTCTTAACCACTGAGCCATCTCTGCAGCACCCGCCGCACCCCCCTCCCTTTTTTTAAAAGATTTATTTATTTTACATTTATGAGTGTTTTGGCTGCATGTGTGCCTAGTGCCCACAGAGGCCAGAAGAGAGGGCCAGATCCCCCTAAACTGGAGTTACTGACCCTTGTGAGCCACCCAGTGAGTGTTGGGAATACAACTTGGCCCATTTGCAAGAACAAGTGTTCTTAACCACTGAGCTGTGCACATGTGTAATTCTAACACTTGAGGACGATTAGGAGTTCAAGGTCATCCTTGGCTGTATACTGAATTCAAGGCCAGCCTGGAGACCTTGTTTTTTGTTTTTGTTGGCTTGTTTTTTGCTTAAAAATAAATAAAAGCCTAATGACCTAAGTTTGATCACTGAATCCCACCATAAAAGGAAGACACCCAACTTTTCAAAGTGCCCTCTCTGACCTCTACATGTTTCTTCCTTTCCTCCTCCCCTCTGCTCTCCTCTCGCACACACACAAGCACAGTAATTAAGTTAAAAAAGAAATTCAGAGCTGTACAGCTGTACTCAAATCACTCAGGAGGCTGAGGCAGGAGAACCTCAAGTTCAAGGATAGCCAGGCATACATAATGAGGCTCCCCTCTCTAAGAGTAAACCATTAATCTTAGGTCTTGTCAAGGCTTGTGCTTGCATCAGATTGAGGTGATGCTTTGGTGTCCTTAGAATAGTTTTCCTCACTTTTCTTTGCTTACCATTTGATTCTTTTAGAATGCCCCATAGTTTGGATTTCTCTAATAATTTTTCTTGGTTAGATTCAAGTTAAACATTTTGACCAGAAAAGGTCTTATGATCTTCTCACATGCTGTCACACAAGAGGACAAGATGCTACAGAATGTTCACTCTGTCCTCTCTCAGCTGCTTGGGAAAGAAGGAGAGCAGAGAGGAAAGCGGAGTGAGCAGACAATTTTGAAAAAGTGTCTGGGTCACTTTGAGGTCCTGTTGAAGTGTCACAGTAACCAGAAATTATACTTGAGCTGTCAGTGCATCACTGGCCACGTGGAGCAGTTTGGCTTTTCCCCCTTTCCAACTACATTGTTCAAATGAGATTGTAATTCCACAGTTTTGTTGGTGGCCAGGCCTCCAGTGTCAGTGTAATTAAGGCCTGCAGTGCAGATATCTCACTTGTTTCTGTCTGTTCACAGTATTCTCCGGAAACGTATTCGAGAGGATAGAAAGGCTACTACAGCTCAGAAGGTGCAGCAGATGAAACAGAGGCTACATGAAACTGAACGAAAAAGAAAAAGGTGGTTATATTGGCAACCTATTCTCACTAAGATGGGGTTTGTGTCAGTCATTTTGGTTGGCGCTTTGGTTGGCTGGACACTGTTGTTTCAGTAAAATGTCCTAAAAATGAACAGCTTGACCCAGCACCGTTCTGCACTAGTAGCTGACAGTGGTGCACTGATCTCAAGGGTTTGTTAGCCAATGCCTCATCCCCCCAAAACATTGCGCTAGACTAGACATCAACCAGATAAGGGACATTCACAGTCACAGCCCAACATCTCAGGACTCATCACTGCAGGTTCCTCTGAGACCCAAACTGTCAGTGGCTTGAATAAAAACAAACATGCTTGTTGAAAACTGTTGCATCTCACAGCTGTGCTCACACATGCCGTGCATCATGTTTCATTGGCTAGTATTGAGAAAGCCTTTCTCACAAGGATTGGCTTTTGGAGGCTCTCTGGATTTTAACATGCACTTGATATAAGCAATAAACATTGTGATCTTTTCTACATTATTAATGGAAAGAAAATATCCTTTAAGTAATGTATGTAATGTGTAATGTACTGTTTAAATGGGCATTACTACTTTATATGCTTAACCATTGTAGGGTAAAAATATTTTATAAGTACGTATTTAATCTTACTTTTGTAGTTAAATGTACTTTTTAAAAGTTCAATGAAAATCTGTTACCATAGAAAAATAAATTGTATGTTGACTCAGTTGTATACTGGATACATTTTCCCTTTTCAAAACAGAAGTTGGAAACTACGAGTAAGTTATTTCTACTACATATTTTTATGGTTTATCTTATTTTAAAAGGAAAAAAACAAAGAAATGAAAAATTTCTAAACATGTCATCAAAGGAAATTCTCCTTTCTGGTATAGTCAAGTGGCAGTTGATCAAGACTTAGCTTAAAAACAACTTACAAAAAAATGGTTTCTGCAGGATATGATGGCACACACAACACTCAGGACGATAAGGCAAGAGGCATGGAAGTTTGAAGCCAGCTAAAATTGCAAAGCAAGTTCCTATCTTTAAAAGTAAAAGTTAAAAATGAGGTGGTGGAGGGGAGATCAGAAAACACCAAGAATAAGAAATTGGTTCTTAGCCCAATTTGATAGCACAAACCTTTACTCTCAGCACTTGGGAGATAGAGACGGAAGGATCACAAGTTCAAGGCCAGTTTCAACTCAGAGCCAGCCCCAGAGTTTGGGGCTAGCCAGGACTGCGAGAAACACTGTCTCAAAAACTGAAGTGGTTAAGAGAAAAGAAATTGATTTCTGTATAGCCCATGCATGACTTAAACTGTTCATTTTTTTGTGTGTGTGTGTGAAAATGTTAATGTAATTATCCAAATGGGATAAATTATGATTAGTAAGGAAAAGGAACCGGTGTTTTATATTTATGATTTCAGCTCACTAGACTGAAATTTTGAAGTAAAAAACTAATTTCTTTCTAAGTTCAATAAATAGTACTATGGTTTACAAACTTACATTGTCCCTTACCTTTGTAATGAGTATTTTTAAAGCATATAACCACTAATAGGGTTTTGGTAGTTTCAAACTCTGCTTTGGACTTTAGGAAAATCACCCAGGTGGTGGAAAGGTTCCAAGCCACTAGGACAGCATCTGCTTTGTCTGTTTTATATATCATGTGAGGCTTAATTACTTTAAATGAGGCATTAGTTGTAATGCAGTTTGAAGACCATAGGTATTGCTAGGATTGTGAATGGCCTTGAGAAGCCGTTATTGTGTTCAACTTACTGAAAGTCTGGGAGCAGGATATAGGTAGTGCTGCACACGGAATCAGGTTATGCAGTGTGTGTCTGTGTCCTGGCTCAGTACTCCTGTCCTGTAACTGTGAAATGGAGAGCGGGTAAGGAGGATGCTTCCTTTTGTCTGTTTGCATTGAACCTATGTTGAAACAATCTAGACCCGTAACGCTTTAGAATGAGATGGTTATTGGTCTGAGCTTTCTGATATTTATTGGCTTGTTTTTCCAAAATGGATTATGTTACCCTACTAGATCTTGTTAGAATTGCAGTTGAGGCCCGACAAGGTGGCACACGCCTTTAATCCCAGCACTAAGGAGGCCAAGACAGGCAGATCACTGTGAGTTCCAGGCTAGCCTGGTCTACATAACAAGTTCCCAGCCAGCCAGTGATATACATTAAAAGCCTGTCTTTAAAGAAAGGAATCCAATTGAAGATAGCCTCAGCTCAAACTTCTTAGGGGAAAATACTGATAAGGCCAGGCCAAGCCCTTCCCTGGAAGGATGTACCTTCTACACATAACACTGAACCCTGTTCTTTCTGCTTCTGGTGCGTGCTTAGTGCTCCTGAGAGCCTCATTAGTGCCCCTCATCAGAGCCTGCCTTCTTTCTTCTCTGAGCAGATCTTTAAGGATGAGCTTTAACAGCAGAAACTTTAAACATCATTTTCATGCTTGCTTACAAAATAACCATCGCATTTGGTGACAGTGCCCACGGGTATCATCCTGGCTGTGCTGGTGAGGTGCTTAACGTCTCAGGTGCTAGCCAGAGAAGGGAGGTCAGCAGTCTCTGGTTGGTGCATATCTTAAACACTACATCAGTTTTGTATTTACTGATTTTACTAGATTAGGAAAAATAGTTTGACTTGAATCAGATTCCCAATAATAAATTGGGAAAAGAAAAAGATTTTTAAAAGGGCTTTCTGTTTACTGAGGCGGAATCCTTATCTTTTCCTGCCTTGCTTCAATGCCATAGTCAGTGGTCACACTTGAGGTTATGTATTCCTTCCCACAGTTAACCAGGTGCTGTGCTATTTCTGCCTACTGATTTCTATCTATGCTTGCTTAAACACAAAATGTAAAAATACACTTCTTTTTACATTTATGACTACGCAAAGGCCATTTCTCATGTTCAGCAGAGACTTGACACGTTTTTCAATTTTTCTGGGTCTTGGTTCTTCTTTTTATTCATTTCATTGTGTGTTAGTTAGCATTTGTAACAGAGAGTGAAGGTGGGGAAAAAAAAGTAAAAACAGGTATTAATCAATTTCTGGTCAGACAGCTGTGCTTTACAGATGGCGTCAGAGGAAAGAGTCCTAATTTGGTGCTCACATGCACTTGGCTTGTTCCTTTGTCTTAAGTAAACTAAAGTTGATGGTATGAATTCAAAACTATGCCCCATGCTTTAGTTAGGAAATGGAGCAGTCTTCTAGTTTTTATATCACTTCCTTCTTTGCTTTCAGTGCCAGTTCCCAGGGTGTGGTGGCTGCAGTTTACTACCAGGCATTAAAAGACTGTAGCTGATTCCTTTAAAAAACGTCTTGAGCGGGGCTGGAGAGATGGCTTAATGGTTAAGAGCACTGTTGGCTCTTCCAAAGGTCCTGAGTTCAATTCCCAGTAACCACATGGTGGCTCACAACCATCTATAATGAGATCTGGTGCGCTCTTCTAATGTGCAGGCATACATGCAAGCAAAACATTTTATACTTAATAAATAAAAATAAATCTTAAAAAAAAATGTCTCGGGCTAGATTCTACATAGAGACTGGAACCTGATGGTAGTAAAAGTGCTTTTGGGGGGGGGGGGCATTTGGAATTTACATTTCCTAATATGTTCATCAAGTCATTGCACAAATTAAAAATCTACATTGCCTTAAGTTTTTACTAACAGATACAAATCTTTATTTGTGGTTATTGTTGGGCAGGTTTATTTATTCACTCATTTTTGTGTGTGTTGAAATAATGCTTTGCCATTTCCCAAGCTTGGCCTTAATCTCCTCAGTTCAAATGATCGTCCCATCTGAGCCTGTTGAGCAGCTAACACCATAGGCACACACTACTGCACACACAACTTTCAAGTGTAAATCTTGAAGAGACTGTAGTCTTAAACTAGATACCCCTACTACATGTGTCGCCAGTTTCTTTAAATGTTCAGATAAGGTTTCAGGCCTTTAGTCAGACTTGGTTCATACTTCCTTCCCTGTTTCCTGATGAGCATCCTATATAGCTGTGGCATTGACTCTGTGTAGTCTGTTGTCAGGGCAGAAGGAAGGGCTTCTTAGGGCCTTCATCTGCTG
This sequence comes from Acomys russatus, assembly GCF_903995435.1. Lineage (NCBI taxonomy): Eukaryota > Metazoa > Chordata > Mammalia > Rodentia > Muridae > Acomys > Acomys russatus. The sequence goes on along the minus strand of NC_067156.1, from coordinate 53,962,405 downwards.
AACTTGATCCATCTGTTCAGCTTAGAAGGGAGGAAGCACCAACAGAAATGTATGTTTTACTTATATACCAACAGCTAATAAAGTCTCTCCTTTGTTCTTTGGGGCGGGGCAGGGGTTTGAGATAGGGTTTCTCTGTATACCTTTGCCTGGCCTGGGCTTGCGTTATAGACTAGGCTGGCCTCAAACTCACAGTGGTCCACCTGCCTCTACCTACCAAGTGTTGGGATTAAATGTGTGACCCACCACGCCTGGCTAAGACTTCTTTATATAGCTTTGTCATACAATCTTGTACATGCTTTTTCCCCCAAAGTAGAAATGCTTTTCCTTCATTAAATTTGTCATCCGGCAGTCACTTGCTCTAGAGGATACCTGTGCCATTCACCCTTTCCTTGAACTCACTTATTTGGGTTGGATGGCATTTCTTCCTGACACTGGTCTTTGCCTTTTACCAGGCGGCAGTGCCACAGATTCCACAGCATCATAGCTGGAGTCACAGCTGTCTATAATTGTCCCCTGGGAATGGAAGGAGAAACTCAGGTTGTGTCCTCCTCCACTCCTGCTTTGCCCCAGTCAGAGGACTTGTTCCACCACCAGTGGTCTTCCTTCCTGGGCCCTAGACAGTTTCAAGCCATTCTGCCCACGTGCTTCCTCTCAGCTGTGGCTGTAGGGAAGACCCATTGTTCTTTGCCAGTTGGAGGTTTTTTCCCTGGCTGTCACTGTCCCATCACAGTGTCATTGCCAGTGCAAACAGTGCTTGAGTGGAAAGCTTGACCTGCCTAATGGGCTTTGTGGAGGCTGACAGAACTAAAGAGCCTGGACCATCTCGGGGCAGCCTGTCTGGAGAGGAGTTCTGACTTTGGAACTTGGTTGTAAAATTCACAGTGGACTAGGAGCAGTAAGGTGTGGCCCTATCTGGTCTGCTTTTAAATTTATCTATTTTATTTGGGGCTGCTGCAAGGAGAATTGCATGGGAATTGTCTTTTTCTTTACAGAGACCACTTTTAAGAAGCACCAAATTATTCTTTGTGGTCACTCATTAGGCATAGATATTTCAGACTCAGGATGCTGTTGATATTTTAGATGACTATTTTAAAAAGTCTTTGAGTCTGGAAAGTTGGGGAGAGGAAGCACGTTAAGTTCCTTTAAAGCATGCTTGGCACACCTCCATTAACCCAGCATGGTCTCGGTAGGCTGCTAGTGTAAATGTATCACAGCCAGCAAAACAACTTTTAATGCAGTATAACTTTCCCTCTACCACGGGCAAGGAAGACCACTCCAGCATTTGCCGCTGCAGCATGGAGAGAGGCACCCAGGACACCCACAAAGCTCATTGCTTGATTTGTTTGAACCCATTTTATTTTCACCATATTAGAAATAAAATGGTAAAGATCCATGCATGTGAATATAATAGAATTACCTAAAAAGCCTACTTATCTTTATAGTCTTACAAATAAAGTCATTTTACAGAAGCTGTTCCAATGATTTCCTCTTATTTTGTTACCCTTAAACACTATTTGCAAAGAAGTAGTGAGTTCTAAAGAAACGACAGTCTGGCTGTGGTTAAATGGCAAACAGTTATTCTCTGTACATGTATTTAGCAAACACCAGGAAAGGGTGACTGTGAGTATATATGGTGAACGTCTGCAGTTTTGTCAGCCATTTTAAATACTTGATCAAAATTTAGGCTTTAGATGATGCCACCTTTATTTTCAGATAAGACCACCAGCTTATGTAGATAAAGCTGAGATGCAAACTCCAGGCTGTGGTTTCCAGTGCTTCCAAGACCCGGGCTTTTCTCCTTATGTCACACCACTGTTCTTTATTCCAGCTATTCATTTAAACCGGGTAGTTAAGTGGGGAAATAGTAGACAGCCCACTTTTAACTAAGACTCCAAATAAATTTGCTTTATTAAGTTGAGGAGGGAAAATCCCTTTTAAAACACTTTGCGATAGTGGAGTTCCAGAAAGTTCCCAAGCCAGAGCATTCCTTCACTCCATTCTGTGACAGTGTTCCACGATCTGCCATAGTCAGAACTAGCCATTTGGTTCCAGGTTTTTAAGTCTTAAACAAGGATTGTGGTGTTTACAGTGATCCATTGATAGCTAAAGAGCATGGTTTCCTAATGACAACACTATGGAGAAATCTGTGTTGGAAGATCAAACAAGAGGCTTGGTGCTTGGTAGAGCTGTCTGCCTTTGAAGAACAATCAACAGGCAGGAAAAATCTTCATTCTTGTGATTGGAGAGGGGGCCTAGTTGTTGGAGGTCTGTTTTATTTCTTGTTTATACATATGATACAAAAGTAACAAACATTTACATTGGTAGCTTGTGTGTATTGAAAGAGAGAAAGAAGAGAGAATGTGAGTGGGGAGTTGGTGCAAAAATGGAAGTAGCTTTAAGGTCACAAAAGGTTTGGTTACAGGCATATAATCCTGAGATACCAGCACAGACTACCGCTTTTAGTAGTCGCTCAAAAACAAAAAACAAAAAACTCGCTCCCTCTTGTCTCTTGCTTGTTTAAATGCTTTCTTTCTTTTTCCATTAGCATTAAAATGCACTGAACTCTGTTATGTTTTACATAGTTTAGTAGTTAAAATCATTAGTGTTATCCTTCAGAAGAAAACACAAGAGCTGAAAATCTGATTCAGAGGTACAAGCCAACTTTATGTCCAAACTTTCTATTTAAACTGTTTCTGGCAGTTTTACAGTGGTTGTCCAAACTGCATTAGACTTTTGCATTGAAATCAAAGTATGGGTAAGTCTGGCACATATAATAAAATCTTGCTATATTTTTGTGGCTGCATTATTTTTTTTAAAACTTGTCTGTCTGTTAGCATATTATTAGAGGTCATTTCTTGAATAAAATGGGATGGCCTAAACGCTTCAGTGGGTAACTACTGAAGAAGTGAGTTACGGTGCGTCAGCTCAGCGTTCTTCCAGCACGGCCTCCATTTGGAAAGCCATCGTTTTGGAAAGTGCTCGGTGTGACTAGATGTGACATGTTGGAATGGTTTTTGATTGATTTTTTTTTTTTTTTTTTTTTAGTTCAGTGTTAGTCCTTTTGTGTTTGTATCTATGTACATCTGTGTGTGTGGTGGATATGAATTGAATAGATGACTTCTTATTTTATGTTTTAGGCCAAGATTGACAGACACCTAAATATTCATGACTTGAGACTATTCTGCAGCTATAAATTTTGAACCTTTGATGTGCAAAGCAAGACCTGAAGCCCACTCCGGAAAATAAAGTGAGGCTTGCTAACCCTGTAGATTGCCTCACAAGTTGTCTGTTTACAAAGTAAGCTTTACATCCAGGGGATGAAGAACGCCACCAGCAGAAGACTTGCAAACCCTTTAATTTGATGTATTGTTTTTTTAACATGTGTATGAAATGTAGAAAGATGTAAAGGAAATAAATTAGGAGAGACTACTTTGTATTGTACTGCCATTCCTAATGTATTTTTATACTTTTTGGCAGCATTAAATATTTTTATTAAATAGACTATGCTGGTTTGTGTGTGTGTTATCTCAGAACAGCTGCAATTCAAACAGTGAATATTTTCTCATGGGCTTACTCAAATTTTTTTTAAAAGATTTATTTACTTATTTTATATACCAGGGGGCACCAGATCTCATTATACATGGTTGTGAGCCACCATGTGGTTGCTGGGAATTGAACTCAGGACCTCTGGAATAGCAGACAGTGCTCTTCTGAGCCATCTCTCTAGTCCCTTACTCAAAAGTTTTTATAGCTAGAAATTGGCATTGAAATTGAAATCAAAATACAGGTTACTTGGCTTCAACTACAATACATTAGTCTTTTTATCTTAAGTAGTACAAATTAGGCAAAAACAAATGACGACAACAACAAAAAACCCTTGTAGTATTGCTCTTGTCACTAAGGAAAGCATTGGTTTTCATAATAGTATTGCTTTGTAATCAGCGTTCAGTAAGAACAATTCCAGAGCGGGCGGTGGTGGCACAGGCCTTTAATCCCAGCACTCAAGAGGCAGAGGCCAGCCTGGTCCACAAAGTGAGTCCAGGACAGCCAAAGATACACAGAGAAACCCTGTCTCAACAACAACAACAAAAGAAAAACACAGCAATTCTGAGCGGCTTTTAATGTTGCAGTTGTCCTATATTGCACATTGTGCGTTCCCGAGCATTTCCTTACATGAAGATGCCAGAGCTTCCTTCCCACCTGTGGCTTCTGGCTTTTCTATCTAATTTGCAGTCAGTCATGAGTTTGGATTTTTTGTTTTGTTTTGTTTTTGTTTTGTTTTGTTTTGTTTTTCAAGACTGGGTTTCTCTGTGTAGTCTTAGCTGGCCTAGACTCACTTTGTAGTCCAGGCTGGCCTTGAACTCACAGCGATCTACCAGCCTCTGCCTCCGGAGTGCTAGGATTAAAGGCGTGGCCACCACTGCCCAGCTCTGGAATGTATTTTAATCAATTGTCAGGCAAGTAACATTTTTGGTGGCTGGAGAAATTCAAACCACACAGTATTCACAGAGCAGTACTTTCAGGTAGTAAATGACAATTTTGCCACCCATAAATAAATACACCTATTTCATCCTTTAAAACTGTAGAGGACTTGGCTTATGTTCCTTTCTACCCTGGATGCCAAGTTTTCTGGGTAACTGAGTTCCTGCTGTGTCCTTCCTAAAAAGCTTACTACCCAGCAGAGTAGCACAGCAAGATGTCTTCCCAGCATACCAGAATCGCTCTTTAACCCCCTCTCTTCCCTCTCTTGGTCCTCACCTCATTAGCAGCATCTGACTTTCTTTTTTAAGCTCTCCAGTATGGCCCTGAAAGATCTTCACTCTCACTGTAGTTATATATGGCTTGTGCAACTTCTGGTAAGGATATTCTGGACGCCTCAGGCTCTGAGGGCTCCCTGGGTTTTCTCCCACTTGGTTCTATTTACAAAGATCCCATCTTTGCGCTTTGGTTTTAATGTACTGACTGGATGATCTCATCTCTGTACAAGTCTAGATCTTGCCCTGAAATTGATTACATGCAATCTTAAGCCCTAGGCCAGATTGCCGTTCAGAGTTACAAACCCTAAATCCACATCCCTGAGTGGACCCTTAACCTCCAGCGTTGAATGTGACCTGTATTCCCTCTATTCCATTTGCTTTGCCTCACTGTAAACTTGAAAGTCCTTCCTACTTCCTCCACTTGGGCTCTGTGCAGTTTGTTCATAGACTGCTAATCCTGTCCACTGACTGCTGCCTTTTGTCCTGTCTTGGCTTAAGTTTCATTATGGTGTGGATTACAGCAGAGACTTTCCCTTCTGGAAAGGCCTGCTGTATTTACACCGGTGCTCTGCACAGCTTCCATGGCTCTTCCAGAAGTTGGCATCAGTATGCTTTCTCACCTCTCCACCTTTGTGTGTGTGTGTGTGTGTGTGTGTGTGTGTGTGTGTGTGTGTGCGCGCGCGTGCGCGGGTGCGTGCACAGTGTACGTGGAATGTTGTGGGTGTGTGCACTCTTGAAGGCCTGAGGAGGACTCCATCTCTCTTTTCCTACTCTTCCAGGTTAGCTTCCAGTGCCCACATAACAGCTTACAACCACCCATGACTCCAGTTCCAGGTAATCCGGTGCCTTCCGCCCTCTGCTGGCATTACCTATACACTGGGGGCACATACACATACATGTAAGCAAAATACTCAAACACATAACCACATCTAAAATTTCTTTTCCAGTATACAAAGCCAGGTATGATGGCTTATACCTGTAATTCTAGCACTCAAGAGACCAAAACAAAACCTTACTTTTAAAAAATGAATAAAATTATTGATGTATTAGGTTTTGTTGTTTTTTTGAAACAGGGTCTCTACTTAGTTCTGGCTGTCCTAGAACTCACGATGTAGACCAGGCTGGCCTTACGATCTGCTTTCTCTATTTCCAGGGAGCTGGGGTTCAAGGCATGTGCCACGCCCGGCTGTAAAATTAAACATTTTAAAATATGAGTTATTGAGGAGAAACCGAGTTTCTATTAACCCTCTTCTCACGGACACACAAACAGCACTGACAGGAAAAGAGCCACTCTGCATGAGAATGCGCGGGAACTGGAAGAGACAACACTTTCACTCTACATAGGAGTCACTCAGTATTTTAACCCTAACTAAATGCTCGCTAAAGCGCTAGCCACTCAGGACATCAGATGTAGTTTCAAACATGATCATGAACTCCAGGCAATGTCAGTCCTTGAAGAACATTTGCCTTGAGCTTAGACACAGTGGTGCACACGTGCGATGAGTTCAAGGCCAACCTAAGCAGCTACATTGGAAGTTCCAGGTCAGGCTATGATACATGCTAAGATTCTGTCTTTAAAAAGGAAGAGGAGGAGGAGAAGTAGTAGTAGTAAACATTCAACTACAAAAGCAAAGGTGGTGTAGTCAGGAGCCTGTCCACCCAGCATGGCCATGTATACCGTGCGCCAGCCATGTTTCCTCAGATGTCCCTTTGCAGTAATGACAGAACCTGCTTCTCCCCACCAGCTTCTCTCTAGACATTTCAGCTAGACACCCAGCAGTGCAACAGTCCGCCCAGTGCTATACATGCTCCTCACACATACAGTTCATGGTAGGTTTTATAAGTACTCATGAGGGTGGCTCTGAGCCCATGGTGCCTGCTGGCTTTCAGGCCTCTCCACCTTTGCTCTTCCTGGTTTTGCTCAGGAACACCCTGCAAGGTTCAGACCTGCTAGATCCACCACCATTCATTTTGAGGGAAGTTTAGTTTTGAGGGATTTCCCACAGAAAGTAGAAGAATATTTGAACAATATTTAAAAAGAAGGACTGTAAGGTGGGCATGGCGGGGCACACCTTTACAGCACACAGGAGGCAGAGGCAGGTGGGTTTCTGTGACCCTTGAATACAGTTCCTCATGTTGTGGTGAACTGCAACTGTAAAATTAGTGTTTTTGTTTTGTTTTAGAGACAGGGTTTTCTCTGTGTAGCTCTGTTCTGGAACTCCCTTTGTAGACCAGTCTGGTCTCAAACTCGCAGAGAGATTCACCTGCCTCTGCCTCCCTGGTGCTAGAAATAAAGGCCTGCATCACCAAGCCCAGCTCATAAAATTATTTCCGTTGCTACTTCATAACTGTAACTTTTGCTACTGTTATGAATTGGAACGTAAAGATCTGATATGTAGGATATCTGATATGTGACCCCTGTGAAAGGGTTATTAGACCTACCCCTAAGGCAGTCATGACCCACAGCCTGAGAACTGCTGATATTAGTGGGTTCCAGGACAGCCAGGACTTGTAGAAACCTAGTCTCAAAACAAAGAAAGAAAGAAAGAAAGAAAGAAAGAAAGAAAGAAAGAAAAGACTGAAACAGTCAGGAAAAGACCTGACTGGCCTGGACAGGAATCAGTGCAGGTTGGCAGCCATGAATACACTGAGGTGTGAATACACTGATAGTCCCAGTACCTCTCCAAGACCTCCTGTGCAAGGCAAGACTGAGGCTGCATAGGGCTGGGGATTTAGCTCTGTGGTAGAGTGTTTGCTAAACATTCCATCCAGCAGCAAACAACTAAAAGCCGAGTAACGTTCCATCCTTTGTACATATGGAGAGCATACGTTATATGCGTATTACACTTGGTCCCTCCAGACAGGATCTTGACATGTAGGCTAGCTGACCTAGAACTTGCTGTGTAGAGCAGGCCTGGCCTCACAGAGGTTCACCTGCCTCTGCCTCCCACGTGTGGGGATAAAAGGCATACATCTCTTCCTATTTAAACATTTTAGAGAAGCATCCAGAAGCAGGGGTGCTGGGTGGAAACAGACAGGGGAGGCTCTGTGTGTTGAACCTTGCCACTGTCCATCTTTAAGTATTTCACTAGAAGCTGTACCACAGCTTACTCACAAGGCAACCCCATGAAGTCCAGAAACTTTCATTTTTGTTGCTTTACTTGACACTGGTCTGTCTTGTGCATTTGAAATATCAATTCCATTCGACTAAAGTTAAGGGTTTTTCGTTTTTTTTATTTAATTTAAAAAAAAAATAAAGTTATCTTTTTTGTCTGTCTATATGTGTGTATGTGTGTGTTAGTGTAGGAAAATGCATGCAAGTGCCTGAGAAAACCAGAAGAGGGCATCAGATCCCTTGAAATTGAAATCACAGGCTGTTGTGAGACTGAGGACACTGTGAACCAAACTCAGGTGCTCTATAAAAGCAGCAAGTGCTTGTAACCACTGAGCCATCTCCACAGCCCTTTTTATGTTTTCGAGACAGGGTTTCTCTGTGTAGCCTTGGCTGCCCTGGAACTCACTGTGTAGACCAGGCTGGCCTTGAACTCAGAGATCCACCTGCTTCTGCCTTCCAAGTTCTGGGATTAAAGAAGCCACCATGCCCAGCTCCTTTTCACATCCTTTAATGTGATGAGGATACTGTAGCCAGATCCAACAAATATCAAGCTCACAAATAACCCCACTGTATCTGAACAATTCTGAACCTGGCCAAGAACCTTGGGATTTAGGATCAGAATAGGAATCTGGGGGTAGCCATATCCAGGTGCCAAGCTATTGTCAAACAGTGTTCTGAACAATAAAGTGACCTCCTTTTCTGTTTTGTTTTGTTTCTGTTTTTTGTTTGTTTGTTTGTTTTTTGTTTTTTCAACACAGGGTTTCTCTGTGTAGTCCTGGCTGTCATGGTATCGCTTTGTAGACCAGGCTGGCCTCCAACTCACGGCGAGCCACCTGCCTCTGCCTCCCAAGTGCTGGGATTGAAGGCGGGTACCACCACCAGCCTTCCTTTTCTGTTTCATTTTTTAATTTTTAAATTTACATTTTTTGAAGACAAGGTCTCTCTACATAGCCCCGGTAGTCCTGTAACTCACTCTGAAACTCAGGCAGGACTCAAACTCCGGCACTGTGTTGGCCTAAAGTTCTTGTGCACTGTGTATAGTTTACCCTTGTTCATTCAAATGCTGATCTCTCTACCCCATTATCTGGTTTCAATCTGGACATTGTATGGTGATGTTTAAGTAGCTCCAGTTCCGCTGGGCGTAGTAGTGCACACCTGTAATCCCAGCACTCTGGAGCCAGAGGCAGGCAGATCTCTGTAAATTCCAGGCCAGCCTGGTTTACAAAGCCAGTCCAGGACAGCTAGGGCTACACAGAGGAAACCCTGTCTAGAAAAACAAAACAAAACAAAGTATCTTCTGTCTCAAGTTTGTGTAAACATGTCACCATTTGTTCTCTTTATTGCCAATAAAAACCAACTAACCAATGGTGGGCAATACAGAGAATAAGGCGGGACATCCTGGTCCAGTGAGGGGAGGAGAAAGAGAAGAAAGGAGAGGAGGGATGGCACAAGAGAGACTGGGAAACAGCAGGAGGACCTAGGACATGAGTGAAAGCAAGTATAATGTGGGAAATCAGAATGAGAGGAAGCTATCCTAGCTTGGAGGTTCAGGATGGAGTAATTGCTGTGCAGCATTGTGCTATAGGCCTATTAAATAGATCCAAGTCTCTCTGTGTGGTTATTTGGTTATAGAGTTGGTTAAGGAGTAACCACTAATTTATTAAAAATATCAAATCAACATTAAATATGAATAATCAATCACAGAACACCTCAGGCTTCTGAGTCCTAGGGCTATAGGAGTGGGCCACTAGTTGTGTGTTGTTTTTCCTTTCCTTCCCACCTCCTGTTCCCCTCCATCACTCTACCCTCCCACCCTTCCTTCCTTCCTTCCTTCCTTCCTCTCCTCTTTCTCTCTTTTTGTTTGTTTAAGACAAGGTCTAGCCTGGGACTGCCTCAGATTATGTAACCCAGGCTGGTTTCTCACAATTCTTCCTCTATCACAGGTGTGCACCAGGACGCTTGGTGGCCCCCTTTTTATTTTAAAGGAATAACATGTTAATTGTTAGCATTAGATTTAACTGGGCATGGTGGTACACTCCTGAGGCAGAGGCAGGCAATTAGAGGCCAGCCTAGTCTACAAAGGCTATACAGTAAAACCTGGCTGTGTAGGTTAGCGAAACCCTGTCTTGAGAAACTAAAAAAAAAAAAAGACTTGATAGGCAAACAAAAAAATTAAATTTCCCATAATAGACACTACTAATATTTTGATAAACTGCTGTCACATTTTGGCTTTGTATACATCCTTTTTCCTCTTGTAAACTGAAATAAAGCCGATTCTGCTTTGTAACTCATTTTGTTCCACTTAACCAAATAGCAAGTGAACATTTTCAAAGTATTTCCCAATAATATCTTTTTTGTAAGTTAAGTAACAGGTATTATGGGAATTTAGACCATTGGTTTTATGGCTGTATCTTTCCCCCACAGATCCCCTGGCTTTTCCAGTTCTGGTACCATTGTTACATTGCACAAGTGCCAGCATTTACACACTAATATCCAGGTGTGACTGTTCCCAAGTTTTACTTTTATAAACCCCCATGTCGGGTCTGGAGAGATGGCTCAGAGGTTAAGAGCACTGGCTGCTCTTCCAGTGGTCTTGAGTTCAATTCCCAGTAACCACATGGTGGCTCACAACCATCTATGATGAGATCTGGTGCCCTCTTCTGGTGTGTAGGCATACATGCAGGCAGAGCACTGTATATGTAATAAATAATTCTTTTTAAAAAATTAAAAAGGCTGGGCGTGGTGGTGCACACTTTTAATCTCAGTACTCGGGAGGCAGAGATAGGTGGATTACTGTGAGTTTAAGGCCAGCAAGTCCAGGACAGCAGAGGCTACACAGAGAAACCCTGTCTTGAAAACAAAACAAAACAAAACAAAACAAAAAAAACCAACAAAAACCAAACCAACTACATTAAACAGAGAAAAAACTGAGAGTATGTCTGCTCAAGTCCAGAATAAGACAAGAATGTTCTCTTATTCAGTAGTGCTTGAAGCCTTAGAACAATATGGCACAAGACAGCCATACAATTAGAAAAGAAAAACTTCAATTATCCTATTTGTACACATGTTCTATACTTAAAAGATCCCATAGAACCAACCAGACATCTCTTAAATCTAATAGAAATTTATATTGTAAGGAAAAAAACCAAAAAGACAAACCACCAACACCAACAATAACCTCCCCCCACCCCCTCCGTCATGTTTGTAACAATATAGCTAAGTTCACATTCATTTCAAATCACTGTGCCCATACTGGGCTGGTTTCTTCAAAAGCATGTTTTAGAATCAGTGATAGCTTAGGCCCTCCCTCATTTTTAGCTCCACTGTTAACTGTTAATATAACTTTTTTTTTTTTTTTTTTCTGAGACAGGCTCTAACTATATAGTTCTGGCTGGCCTGGAGCTATGCACATCAGGCTGTCTTCCACAGAATTCCGCCCCTACCCCCTCTGCACGCCCCCCCCCACCACCTCCTAAGTGCTGGGATTAAAGGCATGTTCCACCATGCCCAGCTAATTTCAGGATATTTTAGCTGGAATAAACTCATAGCAGCTGAGAGAGAAAACAGCACAGCAGCACTATTATGCAGGCAGTTTTGGGAGCTCAGTTGAGAAGAGCTGTGAAAGTTGCCACCAACAGGCAGCGAGGTGGGGGCTAGAGAAACAGCTCAGTGGTTAATAGTACATATTACTGTCCCAGAGGACTAGAGTGTTGTCCCCAGCACCCATGTTGGGGTGACTCACTTATAAATTCAGATCACAGCAAATTGGAAGTGCATCACTTTCATGAGGGCACATGCTGGAAGGGTAGCTAAGGAACATTTTTTGTTTGTTTGTTTTGTTTTTAAGATTTATTTTATTTATTGCTTAAGAGGGCTTTACAGAAAAGGGCAGCAGATCTCATTATCGATGGTTGTGAGTCACCATGTGGATACTGGGAATTGAACTCAGGACCTCTGGAAGAACAGGTAGCGCTCTTAACCACTGAGTCATCTCTCCAGCGCCTACATTTGTATTCTTTTAAGGTTTTTATACTAGGGGTATATTTATTGCTTATATAGTCCAACATTTGTGGGAGGAGCATAATGGCACATACTTAATTTCAGTACTCAAGAGAGAAACAGGAGGACTCTGGATTCAGGAAGGTGGGAGGAGGGAGGGACGGAGAGAGAGAAGAGGAGAGAGAGAAGAGACGAGAAGAGAGGAGAGGGGAGAGGAGAGGAGAGGGGAGAGGAGAGGAGAGAGAGAGTCTCCAGACCAGAAGATGTCAGTGTCAGTTCCGTGGGGCTTGAGTAACCTGAGCTGAATGTAATTGGATTTTGTCTTCAATTCTTCTGTGGGCTTTGGTTTGCTGAGGTTCTCATTATCTTTATTTTCTGTGACAGCATCTCATGTAGCCCAGGTTGGTTTCAAACTCTCAGTGTATTTAAAGCTGACCTTGAACCCCTGACCACCTATGTCTACTGGCCAAGTGCTGGTATTCCTGGCTTGTCTCACCATGCCTGGCTTCAGAGCATACTAAGAAAACAATTAGGTTTGAGTCCAGAGCTATTCTGTTGCAAACTTTAGAGGCTAAGAGGCTTATCAGTCACTATTAACTCTTCCTAAGCTGGGCAGTGGTGCCATCGGCATCCAGGGTAACTGAGCTTTTGACAGACACCTGTGCCCTCTGAACTCATCCTGCCCGAGTCTAGTCGGCACCTACCAGGAGTGACACAGTCAAGACACTTGTCATGTTTCATCATGTCCCTGGGTCAGGAAGGCAGCCAGAACTCAGTTCTCACTCCTGGTCAGGACACAGGAACTTAAGAAGCATAGATCGCTCTTCTCAGGCCACAGCTCTGAACGACATGATTCTGTTCAGTTAAACTCTTGTCTGCAAATCTGGGCTGACCTGTTCTGAGTTGTCCCTAACATGGTTGTCATGGCCACTACATGTGAAAGCCTCCAGCCAGGAAGGGCATGGCTGGCTTGCTGTGCTTCCCAGGCAAGCAGAGGGAGCTGCTCCATGTGGGGGCTTGAACTCATGTTATCAGGCTTGGCAGCAAGCACTGTTACCCATCTCGCTAGACTTAATAACTTTTTTTTAAACACTAAGATCATGTAAGATAGATTATTTCAAATCTTTAATATTTGTTAGACTTGCTCTGCTGCATGGAACATAATCACTGGTAGAGGCACTAGGCTGCTGAGAGAGGAAGTCTGTAGCTTATTGTTAACTCCATTTGTCTACGATCTAGTTTAAGTCTGACGTTTCTTCATTGATCTTGTTTGGATGACTCATGGAAAGATTAACAGCAAGATACTGAAATCATCTACTACTGTTCTCACAGACTAACTCCTTACACCATTAGTGTGCACTGGATGGAAGTGGAAGCCCTGATGTTCACCATAGAACTTAAATTTTCTTTAAAATTGCTTGGTTTGGCCAAGTGGCAAACGCCATTTCTTAGCACGTGGGAGGCAGAAGCAGATCTCTGAGTCGGAGGCTAGCCTGGTCTACAGAGTGAGTTCCAGGACAGCCTGGGCTATAGAGAAAAGGACTGCTTGGTTTAACATGTAGAAGCCTTTACTCTTCCTAGTTTTGTTTTGACTTCGCTGTATTAGTTATCAGAACAGTGAGAGCCTCCTGAAGAGCAGCTCTGGCACCAACTGGCCCGCAGCCTTCTATGACTGCGGACTTCTGACCTCTCAAGTCAAATTGCTGCGTGACACCATTCCACGAGGCTTCTGATAATTTAGTACAGTGGAAGCAAACAGTATGTTACTAATTTAAAAGGGAGACTTCTCAGATAAAGCTGCTTAGGAAATAACGTTTTGTTGTACAAAATTTACATTTATTGTATGTAACAAGAGTAACACTTCTAAACCTCTTTGAGATTTTACTGTGAAAAGTACGTCTAACACATTCCCAGACAGCACAAATCTCTGTGTAGCACACACTCAACAGCCTGTTCTGTGATCTCTGGGGTATGAGGGAGAAGGCTGGAAATAGATCAAAACAGCGCAGGAGGAAGTCCACTGCCGAAGAGCAGCCGCCAGGAGCTGGGGATCCTCCATGGCAAGGTGGATGCTGTGCGGCTGTTGCTCTGAAACAGAACAGGAGACACTTTAATCTTGCCATCAAATCTCTTTTGGTCCTGACATTTGTAGCTAGTCTTTATTATTAGAAAAACTAAAGCTTTTTTTTTTTTTTTGGTTTTTCGAGACAGGGTTTCTCTGTGTAGCCTTGGCCATCATGGACTCGCTTTGTAGACCAGGCTGGCCTCGAACTCACAGCGATCCGCCTGCCTCTGCCTCCCGAGTGCTGGGATTAAAGGCGTGCGCCACCACGCCCGGCTTAGAAAAACTAAAGCTTTAAGTTCCTGTCTTTATATAAAATAATAGGTTTCTAAGGTTCACCTCAAAAAAAATATGCCAGAACAGTTATAAGGTGACAGCCGGGCACAGCAGAGGCAGGCAGATCTCCCTGAGTCTGAGGCCAGCCTGGTCTACAGAGTGTATTCCAGGGCAGGATGGCTACACAGAGAAACGCTCAAAAAACAAAAACAAAAGCAAAAAACAAACAAAACAAAAAGAAACAAACAAGGTGACTTACAGATTTGGGGGTCGGGTATTGAAACAAAGCTCACATGTAGCTTTGCTGTCCTAGAAGTCTTCAAGCTCACATTAATCCTCCTGCCTCTAAGTGCTCGGATTAAAGGCATGTAACATCATGCCTGGCCTGGGGTGCTTCTGTTAGGCTACAGGCTCCCTTCTCTGGGTCTGCTATTCATTTCACAACAGGGAAATGTGTTAGTTAGCACACAGTCGATGGCTATGGTACCTATTCAATGGCGACAGCACACTGTACTTCCCTAAAGCACCGAACTGCACGGAACTGCTTATTCTTCTGAGAAGCTGTCTAGGGCAGCATGTGACAGTGCAGGTTTTTTTAATCCCAGCACTGGGAAGCAAGGCTAGGAGGATCTCTCTGAATCTGAGGTCAGTCTAGCCTAAACAGCAAGCTCCACAACAGCCAGGGCTACACAGACCCTGTCTCTAAACACCAAACCAACTAAACAACAAACCCACAAGACACAAGCAAAACAAAGCCAAAAGCTGTCCTCACAATTACTGTGACGTGAACAGTGAGCACCCTGACTGCCTAACTAAACGATGAGGTCACAGGCTAGTTCACTCCTTGCTCTCTCTCTTCCTCTCCTTTTTTTCTGAGACAGGGTTTCTCGTTATAATAGCTCTGGCTTCCCTGGACTCACTTTGTAGACCACGTGGACCTCGAACTCAGAGAGCTCTGTCTGCTGCTGCAGGCGTGCTGGTATCAAAGGTATGTGAGTGCTGGAATTAAATGTATGCACTACCACACCCGACTCCTCGCTTATTTTCAAAAACTTGGCTCAAACTAAACTTCCTGTAGAGATACATATTTATTGAGCGAACTTTCACCTCTTCAGTTTACTCATAAGACAAGTTAACGGGCACATACCAAGTCAGTTCAGAGACTTACGCTGTATTAGCACTTACACTCGGCTTGATTATCTGGAGCCATTCATTCAGATACTCCACAAGACTGACTGCATCTGGGATATTGTCCCCTTCTGAAACAAACTTCAGCAGAACTGCCATTTGGATTTCTTTAGAACAGCTACAAGAAATAAAAAGAACAATTCCGAGTTTTCTCCTGATGTGAGACACATCTCACGGTGTGTGAGCCTTTACAGATACATTAATCTACCTCTTGTTAGACAAGGAAAGACATGACATCATAGGACAGATTTCTTACCTCCCACTGTCCCACATATATTCTGTTCCCAAGAGCCTGGGGAATATGCAAGTGTGTGCCTCATTCTCATCCTCATCCTCAGGAAAATACGGCCTTTCTATCCCTAGCTATGAATCCATGGGACAGGTTCTGATCTACTTCAAAAGCCTTTCAGAGTGGCTTTCAGAGGTAATGAGACTGAGATAAAATAACACTCGAGTCTTCTTTAAGATTGTCTTGTGTGGCAAAGACTGGCCTCACACTTGCTATATACTTAGAGCTGACCTTGAATTCCTGATCTTCCTGACTCCATGTCCCAAGTGCTGGGATTACAGGTGTGAAACTCCAGCCTTGGTTCACTCTTAATAGTCTAAAGCAGTGCGGGAAACTGGAAGAGAATGAAATAGTAGAGAGAAGAGAGCCACTCCTTCTTACAGATACTTTGTTCTTTTTGAGACAAGGTCTCTCTGTGTAGCCCTGACTGTCCTGGAACTCACTCTGTAGACCAGGCTATCCTGGAACTCAGAGATCCACCTGCCTTTGCCTCCTGAGTGCTGGGATCAATGGTGTGCAGCACCACCCCTATTTATTTTGTCTGACATATTAAACATTATCTGCATTTTCCCCTGTGACAGAGTTTCTCTATATAACAGAGCCCCAGCTGTCCTGGACTTGGCCTCGAACTCACAGAGATCTGCTTGCTTCCACCTCCCTAGTGCTGGGATTAAAGACTTGCACCACTATGCCTGGCCATCTGCAAATTTTATTTATTTTTTATTTTTAATTTTCTTTTTGGTTTTTCGAGACAGGGTTTCTCTGTGTAGCCTTGGCGGTCCTA
This sequence comes from Acomys russatus, assembly GCF_903995435.1. Classification (NCBI taxonomy): domain Eukaryota; kingdom Metazoa; phylum Chordata; class Mammalia; order Rodentia; family Muridae; genus Acomys; species Acomys russatus. The sequence goes on along the minus strand of NC_067156.1, from coordinate 53,945,935 downwards.
GACTCACTTTGTAGACTAGGCTGGCCTTGAACTCACAGCCATCCACCTGCCTCTGCCTCCCAAGTGCTGGGATTAAAGGCATGCGCCACCACGCCGGACCATCTGCAAATTTTATTTAATTAATTAATTTATTTTTAAAGATTTATTTATTTATTAAGTATACAGTGTTCTGCCTGCATTTGAGTTTGCACATCACAAGAGGGCACCAGATCTCAGTATCGGTGGTTATGAGCTACCATGTGGTTCCTGGGAATTGAACTCAGGACCTTTGGAAGAGCAGACAGGGCTCTTAACTGCTGAGCCATCTCTCCAGTGCCTGCAAATTTTATTTTTAACTGTCTCCACTTTATTCATGAATCAGTTGGAGTCAAAGAAACAAGGACAGACAAAATGGCAGGTTCAAACTTTCCCCTTCTCACAGCCGGGCAGATGTGTTGGGTAAGTTCCTTCTGGTTTCTAATGGTCCTCATCTGTAGGAGGAGAATGAGGAGGCGCTCTCAGTGGGCACATAGGCACACAATGCAATTCTAGCACTATGTAGACTGAGGTCAGGAGCCTGTTGAGTTTGGATTAGCCTAGGCTATGTGACATCCTGTCTCAGAAACAAAATTAAACAGACAAACATACGAAAAAGAGACGGACACTGAGTGACACACTGACCAGGTACTAAGCCTGGCCTAGTGAAGCTTCACCCTGCACATGTGGCCGAGCATTTGGAGGCCTGAGCTGACCCTAGGGCCACAGCCCCATACCTGCCTTTCCACTTGCATTTCTAGTCACTTAGGCTTCCTGCCTCACCTCTCACGTCCTCAGCTGTGCAGATGGCTGGACTGTGCTGTTCTCGCCGCACTTCAGTCCAGATGGTACAGAAAGCTACAGCGACTAGAGGGCATTTTCAGAGATCATAGTCAAGTGTTGCTGTTGGACATTATCTAAAATACATCTCTTTTTATTTAGTTTGTCAAATTTCTGTTCTCTTTTCTTTTTTTATATAGAACAGGAGAGTTAATCTGCTATGGGCTTCTATTTGGTGTGTAAAGAAGCAAGAGTAGCCGGGCGGTGGTGGCACACGCCTTTAATCCCAGCACTCGGGAGGCAGAGGCAGGCGGTCTACAAAGCGAGTCTAGGACAGCCAAGGCTACACAGAGAAACCCTGTCTCGAAAAACCAAAAAAAAAAAAAAAAAAGAAGCAAGAGTAGAGGGCACAAGGAGGGCTGTGTCCATGTGATGTGCAGAAGGCATCTATAAGCAAGGAGAGGGGGACTGAGCGCACTCTTGGAAACCAGCAGTGAGGACAAGAGATGAGAGAACAAAAGCAGAGGGAAAGGATGCCCTTCACAGAACCATCCTGCCAACAGTTTCACTGGAGTACAGAGAGCAGAGTAGACGGAGGACCAGGAAGGAGTCAGGTGAAGAGATTACGGAAGCCCGTGGACGGCCTGTTAAGGAGCAGGAAGCAAGTGCTGGACACAATCACTGATGGTGACCACTACCTGGGGATATGGTGTGGGGAGAGCAGAGCGGGTCAGCATCGAGCACACAGGTCAGGTAAGATGATGCAAGCAGAGGCTACCCACTGAATTCTTCCTCCCCACAAATCACCATGCTGTGACAGAAGAAAGGGTAACTGAGGAGGGGGACCCTAGTCAAGTCAAATCATGGCTCTACATAAAGAGAACTCTCAATTGCTTTCCTCTACTATATAAACACACATGACAGTTAGTTGTGGTGGCCCACGCCTTTAATTGCAGCACTCGGGAGACAGAGGCAAGCTGATCTCTGTGAGTTCAAGGCCAGCCTGGTTTACAAAGCAAGTCCAAGACAGCCAAGGCTACACAGAGAAACCCTGTCTTGAAAAACCAAAAACCAAACCAAACCAAACCAAACCAAACAAACCAACCAACAAACAAAAACCCTACACATGACACAAGAACCAGAATCTAGTTATTTAGGCTTCCAGCCTCCTTAATTGTGAGACAGTATGTTTCTATTGTCCTAGGCTATCTGGACTATGGTACTTTGCCATAGCACTCTCAGCTGGCTAATACAAGTCTCTAGGCTACAAAGAATACAGGCCACATGAGGCACAAGAATAACTCAACGCTGGTGATTTACAGGGCAGCGACTGAGAACAACTAGATGGCAGGGCTTTCAGGCTGTGGTCAGACAGTGGCTGACCGAGTGACAGACAAGGAATCAGAAGCTGCAAGCAACGATAATGTGCTAAGAAGAGTGTTCTCAGGAAGAAGAGAGAGCTGAGGTAACAGGGAGCTGGGGCCAGAAACACAAATAAATCGTTCCAGAAAAACAAACTGAACTGCTCATACAGTTTCTGCAAAAGAAATCTTAAATGTTTTCGAAATAGAAAACAGGAGGTGCACACCTTTTATCCCAGCACTTGGGAGGCAGAGGCAGATGATCTCTGTGAATTGAGGCCAGCCTGGTCTACAGAGAGGGTTCCAGGACAGCTAAGGCTGTTACACAGAGAAACCTTGTCTTGAAAAACCAAACCAAACAAACAACCCACTCAAAAAACCAAACAGGAGGGGCTGGGGATGTGGTTTGGTGCTAAAGTTCTTGCAGAGGTAGCATTTTTGAGGACCTGAGTTTGATCTGGGTGGGTGAGGGGGGCACGGCAGGTGGAATGGAACATCAAAACAGAAAAAATCATAAATAACAAGGAAGTTCAATACTTACATTAAGAATAAAATCTAATGTGCCACAGACTGTGGGAATTAATCCTGCTGGTGAAGAGACTGAAAGATGGAAAGTGCAGTATCTGGGGCCAGATGCCCATGTTTGAATCCTGGCTCTGCCGTGTACTATTTGCGTAGCTTTCAGCAAGTCACTAAAGTTTGCAGCTCTTCAAGTGTTTCACTTACACGGTTAACAAAAGTGTATGTATCTGCAGTGAATCAGGAATAAGCAGCACAGGAGAGTGCCAAGCACCATCGATAGAGTCCACGTTGCTATTATTTATTCATTTTGTTTTTCTGAGACAGGGTTTGTTGTAGTCCTGGGCTCATTTTGTAGGTCAGGCTGGCCTCCAACTCACAGAGACCCCGCTGCCTCTGCTTCCTCAGTGCTGGGATTAAAGGTGTGCACCACCATGCCCGCCTTGCTATTAGTTACATTACAGTTATTGGTTACAAACGACTCCTTCAAGATCTGCAAAGGCAACCAAACTGCAGGCCTACTGACTGTCTCACCACATAGCCCAGACTAGCCTGGAACTCTTAACCACCCCCCCCCCCCCAAGTGTGGGACTGTAGGTATGTGCAACTGTGTCTATGAATTTTATTAAATGCCTCTGAGCAGCAGCAGAGAAGATGAGTTGTCTGTCTGTGGTTAGCTGCTCAGGCTCGTTCTGCCCTGTTGCTGAGGAACAGTACTGTAGGGATGGTGCTCACGCAGAACAGTGCTCTAAAGGCCACCGAGCCTCCTGTAGCAGCGTCTTCCCTTCACAGCACATGATGAGGAAGAGAAAGAGGGGATTCAAGCACAAGGCAAGGAGCACTGTTAGCACCACAGCAACAGGATGCTGACACCAGATATGGGGTGCACAAAAAAGTCAATTTGCAAAAAGAAAGGCTGAAAGAAACATGATAGCCTTTTGGCTTTTGCCTTTCCTTTCATTTACACTTTCTTGTTTATAATTCATAATCAAAAGCAACTACATGCAACTGTCTAAAATAGTTATAAATTCATGGTACTGGGGCACTGAGTAAAACAATATGTTGACAATAGGATGGAGGGGAGCAGTGCTCTCTAGGACTGAGTCTTCTATGCAGCTCATTAGTGCTCGTTCCATTAGGTAACTTGAGGTGCATGTGTAAGAGGCAGATGCAAGCATGCATGATGCCCTTAGTCCAATCTTTTTATTTTATTTATTTATTTATTTATTTATTTATTTATTTATTTATTTATTTATTTTTTTGAGACAGGGTTTCTCTGTGTAGCCTTGGCCATCCTGGACTCACTTTGTAGACCAGGCTGGCCTCGAACTCACAGCGATCCTCCTGCCTCTGCCTCCCAAGTGCTGGGATTAAAGGCGTGTGCCACCACGCCTGGCTCAAATCTTTTTTTTTTTTTTAAGTTTTTTGAGACAGGGTTTCTCTGTGTAACAGTCTTGGCTATTCTGGGCTCGCCGTGAGACCAGGCTGGCCTCCCGAATGCTGGGATTAAAGGTGTGTGCCACCAGGTCCGGTCTTTAGTCCAATCTTTTGAACAACAAATTATAAAACACAAAAGAAGAAAAGAAGCAAAATGCATCACTACAAAACATCAACTAACATAAAAGATGGCAAACGACATCAAAAGCTGTAAATACACAGCCAACAAATGGCAAATGGCAAGTCCTTCCTCATCAGTGATTGTTTAGTAAATGACTCTACTCTCCATTCAGAGGGCAGAGACTGTAAGTGAGGGCAGCACTGCAGGAGGATCGTGAGTTAGCCTATTACAGAAAGCTGATGGCCAGCCTGTGGTACAAACACAAACAGGAGAGACGGAGGGAGAGAACAAGCAAACAAGCATGGAGGCCTGCAATGCCAGCACTTTGCAAGTGGAAGAGAAGGATCAGAGGTTCAAGGCCAACCTGCACCACATGAGACTGTGCATAAACAGTGAGAAACAAACTGACAGATCACCTTTCATCGTAGAGTGTTTTTGTGATTCCACCTCCAGGAATGCGAATACAAAGCTCAGAATCGGTCATCTCAGGGATGCATGGACTTCTCTCCATCTCTAGCCAGTTAAGGCTCTTTATTTTAGTCTGAACGCTCTTCTGCATAGAAGGTGTAAGTAGGTACCGGAAGGGAGTACTGGAAAAAAAAAATCACATTGTTATGTTGTTTAAAAAATTACAAAAAAAAAAAAAAAGGCTGGGTGTAGTGGCACATGCCTTTGATCCTAGCATTTGAGAGGTAGAAGCAGGTGGTTCTCTGTAAGTTCAAGGCCAGCCTGGTCTACAAAGCGAGTTCAGGACAGCCAGGGATACACAGAGAAGCCCTGTCTCGAAAAACCAAAAAAAAAAAAAAAAAAAAAAGAAAGAAAGAAGAAGAAGAAGAAGAAAATTATAAATACCAGATAAACTGTCTCAAAACAAACGAACAAAAAAACCAACCAACCAACCAACCAACCAAACAAACAAACAAAAAAAACCCAAAAAAACCAACTCAGATCTTACAAAATAATTGAACACAGTTCACATAATATTAAGTCTGTACTAAAATTTCTATTTCGGGTCAATTTAATCTTATTTATATATAAGAACTCACTGTGGGGGCTCAGGATGTCACTCAGTGGTAGAACGTTTGCCTGGAGTGTGCAAAGTCCTGGGTTTGATCTTTCAAATGTTTCTAGTTAACTTAGGGGCTGGCAGTATAGTTATTCAGCGACAGAGTGCTTGCTATGCATAAGGCTTTGGTTTGATCCTTAAGCCATAAAAGCTATCTTCCTTATACCCAGCTGTAGTGGCCAGAGGCGCTAAAAGGATCTACCCACCTACTCTTCTCTCACCTTCCTTTCTAAATTCCAGTTAGAAAAGGATATACCTGGCCTTTACATTTTATTTAAATTTTAAATAAACAAGTGATCACAGTAAAATCGACAGTAAAATCGTAACAAGGGCAAGAACATACCTGCGAAGCTGCACATCATTACGGTGGTACGAATGGCTGCTTGAAAGAACAATAATCCTGGCACAGCTGCTACTTTTCACCCAGGCCAGCAGTTTTTCACAGAATGACTTGGACTTATACTTTGTATACCATTGAGACAGCAGAAAGAAAATATGAAAATGAGATCTCAGAGTATAAAACTAACGTATGTAACCCTTTACCTACCATTTCCTGTGACAGCGGGTGATGGGACTCACTGACACTGCAATGATTGGCAAAGGTCAAGGATTTAATATATCTTTTGTTTTGTTTTTCAAGGCAGGGCCTCTCTGTGTAACAGTCCTGGCTGTCCTAGACTCACTTTGTAGACCAGGCTGGCCTAGAACTTACAGAGAACCACCTGTCTCTGCCTCCTGAGTGCTGGGATTACAGACATGCACCACTGTGCCTGGCTAATCAATTATACTTAATAGTCAACTATATAGTCATCTCTGATGTATTCTTACAAATTTCATTATACTATAAACACATGGAAGTAATCAGATGAACACAGAGTAATATCTGGCTTTGACTCCTCAAAGCAATCAATACTGAGAAAAGCAGAAAGAAAATGGCAACAGTTAAAGACACCAACTAAAAGGATGTAACTGCAAAGCATAACATGTCAGTCTTGATTGGATCTGCAACTGAAAAGAGTTTTGGAAATAATCTGGGAGAGCTAAATACACTGGATGGCAATTCCAAGTCAGCATTAATGGTGTCTGGGGCTGGAGAGATGGCTCAGAGGTCAAGGGCACTGGCTGCTTTCCAAAGGTCCTGAGTTCAATTCCCAGCAACCACATGGTGAGCCACAGCCATCTATAATGTGATCTGGTGCCCTCTTCTGGCGTGCAGCACACATGTGGTCAGAATACTGTATAAGTAATACATAAATAAATTTTTAAAAAATGATTAGTGGTGTCATGGTTAGGAATGGTGTTGTGGCTGTGAGACTGTCCTTGCTCTCTACTGTAAGTTCCTCTCGCCGTGGGTAGGCCAGAACCCTGAGCCTCATCACACACGCTGGGCATGCGCTCTACCACTCAGACGAAGCCCCAGCACCTGTCCTTGTTCCTGAGAGCTGCGTCAACATTTAAGATGAAATATATTAACTCGCTTCTCTAGTAGCCCAAGTTCCTGGGAATAATCCCTTTTTCTTTTTCTTTCTTTCTTTTTCTTTTAGGTTTTCCGAGACAGAGTTTCTCTGTGTAGCCTTGGCTGTCCTGGACTCGCTTTGTAGACCAGGCTGGCCTCGAACTCCCAGTGATCCGCCTGCCTCTGCCTCCTGAGTGTTGGGATTAAAGGTGTGTGTCACCACCGTCTGGCCCTGGGACTTATGTCTAACGCTGAAAACAACAACAACAAAATCAAAACAAAACACACACACACACACACACACACACACACACACACCGAACAAATATAAAAGCACTACTGTGTGAAAAAAATCAAGCACAGCATTAGTGGTGTAGTGGTGCACTTAAGTAACACATGGCCACACAGAGAGAGATGAGCATGCCACTGTGAGGTACAGACGAACCTCACATCGAATGCTGAGGAAAGGAGGTTGAACAGAAAGAAACATCTGCTCTAGGAGTCAGTCCACCTCCATAAGGATTTAGTGTACCATATGTGCTCTTGGATGGTTGATAATATTCTATTTCTTGACTTGGAAGGTTTTGTTTGTTTGTTTGTTTGTTTGTGACTGGGTTTCTTTGTGTAGCCTTGGCTGTCCTGGACTTGGAAAAATTTTACTTGCATTCTTTGCCACATATATTTAGGTAAAATAGGTAAAGTACTATATAACAAAATACAGTACTTAAAAAATAATGTATTCATTTTAATTTTATGTGCATTGTGTTTAGCCTGAATGTCTATCTATGTGAGGATGTCAGATCTTAAGTTAAAAACAGTTGTGAGCTGCCATGTGGGTGCTGGGAATTGGCTCTTAACCACTGAGCCAGCTCTGCAGCCCTTCCACTAAGCTCTTTTTTTTTTTTTTTTGGTTTTTCGAGACAGAGTCTCTCTGTGTAGCCTTGGCTGTCCTGGACTCGCTTTGTAGTCCAGGCTGGCCTTGAACTCAGCGATCCACCTGCCTCTGCCTCTCGAGTGCTGGGATTAAAGGCGTGTGCCACCACACCCGGCTTCCTTCCACTAAGCTCTTAAGAGCACATGAAGGTACACATCTGTGATCCCAGCACCAGAGAGTCTGAGTCTAACCAGCTACAAGACAGACTCTGCTTTCAAAAAAACAAACCAAAGACCTTCTGGATTTCTGACCTCCAGACCAGATAGTGTGTGTGAAGACTACCACAGGTGCCAAGGCGGCTGAAGGCTGGCTATGCAGAGCAGCTATTGACAGAACTCTCTGATCACAGCAATGTTCTTATGCAGTCTCTTGTTGTGTGTGGCTACAGAGAATACACAGATATATGGGGCTAGAGACTATTTTATCAGACAGCCAGGCAGTCTCACAGGCCCTGGTAAAGGTCTGTGAAGTTCATTCTCAGAGACGAAAGCCCTGATGGTTTCAAGGAAGAAGGGATGTGATTTGACTTAGTATTACTGTTGGGATGGCAGAGTTAAACAAGAGCACAAGTGAAGATGATATTTCTGTGTGATTGAGCAGTGGTAGTTAGAGCTTTTTCAGTTTTTTGAAACAGGGTTTCTCTGTGTAGCCCTGATTGTCCTGAAACTTGCTGGCCTTGAACTCAGAGATCCACCTACCTCTGCCTCCCAGTGCTGGGATTAAAGGTGTATGGCACCTTGCCTGGCTTAGAGTATGTTTTAATAAATGATTCACACCTCAAAAATTTTCTGCAGATCTGCCCGAATTAATAATGTGTTAAAACTTATGAATAAGCCCCAATTTCTTTTAGTGTTAAAGTAAAATAATAGTAACACACTTGAAGTATTATCAAATTCTTTATCCAATCAGACCTTTCCTAAGTGTATAAAACAATACAATAAAAATAATTCTTTAGTCTTGATTCTTTTTTTTATGTTTTGTTTTAAGACAGGTTTCAGCTGGGCGGTGGTGGCACACGCCTTTAACCCCAGCACTTGGGAGGCAGAGGCAGGTGGATCACTGTGAGTTCGAGGCCAGCCTGGTGTACAGAGTGAGTCCAGGACAGTCAAGGCTACACAGAGAAACCCTGTCTCAAAAAAAAAAAAAAAAAAAAAAAAAAAAGAGACAGAGTTTCTCTGTGTAAGAGAGTCCTGGCTGCACTGAGTTTGCCACCACACCTGGTCCCAGTCTTTTTTTTTTTTTTTTTTTTTTTAATTCAGAGGTGAGGACTAAACCAAGGGCCTTGCGCTTCCTAGGTAAGTGCTCTACGACTGAACTAAATCACCAACTCCCTTAATCTGTCCTGGAGTCGCTTAGTAGACCAGGCTGGCCTGTACGCCTCTGCCTCCTGAGTGCTGGGATTAAAGGCGTGTGCCACCATGCCTGGCAAGTCTTGATTCTTAATGCTACTTGACTGTGTTTTGTCATACTTTAATGAATTAAAAAAATATACTAACCTTAATAAAAATGGATCTTAACTGAAGCACCACCAGTTTCCTTGACGGCAATGAATATACTACAAAGAGAAAAAGCGAAAATCACAGGACAGAATACAGAATATTAAATTGAAATTACTAGTATGACAAATAATATCTGAGTTACAACAGCTTTGCACTTAATATTTTCAACAATTAGTATATAGGCTTTAGGGCTGGTGTCCACGTGTGGCTATCAGAACCCACATGTGATGGTTAATCTTCTATCTGGAATCAACTCAAACGCAAGCAGCTGGCACACCTGTGAGGGATTTTCCTGACTGGATCATTTAAGGTGGAAAGAGCAGCACTTTCTGGTAGCAGCTCATATAAAAGGACACGGAAAAAGGAAGCTTTTGCTTTTTGCCTGCTTGCTCTAGCTGGCAAGTTCACCCACCCTGCTGCTGAGGCAGTCCTCTGCTGGTATTAGGACCTACTTCTTCAGGAGTCCAAACAGACCGAAGACCAGCTGAAGCATGTAGCTTCATGGACTGAACATCTGGATTCTTCAAGACAGCCACTGTCGGGCCAGCCGCAGCACAGCCTGCCAGCCGCTCTAGCACACCATGTACATATTCATTTTATCAGTTCTCCTGCCTGAGAGAACTGGGACTAACCCACTACGTATCATCCCGCCACGGTGGATGGGTGGCTTGCCTATAGTTCCACCTCTCGGAAGGTGAAGACCAGGGAGGATTCCGGAGCAAGCTGACTAGCCAGACTAGCAGTACCAATGGACTGTGGGTTTACTTGACTCTGCCTCAGTGAATAAACTAAAGAGTGATCCAGGAAGACTTCCTGGTGTCACCTTCCAACCTCACATACGCGCACACTTCCCATGACAAACATACACAAGAAAAACCACGCAAAAAACACAGGTTCTAAGCTCCGTGCTCTTTATCTCCTTCCTTCAGGTCTTGTTTTGAGACAGGCCTTACAATGTATCCAGGTTAGTCTGCTCAAGTGACCACCCTGTTTCACCCTGTATGCAGCTGGACTGTAGGAGTGTGCCACCATGCCTAGTTTATAAGCTACTTCCTCTTAACTTTTTAAGTAAAAAAATCTTAGTTGTACACACACACACACACACACACACACACACACACACACACACACACACACGACTGCAGTGCCCACAGAGGCCAGAAGGTGTCAGATCCCCTTAGAGCTGGAGTTACAGGTCGATCTGAGCAGCCTGACGTGGGTGCTGGGAATTACAGTCAGGTCCTCTGGAAGAGCAGGAAGTATTCCTACCACAGTCACCTCTCCAGCTCCTAACCATTGTTTGAAGTTAGCACAGAATAGTGAGTTTCATCATTGCACTGTATACATTAAGTGTCACTGTACTCTGTTCCTTAGTCTATTCCTAGTTTAAAAAAGCTCAAGTTGCCAGGCGGTGGTGGCGCACAGGCAGGTGGATCTCTGTGAGTTCGAGGTCAGCCTGGTCTACAAAGTTAGTCCAGGACAGAGATTCAGGACACAGAGAAACCCTATATTGAAAACAAAAAAACAAAACAAAACAAAAAACCCAAAAAACAAAAACCAACCAACTAAACCAACCAAACAAGCAAAAAACAAAAATAAAAGAGCTCAAGCTGGACACAATTATTTATACCTGTAATCCTAGTACTCAGGTCACAGAGTTCCAGAAAAGCCTGTGCTATATAGTGAGACCTCCCATCTCAAATAACTAAATACTCCATGGTAGGCAAACATGCCATAGACATACCTTCAGTATTTATGCTGAGTTCATTTGAATTTTCTTCTTCAGTTGCATATGGATTGTTCCCAACCATTGGTACCAGGCAATCAGTATAGAAATAACCAATCTTAGACATGTTCAATGTAGAAATAATCAGATCTATTGCAAGCTGGCCAACATTTCCAACCGATACTGCTGGCTGAAATAAAAAAAGACATGCTGTATTAAACACCAAAATTAGCAGCACTCTTGAGACAGCAAAAGTACTGAATGCTCAAGCACAAAGCGAGACTCCAACTGTTTTACAAATAAAACAGACCAACAAAACTTTGTGGCCTTGTGGAGCTTCTATTCTAGCAAGGAAGAGCTTCATTTGTGGTAAACAGTAAAATGGACAGTAGTGTTGTGGAAGAATACAATGTCGGCGTGCATACTGCTTTTAAGTAGGGGATGAAGGAAAGGCTCACCTTAGGTGACAAGAGGCTACAGACCTGGAAAAGGAGTGGAGAGCCACAGGCAGGAACACTGTTTTCAAGGTAGTGAAAAAGCAAGGCGAAGGGCTGTGAAGTATGAACAACGACCAAATGTTGGGTGGTCTTTCAGTCTGCCTGTTATACTATCTACTCCAGAGGTTGGATCGACTGCCGTCCCCCTCCCCCCACACACAGATACTGTCAAAGTGCCAAATGTCTACCTATATCCCACAAGAGGTTTTCAAACACACTATTTAGTCATAGCACAGACCACTCACATTCAGCACATACAAAGCTAAATTTCTGCCTGCATTTGTCCTATTTTGTATTTCACAAAAAAGCAATATTATCTACTTGTTTGCTTAAAACAGGAAATTTTGACAGTGAGATGGTGGCTAATGCCTTTAATCCCAGCACTCAGGAGGCAGAAGCAGGCCAATTGCTGTGAATTCAAGGCCAGCTTGGTCTACAAAGCGTGTCCAGGATATTCGGGGCTACACAGTGAAACACAGTCTCAAAAACAATAACGAATAAAACAGGAATTTTCTCTTTTCTTTTACTAACTACATTGATTTACCACCAAAATAACTTTTGTGTGGTACATGCACATGTGTGCAAGTGCAGCTGCCTGTTGTGGTTGTGTGTGCACAGGTGCTTGTACACACCTGCATGGAGACCAGAGGACAATGTTGGGTTTGGGTTCTTTGTCTATCACTGTCTTATTCTCTTGAGATAGGATCTCATATTGAGCCTAGAGCTAGGCTGGTGACAAAGGTCCAGTGATCCTCTTGTCCATCCCTCCTCGGGGCTGGGGTTACAGATTGCACTGAGTCATCATCTGGAGCTCGGGTTTGTTTTGTTTGTTGTTGTTGTTGTTTTTTTTAATTTTAAAATATACATAGTCTAGTATATGTCCCACGGTAAGGAGCCAACTGTGACCCTGCTTCAGCCAATGGGCTGCTTGTCTTCCTTCCCTCAGCAGCTGCCTTCTTTGGACATGAGTCCTCGCTCAGCGCATTCCCATTTCTCACTCGATTTTCTACCACTGCTATTTTCTGCTAAACTTCTGGTTACTTTCTGTAAATCCTGTAAGGATTTTGCTCTTCTGGGATAGAATCATCAGTCTTATCCTACTACTGGATCATTCCTACCATCATGTAAACACACTTCAGTGTTTTTATTCCTTTTAAAAATTATTTTATTCATTTATTTTTATGTTTTGAGTCAGTATTTCTTTGTGTAGCCCTGGCTGTTCTGGAACGCACCGTGTAGACGAGTCTGGCTTTGAACTGGGAGAGTTTGAACTCGCAGAGAGCCTTTCTCTGCTGGGATTAAATACCTGCGCCACCAACACCACCTGGCCCGTATTTTTTATTCTTGTTTTTTTTTTTTTTTTTTAATTTTTAATTTTTATTTTTTAAGGCAGGGTTTCTCTGTGTAGCCATGGCTGTCCTGGACTCGCTTTGTAGACCAGGGTAGCCTTAGAACTCAGAGAGATCCACCTGCCTCTGCCTCTTGAGTGCTGGGATTAAAGGCATGTGCCACCACCCCCTGGCTGTTTGTTATTTTGATTTCGCATTTTTATTCTTTAAAAAAAAAAGTGTACTTTTGGTACCACATAGTACTTTCACTGCTCAGGCCTCAACAGAGCCAAGATTCTCTCACAGCTGTCCACTACTGTGTAAATAGGAACTGAACTAAAATGTGAACAAATATGGTTCACAAATATGGCTCGGTGTTTCTCAGCCTGCCTAGTGCTGTGACCCTTTAATACAGTGCCTCATGTTGTGGTGACCCCTGACCATAAAATTATTCTCGCTGCTACTTCATAACTGTAATTTTGTTACTGTTATGAATGGTAATGCGAATATCTGCTATTTCTTATGGCCTTAGGCGACCCCTGTGACAGCTACGGCCACTGCTTTCCCTCTCTTCTGTTTATTTGACCACTGCACCCACAGGGCATTCCTCTTCAACATTTCACTAGCAACTCCTTCACCACCTGACCAGCTGTCTATAGCAGCCGCTCCCAAACAAGCCTGCCTTGATACTTGGTGAGTAGGAGATGCCTGTCTCTCTTCTTTTCTATTACTTTAAACAATACATTCTCCTTGGGTGCCTTGTAGGCCACAAGGCCTCTAGCCTATTCTCCCCCCGACATGTTACTCTAAATCCTTTGCAGTCAGTATTCCAGGAATATGTGCCTCTGTATTAAGCATCTATTTTTCAGACGGGCACCCTAAGCCCAGCTTCTTGGCCACTAGTTTTTCTATAAGATCAAAAGCCCTTTGTTTTTCTCCTGTCAATGTTTAAAATTTTTAAATTATGTGTCTGTCTTTGAGTACAGGAACCACAGGGCGGCAGAAGAGGGAGGCAGAGACCCTGGAGCCCTTGAGCCTTTAAAGAACTCCATCCTCCGCAAGCCAGACAGGCTCTAATTAGGCTCTAATTACCGAGTCACCTCTCTGGTCCCTCCCCCTAAGTTTTTGTTGTTCTTGTTGCTTTGTTTACCTGGGCGAGGTCTCCCCTTCAGGCTGGCTTGTTGGCGCCTTCCAGCCTCACCCTTGGAGTGCTGGGAATACAGCTGCTCAAATCACTCCCAGCCTTCCTATGCTCCATGACCTCAAGTCTTTCTGAATCCTTTTCAAAATTCTGTCTTATTTGTGCTTACTGATGTATTTGTGTTTCTAACTACACTGTATACTTGGATGACTGTAGTGGCGTATGCCTTTAATCCCAGCACTGGGGGGGCGGGGGGCGGGCAGAGGCAGGCGGATCTCTGTGAGTTTGAGGCCAGCCTGGTCTACAAAGCGAGCCCAGGACTGCCAAGGCTACACAGAGAAACCCTGCCTTAAAAAAATAAACAAACAAGAATAAAAATACAGGCCAGGTGGTGTTGGTGGTGCAGGTGTTTAATCCCAGCAGAGAAAAGCTCTTTGTGAGTTCAAACTCTCCGAGTTCAAAGCCAGACTGGTCTACACAGTGTGTTCCAGGACAGCCAAGGCTACACAGAGAAACTCTGTCTCGAAAAACTAAAAATAAATAAATACTTTGATGACAAGCACCTCACGATGACTAAACAAAGACAAAAGTACAACTGCCCGTTAGCCACGATCAGTTCTCTAATGCAACTGATGGCCTACATCAGTACTGGCACAAACGACGTGAAAAGAAAATTTCACGGTTAACACTGAGGGATCCTTCTGCGGGATTTATGTGCAACGCTCTTTGCAATCTACAAACATTACAGTTGACAAACAACGAAGGCGGAACTTTCAGACAAGCCTTGATAGCGCTGACAAAGCTGCTAATTAGGACAGCCGCCTCCAGGGTCCACCTCCAGGTTTGTTTTGCTTTTGTTTTCAGGTTTAAAGCCTGAAGCAGAACATGTGCCGGCTTCTCCTAGGGCCAGGTGGCGCTTCCCGCGTCGGGGTGGCGACAGCGCCAAACTCAAATGGAGACTTACCATCAGGAGCGTGTAGTTCGTTAGATCGGGGACCGACTCCCCGCAGGGGACGAACATGACTGCAGTGGGCGGAAAAAAAGCACAAGCGCCGGCCTAGAAAGCAAGGCCACCTTCGTGGGACAGAAGGCGGAACTGCAGAAAGGCCGGGGTCCTTCGTGCCCTTCGGCTCCTCCGAGCGGCCGGCGCTCTGCCGGTGCGCAACGCGGAACGGGGCCTTGGGCGCGCGGCGGGCGTCGCCTCCCCGGGGACGTAGGTCAAGGACTGGCGACAAAGGACGTGAAGACCACACGTGCGGGATCCCCGAGGAGGCGGCTCGGTGGACGGCGCCGATCAGGCATCTCCTAGGACAGCCTCGGCGCCTGTCAGTGCGCACCGTTTGAAAACAGTTAAGTCCTGGCGCCGCAGCAGCCGGGTTCCCGCCCCTCCGGGTCTGACGCGGCCGCGCCGCTGTGGCGCTTTGTGCTCCGCCCGCCACTGATGCTTCGCGGTCTGGGCGACGGGCCCCGCGACTCCACCGTGTGAGGCGGCGAGTAGCGGGCGCGAGGCGCCAGCGCCGGCATGTCGCTGCCTCCGGAGAAAGCCTCCGAGCTGAAGCAGCTCATCCATCAGCAGCTGAGCAAGGTAAGGAGCGAGGGAGGACCGATCCCGAGCCCAGCCCCGGGCTGTCGGCGGGGACCTGAGCCGGGGCTGTGGAGCCGGGGCGGGCGAGCGGGCGGGCGGGCGAGCTTCAGTCGGGTGTGAGACGCCGAGGGAACGCTGAGGGCTCCGCAGCTGTGGAGAGAGCGACTGGGAAGCGGAGGCGATCGCCTGGGGGAATTTCTAGAAGACCGTGTCCAAGTAGTCCGAGGCGGCGAGACGTCAGGGTTACTTTAAGCTAGGAACCCCCAGTTGCAGTAAGAAGTTATGGGAGACAACCAGGACCCTCAAATGACTGACAAGGAACGAACGCATTTACCCCACTCGGGGGTTTCGTGTAGAACCGCGAGCGGCCCTCGACTGCTGGCCGCAAGCTGAAGTAATAAAGCCTCTTTATGGTGTGTTCGTGCGCGAGGGTTTGTGCCAAGTCGCTGGCTTCTTCTGTCGAATCCTCAAAAACAGTCTCGCCTTTTCCATCGTATAGGCAAGGATATGGAGTGACCAGTTAGTTTAGAGTTGCAAGTTCAAGAAGCGGAAAGCTGAAATAACTCACTCTTTGTTTTGCCTTCTTCCAGGTCTGTGTTCATTTGATTATTCCCGACTCCATCTCTAAAAGATTGGTTTTCATTGAATTATTTGTGGGCAACCAGCAATGAAAGCAGTTAGTGGATAACCAACCAGTTCAGATTGTTTCTAGTATTTTGCTCAAGAGTTTCACCTCTTAAAAGCTTACTTTTAATGGCATTGGGCATTTGCCAATGGTTGTAGAAGCCTAAAACTTTTAGAGGTGGTATTGAACTGCTTTTTAATGTAAATTGTTTTTGTGTGCTTTGTGCTTTTTTTTTTTTTTTTTTTTTTTTTTTTTTTTTTTTTTTTGAGACAGGGTTTCTGTGTGTGTTGCTCTGGCTGGCCTGGAACTCAGAGATCCACCTGCCTCTGCCCTGGAGTGCTGAGACTAAAGGCAGGAGCCACTAAAGCCCCAGCATAATGTTGTAAACTGTAATGTGAGTTTCCCCCATAGATGGATGTGCATGGCAGAATAAGAGAAATTCTTGCCGAGACCATACGAGAAGAATTGGCACCTGATCAGCAACATCTGTCAACAGAAGATCTGATCAAAGCTCTTAGACGTCGAGGAATCATTGACGATGTAATGAAAGAACTGAACTTTGTGACTGTGAGTAATTTTCTAGGTAAAGAAATTGAAAGTGGAAATATTTGCTTGTGTCTAACAGTTTATAGGGTCCATACTTGTTCTTGTGAAACCACTATAACTTCATTCTATTAATAGCCCTTTTTCTTAGTTTGGTTTTTTAGTTTAGTTTAGTTTTGTTTTTTGAGAAAGGGTTTCTCCTGTAACAACCCTGGCTGCCCTGGAGCTTGCTCTGTATACCAGGCTGGCCTCGAACTCCCAGAGATCGGCCTCTGCCTCCCGAGCGCTAGGATTAAAGGCATGCCCTTTTTCTTAGTTTTTAAAAAGACTTTTGTTTATGTATGTGGGTGTTTTGCCTGCATATAAGTCTGGTTACTAGTTGCATGTCTGGGGCCCAGGCTGGTCGGGAAGGACTTCAATCCCCGTGGAACTGGAGTGCACCCCCATCACGGTGCTGGAAATGATCCCAGGTCCTCTGTAAGAGCAGTAAGTGCAGTAACCGCTGAGTCATCTCTGCAGCCCCTGTACTATCTTTTCCTCCATGTTTGTTTGTTTTTGTGGACGGGCTCTCTTCCTGTACTTCTGGCTGTCCTAAAACTCATTCTATAGACCTACCTGGCCTCCATCTCTCCCGTTTCTGCCTCGTGGGTGCTGGGATTAAAGGTGTATACCACCACCACCTGGCTGCTTTTCTCAGGTTTGAAGTTTGTCCCACCTTGAGTTGGCAGATAGTGCTGACGAGATAGGAGGTGTACACTATATTTCTTTCTCTGAAGTGACAGAAATTTCTAAACTTCTCCTGTTATTCTGTAGATCTGTAATTTATTTAGGTTATGCCTGTTTTTAAAACAAATAAACATGAAATTCTGGAAGGAAAGAGCTGACTGCATAAAACCCCTCAGATCTCTGTACAAATAGGTCAGTAGTAGGCCAGCTCCCCATGCATTTAGTAAGGAGGCCTTATTGTGAAAATGAGGCAATAATGAAACCCTGTGACCTCAATACAAGGAGTAATCTCCTAAAAGTAGGATGAACTTCATAATACACTAGAGAGTTGGGTACTTTAATACACTATCCTTTTTTTAGGTTTTGAGGTTTGCAAGCCCATTTTTTATAAAAACTGACCTATAACAGCCTCTGCTGAATGAAAGGTTTCTTTTAAAAAAATCAGTGCATGGTGAAGTTTTTGTTTTGTTTTGTTTTGTTTGAGACAGAGTCTGACTACATAGCCCTAGCTGTCCTGGAAGTCACAGAGACAAAGACAAGAGTGGACTTAAACTCACAGAGATCTGCTTGCCTCTGCCTCCAAAGACCTGGAAGCAAAGGCATGTGCTATGTATCTCACATTTTTAGTTCCAGCATTCAGGAGGTGGAGACAGGCAGATCTCTGAGTGGGAAGACAGCCTGGTCTACATGTATTTAACATTTAGGGATGGCAAAAGTTAAAGACTATTTAATCCCTTCATGTTAGACTTTTGCCAGTTAGATCTCTTCTTTGCAGGTGTTATTTTCATTTATCTTATTCATTTATTTATTTTACTACAGAGGCAGTGTGACCTAACCTTGTTCCATGTCCTAGAGTAGAAGGCTTTTTTCCTCATGGTTTTTAGAGACAGGGTTTCTCTGTATGGTCCTGGCTGTCCTGGACTCACTTTGTAAACCAGCCTGGCCTGGAACTCACAGAGATTGCCTGCTCTGCTTTCTGAATGTCGGGATTAAAGGTGTGCACCACCACACCAGTCAGGTAGAAACCTTTTAAAAAGAGCCTAATCCTATAGTGTTTTCTGTCACTGCCATTTTCTTAACTAGAATTTTTATTTTCTAATTTGCTTTTTTTCTCTCTACTTTTCTAGGACAGTGTTGATCAAGAACCCCCTTCCTCTCCAAAGCAAACTGTTGGTTTTGATAAGCAGTCAACATTAAAAAAAAGTATGTATATACGTATATATTTTTAACATAAACTTCTTTGTACTTGGTAATGGGCGTATGGTAATATTTGGCATTTGATAGAAAACATTTTAAGTTTTTTCTCTTCAAAATTAAGTACTTAAAATTTGTTGCTGGCTAACCTAAAACTTTGATGCAGTTTTTCATGAAATATACCAGATTTACTATATAGTACTATTAGGGTACGAGGTTTTGGGAAATATGAAAGACAAGTCCAAGATAGCAAGAAAGTCTCTTTATTTAAAAACTGATAGATCAGGGATCCAAACTGCTGTCATCCAAGGAAGCACAGGACAACTTTTTAAGACAAAAGAATCCCCCACAGATTAGGTTAGGTTGGGTTATCCAATCAGGCATGTACGTACATTGTATATTTCATTCCATATTTCACACCATGTTATCTTAAGTGGCTTCCTACATGTCAAGTGTTTCAAGTAGCTTTCTTGATAGCTTAGCTGGACTGAGGCCAGCCAATCAGAGCTCATTCAGCAGCTACTAGTAGGTCTTAGTCCCACCTAGGTGCTAACCAGTGAAGCTTAGAGTATGATATTGTGGTCTAGAAGCGTCTAGGAGAGTTGACCCTGAAGCTCTTTCTGGGAGTTTATTTAGTAAATAATGGAGACTATATACAAGACACAGAGTCTCTGTAGCCAAGGAGCCCACAGCACTGCTGCTCCAAAACCAGGAGTGCTGATCTCTTTCTTTCTTTCTTTCTTTTTTTTTGGCCGGGGGAAGTGGGGGACAGGAGGGCTGGGGAGGGATGGGATGGGGTTGGTTTTTCGAGACAGGGTTTCTTTGTGTAACAGTCCTGACTGTCCTGGACCAGGCTGGCTTTGAACTCACAGAGATCCACCTGCCTCTGGCCTCCCAAGATTTCTTAAGTTTTAGTGATAATTTTTTTAAAAAACTGTAAGGCCAGACATGGTAGTGCACACCATCACTCCGGAGGCAGAAGCACGTAGAGAGATCTCTGAGTTTGAGGCTAGCCTGGTCTGCATAGTGAGTGCCAGGATAGGCAGGGAGTCACAGAAATCCTGTCTCAAAAACAAAAAATAAAACAAACCTGTGTGTTCTCTTTGTTGATGGTAATTATCTGACAAATGCAGTTCCTAAGTTGGTAGTTACCTTCTGAGTTGGCCTGCGGAGGTGATGTTTTCTAAACACCTAGAAAGCAAAGGTACACCTGCCTTAACTCAGGTTCCCTCAAAAGTAGGGAGACGGTCAATTCAGAAAAGGATATCCTGTATCTCTCAGTTCCTAACAAAATATTCTGCTACATAGTTTATTTGTTGGTTTACTTATTTATTTTTTGAGAGCTTGTCTATATGTCTGTCAAGTTGTTTCTTGTGTCTTGATCACATTCATTCAGTTATTTGGCAGTTTCCTCATATGTTGCTACACTTTGCAGCTAATATTGATCCAACACGGAGGTATCTTTACCTTCAGGTTTTGGGTGGAAAGGCTTTCTTGGAACACCTGCAAGAACCTGAGCCTTTACCTGGACAAGTCTGTTCAACTTTTACCTTATGTTTACATTATCGGAACCAACGTTTTCGCTCAAAACCTGTTCCCTGCGCTTGTGAACCAGATTTCCATGATGGCTTTTTGCTTGAAGTTCACAGAGAAAGTTTAGGTAAGAAATGAGGCCTGGTTGCTCACTTTTAATCCCAGCCTCAGGGCAGAGAGATAGAGTCGAGGCCTTGTGGGGTTGAGGAGGGGGGATTGAGTATGGTAGATGAGTATCTCTAGGTTTTGTTCTGCTTTTTCCTCAATGCTTTGTGTGTGTGTGTGTGTGTGTGTGTGCGTGTGCGTGTGTGTGTGTGTGTGTGTGTGTGTGTGTGTTTTTAAATGAGTTCTTATCTGTTTCTTGACTTTATCCACTAATCTTTTTTTGCCATATTAATTTATTTTTTTTAGTTAATTGCTTATGTCATCTACATAGGCTTTTATACCAAGTACTGAAATTATAAGACTGTGCTACCACACCTAGGTTTTTGTAACTTAAAAAAAAAGTTTGAATTGGTTGTGGTGGTTGATGCTTATAATCCTATCACTTGGGAGGTTGAAGCTGGAGAGGGGAGCTAAGGCAGGAGGCCAGCCTACACGATATAGAGACCATGTCTCAAAAACACAAAACAAAAAGTCAGTTTTTACATGTGTATCAAGGCATTAGATATATTTTACTCATCCACCTAAAGCCATAAAAGCAAGCAAAACTACAGAAGTATGCCTTAATAATTATTGCCTTTAAAAGATGCCTCACTTTTTTAAATTTTTTAATTTTTTATTTTCTTGAGATACCGTCTCACACAGCACCGGCTGTCCTTGAGCTCAGTGTATAGCTGAGCATGGCCTTAAGCTTCTGGCTCCCCTCCCTGGTCCAGGGTGTCTAGTGCTTGAATTTTAACATGGTCCATGTGATCAAACCCAAGGCCGTGTCCAAATTGAGCTACATCCCCGGTCCTTTTGTGATTTTTTTTTTTCCCTTCCCTATAAAAATGTTAATGAGGGCCCTGGCAAGATAGTTCACCAGATAAAGCTCTTGTTTTGCATACCTGATATTTGAGTTTGGCCCCAAAATCCATATGGTGGAAGGAGAGAACCAACTTCTGCAAGCTGTCCTTTGACCTCCATACAAATGCTATGGCACATGCATACCCTCTCCACATATATCTGTAAACACGTGTGCGTGCACACACACAAACACACACACGAAGACTTTAAAAATGTTAATGTGTTAATGGGGTCACTTGCTAGCTCCGGAATGTTGGACCCCCCCCCCCCCCCCCCCCCCCCCCCCCCCGGTCTCGGTGTGTATGTACATGTTGTGCCAGCATGTGTGTATGCAACTGAGGCTGGAATGATAGACAAGATGCCAGGATCACCTGGCATTTCTGTGAGCTCTAGGGATCTGAACTCTGGTCCTCTTGATTTTACAGCACATACTTTAGCCACTGAGCCATCTCCTCAGCCCCCGTGTCTCTCAGTTTTAGGTAGACAATACTGTGATGATTTCTGAGTTGAGGAATGAATGTAATTTGAGAGTTAATGTTGACATATTTGGTGAGTTTTGTTTTTTAAGATTTATTCTTATTTTATGTGTATGGGCATTGTACCTGCACTTATGCTTGTGCGCCATATGTGCAGTGCCCACAGAGGTCAGAAGAGGGCATCACATCCCCTGGAAACTGGAGTCACAGACAGGAGTGAGTAAGCTGCCATGTGGGTGCTGGGAATCGAAATCAAGTCCCTGCAAGAACAGGTGATCTTAGCCACTGAGTCACCTCTCCAGCCTCCTGGATTTTCAGGGATCTTCAGGGTTCTCCTCTTTGTGTGTATATGGTCTCACTATGTACCTCTGACTGGCCTTGAACTCACAGATCCCCACCCCACCCCCATCTGCCTCTAGAGTCCTGGGATTGCCACTACACCCAGCTGATGCCTTTTTCTTTTGTGTAGCGTATGCTATGATAGATTCTTTTAGAGAATAGAGTTCATGGGTCAGAAAGCACTGACTACTGCAAGTCACATAACTAAATAACTCCTCATACCCTCAAAGTCCTGTCAAGTCAGTAATAGAAACAGAAGTTTCCCCCCCAGATTCTAGCATGCTTTTAGAGACATCAGATTATTTCATTCTATATAAGCGTATTATTTAGTTATATTTTTCAATAAAAGTGTGTGTGTGTACAACTGCATGCCCTTGGATAGAGACTGATCACTACACCTAGTTACATCTTTAGCTTGTAAATATTCTGTGTTTCTAAGTAATACATAATACAGCTTTTTTCTTTTGGTTTGTGTTGCTAGGTGATGGAACTAGAATGGCTGATTCAACAACAATGTTGTCAATAAGTGACCCAATTCACATGGTGCTAATCAAAAC
This sequence comes from Acomys russatus, assembly GCF_903995435.1. Taxonomy (NCBI): domain Eukaryota; kingdom Metazoa; phylum Chordata; class Mammalia; order Rodentia; family Muridae; genus Acomys; species Acomys russatus. Next base: position 53,923,469 of record NC_067156.1, on the reverse strand, counting down.
AGACATATTTGGTGAGACCACTTTAGTCGCATCCTATTTTCTGGAATGGAGATCAGTTTTGGGCTCAGAGAATGGAGTGACGAGTCTGACTGTGGAACTTATGGGTGTAGGTATGGTGATTAGTGCCACCCTTCGTTTGCATTAATTACTGCTTGTTTGTAAATGCATTTTATTAATCAAAATGGCCTCATGGGAGGGGAACAGTAAAACAGGGTTTCACCAGAATTTCAGCAGTAAGTTGTCCTAGTATTTTGTATCTTGAAGAATGCCATTGTAGTTCTTCAAAGTCAGTCTAGTTTGTCAAGGAGAAATTTTTCCTCCTGGAAAATGAATAGAATTTTTGGAGGCTCAACATTTTAAAAAAAAGATTTATTCATTATTATATGTACAGTACTCTGTCTGCATGTATGCCTACAGGCCAGAAGAAGACATCAGATCACATTATAGATGGTTGTGAGCCACCATGTGGTTGCTGGGAATTGAACTCAAGGACCTCTGGAGGAACAGTCAGTGCCCTTAACCTCTGAGTCATCTCTCCAGCCCTAGAGGCTCAACATTAAAAAAAAAAAAAAGAAAGAAAGAAAGAAAGAAAAAATAGTCATAAAGAAAAAAAAACAGGATTCTTTTAAAAACATGGATACATGTATACATAAGGTTCCTTCAGGTGTACTGGAGAGCACAGCACATCGACATCACTGCAGTGGTTCCTGGGGGAAGGTTATGGGTTATTTTGTTTTGATTATGGCTGGAATCTCAGTGTATCCAGGTCTGTCCTTGAGTTCCCTATATGGACCAGTTGGCCTGCCTTGTGCTGGGATTATAGGCATGTGCCACTGTGTGGCTATTGACAAAAGAGTAGAGTTCCTCTAGCTCTTTACAGTAGACAATTAAGATTTGGAAGAGGTGCTAGCTTGTCTAATGTCAGTAGCAATGAATAGTAAAGGACAGAGTTTATACATTATCTTATTATTTCCTTGGAGTTTTGTATCCATTAGCTCATAAAGTGAAGAAAAGAAAAACCTACAGTTTACCTGTAACATATGAGTTAAACTTGGAGTTAGCGTTATGGCTCAGTGGGTACCTGCTGCACAAGCAGGAGGACCTGAGTTTGTCTCCCCAGCAGCCACATCAAAAGCTGGACATGGTGGCGTCCATCTGTAACCCAGCTCTTGCTGGCACTGGAGACACACAGACCCTGGGAGCTCCCTGCACAGCCAGTTACCTGGTGAGCTCCAGGTTCAGTGAGAGGCATGGTCTCCAAACTGAAAGGCTGAGAGCCATAGTGGCAGACACCCGGCCTCAGGCTCTGCTCTGCACATTCCTGTGAATGGGCAAGGGCATCTGCATACATACATGCACGCACATGCACACACAAACACACAGAAAGAAAAGCCATGTAGTGATGGTGCATGGCTTCAATCCCAGCACTTGGGAGGCAGAGGCAGGAAGATTTTTGTGAGTTTGAGGCCAGTCTGGATTACAGAGTGAGTTCCAGGACAGTCAGGGCTACCCAGAGAAACCCTGTCTTGAAAAAACAACAACAACAACAGCAACTACCACCACCTAAATTTGGCCAGTAGACAGCAGGGCCTTAGTAATTTGAAATTTTAAGTCCGATTCAAAATATGTCTACTTAAATAAAAAGAACTAAAGTTCTTTTTACACATGAGATTTGTTTTGTTTTGTTTCCGAGACAGGGTTTCTCTGTGTAACCTTGGCTAACCTGGAACTCACTCTGTAGACTAGGCTGGCCTCAAACTCAGAGATCCACCTACCCCAGCCTTGCAAGTGCTGGGATTAAAGGCATGCACCACTACCACTCAGCTGAGATTTGTTTTAAAAAGTGATTTCCAGTTCTTTGTCTTCAAAAACAGGCGTGGGCCTAGAGAGATGGCTCAGTAGTTGAAAGCACTGGCTGCTATTCTAGAGGAGCCATGGTAACTGTATAGCACCCACAGATGGCTCACTATGGACTGTTAGTTAACTCCACTCCCTGGGGATCTGGCCTTCAAGGGCACTGCATGCAGAAAGTACACAAGGTGCACACACACATTCAAATATAACTGTGAAATAAAATTCAAAATCAAACAGCAGAAACAGGCCTAACATGATAATCGTAACAATGACCTGGAGGCAAGTATATACCAGTTTGCTGGAGAAATACTAGTTCTAGTGTAAAAAATATATATATTTATAAAGAATACATATGGATATAAATAATAATGGGTTGAAAGAATGATGTGAGCCGGGCGTGGTGGCGCACGCCTTTAATCCCAGCACTCGGGAGGCAGAGGCAGGCGGATCGCTGTGAGTGCGAGGCCAGCCTGGTCTACAAAGTGAGTCCAGGATGGCCAAGGCTACACAGAGAAACTCTGTCTCGAAAAACCAAAAAATAAAAAAAATAAAATAAAGAATGATGTGAAAGGGTAAGTGGAATTGCTGTCTATTATAAAAAGTATGAATACGTTCTGATTTTCATGGAAACAGAATTGGTTATTAATTGCTTTGCTTTTGTATTTAATGTAAAGTCTAGTTGGAATTACATACTTAAAATAAAAACGTAAGAATTCCAAATCTGTCAGATCAGAAAGTTCCTTAAAATGTTTTTAGAAAGCTAAGAAAATATTTAATGTTTTTTTAAAGTATGTGTTTTAGTAAAAAATTAAAAACCATTTGGTTTGTTTTGTTTTACAATTTTTATTCATTTTTAGTATAACTATTAAGTGTAAAGTTATGTATTATCATTCTACCTAGATGATAGGCACCTCGCTCCTGAATTTTGGTTAGACTTTGACTAAGTACAATAGTACTGAATGGTCTATGTTTTAAATAAAGTTTAAGTAGAGTTTTAAGTGCTTTTTTTTTTTTTTTAATTTATAGGCACAGAATCAAAAGTTTCCGTGGGAATTTTAAATATAAAACTTGAAATGTACCCCCCACTCAACCAAACCCTGTCTCAGGAAGTCGTGAACACACAGGTAAAGCCTCAGCCCCCCCTTGTCCATGTGCTTCAGTTGTAGTAAATATTTACCCCAGGAAGTATTTTCTTTTTAGGAATAAAATGTCGTTCCTGTTTATATTTATACCAAAAATTACCAAAAGGGATGGGAAAAGAGTTATAAAGCCAGATAGAATGGTTATTGGGAGGCATGGTTAGGGTAGGGTAGAAAAATAATCTGAATTGCAAGAAAAATTATATTAGTGAAGCCGAGTTAGGACCTTTGTGTTTCAGGTAGTAGGAGCAACAGCCTTGAACAAAAGGCTTGTATGGATGGGAGAGAGCGAAAATGAGCCCAGACAAGGTGATAATAAGCACAGGCAGGTGGATCTCAGTATGGGAGGAAGTGATTGAAGTGTTCTATTAAGGAAGTCCATCATGTGCGGGGAAAGGTTGTGTGGTTATTGTATGGCGACCAAATGCTGTTGAAGTGATTATAAAAATCTCGAAAACGGGTTGTTTGCAATTAGTTCAGGTGAAGACGGAAGCAGCAATGAAGAACAGTAGATTGTTCTAGTAATTGAGGAAATTTTATAGACATTTAAATTTTAATTTATTTTTTAATTTTAAGCTTGCTTTGGAACGTCAGAAAACTGCAGAGAAAGAACGATTATTTCTAGTCTATGCTAAGCAGTGGTGGAGAGAGTATTTGCAAATTCGACCCTCACACAACTCACGGCTGGTAAAGATTTTTGCACAGGTTTGTAAATTATGTTAAAAATCCCATATGTGAGATGCAGTGCTGTAAATATCTTAATTTATAAAATTATACTTATTCCATAAATGAAAGTCTATTTCGAAAGCAGTTATCTTTTATTGGCTAGGTCTCTGGCTTAGTACAATCTTTGTTAACTTGGAGTATACCTTTTCACGATAGTTGATTAAACATTTGCATACATTATGGCTTATTTGTAAATTGAACTTCGTGTACAGAACAGGGGCTCTGGACATAGATGGTGTTTGTTAGTTTTACAAAACAGAAAACAAAAACAGTGTTACATGCCATTGAGACGGCCCAGTGAGTAAAGCACTCGCTGTGTATGCTGATGACCCATGTGCGATCCCTGGAGCTCATAAAGGTGAAGGAAAGAGCCAGCACCACAGAGTTGCCTTCTGACCATCACACATGCCCTGGGGCACCTGCATGGTTACACATATCATATACACACAGTAGTAAGAATAATGTATAAATGTTTTTCTTTTTTTCTTTTCCTTTCAAGACAGGGTTTCTCGTGTAGCCTTGGCTGTCCTAGACTCACTTTGGAGACCAGGCTGGCCTCGAACTCATGGAGATCCTCCTGCCTCTGTCTCCCGAGTGCTGGAATTAAAGATGTGTGCCACCACACCTGGCTTTTTAAAATATTTTTATAACGGGGGCTGGAGAGCTGGCTCAGTGGTTAAGAGACGTGCCTGCTCTTCCAGAGGTCCTGAGTTCAATTCCTAGCAACCACATGATGGCTCACAACCATCTGTAATGTGATCTGATACCCTCTTCTGCAGATAAAGTACTCATATGCAATAAATAAATAAATTAAAAAAATAAATAAATAAAATATTTTTATAACAATAGTGATAAGTATATTAATTGTATATAACCAACATTTCTAAGCCAGTGACCAGAAATGTTTAACTGTGCAATTTCAACTACCGATGCACCTTGACTTATGGTGCACTTTCAAGTTGACCTGCCTTATGTTATGTTGTAGCTTAGCAACACAATCAATGCACTGAGGGATATTGGTTGTTTACCTTTGTGATCATGTGGCACACTGGAGCTGTGGCTGCCCAGCATCAAAAAATATTACATGTTGCATATTACTAGTCTAAAAATCAAAGTTTAAAATATAGTTTCTATTGAAGAATAGATTAAATAGTTTATATATTCAGCTTCTAAACAGTGTTAGATTATTTTGACATTAAGTGTCTCAGATGTTGTCTTAGTTAGGGTTTCTATTGATGTGAAGAGACACCATGACCACAGTAACTCTATTGTTGTTTGTTTCTTTGTTTTGTTTTTTGAGACAGAGTTGCTCTGTGTAATAGCTCTGGCTGTTCTAGAACTTGTTCTATAGACCAGGATGTCCTTGAACTTATAAAGATCTGCCTGCCTCTGCCTCTTGGGTGCTGGGATTAAAGGCGTGCGCCACCACCGTCCAGCACACAGCAACTCTTATTAAGGAAAATGTTTAACTGGGGCTGGCTTCCAGTTTCAGAGGTTTAGTCCATTATCATCATGGCTGAGAACTTGGCAGTGTGAAGGCTGGAGAGGAAACTGAGAGTTCTGTATCTGGATATGCATGTTACACTAGATCTGGGTTGAGCATTTAAGACTTCAGAGCCTGCCCCCAGTAACATACTTCCTCCAACAAGGCCACACCTCCTAATAGTGTCACACCCTATGAGCCTATGGGGGCCATTTTCTTTCAAACCACCACAGTTGTATAGGTTCATGTATATATCCTACACTCTCCAGGCATTGGGACAAACTACAGATGGCTTCCTTTCTAGATAAGGAGCTTGTGAATAAAAGTCCTAAGTTGGTAAGAAGGAGAAAAATTGCTTCCAACTTTCCATAGTTTTGTTCTTGTGAAGGCATGGGATTATATTGGAGAACTGCTATGTAGAAATACATCAGTGGTTCTAAAAAAAATTGAGCATTAATGTTTCTGTTGCCTGAGTTAGGTTTTATTTCATCAGAGCATTTTACTCCTCCTGTCATACAGGTATGATTAAAAAACAAAAGGTGTGTGGTGGCGCACACCTTTAATCCAGCACTCGGTAGGCAGAGGCAGGTGGATCTCTGTGAGTTAGAGGCCAGCCTGATCTACAAAGCAAGTCCAGGACAGCCAAGGCTACACAGAGAAACCCTGTGTCGGAAAAAATAAAAAAAGATGAAAAAAAATCTGCATCCTGTATTTAGAATATATGACGTTTTCCTAAAATGCTTTTGAACTTCTACTTTCAATTGATTTGGTTAACAATTTTTTTTAATCATCAGTCAAATTTTTTCTGGATATAAGTAAGATTTGTGTCCCTTACTTTCCCTTATCTATCTACTGAGCAGTACAGGCTTTGGAGTCAGACAGCTCAAGTTTTTAAAATACTGGCTCCAGTGCATGCCTATAATCTCAGCACTTGGGAGGCAAAGACAGGTAGATCTCTGAGTTTGAGGCCAGCCTGGTCTACAGAGCAAATTCCACGACAGTCAGGCCTACACTGATAAATCCTGTCTTGAAAAACATAAAAAAAATCCTGGCTCCATTGTATAACTCTATAATTTGTTTCACTTATGAAATGAGAGTAACATAGACTTCATAAAAATTTAAGGGCCAGTCAGTGGTGGCACACGCCTTTAATCCCAGCACCTGAGAAGCAGAGGCAGGCAGATCTCTGTTTTGAGCCAAGCCTGGTCTACAAGCAAGCTACAGGATAGCCAAGGCACATAGAGAAACCCTGTCTTGAAAAACCATAACAAAGGGCTGGAGAGATGACTCAGAGGTTAAGAGCTCTTGGCTGCTCTTCCAAAGGTCCTGACTGAGTTCAATTCCCAGCAACCACATGGTGGCTCATAACCATCTTTAATGTGATATGACGTCATCTCCTGGCCTGCAGATGTACATATAGGCAGAGCCCTGTATACATAATAAATAAATCCTAAAAAAAGAAAAGAAAAACCATACCAAAAAACTCTCTGTGAGTTCAAAGCCAGCCTTGTCTATAAAGTGAGTCCCCCCAAAAAGAAGATATTAGTTAGCACTTAGTAGCTGAGTGCTAGATGTGAGGCATACACTGAGTAAATGCATCCAGAAGTATCTACAGAGTAAAGATGTGACACTTCAGGTGATTAGCTTGTTTCAGCTTGTAGATAATGTTTCCCCCTTCTTCCTCTAGGATGAGAATGGGATAAACAGACCAGTCTGTTCCTATGTTAAACCACTTCGAGCTGGACGGCTTCTGGATACTCCAAGGCAAGCGGCTCGATTTGTTAATGTCCTTGGTTACGAACGAGCTCCTGTTATCGGAGGTGGCGGCAAGCAGGAGCAGTGGTGCACTCTGCTGGCTTTTCTCTGTAGAAACAAGGTATCATATGCATGTAACGTAGCAGTACTTAGTCTCATTATTTTTAATTTATAGCATACTTATAAAAGAATTTCTGGTCTGGAGAGATGGCTCAGAGGTTAAGAGCACTGGCTGCTCTTCCAGAGATCCTGAGTTCAATTCCCAGCAACCACATGATGGCTCACAACCATCTACGGTGAGATCTGGTGCCCTCTTCTGGCACGCAGGCACACATGCAGGCAGAACTTGTATACATAATAAATAAGTAAATCTTTAAAGAAAGAAAAAAAAAGAATTTCCTTGAAAAATGTACATAGTATCAACTTGAACAAATCAAATCTTTTGTTTGTTTGTTTTTGTTTTTTTGAGACAGGGTTTCTCTGTGTAGCCTTGGCTGTCCTGGACTTACTTTGTAGACCAGGCTGGCCTGAAACTCACAGCGGTCCTCCTGCCTCTGCCTCCCGAGTGCTAGGATTAAAGGCGTGCACCACCACATCCAGCTGAACAAATCAAATCCATTACCTGAAATGGTTACTTATTGAGACTTAAAACTTAGCATCTTCATTTTTGTATGGACTTTCTTTTTTAATGGAATGTTATTCCCTTGAGATAGAGACTCATACCTACCTGTTAGAAACAAAGTCATGGAGCTGAATGTGTTGGCTCATGCCTTAATCACACAACTTGGGGCAAAAGATGATGGGTTCAAGGTCAGCCTGGACAACAGAAAGATCCAGGCCAGTTGTGCTACATCGTGAGATCTTGTCTCAAAAACAAAACAGCTAGCTGGGCAGTGGTGGTGTACATCTAATCCCAGCACTTGGGAGGCAGAGGCAAGTGGATCTCTGTAGTTTAACGCCAGCCTTGTCCTTGTCTCTCTGAGACACTATAGTGAGACCCTGTCTGAAAAAACAAACAAACAAACAAAATCCAACTTATATATGGAAATTTCATTGTTGGCACTAACTCCAATAACAAACATAATTCTGTTTAACTAAATACATAACAGCTAAGATCCAAACTGGGATTAGATATCCCACTATGCTTAGCCTTAAACCATAGTAATTTATTAGCAAAATTGCTTGCTGATAGACTACTTACCACACTAAAACTCAAAGTACTACTTAAAAATAGGTTGCATTGGCTGGGAGGTGGTGGCACAGGCCTTTAGTCCCAGCACTCTGGAGGCAATGGTGGGTGGATCTCTGTGAGTTGGAGGCCACTCTGGACTACAAAGTGAGTCCAGGACAGCCAAGGCTACACAGAGAAACTATCTTGAAAAACAAAAACAAAACAAAACAAAAACCAAGTTGAGGAGAAAAGTTACATTCCATCATATCAGAGAAATCAATGCAACAAGATTTTAAAACAGCTGCTCATATCACATCCACAGTCAAGAGCCCAGAGAAAGGAGTGTGAGCTTGCTTAGTGCTCAGCTAGCTTTCTAGCCTTACACAGTCCAGACCGTGGACAGATTGTAGTCTCCTAAAACTTGCTGTGTGAAATTAATGCTTCTTGCTTTTCTGGTCCCATTTTCTGAAGCTGTTCATGTGTCCTTGGGAGTTATGCACCAAGAGTAGAGCTGTCCTGTGCAATAGTTTTATTCTATTACCATTATAACATTAGAGAGGCAACTAATAACTTATTCCCAATTTATCATCTTTTATATGTATTCATTATGCATATTTCTTATAATTTATACGTAATATATAGATAAAATTTTGTCTTGTTTTATAATTTAACATTATGCTAAGAATACTTTTTAAAAAGATTTATTTATAGGGGGAGGAAATCCCCCTTAGGAACAGTCATAGGGGAGGGGAATAAGGGGAAAATGGGAGGGAGGGAAGAATGGGAGGATACAAGGGATGGGATAACCATTGAGATGTAACAAGAATAAATTAATAAAAAAATTTTAAAAAAGATTTATTTATTATGTATACAGTGTTCTGCCTGCAATGTACACCTGAATGCCAGAAGAGGCGTTCCCAGATGGATCCCAGACTTTGTGCCTGCGAGGCACTCACTCTACCAACTGAAGTGTACCCCTAGCCCCCAACTCTAAACCTTTTAAACTGTATTTTAGTAGAGTAAGGGATGGCCATGAAGACATGCCTGTAATCTTAAGCATCTAGCAGAGATAAGAGATCATGGCCAATTGTAGGTCAGCCTGTGCCATAAGTGAGAGCCTATGTGAAACAAAAACATTAACACAACAGAGAATCTGGAAAAAAGCAGGGGAAATCATACAATTTACCCTAATAATAAACCTTGTATCATTTTACTGTTCCAATTTTTCTTATCTTAAAGTTATATACGGATACTTTTGAACTCATTTGCTTAATTTGAGCATTTTCATTTATTTACATTTCCTACTGAGATACTTTTCAGCTTGCTTATTCATTCCCTTTATTTATTTTTTAAATCTTCCTTGTAATTTAAAGTCTTCACATTAGCATGTTTTTTCCTTGTTTCAGATTAACACTGGACTAATGATTAAACTTGAAATTTTTTTGCTGCAATTTTTTATTTAGGTATTTAATGGAACTAATTTTACTTTACCTTCTAGGGTGATTGTGAAGATCACGCTAACCTGCTGTGCAGTCTTCTTCTTGGATATGGACTGGAGGCTTTTGTCTGTGTTGGGACTAAGGCAAAGGGGGTCCCTCATGCATGGGTTATGACTTGTGGAACTGACGGGACCATCACGTTCTGGGAGAGTTTAACAGGGCACAGGTGAGTCAACTAAGTTTGCAAGGATAGTAAATGCAGGTCTAGGGCCAGTATGATGGTTGAGCAGGTAGGGAGAGAGGGAGAGGGAGGGGGAGGGAGGGAGAGGGAGAGAGGGAGAGCTGAGTCCAGACAGTTGTCCTCTTGACTTGCGTCTGCTCTATGCGTGTGCTCATACATACACATCATACACAATGATAATACAGTTTTCAAAAATTAAATGAAACACAAGTCCAGTTGTGATCCTGGGGATCAAGCCCAAGGCCTTGCATTTATTTCTTTGTTTGTTTATTAGTGTGTGGAGGTCAGAGGGCAACTTGCAGAACTGATTTTTTTCTACCATATGGGTCCTGGAGCTCACACTTAACGTCAGGGAAGCTTGGCAGCAAGCATCTTTACCTCCTGAGCCATCTTGAAATTGCAGAAGTTTTGTTTGGCTGGTACTCAAAAGTACATGTTTATAATTTTAGTTATTTGGGGCTTTTTTACTTACGGTAGATAAGGAAATGATCTTTAAGAGAATACTATGACTTCTCAAATATTCTTTACTATCAGTAGTAAAAAAAAATTAGTTTTGTGAATTGGCATACTTATCTTCTGATGACTATTTCTAAGACTAAAAATGAGCTCAAGTTGACAATCAGGGTTTAGTTTGAAAACGTAAAGTGGACGCCAACTCTGCTGTTTCCTCCTGGATTTTCTTTCTTGTTTTTCCTTCATCTTGTGGTTAAGCATTCAGTGTTGTACAGATAGGGCTGGGCTGCCTCCTTATTTTCCTAAGTTCTGTTTCTCCCTGGCTGGGAATCACTTTGGATAATCATGCCTAATATTATACAGTTAAATGATTATAATTTTGATGCTCCCTGGGATAAACTTTCTTGATCTTCACCATAGACATAATATTTTGTTCCTCCCTCCCTCCTTCTTTTCTCCCTTTGTCTTTCTTTTTCTTTTTTGACAGGGTTTCTCTGTGTAGCCTTGGCTGTCCTGAAATCTGCTTTGTAGACCAGGGTGGCTTTGAACTTATAGAAATCCACCTGTCTCTGCCTCCCAAGTGCTGGGATTAATGATATGTGCCATTGTCACCCAGTTTAGAATATTTTCTATTGTTAAGAAAAATAGAAAGGCCGGGCATGGTGGTGCACGCCTTTAATCCCAGCACTCGGGAGGCAGAGGCAGGAGGATCGCTGTGAGTTCGAGACCAACCTGGTCTGCAAAGGGAGTCCAGGACAGCCAAGGCTACACAGAGAAACCCTGTCTCGAACAAACCAAAAAAAAGAAAAGAAAAATAGAAAGTGTACCTGGACTTTTACTATTTTGTGGGTTCTTTTTTCCACCTTTTATCCCCCCAGTTTCACTCCCTATCAGCAGATAGGAGAGAAAGAAGACTATAGAGGGGAGAGAGGTCCTCCAACTAACTTCTGTCTTGTTTCATCTTTGAGCACAAATACTAACAAACTGCTACCAACCCCCTTGAATAACCACCAACCACTAAAGCACCTAGCTGGCACTAGCATTTATATATATCCTCTGAAAATTCCTAGAATTCCAAACGTCACACAATTGCAGAAACTATCTGCAGCTGGCAAAGCCATGCTTCTGCTAGAGCATGAGGCAAGGCAGCCCCAAAGCCTCACACCAGGGATTAAAACAGAAACATATTCTTGTAATAGATCTGTCTTGTTGTTGGCTTTTTGTTTTGTTTTTTGTTTCTTTCAAGACAGGGTTTCTCTGTGTGTAGCCCTGGCTGTCCTGAACTGGAGCTGTAGACCAGGCTGGCCTGGAACTCACGGAGATCCACCTACCTCTGCCTCCCTGAGTGCTGGGATTAAAGGCATGTGCCACCAGGCCAGGCTTCTATTTCTATTTTTTTAAAGAAACCAAAATTCCAGAATTCTCACTACAAGAAAGTAGGCTTTTAAAAGATATGCTAGGTAGATAAGGCAGGGTGATCCAGCTGTAGAGATGGCTCAGTGGAGTGCTTGCTGCGCAAGCATGAATCAGATCTTCAGAACTCACATAAAAGCTGAGTGTGCACGTGTGTATAATCCCCAGATGTGAGGTGGGAGATAGGAGGATTCTGGCCAGCCCAGAACTGTGAGATCTGGGTTTAGGGAAAGACTCCATCTTTTTAAAAAGTGGATAGTGATAGAGACACTAGTGCATTATTAACCTCTGGCCTCCATGTACACAAGTATGAGCAAGTAAGTGAACACAGTCATCACATTGTGAAGATACAGAACATAAGAAAAAAAGACTAGAGTCCTGGCCAGTAATTACAGCTTTCTTTTGTTTATTTTCGTTTTGGTTTTGGTTTTTGGTTTTTTGAGACAAGGTTTCTCTGAGTAGCCTTGGCTGTGCTAGACTCGCTTTGTTGACCAGGCTGGCCTTGAACTCACATCAGTCCGCCTGCCTCTGCCTCCCAAGTGCTGGCATTAAAGCCATGCTACAGCTTTCTTTTTGTTTTTTCCTTAGTAAGATAGCTGCCTTTATAATTTAACATTTCTCATTCTATTAAATTATGGTTTCTTTTAGGTATATCCACAAGCCTACTAATCCCGAAGGGCCTCCACTCGCTGAGCAGTCCAAACCTTTGTACCCTTATCGAACCATCGGTTGTGTTTTCAATCATCAGATGTTCCTGGGAAATTGTCAACCCTCAGATGCGGTAGAAACTTGCATATTTGATTTGAATGATGAATCCAAGTGGAAACCCATGAGTGAAGAAGCAATTAAGTCTGTGTGTGCTCCAGGTGCTACTACGTCTCTCCCTCCCTTCCCACCTCTGTGTGCATCCACAATTGATGCCTCAGTCACAAGCAATGAAATTGAAATGCAGCTGAGGCTTCTAGTGTCAGAACACAGAAAGGTAACTAACACAGAAATCGTTGTAGCTTCGTTCTTTCTTTTTTTATTTAGATTTTTCTAATTTGTCTTTTAGAATTATTATTTTATGTGTATGATTATTTTGCTTGCAGGTATGTATGAGTACTAACCACTTGCATGCCTGGTGCCCTTGAAGGTCAGCAGAGGGCTCTGGATCCCCTGGGACTGGAGTTGCAAACTGCCATGTGGGTGCTGGGACTTGAACCTGGGTCCTCTGCAAGAGCAACAGGTACTCTGAACCAATGGCAGTTCACAACCACCTGCTTTGTATTTCCCTAAATGTATTCAATACCAGCAGTTACCCATTATTCTAGCTTAAAGCAAAGCAAACACAGTCCCTAGCTCTGCAAAGATTATAGTGGTGGAAGTCAGGAGACATAGTTGTGAGACTTCAAAATTGCCAAATCTGGGCTGGGGAGATAGCTTAGTGGCTAAGAACACTTTCTGCTCTTCCAGAGGACCCGGGTTCAGATTCCAGCATCCATCTCCAGTGGCTCATAGCCTGTTTCTCCAGTTCTAAGGAATCTGACATACTCTTCCGGCTTACTCAAGTACCCATATACACAAACGCATGTACTACGCAAAAATAAAAATGAATGTTTCTCGAGAATTGCCTCCAGGCATAGTGTCTCAGGCCTTTACTCCCAGCACTCAGGAGGCAGAGGCAGGCAGATCTCAATGCCTATGAGGCCAGCCTGGTTTACAAAAGGGGTCCAGGCAGCCAGGTCTCTGTTACACAAAGAAACCCTATCTCAATAAACAAAACAAAAAAAACCAAAAAACAAACAAACAAAAAAGAATTCTCAAGTCTACTAAACCTACAATTTAAGAATGATGGGCTTGTTCACATTAATAGATTTTGGCTGAATGTCACTGTTTGGATTTCCTCCTTGTGAAATGGTTTATTCAGATAACCAATCCATTTAAACCAGTTCTGTTAATTTCCTTTTGTCATGTCGTCCACTCACCCTTACCCATCTCTGGCTTGTTTCTGAGATTTTTTTTTTTTGTTTTTTGAGACAGGGTTTCTCTGTGATAGCCTTGGCTGTCCTGGACTCGCTTTTGTAGGCCAGGCTGGCCTCAAACTCACTGTGATCTGCCTCCATCTGCCTCCCCAGTGCTAGGATTAAAGGCATATGTGACCAAGCTCCACCTGGGATTTTTAAAAAAGATTTATATTTTAGCTTATGTGAGAGTGTTTTTGCCTGCATGTATGTATGGAAGTGTGCCAGGCATGTGCTTCATGCTTACAGAGATCAAAAGAGGCCAGGACTTAGTAGGTGGCTGTGAGCTGCTGTGAGTGCTAGGGAGTACCACAAGCACTCTTAGCCACTGAGTGGCCTCTCCAGCCTCTTTCTGTTTATTTTATTCCACATGAGTGGATGTAAAATTATATCGTCATTCTAGCTTTAATTTGCATTCCCTTAAGAATAGGATCAGATATCTTATTTATTGGCCATGTAGGTCTCTTTCGTAAGGGTATTAAAGACACGATGCACTAGTTAAAAGGAAGAGACTAGAATGTTTTATATTTTATTTATTTTTGTTTTTTTGAAACGGAGTCTAACTTTGTAGCTCTGGCTGTCCTGGAACTCACAATGTAGACCAAGCTGGCCTTGAACTCAGAGACCTTGCCTTCTCAGTGTACAACCAAGACTGGTGAGATTAACATATTTTAAGAACTTACCTTAAGCTGTGAGTATAGTTCAGTGGTAGAATGTTTGTTAACATGTACAAAGTCCTCAGCAAAACACACACACACACACACACACACACACTCTCTCTCTCTCTCTCTCTCTCTCTCTCTCTCTCTCTCTCTCCTCTCTCTCTCTCTCCTCCTCTCTCTCTCTCCCTCTCCCTCCTCTCCTCTCTCTCCTCCTCTCTCTCCTCTCTCTCTCTCCTCTCTCTCTCTCTCTCCCCCCCCCCCCCAAACTTGCAATTTATCAAAAGAAACTGTTAGGAGACTGAAGGCTGAGAATAGTAAGTTATTTGTAACTCACGGCCAACAAGGGACTGAAATTCAAAATTTCTAGAAAAGATTTGTTTCTAGTTTACTTTTGGTGTTCTCTTTTAGAATCCCCTTCTTGGATAAACTTTCTTATCCCTAACCCATCAGAGGCAGGCTGATTCATCATATTCTCTGGCCCAGTCACTGACAGCTTTGAACTCTCACATGCTCCTTGCCCATCAGCTCATAAGGCACTGATGGTCTTCAGCGTGGTGCTGTGAGGAGAGTGCTGCTGGAAATGAGAGTCCCTCCTGGCTTCCTCCCTCTCTCATGGTGCCTGGGAGCTTTCTTACCTCTTGCTCTGTTACCAATGAGGACAGTATTTTCTTGTCCTCAAGCTTGTCTTTTAACTCAGTTCTGCAGTTTCATCCTGGCTTTCTTATGTATGGAGATTTACATAGCTAGTAAGCACCTGTTAGCAGTAAGGAAAACACAGAGCCATTTACTCATGTAGCGGATATCTGTGACAATGCTGATCATTAGCTGGGTCAGTAGTGCCTATAAACCTGCAAGAGAGACATTTGATAACAGTAAAAGTGCTAAGTATAGACCTTTGAGACTGTGTTGCAGTAGCTAAAACACTTGAATGTCGTGACATGAAAATATTCAGATTTTTAGGAAGTTTTTAATATTGGCATCTAAAGGTTTGTGCTCAATTTGCCTATATATCAGTAGTTGACTTGTTACAGATTAATTCATAATTTTGAACATTCATAGAAATATGTGTTAGGTTTCCTGTCAGCCTGTAGGCAGCACACTGTCTTTATTGTTCTGTTGTTTGTGTTTTAGGTTTATCTTTTTATGTGTATGAGTATTTGCCTGCATGTGTGTGTTTGCACTACGTGCATGCCTAGTGTCCACAAAGTTCAGCAGAAGGCTTCTGATCCTTGGAACTGGAGTTACAGATTGTTGTGAGCTGGCATGTGGTGCTAGGAATTGAACCCAGGTCCTCTACAAGAGTAAGTGATTGTAACTGCTGAGCCAACTCTCCAATCCTGTCTTTACCTTTTAATCTCTTAGACTGTAAAAGACAGTGCCTTGGGCTGGAGAGATGGCTCAGAGGTTAAGACCACTGTCTGCTCTTCCAGAGGTCCCAGCAACCATATGGTGGTTCATAACCATCTATAATGCAGGTGTACATGCCGGCAAACACTGTATATGTAATAAATAAATAAATCTTTTTTTTTCTAAGTGCCTTTTAGAGTAGCTGTTTTGGGTATACTTGAGCTTCATTTATTCAGTTGACTTTACCCTCTACTGTAGGTGAATTCATGCAGATTGTCTTGCTAAAGTTCTTGAGGGAGAAGAGGGCAGGACAGGGCGTCATCGTCCTAAACTGGCCTCAAGCTTCCTGTGTGGCTGATACTGAATTTCTGATCCTCCAGCGCCCTGTGTGCTGGGGTTACAGGATGTACCTTTATACCTAGTTTTATGTAGTGCTAGGGATTGAACCCAGGGCTCCGTTCCTTACCAAACAATCTAAATAAAATAGAATCTCAAATTGTATTTGCATTATGTCCTCCGTATTAGAATGATTCTGTGTATTCTAGCTAATGGGTATTTATTTTTTACGTCTGAGCCTTATATATGCTAGATAAATCATTGGATTGCATGATTTTTAGTTAATTCTCAGAAATATTCCTCTAATTTTTATTTCTGCTTATCCTAAAATAAGTAATAGGAAATTGAGAAATTAGGACAGCCTTTAAAAAAATCTCTTCAGCTAGGCATGGTGGCACATATTTATCAATTGGGAGGCTGAGGCAAGCAGATTTCTTGTGACCAGCCCAGTGTACCTAAGTGAGTTTCAGGACAGCTAGAACTATGTAGAAGAGACTTTGTCTTTAAAAAACGAAGAGGAGGAGGAGGAGGAGATGGAAATGGAGATGGCTCAGAGGTTAAGTACACTGACTGTTCTTCCAGAGGTCTTGAGTTCAGTTTCTAGCAACCACTTGGTGGCTCACAACCATCTATAATGAGATCTGATGCCCTCTTCTGGCCTGCAGGTGTACAGGCAGGCAGAGCACTGTATACACAATAATAAATACATAAATCTCTATTTTTTTAAAAAGGGAAGAACAAAGAAAGACATGTTGTGGCACATTTCTGAAGTCTTAGCACTGAAGAGGCAGGGGCAGGAGAATCATTGCAGGATGGAGGCCATCTTTGATGGCTAACTAGGGCTATCTAGTATGTACATGTACACACACACACATCCCGAGTTGAGTGTGGTGGCACATGCCTGTAATCCCAGCATTTGTAAAATGGAGACAGGAAAATCAGGACATAGTCAGCATCACACCTCATCAAGACCAGCTTGGACTATATGAGACCCTCTCTCAAAGCAACAAAATAAATAAGTTAAACATTTCTTGGCATACATTGAAATGAGCAGTTGCTAGGCATAGTGTTGCATGCCTAGAACCCTGAAGCTCAAAGGCTAAAGCCAAGAGGATTGAAAAATCTATGCCCATCTAGGCCATGTTCAGAGACCCTGCCAAAAAAAACCCAATAAGCACATTTTTATTGAATTGGGTTTTAAAATATTAATATGTTTCACTTTTTTAATTGCTGCAGGACCTTGGCCTCACCACTGTTTGGGAAGACCAACTTTCTTACCTCTTATCACCAGCTTTGGCTTCTTATGAATTTGAGCGAACAACAAGCATATCTGCAGGCAATGAAGAATTCCAAGATGCCATAAGGAGGGCGGTACCTGACGGTCACACATTTAAAGGGTTCCCAATACATTTTGTGTATAGAAATGCAAGGCGTGCATTTGCCACTTGTCTTCGGTAAGGATTTTATTAATTCATAATTTAAAAATTTATGAACTCATATATATTAAGAATCTAGATGGTGTTGGGCATGGTGGCACACACCTTTAATCCCAGCACTGGGGAGGTAGAGGCAGGCAGATCGCTGTGAGTTTAAGGCCAGCCTGGTCTACAAATCAAGTCCAGGACAGCCAAGGCTAACAAAGAGAAACCCTGTTTTGAAACACACACACACACACACACACACACACACACACACACACACACACACACACAAGAATCTAGAGATGGCTCAGAGTTAAGAGCACTATCTGCTCTTTCAGAGGTCCTGAGTTCAATTCCCAGCAATCACATGGTGGCTCATAACCATCTATAATGAGATTTTGTGCCTTCTTCTGGTGTGTAGGCAGAACACTGTATATGTAATAAATAAATCTTAAAAAAAAAAAAAAAAGAAAAGAATCACCAGGCGTGGTGGCACATGCCTTTAATCCCAGCACTCGGGAGGCAGAGGCAGGCAGATTGCTGTGAGTTTGAGGCCAGTCTGGTCTTCAAAGTGAGTCCAGGACAGCCAAGCTACACAGAGAAACCCTGTCTTGAAAAACCAAAAAAAGAACAACAAAAGGCTAGAAAATTAGGCAGGTGTGGTGGTACATGCTTATAATCCTAGCAATCAGGGAGGCACAGGGGAATCTGTGAGTTTGAGGCCAGCCTGGTCTACAAAGCAAGTCCATGATAGCCAAGGCTACACAGAGAAACCCTATCTCAAACAAACAAACAAACAAACAAAAAACAATTGCTAGGAGTGACAATGTTTATACATGGGAGCTTCTATGGTGACTTGCTCCTTAAATACATTTTCTTTTTATATAGGTCTCCTTTTTGTGAAGAAATAATCTGTTGTCGTGGAGACCAGGTGCGACTGGCAGTTCGTGTTCGAGTGTTTACCTACCCTGAATCTGCATGTGCTGTTTGGATCATGTTTGCTTGTAAATATCGCTCAGTACTATAGGACTGCCGTTTCCTAAGGATTTTTTCCTGTGTTCTATTAGAACTGTATATGAGTAGCTGTGTGAAGGTTTCTTAATTTAAAATCAGCTTTTGGCTTTGGATGTCATTGTTTTGTATAGATCTGACTGGTAATGTTTTAAAATATCATGTGTGTACTTAAAAATTAAGGATAAAAAATTTGTACCGAATTTAGTATAAATTAAGTTATAATAATAAACAATACTTTGTTTTGAGGGACTCAGTAGTTTAAATGTGAATATAAGATCTCTTTACATTAATAAGTAATTAAAGAAATTTGTCTAATGGTTTAAGCCATAGTAAAACCAAAATGATCATTATTTTTCATAAATGAAAGATTATTTTACACAAATTACAAGAAATTAAGCTTATACTAGTTTATTTATTACATAGATGAAAATATATTTTGCTGAATTATAGTTTTTTGTGCTTTACTCATGACACTAGGGATATTTGAGGCTTTCCAGTGGAGACTTCAATGTAAGAATAGAAAAAAAGGCCAGGTGTGGTGGCACACACTTAATCCCACAAGAGGCCAGCCTGGTCACATAGCAAATTCCAGGCTAGTCGGGGCTATATAGTGAGAACCTGTCTGCAAAACAAAACAACAAAAAAATGAATGTAGTATCAGAAAATCATAAATATTAACAACAAATCTCACATGAATATGTGGGTATATGAACAATTTATGGATGTTATTGAAATGAATTAAGCACTTTAGAAAATATTTATTACACTTCCTTGTTACAATACAGGTTGTTCTTTATTTTTTGTTGTGATAAAAACATTGGCCTATTGCTGGGTTGTGGTGGCGCACGCCTTTAATCCCAGCACTTGGGAGGCAGAAGCAGGAGTATTTCTGTGAGTTCTGAGCCCAGCCTGGTCTACAGAGTGAGTCCCAGGAAGCTAAGGATACACAGAGAAACCCTATCTCAACAGCCCCCAACCAAAAAAAAAAAAAAAAAAAAAAAAGAAAGAGAAAAACAACAACCTAAAAACTACATCAGCCTACATGTAACTGATCTTATTGAAAAAAATCCTAAGAGGCCATTGAGAAAAACATTTGAGTTTGTTTATTTTTAAATTGAGCAAGTTTTAAGAAAACAACATAAGCATTAAAAACTAAACTAATTTGACTTTCTGTAAGATGCTAATGATAAATGTTTTAAAGCTTAACTGTCCATTCTACATTTCTGTGTGGAGGCTTGTTTGATTTTGCTTTGTGATACCAGGAACTAAATCCGGGCCTACCTACATGCTAGGCAAACACTCCCACTGAGCTACACCCACGGTGTCTCACTTCACAGCCCTGGCTGGCCTGGAACTCACAGAGACTTGCTTACCTCCGTGTACAGTTTCTTAGTTTAGTTGCTTTATCTGTTGGTTTTCTTAATAAAAAAGTATATGCCAGTTTACTATCCAATTAATTTGTTCTTTTCATTACCTGCTGTTGCAAATAAAATGATTTTTATGTATTTTTGTATGTCTGACTTTTTTATATAGATTGTGTATATGTGTGTGCATGCTGATGTACAGGTGAGTGTGTGTCATAGTTTGTAGAAACAAGGCCACCTCTCAGGAGGCGGTTCTGTCTTTACACTTGTGGGTCTGGAGATTGACTCAGGTCATCAGTCTTGCCAGCAACTAAGTACCTTTACCTGCTGAGCCATCTCACTGGCCTAAAAATTGTTTTTTGAGTTAAAAATCTAAAGATTATTAGGCCAACCTGCACTGTACAGGAAGTTCCAGGACAGCCCTAGAGCTACAGAGAGAAACACTGTCTCCAAAAACAAAACAACAAAAAACCCCAAACAATCCCATAAACAGGATACATAAAAATATCTTAAATATTTATGAGTTAGCTTTTTTAAAAGTCTAAAATTATTATTCCCTCTTCATTTTCATCTCTTGTAAGACTGACATGACTTTAGAGAATCTGTTCCCAGAATTACACATAAAGCCATCAACAGAAAATTGCTTGTAATTTTCAACTTTTGAGACAAACTATGAGGCACATACAAAGAAGCTGAGTATATTAAAGCTGTTTTGTCATTAGGTTGGGCCTGCTGTCTTCCTATGTAGTAGTAACACTGGTATTTCCGTGCGCTTTTGTAACAAATTCTAAAATAAATTTGTTTGTTATATACTTTAAATAGAGTCTGGCATTAATACTCCTTAAAGATGGTTCACTTTTTTTGTTTTTTGTTTTTTTGTTTTTTGGAGACAGGGTTTCTCTGTGTAGCCTTTGGCTATCCTGAACTCACTTTGTAGACCAGGCAGGCCTTGAACTCAAAGAGATCTGCCTGCCTCTGCCTTCCAAATGCTAGAATTAAAGCGAGTGACCAGCTTCTTTGGGTCTTTTGAGAGGGGTCTTTCTGTGTAGCTGTAGCTGACCTCAAACTGAAGCAGTGCCCCTGCCTCAGTCTTTTAAATGCTGAAAGTATAGGTGTCCTTCATCATACCCAGCAGTAAATTTTATCTTTAGGAATTAAATTTGGAGCCAGGTGGTAGTGGCAGACACCTTTAATTTTAGCATTCAGGCCAGAGGCAGGCTGATCTCTGAGTCTGAGGCCAGCCTGGTCTACAAAGCAAGTTCCAGTATAGAGGGGGCTACACAGAAAAACCTTGTATCAGAAAAATAAAAATAAAAATTTCATGCATTTCTGTTTATTTCCTATGGTATCCCTCCAGCCCCTGAGATCCACGGGTTTTTTTTTTTTTTTTTTTTTTTTTTTCCTTTTTCTTTTTTGTTTGTTTGTTTTTTCGAGACAGGGTTTCTCTGGGTAGCCTTGGCTGTCCTCGAACTCACAGTGATCCGCCGGCCTTTGCCTCCCAAGTACTCGGATTAAAGGTGTGTGCCTCCACTGCCTGGCTCCTTTTCCTTTTTTCTTTTTTTGTTTTGTGTTTTGTTTTGTGTGTGTGTGTGTGTGTGTGTGTGTGTGTGTGTGTGTGGTTTTGTTTTTTCTTTTTTCTTTTTTTCTTTTTTTTTTTTTTGGTTTTTCGAGGCAGGGTTTCTCTGTGTAGCCTTGGCCATCCTGAACTCACTTTGTAGATGTTTTGTTTTTTCGAGACAGGGTTTCTCTGTGTAGCCTTGGCTGTCCTGGACTCACTGTGTAGACCAGGCTGGCCTCGAACTCACAGTGATCCACCTGACTGCCTCCCAAGTGCTGGGATTAAAGGCGTGCGCCACCACCGCCCGGCTCTTTTTTTGTTTTTTTGAGACGGGGTTTCTCTGTATATCCATGGTTGTCCTGGACTCGCTTTGTACACCAGGCTGGCCTTGAACTCAGTGATCCACCTGCCTCTGCCTCCCAGGTGTGCCACCACACCTGGTGAAATCCACATTTTTATTGCCTAGCAAAACTTGAACCAAAATGTAGGCTTATATTTGAAAAGAAAGTCATTATTAAAGTTTGGTTTTCTGAAGCAGGGTGTATATAACTCATGTTGCCCTCAAACTCACTGTGTAGCCAAGAATGACCTTGAGCTCATAATTTTTCTACTTCCCAAGTGCTGAGATTTCAGGCATGTACCATCATGTCTGAAACCCAACAATCAGACGGTACTAGTTCTGAGCCATCAATTATTTAAATTCAGAAACTCCTTCATTCTTCTGATTTCATGCTCCCAAGAAGCAAAACAAAAAAATCTGGAAATAACAGTTTAAATTTGATCATTTTCATTGGTTCTAAGATAACAATTTCATATTTTGTATTTATGTAGGTAAATACAGAAAGTGTAATTTATGTATGTGTTTGTGTGTGTGTGTGTGTGTGTATACAGTTTTCTGCCTTTGTGTATGCCTGCAGGCCAGAAAAGGGTACCAGATCTCATTACAGATGGTTGCGAGCCACCATGTGGTTGCTGGGAATAGAACTCAGGACCTCTAGAAGTGCAGCCAGTGCTATTATCCGCTGAGGCCCCAGAAATTGTATTTTTAACATGGCCCTAATCTTTGTAACAACGAAAGTAATATACTTTCCAACAGTTGGTATTTGATAAACAATTAGATTTTCCCAAGACTGTCTTAAAATAGCCATATATAGTCCGGTATGGTATCACATACCTTTAATCCCAGCACCCCAGAGGCAGAGGCAGGCAATCTCTGAGTTCAAGGCCAGCCTGGTCTACAAAGAGCATTCCAGGACAGCCAAGGTTACACAAAGAAACCTTGTCTCAAAAAACAAACAAGAAGCCAAATATAAAAAACTAGAAGGCTTCCTGTTCTAAAGTTTTGTTTTGTTTTTTAACATTCTGTTTATATAGCATAGTTCAGTTAAAACACTAGTTTGTGGATAATTAATCCTTGTATTTTTCCTTTTAATTTTTTTCGAGACAGAATTTCTCTGTGTAGCCTTGGCTGTCCTGGACTGGCTCTGTAGACCAGGATGGTCTCAACAGAGATCCACCTGCCTCTTCCTCCTGTGTGCTGGGATTAAAGGCATGTGGTATCACTTCCCAGCAGGTGTATTCTTTGTAATTATATTTGATTTATAGCTAACACATGAGGAATACATTTGAAACTCACTTGCCAATGGCTTAACAAAGTTTGAGACAAATGAAGAATAGGCTTTATAAAATTATTTTTATGTATGTGTGCTTGCTTGTCTGCAGTGTTAAGCATGTTCATGCAGGGTCATCAGGTCAGAAGAGGGTGTCCTTGGAAGTCAAAAAGACTTAAATGTGAGTTGAGGAAAAGCAGTACATCTACCTTTTTTTTTTTTTTTTTGTGGTTCATGGTCATTGAAGACTCTGTTGCCACATCCATAGCTGTACAGATTTACATTGTCTTCTCAGCTTTATTCTTTAGGTCTCAAATTCAGGCTTAAGTCGTTTGTGAATTGTACACGGTGTGAGGTGGGGGTACAAGTGCACTGACACTGTGTTTTAGAAAGTTTCCCACTTAGTCTTGTCTCTCTGGAAAAATTATTTGACCATGGATGGATGTGGTTGTTTCTGGTTTTTCTTTCTTTGTTTTTCTTGAGTCTCAATTTTTTTTTTTTTTTTTTTTTTGTTCTTTTTTAAACAATATTTACTTAGCCCTGTTGGCCTGGGACTCATCAAATAGATCAGCCTGGCTTGGAACTTGCTGTAGTCTTGAGTACTAAGATTACACTGTATACCACCATGCTTAGTTTCTAACACTTATTTTTTTTTTTTTTTGAGGCAGGATCTCACATAAGCCAGGTTGTCATTAAATTCACTCTGATAGCAGCTGAGGGTGACTGAGTTTTTGATCTTCCCCAGTCCTGGGGTTACAGACGTGTGCTACACACCCAGGTCTATGTAGTTGTGGAGATCAAGCTTAGAGCTTCATGCATGCCAGGCAAATGCTCTACACACGGAAGCCACACCCTGAACACATACGACACATTTTGATTACTGTTTCTAGTAAAGTTCTGATCTTGGGAAAGTGGGTTCACAACTTTGTTATTTCCCCAATCTTATTTAGGTTACTCTGGCTACACATCTGTAATCCAGCACTCAGGAGGCAGAGGCAGGCAGATTGCTGTGAGTTCAAGGCCAGCCTGGTCTATAGAGCGAGTCCAGGACAGCCAAGGACACACAGAGAAACCCTGTGTCAAAAAAAAAAAATTTCCATATATATTATAGAACCAGAATTTCAGTTTTTATATTTATATATATACATATATATAGTCAGTTTATATATATATTATGTAATATATATATTTAGTCAGCTGGTGGGGCTGGAGAGATGGCTCAGCAGTTAACACTTCCTGTTCTTCCAGAGGTCCTGAGTTCAAATCCCAGCAACCACATGGTTACTCACAACCATCTGTAATACAATCCATTTCCCTCTTCTGGTGTGTATGAAGACAGTGTACTCATAGACATAAAACAAATAAATCTTAAAAAAATAGTCAGCTGGCAGGGTGAGGCAGGTAGGTGGGAGAAAGTCAGCTGGCTTTCTAATGAGACACTTGGAATGTGTGGGTCACTTTGGGGAGTGTTGCTTTTCGTGATTATAGCCCCTTCCATTCTGTTTTTGTTTTTGTTTTGTTTTGTTTTTTTGTTTTTTTTTTTGAGACAGGTTTTCTCTGTGTAGCCAGCTGTCTTAGACTCGCTTTGTAGACCAGGCTGGCCTGGAACTCACGAAGATCTGCCTGCCTCTGCCTCCCACCACGTCCGGCGCCTCTTCTGTTCTTAAACTTTTAACTGATTTTGGATCTAAAGTATGTCTTACATAGATGAACATATAATTGAATCTTTTAAAAATCCAGTTGAAAAGTTTGTGTCTTGATGAGATTCTGAAGAAAAACACCAAAACTTCAATATCCACATTTAAATAGGCTCAGTGGTAGGGCGCATGCTTAGCATGTGGAAAGCTGTGTATTAAATCCCCAATAGCCTCTTCAGGAAAAATAGATTCTCATTCATCCTACATTATTATATGTTACTTTTATATTAAATTCACTATTATTGATGTAGCTGTATTTAGGTCTACCATTTTTCTTTTTGTCTAGTGCCTGCTTTATTCCTTTATGCCTCTTTTTCTACTTGATTGTTTTATAAAAAACTTTGTTTTGTTTTGAGGTCTTTGGTGTCCTTGCGTCATGTGAACCCCGCTGTGATATCTCCTTCCTCAAGACAGGATCTTGATATGCAGCCCACAATGTTTTCAAACCTGAGCTCCTCCTGCCTCAGCTTCGGCAGTGCTGGGATTACATCCATGCACCACCATGCTCTACTCCTGCCTTCCCCCTTCTTTTCCTTTTCCCTCACTATTTTTATATGAAGTAATTTGAAAAGTGCTCTCACCCTTAAGCCATGTCCTTAGCCTGAGGTCCTTTATAAAAAGTATTTTCAGCATTAATTATTTTGAGACGATGTCTTTTTTTGTTTTGTTTTGAGACTAGGTTTCTCTATGTAGCACTGGCTGCTCTGGAGCTAGCAATGTAGACCAGGCTGGCCTTGAACTCACAGACATTTGCCTGCCTCTGCCTGGGACTAAGTCTTTAGTTAGATGTGGTGGCTCACACACATGTAATCATTCAGAAGCCTGAGGAAGAATTGCTACCTTGAACTACATAGTTTCAGGTCGGCCTAACCTGTAGAGTGAGTCTGTCTGAAAAAAAAATATTTAAATGGTACATCTGTCTTCTAAAGTATGTATAGAAGAGAGCCCAGTCATTTAGTCGGTACTTGTGTGTCAGTATATGTACATTTTAGTGTGTGCACACGTCTACACATGCAGGTGGAGGCCAGAGGTGTGGGTATTGTTCATTGAACTCAGTTCCTCTGCAATAGCAACATCTTAACTGCTGCCCCAAGATAATAGTTTTACATTGTAAGTTAGCCTGCATGATAATTCACAATTATTTTATAGAGATGGGGCATGTCAGTCCCGTGGAAGGCAATTACCATGGGAGATGACTGCTGTGGTGAAGCCTAAATGCCAATAATTTACAAAAACTAATCAAGACAGATGGCCTCATTTGGGAATTTTACTGTTTTATCTTTTTTTGTTTTCGTTTTTTTGAGACAGGGTTTCTCTGTGTAGCCTTGGCTGTCCTGGACTCACTTTGTAGCCCAGGCTGGCCTCGAAATCACAGAGATCTGCCTGCCTCTGCCTCCCAAATACTGGGATTACAGGCCTATGCTATGCCACTGCACCCAGCTCATGGTTAGTGTTTTAAAATACCAAGTTTAAACAATCATTGGTTTCTTCCTATTTTCCTTGATTTGATAGGAGGAGGTGAGAGTCAACAGCAGACACTTTCACTTATCAGCCCTACATTTTGTGCCGTGACTGTATTTTCCAACCTATAAGATAGGAATAATAATAACTCACCTTCAGTTTTTGTTTTTAGATTATATTAGGTTTATTAATGAGCATATGAAAGGGGGGAGGAACCTGGGAGAGAAGGCGGAGAGAGAGAGAGAGGAGAGGGGGGAGAGGAGAGACGAGCTGAGGAGAGGGGGGAGGAGAGAGGAGAGGAGAGGAGAGGAGGAGAGAGAGAGAGGAGAGAGAGAGCACCACAAGGAGGATTTGGCCTTTTATAATCTTGAGTAGAACCACGCCCTGTGGCAGGCAGGCAATGACATCACAGGTAGGTGGATTGAAGCAGAATCCTAACATTCCTCACTTTTCCTATAATTAAAAAATGAAGGCCAGGCATGGTGGCGCACGCCTTTAATCCCAGCACCCAGGAGGCCAAGGCAGGTGGATCCCTGTGAGTTCGAGGCAGCCTGGTGTACAAAGTGAGTCTAGGACAGCCAAGTCTACACAGAAAACCTGTCTCGAAAAACAAAAAACAAAAAAAAAGGAGGGGGGGAGGGGGGGGAGAGAGAGAGAGAGAGAGAGAGAGAGAGAGAGAGAGAGAGAGAGAGGGAGAGGAGAGAGAGAGAAACATGGGTTGAAGAGATGGCTCAGAGGTTAAGGGGACTGGCTGCTCTTCCAAAGATCTTGAGTTCAATTCCCAGCAACCACATGGTGGCTCACAGCCATCTATAATGAGATCTGGTGTCCTCTTCTAGTATGCAGGTGAAACACTATACATAATCAATAAAATAAATAAATAAATAGGCCGGGTATGGCTTTAATTCCAGCACTTGGCAGGCAGAGGCAGGAGGATCGCTGTGAGTTTGAGGCCAGCATGATGTAGAAAGGGAGTCCAGGACAGTCAAGGCTACACAGAGAAACCTTGTCTCAAAAAACCAAAACAAAACAAAAACGTAATTTAAAAAATTGAGGAACATTGTATTGTTTTTCATATACAGTAAGTTAAAGTATATAGATGTAGGTTCAATGGAAGCATCTTTTGGCTACCATGTAAAGGGAAAAAAGAGAGAGAAAAGCAATAGAAACAAACGTCCAGACTATACAGTGAAGGGGACAGAAAAGCTCAGTCTTGAAAGTTCAGGGTAGAGGGCAGGCTATGTCAGCACACCATCAGCTTTTATAACTGAAGAAAGAGCATTTTGGAAGCATTCTGACGCACTATAATATACTAAATAGAATTATTGACATTGGAAATTGAGGTTACAACATGGGAAAAAAACCCCACTGTTCTATTTTTTTCCCTTTTTGTGCACTTTTCTAGGTGAATGTGCCTCTTAGGAGCATTTGTCTGGCAGTGTCTGGGATAAGCTTGGGCTGCACAGATAGGCCGTGTTCCCCAAAGGCCTCGGAGCAGCTCAGCCTGCATCGTGTCCAGTGTATCAAGCATGAAGTACATTTATTCTACAAAATGATAAGTAAATATGAGAAAAACTCTCAAGGATCCTATTTTCAAAATAAACGTAAGAAAATCAAGGAAAACTAAAATCGTATTCTGGGTTACACATGCCTTTTTTTTTCTTTTTTTTTTTCCACTTTGACCATATCTTAAATGTTGCCTTGACTCACTTGGACATTTTAAATATAGAAAGTCACTTTCAGAAACCCAAATTACAGAGTAAAAAAAAAAAATCATTGATGGTAAGTAGAACAAAATATACTAGAAATAAAGGTATTTGACTCTCAGAGATTGAATTCAAAGTGAGACGCAGGGAAGCTGCTGCACTGGCATAGGATTGCGGAGACTCCGGGAGGAGCGGCAGAATGGATGGTGAAGATGCGGGGCATGTCAGAGCCACAGAAGATTCTGAAAATCTCTGTACAGGAAGTGGCCGGTATTCAGCTATAAGCTGACTAAGTGCATAGTAGAAAATGGCACTGACCTTAAGGGTTTCCCTCCTACTTGTTCTGTGTAGAACAGGAACGCCAAACATTGTTCTCGCTGTCACTTTGCCCAAGCTTAATTACACGCATGCTCACGAAAGGCAGAAGACTTACTTAACAGTATATCATAGAATTTGTACTAAAAAAAAAAACAAAAAACAAAAGCAAACACAAAACTCTCTTTGAATATAACCTTCCAGTGATTGATGTTATTTTCCCTTTCACAATGTTTACATTTTGGAAATTATTACTCAGAAAATGAAAATAGCCAGGCATGGTAGCCACATGCCTTTAATCCCAGCACTCGGGAGGCAGAGGCAGGTGAGCCACTGTGAGTTCGAGGCCAGCCTGACCTACAAAGCAAGTCCAGGACAGTCAAGGCTATGTAGAGAAACCCTGTCTCGAAAAACCAAAACCAGCATTGTGACACACGCCTTTAATCCCAGCACTCTGGAGGCAGAGGCAGGTGGATCACTGTGAGTTCGAGGCTAGCCTAGTCTACAAAGTAAGTCCAGGGTAGCCAAGGCTACATAGGGAAACCCTGTCTTGACCCTTCCCCTGCAATCCCGCAAAAAAGGAAACCCAAACCCAAACAAACAAACAAAAGCCACCACCACCACCACAACAACAACAAAAAAAAAAACCCTAGAAAATTTAAATAATCCTAGGGTAGAAAATCAGCTTTCAAAAAACTATATTTATAGATATTCAACATAGGGGTGTGGGGAGAGCCACGTTGTCAGAATTACTGCCTATCATGCACAAAGCCCAGGGTTTGAACCTGCATAAATCAAGCACAGGTCCACAGTCAAGACTGCAAAAAATTCTAACTTGGATTTTAACAAACTTTTTGCTCACTTCCATCTCTTCCCCCTTTCCTCCATTTTTATAGTTAATTGAGTGTTTATTTACTGCCCCATTTGAATTTATGCCACATGGGATCTTTCTTTGACTAATCCAACTTGTTTTTAGTAGGTAAGGCAAGAACAAAACTTGTTTGGGGTAGTTCATGTGCGACGCACAGCAATACTGCATATGACCAGAAGATGGCGGTGGTGTCCATACAAGTGGACCATTTGTTTCTCTACATTGTTCCAAGTATTTTAAGCTCTTCTGTATTTCTAAAAGCCACACAGTATCCAGACTTTTAAAATAGAAAAATTTGGGGATGTTGGTATATTAACATATTATTACATAATATTATCATAGTAATCCTAGTAGGTATTAGTTTCACAAAGAATGAGAAAGGTCTTTGCCTCAGAGATTAGCATACATAAATACTGTATTAATTTTCTTTTACAGTTTTTTCTCTGTATTGTTCATGTGCACGTGTACATGGAGTTCAGAGACCAGCTGGAGTGGGTTCCCTCCTTCAGCTTTATGAGCTGTCAGGCTTGGCAGCAAAGTCCTTTTACCTGTGGAGCCATCTCACTGGCCCTAACTACTGCATTTTCACATTTGTGATTATGAACCCATAACTAAGTAATTTTACTTGAAGGGCTTTTTTTTTTTTAACATCTCTTGTAGTGAAAACAAAAGGTGCTCGTGGAGCTTCTGCTCGGCTGCCTCTCTATTTCTTACCCTTTTGATTTTCTGTTTTTTAATTCCTGCTGTTTTCACAGTGGCACCTTACACATTCCCAACCCTTCGTGATTTCTACTAGAAGATTAGCTGTAGCATGAGTTTCCCACATGGTTTTCTTGCTTGGTTGATGCTACAACTGGAAGACTAGCCTAGGTGGACCGTTACCTATTAAGGCCATTTTAAAGAATAATCAGTTTTATCACACACTCGAATGTGTTGAGGGAGGCTCCTAGAGTCTTTTCGTACTACAGGAAATTGACCTTAGTTTGGTCTCTGACACCAGTTCCTTCTCATATGACATGCTGTGTTAACTGGGCTAGGATGAGTGGTGGAGACTACCTCGGCGAAGGCGGAATCTGCAAGGCCCTGAGTGTTCAGCATCCCACCCCTGGCCCTGATCTAGGCTTTCAGAGAATTTGGTGAGGCAACCCCAAGATCGCTGCCCTCATTGAATGTGTGAATGGAGAGAGTACCAAGACACAAGAAACAGGAGGAGGAGGAGGAGGAGAAAAGAAGAAGGAAGAAGGTGGTGCAGGAGGAGGCAGGGAAGGAGAAAAAGGGAGGGAAAAGAAAAGAAGATAGAGGGAAGAGGAGGAAGAAAGAGAAGAAGGAGAAAAGAAGGAAGGAAAAAGGAGGAGGATGAAGAGGAAGAAAAAGGAGGAGGAGAAGGAGATGATGATGATGACGAAGAAAAGAAACCTAAGAAGTAGCGGGGCCATGGTGCATACCTTGGAATCTCAGAAAGCCAAGGCCGAAGGATAGCCAGCTCAAAACCCAGTTTGGGTTACCCAGGGAGACTTTCAAAATAAATGAATGTATAAATATACTTTAAATTAGGTTTGCAAATGTGCAGGGATAGATCGCATGTGTCCAGTGGTCGGGAGAGAAACAGATGAAGCTCGAAGGGTCCAGGGGACGTGCGCTCGCAGGCCACATAGTCTGAGAACCTGGGCAGCCTGCGGCTGGGGCGATTTTGATGACCTTTTCTTTTTAGCAGTTCGCCCCAGATTGAATTCAATTCTTAGGCTGTGAGAGAGAGAGAGGAGGCGAGGCGAATCGGTGACAGCTACTTCGCGGCCGGACGCCCGCAGAAGCACGCGCGCGCAGACCCTGCCGAACCCACAGTCCCAGCCCCAGCCGCGCAGTCGCCCCTCGCCGCGCGTCACTCACCCCGGAGGCGACGCCCCCAAGCCGTGCTCGGCGCTCGGCCACGCGTCACTCACCCGGGTGGTGACACCCCCCCACCCCCGAGGCCTCGCGCAGCTCTCGGCCGCGCGGGTCCCCCACCCCCACCCTCGCCTCCCCACCACGGGGTGGGGCGAGGCGAGGAGGGGCGGGGCGAGCGGACGCCATCGCCGCGCTACCGGCCGGCGGCGTGCTGGCCAGCGCTGAGCGCCGCGGCGTCCCCGCCTAGTCCCCGCGGCGGCGCGCGGCCGGCCTGGGCGGCGGCGGCGGCGGCGGCCGGAGGATGCGGAGGCGGCGGCTCGCAGAGACGATGCTCCGGAGCTGAGGAGACGCGGCATCCGAGCGGCGGCCGCGCAGCAACCTGGGCCGCATGGCGCAGCCCTCAAGCCCGGGCGGCGACGGGCCGCCGGGCGGCGCGGCAGGGGGTCCGCGCGACGCGCTGAGCCTGGAGGAGATCCTGCGCCTCTACAACCAGCCCATCAACGAGGAGCAGGCGTGGGCCGTGTGCTTCCAGTGCTGCGGCTCCCTGCGCGCCGCCGCCCGCCGCCAGCCCCACCGCCGCGTGCGCTCGGCCGCGCAGATCCGCGTCTGGAGGGACGGCGCCGTCACCCTGGCGCCCGACGCCGACCAAGAGGGAGAGCCGCCCCCCGCCTCCGGTGAGGTCGCGGCCCGACGCCCCCCCCCCCCCCCGGGCCGGGTGGGAGCTGGCAGGCAGCCCCGGGGAAGACGGGCGGGCGGGGCTGCGCGACCGGGCCCCGGGGACCCTATATGCGTGTCCTCCGCCCTCGGCTGTTTACCGGTGGCTGCGCTGCGGGGGTGGGGGCTCCGAAGAGGTTCGCGGGAGGTCCTGTCTGGGAGATGACATCTTTGGGAAAGAGCAGTCTTCCCTCGCAGTAGCATTTTGAATTTGTCAGTAGTCCTTGGGAATGCCCCGGGAAGCCACTGAACCCCGAGAATTCTGCTGTTTTGGAGAGAAATACAATAAATGATGACTCTGGTTATGGAGTGTGAAAATTTGCTGTGATGGAAAGTACAGGTTTATAAAAAAGTAAACAGGCTGTTTAGATGAAATTGCTTTTAGTTAGTATGCGTACATTCTTCATGACTTGTCACCTAAACAGTGACACATAACCAGGAGCTTACTCACATGCTTTATTGATGGTAAGACTGGTAATAGGTTTCCCCTATCCGGTTTTATCTAATTCATTCTTGGAGAAGCAAGTCTATTAAAAACATAGCAAAACAATCCACCTTCACCTTTAGAAAGTTGATGGAAGTGTCAAAATGCTTAAGGAGGAAAATGTAATTAGACTGTAAAATGACATTTCGGGAAAACCCTTTTTCTGAATTGACTGAAACATTCAGTCCTACTAGAATGTTCTCAATTTTTAGTTCAAGTAAGCATATTTTTACAAATTTATTTAAAGCCGGCCTTTGTGATGTATTAAAACCCTCAGTGTTGCACTATTTTCGGAAGACCATGTGACGTTTTGATACATGTACCTTGAACATGTATCTTGAATAATATATAAAGCTGAGTTTTTTGTTTTGTTTTGTTTTTTTGAGACAGGGTTTCTCTGTGTAGCCTTGGCCGCCCTGGACTTGCTTTGTAGGCCAGGGTGGCCTCGAACTCACATAGATCCTCCTGCCTCTGCCTCCCGAGTGCTAGGATTACAGGCCTCCTCCATTGCTCCGGGCTAAAGTCGACTTTGTTGTGATTCTTTTGAATCTCTTTTTTTCCTTTCAAACATTTTTTTATTTGATTTGTTACTTGATTTTTAGACTTGGCCTTAGTAGATTGGTTTCAGTTGTAATTTATTAATAAGATGCCATGAAAAGATTTTTTTTTTTCTCAAAACAACGAGGCATTGTCTCTGTCCCAAACTATTTCAAGAGGAAAGTGTGGTGTGTGCGAGCTCACTTCAGAAGAATCTTTGGTTGTATTGAAAGCACAGGCTCCGTTGTATGGTGCATCAAGAACTGTTGGGAAACTTGATCTCACAAGTGTTCTATTTATCAAAGACTGATCGATTCTTTGGGTAACTGTTGTTGGACCGTTGACATGAATGAGTTTTTGCATCATTAATATGGGTGTAATACACTTTGCAGAGAATAACAAATAGATATTTCCCAGAAACCGTAATGGATTTTTGAAAGCTTACTTTAAAATTTTTGTTATTAATTGTCTGCATGGTGTGTTGTGGGGACATGTGCCCCCGTCCGTGTGGAGGTCAGAGGACAACCTAGTGGCACCTGTTCTCCTACCTTTACATAGATTCTGGGGCTCAAATTTGGGTTGCCAGGCTTGTGAGGCAGGCTCTTTCCCCACTGAGGCGTCTCTCTGGCCCTCTGTTTTAATTTATTTGTCATTTTTAGGAACTCAGTCTCATGTACTGCAGCTGAAGCTGTTCTGAATTCCTGGTTCTGCCATCATCCGTTTCCCTCTCCCACATGCCACATCATTGACCTGGGCCTCTACACTCTATCTTGTGATGGTTTATAACATCTCCTTTCTTCTATTCCAACTCAGGCCAGAAACAAAGAGGACCTAATAGAGCAGTGGATACAGTCTGGAGCATCATAGGGCCTGATGGCTAAAATGTTTAGGGATGAGGACAGGGGAAAGAATAGAATAAAAGTACATTGTATGAAAACATTGGTTTTTGGTTTTTCGAGACAGGGTTTCTCTGTGTATCCTTGACTGTCCTGGACTCCTTTTGTAGAACAGGCTGGCCTCCACCCTACAGCGATCCGCCTGCCTCTGCCTCCCGAGTGCTGGGATTAAAGGGGCCTGGCATGAAAAAAGGTTTTAATGAAAGTAGTATGGTCCATTTTCAAATGTCAGTATATTCGTTTATTTCCTCCTGGGATTTAAGAGTAGGTCTTTGGTTGTGGAAAATACATTGTCTTTAAACCAGTAGAGCAGGGAGCAGTGGTGCACACCTGTAATCTCAGCGCTCAGAGAGGCAGAGGCAGGCGGATCTCAGTGAGTTCTAGGCCAGCCTGGTCTACAAAGTAAGTCCAGGACATTCAAAGCTACACAGGGAAAAAAAAAAAAAAAAAAAAAAAAGCAAAACAAAACAAAAAAACACAAAACCCCACAAAAAATCCAAAAACCGAAATGAAACCCAAAACCAAAAAACATTTAGTGGCCAGGCGTGGTGAATACCTTTAATCCCAACACTCTTGAGGCAGAGGCAGGTGGATCGCTGTGAGTTTGAGGCCAGCCTGCTCTACAAAGCGAGTCCAGGACAGCCAGGGCTATATAGAGAGACCTTGTCTCCAAAAAAAAACAAACAAACAAACAAAAAAAACCAAAAAAAAAACCAAACAAAAACAAAAAACAAAACAAAACAAAAAACCCCAAAACTATTTAATGTTGATTTTTGTTTAAGACAGGGTCTTCTATACCCTGGAAAGGTCTCAAACATTCCATGAGACAGGGGCTGGCCTTGAACTCTTCGATCTTCTTGCCTATAGCTTCCCAAACCCATGTTCTGGAATTACAGATGTGTGCTTTAAATCTTGTTTTTTAAAGGTGATTAAGGCTGGGCAGTGGTGGCACACACCTTTAATCCCATCACTAAGGAGGCAGAGGCAGTCAGATCTCCAAGTTCAAGGCCAGCCTGGTCTACAGAGTGAATTTCAGGACAGGCAGGACTAAAACAGAGAAACCCTGTCTGGAAAAATAACAACAAAAGTGCCTGTTAAGGTTGCCTGCATAGACTCTTTCTCAGGAAACGTGATTAGTGGTTTGACACTTGGTGCTGGGTAAGTTTCTGTAAGTTTTTCATTTTGTTTTATGTATGTGGTTCTTTTAGAAATGAGGTAAGTTTATGGCGTATACTCCAGGGGAGATCAGCCTGGGTAGTAATAAAATATTGTGTGTGTGTGTGTTTGTTTGTTTGTTTGTTTGTTTGTTTAATACACGGTCATACTATGTAGCCCTGGGTGCCCTTGAACTCACAGAGATTTGCCTACTTCGGCTGGGCTTAAAGTCTTGGGCCACTATACCTCACGCAGGACCTCACTTTTTAGCTCAGGCTTGTGGCCTGTAAAGCCTTGAATAGCCCAGGCTGACCTATAACTTGTGACAATCCTGTTCCCCAAGTGCTGGGATTACAGCCACGAGCTTTGCCCCCAGCTCACTTATTTTCCAAGTAGAGGCTTAGAGAAGCCCAGTGACATGTTAATGTCACACTGGTCAACTCTTTGACTGCCATTCAGGCCCTATTGGCCTACAACCCTATCCGGTGGCTCCTGAGGGGGGAAGGGCTGGGCAGGACCGGCTAGGGTGAAAGAGACTTTCCGGCACTGAGGGAAGTGAGAAATAGATTTGTCGGGAGGCAGCTTCAGTGAGACAGCTCATTTAATTGACGCAAATTTAAACCTCTGTGGGGTGGGTAGGGACCTCTGGCTGAGTGTGCATCATTGTGGGGGCAGGGTGCTGGAGATGCCTCATTGGCATGAGGAAAAATTCCAGGTGCTGCTGGACATGACCTTATAAGAAAAGAGGAAAGGCTGGAGAGTTGGCTCAGAGGTTAAGAGCACTGGCTGCTCTTCCAAAGGTCCTGAGTTTAGGCTGGAGGGATGGCTCAGAGGTTAAGAGCACTGGTTGCTCTTCCAGAGGACCTGGGTTCAATTCCCAGCAACCACCTGGTGGCTCATAACTATCTATAATGAGATCAGTTGCCCTCCTTTGGTGTGTAGGCACTTATGTAGGCAGGACACTGTATATATAATAAATACATACATACACACCAAAGGTCCTGAGTTCAGTTCCCAGCAACACATGGTGGCTCACAACCATCTATAATGAGATCTGGTGCCCTCCTCTGCCAAGCAGGTGTATACACAGGCAGAACACTGTATACATAATAAATAAATAAATCTTAAAAAGAAAAAAGAAAGAAAAGAGGAAGTTTAACCTGACTACAACCAACCTCCTCCAGGTTGGCAGCAAAGTAGGGGAGCAGAGCAGGGCTACATTTACTGGGACATGTGGGGGGGTTGGGGCGGGCGCGGCAGGGAGGCAGCCATGGCGGCAATCGATCCTACTCCTGCTGATCTCAGGGGGAGATTTCTGGGGTTTGGACACGCCTCAACTCCACTCTTGCTCTGGGCAGGCTTCCCCTAGTCCCTTGGCTCCCTGGCCCCACATGTGACTCAAACCCAGGTCTAAGACTTGCAGCATTGTGCAGTCCCAGAGATTTTGTTTGATTCCTCCGGAGCTAAATGATCTCAGGAAAGTTCCCTAGTCTCCAATGTCCAGCTTGCTGTGGAAAGACAGTGTCTCTCTTTTCTTTTTTACATCTGGTGAGTATATGAAGTAATATGTAAAATGACTAACAGATTCATTCTTCCCTTAGTCTTGTGGTTTTCTCACACTACTTTGTCCGTCTGTCCGTCCGTCTGTCTGTGTGTCTATCTATGTAGAGTCAGGGTCTCTATGTAGCCTTGGCTGTCCTGGACTCTCTATGTAGACCAGGCTGGTCTTGAACTCACAAAGATCCTCCTGCCTCCCAGCTGCTGGGATTAAAGGCGTGCACCGTGATGCTTGCTAAGGAAAGCTCTGGAAATGCTCTTCTGCTTTAGTCTGGGGCTGAGTGCAGTAGCGTGTTCCCCATGCTACCTCTAACTTTTCTTGTGCTGTGACCATGCTCGTCATCTCAAAGAAGGAAAGCCTTGTGAACAACAAAACCCCAGTCTTCCTCCAAGCATTCCATAAACTTTGTGTGCATTTACCTGACTGAAATATAAGCAGTCGGTTTGTAGGAGAGGTTAGGAAGACCAAGGGTAAAAGGTTCCTTTATCTCTTTTGCCTTTGTAGCTGCTCTTTACTTATTTATTTTGGTCTGTTTGTATGTGTGGAAACTGTCTAACAATAAACAACTTTATTTTGTTGAGTTCTTCTAAAAACAAAACAGTTGCTACTGTTTAAGTCTAATCTAGTTCTTTATGAGGTTAAAGTGTTTATCTGTCTGAGGTGCCACAAAGAAATGCATTATAGTGTCCTTTTAGAGATGAGACTCCTACATGGCTCCATCAGCCTCTCAGGATTTAAATACCCATTGGACAACTATTTATTTCAATGTTGGTTCCAAAATTTTGGTATATCTTTAGTTAGATGTATAAAGAACATTTTAAAAATTATGGCCCCATCTTGATTTTAAATAACTTGAAGGGTGGTAGCAAGATAGATTTTCCTGGGAGGAACAATGCAGGCTGTGTGCATACTAATGAGGGGATCCCTTGAGGATGGTTTTGGTATAGGGAACATTCAGCCTTTGTTTGGGATGTGAAAAGAGGATGAGATCAGGCTCCTCAGCTAGGTTCATGCTAACGTGAGGAGAGTGGTCTTGGAACAAGGCCTATTTGGTTCTAAAGAGAAACAGTGTTCATGGAAAAGGTGGGAGAGTAAAAAGGTTTTCAGAATCCTTTACTCCAAGCTTGCTGTTTCTTGAGTGTTCATAGCTTGACCACTATCAGCTAAATGTGCAAGAGTGTAAGAGCATAGGTGTCGGCGAGTCAGAGGTGGAAGTATGGACTGCCAGAATACATCATTGATTGCAAGAATAAGTAAGAATCACCTTTGTTGCATGTGCCAGACTAGTTCAACTTAAACATATCTTGAATTTATATTATATGCAGGCAGCTTTCTGGTTTTCCAATCAACTTAAACATGAATAGTTGTAAGAAGGAAAAAATGTAAACCTAAGTGGTGAATTTACCATGAAGTTAATACTGCTTAAATGCCAAGTGCACTACTTACCCACTCTCTCCAGGCACCTGCGAAGGTTTAATCACATGTTCAAATGCTCAGTTGTGAAGTGAAACCTGATTGGATAAGATTGTTGTCATTTCCAACGTCAGTTTACCCCTCGGATGCTTACTGTGCTGGATGAGCGGCAAGTAGCCACAGCAGAATTCCAAGGAGAAGTTAGTTTCCTGTGGTTCTGCCTATGCAAAGGGAAATAAATAGTTGCATCATATTCAGAGCTGATACTTAAGTCGGGACTTTTAGAAAATGATGAGCTTAAGATTTTTACTGACCATAATAAAGAAAAATAAAATCCACACACATTTCCCAATGATCGTATGTTGATAGCCTGCCCGCACTCCACGGGCTTGGTGACTCACATATCTGAAATCCCAGCCTTCAGGAGGCTGAGGTAGGAGGATTGCCAAAGGGCTATGTGGTGAGTTTGAGAGAGAGAGAGAGGCTGAGAGAGCATGCCCAGAGAGAATCGAACTCAGAGACAGCCAGTCAGTCAGTCACTGTCTTTGTCCAGCCGGAAGTGCTCCTGTCTGAAGCATTCTCCTGTCCCCCAGCCGCTGTAAAGTAGAAACAGTTCATCTGTCTTCTGTAGCAGCACCATTAAAGCTGTGTTTTGGGCTGGGCATGATGCTCCACACCTTTAACCCCAGCACTCAGGAGGCTGAGGCAGGTGGAGCCCGCCTCTTTTCAAGGCCACCCTGTCTGCGTAGCAAATTCCGGGCCAGCCAGGGCTACTTAGCAAGAGCTGGAAACAAACCGAGCAGAGAAGAGAGAAGGACAGCAGTAGCAAACAGGAAGTGCGTCCTGTATTTGCATACCATGCTACCCAGTCTCTTCTGATCTGTGGAGTTTTTCACAAGCCTGGCTTTGTTTTCAGGACTAGACTAGGGCTTGCGGGGAGGAATACCACAGCGGGGAGGAATACCACAGCGGGGAGGAATACCACAGCGGGGAAGGTCTTGTCTGGTAACATCGTATCTGGGAACCCAGTGTAACATTGGTGGTAGCTCTGCTCGGGTAAGGCAGTGTTCTATGAGTCTACCTTACACATACAGCTGATGGTGAGCAATAATATGGTCTATATTAATTGTCTCCTTAATTTTTGGTTATTTTTAAAAACTTACAATTTTCCATCTTCATTATAATATCCCTTTTGTCTTTAAGTGGTTGTCTTATTAGAGTTTTAAACAAATTGTTTGTTGTATTGCTTTCTAGAAAATGCAAGGACTATAAAATGCTTCTATTTATTTCCTGATTTTTGACACATGGTTTCTCTCTGTAACCTTGGCTGTCCTTGGCTGTCCTGGACTCTCTTTGTAGACCAGGCTGGCCTCGAACTCCCAGCGCTCCTCCTGCCTCTTCCTCCCTGAGTGCTGGGATTAAATGTACACGCAACCATGCCCAGCTTATTTCCTGATTTTTATATATAGTTTGCTGACATAACTTTAGTTCATGTTTTAAAATGCTATAAAACAGTTTTTTTTAACTTGTCCAGACAATATTTTTATATACTTTTATAGTTATCTAGATCCATGTAATGTTGTCTTGATTCGTTCAGATCTGCAAGATGAAAAACTATTTTCCCTCTTTTAAATTGTTGTTGTTGTTGTTATTAGTTTTTTGTTGTTGTTGTTGTTTTTGTTGTTGTTTTTGTTTTTTTTTGCGACAGAGTCTCTGTTAGCCTTGCTTTGTAGACTAGGCTGGCCTGGAACTCACAGTGTTCCACCTGCCTCTGCCTCCCGAGTGCTGGGATTAAAGGAATGTGCTACCACGCCCGGCTTTTAAATTATTTTTTAGCATACAAAATAATGGGTTTCATTATGACTTTTTCATATTATTATAAATATCATTGTATTTGCTTATATTTAGAAGCCATTATTCCCTTATACCCCTTCCACTAGTCCCCTTAACTTTTCTCATGCTTTCTGTTTTCTTGTGTTTTTTTTTTCTTGTCTTTTTTTGGGGGGGTGGTTTTCGAGACAGGGTATCACACTGTAGCCTTGGCTGCCTTGGACTTGCTTTATAAACTATGCTGGCCTGGAACTCACAGCGATCCGCTTGCCTCTGCCTCCGCCTCCCAAGTCCTGGGGTAAAAAGCGTGGGCCACCATGCCTGGCTGTTTCTTGTCATTTTTAAAAAAGAACTTTAGTTTTAAATTTATTTTATGTGTATTGGTGTGAGGGTGTCAGATCCCCTGGGATTGGAGTTACAGATAATTGTGAGCTATCATGTGGTGCTGGGAATTGAACCCAGGTCCTCTGGAAGAACAGCCCTTAACCAGTGAGCCATCTCTCTAGCCCCTTTATACCATTTTTTAAGTATATATATGTGTGTGTGTGTGTGTGTGTATTTGTGTCTGTATCTTAGTTAGGGTTTCTGTTACTGCATCAAAACACCATGAACAAAAGCAAGTTGGGGAGAAAAGGATTTATTTAATTTATACTTAGTTTTCTTTTCTTTACTTTTTCTCTTTATTTTCTTTTTCTGTTTTCAGTTTAGTTTTGTTTTGGGGGCTTTTTGGGGGGGTCCATATAATTGTTAATTGTTTATTGAGAGAAGCTATCCCTTAGGCCACATACTCACGTTTCATAGTTCAGGAACACAGGCCAGAGAGGAACTCCTATGGAGCGCAATCCAAAGAATTCTCTGCATTCAGAAATCACTTGGCACTCTGAAAGCCACCAGCCTTCCTCATCTCTTCAAAACCTTTCATGGAATCATCATTTCTGTAGAAATCTGCATATGGCTTCTCTCTTTGCTCAGCCATGCCGAACTTAATAGGAAGCCGTTACTCCGGGGCCACAATAAATGCGCCAACAATATGCACTCGCAGACGCTAGGTCAGAAGACCGCGCAGTTGAGAGTTCGGCAACGCATTGGACCTCATAGTACTGAATGTCCTCTACATCAGCGTCCTTTCTGCCCAGGAAGAAATGGCTAGCCTTCTGGCAGCACGCAGCTGCATGAGTCTAGTTTTTAGTTTTTTCAAGACATGGTCTCTCTGTGTTAGCCTTGGCTGTCCTAGACTTACTTTGTAGACCGGGCTGGCCTGGAACTCCCAGAGATCTGCCTGCCTCTGCCTCCCAAGTGCTGAGATTAAAGGTGTGTGCTACCATGGCCATCTTGGTTTACACTTTCATATTGCTTTTCTTCATTCAAGGAAGTCAGGACAGGAACTCAAACAGGCAAGGAACCTGGAGGCAGGAGCTGATGCGGGAGCCATGGAGGGCTGCTGCTTACTGACTTGTTCCCCTGGCTTGCTCTGCCTGCTTTCTTTACAACCCAGGACCACCAGCCCAGGGATGGCGCCACCCACAATTGGTGGTGGTAGTTGACAGGCTGGATCCTCTGTCAATCACTAATTAAGAAATGCTTTACATGGGCTAGAGAGATGGCTCAGAGGGTAAGAGCACAGGCTGTTCTTCCAAAGGTCCTGAGTTCAATTCCCAGCAACCACATGGTGGCTCACAACCATCTATAATGAGATCTGATGCCCTCTTCTGGACTGCAGGCTCATATGGAGGCAGAATACATTATAAATAATAAATAAATCTTTTAAAAGAAAAGAAATGCTTTACATCAATACTGGGTATTGGCTAACCAGCTGGGAGACTTTTCTCTGGAGAAAACCATTTCTCTTGTTTTTCTTAGCACTTCCCAGGTGCCTGTAGTTCTCTGTTTAGAGGCCCAGAGAGCTTTGCCCTTTCCATGTTGGCAATCCAGTGGTGTCGCTGTTACCTTCACTTGCGTGCTTGGACCATGCAGTGCTGGGGGTTAAACCCCAGGCTTTTGACCATGCTGGACAACCACTCTACCAACAGAGTTCCAGCCTCAGCTCTTGTCCTAATTTTAAGGGAAATTTAAATTAAAATGTAATCTGTAGAAAAGTACGCAACCCAGTAAATGCACTTGTGCAACCAGGACACAGAAGACAGAACCGACCATGTCCAGCATCTGGAAAGGTCTGCCCTGTGCTGTGCACGCTGCAGTTAGCATCATCAGGATCTGATGGCCAAGCTGCACCTGCTTCCTGTCTCTCATGCAGAAATTCAGACAAAATATGTTTTTGTCTGACTTCTCTTTCTAAACTTGGTGAAATCAATCCAGATTATTGCATATAGTTGTCGCTGGTTCGTATTTTAGAGCCACATTCCTTTGTATGACTCATTCAACTCTGCAGTGACATTTGGGACTCAGATACCCAGCATCATGAATAATGCTGCTATTGAATATGTCTTTTGGTGAACAGATGTGACATTTGTGTTTAGTAATATGCCTAAAAGTGTAGTTGCTTATTTGCATGTTCAACATTGTAGTAGATACTGTGTTTTTATTAAAGTTTTCCAAAGTAATTGTACCTCACACACTTTTTTCTAAGAGTTATTTACTTTTATTTTATGTGTATGGCTGTTTTGTCTGCATGTATGTCTGTGCATCGCATGCAGATAGTGACCATGGAGGCCAGAAAAGAGTGTTGGGTCCCCTGGAACTGGAGATGCAAGTGACCGTGACCCACCGTATGGGTGCTGGGACTTGAACTCGGGTGCTCTTAATCACTAAGCCGTCATCTCTCTAGCCCACCTCACAGACTTTTAAAATGAAAACCATTCTGGGACATTTAGATGACTATATTTGTTCATAACTTATGTTTCAAAATAGTAAATGAAATGAGGGCTAGTAAGATGGCTCAGTGGGTAAATGCACCTCCTTGCGAGCCTAAGGGCCTTATTTGATCCCTGGAACCCACAGAGAAGCAGAGAGGAGCAACCTCACAGTTGTCTTCTGAATGCTGTGGCACGTGGACCCCCCCCCAAAAAAAGCAAAACTCCTGTCATACACGTACACACACTATAATAACTTCTCAAAAAAATCTCGCCGGTGACACACGCCTTCAGTCTCAGCATTTTGGAGGCAGAGGCAGGCAGGTCTCTGTGAGTTGGAGGCCTGTCCTGCCTACATACTGAGTTTCAGGCTAGTGAGGACTGTATAGTAAGATGCCTCCCAACTGGAAAGAAAGTGTCCAAATTAGGAAGAGATGAGGGGACATGACAATAAGTGGAATGTGATATCTGAGGTTGAATCCTGGCACAGAAAAACAACAGTGTTAGAAAAATTGAAGAAATCTGAATTGGAAAAAAGAAGAAGAAGAAGAAGAAGAAGAAGAAGAAGAAGAAGAAGAAGAAGAAGAAGAAGAAGAAGAAGAAGAAGAAGAAGAAGCATTTCAGAGGCAGAGGCAGGTTGATCTCTGAGTTTAAGGTCATCCTACGTCACGCAGGACGTTCACTCCAGCCAGAGCTACATAGTGAGACCCTGTAACAAAAACAAACCAAACCCAGGGATGATAAGGTGATAGATACAGATATTTGATCTCATAGAATGTACTGGAATGCACTTCACATTTCCTACGTATATATAGTGTTATTTGTTCACTTAAATCAACATGTG
Source organism: Acomys russatus (assembly GCF_903995435.1). NCBI lineage: Eukaryota > Metazoa > Chordata > Mammalia > Rodentia > Muridae > Acomys > Acomys russatus. The sequence continues at coordinate 53,880,305 of NC_067156.1, read as the reverse complement.
CATTTTTTTTTTAAGTTTTTTATTTTTTTTGGTTTTTCGAGACAGGGTTTCTTTGTGTAGCCTTGGCCATCCTGGACTCACTTTGTAGACAAGGCTGGCCTCGAACTCACAGCGATCCGCCTGCCTCTGCCTCCCGAGTGCTGAGATTAAAGGCGTGCGCCACCACGCCCGGCTTATGTGCATATTTTATTAGCTGGTGTGTAGAGGGATTAGTCTTTTGTTTTGACAGGGTTTCTCTGTGCAGGCCTGACAGTACTGGACTCACTTTGTAGACCAGGCTGGCCTCACAGTGATCCACCTGCCTCTGCCTCCCGGGTGCTGGGAACACAGGTGTGCACCACCACCCCTGGCCCTATATTTAGCTTTTGAAAACATTGATTTTTACATGTTTTTGTTTGTTTGTTTGGTTTGTTTTGTTTTTTTTCGAGACAGGGTTTCTCTGTGTAGCCTTGGCTGTCCTGGACTCCCTTTGTAGACCAAGCTGGCCTCGAACTCACATCGATCCGCCTGCCTTTGCCTCCCAAGTGCCGAGATTAAAGGCGTGTGCCACCACTGCCCGGCTGATTCTTACATGTTTTCACAATGCTTGTGCTAATGTTTTCTTAAATTAGGACTGTCCTCGTATTTCCTACTTAGTCTGCCTCACTCAGCATGCTTCTGCAATATGTTGTGTTTCTGAGAGATAACGATGGGCGCAGTTGGCAAGTGATGGCAGAGTGTAATCAGCTGGCTCCAGGGCTGTCTGGCCAGATTGGGCTTCCTAGGTTTTCAGTGAAGACCCAAGTGCCGTATTAAAGGAATTCTTGTTACCGTTCCATTTGCTCATTGCACCAGCATTTATTTGTATGTCTTGTAAATGGACTGTGCTAGATGTTGCAGGTGCACAGAGGAACAGGGTACACCTGCAAGTAGAAGCTCACAGATGCATAAGCTAGCACCTGTGGTACAGTTCCGGAAGGCTAGAGATGCATAGAAAGCTGTGAGCCCAGAGTGAGTGGCTCCCTTTGCGTCACAACAAGTACCTTCCGCATTGGAGACTGAGTTCTGGAGCCATGAAGGGTGAGCAGTGGGATGAAATGGGATCCACATAGACAGACGCGTGTGCTTAGAAAGGTTCAGAAACGTGCAAGGACATCATATGCATGTGTAGATAGATACTGAGTGTGACATTTGTCGAGCCACCCGTTTCCCAAGCTGGAAGCAAATGCTGCTTACTAATCGGTCATGACTTTTGTGTTGCTAAGTATATAAGCAACCTCTTGGGTTCTCAACAGGGTGCTTCAGGCAGCCACTACAATTATTTGGACTTGGCATGTGAGGTTAAACCCGTTTGTCTGCTTTGTGGTGGGTGTTCACTGTGCCTGGAGCATAGGATGTGTGTGGGAGTGGTGGGGAGTGAGACAGGCTGGAAAGGTGTGTTTACCGAGCGCCACACTATTGTTTGTGTCTATAGGTTGGATGGGCAGTGGAGAGCTTGTGTGAAGAATGTAAACTGGAAAATGGATAAGCAGATTATTCTTTTGAGAAAAATATACAGGCTTCCTAGAAAGTACTTTTCTTCTGCTACGCCTGTGATCCCAGCACTTGGGAGGCTGAGGGAGAAGGATTATTTGTGAGTTTGAGGCTAACCTGGGCTACATGGTGAGTATATAGTAAGTACCAGGCCAACCAGGGCTACCAGCAAGACCCTTTGTCTCAAAGACAAAACAAATCCATCTTCTACAAAATGTAGTTGGACAAAGACACCAGTTGACATTTCATACTGCCTTTAAGTGATAAACCAGGTAAGAGTATTTCAGCTCTCCAGACAAGAGATTATGAAGATTTGAGCCAGAGCAGTACTAGTAGGAAGGCAGATCGGTGCTGGAACATGGTGTGGCTCTTTAGTTTTGATGTGTAGTTGCAAGAAGAACCCTGAAGGCTCTGAGACTCCTGCCTGGGTGATGGGGAGGCAGGAGGAGCAGGTTAGGGTGGGTAGATGATGATTTATGCTGCATGGAAATTAAGGTGGCGTGGAACATAGTTTCCTGGTAGAGTCATGTTAATGTCCACCAAGTTCCTTTGCTTTTTTGAGATGCATGCAAATCCCCTTTTATGTCCCCTGGCAGCAGGGTAACTGCAGGCGATGTGCTTAGAGGCTTGGTTCTGAGGCTTAATGTGTAGTCAAAGCCTCTTAGCTTTCTGGTAAACCTGTAAGAATGGAAGTTGTGTCTGTCCAGCCCTTGTATTGTGAGACTCCAGTGACGATTGTACGTGAGCGAATTTTGTCAGCTCGTACATGTTGTACGGAGGTATTAACTATCTTTTTGTGAAAAGCATCTCAAGATCCTTTGACTGAAGATTGGTAAAGAAATTCTAAAACAATAAGTCCAGAAAATGATTGTTGAGGTTGACAGAATGTGAAATGTAGATATTTATAGTTGCCCTAGAAGTATGACCAGATTTTATGAATAGATTATGGAAGATTTCTTCCGCTGTCAGAGAAAGTGAGTGCCTGAGGACTATTCATAGTTCTCTATGATTTCCACGCGCAGCTTTCCTGTGATGCTATTTCTGTGAAGTATCTAGAGAAGGCAACTCTGTCAGACAGTGTGTTGGGGATGGTGTCATCATTGTGGCTAATGATGCTCTGTCTGCTTATGGGCCATTTGCGGAGATGACTGTTTACCCAGGTTTGAATTGGGCTGTCTTTCTTCTTATTGTGGTTGAGTTTTAGGGGGTTCCTTGTTTTTAGGTCTTTGATGTTTAGTCAATTTTTTTTTGGATGGAATGAGACAAGGGTCTGTCTTCTTAAGTGGATATCCAGTTTTCCCAAACTGTCTGTTGGAGAAAAATTCCTTCTCCATTAGCTGGCCCTGGCAGAGACACAGGTAACGTTCTGTGCCTATATTCTTGAATTTAGTTTCTTCTCCTTCCAACTGATTGTTAGTCATTTGTTGACAATTTAGTCTAGCTTCCTTATGTCCTCTAGGAAGCGAACGAGGGCTTCTTTACATCAATAATAAAACTGTGCAAGAGTATTTCTAAATTTCTGTAACATTTTATTTGAGATGTAGTTGGGATGAGACATTTGGACTATTGCCTCACGTATATTGAATTAAAGCTTCGTAAAAATTTGACCGTTGATTAGCTTCATGGTTGCTCTGATGGTCTAATTTAGTTTGTGCTTATTTCATTCTGTTTATCCCTAGAGAACTTAGGCATGCAGGCTGAGTACCAGTGACTTCCAGGCTAGTCTGGGTAACATAGCGACACCCCTTACTCAAGAGCAGAACAAAAACTTAGTGTTTTACTCGTAAATGTGATAAAATGTATAACTAGAAAGTTACAAAAGGATTATTTTTTGGTAATATGCATAGTGGAAGTAAAAAATGTGTGTGTGTTTATTGAGTTTTCCTTTTCCCCCTTTCACTACGGGGTATTAAACCCAGAGGCCTGCATGTACTAGGCAAGTGTTGTCCCAAGCCAACCTAGATAGTTTTGATAGTTTAAATAAACTCTATTCTCTTTCTTCTCTCCGCTCTCCTTTCTTCTGCTTCCTTCCTCCCCTCCATTTTCCTCGTTCTTCTGAGGTTTTCTTCCTATTTCATTCTTCTTCTGAGTCAGTGTGTCACTTTGTAGTCCCCGCTGGCCTCACACTAGAAAGCCTCTGGCCTCTTTCTGGAGCCGGGATTAGAGACGTGCACTGTTACTCAGCCTTCTGTTCCTCATAGAGACTTAAACAGTTAAGCGGAGCCAGGCCTGTGGGGCACAGCTTTGGCCCAGATCCCAGCAGCCTAGTCTACACAGTGAGAAAGACCCTGTCTCTGAGAGGGGAGGTGGGGGGAGGGGAGTGGAGGAGAGAGGAAAGAGAAGAGAGGAAGAATGGGGAGGGGATGGGAGGGAGAGGGGAGGGAAATGGGGTGGCCAAGTTCTGCTGTGTCTGAAGGGAGATAGAAAGTACCAGAGATAGGTTAGCAAGATGGCTCCATGGGAGAACAGGTAGTCTGCTGCTCTGAGTTAGATTCTCACAGCCTACGTTGTAGAGGAAGAGAACAGACTCCCCAAGGTTGTCCTCAGACCACCACACATGGCTCTGTGCCATGAGTGCACATACACACGCATGCACGCATGCACACACACACACACAGAATAAATAATGTTTTTGTTATTGTTTGTTTCCCTGTGTAGGTCTGGCTGTCCTGCAACTCACTCTGTAGGCTGGCCTCCAAGCTAAAGTCCACTGCCCTCTGCCTCCTGAGTGCTGGGGTTATAGGACTGAACCACACTGCACCCAGCTAACTTTTGATATATTAATAGAGAACTAAAATATGATGAGGTTCATGGATAAATTCGTGGTCCTCAGTGGCCATGATCTTTTACCAATTCAAGTATGAATAGGTTGCAGAAAGTTTTTAAATTGCTAAATTCCAACCTGTTCATTATTCAAAATTATGCCATTTTTGTTTTGTTTTGTTTTGTTTTGTTTGAGACAAGGTTTCTCTGTAGCCTTGGCTGTCCTGGAACTTGATTCGTAGACCAGGCTAGCCTTGAACTCACAGAGATTCACCTGCCTCTGCTTTCCAGAGTGCTGGGATTACAGGTGTGCGCCACTGCGCCCAGCATGCTTTTTAAAAAAATTAATGTGACAGCTATCTTAAGTCTCAGCCCCACCTCACTCTACCCTTTTGGAGGCAGAGCCTGGAATTTATAACTATGTAGTCCAGGTTGGCCAAGAATTCAGGACGGTCCTGTTGCCTCAGCCTTGTACTTACCATTAGCTGCTATGCTTGCTTGTACTGGGAAATTGTACCTAGTGCCTCACACTTGACAAGCACACATTCTGTCGCTGAACTATAGCCCCAACCTCTTCAAAATTATGTTTGATTCCTCTTACCTTTCACAACCCTGTCTCTAACTTGGGCTGCCCATCCCCCTTGCTCTCTAGATGACAGCAGCCTCCTGGCTGGCCTATACTTGCACTGTGTCCCTCTGGACAAGGCTGACCTGGAAACACAGTCAGCTTACTCTTTCATTTTTGAGACAGGATCTCATTGTAAAGCTATGTATCCTTGGATGAGCCTGGAACTTGCTGTGTAGACCAGGCTAGCCTCACTTAAAGACTCTCCCTACTTCTTCATCCAGTGCTGGGATTAAAGGCGAGCACCGTTGTCTCTTGTCTAGTATCCCTGTGTGTTTAAAAGCACACCCGAAGGCCTGGGGCTCTGTGATTTGCCTGCCTTGCCTGCCTTTCCCAACACACTCTGAGCTAACTGCCCACCAGATGTCTCCAGGACTCAGGCTCCCTGCTGGCTCTCCAACAGGCTTTACCTCCAGCCCTAGGTCAGCCCTACACAAATTCAAGGTCTTTAAATATTCTCAAAAGGGCTTGCCTGGCTAACCTAAATTGGGTCATTTTGTTACTTTCTTTCCCTTCCTTTTGTGTCCCTAATAGCATATTACCAGCTGTCCTCGTTGTTAGTTTATGTCTACATTTACTAAATGCAAGTACTGTAGGGCAAAGACTGAGGCTGAGCTCTCTGTGTATTGATGCTTATCTCCGGTGTATTGTAGGTGTGCAGGCATTTGTGGAGCAAGTGAGGAGGATAGATAGATTGTTAGCATGCATACTGTGGTGGTATCTTTCAGTGTTAGCATGAAGAAGGACATGTTTACACATGATTAGATGTGTCTAATAGTTTCAGTTGACTCACATAGAAAAAAAAATTAGAGAGTGATTCTGAGACATTTAGCCTTAAAATTTTGGAAACGGTGTCTTTGGTGGGTATACCTTGCTTCTTTTTAGTCAGCTAATTTGCTAACTGAATGATGATTCAGAAAGTATGGTGAGATTTTTTTTACTCCAGAGAAAGCTGTCCACCTTGATTTAAAAATAATATTGATCTATATGAAAATCTGTCAGGGAGGAAGAGGCAGGTGGATCTCTGTGAATTTGAGGTCAACATGGTCTACAATGTGAGTCCAGTACCGCAAGGCTACACAGAGAAACCCTGTCTTGAAAAAAAGAAAATCTTTTCTGTAACTACCTTAAATTCTACTTACAGTTTGTGTACTTCATCAACATTTATAGTGGTACTGAGTGTGTGTGTGTGTGTGTGTGTGTGTGTGTGTGTGTGTGTGTGTGTGTGTGTCTGAGTCTGATATCTAATCCTGACCAGCCAAAGTTGAGGGGACCAATTAGGGACATTCACAGAAATGTTCTTCTGGGACTTTTGGAGCATATTGGATAACTGGAGTTTTTCTGATCATTAACATTTAAGGCTTAAAGTATCTAAAAGGGCTAGTGAGATGGCTCAGCTGCTACAGATGCCTGCTAACCTGAGTTCTAGCCTGGGAGTCACATGGTGGAGGGTGAGAAGCAACTCTGATCTCTACACATGGCCTGTGGTATGTGTGCACACACACAAATAAATGAATTGAAATTGAAAAATGGTAAATGTCTCTAAAAGATAAGTAGTATTTTGTTTATTTGTTAGTATTGGCTTTAATAACAGGCATTGTCTACCAGGTTACTTCGATACTTAAGACCATTTGTATCACTTTATTGGAAGATACATTTTTATAATTGCTAGGCTTGAGGGAGAGCAGATTTTTTTTTTTTTTTGAGAGAGAGAGTTTCTCATGTATCCTTGGCTGTCCTGGAATTCTCTTAGTAGGACCAGGCTGACCTTGAACTCACAAAGATCTGCCTGCCTCTGCTTCCCAAGTGCTGGGATTAAAGGCCCATGCACCACCATGCCCGGCTTGAGCAGATCTTTTTACATCAGTTAAAATATGGGTTTGAAACACAGCCATGCTTTTTTTTGAGACAGGGTTTCTTTGTGTATCCTTGGTGTCCTGGACTTACTTTGTAGACCAGGCTGGCCTCGAACTCACAGAGATCTGCTTGCCTCTGCCTCCCGAGTGCTGGGATTACAGGTGTACACCACTGGGCTGGCCTGCCATGACTTTTAAAGCTGCTTTTGGCTTTCTGAGCAAATCAACCCTCCTGCCTTTTTGAGAATTTTGAAATATTAAAAACGTAATGATTAAACACCATTTCAGATTTTATCTAACAGCTGTTCTAAATGTAACCCAAAGAAATTATTACTTGACTAAAAAGAAAAAGAGCTAATTCACTGTGATTATAATCTGAAGACTTGCTAAGGCCTACCATATTTTAAGTTATTGAAAATGTAGAAAGTGAAATCATGGATTTTGGGCTTTGAGAGGGATTCCTTGAGTATGGTTTCTTTGAGGCAGAAGCAGCTAGCCCTTGACGACTGAAAAATGATGAAACAAAAATCCCTTCAATTATACTGGCAGGCTCCAGCTTAAAGTGCTGGAGTAAAGCAGTTTAAGTGCTGTGATAGCATGCTTGCAACCCATCCCTCCCCTCCCTACCTGTGCCAGTAGAGAGTGTGTATGACAAAGTTGGGGGAGCCCGGATATCCCTGCAGCCCGCCAGCAGGCGTGCAAATGCGTGCCACTCACTTCATTCCCCCCATCGCTCATGTGCACAGCGAGTGGACTGTGCAGGCTTATCCAAGGCCATCTTAGCTCTGCTGACGTGGTTGGGATTTCCCATCCCTAGGTCAGCACCTGGGTGTGGAGCTGGATGACAGAGTTTTGTAGGTGGTTGGGAGTGTTCTGGTCTCAGCCTGCATGTTTTCTCGAGGTGCTCAGCAGTTTGGGAAAACCAAGTGCAGTTGCACAGTTGCGTACACAGCTTTGGTATTCGTAGAGAGAAGTATTTTAGTTCTGCATCAGAGGTGATTAGGAGGAATCTAATTTCAGTAGCCTATGCTTTTAAACATCAGAATTGCAGTTTGTTGGTTTTAGGTGCAGAGTTCACAGATGCTTACAGTTGTCCTAGCCAGGGTCCAGTCTCCTGAGGGCTCCTGAGTCCTCTGCATCAAGTGGGATAGGCTCAGGTGCACCTTTCTAGGTGAAGTTCTCTTAGTTTTGCTAGGTAAAGCTAGGTTTTCTTTCTTTTTTGGTTTTTCGAGTCAAGGTTTCTCTGTGTAGCCTTGATTGTTCTGGACTCACTTTGTAGGCTAGGCTGGCCATGAGCTCACAGAGATCCTCCTGCCTCTGCCTCCTGAGTACTGGGATTACATGTGTGCACCACCACCGCCCAGCCAGAGCTAGTTTTTCAAGCTGGGTAATACCTCTAGTTCCAGATCAGCACCAAGAGCCTCCTCTCCTTCCATAGGTTGGGTTTGCATGTTGTCACACGGCACAAGTCACGACTTCCCAGCATTGCTCTGTTTTCACCTTTGCTTTTGCTGTAATGTGTGGAAACGAATTTCAGAATTTTCACCAATAAAAAGCAAGTTTGTCGGGTATGGTGGCACATGCCATTAATTACAGCACTGGAGAGGCAGGCAGATTTCTATGAGTTTGAGGCCAGTCTGATCCATGCAATAAGTTCCGGGCTAATCAGGGCTGCCTAGCCAGACCTTGTCTCAAAAATCAAAGAAGAAAACCCACATTAATATCGGTTTTAATACTTGTTTGTTTGCTCGCCTTTTCAGGGTGTGGGGTAGAGGGCAGGATCTTACGCAGCTCAGGCTGGCCTCAAACTCTGTGTAGCCAAGGATGGCCTTGACCTTTTGATTGGTTGATCTTCATCTCCTAAATGCTGGAACTGCAGGCATGAACCCCCACATCTGGCTTACACAGTGCTGGGAATTGAACCAGTGCTGTGTGTAAGCACTCACTGTAGCATCTCAGCTACTTATGTTCCTGCCCTTAATTCTTGAGTTCCTGTGATTCTTTCTTCCTTAAGAACATTGCCTATGATAGTGTGATGTATTCTTTAAAAAAATTTTTTTTACTAATTCATTCATTTTACATCTCAATCGTTATCTCATCCCGTGTATCCTCCCATTCCTTCCTCCCTCCCTCCCATTTTCCCCCTACTCCCCTCCCCTATGACTGTGACTGAGGGGGACCTCCTCCCCTGTATATGCTCATAGGGTACCAAGTCTCTTCTTGGTAGCCTGCTATCCTTCCTCTGAGTGCCACGGGGCCTCCCCATCCAGGGGACGTGGTCAAATATGGGGCACCAGGGTTTGTGTGGAAGTCAGATAGTGTGATGTATTCTTACACATGTTGCTTTCTTCTGTGCCACCATTTGGTGTCCTGACCTCCGCTGCAGAGTAAAGCCCTCAGTAAATGTGCTCTGCTCTGAGCTGTTTGTAACAGAATGTTTTTGTTTTAAGATTTATTTATTTATTACTTGTACAGTATTCTGCCTGTATGTATGCCTACATGCCAGAAGAGGGCATCAGATCACATTACAGATGGTTGTGAGCCACCATGTGGTTGCTGGGAATTGAACCCAGGACCTTTGGAAGAACAGCCAGTGCTCTTAACCTCTGAGCCATATCTTCAGCCCTGTAACAGAATGTTTTTAGGTAAATTAATTACCAATTACAGAGTCCTAATTCCTGTACATAATCTAAGTATTGTGATTTCAGTAGTCTCCATATCTATATATATCCATATATGACTATAAGTTTATGTTAGCAACAAATTTATGTCATATATTTAGCAAGTCCCACTTGCTGTATAAAAACGTCTTATAAGTTAAGGTAATTTTGTATGTATGTTCACACAGTTTTTATTGCTTATATACTTTATATTTTACAAGCTCCAAGGTCCCCATTTTCTAGTCTTTGTTTCAGCTACTGTTTTATATTACTTAGGACCATTAGGATCCTTAGATGTTAAGGACGGGCTGCAACTTTATTATTCATTTTAAGGATTAGGTGGCGTACAGTAAGATTGTTTATGTTTTTCTTTGATGATGTTACCATGAACAGTAAGGTGAGTAGATTCTATTTAAGTCTTAAAACGTTTCAGGCTGGGAATGTAGCTGAAGGCGGTAGGAGATAATTCAGAGAAGTACTAGGAGGGAAGGCAGTGCAGACGGGGTGTGTGTGTGTGTGTGTGTGTGTGTGTGTGTGCATGCATCTGTGTGTGTGTCTGTGTGTCTGTGTGTGTGTGTGTCTGTGTGTCTATGTGTGTGCCTGTGTGTCTGTGTGCATGCGTGTGCGCATGTGTGCATGTGTGTCTGTGTGTGCATGTTTGTCTGTGTGCATGTGTGTGTCTGTATCTTTGTGCGTGTGTGTGTGCGTGTGTGCATCTGTGTGTGTGTCTGTGTGCATGCGCATGCTTGTGTGTGCACGCGCGCGCGTGTGTGCATGTGTGTGTCTGTGTCTTTGTGTGTGTGTGTGTGCATGTGTGTGTCTGTGTCTTTGTGTGCGTGTGTGTGTGTGTGTCAACCTAAGGGCAGTTGGGGCCCATGAGGTGGCTCCAGTGAGTACAGGTGCTTGTTGCCACTGCACGTGATGATCTGAGTTCAACTGTCGGGATCCACATGGTAGAAGTATGGATCATACATGTGCTGTGGCACCTGTTTGTGTGCACACATACACAAATAGATATATGTGGGAAAAGCATAGATAAAAAAAATTAGTTTCTACTACCCAATGTAAAGTTGCTTTCTGTTCTTTTATTTAAATAAATAAATGATTCCCTTAAAGTAGTTGCTTTTATTTCCAAAATATGGTTGTATCCCAACTTGACAAAATACATGGTTGTACAAGTTCTCGGGTGTCGTTTCATCGATGAGAGAAGATCCTGCTGTGCGTATAGTCCGCTGATGCTCAGTTCTAGGGTTTCTTTCTTCGCTGTTGTTTCGACCCAAGGCCTCACTCTAGTTCATGCTATAGATAGTCCTGCCTCCCAAGGGTCAGTCAGCCGGTGTCTGTCTTACATAGTCCTGCCTCCCAAGGGTCAGTCAGCCGGTGTCTGTCTTACATAGTCCTGCCTCCCAAGGGTCAGTCAGCCGGTGTCTGTCTTACATAGTCCTGCCTCCCAAGGGTCAGTCAGCCGGTGTCTGTCTTTCTGTCTCTTTCTCTGTTGGCTGTTTGTGCTTTTGAGACATTGTCTCACTGTGTAGCCCTGACTGGCCCAGAGTTCACTATGTAGACCAGCCTGGCCTTGAACTCACAGAGATCCACCTGCCTCTGCCTCTAGAATCATGGTCTATACCACCGTGCCAGGCTTTGCTTCTCCCTCCCTCCCTCCCTCCTTCCCTTCCTCCTTTCTCTCTTTCATCTTTGGGTTTTTTTTTGTTTTGTTTTTTTGTTTGTTTGTTTGTTTTTTGAGACAAGGTTTCTCTGTAGCCTTGGCTGTCCTGGATTCCCTTTGTAGACCAGACTGGCCTCCATCTGCCTTCCTTTGCCTCCCAAGTGCTGAGATTAAAGGCGTGCATCATCACTGCCCAGGTCACTCACTCTTTCTTTCTTTCTTTCTGTCTGTCTTTTTCTTCCTTTTGATTATGAGTGCAGTTTTCTTTTCTCTTCCTTTAAAAAAATTATTTCTTTTCTTTTTTTTTCAGACAGGGTTTCTCTGTGTGTATCCCTGGCTGTCTGGGATGCGCTTTGTAGACCTGGTTGGCCTCAAACTCAGAGATCTGCCTACCTCTGCCTTTCGAGTGTTGGGATTACAGATGTGCGCTACCATGCCTGGTTCTTCCTTTTCTTTTTTCTTTTTTAAAAATATTTATTTATTTCTTACTATGTATACACTGCTCTGCCAGCATGTACACCTACACCCCAGAAGAGGGCATCAGATCACATTATAGATGGTTGTGAGGCACAATGTGGTTGCTGGGAATTGAACTCATGACCTCTGGAAGAGCAGCCAGTGTTCTTAACCACTGAGCCACCTCTCCAGCCCTCTTCCTTTTCTTTTCGGGGGCAGTTGGGCAGTTTCATTAGTCTTGGTTGTCCTGGGCCTTGCCGTGTAGATCACGCTAGCCCAGAACTTCCTTTTCCAGCCTCTTGACCTCTGGGATTTTGAGTATCCAGTCAGCCTGGTAACTGAATAAACCAACAACTTTGTACATGGAAAAAAAAATCACTCCAGCATTTATTATTTTCATGTTTGATAAAGCCTTGATTGTAGTTGCTTGAATATATTATCAATGATTTAGAAATCTTACAATGAAAGTAACTTTTTGTATTTTTATTACAGGTAAATTGGGATATTCACATTGTACAGAAACAGAGGTAAGAGAAATATGCGGATATTTCTGTAAAGCAGCCTTATACTTTTCAGCATGATGAGAGTAGTGAACTTCTGCTGTGGGCGTCTCAGTTTTCAGATGAGGTTACACTGAGAACAGGTACAATCTCCTCTACTCAGGAAGAACAAATGTGAAAGAAATCTGTTACTTGTCTGCTTGTCTATAACATCAGAAGAAACAGCGTAAGCATAGCTTATTTCCGGTATTTGTAAAACTACTTAACATCCAGGGCCCTGAATAAGAAGTATTTTAAGTTTAGCTTATTTTTTCATAACACAATCTGGTATATCATAATAATAACATGCTTGAATGTGAAAACCTCCATCGTGTGTCTTTAGTAGAACAAAAATTAGGACATGGACATTGTTTCAGTGACATTAATAATGAAATGCTTGGTGTTCTCTCTCTCTCTCTCTCTCTCTCTCTCTCTCTCTCTCTCTCTCTCAGGGGAGGTTTTGAGACAAGGTTTCTCTGTCCTGGACTATCTTAGTAGACCAGGCTGGCCCTGAACTCACAGCTAAACGCCTATCTCTGCCTCTCCGAGTGTACAATTAAAGGCATGAACAATCAGGCCCAGCCCTTTCGTTTTTTTCAAGGCAGGGTTTCTCTATGCAGCCCTGGCTGGCTGCCCTTGAGCTCTCAGAGATCTGCCTGTCTCTGCCTCCCAAGTGCTGGGATTACAGACCAGCACCACCACTGCCTGGCTTGCTTACTTATTTTTAAAAGTAGATTCATGATTTTAAAATAATTTTGATAATTTTGTTCTGGATTTTCCTGTGAAATTTGAGGAGTTTCTGTGTGGTTGCTTGTGTCCCTTGCAGAGATTTCAAGGCTAATATTAGATGTCAGGCTGCCCACACATGTACCATCCTGTCCAGTGGCAGAGTGCCATGCTTAGACTAGAGTGTTAGCAACCTCATTAATGCCTAAATACTTAAGAAATTGTGTGTCTACTTTTATAATTCAATGAATATTGATAATAGATTTCAATACATTTAAATACATTTTATGTAAAATACAAGATTCCTAAAAGATGTTACATAATTAAAAACCAAAAATAATAGTCTTTTTAAAATTCAATTTATTTTTGTACTTTTTACTCAACTTTAAAAGTATAAATAGGCTGGGCGTGGTGGCGCACGCCTTTAATCCCAGCACTCGGGAGGCAGAGGCAGGCGGATCGCTGTGAGTTCGAGGCCAGCCTGGTCTACAAAGTGAGTCCAGGATGGCCAAGGCTACACAGAGAAACCCTGTCTTGAAAAAACAAAAAAAAAAAAAAAAAAAAAAAAAAAAAAAAGTATAAATAAATTCCTAAATTGGTTCTTAATGGGTTAAGATATAGTTAGGCTTTTTGATGTATTTTCCACAGGAAATAAAGGAGTGAGTTCAGTCTGAGTCAGAAGAGAGAAGTGTTGCCATAGTTTCAGTGTCTGTATACTTAGAGCTATGAAATCTTTAGTGATGAGTTTTCTCATTCCAGACCTTTGTCTATCAAGTATTTAGGATAATTTCTGTTAAACGCATAGGGTGTGGAACATAAAGAGAATATATGTGGGCTATGTCGTTAGCTCCCAAGGTTTTATTGTAAATTAGGGTATACAGACGCAGTCTGCATGCTCCTGCGTTTGATCCTGAACTGTGATCCTAAAGCAAGGCTTGTCATAAGGTGCTTCATTCCGTCTGTGTGGCACTGCAGTGAGATCAGCATGGTTTTAACACTGCTTACTCTCTGAGAGGATGGCGGTCAGGCTAACTGCAGTAGCAAACACGAGATCTGGCTGTTCATTCCCAAGTCCTTTAGAGTTTAAAAAGTTATTAAAAAGAAAAAGTACCATTAATAGTTTTGTTAGACAATAATTTTTTTCCTTAAAAGTGTTATTTATACTAATATGTTGCATGCCTAAGTGGTTAAATTGTAATTGTCTTTAAATTTTATTTTGATTTCCAGCATTGTGAACATCAGTAATTTACAAGCTGTATCAATAAAAGCTCTTTTGTTGCTGTTATTATTATTATTAGTAGTAGTAGTAGTTTTTTTTTTTTTTTTTAAGGTTGGAAAACCATGCGCTGTTGGGCTAGAGAGCACCTGCAAGTGCTACTTGACCCTGAGCTGTGGAGCTGTGGGAAGAGAGGAAGCTAGAGGCCTCTGAGGCAGCAGTGTGGAGTCCCTGCCGGGCGATATAAAAGCCAGGCCTGAAAGGGGGGTTGCCCTGGCCTAGAAAAGGTGCTTTGAGAGCCTGTCTTGCTTACTGAGTTGACTTTCTCTTGAGGAAGGAGGCACCCATGTCCTAGTGTGAGGCAGACCTTTGTGCTCTCGCTGGCAGAAAGTCCAGACTAAGAATGTATGGAGCTAGCTGTGTCAGGCGTGTGTACATGTGCCAGGTGTGTACTATGTCTGAGCTAGTGACTGGGTGTGGGTGATAGTGGAAGGGTGGCCCGTGCACTCTCCTTCCGCTTTCTAGAGGCCACGGTGGGCTGCTGTGAGGGAGGGCTGCGTGAAGATGAGCTTGCCTTGATGTAGCATGTTGTAGTTCTTCCTTGGAAGCGAGCAGGAAGGTCCTGATTCCTAAGTAAGGCTCGGAGGCTAATGGAGGAAAATAAAGTAACCTTTTCTGAGCCTGGAGGAGCCTGACCAGAGCAATGTAGTCAATACAGAGTTTTTATAGCACATGAGAACCATGCTATAAGTTGCCTTTTAGTTTTTAAATAAGAATTGTAGTTTATTCTTTGAGATTTTGTAAATGTATACAATGTATTTTGATCATAGTCATTCTTATTTTCACTCTCAGACTTCTCTGGATCCCCTTCCTCCCCACGTCTCCAAGTTTCACATCCTCTTTATTTTCCTTAAAAACAAACCAACTAACTAACTAAGAAAAAACTACTGAGACAGTTTGTGCTGCCTCTATGTGCATGGGGCCACACCCTTTTAAAAAAGCTGTTCTCTCTCTCTCTGTACTGCTTAGATTCTGCAATCACAGGATTGGGTATTGTTTGAGGTTATGTGTTTGGACATGCGCGCACACTACCCTCCCACCCATTAGGTTTTTTGTTTGTTTTGTTATTGTTGTTTGAGGCAGGGTCTCTCTATGTAGCTAGGGTTGGCCTGGAACTCACTACGTAGACCAGGCTGACTGTAAAGTCATAGAGATCTATCTGTCTGCCTTTGCCTCCCAGGTGCTGGGATTAAAGAAGTGTGCTACCATGCCCAGATGGTTAGTTTTTTGTCAACTTGACACAAGTGAGGCTCTGACAAGAGGGAATCTAAATTAAAATGTCTTCTTCAGATTTGCCTGCGGGGGTATTTTCTCAG
Organism: Acomys russatus; assembly: GCF_903995435.1. Classification (NCBI taxonomy): domain Eukaryota; kingdom Metazoa; phylum Chordata; class Mammalia; order Rodentia; family Muridae; genus Acomys; species Acomys russatus. The sequence continues at coordinate 53,864,910 of NC_067156.1, read as the reverse complement.
TTAATGATTGCTGTAGGTAGTGCTACTCCTCAGTGTGTGGTTCTGGAGTATAAGAAATGTGGTTGGGTTGGAGAGATGGCTCAGAGGTTAAGAGCACTATCTGCTCTTCCAGAGGTCATGAGTTCAATTCCCAGCAACCACAGGGTGGTTCATAACCATCTATAATGTGATCTGATGCCCTCTTCTGGCCTGCAGACGTGCATGCAGGCAGAGCACTGTCCACATAATAATAAATCTTAAAAGAAAGGAAGGGAAGAAGGGAGGGAGGAAGGAAGGAAGAAAGAAAGAAAGAAAGAACGAACTGTGGCTGACGGTGAGCCTGGGAAGCAAGCCAGTAAACAGCCCTCCCCCATGGTGCCTGCGTCAGTTTCTCCCTTGCTTCCCTTCATGATGGACTAGAAACTGTAACCTGAAATAAACGCTTTCTTCCTGAAGCGGCTTTTGGTCATGGTGTTCTATCATCGATAGAAACGTAACTAAGATGCCACGCCTCCTCCCAACAACCCAGGGAGAGGGATTCCATCCCCGCACTGGGCTTTTTGTTTGGCAAACTATGGCTTCTTCAAGGCTCCTAATGCACTGTGTAGTGTAATTCTCATGTAATCCCCTAGCCTGTGTGTGTGTGTGTGTGTGTGTGTGTGTGTGTGTGTGTGTGTGTAGGAAGCTTATAAAATAGGAAGTTTCCATGAGTTTCTCAAATATCCTTAGTATTATTTCTTTCCTGCTCTTTCCTCTGTCCTCACGTCTCCCTCCCATCTTCTAGTCTACACTTATAATTCCTTCTTTTAAATTTATTTTAGTTTGAATGTTTTACATTTACTGTGTGTGTGTGTGTGTGTGTGTGTGTGTGTGTGTGTGTGTGTGTGCGCGCGCGCACGCGCTCACACAGGCATGTAAGATGAGTGGACAGCTCTTGGGAGTCATTTCTCCTTCCACTGTGGTTTCCGGAGGATCAAACTCAGGCAGTCAGGCTGACGGCACGTACCGCTAACCATGGAGCCATCTTGCTGGCCCCTGGAGTTCTCTTTTTAATACTTTCCCTAATTCGTAGAAACCAAACTGAAATTGACTATAAAGAACACCAGGGGAGTATATATAGGTATTCAGTCAGAACTTTTCTTAAGGGAATCTGGTGTCTCTTAAGATCAAGCATTCTACCACATGTCTTCCTTTGGGAAGGTTTGTTATTTTCTTTCTTTCTTTCTTTTCTTTCTTTTTTTTTTTTTTTTGTTTGTTTGTTTGTTTGTTTTTTTAGGTTTGTTATTTTCAGTACTTGGGTATTAACTTGAACCCTGGCATATGCTAAGCCAGTGCAGCCCTGAGCAACCATGCCTCAGCCACCTGGAAAATGTGTTCACACTCTTGGCTGTTAGCATTCTCTGCATGGGAATTTGTTAAGGACATATCCCCACTGTCTTTTCCTGTCCTGTGTTTTTTTGTTTTTTGTTTTGCTTTGAGATGGGCTCTTGCTAGGTAGCCTAGGCTGGACTTGAACTCACCGTGTAGCTCAAAATAGCCGCACACATGCAGCTGTACTCCTGCCTCAGCCTTCTGTGTGTCAAAGTAACTGGGGCGCACCATTGTCCTAGCTTCGCTCTTTTCTTTTCTGCTCTCATGGCCAGCTCTCTAGGGAAATCTTTCATGTGATTTAAATGCAGATGGGATTTTCACGGTGTAGCACATGCTGGCCAACAACTCACACTCTCGCACCCACCTCCTGAGTGCTGCGAGTTCAGGTATGTGCTACCATCATGCCTGGCTTCAACATGAATATTTAAAAGTTTTAAATAGACAGTCAGAATTTCTCCGTTTTTTCAGTTCTTAATAATTTTAAATTTTTAGTTAAAATGTAACTATATATTTTCCCTGTTCTTTCCTCCACCCCAGACCCTCTCATGTTCTCTCCCTTTAACCCTCCCCACACATCCCCATTGCTTCTTAATCTGTGGTCTCTTTTTTATAATTGTTGTTACATACATACATATATACATACATACCTATTTATGTGTAAACACAAGTATATGCCCATCAGAATGGCTAAGATCAAAAATTCAAGCGACACCACATGCTGGCGAGGATGTGGAGAGAGAGGAACACTCCTTCATTGCTGGTGGGAATGCAAACTAGTACAGCCACTTTGGAAATCTATCTGGTGCTATCTCACCCAGGAAGCCCTGGGAATAGGGCTTCCTCAAGACCCAGCTATTCCACTCCTTGGAATATACCCAGAAGATGCTCCAGCACACAAAAAGAAAATTTGCTCAACCATGTTCATAGCAGCCTTATTCATAATAGCCAGAACATGGAAACAGCCTAGGTGTCCCTCAGTAGAAGAATGGATAAAGAAACTGTGGTACATATACACTATGGAATACTACTCAGCTATTAAAAACAAGGAATTCCCGAAATTTGTGGACAAATGGATTGAGCTAGAAATGATCATAATGAGTGAGTTAACCCAGAAGCAACAAGACTCAAATGGTATATACTCACTTATATCTGCATACGAGCCCAAGGGGCATGTCCCATGAAAGCCTTCACTTACCAGGAAACTGGGACAGAGGGGAGGACATCCTATTGGGACTCTAGATGAGAGAAGCATGGGAGAATAGCAAAGTAGAAGGATCCAGAGGGTCCTAGAAACCTACAAGAAGAACATTATGATAGGCAGATTTGGGCCCAGGGGTCCCGCTCAAACTAAGGCACCAGCCAAGGACAAAACAGGCGGTAAACTTTAAACCCCTACCCAGATCTAGCCAATGGACAGAACATTCTCCACAGTTGAGTGGAGAGTGGGGTATGACTTTCACACGAACTCTGGTGCCTCACATTTGACCATGTCCCCTGGAGGGGGAGACCTGGTGGCACTCAGAGGAAGGACAGCAGGTTACCAAGAAGAGACTTGATACCCTATGAGCATATACAGTGGGAGGAGATCCCCCTCAGGAACAGTCATAGGGGAGGGGAATAAGAGGGAAATGGGAGGGAGGGAAGAATGGGAGGATACAAGGGATGGGATAAACATTGAGATGTAACAAGAATAAATTAATAAAAAATTAAAAAAAAACCCAAGTATATGGATACAGCCTGCTGAGTCTGTTTCATGTTTGTATGTTATAATTTCAGGGTTTATCACTTGGTGTTTGAAGGTATAATTTACATATAGTGAAATCTACCCTTGTAAATGATGTTTCTTTAAGTGTTTTAGGATTACATCTCTTTGTTAGCCATTCTTTTTCTTTTTCTTTTTCTTTTCTTTCTTTTTTTTTTTTTTTTGGTTTTTCGAGACAGGGTTTCTCTGTGTAGTCTTGGCCATCCTGGACTCACTTTGTAGACCAGGCTGGCCTCGAACTCACAGCGATCCGCCAGCCTCTGCCTCCCGAGTGCTGGGATTAAAGGCGTGCACCACCACACCCGGCCTTGTTAGCCATTCTTACCATCAAATTCTGTCATCCTCGTAAGTCTCACCCCATATCTCTTCATGTTCCCCCTCCTAGCAGCTCCTGGTCTCTGTTGCTGTTTTTAATGCTTTAAAGAGACCTACACTCTCTTCCTAGAAGTGGCTCACAGCTCCAGCTGGTTACTTATAAACTTATAAATGGATGACTGACCTGTGTTTGCACTTGCCTGTCCAGAAGGCAGCTCTGGTCCAGGGCTAGGGATAACTTTTACTGCTGCCATCCTGCTAGCTTCCTACTACTGTTACTTAAATAGTATAGATGGATTGTAATCCAAAAGAACATTGCTGGACCCTTAAACAAATAACTAGATTGTAACTGAGTTTGTAATTTCCAGTTTTGCATGTTCCATTCTGTCTTGTATTAACTGCTGTGAATTACACAGCACGCAGAGCCTTTTCCCTATGCGAGGTCAATGGCTAAATGAGTAACTAGAGCAGCTGCTGTTCTTGTGGTGGAATAGGTTAATCTATTATAGAACATTAAGTTAGTGTCTACCGTTGCCTAATCTTGATGGACCTGGTTTAACTGGGCACTCATCGATAGAGCCGATCGTAATCTATGCAGTCGAAGGAAAACTGGAGCTTCGCTCACGGAAACCGTTCAAAGCATTCATGTTTACATTTTTAAACGATCTGTTTTTATTTTTAATAATGCAGACATGTGTGGGTATGTGTCTGAATGCAGTGCCCGTGAAGGCCAGAGGCATTGGATTCCCTGGAGCTGGAGTTACAGGCTGTTGCGAGCCACCTGAACTCAGGTCCTCTGCAGGAGCAGTGTATGCTCTTACCTGCTGAGCCCAGTCTCCGGCCTCTCATGTTTGCGTCTTAACATAGAGCTCATAAATACTGTTCCTAATACCTGTACTAGTTTTACTCCTACATACATAAAAACAAAACAAAACAAAACAAAACTACTTGACAGCCTACTGTGGTGGGTATTGATAGGGACATTAATTTTAATAAGAAACCTATGAAGTTGCTATTATGATTATTGACATTTTGGAGATGAGAACTGAAGAATAGAGATGCACAATAGCTTATATTAATCTTCCTTGTTGAATTTATACTCTCTTGGGAGACACACCCGTGAATGTGCCTGTGAGGATGTTTCTAGAGAGGCACCTTGCTGGGGGCAGCACTGTCTCATGGGCAAGGGTTCGAGGCTGAATAAACCGAGAAGGGAAAGCAAGCTCCAGCACCCATGTCCTTCTCGAAGCCCAGTGTGACTGCCCTGCCACCACCTGCTCTGCCGCTCTGCCTTTCTACCACAATCACTGTACGCTCCAAGCATGAGCCAGAAGAAACCTGTCCTTTAGTGCTTTTGTCTGGTACCTTTTTCCAACAACGAGGGTAACTAACACACTTGCCCAGCCTCACATACTGGTAATGGGTAGACGCATGCATTGCCTGCTTTCCTGTGTCGTCTTTGCCCAGCTTGTTCTCACTGTCGGTGTAGTGCAGCCACACAGTGCTGGAAACCATCTTAATGTCCCTTTTGGAACAATGAAATGCGCAGGTGTCTTCTTATTCCACCAGTCGCTTTAGTTGTGGCCTTTTGTAGCTGGGGGGATGCACTTTAACTAAAATGAAAATTTGGAAAAGGCATGAATGCAGCCCATGAGCCCTCAGCCCTCATGTATTAGATAGGTGTTTTGTTTTGTTTTGTTTTTTCAGTCCAAAAATTTTGTGTCTAACATTCAAAGGCCCTTCAATATATTTACACTTAGTTAAATTGTGCAAACAACTCTTTAACAGTATATATGTATTGTGGCTTATGCAGATAGGGCACAGACACTTTGGGATGAGTTGATATATTACCTTTGAAAGCATACACACACACACACACACACACACACACACACACACACACACGAATGTATACACACATACATACATACACACGTAGATTTATATATAACCTATAGTGGGTTATGGGTTTTTTTTTTTCTATAAGAATTTATGAAATAGGCCAATTAAGAATTGTCCTGTGTCCCACTCCTTGGAATATACCCAGAAAATGCCCTATAACACAACAGGGACATATGCTCAACCATGTTCATAGCTGCTTTATACATAATAGCCAGAACATGGAAACAGCCTAAGTGTCCCTCAGTAGAAGAATGGACTAAGAAACTGTGGTACATTTACACGATGGAATACTACTCAGCTATTAAAAACAAGGAATTCCCGAAATTTGTGGACAAATGGATTGATCTAGAAATTATTATAATGAGTGAGTTCACCCAGAAGCAAAAAGAGGTAAATGGTATATACTCACTTATATCAAAACACTAGTCCAAGGGATACATACCATGAAAAACTTTACTTACCAAGAAAGTGGGTCAGAGGAGAGGACATCCTATTGAGACTTTAGGCGAGAGTAACATGGAAGAATAAGGAAATAGTAGGACCCACAGGGTCCTGGAAACCTACAAGAAGAACTTTAAGACAGACAGATCTGGGTCCTGGGGTTCTCCTCAAACTAAGGCACCAGCCAAGGAGAATATAGGCATTAAACTTCGAACCCCTACCAAGACCTAGCCGACGAACATGATATTCTCCACCGTTGAGTGGAGAGTGAGATCTGACTCTCACACGAACTCTGGTGCCCCTTTTCTGACCACGTCCCCTGGATGGGAGGCCTGGCGGCACTCAGAGGAAGGATAGCAAGTTACCAAGAAGAGACTTGATATTCTAAGAGCATATATAGGGGAAGAGGTCTCCCTCAATCACAGACATAGGGGAGGGGAGAAGGGGGGAAGTGGGAGGGAGGGAAGAATGGGAGGAAACAGGGGAAGGGCTAACAATCGAGATGTAATATGAATAAAATAATAAAATGGAAAAAAAAAAAAAAAAGAATTGTCCTGTGAGCCAGGCATAGTGGTGCACACCTTTAATCCCAGCACTCGGGATTAAAGGCAGGCAGATCTCTGTGAGTTTGAGGCCAGGCTGGTCCACAAAGTGAGTCCAGGACAGTCAGGGCTACACAGAGAAATCCTGTCTTGAAAAACTGAAAAAAGAAAAAGAATTGTCCTGTGTGTTGAAATCCTCAGGAAAATTGGACCTGTAACTCAAGGTCTTCTTTGGGGAAAATTGAACGTCTTGGGAATGAACCAAAAAATACATTGATGTTAGTATCTTGGACTTACTCTCTTGTGATTGTGGATGGTTTTTGACCTACACTACAGTAGGTGAAAATTTTTGTTTCCTAATAGCCTAAAGTAAATCCCTAAAGGGAATATGTAGGGTTTGTTGCTTTAATGTACAGTATAACATTGAAAAATGTGCATTTGGGGTGGTTTTGTTTTGTTTTGTTTTGAGACAGGATTTCTCTGTGTAGCCTTCACTGTCCTGGACTCACTTTGTAGACCAGGCTGGCCTAGAACTCACAGCGATCTGTCTGCCTCTGCCTCCCAAGTGCTGGGATTAAAGGCGTGCACCACCACTGCCTGGCTGTGTATTTTAACTAAATCTGCCCATTCCATTTTTAACTTCACTCCTGCCTCCTGAATGTACTTGGAACAGTTGGATGCATACTGCTTTTTAAGTTGACATTGGATAACCTTGGTTAATCTTAGAAATGATTAAAAATGTAATCTGAAAGAAGTAGTGTGATATTTTTAATAAAATAAAAATGTAATCTGAAAGAAGTAGTGTGATATTTTTAATAAAAATAAGATGGACATAGTGGCACACACCTGTAATGCCAGAACTGTGGAGACAGAGGCAGGCGGATGTCTGTGAGTTCGAGGCCACCCTGGTCTACATAGTGAGTCCAGGATAGCCAGGACTACACAGAGAAACCAAAGACCAAACAAAAAGAAAAACAAACAAACAAACAAAACAAAACACACCCCTGCCTCTCAGGCATCTTGGCAGCTCTGTATGAGCCAAGACATGAGACAGATGAGTACCTTAGGAGCTGTAAGCCCGCCCCCTGTACTCTTCAGCTGTCCTGTCATAAAGACAAACTAAGGAACTGTGCTAGGGTAAAGGAGGCTAAACGGACCTAATGACAAATACAGATGGTGTACTAGTTAGGAACAGGGCAGAGAGCTGTGGACATTTTAGTATGCTGCATTACATCGTATAGGCGGTGATTTTCCTGGGATAATTGTGCGGTGCTCATCAAAGGTATGTCCTTGGTTTTAGGTAGGCGTCATGCATGCTGCTTTATTCTTGGATAGATCTGAGAGAAGTGCAGGGCTGGCGGGGACTGATAGCGGATGAGGCAGACTCTTAGCTATTGATAAACGAGGTAAAAGATAAGTAGAAATTCCTAAGGACTGCTTTTGAGATGTTTCTGGAAGTTTAAAATTATATTGAAGGAAAGTGCCCCCAACTGGCTTGAGGGACAAAGAAATTGTCCTGGAAGTTGGGAGTCTAGCATGGCCACTTTGGGACTGGCTGTAGTTAGTGCTGCTTTGTCAGTCCCAGCTCTGAGCTCACAGGACCTGCATCTGCACACACCAGGGAGCCTTAGGGCATGTAAGTTGGTTTAAGAGTTTGAAAGTTTTCATTTTGATACAAACTAAGACTCACAGCAAAGTCTCAAAAACAGTACAAAGCCGTCATTAACATAAGTGTTATTGCTAATGTTGAAACTCTCCCTGCATTATTAGTTAATCTGGTTGATAGTTTTATTGCTGTTGAAGCCCTGTAAGCACTGCTCCGTGATGCACAGACACTGAGACAGCCTGAAAGCCGGGTGAGGACAGAGCCTTTCCTTTTCTTTTGGGGTCCTTAGATGTCAGTAGACTTTGTGTCTCTTCTGAGGGAGATCTTAGAGGTGAAAATACTGTTTCAGGAAAACTCAGGGCATGGGAGAATTCAGAACAGAATCAGCTTCTGAAGTAATTTGAAATAATTCTGGGTTTGAGATACCTAATATACACTCTATATGTCTAATTTAGTTAAAATATAATCCTGGGCCTTTGAGATGGCTCAGTCGGTATAGCCACCTGCAGCAAAGCCTGACACCTTGAGTTCTGTCAAGCCCTGGAGCCACGTGGTGGAAATGACCTCATAAAATTGTCCTCTGACCTGCACAGGCATGCTATGTATGACACGTGTGCACCCTCCACCCCCACACATACACATGCACTCAGTGTAAATGAATGAAGGTTTTGTAAATAAAAAACAATTGCATATAGTTTGAAGGACATAGTCATACCAAGCAAGTACAAGAAAATATGTAAGTAAATGTCACAGTTATTAGTTGCTACCAAGCATTTCAGTGGTTTGAAACGCCAGTGATTTGATAACCTTTCCTGTGGTGACTCAGTCTGGTCTGTTGTATAAAAATGCAAAGTATTCAGACTCCGTGCTGGCCCGGCCTGCAGATGCCAGGGCAGGACAGCTGTGCCTGCACCCACCAGCTCCTCCAGCTTCCTGGAGTCCCTAGGAGATGAGCAGGGCCTACACACCCAACTATGCAGTGGTGTGGGCACAGGAGCCACGGCATTCCGCTCTTCTCTCGGTGCGTCAGCCTGCATATTTCATTAAGCACTGTCCTAGGTTGCTTTTTTGTTGTTGGAGTACCACCAACCAAAGCAGCTTGGGGAGGAAAGGGTTAATTTGTTTACAGGTTAAAGTCCAGGGCAGGAGCTGGAGTAAGAACATGGAGGGCAGACCTGAGGCTGAGACCACGGAGGAGTGCCGCGTGCGTGCGGGCTTGCTCTCAGGGTAGAGTTCTGCTTCCTGTGCAGCCCAGGCCCTACTGCCTAGGGATGGTACCACCCACAGTGTACTGAGCCTGCAGTTAGCAATCAAGAAACTGCTCCACAGACATGCCCGCAGGCCAATCTGATAGAGACAGTTTCTCAGTTGACTCCTCTCTTGCTGGGTGTGTCAAGCAGCCAGCCAATATTAGCTATCACAGACTTCTTGGAAAGTGGTGTCAAGAAACTAACTCAGCTATTTCAGGCCTTTTGAGATGCTCTGAAAAAGCTCTGAAAAGCTTATCTTGTTCTTTGAACCCTTTGAGTACAAGAGAAGCCAGGAGTCGAAGCTTTTGGTGTATAATTCTCAGCAAATAGTTACTGTGAAGCATTTCCTTTCCTCCTTGTCAAACATGGCTTTGAGGGTGTCAACTTTATTTTGGGGACCTTGAGATAAAATTCACTTAGCAAATGCAGACTAGCCAGGCACAGACTTACAGAAATGTTCTTTCCTTAGTGGTTGGTCTCAGGTTGGCATTGGGAAGCTTTGTTCTGGCTCCTCCTGTCTAGGGGAGTCCTCGGTGCCTGTTGATGGGTTAAAGCAGCATGTGGCACCTGCTCACAGAGCAGCCCTCCCGTCTGCAGCATTGCTTCTTGAGCTGGAAAGGAGGAGTGCCTGGTGGGAAGTGGCACCGTGACTGTAAGCACGAGTGAGGGATGTTCAGGTTATATGAAGGGGTGAAAGAAGCAGGCCCGGTACCCCTTTGTCAAGAGCTGTAATTGGGAAAGAAAAGGGCTGTGGAGCCTGGAGCAGGGTTTGCTTATTCTTACAGTGGAGGAGAAGAGGTTAGCGGTGTCCGGAAGGGCTCACGTCTGCAGGGCTTATGCGTTATGAGACAGGGCCTATGGTATCCCAGGCCAGCTCCAACTCGCAGTGGTGTAATCTTGGGATTCCGATTCTTCTGTCTCTACTTCCCAAGTGTGCACCACCCAGCTTGGCTTGTACTCTGCTCAAACCCAGATTCTCTTGCACACTGGGCAAACGCATTGCCAACTGAGCTCCATCCCTAGCTTATGGTGACAACTTAAGACACATGTGATCACTTGTTAGGGAGTTCATCACAAAAGTCCTGTTGACCGTCTCTCTCTCTCTCTCTTCCTTTTTCTTCCTTTTTTGAGAGTTATTTGATCATCATTTTAAATATTATGATTATTCAAATATGAACAACACAGTATTTGTCCTTGGAATATATGGAATTTTGCCTAAGCTACAGGTTTCCCCTAAAGAAATTTCACCAAATATCTGTCACAAGCAACAACAAGTTAGTTGTTTCTGTTGATGACTCAGAATATTTCCTATCAAACTTTATAGGGAATATTTCTTCCTAAGCTTCTGTACAGTAAATTTAATATTGTTTTATGTCTGATTTGTATATATATTATGGTATACTTAAAAAAATGGAAATAGGGTGATGAAAGAAAAAATGTTTTTCTGTGGTATGAAAAAGGCAAAATAAAACTGAAACTGTAGCGGTGGTTTTACAAGTTGAAGAGTTAAGACTAGAGTGGAGAGGGGACAGGACTGTTTTATTTGACACGGGAGAAGGTACTAGCTGCCTTTCCTCAGCTTCCATTTCAGGCCTCACTGTTTCTTCATAAATATCCTTCAGGGGCTGAGTGCACCAGGCCTTCCCTTTTCTGAGCTCTTTGAGTTTACTTGGACACTGTCCAGGTGTAGCCAGGCGCAGTGCACACCTGCCCTTGGCAGTCCAGAGCTCGCGGAACAGGGGCAGCGCTAGATAAGGACTCTCTTGGTCTGGCCATTGTGTCTTTCCAACAACGGCTCCTTGTAAGGCAGGCTGAGTGCATCAATACTACATTGTAGTTCTGGTTCGTGCAGTCAGTACAGTGTCCCTTCCAGCCCGCTCCCCATTTTCCTTCAGGTGGCAAATAGGCCAAGGTGACGTGGGATAAATGTGACTCCCTGGGGTGCATGAGGAAGGTATCAAGGATGGACTTCTCAAATGACAGTAGCCTCTGACCTCAGATCTCCCAGTTATCTCCTCAAGCCAGACCATCTCTTTTCTCTCTCCCTCTACATGTGTGTGTAGTTGCACGTGTGTGCATTTCTTTGTAAAGGACAGAGGTTTGCTCGGGAGCTTTCCGCCTTGTTTTTGAGACAGGGTCTTTCAAGGGGACCTGAGGAGTGAACGATGATTGGGCTCTGCTGGCTCGATAGTGGGCCCTAAGGAGCCGACAGTCTGGGCTTCCTCCGTGCTAGGATTACAAGTGGGTACCACCATGCTATATTTTTTTAATGTGTGTGCTGGGGATCAAGTTCATGTCCTTGTGCGTTTGTGGCAAGCACTTAGCCAGCTGAGCTGTGTCCCCAGCCCTGCAGGTCATCCTTCCTATTCACCTGTGTCTCTCTTCCGCTTGACCGAGCTGTTTGAGGGCGAGGACCTCGCATCATATTCATATTTCAGTGTGTGGCCTGAGCAGGCCTTTCATGAAGGTCAGTTGCAGTGTTGATTAAAAACCACAGATACACAAAAAAGAAAAACAAAACAAACAAACAAACAAACCACCGATACGACTTTGAGTGTTTGGGCAGAGGAAGTTAGAGGAAAGGTCTTGTGAAGCCCAGCCTTTGCTTCAGCGCCCTAGATAGCTGAGGCTGGTTGTAAACTCCTGATCTTCCTGCCGCCACCGCCAGTGTGCTCGGATTGCAGGCATTCGGCCCCGTGCGTGCTCCAAGTGTCTACTGTTCACCTGGCTCTGTGGTAGGTGAGTGGTATGCACTTTTTTTTAATATAACTTAATAATTTATTTAATATAATAGCCCAAGAAAAGGATTCTAGGTTTTTGTTTTTTTGGGAGGAGGGGTTCGAGACAGGGTTTCTCTGTGTAGCCTTGGCTGTCCTGGACTCGCTTTTGTAGACCAGGCTGGCCTCAAACTCACAGAGATCTGTCTGCCTCTGCCTCCCAAGTGCTGGGATTAAAGGTGTGTGCCAGGCTTGATGTATATTAATTTTTACAGTAAAAATGAAATGGTTAGAAACTAAGCCCCACACACTGCCCCATCACCTCCAGTCCCACTCCTTAGCAATAAAATCCTTCAGCATTTTATAGTTTTCTTACCTTTTTTTCCTTGTGGGTATAGGTTATAATAAGAATTATATTAATGTGAGCAATACTGGCTTGTAACCAAATTTTCCCCCTAATTCAGAGCCTCCTGATGTTTGCTTTGATGGCAGAAACAAACATTCAAGCTGTTGGGTAGGTGGATCAAATCCATTTTCCTTAGGATACATCTATTGGGATTTAGTGCTCAGTGTTAGTTACTTTGCGTGTGCTGTGATAAAATAGCATGGCCAAAGGCAACTTAAAAACTTACTTTGGCGTATGGTTCCAGAAAGCTAGATGTCCATACTGGTGGGGAAGGCGGGGCAGCAGGAGCCGGAAGCTGAGAGAGAGCTGGGAGACTAGAGACTCACAAAGCCTGTCCTCAGCAAGGCTCCACCTCCTAAGGCTTGCACAGTGCTGCCAGTGGGGACCAAGTGTCAGATACGTGAGTTCAGGGAACATACACGCCCCTCATCCCCATGTTCTAACCACTACACACTCACAAACTAGGAAGCCACTGTGTTGTCATTACCTGATGGTGATTCTGATGTGGATGTGCTCAGGGCATTGTGCCACTGAAGACACCTTGAGGAACCGAGTTAGATTCTCAGTTATTGCCACAAGACGAGCATGGATGGTGGCAGCTCTGTTGAGTTAGAAACAGACTGGGAGCCTCTGCTTTCCAAGGTGGACTGAACCGTTTGACAGGAGAGGATACAGTGGAAGGAGGCTGGGCCTGGAGTCCGCAGACTGGTGTTGTAGTTTACCTGGGCCAGGTGGGAAGGGTTTAAACGCCATTTAACCTCTTTTCACCTTCTGTAGAACAAAGGAATTGGATAGGTTGTCTGTGAGCTCACTTTTACAGGGCATGTTCTTTGAATTTGTTTTTCTAGTGTTCAAAATACAAAAAGATTTTTTGTGTTTCTTTCTTTCTTTTTTCCCCCGAGACAGGGTTTCTCTGTGTAACAGCTCTGGCTGTCCTGGAACTCGCTCTGTAGACCAGGCCGGCCTCAAATCATGGAGATCCACCTGCCTCTGCCTCCCAAGTGCCGGCATTAAAGGTGTGCGCCACCACGCCCGGCTGATTTTTTTTATGTTTCAACTATTAATTTTGTTCTTTAAAAAAAAAAGAAAGAAAGAAAAGAAACACGTGACTGGAAACTGGCATTGTGCCCCTTCTAAACATTTACTGTTGGAGCGCAGCTGGAAACTGCCGCTCACCCCTCACTTCTTCTTTTTTTTTTTTTTTTTTTATTATTAATTTATTCTTGTTACATCTCAATGTTTATCCCATCCCTTGTATCCTCCCATTCCTCCCCCCCCCCCATTTTCCCATTATTCCCCTCCCCTATGACTGTTCCTGAGGGGGATTACCTCCCCCTGTATATTCTCATAGGGTATCAAGTCTCTTCTTGGCTACCTGCTGTTCTTCCTCTGAGTGCCCCTCACTTCTTGCACTGCTCTTTTCTCCTACTCTCCAATGCCAGCGTGTTGCCGTGGCTCGCATCACTCCGCGGGCTCTCTCAGTGGCTCCCATTCACCGCGTTTGCAGGAGTTTGGGCTGCTATTGGCCGAGAGCAGCCTGGCTTCTCAGCTCTTCTTCACTGGCTGCTTTCCTATGTGGCAGAACATCCCAGGCCCCTTGTCTCAGCCTTTGTACTGGCTCCTGCCTCTGAGGCGCTCTCAGCTTGTCACATACGCAACACTCCCTCTCTCACCTTCACTCCGTCCTGGTATAGCCATGGGGTATGAACTATGCATTAATTATTTAAACTTTACTCTGCTGCCTTGAAATTCCTGTTCTCCTTGCAAGTTAGCCAGTCTTTTTCCTACAAGAGCATAAACTTTAGAGGGCAGGATTTTTTTTTCTTGGTTTCGCTGCTGTGTCACTGGCTCTGCAGTACGGAGCAGAATGTCCTCATCAGTATAAAATGGTAACATGTTCGTAGGCATCATTGTGGCTGAGCACTCCTCCAGTGAGCTTATGTTACGCTCATAAAGAAATAGATTCATAAAGAAGCCTATTTCACAAGCTGCAGGCATTAAAAAAGACGTACAAAGCCCCTGACTCAGGAGTGGTGTCCTCCTAGGCCATGCTGTTCCGGGGCCTGTGCCCTCCCCCCCACCCCCACGAGGGTAGCATCCTCAGGGACCCTCTGGGGACCCTCACACTGATGTCTTTCCTCTGTTGCGTCTCACTCCTGGCTCTGGAGGCATCTACAGAGCTTGTGCTGCTCTTTCCCTGATGGCTCAGGGGGCAGTGGGGTAGACATGGAGCTCCTGCCACTTCTGTGTTCCTTCCCGTTTAAACATTCTGCTGTGGCTTGAGACTGGAATTTTCCCTATCTTTACAAGGAAATTAATTTCTAGTTTACAGATCACATCAGAAGAAAACTTTGACGCTTAATGTGTTTAACAGAGTGACTCTTTAGCTACTAGTTAAAACGTCCTCACGTGCCAACTAGTCTAAGCGTGAACTTACAAACCTCTTCTTTCTGTATTAATGTTTCATTTATGCAAGTAAATTATGTGAGCAGCTAAAGGGAAAGTACTTATTTTGTTAACATGCTGTTAATTAAACGACCCTCCATGTAGCAAAAGGTAATTTGGTCTTTAACAGCTTTAGGTCCCTGCTTCCTTGTTTCGATGTGTAAGATGCAGAGGTAGTTGCTGCCACTGGATTAGACTAGAAGGAGCCTGCTGCTGTGTGTCCCTTTGTCCTTGTCCTGTTTCTCCTCAAGCTGGACCTTCTCGTTTGTTTTCTCAGCCTGGCACAGAGCCCTGTTAGACGTGATCTGTAAACTGCTTAGAACAGGCTGGTTTACCCAAGAGCAACTTTCCCCCAATCACCTGGAGCTGACGTTCCTTGTGTACTGGCAGTGTTTGTGGCCTTTCTGTCTTGCTGATGTGTGTGCGTTTGAAGGCAGATCGTGGTAAGAGTGCACCTGGTTTTTCTCTCTAGGCCAGCCCACTAGGGCAGGCTCCCTGCACACTTTCTCTCTTAGTACCTGGGCAGGGTGGTCCAAGGTCAAACATTTCCTCTTCCCTCGTTTGCTGTTCCGGCTCCTCTGTTGACTCTGACCCTGTATGACTACACTGTTCAGCACTCTGGAGTTCATGGGCTCTGAGAGAGCTGGGTCTAAGTTCTAGCTCCATTGCTTATTTAAGTCCCTAATATCCTTAATCTCCGTTCCACGTCTCTAAAATTGGGATGGGGTGTGGTTTAATGTGCATACTGCCCACTAACAATGCTAATGTGAGAATTAAGATGTGTGAAAACAGTTAGCACGGGACCTTGCACAGCTCAGCTTAGTAGATGTCAGCTGATAGGAAACTCTACTTTAAGTTGTTCCTTTCTTCCACATTCTTTTTATGTTTATTAATTTATATCTGCATGTATGAATAACTGTCAGATTTCCACTACGTGCTGAGTACACAAGAGTGACCAAAACAGACTTGACCTTGATCACAGAGTCAAGCAGAAAAGAGGCTTGTGCTTTAAAACCTGAATAGAACATTTACGTTGAACCAGGAATAAAGTTTTAAGTACAAAATTGAATGTTAAAAAAAGTTCTAAAGTGAAAAGAGAGAAAGAGAGAAATAAGTGTAATTTTCCGGAGTTTTGAGTAAGAGGTGCTTCCAGGAGCTGAGAGAGCTTGCGTAACCGTCCTCCAAGGACAGTTAGTAGGTCAGTAGAAACGGAAGAAAGGGATAGAAAGAAACAGGGCTTGTGAAGCAGACTGGAGCAAGTCCAGTGAGGAATTTTTTTTTTTTTTTTTTTTAAAGTGAAACAAGGAGAGCAGTTGTGAGCTGGAAAGTGAGGCCCGTAATTTTCCAGCACTGAAGCCGTAACTTCTGACAGCAGAATCAGAAGATAGATGCTTTTGTCAGAAACACACTTTGGTTTAAAAGTATGAAAAACAAACAAACAAAAAACCCTCAACAATTCTAACATAGTAGGGGTCAGTGGCAGATAAAAGGACATTTTTGTCCAATGACTGTTTTGCCACAGTCATGTTTGGCTTTGATATAACCAAATATCATGTAAAAGTTTGCTGTTAATTCTAAATAGTATGACATTTTAAAATATTTATTTTAGCAGGGTATGGTGATGCATACCTTTAATCCCAGCACTCAGGGAGGCAGAGGCAAGCAGATCTCTGAGTTCTAGGCCCACCTGCCCTACAAACTGAATTCAGGACAGCCAGGGCTACACAGAGAAACCCTATCTCAATAAACAAAAAAATATATTTTTAGGTATATGAGTGATTTATTTCTCCCTGTGTGTATGTATATGCACCATATATGCATATACCTGGTTCCTACACAGGTCAGAAGAGGGCCTTGGATCCCGTGGAACTACAGTTATAGATGGATGTGAGCCATGCCATGTGTTGGAAACCAAATCAGGTCCCCTGCAAGAGTAGCAAGTGTTTTTAACTAGTGAGCCATCTTTCCAGCCCCTAACACATTATTTCTATAATGAATTCGATTTAGCATAATGAGAGCCAGTCCGAGGTGGCTCATGCTTTTAATCCTAGCACTTGGGAGACAGAGATAGCCAAATCTTTTTTGTTCTGTTTTGTTTTGTTTTTCGAGACAGGGTTTCTCTCTTTCACCCTGGCTGCCCTGGACTGGGTTTGTAGACCAGGCTGGCCTCAAACTCACAGAGACTGACTTGTCCTTGCCTCCCAAGTGCTGGGATTAAAGGCGTGTGCCACCACTGCCCAGCTGAGAGTCTCAAATCTTAGTGAATTACACGACAGCCTGATCTATAGAGTGAGTTCCAATAAAGCCAGAGCTACACAAAAAAGCCTTGTCTCAAAAACAAACAAAACAATAAACAACAAACAAAAAATAGTGTGTGCATCCATAAAGCATCTTTGAGAGTAAAGGCTACTTCATGTTATTTTTAATTTTCTTTCTTTCTTTCTTTTTTAAAATTTTCTTATTCTCAGCTTGTTTTGTCATCTCTTGATAAGAGTGTAGCAGACACTTTCTGTAATTTTGGGGGCTCAGACTTCATTCCAACTGTGGTATCTTAAGGTGACCTGACAGCCTGGCTTGAGAGCTGCGGTTCTTGGGCAAAGGAATGAGTATGGGGATGGATCAAGTCAACTTCTGTCTGTGCAGGCATAAATAAGGTCTCTGTTCACACTTTACTACTACAGAGTTAGAGTGTGTCAGCGTGTAATTATATGCTTTCATGAAAGTAATACGGCAATGCACAGTATAGGAACAATTCTCCTGAAGGAATGCTAAATGACTTATAGGCCTTTATATTTGTTGTACATTTTCTTTTTATATGAATTTTTTATACTGGCTGATTTGTAATTTTTTCTTTCTCAATCATATTATGTAGACTTAGTCTCATTGTGTTTAATGTGTATTCTAACATTTTAAAAACTTTTTATTGATTGTTTGTTTCACATCACACACCCTAGGCCTGCTCTTCTCCCCATCCCCTCATATCCACTCTTCATCCTTGCAACCTCCCCCCCAAAACAGAAAACACACAAACAGACAGAGGATACAAAGCATCTCCTCGTGGAAGCTGGGGTATGTCGTGGCGTGTCCCACAGTATACCCCTCTGTCCACACATCTTGACTTGAATGCTCAGTGTGACAAATCATTGGTCTAGCTCAAGATCTGTGACTTCTGTGACACCATCAATATTGGATCCTCACTAGGCCTCTTTCCGATTAGCTTGTTGTTGCCCTGTGTTAATGGAGATCCTGCAGCTGTCCAACACCAGGGCTGGCCCTTTCACATGCTACAACTGTTAGAGGGTGATGTTGGTATTGGGGTGGGCCCATTCCGAGCCCTAGCTCTGGCCCTGGGTGGCAGCTGAGATGGTTAGTGCTCTGCCGTGCTCTCAGGCTGGCTCACCCACAACGGCGAGGGGGGAGGGTACCACCCACGCACTGACATTGCCTCACAGCAGATGAGTGGTAGGGCCAGCTCTCCCTTGTTCTCACCCTCAGGGTTGGCTCAACCATAGCTCCTCGACCAGGACCAGCATTACTGTGCTGCTCAGGTGTGGGACCTGCTCTCTTGAGTACTGCAGATGGCAAGGGACAGGACCAACTTACCCACTCTCATGCCATTGGGCCAGCTCTCCTGACTGCCACAGGTGGAAAAGGGCGAGGAGGGGAGGGTACGCCCCCACACCCATGCCACCTCATCCGTTCCACCTCAGGGCAGATGACTGTTGCAGCTGGTGAGGGCCAGGGCTAGCTCTTCTGAACTTATGACACTGTGGGCAGCCTTCCAGACTGCCAGAGGTGGTGAGGGGCAGGGGTGTTGGGAGGGATGGGATGGCATCACCCCGTGCCCATGCCATCTCATGGCAACTCTCCCACACTCAAGCCCTTGGGGCTGGCTCACCCACACCCCACTACCAGGGATAGTTCCACTGTGCTGCCTGGGCCAGGCATAGGGCCCACTTTTTCAGTGCTGCTGCAGCTGGTGAGAGGGTGGTTGGGTCAGCTCTGCAGAGCACTGTAGCCAGTGAGGGGTGCGGCCAGTTCTGCACAGCCCCTGGACATCTGTGTGTGGTCTGCCTCGGCCAGGGCCGTCCCCATGTTCTCCAGTGGTGATATGAGCCATGGACTGTGACACTGACCCCTACTACTGTGTATTCATAGGCCCAGACATGGCCCTCAGCAGCTGCTCAGGCTCGGGCTTCACCACGTACCCAGGTAGTGGGGCTGCCACTCACAACAGGCTACTCTTCGCCACCCTTGAGTTTTCAGTTCTGGCTCTCTTCATAATGCTCAAGCTGCTCCACTTTTCCTTTCCATCTGTCCACCATATACTCACACATTGTGATGGCTCCTGCTACAGTCTAGCCATGCAGCTAGCAGGCCCGCTATGCAGCTAGCAGGCCCACCATGCAGCTAGCAGGCCCGCCATGCAGCTAGCAGGCCCACCATGCAGCTAGCAGGCCCGCCATGCAGCTAGCAGGCCCGCCATGCAGCTAGCAGGCCCGCCATGCAGCTAGCAGGCCCGCCACGCAGCTAGCAGGCCCGCTATGCAGCTAGCAGGCCCGCCATGCAGCTAGCAGGCCCACCATGCAGCTAGCAGGCCCGCCACGCAGCTAGCAGGCCCGCCATGCAGCTAGCAGGCCCGCCATGCAGCTAGCAGGCCCGCTATGCAGCTAGCAGGCCCGCCATGCAGCTAGCAGGCCCGCTATGCAGCTAGCAGGCCCGCCACGCAGCTAGCAGGCCCGCCATGCAGCTAGCAGGCCCGCCATGCAGCTAGCAGGCCCGCCATGCAGCTAGCAGGCCCGCCATGCAGCTAGCAGGCCCGCCATGCAGCTAGCAGGCCCGCTATGCAGCTAGCAGGCCCGCCACGCAGCTAGCAGGCCCGCCATGCAGCTAGCAGGCCCGCCATGCAGCTAGCAGGCCCGCCATGCAGCTAGCAGGCCCGCCATGCAGCTAGCAGGCCCGCCACGCAGCTAGCAGGCCCGCCATGCAGCTAGCAGGCCCGCCATGCAGCTAGCAGGCCCGCCATGCAGCTAGCAGGCCCGCCACGCAGCTAGCAGGCCCGCCATGCAGCTAGCAGGCCCGCCACGCAGCTAGCAGGCACCTGAGTGATACTCTCTGGCAAGCAGGTGTCTATTTCCTGCTCGTGCCATGTGCCCAAGGACAGGTCTGTGGGTAGCATGGTGGTCTGCAGGTCTGCCTACCTCCTCCCATGGTGTAGTGTGTAGTGGTAGGTGTGGCTCTCTGTATTTCTGGCCTGCCCTAGCCATGGGGCAGAGGGCAGGTCTGTGAGCAGTGTCTTTCCCTACCCACATCATGTGGCATGGCAGAACACAGGTCTCTGTCTGTCTTCCTCTCCCTGGCTGTACTGCCTGGATTTGGTTTGGTTTGGTTTTTAGGCACAAAGCAGCTTTGGCCACCAAGACAGGTATCAAGCTAGGAGAAGCAAAGAACTGCCAACTACTCTGCCCCTGACTGATCCAAGAACAACACCAACAAGGTGTCTCTTTGCCCCCTGCCAGGGAGGTTTCTAACAACTTTTAATGCTGACAGCTTGCTGGGCCCTGTTTTAAGGTCTCTGTATTTTGTTATTTAATACTCTTCACCACAACCTATGCACTAGGTGCAGCTGCTCACACTGCATAGAGGACTTACAGGCAGAGAGGGCTGTTGGTAACTTCCCAAGCTTCAAACCCTGCGTCACGTGGGCCAAGGTGTGGAACCCAGGTAGTTGACTCAAGAGGCTGCCCTGTCCAGATCGATGTGAGGTCAAGGATAGCCAGGGCTACATAGAGAAACCCTGTCTGGGAAAACAAAAACAAACAAACAAACAAACTAAAAGAGGCTCTTCTGTCAATCAAAACATGATGTTGTCTTTCCTCAAGGATACTCATTGCAGTTTCACAGGATTTCCAATTTTTCACGGATTTACTTTTATACATATATCAAGTTTTCTAGCCTTTTATAATTTCTGTTGAGTGAACAAATACCTTTTGTTAAAGGAAAGAACTATTTAAATATTGAATTTGAATTGCCACTGCTGATAGCTCGCTGCATTTCAGGGATCAAAGCTGTCTTTACTCTTCCGCTCTCAGTGTTTCTGTTTTACTTAAAAATTCTGCTTATTCTTTGAAGAGTGAAGTGTTTTTTAGTTTTCCATATTTTAAGTATGTGCATGTGTATTTAGTTTGGCTTGATCATCATATTTAGATACTCTTTTTAAAAAAAATATTTATTTATTATGTATACAGTGTTCTGCTTATATGTTCACCTGCAAGCCAGAAGAGGACACCAGATCTCATTGTGGATGGTTGTGAGCCACCATGTGGTTGCTGGGGATTAAACTTTAACCGCTGAGCCATCTCTCCAGCCCCCATATTTAGATACTCTTGAACTTTTTTCTCCCACCCTTCCTCTTGTCCCCCTTCTGTGTGTGTGTGTGTGTGTGTGCACACGCCCGTGCGCGCGCTTGCACGCATGCATGAAGCTCATTGTTTAGCCTAGGCTAGATAGCCAATGAGCTTCTATTTCTTGCATTTCTTCCCCAAAGACTAGATCATTCTTTCTTTCTTTTTTAAAAAAATTTTATTTGGGGGGGGGTCTTATTTAAATTTTTTTTCATAACTTCCTTTTGACTAAGATCAAGTGAATATCGGTTCTCAAAAATGCAAATCTGCCAGAAGGAAAGGTTTTTTTTGGCAAGTAAATTTTATCTTTATTTATTTATGCAAATTAAAACTACTTTGAGATTCCATCTTACTCCAGTCAGAATGGCTATCATGAAGACAACAATTGACAATACATGCTGACAAGGCTTTGGGGAAAGAGGACCTTTTCTTTATTCACTGCTGGTGGGAGTGTAAACTAGTGTAACAACTGGAAATCAGTATGGAACTTCAAAAAACAAAATACCTCAAACTAGCGTGTGACACAGCTGTACCACTCCTGGATGTGTACCCAAAAAGCTTTAAATCGTACTATAGCGACACTCAGAAATCTGCCGTTATTACTGCACTATTTATGTAGGGAAGTGGAGCCGGCCTAAGTGCCCATCAGTCAAATAGATACTGGAGACGTGGTATAGACACACAAAGGAATTTTGACTTAACTGTTAAGAAAAATAAAATTATGAAGTTTATAGGAAAATGGATGTAACTGCAAAGTGTTTTAATATTAAATGAGGTGACCCTGTATCAGAAAGACAAAATTTGCATATTCTCTATCATGTGTGGACCCTAACTTTTAATATTTGTATATATGTAAATAAGGAGGCATGAAAGTAGGTGTGGCTTATGAAACTAGATAGGAAACCAGGGAAGGGAAACTAAAAAAGAGGAAAGCAGGCTATTGGGGGCCAGAGGGCAGAGGGGGGAGCAAGATAGGGAGGAATTTGGGAGAGAAATAACAAAATTTATGGTAAAAAACGAACAAGCAAGCAAATGAAAAAAACCTTAATGAAACCTAACTCCAGCCTGGCAGTCCTCAAGGACTCAGGCCATTCCTGGCCAGGGACCAGGCTTCCCTGGGAAGGACGCTGACACGTTCAGACACTTGATCCTTTACTCATAACTGGGCTGGAAGAATTAACCACAAATCTTGGGTCTAGAATTAGAAACTCGGTAATGTCTTCATTGTAGCTAATATTCTGTATTTCAAAGAGAAGAAAAAAATAAGTAAGACAAAAATTGTTCTTTTGTGTATCTGCCTTGTATTTTACTTTTTTTTTTTTTTTAATGTTTCTTTTTGCTTCTTTAAATACTATTTTCTTTAAGCCTGTTTTCCTTTTTGTTAATTCAGTCTTTCTCCTGATCTGTTTTTTTCCTGGCATGGCAGCTGTCCCTTTACACCAAGCTGTGCTGTGTTTGTAATGACTAGTGTGTTATGAAGTCATCTTTTTAAAAAAACAATCTATTTGAGAATCTGCCTCTTAATGGGCATGTTTTGCCTGTTTGCGTTTATTATGATGTCTAATAATTGTGGACTAATTTCTGTCTTCATGTTGTTTGCCTCATTTTGGTCCCAGTGCCTCCTCACACCCTGCAAAGCGGTCAAGTTTTGCAATCAAGCATGTATTTCTGCATAGAGATAAGCCATGGGCTCTGCTCTCTCCAGCTGGTCAAGTCTGATCCATGATAGCAGGACCCAGACCACAATTTCCTTCAGAGAATGAATATCAGACAGATTGAGAATTACTTAAACTGAAGTTTTATGCATGCCTCTACTCAGTGTTGAAAATTGTAAAGCAGAACTTTAATTACTTAATTGCATTACCTACTTAATGTAATTAATGTGGGGTCATAGTTTCCTATGCACAAACACGTACAATTTTTGCTTTTTTTTTTTTAAGTTGAGGGATAAGTGGGCATTACCATTGGTGATGTAAAGCAAGGTTAGGTATTTGCTTCATTTATCTTTTTCTCTTCAAATGTTTTTTAGGCTTTCCTGTACTTTTTTCATGTGATCTAGAAGAAATAATTTGTTAAACACACCTGTTTGCCCTCTCATAGACGGTATCAATAATTGGTGGAGCCAGGGGGTGTTGGGCTAGAGATGGAGCTTCCACTTCCCAGAAGCCTACAGTAGCCTGGTCCTGAAGTTGACTGATTCCTGTGGTGCTCTCATGCTGTGCTTACAGGGCTGATGTGAGTTGAGCCACCTGCGCAGCCGGGAGCGGAGGTTTCCGGAGCACGAGATCCTCATAGAGGTGTAGACAGTTGTTGGTGAAACCTGTGATTGAAAAAGGAGCTCATCGAGTTCCCTGTTTGTGTTCTCAGTCTCAAGTGTTGGGAACACCAGCTAGTCTCACTGTGAAGTTTTCAGTAGATAAGTGAAGGGGGAGCTTCATATTTAATCAGGGTAAAGTAAAAAACAACAAACAAGTTTTCTAGTTTCAGCATCTTTATCTTTTAGTCACAGTTAGTATTTAACCCTTTAGTGCCTTGGTTTTCAAAATGGAGATTATAATTTTGTGCTGTACGGAACCTTAATTAATGCTTACTGATCATGTGCTTTAAGCATGAGCTGAAAGTCCCTTAGGTTCAAAGTTCATAATAACATTTCAAGTAAACAGCTGAACTTTCTGGAGAAACAACCGGCCTCAGATCACTGATTTACGTATCATGATTTTTTTGTGCTATCTTGATAAGATGGGTCATGTTTGTTTTTTTAAAGGGATTCCCAACCCCACCCTCTGGGGTTCTTACGTCTTTCTATCTCTTCTAGCGAAGTGTTTGCTTAGTTTGGTGGGCAGTGATAGACTGCCCTGTGTGAGAGATGGTG
Source organism: Acomys russatus (assembly GCF_903995435.1). Classification (NCBI taxonomy): domain Eukaryota; kingdom Metazoa; phylum Chordata; class Mammalia; order Rodentia; family Muridae; genus Acomys; species Acomys russatus. Next base: position 53,840,898 of record NC_067156.1, on the reverse strand, counting down.
CCGGGAGCAGGCATAGATGGGCGCTTGGAGGACAAGTAGAGTCATCACCTAGAAGTAAGGAAAGGGGTTACACGTGTGCACCACCATACCCGGCTGTGCACTTCATTTCTTAAAAGCAGTGTTGCCTTTGCAGAACTATAGTAACACTGGATCTTCACTGAGCCCATGTCCCTGTGCAGCTGGGAAGCACTTTCCAACCCTGTTTTTCCTTCAGCCCGTCAGTACGCTCCTCCTTCCTCACTCAGCTCACATTGCAGTTTTCTTTACCAAGAACCCAGAAACAGCCCGAGGAGAACTTCCACACTCCCCCCACCCAGCGCCCTGCCTGGGCCTCTTAAATATCTGCTCAGGGACAGCATTTGTCATGCAGGCCAATGTCTGCCTGGAAAACAGCAGGAGCGTGTGAGACCAAGAGAAGAAAGTGGCTCAAAAGGAGGTCAGCAAAGTGACTCTTTCTGCAGTTTAATGACTGAAGCCAGCGGGGCCTGCCCAGCGCTCTGCACAGAATGGTGGCATCACACCCAGCGCCCCTCCTGAGCAGTGTGGTGGCTGGTGCTCGAGCAGAGGGGTGGATGCCCGAGACATTTCTCTTGTTTTGGAAACTTTAGGATCCACAGTAAATAGGAAAAGTTGGGCCTTTTGAAAGCTGCTAAGTGGTAACACTTCCTAAGAGTTATAGTAACCTCAGTATTTTTAAAATTTTTATAACTTATTTTTTTGTATGTCCGAGGAGGTCAGGCTTTGGAGTTAGAGGCAGTTGTGAGCTGTTGGGTACCAGAAATTGAACTCGGGCTCTCTGTGAGAACAATGCATGCTTTTCACCACTGAGGCGTCTCTCCTACTCAAACCCCAGCATTTCTGTTGTAATAAACTACACATACCATCTTAACTATTTCAAGCATACACACAGTGGCATTAACCCCATTCACAGTGATCCGCATCTGTCACTACTGTCTCCTTCCGAAACTCCTTACATCACCCAGGACTCAGCAACCTTAACCAACTTTTTCCCTTCTAGTTTCAAAGATGTTCTCTGTCCCTATAAAGTTCCTTATTCTAATCCTATCTTGTTGTGTGACTTCTTTTACTTAGCACAATATATTAGCTTGCTTTCTATTTCTGTGATAAAACACTGTGACAAAAACCATCTTGGGTCTTGTCATCTTACAGCTCACAGTCTCTCGTGATGGGTGGTCAGACCAGGGCCTGGAGGGAAGAACTGAAGATGAGACCATGCAAGGATGTTGCTTGGTGATTTTCTCCTCATGCCTTGCTCACCTGCTTTCTTGAATGCCCCCGAACCATCCGCTTAGAGTGCACTGGGCCCTCCCACATTAAGCAGTAATCAAGAAAATGCCTGATGGAGGCAATCTCTCTCTTCCCAGATGGCTCTAGCTTGTATCAAGGGACTAAATAAATAAATAAACAGACCTAACCAGCACACATAATGTGTCTAAGGTTCATCCATGATATGGTATGGTTCAGAATGTCATCACTGTAAGGGCTTGTGCTTTATTGTTTATAAAACCTCAATCTGTTTGTTGTTTTGTTTTATTTTGTTTTGTTTTGTTTTGTTTTTCGAGACAGGGTTTCTCTGTGTAGCCTTGACTGTCCGGGACTCACTTTATAGACCCGGCTGGCCTTGAATTCACAGTGATTTGCCTGCCTCTGCCTCTCCGAGTGCTATATTCTTGGCATAAATACTGTCCATATCATTTCATCATCCCAAGTAGTCAGTTCCCCTCCCCCTGCTCCAGTGTCCTGGAATCATACCGGAAGTACCTTTTATACTGCCTTTGTTGTTGTTGCTGGGTTGTTTCTCTGTTGTTATTTTTTGATTCATCAAAATTTTTTGCAGTTTACCTATATTATCACATTCTCTAGTAATGTGTCCCATTTTGTCACCAGCCTAGTATTCCATTGTGTCATATTAGTTTGTTTTCTGTTGCTGAACAGTTATGTTGTTTATAATTTGTAGCTATTATGAACATTTATGTATGAGTATTTAAAAATCTTTATGTACGGTGTGTGTGTGTGTGTGAGACTGTGTACATGTAGAGGTCAGAGGACAGCTTTGGGTATTGGTTGTTTCCTTCCTCTTTGAGATTGAGCCCTTTCTTGTTTACCCCGTGTACAGCAGGCTGGCTTTTCTGAGAGCTTCTGGGGAGTCTCTTGTTTCTGCCTTCCATCACGCTATAGGAACACAGGAATTACAAGTGTGTGCTGCTACTTTCAGCTTTCTGTGGGTTCTGAGAGTCAAACTAAGGTCTTCATGCTTGCAAGCAGTCCGCCATTTGAGCCATCTCCCCAGCTTATATGAATCTTTGTTTGTTTGGAGACAAGATCTCTCTATGTAGCCCTAGGTGTCCCAGAACTTGCTACATAGACTGTGTAGACCTTGAACTCACAGAGATGTACCTGCCTCTGCCTGTGCCTCCTGAATGCTAGGATTAAAGGCGTGTCCTGCCATGCTGGGTCTATGTGAGTCTTTTTATAGACATACGTGTTTACTGTTCTTGGGTAAATGACCTAGCTGGGTGTTTGTCAGTTGACACAAGCTGGCGTTATCTGGGGAGAGGAGCCTTCATTGAGAAATCGTCTCATCCAGACTACCTGAAGTCCAGTCTGTGGGGACTGACTGATGACTGCTGTGGGAGGACCCCGCCCACTGTGAGTGGTGCCACCTTTGGGCCTGTAGTTCTGCATAGTGTGAGGAAGCAGGCTGAAGAAGCCATGAGGAGCTAGCTGGTAAGCAGTGTTCCTTCACGGCTTCTGTCTTAGTTCCTGCCTCCAGATTCCGATCTGATGCTTCTGGCCTGCCTTCCTCAGTGAGGACTGTGATGAGGAAGTGTCAGTGAAATAAACTCTTTGCTCCCCAGCTCACTTTTGGTAACGCTGGTTTTATCACAGTGATAGACCCGAAGACAGTAAATAACTAGGAATGTAATTGGTGCTTAGCGTGGTATGTCTGAGTTTTTAAAGAAACTGTTAAACATTTTACCATACAATTGTAGTATTATTTTTTGTTCATATTAGCATATATGAAAGTTCTTTTGGTTTCCACCTTCCCCAATACTGGATTTAAGGCTAAATGGAGGTGGGATTTGTCAGACAAAATGCTGGGGGCATTGTGAGTCAAAAAGGAAAGGTGCAACACAGTGAGAGTGCTCGAAGTGACATACCCTGGGGAGCTGAAGGCCTGGGGCTCGTTTGTAAATGGCTTTGGATGACATGTGAATCAATGTATGATATGTTGACCTAGAAAGTCCTCGCATGTGGTCAAGGAGTAACTACCTGCAAATAGACCTTTTTATCACCCAACCAAAGCAACTGGGCCAACACTTGAAGCACAAGTCCTAGGTTCAATGCCGCCAGCACTGCAAAAACAGCCCCCCCCCCCAACAGAGCCATCTTCTTCAGGCAAAGTGTTTTGGGGGGAAGCCACTAAGCTGTTAGGGGGATATGATTGGTCATCTGATTATTTCAGTAATTCTGACTTCTGTTTTCCCATGGCCTCAACTGTTTTTTACTTAGTTTATCATCATTTTCATACATATAATACCTGTTGTCTTTTTTTTTTTTTTTTTTTTTAAGACTTAATTCACTTTATTTTTCTTGTATAAAAAGTCCTATGTGGTAGCCAAAGCTGGAGCCTGGGTCCTCTGAACAGAGACTCTGGTGTGGGTTTTCCCAAGATGATCAGTGAATTCTTGATAAGGAGACTTGATGAACACAGCCTCTTTCCAGAGGTCGGGTGTCAGGTAGCTGTAGGTCTTAGAGATGGCATCAAAAGTAGCCTTGGCAAAGTTGCCCAGGGTGGCAGTGCAGCCCCTGGCTGATGTATAGCAGTCATCAACTCCAGCCATCATCAGTAGCTTCTTGAGTTCAGAAGCAGAGACCAGTGGCTCTAGGGGCAGGGATGAGACGCACAAAACAGAGCCACAGTGGCCTGTCACCTTGCACGGAACAGTGTGTGGCTTAATATCTGTTGTCTTTAAACCACACAGCTCACCTCTGCCTAGTCCCATAGCCAGCTGCGGCCATGTATTGTTTCTCCTCCCAATAGAACTTTTTCTGAGACTGCTAGGTACACACATCACTGTTTATACAGGAGGACTGCCCTGGCAGAAGTCACCATGGCCGCCACCTACCTGAGCCAGTGGGTGTGCTCTGTGTTTCCCTTACCTCTTACCTATATTTGGTGCATGTGACTGTTTTCCTTCTTCAAGTGTTTTTTTTTTTTTTTTTTTCCTCTTTGATTTTGTGACTACAAGTCTTTATTTCCCCTTCCCGTCCCTGTCACTCCTTTGTAGTCTAGTCCTGGGCTTTTTAGCCTCCGCTGATGGCTCAGTAGTTAGTTCCTTCTCTATGTTTTCTCCTTAGACTATTTCCTATGACTTTACTGACTAAGTGCACACCAAGAAATCCCTTCCAGCTAGGCCACATAGTCGCCTACCTGAGGACTGTGTTCCCCGAAGGTGTCTGAACTGACCAAGATGCCCCCACAATCTCCACTAGCACAAGGACTCCTTTCCCTACATTTAATAAACCGAGAAGTCCCATTCCTGCTTCCTCCATACACTTCTTCCCGCTGTTGTCACCCTGCTTCCCCCTCCCTTTTAATGCCTCGTAATTGTTCTTGACGGTTGACTTAAGCATCTGCCATGGTGACGTCAGCCTCCATTCCTGGCTCAGGACTACAGGAGGCTGGCTGCTTCCAGTCTTGGAAGGGCTGCATGAGAGTCAGTGGGTTGGATCCTCATCTGGTAACTCCCCTGAGGGCTGAGGGGCTCCAGCAAGGTGTTTTTGTTCCTGTTTTCACAGTGGTTCCCAGAGTCTTAGTGAGCGTCCAGCCTGGTGCTTTCTCTGGGAAATTTATCACATGATTCCTCCCGGAGTTTCATTTTGTGGCTGGCTAGGATAATTCTAATTGTAGGATTCCACAGTCATCTTCCCAGTGTGTTTAAAACCCTCACTGTCTCAGATGTGGACTGTGAGTCTGAGAATCAGGCACTCAGAGAGACGCTGGTCCCCTGCATAGAGTGTGCAAGCACGGGAGCCTGACTTTGATCCCAGCACCCAGCTGCAGTACAGCACATTCTCACGCTGGAGGAGGGGCAGAGACAGAGGATCCCTAGAGCCTGGTGGTCAGCCAGTCTATTGGGGTGCAGTGAAAGACCCCCTCCAAAATAAGATGGAGGCCTGTTGAGATAACTAAGCAGGTAAAAGCATTTCCATAAAAGCCTGATGACCTGAGTGCTATCCCAGGAACTCCCAGTGGATGTTGTCCTCTGACCTCCACATGCACACTGTGTGACATGCGTGTGCCACACTCTCACACATCATATATGCACACAAGCAATGAAACTTAAAGAATGAGGCAGAGACTGATAGAGGAAGACACTTCCCTCACAATCTCTGTGCTTTACATGAACACATATGTGCTTGTGCATTTGAACACCACATGTGTATGAACACAAAACATACACATGTGCACACATGTTACATACAAGCTACATTTGAAAGCCATTAGATATGTAAGAGATGAATCTAAGCGAGATTAATCACTTTACAGAGGCATGCGTACTACCATTTTTTTTTTTTTAAATGGTTTGGATTTTATACCAGTGCTTAAACTTAACTGGGCGCTAGCTTGAGGTTGTTAGGTGGGGGGTGGGAGACAAGCTCTGCCGAACCGTTGCTGGAAGCACTGTGATACTCAGTGACAGTTCATCAGTCTGTGGCAGTTCTTCCTCACGGCTTCACTCCATGATATAGACTCACTTACAAGCAGGTACTAGCCACATAATACAGGATAACCACACTAAATCCACACACCTAAAGAAACTAACTAACAAGGAGGACCCATGAGAGTGACAGGCAGGGGCAGGAGTGGAGGGACCCGTGCTCAGCAATGCCTGCCACCGCCTCTTTGCTAAGAAGACAGCAAACAAACACAGATGCTGCCATCTGGGCTGATTTCTAATTGCTGTTGGCTACTGTGCCTTTTAAGCCACAGCTTCTGTACATTTATTCACGTCAGCAGACTTGATTCTCTTGTTAGGTCTGCAGACTAGGTAGATAGGAGAGTGTCTGCACAGTCCTCCCTTCTCCTATAGAGCCTGGCATAATTTTGATATGTGAGTATATTGTAATTGATGGAGTCCATAGTATGTTAGGGTTCACTCTTTGTGTTGCACATGTATTAAGTTCTGACACATACGATATAACATGTGCCTCACATGTACTACCCAAAAGAGTATTTCCATTACCCTAAGACTCTTGTGTTTTTCCTCCTCCCTTCCCCTGAGCCCTGGCAACCATTGTTTACCTCCATTTCCAGAGGGCCGCATGGTTAGAGTGACACAGTGGACAGCCTATCAAATTGGCTGCTTCATCTGATAAGATCATTAAGGGCTTACATGTATGTACTGTTATTTTGAACTTGATAGTCTGTTAGAGCTCAGGCCTCACGGAGTTGTAACCAGCCTCCATTCACTTCTTTTTCTCTGAATAATGTCAGAGTCTTGATGTGCCGCACAGTCCTCATCCACTTACTGAAGGAAGCCTTGGTTACTTCTGTGTTTGGGCAGTTAAGAATAATGTTGCCATCAGCACCTCACATCTTGGTTTTTATTTTTTATGTGAACATAAATGTTCAACTTATTTGAATACGATTGCTGGGTCATATGGTAAGAAAATGTTTATTTTTATAAGAAACTGCTGAGCTGTGTGAAAGGAAAAGTATGGGCCAGGACACCCTGGGACCAAGTTCTAAGCACAAAGGAGATTTATTTTCTCCAGAGGGGCAGAGGGCAGGGATAAGAGACAAAGTCTGGAGATGGAGGACAAGGGAGCAAGGGAGAGGGAGCAGGGGACAAAGGACTTCCTCTGGGTAGGGAAGAGACAGAGCAGATGGGGCCCATAGTAAAATGGTTCTTTATAAAGGCAAAAGGGGAAACCCCGTGTTAGGATGAGGTGTTTAATTGGTCATGTTAATTAGGCGAGGCAAAGGGGCTTTTGATTCCTGGACTTCAATACTTTGGTAGCTGGACCTTGGCAGGCAGCCTCAGGAGGAGGAAGCAGCCAAATAAGGGAATAGGCCTTGGTGGCTGGCTTTAGGACTGTGATCTAACGGTTTTTTAGCAAGGCAGAGGGAATTGTGGAGAAGAGCAAAGCCTACCAGAGCCGTTTGCCAGGCTGGGCCAGAGTCCCTTTACTGTGGGCATGGCATGGTGAGGATGCCATAATGCATTCCCAGCATTAGTGAGTAAGAGTTCCTGTTGGTCAGACTGGTGAGCTGGCATGCGCTTGTTGTCTCAGCCACTTCCAAGTCTGAGGAAGAAGCGTAGCTTGAAGCCAGCCCAAGCATCATAGTGAAACCTTGTCTCATGAGAAAAAAAAGAAAGTAAGTAAAAGACAGTTCCCATTGTCCCACATCTTGTCAGCACTTGCTGCTGTCAGCTTTTGGTCCAGACTTTCTATTAAAATGCTGTAGTAGTGTCTCATTTTTACTGGAAATTCCTTTGAAAAAAATCATATAGTGTATAGCTTCTTTTCATGTGCCTGTTACCATCTGCCTTATCTTTGATGAAGAGTCCACACCCTTGCTCATTTTTTTTATTATTTATTTTATTTTTAATATTGTGTGGTAGGGGTATGTATACATAAGTGCTCATGCTGAGGAGGCAGAAGCATCAAGTCCCTGTCAGCTGGAGTTACAGGTGGTTGTGAGCCATCCATGTGGATTCCGGGAATGAAGCTCCGGCCCTCTGAAGAGCGACAGCGTGTGCTCTTAGCCACAGAGCCATCATCTCTCAGGCTCCTTAAGCTCTTTGAATGCTCCCACATGATTTCGCGACTGTTCTTCTAAAGTTAGGTTTAGGCAGTTGTCCATGGGAGCCGCTATGTCCAGATATGTGTCCAGATGTGGTCACCTCGTGTCCTCAGCTCAATCTGAAGAACTACTTACACACTACTCAGGGTTCCGTCCTTGTCGTCGAGGGGCAGAGCCACCTGCTGTACATTCCAGTCTAGGGAAGCCCAGCTGTGTTACGCCTGCATCTGTAAGAGGCTGACTTACATTTAGAGCTACCTGTGACAAGCAGTTCTGGAGTGCTTGAACAGGCAGGAAGCTGCTTACTTTGGGGCGGGGAGAGCCTCCAGAATGCTTCAGAGCCAATCAGGTTGGACTACCAGTGCGGTAGTCAGTTGGGAGGGCAGAGGTTGAAGTGACCCGGAATCTTCCCTGTGACTGTATTTCCATATCTAAACTTGACATCATGCACACGTGAGAGGAAGGAATTTATGTCTCATTAACTCGTTCATAAAGTCCCAGCTGCTTATAAAGCAGTTTGAATACATGAAGGTGAATTGTGGAGGGGCTTTTGCTTTCAAGGAGCGTGGTCTTGTTGGAAGATTAAGGTGTGAACATAACCAGCCACAGCCTGTGAATGAGCCACAGAGATTCGCAGGCAGGGTCACGGTGTCCTGTGCTTTACGTTAGTGTTGGCTTAGTGTGCTTGGCTTCCTTCCTTTAGGTGGGTTTCTTTTGGACAACATACTGGTTTTTAGTTCACTTTTAGACTCATATTTGAAGCATGTAAACTATTGACACTCAGAAATATTGCCGATAAAGTTATATTAACATCCACCACGTTTTCTATTTTTTAAATCCTTGTTCTCTGCTCCTCTTCTGCATTCAGTGGTCTGTCTACCTTTTGTAACTTTAAAGGAGCATTTTATATGACTTTGTTTTCTTACCTTTCTCATCAGAACAGATCTATTTCTTTGTTGTTCTCTTTAGTGGCTACCCTGAGGTTTGCAGTGTGGATTTACAACTCGTTCAGCCGAGTTTCTCGTAACACTGTTCGATTGCTCTGTAGGGAGTGCAGATGACCTTTCCTGCCAATAATCCCAGTTCCTCCTCCTGTTACTAGTATTGTTTCCAGTTTACATTCCGTACAGACATATGTATATGCACATAGTCACAATGTACACTTCTATACATGCAACACAGGAGATACACATATAAGCACAAATAACTAGTGTGGCTGTTACTATTTTAAAATATTATCTCCTAATAGTCAGAATAAAAGTTTTTAATTGACCTTAATTTATTCTTTCTTCAATGGTTTGTTTGTTTGTTTTTAGTTTTTCGAGACAGGGTTTCTCTGTGTATTCTTGACTGTCCTGGACTCGCTTTGTAGACCAGGGTGACCTCGAACTCATAGTGATCCACCTGCCTCTGCCTTCCGAGTGCTGGGATTAAAGGCGTGTACCACCTTTTCTTTTCATAGGATCTGAGTTTCTCACTTATTTTCTTTCTTTTTAAAGAATTATTTCCTACTCCCCAGGCTAGTGACAACACCTAGGATATTGTATTAAGCAAGTGTTCCGAAAAAGTCGTGTTCACTTCTGAAGGATAGCCTTGTAGAGTACAGAGTCTTAAGTTGGTGATTTTTGTTTTTCCTCTGGGCACTGAATTTTCTGCTTCCATCTCTTACTGGTTGAATGCTTTCTCTTGATGCAAAACCCACAGCACTCACCCTAAAAAGAGTAAGAGATAGTTTGTTCTGGAGCCATTTTGAGTGGCGATGGCACAGGGGTCAGGAGCAGTTTCATGAAGCCTGAGAGGTTTACAGAACCCTGGTGGGTTCATCAGGGAGGCAGTAGAGCAAGACGAGGATCTTTTCCCTAGGCTGAGGCTATCTGATGACGTTCCTAGCTTTTGGGTTGGTGGAAGCCATTGGGTCTAAGTCAATAGATTCCCAGGGTTTTTATCTATTACTCACAGGCTGTTAGTGCAGACACAGAGGTGTGGACAAGGTGGGCTCTCCAGGGGGCTAATGTTAGCCCAAGGTGAGGTACCTAACCCCAGGACCTATATAACATTTCAGTCTTCCCACAATACTGCAGTTCAGATGAGTCAGTCCGTCTCTTCAGATGTAGCATCTTTGCTGGAGTTCTCCTTCGCATTTCTGAGAGTCCGAAGCCCTTCATCTCCTTACCGCATTAGACACCCGTTCCTCCGCCAGCTTCCTGCAAAATGATTTCTTTTTTTTTTTTTGTTTTTGTTTTTTGTTTTTATAATGTGAAAATGCATCTCTAAGTTCAGTTTTTGTTTGTTTCTGTGCCTGTATGTTTTTACCTTTCTACTGCTTGGTGTTTGCTGAGTAACCTGGGTCAGAATATCTTTCCTGCTAAGAAGAATTTGTGTCAGATTTAGTTAGTAGTTTACTCACTCAGAGCTTCTCCAAGTATGGGGGACTTTCCAGTTCTCCCCTCCTTATGCTTTCCCCCATATCAGTACCTTATTTTTCCACACTCCCTGCTGTCTTGATCCTCCTGTTGTGTGTTTCCGATGCTTAGATTCTCTCTCTCTGGAGTAGTCTGTTCTGTCTTATCTTGACTCTTCTCCCTTCATTACCTCATGCAGAGGCAGCATCTAATCTACCGTCTTATCCAGAAATATTAGGGGGAAAAAAAACCACCAGTATTATTGCTTCAAAATTAGAGGTTAAGAGTTTTAAGTAGTATTATATTCATTTTAAATGGTTATATTATTTTCTCTGGTAACATAGCTTGTAGATTGTGTAGAGTTTGTTGAGTAAATGTTTGAATGCGTTTACAGGGTACTGTGTATAGTAACATTGATGCTGTTGTGTTTACCTCATCTTAAAATTCTTGGGCTAAAAGAATTATACTGTAAAGATTATTTTTAAAAAATTATATTATTGACTAAAAGTAGGATAAAGAAAATGAAGTTTCATGCTGGAGAGATGGCTCAGAGGTTGAGAGCACTGGCTGCTCTTCCAAAGGTCCTGAGTTCAGTTCCCAGCAACTACATGGTGGTTCACAACCATCTATAATGTGATCTGGTGCCCTCTTCTAGTGTACACTGTGCATATATGACAGATAAATCTTTAAAAAGAAAAGAAAATGAAGTTTCTTTGTACAGTCTTGATGTTGGTAACTAGATAAACATTAGAAACAAGTGAATGGAGAGGAAGGACAGATAACGTTTATTAAGAACCTCTTATAAACCAGGTGCGGTGGCACACACTTGTACTCCCAGCACTCGGGAGGCAGAGGCAGGTGGATCTCTGTGAGTTCGAGGCCAGCCTGTCTACAAAGTGAGTCCAAGACAGCCAAGGCTGCACAGAGAAAGTCTCCCATTTGTTTGTGTCATTTGAGAGACATGTTTCTAATGAGTGGAGCTCAGTGAACTGTCTGTCAGCGTGGAGAGACCTGTAGCTATCTCGGCTTCAGTGAACTTAGTGAACTTAGAACTGGAATTTTCAGCCTCACATACTTTGGGGTATCCATGAAAGTTCTAAACACTAGCAGACAATTTTATTTTGGCATTGTAGGAAATCAGCTTGGTTAGGGTTTGTTGTTGTTGTTATTTGTTTTGTTTGTTTGTTTTGCATGAGTGGAAAATATTGATCTGAACATGCAGTATAAATCTAAGAAAGTATGAAAAGGTATTGTGGATTGGTTATGCCAAAATCACAATAAAGTTGCTGTTTCAAGTTTTTTTAATGCATGTGGTGGTAAAATGTTAAAATTTCTCCTCAAGTGTTAGTTATGTCTGAAATACTGAACACTTTATACCTTACAGTTAGCCCTCAGCATCGCCAGTCCCTCCATTTACCGTGTTGTTGAATACTCCTAGGTCATTGAATCCCTGGGAATTATTATTTATAAAGCACTGGACTATGGCCTGAAGGAAAACGAAGAAAGGGAGCTGAGCCCTCCCCTCGAGCAGCTCATCGACCAGATGGCCAACACGGTGGAGGCTGATGGGAGCCACGACGAGGGCTACGAGGCTGCAGATGACGGCACGGAGGACGAAGACGGGGACAAGAGAAGCATCGTAGCTATTCGGTCCTATCAAGATGTCATGAAGGTACAGGCCACATAGTGTCAGTCTCTCTGTGGGTTGTTGTCTCACAGTTTAAAAGTGGCTGTGACAGTGGTTCCCAGGCTTTCTACAGCCTGGATGTGGCCTTTTGCTGGGTCACAGCTCTTGGCCACTTCTAGATGTGTTCCATGTTGCTCATGTTCCTGTCCCCGAAGCCTGACCGGGCATGATACCATCAGCTAGCTTCTGCATTTCCTGTCTGTGGAGTAGATGGCATCTACAAGACCGAGTTGGGCCTGTCACACATGGTTTTTGATTTTGGCCTTCCCATAGGATTTGCATACAATGATAAAATTCAAGTTTTCTTTTTAGTTCAATTTTGCTGCCTACCTGAATTTCAGCCTAGCTGTATAGAGATGAAAAGTAAGACAGATTTGACAAATTAACCTTGTGATAGTCTGTTCGGAGTTATTTAGATAGAATCTTTACGAGTTTTGTCTTTGTTTTAATGTGAATCGCTTAGGTTTTCACTTTCTCTCCCAAAGGCGGGACATGGAGAAGCACCTGAGTATGGTGCGTTTCAGCTGTGCTTTGTGCTGTGCACCCACATGCCTGTTTCCCAGCAAAGCCAACTCTCACGGCTCCAAAGGGATTATACAAGTTAGCATTCTTCCCCTCCCCCCCCTCGTTTTAAAAGATTTTTTTAAGTGTGAGGGAGTGTGTGTGTGAAGCCAGAAGAGGGTGACAGATGCCTTGGAACTGGAGTTACAAGCTGTTGTGAGACACGTACAGTAACTTTTTACAAATTTTATTCATTTTAGATATTTTAGATTTTAAGGTTTATTTTAAAAATAGACACAAAAGGATAGTAGCCTAAGTGAAATAAGCTAGAAAAAAAGAAATACCACATTTCCTCTCATGTAAAATGAAAACTGATCTGCATATAAACTCGAGCTTAGCAGAATTAGACATATTGGATTTGGTCATTGTGGCCATATGCCTGCATGGAGAAACCCCATTAATGCATACACTTACTGCAGAGTAGTCAAAAATACAATAATTAAAAAAAAAATACAGACATGTTTGGAGGCTGGCAGACCAAACTGCCCTAACCCTGAGAAGACCACTGATGACCAGTGATGTAAAGTGTGAAGAGCAGAAGGCATTACGTCAGAAGCAAAGTGTACATTCTGACAGAGGGTACAGGCATGGAGGGGCTGCACCGAGAGCGGAGGAGGAAGATGGGGCACATGGAACCGTGGTCTGTACGTTAGTCGGGCACCGTGACTGATGGGCACCAGGCTACTCTCACACAGCAGGCTTAGAGGACCTTAGAGTTCTTCCTCAGCAGCATTAAGTGTGCCGCGTTATTTTTTTTAGAGGTTCTTAAGCAGTTAACAATTGAAATGAATTCATTTTACCTTCTATTTTTTAGATTTGAGCCACTGTGCCTGTGAAAAAATATATTAGTAAAAGTCTACTAAAGACATATTTCGTAGTTTGGAGGAAATCCATACTTTTACCAGTTCTAGTCTTAGGACTTTTATTTGAGAATATCATAACCTTACTACTTGCTTTTTGGTTTCCATGTTAATCAACCTTGCCTAAAATTTCCCATTTTTGTAAATATCTTGAATGTTCTTTTTGACTGAAAAGAAAAATTGCTGAGACATTCAACAAGTTCTGAAAATTTGAAACACAAATGTCATAAAGGCCGTTGTTTATGACAATAGAGACGGACATGAGTCTGGTTCAGTGGGTTAGTAATGACTAATTCAGTTAGCAGTGACTGCTTGGCTTTGTTGAAAGCGAAGACAAAGAATTAGATGAGGAAATGTGACTGCTTTTTCTCCTCTTAAAAAAAAAAATCTTAATTGCGTGTACGTGCGTGCATGCATGCGTGTGTGATGGTCAGAGGGCTACTTTGTAGAGTCAGTTTTCTCTTTTCACCTTTGCATGAGTTCCAGGATCAAACTTAGGTCATCAGGCATGTGCAGAAAACACCTTTACCTGCTGAGCCATCATCTCACCAAACTGTGATTGCTTTGTTATTGTTAAATGTAGAAACATGAAACTAAGTTGCAATAATACAAATGATAGGGTTTATAGGATCTTATAAGTTTGTTTTCATTTTAGTGATCAAGATCTCTGAATGTATAACAAATACAACTTCCTATTTTATTCACACCTCTTTTTTATTTTTATTTTTATTTTTGAGAGACAGGGTTTCTCTGTGTAGCGTTGGCTGTCCTGGACTCGCTTTTGTAGACCAGGCTGGCCTCAAACTCAGAGCAATCCACCTGCCTCTGCCTCCCAAGTGCTGGGATTAAAGGCCACCACACCCGGCCTATTCATGCTTCTTGATTATACAGCAAAGAAAGAATATACACAGGTTAAGCATAAACACACTCTGTGATTATCTTTTTCTTTACTCATTGTGGGGCTCTTTGCAGCTGATTCTAGAGCCACATGACTTGCACACACAAATATACACACGTGTCTCCTTAAATAGAGAGTACACTCTCTAGACGGGAGAGACGGCCTCTCAGTGAAGAAGCTTGGCTCATCCTCCAGAGGATCCAGCATTGCAGTAGTCTTTATAAATGTGGTTTTGTTGGCTTGCTTGTGATGGACATCTTATGCAATTTGATACTGAGTTGCTATCTTACAAAAGACATTCCTGGGTTGGAGATTGAGTTCAGGAGTGGAGCACTCGCCTAGCAGACACAGGCATTGGGTTTGAGCCCCATCTCCAGAAAGAAAAGAAAAAAATCTTAAGGGAATAATTTTGAATTTGAGTAGGGTACTGTTAAGTTTGGTTTTGAGGTACCCCCACAGAGGCTCTTGTTAAAGGCGTGGTCTCTACCAGATGGTGCTGTTAAGAAGCAATTGAACATAAAAGTGGTATAACTTCATCAGTGGTTTAGTCCTCTGATGAGACCACAGCTGACTTGGCCTTGTTAGGGGAAGTAGGCCTTTGTGGGTTGCTTATGAAGGGTATTCTCCCCTGCCCACCCTCTCTCTTTGCCACCTGTCCACCACGATACAGCCATATTACTCTACCACGTCTTTTCCTCCTGGTGTTCAGCCTCTCACCACAGGAAGGCTCAGAGCCACTGAGCATGTACTAAAACCTACGAAGCTACTACTCAGCCTTAATCTTCGCTCCTTTGCTCTTCTCAGTACTTTGTCACAGCAAAGAAGTAACATAAGAACCTTCTGCGTGGTACAAAAATAAGCTAAGAAACGTGAAAAGCAATAGAGCTACACTGAACACCTTTTATTCTATTGATGCTTTTTTTGTTTTTTTTTTTCTTAATATTTTTATTTGTTTGTTTGTTTTGAGACAGAATCTCATTAAGTAGCTTTGGTTGGCTTTGGAATTTATCATGTAGACCAGGCTGGCCTCAAATTCATAGAGTTTCTCCTGCCTCTGCCTCTGGAGTGTTGGGACCTTTGGAGTGTGCCACTACACCCTCTTTTGACTCTTAATAAAACAGTGCTTCATGAGGCCCAGCTGGGCCTCGAACCTTCTGTGTAGTGGAAGATGACCATTGATTCCTGATTTTCCTGTCTCTGCCTACCAAGTGGTAGGATTGATTACAGGCATGCATTCACCTTACTCAGCTCTCTTTTATTCTTTCTTAGAAGTTATTAAAATAGAACAGATTTTTCAGCAATTATATTAATATCTAATTTTTCTTTTAAAAATATTTATTTATTAATTATTTATAGAGTATTCTGCCTACATGTGTGCTTGCATGCCAGAAGAGGGCACCAGATCTCATTATATATGGTCATGAGACACCATGTGATTGCTGGGAATGAAACTCAGGACCTTTGCAAGAACAGACAGTGCTCTTAACCTCTGAGCCATCTCTCCAGCCCCTAATATCTAATTTATTGAAAGATGTTAACAGTTTTCCCCGCCGCCCCCTGTTTCTCTGTGTAGACCAGGCTGTCCTTGAACTCACAGATATCCGCCTGCCTCTGCTTCCTGAGTGCTGGGATTAAAGGTGTGAGCCACCATGCCTGGCTGTTAACAGCTTTTTTATAGCAAGTGAAGTACTTTAAAATGTGACTATTGAACATGGACACAATAGTTATTTTATAGAAACATAACATTATTCTTTGGACTCTTAAGAGGACATCTTTGTGGTATAATAAAGGAACAAATCACTGCATCATGTTAAGGTGCATCTCTTACTCACGGCATCTTGGGACACGAGGAGCACAGGCAGACCGAGTTCTCCACCAGCCCCCTGCCCTCCTTTTCCTCCCTCCATTCCCACGTCCCCAGGCTTCACAAGTGGGACGAGCATGGGCTTCAGAACCTAGGAGAAGTATGGTTAGATTCTCCTGTGGTTAAAAAAAACAAAAACAAACAAGCAAAAAACCACAGGGATGATTCAGGGTTATAGGGAGAATGCGTGGAATTGTGCTGTTTATATGGCAGGCCACACAGTATGTGATGTGATAAATGCTCAGAGAATGGGAGCTAGTTGTCCTCGGTTGGACACACTGACCAAGTGCAACTTGGAGTGGAAAGGGTTTGTTTCATTTTTCAGGGTACAGTCCGTTGTTGAGGGAGGTCTGGGTAGTAACTTGAGGAAGAAACCATGGCAGAATGTTTTCCTCCTGCTTCCTCTGGCTTGCTTAGCTAGCGTTCTTATACAGCCCAGACCCACCTGCCTAGGGATGGTACCACCTACTGTGGGCTAGGCCCTCTCAGGCAATAAACAAGTTAGGAAATGGCCACAACCAAGACTTGGCCACAGGCCAGTGATCAAGGTCATCCTTCACTTGAAGTTACCTTTTCCCAGGTTTGATTTATGTTGGGGTGGCAGCTGAAACTATGGCTGCCAAAATGTCTGAGTTATTGTCAACATTTAGCAAGTCCCACTCCACCTCCCTTTTTCTCTCAGACAAAACTTTGATACATGTCCTCTCATTTTCAAATAGTCAGCTTATCCTTGCTGTTAGGTATCCTTGACTGAACCATGTTTTCCACATGATTCTGTGGATTGTATCTACGATCATTTGGTATTTTAAACCTTGGGTGACAGGACTTATCTTCCATCTAAAAGATAAGCTACAGCCCAGTGTAGTGGCACACACCTTTAATCACAGTGCTTAGGAGGCAGAGGTAGGTGGATCTCTGTGAGTTCAAGGCCAGCCTGGTCTACAAAGTGAGTCCAGGACAGCCAGGATGACACAGAGAAATCCTGTCTAAAAAAAAAAAAGAAAGAAAAGAAAAGAAAGAAAAAAAAAAAACTATAGATAGGCTGGGTGTGTTTGTTTTAATGGTACCTAAAATGCCAGTAATGGCCATATTCTTTTTTTTTTTTTTTTCCCCTCTTCTTCTTCTTCTATAGATATGTGCTGCTCATCTCCCAACTGAGTCAGAGGCACCAAATCATTATCAGGCAGTATGCCGAGCACTGTTTGCAGAAACCATGGAACTCCATACATTTCTGACCAAAATTAAGAGTGCAAAGGAGGTAGGTACAAATGCTAACTAATATTTGTAGACATTGAAATAGGTGGCCAGAATTTTCAATATTGTTCACTTTGTGCTTTTTGGTTTGAGCTTTGTTGTTTTCTTCTTTTAAAGACAAGGTCTTATTGAACACCAAGGCTGGCCTTGGTCTCATGATCCTCTTACCTCAGCCTCTCTAGTTTTAGGATTACAGGTGTGTTCTACCACACATATTCTTGAATGGTAACACTGTGGATCTACTTTATAAAACACAAACTTTCATAAAGCTCCCTTCTAAATGAAATAAACAGTTCAGAATTGGCTTAATCTGTTTCCTGTGGTACTGGCTTTTTACCTCTTTCTGCACTGTCTTTCATCCACTCTGGGACATATTAGCACCTCCTTTAGGACACTGTAAATAAGGTCTCGGTAAGGCCACGCTTTCTTCTCACTGTTTAACTGTTGAAATATACTCCATTAAGATTAGTGGAGGATGCTGGGATTCCGGTTCAGGTAATATGAACAATTCAGCTATTTTGTTTAGTTACCATTTGCTAATGTCTAAAGATTGAAATGTTACATTCAAAGAGAATTGTTCCAGTTTATTTAGGACAGTCCCATTGTACACTGCATGATGGTCGTGAAGATTCTCTGAGATCTTACACAAGCCTTACTTACACAGATCTTACTTGGAGAAGGATGCCTGAAGGGGACAGCTGAGGTGGACTGGCCTCCACATATGGGCCCATAGACACATTTTCAGGGATAAATGTATCCTATTTTCCTTGTGCCTCCATGTTTATAAGTGCACCATGTGTATGCAGTGCCTGTAGAACACAGGAAAGGACATTAGATTCCCCAGAACTGGAGGTACAGACCATTGTGAGCCACACTTTGAGTCCTCTGCAAGAGCAGCAAGTGCTGAGCCATCTGTATTCTCAATCCATAATTTTTAGTCTCATAGATCTCACGAAGGGATCCTGGAGCCACAGCTTCTACCTCTCCCTCCCCCACTCCCTCTTTAGCCCTAGTTTAGCCCTCTCTCTCCTTGCTGGGAGGTATCCGGTGTCCTGCTCTATCACTTCCCACGTTATGCCCTGTGACAGTGGTCTTTCTCTGAACCTGGAGCTCGGCTGCTGGCCAGCAAGCCCTAGCACTCTTCCTGTGTCTAGCCTGCTACAGTGCTGAGGTTGCAGGCAGGTACCCAGCTTTTTATGTGAGTTCTAGGGCTTTGAACTTGTATCTTCATGCTTGTGCAGCAGATGCTTTTACCCACTGGTCCCTCTCCTTACCCAGGGACATGTGCTTTTAAAGCATTTATTTGTTTGCTTATTGATTTTTAACTCTCAAATTAGAAAATGTAGATGAGGATGCAATAATTTTGTTATTAAAAAGAACAGTGTATAAAATTGTTCACCTTTGACTTTCCAATCTGTTACACTGAAAAATGAATAGGACTTTTTGCTCTTTCATATCTCGGATTTTTTCTAAAGTTGTCCTGGAGAAGGAAATACTTTCCTTCTGGGTCAATACTAATAGCTACTACTGTTTAAGAACGGCATTATTCAGGGCTGAGAAGATAGTTTGATCAAGCAAGTACTTGCCACACATTCATGAGGACATGAGTTCAGAAGCCCAGTGTCCAGGCATGGTGGCACATGCCTGCAATACTAGCACTAAGGAGGTCGAGACAGGACAATCCCTTGGGCTTGTTGGCCAGCTAGTCTTGCCCAATTAGTAAGCTCCAGGTTTATTAAGAGACCTTGTCTCAAAACAGGAGAGTGATGGAGGAAGTATTGACCCATGATCCCTACACACACAAATAGCCGTGTTCAACTACATACACATATGCACATACCCACATGCACACACTCCAGAATTAATAACATGTTTCTAATGTCTTGTCTTTTAGATGTTGAAACAATTCTCACATGTGACTTTGTAGAAACTTGTCATCAAGTTCTTACAAATGATTTACTATCCTAGTTTAACAAAACGCTAAGATGAGAAGATGACCTCTAGATGCCAGATAGTGTTAAATTACTTATAGTTCACCAGGCAATGAAGTTCTGGAGTGAAGAATTAAGTTGGAAATAAGAATGGCCCCTTAAGATATGTTTCAGACGTTACATACATATTTTACACTCTGTTGTCACAGTTATTACTGAGAAGTGTTACTTGGTAACTTACATGCATTGGCTTACTCTGTCCTGTGTAAGAAATTATGACTTCATGATGAAATCTTTTATCTTAATTTATCTTGAATATGACTATGACTAAAATATCTTTCTTATAATAGAACTTATATGTGCATATGTGAAATGCTCTTGGAGAACATTTTTGGAATTGGCTCAGCTATTATGAAATGGCTTTTGTCTGGTTCGTAAATACTACAACTACATTTTAGGATTTGAAAGTTTGGCTTTTCAGAAAATCGATTGTAAATGTTTCCAATCTCCCTGTCTCTCATCCAGCAAATACCAAACCCAGCTGTGTCACAGTGCAGACTACATGTTAGCTCACACTGAGATGCTTATTAGTGATCCGATTTCTGCTTGAATAGATTCAGAGAAATGAAGCCGCAGACATCTGTCTCTCCCATACTAAAGTGCATGTTAGTCAGCTCTTGCCCTCTCTTGGCCTGTCCCTCCCTCGGGTCCGTTGCCAACATTTCTAGCAATACAACTGTGATGTTTAAGTTGGCTTGACATTTATTTCCAGTCCTAAAGTGGATCTGTATCCCTCCAAATGGTGAACACACCACTTTTGGACACACAAAATCACACCAGATGTCTCTGTGAATGGTAGCCATTTGTTCATCTTAATTAGGCCATTCATCATTCGTCACCTTTGAGCTCCTCGTTGCTGCCGTGTGCTTTCTTTGGTTGTAAACGCTGATGAGCATGCTCACTTTCCCAGCAACATTGAAATACTCTCTGCCCAGAGTACCCCCTCATCACTGCCCCCCACCCCACTTTAAAAGTGTTCCTCAAGAGCACTCTGCATAAAAGATCATGAAAGAGCTCTTCCAAGTACCCATGTGCAGAGAAAATGACACATGGGTTGAAATGGCTACCAAGACGAGAAGACAGTGATCTTTACAATGCAAGAGAGACTGTTCAAAGGGGACACACACATGTGATCGGACACTGAACCCAGTGGAAGGAATTGTACTCTTGAGTATTTGGGGTGTGTGTGTGATTTACAAAGTACATTTTATTTATTTGTTTTTGAAGATGCCCATAACCAAGTATGCTAGCATGGAGATCTTACGATTGCTAGCTGAGAATGGTTTCACCAGCAATGGCAAGAGTTAATTGGCATGTGTGGACTCCCAATTAGAGCTTCCTCACCGCAGTCCAGGCATAGGCTGGCATCTGTCATTACATTTATGCAAAGAAAAAAATTCATTCAGAAGCTAAAATAGAATCAACAAGAATACAGAAGCTCATCTCTGAAATAAGACCAATTTTTAGTTTACTTTCAATTTCTTTTTTTGTTAACTAGAAAGGCAGAAGCTTCGGGTCACATATTTAATCAAACTTGTACAGTTGCAGTATTTATAGACTCACAGCGATTTCATGGATTTGTTTTGAATCAGGACTTTAATCTCATGAAGACATTAGAAAGAGGTACCATCTGGTGAAGCCAATCTGTTAAGAGTGAAATTTTGGTGGTGAAATATGGGTTCATAATCACATTTTTCACTACTCATTTTAATCAGCTTTTTCCCTCTCCTGGCCTGTCCCTCCCTCGGGTCCATTCCCAACACTTCTCGCAAAACAACCGTGACGTTTAAGTTGGCTAGAAATTTATTCTCAGGCCTAAAGTGAATTATGCAAGTCATTACATGCACTCAGTCAGCTCAAGCACACTACCTATCTGGTTACCAAGTCTCTGCATATGCACCAGGCTTCCTCTTGTATTAAAATCCAAAGTTCTTTTATATTTTTGGCTTTGAGCCTAGTCTTTATTGGCTGAGCCATCTCTCCAGCTCCAAACGTTCTTTTTTTGCTCTAATCTGCTCTGCTATGTTATTTTGGTTTTGGAGAGAAGGTTATGCTGTGTAGCACTGGCTGTTTTGGAACTCACTCTGTAGATCAGGCTGGCCTCAAACTCAGAGATCGGCCTGCCTCTGCCTCCCAAGTTCTGTGGTTAAAGGTGTGCCACCACCACCTGGCTAAAAGCTAAGTGTTCTTATTGTGACCATTCTACAGATGACAAAAACAGTTGAGAATTAGATAAGACATGTGACGTCACACAGCTGGAAACATCTGATAACTGTGTGTGTGTTACTGTAAAGACACATAAGCACAGCTAGAAGGTCGGAGAATGTTGCTGGGTGCAGTGGCGCATGACTTTAATCCCAGTACTAGGAAGGCAGATACTGGCAGATCTCTGAGTTTGAAGTCATCTTAATATACATAGTGAGTTCCAGGACAGCCAGGGCTACCCAGAGAAACCCTGTCTTGAAAAAAAGAAAACAAAACAAAACCAAAAGGCACAAGATGTTCTTGGGCCATTAATTTAAATTACCCTTAATATTGTAAAGAACAGGTCATTTTTCTTAGCAGTAAGGAGGCGGGTGCTTGATCAAGGCGTATTTTTAAAAACCTACATTAAGTAAGAAGCGTGTAAGACAATGCTTTCTTAAAGGGTGAATGAATAGAATGACCAGATAGTGGGGGAGGAGGTCCCCTCAGTCTTAGGCCTAGGGGAGGGGAATAGGGTGAAAGCTGGAGAGAGGGAGGAATGGGAGGATACAAGTGATGTGATAACAGTTGAGATTGTAATCTGAATAAGTTGATAAAATTAAAAAATGTTTTAAAAGGAGGGAATAGAGAATGACCATAGCAGGATTTAAAGCAGTAGTGTTTGGAGTCAGTCTGCGTAGTTACTGCTTCTCATGCCATTCCACCACAGGACTAAAGGTCAGGGAAGCAGGAATTACATGAACATAGTAAATCATGACTTTCAGTTGCTAGGCCTCTGCTGCACCTGTATAATCCGGCCTTTTGCTCTGCTACACCTCCTGAATTTGTTATCTTTTGGCTTATGGTTGCGCAAGCTGTAGTGCTTCCTGTGGCATCGGCCTTTAAATGACAAGAAGAACATGATAGAAAAAACTTCGTTTCTGTTGGACCTGAGCAACCCCATGCTGACCTCTCAATTACATGTGGGCAAAGGAGCATTGGACTACCAGTCCCTGATGATTTCTCTCAGGCGTCGAGATTTCAAGCCAGTTCATTTTGATGCTGGTTGATCTCGCTGGCCTGATTAATACTGTAATCATATCCAAACACAACGGGTTCTTTTCTTGGTGACTGCAAAGCCAACAGCTAGAAGGTCAGAGAATAGAGGAAGGTTTACTGCCTGCAACCAGCCAGGAGACCACTGTAGTTGTCTGAAAGCCTCAGACAGGAAGCATGCAGATGTGTTCAGAAAGCCTGTGTGTGCTTATGTACAAAACCATTTGGGGTGGACACAGCGCCTAAGAAGTAGGTTACTGGGCACCGTTCAGTTTAAGAGGGAAGGGTGCTGGATTCACCCCTGCACTTGTTTGGCTCAGTGCTATAAGGCACATACACACCACCTTGAAGTAAGTGGGATAAGAACACTTCTGCGGGTGTCAGCTTGTATTATAAAGACAGCCGACAGGAACTCTTATGGGCACCCTTAACTTTTTCCAAGAAATCTTTAGCTGAAACTAACAAACAAACAAACAAAAGGATACTTTAAAGGTGTGTTCACATACAAGCTTGCCCTTACAGAGCCAAGCTCATGTGACATAACTACTTCATTCTTCTGTAGATCTTAGCAATGAATTTCTTTTTTGTTATTTATTGGCTGAATGTAACATTTAAACACAGTATGAGTTCAAATTAAGTATTTTCCTGAACAAGTACATATATTTCTACCCCAAATTCTCTCATAGGATTTTGAATTTAAAGGCCAGAGATTTCCTCTGAATAATTTTCCCTCAGATTGAATTTACTCCAGTTAAAGTTGACTTTATTAAAGTGCTGGGATTACAGGAGTGCGCCACCACTTTAAAGTGTTTCAATTTATTTATTGAACAAATGCTAAGAGCTAACCTTGTACAAAGCACTGTTCCTCATATTTGAGAATCCATCACTGAACAAAGTAAACATTTACAAATGCTGCTCTCGTTAGAGGAGGTAGACAGAAAATGCACAAACCCATGTATCACGCAGGGCAGGATGGTCCCTGGCAACTGTAGACTGGGTTAAGTGCTAGAGGCCAGGGTAGGGCTGGTGTCAGGGTAGGCCTACGGAGAGCATGACGTTTGAGAAGGAGTCTGAAGGCCAGGAGAGGATCCGTGTGGTCAGTACCTGAGGTGAGTGCTGCACACAGAGGGAGCCCTCAGAGCAGCTGCTGAAGGCCGGAGCAGCGGGAAGTGGGCTCCTTCCCTCCCAGTGGGCTGCGCAGGGCTGTGAGGTGGGGTCCCAGGGTGCCCGGGCGCTGCTCACCTCCTAAACCCATCTTCTTGCACCATTGTGAGACTCTTTCAGTCAATACAGTAATATATACTCTCAGCCATTGATCTTTTTTGCAGAGAATTTCAACAGCACCAGGGGAACCAAATACAGGCTTCTGCCCACTCGGCTGGGATTTTGATACTTCGTGGAGGTTGCACACTTCAGGTTTTAGTGTTGACTCACCAGAGATATATTTTTTTAAACACCTAATTAAATTCTAGGGCATCAAAAAGCAGAGATTTTGAATATCAGGAATACTGTTCACCAGGTTGGTATATCTTAAACGAAGAATCCTGATTTAGTAATAGTGATTTCTATTCAGATTTTGATGTAAGGTCATGCCATTTTCTGGAAAGACTAGTTAGTAATCATAAATTCTATTCTTTTTCCTTGTGTGTGACTAGAATTAAAAGTATTCCTGAAAGTTTCTTTTAACAAAATAGGTAGAACTTGAACCTACTTCACGAGCTGTTTTGTGAGGACTGTCTCAGCCAGGGTGAGGTGGGACAGCTGCCCAGTCTTCTCACCACCTTGCAGACACCACCCCGCATATCTGAGAGCCTGGGCTGCATCCCTCTGTTTCAGGCCTGCTCCGCACTTGTTCCCGAGGCCACAGACATGGGACCAACCCTTATGAGGCTCAGTTCCTCTATAATGTGGAGTAGGGTAGACATGGGTTGTCGCGTATTAGCTGCCAGGACCCTACTCTAGGCAAGACTAGTATACAGAATATCAGGAGCCAGGCTTCGGATAAGCAGAAGGCTTAGAGCTGAGAAAGCACAGGAACCATCTGAAACTCTGTGAAGTTGCTTTTCTGAAGAGGCTGCAGATGTAAAATTGAGTATGCTTAATTTATTGTGATTTAAGTTTTGGTATATTCTATGGTATAATGAATTATGATTTGTTGTACTTAGGAAATTCAGGGAATGATGCTGGGTCCCCTATTTTTATGCAAAGCAGGGTGTCAATAATTTAATGTGGCACTTCTTTTAATACTTAGAAAGTAAAGAGGTGAGTAGTGACCAGAAGATGGCAACTTGGACAAGGCCACAGACATAAAGAACAGCATGGGTCTTCTTACACCGTCTCAGAGGGCATCTTTACTTTTAAAGAAATTGTGTAAATATCTGAAATAACTAGAAATGGGTTGGGTTTTTTTTTTTTTTTTCCCCTTTTGTTTTCCCCTAGGGAGAGAAGAATGTATTTCTTATATCACATCTTTACTGTTCAGAGTATTTTTTTTCCCCAGCATTAACACTTCTTTATTAGGGTATTTTAAAAGCTTGTGGTGTTATCTTCATTTTTTCAGATGGATAATATGAGATGTTGGGAAGCTAAAAATAAGTGGTTTGGAAATGTTTTGTTTATACGTCATATGAAACAAGCTAGGTTTCATATAGTACATTTTATATATATATATATATATATATATATATATATAGTACATTTAAATCCCATCTCTGGACAAGCAGGGCAATAACCCAGGCCCACGTAAAGTGTTAAGATGAAATTGCTGTTAGGAGGCTTGGAATACGGTGGGTTTATAACTAACTTCTAAATATGCTTTTCAAATTGTTCCTTACATTTATTTGTGTGTATGCACATGTGGGTGTGCGCTTGCATGTGCGCATACACACACTCATGTGTGGAGGTCAGGACAACCTGCTAGAGTGAGTTTTCTCTTTCCACCATGTGCATCCTAGAGATCTCAGGTCATTGGGCTTAGTTAAGGCATCTCACTGTCCCGTATGCTCTATTACTCAGTACTTCTTACAAGTGGCAAATGTAGGCTTGGTGCTATTTAAAGGCATTTTATTAATTGAAGTTTATCAATAAATTGCTTGATAAATATTGTTAGTTGCTTTTCCTGTTGCTGGGCAACATACCTGACAAAAACAACCCGAGGAAGGAAGGTTTCTTTCTCCGTGTGTGTAGTCAGTCTGTCACGACAGGGAGCCTGGCAGCAGGAGCACGAGGCAGAGCTGATTATGTTGCAGCCACATTAGGAAGTCCAGAGATAGCACACACCCCTGTGTGTGTGTGTGTGTGTGTGTGTGTGTGTGCGCGCGCGCGCGCGCTCACTGGCACACTGCTTTTCTCCCTGCTGTGTCCTCTTGGAACACCAGCTTGTGGAATGGTATAACCCACATTTAAAGTAAGTTTTTCTACCTCAGTTACTCTAATTTTTAAAACCACTCTAGGACATGCCAAGAGATTTGTTTCCATGGTGATTCTAAATCCCATCATGTTGACAATCAAGATTAACATCACAAATGCACACCAAGCATCCATAAGTTCCCAAGCTCATGTCAGCTCTGTGGTGGACTTGCGCCTCAGGAAGGCTAGAGGGCAGCCACAGATGAGTGTGAACTTAGTATGAAGCTAAGAGCCCAGATATGTAGAGACTTTGCAGTAAAGGGAAGAAAGGCGCGCCTGTCTGAGGAGCTGCTTTCAATTGAACCTGGTATCTGCAGAAGAGGGGTGGGCAGTGGAGGAGGGAAGGTGTGGCATTGCCCAGGCCAGAGACTTGTCTCATGAGCCATGCTGTTTTCAGTTCATGAAAAGAAGAGAATGGGCAGAGCAGTGGTGGCGCATGCCTTTAATCCCAGTACTCGGGAAGCAGAGGCAGGTGGATCGCTGTGAGTTCAAGGCCAGCCTGGTCTACAAAGCAAATTCCAGGATAGCTAATGCTGTTATATAGAGAAACCCTGTCTTAGAAAAACCAAAAAGAAAGAAAAGAAAAGAGAATGTACATTAAAATAATTAAAATCAAGAAAAGAAAATAACACTCATGAGATTTAATTTACTATCTCCATCATTGGTACTTCTGTCTATACTTTATCTAAAGATAACTATTTGGAGTTATAATTTAAGAAAGTAGCTTAATACAATTTTAATATTGGTTTTCAAATTTTATTTTAATCAATAGAATCTCAAGAAGATTCAAGAAATGGAAAAGAGTGATGAACCTAGCACAGATCTGGAGGACCTGAAAAATGCAGACTGGGTAAGGAAATGGACAAGTTTTCTGATTGATTAACTTTTACAAATAGTGTATGCTTGATTTTATAAGTGAATATTTTCATTATAAAAATATCCTACTTTGATAGAGCTGCTGCCATTGTGACTAGAAATATTGGTATTAATACTTATAATTGTAAATACCTTAAATAATGCTCATGTACTCAAAAATCAAAGCTCTGTGTAGCCTTGGTTGGTGTGACACTTGCTGTGTAGTTTGCCTTTAGACCTGAGTTTAATCCGCGGAACCCACACAGTGTAAGGAGAGAACTGACTCCTGGAAGTTGTCATCTGACCGCCATAGGCATGGCCTGGCACACAGACGCTCACACACATACACACAAAATTCATAAATAAATGTGCTTTTTTTAATTAAAAAAAATTAAAGGTGGAAGGAGAGAACTGACTTTACAGAGTTGCTGATGACTTACATATGTTCCATGGGGGATGGAAGGCACATCCACATCCACACACATCACACCTCATAATAATAATAATAAATCAGTTAGGTTTTGAAAAACAATAATCCAAATTACAGAAATTACTGACCAATACTTCACAAACCTCAAGGGGGGGGGCAGTTCCTTTGGCCTAGATTACTGCCGCTCCTTCCCAACATCAATCAGGTGAATTATCTAGAAAGATAAGAGTGAAAAGAGAAAAAAGAGTAGAGAAATTGGACATGTTTAAAGGCAGGCCATCAAGGAGCTCTGTGCCTAGAGGTACTTGAGGCCCAGCCTGGTGACCTGAGTGCCATCCTCAGGAGAGAGTGGAAATGTACTACTATACATTGTAAAAGGAAGATTGCTTTGGAGGACTTTCTTAGAAATGTAATCATTTGTTTTACATAGAAAAATGTTTGGCATTGCAGACAGGACCTAGGCCCTCACACATACTGACGACCAGCTCTGGCAGGGAGTGACACGCCTGGATGTGGGGCATTCTTAGGACTTGACTTCATAATAAATACATTTAGGCAGCTATTGAAGTCACATTAACTTTGACAAGGTACATTTTAATTAAATACTGTATTGATTGACTTGGCACTAAAGTAGACAGTAGTAGACAGTAAGACAGGAGAACAAACGGATTAAGGAATAATACACATTTTAGTATGTATTATACTAAGTGTTTTGATGTTTCATTTTATTCTCAGAACTCTTGACGGTGGATAGAGCAACTTATTTCTAGATAAGAAAGTTGGTTATAGCATGTAGAATAGATAATATAAAATCATCACTTTGAGCATTGTATATATATATAAAGCACAAGACATCAATTCTTCATTATTCCTTATTTATTATTGATGAGGTGAACTCAGAACAAGTGCCTGTCCCCAGCAGCTGTAACCACAGCAGTGCTGTGACACTGACAGGACACCGGCTAAAGTGTAAGGCAGTGAACTCACCATGTGCAGGGCAGCCTGGGAGCTCTACTGTGCCCAGGAACAGAGTCAAAGCAGGCAGGTACACACACGCGCACACATGCACACTTGGACATACACATGCACACAGATGCACACACGCACCATATGGCCAAACCCAAAGTCAAGGTGTGGGGAATACACCCTTTCGGTAAGCAGAGTCTCAAAGTGGTATATATTGGAGACATGTATTTTAATGCAGACTACTGACTTTCTACCCATCCCATGATATCCTAAAATGTAATGTGTTTCCTTTATTCTGTGTTTTATAATCCACACCCTACCTTGATTCTCGGTGAGTGTAACCATGGATTTATTTATTGGTAACTGTCCATCCTTGGTTCTTTCAGGCACGGTTCTGGGTACAGGTGATGAGGGATTTGCGAAATGGGGTGAAACTTAAGAAAGTTCAACAGCGGCAGTACAACCCGTTGCCCATTGAGTACCAGCTCACCCCTTATGAGATGCTCATGGATGATATTCGGTGCAGAAGATACACCTTGAGGAAAGTAATGGTACGCACTCACTGGTTGCCTGTAGCTGACGTGTGGGCAGTGGGCCAGTCAGGTGGTATTTCTTCTCATAAAACATTTGATCACTGAAGAAAACTTGGAAAATACATTAAGCTCAAAGAAGGAAAGTTTTCATAGGCAAGAGGAATTTTCACATTGCTTTGCCATTTGCGTTCATAGTCATCTTTTCCCTCCCTCCCTCCCTCCCTCCCTCCCTCCCTCTTTCCTTCCCTCTGTTTTCTGGTGGCTTTTATTGTTCTTGTTTATTGAGACAGAGTCTTGCTGTGTTGCACTGGCTGCCCTGGAACCCACTGTGTAGACCAAACTGGCTCAAGATGGCCCCCCTGCCTCTCCGTCTGCTTCCTGAGTGCCCGTGTTTCGTATGCCACTGTGTCTAACTTAATCAGTGTCCTCTCTTGTCTCTGCATTTTATTAGACCAAATAGGCTGATTTCAGCTTATACCCTGTTATACTTATTTCATGTTGAGAATATCTTCCGTGCCATTAGTTCATCCTAAATGGTTACATGTTTTCTAGCTTATGGCATTAAATTAGTATGTCACCATGAGGTATAAGCCGGCTGTTCTATGGGCCCTGTTGTACACATCTTTATCAGTAGCTAGGCACTGAGGCCCTTGAGCCAAGCTCTGCAGAAAGGAGCACCAGCTCATGAGCAAACCCCGGAAGCTCTGGCTTGACACTGTCCCCTGTGTGAACCACTTCTCCCCAGTCCATCTCCTGCCCTTGTCACCTCATCTCGCATTGAAATTGTCACAGAGCCTCACCAGCCTCCTGTTGGCTAGGGTTACAAGAGCGTAGTGCCACATCTTTAAATTTTTAGCCTGCCTCCCCCCCCCCCCCCCCCCCCCCCCACCATACAGGGTCTGTCCTGGAGAAATCACATGCCCTTAAGCGCTGCTCTACAGCTGCCAGGTCTGGTAACGTACCTTCCAGTGTTCAGGAAGTGGAGCATGTGTCCAAGGCCACATACATTACATAGCAAGACTGTGTCAGAACAAGAGGGAGGGAGAGGCAGAGTGAGGGAAAGAGAAGGATATTCTGGTAGCAGAGTTCTCCCAGGTGGAGACTTCCAGTTAATTTATACAATTGTTCAAATCCCTGTTTTGTTGTTGGTCTTCTTTGTGCGGTGCGCTGTGTAAATGAAGTACTAAAGTCTCTGACTACTGTGGGATTGTTCATCTCACTTTCAGTGTTTGTGGTTCATAGCTCTGGTCTATAGTTTGGTACATATATACTTACAGTTGTTACACTTTCAGTCTAGTGTCTGCTCTTGTTTTTCCTGTTAGCTTTTTTCTAGACATCTGTCTTATCTGCTGTAATATTGCTGACCTGGCCTTTTCTTTCATTGCTTACTGTCTGCATTGACATCCTCTTCCATCCTTCACTCTCAGGCTTATTCATGTTACACATTTCTCTTTTCCTTTTTTAAGATTTATTTATTTATTTTATGCATTTAAATGCTTTGCCTGCATGTATGTAAGTGCACGGTGTTTATTCCTGGTGTCAAGGGGCCAGAAGGTGACAGATCCCCTGGTATTGGAGTTACAGATGGTAGTAAGCAACTACCTGGGTGCTGGGAATAGAACCAAGGTCCTCTGCAGCCAGTGCTGTCCCTGAGCCATCCCTCTAGCCCCTCTTTTTAATTTAATGTTTTATTTTAAAAGTAATTAACTCACTGTAAAAACCATAAAAGATGAGTAAAATTAAAATTTTGCTCTATTTTGTATTGTTTTTCTTGAAATTTTATATATTATTTTATATAATATAAAACTAATTATATTATACTAAATAATTAGTATAAAACTAATACTCTTGTAATACCATATAAACTTTCCCTTCTGTTGAATGTGGGGTAAACTTGGTTCTATATCATGAAATATGATTTATATCATTTAAAAAATATTCTCTGTATATTAGTATTTTGCCGGGATGTGTGTATGCCTTGTGCATACCTGGTATTGTTAGAGTTCAGAAGGCGCCATGGATTCCCCTGAAACTGGAGTTATAAATGGCTGTGAGCTACCATGTGGGTGCTGGTGCCTGGGCTGGGATCCTCTTAACTGCTAAGCCACCCCGTGCCCAGCCCATGTACTACAGTTATTTATAGCGGCAAACCATAGTTGAGTGTTTTATTCAGATTATATCTCAGTTGTTATCCTCTCACTTGTATCTTCCGTTCACCCTCCCTCCCTCTTTCATCCTACTCCCCTCCCCTAGGCCTGTGACAGAAGGGGACCTCGCTCTAGCCACACAATTACTGACTCAGTGGACATACATGTCTCTAAGGCGGTGGTTCTCACCTTCCTAACTCTGAGGCCCCTTACTACAGTTCCTCATGTTGTGGTGATCCCAATATAACATTATTTTTGTTGCTATTCATAACTGTAACTTTGCCGCTGTTATGGATAGAATGTAATTATCTGATACATAACTCCCAAGGGGTCGAGACCCACAGGTTGAGAACCACTGCTCTAAGGCCTACTGAACTGCAGATTGTCTAATCTGTGGTTTGAAAGTCAGATACACATGTTTGAAGTAATTCTGAATTCTGAGATTAGAGCTTCACATAGTTCTAAGGAAGCTGTTTTCTTTCTGTGAGCCGGGGCCTCGGGTCAGGTAATTGGGCTTTTCAACCCTTTCGATGTTTGTATTGGCAGAATAGTGTGCATCTCGGCTTTGAAGGCTTACTGAAGTGCAGCCCCAGTGAGTCACAAGGCTTCGTTTCTAAAGAGTTGCTGAAAGGGAAAGGTGTAGGTGTGGGTCTTGTGTGCATGGCAACAAAACAACTTACTTTTATCTGTTTTACTTCAAATCCAGCTGCCTAAAAATGTTTACTTAAGGGCTGGAGAGATGGCTCAGAGGTTAAGAGCACTGTTCTTCTTCCAGAGGTCCTGAGTTCAATTCCTAGCAACCACATGGTGGCTCACAACCATCTATAATGTGATCTAATGCCCTCTTCTGGCTTGCAGGTGTACATGCAGAAAGAGCACTCATATACTTAAAACAAACAAACAAACAAATCTTTATAAAAATGTTTACTTAAGAAACAAGACGGAGTTCTGGGTAGTTTTAAAATACTTAAAAGGAATCACTTCTTGTATATTCGAAGATTTTTGTTGTAAACCACTGTGCTACCAAATATGATCCAGTTTATGTGATTGATCTTATTTTCTTTGAATCAACAATTTGTCCATCTGGAATCTTTTTTTTTTTTTTTAAAGATTTATTTATTTATTATGTATACAGTGCTCTACCTGCATGTACACCTGCAGGCCAGAAGAGGAGGGCATTAGATCTCATTATAGATGGTTGATAGCCACCACGTGGTTGCTGGGGATTGAACTCAGCTCCTCTGAGCCATCTCTCCAGCCCCCCTGGATCATTTTTTATTTCAGTTGGGGCTGCTAGATTTGTTTTGGCAAGTGTTTTAAAAACTTACACCCCAGAAATCCACAAGTAAGGGTCATGACGAATCAGGCTTTGGTTCTTCGGCCAGGTCCTGTTGCTTGCTCTACACACACACACACACACACACACACACTTACTTTTATTTATTTGTTTTCAAGACAGAATTTCTCCTTGTGTATTCCTAGCTGTTCTGGAACTTGCTCTGTCAGCCAGGTTGGCCTTGAACTTATAGAGATCCACCTACCTCTGCTTCCCAAGTGTTGAGATTAAAAGTGTGCACCACCACTACCTTCTTTTTTTTTTTTCCCCCTATTTTTGAGACAGGGTTTCTCTGTGTAGCCTTGACTGTCCTAGACTCACTTTGTAGACCAGGCTGGCCTCAAACTCACAGCGATCTGCTTGCTTCTGCCTCCCGAGTGCTGGGATTAAAGGCGTGCACCACCACGCCCAGCCCCCCCTCTTAAGCCAGGCACTCTCACTCACATGCTGGGCTGGACTCTACTAGGATTGCTGCTGATGCCTGTAATGGGGCCTAGCTATAGGGTACAGGGAGGAAGGGAGTGGTGCTAAGTAGATCTCAGTGCAATTGTCACGGGGGAAGGACCAGGCCTGAGGTGGCAGTTTAGCCTGTTTTCTTTAAAATAAGACTGGGGAACAAGCCCATGGGACCCTGGCATTTTGGATATAGAAACTAAAGGATTGGAAGTTTGGGGTTATCTTCCACTGCACATTGAGTTAAAAAAAACAGCCTGGGGTATACAAGACCTTATCTCAAAAACAACCCTTTAAAAAGATGGGAAAACATGTGTTAAGGTGGCTACAACTGAGGGGAGTCAGAACCCCGGTTATTCCATGTACATTACATGTAACTCCTCTATTCACATGATCTGCGTTTTTGTCTCCTTTTAGGTAAACGGTGACATTCCCCCTCGGTTAAGAAAGAGTGCTCATGAGATCATCCTTGACTTCATCAGATCAAGACCACCTTTAAATCCAGTATGTAACGTAACACTCTCTCCCCAGGGATGGGTGTGTAGCATCCTCCAAGCTTCCCCTTGAGAGCATGAAGCCCACCGGTTACAAAGAAAGAAAATCCCAGATGTTATATTTTACCAATAAAAGCTCTGGAGCCAGATGTTGGGGTGAAAGCCTGCTGACTCAGAGATGCAGAGAAAGCACCCAGCTGACCTTCCTCCTCAGCCATCATCCCAGAAGGAAAAAGCTAAAAAGCACCTTCTCCTTCTCCACACTGTCTTAAATACCCTTCAACTCAATCTCTTCCTTTCTGTTTAATCCCTGTCAGCTGGTTTCTTCCTCTGCCTCTTGACCTAGGGTTAACTTTATTTAATCCTGTGTACAGATAGCTCTTTGATTAAAGGTGTGTGCTAGGGCTAAGACACACCTTAATCACCTGTTTACAATAAGCAGAAAGTTTTTGGATTAAAGGTGTGTGCTCCATACGGCTGAGCCACACAAAACAAGAAGCAGGTTTGGTTTTTGTTGTTTTGTTTTTAAAGGTTTATTTGTTTATTAAGTATACAGTGTTTTGCTTGCATGTACACCTGCATACCAGAAGAGGGCACCAGATCCCATTATAGATGGGTATGAGCCATCATGAACTACATGTGGTAACTGAGAACTGAACTCAGAACCTTTGGAAGAGCAGCCAGTGCTCTTAACCTCTGAGCCATCTCTCCAGCCCCAAGAAGCAAGTTTTTTACAATTCACAGTCTTGGCGTTCAGGGGTTCACAATGGGATCAAATATTCTGCAACATCGACCTATAAATTACTCTCTAAAGTACAGAGACGTTCCTTCGGTATAATACAATTATTTGGTATGTTTTTGCTCAAAACAACCTGAGTCATAGCACAAAATCTCCTATAACAGCTGAAAACTAGTACCACGCTGCTTCCAGCACGAGTTACCTTTCCAGCTCACATCATAAAGCTTCTACTCTGCTTAGAGCTCGCTGTCATACCGCTTATTTTACAGTAAATGTGCCCTCGCTTTTATTTGAACATCCTCTGTTGGCACTGTTCTTCCTAGTGACCATAGAATGAGAATTCAGTTTGAAATGTTGCTTGTGTTTCTTCTTTATTCTTTTCCTCCTGGCCCAATAGCCAGCGGCCTGCCAAACCATCTCAAGCCTATGTCCATAAAAAACAATGAGGGTAGAGGAACTTTCTCCCAGTTTCTAGACCGATGGAGTCGGCTATCCTTTTGGATTTTCCTGAGAGGGGGAAGTGTTGGTGCAGTAGAGCGGGATCAGACAAGCCTGGTAGTTCTCACTGGCCCACAGTCTAGCTCCATGTGCCTCTCAGCAAGCTGGCCTGCCTCTCACCTCTGTGAGGTCGTTAATAGACGGAAGACAGTAACAACGCAAGGTGGTGAGTTACGAATGCTGCTTTTAGGTAGATAGTGTGGCTCACCCCTATAATCTCCACACTCAGGAGGCTGAGACTCAGGGATTGCCATAAATTTGAGACCATTCTAGACTACAGAATAAATCCCAAAACGACAGCAATAATCCCCCAAAAAGTTAGTTTCTAAAACAGTGGCGTATAGGGCCACAGTTATAACTTCAGCACAGCATCTGAGCACGTATGGTCAGATGACTGGGAAGCCCAGTTATCCCTTACTGCATTAGACATTTTGATATTGGGGTTTGAGAGATGGTTTAGTAGGTAAAGGTGCCTGCCACCAAGCCTGGTAGTCCGGGTTCTTTGCCCAGGACCCCATAGAGGGGAAGGGAACTCATTCCCTTGAGTTGTTGTCTGCCCTCCACTCAAGTGCAAGCACACAAAGTGTGTGTGTGTATGTGTGTGTGTGTGTGTGTGTGTGTGTGTGTGTGTGTGTAAAGAACAGTTAGTTAATCAAGTCTAACTGTTGTGCTTCCTTTCAAGGCTTCAGCCAGAAAACTGAAACCAACCCCACCACGGCCACGGAGCCTCCATGAAAGAATATTAGAAGAAATTAAAGCAGAGAGAAAGCTTCGGCCTGTCTCACCAGAAGAAATTAGACGGAGCAGACTAGGTGAGTCTCCACTTCTATACTCATGAATCACCACGTGCAAAGTTGTGTTTATATTAATACACATAAAAGTAATTCACAGAATTCTCAGTTCTTGTCTAGACCCCTCTTCTGTTCTCCGGTCTCTTCCCTCCTTTCCCCCCTCCCCCTAGCTATTGCTCACATACATGTACCCTCACATTTGTTTACACTTGAAATTCATGTGATGTCACAGTTTATTTTCTTCTTTGATGTTGAACTACATGAGAGATTTGTGACATAATGGCGAGAACACTGCCAATGTTATGCTGAGGTTTGAGGATGACACTTGTGGCAGTTTGAATAGGAAAGGACCCTTGGACTTGTATTTGCATGCTTGCAATAGGGAGTGGCTCTATTGGGAGGTGTGGCCTTGCTAGAGGTAGTGTGTCACTGTGGAGGCGGGCTTTGAGGTCTTACATGCCCAAGCTCTATCCAGTGTGGCTTACAGTCTCCTTTTGTTGCCTCTGGATCAAGATGCAGAACTCACGGCTCCTTCTCCAGCACCATGTCTGCCTGCACGCCGCCATGCTTCTCGCCCTGTAAGCCAGCCCCAAGGAAATGTTCTCCTTTATAAGAGTTGCCATGGTCTGCTGCAAAAAATACATAGGTTATTAAATAAAGCCTATAAGCATTATGGCGGTGTTATCTAGCCCACTATCATAATCAATTAAAGACACAGGCACCTGATAGGTCTTAGAATACGCCTTATTTTACCCGGGGCTGGACAGATCTTTCCACCTCAGTGACCTCGTTATCTCCCAGCCCCCATCCCTGGCCATCTGCTTTAATCATTGTGATGTGGGCTAATTCCATCCATAATCCTGAAACACCTGCACCTGCTTCCCGTTTGGGCCTCCTCTCTCCACACGGGGCCTCAGGGTTTCTCCTTCCGGGCCACGTGGTTCTTTCTATCCCACTGCGGCTATGCACTTTCTCCTTTACCTCTCTCCTCCTGTGACCCTCTGTCCCTAAAGCCCATGAACCTTCTTCATTCTGCCCCTCATTTCTGCCCTGCCCAGATTTTAGCATTTTTTATTAACCAACCAATTTTAAATTAGGGACAACAAAGTTACAAAGCAAAGACAAATATATATGGAAATATATTTGTCTGCACAACAACCAGATCTCAAAAAGCAAAATAATTAACATCAAATGGAAAGCACCAGGGCATGCTGTTACATGGTCAGGCTGTCTCTTCACAGCAATAGAACACAAAGTTAGCACTCTTTCCCTTTCTAAGTACAGCTATCAGCAGAAAAAGGGATAAAAGATCTTACCTCTATTATAGTTTTCTATAAGAACTAAATAAGATCATGGTAAAAAAAGGAAAGAAAAACCTTAAAAATCTAACACGTACAACTGTAGATGATAGATACATAGCATTACTTCATTTCTTTGAGAATCCTTCTAATGGTGTGTGTGTGTGTGTGTGTGTGTGTGTGTGTGTGTGTGTGTGTGTGTGTGTGTGTGTGTGTGTATAGGTACTTCTGTATATGCACAAGCAGAGGCCAGAGGTCACCGTGAGGGGGTCTTCTGCCATCGTCTGCCATATGTTTTGAGACAGAAATTTTTACTTCACTTGAAGTGCACTGTTGCAGCTAAGCTAGCGGGCTCAGTATGCCCTGGAATTCATCCATCTCCACCCCTCCCACTACTGAGGTCACAAATGTTACATGGGTGGTGGGAATCCAAACTCACCATGCCTGTGCAGCAAGCCCTTTACCCAGTGAGCCACCCCCCAGCTCTGTTTTGAAGGACTTCCCATAGTGGCCATACCACTGTGTGTCTCTCCAGCAGCACCAAATGCCCTAGTTCTTCATCCTTGTCCCACCACTGGGGGCTTTGGGGAGCTTGTTTAGACAGTGGCCACCTGGCATGTCTAAGGTGATTTCTCATTATAGTTTTGATTTTCATTTCCCTAGTGATTGATGATTGATGTTTGAGCATTGTTCCGTGTAGTTGTGAACTATTTCTGTGTCACCTTTGGGTTGTCTATTTAGGTTCTTTTATTTTATTTTTTTGGTTTTTCAAGACAGGATTTCTCTGTGTAGCCTTGGCTGTCCTGGACTTACTTTGTAGACCAGGCTGGCCTCCAACTCACAGAGATCCGCCTGCTTCTGCCTCCCAGAGTGCTGGGATTACAGGAGTGTGCCACCACTCTGGCTCTTTGCTTAGTTTTTAATCAAGGCCATCAATTATTTTATTATTGAGTTGTTAGC
The DNA here is from genome assembly GCF_903995435.1 of Acomys russatus. NCBI lineage: Eukaryota > Metazoa > Chordata > Mammalia > Rodentia > Muridae > Acomys > Acomys russatus. The sequence goes on along the minus strand of NC_067156.1, from coordinate 53,803,396 downwards.
ATTTGTTATGTATTTTGAACATTAACTCTGTGAATTGTGTGGAAAACTGTAAGGAAAAGGAACTTTTCAGCTGTAAGGGTCCTGTAGCAGCAGGAATGTCAAGAGGGTGAGGCAGATGAGGTCTACAAGAGTTTCCAGACCTCCCCCCAATGACCTAATGTTTGTCAGTCACTCCCTGCCCCCTGTAGGCTCCATGGTCTCCCATGAGCCCGGAGGGCACTCACATTCAAACCATAGGCATTGCGGGATTGCCTTCTCTATTTATGGGAAAATTACTGTTAAGCTTGCCATGGAGGGGCAAGAGGCAGGAGCAGTGAATCAGCAGGGAGGAGCACTCGCTGCTCTTCCAGAGGACGTGGGTCCAAATCCCAGTTACAACTGTCTATAACTCCAGTTGCAAGGAATCTGCCACCTGACTCCTACCCCATGCTTCTGACTCTTGAAAGCACATACATGTTTGTATGTGATATACATACTTACATGCAAGCAAAACACTCACACATATAAAATTAAATAAACTTTTTTTTTTTTTAATTTTAAAAGAAGATTCTCTGGGGACCTGAGGATATAGTTTCATGGTAGAGTGTTTGCTTATGTGTGAGGTCCTAAATTTAATCTCTAGGCATGGTGGCACACATCTTTAATGCTAACATTCGAGAGACGGAGGTTGATGGATCTTTGCGAGTTTGGGCTAACATGGTCTGCATGGTGAGACCCTGCCTCAACAAAAAAGAAGAAAAGAAAAAGAATTTTCTTGGGAACATACATCTATAATCCCAGCAATGTAATTTCTTTGGATTCCTAGCTTGTTGAGTTTTCAACCTGAGTGTCATATTGTCAAATGTTTTTTCTGCAGTTTTTTAAGGTGACATGAGTTTTTTAATCCTCTATTCTGTTAGTTATGTATCCTATTATTTGCTTCTGGTTTGTTTTTTCTCTTGCTTTGGTAAACACTCGGATTGAAAGCAGTTTAGGGAAGAGGAGACTCATTGCAGCTTACAGGTCCAGGTCACAGTCCATCAAGACTGTGTCAAGACTGGACCTGAAGCAGGGACCAAGGAGGGGAAGGAGGGCGCTGCTTGCTCCCTGGCTCTGCTCAGCTAGCATCCTCCCTCGTCACCCGCCATCCAAGTCAGTCTCTACAGACTGGTCTGCGTTGGGGGACTCTTCAATTCAATTCTCCTTCCTGAGTGAATTTAGTTTGTGTCAAGGTAATAAAAACTAACTGAGATTCATTCCATCCTGTGTCCCAGAAATAACCCCACTTGGTCAAGGAGTATGGCCTTTTAGTGTGCTGCTGGAATGCTTTAGTAGTATTTGTTGAGGTTTTGTTTCTTTTCTTTGTGTTTTAGCTTCAGTGTGCCTCCCTATTCTGTATTTTTATTTTATTTTTTGAGACAGGGTTTCTCTGTGTAGCCTTGGCTATCCTGGACTCACTTTGTAGACCAGGCTGGCCTCGAACTCACAGAGATCTGCCTGCTTCTGCCTCGGCCCAGGAAGGTAAGCCAGACGGTGAACTCCCTCCCCCCCCCCACACACCTCTCCCTCCCCCAAGAGCTGAGGACAGAACCCAGGGCCTTGTACTTGCTAGGCAAGTGTTCTACCACTGAGTTAAATCCCCAACCCCCCCCCTCTTCTGTGCTTTAGAACAGTTCAAAAAAGATTAGAATTAATTCATCTTTAAAGGTTGGTAGAATCATCGGTGAAACAATCTAATCTTAGCCTTGGTTGTCCTGGAAGGTCCTCTGTAGACCGGCTGGCCTCAAACTCAGAGATCCACCTGCCTCTGGCTCCCAAGTGCTGGGATCAAAGGTGTGCGCCACCACGCCCACCCCCAGAACTGACTTACTTTCTTTCTTTCTTTCTTTCTTTCTTTCTTTCTTTCTTTCTTTCTTTCTTTTTTGTTGTTGTTGTTGTTTTTTCGAGACAGGGTTTCTCTGTGTAGCCTTGGCTGTCCTGGACTCACTTTGTAGACCAGGCTGGCCTCGAACTCACAGCGATCCGTCTTCCTCTGCCTCCCAAGTGCTGGGATTAAAGGCGTGCGCCACCCAGGACTTTCTTACTGAGAGCTTTTTTGGTCTTTTCTTTTTTTGAGACAGTGTCTCATGTTCAAGTACTCCTCAAACTTGCTTCAGAGCTAAGAACTGGTTTGTGCCACCACTCACGACTCTGTAGTTTGTTTTTGTTTTTTTAGATTGTCTCATTATGTAGCTCTGACAGGCCTCAAACTCAGTATATAGACCATGCTGGGCTCAAACTTGCTGTGATCCTCCTGCCTCTGCCTCCTGAGTGCTGAGGTCACAAGTTGGGAGCTTTTGGACTATTGGCCCAGTTTCTCATAGCAGGCCTTCTCAAACATGTTCCTGTTTCACTTCTTGAGACTTGACGTAAAGGCTGACTGTGAGAAAAGGAACCACGCTTTAGAACAGTTAAAGGACAGATGATGTTCCATGCACTGTATTTCAGCCCATGATGCCTCACGGCACCTAGAATAGAGCAGTCATAGACAGTGGTTGTTCAGAGCCTGGGGAGGTGGATCAGCTGCTTAGGGCACTTGTACCAAACCTGACAGTCCCAGCCTCAGCTCCAGGAGGACCCACTTGGCAGAAAGAGGACACACACACACACACACACACACACACACACACACACACACACACACACACAAATAGTTTTAAAAGAAAGTGAATTTCTGAGATTCGTGCTTCTAGAGTTCTGAGTTTAAACTAATCTTAAATCTCAAATGGAAGGTAAGAACTTTGGTTCCCCACCCCTGTTCCATCGTGTTGGTTTTTTTCTGTAGTCCTGTATTTTGGAGTGTTTGCTTAGGATAGGATTGACAGGATTAACTTGAAAAAACATATTTCTCTAAATATTTTTGTATTTTCACCTTGGAATTCCAAGTAGAAACAATGCAGATAGTGGTGGGATGTCTTAGTGCCTAAAGAGTATTATTTTCATTTTCAGACGTCTCTGGGCATCCACTGTGAACTTGTGCATTACAAAATAACAGTGAGGGCTGAGGGACGGTTCAGTCAGTAAGCACTAGCTTTCAAGCAGGAGGGTTTGTGTTCAGTCTTAGAAACCATGTACAAATGCTGGGTGCATATACAAAAGGTGGTTTATGCTGGGAATTCCTGCCTGAGGGAGATGGAGGAGGACGAGGATCCCTGAGGTTCACTGGTAATTCCAGGCCAGTTGAAAGGCATGACATAAAGTCGGAGATGGAAGGCCTTCCTCATGGTGACACCCAAGTTTATCTTGCAGCCTCCACACACACTTCTGTGCATAAAAAAATAAGACTAAAAATGTTTAAATAGCTAGGTGGTGGTGGCACACACTTTTAATCCTAGCACTTGGGAGGCAGAGGCAGGAGAATCTCTGTGAGTTCAAGGCCAGCCCAGCCTACAAAGTGAGTTCTGTAACAACCAACTACACAGAGAACTCCTGTTATTTTTTTTAATTAATTTATTTTTACTTTATATGCATTGGTGTTTTGCATGCATGTATGTCTATATGAGGGTGTCAGATCTTGGAGTTGTAGACAGTTGTGAGCTACCATGTGGGTGCTGGGAATTGAACCCAGGTCCTTGGGAAGAGCAGTCAGTGCTCTCCAGCACTGAGAAAATCCTGTCTTGAAAAACAAACAAAATAAATAATGAAAAAACCTACAATATGTTACTCTATTCTCCTGGTGTAACATTGTGTATGGTCTGAACATCTTTCATCATTAGATAGAAAGCAAACCATGACATATTAGGACATGGTCTCCCAGCCAATGCTGAAGTGGTGTTCTATCTGCCCTCTACCAATGCAGAAGCGATGCTTTATGTAACCCTCTACTAATGCAGAAATGGTGTTCTGCCTTTCCCTCTGCTGTCGTACGGGCCTTTTCCATTGTTTTGCTTATCAAGTCTGAAATTACTATTATTGTACCTCAGCCTCTGCTTGTGTCACTGATATTTTCCTTTTCTAAACATCTTAATTAATTCACTGGTGATGTAGGGAGCTGACAGTGAGAGCCTCGGTTAGGGCTTTCACTCAACCCCAAAACAAACAAACAAACAAACAAACAACAACATGAGAAGCTGAGAGTGCCGCTCAGTGGGCAGTGTCCTTCCCTCCTTGCATAAAGCTCATTTGGTTAGCTTGACAAACACAAAAAAGGAAAAGAAGAAAACAAACCTCCTCTCCCATTCCTTCTGTTTACTCAAATAGCGTTCACGTACCAGAGCAGCTCAGCGGAAGACATTAGCAGCGTGGTTACAGGGTGGTTTGAGAGTGTGGGTTTTACTTGTAAAGTTAGCGAGGGAAATCTGGACTATATTTAAGTTTAGAACGGATTATTTTATTTTTGAATGGCGAGTGGAAACCTAGTCTCATCAACACAAAATCCCACTCCTGAGACATCTGAACATCCAACCTGCACATGGGGATAGAAATGCTGAAACTCTTAGTTCCTGACCATCAAACATTATTATGTACAACATACTTATTATTTGATGAACATAACATAATTGAACAAAACTGACCACTGCATAGACAAGGAATGCTGCTCTCGCTTCTTGGGAGATAGGATTCATATTTTTTCTCTTTATCTTGTTTTCATTCTTAGTATAGTCTTTAAAACTTTATTTTTTATTTTTATTATATTCTATCATTGTCATGGACCTGGAAATAAGACTCTTGTGTGGTTTTATTATATTTCAGACTTGTCTGCACTAGCCTCTAGCTAGACCCCAGGTGTCAGTGAGAGCTCCGGCCCTTAGCCCTGTGCTGCTCCCTGTTTATCCCTAATGGCTGTATTACTTTCTCTTTATTGTTTGTTTTCTGTTTTTCAGCAATGCGGCCACTTAGCATGTCTTACAGTTTTGACTTGTCAGGTAAAAAAAAAAAAAAGCACTTTCACACCTGACATGGTTGTGTGGTTTCTGTGAGTCACATTCATTTGTCTGCTTGTTTCAACATGTCAGAAAAGAAAATTGAAAAGCTTTCTTTTAAGCTGTGGTCAGTAAAATAAAATAGCCTACCTATTTCAAAGCAGTACATGTGATTAAAGCCACAGTGAGTGTGCAGCCTTATAGAAGAGCTGTCCTGCCACTGGCAGGCTGTCGATTCGGCTGCCCAATGTGTGGTAGCTCTCGCTGTAAGGGAAAGAAACAGTTTTGAAGTGCTCTGTTCTCTGAAACGCTGAGCACCCCGGTGGGCAGAACCCGCCTTCTGTGCACCTCTGCTTCATGGGCAGAGCCCGCCATTCATGGCTCCGCTGGCCACAGATCACCACCAGGGCCTCTTCTGACATGTGCCCTGAGTTCACAGCATGCTTTACATTTTATGTTTAGAAGGTGGCTATGTTTGATGATAAATTTAGCTCCTTTTTAAAATAAAAATTTAAATATATTAATGAGCAAGTTTTCATATTTTTCTTAATTCTTCAAAGATATTTTGCAAATTCAAAATTTTAATTTCACAAGTCACTCTTTCCATCTAAAATGAGGCAATGTTTTCTCATAGACTGTTCTTTGAAATGTTGTAGACTGCTTACGTCACAAAGAATTGTTGGCAAACAAATTAATGTTTAACAAGCCAGTGAGTTCTAGTCTCTTTTTCTAGGGTTATTATTGAATGTTTACTGTCTTCTAACTACAAGCCAGTTTCCACATGTTTTTTAAATTTCTGTTTATTTTGTAACTGTCAAACATGACTACTATTTTGGTCTTCATTTAACTATTTTTGACTGACCACCAAAGAGCCTTTCTATTTTCTTTGTCCAGTTGGCTAATTTTATTTTATGAACCACTTGTGCAGTGAACCTGTAAAAATATTAGCCTGGAAAATGAAACCAAAATTTTGGACCATGTGTGTTATGACTAATCTCTAAAAGCTGGCCAAATACCTTCCATACCGTGTCACTCTGGAGATCTACTGGTCATGTCCCATTGATTGAATAAGGAGAAGGCGGCTACCTAAACACATGGCCTGCCGACTGGTATGCACCTGAGCAGGACAGTGCGCATGCTCCTGAACATGCTCTCCACATGCTCTCTGGTGTTCTTACAGGCTCATGGTGGCCCTGTATCAGGAAAAAAAACCTGAGTCCTTCGTATAGCAGGGCAGCATTGTCGTCAGCGTTCACTGTGTGCTCTCTGTCTGTGTGACTCCCTGAGCTTCACTGTCGACCTTTGTGCTGCTTTTGTTTTCATTGTTGTACTTGGCTATTCAAATGTCCCAGATTGTAAATGGGGGGGATTAATCCATCCTTCCAGCTTAAAGACTAAAGTACATTGTATTAGTAGAAAAATGAACAAACTAAGGCGTAAGTCGCCTAAACATGTGACATAGGTAATGACTTTGAGCTTGAGTGTTGAGTGAGACATAAAGAAGTATATTCTCCTGCTCAAGTGTGCTGTAGACATGTTTCTTAGTGAAAATCCTAATAAGCCATTCAGCATCAATTGAGGTAAGTCTGATTTATTTTTCTATACAAATATTAAATATATAATTCATGTTCCAGTCACATTTCCTCCAAATAAATAAGGCAGCAGACAGAATTATTCAAGTATTTAATATCATGGGTATGCCTTTTAGACTCTGGATCTAGACATAATTTCTAAAAACCATCTCTATTTTATATCTTTAAACATTTGTTTTATATATAAATATCATTTTCTCCCTCAAGAAATACTGTCTTTAAGAGTTTGCCTCTTCTCACTTAATATACTGAAATAATAGTATTTATTATTTCAATAGTAAATATAAATAATCAAACTCCTTAAAATATGTCATTCCAGCTCTTATAGGCAGTGAGACCACACAGTGTCTAGTCTTGGAGCTCGCTAGACGCCTCCTGACAGAACCTTTTCCGAGTCACATTCCTCTGAAAGCTTTACTTACTACCGATGTTTGTTTCCGTCATTGCAGTCAGTGAGCCGCATGACAGCTGCTGTTCTCATCGCAACCATGGAGCTGTTGGAAAGCTTCTCCTAACCCTGCATCACAATGAAGTGAGCCAGGGCAGCCCCTGTCAGTGAGAGGCTCTCCCTAGACATCAGTTCATAGGTCATTTTGCCCCATTGTGTGTGTGTGTGTGTGTGTGTCACTAATGTGGCCTGAATTCTCAGAGTGTTGCACAGGGTAGACCAAGTGCTAAGCCACCTGAGTTACTTTCCTGCCTCTTTATCATTTTCTCTTTTGAGTGTGTTTATTTGTTGGGGCGGGATGATTTCCCACCGTCCTCCTTCCACCTGCGGAGTGCTGAGTGTCCAGGGGCTGTTGCCATGCTTCCATACGGGATTTTATGTGCTGCTGGTGAGCTCAGAGCCCTGTATGTACTAAACAAGACTTGACCAGTGCAGTCCTTGTTCTGAGGCAGGGTTGCTCAGGCTTACTTTGAGTTCACTTTGTATCCAAACAGACCTTGATCACTGAACTTGGTGATCCTCCTGCCTCATCCTCCCAAGTGCTGGGCTTACAGGCATGTACTACCATACCAGGCTTTTGGCTTTACCAGTTGTATTAGGCTTTTGTAGAGAAACAGAACTGATAAATGAAATCTGTATGTGCATATCTATCATATGAATATAATATTGTATATGATTAGTAGAGTGTCTTGCCTTACAAGTTTGTGGTCCAGACTATTCCAATAATGCCTGTCTCCTGACAGAAAGTCCAAGAATCCAATGTTGTTTGGTCCAAGAGGCTGGGTGTCTCAGATGGTCTTAGGTACACCAGTGAAAGTGAGGGCAAAAAGACAGAGAGCAAGCACTTTTTTCTTCTGTGTTCTTTATATAGCTGCCACCAGGTGGCTCTTCCCAGTCCCAGCATCTTGGGCTTTAGTTACTTCCAGAACTAGTCAAGTTAACCACCAAGAACAGACATCACACTCACACCATTTAAGTATTTCTAACCTACACAGTATTAAATACCATCAATACAATTTGAATTTAATCCACCTCGGTCTGCAGAGATGGCTCAGCATTGCTTTTCCAGAGGACATGAGTTCAGTTCCCAATCCTCATATGGCAGCTTGTAACCATCTGTTCCTGGGATCCAACAGCCGCTTCTGGTCTCCACAGGTGCATATCTGATGCACATACGTAAATGTAGGCAAAAACACTCATACACATATAAAAAATATTTTTTTAAAGGTTTAATCTACCTTAAATGACTTCTAAATTTTTCTTAAGCAATAACAGCCACAAATATGTGGGTCTGATGTGATACCTTTTTACAAGATGGTAAATGAATAGATAGTAAATAGTAATGAATAGATAGAGTAGAGACTAAAATCTCTTTGCCTTGACAGTGTGAGCCCAGTCTTGGAAGCTGGGTTTGTTCTGTGAGAGGTGTACCTTGTCACTAGCTTCTGAAACGTGGGTGACTAAGAAAGGACACGAATGTGTGCAGCTTGACTTTTATCTATTTATGCTGTTTTTTGGTTGGTTAACTCTTTTCGTTTGTTGTTGTTTTGTTTTTAAGACAGGGTCTTACTATGTAGCCCTGGCAATCCTGAAACCCACTGTATAGACCGGGCTGGCCTTGACCTCACAGAGACCTTCCTCCCTCTGCCCTTGAGTGCTGGGACTAAAGGTGTGCACCACCATGCCCAGCTCAATAGTTGTTTTAAGACAATTAACTGCAATGGCAGCATGAGTAAGTTTTGTAGGATGTATGTGCCATAAGGCATACATAAAGTAAAAGTTTTACAAGCGTACTCTTTAAGATCACAATAAACACTTACTACCTTTTTTCTTTTTGTTATTGTTTTTATTTGTTTGTTTTGAAACAGGGTCTTACTCCCTGCCCCAAGCTAGCCTCCTTCCTAGCAATGTTCCCGCCTTGCTCTCTCAAGTGCTGGGATCATAGTGTGAGCTACCAAGTGTGACTTCTTTTTTCTTAAATAGAAATTAATCATTGATACTTTATTCTTCCATCTTTGCTTCCCGGAAAACTTTTAAAATACCTTTCTAAAGTGCCTCTCCCGGTATGTCCTTGTGAAAGAGGATTTTCACCTTTACAACTAATTTATATAAAATCTTGTTATGGTTTCCATTTTTCCCTTTTACTTTACTATAACCAATTATTTATTCGTCTTAGCTATTGAATACCTGGGATGGTAATAACAAAGTAAATAAATACGTGAACATGGTCTCAGGTTTTTTTGTACTAAAACTTTACCCAGCCAGTTGTAATAGCACACACTATAGTCCAGCGCTCAGAGGACAGGCAGAAGGATTGCCACACAGTCAGGGTTTGCCTGAGCTGTATACCAACCAGGGCTCAAAAAGCTTTTTTTTTTTTTAACCTAAAATGATAAATTATTAATAGTTGAATAGCTCTACCTTCTTTCTCTTCTCTGCTCCTCTTTTTTCTTCAATCCTCCCATCCTTTCTAGCCTATCTGAACCTTTAATTTTAGAAGGACCTGTTCTCTGACCTTGATCTATAAAAATACAAATCATAAAATTATTAATTTTTTTGCAATGTATCCCAGGCTATCAAAGTTATCATAAGCCTTCCTGCCTTAGCCTCGTGCATGCTGGTATTACAGACAAGTACCATCTTACCTGCCTAGAAATTGTGCATATTACATAAGAAATGTTATACATTGTTTCTTCAAATAATGTCAAGGAAAACGTAAGAACACAATTATAAAGGAGTTGAAGATGTAGACGTAGCTCAGTTAGTAGAGTGCTACTGGGTGAGAGCGCCAACATTATATAAACTGTGCATGGTGATACACACTTGTAATCCCAGTGTACCGGAAGTGGAGGCAAGAGGATCAAAAGCTGGTTCTTCTCAGCTATACAATGAGTTCAAGTTCAAGGCCAGCCTGGTATACATGAGACCCTATCTTTAAAAAAAAAAAAAAAAAGTCAATAAAATAAGAACATGTTTAAGGCCGGGCGTGGTGGCACACGCCTTTAATCCCAGCCCTCGGGAGGCAGAGGCAGGCGGATCGCTGTGAGTTCGAGGCCAGTCTGGTCTACAAAGTGAGTCCGGGACAGCCAAGCCTACACAGAGAAACCCTGTTTCAAAAACAAAACAAAACAAAAGAACATGTTTAAATACTGAATGTTTGCTACTTCATGTATATAGATATCACTTGTTGAGAGAAAAATAGCCTTCGATTACAAAGCTTTCCCCTCCCAAAGTCCTTAACAGTTTGGTATCTAGAAGGCACTTTACCCAACAAAAGCTTCATAGATGGTTCTGCGTGCAAAGAGCAGTTGATCGCTCTGAGCTGCACATTAAAGTATGCACTGATTGCCACATTTTCCTTCTCTAATTTTATCATTAGATACTAGTGGTAACTCATGTTAAGTCTTTACTTGAAATGCTCATTTCATTTGCATTGGAGGATTGTAGGCTAGAGTACCAAAAAGCAGGCCTTGGCCTCTGGCCCACACCAGTGCCAGTCAAGGGCTTGAGTTACTTTAGAAGAGCCGAAAACCAGTGTTGCTGTTGGCTAACATTGACTGTACTAGGCACAGCACGTCATTCAGAGTTGCTAACTCACTTGGTCCTCACAATGGGCTGTGTCATTACTACTGTGCTTTACAGGGAGGCACGGAGGTTAGGTGCCTTACCCAGACAGCTGCCAATAGGGGAAGAGTTTGATCCCTGTCTGCATTACGCCAACTGTAGACTGCTGTGTTTTCTCTCAGAAGTTGAAGGGCTTTCTCATTCAGATGTGAGCCCTCAAGAATTTAAATCTGATGTACTGAGGGGACTTGTCCCAGATTCTTTGTGCTTACGTAAATGTGTTTGTGCAAGTATAGATTCTTAGCTGCTTTGCTTTCTAAGACATTTTTAGCTCTTATTCCTAGGAAGACTGTGAGCTGTATCTGCCCTCCACCCACCACTTAGAACCATCACCCTGCGAGCCTCCCTCTGCTTATCTGGGAAGCAAGAAGTCAAGGTTACTTGTCTAGGATTTCTCCCAGTTCTGAGTCCTGAACTCCAAATGTGAATATGGTTATTGACCTTAGGCTTTCCTTTCACCTGACCATAACTTGAACAAGCGTTCCGTACGCATGGCATGGCATCACTGTACTGAGCCTTTGTGCTTTATTTGTGTGACATGGAAATGCTGTCACCTGGTTGTGCTTCCGCCACACATTACCTTTCCTGGCTCAAGAAAAGGTAAGCTCTTGCCTTTCTCTGACTAGATGTCACCACACCGGAATCTCCAAAGCGTGTTGGGGAATCGTCTGTGGTGAATGGAGGCATAACATCTCAAACAAAAGAAAACGGGCTGAGCGCTGCCCAGCAGGGGCCTGCCCAGCGGAAGAAGCTCCTCAAAGCCCCAACCCTGGCTGAGCTGGACAGCTCTGACTCTGAGGTAAGGATGCCATGCATGGCTCTGCCCTCTGACCCTGTGCCCACCCAGTTCCTTGAGCTGTCTCCTCATCTCTTCTCATGTTTCAGTCAGAAAGGCAAGAGTGGCGTTAATGTGGGTAGCAGGAAGGTCAGTTACTGTCACCACTACAGACCAGGGCAGTGGGTATGCTTAGACACATGGAGGAGTGCTCTTCCCATAAGAGCAGTGCCAACAAGAGCGCTGTTTTCCCTGGAGTCTTTGCTGTATGCTGTGCCCTTCAGGGGACAGTGCTCATCTCACTTTCCACACCTGCATCCAGGCCGAGCCGCCTCCATCTGCTGAGCTATGAGTGTCAGAATGTGCGTTGCAGCTTGCTAGGTCTTCCCTGCTTGGCCCAAACTTAGACACAGTACTGATTAGATGCATGTAGCAGACAGTCAGGGTACTTCGTATGTTTCTGTGCTGTGCCATAGCGTGCTCATGCGGCTTTCCCCACTAGTCAGACTCAAGCACACGCCTTCCTTATGCCTCTAAAACCCTCACTCTATGTCTGTGGCTCTGCTGACTAGCTGACGCTATGCAATGAACAAACCAAGTCAAAACTTATAAGTGGAGAGAAGTCTCAGGAAGGGAGGAAAGGCCTGTCTTCCCTCCTCTCTCCATCTTTCAATCCCTCCCCTCCTCCTCCTCCTTCCCCACGCACTTGCTTTTCGAGTTTACCTGAACATTTCCTCCTATCTTGAGAAACAGCCGTATCCCCTGTTTTAAACACAGAGACGTTTTTACGTCAGATGCACACAGAAGTATAACGTCCACCAGCTAACAATGGAATGGGAACTACAGCTAAGTCCACCCAACACCAGCACCCCATCTTTCAGGACCTTATAGAACACTGGGAAATTCAGTTTCCATTATAAGAAAAGTGTTGGGGCCGTGGGCCGTGGATAAAACTCTTGTTCCAGTTTGCTTTCCTGTGGTCGTGGTAAACACCATCTTCATGGTTTTATTTCAGCTCATAAATTATAGTTTGCCATCAGGGAAGGCACTCAGGCAGGAGCCTGAAGGCAGGAAGCAAAGCAGAGACCATGGAGGAATGGTGTTGACTGGCTTGATCTCTCCAGCCCTGCCCCATCACTTTCGGTTAGGCAAAGTGAGGACATGAGCCCATCCCTAATTTTAGACCTCTAGCTTGCCTTGAGTCTCTGACGTTATAATTTGGTGTGTCATGTTAAAGTGTCTGTTTACTAGGGTTAAGGAGCACAGGATCTGAAGTTAACGGATTTGCCTTTTCAGGAGGAAACTCTGCACAAGTCAAGCAGCAGCAGCAGTGCGTCTCCTTCCCTCTATGAGGACCCCGTGCTGGAGGCCATGTGCACCAGGAAGAGTGAGTGCACACCTCCAAACACTTGAGCAGGGGCCACACAGTGGGCTATGGCCATTTGGGGTCTATAAAGCTAACCCTTGCACTTCAGTGTCAGAAGCAGACAGCTTAGGAATCTTCCCAGGCTGCAGGGACAGGTACCTTAACTAGATAAGGCACGTTTATGTATATAGCACATATGTAGATAAGTCAGCAGTGTGTGTGCGCTCATGTGCATGCACGCTTTTCAGATTAATGACTTGCTAGTCTGAATTTAATCTCAGAAGCACTAAATAACCATATTTTTTCCCACCTGCCTTGTGTAACATACATACAGTCATACCCAAGACATGTGTAAGTAGTAAACACTTTTATAGCTATTGGGCAGTGGATTTTAAATACAGCATCTAAAATTAAGAGATTTTTAAAGGCTTTAGAAATGTGAAATTATTGAAGGGTTAAAAATTAATTTATTAAAGCCGGGCATGGTGGCGCACGCCTTTAATCCCAGCACTCGGGAGGCAGAGGCAGGCGGATCGCTGTGAGTTCGAGGCCAGCCTGGTCTACAAAGTGAGTCCAGGATGGCCAAGGCTACACAGAGAAACCCTGCCTCGAAAAAAGAAAAAAAAATTAATTTATTAAATATTAAGATATTCTTGGAGGATTAAGAGATGGCTCAGTAGCTAAGAGCACTTGGTCGCTCTTGCAGAAGACCTAGGTTAGGTTTCTAGCATCTACATCGCAGCATATAATCATCTGTATATCCCTCTTCTGGCCCCACACATATGAACATGCAAGCAAAATACATACATGTAAAGTAGAAACAAATCTTTTTGTAAAAAAGGTATTGTTAGAATGTTGGCTTAGTTTCCCATACTCTTTTACACAGGATCTCATGTACTGCAGGATAGCCTTGAACTCGATGCATAGCTAAGTCTGGCCTTCCACTCTCAATCCTGCTGCTTCTTCCCAAGATTACATAGCATTGGAGTTATTCAAACAGATCATATAAAAAGCAATAGGTGGCAGGCAAGATGAATCCGAGGGTAAAAACACTTGCCATGGTGGAAGGTGAGAACTGACTAACTTCCAAGGGTTGTCCTGTGGCATTCACATGTGCAGTGTCACAGCATGCACAACTGTATTTATATTGCATAACACACACACACACAAATAATAAATGAAAAAGAATTAAGTCACTAAGAGTTGCTTTGGTTGTTACCTGTGAAGAGTCCTTGGCCAGGTCCATTAGACATTAGCGAGGCCTCGAGCTGGAGTGTTGCTCAGCTGTAGATGATGATCGCTTAGTATGCACAGAGCCCCAGATTTGAACTCTAGCACTGAGAAAACCCAGATACGGTAGTGTAAGCTTGTAATCCCAACACCCAGGAGGTGGAGGTAATGAGATCAGATCAGTAGTTTGAGGTCATCCTCAGCCATGTAGTAGATTTGAGGCTAGCCTAGACTACATGAGATCTTGTCTCAAAATAAATGAATATTATAGAGTACCCATCAAATTGTGTAATGGATTTCAGTATAATTTCTTGGCTGTGAAAATTATGTCTTTCGTTTACCTTAATAGTTTGCCTTCATGGGGTAATCCAAAGACTATGTCACCCCTCACCTTCCTCCCCCACTGCATGAAGCAGCCCTGCTTTGCAAGTAGAGTAAGAGGAAGTGCTAAATAAAACTGTGACAGCATAGCCTGTTTCTAATATCCAATATCCATATGTTTTCACATAGTGAGTCCAGAACCACTCATACTAAAGATTACCCCAAACGCTGTTACTTGGTATTGGAGATGTAGTTCAGAGGCAAAATCCTTGCTTAGCAGACCCAAGAATGTAAAAGAAGAGTACAATTGAAATTTGATGTAGTTTGGGTTTATTTTGGGCCATACAAAATATGTATATTTCTATGTTTTAAAAATTGGAATGGGGAGCTCTGTTGTAAAGCTTATGAATAGTACCATGGGTCATTTGGAGTACAAATGTTAAGGTTAATCATAATGTGCTTTAATGTGAACTTGAATGGATGTTAAAAGCATAGAACAAACACACACACACACACACACACACACACACACACACACACACACACACATACCATTTTTCTTGCTGTTTCTATAGCAAGTTTATCTTGCAAACAGTTTTTGGAACAATCCTATCTCTTTCCCCTGAGCTGCCATCTTATAAAACGCTCCCCACTGAAGTACGTCCTCTGTCTTTGAATACGGTATTGCTGCACAGTGCAAAAGGTTATCTGTTGAAAAATTCAGAATCCATGATTTTATCTTCTAAGAGAGTTCATTTATTTGCTTAAATCTTTAGAGCCTCCAAAATTCTTGCCCATCTCATCAACACCCCAGCCAGAGAGACGGCAACCACCCCAGAGAAGGCATTCCATTGAAAAGGAAACTCCTACGAACGTGAGGCAGTTTCTGCCGCCCTCCAGGCAGAGCTCGCGCTCTCTTGTAAGTACCAAAGGATGAGCAGGGATGTGTCTAGGAAGGAAGGAGGCATGTTTCCCAACAACAAGGAAAAAGCCCACCCAGGGTAGCATGACCTTTAGCATCCTTGTGCTCGGTGTCTTCAGGAAATGGGCTCTGGCCATGCTTGTTGTTTGCCCAGTCTTTGGTTTATTTTGAGTACTTGTCTTCAGAAGTTTTACCGGTGAGTTATTTTTAAAGAAATGCTTTCTTTGTCTTAGAGGATATTAATGCACTTAAAATTGTCAGAAAGTTCTTAGCATAATCTAACTAGAGTATTTGATCTGAAGAGTTTTGACCATGTACAACCGTTGTAGCTTCATTTCTAGTGTGTTTATAACACGGGGTCAGAGCTGTCCTGTGAGCGGCCGAGCAGCTTCTTGTTGCTCCTCACAGTGGAGCAGCTCACAGAGAAGAGAGACTGTTGGCCTGGCAGCCAGAAGTCTTCAGAGTTCCTTTTGGTTTCCCTCATGAACTTTCAAAATATAACAAGATGCAAGGTGTCTGCCAACATTCCACCCACAGCACTCAGGAGGCAGAGGCAGAGATCTCTGTGAGTGTGAGGCCAGCCTGGTCTACAGAGTGAGTTCCAGGACAGCCAGGGCTACACAGAGAAACCCTGTCCCAAAATTACTTTTTTTTTCAAAATTACTTTTTCATGGGATAATGGCCATTTTTTATGAGTTTTTCCTAACGCCTACATCATCACGAGTCACTGTTCTTGCCTGACACAGTGGTATGCCTGGTCGGTGGTCCCAATATCTAGAGGGTTACCACAAGTTCAAGGCCAGCCTGAGTGAGATACAGAGTGAGTTTCAGGCCAACCCAGGCTGCAGAGTAAGAACATGTTTCAAAACCAGAAACTGCTCTTTGATGAAGTGCAGCCTTGTTAATGGCCTACCAGCTGTAAAATAGCTCAACACAGGAAGGTGGACTTTAAAATCCAACCCTGTTAGCCAGTGTGAACAAATTATTACAGAGCTGGATGTGGTGCTGCACATCCTAACACTTGGGAAGCTGAGGCAAAAGATCAGGAGTTCTTGGCTGCATAGTAAGTTTGAAGCCAGCCTCCTGGGTTCCATGAGATCCTACTGGGGGTGTGCCCGGTCAGCCGCATGCGAGGCGCACAGGCTGCTGGTGAGGGTGAACCGTGGGGCGTGCCCAGTCCGACTGTGAGTTATCTTTGTGGAGAAAGAAGCAGAAAACTGTTTCTGAGAAGGACTCGGGAACAGGCAGTGGAAGGAAGCCACGGGCCACACACAGAGTGCAGGTTAAAGGGCAGGGATGGAGGTCATGCTGGGCGTTCCTCAAGTGCACAGGGCACCAGCTGAGAGAAGGAAAGCCTCCTCCACACAATGGCTTTTCTCACTGGTCACCTCTCATTAGGAGTTGGCGGATTTGTACAGATCACTGACACTGAAGTTTTCTAGTTCAGTAAGTGGGAAACTTAATATTTATCCCTCAACTGAAAATGGAAGGACTGCTTTGCAGTTAATAGTTATTTTATTATGTTTAAGTACCTTTTTTTATTATTGTTATTTGGTCAAATTACTGATGTTGATTGCCAATTCAAGTAAAAAGCAGCTGTCTTGAAAGACATTCCCAGGCAGAGCAGCTGGGCTTGTGGGCACAGGAGCCAAGAACTCCACCTGCATCACAGCCAGCCTCACGTGGGAGAACTGGAGTGCTTAAACAGACCACCAAGTTCGAACAGCCACAGTGTCTGTGCTATGTGACCTCGGGTTGTGACTTACTGCTTCACTCGTAGCTCATGAAATGAGTGGATGTCAGCATGGACCACTGCCGTCCTCATGGATGTCAGCATGGACCACTGCCATCCTCATGGATGTCAGCATGGACCACTGCCATCCTCATGGATGTCAGCATGGACCATTGCCATCTTCATGGATGTCAGCATGGACCACTGTCGTCCTCATGGATGTCAGCATGGACCACTGTCATCCTCATGGATGTCAGCATGGACCACTGTCATCCTCATGGATGTCAGCATGGACCATGCTGTCCTCATGGATGTCAGCATGGACCACTGCCATCCTCATGGATGTCAGCATGGACCACTGCCATCCTCATGGATGTCAGCATGGACCACTGCCGTCCTCATGGATTTCAGCATGGACCACTGTCGTCCTCATGGATGTCAGCATGGACCATGATGTCCTCATGGATGTCAGCATGGACCACTGCTGTCCTCATGGATGTCAGCATGGACCACTGCTGTCCTCATGGATGTCAGCATGGACCATGATGTCCTCATGGATGTCAGCATGGACCACTGCCATCCTCATGGATGTCAGCATGGACCTTTGCCGTCTTCATGTTGGTTTTGTTTTGTTTTGTTTTTCTTTCACAGTGTGTAATTGCTGTTTGTAGGCTACTTGTTCAGCATTTTCTCCTTTTCTTTGCCCTGCTGTTTTCTTTTTTCCTTTCATTGTTCAGGTTCCTAGGATAACCAGTGTATGGCCAAGGACGCCTTTCCGACCACTTTTCTCTACCATACAAACAGCTTCTCTGCTGAGCTCTCATCCTTTTGAAGCAGCCATGTTTGGGGTAGCATGGGCTATGTATTATCTGTTTGAGAGAGCTTTTACCAGCAGGTGGAAACCCTCAAAGGTTGGCCCCTTTCTGCTGGTTCTGGGAATTCCTTCACTTTCTGTGTCACTGACAGTGATACCTCAGCTACTGCACTCTGCAACAATTAACAGCTCAGATGGGCACTTTGCTTTTGACCGCTGATTCCAATCTTATGTAGGACGCATAGATCATGCTGTGATCTCATTGGAGAGGAAATAGCTGAAAGGACAACAAACTGAAAATGCAGCATCAGCCAGAGAGTCCGTGGGAGTGTGTCCCTGGAAATGAATCACTGTCAGCAGGGCATTGCTTCCTCCTGACTCCTCGCAGGCGTCTCTGCAAGGCCCAATGATCTCCCACCATTGGAGCTTTGGCAGCTGGCAAACCAGCCTTGCTAGCCAAACAGTCATGACAAGCCATGATGGCCAGCCTGCCACACCTGTAGAGGTGCAGGTGCACCTGTGGTGTTCCCTCCACACTCCATCGTCAGCTCTGAGGCCAAATACCCAGCCTCCTTCAGAGTACTGCTTCTCCAGAGAAAGAAGTCAGTTTTCTTTCTACTGATATGTACTCAAAATTTTTTTTTACTATTTCTCATTTTATTACTTTTTGGGATTTTTTTCCTCCTCACAGAATAATATATGATACTATCATTTGAATGTTTTCAAAAGACCACATTAGCACACACCACCACCACCACCACTGCCCCATCCCCATCTCCCCACCTCCCGCAGCGACGACCTGGCTCTTCAGGAGTCAAGCTCTCCACAGACAGGTGACCCAGCAACTGTTCCCTGTTACCAGGCACAGTGAGCGTGTTCCAAGCTTTGTTATTTGTCATGAATCTCTGTCCCATCTTGTGTTCATCACTCCCACCTAACTTTTAGATCAGTTCCTTAGACAAAATTATTGGGTCTCTACTTCCTCTTACTGCTGCATGCTGACATTCTGTTATGAGCACAAACAGAAATGTCTACATCAAGTCCATAGACTGCTTTAAGCAAAAAAACAAATTCACTTTGAGTTTTAAAACTGAATTTGAAGAGAAGAGTAATTAAATGTAAGTCACATTTTTTTTTTTTATTTAAATTGGTCTCCCTTTGGATAGTTTTAAAATATCTACTACTGGTGTGTGAAGTTTCTTTCTAATGGAAACAATTATGTAATAGACATCTCTGGGTTGGAGAGATGGCTCAGTGGTTAAGAGCACTGACTGCTTTTCCAGAAGACCCAGGTTCAATTCCCAGCACCTACATGGCAGCTCATAACTGCCTGTAACTCCAAGATCTGACAGCCTCACACAGATATCTCTGCAGGCAAAACAACAATGCACATAAAATAAAAAATAAATAAATAAAAATTTAAGAGATCTCTCTTTTTGGAGCCTGCAAGATGGTTCAGCAGGTTAAGGCACTTAATTGCCTACCGAGCCTGTCAGCCTGAGTTCAATCCCCAACTCACACAGTGGAAAGAGAGAACTGCAAGTGGCCCTCTTGTGTCCACACCCTCACTGTGGTGCACCTATGCCCCATACCCCACGCCCCACATCACACCCCACATTCACATAGGTAGGCAGGGAGGTAGGTAGGTAGCTCTCATTTCTCTGTGGTCTAGTAACTAATAACTGAGTTTCACATTCTGCTCTCTAATTTCTGTACTGCCTCATTCTGACCCCTTTTGTTTGACTATATAACCAGAATATTCGGTACAACTCAACTTGTAAGCATATAAACAAGCTACGGCATGCCTGCCACATTGCCAACACCTCTGCTGCTCTCCCCAAAAGTTTCAGTTACTTTGGGACTTAGAACAAGCGTGATGGAGTGAGGCTGGGGCGCGGCGGGCAAGCTGCGCTCTTGTCTTAGCACCTGGGATATTCCTCAGGCTAGAGCGTTAGATCTGTTACGGTTTGATTTGGCCTTAGAGATTACAAATAATATTCTTGAAAATTGGAAAAATAATTAAACTATTCTAGCCACAATTTATCATTTTTTTCCATGTTGCATTAAAGTTTTGTTGTCCTTGGGCAAGCTCCAGAATTAAAACATTAGCATTTGAACTGATGGAAATCATTTTACTAAGGGGTAGTCTGCCTGAAATTTTCAAAAAGAGTAAGAAAATAAGCAAACTTCATGATTTCTTACAATGTTCTGTGAAGTACAGGTTTACAAATGGTTCAAAGCTGGAAGATGAAGGTATGCTTGACAAAGAAAGCTGTCTTGTGACTTAGACTGGAGAGAGGAGGCACAGTGTCAGCTTGTTCTGTGGCAGTCTGTCCCCAAGTTCTGTCCCCAAGTGAAAGCTTTGCATCCAGAGGTCTGCAGGCCACCGTGATCTGAATGCTGGCTTAGATCAGTACAGTATTTCGCAGCAGCTTAGCAGTTTTGTCATAGTGACCTGTCAGCCACCTTTTATTTAATACTGGTAGAAAAACTTCTACAAAAGTTAAAGCAGAAAAATCATCACATGGCCAAGTTCAGCCAGCACTGCTTATGTAATAAGTAGCCTATGTAAACGGCCTAACTAAAGGCGGCTCATTTTCCGTAGGACACTGCTCTGTTCCCCAGGTAAAACAAAACAAGTACATACTGAGCGCACTGCTTAATCCTGTGTCATCTCTGAAACGGGAAACTGTGTGATGGGCAGCACTTTTTGAATGTCCTTTGTGGGCACCTTAAAGTAAATGATGCAATCTTCTCCAGCAAACCTTGGCCCCCAACTACTGAGAAGCTCCTCATCTTACCAACCCAACTGCAGGATTCTTTCCAAAGCGGTCTAAAGCAAGCCCAGCCTTCCTTAAATTAGCTCAGTCAGATTCTATATTGAACTGAAACAGAAGTTAGCTGGACTACTTTTTTTTTTTTTTAGTAAATGCTAATGTTTGTCAAGTTTGCAACCTAGATTTATTTTTGTTTCTCTCTGATTGAAAGACAGAACTGAATGTTAAAACTCCATAAACTGACTGCCCTTTTGGTCATGTGCTTTCTCACTTGGCTTCTTTGGTTCCAGAAAGCCTGGGAGCAGTGCTGTGGTGTGTGGGAGTGAATTGTCATGTGTTTGCTGAGAACATTGAGTTTCAGTGTCTATACACCACAATGGGCCCTTGAAGCCTGGCAGGGCCTGAACGCACAGGGCTGTTCTGTCTTTCTCTTAGATCCACCAATCAACAGCACCGGATGGAGAATGGCTGGTTCGAGGCTCTTATTCAGTGGATCAGTTACATCAACATTTTTCACAGCTGTTTGTAAGGAAGCCATTAACATAAGAAGCCAACATAAATATTTATCATGAAGGCTCTGTCTCCATCTGTGCTGACTGTGCAGTCAGCAGTTGTTGAAAAGGCCTGGGGCGCAGAGAGATGGGCTTCGGGAGTGAGCGGCCCAGGCTTCCACTTCCTGTTGCGGTTCCACTCGAGGCTTTAGGGATTTTTGAAAGTGTGCTGATGTAACTGATCACTCAGTAATGCTTATTGTACAAAGTACTAACCACCTTCACCTGGCTCTTCTGGGTACCACAAACAAGTCCTGCAGTTTTGAAAACAGGACCAAACTTGTGGATTTGCTGCATTCCCAGTGGAGTGTCCCTCACAACACATTTGCATAATCATCTGTGACACAAAACTGGTTTAGAATAACAATGTTTTCCCAATATTTCAACCGTGGATACATAGCTCTGCTGAATGCAGAAATACGTGGCCAAGTGTGAGGAACGCTGGCTTATTGTAAATTTCAGTAGAGTGCAACGTTTTAATCAGTCACGGTCCTGTTTTCTGTGGTGCAATTAGAAGTGTGTGGTCCCCAGAGGGAGCCAGCTCTGTCCCAGTGATCATGGGAATCTGTCTCCTGAAGCTACTAACCAGCTGTCCCATCTGAAGGGAGCACGGCAGGTCTCGAGCAGGGCCAGCGCTCATCACTCACGAGGCACTTTGACTTTCAGGAGGAATTCTGCTACCCAGTGGAATGCCTCGCTCTCACTGTGGAGGAAGTGATGCACATTCGTCAGGTCCTGGTGAAAGCAGAGCTGGAAAAGTACCAACAGTATAAGGACGTCTACACCGCCCTGAAGAAAGGAAAGGTAGAACTGTTTAAAGTTGATTGAACTGTACAAGATTGGCCAGTCCCAGCCACCGTCTCCCAAGAGGCTTGTGTGCTAGCCAAGTGCGACAGCACTTCAGGGCGTCTGAAGAGGTCAGGTATTGATATTCTAGGCTGATGCCTGTTTCTCATTCACAAGAGGGGATTGTTGTTTTTTCTCTTGGTGAAATTAGTGGAAGGGGTTAAAACTCACCCTAAAAAATAATAGCATGTCTTCCTAAAGGCATGTGCACTTGGCTTGGACTTTTTAAAGGACCAGCAGAGAAAGCACGCCTGAGAAACAGGAGTTACCTAGGAATTAATCCTGTGACCATGAGCTGCTTGAGCGCGGTGACCTTTTGTTACTTTTGAAGAACCGGGCGCTAAGTGTTGGAGCTAAGCATAAAGCCAGGGTTTCTGGGTTCTCGTCCTTTTCCTGCTGCAAACGTACCTGGAAGGTCCCCTACATGACCAGGAAGTAGATCCAGCCCAGGAGCCAGGAAGCGTTGTCCCCACTTCTCCTTGTAACTTTGTATTTTTCAGCTCTGCTTCTGTTGCCGCACGCGGAGGTTCTCCTTCTTCACCTGGTCTTACACCTGTCAGTTCTGTAAGAGGTAAGGCTTTCGTCCCTGGGGAGCTCGACAGCCACGGAGGGAGGCCAGTAACTCTCTCCCTCCATCACCTGCCTCTCCGGGAGGCGTTAGTGGAAGTGCCTGTTGTTCTGTGCCTTTGCTCTGTACCCTCCTTATCTGCGCGGCACAGCAGTGTCTTCCAGAGTGAGCTCAACAGTTGGTGAACCCGGGAAAAGGTTACTCTGCGTGCTACTTCCTCCTTCCTTTCTTTGTTACTGCTGTTGTTGGGAGGAGGTTTCATGTGGCTGCTGGCCTTGAACTCATTACACAGCCGTGGGTGCTCTTCAGCTCTCAAATGCTGGAATTGCCGGCGTATACCACCATGCCTGGTGTGGTTTTTTCACATAAGCAAACTGACTCTTGTCATCCTTGAGCAGTACAAAAACAAGAAGAAGTCATGGTTAGCTAGCATATGATCCCTGGATACACTGCTAAAATTTCACATGGAAGTAATCCTTTTTATTTGTCTGGTTTTTTTGGTTTGTTGTTACTGTTATTGTTTTAAGATTAATTTTTAGGGGCCTGGGCATGGTGGTGCACACCTTTAATCCTAGCACTCAGAGGCAGAGTGCTCTGCCTCTGTGAGTTTGAGTCCAGCCTGGCCTACAAAGCAAGTCCAGGATAGCCAGGGCTTGTTACACAGAGAAAACAAAAATCCAAAACAAAACAAAGATTAATTGTTAAGTGGTGTTGTGGTGGCATAGGTCTTTAATCCCAGCACTCAAGAGGCAGAAGTAAGACGTGCTCTGTGAGTTCAAGGCTAGCCTGGTGTACACAGTAAGTTCAGTACAGCCAGGTCTACATAATAATATTGTCTCCAAACAAAAATAATAAAGATTTCTTCCTATTATTCTTACATATGTGCATGTATGTGTATATGTGTGTATCTCTGTGAGGGACCCCCCATGAGTGCAGGTGTCACAGAGGCCAGAAGGCATGGATTACATGTTACAGTTCATTGTGAGCCTCATAATGTGGCTGCAGGGAACTGAACTCAGGACCTTTGGAATATTGTAGTGTAAGCTGGAACTCACTGTGAAGCTGAAGTTGGCCTCAAACTCTCAGCAGTCTTCCTTAGCTTCCCGAGCACTGGGATTACAGGCACGAGCCACTGTGCTCTGCTGATCTTGTTGTTTTGTTTTGTTTGAGACAGGGTTTCTTGCGTGGCCTTGGTTGTCTTGGACTCACTTTGTAGACCAGGCTGGCCTTGAGCTCACGAAGATCTGCCTGCCTTTGCCTCTTAGTGCGGGGATTAAAGTTGTGTGCCACCACGCCCGGCTCTACTCCTCTTTTTAAGAGACAATGTGTTGTCTCTTAAGTGTTACATACAGATGGTCTCTTTGGCAGTCTACACTTGTACCACTCCATTCTGACAGAAGGATAATGTTTGCAGTTGGTTGAAGAAGGTCAGAGCTCTGCAGTCCTGGCTGTGCTTACACTGTGTCCCACTAACTACCACTTCTTGTTTTGTACACAGGCCCGTGTGCTCACAGTGTTGCAAAAAGGTAAGCTTGACCCAGTGAAAAGTGTCCCATGCGTTCATTTACTGCGTCTGCACAGCCTGGGACTCATTTTCACTCTCATTTGGGGTAACAGATGCGGCTGCCCTCCAAGCCATATTCCACTCTGCCGATCTTCTCCCTGGGACCTTCTGCCTTGCAAAGGGGAGAAAGCTGTTCGAGGTCAGAAAAACCGTCCACCAGTCACCATCGGCCCCTTCGGGGCATCGCCAGGTGAGAGGGACCTGACTCTTGAAGAGCATCCTCGGACGAGAGAGCGCTTGGGCATGGGGCGCTCGTGCCAGAGCTAGGGTTTGGGTCAGGGCCTGTTGCTGGTTCATTGGTTTTAAGAGTTTCAGTCTTGCACAAATCTTCAGAGTTCCCCAAGGTACTTTTTGGGTGATAATGGCTAGTTACTTAAAAAATATCTTAACATAGCTTTAATTAGACCTTGAAATGGCTTTTATGCCTTTTGAAAGCCATCTTTAAAACTGGCTTTTAGGCTAGATGGGCCATGCCTATGATCCCAACAGCTGGGAGAGGGAGACAGTAAGATTAGAAAGAAAGTCACTGAGGCTAGAGAGATGGCTCAGTGATTAAGCACATGCTGTTCTTGCAAAGGACGGGAGTTCAGTGCCCAGCACCCACATGAGGCCTCACAACTGAAGTTCTAGGTCTAGGGGTTTTGGTGCTTTGTTGTGGCCTGTACAGGCACTGCACACATACATATAGGTAAACCACCTATACAAATAAAATAAAAATATAAATCTAATGAAATAAATTCTGGTTCATCTTCAGATACATAGTGAGGGGGCAGTCTAGGTTTTCTGAGATCCTGTCCACAGAAACAACAGCAGAAGGCCAGCCTGGTCTACAAAGCTTGTCCAGGACAGCCAAGGCTACCCAGAGAACCCCTGTCTCAGAAAAACAAGAACAAAACAACAACAACAAAAAAAATTTTTTTTTTCAGTCTAGTCTTCCTTTCCTCCTTGTCTAGTTGAAGATAAAATCCGCTAACGCCTGTGTTTTAATGTGTGTTATAGCTTTGAGTTGCTTTACCATTGTAAAGGCAGACATAAAGCTTCATGCCAAGACCTAAGTCTCAAACGGTTGCCTTCAGTACAGGGTAAAGCAGGATTGTCGTTAACAGAAAGGGAACGTCTATTCAGGCCACATGCTGGCGGGGCCAAGAGATCCTGGCTCTGGACGGTGGGCTTAGGAAGCCCTGCACATAGTGTGTGTAACCTGGGCCCATGAAGCCTTGGGTGTTGACTTGTTCTCCTGAGACATGGCTGCCCATGGTGAGCACTGATGGAACAGGGATGAGCCCAGGACAGGACATCAGTGGCTCAGGGCACTTGTTCTATTCAGTGATGGCTTTGAATGGCTACTGTGTCTTTCTTTTTGCTTTCTCCTTTGGGAAATAGTTAGTTGACATAGTAGCTCAGGTAGAGGAGCCCCAGTTTGATTAGTTCAAACAGTCTTGAAAACATGATTATAACTCATCTCTCTGGATCCACCTAGCCAGTCACTGAAACAGAATTTTTTGTGGAGGAGTGAACATATTTGAGAATATAAGAAAAGTGATGGGGTGGAGTCAGAGCTGGAGAGATGGCTCGGTAAATAAGAGCACTGTCTGCTCTTCCAGATGTCCTGGGTTCAATTCCCAGCATGGTGGCTCATGACATGGTGGCTTATGTAAAGGGATCTGATGCCTTCTTCTGGCATGCAGGTGTACATGCAGATACAGTACTCATATACATAAAAAGTAAATAAATCTTTTTTAAAAAGGAAAGAAGAAAAGTAGTGAAAAGGTGTTTTTCAGGATAAGACATGTAAGTTCCCTTAAATTCCTGTAGTCTGACCTATCGTCTTCTAAAGTTGATGGATAATGACACAGGGCACTGGGCCTTGGAAAAAGACCTGGAAGCCCTTCTGAATCATCAGCAGAATGTTAGCAATACATACTTGTATTTCATTTAGGTGTTCAAAACCACAGTCCGTGGTGTGTGGTGATCGAGAAAGTACCCGGACACCCTCTTTTCCAAAAATTCCACAGGAGATGAGAATTTCCAGTGATCTCATCTTTTTGCTTCTTGTTTGGTTGGTTGTTGTGTGCTGGGGTTGAACCCAGGGCCTGCACATGCTAGGCAAGTGTTCTTCCATTGAGCGGCCACGAAGCCACGCAGCCACAGTATTGGTTTTAGCTGTTGGCTTTGTTTTGGTTTTGAGTGTTATGTGTGTGTTTGCATGTGTATGGGCATATAAATGTTAAGCTGATGTTTACTGTCTTCCTCAATCACTCTCCATCTCTTAATTGAGACCAGGTCTGAACTTGGGAGCTCCCTCTTAGCTGGCACTTGCTGCAGGGTCCCCTGGCTGCCTGCTGAGTACTGGGATTACAGGCAAACCACCATACCTACTTGGGTTTTAATGGGTGCTGGGTATCAACACTCTGTCTTCACATTGGCACAGCAAGAGTGTTTACCTGCTGAGCCAGTTCTCAGCTCCAGTATTACTACTTTTGTTTTTAATTACTTTTATTATTTATGCATATGGGTGTTTTATTTGCATGTTTCGTCACTACTTACATGCCTGGTTTCTGTGGAGCCCAGAAGAGGGCTTCAGATCCCATGGGTCTAGAGTTTTAGATGGTTGTGAGATGCCGTGTGGGAGTCAGATCCAGGTCTTCTGGAAGAAGAACCAGTGCTCTTAGCCTCTGTGCCATCACTCTTAGGCCACCCCACCCCAGCCCACAATATTATTATTTTCCTTATTCCTTTCATCTTCTTCTTGCTTCTTTCCCTCTTTCTTTTTTGTTTTGTTTGAAATGGTTGCTCTGTGTTGCCTTGGCCCCTTTTCTCCTCCACCTCTGTTTGTTTGCTTCTCTGTGTAGCGCTGGCTGTCCTGGAACTCACTCTGTAGACCAAGCTGGCCTCAAACTCAGAGATCTGCCTGCCTCTGCTTCCCAAATACTGAGATTAAAGTCGTGTGCCATCATGCTTAGCTGGTATTTATTATTTCTTCTTCTTCTTCTTCTTCTTCTTCTTCTTCTTCTTCTTCTTCTTCTTCTTCTTCCTCCTCCTCCTCCTCCTCTTCCTCCTCCTCCTCCTCCTCCTCCTCTTCCTCCCTTTTTTTTTTTTTTAAAGATTTATTTATTATACAGTAATTCCTTCTTGGATATGACATGATCTTCATCTACCCATTCTGTAATACATTTGCAACTCTTTTGAGATTTTTTTCCCTTACCTATTCTTAATATTGCAGTTGAACTATTAAGAATACTAAATATGGGCCGGGCGTGGTGGCACACGCCTTTAATCCCAGCACTCAGGAGGCAGAGGCAGGTGGATCGCTGTGAGTTCAAGGCCAGCCTGGTCTACAAAGCGAGTCCAAGGCAGCCAAGGCTAACACAGAGAGAGACCCTGTCTTGGAAAAAAAAAAAAGAATACTAAATATGGCTGGTCATGGTGGCATATGCCTTTAATCCCAGCACTCAGGAAGCAGAGGCAGGAAAATCTCTGTGAGTTTGAGGCCAGCCTGGTAGGCAAAGCAAGTTCAGGACAGCCAGGGCTATTATACAGAGAAACTCTGTCTCAAAGAAACAAACAAACAAAGAAGAGAAAGAGAAAGAAAACTAAATATTTTGTCTCCCCCACTCCCCACTCAGGTTTTCCTCAAAATCGAAGTCTGTGGACAAATCAGATGAAGAACTCCAGTTTCCCAAAGAGTTCATGGAAGATTGGAGCACAATGGAGGTGTGTGTAGACTGCAAAAAGTTCATTTCAGAAATCATCAGCTCAAGCCGGCGCAGCCTGGTGTTGGCCAACAAAAGAGCCCGGTTGAAAAGGAAGACACAGTCTTTCTACATGTCCTCGGCGGGCCCCTCGGAGTACTGCCCCTCAGAAAGGACTATCAATGAGATCTGAGCCCTGTGCCTTCCCGTTGCTGTTGTGTCCAGAGGCGGTCGCAGTGCAGCAGTGCAGCAGGGCCCGCTTCCCAGGGCTGTGACTGAACAGGCTCCATCCACAGCAGGCCAGGCTTGTGCTGCACACCCCGTGCACACTCAAGGCTGTGCTCATAGCGGCTGACGGTGTGAGGCAGGTCAGCTGCTTGCTCATTTGCACTCAGAAAGCCTAAAACTCGATTTTGGGTATGTGGATAGGGAAACTCCCTTAGTTTGGTTCCTCGATGTTCTTCAGATAATTTCTGACTAAGGCAAAAAGCTTCTTGTGTATGAAGTCAGTCTGACAGAGTGTTGATGTTAGCACAGTTCTAAGCGGTAAGTCATATTGGCATTCCACTGGACAGTGTTCCTATCTCATGCACATAACGGTCCAAAGCCCTGCCACACACTGGCTCCCCGGGGTGCGCCAGGTTGGCTCTGGTCTCACAGCACAAATCTAGACGGCCTTGCTGAGAATTCAGAGCATCCAAGCAAGCCGTACACCGCATGGACGGCCACGTCTCTGAGCTGCAGGGTCTGCCTGGCCCACACCTCAGTGTTTCCTGAGCTGCTAACAGGCCTTCATTCCCTATTGTGAATGTATTATGGTTTTAAATAGTTTTATAATACATGTCAAGGAATTAAAATTTTTTGGAAGTTTGAGGGAAAAGGAAGACTAAAATTTTGTCAAGTAGCTAAGTGTGTTTTGGCTAACTGTGACGGGCTGCGCCAGCAGAGGGCGCCAGCAGGAAGGAGCCACATCCCATACATTTTCAGCTACATTTTCCATAACTTTATAGTGTGGCCATCGTGACTAAATTAATCACAGTTTGGTACCTGAGTCTCAAGTTTATTTTTATAAATGAATTTTAAAAGAAAAATCCTGGCTGTTTTAAAATTTCAAGAAAACCTGCTGCTGTGCATAATTTCTGGATGCTTTTTGCACTAGTTGTCTTGTTAATGTTACTGAATTTCTGATGAAGGGCGATTGACAGGTAGCGCTGTGTACCTGACATTTCCTCAGCTCCTGTGACACATACCATGGCCTGACCCTCATTTCCATGTGCTTAGAAAGAAGTCAACAAAAAATGCCACTAATGTTTGGAAAATCAGTTAAGTCACATGCACAGTGATTTCTGAAAGCTATAAAAACCACCCTCATAGTCACCACTAATGACAGCTCCATTTAATAAAAGGCATGACAGTTGCATTTCATACCAACATCAAGATACAGTAACATTTCCACATTAAATTGACAGTGACACCTTAGAAATGCTCCAGTAGTCATTTCTAATGCATTGAAATTTATAGTTTAGTAAATGGCTTTAAGTTACTGACGAAATAAACTTTACCAATTGACTAAAGTAATGCATGTTAGTAGTTCCTCTGTATTGCATGTAGAAGTGGACAAAACAAAAACCCCTTACATTCCAGCTGTTTTTAAGACTATTTAAGAGCTGTAAACATTGCATCCCATTTATACAGTTCTTCCTGAGACCACCTGAACTTTGCACTGCAGTCACGGGGAACCCACCCACGGCTGTGGCCCCAGCAGACATTCTAAAGTGACCTCCTTGAAGGAAGAAGGAATGACTGGGACCTGTGTAGGTTTATAACCATGCATATTAGGTAACGTGCTTCTGAAAAATGGTGACTGAAGTACTGCTTGACTTCCTACGTAAGACCCTGAGCAGCCACCACCAGCCCAAGTGAAAATTTCATTCACATTCACAAGCCAATGACCTTGTAAATCTCATGGATTTGACCTCATTCCTTCAGGCTTGTAGTACTGTGCACAGTGATTTGGTATCACGACCACTTGTGTCAGAGCGGCAGGGTGTACATCTTGCAGCACATAAGTGGGTTTTGTCAAGTGTGTTAAGAGTTCAAGTGTATCCCATGCCCAGTAAACAACCTGCAGGAAGTAGTGGAAAGAAATGGTACATGACAAGATAGAAATCGTAGAAACAAAATTAGGATTGTTTGGGAGGCACCAAGACAGATGTGTGTGTGTTTAACTCCACTTTGTCGACAAGATGGGCTCCCTCCCCCAACACTGAGTTAGGGTACCAGGGCCTGGGGCTCTAGGGCTGGGCAGCTGCTGC
This sequence comes from Acomys russatus, assembly GCF_903995435.1. Taxonomy (NCBI): domain Eukaryota; kingdom Metazoa; phylum Chordata; class Mammalia; order Rodentia; family Muridae; genus Acomys; species Acomys russatus. The sequence continues at coordinate 53,773,379 of NC_067156.1, read as the reverse complement.
TCTACAGAAGTCAGGGTGCGTCTCCTGGTGCATCGGATGTCCCTCCTGACCCCTCCTCTGTGAGCACCAGCTGTCAGTCCCATTGCCTCTGAGGTCAGAGTGTGTAAGAATGCTTGTAAATATTGTAGCACACTCATTAATATTTGAAAGGTATTCTGTCATTAGCAGGGGGAATTAATTTTCCCAAGACAAGTAAAAATTAAATAATTGATTTGTACATTGACTTAATGACCTTAATTACTTGATTTCAAGTCTCAGCCCTTTAAAATTAAACCAGAAAGTTGTTAGGCAGTAATCCTAAAAATGATCTGTGTTGAAGAGACGTGTGGCTAGGACCATGGACTCAAATTATGAAATCTGTAAGGCTTTTGTTTTCTAACTATACTAATAGAGGAATGAACCTTAGGTGAATGTAGGAAACATGAAAGTTTTAAATTACATCACTATTTGTTAAAATAAAACAGAAAATTCGGCACATTGAAGGACCATGAAGAAATGTGTCCCACTGACTGGGACACAGGCACTGATCTGGCTTCCCACATGTGTGACAAAGTAGTGCTAAGTGTGTTCCCTAGAGTATTGATGCTAGCCAGGTGTGATGGCGTACACCTTTAATCCCAGCATTCCAGAGGCAGAGGCGGAAAATCTCTGTGATTTCAGGGCCAGCCTGGTCTACACAGTGAGCCCTTGTCTTTCTTTCTTTCTTTCTTTTTTAAGGCTTTTAAAAAAATTATTTATTTTTAAGTACATTTGGTGTTTGGCATACACATATGCCTGTGTGAGAGAATCAGATCCACTGGAATTTGAGTAACAGACCAGACAGTTGTCAGCTGCCATGTGGATGCTGGGAATTGAATTACAGGCATCCGGAAGAGCAGCCAGTGCTCTTAACTGCTGAGCCATGTCTCCAGCTTCAAGGTATTTTATTTTAAAATTTATATAGGGGGAAATAAACTGGCTTTCATCATATTTTCTGTATTAAGTTCCTATTGTTAAAAGATGATGTCTTCCAGGAACCAACAAGCTGTTAGAAAGCACTCAGGTTGTAAAAACAAGGTACTTGCAGCATTTAAAAGTACTTTACAGCTGGGCATGAACCAGGCATGGTGGCACACGCCTGAAATCCCAGCACTCTGGAGGCAGAGGCAGGTGGATCTCTGAGTTTGAGGCCAGTCTGGTATATAGAGTGAGTTCCAGGAAACCTACCTGTTTGACTCAAAAAAACCAAAAACAAAACAATCACAACAAACACTTTAGAAATACAGTTCCCAAGGACTAGATTTTAAAAAACAAAACAAACCAGTTCTACCATCAGTGACTGCTGTACAAAGCAATGTGACTAAAGAAAAGAAAGGTAATTGCAGGTGTGGTGGAACACGTTTGTGATCCCGACGTTTGGGAAGTGGAGGCAGAAAGATCGTAAGTTTAAAAGCCTGTGCAGGTTGGCCCTGTGATGCAGCAGCCTTGGTCCTTGTCTTCCCATAAATGTATGCGTCCACTTGCTTTTCACCCATCTGCCATCTTACCAGGAGAAAGAGGGAGAGAGAGAGAGTGCACCAGTCAGCACGAGGATGGCCCAGGTGTCATCCCTACGAGTGCTGCCATGCCCTTTGGAAAGGTCTGAACTTGGGTGCCCTTGTATTTAGTACATAAATGTTTAGAATTGCAATATCCTCTTGGTGGATTTTTTCTCAGGTGAGTATGTAGTGTCCTTCCTGTCTCTTCTGATTAATTTTGGTTTAAAGTCTATTTTGCCTGGTACTAAAATGGCTTCTCGGGTCCTGTACTTGGAGTAGCTTTTTTTTTTTTTTTTTAATTGGTTTTTCGAGACAGGGTTTCTCTGTGTAGCCCTGGCTGTCCTGGACTCACTTTGTAGACCAGGCTGGCCTCAAACTCACAGCGATCAGCCTGCCTCCGCCTCCCAAGTGCTGGGATTAAAGGCATGAGCAACTATTCTTTTTCTTTTCTTTTTTCTCTTCTTTTCTTTCTCTCTTCCCCCTGCCCCCCCCACAGGGTTTCTCTGTGTAGCCTTGGCTGTCTTAGACTCACTTTGTAGACCAGGTTGACCTGGAACTCAAAGCAATCCACCTGCCTCTGCCTCCTGAGTGCTGTTATTAAAGGCATGCGCCACCACACCTGGCTAAAGGGGTTTTCTTTTTTCTTTTTTTCTTTCTGGTTTGAACTATCCTTTTTCTTCCTTTTTCTTCCTTCTTTCCTTCCTTCCTTTCTTTGAGACAGGGTTTCTCTGTGTAGCCCTGGCTGTCCTGGGACTCACTTTGTAGACCAAACTGGCCTTGAACTCACAGAGATGTGCCTACCTCTGCCACCCAAGAGATGTGACGACCACCATCCAGCCCTTTATCTTCAACACTTAAGATTTTTCTCTTTCATGTCTTGTAATCTTTTGGTGAAGCTTTCCCACGGTTTTTGTTTGATATTCTTAAGTTTTTCATTTCCAGTTTCAGCTCGGTTTGGGTTTCTTTTTTTTAAAGATTTATTTATTATTTATTAAATACACAGCGTTTTGTCTGAATGTATGCCTGTATACCAGAAGGGGGAACCAGGTCTCATTACAGATGGTTGTGAGCCACCATGTGGTTGCTGGGAATTGAACTCAGGACCTTTGGAAGAACAGGCAGTGCTCTTAACCTCTGACATCTCTCCAGTTTGGGTTTCTTTAATGATTCTACTTTCATAACTTGAAATGTTTTCATTATTTGATTCAATTGTTTTCATGGTCTTCATTTAGACTTTTTCATATTCTCATTAGAAGTCTTGAATAGCCGGGCATGGTGGCGCATTCCTTTAATCCCAGCACTGGGGAGACAGAGGCAGGCAGATCTCTGTGAGTTCAAGGCCACCCAGGGCTATATAGAGAAACCCTGTCTCAAAAAAAAAAAAAGGCCTTGAACATACTCGTAACAGTTATTTTGAAGTTCTTGTCTTGTGCTTCAGCTAAATCTTATTGCAGACTGCTGTAGTAGTGTTACTGGCTTCTGGAGGAGACACATTGTCTTGGTATTCATGATATTTGAGATATTTCTTGGTATAGATATCTGGTCTTGTCTTTGTTGGGTGGGCGGGTGTTCTGTTCTTTTACTGCTGTTGCCTACTCTGGATTTTAGGCAAGGGTGGTAGCTCTGGGATCCTCTAGGGAGTACTTTCATAGGTCTGCAGTGCCACAAAGGAACGGAGATGGGCTAGGAGGACAGGCTGAGAAAGGCATCTGTAAAGAGCTAGGGGGATGAGGGGCACACCATGTCTGCAGGGCATGGAGGTAGGTAGGAAGAAGTGCTCCTGCAGGCAGGCTACAGTAGAATGAAAAGCCTAGAGAGACAGCAATGAAAGGCTGTTTGTTGAGACAGGACCTCACGTAGCCCAGGCTGGCCTTGAATTCCTGATTCTCCTGCCTCTACCTCCCTAAGTGCTGGGAGCACAGGTGGGTACCACCAGGCCCAGCTCTTTGTGTGCCAAGTAGTTCATCTGACCGTGGCTCTAGAAAGACTCATCATAGAATCTGCCACATACACAGGTGAACAGTTTAAAGCAAATTTGATCCAGACACCATAAATCTCAAGGAACTGATGATGTTAGTGTGTAGTGCCTTGAGTGGCACAGAACAAAGCCAGTCACTCATGGAGTCAAGGCAGCTGAGAGGGAGAACAAGTGCCATCTGCCAGCCACCTCACCATCTGTGCCAGGACCCACAGCCTTGGCTTTTCGGGATCGCTCATAAGAAAGGAGTAAAACAAATAAATCAACAAACAAACAAATATAGAATTGGGATCTCTTTTCATTAGAAAAGAATAAATAATTTAGACCTCTATAAATAAATGAATAAATAAATAAGTGTAATTAAACCTTTCTAGGGGACTTTCTAGTCAAGGAAAGTCGGGACAGGATTATTTGTGGAAAACTAAACAGTAGAGCATTGTGAAAAGAAGGCCAGTTGGAAGGTGACATAGGAGCCATCTATTACTGTAATAAATTATGTAAAACCTCTCTTGAAATTATGAGCCTTTATTAGAGCAAAAGCTTGTGGGTCAGTTCAGCAGCAGCCTGAGGCCATGCTTTTTGATACAGAGTGACATCAGAGGCACCAGGGACCCATCGTCACTTGAAGGCCGCACTGGGCTGCAACTCCGCTTCTGGTATTACTCCTCACATGGCTGAGTGCTCTAGGGACCTTCTGGGCTCCTCAGTGACCTTACCATATGGCAGACTGAGTCACAGGCACCATCACTACATGCTGTTCTGGGGCTAAGTGCAGTGGCCCATATGCATGCCAGCTGCAGAGCTCAGGAGAGGTCATGGGGCACGGCCTCCTGGGACCATCATGGAAGCGACAACTTAGTGCAGAATGGGACAGTAAGACTATGAAACAAAAATGGATCTGAGGCCTTCTGAGGGAGGTTTTCCTGTCCAAATGGCCACACAGAAGGAGGAGTCAGGGGCAGGACTCATGTTGCTGGAAACATCACTACTTAGCACTAAGGAGAGGAAAGCTGTCTGGTGAAACAAATTGGTTTTATTTAACAATGATGGATCACAGTGGGAATTCATAGAAAACTGGGCAGTAAAGGGTCAAATGGGAAGTGTTTTAGACTTTGTGGGCCTCCATGTCTCTGTCAGCCTGGACCTGAGAGATTATTTTCACAGCCCTCTGAAAATAGCAAAACTATTCCTGGTGGCAAGCATAGCTTGCCAGCCCCTGCCCTGGCTAAGTGTGCTATAACCAGCAAATAGCACAGAACTTGAAAAAGTAGGCTGGAGACCCAAATGGCTCCTAGTGAGTACTAATTACGACTCGATGGTTCACAGTTGACAGCTCTTACTAATGACTTAAAACTAACAACAGTTAAAAACATGCTCAATTGTCAGGCAGCAAAAAAACATGCTCAATTGTCAGGCAGCGATAGTAGCTCACACCTTTAGTCCAAGCACTTGGGGGACAGAGGCAGACAGATATCTGTGAGTTCGAGGCCAGCCTGGTCTTCAGAGTGAGTCCAAGGACAGCCAGGGATACACAGAGAAACCCTGTCTCAAAAACAAGAAAACAAAAAAACCAAAATACCGCCGGGCATGGTGGCGCACGCCTTTAATCCCAGCACTTGGGAGGCAGAGGCAGGCGGATCGCTGTGAGTTCGAGGCCAGCCTGATCTACAAAGTGAGTCCAGGATGGCCAAGGCTACACAGAGAAACCCTGTCTCGAAAAACCAAAAAAAAAAAAAAAAAAAGTCACTGTCACTGCAGCCTTGTGTTCTCAAGGCCAGCTTGCTCAGCACCAGCAACACTATAGACCAGTACTCAGAGTCTGGGGGTGTGGCTCAGTGAGAGCACACCAAAGAAAACGTGTTTAGTAGGTTCAGCCATAAGGAAGCCCATAGGTTGGAGAGGAAGTGACAGAGAAAAGATACAGCAAACTCCCATATCAGCACCCAGGCCACCTGGATGTGCGTGAAGTAGAGACACAATGGCAAACACCTCTTCAGAAGCCAAAACCCACTGGCACAGACAGGTAAGCAGACACTGTGTGTGTTAAAGATTTGTATTCTTGTTTTATGTGTATAAATGTTTGTCTTCATGTATGTCTGGACACCACATGTGTGCCCTCCCTCCATTAGGCTTCCAGTCTGTGTGTTTCCTGTGGGTTGTGTCACTCTGAGGATTTGTGGAGCTCTTCTGTGGAGCATCTTGGGATACAAGGCGGTCCTCTGAGATGTTTCTTCCAGGCACCCAGGATACTGACTGGCTATGGAGTGGGACATGTGAGGCTGACGTGAAACTATATTTTTAGACCTGACTTTTGCCTATTTTCGCAACTTAAAATTAAGGTCTCAGGCAGATGGTGGTGGCACATGCCTTTGATCCCAGCACCCAGGAGGGAGGGGCAAGTGGATCTGTAAGTCTGAGGCCAGCCAGGTCTACAGAGTGAGTTCCTGGACAGCTAGGGCTACACACAAAAGAAACCCAGTCTTGAAAAACCTAAATAAATAAATGAAATAAGGTGTAACTACTTATACCACAAGATCCTAAAACATTTTATGCTGATGAACTCCCAAAAGGAGTTGTGGAACCCACTTCCAACCAAAACAGAAGTTACAAAGCCAAATAGCTTTACACAGAACGAATATCGAAGACAGTGACTACATTCCTTTAATTCAGGATGGACTTGAAACAAGTAGTGCCTGCTTCTCTCGCTGCCGTGATAAAATACCTGACAGGAAGCAGCTTAAAGAAACAAGGGTTTGACGTGATTCAGAGGCGCGCACTCTCTCAGGGTGTGGTCTGGGGCACCCATCAGAGCACTGTATCAGAGAATCCTAGGACTCCGCTGGCTTTCTCTTTCAACCCCTCTCTTAAGTCTGGGGCCCTTTGCCGATGGGATGAATGGTGCTGCCCACAGTGAAGGGAGGTTTTCTTTCCGCAGCCAAACCTCTCTAGGAAAGCCCTCATGGGCACACCCAAGATGTGCCTCCGTATTGCCTAGGTGTTTCCTACTCCAGCCTAGCTGTCAATCAATAGTCTATACGTGTTGACTCTGTTTCTTAGCAATTAAACTTTATTATGCAACCCAACTAGCTTATACAGGAAGGAAAAAGGTTAAAGGGACAAAAGAGTGAACCTTCCGGTAGCCGTTCCACGGGACGGGTCCTTAGGTGTCTCTCTGGCCTGCGTGCTGGTCCAGCTTGTCCGCTGCCCCCGCACGCTCTCTCTGCTGCCGACTTTGTTATTCTCTCTTCCCCAACTCCTTCAGTCACGTGGGAAGGACCGGCTCCTCCCGGTGAGGGTCCATTAGAAAGACAATAGTCCAGGTGGGGTTCCCAGGTCTGCTTCCTGAATTCCAGACCCAGAATGGCTCCACTCAGTCTGTCACAAGGTATTCATGGGGTGCCCCAAGGGTAAAGCCCGCCAAGACTGCTCCCACCTGTGACAAAGCTTAATCCTTCCCACACATACGTCTCAGCGGGAAAGTGTGCAGGAGCTGATCCCACAAAAAGGAAGAGCTGCAGTATCCCCCTAGGGCCCACCACCTAACCACGATGGCAGACCAACCCAGTGACTGGCAAGAAGCCGTCAGTGACCTCAGGAACTCAGGCCCAGGCTTTCTGCAGTGAGGCCTCAAAGGGGACTTTTCAAGGCACTGTTGTTTAAAAGTAGAAAGGAAACAGTCACAAGAATAGTTATAGTATGAACCAAGTTTAATGAAAGAAAAAGACAAACTTTCATAGGCATAGAAAAGTCCTAGGAGGGTCTGTAAAAATGGTGAGTTGATTGACAGGAAGAACAGAGATCTATACTGTTCAATAGACTTAGTACCTCTTTTTTAAACTATAAACATGGGTCGCCTATACATATATACATATGTTTCTATATTTATGCACTTGAATGTTTTAAACAACCTTGATTTAAAAATGGTAGAAAGCCAGGCATGACGGTACTCACCTATAATTCTGGAGGTCAGCCTCATCTACGCAGTGAGTTGAAGGCCTGCCTGAGTTACATGAGACCTTGTCTCCCAAAAAAAAAACAAAACAAAAAACCCACCAAAAACCTTGCTTGTGCGCCCATGTCCCCGAAACACTCATAAGACTACAAAGAGAAAATGAGGAAAAGCAACTCTGAGGCAGGAAGGTGAAATAGGCATGGGGGAGGGGCTTCAGCTAGGCCATGGAGGGAAGGATGTAGCTGGAAGGCTCTTTGTACACAACAGGAGGTCCCCACCCTCTCCTTAATGGACAACCAGTCTTTTTTTTTTTTTTTTTTTTTTTTTTTTCCGGTTTTTTGAGACAAGGTTTCTCTGTGTAGCCTTGGCCATCCTGGACTCACTTTGTAGACCAGGCTGGCCTCGAACTCACAGTGATCTGCCTGCCTCTGCCTCCCGAGTGCTGGGATTAAAGGTGTGCGCCACCACCCCCGGCTCGGACAACCAGTCTTGTTGGGAGAAGCTAGGACGGTAGTTGGGACTTAACAAGAACCCCAGCCCAGGCCAGGTGGCGCACACCTGAGATGCTGAGGCAGGAGGAATGCCATGAGTTTCAGAATAGCCAGGGCTACGGAGCAAGATCTGTCTCAACAACAACCAAAAAGAGCCAAGTATAGTGGCCCAAGTCTGTACTCTCAGGACTTGGGAAGCTGGAAGCAGGAGGGTCAAGAGTTCAAGGCCACCTTCAGTTACACAGAGAGTTCAGGGCCAGTCTGAGCTTGAAAAGCCCACTTGCTGCTGGAACCCAGAGTGGCCTCTGTAGAGGGCTCCACATCATTTTCTTGGGTACAGTGCATGATGGAGACCCTGAGGGTCAGAAAGCAACTTCTCTTTCACCTTTACAGAGGGCAAGTGGGACACGATAAGGACACGGGGTCACCAGGAAAAGAGGACAGCACCTGGGCCCCTGGGGAAGGTTTGGGGGACCTACCCTGGCTTAGCTGGCAGAACATGAGGAGAGGGGAGCTCTCCTTCGTCGAAGTGACTAGAGCCAGCAGGCAGAGGTGGCACTCCTGCCAGAAGAAGCAGATAATGCTTAAAATCAATGCAGGTGCAGGGCAGCCCAGGACTGCACCAGCACAGTACTGACTTGGCACAGTACCTACAGCACAGTACTGACTTGGCACAGTACGCACAGCAGAGCCTTGCAAAGTAGGGCTCCACACCACTTTCAAGAGACAGCCTCACACAGCTGGCCCCTGGGCCTGATGTTCCGCGGGAGGTCGTCATGGATGGGGAAGACTCCAGCAGATACCTCTTCCAGACTGGCGGGAACCACATCCACATTTGCCTTCCATCTTCGTTGTCCATCCATACTTCCCTCTTTCCTTTCTTCTTTGACTCTTTTTGGTGAGACATCTACTGGAGATGGAGACAGTTTAGCTCTAGTTTATGAAGAAAGAACCAGAGGAGCCACACACAGCTTCCAAAGCTCAGCTCAGGTTAAGGCTTAAAGGCCCCATGGCATGTATTGCCTTGGACTCAAGGTAAAGCTCTCTGGCAAGCTTCTTTGACTTAGGAAAAAGCAGCAAGACTATCTAAAAGGTGCCTAAACCTCAGCGACTGAGGGAAATGAGGAAGCAAACATGAATGGGGCAACAGGGAAGCAAGCCTTGACTGTCAGCAGCTTAACAGGGACAATCAGGGAGGGAGTGAGGAGGCCCTACCTAAAGGAAAGTAGGATGCTTTGTGATGACCTAAGAGCCAGCCAATCAAATATCTGGAGGCTGAGGAAACCAAGGAACATCTGTAAAGTACATGAAAATGCTAGAAATGCTTTTTGCCACAATGACACAACGCAGAGGCTGGATGAACACCAGCTTGGACCAAGTGAATAAGTAGGCACAAAGTACCTTTCATAGGAAGCTGTAGAGATGGGGAGTAAATCTCAGAGGGAGAACGCTTACCCAAGCCCACCACGTGTGGGACCCCAGCCCAGCAGGTGTGGGACCCAAACCCAGGAGGTGTGGGACCCAAGCCCAACAGGTGTAGGATCCTGGGTCCATTTCCCAGCATGGTAAAAGTGATAACAATGAATTTTTTCAAAAAGTGCACATTTTGTCCATGACAAAAAACTCCAGATTAAGCTGGTCTCAGTGGCACATGCCTGTAATCCCAGCATTCAGGGAGGCAGAGGCAGATGGATCTCTGTGAGTGAGTTCAAGGCCAGCCTGGTCTACAAAGCAAGTGTACACAGAGAATCCTCTTCTTAAACAAACAAAGAAACAAACAAACAAAACCTCCAGATTAAATTTGCCTATAACACTGTGGGCCTACTTGTGGACCCTCTTCATCAGCTGTGACAATCCTGAAGAATGTTCCGGTAGCCAGGTACTGAGACCTCAGAGTAGCACATGCTACACTGCCTTCCTCAGACTCCAGTTGACAAGAGCTCAGGTGTCCCCTGGGAATAAGTGTTGGCACAAACCAAGGAAATGAAAGGGATGGAGCTGTCCACCAGGACAGACAGACAGACAGACAGAAGCACAGAGCTGAACAAACAAGTATTCTCTCATGCACACAGGTAGTAAAAAGCTAAAACTCTGTACCAGGTGAGGAAGTCAATGAGGTTGCCCGCTGTGTCACCAGGCATGGGTGCAGACCTGTTAGCTTATGGCACTCTCGGAATGTTCAATTATCCACTCGATCGCAGCCCACCCCTGCAAGAACACAGAAGGACTTTAGTTGTTGCTGCATGCAGCAAGGCACGGGCCTGCAACATAGGCGGGAACTGCTGTGGCAGAGATGTGGCAGTAACCTCCCTGAGCCATGGTCCACGAGATGGACTGAATGAAGATGGCCCCCATAATCCCATAGGGAGTGGCACTATTAGGAGGTGTGACCCTATTGGAGTAGGGGTGGCCTTGTTGGGGGACGTGTCTCACTAAGGGTAGGCTTAGAGGTCTCAGAAGGTCAAGCCAGGCCTGGTGGGTGCACTGTCTCTTCCAGCTGTCTGCAGGTCCAAATGTAGAACCCTCAGCTACTCTCCAGCACTAGGTCTGCCTGGATGACACCATGCCTCCCTCCATGATGACAATGGACTGAACCTCTGAACTGTAAGCCAGCCCCAATTAAAGGTTTTCCTTGATAAGCGTTTCAGTGGCCCTAAGACAGTCCACAGAAGCAGGTTACTCAAGCTCAGAAACACGATGGCATGGATGTTCTCAATGCCTAAATTGCTCTAATGAGTTAAAGAATGCACCAGGTTGAGCTGTCCCAGTTGACACCCCTCTTAGAATAACACAGGCAATCCACATCTGAGGGAGCCCTAAGACATCCCAAAACCCCAGAGCCAAAGCTGTGTGGAGACAGGAGATACTGGGGTAACTAGGATGATGTCTTTCCCCTCAGATCATGGCCAGTCTTTTGTATCTTGAAATACAACCGTGCGAATGCTATGACCTTAGCTCAACCACAAGGATCCCAGTCCTCAGGAGGACCCAAGGACCACACCTGTCACCACTTCATCTGGCACATTACCAGAGTGTACCGGGGCCCTGTCCCGAGGTGTGCACCTTCTTTGCATTGGAGGATATGGTGTTGGCCATTAGACTTTCCAGGTAGCTCCCAAGGCTGATCCCCTTCACAGTGATGATGGCTTCTTGGGTGAGCACAGTCCTGCAGAAGAGCAGAAGTAAGGAGCTGGCCAACCCTGGGAGGGAGGCTCCATCCGCCCCTGCTCTTCAGTGTGTCCAGCCCAGGATGAGTTGACTCACTTTTCGGGGTTCTCTGGATGGGGTGTGTACACCAACCTCTCATTCACTGACACCAGATTTGTGAGTGTGATCTTTAAAAACAAAACAAACAAATACACATAAAAAAAAACAAAACAAAAACCCACGGGGGATTGGGATTTTGCTCAGTGATAGAGCATTTGCCAAGCAAGGGCAAGGCCCTGGGTTTGGTCCTCAGCTCTAAAATGGGGGGGGGGGGGGGGGACACGCAAGCATTGGCTTTAGGTCCTGAGCTTCTTCCCGAACCAGCTACCCTGCCAGCCCCAAATTAGCACTTAAGAAAGACAGAAGAGGGGTTGGGGATTCAGCTCAGTGGTAGAGCAAGCGCAAGAAAGAAAGAGATGAAAGAAAGAGAAAGCCAGACAAAGGAAACGTTCAGTGCCCCCCACCCCCACCCTCCCCCCCCCCCATACACAGTATATATGAAGGACCTCTGTTGCAGGATATTTGATCCCACTGTGATCTCTGAGATTGTGAACTCTAAAAACCCATCTTTTGTTTGATGGTTGAGCCCTAACACTTTTAATCCAAGAGCTTGAATCCAAGAACTTTCTGTACACAGGCTTTAGTAAAGTTAACCCTAGGTCAAGAGGCGGAGCAAGAAACCAGCTGACAGGGACTAAAGAGGAGGAGGGAACTATGAGTTGAAGAGTATTTAAGACAATGTGTAGAAGTAGAAGGAGCTTTAGCTCTTTGGCTATGGAGCTCTTCAGCTCCTCAGCTCTTTGGCCTTTGGCTAGTTAGGCTTTTTGAGCTTTGAGATGGCAAGGCTTTGGCCTTGGGTTTTTTTGGCCTTTTCCTTCTGGGCTGTCAGCTGAGCTAGTCTTTTGGGCCTTCTCCATTGGGACGTGAAGTGAGTAGGAAGGTCAGCTGGGTGTTTTCTCTGTCTCCCTGAGCTAGCAGGATTTCACCCCAGCATCTGGTCCCTGAGTCTTTATTGGTAAAATAGAATGATCTAGGATTTTCTTTTAAAACCACAGATACCACTGGGCACCTCCTTCTCATAACCATCATCAATCTCTTTCTCCCTACACATGAGGAGGAATCTGCCTTCAAGGCACCCACACTTTTCTAAGCTCATCAGCAGCCTTAGGACAGACAGTCCACTATTAGTGTCCATGGCAACAGTAGCCAACTTCCCGGCCTTCTTACCGCACCTGGAAGCTTCAGTGGCCATGTCTGCTGCCCTACTTCCTGTCGGCAAGCTAACTTACTGTTTGTATTTTCTATTAAGACCTACTTAGCACCAGCATGATAGCTCAGCTTATCACACAGGCCTAGCTAGCAACCCAGGATCCACATAAAGAAGGAGAGAATTAACTTCATCAATCTGTCCTGACCTTCACATGCAAACAGTAATGCCCTCACATGCACAGAAAACAAACAAACAAACAAACAAACAACAACAACCACCACCAAAATGACTACCTAAAAAATTGCCTCCAGAACATCACGGTGAACAGATTTCTCTATGGTACTTCGATGTTGTATATGTCAGCTACAAACACATCGGCTAATGGACGCCTAGGGTGCAGACTGAGGAATAGCACCCGTAGTTTTATTTAATCCTAATGAAATGGCCACATGTGACTGCCACACTGGTCAATGAGCATGGCGAGTCCCTGTAGGCTTTCTGGGTGGCAGGGAGATGGTCCTGTAGACCAGGCTAGCCCCAAACTCACAGAGATCTGCCTGCCTCTGCCTCCCAAGTGCTGGACTAAAGGCGTGCGCCACCACACCTGGCTATATATGCTTTTTCTTTTTTTTTTTTTTTTTTTGGTTTTTTGAGACAGGGTTTCTCTGTGTAGCCTTGGCCATCCTGGACTCACTTTGTAGACCAGGCTGGCCTCGAACTCACAGCGATCCGCCTGCCTCTGCCTCCTGAGTGCTGGGATTAAAGGCGTGCGCCACCACGCCCGGCTATATATGCATTTTTAACTAAGAGAAATAAGAGATCGTGTTTCAAAACAAACACCACCAGCAGCATCTCTCCTGTAGGAGGCAGGAGGTCTCTCTGCTCACAGATAAGAAATAAGGGAGAGCTAGGCGTGGTGGCGCACGCCTTTAATCCCAGCACTTGGGAGGTAGAGGCAGTCGGATCTCTGAGTTCGAGGCCAGCCTGGTCTACAAAGCGAGTCCAGGATGGCCAGGGCTGTTACACAGAGAAACCCTGTCTTGAAAAACAAAACAAAACAAACAAACAAAAAAACTAAGGGAGGCAGGAATGCTAAACACACAGTGTTATATATAAAAGCTGAGCATGGTGACATACATCTTAAGGATATCTGTGAGTTCGAGGCCAGCCCAGTCTTCTAGGGCAGCTGGAGCTACATAGTAAGACCCTGTCACTATATTAATATTATTATTATAATACACACATTGTTATCTAGCCACCCAGGTATGCAATAGTACACCCAGATTCTGTTCTCCTATCTAACTGGTTGTTGCTTTTTTCTTTCTTTTTATTTTATTTATTTATTTATGTAGAGACAGGGTCTCACTATGTATCTTGTCAGTCCTGGAGCTCACTATGTAGATCAGGCTAGCCCCAAACTCAGAGATCTGCCTGCCGCGCACACACAGTACCTGGCCTATGGCCTTTTCCTATACGCTGTTATCCTTGAATAAAAACTTGAGGAAAAGGTACGTGTGGTACCTCAAGCCTATAGCCTCAGCACTCCAGAGGCTAAGGCAGGAGGGTTACAGTGGATTTAAGACCAGCCTGGACTATCCATCAAGTTCCAGGCTGACCTGGGGTTCAGTGAGACCCTCGCCTCAAAACAAAGATAAAATACCACTCAGTAATGCAAAACCCTCCCCTACTAAAAACATGGGAGCAAAAAAACCAAGTTGGAAATACAGTTTAAGGGAGGCCTAACACCCCATCGCCAAGAAATATTAAGCACCTTTCTCATCTTAGACCACTGCTTACATTGGTGGAACACAGCTCCATTTTCCTTGCAGCCGGATCCACGACTGAGCGCTCTTTGATGTACGCCAAGGTCCCGTTGGCTCCCAAAATCTAAGAGACAAAACAAGTGCTAAAGTCCAGTTCCTCATTTCTTTACAGCAAATGCTCATTGTCTGTGGATACAGTGATGAGCGGAGCGGTCAACCCCCTGGTGAATATTAGAAAACTGAGCTAAGAGTTAAACATATGACAGTGATGAAGGTTTTTAACCAAAAATTAAACCAGGGAACCCTGGGACCCTGAGGAGAGAGGCTCCTCTGCTGAGGAGAGCTCTGAAGTGAAGAAATCAGCCTGCAGGGATGATTTTCAGACCATAGAATTCGCGAGTGGCAAAGGAGCCACAGAAGACAGCATGTAAGCATCGCGACGTTCCCTCTCCTGAGCTCAGGAGCCGGTGGAGCCCGCACAGGGGAAAGCTGTCTTCCACCGGACCCCATCCCACCTGCATCCTTGGCTTTATGAGCAAATACGAGCAGAGCTGTGTCTCTCTGAAGCTCGTATGTGAAAGGCCTAACTACAGCACCGCAAAATGTGGGATTCCGCGCCTTCGCAGGTGTCCGTGAATAAAGGTCACCCAGGCTAACTAACGCAGAGTGACTAGTGTCCTTTCCTGATAACAGAATGGGACCCATGGACAGTCTAAGGAGAAGGCGGCACTGGGCTACAGAGTCCCTGCCCAGCCATTGGTGGCATCCCTTAGCAGTAAGGCAAGGGTGGGTGCCTGCACGTGGAGACCAGGCATCCTGAGTGCTGGGATTAAAGGCATGCGCCACCACCGCCCAGCAACAAATGCTCTTTTATCTGTGGATAGTGATGAGCAGAGGGGTCAAACCCGTGGCTACACATGGAGACCAGCCACACAATAAAGGCTTACCGCACGCACGAGGCCGGGCAGTCCCCATTCGGTGCTGAGCAGGCGCAGACTGTGCAGGCGCCCACAGCCGTCCACGCTGCGCTCCAGCACGTCCACACCCACCACGCACGGGTTCATCGGGTTTGGGTACTTCCGCATGGCCGCCTTGATCACCGTGTCCCAGGGATGGCTGGCAAGAGAACACAGACAACATAGCAAGTGGCCCTGAGGCTGAGGTTCCTGTGGCCAGGCAAGCCAGGCTGCCCTTGGGTGCAGTCTAAGCCCGGGTTTCCAGCAGCACCCCGGGTCTGTGCTGTGGCTACGCAGGGCCATCAGGCTGACCTCTGGCTTTTCCTGTTCCGGCTCTCCCACAGGAGGCAGACACCGTTAGTGGGGACTTCTCAGCTGTGAGACTGTCCTCCCTGCCTGCACCTCGCTGAAACAAAACAAAATGCTGGCTGTCATCCTTAATGCAGGCTGGACCCTGATTTCCAGTAGGGCTTATGGTAAGTAGCCTGGTATACTGAAAAACAACCCATCTTCCTTATATAGTGTACCCAAGCAGGTTTTTGCCTCCACGTACCCAATGCCATCAAGAACCAACTAAGAACAGCTTCCAACTGATTGAATTTAGGACATTTTCGACTTTATAATGGTACAAATGTGTCTCCCATAGTCATCCCTTTTTCACGCTTAGCACAGTACACGAGCAAAGTTACAGGCAGTTGTGAGCAACCCCACCGGGGTGCTCTACAAGGGCAGTATATATATATTTTTAGCTGCCGAGCCATTTCTCTGGCATTTTTGATGGTGTGTGCGTGTCTTGCCTGTGTGTATGTTTGTGTACCACATGTGCGCCTAGTGCCTGTGCGGGTCAGAGATGGCACTGGGTCCCCGAAAACTGGGTTTACAGATGGTTGTGAGCCACCATGCGGGTGCTGGGAACTGAACTCAGTTCCTCTACAAGTGTAGCAAGCGCTCTTAACTGCTGAGCGTGCCTCCAGCCTCACAGTTTAAACTTTTAAAAATCAGAAGTATGAAGACTTTTAAAGTCATCTACAATTCCAGTAATCACTGTGACCATTCCGATGTGCCCCCTCCACTCACAAGCGTTTCAAGACTCGAGAATCTAGGACAGTGAGGACATAGGGACATCAATGGTCTAAAATGCCACTTGCTCACCACACCTCCTCCTGCAGACTCCCAGCTCTGTGTCCATGAATCCCAAGGAGCCTCCAGGATGTCCCAAGGACCCCACAAGTTCTCCTGTACAGAGTCACCTCTCTCTAAGTCAGACCTTGGAGCTAAGAGGTGACAAGCTTGCCTCCTAATTTTTCTCTTGCTATCCGAGATGCCCAAAGCTTCGCACAGCTTACTTACTACTGTCCAGAGCCATGCCTTTCATTAGACCCCTGTGATGGAGCCAAGGAGATGTTTGACATGGGCCTTCCCCCACTGCCGAGACCTGCTGTCAAGCCAGTTACACTTCCCTCCCTCTCTCGTATTCTATCCTTGGAAGTCTCCCCTGCAAAGAGGAGTGTGTCGACACAGTGCCACACCATTGTGCTTCTTTCTGATTCAGACTTAAATGACATACAACTTGTTTAAAATGACCACAGAGGCTATTGTAGATATGTATGGGTTTTTTCATTTTTTTTATTTTTTTGGTTTATTGTTGGGTTTGGTGTTGTTTGGGTTTTGGTTTTTTGAGACAGGGTTTCTCTGTGTAGTCCTGGCTGTCCTGGAACTTGCTCTGTATAGACCAGGCTGGCCTCAAACTTAGAAAGCC
Organism: Acomys russatus; assembly: GCF_903995435.1. Lineage (NCBI taxonomy): Eukaryota > Metazoa > Chordata > Mammalia > Rodentia > Muridae > Acomys > Acomys russatus. Next base: position 53,756,546 of record NC_067156.1, on the reverse strand, counting down.
ACCTGTGTCTTCCTCCCAAGTGCTAGGCTATGTGTGGTCTTATATCTATGTTTATATGTGCATCCATGTGTGTCTGGTGCCCATGTAGGCTAGAAGAAGGTATAAGATCCCCTGGAACCAGAGACTGCCGGTTATCATCATCATCACCATCATCATCATCATTATGGTTTTTCGAGACAGGGTTTCTCTCTGTAGCCTTAGCTGTCCTGGACTCGCTTTGCATACCAGGCTGGTCTCAAACTCACAGAGGTCTTCCTGCCTCTGCCTAGAATTACAGGCTTATGCTACCTCACCATGCTTGCCAGATATCTTTAAAGTGACAGAGTCCAGCCAGGTGTGGTGGCACGTAGTGGATATAAACATGTTTTGTTTTGATTCCAAGTGTGGGATGTGAAACTGCCTTGTGTGAGGGCGTGTTATGTTTGTCCCTTGGCATGGTCTTGCCAGTTGGAAAACATCCTGGTATGGATCCTAAAAGGAGATAAATAGGAGCCCCCAAAACAGAGAGACATCACTTCGCGTACTTTCCAGATCAGCCAGCGCTACACAGAGAAGCCCTGTCTTGAAAAACAAAATGAAATACAATAAAGTGGCAAAGTCTAGGCACAAGTCAGTATTGCATCCAGTGGCTGAAGAAAACACTAATACCCAGGCAGCATGCAAACCTGGAATACTGGGTGTTGAGAAGGGCGTGGCTGGCTGGAGGCACAGGAGCAGGTCACAGGAGCCCTGCTGGGTCACTTGCCTGCAGAATGAAGCTGTAAGTGCACCAAGCACTCTCTGGAAGATGAGGAGTTAGATGGAGACCACCCTCAAGAGGCAGAATCCCTTGGGGCTGGAGAGATGGCTCAGAGGTTAAGAGCACTAACTGCTCTCCCAGGGGTCCTGAGTTCAATTCCCAGAAACCACATGATGGCTTACAACCATCTATAATGAGATCTGGTGCCCTCTTATGGCCTGCAGGTATATATGCAGGCAGAATACAGTATACATTATAAATAAATCTTTATTTATTATCTTTCTTAATTTTTTCTTAAAAAGAAAGAATGGAAGAAAGGAAGAAAGAAAAAAAAATCCCTCGCAGGAGTGTCCAGCAGCTTATAGTTGAATTGAGATCCAGTGAAGACAACAGCCAAGACATCATCACACATGCTAGGGAGTGAGAGGGTCTGGAAGAACCCCAGGCAGCCGCAGGGTAGTAGAAACCAATGTCCAAGATCTGCCCAATCAGTAGAGTGGGTGGTGGAGCACATCTTTAATCCCAGCAGAGGCAGAGGCAGGGGGATCTCTGTGAGTTTGAGGCCAGCCTGGTCAGCAGAGCAAGTCCCAGGACGGTTAGGTCTACAAAAGAGAAACCTTGTCTTGGAAAAAAAAAATTTTTAAAGGCCAGGTGTGGTGGCATACACCTTTAACTTCAGCACTTGGGAGGCAAAGGCAGGCAGATCTCTGTAAATTTGAAGCCATCTTGGTGTACAAAGAGAGTTCGAGGACAGCTGAGGCCACACACAGTGAAACTCTGTCTCAAAAATAAATAAATAAAATTTTAAAATTGCCTAAATCATCCATTAAAAGGCCCAAGGTAGGAATACTTGTGAAACCAAGCAAGCTGTAAGAGGACCAGTTAGCCCAGGAGACCCATCATGTGTCCAGAATTCTGCTCTTTCCACTTTTGCTTATTTCTAAAAGTCATAGAGTTAAAGGTTTGGGGGAGAGGTTGGTTAAGAGGCAGTCACAGGACCAAGAGCTCAGCTATACCCTACTCCCTTCTGTGGGTTCTGAAGAGAGTGAGCCACACCCTGGGGGCTCTGGACCCTCTTAGGAAGTGGCTGACACAATGGGACTGCGACATTACTAGTTCTCACCATATCAACTTTACACTGATGGCTCTTGGAGTGATGGGGGGAAGTGCTGGCCTCTCCCAGCAGTGCAGGCCAGGCTCCAAACCACAGCCTGGTCACTGCTGCTCACTTGTGCACTCAGGGAAACAAGCTGGGACTCTCTTAGGAGTGTGTGATGAAATGGTAAAGTGGTTAATTCCATCATCACTTGACCTCTGAGGACTCTTTTTCTTTGACGATCTGCAGAAGAACAGGAAGCGCGCCAGAAATATTTCTGCAGAGCAAACCGTGTTCAGGCTGCCCTGCACATCGGGCAGCTTTGTGCTGGAAGCCCACCCGTTCATTACACAGCCGCCTCTCACCGCCCACTGCTTGCCCTTGGAAGAACAAAGCACAAAGTGTTCGCTTAGACCTGGGGACTTGGCAGGCATTTCCTGGAATGTTACAGGAGTTAGCCTGTCACTTTAAGGCCAATGTCTTCAGTGTTTGTTGCAAAGGGAAAACCTGAGCTTTTGAATGAAAGCTGAATTTTGAGGAAACTTGTATTCAACTACCACAGGCGTCACTGTCCCATCCTACACACCTGGGGTCACGCTCATTGCACAGGACGGATGCAAGCGTGACTCAAGAGGCCGAGACTCACTCAGCATGACTCATTTTTCTGTTCTTTGTTCTCAGTTTTAAATTACCATTGTCTAAGAAGCCATCATTTTTTTTAGTCACAGCAGCTGAGCAGAAAGGTACAAAGCCACCGCACTGGCTGGTTTTGTGTGTCACCTCAACACAAGCTAGAGTCATCAGAGGGAGAGGGAAGGAACGTCAGTCGAGGAAACGCCTCCATGAGATCCAGCTGTAAGGCATTTTCTCAATTAGTGACCAATGAGGGAGGGCCTAGCCTGTTGTGGGTGGCACCATCCCTGAACTGGTGGTCCTAGGTTCTATAAGAAAGCCCGCTGAGCCGGGCATGGTGGCGCACGCCTTTAATCCCAGCACTCGGGAGGCAGAGGTAGGCGGATCGCTGTGAGTTCGAGGCCAGCCTGGTCTACAAAGTGAGTCCAGGATGGCCAAGGCTACACAGAGAAACCCTGTCTCAAAAAAACCAAAAAAAAAAAAAAAAAGAAGAAAAAAAAAGAAAGCCCGCTGAGCAAGCCATGGGGAGCAAGGCAGTAAGCAGCACCCTCGGTGGCCTCTGCATCAGCTCCTGCCGCCAGGTCCCTGCCCTGCGTGACTTCCTCCAGTGACGGATTATGATCTGAAAGTGTAAGCCAAATAAACCCCTTTCCTCCCCAACTTGTTTTTTGGTCATGGAGTTTTTGTTGCAGCAATAAAAACCCTAAAACAGACTTATTTAACCTTTCCAACTCCCTATCTGAGGCTAGACATTATCCATACACCAAGGCAACGATTTACAAAATACCAGAAGCAGAAGTAGGTAAGAGAACCAAATTACAGAAATCATAGATACTATTTTTAAAGTACCAGTCTCCCAGTTTCTGGAAAATACAGTTTTTAAATTTTTTTTTTAATTGTTGAGAGAGGGTCTCATACATGCTCAGCTGGCCTTGAACTCCTGATTTTCCTTCCTCTGCCTCCCAATTGCTGGGCCAACTAGCTTGTACCGCCACATCAAGCTTACGGGGTTGGGTACTGAGCTCAGGGTTTCATGCATTCTAGGCAAGCATTTTACCATCCTCACCCCAATATTTACTTTACATTGTTAACAGTACAAGATTAAAGACAGGCATGGTGGCCTGTCATCTGAGCACTCAGGAAATGGGCACAGGAGGATCAGAAATTCAAAGTCATCATTGGCTACATAGTCAGGCCAGCCTGAGCTACATAAAACCCTGTCTCAAAAAAGTGTTTATTATTGTTTATTGTAATTAATATTTTAAAATTTCAATTGCAATTTGAATGATGATATAGAGTTGGTTGGTGGTTTTTAAAGATGGGGTCTCTGTACACAGCCTCAAGACCTTTCCTCCTAATGCTGGGTTACAGGCTGTGCCGTTATACCTGGCTCTCTGATATAGTAACTAATAAAAAAAAATGTAATGGATATAACCAAAAGCAAGGGCCTCAGTATCTCCAAGAATGGAAAGTAGTCCTATGCCTGAACAGCCTAAGATCTCCTGGCCTAAGTGGCTCCTTTGTTAGCCACTATGACAAGTACCCTCCCCTCCCCCAAAAAAACAAAAAACAAAAACAAAACAAATTAAGAGAAGGAAGATTGGTTTTGGCTCTTGGTTTCAAAGGCCCAATGGTCATGTGTCCGTGGTCACATGTCTATGCTGCTTCTATGCCTGTGACAATGCAGAACACAGTGACAGAGGTCACAGAGTATATCTGTCATCTCAAGACAGAGAGCAGAAAGGAATAAGAGAAGGGGTCGAGGCCAAGATAGACCCCTTCAATGGCATACCCCAGGTGACTCCCTCCAACAAGGACCCAACTTCCATGGTTCCACCATTTCCCATTTCAATGTGTAAGACCACTGATTGGGTTAGAGATTTCAGGAAATGAGTAATCTCCTATGGCTCAACCTGTGGGTTCCAACCCCTTTGGGGTCTCCGAAGACCATATGCACATCAGATATTTACATAACGATTGATGCACTACATTACAGTAGCAAAATCAGAGTTATGAAATAGTGGTGAAAATAATTGTATGGTTGGTGTCACCACAACACGAGGAACCGTATTAAGGGGCTGAAGCATTAGGAAGATTGAGAACCACTATATGGAAAAACCCTTGCAAACACACCCAGAGGTGTGCCTTACTAATCTCTGGGTGTCTCTCGACCCAAGGTAACAGCTAACACTGGTCATCATAGGCCTTAAGTATAGCACAAACATGTACAGGGGAAAGTCTAGCATATTCATAAAGTGGGTGACTATACAGCCAGCATAATCGAGCTGTAAGTGTATCAATTTGTATCTCAATGTATATATATCTTGGATAGATCTCAAAAACACACTATTGGAAGAAAAAAGAAACTGCCAAAAAATCCTTACAAGATGACATCATGATTCCTATTTGAGGAAAAAAAGTGAACCATGTTATGTGGATTTATATGTAAACATACATATATGTAGTCACATAGATTTTGGCACAAACCTTTGGAAGGATGCTCACCAGATTTACCATCCGAGCTGCCTTTGTTAAAAAGAAAAAGGAAAGACCAAACTGAAGAGAGGGGCCGGGCGTGGTGGTGCACGCCTTTAATCCCAGCACTCGGGAGGCAGAGGCAGGCGGATCACTGTGAGTTCAAGGCCAGCCTGGTTTACAAAGTGAGTCCAGGATGGCCAAGGCTACACAGAGAAACCCTGTTTCGAAAAAAAACAAAAAACAACTGAAGAGAGGGGAAAGTGGATATTTTATGCCTATCTGGAAGGTAAAATTCTCTCTCCAGCTCCTTGCTGGAAAGCAACCTGGCTGTAGGGTCCTCTTTCAAAGCCTGACTGCCATGAGTGGGTGCTGATGGCCGTCCAGAGGCCTATTGCTGCCCTTGTTTGGGAAGAACATCTGGTCTGCTTGTGAGTTTCCTCTCTGTGAGCAGTGCCAGGGTCAGACACTGGCAGGGTATCTGGGACACAAAACAAAGAACCAACACATGCTCCCACATGGGTGAACCTCAAAGGGGGGGCGGGGGGAGATGCTTTCCAAAAGAAGCCATACATAGAATACCACACATGACGCGTGGCTAGTTATATAAAATACTCAGGGAAAAAAAATCTACAGGAACAGAAAAGTGGTTTCGAGGGACAGGAATGGGGAACAGATCTCCCGCACAAAGTTCAGTATCTCTTTAGAAGATAACAGAAACGGGAGGGAGGAAGGAATGGGAGGATACAAGGGATGGACTAACAATTGAGATGTAATATGAATAAATTAATAAAATATTTAAACAATAGTATAATTATCATCAAAAAAATTTTAAGTGGAACATTAAAAAAAAAAAGGCCGGGCGTGGTGGCACATGCCTTTATTCCCAGCACTCGGGAGGCAGAGGCAGGCGGATCACTGTGAGTTCGAGGCCAGCCTGGTCTACAAAGCAAGTCTAGGAAAGCCAAGGCTACACAGAGAAACCCTGTCTCGAAAAAACCAGAAAAATAAATAAATAAATAAGATAACAGAAACATTCTAAAGCTGGACCATCATGATGAATGAGAGCTACACGTACGTTTTGAAAACAAAAAACAAATTAAAAACTAATTCCTGTAACTATACTAAAATTTAATTATATATGCACCTAATTTTTTTTCTCTTTAAAATAATATAAAATAAAAGGAGGGAAGCTGCAAAAATGGTAAAAATTGTCAACAGTGGGTTTTCAGTGTCAGTCAACATTTCAGGACCCTTAGGGCAGCTCTCAGCAGGTCCAAGTCAATACCCTGACATCTCTGTACTTAATGACTTTCCTGCCCTTCTCTGTACCAGACAGTGCAAACTATGTCTGAATCTTGAGGGGATCTCCTTTAGAAAGGCTGCAAACTTCACCAAACAATTACATACCACCCGTCTAAGGTTCCATATTTTAAAAGGTTTTTTTTTCCCTACAGGCCATAGGTACACTTTTCTAGCGAGCTCAAAAAAACGGAGTTCGAGCCACAGCACCATCAAAAAAGAAAAATAAAGAAGTCAGAAGTTCTGAAGCCAAGTGATACATTTTTATTAACATTTTGCACGTGAAGGAAAATGGATGACTATTCTGTTTCATGCAGTCTCCCCACTTCCACCCCCGCCCAGAACGAAAAGCTTCTCTAAGCAGAATCAAACATTCTCAGAAATCTTTTTTTCTTTGAAAAGATATTAAAACAGCCAATGACAAGATGGAAGGCGCCCCGTGGGTCAGGAGAGCACTTGAGGCAGTTTGCGATGTCTCCAGGAAGCTTTGAGGTGTCCGTGTGCACAGGTATTCAGGACCAAACTCCCCAAATGCTTTCCTCGGGTCTAGTTTTCTCCCAAACCTCTCCGTCACCATCGGTGACACCCGCTGCAAGGGGAGCTGGCCCGCAGGCCGCTACCCTGCTCGGGACCGATCGCGATGCCCAGCCGCACAGCTGGCTGCCCCTACGTGCCGGCTGAGGATAGGGAGGCCTGCGCCACGCACCTGCCGCTTCGCTCCCCGCCCCGCCACGATCCCGGCCCCGGAGCGCCTGGTTCTCCGGCATCCCCTCCCCTCCGCGAGGCCGCACAGATCTGGCCGCGTCCACGCATTTCCCAGCGCAGCCCTCAGCCTGCTCACCCGAACACGTGCTCTGAGCTCCAGATCTTCATCGCCGCAGCCGCAGCCGCAGGCCCGAGGCACGGGCTCGGCGCTCTGCGGGATGCTGCGCGGCGCGGTGAGGGCGGGCCGCCCTCCGTACCGCCTCCTCCGTCACGTGTCCCGGCTGCGACGGCTAAAAATAGAGATGTGGGAGGCGAGTGGTACCCAGAGCCGCGCTGCAGCAGGGACTTGCGTGAGTGCGCAGCCACAAATGGCAGCCCAGGCTTTTTAAAGCTGTGCAAATTCTGCCCCTGCCCTTTCCAACCACACGGGAACATCGTGGACAAACCAGAATTGCCAATTCAAAATAAACAGTCTGGGTACTGAATAAGCTTGAAACCTCAACGCTTATCGATGCGCGTCACAAGCAACCCACTAGAGAGACTACAAAGCCAGAGCCCTCGGCGCTATGAAACAGAAGTAGCTGGTTCCGCGAATGCTTTCGAGGTGAATAATATGTGTTGTTCCGAAAAGCTGAAGGACAAAGGCGGACTTCGTCCTAAAGTTACCAGTAACTGGAGCGCTGCTCCAGCAGAGCTAATTGCCTCCTTTGGAGGTGTAAGACCCAGTTTATATTTGAGCCAAGTATGAGTGATCATGGTCCAGGAACAGGGGTTGAGATTGCCCTGAAAGGTATGTCCCACTGTGGATTCGGTTACGTGAAACTCTGAAAGTCACAAATCACCAAGAACAGACTTGATACCCTATGAGCATATACAGGGGGAGGAAGTCCCCCTCAGTCACAGTCATAGGGGAGGAGAGTAAGGGAAAAATGGAAGGGAGGGAGGAATGGGAGGATACAAGGGATGGGATAACAATTGAGATAATATGAATAAACTATATATATATAGAAAGTCACAAATCAGCCGGGCAGTGGTGGTGCATGCCTTTAATCCCAGCACTAGGGAGGCAGAGGCAGAGGCAGGCGGATCTTTGTGAGTATGAGGCCAGCCTAGTCCACAGAGCTAGTTCAAACGCCCATGCCCCGCAAAAAAAAAAAAAAAATCACAAATTGTAGCTTTTACCAAGTAAGTCAGGAGGGGCCAAAGCAAGTCGGGAATTCAGCTATAGGCCTCAGATGATTACATTCTTAGCATTTGGATTGGGGAAAAGTCAGTGGTCTGCTATGGGGTACACTGAGATACGACTGTGTGCCACCATGCCTGGGTGTGTTTTATTTTAATGTTGAGTATATGAATGCAGGTGTGCTGTGTTGTGAGTGAGTCCAAGCACAACTTTCAGGAATTAATTCTCTTCCTCCACTGTGAGATCACACAGCCAGATCTCAGTATTTAGGAGGTGAGTCAAGAATTCAAGGCTGGCAGGGGATACAAGAAACTATGACTACACTTGCAATGATAAGTTTTCTAAAATAAATCCCCTTAGAGCCGGCAGTGTGAGTTCGAGGCCAGCCTGGTCTACAAAGTTAGTCCAGGACAGCCAAGGCCACATAGAGAAACTCTGTCTCAAAAAATAAAATAAAATAAAAAAATAAAATAAAATAAAAAAATAAATCCCCTTAGAAAGATAAAATAAGGAAGAAGGAAGGAGAAAGGAGGGAGAAAAAAGCGTCTCCCTTTTTGGCGATGTGGCACATGGTCACTACCTATGCACTGGTTAAGGTATGGTTGTTTCTTGACATCCATCTCTTTAATTCTCAGATTATCCCATTTTACAAAGAAAGTTGGGGTTGTTTGATTCTGGCGCACATGCTTTCTATCAGACTACATATCAGCAAGGACCACTATGGTATATGTAATCTTCCTGCCTTACAGCTACCAAATCCAGCAACTACACCCAACAGGAAGGGAACCCGAGGGTCTATCTCTTTATTTTGTTTTTGTTTTGATACTGAATCCCACTTTAAAAAAAAAATAGCTTATAGGGCTGGAGAGATGGCTCAGAGGTTTAGGGCACTGACTGCTCTTCCAGAGGTCCTGAGTTCAAGTCCCAGAAACCACATGGTGGCTCACAACCATCTACAATGTGATCTTCTGGCATGTAGGTGTACATGCATGCAGAGAACTATATACATAATAATAAATAAATAAATCTTAAAAAAAATAACTTATTTAATTTACTTTATTGCATTGGTATGAATGTGTTAGATCCCTTGAAACTAGAGTTACAAACAGCTGTGAGCTGTCATGTGAGTGCTGAGAATTGAACCTGTGAACCTGAGTTCTTTGGAAGAGCAAACAGTGATCTTATCCACTGAACCATCTCTCCAGCCCCAGAATCTCACTGTTTAATGCTGGTTAGTGTGGACATCTCTTTGCAGATCTCCATGGCCTCAAACTTGCAGCAATTCTCTGCCTCTGCTTCCCAAGTGCTGGAATTCCAGGAGCGGCTCTTGTTTAATTTTAATGTAATGAGTTCCTGAAGTGCCTCTCACTCAGCCAAGACCACCCAGCCCACCCAGAGCTGCCCAGCATCACTGACCCTCTGTACTGTGCTTGATTGACATCACATTCTCCTGGTATCTCCCTTTCCGTGTAGAAAGAACACCTGTCCCTGTATCCTTGGCACGTTCCCCTCTTCTCCCTCTGCATCCTCTCTGGGAGTGCGTCCACTGATTCCCAAGCCTGTATCTCCGTGCTGGCTAGTTCTATGCCAACAATGACACAAACTAGAGTCACTGGAGAGGGGGACACCTCAATTGAGAAAATGCTTCCACAAGATAGGGCAAGCCTGTAGGGCATGCTCATTAGCCCTCCATGATTGATGGAGGAGGGCCCAGCCCATTGTGGGTGGAGCCTGGACTGGAGTCCTGGTTTCTACAAGAAAGCAGGCTGAGCAAGCCATGGCAAGCAGCCAGTAAGCAGCATCCCTCCATGGCCTTTGCGTCAGCTCCTGCCTCCAGGTACCTGCCCTGTTTGAGTTCCTGCCCTTACTTCCTTCAGTGATGAACAGTGAGTGTTAGCCAAATAAACCCTTTCCTCCTCAAGTTGCTTTTGGTCATGGTGTTTCATCACATAGTAACCCTGACTGGGACAATCTCCGTGTCACATTTCCACCAAGCTTTGGATTGACTCCTGCAGCATAGGTGCTTACAATCTCCCAGCAGGTTCCAGTACCCATATTCCTTAGTCACATTCCTCCTCGTTGTCACTATTGGGGCATGGAATATGCAGGGTCCCCAAGCTAGAGACCTTAGTCTGTCTTGTCCCATGAAGCCAATTTGCCTCTTGCACAGGGTGCTAACCTATTCCTGTATCTCCATCCTACAAAAGGCAGCAAGCCTGGGGCCAGGGCTGCCCTCTCCCGCCCTCATGAGCTATTTTCCTCTAAACCTCAGGGCCTTTACCCAAGAAAGAAACAGGCTGGCAACAGCTACCCTGAAGGGCAGATGAGAATGGAATGACACCATAAGGCCTGCCAGCTGTCATGTCATACCTCCTGGCTGCACCTAGCCCCGCCCACTTCCTACTCCTCACTGGTCTCTGCCTCCTGTCAGCCTGCCTGAATAAATGGTGTTACCCCATGCCAGGCAGCTGTGGCTTGTCCTTCAGAACCTGTCTCATGCCTCTGCAGGCATGCCCTACAGACCTCAGGGTTGCCCTTGGGTGCCCCTCCTGCGCTCCTAGTGCTCAGAAGCACCCCTGCACTTCCTCCTTTACTCATCAAACTCCTCTGGGGTTACTGGACCTGATGGTCTGTCTGTCTCTCCTATCAGATTCACGCTGACTTGGGGCCACTAAAACGCTTGGAAAGTGGGATTCTGCCTCTTTGAGCTCTTCAGGGACATGATCTGAACCCCGTTTGTCGTGCACGCAGGACCTGACCCAGCCTCTGGCAAACAGCAGGTTGCCAATTGCTTGTTCAGTGACTCAAGAATCATTCCCAGGAAGTGATAAGGCCAAGACTGGCCTGGCCCTGGGTGGCCCACACACCACCCAGGAGAACTCCCAGCAGGCAGCTAGGCTGGTATTTCTAGCCCTGTTCTTCAATCTTGTTGACCACCTGGGGGATCCCTACAGGCTTGTTTAACAGTGGTCCTAGTTTTTTTGCTGTTTGAGACAGGTTCATCCTATGTAGGCCAGGTGGTTTCACACTACCGATCCGCCTGCCTCAGCTTCCCAGTACTGGAATTATAGGCCTGCGTTATCACAGCCAGCCTCTCAGTCTCTCTCTCTCTCTCTCTCTCTCTCTCTCTCTCTCTCTCTCTGTGTGTGTGTGTGTGTGTTTGTGTGTGTGTGTGTGTAAAATTGGGGCTAACATGAAAATTATATATATTTCCCATGGGTATTTGTTTCATTCCTTTCCCAAGAACTACAAGAAGCCGCAGGCGCAGGCATGTCACCGATTCACGAATACAACAGTAGTAAAGACTTTGCTTATAGAGACTTACTGGTCTGCTGTGATGTCAGAGCAAACAGGGCACCAGCAACTCAGAGTTCTTTGCCCTAGCTAGGTTTGCTGAGCTCTTTCTGACAGCATATACCGGAAGGGGCTGAGGCTGTAACTCGGTGATAGAAGTCACCTATGCCCTGGGTGCTCTGGGTTCAAAAGCCAGTACCAGGAAAGAAATTCCTGCAGGAGCTAGAGAGAAGCCTCAGTGGTGAGCGCACTGGCTGCTCTTGCAGAGACCTGGCTTCAGTTCCCAGCATCTCCATGGTTGCTAACAATTCTCTGTTACTCCAGTGCCAGGGGATCTGATGCCATCTTCTAGCCTCCACAGGCATTGTATGTACAAGCATACACACATACATCAATGCAAAACACGCATAACGCATAAGATCAAAATAAATAAACCTAAAAGAAATTACTGGAATCCAGACGTTTTCAAATCTATCTTGAGCCCTGTTTTGCCAAGGGTATCCAAACATATTCTTATTATTTTGGCTTTTTGAGACAGGGCTTCTTTGTCTAGCCTTAGCTGTTCTGGAACTCACTCTGTAGCCCAGAGTTATCACCAAGTCTTATTTTCCTAGGAGTCATCCATTCTCTTGCAAGAAGACACATTGGGTCGTTTTTTGCTTTGCTGGAGATTGAACTTGAGATCTTTTGCATGTTAAGAGAACAACCTTGGGCTGGAGAGATGACTCAGCGGTTAAGAGCACGAGCACGGACTGCTCTTCCAGAGGTCAGGAGTTCAATTCCCAGCAACCACATGGTGCCTCACAACCATCTGTAATGTGATATGGCGCCCACCTCTGGCCTGCAGGAATACATGCAGGCAGAGCACTGTGTACATACTAATAAAGAAATAAAGCTTAAAAAAAAAAAAAAAAAAAAAGCAGCCTAGCTCTGAGCTATGCTCCAGCTGCAAATATAGGGACATTATGACATTATTGGTTTACTTTAGTGTACTATTGCGGAAATAGTCCAAGAAAAACACTGACTCACTACAAGGAAAGTGCTGGCTAAGGAATTCTAAATGCTCTGCTGCCGTTGCTCCTGCAGCTTGTATCACTAGCTCCTCAGAGTTAGTGTTGTAATTCATGATTTTTTTCACTATCATCTAGAAATCTTTTTGTTTTGTTTTTGTTTGTTGGTTGGGTTTTGTTTGTTTTGTGACAGGGTTTCTCTGTGTAGCCTTGGCTGTCCTGGACTCCCTTTGTAACAAGGTTAGCCTTGAGCTCACAGCAAGCCACCTGCCTCTGCCACTCTGAGTGCTGGGATTAAAGCCATGCACTACCACGCCCAGCCATCTAAAAGATTTTTTTAAATGTTTATTTATGCCGGGCATGGTGGCTCACGCCTTTAATCCCAGCACTTGGGAGGCAGAGGCAGGTGATCACTACAAGTGTGAGGCCAGCCTGGTCTACAGAGTGAGTCTAGGACAGCCAAGTCTACACAGAGAAACCCTGCCTTGAAAAGGGGGGGGGGAGGAGCAAAAATATTTATTTATTATGTATAGTGTTCTGTCTGCATGTATGCCTGCATACCAGAAGAGGACATTGGATTACATTATAGATGGTTGTGAGCCACCATGTGGTTTCTGGGAATTGGACTCAGAACCTCTGGAAGAGCAGACAGTGCTCTTAACCACTGAGCCATCTCTCCAGCCTTAGGAGATCTTTTCTAAAAAATAATTTATTTACCTTTATTTTATGTGCATTGGTGTTTAGCCTGCTGGGATTACAGGCATGTGCCACCTCGCCTGACTTAAATGGACATTTTTAGAGTATTTTGCCTGACACATTAACTGAGGCAGATCGTGCACACAGCTTTGTCTATTGGGAAAAAAATAAACCTTACAATCTCAAAAGATAAACTATGGAAAATGGCAAAATCACTTAATGATAATTTTGTTATTTTGTCTTTTTTTTTTTTTTTTTTTCCAGAGCTTGCTAGGCAAGCGCTCTACCACTGAGCTAAATCCCCAACCCCCTTAATGATAATTTTAAAAGAAGTCCATACCAATCTTGTGAACCTATTTTAAGGGATTGTTATTGTTGTTTTGGTTTGGTTGGGTTTCTTGAGACAGGTTTCTCTGTGTAACTCTGGCAGTCCTGGAACTTGCTGTGTAGACCAGGCTGGCCTTGAACTCAGATCTGCCTGCTTCTGCCTTCCAAATGCTGAAACTAAAGATGCCTGCCACAGACTCCAGCTTTATTTTAAGTTTTTCGTTTTGTTTTGTTTTAAATGCAGCTAGCTGCTGGGTTGTCTTGAAGAGCTTTATAGAGCTCTCCTGCCATCTAGTGGGAAATTATATACAGCACTGTTCACTTGGGCAATCCCGAAGTCCTGCCCTGAATCCTCAAAAATTACTACATTTTAGTGTTTGTTGTTCAATGCCTGGGGTGTAGGCCTGCGATTCCTGCTACCTGGCAGATGAAGGCAAGATGGTCACATGCTCAGGACCTTCTTAGGTTAGCACAGTAAACTCAAGGTTACAATTTATTGAGACTGTCTCAAAATTTAAAAATAATAATAATAAATGAGTTGAGTTTGGTGATGGTGCATAGGCAGGCAGGTGGATCTCTGTGAGTCTGAGGCCATCCTTGTCTACAGAGCTAGTTCTAGGATGGCCAGGGCTACACAGAGAACCCCTGTCTTGAAAAACAAACAAACAAAAAAAATCAAGACAAATCAGAAGAAATGGGTGGGGGGAACTAACTAAAGAGAAAGTTAAAAAAAAAAAAAAGGCTGGAGACAGTCTCGTTGTATAGCTCAGGCTGTCCTTGAACTTGTTATCCTCCTGTCTCAGTCTCTCCACTTCTGGGACTACAGATGCACGTGACCAGCTCTAGTTATGCCTTCAAATTGCCTGTCCCTGATGGCTAGTGACACTGAGCACCAGTCCATGAGCCTATTTAGGCCGCTGTGTTTATTCCCGTTAGGCATGTCTAGTCAGGTCCTTTGCTAATTAAAAAAAAAAAAGCGCCCCCATGGTGAGAGAGAGAGAGAGAGAGAGAGAGAGAGAGAGTTCTAAGACAACTTTGGGAGTTGGTTGTCTCCTTCCACCTTTATGTTGGTTCTTGGGATTAAATTTAAGTCTCCAGGCTTGCATGGCAAGCACTTTTACAGGCTGACCCATCTTACCAGCCCTTGCTTGTTTTTGAGACCAGATTCATCCTGTAGCCCAGACTGGCCTTGAATTCTCAATCCTCCACCTACCCCTAGTCTCCTGAATTGCCACCCCTCTTTCTTTCTTTTTACTTTATTATTATCTATTATTATTATTACCATTATTTTGAGATAGGGTCTCTCTGTGTAGACCCTATCTCACATAGGTATGCTCTGGAACTCAATATGTAGACCAGCTGGCCTCAAACAACAGAGATCTACCTGCTTTCACCATCTGAGGGGCTGGGTTTAAAGGCATGAGCCGTGCCTCCCCCCTCCTTATGTTTTTGAGTGTTGCCTGCATGTATGTATGCGCATACCACATGTATTCCTGGAGCCTCAGGAGTCAAAGGAGGATCAGCTCTGCTGGGACTGGCCTTTCAAGTGGTTGCAAGCCGAGTCCTCCGCAAGAATGGTAAGTACTCTTAAACACTGAGCCACCTCTCCAGCACCTGTTTTTTATTTATCTATTTATTTGATACTTCCATTTCGTTGGGGTAAACACTAACAACATGAATTTTGCCATTTAAAACAATGTGAAATTAATTAATTAATGTTACAATTCTGTTCACTATTTTCAGAATTTTTTTTTATGACTCCAAACAGAAACTGAATCCACTAAATAGCCACTCCCATCCTTCTTTCTAATCTATTTTATCGAATACATTGTATTTCTAAGAAGTGGCCCATTCTGGCATTTCCATCTAGGTGAGCTCATGAAATATTTGACTTTTTTTTTTTTTTTGTCTTTTTTTTTTCCCACTTTCCAGTTACTTTTTTTCAAGATTTATTTATTTTTGTTTTATGTATATGTGTGGTGTGGAGATTTTGTTTTGTTTTGCTTTTGTTTCTTGAGATAGTCTCACTATGTAGTCCTAGCCGCCCTGGAACTAATTAGGTAGACCAGACTGGCCTTGAACTCACAGAGATCCACTTACCTTTGTCTAAAACTGCTAGGGTTGAGCCGGGAGTGGTGGCGCACGCCTTTAATCCCAGCACTCGGGAGGCAGAGGCAGGCGGATCGCTGTGAGTTCGAGGCCAGCCTGGTCTACAAAGTGAGTCCAGGACAGCCAAGGCTACACAGAGAAACCCTGTCTCGAGAAAAACCAAACCAAACCAAACCAAAACAAAACAAAACAAAAAAAGCAAAACCTGCTAGGGTTAAAGGTGTGCACCACCACCATGCTCAGCCATCTCAGTATTTTGCCTGTGTTGACGTTTGTACACCATGGGCCTGCAATGTCCAAGGAGGCCAGAAGATGGCACTGGATTCCCTGGAAGAGGACTCATAGAAGGTTCACAACCGTCCTAATGCTGTAGTCTTCATGTTGTGGTGATCCCAACTAAAAAATTATTTCCATTGCTATGTTATAACTGTAATTCTGCTACTGTTATGAATTTGTATTTTCTGGTGGTCTTAGGTGACCTCTGTGAAAGGGTCATTGGACACCTCCCTGAAAAGAGTCCTGACCCACAGGTTGAGAACTGTTGTTCTATGCCATCAGGTGGGTGTTGAGGACCCAGATTTTCTGTAAGAGCAAGAGGGCTCTTAACCAGGGAGTGATCTCTAGGCCCACTGTCTCCTTTTTACACAGTGCAAGACCTTTAACCCATAGGATGGAGCCACCTACTTTAGGGAGGGTCCTTTCTTCTCAATTAGACCAATCTAGGAGCTCCTGCACAGACATGCCCAGAGTATGTCTTCTAGGTGACAGTCAACTTAAACCATAAGATGGAGGCATGTGTACTTTGAATAGGAATGCCCCCATATTGACCTTAGGACAGTGGCAATATTAGGAGGTATGGCCTTGTTGAAGAAAGCATTTCACTGTAGGGGGTGGCTTTGGGGTGTTTGTTTGTTTATTTGTTTGACTTTGTTTTTTTAAAGATTTATTTATTTATTATACATAGGTTTTGCCTGCATGTACACCAGAAGAGGGCACCAGATCTCATTATAGATGGTTGTGAGCCACCATGTGGTTGCTGGGAATTGAACTCAGGACCTTTGAAAGAGCAGCTTAGTGCTCCTAACCTGTGAGCCATCTCTCCAGCCCCTTGACTTTGTTTTTTTAAAGATTTTTTTATTTAATATTTTTGTATACAGTTCTCTGTCTGCATGTATACCTGCAGGCCAGAAGAGGGTATCATATCATGTTTTAGATGGCTATGAGCCACCATGGGGTTACTAGGAATTGACCTTGGGACCTCTGGAAGAGCAGTCAGTGCTCTTAACCTCTGAGCCATCTCTCCAGCCCTGGCTTTGAGGTCTTATATGCTCAAGCTATGCTCAGTGTGGCAGACAGTCTCCTGCTGTCACCTGCAGATCAAGATGCAGAACTCTCACCATGTTTCTTGCCATGATGACAATGGCCTAAACCTCTGAACCTGTAAGCCAGCCCCAACTAAATGTTTTTCTTAATAAGAGTTGTTATGGTCACGTGTCTCTTCAAAGCAATAAAACTCAAACTAAGACAAGGCATATGCTCAGGGAGGGAATTGTGGGTGCCGTATTGTCACATGGTGACTGTGTTCAGCTTTGGGGAGAACGGCCCGTATCTTTCCACAGCATCAACACTGCTCATATTCTCACCTGTGAAAGCTCCAGTTTCTCCACACCCCACCAATACGTACTGTCTTTGAAAGAACTGACCATATCTGTCATGGTAAATATGAAGTCATATCTTTTTAAAAAGATGTTTATATATTTTATGTATGAGTGCTCTGCCTGCATGTACATCTGCATGTCAGAAGAGGGCATCAGATCCCAGTATAAATGGTTGGGAGCCGCCATGTGCTTGCTGGGAATTGAACTCGGGACCTCTGGAAGAGCAGACAGTGCTCTTAATCACTGAGCCATCTCTCCAGCCCAAGAAGTCATATCTTACTGAATTGTTAGTCTTTCACCTCTGAATATGATGTTACCTGGGGTTTTCCTAAAAGTTCCTTTATCAAATTAAGGAGTGTCCCTTTAGTCCTAATTATATTAATATTTTTTCATGCAAAGGTGCTAGATGACACACACACACACACACACACACACACACACACACACACACACACACACACCGTACCTTGTCTGTATCAACCAAGATGATTATATGATTTTTTTCATTATTTTACCAACATGACTTTTTCCCCCACCGACTTTCCATTAGTAAGGAACTCGCACTTGGTCATGATGTGTATTTTAAATATGTAAGAGTGCACCCAACTCTATGTTTCATTTTCTGGGATTTTGTTCAGGCATTTCATGCACATCTGTAAGGTATGCTAGTTTAGCTTCTTCCTTTTCTTCCGATGTGTATCTGGTTTGGGCACCAGCATAATCCTGTTCTCACAGAGAACTCCCTTTTCTTCTCTTCTTGAAAAGCTTTGGGAAAGATTAAAGCTATTGCACCCCACCCCTTGGTTGTTTTGAGACAGGGTTTCTCCGCGTAGCCCTGGCTGTCCTGGAACGTTTTCTGTAAACCAACCTGGCCCCAAACTCATAGAGATTCACCAGCCTCTGCCTCCCCAAGTGCTGGGATCAAAGGCATGCGCCATCACACCAGGCAGATCCCGAATTTTCTTTCTTCAAATCTTTTCATTTCTTTCTGCTGCAGAGATGGCTCAGTGGTGAAAAGCACTTATTGCTCTTGTAGAGATTCCAGTTTGGTTCTCAGCACCCTCCTGGCAGCTCACCGCTGTCTGCAACTCCAGTTTCCAGGGATCCAATATTCTCTTCTGACCTCTGAGGACAGCAGGGACACATGTGGTGCATATGCAAACATACATGCAAGCAAAACACTCAAACACATATAATAAATAAATATTGAAAGTTTCAATGTTTTTTTATTTCTGCTTCAATCTATTAACTTGCAGTCCATTGAAAATTTGTTTCTTCGCCGGGCGTGGTGGCACACGCCTTTAATCCCAGCACTCGGGAGGCAGAGGCAGGCGGATCGCTGTGAGTTCGAGGCCAGCCTGGTCTACAAAGTGAGTCCAGGATGGCCAAGGCTACACAGAGAAACCCTGTCTCGAAAAACCAAAAAAAAAAAAAAAAAAGAAAGAAAGAAAGAAAATTTGTTTCTTCTTAAAGTAGTTTATCCCAGGGACTTATCTTTTTTTTTTAATTAATTAATTTATCATCTATACACAGTGTTTTGCCTGCATGTATACCTGAAGAGGACACCAGATCTCATTATAGATGGTTGTGAGCCACCATGTGGTTGCTGAGACTTGAACTCAGGACCTTTGGAAGAACAGCCAGTGCTCTTAACCTCAGAGCCATCTCTTCAGCCCCTCCAGGGACTTATTCTGTTCACATAAAAGAGAGACAATTTGCTCAAGTCATCTCACTTGTATTTGATTGTTTAAACTGTACTTTTACTCTCAGTGACATCTTGTTATTATTTATTTCTTTTAGAACATTTTATCTGTAAGACTGATAGAAATGACCCAACTTTCATTTCCAATTTTATTTGTTTATTTTTGTGATGTTAGGGATGGAACCAGAGGTGTGAGTGTGTTGGAGGTGAGTGTTCTACCACTAAGCTGCCTGCCCTACAAATGTAGTCATTTTTACCTTTTTTGTTAAAAGTTCCTCATTCTCTGTGTAGCTCTGGCTGTCCTGGAGGTCACTATGTAGACCAGGCTGGATTGGAACTAAGAGATCTACCTGCTTCTGCCTCCCCAAAACTGACATTAAAGGTGTGCACTACTCCACCTGGTTCTTTGGCTCTTCTTCTCCTCCTCCTCCACCTCCTCCTCCTCCCCTTCTTCCTCCTCTTTCTCCTCCTCCTCCTCCTTTTTCTTTTGTTGTTTTGTTTGTTTTCTGAGACAGGGTTTCTCTGTGTAACAGCCCTAGCTGTCCTGGACTCCCTTTGTAGGCCAGGTTGGCCTCGAACTCACAGAGATCCCCCTGCCTCTGACTCCCAAGTGCTGGGATTAAAGGCTGCACCACCACACCCAACTCTCTCTGGATCATCTAAAGAACTATCTTTTAGATTTCTTTCTTCTGTTGTAATTGTCTTAGTTTACTTCCGTGAGGCAGCACCTCCTATCTAAGGGTGATCTGACACTCCTTACAAGGCTGAGGATAACCCAGAAATTTTGACTGATTTGCTTCCATCTCTTAAGTGCTGAGATCGCATGGAGGTACTACCATGCCCAGTTTGTGTGGCACTGGGAGACTGAACCCATGCCTTTCTGTAGGCTACACATCGCCACATTGCCAAGCCCTACTTCAGTTTCTTTGCCTTGTTTCTTAGAGTGGAAGCTGAGATCACTGATGTAACACAAGCAAGTGATGTCATTAAAAATCCATAAAATTACAGCTTTTACTTCATCTACAAATTTTACTGTGGGATGAAATGCTTTATTATTTTTAAAATTTATATTAATGTGCATTTGTGTTTTGCCTGCGTGTGTGTGTGTGTGTGTGTGTGTGTGAAGGTGTCATGTCAGATCTTGAAGTTACAGACAGTTGTGAGCTGCCATGTGGGTGCTGGGAATTGAACCAGGGTTCCAGCCTCTATTATTTTCATTTATGTTAAAATAATTCCTAACTTTTTATTTCCTTTAGACACATGGGTTGCTTAAAAGCATGCTATTTGTATCAAACAAAAGGAAGAAAGAAACTTGCAGGAAAATGAATGAAATCTCAGGAAAACAATAATCAAGGTAATCAAGACTCAAAAAAACATACTGTATGTTTTCCCTCATATGTGGTCCCTGGTCTCTGTTACATATGTGTTCACGTGGGAAAAAAAAAAAACAGGGTTAAGGCTAGGAAACAAGAAAGACCGCCATGGGACTGGAAAAAGAAAGGCTTTGAGGGAAGGGGCGGGGGAGGCTGTTCTATTCCACATAAAATAATGTGGAAGGAGAGATTGAGGAAAAGGGTACAGATGTGAAGGGAAGGGAACGCTGAAGGGAAGGATAAACCAAATGAAATATGTAGAAACATCCCATAGGGAAACCTGCCACTGAGTCATCTGCCCAGCCCTGTTCTTGGTCTTTTCCTGAAGCTGAATTTTAGTTTTGTTCTATTGTCACTAGCAAGCATACATTGTAGGGCCTCAACTCTTGTGATCTTTTTATGATCCACGGTTGTCTCAGTAAATATGCCTGAAAATACTGCGTACAGAAAGTTTCCTTTTCTTTCCTTGTTTGTGGTGCTGGGAATTGAGTCAAGGCCTTCACACATGCTAGTCATGTGGAAGTTTTCTATAACTACTAGGTTTAGTTTAGTCATGGTGATGTTAGTTTAGACACAAGAATGAATAATCCTTAGGACTATTAAAGGGACTAAACACAGACCAGGTCAATTTCTCCCTTGTTTGGCAACATTCCTACCCCCCTCTTTTTTTTTTTTTTTTTTTTTTTTTTTTGGCTTTTCGAAACAGGGCTTCTCTGTGTAGCCCTGGTTGTCCTAGACTTGCTTTGTAGACCAGGCTGGCCTTGAACTTACCGAGTTCCACCTGCTTCTTGCCTCCCAAACGCTGGAATTAAAGGCGTGCACCACTACTGGCCCAGCTCAGCATTGCAATTCAGCAGTGCAGAATCTTTAACATAACATCTTTAACATAACATCAGTTCCCAGTAGCGTTTGAAGACAGCCAGATCTCCAAGCCTGTCCCTAAAACACCGGGAATAAAATAAGTAAATAGCTGGGTTTTGGCCTTTGCAGAGCCTCTCCCATGCCTGTTAGCGAGCAGGCAGATAACTAAGTACTTGATAAGTTAAACAGTGAATGTTAAAACGTCAAACAAGACCAATGGTCTCCAGTCCTGAATGAAAAATGTCTTTTTTGATATTGCCCTTGCTGAGCCTCCTGTCAACTCCTTAGCTCCCGCCCCCAACAGCACTCTTACTCCTCATTTGGCTCCACCTCCGGCCCCGCCCTTCTGCACTCCCCCAACTCCAATTCAGCCCGCCCAGCTCCTTAATAAGCCCCGCCCCAAACCTGCCCCCACCCCTTTGACCCCGCCTCCACAGCACTCTGTAGTCCTTCTCCAACCACGCCCCACCCACCTCCTGGCGCCTTATTCCGCCGTGCCCACCCGGCCCCATTCTTCTTTTGTCCCCGCCTCCGGTCGCACCCCTCTTCTCCTCCGCTCCCGCCTCCAGCCGGGCTCCCACGCTTTGCGCGCTCCTACCCCCCTCCCGACAGGAGGGCGTGGTCGGCCGCCTATAGGGCACGTCGACGTCCGCACGCCGGGGCGGGGCCTGACGAGCGCGTGTGGAGCGTGGGTTCGCGTACCGCCGCGGGTCTCCTGCGCCGGTGGCGCGCAGTTCCCGGAGGACCGATAAGCTGCGGAAACTGAGGGTAGCCGCCCGCCCGCCTTGGCTCCGTGCCTGCTCGCGCCCGTGAGCGGGCCGGGCCCGCCATGGCTCACCGCTGCCTGCTGCTGTGGGGCCGGGGCGGCTGCCGTCGCGGCCTCCCTCCACTGCTAGTGCCCAGCGGCTGCCTAGGTCCTGGCCGGCGGCCTTGCCTCCGCACGGTGAGTCCCCGCGTTGCTGCTGCTCCTTCCGGTCGCCTTCCGGCTGGGCGCAGGTGTCAAGGTCACCGGCCCGGGACGCGTGACGGCCTGAGTCTCTTGGTCCCCGCGGGCCGTGTTTCCCCTGACCCCGGGCCCTGTGGGCGGGCCGCGCTGCCGTGAGTGGCGCCGTGAGTCCGGGAAGGTCACGCCTCGGCTTAGCTGCTCGATGCGGTGGTCACGCTAGCTTTCGTGGCACTGGAAGACGGCGGACTAGTGGGCTGCACCGGCGAGCTGGAGGGGAGAGGGAGGCCTGTGGAACCTTCCTTTCCCATCTGTTGAATAGGGAGGGCCGTTGCTGGCACCCTGAATACACACCGACTAATACCACTGGTGTCAGGATATATACTGTTCAGAGTAGGGTCTATGTATTTTGCTGCATAACAGCGCCTGTCAGGAGGCTTCGCTGCTGGTAGGGCCACACACGCCCCTGGTACATTTTATGGAAGTGTGATGCTGTTTTGGCAGGACCATGACACAGCCTCTTGCTGTCTATCTGCCAGCCCAGCACAGGTTTTACCCAGAGGTACATAGCATGGCGGTTGAGGGGTGCCATTGGTCGCTGGAACCTGGCTTGACCACGTACTGGCCAGTGCCCTTAGTTGTTAGTCCAGCCCCTTAGAAACTAAAGGTAAGAAATTGTACAGCAGCCTTTCAGTATCCTCGGGGTTGATTCCAGGACCCTTAACAAAATCAGGACGCATACCCTCCTACGTACTTTGCTTCGTGTTGTGTTTGGAGATTTTTGAAATGGGGGGGGGGGTCTTGCTGTGTAGCCCAGGCTATCCTCTCGACTCTCTCACCTGGTCCTCCTAATCGTTCATCTCTAGATTATTTCAATATCTCATGTGATATAAACGGTTAGCAAATAGGTTTTATACCCTCAAGGAATGATGACCAAACCCAAACCCAACCCAACCCAACCAACCAACTGGACAACATCCCCCTCAGGAAACAATAACAAAACCCAAACTGACCTCACGCATTCTTCATTGCTGAGGTTGGCCTTGAACTCTTGATCATCTGCCTCCCATCTCTTAGGTGGAGGGGTTATGGTTATGCGCAACCACATCAACTCCTGTAGAAATTTTTTTTCTTTTCTGAGTGTTTTTTTCTTTTTTTTAAGATTTATTATTTATTAATATATATACAGTGTTCTACCTGCATGTACACCTGCGGGCCAGAAGAGGGCACCAGATCTCATTATAGATGGTTGTGAGCCACCATGTGGTTGCTGGGAATTGAACTCAGGGCCTCCGGAAGAACAGTCAGTGCTCCTAACCTCTGAGCCATCTCTCCAGCCCCCTGAGTGTTTTTCACCAGTGGCTGGCAGATAGGAGAATGGCAGCCATGGGTGAGGATTGCTTGAAGGTACCTGTGCTTGTGACACTTAATTTGAAGCTCACTTGTCATCCTTGTGTTTACTTCTGAGTCCACATCTTTTCTACTGTGTACTGCACGGCCGTGGGCCATCTGTCCAGTGTTTGACCATTCTCCTATCTTGCCTTGCCCATCTGACCCCTTTTATAATCAGTGGACATTGGACTCAGATCTGCCTTGGGAGGTTTAATCTCATATAAAAGGTCTTAGTGGGACTATTGTCCCTGTGAGTCACAGTGAATGCAGAGGCATAAGGAAGTCCTTGTTGCAGACAGTACAGCTAATGGTGTGCGTGGTGTGTGTGTGTGTGTGTGTGTGAGAGAGAGAGACACACACACACACACACACACACACAAACACACACACTCTGCTACTGGACAGGGACATCGAAACATTTCTTTGCTGTGCAGGATGTATACAGCCCAGGGTGACCTTGAACATGTTATCTTCATGCCTGAGTGTTGGCGTTTCAGGTGTGGTACTCATTCCTGATTACTATGTAGTATTGGGGCATCAAACAGGACTTTGTGGGTTCTAGGCAATCACCTCACCAATGGCTACATTGTCAGCCTCCAGAGGGCATTAAACTATCCAGACAACCCCCCTATAGGGCATTTTGAAGAGACAAATATTTGTGGTGTGTAACTTGTGCGCCTAGTTCCTGCTGTGTTGCAGAAAGTTGTCCCATATTGTGATAGGAAGCAGTATCTCCTTGCTTCTGTGCCGTCCTCACTTCTGTACAGTTGATCCTTGACATCTGTTCCTTTGGATTTTGAGTATTGAACTTGGAGAAACTGCCCTCTTGGAAAATACAGTATAGTTCCTGGAAGACACAGCCTAACAGAAACTTACAGAACAGCTCCCTCGTATTAGGTATTATAAGTAATCTAAAGGTGATA
Organism: Acomys russatus; assembly: GCF_903995435.1. NCBI lineage: Eukaryota > Metazoa > Chordata > Mammalia > Rodentia > Muridae > Acomys > Acomys russatus. Next base: position 53,732,125 of record NC_067156.1, on the reverse strand, counting down.
AGTGAATTACCACTTCCTGTTTATTCATTTATTAGCTGATGAGCATTTGAATTGTTACCACTTAGAAAAAATGGTAGTAAACTATGAATGATGTAGCTGTGAGAGAGAGAGAGAGAGAGAGAGAGAGTGTGTGTGTGTGTGTGTGTGTGTGCGTGCGCGCGCGCGCTCGCGCATGCGCGTTTCTGAATTTATGTTTTCAGTTCTTTTGAGGGGAAAGAGCTGAATTACTGGGTCCTGTGGTATTACATTTTAACATTTATTTGGTGTGGGTGTGTACGCACATGTGCATGTATACACATGTATATGCCATGGCACTCGTGTGGAGGTCAGAGGACAACTTGTAGGAGTTGGTTCTCTCCTTTCACCACGTGAGTTCTGAGAGTTGAACTCAGGTTGTCAGTCTTGGTGGCAAGCGTCTTCACCTTCACCCACTAAACGGTCTCATGCCCCCTCCCCCCAGCCCCCTCCCCCCACATTAAACATGTTGAGAAGTTGCCAAACTGTTCCAAAGCGGCTTGGCCATTTTACATCTCAGCAGCAGTGTGAAGGAGTTTGTCTCCTTATTTTCTCCAACCCCTGTCTTTCTGTGGGCAGCACAACCCGGTGTGTGTGAGGTGTCTTACTTGATGGGTGTTGCTTTATTTTTGTCATAGGCCATAAAGGAGAAAACGATAGGCTGCAATAACTAATACAGATGAGCCTCCCTGCCAGCATCATCAGCCTCTGCAAATAGCTGCTCATAATAATTTGTGGTGCTCGGGTTCAGAGCCAGGGCCTATGTGTCCTAAGTGTGTGCTTTCCCATGGAGCTTCATCCCAGCCCCCAGACAACATCTTAGTAACATAGTTAAAGCAGAGATATGTGGACTTTGCTGTGGTCGTGAGTCTCCGTCTGGATGACAGCCTGTCTATCAAGTGTCCTTAGCAGCTGGCTAGTGTGAGGGTTGTCATTGACATTTAGCCCCGACTTTGGCTTGTAACTTCAGGTAAGTACCTGAGAATGAATCGGCAGGAATCAGCAGTGTTAGGAATGACGTCCTGTCCCTCTGTTTTGTAAAGCAGCCCTCATGCTCTTACTTAATGTCATGTTGCAGCTTTATCAATACGCTACAGTACAAACAACAACGAGCAGGGATTCTCTTCTGAGGGATGTGATTGCTGCTTATCAGAGATTCTGTTCTCGACCCCCCAAAGGTGCGTGCTTTACTCTGACTCTAATGCTGTGTGCTCTTTTTAAAGGGGCGTGCCCTGGGAGGAGGGGCTTCCTGTGTGGGTACATAGGTTGACTAGCTTGTTGTCTGCTGTGTCTACACCCTGACTTCAGCTTCTGTCTGATGGTAGCAGGGGAAATATGTCACCTACAAGTAAAAATCTTACAGGTGATGAAACTGACACCTCTGGCTTGTGAACTATATCATTAGACTCTGTTGTATTTCTATGTGAAGAATATTATGATTTCTAATGGTATGTGTCAGCAACTTTATAAATAATGTGCACAAACTCTGACAAACAAGTTTTAAGATTTTTTTTTATTTTTTTCCAACAGGATTTGAAAAATACTTTCCTAATGGGAAAAATGGAAAAAAGGCCAGTGAACCTAAGGAAGCTGTTGGAGAGAAAAAAGGTAGTTAAAAAAAAAATATTGATTTTATTATTTTCCTATGATATTTGTAGCAGAGAAAGAATAGCCAGAAGTTGGCTGTGTAACTAGTTACACACACCCAAACACCCAAAGTTCAGTGGTCTGTATTTTATTCCTTGGTTCTCTCTTTGTATGTCCTGTCATTTACACATTGAAGTAGTTTAGAATCCTTAGAGTGATGCTGAATGACCAAACTAAAACTACTTGGTAGGTGTCCCTGGCACATAACTCTAAGCTATTGAGAAAAGTCATAGAAGCCCAACAGATGCAGTTTATATTTATTGTGGGATATTGCTGGCTGTTTTTTGTTTTTGTTTGTTGATTTGTTTGTTTGAGACAGGGTCTCTCTGAATAGCCTTGGCTGTCCTGGACTCCCTTTGTAGACCAGGCTGGCTTCAAATTCACAGTGATCCACCTGCCTCTGCCTCCTGAGTGCTGGAATTAAAGGTGTGTGCCACTACGCCTAGTGCCTTTTTTTTTTTTTTTTTTTGAGACAGGGTCTCTCTTTGTGTTAGCCTTGGCTGTCCTGGACTCACTTTGTAGACCAGACTGGCCTCGAACTCACAGTGATCCGCCTGCCTCTGCCTCCCGAGTGTTGGGATTAAAAGGCATGTACCACCACGCCTGGCTGCTTTTTTTTTTTAAACAGATGTATTTATTTCATTATTGTTATTATTACTATTGTAATTATTACTATTATTTTTTTAAAGATTTAAAAAATTTATTATTTATACAGTATTCTGCCTGCATGCCAGAAGAGAACACCAGATCTCATTACAGATGGTTGTGAGCCACCATGTGGTGGCTGGGAATTGAACTCAGGATCTTTGGAAGAACAGTGCTCTTAACCTCTGAGCCATCTCTCCAGCTCTATTATTATTGTTGTTTATTGTTTTTCGAGACAGTGTTTCTCTGTGTAGCTCTAGGGTTTCTCTGTGTAGGTCTGGCTGTCCTGGAACTTGCTCTGTAAACCAGCCTGGCCTTAAACTCACAGAGATCCACCTCTCTCTTTTCCCAAGTGCTGGAATTCAAGGCACACACCACCACCACCTGACTAAAGATTTATTTTAAGTTACGTATATGTATGGGTATGTGCATGTGTGAATGCAGGTGCCTGTGAAGTTGAGAGGAGGCCTTTAGATCCCCCAGTGTTGGGGTTGTAGGTGGTTGTGAGCTGCCTGATGGGGGTGACGTGGATGCTGGGAACCAACTTGGGTCCTCTGGAAGAATATGAAGTACCCTGTAGCCATGGAGCCACCTCTTTAGTTTCATAGTGCAGTGGTTTGTTGTTGTTGTTGATGTTGTTGTTTTGTTTTTTGAGACAGCGTTTCTCTGTGTAGCCCTGGCTGTCCTGGACTCACTTTGTAGACCAGGCTGGCCTTGAACTCACAGTGATCCGCCTGCCTCTGCCTCCCGAGTGCTGGGATTAAAGGCGTGCGCCACCATGCAGTGTTTTAAAATTCTAAATTAAAAACTTAAAATTTAAATTCTAAACCTTAAGAGAGCTCTATTGACTTAGAGAAGGTTTCTTAAGGCTGGGCAGGTGGACAGATCTTGTGGCACCAGACCTTCTGTTCCGATTTCATACATTTGATAGCAGCTGGCATCCCTTTTAGGAAAATCTTTGTCCTTTTGTTGTTGGTGGTTCCCACCTATGCTAAGCAGGTCTACTGTTGAGTGACGTTCTCAAGCCAGCTCCTGTTTTTAAAAGGCTCTGGGTTGCAGTGTTGGTTACCTGGGTAGCACTTAGGATTTAGCAAAGGCCTAGGCCAGTCGTCAGCAGGCCCACCTGTGATGGATGCACATTATACTACAGCCCTTTGGGTGTGCTTTGTCTCAGAGTAGTTAGGGATGCTGTCACTCCAACTTGTACTGGGTCAACTTTGTTTCTTAATGCTATGCCTTGTCAGGTGGCCTGAGCTGGCATATGTCTCGTCTGCCTCTGTGCAGGCAGTAGTTTAGTGAATGGGTCATGAAGCCACTGGAGTTGACAGGCACCCGGGGCCTTATCTCCTGCTCTGCTCTGTTTGATGGTTGTGATGACATTAGAATGGTACTTGTAGGTCACTGGGAAGATAGAGAAGTGACAGAATTACGTGACTGCATTGATTCATTTGGGCTCCTTTACAAAGGGTCAGATCCTTGGGGAGGAGGGCTTAAGTAACGAACAGGTCACCTCAAGTTCTGGAGGCCACCATGCCCTGATCTGTGTTGTTCCGGCGGCTGAACCCTCAGTTTCGTGGGTGTTAGCTAACACTGCCAGCTGAGTTACACCCCCATCCCAGCTCATACTTTTTAACACACACAGCAACAAGTTACCCAACAAGTTACTTAAGCTCAGGTTTTCCTTTGTAAAATGGGTGTAACAGTAGCAGTCTTCTGGGGGGGGGCGATATTGGGCTACTGTGTGTATTTTCTGAGATCATCGAAGGCAGGTGTTGGAGCCTCTTGGCTGTTGCCACTTTGTATTAATGTCTTCCTCATAGTGTTTTATGCAGTAACTGATGTGTAGCCAGTCAGTCTTCTTTGTGGAGGTGCTGCAAACTGGACATGCTGCTCTCTGTTTATGACAGACTCACAACCATCTGGTCCCCGGTCTTCTGGAGGTGCAGGTGGTGGGGGAGGGAAGCGCCGTGGCAAGAAAGAAGATTCTCACTGGTGGTCCAGGTTCCAGAAGGTTTGATTTCAAACTCTAGACTTTTGACATCGGGTTGGATGGCCCCAGGAAAAGCCCATATAGCACACAGATCATATTTCCTCACAGAAACTGTCCCTCTTTGTCTAGGGTGACTTTCCATGGGATGACAAGGATTTCAGAATGTACTTTCTCTGGACTGCTCTTTTTTGGGGTGGAGTCATGATTTACTTCATGTTCAAGAGCTCTGGGCGAGAAATCACGTGGAAAGACTTTGTCAATAACTACCTGTCCAAAGGAGTGGTAAGTAGTGGGGGGCTTGGGGGCGTTGAGTTCAGGAGGTGAAATGCAGCTCTGTTAGACTACGGCGAGGCCAACACTCACCCAGCCAGCCACACTTGTCTATCAAGGCAAATGTTTGCATATTGAGTATTTTCTTGAAGTTTCTTTTACAGATTTACAATTATTATTTGCCAGGGGGAGCGTGTGTGTGCCATGTCATATAGGTGGAGGTCACGGACAGCTTTGTGGATCTTCCTCCTGCCTTTATGTCAGTCCCAAGTATTGTACTCAGCCCTGTCAGCCTTGCATTCCAAGCACCTTCATTCACTGAGCCATCCTCCTGGCTCCTGATTCTTAAATTTCATGTTTCTTTTGTTTCCTGTACCTGGGATTATAAGAATTGTTGTGCTTTATTTTCTTCTGATAGTTAAAATAGTCTTAGGTCTTTGATTTCAGTTAATTTTCCATATAGTTAAGTAAGGGATTAGTTACATAAGGTTCAAGTCCATTCTTTGGTTCATGGATATCCAGTATTTTGGGCTTTTGTTTTGTTTTGTCTTACTGAAAATGACTTTTTCATATAATGCAGTCTGACTATACTTTCCCTTCCCCAGATCCTCCCTACCTTCTCACCTGTGCAATTCCATGTCTTCTTTCTCTCTCTTTAGAAAACAAACAGGCAAAGCCAAACAAAAATAGAATACTTTTTAAAAAAATGACAAAGCACAAGAAACATACAAATATGTTGAATTAAGGTACTAGCAGAGGCCTTTTCTAGTACCTGCCCTGCCTCCCAAGTAGTCGACAAAGAGAACTATTGGGTTTATTCAACAAGTTTTAAGCTCTCTAACTGGGCAGATACTCATTTATTCTAACCCAGCCATGTTAGTCTGGCTGCCTCCCAGCCATGTGCCATCTCAGTCTGGCCGTGCCCTCTGCTGTAACTCTGGCTCTGTGGCGAATTCCTCATACTGCATTCTCTTCCTCTTCTCTCTCACCCTCTCCTTTCCATCTCCTTGACTGGGACGGAAGTCCTGCTTCCTGACCTCTAGCCCAGCTATAGGCTGCTCAACTTCCTTGTTAACCAATCAGAGATAATTGGGAGAAAAAAAAATCTTATAAAAACCACAAAGTCAAGCCAAGTGTGGTGACACACACCTTTAATCCCAGCGCTCTGGGAGGCAGAGGCAGGCGGACCGTTGTGAGTCCTAGGCCAGCTTCTCTATAAAGCGAGTTCCAGGACAGCAAACGCTACATATTCAGAATCTGCAAAAGACCAAGAAGATAAAAAAAAATTCCCAAACAAAACAAAATGAGATTTAAAAAAAAAAAAAATCTACAATCCAGCACTGAGTTTGCTTTTGTTGGCGCTCTGCTACTGGGCGTGGGGCCTACCCCTAAGTGAAGTTTATATATCCTGTGAGACTATTGGAGAAAACTAATTTCTCCTCTGCAAGTTCTTATCATTTGGAGGTAGTGTCTTAGTTAGGGATGGGAGCTTGTGTCTGCTTCCCCTCCCAGCACTGGGACCCTGTCGGTCTTGGACCTGTGCAGGCCGTGGGCTTTTCTCCTTCTCTCCTTTCTTTTCCTCTCTCCTCTCATGGCCTGGTTTAGTCCACTACTTTCTCTCCCTGCTCTAGACTCTTCCAGAAGCCTCTGGCTGTACCTTCCTTCCTATCTACAATAAAAGCCTCCTCAGCTATACCTTGGAACAGTTGTGTCCTCATTTTACTCATTTTTTGTTTTGCTGGGTTTTTTTGTTTTGTTTTTGTTTTTTGTTTTTTTTGAGATAGGGTTTTCTCTATGTAGCCTTGGCTGTCCTGGACTTGCTCTGTAGACCAGGCTGGCCTTGAACTCCCAGCGATCCACCTGCCTCAGCCTCCCTAGTGCTGGGATTACAGGCGAGCACCACCATGCCTGGCCTTCATTCAGTTTTTTAATCCAGTCAGCTAGTCAGTCTTTTTTTGTTTGTTTGTTTGTTTGTTTGTTTGTTTTCCAAGACAAGGTTTCTCTGTATAGCCTTGGCTGTCCTAGACTCGCTTTGTAGACCAGGCTGGCCTTGAACACTCAGTGATCTGCCTGCCTCTGCCTCCTGAGTGCTGGGATTAAAGGCTTGAATTCCCTGGAACTGGAGTTGTAGGGTTGTGAACCACCTCATGTGGGTGCTGGGAATTTAGCCTGGGTTCTGTGCAAGAGCAGTGAGTGCTCTTAGCCACCAAGCTGTGTCTTCAGCCCCAGCCTGAATTGATGAATTCAGGCCATGCATGTATATTTTACTATAGAGAGATGCTTACTAAATTGCTGTGATTTTTGTTGGATTTTTTTGTTTGTTTGTTTTTCGAGACAGGGTTTCTCTGTGTAGCCTTGGCCATCCTGGACTCACTTTGTAGTCCAGGCTGGCCTCGAACTCACAGCGATCCGCCTGCCTCTGCCTCCCGAGTGCTGGAATTAAAGGCGTGTGCCACCACGCCCAGCGTTTTTTGTTGGATGTTTTATCTGGCCGGAATATTTGCTCTTTACTTTTTCTCTTTAGTGTTAGGGGTTTGCTGACACTGTAGAGGACATGGTTGATGCTTCCCTTGTTTCAACCCTGTTGAGCCATTCCTGTTCCAAATTGCAATCTTCCTGTGCCCCTGTGATTATATTTCCTTTCTTCCTCTTCTTTGTGTAATGTTCCCATAAGTATCTTTTGCAGTGCCAGTTTGTTGGTCATGAACTGCCTTCATTAGTGCTTGTCTCGAAATGTCCTTATTTCTTTGTCAGTTTTACAGAGTAACTTTGTAGGATATAAGCTTTGCTAGAAAATGCCATTTCATGCTTTTCTGTCTTTGAGGGTGGCAGATGAGAGATCTGACATTATTCTCATGTTTTGCTTTTGTAGGTGATTTGGCATTTTTTTTTGTACTGCTTTTTACTCCTGTTTCTTGACTTTGTAGTTTGGGTTTTTTATTATTATTATTATTATTATTATTATTATTATTATTATTATTATATTTTTTGCTTTGTAGTTTTGACTTTTGACAATAGTATGTTATAGAGTTTCTGTGTGTGTTTGGAGTTCTAGATGTTTCTTATGTTTGAATTTCTTTCTCTAAATCTTGTCATAATTTCTTTGAATAGACTCTGCCTTTAGTGCTTGTCTGAGCTCCTCCTACTGTGTGACTTGTTAGGCTGATTGTATTCCAGAGTTTGGACATGGCGGCCATGCTCATTTACATTGTGTTTTTCTTATTTTTATTTTTATTTATTTATTTATTTTTTGAGAGGAGGCATGCTGACCTTGAATTCCCAAACAGTTTGAGCAGGTGACACTTTCAGCCATTCCTTCCCAGACGGAGCCGTTACTCACTTTGTTCCAGTTTCTCTGGAACACCCTTACTTTCAGTTTGTCATTGTTATTTTGAAGACTTACCAAAAGTAGATCATGAGAAATGAGCATGCTTTAAGGGAGTCCTGCTGTCACTGCCCTTCAGCTTTGATATTTCAAGAGTATTATTAGAAGTGAGGAGGAAAGGATGTCACTAAGAATCAGATATAGGCTGGCAAGATGGCTCTGTGGTTAAAACATTTGCTGTGACACCTGATGACTAGGATTTAATCCAACGAGCCCATGTAAAGTGGAAGGAGAGAACTGCTTCCACCAAGGGGGCCTCTGGCCTCTATATGCATGCTGTGGCGTGCCGGTGCCTCTCCTCTTTTTATCTCACGTATGAAATAATAGTAATAGTAATAATTTAAAACTCTCATCTACTCCCCACCCCCTCTACCTTATTCTGATACAGGGTCTCAAACCTGTAGTAGTCCTGGCTGACCTGGAACTTGCAATCTAGACTGGGTATTAAAAAGCTGGGATTAAAAGCATGCATCACCACACTCAGCCTGTTATATGCCTTTTTAAAAATAAGAATAAAATAACATTTCAAGTGTTATCTGAAAACTTACATTTAAATATTTGCCTTTTTGATTTTCTAGGTGGACAGACTAGAAGTTGTCAACAAGCGTTTTGTTCGTGTGACCTTTACACCAGGAAAAACGCCAGTTGATGGGGTAAATAATTCCATTAATTGATGTGAGTTAGTAGTGAATTTTTCAGATTTAGAACTGACAGGAAACCATCCCTTGCATTACATCACATATATGCACTGGGGACAGTGGGATCTGGTGTGCCAACGGTGTGACATCACTGGTGTGTGCCTGTGTTGGTGGATCTGGTATGTCAGAGGTGTGACATCATTGACTGACTCTAGCTGTTGTGTGCATGTGCTGCTGCATGGAAAGGCTTCAGCGTTGGGTTGGGTTGGTAATCATTTTAGTTTTACACCTAAGAGCTTGGTTTTCAGCATTCCAAAATAACGTGTGATTGTTTTGTTTTGTTTTTAGATTTATTTATTATGTATACAGTATGCATCAGATCATAGTGTAGATGGTTGTGAGCCACCATGTGGTTGCTGGGAATCGAACTCAGGACCTCTGGAAGAGCAGTCAGTGCTCTTAACTTCTGAGCCGTCTCTCCAGCCCCTCAGTATTCTTTTTTGTTTGTTTTTTGTTTTTTGAGACAGGGTTTGGCCATCCTGGACTCACTTTGTAGACCAGGCTGGCCTCGAACTCAACAGGGATCCGCCTGCCTCTGCCTCGGAGTGCTGGGATTACAGGCGTGCGCCACCACGCCCGGCTGCCCCTCAGTATTCTTTCTGTTCATTTTCTTCAGCCCTTTTGTGATATCCATTTGTTTTCCTAGTTTTTGAAACAGGGTCTCACTCTGTAGCCTGGGCTGTCCTCGGACTCAACGGCAGTCTTCATGCTTTAGTCCTGCAAGTGTACAGGCAGAAACCGTTACACCTGGTTTTGCTGGTTTTAAAACAACCTGTATTTCTGGTCCACTTAGCAGAAATGTCTTAGAGGAAATTATGAAGAGGGGAGGGCGGCTCCCAGGTGAAGTCAGCCCTTCCCTGGTCTGATCCTATTCTTGGGTGTCCTGCAGTCCTACTGTCCTCTGCCAGGGCCAGACTTTTCCACCAGGCTGTTCCCTAACTATTTTCTGGCTGCACTAGGCACCCACTTTTGGCGATCACCTTTCCCTGTCCTGTCCTTGGTACTGTCTCCAGAGGACAACGTTGATAATGGAGAGGAGAGGCCTTGTTTTCTAGGACTCGCATGCATAAGCATTTGCATCTAAAATTTATGGCATTACATTATTTGGTTTGTTTGTGGTTATTAGAGATTGGACCTAGAACCTCATAAGTGCCTAGCAAATACTTTATACCACTGAGCTGTAACCCCAGCCCTGCATCTTAGGATAATTGTCTGGTATGCACACTGCAATCCTAGTGCTTGATACAAGAGTTCAGGGTCATTCTGGGGTCATTGAATGTGTACAGGCTTTTTCCCATCACTGTCCATAACCAGTAAAGCTTAAAAGACTCCTTCTGTAGCATTTGCCATTCTATTGAGCACTTTAAGTCATCTAGAATTAAAGTTCATAAGGTACAGCATTTTCAGATATTGTCCATTTCATAGGAGGGACTTGTGCATCTTGGATTTTGGCCTCAGATTTTACTGGGATTCAGCATCATTTTCTTACGGCTCCTGAGGGGTCATTACTTTTGTGTTGTCTTGTAGAGTAGCTGTTCCCTCAAGGTATTTGTCCCTAGGGCTCTAAGGAATTCCCTGGTCCTAGGTAATGTCCAGCACAGCATTTCTGGTACTTTTGTTCTGGCCAAGTTTTATTATTTTTCAAGACAGTGTTTCTCTTTGTAGCCCTGGCTGTCCTGGACTCACTTTGTAGACCAGGCCAGCCTCGAACTCAGAGATCCACCTGCCTCTACCCCCTGAGTGCTGGGATTAAAGGTGTGCGCCACCACTCCTGGCCTGGCCAAGTTTTAATTATCACTGTCACCATGATCCTACTTCTTAGGAAGATTCTCAAGGTTAAATTAGTTGATATGTACATTAAGGGCTTAGAGCAGTGCCTCACTGTGTATGCCCAGCAGACTTGAGCTATTACTGTTGTGTCACACTGGGTTTTACTTTGGAAATAGGCCCCTGAGAAATGGACAAGAAGAAAAGAGTACTTGTTCATCTACAGAAAGGATTTTCTTTTCAAGTTAGGTTTTTAAATGCTTTTCTTTTTTAAAAAAAAATGTTTATTTTTATTTTGTGTGTATGGGTGTTTTGTCTGCATGTATATCTTTGCACTGTGTGCACGCAGTGTCTCCAAGGCCCTAGAAGAAGGTGTTGGAGCCTCTGGAGTTGGAGTCATGTGTTGTTAGCTGATACGTGGGTGCTGGGAATTTTGAACCTGGGCCCTATAATAAGAGCAGCCACTGCTCTTAACTGCTGACCCTCTCTAATCCCAGTGTTGTTCCTTGGGTTTATATTTTTTAAGCCAGTGAGGAATATTGCTAAGAAAGTGTTTACTTGCCAAAGATTGCCACATGTTCTCACCAAATTAGAAACCATGTCTTTAAAACCAGGCTTTTTTGTTGTTGTTGTTGTTGTTTATTTATAAGTATTTAGTGTTCCTGAAAAATTCTTAACAGGTTAAATGCTTTAGAAAATTCAAATTTTCATTTGCTTTTCATTCTCAGGGTATTTGTTTTTGTTTTTTATAGCAGTACGTCTGGTTTAATATTGGCAGTGTAGACACTTTTGAACGGAATCTGGAGACTTTGCAGCAAGAATTGGGCATAGAAGGGGAGAACCGGGTACCTGTGGTCTACATTGCTGAAAGTGATGGGTAAGAAATCATTTTAAGTACAAAATTTGTGTTAGATATGGTACACACACCTACAGTTCCAGCCCATGGGAGACTGAAGCCAGAAGATTGCCAGGTGTTTGAGGCCAGCTTGGGTACATAGAAAAGACCCTGTCTCAAAAAGATGGAAAAATAAATAGATAATAAGAAGAAAACAGACTTGAGTACTATTTACTATACTACACATGGTTCGTGTCCATGGGTCACCATGTCTTTTTATTTATAAGGTTTATTTGTTCATGTATTTCATTTGAGTGCATTGTCTGTATGTTACCTACCTGCACACCAGAAGAAGGCATCAGGTCCCATTGTAAATGGTTGTAAACCATCATCATATGGTTGCTAGAAGTTGAACTCAGGACCTTGGAAGGGCAGCTAGTGCTCTTAACTGCTGAGCCACCTCTCCATTAAAGTCTTAAACAGGCCTTGCTCTGTTTGGCCAAATTGAAAAATAAATCATTAGTAATTTAGTTTTTGCGCATGAAGTTTCCCCATCTCCTCCCCCTCCCTCTCCGTCTCTCTCTTTCTTTCTCTCTCCCCCCCCCCCAGATTTATTTATTTGTTACATACACAGTGTTCTGCCTGCATGTACACCTACACACCAGAAGAGGGCACCAGATCTCATGATAGATGGTTGTGAGCCACCATGTGGGTGCTAGGAATTGAACTCAAGACCTCTGGAAGAGCAGATGGTGCTCTTAACCACTGAGCAATCTCTCCAGCCCCTGTTTCTCTTGATTAAGCAGGATTTATAGCTTTAAGGTCCAGTGTGCTGTCTTTATATAGGTTTTGCATGAATAGCCCTATGTGGAAGAGTAGCATCCTGCCTTTAGCTGCCACTTACTTTTATAGTGGATAGGCTTCCAGGATTTAAGAAATTCTTCTAGGCTGAAGGGATGGCTCAGTGGGTAAGAGTGCTAGCTGGTCTTCCAGAGGACCTGGATTGAATTCCCAGCACCACATGTTGGCTCACCACTATCCAATGTTCATTTTTGGCCTCTGTGAACAAGAGGCATGCACATGGTGCACAGACACACACACACACACACACACACACACACACACACACACACACACACATATTCATACACTTAAAGGGAAAAAAAATCATTTTTCTCTCTTCAAAACTACTTTTTTAAGGGTTTATCTGAATAACTCCACTTGTAGTTTGGGAAAATATTCCTGTGTTGAGGGTCTATGGGCTGAGGATGTAGGTTTTTAGTAGGCCATTCACCCAGCATCAGTGTGGTGTGTCATGGTGTGCATGCCTGTAATCCAGTGCTTGGGTCATCTTTATTAAATGCAGAGGGTACATCCTGCTATGAGACAGCCAGTTCTGCAGTGAGGTTGACACTGTGTATGCAAGAACAAAAGCCAGCCTAGGAGAATCACGCTAATCACACTGTTGGTATTACTTGTAGCTAGAGACTTCTGGGGTTCGGGGGTCTGGACTCAACCTCCTGGTGTGCTGCCACATGGCTGATCAGGTGCTCTTGTGAAAGATCTTAAGGCGGTTGCCTAGTTTGATAAACTGGTGCAGGTGTTACAGAGCAGACTCATACAAGTTGGGCAGCCCTTATGTGGTGTGCCTGGTGTCTCGGGGTTTGGAATGTCTGCATAGAATTTACTGATTGAGCAGCCCTAGTCCAAAACTTGAATTCACGCTCCTCTAGAATTCTAAATATTTTAAACATGTTGGCAATGAAAACTAGATTTTTCTGACATCTCAGACTCATGTTTTTAGATTAGGGCTGCTCATAAGCCATAGAAAGTGTTATTGCACTCTTCCATAAACCTGTTTTCCAGTGCATATTGTTTCCCACTGGTTCTTCCCCGTACCCCTAACCCCCCCCTTTTTTTTTCTCTAGAGACAGGGTTTTTCTGTGTGGCCTTGGCTATCCTGGACTCCTTTGTAGACCAGGCTGGCCTCAAACTCACAGTGGTCCACCTGCCTCTGCCTCCCTGAGTGCTCGATTACAGGCGTGCACCACCGTGCCAGACTGTTCCTGGTTATTTTTCTGTTTAAAAATACATAAAAATTAAGCAAGCTTGTACCCAAAAGTTATGTTGAATAAAGATTATTAAGATTAAAGATAGACTACATCCCAGGCTTTGAGGCATCTTTGCAGGTACCATATTGGAGAGGTTCTGCTGGAAGAAAGCTGTGAAGTCTGTTAACAGTGAGGCCTGTGCAGCTTCAGGGCAGAGACATTAAACATCAAATGTCCCCTCCAGACTGGCTGTTGAGTGAGGACATTTCATGGGGTTGAGGCCTCCTAGGAAGAGGACTGGAACTCTGAGACCAGCACCCAGATTACGCTAAACATTTAGCTGAATAACTGCAAAGAAGAAAAACTCAAATATAATAGTAGTAGCTAGCATGTGCATATTGAGATAGGGATAAGATGGAACATATTTGTTGAGACAAAGTTGATCTTGTTATTCCATGACTTTACTTTAGAGATATAAACATGACGAGAATCTCCTGTGCCTCAGTTAAGTTACTAGAATATTTTGAAATACTAGATCTTTTTTTTTAAATACTAGTGTTTTGAAGATTTTCCTGTTTGCCCTGATATCTGAAGCAGTTAGGAAACGTAGCACGGTCTCACAAGCTGACCTGTTCTGTGTTGTCTCTCTAGTTCCTTCCTGCTGAGCATGTTGCCCACAGTACTCATTATCGCTTTTCTGCTCTACACCATAAGAAGAGGGCCTGCTGGCATCGGTCGGACCGGCCGGGGAATGGGTGGACTCTTCAGTGTTGGGGAGACCACGGCCAAGGTCTTAAAGGATGAAATAGATGTGAAGTTCAAAGATGTAGCCGGCTGTGAGGAGGCCAAGCTAGAAATAATGGAATTTGTGAATTTCTTGAAAAACCCAAAGCAGTATCAAGACCTAGGAGCAAAAATCCCAAAGGTAAAAAGATACTTGGAGAGAATTAACTCCAAGCTGTGTGTTTCCTAAGCTGTCACATACTCAGTTGTTTGTCCTTCTTTCTGAATTTTGTTTCTGTCTGATGCAGTTCAGCAGCTTGTTTTCTGTGTTTCATTTATGGATTTTGTGTATTCCTAAAGTGTTTGGTTTTTTTCTCCTTATGGAAGCCTTCTTCGATTTGCCTTTGTTTTCCCTCTGTCTGAATTAGGAACTTTCCCTCCCCCATAGCATAACCATATCACAGTGGCCCAGTCTCCTCTTCCACAGAGTGATGCAGGCCATCTGCTCGTACCTGATACTGAGGGTCTTGGCACGGCATTGTTGAACAGACAATACTAGTGTTCACTTCAGCACATTCCTCATAGCTGCTGGGCTAGTGCCAGGCCTGTGTCATGTCATCTCTGCAGCCCTTGGCTAGGCATAAGGTAGCAGCTTGCCATTTGTTAAGTGAATTGCTTGTATATGGAGGTCCTGTGGATTGAACCCAGGGTCTTGACCATGCTGGGCAAGTACTCTGTCACTGAGCACATGATACAGCCCTCTTTTTGCATAGATTTTTTGAGGCCGTCTCATTACATTACCTGGGCTGGCCATGAGCTCTTCCTGTGGGCCAGGCAGACCTTAAATTTGCTGTCCTCTTGCATCAGCCTTCCAGTGAATTGGGATTACAGATCTGTGCCATAAGGCCTAGCTTGGATTAGCTGTTAAATAACTGGATAAAATAATTCATTAATAAAGTTTATTTTAAAGAACTGCTTAGGGCCTGGAGAGATGGCTCAGCGGTCCAAGGAATCTAATGGCCTCTTCTGGCCTCTATGGGTAGTTGCATGTGTGCATGTGCACGTGTGCACACACACACACATAAATATAGATAAAATATTTTGTCAAAGAAAGATCTTTGTTCGTTTGGTAGACAAGGTCTCACTGTGTAGCCCTTGTTGGCCTGGGACAGGGTATGTGGACCAGGCTGTCTCAAACTCACAGAGATCCACCTGCCTCTATCTTCCATAGTTGGCTTAAAGGTAAACTCCACCACACCTGGGCTGATAAAAGCCTTGTAAAATGAATAATTTCTATGATTTTCATATTCACTCCATATGGATACAAAATGATGTTCATGATGAAGTAATTTGCTATTACTTATTGCCCATTCGCATCATACCTATGCAGATGAAAACAAACATTTAAAAAAGTATTTGAGTGCTGTATTACAGTCCTGAAAATGCATTTTTGACCATATTTTCATCTTTCCACAGACAATATTTAGAAATTAGAGTCAATGTGTATTTATAAGACAGAACAGTTCGTAGTTGGTCACTTAATGGAAAGTGGGTACTTTTCTGTTGCTATGATAAGACACCATGACCAAGACAATTTATAAAGAGTTTATTTGGGCCTACGATAGCAAAGAGCTAGAGTCCATCAGAGCATGGTGGACAGAGCAGGAAGCTGAGGGCTCACAATTTAAACCACAAAGCACAAAGCAGGGAGCGAGCTAGTAATGATGCAGGTCTTTTCATGTTTCTGGCTTTTTGAGACAGGGTTTCTCTGTAGACCAGGCTGTCCTGGAACGCATAGATTTCCACCCACCTCTGCCTCCTGAGTCCTGGGATTAAAGGCATACACCACCATACCGAGCACCAGCAATGAGTAGGTCTTTAAATTCTCAAAGAACACTTGCAGGTCATAGTTACTTCTGTGAGGGGCTACACCTCCTTAGCTGCTCCAGATAGTTCCATCACATGGGGACCAAGTATTCAAATACCAAAGACTGGGGGCATTTCTCATTCAAACAGTGTAGTTGGGCTTTGAGTTAGATGTAGTTACTGACTTGTACATGGTCATGAAAACAAAAGCCAGTATTTGTGTTTATAAATTATATGGATTCAAAACCCAGTTTTACATGTAAAGAGCAAAAGAATTTTATAAATTGAGAGTGCTGGTATGTGTATTTATTATCTAGCTTTTTATTGGAGCCTAGCTGAAGTTTTTTTTTTTTTTTTAATACTACTAGGGAGAAAGCTTAAAAATAAACCAAAACCAAAACCAACCACTACCACAAACCTCCAAAAGCCCATCAAACCTTGTAGTGTTGGGGACATTCTGTGCACACCACCAAAGTCTGCTGCTGAGCCACCCACAGCTAAGCACTGAAGGTCTTTATAAGGGACGGATTTAAGATTTCACATCATATTGTTACCAGGTTATTTAGAAATTAGCTCTAACAATCCCTTTCTTATCCTTACTATTGTAAAGACATTCTGCTGTCATGTAACTATTCCATTTATCAGTAGGATTTAGAGACAGAGGTACCCTTTTGGAATTATACTGATGTGCTGCTTATGTTTTAAAATTCTGATTAGATGTAATCTTCCTTTCTGTGTCTGAAGGGCGCCATTCTCACTGGTCCTCCAGGTACTGGGAAGACGCTGCTAGCTAAGGCCACAGCTGGAGAAGCCAATGTCCCCTTCATCACCGTCAGCGGATCTGAGTTTCTGGAGATGTTTGTTGGTGTTGGTCCAGCCAGAGTAAGTCTTGTCCTGTTCTGGTTATGGAACTTCTTTACTCCATCAGCCTAGTGCCCAGGGTGTGAACGGGTGAGGAGTCAGTCTTCCAGGCTGTACAAGTGGGGCCCGTGGAGTCCCATCTGCCTCCCCTGCCCCAGCCATACTGTAGGCCATTCTTAAGATAATCCTAGTTTACATATTTCAGTAAGTGGCTTTACTTTGTGGGGTTTTTGTGTTTTTTTGTTTTGTTTTGTTTTGTTTTGTTTGGTAGCAACTTCATTGACGCATAATTGAATAATTGGCATGTTTATTTAGAGTGTGCAGCTAAATAATTTTTAGATCCATGCAACTGTTAAAACAGGTAATGCGTTTTAGTCACTTTAAGAAGAAACCCATGTCCTTCAGTAATTGCTCCATCCTTAGTCCTATAGATCTATAGATTTCAGACATTGAAAATAAATGGAATTGTGTAATGTGTGATCTCTTTTGTTTTGGGATTTTGTTTTGTATTTAAAAAAAATATATTTTTTATTCTATGTCTATGCATGTTTTTGCTGCATGTGCACGCAGTGGCCACAGACAGAAGAGGTGTTGGCTACCCTAGAACTGGAGTTACAGACTGCTGTTAACTACATGTGGGTGCTGAGAACTGAACCTGGTTTCTCTGGAAGAGCACCCAGTGCTCTTATCATCTGAGCCATCTGTCTAGCCCTTTATTTTGTTTTGTTTTGTTTTGTTTGAGATGAGATCTTACTGTGTTGCTTAGGTTGGTCTTGAATTCCTGAGCTCAAATGACCTCCCTGTATCTATTTCTTGAGTAGCTGGGCCCAGCATGCACTGCTGTGCTCAGTATGTGGTCTTCCGTGCTTGGCTTTTCTCACTCAGTGTACTTAAAGTTGCCACTGAATTTTCCAAAATGTCTGTGCCATTTTACATTTTCACCAACACTGTGAAGGTTCCTCATTAATGCATTCTGAGTTTTTAGCATAGTAAGGCATTTTAATTTGCCTTTGATTTGTATTTCCTTGACTAGTAATATTAAGTATATTTCACCTGCATATTGGCCATTTGTCTTTGGGTGTGTGTGATATATCTACATTTTTGTGTCAGTATGTGCATGTAGGTGTGCATGTGTGCATATGCTTTACAGACTAGGCCATTTATGTCTTTCTTGCAGAGATGGCTTTTTTGATCCTTTGTCTGTTTGATATAGGGTTTCTGTGTGTAGCCCTAGCTGGCCTGGAAATTGTTCTATAAACCAGACTGGCCAGCTGAGTATAGTGGTGCACACCTTTAGTCCCAACACTCAGGGAGGCAGAGGCAGGCAGATCTCTATGAGACCGGCTTGGTCTACAAAGTGAGTTAAGGACAGCCCTGTCTGGAAAAACCAAGCAAACAAACAAAACCACGCTGGTCTTAAACCCACAGAGATTTGCCTACCTCTGTCTCCTGTCTGCTTGGATTAAAAGTATTAAAAATCTCTACTGCCTGGCTAGCCTGTTTATTTTCAAATATTTATTTGTTAAATTTCGGTGTATCTTTCTGTGCGAGTGAGTACAGATGTATATTTGTGTGTGTGTGTGTGTGTGTGTATGGTGTGTGTGTGTGTGTGTGTGTAGACTTAGAAGAAGGTCTCAAATTTATTTTCCTCTTTCACTCTATCCATTTCTTCAAGGCAGTTTCCCTGAACCTGTAGCTTACTTTTTTGACCTAGGATAAAAGCCTGCAAGCCCCTGCAGCCCTCCTGTCTCCTTTACAGGCATGTGCTGGGATGCTCGGTTCATTACATGGTAATGAGAGCTGAACTCTGATCCCCATGATTGCACAGGAAGTCCTTTTAATTGCTGAGCCATCTTTCCAAGCCCCAGTGTTTTGTTTTGGTTTAGTGTTTGTTTTTGAGATAGGGTCTTATGCAGCCTAGACTGGCCTTGAACTTCTGATGGTTGTGAGCCACCATGCCAGTCTTGTGTATATAATTTTTTTCCTTGAGGAGGGCTTGTTGTTATTTGTTTGTTTACATTTATTTATCTTATATGTGTATGTATATATGTATGTATGCATATCATGTGTGAGTGTCCACACCAGGAAGCCTGTGGAGAACAGGGAGCAATCTGTAGTAGTTGGTTTTCTTTTTCCTAGGGAATCAAACTTAGAACGTCAGAATTGGTGGCAGGCATTCTCATCTGCTGAGTCTTCTGTGGGCCTTGCTTTTGTTTTTTGGCTATGTATGTAACTTGGCTTAGCTTGAACTCACAGCAATATGTTTGCCTCAGCCTCCCTAAGGGTAGGCTCATAGATGTGCACCACCATTCTTAGCGTGCCTTTATTTACTGAATGCCTGTGATCCAGCTTCCTTAAGGGTAGGCCATAGATGTGTACCACCATTCCTGGCATACCTGTGGCCAGGTCCATGCCATGTATGTATATGGAGGTCAGAGGGCAACTTGGGAGAGTCAGTTCTCTTTCTGCTTGTTGAGGTAGTCTTTCTTGTTCCTATTGCTTGCTGGTCCACGTGCTTCCTGCCTCTGCCTCCCATTTCACCATAGAAGTGCTGGGTTTGCAGAAAATACACCACTGCATCTGTCTTTTCACATGGGTTCTGGTGTCAGGCTTGTGTGGCAAGTCCTTTTACCCACTGAGCAGATTCCCTGGCCCTGCTTCCTGGTTTTAATTTTATTAATTAATTTATTGGTGCTTTTGTTATTGAGTGGTCACAAGTTTTTCATATATTCTTGCTACTAATTCCTAGTTGGATAATTGGTTTGCAAACACTTTTTCCTCAGTGTGTATCACTATGAATCTCACTATGTAGCCCTTCACTAGTCTGGAGCTTGTTGTGTAAACTAGGCCAGCCTCAGATGTACAGAGATCCATTTGCCTCTGCTTTGTGAGTGCTAGGATTAAAGGCATAAGCCACCAGTGTCCAGCCAAAAGTCATTGACTTCTTGACAGAATGGATTATAATTTTTGGTAATGAAGAGGTCTCTTGTATTAAATCACAGAGATCTACCTGCTCAGGGCTGGGATGAAAGGTGTGAGCCACCACGCCCAGCATATCTTAAAGCACAAAGGGTTATTTAAAAACGATTTCTAAATTTTGTATGTGTGCGGGGCGGTAGAGGAGAGAGGGAAGGAGAGTATGATGGGGAGAGAGGAGGAGGGAGAGTGCGTGTGTGTGAAAGGAAAGGGGAGAGGGAGATGTGTGCAGACTCTGTTCCAAATAAAGGTTGCAAGCATTTATTCTTACAATTTTTTTCCCTTAAGAGTTTTATGGTTTTTGCTCTTATAGTCAGGTCGGGTTCTCTTTTTAGTTAATTTTTATATGTAGGATGAAGTAGAGGCCTATTCTCATTCTTTTACATATGTATGTCCAACTCTCCCAGCATCATTTGTTGAAAATACCCTCTCCCCCACTGAATGACCTTGACACTGTCAGCCATGGTGCATGGGTTTATTCTGGACTGAGTTCTCTCTTGCTGATCTGTGTTCTTAAGCCAGCACCACACTCTTGATTACTACTGCTCTGTAATGTTTGATGTCAGAAAGTGTGGGGATGGTTTAATTTTCAAGAGATACTCATTTTTCATTTTCAGTGTATTTTATCTGTGTCTAAAATGTTAACTTAAGTGAAAAAGCAATGCTGTCAAAGTGCAGGGTGCCATCCCGTCACTTCCCAAACATGAGGATGTAGCTCTGAATCTGTAGGATGGACTTGTGCTATTTGGTAGTGAGTGTACTGCTGAGGATCTTAGCATCAGCGACGCTTATAGTTAATGGAGCAGGAGATTAATGTGGATTTGCAGAACAGATCAGTCCTAGAAAAAGAGAAGAGGGAGTCATATCGTGGATGATACGCCACTAACCCTTATATGTATAGGGGATATTGAAGATGGGAGGTGTATGAATGGTGCTAGGCCCATAGGTCAAGGAGCTGAGAGGGGAGCAAAGCCTTGGTGATGGGAGAAGCTTAGGATGTACATAGTGAATTAGTCTGGGAGGTGGGGCAGGCAGGGTGAACAGCTTACGGCTGGGTTTGCAGAAGACCCAGTGGCAGTGCTGGCCTTGAGTGGGTCAGTAACTGAGTCCAGCAATCACGTGCATGTGTGCATCCACGAGGGAAGTGACCATCAGGCTTCAGGAACATGGAGGCTGGAGCCTGCCACACAACAGGAATAAGACTTCTCAGTAGAAGTCTTACAGATTAAAAACTATATATCCTCATATTTGGAAAGTACTGTGACACCACCTTGCACTTTGATAGCATTTTTGTTCATTTTAACATTTTAGACACAGAAGCAATAGTAGGGAATAGGGTGGACCCCCAGCTGCCTGAAGAGCAATGTGCAAACCCCTTCTCTTGAACACTTTGCAGGGCTGCCAACTTCCAGATGAGGCCAGGAGCTGAAGGGTTGGGCTTAAGGGCAAGAGGTCTTTGGATCGCAGCTCTGGAGCTGGGTTGGGAGTTTACAAGCAGCAGCACCTTGCATTAGGGGATATATTCAGGGCAGAGGAGGGAAGATAATCCAGAATTTAGGCAGGAAAGGCGACAGCAATCTGAGCGTGGGGGAGCTGGGCCTGAGGCTGACAGTGAGGCCCAAGGCTGTTTGCCTTTCTGTCTTTCCAAATTGTGGCCTTAAGAGGGACGCAGCCATGGCCCCTGTTGTGAGTTGTGGGCAAGAACCTCATTGCCAGTTCTGTGTTGGTTAGCTGGTGGATGTGGAAACTGAGCCCTGTGTGTGAGGCCTGTTAAGAGTCCTTGCTTGTTAATAGCTGCCCTGGGTATGAAGTATGAGCCTTGAAGAAGCTGACTGACCAGCTCAGGGTGAAGGTAGAGGCCAGCTGCCTCTGTATCTGCAGGGCAAGATGCCCAACAGGACTGACTTGTTATGTTACAAAAACAGAAGATACAGATCGGCCACAGTAATTTATAGATTATAGAAATAATATTGGCACACCTATGACAGTAGCTATTACTGTCATTTCCCACTTCTTTGTTCCTTATCATTTTTTAAATTGTGGTTTTACTTATTTTTGTGTGTGGGCATGTGGGTGACACAACAGGTACACGTGGAAAAGGACAACTTGAGGGAGTTTGTTCTCTCTTTCCACTAGATGGGTCCACGGGCTCAAACTCTGATGTCTGCAGGCTCAGCGGCAGGCACCTTTACCCACTGACTCACCTCACCAGCCCCACTGCATATAACTGGAAAAGTATCTGGATATATCATGTGAATCACAGAAAGGTTAGGGTTTAACAGTCTTTAGTGAGGGAACAGGGTTTTACTACGTAGCCCAAGGTGCCCTCCATTTTGCAGTCCTCCTACCCTAGGCTCCTGAGTGTTCCAAGTACAGGTGTGTGCTACCATGCCTTGTTTTGAGTTGTGTTACTAGGAACACTGACTCGCCAAGTAACTCATGTTTCTTTCTGTCAAGGTCCGAGACTTATTTGCCCTTGCTCGGAAGAATGCGCCTTGCATTCTCTTCATTGATGAGATTGATGCTGTTGGAAGGAAGCGGGGTCGTGGCAACTTTGGAGGGCAGAGCGAGCAGGAGAACACCCTCAACCAGCTGCTTGTGGAGATGGACGGTGAGCAGTCAGCCCGAACCTCCAACTGTCTTGAGCCTCTGCATGAGCATCTTTACTGTGACACCAACCTTTAAAGTGAAAGACCATCTGATCTTTAGGATTAGAGTCAGTGGCTCAGCAGAGCACCAGCTGCTCTTCCAGGGGACCTGGCTTCGATTCCCAGCCCCACATGGTGGCTCACAGTTCCAAGGGATCCACCTCATTTTCTGGTCTCCACCTCATTTTCTGGTCTCCACAGGCGCACACTGACACACATACATACATGCACCTAATGTTATTTCATACCAGTACCTTAGCCAGCCAGCACCACCCCTCAACATTGGCAATAAGATGGCTCTGATTAAGAAAGTTGGTGAAATTATCAACCAAAGAGCTAATGGCTGTCTCATTCTCAAAGTTGAGTATGGTTCTGGAACATTATGAAAACTCAAGCACAGTGAAGTATGAATTCGGCAAACACTGAATACAAGTCTTTTTTACCTTTGTGGGTTTGCATCTAAGTTGAAAATACCCTAAGTCCAACATACAGTGAGTATCCCTGACCCACAGGACTTCCTACTGAGCAGCACAGCACACTGCAGAGTGTGTTTCCTAAGGCTGGCTGACTTACTGCTGCCACCCCACTTAGCCAAAGAAGATCAAAGCCAAACTCTGCTGGTCCTATTTGAAGTACAGATTTAACCATTGTGTATCACTTTCACCCCCTAAAATCCTGGGTTCTTAATCCATAAAGTAGCAGTCTTTGCATGCTGGACAGCTTTTCTGTCAAGTAAAGAGGCAGAGTTTAGGGCTGCTGCATCCTGCCTGCTGGGAGGTGTGTGGACACTTGCCTGTGTGTACAGAAAGGGAAGGAGGTACAGTGCCAGGCATCCTGCGGGATTAGATGAGGAAGCCAGCCAGGCGCAGTGTCAGAGTGTGAAAGCGGAGAATGCCCCGTTCTCTGGCAGTCAGTTCACCCTTCAAGTTGTGAGTTCAAAGCAAGTGCCACATTGGGATACCAGCCCATGTACGCTTTTAGTGCCTGTGTCTGGGGTGCATGTTGGGGGAAGGATATCAACATTTGAGAATGACTGAGAAAATTGAGCCGTTGGCGGCAGAAGAGATAGCTTAGTGGTTAACAGCATGTACTGCTTTTACCAAGGACCCCAGTTTCATTTCCGGCAACACAAATTTTTTGGCTTATAACTCTCTGTAAATTAAGCACTCAAACCATCTGTAACTCCAGCCTCTGGACTCTAAGGGAACTCTGACTTACATGTGGATACAGACATGTAATAAAAATGATAAAAATTAAATCTAAAAAAGAGAGAAGAATGCTGGGCACAGGGGTATAGCACTTGAGGAAGAGCTAAGAGACTTACCACAAGTTTGGTACGTAGTAAGTTCTAGGCCAGTCTAGAATACAGAGTGAGACTATATCTTTTTTTAAAAAAAATTTAAAAAGAAAATTAATTCTTAGCCCGGCACAGTGGCGCATACCTGTAATCCCCACACTCGGGAGGCAGAAGCATGTGGATCTCTGTGAGTTCGAGACCAGCCTGGTCTACAAAGTGAGTCCTGGATAACCAAAGCTACACAGAGAAACCCTGTTTCAAAAAAGCCAAAAACCAAAAAAAAGAAAGAAAGAAAATTGATTCTTAAAGCTGTGTGTGCCCTGTAGAGGAAAGGGCTTGACAGAAAATGATTAGTAGGGATTAGAGGAGTCACTTCTGGTTTTGGTAAGACAGCAGGATAATCATAGTTCTGATATATATGGAATTTATTGTGTAACTTACAGGCTGTGGTCCAGCTAGTCCAAGAATGGCTGTCTACCAACAAAGCCCAGGAACCCAGTAGTTGTTCAGTCCATGAGGCTGGCTGTCTCAGCTGGTCTTCAGTAGACACCCGAGTCCTGAAGACAGGCTCTGCTGCCAGTGAGAGTGAGGGCAAGCAGGCAGGGAGAGCGAGCTTCCTTCTTCCATGTTCCTGATAGAGGCTTCCAGCAGAAGGTGTGGCCCAGGTTAAAGTGAGTCTTCACACTTCAAATGATTTAATTAAGGAAAAAAAAAATCCCTCAGAGGTGTACCCAGCCATTGGGTTTTAGTTAGTTCCAGATGTGGTCAAAGTTGACAGCCAAGAATAGTCATCACATAAGCCGGGCATGGTGGCATATCCCTTTTATCCCAGCACTCGGGAGGCAGAGGCAGGTGGATCACTGTGAGTTAGAGGTCAGCCTGGTCTACACAGTGAGTCCAGGACAGCCAAAGTTAACCCTGTCTTGAAAAGCCAAAAACAAATAAAAATAACTTGAATTCCAGTCCGAGGGGATCTGATACCCTCTTCTGGTCTTCACAGGCACTGTACATACGTAGTGCACAGACATAGATGGAGGCAAAACACCCATACACAATGAAAATTTGAAAATTTCTAAGTCTAGAAAAGATTGTCTAATACAGGTATGGCTTTGTGATACCCTTCCACTGCCAGACAGTCTTGTCTGTCTTAAGCTATTCAATTCTGACTATGTTTTTATTACCACCATTTTAGGCTTCAACACAACCACCAATGTGGTCATCCTGGCAGGCACCAATCGGCCAGACATCCTGGATCCAGCTCTGTTGAGGCCAGGCCGATTCGACAGGCAGATCTTTATTGGTGAGATGGCATTCACTAGATTCAGTCTAAGGATTATGATAGAGATGTGTCTCATTGTGACCTTTTTTTCCCCTTAAAAATAATTTCTGAAGGACCCCCAGATATAAAAGGACGAGCCTCAATCTTCAAAGTTCACCTTCGACCATTGAAACTAGACAGTGCCTTGGAAAAAGATAAATTGGCCAGAAAACTGGCGTCCTTAACCCCAGGGTTTTCCGGTAAGTGGAAATTGCTACTATTGTCAAAGCATTTTCAATCACTGGCAAGTACCCAGTTACTGCCGTTCCTCATCACTTGGGGCCTTCATCAGTTGTTTTTACCTTTTCATTATGGGAGCCTTCACACATGCACATAATTAGAGGATGCAGTAAATTGAGCCTTGAGCACTTTGCCAGCTTTGGGAGTGAGCAGGTAGCAGTTAAGAAGCAGGCACTCTGCATTTGGACCCCACCCTCTGCCTCCATAGTGGATTGTGGTCAGTTCCGGACCACACATCACTTTATCCATAAATCTTCTAGGCCTTGTCCCCAAGTATCTTTGAACAGTTATTGGTGTAGACAGCATGCTCTACACTAGTACTGAGTGTGACTGCACTGGGTTTTAGTGTATTGACATTTATTGTATTGATCCTGTAGCACAGCCATGGCTTTAGCTTTGGAATATTGCATCACCCCGAGAAGAATCTATCAGCAGCCCTTCCTCCTTCCACCCACGTCAGGACAACAGATATCTACTTTCAGTCTTTATAAGTTTTTCTACCTGGACATTTCATATAATTGGATTATGCAATATGTTGCCTGGCTTATGTTCACTTAGAATGCTATTTGAGATTGGTCCATGTGGTAACAGGTAGAATTTGCTGGTGTGTGGCTATGCCATGTCTCACTTACCTTTCCTTTTTTGATGACATTGAGTGGTTTCTACATTGTGATTGTTACGTAATGTTCCTAATAATCACCTACAGTTTTGTGGGTATATTCCTTTCTAAGGGTCTATCAGGCTGTTCTCTACAGTGGCTGCATCATTTTAACTTCCCACTAAGGCTATGAATACTTATGTCAGTCTCTCACATATTCTAGCCAGCAACGTCTGTTCTCTCTGGCTGTCTCTCTCATGTCTCCTCCTCACTGTCATTTTGAGACAAGATCTTGCTGCAAAGCCTGGCTGGTCTGCAAACTGCTAACTAGTCCAGGCTGACCTTGAATTTGTAGTGGTCCTCTTGCCTCAGGCCTCCCCAGTGTTGGGATTACAGGCAAGAACCACCACATTTAGTTTATTTGTCTTCTTCTTGTAGTGATCCCAGGAGTGTAAATTGCTATCTTATTGAGGTTTTGACTTGTTATTTAAGTGTTTATTGTATTTCTATAGTTTGTTTGCTGTTGGTTCTAGTTTCATTTCACAATGATTTGTTAGATATGAGAAATCATTTTGATTCTTTTTGATTTATGTTCTCTATATCTGTTGGATAAAATATTCTATCAGTGTTTGTTAGCCAAATGTAGATTATTTTAATACATACTTGTTATATGTTATATAGGCATGTTGTCTAGCATGCCTATAAGTTGTTTTCTCAGCAAAGATGAGCAAAGCTAAGAAAATTAATGAATATTTAAAAATACTATC
The DNA here is from genome assembly GCF_903995435.1 of Acomys russatus. Taxonomy (NCBI): domain Eukaryota; kingdom Metazoa; phylum Chordata; class Mammalia; order Rodentia; family Muridae; genus Acomys; species Acomys russatus. Next base: position 53,705,528 of record NC_067156.1, on the reverse strand, counting down.
ATTGGGTCGGAGAACGCTCAGTAGTTCAGAGCACTGGCTGCCCTTCCAGAGGACCTAGGGTTGATTCCTAGCACCCACACAGCTAGCAGCAATCTGTAACTCCAGCTCTGGGTGATCTAGCATAAAAAATAAAATAAAAATGTAAAAACACTATTATAGTTTGCAATTACAGAACCATATTATCTATTGAGGTACATAGTTCTCTGGAGTTATCCGTTTACTACTCTTTCTCTCGTCTTAGCTCACAGGCCAAAGTTGTATAGGGTTGTACTTAATACTAGAATAGCTTAGGGTTCCTTCAACCTTGAATTGCATTTCAGTTTACCCCTTCTTGGTCTCTTTATGGCTAAGATCTGTGTGGGTTGGTCCTCCCTGGTGTGACTGGCCCATTGGAGCATGACTTCGCGTGTTCGTTTTGTAGGAGCTGATGTTGCTAATGTCTGCAATGAAGCTGCTTTGATTGCTGCAAGACACCTTTCAGATGCCATAAATGAGAAGCACTTCGAGCAAGCCATTGAGCGTGTGATTGGAGGTACGGAGCTCAGGGTTACTCAGGTGGTGTGTAACTAATTCCTGCATATGGGAGATGACACAGGAGAAGCTTGATTTTGAGCCCACTCTGTGGGAAATGGTGAGACCATGTCTCTTTTTTTTAAAAGCTCATAAAAGAAATTTCCAGCCCTTAATTTCTCTACAAAAAAACCCCACATCGCTTTGGGGCTTGCCATGCGATCTCTAGGCTTGCCTTCGGCTTTCTTGTGTCTGAACTGTCGTTCCTCTCTCTGAGGTAGGGAGGAGTTGCCTGTTGACAGTGCCGCCTCTGTGAACCAAAGCTTCATGCTTTGTAATAATGTGAGAAAGGGGAAAATCCTGTGATGAACTCTGGGAGATGGTTTGTAAGCAGGCAGGTTAGGGGTTATAGCATAACGGTGGAGTGCCTGCTTAGTATGCCTGTGGCTCAGGGTTCCATCTCCAGAACTACAAAAAGAAAGAAATGCTTGAGGAAACAGAATGTGTATTAAATCGTCCTTAGTTCCTTTCCCCCCTGGTAGCTTTGTGGAGTACACTTGTTATGTCACTGAGAGCATAGCTTCCCCCTCAAATGGATTACTTTGAACAAAGCAGGATGGTGTGAAGGTTTGCCTACTGCAGAATATGCACCATCAGGATTTACAATTATAGATCATGATTCAAAATGAGGCTTGCAGCCTGCCTCTACAGGCTAGGAAAAAGCTGAAATTGCAGAACTCTGAGCTCTGCAGTTGGCATTGAACTGTGTGTCTGGGAGCTCACCTTCCTGGAGTGTTTCTTGACAACCTCCTTAATCCCTTAAGCTGTCTGGCCTGTGTGATGACCTGGCTATCTCTGAGTAGGAATTTCAGATCTTTCATTAGTATGATACTTTCCTGTCATCTGCCTTCCACTGGTAACAGACAATAAGCATCCTTGTTATCCTGGGACTTGAGGATTCTGGGTAACAAAACCAAGCAGAGGACCCTTCCATACTTGTCTTTTTCCTATGAGTTTCATGTTTCACATGACCTAAATGACTAATTACTTTACATTTCTGTTGATTTAACCCAAAAAAGGTATGTGGCTTACAAGTGAGCCTGGGGCAAAGATGAGAAATAGACTTTTTTGTTGTAGTTGGATATATTTCAGACTTTGCCCTTAAGTCTGATTTTGGTCAGGAAGTTGAGGCAGCTCAGAGGCAGGTGGATCTCTGTGAGTTTGAGGCCAGCCTGGCCTACAGAGCAAGTCTAAGATAGCCAGAACTACACAGAAACCCTGGCAAAAAAAAAAAAAAAAAAGGAAAGAAAAAGAAATATAGCACTGTATTGCTACTTTTTCTTTTTAAAGATTTATTTATTACATATACAGTGTTCTGCCTGCATGTACTCCTGCACACCAGAAGAGGGAACCAGATCTCATTATAGATGGCTATGAGCCACCATGTGGTTGCTGGGAATTGAACTCAGGACCTCTGGAAGAACAGATGGTGCTCTTAACCACTGAGCCATCTCTCCAGCCTCTGTATTGCTACTTTTTAATGTCATTGTCACTAAAACTGTGGTCTGGGGTTTTGTTATTTGTTAGGCTTGGAGAAAAAAACCCAAGTTCTGCAGCCTGAGGAGAAGAAGACGGTGGCTTACCACGAAGCAGGCCATGCAGTCGCCGGCTGGTATCTGGAGCACGCAGACCCGCTCTTAAAGGTGCCACAGCATGTGCTGCAGTAGGCGGGCCAACGTAGAGTGAGCAGAGGCTGAAAGGGAATGCACTCACTCAGGAGAAAACATACGGGGACTAGTGAATGCTGAAGGAAGAGCTCACTTAGCCCTCCTGCAGTACAGCACACGTTTAGACAGGAAACTGCCTGTCTGCCATCCTGGAGCTTGAACCTAGTGCTTCATAATGCTAGATGAGTGCCAGCCCTTTTAAAATTTAATTTGATTTATTAAGTATGTGTGAGCTGGGCGTGGTGGTATACACCGTTAATCTCAGCACTCAGGGAGGCAGAGGCAGGTGGATCTCTGTCAGCTGGAGTCCAGCCTGGTCTACAAAGTGAGTCCAGGACAGCCAAGGCTACACAGAAAAACCTTGTCTCCAAAAAAAAAAAAAAAAAAAAAAAAAGGTGGGGTAGGCACATGGTGTCACGCTCAGGAGGCGAAGGGCAGGAAGATCATGAGTTGCAGGCAGCCTGGGCTATTTAATAATTCCCTGTCGCAAAAGTGTAATCATTTAAATGGGGGGAAGGGAAAGAAACTGCCACATTCTAAAAATACTTGTAGTAAATATGTGTGGCAAAAGAGTTAAATCTAGAAAAACAAATCTTAAAGTCAACAGAGTAAAGCTGTGGGCACGAGCTGCATGCAGACTTTATAGAATAAGGCATGTGAATGGGCACGGGGACAGGAAATGGTGAAGGAGTCAGCCTGGTACCAGAGTCACTGCTCACTGAGTAAATGGCTGTTTGCTGGCTCCTATAAAGGCGATCAAGAGGTGAAAATGGATTCCATTCACGTGTCGTGTCAGTAAGCTGGAAACAGTCCAGGTGTCCATCAGAATGAACGGGAAGCTGGTTGGGGTGATGACTCATGCTTGTAACCCCAGCACTTTGGAGGCTGGAGCAGTAGGATTAACATGCCAAGAGTTCAAGGTCAGCTTGGGCAGATGTGAGATCTTGTTTCAAAAAACAAAGAATGGATACCTGATGTGTTTATCCAGTGCATGCTATAAAGCAGTTAAAATGAGTAAGCCAGCAATATTGGTCAATCTCAAAAACGGAGTGAAATCACACACAAAGTCCACAGTGTGCAGTGGCATTTACATGCCATTCTGGAAAAGGTAAACTTGCCTGTAAGCACACATGCTGTTGCTTGGGGCTCTGTGTGGCAACCTGGGGGCATGGTGGCCGCATTTTAGATATTAGTTGTGGTTAGAAGTTTGTTTTATAAAACCTCTTGTTTTACACTTAAAGTGGTTACACTTTATAGAAAAAAATCTTTCTCCAATGCAGTTAATTTCTAAAGAAAAAGGAACTTGCCTAGTTTCATAAAAAGGACCTGGAAGAAGAATGAATGCTCTTGAGCATCTTGGTCCACTGTCCCCTTTGTCCTCTGAGACACAAGTGGTTGTACCAGCTCTGTGGGCTTCCAGAGGAGACCCTAGCGGTCATCAGCACTCCTCTACTAAGAGGCTGATTTTAGCTTGCTTTTGTATAAGGGCAGAAAGTGAGGTGAGGCAGTGTCCCTCCTGCTCATTGCTAGGTCTCATGCACTGAAGCACCTGTGCAGCCCTTCATGGTGTTCCTTGTTCCTCCTCATCAGCAAGTCTCCTTGTAGCCAGACTCCTCCCTGTGTGTGCTTCCTGCTCACAGGTGTCCATCATCCCTCGTGGGAAGGGACTGGGCTATGCTCAGTACCTGCCAAAGGAGCAGTATCTGTACACCAAGGAGCAACTGCTGGACAGGATGTGCATGACCCTGGGTGGCCGTGTCTCTGAAGAGATCTTCTTTGGGAGAATTACGACCGGTGCCCAGGATGACTTGAGGAAGGTCACCCAGAGTGCCTATGCCCAGGTGAGTCTGTTGGTCCTTTGTGGGTTACTGAAACAACACAGGTGTTTCACTGGTTTAGGTTTTTGAAGCAAAGATTCATTTTCTTTCTTTCTTTCTTTCTTTCTTTCTTTCTTTCAATAGTTATTTATTTATTATATATACAATGTTCTGCTTTCATATGTGACTGCACACCAGAAGAGGGCACCATATTTCATTATAAATAGTTGTGAGCCACCATGTGGTTGCTGGAGATTAAACTCAGGACCTTTGGAAGAACAGCCATTGCTCTTAACCTCTGAGCCAACTCTCCAGCCCAAATATTCTTTCTTAAATCCACTGTAAGGGCTGGAGACATGGCTCAGCTGTTCATACTATCTTTGCAGAGGACCCAAGTTCTCCCCAGAACTCACATTGGGCAGCTTATATCTGCCTATAACTCTACGTCTGACATTCTGGCCTAACACACACACATACAAATAACTAAAACTACTAAAAACACAGTTTCACTCTAAAACAATAAAACCGATAGAAGAAAAATTTGTACTGCAGTCTTCAAAGTTTTTCCTAAGGATCGTGCATGTAATGCGTATAGGTAGAGTCTAAAACTTCTTTTTCTTTTTTCTTTTTTCTTTTTTTTTTTTTTTTTTTTTTTTTACCCTGAGACAGAGTTTCTCTGTTACACAGAGCTCTGGCTGTCTTGGATTCTTTGTAGATCAGGCTGGCCTCAAATTCACAGAGATCCACCTGCCTCTGCTTCCTGAGTGCTGGGATTAAAGGGCGTGCACCACCATACCCAGCTTAAAGCTTATTTTTCAAAGTGTTTGTTTCTTTGAGACAGCATCTCGTGTAGCTCAGGGTAGTTCCCACTTGCTGTCCAGCTGAAGGTGGCCCTGACTCCTTTATCCTCCCAGGTGGGGGGATTTCAGAACGTGCCACAAGGCCCATGTGTTCTGTATGCATGTACACCTGCACACTAGAAGAGGGCACCAGATCTCATTATAGAGTCACCATGTGGTTGCTGGGAATTGAACTCAGGACCTCTGGAAGAGCAGATAGTGCTCTTAACCTCTGAGCCATCTCTCCAGCCCCTAAAGTTTAATTTTTTAAAAAGGTTGCTTTTGTCATTTGAGCTATGTGAGTGTTGTGGCTATATATTTGCGTGTGTACCACATGTGTGCCTAGTACCCTTGGCAGCCAGAAGAGAGCTTTGGACCTTCTAGAAATAGAGTTTCAGTTGATTGTGAGCTGCCACGTGTATGCTGGGAACCAAACCCAAGTCCTCTAAAAGCCCTAAGGTTTAATTGTTAGGCTCCATGTACCCACAGCGGTTTGACACCTGGCATATCTGTCCCTTGCCACTCTCCTAGCAGCAGCCTCTCTCCTGACCTGTAACCATGTCTGTTTTCTCCAGCTCCCACCACCGGCAGCCCCGGCAGTCGGCTGTTCACTGTGGGCTGACATGAGTGGCTTCTTTGGGAACTGCTCTCCGTTCAGGCAGCTCTTTGCCTGTCTTCCATGTCATGTTTTGAACATAGTATTTTCTAACTAGTTATTTTTAATGTTACATTATTCCCCATAAGGCATTATTGTTTGTTATTTGCTCTTATTTCTTTCTAGTTTAATCTTTTTTAAAAGTACTTTTTCTCCTGTGTGTAGATTTTTCCTGCCTTTTAGCCTCCTGTGAGTCCTGTGTCTTGACGGATGGAGTCTTTTCTGCTTCCCCATGCTTCCTTCATTTCTGGAAGTTTCCTCTGCTGAGGACTTGTATTTCCATTCTGCTTTTCTTCCCTGGAAACATTATTGTGCATCCTATTTCTTTTCCTCACAGTAACTTCACAAGGCACCCACCTGCTGTCCATTTTCATCTCAGGAGTGGGAAGGGCTGGCTTGTGCTAAAGTGGGGAAACCTGTGCTGCCGGCTGTCTGGTCACTGGAGTCACAGATGGTAGAGAGCCTCTGTGTAGGTGCTGGGTCCTCCAGAAGTGTTCTTAACCATTGAGCCATCTCTCCAGCCCTCGCCCTTTTTTCAAGTCAGTTTGGATTTCACTTGTGACCTTAAGTCATCACATGACCGTCTGTGTGGTTGCATCACTGGAACTCTTCTCCCTCAGACAGAGCTCTCTAGTTCGGGAGCCTCACACGAGTCAGTGAGGCTTCTAGCCCTTCAGTACCACAAGAGGTGTAGCCTGCAGGCTTCACAGCTGTTGCAGCTTGCCCTCTGGTGTCTAGCATTTTGTCCTGGTTGTGTTCCCGGATGAGTTTAAATCAAACTGCCACTCTTGCTGCCATCTCCTGAGTGTCTCTAAGGGTAAGCATTCTGTGTAATGGTTAGTTCTGGATCTCTTTCAGATTGTCCAGTTTGGCATGAACGAGAAGGTGGGGCAGATCTCCTTTGACCTCCCGCGCCAGGGGGACATGGTATTAGAGAAGCCTTACAGTGAAGCCACGGCCAGGCTGATAGACGACGAAGTGAGGATTCTCATCAGCGATGCTTATAAGAGGACGGTGGCTCTCCTCACAGAGAAAAAGGCTGATGTGGAGAAGGTGGGGGCCAGTGTGCGTGTGTGGGTGGGTGTGATGCTTATTCTGTCGAGTTGGTTATCTCTTTCCACCTTTATGTGGGTTCCAGGGATTAAATTTAAGTCATCAGAGTTGTCCAGCAAAGTGCCTTTACCTGCTGAGCCTTCCTGCAGGCCTTGTTTGTGTTTTGAGACAGGATTTTGCTGTGTAAGTCTGGCTGGCCCGGCTCACTGTGTAGACCAGGCTGGCACCAGTCTTGCTGTGCTTCTCCTGCCTCTGCCTCCTGAGTGCTGGCATTTCAGGCTGAGCCACCCTGCCTGGCTCCCCACACATCATTTAGTTGGTAGCTACACTTAGGGGTCCCTCATCCCGATCACCTGCTGTGCTCCTTCACTCTGCTGTGAGTGTCTTCCATGCCTGGGGAACAGAAGCAGGCACTGTTCTGTTCCAGGGTTAGGTGAGTGGAGCTATAAACACACAAAGGTAAATGTTTAGACCAGCCTCCCACCAAAGAGGTAGTTAAAAATAAGGAGCCGCTGCCGGACTCTAGATCCCCAGCTCTGTGCTGGCAGAGAGGGTGCTGCCATGATGGGGGAGGCGGGGGTGCACTTATTCACCCCTGCTTAGACTGTGTGTACACAGTGTGTACCAAACATGTTTGTTGGAAGGAGAATGTGTTGAACGGGGTAAGGACCCTGAAATACTGGATTTCAGAAGAACTTTTTTAAACAGCAGAGAAAAGGAAACAAATGAAGAAAAGTCAGCCAGTCAGGGACCGAGAGGAGAGGGGTGGGAGGCGTTGCTCACGCCTGTTTACTCACCTGTGGAGTGAGGACTTGGGCAGATTGTCTGAGGTTCTTCTTCAGAATAAGGGACCTTGCGAACACAGCGCCAGCTAAGCCTGCACTACTGAGGTACCTCATGTCATTATCCCCACTTAACAGTGATGAAACCACACAGAGGGTCGTGCGATGACTTAAGGTCACAACATTTGAGAGTGGCAGAGGCAGCATTCTGACCTGCTGCAGAGCCTTTGCAAGTCACCTCAGCCTGTGCCTTCTCTGTGATAGCTGTGGGTAGTGATCAGGCATCTAAGAGATGTAGTGAGTGAGTCACGCTGGTGTGAAAGCACTGTTGATATGATCAGATGTTCCGTGGTAGGGTCACTGAGGTCTCAGTGGTTGTCCGTGGCTGGGCTGTGTACTTGCATACATATCAGAGGCGGCCTCAGAAGGAATGCTCAGAAGGAATGCTCAAAGCACTCGCTTCTCCTGTGCTTCACTTAATAGAGAAATGCACTCAATTTGGTTTTGTGTTAAGAGTTCCAGATGTGGAACAGCCCAAGGCGCTGACCGCCTCAGTGGCACTTAATCTACTCTAACTTCCTTAAAGCAAGCATAACTGTGTTACACATCGCATGCTTGACTTTCTTCCCAGAAGTATGTCATTCCTCTATTACACCTACGTGTGTGTGTGTGTCTGTGTGTGTGTGTGTGTGTCTGTGTGTGTGTGTGTCTCTGTGTGTGTGTGTGTGTGTGTGTGTGTGTGTGTGTGTGTGTGTCTGTGTGTGTAGATGTACCAAAATGCGTTTGCCCATGATAGACATTTGTGACTCCCATACAGTACACACTTTACTCTAAAATTATGTGACCTTAATGGAACGTGTTCTGTTATATTAGGTTATTTTTTAAACTTTCTTTTCTTTTCTTTTCTTTTTTTTTTTTTTTTTTTTTTTGAGACAGGGTTTCTCCATGTTATCTTGGCTGTCCTGAACTCACTTTGTAGACCAGGCTGGCCTCGAACTCAGTGATCCTCCTGCCTCTCCCAAGTTCTGGGATTAAAGGTGTGCACCACCACACCTGGCCTTTAAGTCTTTTTATTTTTTTAATGTTTGTGTTTGCCTGAATGTATGTGTGTGCACACTGTGCATGCCTGGTGCTCTCAGTGACCAGAAGGAACTGACCCCTTGGAACTGGAGTTATGAGATGGTGGTGTGCTGGGAGCTGAACCCAGGCTCTCTGCAGTGCCATCGCCCCCAGCCCCTTAGGTTTTTATTAGAAAATGGTTAGCTCTGAATAAAAATGTTAACTATTGAGTAATTTTGCTGAGAAGCTTAATGGGAATTGCTTGTATTCCAGGTCGCTCTTTTACTGTTGGAAAAAGAAGTGCTAGATAAGAGTGACATGGTTGAACTTCTGGGCCCCAGACCATTTACAGAAAAGTCCACGTATGAAGAGTTTGTGGAAGGCACTGGCAGCTTGGACGAGGACACCTCACTTCCTGAGGGCCTGCAGGATTGGAACAAGGAGCGTGAGGAGAAGGAGAAGGCGAAGGAGGAGCCCCTGAGTGAGAAGGTTGTCAGCTAGGCCCAGGGCTGGAGGCCCCTTTACTCTGTCCGCCTAGGCTCCAGTCTGCAGTTTCAGCAGTAGCAGCCTTCCAAACAACAGCCCTGCTACAGAGCGAGCTGCTGACTCAGACAGGCTGAGAGGACTGCAGAGGGCCAGCAACTGCCCAGGGCTCGGGAGGGGACTTTGCTGCCCCACAGCCTTGGCCTGGAGAGCAGTGGCCACAGCAGGAGGGACAGCACCACCTGAAAAGGCCTGTCCTGTGGAATCCTATTACGTGGGAGAATTTTTTTTTCCCATCACCTACTCTTCATTCCTCCTCCTTTGATATCTCTGCAGATGTGCTGTGAACCTCAGTTGGAATCCTGATAAGAATATTTTGATTCAACCAAATATTTTAAATTTTGAATTCAGATCACTTGTTGCTGTTTTAATGGAATGGTTTTCTATAGAAAACTGTAACATATTTAAAAACATGAATGTATTGTGTAAATATGGATTCTTTACATCAGAAATAAAAGGTGGACATTGTAGTTTTTTTCCTGAACATGTGAAGGGTCAACTAAGATGTCTAATTTCAAGAAATTAAGTGTTCTTTGTCTTTGGAGATGAATTCCTCAAAACCTCACCTTGCTGCTCTCATCAGTTCCCACAGAAAGCTGCAGCCTTCCAGATTCATTTCCTGGACCAGTGCTGTCATTGGGAGCTGCACCAGCTAGGTTCCCTGTGAGCTGGTCATGACCAGGTGTCCATTGTACGACTGGGCAAGGCTGTCCTGAGCTATCTGGAGTTCAAAGCAAATGGATCTGGGTCCCAGGTGGTAACTGCTGCTGTTGCCAGTCACCAGAGGGAGTTATAAAGATTGCACAGTGAGGACTGACTCTCATCTTCAAATGCCATTGTTTGAGCTTAGATGTATGAGCTATCAGATCTCGAGACTGCTGTTGTGGACAGTTGTGAGCTGCCTTGGATGTGGATGCTGGTTATGGACCCTGGGTCCTGTAAGAGAACAGCTGCTGTTCTTAATGTCTCTCCAGCCTTTATTTTTAAGTGGTGTGTCTGCCTGTGAGTGCAGGTATCCATGGAGGCCAGAAAAAACATGGGATCCCCTGGAGCTGGAGTTATAAGCCCCTAACATGGGTTTGTGGATCTGCAAGAGCAATGTGTGTGCTTAACTGCTGAGCCATGTCTCCAAGCCCTGCTCTATTTTTGAGTATGAGGATTATATGTATGAGCCAACATACCTGACTTGTTTCTATATTTTTTCAGCTGCATCCTGTAAAAACATTGCAGCCTGCGTTTTACATTGTTGACGTGGGGACAGTGCCCTTAGACATACAAAATACAGTGGCAACCCTGAGGCAGCCTTCCCATGGAGGTAGGAGCTGTTCTTGATGGTGTACACTCCAGCCCACGGCAAATGGACCAGAGATGCATGAATCTTGGTACCTCAGCTCTCACTCCAGCGTACCTGCTCTGCCTGGTCATTTGTAGGACCGCACTATACCTTGTTTTCTCCCCACTGGATGCTCTTGGGAAGTAGAGCGACGAAGTTTGAGGCTGTAAGGCCTATGTAGTCGTAGAGTATTTGATGGTAGATGAACTCTTATCCGAGACGGGGCCATTGACACAGAAGTAGTCATGGAACTGGGGCCTCTCTGTGGAAGGGAAATACTGGCCAGAGGCCAGGTTGCTTCTAGAGCAAGGAGGACCTGGCCTTCAGAGGCGTCCTAGAGCAGGCAGTCTGTACCTTGCTTAAAGTTTTCAAGCAGGTAGAGCTAAGACTCTGGGCCCTTGTAAGTGCCCAGGGCTTCTCCCTCCCTCATGGGGTAGTTCCTACTTGCCTCCCAAGAATAGAGGTGCCATATTCTAGCAAGCCTAGGGGCAGGAGAGTGGTGTTGGGAAAATTACGTTGTACCTACAGGGATGTCAGTGGTACTCACCTCTCCTTTCCCCCCTCTTCTGAACAGGAATAGGTGTGGCAAGGTTTCCCTGACCCTCAGCAGGCCCTACTCCAAATGGCGATTTCCAGGATAGGTAAGGTATTTTGGTAAGAGACTTAGGGGTTATCTCACAAAATAGGTATTTTAAAAATATCACATTGCTTTGGTGAAGTTTAAGAGACCAAGGAACAGGTTTAACATTTTATTATGAATGGATTGTCATAAAGTTCCATATTGCATATTCAATTAAGGCAACACTGTGCGGCTTTAGTTTTTAATCACCAAGGATGAAGAAACAAATCCTATTCTAACTCCCCTGCTAACTCTGATGGCTGCACGCTTAACAGAAGGTGGTCCCTTTCTTTAGCTCTGTACGGCCCCCTACTTTGCTTTCAGTGTTCCTGTATAAAATCTCCCTGGTCTTCTGGGACTGCCAATTCTCTGGTAAAGGAAAGCTCTCTGTTCCAGGTAACCCGGGCAACAGTGTAGTGTGTGGTTTGAGAGGGGTCTGTGACATGCCTAGACCACGGCACCATTACCACACCATCAGAGCTAACAAAAGAGCAGGTGTGCAGGGAACATCCTAAGGGCCCCTATTCGTTGATCTCTTCTTCATCCTCGTCTTCAAAAGCCTCTTCGCCGTCGTTGACTGTGGCGTCCTGGTACTGTTGGTACTCAGACACCAGGTCGTTCATGTTACTCTCGGCCTCCGTGAACTCCATCTCATCCATGCCCTCGCCGGTGAACCAGTGCAGGAAGGCCTTGCGCCGGAACATGGCTGAGAACTGCTCCGAGATGCGCTTGAACAGCTCCTGGATGGCAGTGCTGTTGCCAATGAAGGTGGAGGCCATCTTCAGGCCCCGTGGTGGGATGTCACACACGGCCACCTTGACGTTGTTAGGGATCCACTCCACGAAGTAGCTGCTGTTCTTGTTCTGGATGGCCAGCATCTGCTCGTCCACCTCCTTCATGGACATGGGGCCCCGGAAGACGGTGGCGACGGTCAGGTAGCGGCCGTGGCGCGGGTCGCAGGCAGCCATCATGTTCTTGGCATCGAACATCTGCTGTGTGAGCTCTGGTACCGTCAGGGCACGGTACTGCTGACTGCCCCGGGCTGTGAGGGGGGCGAAGCCAGGCATGAAGAAGTGCAGGCGCGGGAAGGGCACCATGTTCACAGCTAGCTTGCGCAGGTCGGCGTTAAGCTGGCCAGGGAAACGCAGTGATGTGGTGACACCACTCATAGTGGCAGATACCAAGTGGTTGAGGTCCCCATAGGTGGGCGTGGTCAGCTTGAGCGTGCGGAAGCAGATGTCGTAGAGGGCCTCATTGTCGATGCAGTAGGTCTCATCAGTGTTCTCCACCAGCTGGTGCACCGACAACGTGGCATTGTAGGGCTCCACCACGGTGTCCGAGACCTTGGGCGACGGCATGACGCTGAAGGTGTTCATGATGCGGTCTGGGTACTCCTCACGGATCTTGCTGATGAGCAGTGTGCCCATCCCTGAGCCCGTGCCGCCGCCCAGCGAGTGTGTGAGCTGGAAGCCCTGCAGGCAGTCGCAGTGCTCACATTCCTTACGCACCACATCCAGCACCGAGTCCACCAGCTCCGCGCCCTCAGTATAGTGCCCCTTGGCCCAGTTGTTTCCAGCGCCTGTCTGTCCTGCAAGACAGCAAGATTCCAGAGGAGGTATCAGTGACCTGCTTTCTACGATCAATAGTTTCTCAATGTAAGAAATAATAGCACAAGAGCCGGCCGTGGTGGCCCATGTCTTTAATCCCAGCACTCGGGAGGCAGAGGCAGGCAGATTGATGTGAGTCCAAGGCCAGCCTGGTCTACAAAGCAAGTCCAGGACAGCCAAGGCTACACAGAGAAACCTTGTCTTCGGGAAGAAGAAAGAAAAGAAAAGAAAAGGAAGCCAGGCGTGGTGGCGCATGCCTTTAATTCCAGCACTCGGGAGGCAGAGGCAGGCGGATCACTGTGAGTTCAAGGCCAGCCTGGTCTACAAAGCGAGTTGTGGACAGCCAAGGCTACACAGAGAAACACTGTCTGAAAACAACAACACTCAACAAAAACAAAACAATAATGTCCGTGTGTGTGTGTGTGTGTGTGTGTGTGTGTATACATACACAGAATGATTTGTTTTGTGTCATTCAATTTTATCTGCATATGGAGGTGGTAGCACATGCCTTTTTCCCAGCACTCAGAGGGCAGAGACAGATCCCTGAGTTCAAGGCTAGCCTGGTCGACATAGTAAATTCCAAGACATCCAAGGCTACACAGAGAAACCCTGTCTTAAAAAACAAGCTGCCAACCCCCACACCCATACCCCACCCTACCCCCTAGGCTGGAGAGATTGCTCAGAGGTAAAGAGCACTGCTTGCTCTTCCAAAGGTCCTGAGTTCAATTCCCAGCAACCACATGGTAGCTCACAACCATCTATAATGAGATCTGATGTCCTCTTCTGGTGTACATGTAGGCAAAACACTGTATACTTAATAAATAAACAAATCTTTTGTTTTTTGTGTTTTTTTGGTTTTGGTTTTTTTCAAGACAGGGTTTCTCTGTGTAGCCTTGGCTGTCCTGGACTCGTTTTATAGACCAGGCTGGCCTCGAACTCACAGCAATCCACCTGCCTCTGCCCGGCAATAAATAAATCTTAAAAACAAAAACAAAAAACACCCCCCCCCACCCCCAATCTTATCTACTTCAGTACATGCCAAAAATCAAAAGTAATCTTTCACCAAGATTTATTTGCAGGGTGGAGAGATGGCTCAGTGGTTAAGAGTATTTAACTGCTCCTGCAGAGGACCTTAGATTATTTCCTGGCACCTACATGACAGCTCATAACTATGTGTAACTTCAGTTCCATGTAATCTGACACCCTCTTCTGGTCTCTCCAAGTACTGCAGGCATGTGGTGCACATACATACAGTCATATACATGGACAGTCATATGCATGTAAAAAAATAAAATCTTAAAAATTTAAAACTCAGGGTTAGAGAGATGGCTCAGAGGTTAAGAGCACTGTCTGTTTTTCCAGAGGTCCTGAGTTCAATTCCCAGCAACCACATGGCGGCTTACAACCATCTAGAATGAGATCTGGTGCCCTCTTCTGGCCTGCAGGCACACATGCAGGCAGATACTGTATAAATTAAATAAATAAATAAATAAATTTAAAACTCAACAGACACATTTTATAAGATAACCAAGGGAATATGAAAATATGCTTTTAAGTGAATCACTTTACGTATCATCAATAAGCCGAGTCACTGAATCACATGTACAGTAGAAAGGTACTATGACTGCCATGGAAGATGTCTGACAGACATGTTAGTGAGCTTCTCAAGAGGCTTCAAGAGTATGTATAGCATAATTTCATTTCCAGAACACGGAATCAATTGTGTATGCAAACATGTAAGAGTGAGTGTACATAGAAAACCCTAACCATCTATACTAGTTATCTGCCTAAGGATACAACCTCATGGCCACTGGGGGGCTAAAGGGTCCCCATTGTTACACTACACACTTGTGTGATATTTGGAGAGAACATCAGACCCTTTGATTTCACTTAGTGGTGAAAACAGAAATCACATTTCAGTATTAAAATTTTTCAATATTAAAATATTAAATATTAAGCTTCTAGGGACACCCAAGCCTGACCACAGTGGCTTCCCCTCTCTGACTTTGCCAGCCTCAGGAGGGTGCTCCATCCTGCCATCTATGCCTCTCTGGGTGTGGTGAGGTACCAAGACCATCGACAGAGCAGCTATTTGGTGGTCTGGCAAATACCTGCTCCGCAGCTACAGGACCCACGTAGCAGGCACCAGCCCCCTAGCCTCTGAGGTAGCCATTTTCTTACTTGCTTTTCCCTGGCCTAACCTTGCCTAAGATGAGCCTCTCTCTCTCGTTCTCTTTCATCCTGTCCAGCTGTGCTGCCCAGTGATGCCCACCTGGTTCTCTTCTTTCTGTGCAAACTCTAAGATGGTGTTTTGAGTTTCTATGGCTGTGATAAAACACCATGACCAAAAGCAACTTGGAGAGGAAAGGATTTATAGTCCATCATGAACAGAAACCAGGGCTGGAACTCAAGGCAGGAACTTAGAGGCAGGAACTGAAGCAGAGGCCATATGGAGGGGTGCTGCTCACTGGCTTGCTCCCCACAGTTTGCTTTCTTATAAAACCCAGGACCACCTGCCCACAATGGGCTGGGCCCTACCACACTGATCATTAATCAAGAAAGTGCCCACTGGCTGGGTGATGGTGCATGCCTTTAATCCCAGCACTGGGGAGGCAGTGGTACAGGCAGGTTCCTGTGAGTTCAGGGCCAGCTTAGTCTACAGAGAAACTTTCAGGGCAGCCAGGGCTACACAGAGAAACCTTGTCTTGAAAACAAAACAAACAAAAACAAAAGAAAGGAAGGAAGAAAATGCCCCACTGGCTGGCCCATAGGTGAATCTGATGAAGGTACTTTCTCAATTGCAATCCCTTTATCCCAAACGAGTCTAGCTTTTATCAAGTTGATAAAAGAGTGGCCAGCACAGGTGGTCATTGTCCCTCTTATGCACCCACAAACAGAACCCAGCAGGCAACAGCCAGGCCAGACCCTGAGACAGACACTGAGAAGAGCAAACCCTGGGGTCGACTCGGAATGTAGGGAACCATTCATTAAAGGCGCAGAAAGCACAGAAGGTGGCTTCAGGCAAGATGCGGACCTTACATCAAGCTAGCTCAAGTTCAAAGCGTTAGAGTGAGTCTGAACTCACCCCAGCCTGAGCCAGTGACTCAGGTTCCTCCTTATTCATAGCGCAGATTAGCCCCCAAGTCGTCTCTACTTGACAAAAGAAGGAAGCTGGTGACTTCTAAAAAATATTTTGCCCCTGTCTCATAGCAACAGATCCTCCCTGCTTACATATTTGGGGGGTCATAAGTTGAACATCTCTGAGATGCATTTGGCCATTACTCAGCAGCTGCAGCTGCAGCTTGTTAAACACTGGCTGCAAACCTGAAGCCCGGCAGGCATACTGCAGGCACCCAGGGTTGCTTCACAGTCGGCCCTCTGGTTGCCCTCCAACTCACACTGGTGAAAAATTAAGTCTTCCAGATCTTGCTCCCCTGGTCCTCGGCTAGTCCTGCATTTGAAGGAAAACTACAAATCCACAAAAGGGCTTTAAGGAAACAGCCTGTCTGGCGCTTAGCTTCCTTCCCACAGTCTCCCTTGGCATGACTGCAGTGCAACCAGCAATTAAGAATGAAAGCATATGATCATGTCATTGGGAACTCAAATATAAGTAACTCTCACTTTTTAAAATTATATATTACAAATGCAAGTGCATTCCTTTTTTGTTTTTTTCAAAGAGGTCACTCTATGTAGCCCTTGCTGTCCTAGAAGTCACCAGGTAGAACAGGCTGACCTCAAACTCCACCTGCCTCTACCTCCCAAGTGCTGGGACAAAAGGCATGTGACATTTCAAGCTATATCCAGAACTGAGACGACACCAGCTTATTGGTTCAGTCCTCTGGTGCAGAGGATGGGCCCTCACACACACTCTTCCACAAGCCCTGCTTAACAATGGTCTACTTCAACTTCCCAAAGCTAACTAAGAGCTGTGAGTCAGTTGTATTTAAGACAGTTCTTGAATTCAGATCCCTAGACCCACATAAAATATGAGCATGTGTTCACTGGCCAGCTGGTATAGCCAGAACAAAAGAAATGTAAAATAAGCATTTTAGACAAGTGACTTTTTTTTTTTTTTTTTTTTTAAAGACAGGGTCTCATTCTGTAGCCCAGGCTACCCTCAAATCACACTATATACACCAGACTGTCCTCCAATCACAGTGACTCCCCTCTTCTGCTTTCTGGGTGCTCAAATTATACTTATGAGCCACCACACCCAGCTTATCTTAAATAAGTCACAATTCTTAATTAAAAACAATATCCAATTTGTTAAATTATAACTAAGGATATTTTGTGTCAGGACAACTTGCTAAATTTTTTTAAACATTCTGAATTGGGCATGGTGGTGCAGGCCTTTAATTCCAGCAGTTGGGAGGCAGAGGCAAGCAGATCTCTGAGTTTGAAGGCATCTTGGTCTACACAGAAAATTCAGGGCAAGCCTATATAGTGAGCCTCTGTATCAAATAAGTGAGTAAATAAGTCAGTCAGTAAGTAAGTTTTTGTTTTTCTTTCTTTCTTTCTTTTTTGGTTTTTCAAGACAGAGTCTCTCTGGGTAGCCTTGACTGTCCTGGACTCACTTTATAGACCAGGCTGGCCTTGAACTTACAGAGACCCACCTGCCTCTGCCTCCCAAGTGCTGGGATTAAAGGTGTGCGCCACCACTGCCCAGCTTGTAAGTAAGCTTCTTAACAGGAGAGCTGCAAAGATGGCTCAGTGGTTAAGAACACCTGCTGTTGCTCTTCCAGAAGACCCAACTTCAGTTCCCAATACCCATCAGGTGGCTCACAAATGCCTATAAACTCCAACTCTAGAGGAGTCAACACCTTCTGGCCTCTGTGGGTACCCACATATACCTGACACCCCCCAGCGCGCGTGCGCGCGCGCGCACACACACACACACACACACACACACACACACACACACACACACACACAGAGAGAGAGAGAGAGAGAGAGAGAGAGAGAGAGAGAGAGAGAGAGAGAGAAATAAAAGAATAAGCCTGGGTATGGTAGTATATACTCAAGTTCCAGGTCAGCCAGGACTACATAGTTGAGAACCTGTCTTTAAAAAAAAAAAGGCTGGAAAGATGGCCCAGCAGTTAAGAGCACTGTCTGTTCTTCCAGAGGACCTGAGTTCAGTTCCCAGCAACCACATGGTGGCTCACACCCATCCATAATGTGATCAAATGCCCTCTTCTGGCCTGCATGTAGACTGAGCACTGTATACATAATAATAATAATTTTTAAAAAGCCAGTCTATGATGGCTCACACCTTTAATCCCAGCGCTTGGAAGACAGGGCAGGTGGATCTCTGAGTTCAAAGCCAGCCTGGTCTACAGAGCAAGCTCCAGGACAGCCAAGGCTACATAGAGAAACCCTGTCTCAAAAATAGAAAGAAAAAAAAAGTAGAGAAATATTTTAAACATATTTAAAAAGGAAAGAGAATGAATGAATGAAGGTACAAAAACATTCAGGGACAGCTTTAAATGCCAAATGTCTTTTCCTTCTCTGCATGTGTGTGCATGCACATATGTGCACCTGTGCATGTGTGAAGAATGCAGAGCTGGAGGCTGAGAAGTATCTTCCTCAGCTGATCTCCTCTCATGTTCTGCAGATGCACTCACTGAACCTGGAGCCGACTGGTTCAGCTCTACAGGCTGACCAGCAGGTCCCGGGGACCCTTTCAAGACAGGGTTCCTTTGTGTAGCCTTGGCTGTCCTGGACTCGCTTTGTAGACCAGGCTGGCCTCGAACTCACAGAGATCCACTGGCCTCTGCCTCCCTGAGTGATGGGATTACAGGTGTGCACCACTGCACCTGGCCCAGATTTTTTTTTTTCTTAAGTGGAACTTAGTCCTCATGACTGACTGTACAGGAAGCTCTTTGCTGACTGAGCCATCTCCCCAGCCCCCAGATGCCACTTCCTGGCATTTTTTTTGAGGATGCACAGGAGGGTCAACTGAAAAAACTAAATGACATTTGCATCTGCCCCAATTCGTGCTTGCTCTTTTTGAACCATGTACCAGTAGCTGGAATGGTGACTATAGATCCTTCCTAACCACCTTCTATGTTTCAGTTCAAACCAAAGGAAACTGGCATGATCCAGTTTCATAACAGGGCTGCAACTGGGGCACAACACCCAGAAAAGATGAAGAGAAAACATGACTGTGCTGCTGTGGACCAGCCATCAACTCCATGGAACCTACCATTTTCCTTACAACAGACTGAAGGCATGTAAAATGCATGGATCATAACATGGTGACTACTCACGTGAAGAAAGACACCACCGGCATTCTAGAAAGCCCAGCGTAACTTTAACGTCATAAACAGTGCAGAGCTGGATACAAGCCTCTTACTCTCACAAAGAGCAGGAAGGGGCTACGTGCCCGGGGTCTAGTCAAACAGCCTTCTTCACTGGGAAGTGTTCGGGTCAGCTATTTTGACTTGGGCCTTCAGGTTTCTCCAGGGTGAGTCTCTCGTGTACCATGTCCAAGTTTGTCTTTTTGGCACAGATACTTTATACACACAATAGCCATTTTCAGGGTTGTTTTGTGATTCCTACAGGGTGAATACCTCCCACCCTGCCCCCCAGCTTGTATTTGTGGTCCTGGAGAATCAAACACAGGCCTTCCCATGTCCTAAGCACATGTTCTACCACTAAGCCACACCCCAATCCTGATAAGGCAGTTCCCAAAGCCCTAAGTCACTACTAGGATTAGTACTTGGACAGCAATGTCTTTAAGTTCAGGTAAAGGCAGAGGTAAAACTGGCACTTGCCCACTGGGAAGACTTGTCCGAGTCTTCTGAAATGTTTATTTGGCTTTTGAAAGTCTACTACTCAGCAAGAAGAAGGACTTTTGTGGGGCCCATACGTTCATATTCTTTTAAAAGAAGATTTACTGGGGCCGGAGAGATGGCTCAGTGGTTAAGAGCAATGCCTACTCTTCCAAAGGTCCTGAGTTCAATTCCCAGCAACCACATGGTGGCTCATAACCATCTGTAATGTGATATGGCGCCCTCTTCTGGCTTGCAGGAGTACATGCAAGCAAACCACTGTATACATAATAATAAATAACTCTTAAAAAAAAAAAAAAAGATTTACTTATGGACCTATGTCTGTGAGCATCTGCACACGTGTGAGTGCATGCACGACCAGACAAAGCTGTCTTATTCTCTCACTCTGTCCATGTGAGGCAAGGTCTGGCTCTGAACCTGCAGCTTCTGTTCTATTTCCTCTCCATTCCCCAGGCTGGAAACCAGCAAGTCCCAGCAATCCTCCTGCCTCTACTCCCCTAGGGGCTTCAGCTACAAGTATGTGTGGGATGTTAGGCTTGTTATGTGAGTGCTGAGGTCTGAGCTTCAGTTTTCATAACTGACCAGCAAGTGCTCTTAACCACTAAGCCAGTATCTTCAGTCTCACAGTATTATTCTGTTTGCTCGTTTGAGACAGGGCCTCACGTAGCCCAGACTGGCTTAAATTCCCCAGCTTTCTGCCTCCAAATCCAAAGCACTGGGATTTCAGGCCCACACTACCATTCCTGGATCATTTCAGTATTCTCTGGGTATGCATGTGTGCACACATGTGTGTACACGTGTGTGGGTGTGTGTGCACATGTGTGAGAGGAGACCAGAGAACATCTTCCTCAATTGACAGGGTCTCTGACTTAACTGGAGCTCTCTGAGCCGGCTAGACTGGTTGGCTGAGTATACCCCAGGTATCCACCTCCATCTCCCCAGCACTAGGAGTATAGGTACACACAGGGGAGCTGGGCTATCGAGCATCTGAATCCAGGTCATGTTTGCAAAGCAAGTACTTTACCAGCTAAGCCACCTTCCAGCCACCTTATTACTGCATAAGAGCAAACATTAGTTTCCTGTCAAATAATTATTGAGAACCAGCCTTATAAAGTTAAGAATTAATTACCATCAATTAATTACATCATGTGCCAATTGAAACTACAGACCTTACAATTACACACTAACACAACGTATGGTTTCTGATAGTCAGTGAAAAAAAATCTACATAATGTATAATTAAAACAAGACTATCAGAATAGACAGGTTAAGGTAGACCACAGTGTTGACCACGGTTATACAGAGAGAGACAACATGGGAAATGATTTGGGTATGCTAGTTTTCCTCCCTCCCTCCTCCCTTCCTTTTGAGATAGAGTCTTTCTACACAGCTCTGGCTGTCCTAGAACTCACTTTGTAGACCAGGCTGGCCTCATACTCAGAGATCCACCTGCCTCTAACCCTCGAGTGCTGGGATTAGAGGACCGAGCCACCACACCTGCCTTGAACACAAAAAGAATTTAGTTACCAGGAACCCAGAGTGAAATTGGTTCTCAGCCTACTGGATTCACACCAGAAGCTGACCGTACTTCTGAAGGACTGTCCTTCATGAGGCCAACTCTATACAACCAATCTGCTCACCCTTGCCAGAACACCCAAAGCACTGCTCATCTAAGGCTTTGGGGTGGAGCTTGAGAGTGGGCTGACTGCACTCCACCTGTGTAGGTCAGAGGACAATTTTCCATTGTGTTTGAGATAAGGTCTTCCACTCACTGTTTCACACTAACCCCCCTCCATCCCACCCCGGCCCCCTCCCTGCCTGTGAGCTTCTGTTGGGTTCTGCATCCTCCATTCATCTATAAGATGCTGCCATATCTAGCTCTATGTGAGTTCAGGGAAAATCCTAGGCCTGCTCAAGCTTCTAAGGCAAGTGCTTTATGCACCACCATTATCTCTGCTCAGAGACTCATAGGAGCTTAGAACTTCTTAAAGGGCCCCTGCAAGGGGGCAAAAAAGGCAATGTTTTTGGGTTCTGTTTGTTTGTTTGGCAGTGCTGGGGAGTGCCCTACATGCCATCACAGACCACAAAGCTGAAGACACTCAGAGAAGGCAAATAACACACGAAGGTCATAGAGCCAGAGTTGGCTGCCAGTTTCTTTCTCTGCTTGGCTACATGGTGCCTACGAGAGGCCGGAGACAGGTCCCTGCCCAGACCTACAGGGGTTACTAACTGAAAGCCGTTGAGTACCAATCTGTGCAAAGCATGTCACCCTTTCCTGCTGTTACAACAGTGGCCCCCAGGTGGGTCTTTCTTGTTGCATAGGATCTTATGGAGCTCTAAGTTGGCTTCAAGCCTCCTATGTAGCCAGAAATGGCCTCCTGCGTCCACCTCTGAGCACTGGGATTACAGGCGTGCAACACTCTCCATGGCCGGATTCTTTCTTCAGAAGGGAACCAAGCATAAAAGCTTTGTAAGAGGCAAAATTGCAGTTTCCACGTGGGAGCATTTCTGTGACTTCCTACATATCTAATCTTTGATTCTGTGTCACTAAGGGCTAGAGAGTCCCAGTGCAGGTTAAACAAGTTAAACGGCAAGTCCAAAACTGTGTGGTGAGTGTAAGGGCCAGAGGGCTGGTGGCAGTGTGCTAGACTCTTAACTGTAGTCTATCATAATATGTGGTGGGTTTCTTCTTTTTCTTCTCTTTCTCCTCCTCCTCCTTCTTCAGATTTATTTATTATGTATTCAATATTCTGCCTGCAGGCCAGAAGAGGGCACCAGATCTCATTATAGATCGTTGTGAGCCACCGCATGGTTGCTGAGAATTGAACTCAGGACCTTTAGAAGAGCAGCTTTCTCCTTCTCCTTCTCCTTCTTTTGGTTTTTTGAGGCAGGGACTCTCTTTGTTAGCCTTAGCTGTCCTGGACTCACTTTTGTAGACCAGGCTGGTCTCGAACTCACAGTGATCCACCTGCCTCTGCCTCCGGGTGCTGGGATTAAAAGCATGTGCCACCATGCCCGGCCCTCTTTTTTTTTTTTTTTTTTTTTTTAAAAGACAAGGTCTTACTATGTAGCTCTGGCTGACCTGAATCTCACTATATAGACCAGGCTAACCTCAAACTCAGAGATTCACCTCTGCCTCCCCCGTGCTGGGAGGTACAGCAGTTGTGTGTGGCACAACACCCCACAAGGTACTGTCTTATTTTTAAACACAGTGACATTTGGACTTTTGCCTTGGTAGTTTAAGTGGTTTTGTTCTGTAGCTTTCCCGCATTATGCTTGGGTAAAGCTACTTAGCCTCATAGGCAACGCTGGCACTTCCATTATTTCCTCTCAGGAACCCCTCAATTAAACTGTCTGCCTGGGGCCTTCTGAAGAAAGGGCCAGGATATAAAATGTACATGATACATTTCACTCTCCATAGTGCTTAGAAGCCGGAGTCACCCTTAGAATCCTCCCCTTGCCCTGGAATGCACTCTGCCTCTCACAAGCACGGCTCAGCATCCCTAACCTGAAAATCCCCAATGCTCCAAAATCTGAAACCTTTCCAATAGCGACAGAGTCACCACACATAGACTATCCCAACTCAATCCCTGGCACCACGATAACATAAAAACAAGCAAGATGGAACCTACCGAAGATGAAGTTGTCGGGCCGGAAGAGCTGCCCAAAAGGCCCAGACCTCACACTGTCCATGGTGCCTGGCTCCAAGTCCACCAGGGCAGCCCTGGGTACATACTTCTGAGCTGGAGGAGGGAGAAAAAAAAAAGCCCACAAAAGTTACTTCCTTTCTTTTCAGCAAGTTTCTCACCAGGTCAGAGCTACAGGGCAGGGTCAAGCAGTGTCTTTTTCAGAGGAGGCCCTGGGACTTCCTCTATCAGAGGAAGTCTTAGTCCAGGCTGGCCTCGAACTCACACCTGCCTCTGCCTCCCTGACACCCAGATCTATCAGAGAACCTTAACCTTGGGATGAAGAACCACTAAGCCATAAGCAGGACTAGTAAGAAATCAACTCCCCTGCCTGCTTCATAGCTGCTGTGCCTTTCCTACTAGACAGCTGCACATCTCTAACCACGTGGGAGTAACAAGGGCTGTGGCAGCAATCTGGCCCTCCACCCGCCCCATTCACATTTGCAGACCTGCGTGGACCCAAGCTGTCTGAGCAGCTCCTCCCAGGTGCCATCCCCAGGGGTTCTGGGTCCCTAGGAAGTCTTCACTTTTGAGTAAGAATGTGCCTGTGCAGCACTGATTGCCACGGGGGCAAGCTGTAGCTCCCAGTGAGGATGCTGGCTTTTACAGGGTCTGGAGGATGTGGGTGTATTCCACCACATCCTGCTTGGCTCTCTCTGCACGTGACCGAGTTGAGGCGAGGGTTGTCGCAAAGGCCACCCGTTGAATGAGAGGAAGTACACTACACGCTGGAGTTTCTCCTAGAGCTGCCTAGAGCGTCCGTGTCTACTTATATGAACAATATCCCATGATTTATGTCTACCGCCCTTCCCAGTTCTGGGTAGACAGCTGAGAAGTGCCTTTAAAAAATCTGGTGACTCCAAACACAGTTGTCTTGGATGCACTTTCAATGTCATGCCATGGGAGTGCCTGCACATGTCATTTCTGGGTGTTCTTTCTATGTTCTGGGATGTTGTTGTTTTGTGAGGTATGTGTCATACTTTTATAATAAAAATTGGCTGTAAAAATAGTCTGGAGGGCAGAGAGGTGCTATGATTCCCAAACTGGGATCACCCTGTGTCAGGAATTTTACTAATCTCCCCATTAATTACTCAGAGCTGTCTGCAGTTTTAGTGTCCAGTGAAGATAATTTTAGGTGAAGGACCAGAAAAAAATAATTTAAACAAGTGTTTCTCAACATTTTAGCTAAGCATCGCTAATAAAAGATGCCTTCAAAACTCCATTCCATTTGGTTACTCTGATTCGTTAAAAGTTTAAGAAAAGGATGGCCTGGGAAAGATGGAGTTATTTCACAACCTCAACGGATGGTTTGGTTCAAGCCTTCGGGATAGGCCGGATCCCAAAGTTTGAATAGACCTAGGGCGGGTTTCCCGCTCCAGGGGGAGTGAGGGAGTGGCCGGGCATCCAACTCTATCCCGCCCGAACTTTTCCCTGAGTGAACTCTCGGGGCGCCAAGACCGCACCCCGAACACCTCCCCCTCTGGGTCCAGCCCGGGGTCCCCGGCAGGGTACAGTAGGGTCCTGTCAGGGCATGCCCGAGAGGCAGCCGGGAAAGGCCAGGTGCCGGCGCCGGAGGCCGGGAGGGGAGCGGGGGGAGGGTGTTGCAGGGGTAGGGGGTGGGGAAAGACTGCCAGAAGCCGCGCGACTCACAGGATGACTCATTGTAGTAGACGCTGATCCTCTCCAGCTGCAGCGCTGAGTCGCCCACGTAGCCTCCGGCCGGGTCGATGCCGTGCTCATCGCTGATCACTTCCCAAAACTTGCGAGGGCGCGGCGAAGGGACAGAGTCAGACCCGGAGCCCAGGAAGCCCCCGCCACCCAAAGACCCCTTCACCGGGACCTGCGGCCGGCTCCCCGAGCCCTCAGTCCCGGGCGCAACCCATGTGTCGGAACCCCCCTCGGTCCACTAAGACCAGTAATCCACTCTCCCGGCCGGGTCCCCTGGTCCGCGCAGGAACTTGGAGTTCCACTTTCCGGGGCCAGTTCTCGAGGGTGCGCCCTTCTGGGGCGGTGGCTCACTCTCTGGGTCTGGTCCCCGAACACACCCTCTGGAACCCGCAGCTGGGACCGGTGGCCCACTCTCTGGGCCAGATACTCTGGTCAACCCGCAGGGACACTGGGCGGGCTCTCCGGGACTTGCTCCCCTGGGAGTGCATAGGGTCAACCTGGCACCGAGGAGCAAGGCAGGGGTCTTCCCAGACTGGCGACACTAACTGCCCACCCACGGGAGCGGAACGCGCGCCCAGGCCCACCTTGGTACCGATCTGGTTCCCGCACTGGCCCGCCTGGATGTGCACAATCTCCCTCATGGCGGGCGCGTCTGCGCTCAGGCACTGGCTCTCCCGACGGCAGCGTGATTACGGTCCGGCGGGCGCGGCGGGGACTCGACCCTGCTCGGCTCTCCGCCCTCGCCTTCCCAGCCAATGGCAGAAGACCGTTTCCCTTGCAGTCCCCGCCCCCTCCCAAAGGCTAGCGGGCTGATCCTTGCCCCGCTGGTGGTCTGGACAGCTGAAACCCTGGTGGCCGGGCTGGGTCGAGCTAGGTCGCGCAGGACCGACTGGCCGGGATTCCCGAGGAAGAGATGAGGGAAGCCCTAAGCTCTCGCTTTACCACCTTTGCTGTCCCTCCTTGCTGTTAGTACCTGGAGTAGACTGGAACCCAGCATATTGGTCACCTGCCATCGGGTGGGTTACAATGCTCCCAAAAGAACTGGGAGAGTCACCCATAGCCCTGCGAGGGTAGAAGGCTACCTTTGAGACCCGACATGGATTCATTCTGATGTCTCCCTATCCTAAGTACGAATATTTAGCTTGCACGCCTTTGCCTGCCTCTCCCGTACCATTCATAGGGTGACTCCATCGCCGTATTTGACTACCAACACCCTCATCCACGCAGCTTAACGAGTGCTTGGCCGCTAGGGCTGGCCTCGTTCCTACCCTTACTCCATCACTTTTGGAAAATGCAGCACAAAACAAAACTGAGCGCTATCGTGAGGGAGCTGCACAAGTACACGGGCGCCGTGCTGCTTGAGGGAGAGGACCACAGGGAAAGCAGCCGCAAAGAGCGTGTCTTTGTAATCTCATCAGAGGCAAGGGGCCACTCGGAGATGAGCCATCGGAGTGCCCGACAATTGTATGATGCCTCCCAAGCTATTCTTGACCTCAGCAGTTGACTCTGCCACTGCTGGGCATTCCATCCTGGGAGGCTGCCCCAGCCCCTCCAGCAGATAATCTCCTTTTATTCGCAGATGCCCTCACTTAACCCATAAGGATGGTAGGGGTGTCTTGATACCAGGGAGCATAGAAGACTCTGAAATCCCGTGGGAGGCTCATCCGGCAGGGATCTCACTCAAGGAGAGGGGAAACATGTGGGTGAAAATCAAGGTGTCCTTAGGGACCCAGAGAGCAACGAGCCCTGGGTGATGGCTGAAATGACTTGCTTTTCCATTCTGGTAATAAGATTCCAAGCTTCAGTTTCCTCGTTTGTAAAATAAAAGGCTCTCAGGTGCTAGGATTCTTTGGCACCTGTGGCCCGTGCAGCCATTAGAGACTCCCAGGTGCTCTCCCAAGAGCACCTCCTGTGAGGGGAATCTGGAAACCTGTGTCCTCCTGATCCCAAGAGAGGCAGAAAGGTCACACAACAAGGAAGCAGCAAGATCTGTAACTTGAGCAAACTTTTAATCCCAGTACTCAGAGAGGCAGAGGCAGGTGGATCTCTGAGTTCGAGGCCAGCCTGGTCTACATAGCAAGTCCAAGACAGCCAAGGCTACACAGAGAAACCCTGTCTTTAAGAAACCAAAACCAACCAACCAAACAAAACAAAACAAAAAACCCTGTTATTTGTACCAGAGGTTTCTTTTTAGATCTGCTAAGACTGAGAACACCCTAGTGTGGCACTGGGGAAGCATTCTGTTGGTGGAGTGTTTGCCTAGAAGGCAATGCAGGAACGGGGTGTGGGGCTACATGCTTGGATTCCTAGCACTATAAAGGTTCAATATCAATCTAGGCTAGATATCACATTTGAGGCAAACTTGGCCTACATCAGACCCTGTCTCCAAAAGAGAGAAAGAGAGTGGGGGAGAATGAGAGTGCAAATATGGATGGACGTGTGCGTCCTGGCTAGAACCACCTGAAAGGAGGGAACCCCAATTGAGAAAAAAATGCCTCCATAAGATCCAGCTATACAGCATTTTCTTAATTAGTGATGGATGGGGGAGAGGGCCCAGCCCAGTGTGTGTGTGTGTGTGTGTGTGTGTGTGTGTGTGTGTGTGTGTGTGTGTGTGTGTGTGTGTGTGTGTGTGTGTGTGTTGCCATCCCAGAGCTGGTGATCCTAGGTTTTATTAAAAATAGAAAAAAAAAGCAGGCCCAACAAGCCTGTAAGCAGCACCCTTTGTGGCCTCGACATTAGCGACATTAGCGTCTGGCTCCGGGTTGCTGCCCAGTTGGAGTTCCTGCCTTGGCGCCTTGGCTTCTCTTAGTGGGTTGTGATTCAGGATACGTAAGCCTAACAAAACCCTTTCCTCTCCATGTTGCTTTTGGTCATGGTGTTTCATCACAGCCATAGGAACCAACCCTAAAACAATGTATTCACTTGTCTTCGAAAGGGGGCAAAAGACACCCAAAATCATCTTTCTCCAGGAGCTTTTCAAATGCTTCCAAATTGGGGTATTGTTTTATCCACTGGATGTCCCCTCCCCCTCCATCACTCCAGCCTTGTTCTCCTCCCAGAGCAGAGAGCTCCAGTGATGCTCCTGGAGAAGCTGGGAAGGAGGCACAACCTTACCTAGGCGCCCAAACCACAAGCCTGACCCTAGCCAGCTCCCTGTATGGAGCATTCACCTCTCTCATCTACGCTCTTGTTGCCGTTGCTCAATGTGGTTACTGACTCCCCATAAACAGTACCCTTTTCTTCTGCTCAGAGCAGAGACTAGGGTGGGAGGCCCCATAGAGGAGCTGTGCAGTTCTTGGGGCGGGAGAGGCGGGGGGGGGGGGGGCCTCTTCTCTTCATCTTCAGTCTCCTGGGCAGTTCAGAGGACACTACCCACTTTGTGAAGTAGCCACTTCTACAATGTGGTCCTGGGGTGTGATCTGAGGCTGTGGCTTCCTGTTGGGCTAGGAACTGGGTGCCAGGGTAGCTCCAGGAACTTTACTGCAATGATCAGGATTCAATAAGGAACTACGTGACTTAGTGGAGTTTCTCAAGGGCCCCTTCTTGCCCCCCCCCAAACCTGCCCCCTACAGTGTGGTGGGAGAGGGTAAGAAGAGGATGAGACATTGCTGGATGTTTTTGTATAAGAATTCATGGAATTCTCACAATGCTAGTAGATGTCCTAGCAGGATGAGAAAAGAAATGGGGCCGGCTTAGATCCCATCAACCTGCTTGCAATTGGATGAAAAGACTGTATCCTAGTTCTGAGGCTGGCCCAGGGTACTGAGGAAGTAGAGTAGGAACACACAAGTGATGTCCAAAAAGCTGGGAACGTAGCTTATGTGAATCACTTGTCTGCATTAAAAAGGCCTGGGGCTTAATCCCCAGCATGCATGCGCACGCGTGTGCATGCACACATACATGCATGCACACACATATGCACATGCCCTTAAATGTACATGCATGTGCATATGCACACCAGCCCCAACTCTCGGCTCAACTCCCTTCGTCCCCACCCCAATCCCTCCAACAGTGGGGAGCGGCTCTCCCCTAATACTGACCGTCCTACATCAAATCCAAATTCCTCTCACCCACAGATACTAACCTCAAGCCACCAGGACTCAAGAGGCCCTGGATGCAGCAGGCTCAGGAATCCTGGGGTCTGGGCTGTAGCACTGTCTAGAGCAGGGATTGGCACTTAATGAACACATTGGGACCCAGGGGCTCATATCTGGATCTAGGGCAGCAATGGTTCTGACTCGGACCCTGGCCTGCTGCTGGGGTCCAGAGCCTGCTCACTCCTATGTGCTCCAAGTTTAGCTTGTGTTAAACTCTTCTGGCCCACGGTGCCTTCCATAAAACATTGCCAAAACTTAATTCTCTGGAAGTTCCCACATCCCACCACGAGGCACTTGTACTAAAGTCAGTAAGGACGTGGATATAGATACAGCCCATTTGAGGTTCACTGGCCCGAGATGACCTAGTTACAAACTGGAATAAAGTTTTCAAAGGTAGCCTATAGACCCGCTAACAGTGAACTGTGTTCAGCTCAGGGTAGAAAATATTTCCTCGGTTCCAATTTCTTCATGTATACTAACTAAAAGCATTTTTTAAAAAACCAACCAGAACACCCATGATCACAGGCTGAGGGAATAGGAAGGATTTCAGATGAGGAGCCCAGAACTGCAAGATGCTCCGGGAGACCTCAAAACCCAGAGTGGGTTCTCTGCTGCAGGAGTCAGCCATATTGTTACCACAGGCTAGTACCTTGCCCCACGTGTCTCAGGCCCCTTGTCTACATACTGCAAATTAGACAAGACAGTCTAGTCGGTGTGCTATTTATGTCGATTTCTACAGTCTGGTGGTGGCAAAGACTGGAGAAGACAAGTAGGTGTCCCTCCCCAAATCTGCAGGGTCCAGAGTAACCGGTGTTAATGCGAGTCATATGACCGTACATGAAAGGCATTCCAGTTTCACACGGCATGGTCTATTTTCACACTCTGACTGATGTGCAGTTTCATGACACTTAGGGAAGCCTGACTGGGCTTTGGAAGCTTCTGATACAGTTCTCTGAATCACTGGTGGTGGGTTACACCCCAAAGAGCACTGGAGCCCTGTGCCTGACCAGCTTGCCTTTACTGTGGCAGGTCTGCTTGGCATCTTAGGGCCTATTTAAATATTGGGTAGACATTTGGCCCTGTACATCAAGTGGTACTCCTTCCTGGATCCAGGAGAGCATGTTGGGGACACGTCCCTTTAAAGGAAGTGGCTAGAGATCCATCACGTAGGCCAGGCCTTGCTGACGATTTATGTATCGTATGGAGTATGTTGGAGAAGCTTGGGGGTAGGAGGATAGGAGGCCAGTCTGAGGGTGCTGCTGGTTCTATCACACTGACCCTGATGTCTCCTGCCTCCACCCCTGGGCTCCTGGACCACTATGTCATGGTCCTGGTTCCTCTGGGTGAGGTCATTAAGTCAAAGCTGCCCATCAGGTTTTCAGTGCCTGGGGCTGAGAATCTCAGACATCTTCTGTTTCAGAAAGGGATGGGGGCTGAGGTTATCATTTGCTTTCACTGTGGCAAAGCCATGCTGTAAGAGTAACTTTTTTGTTTGTTTGTTTGTTTTTCGAGACAGGGTTTCTCTGTGTAGCCTTGGCCATCCTGGACTCACTTTGTAGACCAGGCTGGCCTCGAACTCACAGCGATCCGCCTGCCTCTACCTCCCGAGTGCTGGGATTAAAGGCGTGCGCCACCACGCCCGGCTCAAGAGTAACTTTTATTCACCAGATGTAATTGTTGTCTCAGAGGCATACAGCAGAATGTTACTTGGAAACAAGTAAGAAGAAAGTAATGGTGTGTGCGTCAAGGCAGATAAGCCTGGAAGAAGCAGGCTGTGCAGGAGATTGTGGGATTCCAGTCCAGCGACGCGGCACAGAGTAGAGCAGTGTTTGTCAGGTCTCTGGAGGGAGGGCGAGTGGGTGGATTTCTAAGGGAGTGGGTTTGTTTCTCAGTGGTGAAAATGTCTAGACAATGACTGTGGTGGTGGTGGTGGACAGATCTGTGAGTGGACTAACAGCTGCTGAACTGACCGCTCCGAAGGAGCAGGTGTATATGGTAAGCGAGCTGCAGCTCAGTAAAGCTCTGTACTGAGGCAGGCTCTCACTGTGTAACTCTGGCTGGCCTGAGACTCAGACATCTTTCTGTCTCTGTCTCGAGGCTTCAGTAAAGCTTTTAAAAGAATAAGTGTTATTAATGTGGGCGAGTGGCCCACATCTTTAAACTCAGTACTCAGGAGGCAGAGGTAACCATGGGAATAAACCTTTATCAACTAGGAACTGGTCGGATTTACTCCATCTCCCGTACTAAGACAAGATACACGCTCCTTGCAGGACACTGATAACACTTACCTTAATCTCTGTAAAGCAATGGGGTCATGGGGGGTGGGGTAGAAAAAAATCTAAAGCTGATGGCTCAGTGGGTTGAAGAGATGGTGAGTGCTGGGATTAAAGGCCTGTGCTACTATGCCTAGCTAATCGTCAGTGATAATTATAACTGTTACTACATGAAAAAACTGCCCTGCTGAGGGAAGCACAAGAGAAAAGAAGCCTCTTTTTCGCCCTCCCAGACAGGGTTTCTCTGTGTAGCCTTGGCTGTCCTGGACTCGCTTTGTAGACCAGGCTGGCCTGAAACTCACAGTGATCCACCTGCCTGTGCCTCCCGAGTGCTGGGATTAAAGGCGGCGCAGGCTGAAAGAAAGTATCTTAATGTATCTAATAAACAACCCATTGTTAGTAGCTACTGGTCTGCTCTTTCATGTGCCTGAGCCCAAGATCCCCAGCAGGATTCATCTGTTCTGTGGACACAGATAGTGGCTGTCAGCTCTTGGCCAGTTTTCAACAGGTTCTGTGGTTCTAGCCAAGCTCTTATACCCAGCATCAGGGAGCCGCAGCCTTTGTTAATGATGGTCTGGGTCAAAGAAATGACGGTGGATTATGGGATCCTCTTCTCTGACAAAGCACACATGTTAGGTAACACCAAGCTTGCTCTGAAAATGAGTAAGAAGGGAATTGCCCTGTGTCTGTGGGGTTGGAGTTGGAGGACTTGGAGAAGATGGCATGCATAGGGGACCTGGAAGTACGGGAGAAGAGGAAAAAACAAACAACAACAACAAAAACAACAAAAAACAACAAAAAACCCACCACCATCAACCATCAACCTGGCTCTTACAAAGATTAGCCTCACTCAGTCATTTTCATACTTTTTTTTTTGTATCTTGACAATAACAAATGTGTGTGTGTGTGTACTTCAGTGCACAC
Organism: Acomys russatus; assembly: GCF_903995435.1. Classification (NCBI taxonomy): domain Eukaryota; kingdom Metazoa; phylum Chordata; class Mammalia; order Rodentia; family Muridae; genus Acomys; species Acomys russatus. The sequence continues at coordinate 53,673,545 of NC_067156.1, read as the reverse complement.
ACATATAATAACTAGAAAAGGCAATATCATTGCCTTGTGTGTCCTAGGAATTAAACCTAGGGTCCTAGCGCATGAGCTGAGGCTAGCCCTCTGCCACTGAGCTACACAGCCAGCCCACAGTCTTTGTGATGGCTAATCTTGCTTGTCAACTTGGTTGGTCTGAGAGACCCCTAGGCCATTAGTGAAGAACACCTGGGTGGCACATTCCTGTAATTCCGCACTCTGGGAGGCAGAGGCAGGCGATCTCTATGAGTTTGAGGTCAGCCTGGTTTACAGAGTGAGTCCAGGACAACCAAGGCTACATAGAGAAAGCCTCTTGGGGGAGGAAGAACACCTCTGAGTGTCCATGGTGTCATGGGGACATTTCCAGAGAGAACTAGATCATGAGGTCTCTGATCTGATTGAAGGCTCAGCGGTAGATGGTAGAGCCAAGGAAGGTGCAGCCTCCATGGAGGAAGAGACTTCCTGTCTCTCACTTTGTGCTTCCTGGCTGCCAGGAAGTGATCAGCTCTGTTTCACAACCTTCCCCCTGGATGCATCACCACAGGACAAGAAACATGGACTAGCCAGCATGAACTAAAACCCTTGAAGCTGTGAGCCCAAATAAAATGTTTCTATTTTTAGGTTGTTCATGCCAGGAATTTTGTCACAGTAGGAAAAAAGCCTACCACAGTTATATTTCCTTTCTCTCTCCCTTTCTTTCTTTCTTCTTTTTCTTTTTGCTTTTTTGTGACAGTTTCCCTGTGTAGCTCTGGCTGTCTTGGAACTCGCTCTGTAAATCAAGCGGGTCTTGAACTCAGAAGCCTGCCTCTGTCTCCTGAGTGCTGGGGTGTATTCCTTTTTAAAAACTTTTTACTCTTTCTTTCTTTTTTCTTCTTTTGGTTTTTCAAGACAGAGTTTCTCTGTGTAGCCTTGGCTGTCCTGGACTTACTTTGTAGACCAGGCTGGCCTTGAACTCACAGAGATCCACCTGCCTCTGCCTCCAGAGTGCTGGGATTAAAGGCGTGCGCCACCAGGTCTGGCTCCCTTTCTACTTTCATAACACACACACACACACACACACACACACACACACACACACACACACACCTACTTTAAATCTAGAGCCTGATTATGAGAGAAAATACACAGTATTGATCTTTCTGAGTCTGGCTTATTTCATTTAGTCATCTCTAGTCACATACATTTTCCTGACAATGTCATGGCCTCATTTTTTCTTTATGGTTGAATAAATTCAGCTGTGTGCATGAACCTCCTTTTCCTTATCTATTCATATGCTGATAGACACATAAGCTGATGTCATATCTTAGCTTAGAGATTTCATCAGAGAACACAGTGTCTCTGACACAGCCTTATTCTTAGTATGTACTATGTATGTTTACATTTTCTTTTTTTTTCTTTACCTTGGTTTATTTATTTATTTTGAACTAGGGTCTCACAGCATTGTCTTACACTATGCTTAAGCAGCCGACCAGTGGCTGATACAACAGGTGCTCCTGCCCAGCCCCAGCTCAGTTTGCAGGGTTGTCACAGACTCCTGAGCTGACTTCAGACAGCTTTACTCGGGCATGGTTTACACTCTGACACTCACCCATTTCATGGATCTTCTAGACAAAGTCTAAGACTCCTGGCAGCGACTAAAGCGTAAAGATACTCTCTGAAGGGCCACTGATCTTGAATGCAGTCATGGATGGAGAGGGACAGAGGATGTGTTCAGACCGGGCCCCACTCTGCACTTACATGTACTCACTCTCCTTCTTACCAGGTCCCCAAAACCACACCTCCGAGGAGGAGTTTCAAATGAAAATCGTACATACATATATCTCAGATGCATTTATGACCTAATAACTGTACATATTTATGGGGTACAGTGTGGCATTTAACTGCACATATAGGAGCTATGAGGGTCATATCAGGGTACTTGGCATAGCACCTCAGACAGCATGGTGGTTTGAATGACAATGGCCTCCGTAGGCTCGATGCATGTATTTGAATACTGGGTGGAATTGTTTGGGAAGAATTAGGAGATGTGGCCGTATCTCTCCTTCTCTCTTCTCTCTCCTTTCTTTCCCTCCCTCCGTCCCCTCCCTCTCTCCCTCTCCACCTCATGGTTGTTTCTCAAGACATGAGCTCTCAGCTAGCACTCCAGCACCATGCCTGACTGCTGCCTGCTCCCGGCCACAGATTCTAACCCTCTAAACTATAAGCCCCAAATTAAGCGCTTCTGTGTATAAATTGCCTTGGTCATAGTGTCTTACCATAGCAATAGAAGAGCAAGGACAATAGACATGTACCATTTCTTTGTGCTGAGGCATCCATAATGCTGTTAGCTATTATGAAGTATTTGATTGTTGTCAACTCCTGTTATCCTGTTGTGCTATTACCAGGGAGGACACAGGGCCCTCACTGCACAGCTGAGGTGGAGAAGTGTACCCCCACTCCACACCCATCAGTCTCATGTTTGGGCTCATTTGGACAGTGGTTTTTGTTTGTTTGTTTGTTTGTTTTTTCTTCTTCTTCTTTTCTTTCTTTCTTTAGTTTTTTTGTTTTGTTTTGTTTTGTTTTGTTTTGTTTTTAGATAGTGTTTCTCTGTGTAGCCTTGAGTGTCCTGAAACTCACTATGTAGACCATGCTGGCTCGGATCTCAGAGCTCTGTCTGCCTTTGGCTCCCAAGTGCTGGGATTAAAGGTGTGCCCCAGCACCACACAACTCATTTGGACAATGTTATGCTTAGGGAATAGGCCACAGCTCCCCTGACTCCCCTGTCAAGAATCCTTTTGCACAGAACTGGAGACAAACAAGATTGTATGTGCATATCTGCTACACAAGAGAGCAAGAGTCCACACAGGTTTGGGAGGTCAAATTAGAACGCATGTTTGGTTTGCACCAGGGGAAGTCTCCTGTGAGTCTTGCCTGGCATGGAAAATGAGTTCCAAAGTCTGTGGCTCTTTTCATCCTAAATCCTGGAAGTTCTGGGTGAAGATAAAACCAGTTTCCACATTAGCCAGTGAGTGAGGCCAGATGACCTCTGAATAGCTCCTGGTCACATCCTGTGACTAATGGGCACTTGCCCAGGCTTACACAAAGTCACAGATGGAGCTCCCCCCACCGCCCCCCAGCCTCCCCACAGCTGCCTGTTGCATGTCACCTGAGTATGTTACAAATTAACTCTCTACCCCTGCCCAGTCTCAGCCTGGCCTCTGTTTTAGGGTCCTCCTGCCTCAGCTTTCTGAGCGCTGGGATTACAAGCATGTGCCACCATGCCCACTTCTTTCTTTTATCTTTCTTTTACTTTTGCAGTACTGGGTATGAAACTGTGGCCTCAGGTGTGCAGGGCATGTGCTACCACAGAGCTCAATTCTATTACAAAGAATTTTCATAGGAAGGAATTTTAGTTCCTTAAACAAGCAAACAAAAAACCCACTTCTTTTTAATTGGCAGAAGATTACATAGATATGCATTGCATATTTCATTTGCCTTGATGTATGTATGCACCATATCAAACCAAGCTAATTCATGCGTGTTGCTATGCACACCATTTCTCTAACGAGAAGTATACTTTCAAATCTACTCCCCGCCAGCTTCAAGGGTGAGATGCATTGTTGTTAGCTAGGGGCATTTGCACAATCAACTGCCTTGAACTGCCTTCTCCAGCTGAACCTATGTCTCTTCTGACCACTCCCCCCTTCTAAGCCCCACTTTCTTGTTTCCAAGGAAGCAGAGACACACATCTGTGAAGTATATGATGGGATGGATGCTGGAGTGGAGCTCTGCCATTCAGAGTGGCAGAGGAGTCGCCATTCTCAAATTCGAGCGGTGTGGCAACCCACACTTGATCCTGACAAGGTCAGGATCGTCACCATTCTTTTGTATAAAGAGGGAGGGTCGGTCACGAGACCCTTGCCTCAGATGCCAGCTACTTCCTCTGTCTGGCCTCCTCGAAGCTGGCCTTGGAGTATTGTAGTTACATTAGGGAGTGGTGGTTTGATTGGGGCAGGCCTCAAGTGAGTTGTCCCTTTGCTGAGCTGGGGGCTTTTTGATGATGATGATGATATAGCTACCGGAGAGTCGTCCATGCCCTTCTAAATAACCCCAGTAAACCCACTGGTTCAGCAAGCTGGACTTGGATGAAGTAATTTCTCAGGTCTCTTGGTATTCTACCTGCCCTTTCCAGGCAATGTCACACAGCAAGTGCACATGTGCAGAGCGGGGCCACCCCAGCAAATCCAGCCTAGGACAGCTATGACTTTCTACCTCTGGGAAGATAACAGAGTTTCTGCACTGGGTAGGGAGTGTCAGGGAGTGGGGCTCACACAGGACTGCAGCCAAACTCAATGCACTGTAGCGTGGTTTGGTAGAAGAAGCCTGACCAAGGTCACAGAATACTGAGATTAGTCCTCAAGGACCCCTAACTAGCTCCACAAGCTTCAAGTCTCAGTTTTCCCCTGGTGATACAAGGACGTGAGAACTCCTGAGATGGGCTGACTGCACTGGCACCTCCCAGACAATGGTGGGCCTTTCTGCTGCTCCTCCGAGAGGTCCTCATCTTGTGCACAAACACACACACACACACACACACACACACACACACACACACACACACACACTGAACGCATCCATTTGGACCAAGGAAGGAGCTGTAGGAGAGGGAGGGATAGAAGCACAGGCAGAGAGAAGCCCAGTGAAGTCTAGTCTGGGATATCCTAATCTGGTGATTTAAGATAAAAAGAAGAGGAACTAAAGAGTGCTTTAACTGCAGAGGCAGGGGGATCGCTGTGAGTTTGAGGCCAGCCTGGTCTACAAAGTGACTCTAGGACAGCCAAGGCTACACACAGAGAAACCCTGTCTCAAAAAACCAAAAAAAAAAAAAAAAAAAAAAAGTGCTTTACCTTTTTAATTTCTGTCCCGTCCCCACCCCACTCCCGCCGTGTGTGTGTGTGTGTGTGTGTGTGTGTGTGTGTGTGTGTGTGTGTGTTACTAGACATAGAATGTAGGAGCCTTTGATATCAGGCAAGCATCATTGATGTTAAGCAAGATACACTGCTGAGCTGTACCTCACTGTGTGTGCTGGCGTTCATTTCCACTTTAAAAGTTATTTTTTTAATCTGTGCACCCATGTGAAGTTGGTTCTTTCCTCCTATATTTACATGAACTTCAGGGATCACACTCAGGCCATCAGTCTCGAATCGTTGGGAGCAAGCTCCTTTACCAGCTGAGCCATCTTGCTGGCCCTGGTGTTTGTTTTAGTTGTTCCTTGTATGCAACAGTTGGAGAGTTTCTAGGTTTCTATTAGGAGCACTATAGTGTTTCAGCAGACATCTTTGTCCCCTTGGTGTGTTTTGAATTTGGAACTGAGCGCTGGTTCTTGGGTGACCGGTGTGAAGAGTGAGGTAGCTGTCAGTCCACATTCCAGAAAAGGAACCGTGTTGGTGTACGGCCTTCGCCGAGCCAGAGGCTGAGAGTTACCTGGTGAGAAAGGGAACTCCCAGTGGCACTCTGGCCTCCACCTCCCTTCTGGATTCTTCTGAGGGAGACTGGGCATAGCCTGCAGGGTGCTAGAGGATGTGACTCATGGGATCACACAGGCCCGCCCCCACCCCCAGTTAGGGGCAGCTTCAGGGAGAATGAAACGCTGCTGAAAAGCAAGTGCAATGGAAAGGGAGGTTGCCAGCTCTGCTGCGTCCTCCCCTGTGCAACCTCCGTGCTACGAGAGACACTTCTGGCAGACAGCTCACGTCTTTACAGGGAGTATCCCTGAGGATCACTCATGGGGGTTAGGGGGCCCAAGCTTCCTAATGGGTGTGGGGAAGAGGCCTGTGAGCCCATACTCCATAGGACAGGCCTCAGGAGAGACACCACCCCCTTGGGGCACTGACTTCCTCAAGACCAGAGTGGAGGCCAAGGAGACGGTCCATGTGTAGAAATACTTATCACATAAACATAATCCAAGGTCAGTTTTTGGATCCACTGGGGAGGGAGAAAAATCAAATCCTGAAAGTCCTCTAATTGTACACACCCACACAAACGCCCCCACTAGCCACCCAAAATAATAAAACATTTCTAAAAACCACATTGGCTATGAAGGATACCATCACTGCAGGATGGTAGCTGTGTTGTGTCCTTGTGTGTATAATACAGAGATATGAGATATGTCCTCAAGCCCTTTAATTTGCACCAAAACAAGTACCCACCCAAGATAACAGAAGACTTGTCTTTTCCACAGCTCTATCTCCTACTGGGTCCCTCAAAGACATGACCCAGAGTTCAAAGGCCTTCTCTGTAGAAGGTTGAGGGTCAGGGCCATGTCAGTTATCAAATATTATTTTCAGGGTTTGATGATGATTCATGGTTTGCTCTCTCTTAGGGAGTGCTGGCAACATGCCAGCCAGTGACCGGTGCTAATGGGCTTCCTTAGGGGCTGTTGGGAACATCTGAAACAGATAAAAAGTAACTCTCAGATGTTGGGCCAGGAACTCAGCTCTGCCTTACACCATCTGTCTAGCATACCCAAGACCCTTATTTTAATCCCCATCACTGAAAAAATTATATGTGTCCATATGTATAATTATAAGACGTTGACTGAGGAATAGTGGGTACCAGAGGCTAGGTAAAGCACATGGGAGGGAGTGACGGGGGAAGATTGCTAATCAGTTTTAGGTGGATGTCAGTGGGCAAGCCTGTGGGGCATTTTCTTGATTAATGACTGATGTGGGAGGATCCACTGTGGGAAGTGCCGCCCCTAGGCACATAGGTGGTCCTGGGTTCTATGAGAAAGCAGAGCGAGCAAATCCTAAGGAGCAAGCCAGTAAACAGCACCCCTTCATGGCCTCTGCCTCAGCTGCCCTGATTCCCCTTCATGATAGGCTGGTTGTGGTGTTCATCACAGCAATAGAAAGCAAACTGGAATTCACCCTGGTTTGTACATCATGCAATGAACACCCAAATTGAAATGTCACACGGTGACCCATCAAGGTGCGCGATTTTTATGTTTCTCGGCAGAATAGAAAAATAGTAAGAGTGATGAGATGGTCCAGTGGTTTTCATCCTTCTTTACTTGGGTTTTCTGTTTGTTTCTTTGCTTGAATGGGTCATGGTACCCAATGAGTCCTCCTGCCTCAGCCTCCCAAAGACTAAGATCACAGGAACTCGCTAACCCATCCAGTCATTATGGAAGGTGCCATTTTGTCTGTCTGTGGATTTTACATGACTGCTAAGGAGGAAGGGGTGGACACAGAAGGCTTCCTGTAGGGATGTGAGGGGACCGGTAGGAGGCACCCTGGGGGAGCTCTTCAGTGGAATCTATTTGTTTGGATCCATCAGACCCTTTGGGGATGCTAGAAACGGACAGGCTGGACCTGTGGGTCCAGTGGATCCTGAGTGTCTCTGAGATGGGGGCTGCTGTGGGCTCTCTGTCTGTTAACTGTTAACACCACCACTTGGTGAGGATACAGACCACACACCGTATGCCTGAGTGGCACTCAGAGTCTGTGTCATCTGGAGCAGCCCAGTGACCTCTGACCTTTCACCTCCAAGCTCTCCATGGTTTCCCAATCTGTGCTCATGATGGGCCAGTTGGTCTGTCGCTACAGATACCCTTTCCTGGTGAAAGTCCTGCACACCAGAATCTGTGCCCACATGGGCTGCTTTCATCTTTCTGTAGTGATATTGTCTGCGAAAGGGCTGTTTTAGTTCGACCCAGCTCCAAGTCTTGTTTGGTCCACACACATACCTCTATTCCCTGCCTGGCTCCCTACCATGAATTCCCAGAGTCCTGCAGGAATTCCAGGGCCACTCCCTCATAGTGGTGGTGAGGAGCCCCACTTCCTATTGCTTGCTTTCCCCATAGCCACAATGATCTGTCCCTGGGTTCAAGTTTCCTGCCTCTAGATGCTGCCCGGATGCCTGACTGTGTGTTCATTAACTTCTAAAAGACGTCTGCAAGAACCCTTCAGGTCGCTTACATCACTCTCTCTCAGCTCTTTCTGCCCCTGGACTGTTCTGGAACATTTGGATCTGTCTGTCTCCGAGCCTCTCCGCCACCCCCCTCCCCCGCCATGTCCCCACCACCAAATGCACTGTTAGGAGGTGAAGAGATTAGAGACACAAACTGCTGTGTGACCTGCTCACTATCAAAGGCACAAGCACCAGTGTTGACTTTTACCCTACCTACACCCCTGTTTTTTCCCTTGGCAGGTGGAATATTTGCTTTGGTCAGACTCCAGGGCTGGGGACAGGCGCTCTTTGCCGTCAGGGTTTCCTGGGACGAGCTGGCAAGTGAGAAGGGATGTAAAACTCTTGCTACTTCTTCGGGAAGGTGTAGCTGTAATTGTGTGGAAAGTTAACTGAGGGAGCCTGGCTGGCCCCTCCCCAGCTGGCTCAGCTGTTCTTTGGAATTCTTCAGCAGCCACTCCCTGGCTCTCAGCTGGCCTAGCGATTCAAAAAACATCTTCCCCCACTCACCCTGCGACTCTCATCACCTCAATTCTTTAACCATTTAACCATCCCCCGCCCCAAGTTAAATTTGTTATTAGCTCCCAAAGGCATGGTCCAGAATTTAGGGGGAAACAAAGTGGTGTAGTGTGTCAAGGGTCCATCTCTCTCTCTCTCTCTCTCTCTCTCTCTCTCTCTCTCTCTCTCTCTCTCTCTCTCTCTCCTCTCCTCTCCAGGGTTTCTCTGTGTAGCCTTAGCTGTCCAGCTGTCCTGGACTCGATTTGTAGACCAGGCTGGCCTTGAACTCACAGCGATTGATCTGCCTGCCTCTGTCTCCCGAGTGCTGGGATTAAAGGTGTGTGCCACCACGCCGGGCTAAGAGTCCGTCTCTTTGGATGATTATCCTGTCCAGGGCTGGTACCTTTGTGTTTTTCAGCTGTGGAAGTGTACCCTGGAGCGCCGAGCAGCCTAGTCTAAGCCAGACATTAGGAAATCCGCTGCTGCAACTTCTTCCCCGACCTCCTACATTTGTGTGCACATGTGTGTGTGTGTGTGTGTGTGTGTGTGTGTTGTGTAAATGCTCCACAACACATGTATGGAGGTCAGAGGAGTGTCAGTTTTTCTATTCTTTCTTGTGGGTTCTGGAGATCAACCCCAGATTGTCAGGTTTGGTGGCAAGTGGCTTTAATCTACCTGTGTGTCTCCCCTTCCCCCCCCCCCCGCAACCCCCACTTCTTTCTTCTTTGGTGTTTTTAATTTCTTTTAAGTGCTGAGGATGGAACCCAAGGCTTCCTTTTATGCTCAGTCCCTGTATCTTTAAACACATTTATCATCACATAGATCAAGGTATTTTTGTGCTGGCAAAGCCATCAGACTGCCTTCAGCTTCAGTGGAATAGTAAGAGCTGTTGTCTAGGTCCCATAACCGTGGAAAGGATTCTGCCAGGGAGAGCCAGGGTTACCACACTTTGTTGCCGAGATGAAAATCCTGGCCTGTGCTTCTAAGGTATTCTGCCTGGGTAGAGCTTTTGCTGCCCATGGTGACAACACTGGGAGCAGCTGGGCACCACCCTCAGGCCTAGCCAGGGACTGTCCTCCTCCACCACCCTCTCATCTGCCTTCCACTCAGAACAGCTGGAGAAATGGCCCATTAAGGGCCCTGGGGCTATTTTTATATGACCATCTGCCACCTAGACCAGGTCTGGCAGGCAACAACAGGCCTGAATAATCCAGAGCAGGTGGTGACACCCAGACAGCTGAGGATACTCCCCTAACCCGCACCCCAGGCCAACCCTCTTCATGGATTATGGATCCAAGGATGCTGGAAATGTGGCTGAGAATAGAAGGCAGAAGGGTCCTCTGTCCATCATCACACGGGGTGTGTGTGTGTCTGTGTGTGTGTGTCTGTGTGTGTGTGTTTGTAGTGTGTGTGTGTGTGTGTGTGTGTGTGTGTGTGTGCATGCAGCCATGCGCACAAGGCCTCCTTCCTGAGTCATCTTAGAACAAGATGGGATCTGGGTAAGGGAGGCCTGGGCACAGCGTGGGGCCAGTGCTATGACCAGCTAATCCAGCTGCCCCAACTGCCACCAACTGTACAGGACAATGCTCCAATCTGTAACTGTATCTACAGAAAGCCAGGGGCTTCAATGGTAACAAGGCCCTGAAGTGCCTGTAGCCTAGCTCCACAAAGCCTGGTGTGGTCGGGGCGTGGTTCCATCTTCCAAGCCCAGTGGCTACTATAAGATGGGGTGTGTGGGAGACAGTAGTCATCAAAGTTGAGGAGAAAAGATTTTTATTTTACTCAGCTTCCTGGGAGGAAGGCAGTATCAAAATTTCAAAAAACAGTTCATTCTAGAATATTTTTTAAATTTAAAAAATTTTTGGTTTTTTGAGACAGGGTTTCTCTGTGTAGCCTTGGCTGTCCTGGACTCCCTTTGTAGACCAGGCTGGCCTCAAACTCACAGAGATCCGCCTGCCTCTGCCTTTTGAGTGCTGGGATTACAGGTGTGTACCACCACGCCTGGCCATTCTAGAACATTCTAAACATATACAAGTTAGAGACTAGAATAATGAACCTCTATGGATCATCATTCAAGGTCATTTGTTTTTTTTCTTAGATTTATTAATATATATACTTCCTAAAAAATGGCTCAGCAGTTAAGAGCACTGTCTGTTCTTCTAGGGGTCCTGAGTTCAATTCCCAGCAACCACATGGTAGCTCACAACTATCTATAATGAGATCTGGTGCCCTCTTCTGGTGTGCAGGCAGAACACTGTATACATAATAAATTAATCTTAAAAAAAAAAAAAAAACAGGTAAAAGAGAGAGACTGCTTGTATCTAATTATAGCAAATGTTTTTATTTCTCATTTTTACGGAAGAAAAATGGGTCAGATATGTTAAAGACATCAAATTTCTCTGCCATTTTTTTTCTCCTCAGTGAGAATAAAAGGCTGTTAATTTCTATGGTATCTATTGACTAAGCTTCCTTCAGCTCTGTCTTAGATCACCAGCTTGATCTTGGAAGGCAAGGAAGAATAGTAAGGGCCTGGATCCCTGGAGTGGCTCCAACTCCATTCATGTGTGTCACTGGTGAACGCATGTTCCAGGCATAAAGACTTCCTCACAGGTAGAACATCATAATGGTGACTTAGCTGTCTTACTTTAAATATTAAGTACAGTTATCAACAGACTGTAAATGTTTTATAATCAAGTTCTCCGTGTATAGTTCTGTACTGGGATTTGCTGTGTAGACCACAGACTTGCTTTGTAGACTCTAAGAGATGCACCTGCCTCTCTGCCTTTTGAGTGCTGAGATTAAAGCCGTGGGCCGCCACGGCCTGATTTAAAACCTATTTTTAAAGTTTCTGGCCTCCACTCCTGGGCTCAAAGGTTCTTACTCAGGAAGCTGGGGCAAGGTGAACAGCGCTGTGCAGAACTTGGGTTATTCTGAATATACCTAAACCAGGAGGGGAAAGCTAGAGATCTGAGGGCAAATGATGCAAGGTTCTGGGTTTACTCTGGAAGCAGAGCCCTCCTTTTTACCGTATTTTTTTGGACCATAAGATGCACTTTCCACCCCCCCCCCCAAAGGTGTGTTTGTGTGTGGTGGGAGTGAGGGAGGAATTAGGGTGTACCTTATGGTCTGATTGCTATTTTTTACTGTTTTTCTTGTTTTACTGCTCTAAAAACAGGGTGTGTCTTATGGTCAGGTGTGTCTTATAATCTGAAAAATATGGTAAAGACGCACAATGCTGGAGGTGGTGACTGAGGCAGGCCTGAGTCTATTTGTGGTTCTGATCAAGCCCCTCCAACAATGTCATGGTGAACCCTAGTTTATATGTGCAAACTCCCCTTCTATTTGAACTGCTTAGAAAGGTCAGCCCTCCTGTATCAGATCCACCTTGAAGCAGGTGACTCAGAGAAGGCAGGGAGCAACATGACAGTTTGTTAGGGAATGCATGGAGAAGAGGAAATTGCCCATCAAAACCTGTGGGCCTGGCTCGGTGGCACACTCCTTTAATCCCAGTGTTTGGGAAGCCGAGACAGGCAGATCTCTGTGAGTTTGAGGCCAGCTTGTTCTACACAGTGAGTTCCAGCCCATCCAGGGCTATGCAGGGAGACCCTGTCTCAAAGTGAGTTAAAAAAAAAAAAAAAAAGAAGAGGCCAGGTGGTGGTGGCACACGCCTTTAATCCCAGCTCCTGGGAAGCAGAGGCAGGTGGATCTTTGTGAGTTCGAGGCCAGCCTGGACTATAGAGCAAGTTCCAGCAAGTTCTGTTACACAGAGAAACACTGTCTCCAAAAACAAAAAAAAAAACAAAAACAAACAAAAAACCACCACCACCACCACCACCCCAAAAAAGAAAGAAAGAAAGAAAGAAAGTCTAAAACAAAACAAAACAAGAAACTTTCTCTGGGCTGGAGAGATGGCTCAGTGGTTAAGAGCAATGGCTACTCTTCCAAAGGACCTGGGCTCCCCAGCACCCACATGGCAGCTCACAACTGTCTGTAACTCCAGTTCCAGGGGATCATACCAATACAGATAAAATTTTTTCAAAAATTATATTTAAAAGAGCCCTTCCTGTGTCTGTGGTACTATGGGGTCTTGGTATAATAATCGAGTGTCATGTCCTGAGACATTTTGCAGCTGAAGCAGGGTGACGGCTCAATGGCCTCTGTCATGTGACCTACTGTGATTTTGCCCATGTTTGACTCACCCAGGGAAATGAAGGGAATTTTTCCCAGTGACAAGTGGCAGATGCTACTGTGTATAACCTCAAAGTCATTCCTGACCAAGACAGTCTGAATGAGTGGTGGGTTCTGTCATGGAGGGGTATGTGTTTGCTCCTGCAGACAGAAAGCCAACTTCCTTAAATGCAGTAGAGCCCCCTTTTGGTAGCCACTCCATTCAGGGTTGTGGAAGGCCTAGATGTGGCTTTAAGCTGCCAACCAGGCTCAGGCCTATTCACACATTTCACTGTGGAGCCCGCCTGAGAAGAGCTGAAGAAAATGACAACAAAGACCAGACCAGGAGTCCCAAGGGAGGTGGGTGGCAGGGAGAGAGAATTACTGCCCAACATTCTCTCTGCCTGTGACTTAGACTAGGTCAGTGCAAGAGACTGCGGGACCCTGGCTGGGGATAGCCATCCATCCTTACAGGCAGAGGCTCACCTCTGTGCTGAGAGCATGCAGGCCTTCCTTATTGAAGAGGGGCCACATTTTTAAAAGCCTGGAGCTGTGGGGGAAAGCAGCCAGCATGGTGAGTCTCCTGTGCCCCAGGGCATCTCTGGAGTGTGGAGGTATTTGTTTCTTGGTATCTGGTGCAAAACACAGGCAGGGCTAGGGGTGTCATCTACGGGGGGGAAAAAATAAAAACACTAGCTGGGTGTGGTGGTACAGGCTTTAATCCCAGCAATTGGTGGTGATAGTAGGGGTGGAGGGGAGGAACAGGTTGACCTCTCTGAGTCTCTGTGAGTTTGAGGCCAGCCCTGTCTACAAAATGAGTTCCAGGGCAGTCAGGGGTACACAGAGAAACCCTGTCTTGAAAAAACAAAACAAAACAAAAAACAAAAAAACCCAACCAACCAAATAAACAAAAACAAATACACACACCAAATAAAAAGTAAAGAAAAGATCCTTTTTTGGTTCATAAGCGTGATGATTGGGTATTCACGCCTCTGTGTGACATGTGCCGCCCACTAAACCTTGTTATGACGTGGGCACATTACCCGTCTGACGTTTAAAAAAAAAAAAAAAAAAAAAGTAAAGAAAAAATAAAAAGCGCAGGTGTGCAGCTGTGTGGGTTGAAGAACTCAGATGAAGTGAAATCCCAGCGGTAGGTGTCCTTGAGTGGCGTTCCCTGCGTCAGGTGGGAAGCGGTTGCTTTCCAAAGAGTGGATAAAAGAGTAACAGCAGAATTGTGGCCATGGAGAGATGCCTGCCAACCAAAGGCATGATGTTTGCATATTTTAAATTTCTGCAAAACGCCACGCCTTTGGAGCATATCTTTAAGTTCAGCCACAAGGGAGGCAGGGGTCGGTGGATTTCTGTGTGTTTGAGGCCAGCCTGGTCTACATGGTGAATTTCAGGATAGCCAAGGCTACATAGTGAGACTCTGTCTCGATAATGATCATGATAATAATAATAATAAAATAAAATGTGTGCAAAGTGAATTCTCCAGGAATGGAATTCCTGGTCCACTTAAGTTGAACCCTAATTTTACAGTTAGAGAGTGGATAGCGTATCTGCCCCCAGCAGGGGCATTTACTCTGGAGCCTGATTTTGCCCATGAGGTAATTAATAACTTTGTTCTATGTTTTTAGCATTTGGATGGCACACTGACCAAGCTGTGGTAGAAAGCTCTGGGTCAGGCCTACTAACCACAAGATAGAACCACTAGCTTTTGTGTATATGGGGGACAGGCACAGTGGGCATGGGCATCTGTTTTAGTTTGTTTGAAAAAAGGAGGTCCATGATCCCAGCACTTGGGAGGCAGAGGCAGGCGGATCATTGTGAGTGTGTGGCCAGCCTGGGCTACAAAGCAAGTTCAGATCAGCCAAGATAACACAGAGAAACCTTGTCTCAAAAAAACAAAAAATAAAAATAAAATAATAAAAAAGAGGTCCACTAAGAAACACCAAGGTGGGTAACCCAGGAGACTCAGCGCTTACTGAAGAGCACCTGTTCTTGCAGAGGACCTGGGTTCCATTCCCAGCACCCACATGGTGCCTCACAACCTTCTGTAACCCTGTCCCAGGTGATATTATACCCTCTTCTGACCACTATGGGCACCATGCACACACATGGTACACATACATACATGTAGTTGAAATATTCATATACATAAAATAAAAACTAAAAATCTAGGGGAGGCAGCTGGAGAGATGGCTCAGAGGTTAAGAGTTCTTAAGGACCTGAGTTCAATTCCCAACAACCACATGGGGGCTCACAACTATCTATAAGGAGATCTGGTGCCCTCTTCTGGTGTGCAGGCTTACATGTATTCAGAACACTGTATATATAGTAAATAAATAAAAATTTTGAAAAATCCAGGGGGGAAAAAAAGAAATATCAAGGTCAACTTAGTGCCAGAGCCACCAACTCTGAGTTCCTGAGAACCTTTCTTTTTCTTTTTCCTCTTTTTTTCCCCCTGAGTTGTTATTCTAGTAGTATTCTTGTGCGCCGACCTATCCATCCAGGACACAGAGCTCTTGACAGGGACACCCACATGGGTGGGTTTGCCAAGGACTTGAGTATTGGCAGCACCCAATACCCTGCACAGTCGACTCCTGCCGGGGCCAAGCTAGCCTACCCCTGGTTCTCTCTGAGATGTGGGGACTGTAGGGAAACTACGATCAGGATGAGAAAGTGTCACATTTGGAAAACACGCCGCCTAATTTGAACCAGAGACGGAGCTGTCTCTTGATGAGGCCCTTCCTTATATAGGGTGGCTGTTAACTGGCTCCTCGCTCTCAGCTTCAAAGGCTCCTTAAAGAGCCCTCTGCAGTCTTTGATGAGTCAGTACCAACCTTTGTGCCTTTCTCCCAGCAGGTCTCCCGGGAGAATTCTGGGAGAAGCTGCCCCTTCCGGGATCGCAGACTAGCTCGGGGAGCTGAAGACAATGGCACGCAGACCACCACCTGTTCAGAAGTTTCCCAGCACCAAGTGGTCCTCCAAGCTGCAAGCCCCTTCTCACAGGGAGGGGGTGGGTGGTCAGAGCTCTGTCCCTCCCTATGTCTCCCTTGGTGGCAGCCTCCGGCCCCCTCCCCCTCCCCTACATTCTGAGAGAAAAAGGACAGGCGCCCCCACCCCGCCCCCACCCCCCACCCTTGGCTGGCAACAAAACACCAGAGCTAGAGAAGTGGCTGACTCAACAGGATCAATCCGGAGTGAAAATTCCTTTTTTGGAAGCCAGGCAGTGGCTTCCTAGGAGGGTGGGATCCTGGGGAAGTGATGCAAGCCTGAGGGGGGCTGGGGGGGGCAGGCAGGAAACTAGGGTTCTGAGGCCTCCCATTCAGAGCCCACACCCCTTCCCTCCTGGGCTGTCACTGCTGGGACTGCAGAGTAAGGCACCTTGTTCCTGCTATAAGGTTGAAATCCACAGGAGGGGTGTGTGTGTGTGTGTGTGTGTGTGTGTGTGATCTTGCAAGGCTCCCTCCTCCTCCAGCCATATCTCTTCTCTAGAAGAGTTAAAAGAGCTAAACAGCATCAGGGGAGTGACACTGGGTGTGAGGTCCTGACCCAATACATGGTGACACAGGGAGGTCTAGGACAGGCTTGTGAGTGTGTGCGTGTGTGCATGCATATGTGCGAGTGTGTGTGTGTGTGTGTGTGTGTGTGTGTGCACGTGCGCACGCGCGTACCCCTGTGTGCATGCCTGATGGTGGAGGGGGAACTTCTAGCTTACTGTCTGTTCATATGCTAGAACAGGCAACTAGGAATGAGAACTGAGCCACTGTTCTCTTCAGCAACGTCTAAGCCAGGGAAGCTGACTCAACAGGATGAATTTAATAGGAACTGAAGTGTCTCCCCGGGGGCTGTTACTCTTCACTCAGGGAACAGCACCTCAGTTCCTCTGGGGAGTCTACTCCCTGCTCTGAAGACAGGGTAGAGGACACACAGTGAGAACCTCCCCCCAGGGGCTGAGGGTGACACTTGGGTTTCCGTTGAGCAGTGTGGCCCAAAGTTCCTCGCAAGGTACTTTTGAGAGCCTACACTCAGCCGATCATCAGCTAGAACCCATGGCCAACAAGGCCTTTGCTTTGGCCAGTTGCTAAGCAGAGCTTGGCATCTTGCCACGAGGGTTCTCTTGGCGCCCTGGCAGCCCTTGGCTTCCAACCCGAGTTCCAACAGTTTTGTTTCCTTCTAAAATCAAGGATGAAATTACCCCGCCCCCAACCCCGCCCTCAACCCCGCCCCCAGATGGCCCCTTTTGCAGGTCCTTAAGCTTTAGGGCCTTTGGGGCTCATTAAAAGCCTTTAAAGGGGCAGAGGCATGGGTCGAGGCAGGGGCAGGGGCAGGGACAGGGACAGAGGCAGGGACAGGGGCAGGGGCAAGGGCAGGGGCAAGGGCAAGGGCAGGGGCAGGGACGTGGGCAGAAGATGGCTCGATGGGTAAAGAGCTTGCACTACAGGCTTGCAGACCCGAGTCTGAATGCCTAGAGCCTCTGTAAGGCTGGCCGCTTAACAATCAGTGGTTCTCAGCCTATGGGTTGTGACTCCCACAGGGGTCACATATCTGATATTTATATTACAATTCATAACAGTAGCACAATTCTAGCTCTGAACTAGCAACAAAATACTTTTATGGTTGGGGGCCACCACAGCGCGAGGAACTGTATTAAAGGGTCACAATGTTAAGGAGGCTGAGAACCACTGGTTTACAGTACTGTGAGTCTACCATCTACGCCTACAGCCAGCTGGAGGTGGAGACAGGAGACTCCTGATGCTTGCGCTAGCTTGTGTGGCTTTCCCAACAAGGCAGAACTGGCCCTGAGGTTGTCTTCTGCACTCACACTATATGATCATGTACACACACACACACACACACACACACACACACACACACACGAGGAAAAGATCCTTTGGAAGGAAAACCTAAACCAAATAAAATCCTGGCTATGTGACAGATCATGACTTTTGCATTGAGTACCAATAAGGATTAAACAAGAATCAAGGCTGGAGAGATGACTCAGTGGTTAAGAGCTGCTTTTCCAGGTCCCATCCCGAGTGCCCGCAGGGAGGCTCACAACTGTCTATGACTCCTCTGAGGAGGTCTGGCGCCCTCTTCTGGCCTTCTGGGGCACTGAATGCACATGTTGCATAGATATACATGCAGGCCAAAACAAAACAAAACACAAAACAAACAAACAAAAACCCACCCACAAAATAAAATAATAAAATAAAAAAGAAAGACTAATCAGCAGTGATAACTCTCTTTCTGTCTTTGGTTCTGGTTTTCGGTCTGTGTGAAAGCGTACTCATCTCCAGAGAGATGAACCAGTCTCAAGAAAGCAGGGCATGTGTTAAAACGGTTCTTGTGATGGATTTATTTCAATTGGCAAGGATCCAAAGTGTCTAATTCATATGCCTTTTGCTCCCAGACACTCTGCTGTGAGTCCCTTTCTAAGGCCTTTGAAAGGACCCCCTCCCTCCTCTCCCCTGCAGCAAGCCTGCTGCTCAGCCCCACACGATGTCCCACCAAGCTCCCTTCCTTCCCATGGCATCCCACAGCCTCTACGCGAAGGTAGTGAATTCACATGTAAGGTGGGCCCTCTGGGCCTCCGTAGGTTGACCTGATCACATGAACCAGCCCTTGGTGCTAGGCTTGGGGGATGGCTGCTCCTCTGTATCGCCCAGTGCTCGGAGCATGTATGCGCCTGCGTAGACCAGGAACTGTCCTACCACCTGAGCTGCATAGGACATAAACCGCAACAGACTTCTGCAACATAGCAAGATGGAGACACATCAGGCTTGGGATTCTGGCCTGGACAAAGTTCAAATGGCAGAAATGTTTCATCCTATGGCATCTTACTAGGCTCTGAGGCGGCAACAAGCATGCGTGAGTGGTAGCATCCACAGAACACCACTTTCATGGCACACAGTGTAGGCTGCCAGGGCTCTCCAGGCCCAGGGACACTCACTGGGGGTGCAGTGTAGCCCTCAAGCCACTTTGACAGGAGACTGCCTAAGTAGGACCTCAAGGGCCCTGCAGAGCCCCTGCCACTCTCGAGAACATATTTTTGCTATACGAGGATTCCCGCAGCTTGAGTGGGTGGGTGGGGCTTGCTGCTGCATCTCCTTGAGTGGGTGGGTGGGGCTTGCTGCTGCATCTCCTTGAGTGGGTGGGTGGGGCTTGCTGCTGCATCTCCTAGGTCAAGCTGAGGAAAGTTGTATTAAGAACTGGCATTATGATGTTCTATGGGGCCCTGTGGAGGGTAAGGTACCTGGGACATTCCAGCTTGCTCCTCAGAGTGAGGGGACACTTTGCTCTGTCCCAGCCTCTGAAGTCCCAAGGCTGAACTTAGTGTTATTTCAAGCTGAGTCAAACAAAATGTGTTCCTTCAAGTTCTTATTATTTTCCTAGCCTCAGAAGTTTTCACTCTGGCTTTTGTAAGATGACAACGTGTGTGTGTATGTGTGTGTGTGTGTGTGCATGTTCACACATGTGTGTGTTTACACATGCACGCAAGCATGTTTATGCATGAGTGTGTGTGTGTGCACGCGAGCGTCCATGTGTGCATGCTGCTGGGTATTAGACGTAGGGGCTCTAACATGCCAAGCAGGTGCTTTACCGCTGAGCTATATTCCTAGCTGAACTTCGCACTTTTTGATATGAGTCTGTGGTCTAAAAGTTAAACTGAAGACTACATGGATCAGCGCACACCTGATGACAACAGAAGATCCAAGACCTGTTGTGGGGCCCTGGGGCAGGAGACAAGGCGAGAAGAACCCCCTGTGCCGCACCTGGGTGTTTCCAGACCCCACAGATAGCCCCTGCAGACTGTTACCTTAACATGGCCTTGACGCTTGTGCATCGGATGTCGTAGGACACTGAGTACATCTCATACATGGTGGCCTTGACATTGAGGCAGCCAAGGAAGTCTTTGGGATTCAGTCGGTACAGGTCGAAGGTAACTCTGGCTATTCCCGATTTCTTTGGTTGCTGGCAGACTGGGACATACTTAGTGCCCTAGAGCATTGAAGCAAGGGACAGACTTAGGAGTGTGGTACTGGCCAAGACACTTGAACCACACAATTCTGGGGTTATGCCAAAGTTAGAGTCTCCTAAATGTCAGCTGTAATTAGTCTAGTCATTCTTACAGCAATACATACTCATCCCTTATCAACCTCCAGTTTAGTGACTCTGGATGACTTTGCTTTGGCTGTGAAGACTCCATGTCTGATGCATAGAGGTGTGCCTGCTTAGGGTGCTAAGGCTTGCTTGTTTGCGTGGAGGCCCGAGGCTACCCCTTGGGTATCCGAGGCCACCCCTTGAGTACGTGAGGAAATGGTCAGCCACCTCTTCTAATTGTCACAAAGCCATAGAGGAACAGGAAGCACTGTTTTCATTTCATTTCACAAGTAGCCCTGATGGAGAAAATGCTGGAACTTTGGGACTTGGGGAACAGGTAGAACAAGCCTCTCTAGGGGTATCTTCTATTTCCCAGTAACTGCCAAGGAGGAAAGATGACTTTGTGGAAACATTAGCCACTTATAGACTCTTTGTCCACCAGGGACACCGGGTGACCCTTCAGGTTGCAGGTGGGCATATGATCCCACGCTTGTAGATAGCTCTACAACAGACTCTGAGAGAGCCAATCCTGGCTCATGAGTTGCTTTCCTAAGTGAGGTTTTCTTGGTTTTTTGTTTTTTCCACACATCAGTCCCACTGTATCCAGGGTCAAGCTTAGATGATGCAAGAGTCCCTTGCCTCAGGAGCATGGGGGTTGGGAGGACTTGAAAACTGCATGTTATGTAATGAAAAACAAACAAACAAACAAATACACTTGAAATTAAAACATAAATTCCCCTAAAAGTGTGCCAGCCTTTCTTGATGAAGCTACTGCTGGCGTCCCCTCTTCCTACCACCCAGATCAGAAACGACAAACGGTTCTGGTTGGCACCCAGTATGTACCATGCACAAGAGGCTGTGCCTCCCCTCTACCAACTGTCCACTCTCTGAGGGAGAAATGTCATTCAAAAAACCCCAAACTGGGGCTGAAGAGGTGGCTCAGAGGTTAAGAGCACTGGCTGCTCTTCCAGAGGACCAAGGTTCAATTCCCAGCACCCACATGGTAGCTCATAACTGTCTGTAACTCCAGCCAAAACCCCAATGCACATGAAAATAAATGTATCTTTAAAAATAATCCAAAACTGAGTCAGACATGGCGGCACACAACTTTATTCCCAACACTTGTGTGAGGCAGAGGCAGGCAGATCTCTGTGGGTTTGAGGCTAGCCTGCTCTACAGGCAAGTGTCAAGACAGCCTGGGCTATGCAGAGACACTTTCTCAAGACAAACAAATAACTCAAGACTTAGGAATAGAAGGACTTAAACTTCATCACATTCTTTTCTGGCTTCTCAAACTTTATCTGACTCTCCCTTTAGGCTTCCTTAAGTGCTAAACCAAGATGCCCTCACAATGCTAAGTGTAGCGGCCCTGCCAGCTGGGTATGCAGAAAGCCTGCAGGAAAGGAAGGGTATGACTGGGCCCTGTTTTCTGCCAGAGTGGCAAGGAGCATCTTGGGATTTTAGGGCTCCAAGACTGAGGAAGGGAGACATCTGGTGGCTGTTTCTTGGTTGAGGTTTTTGCTCCAGTCAGAATGGGCCTCAGATAACCTTCTTGAGTTAACAGGACAATCTGTCCTCTGCAGGGAGCACCCGGTCTACCATACAGGAAAATGGCTGAGAAATTAAAGCAGGTGACAACTCCAGAGTGTTTAATGGGGCTTAGTGGTAGAGCATGAGCTATGTGTGTCTGTGAGGGCCTGGGTTCCATCCTCCCCTGCAACCCTAAAACCTCAGGTAGCCTTGAACATGGCAGTCACAATATTTACACTCACTACATCTTGTCATGACTTGGCTCTGTGCTACGTTTCATAGGTCCCATTACTGTGCAGGGCTTAGATGTGTCACTTCCTAACTCACCTCTGAAGTCTCATTTGCATAAACAGGAAACACCTTTCCCACTGTGTCAGTTTCCCATTGCAGCTATAACAAGTTACCCACAGCCTCAGCTTAGAAGTCACGTGCTCAGGCTGTGAAGGTTCTGGGAACAGGGATCCTGTCCAGTGTCCCCACCTTCCTTGGCCCTCCTCTTCCCCTGCATCTCATTGTAGATCTTCTCCTCCTGCGCTCCCACCCCATGAGGACCCTGCGGTGACACTGGCCTCTGGGATAATGCAGGATGGTCTCTCTATTTCACAACACACATCTGTGAAGACCCTCTGGTTCTGAGAACAAAAGCAGACATTCTGGAGGTCACGCAAGTGCACATCTTCCTCACACAGAAACCACACGGGGGAGGAGCCACTGTGTGGGAGAACACTGGCCTGGCCTGTGGCAAGCCATGGCTAGCTTGTCCCCCACACTACAAATAGTAAAAAGAAAGCCCAGAAGAAGAAAGAATTGGAAGCTGGGTGGTGGTGATGCACACCTTTAATCTCTGTGAGTTCGAGGCCAGCCTCATCTACAGATTGAATTCCAGGGTAGTCAGGGCAAGAAGGAAGGAGAGGAAGGGGAGGAGGAGAAAGAAGAAGGGAAAGAAAGAAAGAAGGAAGTAAAGAAAGGAAGAAAGAAGGAAAGAAAGAATGGAGGAAGGAAAGAAAAATTAGCAGAGCCCAAGATTAATCTGTCCTTTTAAAGATTTTCTAATCTGCCTATTCTAAGGGAATGGTTACTGTGGTGGTCTGTTCCAGGAAAGGCAACCATTCCTTTGTTTCTGGAGTTGCTATGACCAACTTGTTATGTTTCTGTCCTGCTGCTGTAACCCCACTTATTTACCTGCCAACACCCCCCCTCCATTTGGAACCCCCTACTCCTGAGTTATCTTTCCTATGTCCAGCACTGATCTCTTGAGCCCCGCCTTAGGAGGAGACAGCTCGTGCACATGAATAAAGCTTGTTTTGTTTTGGTTTGGTTTTGGTTTTTGAGACAAGTTCTCTCTGTGTAGCCTTGACTGTCCTGGACTTGCTTTGTAGACCAGGCTAGGCTTGAACTCACAGCGGTCCACCTGCCTCTGCCTACCAAGTGCTGGGATTAAAGGTGTGTGCCACACCGCCTGGCTTGAATAAAGCTTGCTTTAGTTTGGCCATGATTGGGTTGGCGGCCTTTCTCCTTGCATCTGTGGAATTAGCACATACGTACATACAGGCAAAATACTCATACATAGAAAACAAAATAATTTTTAAAGTTATGAGGCACATTTTGTGCATGTGTACACACATATATAGATATAGATATGTTATAATAAGACAAAGTGAAACATCTACCCCCAGAGGTGCTGTGAGTCTGTGTCCTCTGGCTATCCCACCACACTCAGGGGGAAACCACCTTGGCTGTGTATCTTTCCCATGAACAGTATATTGCTAATTTTGCATAGTTTTGAATTATCTGGAAATGGTTTAAATGCAGATCACGCTGTGGTCTGGAGATAGAGGATCAAGCTTCACGTCCCTTCCGGGTAAATACTAAACACAATTGTGCATCTCTGTTCTCCCAAGTCCTGATTTCCTACTGCACACTTGGGGAAAACGTGTAGCTCAGGGAATCAGTATTTTCCTTTGTTCTCTTTCTTTTCTTTTTCTGCTATTTTCCTTTTGGGGTTGGGGATCCAACCCAGGGCCTTGTGCACCTGAAGTGTGTTTACCACTAAGCTATGCCCCAGCTCCAAGTCAGTGTGTCCCCAATGACCCAAGTATGATGTCTCAGAATCACTCTGATGGAAGATCCTTTCAAAATGCAAGACAGACAGACGTGCTCAGTGGAGCGAAGTGACCGACTCTGGGACCACTCAAGTTCTCCAGTGCAGTTGTACTTTGTGGACTCAGCAACTGCCGGCTCTCAGTGCCAGATCAAGGCAGAGCATTCTCAGCAGTATGCAGCTTGTTATGCTGTGTCCCAGGCCCCTCCTTTCCTCTCCATTTTCCCACCTGCAGCCAGGCCAGATTTTTTCCTTTGTAGTTCCACCCAAGTGACAGAATATAGCAGTTTAGCACAGAAGTATGCCTGTAGTATGTGCTCGTGTGTGTATATGTGTGTGTGTGTGTGTGTGTGTGTGTGTGTGTGTGTGTATATATGTGCATATATATGTATATGCACACTTACCTTTACTCAGAGATCAGAAAAGGCATCAGATCCCTGGAAATGGAGTTACAGATGGTTGTGAGCTGCCATGTGGGTCCTAGGAACTGAACCTAGGTCCTCTGCAAGAGCAGCAAATGCTCTTCATTGCTGAGTCATCTCTCTAGCTCTAAGAATTCCACGGTCTTCTAGCCATTAAAGAGATTTGCAGTGGGTCCCCTAGTAAGGGGAGCAAGGGCTGTCTCGGCCATGGACTCTGTTGCCTTCAATCACTAACCCCCCCCCTGCTCCCCCCCCTACCCCCCCAGTGTGTCAGCCTGGCCAGGTCACAGAGGAAGAGGATACAGGCAGTCCTCAAGAAACTGGATAGGCTGGGCTGAGTTGGTAGGGAGGAGGGCTCTCCCTTTCTCAGGACTAGGGGAGGGGGATAGGGAGGAAGAGGGAGGGGCTGCGATTGAGATGTAAAGTGAATAAAATTTAAAAACTAAATGTACTAAAAGAGATTTGCAAAAATACAATAAGCTTAGTTCCTTGCTCTTTTTTTAGAGAGTGGTCATTTATTTTTAAGAAAGTATTTTCCTATTAGAAATGTGGTTTAAGCTCACCTTTACTGTTATTAGTCAACACATTTTTTTTAATTTCTCAATTTTAATCTTGAATAGTGGAAACGTCTGTATTTATGGATTATAGTTTCTCAACCCCGGTACAAGTGGCACTTGGAACTAGGTGATCCTTTGTTACAAAGGCTGTGTGTTGCAGTTTCCCTACTAGAAGTGTCCTCTGCCCCAGTTTATCACTAAACTGTCTTCAGATATTACTCCATGGCTCCTAAGGGCAAAATATGCCCAGGTGAGAACCTCTGATCGACAGCTGTTTGTGCAACCCACATTAACAAAGGATCTCGGAGTCTTCGTTACTTTTCATGAATCCTGAGATGAAAACGTCTGAAGCTGGCTGCCAGATGCACTGTTCTATGCTGTTCTCACACGGCACAGTTATGGGATCTGCGCAGACAGTGCCTGTAGCTGCCCTACATATGTCTTCAAGGTTGAAAAGCATTTTGTTCAAGTAAATATACAGCGGCCTGTCAACCTATGCGAACTCAAATAGACATACAGTGATGGCTGCACATCTCCATTCTACTGCAACGGACATGTGGTTTGTTGCCAGAATTTACTATCACTCACAAAGGTGACACGGGTGATCTGATACACATCTGCTGTATAGGTGCTAGTGTGATCTAGGTGCATGTCCAGGGATGGATCCACATTCCTAGGCCACAGATGCCTTTCAACTCTGCTCTTTCACACAGCAGTTTGTGGGAGGCTGAGGAAGCTTTTCCTATATCTTAAAGATGGAAAAAGAGATCATGGGGCTCCCATTTCCTCTTTGCTTTCTCTACCCCATGGTTCCGATATCAGTGGTCCTGCCTTACTGCTTGCCCTTGCCTCAGCAAGAGGCCACTGCCTGAGCAAGGAGGCAATATTTGATTATAGTGATGGAAGTGTGTGTAATGAGCGTGTGCGCACACACACACACACACACACACACACACTCACTAAGGATTAGGCCATTGGCCAAAGCTCATGTTCCAAAATCATATGATCTAAATTCAGAAACATCAACATTTCTAGAAACACTTGAGAATCCTTTTGAGTGTTGTGGCTGTAGCTAGGAGGTGAGTACATTCAGTATATAATCAGGATGTGGCCACCCAACACCAACCTAGACAGTGCACTTACAGGTAGAATGTCTACCCAGTTGTTGCTTGCGTAGCAAGGCTGTGCTCACCGGTGTCCATTTCTGTCCCTTTTCCAAGATCATGAAATGTGTGTTGTTCCTCAAGGTCTGAAAGAACTCCTCCGTGTCCACCACGGTACCATCCTCCTCCAGCACCAGCGTGACCAGGCCAGCTGTGATAGCCAGGATATCCAGAGTCTAGGTTTGCAAGGGAGGAGAGAAACGAGGTGAAGGGAGAGCTATTTGTACGGACCATCAATGACGTTCATGTTAAGGTTTCTGGAGGGCTGGCTGGCTGGGATAAAGCTGTGCCAGTGAAGAAAGCCATGGACTGCTATGTGCAATCCAGCCTTCACTCAGAAGAACAGACTAGGGATTTTGAACGGACCTCTCTCTTCCCAGGGAACAGGTGATCTAGTGCATGTTGGTAATCTCCGTGGTTGCCTGTCATGTAGAGGAATAAGCACATCTTGTGCTTCAAGCACATGGCTTTCTGCAGCACCTGCTTTACAGTCTGCATGCCGCATGCCCATTTCTCATTTCTGCAGACAGCTCTGAGAGTCTATGATTCTTCTTTATTTGAGAACACTGTTTCCCTCCCTCCCTCTCTTCCTTCCTTCTTTCGAGACAGGCTCTCTCTATGTAGTCCTGGCTGCCCTGGTACTTGCTCTGTAGACCAGGCTGGCCTCAAACTCAGAGATCCGCTTCCCTCAAGTGCTGGGATTAAAAGCGTGTGTCACCACTACCTGGAAGATGTGTCTTTTCTTTCCTTTTTTTTTGAAACAGGGTTTCTCTGTGTAGCCTTGGCTGTCCTGGATTCACTTTGTAGACCAGGCTGGTCTTGAACTCACAGCGATCTGCCTGCCTCTGCCTCCTGAGTGCTGGGATTAAAGGCATGTGCTGCCATGCCCGGCATCTTTTTTTTTTTTTTTTAAAGATTTATTTATTACATACACAATGTTCTGCCTGCATGTGCACCTGCACACCAGAAGAAGACAGCAGATCTCATCTTACATGACTGAGAACCTCCATGTGGTTTCTGGGACTTGAACTCAGGACCTCTGGGACAGCAGACAGTGCTCTTAACCTCTGAGCCACCTCGCCAGCCCCGATGTGCTTTTTATTAACACTGTGTCTTGGCACTGACTTAGTGCCAGGGCCTGGACTCTGAGCTAGCAAAGGTAGCAAAGAGTACCCAAGGTTGTGACCACAGTACCTTGTTGATAAGCTCCTGCAGGGTGCTGGCCATCACCCCACGCCGGCTGCTTCGGTCGTGGTTTGAGACTCGAAAAGGGCGAGCTGGATGCATGAGGGGTGTCAGCAGGGCTTTCTTAGTCTGCAACCCCATGAATGTCAGGGGCCTATGGAGCAGGCACAGAGGAGAACCATCCTTTAGACGAGGGTTTGGCTTTTGTCATCCCTCTCCAACCCCCAAGATATCGAGTTTCTCTGTATAACAGGCCTAGCTGTCCTGGAACTTGCTCTGTAGACCAGGCTGGCCTCAAACTCAAAGAGATACATTTGCCTCTTCTTCCTGAGTGCTAGGATTAAAGGCATGCACCACCAAGGCCAGGCTTTTTAAGAAGAGGTTTCACACACACACACACACACACACACACACACACACACACACACACACTGATATGTGTATGTGTGTGTATATATATATATATATATTTTTTTTTTTTTTTTTTTGAGACAGGGTTTCTCTGTGTAGCCTTAGCTGTCCTGGACTCACTCTATAGACCAGGCTGGCCTCGAACTCACAGAGATCCACCTGCCTCTACTTCCCAAGTACTGGGATTACAGTTGTGCGCTACCTGCCCCTCTGCAACTTTAATATTTGCATCTAAAAGAAAGAAACATACCACTTAGGCATTACTAAATGTTACATATATCCATAACTCCATGGGAGCAAGTAACACATACACTCAGCACACCCAGGAGCTGCCCTCAGTTTACTCCTTGGCCCCTCTCCAAAGTATATTTTACATCTATTGATTCAAAAACTTTCAGATTTATTTTGTATGTGCACGAGTATTTTGCCTGCATGTATATATGTGGACCACATGCGTGCCTGGTACCTGGGGAGTCTAGAAGAGAGCATCGGACCCCCTGGGGCTGGAGTTACAGATGGTTGTGAGCCACAGTGTGGGTGCTGAGACTAGAACCTGGGTCTGCTATAAGAGCAATATGTGCTTTCAGTCCCCAAGTCATCTCTCCAGCCCCCAAACATATACTTACTTAATATTATTTTTATGCGTGCCTGCATGCATATGATGTGCACACTTGGACACACATGTCACAGTGTGTGAGCAGAGGTCAGAGGACGCGCTTGTGGAGATTGTCCTCACCTTTTACTTTTATGTGGGTTTTAGGGATCAAATGCAGGTTGCCAAGCTAGTGAACCAAGAGCCTTTGCCCACTGAGGCACCTCAGCAAGCCCGCTGGGTGGGGTTTAAAGTGAAAAACTCAAGAAAATGATTTCTAGTGATTACAAATTAGCTACACCAATTTAGAGAGTTGGTGTATAGAAACAACGGTACATATTTATATAACCAGATACTGGTCAATGTATCAGTCAATTCAGGATTTTCTTTTGTTTTGTTTTAGTGTAGGGGGCAGAACTCAGGGCTCTATGCTTGCTAGGCATATGCTCTGCCACTGAGCTGGTTCCGGCCCCTCAACCAAGGTTTTGAGATCAGAATAAACGAACCGCCATCATAAATGTCATTGGAAGACCAGAAAGGCAAAACTCCAGGTCCCAAGTCACATGAAGCCTTGTATTTAGTTTTAATTCTTTGGAAAACGTGGAATTATACCCCTTCTGTTAAGCCAGTCTACATCATGTAAAACAGCATGTGCTCGGTTATACTCCTTTCATATGTACTCTTAGACATGAGAGATGTTATTTACTATTCTCCTTTCTAAGCAAAGGCTAAGTCCTAGACTTCAGCTGAGGCAGATCTACTACTGACAATTTAAACAATGGACCCCCAAACCACACCAACATGGATCAGGGAAATAATTACACCAACATCGAGACAACATTTTCTGAGGAAAACAAGCCAACCCTCTATTATTCAATTTTTGTTAATGGGAAAACTAGAAGAAAGTAGTGTGGTAGGTTAGTGAGAAAGAACGAAGATGGCTGCTCTTTCAGTAACTAGTTAGGAAAAACTATTGTTTTATTTGGCCTTACTGTTTAATTAACCCGATTTTCAAACTTCAGTGGGGTTGTTTCTGTCTTGGTGGTTTTGAGTCAGGGTCTCCTGTAGCCTAGGTTAACCTTCAACTCCCTATATGGCAGAGGATGACCCTGAGCCCCAGGCAGCCACCACCTTTCACAGGCCAGCTGGGTGCTATTGGCTAAGTAAAGAATGTGTGAGCAAAGCCTGCATACTTGACAATGCAGGACACCCGTTGCAGTGAAAGAACGCCAAACTGCCTCTGCCATACCACTGCGTGTGCTCAAGTAACACACAGTGTCTAACACACTAGGGAAATAATCCTGGGAAGTGAAGCATTGAGACCCTGTCCAAAAATAGCTCCATCGGGGTGACAAGTGTGCTGTTGACCTCAGTGGTTAAGGCTTTGTGGAAACCAGGTGAGTGACGCACAAGGTGCTTTAGCCCAGGCTTGTGGGCTCTTTTCCAGTTAGGAACAAAGCCCTAAAGACGCTATCCAAAGGGGCTGGAGAGAAGGCTGCTCTTTCAGAAGACCTGGCTTTGATTCTCAGCACCCACATTGTAGCTCACAACTGTAACTCCAGTTCTAGGGGATCTGATGTCCTCTTCTGGCATCTGTGGGTACTGCATGCATGTGGTGCACATATATGCATTCTGACATGCATATATGTGGCCTGTTTTTGGATCACTTCCCCCTAGTAGGGCTGCCTTGCCTGGCTTCAGTGGAAGAGGATGTGTTCAGTCCTGATGTGACCTGATGTGGGGGAGGGCTCCCCCTTTTTTGAGAAGGGGACAGGGGGAGGGGAAGGGGAAGGGGGAGGAAGAGTGTGAGAGGGTGGGACCAGGAAGAGAAGAGGGAGGGGGCTGCATTTGGGACATAAAGTGAATAAATAAATAAACAAACTTTAAAAACCTCATACACATAAAATAAAAGTAAACAATCTTTTAAACAAAACAAAATAAAACAAAGCAAAAAACAAAACAAACAAACAGAACCCTGTCAGGTTAAGTCTTGTTGCTACCTGGTTGACGTGTCTCAGGAAGCGTCCTATGGCTCCACCAACAAGTTGGTACTCTAGAATCAGACCTGAATGGTCTTAAGTACACACAATCAGCACCACCAGGGTTTCAAGACTGCTTGTCTCTGAGCACCTGCCAGGGTAATTCTTCAGACACACCGTTGTCGCCACACCATCCATCACACCCCATTTCTCAGGTGAGAGGTCTGAGGCCCAACATGGCTTCTCAACGTCATTCAAAGTGGTAAAGGTAAGCGATGGGATGGGATGTGGTATCTGCCCTGAGCTAAATTTTTCTGTTGGGTGGGAGAGCTTCAGATCCAAGCAGTCAACAGCATTCTGGAGCAACCAAGTTGAAAGCATAGCAGCTTAAAACATGATTACTTAATTAATTAATTATTTATTTGGTTTTTCAACACAGGGTTTCTCTGTGTAGCCTTGGTTGTCCTGGACTCACTGTGGACTAAGCTGGCCTTGAACTCATAGAGATCCACCTTCCTCTGCCTCCTGAGTGCTGTGATTAAAGGTGTGTGCCACTACACCTAGCTATTTTACCATAATAATAATGATGATGATGATAATATAATAATCCTAGATGTCCTGGAACATGCATTGTAGATCAGGCTGGCCTTGAACTCATGAAGATCTGCCATCCTCTGCTTCCTAAACTCTGGGACTAAAGTTTTACACTACTTTGGGCTGGAGAGGTGGCTCAGGGGTTAAGAGCACTGGCTGCTCTTCCAAAGGTTCTGAGTTCAATTCCCAGCAACCATGTGATGGCTCACAACCAGCTATAATGAGATCTGGTGCCTTAATCTTGCATGCAGGCATACATGCAGTCAGAGTACTCTATACATAATAAATAAATAAATAGATAAATCTTTAAGAAGAAGAAGAAAAAAAAAAGGCTTGCACCACCATGCCCAGCCAAATTTTTATTATTTTTAATTAGGTATAGGTGTGTATGTTCGCATGTGGGTATATGCAAGTGAAGGCAGGTACACGTGAAGGACAGACACTCAAATATACTAGGAATTAAAAATGGTTGTGAGCCTCCTGGTGTGGGTTCTAAGAACTGAACTCAGGTCCTTTGTAAGAGCATCAAGTACTCTTAACCATAGCAAGTTTGTATTTATATGCTCGATTCCTCCCTCCTTTCAGATGTAGAAAGTGACTTCACAATTTGTTTCCCATGAGGCTGCACTCAGGGGACTCGGATAGACCAAAGGGTCCCCGACCTGGGTCTCCCATCAGAACGACTTTGGAACCTTGAGCAGAAACCTAGATGGGCCCAGCACAGCAGTGGGCCTGCTGGCATATGGCTCCTGAACTTCTGCCTTGATTCGGAGGAGTTGCACTGGGTTTCTGTTGCACAACCCACAGAAGAAATGTTCACACATGGCTGAGCTACCACTAGGGCAGAATTCATGCAGTGCTGTCATACCTGGTGACTTGGAAGGCAGCGGTTGGGGACTGGCTATGTTTATGCTTCCCAACCGGCATCCCAGCTTTGTCCTCAGCCTACTCTGTACTGTGAAACTCTAATCTGGTCATGTCCTCATAAAAGTTCTCCATCAGGCAAACACCTATGTACGCTAAGGGATTACCAAGAAACTTGTAGGTCATAGTCATGAGTTAGATGGTGACCTAGGGACAGTAGGCAGTGGGGAAGGTCAGTAAGCAGTGCCAGGTTTGGAGTTTTCAACATACACCCAAAGCTTTTGGAGGGCAGGGCCATTTTGAAACAGGGTCTCACTATGACCAGGAACTCATGTGCTTCTTCCTCCCTCTTCTATGTGTTATAGCTGCAGGCCTGTGTCACCACACCTGACTCTCTAAGCACAACTTTCTTACCTTGGTGTCTGTCCCTCAGGAGATTCTGAGCCCCCTGTGGAGAGTCTATGTCCTACTCTGAGGGAAAGTCATTGCTATTATCCACGAGGGCTCTGGAAGCTGCAGCGGCTGCCTGAGCATCCCCCCTCACCCCACCCCCCACATGCCATTTTTTGCTAAGTCAAAAGCATGGCAGGATGACTTAAGAGACACAAGAGAACAGGGCTCTGTATTGGAAACACCAAAAAAGTCCTGGTCTAACCACATGCAGCAGAAGGCACGTTTTTGACCTAATTAACTGGCCTCCAGATCTCCAGTTCTCTCCATTGGAAAAAGATACATGTCTTCCCAAGAATCACTCCAGTAACCTGGCTCAGCTGAAGAGTTCAAAAGCCCCACTGTCTTTTCTCATCTGACAAGATAAGAGCTGGCAATCACTGTGGCCCTCGGAGCCTCTGCCTGCCCTCTGGGCAGCCTGCTTGGCTAGGAAGGACAGTGGGTCTTTTGTTCTTAGCTTACTATTTCCTCACCAGGAACTGGTTCATTGCTTGAGATAAGACTCTTGGAACACACACACAGACACACACAATGTACATATGCACACACACAGAGCACACACACACACAGACATAGACAGAGAGACATACAGTATATATTCACATACACAGACACACAGAGAGACACACAGAACACACACATACAGAATATACAGACACACACACAGACTACACATACACATAGAGACATACACAGAGAGACATACAGAACACACACCTAGAGACACACAGAACACATATACACATAGACACACAAAACACACACACACAGACATAGACAGAGACACAGACACACAGAACACATACACACATGGAGACACAGAACACACATAGACACGCAGACACTCACACAACCCAAAACATTTATATCAAGGATGAGTACCTTAATGTGTCAAATATAAGAAATCAGGCTGGGTGGTGGTGGCACATGCCTTTAATCCCAGCATTTGGGAGGCAGGGGCAGGTAGATTGCTGTGAGTTTGAGGCCAGCCTGGTCTACAGAGCTAGTTCCAGGACAGCCAGGGCTACACAGAAAAACTCTATTGAAAATCAAAAAACAGCTGGGCAGTGGTGGTGCATGCCTTTAATCCCAGCACTTGGGAGACAGAGGCAGGTGGATCGCTGTGAGTTCAAGTCTAGCCTGGTCTACAAAGCGAGTCTAGGACATCCAAGGTAAAACAGAGAAACCTTGTCTCAATAACACACAAAGGGGTTAAATGAACATTTATTCACACTAAACTTGCTTAGCAGACATGTATGAGCACTGACATCTCCAACTAAATGATCAACTGGGCCAAGCTGCTGAGTGAATAACAGGTCAGAGTGTTACTGAACAGGCTGTGAGTGGTTCCTACCCACGCTGTCCCATAGGAAAGGCAGAATGCCTTACATGGGGCCATTGACACTCTGCTGAAAGTGGGGTTTCTGTTTCCATGTCCTCAAAATTCTGACTTGTCAAAGGTAAGAGGGCACCTGAAGAGTTGAGGGTGTGGCTTAGTCATCAGCAGAACATAAGGGCCCAGAGATCAGTCCTCCTTCCTCGCTTTCTCCCCAAAAGCAAAACAGTAAGAGGACCGAAAGACTCTGCTTTCCACCACGCCAACAATGAAAGCAGTTGCTCCCTAATTCCTTGGAAACTGGGTGCAGACAATTCTACGAAGTAGGAAGGGAAGCAACTCATTGAGGAAAAATAATAAGGAAGTGGGGTGTTTAAGGAAGTAGATTGTTAGAGGAAATCAAAACAGTAATAGAAATCAGATTTCATAGAATATTCTTGAACATTGTCATGTATCAGATCTCCCAGAAGAGAGACACAAAGCCAGAAGTCATAGATTGACTGCCCACGTGAGCTTTTCTCCAAAAGATCACTACCCCTTCCCACAGACATACACTTACACACTAGAGGGAAAAGACCAAAAACAAGATCAAAATCCCAGCACATCAACAGTAAGGCCAGGACTATGTGAAACCTCAACCTCATCTCATTGACTCAATGTCCCTGAGCAAGACCAGTCTCAAGGGGAAATAAAATGCATGCTGTCAAATGTATTGCTTCACAAAATAATAGAATGCTCACCAGATTCAGACCTCATGCCAAGGCCCACCAGACAAGACTGAGTGAATCCCCCTCAACTTCTATGAAAGACTTCTATTCCCTCTCAGGCACCCAGGAGCTTGCTTGCTGCTGCTTTGTGGTACATTCCAGTCAATTCTCTGTCCTTTGTGCCTTTGGTAAACTCTCATACCACCTGGCCCACTGGCCTTGCCCACTATTCCATAAAAAGCTTTCTTCGTGTGCTACTCAAGGGCTGATGTCTCTCCTGAAAGTGCTGGAGGAAAGGCCCTGGAACTAGGTCTTGGAGAGAAATACAGCTGTCTGCCATTAACCTCAGGGGTGGGCCCCAGGAACCCGAGTGTCCCCACATCCACAGATGCTCAAGTCTCTTATACAAGATGTAATGTTTGTAGAACCCACAAGAATCCTCTTGAATATTTTAACCACCTGCAGATTACTGAACGAACCAAGTACAATGTAAGTAGCTGCTCTACTCTATAACATAGGGGAAAGGCTGTGTTTGTGCAGGTGAAACTGAAAAAATACAGATATTTTCCAGAGCCAGAGATGGTGGTACATACCTGTACCCTCAGGTGGTACATATCTGCACTCTCAGGTGGCACACATCTACATCCTCAGGTGGTACACACCTGCATACTCAGGTGGTGTGTACTTGCACTCTCAGGTGATACACACCTGTACCATCAGGTGGTATACATCTGCATACTCAAGTGGTACACATCTGCACTCTCAGGTGGTACACACCTTCATCCTCAGGTGGTACACACCTTCATTCTCAGGTGGTACACACCTTCATCCTCAGGTGGTACACACCTTCACTCTCAGGTGGTACACACCTTCATCCTCAGGTGGTACACACCTTCACCCTCAGGTGGTACACACCTTCATCCTCAGGTGGTACACACCTTCACTCTCAGGTGGTACACACCTTCATCCTCAGGTGGTACACACCTTCATCCTCAGGTGGTACACACCTTCACTCTCAGGTGGTACACACCTTCATCCTCAGGTGGTACACACCTTCACTCTCAGGTGGTACACACCCACCTTCATCCTCAGGTGGTACACACCTGCACTCTTAGGTGGTACACATCTGCACCCTCAGGTGGTACACAACTGTAGATGACACAGAATGACTGCATTCTCAGTACCCGAAGAGGCGGAAGCAGTCAGATCACAAGTTTGAGGCCAGCCAGGGCTACATAAGAGAATCTAGTCTTAGTATCAAAAAAAGCAGAGCCGGGCGTGGTGGCGCATGCCTTTAATCCCAGCACTCGGGAGGCAGAGGCAGGCTGATCGCTGTGAGTTCGAGGCCAGCCTGGTCTACAAAGTGAGTCCAGGATGGCCAAGGCTACACAGAGAAACCCTGTCTCGAAAAACCAAAAAAAAAAAAAAAAAAAAAGAAAAGAAAAGAAAAGAAGAAAAGCAACCAACCAACCTCCTCTCCAAACAAAAACAAGCACCATTTTCCCCCCTGCAGTTGGCTGAATCCATGGGGGCAGATGCCATGGTGTAGTTTTATCCTTTTGCTGTTATTAGTGATGGAAGCTGAGGGATCAGCCACAGCTGCTGTGTGTTAGGCATTCAGAAAGCAGGGAATGCACATGAGGGAAGTAAAGAACAGAAAGAAAAAGATCAGGCAAACAGCACAGGGCCAAGAATATGTGCGGACAATGTGAGGTCAAACACCAGCTAGAGAGAGAGAGAGGAGATGACAGCTGGGAAGGTGCACATCAGGCTTAGAGAGCTGTCCACAGCCACACAGGGCCGAGTCCAAGGGTAGCTGGACCTAACGGCAGATTCCAGCAAATTAGGCTTCCTATCACCAGGCTCCCCACACCACGGCCCCTTGTAGGTAGCACGTACGGTTGGAAGGCGCCTGCCCACACCTCTGAACCCAGGCTGCCTGACCCTTGTCTGTTCTCACTGACCTAACAGAACGCTTGCTCTAAGAGCTCAGGACACAAGACTAAAGCCCTTGAGCACTTTGCAATATTATTGTGAAAGGATGTTTGGTTCCAGAAACAGAAAGCCTGGAGGTTTGCTTGTGGCAAACCTGTCCTCTCTCTAACATCACCAGTGAAGCCAGGATAAATTCTGAGCTGAAAATGCAGGTGTACAAAACCAAGTTCTTATCAGAGGGAAGGCACTCTGATTCTTTTTCAAGTGACACTGGAGATGGAGCCTGTGGTATCAAGCAGTCCCTGGACCACTGAGCAGTACCCAGCCATTGAAGATCTTCTGAATAATTACAAACGCTCATGCTGCCCTTTCAGGGTGAATATCAGCTTTGCAACAACTTCATAGTTTGGCCAAAGTAGACTTTGTCTGTGATGATAAACACCTATAAATATCCAGAGTTTTGCTGGAAGACTCCGGGCCTCTTTCCTTCTTACCAAGGTCTCCAGTGGTTACCAGCTTGTTGACAAGCTGTTTCTGAACTTGCAGTTAGAGGTAGGAGAGACGACCCAGCAGTTAAGAGTGCATACAGCAATTGCACAGGACCCAAGTTTAGTTCCCAGTTCTCACATCAGGTAGTTCACAACGATTTGTAACTCCAGCTCCAGGAAACCCCAAACATCTTTTCTCCCCCTCAGGCATTCCACACACAAATATGCACATATGCGCACAAATAAAATAAAATAAAAAAACCAGCTGGTCATAGTGGAGCATGCCTTTAATCCCAGCACTCAGGAGGCAGAGGCAGGCAGATTTCTGTGAATTCGAGGCCAGCCTGGTTTATAAAGAGAGTTCTAGGACAGCCAGGGCTATGACACAGAGAAACCCTGTCTCGAAAAACAAAAATAAATAAATAAACAGATAAGTAAATAAAACTTTAAAAAAAATATATATATATATCATTGAAGAAGACTTCGTAACTTGTGTGAATGTGGTGTGTGTACACACACCTGAGCACACACAGAGGCTGAAGCAGGACATTGGGTATTCTGCTTCATCAGTCTTTCTACCTTATAGAACACACACACACACACACACACACACACACACACACACACACACACACCTATATATAAAGACCAAAAGACCAGGTCTTTTTCTGAATCTGGAGCTAGGCTGGTGGCCAAGGGGCCCTGAGCACCCTCCTGCCTCTGTCTCCCACATGGCTGAGGTTCTGGGTGCCTGTGACCATGCCTGGCTTTACATGAGGGGGCTTGCATCTGAGCTGAGACTTCTGCTTAGGCAGGAAGCACACCAACCCCTGAGCTGTCTCTCCTGCCCCAAGGACTTCATCCCTGTTTACAAGCATGCTCTCTCCCACCTCAGCCCAGGGCTTCCTCCATGCCTACTCTACTACGGAGCCCCACCCCCAGGACAAGTACCTAGCTTCTTCATAATGTGTTTATTGATTAAGTCCCCTCCCTGGCAGACTCCAGTTAGTAACTAATGAATGACAACTACAGTGAACTGTTCTGGGCTGTTTGCATCCACTGACAGGAAGAAGAAATACGGCAGGACTAACAGTGAACACACAGTGCGCCTTGCCTGTGGCTCTTTAGCCTGGATAGGATTTTAAAGAAGGGTGGGGAAGGGGGGAAAAAAAAATCTTTCCCCTTCAGCCAGCAAGTATCATAGGTTATTTTCTTCTGGTTTTGTTTGGAGTCAAGTCAGGCCAAAGGATTAGAGCAGGCTGGTCTGCAAGTAGGTAGATTTTTTTTTTTTTTAAAGAACTGAAGCAAGTTTGTCACTAGCAAGAAGAAGCCATGAGCTCTGGTTACTTTTCAGTCTGGAATGGAGGGTGCCGTAGATCATACAGTCTCCAGTGTTTTGCTTTACTGAGTCACTCCCGCCTCACACACGATGACACCGTAGAGATATCACCCATGTTTCCACATTTTGGATTTCAGTAAACCATTGCCTGGTCAGATACAAGGCTAAGGTCATGCCTCCTACTGTGAGGCAAACTGGGGCCTGCTTGGTGAACCTCAGCCCTTGGAGAAGGGAGAACTACAGAGCCATGGCTCTTGTCCTTAAAAGTGTTGGTGAGGGCAGATGCCAAAGAGAAGCCCCCGTCCCCCCCACCCCCAGTCTGAGCAGCAGGGCTAGATGGATGAAGGAAAATAAGGCTCTCGGCACAGGCAGACAGGAGCAGAGGAAAGCGGGGGAGCTAAAGTGGAAGGCCGCAGGTAGAATTAGGAAATCTGGCCAAGAGCTGTGTCATGTTGTGAGGCTGCCCTGTGGTCCTCCCCATTTAAACGTGGATGGTCCGCCCACCCATCGTCTGCCACGGTGTTATTTGGGAGACTTTATTTTGTTTGTTTGTTTGTTTTTTTCGAGACAAGGTTTCTCTGTATAGTCTTGGCTGTCCTGGACTCGCTTTGTAGAGCAGGCTGGCCTCAAACTCACAGAGATCCACCTGCCTCTGCCTCCTGAGTGCTGGGATTAAAGGCATGCCCTACAACTACCGGCTTTGGGAACCTTTTAGAAATTTCCCAACCCCCAAAGTTAAACCTTTGTTTCAAGAGGAAGCAGGTAGCATCCAGGAAGACCAGTCTTTTTTCTTCTAGTAGCTACTATTCTAACTTTGTGGACTGACACACTGTTTCCCTTCTGGCCCTGTCTGATAAACTGCTGGACACCCACGGTTGGTGACTCTATGCTTCCTCGCTCACATTTCTCTCAGGAGATACACAGTGAGATCTGTCACTGTGGGGCCTGTGCTTCTATGCACTTGGCTTCTTTCTCCATCCTTCTGCGGTACTTTCACTATCTTTAGAGAGACAAAAGCTCACTGTTGAACCTCTCAGTGAAGTCATTGCCTTGCCGTGACTCTGAAAGCCAGTCATCTAGACTAGAGAAAGAATCAGAGGCAAGAACAGTGTGAGTTCGAGACCAGCCTGGACTGGTCTCCAACTCGCAGTTCTAAACTAGACTGGGCCTTAGAAGGAGACCCCGGACGTCCTTCAGTCTTTGTCAGTCTCTCTCTCTCTCTCTCTCTCTCTCTCTCTCTCTCTCTCTCTCTCTCTCTCTCTCTCTCTGTTTCTAATTCCTTCTCTCTGTGTCTCTCATCTTCACTGTGTCTGTCTCTCATTCCCTGTCTCTGTGTCTCTGTCCCCAAATTTCTGTCTCTAATGTCTCTGCCTCAGTGTCGTTCTGTGTCTCTGTCTCTTTCTTACACACACACACACCTCTGCCTCATAATGTCTAGGATATTACCAAGAACTAGAATGTTCTATTAATATATGGAGATTAAACCGAATGGTGTGTGTGTGTGATACCAGTGGCTTGGAGCAAGACCACTCTAAAAGGGCCAAATCTGCCCCTCAAAAACCTGAATAAAGCAATCTCTCCTGAATAGGCATGGTCCCTACTCACCTGGATGATCTAAGCCTAGACTCTCCTCTACTTCCCCCAATTTGATTTTAAGTCCCAGGAAACAGAGAAACTTTGACCAGCATAGACACTCCAGGGTTCCCAGTACCTCATCTTCTGTAGGTTCTGTAGGAGCTGCGAGAGATGCGGCCACCCCCGCGTTCACCACTGCCGCTTTTTTTTTTTTAAACAGACTTCCACGCACCTCGGAAGCGCCCTATCCCGCACCTGCGTCCCTTTACAGGAGGAACCTCGGGGTTGTTGAGCCGGTTGGCGCTGGCTGGCGTGGGTGTGGGCAGGCCCGGCGGTGCGGACTGGCAAGGGGACCATGGTCGAGAGAGCGGAGACCGGGGGTGGATGATAGGGTGTGAGAAGAAGGAGGAGCTCGGGGTTCACGGGAACGCGCAGGGAGATGGTGACTTGGGGCGCAGGACCCGGGGGCAGAGGAAATAGAGACGACCTGAGTACACAGGAAGAAGGGTGACCCCGGGCATAGGTGTACATGGGCAGCACTCGCCTGATAAGGGCTCCCGCGTAGTCCCTGGCGGTCTCCATTGACGCGGGTCCTCCTGTCCCCAGGCCGCTCCTCTTAAATCACTGCCCTGTCCGCCCCGCCCCGCGGCGGCTTGACCCGACCCAGCCCAGACCTTGGCGGCAGGCTGAGCTTCTGCGAGCAGCAATTAATTCTGGCTCCCACGCCTGGGTCCCGGGGCCACGCCCCTACGCGGGCAAACGGTGCCGAGGGCCTTGGAACCCCAGATTTGGTGGTGTTAGTGACTATTGTCAAGTTGTTTATTTTTCTCTCTGGAGGCGGGGGTGACTGGTGACATCGCCAGTGCCTGCGACATCACTTGGCAGTGGAAAAGCAGGTGTGCGTGGGGCAAGCGAATTGTCTTCATGCTCGAGTCTTCAGAGCCCGAACTAGGGGTTGGGCGGCTGGCCAGCGAGTTCCCGGGGAACAGGAGGAAGTAGCTGGGGACAGGCGGAAGCTAAGCACTTCGGGTTCTTGGAGATGCCCGGGCTTCCCGGTGAGTAAGTAAGACAGTAGAGTAAAGGGAGTGGAGGAAGCATAGGTCTGTCATGATTAATTACTCGAGTTGTAGGTTAGAGAGACAGAAGGAAAGCACAAAGTTGATCCCGCTGGGAAGGTTTTGTAAACTCAGTGTGCAGCAGCCGCTGCCCTGCGCCCAGGACAAGGTGTGTGTGTGTGTGTGTGTGTGTGTGTGTGTGTGTGTGTGTGTGTGTGTGTGTGTGTGTGTGTGTGTGTGTGTGTGTGTGTGTGTGTGTGTGTGTGTGTGTGTGTGTGTGTGTGTGTGTGTGTGTGTGTGTGTGTGTGTGTGTGTGTGTGTGTGTGTGTGAGAGAGAGACCTGGAATAGAGGGTTGCTGGAAGCTCCTTTCTGTTCACCATGGCTTTCCAGGAGCTTGTTACTGTGTTCCGATCACGTGCCTCTTCCCCAGTACGTCTCACGGGAGCAAAGACTGTTCCTTCTTCAGGGTCATTAGTGTCAACAAACCTCACCTGACCTGCAGGGAAGTAGAAGCCAAAAGCGATTTCCCTGTGAATGCCCTGCAAGAGGCTCACAGAGCCACCCTTCCTGCCCAGAGCAATGGGGCTAACAGAGCCACCAGAGGTCTTTAGCTGACCCTCCCATTG
Organism: Acomys russatus; assembly: GCF_903995435.1. NCBI lineage: Eukaryota > Metazoa > Chordata > Mammalia > Rodentia > Muridae > Acomys > Acomys russatus. The sequence continues at coordinate 53,632,913 of NC_067156.1, read as the reverse complement.
AGACCTTCCTAGGAGGTGAGAAAACGGGACCAATCAATTCAAATGACCTTTTCAGAAATGTCTCACTGTAGAGAAATTCTAATGGCCAGATCCACCTCTCTCTCTGTCTCTCTCTCTGTCTCTCTGTCTCTGTCTCTGTCTCTCCCCCCCCCCCCCCCAAGGCTGGCCTCAGGCTCACAGAGATCCTCCAGGCCTCTACCTCTTGAGCGCTGTGCTTAAAGGTTTGTGTTACTACTCACAGCAAACTCCCAGGGCTAAGAGCTCACTCACAATCACATAAAAAGCTGGGGGAAGGTACATGCCTCTAATCCCAGCACTTGGGAGACAAAGGCAGGAAGATCTCTGTGAGTTCAAGGCTTGCCTAGTCTACATACATATGCGTTCCAGGACAGACTGGGCTACCTAGAGAGACCCTTTCTCAAAACAAAACAGAACAAAGCCTGGCATGGTGGCACACACCTGTAAACGCAGCAATACGGGAGGCAGAGGCAGAGGAGTTCAAGGCTGGCTAGTCTGGTCTACAAAACAAGTCCAGGACAGCTAAGGCTACAAAGAGAAACTCTGTCTCAAAAAACCCAAAGCAAGCAAACAACAGCAAAAAACAAACAAACAAACAAACAAAAAACCAAAACAAGCGTTCAACCAAACCAAACAAAACAAAAGCTGGGGGAAGCCTGGGAGCCTGTAATCCCAGTGTTGTGGGGCTGTGGGGGGTAAAGACAGGAGGGTTGCTGTGGCTTGCTCGCCACCAGCCTAGCTCAGGAAAATATGGTGGAGAGTGGTAGAGAACACTTGCCTTCTATTCCCACATCACACACATTCACCGCACACACACAACACAGTCTCAGGCGTGGATGGAGGAGGGCCTCAGCGGCCTGTCTTCACCACTGAACAATTTGCTACTGATAACAGCACTGGTACCCACCGGCAGCCACATCAGGCTCAGACGGTCAGTTCCGATCTGATTGTCAAACAGTTGACCCAGCTTAAAGTAAGTGGGTCATGGAAGAAAACCAAGACATGAATCTGAAAAAGAGCTGATGGGGGTTGGGGTTGTGGTTGACTCGGGTAAGAGGGAGACAGGAGAGATTAGGGAGTACAGAGTAACTAGAATATATTATATAATGTCTGGAATTCTCAAATAACAAACTTAAAAAATATATGAGAAAACGTTCCCACAGATCAGTGGGATTAAAAAAAAAAAAAAAAAAAAAAAAAAGCCGGGCATGGTGGTGCACGCCTTTAATCCCATTAATCCCAGCACTTGGAAGGCAGAGGCAGAGGTGAATCCCTGTGAGTTCGAGGCTAGCCTGGTCTGCATATTGAGTCCAGGACAGCCAGGGATACACACAGAGAAAGCCTGTCTTGAAAAACAAAAACAAAACAAAACAAAAAGATAGTCTGTAGTCTATGCTCTAACCATCCAGGCTAGTTAATTTAAGTACATAAGGCACTAGCATTCAAGGTCAAGGTCAGGGAGATTCTCATCTCTAGGGCCTAGAGAGCTGCTTGATTCATGTAGACTCAAAAGCGAATGAATGAGGTGCCATCCAGTATCTGAGTGCAAACGGTAAAAGGAGCAAAGTGAGGAATTCATTGCCAAGGGCAGAGAAGCGGTGACATGATGCTGAGGCTCCAGGGGCTGGAGGTGGAGGTCGGGGAAGCAGCAAAAGCCCCATGGGACATCAGTCGCCTGGAAAGCTGTCCAGGGCAGAGAGTTGTGGGTCGTTGGAAGAGTGGTGGAGAGCCTGCAGACAATGGCGCGTGACCTGCTCAGATCTGGGTTTGAGAAAGTCAACGGAGTGGGAGCAGGGCGACTGGGCTAGGTAAGGGAAGAACTCTGGTGACCCAAATAAAAATGTCAAGTGTTGTCCTGGGTGCCAGCCGTGGGCATCAGCAGGAGGGGAAGCTGGGGGCTTCGAGGACACAATGTTAACAAAGAGGGCTGCAGTTGTGTCAAGGCGACTGCCCCCTCACATCTAAGTGGGACATGACTGAAACGTCTCAGGAATGCAGGTTTGGTAGAGAAGCCTAGTCCCTTAGGAACAGGCATGGGAGGAAGAGTTGGTGGCTGGTAGGGGGTCCAGCCTTGATGCCTGCAGCTTGAGGAGGCTTCGTTTGGCTTCAGGTGCCTCTGAGACCAAGTCACCGCATACACTTGATGCCATGGTTCTGATTGAAAACAGCAAAAACCAATTGAAGACGTGCATTCCTGAGTGAATCGAGCATGCCCAAGGAAGGTTGAAGGGTATGTTCTCCCAGTTGTTGATGAGTGAGACTAGGTGTAGCTATTAGAGGAGAGAGATCGGGGGGTGGGGGGGGTGGGGGGGCAATTTTTACAGCTTACTTACACTTTAAGTCCTAAGGTGGGTGATCCCGTCACACCTTTCTTTGGGATCACACCACACCACAATAGCAACTCTCAGTCCCACTACAGAATGGACAACCCTCGAAGTGGGGGCACCATCAGATATGGGAGCCCTAGAGTAAACAGCTTGCTACTTGCTAGGTTCGAGCCCTTTACTCTGCCTGAGGCCAGAGTATATTCTGAAGATGTGAAGAAAGTCACCTCCACTGTCCTATTTGAGTGAAAGCCCTGGGGGGGGGGAGTAAATGTGGGTGAGTAAGACTAGGGGAGGCAGTGTGGGGAGGTGGAGGTGGGGGTTGGGGGTAGGGTGGTCAGGACAGTTGTGCAGGGAGCCCTTGCTCTATATAGTTATTTCTTCAACTAGATTAGAAGCAAATATGCCATGGAGTCTAAAACGGGAACTAGTATCATCACAATTTTGTGTATAGCCTGCTTTAAAAACTTAATATAAGAGCCAGGTATGGGGGTGCATGCTTTGAAGGCCAGCATTCAGGAGGAAGAGGCAGGTGGAGCTCTCTGAGTTCGAGGCCAGCCTGGTCTACATAGTGAGTTCCAGGACAGCAAGGGCTACATAGTAAGACCCTGTGTCAAAAGCAAATAAAAATACACCAACAACAAAACCTTAATATTGGGGCTGAAGATACAGCTCAGTGGTGGAGCACTTGCCTAGTGTACATGAGGCAAGTGGTGTAAAGTATGAACCAAAGCAAAACCATAAATAAAGCAGAACTGAAACCCAGTGTTACAGCACTGGAGATTTTTATACCCTGCAACCTTTTGGGATTCAAGGTCACATACATTTAATGGAGGCCATGCGCTCACTTGCCTAAAGGACTTGTGTGAACTGCCCCAGCAGTATGCCAGCATCTACAAGTCCCTGGAGCTCCAGCTGGATGCCATCTCTACTGGGAGAAGGGTTATCCAGGCAGCTGGCAGACCCTCAGCCAGCGCTATTAATAGCACCCGGTGCTGGCCTGGTGTTGCCTGGCGCCTCTCTGGTTGTTGCTGTTGCTGGGCTTGGGTTTTTGTTTTCCTTCCAAGCACAGGAACAAGGGTGATGCTCTTTTTTTTTTTTTTTTTTTTTTGAGACAGGGTTTCTCTGTGTAGCCTTGGCCATCCTGGACTCACTTTGTAGACCAGGCTGGCCTCGAACTCACAGCGATCCGCCTGCCTCTGCCTCCCGAGTGCTGGGATTCAAGGCGTGCGCCACCATGCCCGGCATAAGGGTGATGCTCTTTGCGGCTTTTTTTTTTTTTTTTAATCTCTTGTGTGTCCAGAGATTCTAGGTCTTCCTCAACTGAGCAAAAGGACAAAGAGGCAGGCTGGGCCAGCACATAGCTCTGGTTTTCTTATATGATTGTCTTGGTCTTTTAAAGAGATTTCTTCTCCTCCTCCTCCTCTTCCTCCTTCTCCTTCTTCGTTATTATTATTTTTTACTATTATTTAGATTTAGTTATTTATGTAGATGAGTGATCTATCTGTAGGTACCCTGCACACCAGAAAAGGGCACCAGATCTCATTATAGATGGTTTAAGACACCATGTAGTTGCTGGGAATTGAACGCAGGACCTCTGGAAGGGCAGACAGTGCTGTTAACTGCTAAGCCATCAATCTAGCCCCAAGAGATTTCATTTTGGAGACAGGATCTATTATGGCCTAGCCTGTTTTGGAAATCAAACCTCCACCTCCCAAAAGCTGGGATTACAAGCATGAGTTAGTTGCCAAGCCTGGCTAAAAGATGTTTTTTTTTTTTTTTTAATCAAAGTCTGAGTGGCAGAAGCAATGCCTGTGTAGGGTGTGGGCTCACAGGGTCACACGGACACAACTGGCTGCTACTTCATCTATTGCCTTTAGTGCCAGCAAATGGCAGTCAGGCCTCACACACGTTCCCAAGTGCTGGACAGGAGCTACAGCCCAGAGCCAACAGGAAAACTAAGAACAAATCTTAGTTTAGAAGGAGATTTATCTCTAGCTAAAAGTAAAGTCATAAATCATAGAGGGGGCGAAAAGGAGATTGCACTCCAAGATTCAAACTGTTCAATCTCCAAGAGGAAGAGGGAAAGGCAAGCCATGAACCCAGAGTAAATGCACAAAGCACAGAGCTGCTCTTCTGACTTCCGTGCACCATGTGGAAAGACGTATCTAATTCTGTGGTAAGAAAGTGAGCAACCACACAGAAATAGCAGGATATGAACAGACACATCACTAAAGAAGATCATTGCATGCAAATCAGAGCACGGGGAGGTGACCAACAAGACTCAGAGAAATACAGACTAAAATAGCAGCGGGCTACTCCTGTTAGCTGTGTAAAATGAGCTAAAGGCCCAACAACACCAAGTGCTGACAAGGAAGCAGACCACTGAGATGCTCTGAGTGGCTAGTGGGAATGCAAACTGGACCAGAGGTTTTCTGTTTCTTACTAAGTAAAGCCTTCGACTAGAACCCATCGACCCACTTTCAGATACTGACTTAAGTAAAGCAAAAACTTAGCTTCCCCCAAATCCTATAAGTGAATATTTATAGAGGTTGTATTCCTGATGGCTCCAAACCAGAAGCAAACCTACGGGAAAGGATAGACAGCTTGGCACGTCTAGGAAACAGAACACCCAGCAATAAACAGGAACTGCCGACGTGTGAACTCCACAGATGAACCTCAGGCAGGCGAAGGAAGCCAGATTCAAGTGTCTTTGAGGAGAGACATGAGCGTCTCCCTCAGGCACAGCCTGGGAAGGGACAGGATTATGAGGTCTACACTAAAGTTCCCAAACTCATGAGCCAAACAGTGTGTGTCACTGTAACCTCATCTGGATGAGTGACAGAGCCTGGGTTGGGAGCTGAGGGCACTGAGGCAGAGGGAACTTTCTAAGACAGTGGAAATGTTTGTATTTAGTTTGGAGCAATAAAAACTCTGAACAACTATACAGAAAAGCAACAAACAAACAAACCAACCTCTGAACCAAACACATAACAATGTAATTCAGATAAACTCCATCTCAACACAATAGAGTATAAGATATAAAACAAATAATAATGCAGAAAGCACAACATGAGCATCATATTTAAAAACTGATTTTAAAGAATCTGCTGGGTGGTAGTGGTGCATACCTTTCATACCAGCACCAAGCAGAGGCAGGTGGATCTCTATGAGTCTGAGGCCAGCTTGGTCTATAGAGTGAGTTCTAGGACAGCCCCACACAGGGAAATGACACAGAGAGAAACCCTGTCTCAGAAAAAAAACCCAAAATATCTTTAGGTGGGCTGGAGAGATGGGTCAGTGGTTAGAGCCATCTTCCGGAGGACCTGAGTTAGATTCCCAGAACCCATATGTCAGCTTACAGCATATATTATTCCAGTTCCAGGTGATCCAATGACCTTTTTTGGCCTCTGTGAACACTAGGTATATGTGTAATGCTTCTGCATACATGCAGGCAAAGCACCTATACCCATAAAACAAAAATAAATACATTTTTTTGTTTGTTTGGTATTATTTTGAGACAGAGTTTCTCTGTGTATCCTTGGCTGCATTGGTCTTTCTTTGTAGACCAGGCTGGCCTTGAACTCACAAAGACCCGCCTGCCTCTGCCTCCCAAGTGCTGGGGTTAAAAGTGTGCACCACCACGCCTGGCAATAAATACATTTAAAAAATATAATCTTTTATTTGTGACAAAAAAATTCATAACATGAATCTGGCCATCATATTTATTTTTCTTTTCTTGTAGTTCAAATTCAGGGCCTTCTCACAAACTGCGAGCTACACCCAGCCCACCAGCCATCTTTGGTATATAAAGCCTCTTGCATAGTCAAATTGTGCATTGTGGCCAAAATCCTTTATGTTCCCAAGTGGACTTGTTTCATCCACAAGACAGTAGCCCCCCATTTCCATACGCAGCCTGTGGCTACCACCCCTCCACATTCTGTCTTTTTGGATCTGACTACTCTGGACAGCACAGGCTGGCTTATTTCCCTCAGCACAATGCCATCAGCACACAGGCTGGCTTATTTCCCTCAGCACAATGCCATGCACATTCTGCGTTGGGTCTATCTTTTGTCTTCAGGGCTAGCCGAATGTGAACGGATTCCTCCTCCTGGCTATCAGGAACATGAACGTGACTGTGCAAATAAGAAACAGGGGAAGCGCATGCTTTTGTCCTTTGTCACCTTTTCCTTTCTTCTGGGCTCTGGCGGTGCACTTGGGATCACTCTGCTAGCACCAGGTTTGACAGTGACCTTGGCCATGCAAACCTCATTCTTTCCCGGAGGACAAAGCGGAGTGGCGGCTGTAATGCTCTGTGGTGTTCTTACACAACACTCACTCCTGGCCTGGTTGGCTCCTCAGGTGGCCCTGTCTCTTTTGGGGACGTGGGATAGTGGGGTCAGAAAGCCTTAGGGAGAGGCTGCTGACCAGTCCTGTGACTGGCCCTCAGGGGAAAGTAGGTACAACACTTGCCTGCAGTCAACACTCTAACCCTTCCTAGGTGTAGGTTGGTTGTTGTAACCACAGTAGTTTGCTGGGTTTTCTCTGGCCTGTTATTCACCTACCGCCATCCAACACCTCACATTCTGTGTTTCACCCACCTGCAGTCATAACTGTCAGTTAGTGTCACCCCTAGGGAGGCCTGGGGACTTCCAAACCCCTCTGATGATTTGCAAGCTTGTGTTTTCTACCACTCTAGAGCAGAGGCAGCTTTAGCTAGTGTAGTCTGTGGGAGAGGCTTTTCAGGATATCGTAACAATGAGTCATTTTCTTATGCCCGGTTCACAGGTCCCAGCGTCGGCTCAGTGGCCCCTGTACCCGAGCAAGCTCTTGAGAGCCAGCGGGAGCAAACGGAAGTTCCGCCCTGAGTGCATCTGCCGCTCTAGCTGGCTCAGGAAGCTTCAAGTTCCTATTTAAGTTTTCACTCCTGTACCTTCAGAACCAGATGGAGATCACACATCTCTCCCGCTGCACACTCCCTTTTGTCACATTCATTGGTTAATCTTCTCCCCACTGTCTCCGGATCACGAAACAATATTCAGGGGCCTTACAGTCACATGATCGGTCACAGAGGGTCACTTCCCCTGTGTGTGTGTGTGTGGGGGTCAATTCCAAAGATACTGGCTTCCTGCAGCACCTTTTGTTTTTCAGGGCTTCTGAGATAAGCCTCAAATCTTTAACTTAAAAAAAAAAATTTTACTTTTCAGCCGGGCGTGGTGGCGCACGCCTTTAATCCCAGTACTCGGGAGGCAGAGGCAGGTGGATCGCTGTGAGTTCAAGGCCAGCCTCGTCTACAAAGCAAGTCCAGGACAGCCAAGACTACACAGAGAAACCCTGTCTCAAAAAACCAAAAATAAATAAATAAATAAATAAATAAATAAATAAATAAATAAAAGGAGAAACCTGTAAAAAAAAATTTAATTTTATGTGTGTGGGCATTTTGACTAAATATATGTCTGTGCACTGCACTATGTGTGAAATACCTGAGGAGACCAAAAGCGGATGTTGGATCCCCTGGGCCTGGAGTTGTAGATGGTTGTGAACGGCCATGTAGGTGCTGGGAAAGAGCAGCCAGTGCTCTGAACTACTGAGCCATCTCTCCAGCCCGAGCCAAAGTCCTGAACTTCTCAGGGTGGCTATTTACCACCTTTGGTGGTTTCTGCTTTATGCCCTGCTATACTTAGATGGGGCTTGCCCCTAGACATACTCTGCCAGGACTCAAGTCAGTTTAATTCACCACAGAAGTATCTGAAGCCTGTTGTGGCATTTCTCTTCCCAAGTAGGCATTCATTTGCTGTCGCCCTGTCTGTGGATAAGGTAGACGCTGCCGTAGGGGGTCACGAGGCACCACGAGTTTACAGTGCTGTGCCTGGCACTGTAGCTTTCTCTCAAGGTGGTCACAGCAGTTCCTCCGGCCACACTGCTGTTCTCCACCAGTCACATGATGACTCACTGATTGCAGCTTATTGCATATGTTCCAGATGGTTCTAGTATTACTACTTATAATTTATTTATTTTTATTTTATGTTCATTAGTGTTTGCCTGCATGTATGTCTGTGTGAGGATGTCAGGTCCCCTGGAGTTACAGACTGTTGTGAGCCGCCATATCAGCACTGGGAATTGAACCTGGGTGGTCTGGAAAAGCCAGTGCGCTGAACCGCTGAGCCATCTCTTCCAGCCCATGATTCTGTATTATTTATGATAGATTTTCTTCTCAGAACTGAATTTCATCCTGTCTAAATGTCATCTACCCTTCAAGATCCAGTGCAAAGGTGATCTTTTATATAACATCCTAAGTTCAGGAGTCTCTCCTCAGCCGCCCACTTCTCCTCCATCCAACACTTATTTCTTTCTACACTGTTGCCAGTCAATAGCTGCTGTGGTTCAACTGTGCTTTGTGCTACCAAAGCTTTAAATCTTGGGACCTTGGCCCTCAGAGTGGTGACACTGGGCAAGGGACCCTTTAAGAGGTAGGGCCTCACGGGAGCTGGTGAGGTCAGTTGGGAAAATGCTCTAGGAAGGGACGTGAAACTCCCACTTCTCTGGCTTCTGGTCTTGCCACATGACTTCTTGGTCCTCTGTGCTCCCAAAGCTACCTGCCATGAGGTGGTGAATCCAAGTGTGCCCATGGCCAGTATCTGTGCCATGCTGTTTGGACTTCCAGCCTCCAACACTGTAAGCTAAGTGAAAGTCTTTTTCTAACAAGGAGTCTGCCTCCGGTGTTTAGGTATAGCAACGGGAAGCTGGCTGACACAATAACCTCGCGCATCTGTTTGTATGCCTGATGTCTCCCTTTGCGTAGAATGATAAGTAAGCTTTGTGAAGAGAGGAATGAGGTATGTTACAGGCGACGCTGGCCCTTAGGTGAGAGTCTAACTATAGCTGCAGGTGGCTGTGGGAGAAAAGTCAATAGTCATTCCCAGCTGTGGACTCTGTGAGCAACAATGACAACCTGCGGAACAAGATTATGGTATGATAGTGACAGACTGTATGACGGGGGTGACCGACTGTTTCCTAACTGAATCTGAGAACCACTCCACAGTAGACAAATTGTGCCTGGTACTGTAAAACTATTCAAGAACCTAGGGCTTAGAGAGGTCATGGGTCTCAGTGTTGTTTTGCTAAATGGTCATGGTGTCTTAGCGTTTCTATTGCTGCGATGAAATATCATGGCCAAAAAGCAAATGGAGCGGGCGGGGGATGGGGGAAGGAGGGTTTATTTGATTTACACTTCCACAGTGTAGTCCATCAAGCCAGGATAGGAAGGCAAACAGGGCAGGAGCCTGGAGGCAGCAGCTGATGCGGCTGATGCAGAGGCCATGGAGGGGTGCTGTTTACTGGCTTGCTCAACTTGTTTTCTTATAGAACTCAGAGCTGCCAGCCCAGGGATGGCCCCACCCACAATGGGCTGGGACACCCCCATCAATTACTAATTACAAAAATGCCCTATACATGGATCTTATTGAGGCATTTTCTCAGTTGAGTTTCCCTTCTTTCAATAACTCTAGCTTGTGTCAAGTTGACATGGAACTATTAGTGTCAAACTGTATTCTAAATACTTACATTTCTACCTGTAGATTTGTGCTGCATTCAGGCTTAGTTGGAGACCCTTGGTTTACAGTGGACTCAGAGCTGGTCAGACTAAGGGGAATAAGTAACTGCTGGGTGTATCATCCCTTTGGAGACTCAGGGAAGACATAAAAGTGTACAGTGAAGAGATGTCTTTTAGATATGACAAGACCACTGCACTCCTGTGGGTACCCGCGCAAGATGGAGCCTGCCAACATGTCACCATGGATGGAAGAGGGGCTTATGAGGGTCCCTTCATGAGGGACTATTGGCAGTTAATAGTAGCTGGGGGAGTGGGTGTCTATGGTAAGCAGAGGCCAGGAGTACTGCTAGTATAGTGTTTTACAGGTTCTAACTATGCCATCTCCAAATGCACCACCTTGGCATAAGGATTTGAGTGAACACAAGCTAGAATCAGAGGCTGTAGAAGAGTCCCCTTTGTGTGTTTGTGTGTAAGATTTACATTTTATTGTATGTGTATGGGTGTTTTGCTCACATGTATGTACACCACATACATACAGTGCATTGGAGGCCAGAAGAGGGTACCAGATCCCCTGGAACTGGAGTTACAGATGGTCGTGAGCCACTGTGTGGGTGCCTGGAACTGAACTCATGGCCTTCAAAAGTGTAGCCAGTGCTCCTTACTGCTGACCCATCTTCTTGTTTTATATTTTTAATGTAACTTTCTTTTCTTTTCTTTTTTCTTTTTTTGGTTTTTCGAGACAGGGTTTCTCTGTGTAGCCTTGGATGTCCTGGACTCATTTTGTAGACCAGGCTGGTCTTGAGCTCACAGTGATCCACCTGCCTCTGCCTCCCGAGTGCTGGGATTAAAGGCATGTGCTACTACCGCCCGGCTTTTAATGTCATTTTAAAAGTACCATTTGGGGAATTTCATGCATGCTACAATGTACTCTGATCCCATTAACCCCACTCCTCCTTATAACTCTTCTCAGATTCACCCCCACCATCCTCGGGCTTCATAAACTCTCTTTTTAAATATAACACAGGAGTCCAGTGTGTACTGCCCATATACACGTGGGTGTGGGGCCAACCAGCCAGAGTCCAGCCAACCCCTAAAGAAAACTGATTCTCCCTGCTCATGCAGCCATCACTTGTCAATAGCTCTTTAGGTAGGGGTGGGGTGTAGGCTTCAACCTTTTCCAAACCTATTTTATTTGGGTTCTTTAATGCTTATACCTCCCTTCCAACCCACCTATCCTAGGTAGGAGAGAAAAGAGGTTAATGGAAACAGGACAGGTAGACCTTTTTGGATTCAGTTCCTGGGAGCGATTCTCCTGGCGTAGTAGGCAGGATTTCAGCAGACCAGCAATTCCACCAAAGTTGCTGCTGGAACCTGGAACAGCAGCCAGACCTGGGCCCAAAGAGTTCTCTAGAGCAGTTCTCTCTTGGAGCATCTCAAAGTGGAGCAATGAACAGCCAAACACCACCAAGACCCAAAAAAGCCCCCGCCTACTGTTTTGCCTCATATATATCCTCTCTCAGAGTCTGTACTAAGATGTGTTTCAGCTGGCAAAAACCAAGCCCCCGGAATGAGGTAGTTCATCGTCTAGTGGATAAACATCACCTGTTCTCTCACAAGTCCGTTCCCCATCCCACACTTGGCATCAAAACAAAAACATGTTCACATCCACCACAGTGGGGGCTCCTTGGTCCTTCCCTGCTTGAATGTTGAGTGGCTTGATCTTGTACAGTGGTCTCTCCCCCCCTCTTTTTTGTTTTTGTTTCTTTTTTTTAGTTTATAATACAAACCAAAGCTGCTATGAGTTCATGAGTGCAAAGGCCTTGGCATGTCCAGAGGACACTCTTTTGCCCCGGTACTCCCCAACTTCTGGCTCTTACAACTTTTACAATATCTCTACTTTGTTTTTAAAAAGTTTTTCAAGACAGGGTTTCTCTGTGTTATGTTGACTGTCCTGGACTTGCTTGGTAGACCAGATTGGCCTTGAACTCACAGCTATCTGCCTGCCTCTGCCTCCCAAGTGCTGGGATTAAAGGCCTGTGCCACCACGCCTGGCTATCTACTTACTTTTCCTTGATGTCCCCTGAGCTTTGGGGAAGCAGATGTGATGCAGATGTCCCATTTGTGGCTGAACACCCCACAGACACTTAATTCTCTGAATTTTGATCAGTTGTGAGTTTCTGTATTAACTGTCACTCACAGCACAAGGAAATTGCTGGTGAGGTAGATCTGAGAGCTGCACTAATCTAGACATCCATTTAATACAATAATAGCAGCCAGGCGGTGCTAAAACTTCTCTTGTGCTGGTGTCCCCTTCCTCCATCCTGGGAGGAGAAAAGTGACTCTTATTGTAAGAGCGTCAGCCCCGAGTTGCATACATGTAGTCAGAGCCAGATGGACACAGCCCTCTCTCTGCAGTTCCTGGCTCCACTCTCATGATTGCACTGAAGTGCAGCCTCCCCTTTGCTTTGTTAAATGGTGTATGTCATCTAACCTAGCTGCGAATTCCCATGCAGATAAGTATTACTAAAATGGCACGTCTTTTCTCCTGTGAATGGTTAATGTATAATTTGTAGCCTTGTATCAGTTGAGCCCAGAGTGGGTGAGGAAACAGTTTTCTTGTCAGTTGTAGACTCAATTTTCCTAACCAAAATATTTTATTAACAACTTATTGACTGAGCCTACATCAATTCTAACCCGATTAACCAAGACAGTAGGAAATGAGGATTAATTGACACAACAACAAAACCTTAAGGATATCAGTCCCGAGGAACGATTCTCCAGTCAGGAGCCGCAGGATTCTTCCACTGGAACCGGGGGTAACCAGACCCCAGAGCCTCAGCCGGAGCCGGTGCTCTGAAGTCTTCCCTCAAGCAGTTTTCTCTAGGAGCGTCTTGAAGGGCAGCGATGAACAGCCAAATCTATCCCAAGTCTTCAATCCACGCAGCCGCCAGTTCTGGGCTCATTTATATATCTCCTCTCAGAGTCTGTTCACGGGATCTTTTTCATCTGGTAGCATTTAAGCTCCTGCACGGGGTGGTTGCTCTTCTAGTGAATTAACATCACCTGTTCTCTCACTAGACTGTTCCGATCCCACACTTGGGATCCTAAAGAACAGTTTTCTCTCCTTCAGTCAGTCAAAGCATCTCACTTGATCCCTGCCCTGCAGGAGGCCAGCCATCTTTATTCCCAGTGATGACAAAACAGGCATAGGTAGAAGAATGCTATTGAAAGGTAGGTGCATGCCTTAAGCCCAGCACTCAGAAAGGCAGAGACAGGCGGATTGCTGTGAGTTCAAAGCCAGCCTGGTCTACAAGGACAGCCAAGGCTACACAGAGAAACTCTGTTCCCTGCCCCTTCCCAAAAGAATGAGTTTCACAGTGACAAAACACAGTGGCCATTACTCAGTTGTCATCACATTGTGGCCATTATAAAGTGACCATCACACAGTAGCCTTCATACAGTGCCAATCTCTCAGTGGTCATCACACGGTGTCCATAACACAATGGCCATCCCAGCGTGACCATCACAGAGTAACCTTAAAATGGTTGGGCATTACACAGCGCCTATCACGCAGTGGTCATCACACTGTGGCCATTACAAAGTGACCATCATAAGGTGATGATTGCAAAGGGGCCATCACACAGTGACATCACACAGTGACATCACACATTAGTTATAACACAGTGGCCACTACATGGCTGCCATTACGTAAGGCACATTACATTGTGGCCATATAAACACTAGTCAACAGTATCATTAGATTATGCTAAATGCTAGTATGTTTAAGTTAGATAAATTAAGATTCTTTTCCCTAGTACACTGGGAAGGTTTTGGAAAAGTCAAACCCACAATGCCTATTCTTGGTGCACTTACCCCAAACTCTTGGGTGCACAGACACACAGCTCTGCCTCCATCTTACATTTAACACAGAATGAAGGAGTAGCTCCCCCAAGTCATTTCTGCAGCCACAAACAATAACAAAACCAGAACACACATCCAACATTTAACAGAGCTGGGTTTGGGAGGGCAGTCTTTAATTCTAGCACTCAGGAGTCAGAGGCAGATGGATCTCTGAGAGTTAGAAGTTAGCAAGTCCAGTCTAGCCACAGCTACCCAAAGATGCTGTCTCATAAACAAGCCACCAAACAACAACAGGGAAAACAAAGCAACAACAAACCCTCAAGTGAGCTTTGACCAACAAGTTTCTCTGTCTCTGTCTCTCTGTCTCTCTCTAGTTTTTCAAGACGAGGTTTCTCTGTGTAGCCTTGGCTATCCTGGAACTCACTCTGAGACCAGGCTGGCCTAAAACTCAGAGATCCAACTGTCTCTGCCTCCCTAGCTGAGATTTAAGGCGTGTGCTACCATCACCCACCAAGTTTTCTTTTTCTTATTAGACTTGAATTTTTATTTCACACATTTTGGAATGGCTTCTGCTGATATTTTTTGCTTTTCCAGAGACGATCTATCACAGGGCACAAAATGGCATGTAATCTGTCATTAATCCTGTCACCTTGTGCACATTCAGTCATAGACACAGAGGAGCACTGCCGCTAAGATCTCCTTACTTCCAGGGACACATAACCTTGTGCAACACACCATGGACATTCAGGGAGCAGCAGACGGAGCGTGTGGTGTAGTTCGCCACACGGACAACAGAGGGCACGCACCCTTAGGAAGCCGAGCTCTAGACCGTCAGCCCAGCCAAGGATATTAGGGACAATAAGTTACAGAGTCTTGGAGTGCACAGAACTTTCTGGCAATAATCTCTGCCCAGCAGCCCTTCGGCTTTAGAGGAATAGGTGTGTGTGTGGCCCCTTAATGACATCTTTCAGGGAGATGTGGACCCTCCTGCAGTCACCAGCCGTTGGAATGAAATGACAGGCAGGTGGAGGGCTTTGTGCCATCCTGCCTTTGTTGTTGTTGTTGCTATGGTTTCAGTAAACCATGTGGATGCTGAACAGAGAAGGGTGTGCTCTTGCTGAGACAAGCAATGCTCCTCCTACTGATGGTCCAGTCTCAGGGGGTGGTTGAAAGATGCTGTACTTGACTGAGCAACTCACAGCCTTGCACACCTCTCCCCTGGAACATTCAGGGATTAGTTTACCAATAGGGCTTTCCCAATGTTAAATGTGTCTATATATCTGCAGCAGTTAGCCTAATGACACTGGGAGAACCCAGTTATCCTGAAGGGGCTCGTTTTATCTCATTGCTCAGAGACATTGTTGAGTCTCCAGCTTACTTTATTGATAGGTGAGAGGACCCACCTACCATATGGCCGGCAGCATTCAGCCATATTGATACCTGGGACGTCTTCTGCCTTTTTGCCAGAAGAGGGCACCAGTAGATGGTCATGAGCCACCATGTGGTTGCTGGGAATTGAACTCAAGACCTTTGGAAGACCAGCCAGTGCTCTTAACCTCTGAGCCATCTCTGCAGCCCCTGAACTCTTGCCCCACTCCACCCCACATCTAATGGCCTGCTCTGGGTTGTCACTCACTGCCACTCATAGTTCCAAGGTCACTCACACTGTCCCTATAAAGCCTGGCAGGCTTGTCCATGTTGTGCCCTTGTCCAACGCCTCACTGGGTGCCGTGAGTCTGCAGACTCAGTGGTCTCCTGGGGTATGGGCCCATGAGAAGCTGGTAGACATCAGTAGCTACGAGCAGAACTTCCGCCAACGAAAGGCTCCAGTAGAGGCCATACTTAGCATTTCAAGCGGCATCCCCAATCCTGAGGCTGCATCTGTTCCTTCTCCACTTTTCTTCAGATGCTCCTCAGTCCTCCCATGAGCTACTTCATGGACTCTGGGGTGTCTGTCGTGCATCTAGGCGTGGACACTGGTGTGCTGCAGATCTCTTTGTTTTTGGTCTTTTGAGACAGGATCTCACTACGTAGGCCGAGCTGGCCTCCAACTCACAGACCTGCCTGCAACTAAAGGTGTGCACCCAAACCTCCCACGGCCCTTTTATCTCTAACTCCCCCCACCTAGCTTTCCTTCTCCCCTTCTTGCTTGTTTCCCACCTGTCCTGGGGCAGCTGCTGGCAAGCACGGGTCCAGTGGAGCTGAATAACAGGACCGGTCTCTCCCCATGCTGGCTCCATCTTCTCAGAGCCTCAACAGGTAACTTCTTCATGTGGTTCTGCATCACCGCTTGAGGTTACTGACAAGGCACTGTGACCAAGGCATCTTGTAGAAGAGTTTATTTGGGGCTGATGGTTTCACAGGGTGAGAGTCCATGAGCATCACCGGGAGTGGGGGGCGGGGAGGGGAAGCATGGGGACAGGTATGGCACTGGAGCAGTGACCGAGAGCTTCTAATTTGATCCACAAACATGAGGCAGAATTAACTAGGGACGAACATCGCGGGCTTTTGAAACCCCAAAGCCCACCCTCAGTGACATACCTAACACCTCCCAAACAGTTCTCCTAGCTGTGGGGACCAGGTATACAAATATAAGCCTATGGGGAGATTCTCATGCAAACCACAATTATCCTGACCTCTTCACTGATAGTCAGGGGAAGTGATTTGTGGGGCTGAATTGGGAAGTCTTGGGGAGGAAGGTGTGAAGTGGCCAGGACAAGCACTGCTTTGGGATTTTCCATGTGGTTTCCACAGTGCCTGCGCTTCCTGGATGTCTGTATTGATGCTTCATAAATAGCCCTGCATAGCCCATCGATTCACTGGTTCTGATGGATTCAGGCTACAGGTGTTGGCTCTTTGACTGTGCACTCTCAGGGTGTGTTTGTGCGCACGAGTGTGCATGGAGGCCAGAGGTTAACACTGGGAGTCTTCCTCAGCTTGCTCTCCATTTTATTCTTTGAGACAGTCTCTCCTTAAACCTGGTGGTCACCAATTGGCCAGAGCACCTTGCTGGGGGGCCCCAGGGAGCCCCCTTCTTCTCTTCCTCAGCCTGGGATCTTTTTTTTCTTTTCTTTTTGGTTTTTCAAGACAGGGTTTCTCTGTGTAGCCTTGGCTGTCCTGGACTCACTTGTAGACCAGGCTGGCCTCGAACTCACAGTGATCTGCCTGCCTCTGCCTCCCGAGTGCTGGGATTCAAGGCGTGCGCCACCATGCCCAGTTTAGCCTGGGATCTTAATACAGGTCCTCATGCCTGCCGGCAAAAACTTACCTGCTGAGGCAGCTCCCCAGGTCCTGCTTACACTTCTAACCATTTGCTCAAGTTATACTTTGCCTCCATAGGAAAAAAACAGAGATTAATACTGTTTCCTGCTGAGGAGAGGCACAGGCAGTATTATTTTGAGCCTATATCCAGAATCCAGAATGCAGATTGTAAACGGTTTCTCAATCAGGCAAAGCCCATTTAAGCTGTGGGGCAACCTGACAAAGCATTCCTGGTTTTCTGTAATAGAACAGGTGAATCATCCTAGTGAGCTATGGGAGATGTTACAATCTTTGAGCTATTAAATAATAATAGCAAAAAAAAAAAAAAATGTAACTAATTGTGTACAGTAAAATGCCTGTATATAATATTTTAAAGTGCTAGAACAAATCACTTGAATGTTTCCCCCAAGAGAAATAGCAAATCACTACACAGGCTTTGCTGATTTAAATATATAATACACACTGGAATATCACATGCATCTCATAAATATGTAATTTTTTTTTTTTTACATTTTTTAATGTGTTGAATTATTTTTAAAAGAACAGACAGGACAGCAACAGGTCACTGCTTGGATAAAGTATGACAGACTGATGCCACCGTTCTCCATCACAGACTATGGACATCAGCTGCTCGCTTCTCGGCTTCATGGAAGCAGCAGCTGGCCATTCTGATGCAGTGTACCCCAGTGACAAGGGGACCACAGGGAAGAATTTGTGCGGAACATCATACTCCTGAATGTGTGTGGAGAGAAGTTCACTAAAACAAAGCACAACAGCAAATCCACCTGATGCTTGCACCCGTTGGCTTCCTCACACTGCCCAGAGGTATTCCTCAAGAGTTCTGACTTAAGGGCAAGCCAGAAGCAGGCCAGAGGCATTCCTGAGGACACAAAGCAGAACTACTCTCCCCTGATCTCCTGCTGTGGACAGCGGGGGGGGGGGGGGGGGCCTTTTATCATTTGGTTCATTTATAAGGCAAGTCTTTCCTGTAGAGCAGTGGTTTCCACCCTTCCTAATGCTGCAACCCTTTTAATACAGCTCCTCATGGTGTGGTGGCCCCCAACCATAACATTATTTATTTTTATTTTTAAAAAAGATTTATTTGTTTATTATGTATACAGTGTTCTGCCTGCGTGTACACCTGCAGGCCAGAAGAGGGCACCAGATTTCATTGTAGATGGTTGATGTGGTTGCTGGGAATTGAACTCAGGACCTTTGGAAGAGCAGGCAGGGCTCTTAACCTCTGAGTCATCTCTCCAGCTTCCCATAACATTATTTTTGTTGCTACTTCATAACTGTAATTTTGTTACTGCTATGAATTGTTACACAAGTTCCTGTGTTTTCAGATCAAAGGGCCATTCAATCACCAAAGGGGTTGCGACCTACACACTGAGAATCCTTGGTCTACAGGACGCTACCAGCAAAGCTATTGAAATACAAAGGGAAGTTAGAAACAGTGTTTGGAAGCTGAGGGGAGTTCTGAAGGAATGGGTTCGCCAGCCACCAGATAAGACGAGTGATGCTTGCGATGGAAGTAAAAGTGACCTGTGTGGGAGGATGGGCAGGTGGCCTGGAGCACCACAGAAGCAACTGGCCAGCCGTGTTCTTGGCAGGTCCTTTAGGGAATGAGTGAATAGGCAAACAAGCAAGTGAGTTAGCAGGGTGCCCGGCTGGCCCAGTCTTGGGGCTTTCCCTGTTCCCCACAGCTCTCTGTTTCTCTTGGAGCGGTAGAATTATGTCAGGCTCCACGCTCAGTCAGTTTCAGACCCAGCTACTGAGTGACAATGAGATGCAGATGTAGCTTGTCAAGTGCTCTGAGGGCAAGGAGAGCTGTTCCTGCAGTTATTTATTTGAAAATAACCCTCCATAAACATTCAATCCAGAAGATCCTCACAGTTAAGCATTGCATCTCAAAATGCATGCTGCAGAGTCTGAGGGAGTTCTTGTGCATCTGTGTATATGCTAAGTGCTGTTTTGAGTATATTCTGAGGGGGGAAAAAAAGGTACATCTCGGGTAATCAAAAAATATCTTTTTTCCCCAGGCAGGGTGGAACATGCCTGTAATCCCAGCAGTGGGAAGGTGGCAGTAGCAGGAGATCAAGGTCATTCTTGGCTATATAGAAGGTTCCTGGCCAGCCTGGGATCCATGAGATCCTGTCTCAAAGAAACAGAACAATCCACCTACAGAAAAGTGGTACTAGAAGGAAAATGCTTGGAACAACCACGAGATAGAGCGACGACTTCCAGAGACCAAAAAAAAAGCAAGAACCCCAAATCCATCTCAAAATGGCTTAGCTGCTTTTGGAAGGATTCAGTAGCTTGAAAAGGCCTAGGCAATTGGTCCCAGGAAGATGATGGATGGAGAGATTTGCTTTTGGCCAGTGTAGCTACATGTGATAGTTTCGTCAAAGAGAGAGAACTCTTGAGAAAGACACAGTGCTCACACTCCAGACAAATGATGGAAATGTACGAATTCTTCACTAAGAACAAGGTATTTCAACTAGCGCAGAAGGAAGGCACCATCTCTCTCTCTGACAACCACTGTGGTGTGTGTGCCATGTGTAAAATTGACCAGGTTTACAAGATAGCAAAGGCCCCGAGGCTTGTTAGTGCAGATATTTCACAATCATCGGGGCTTTGTCCATAGTCACTTGGCTAAACAGTCTAGAGCCACAGCTTATTTAACGCAGAACCAAAACTCTGGTCCTTAGGGCTGTGATGAAGCTCAGTGGCAGAAAGCATGCCTCAGTCCACGGGGCCTTCCTAAGCTCTATCCCAGAAATGCCATCTCCCCCGCACCCCCCGAAAAAAAAACTTTAAAAAACTCCATTGTTTAAAAAGTTGCAACTCCCAAGATATTTATATTTGCTTCTCCAGAAAGACAAAACTAAAAACAATTCATTTAAGAAGTTGCAACTCCTAAAAGATTTTTCTATTTAAAAAAGGTTTGTCACGAAATATATTAATGCCAGGTGTGGTGGTGCACACCTTTAATCCCAGCACTCAGGAGGCAGAGGCAGGTGGATCTCTGTGAGTTCGAGGCCAGCCTGGTCTACTACAAAGAGAGTCCAGACCAATGAAGGCTACACAGAGAAACTCTGTCTTGGAAAAAAAAATTTTTTTTTAGTATTGTTTTTCAGTTCCTCATTTTTTTCTTTTTCAATACATGTAGGCTTCAATAAAGGTTCTGTACACATCATTTTAATTTATATAGCACACATACTCCCTGAAAGTCCACTAAAGGCAGTATAAAAAAAAAAACGGCTAAAGATTATCTGTGTACAGTTAAATACAGCGGGCAAATCAGGAGATTGATATTTGGGGAACTGTTTTTATTGTTGCCATGGTTGGGGGGCCAGCAGAGACGACCTGCAGGGGGATGGCAGAAATAGCCTTGCCTGCACAGCATAAGGTTTCAGGAAGGCTGAGAACCACAGGCTGGAAGGGGACAAAAAGCAGAACACTGTAATTCTGATTTATTGCATTTTGTATTACCATGGGCAGGGGAGGGCCTGAGAGCAAGTTCTAAAGCTTTATTACCTGAGATTTGCATTCTGGAAAAATAATCAAGATGAATGACTAATACACACCTCACAAGAGATTTGGGCTTGGCTCTGATCAAAGAACATGTACCGACCAGAAAAGGGCTACGTGAGATTAGAGAGATACCGGCTAAGCACCGAGTCCCAGCGAGAGCTACGGCGGACTTTTTGCCTTGGAGCCCAGGCCACTGGGACGGCTCTTTCCCAGGGAGCTGCAGAATTTCAGCCTTCGAGCCGAGTTCCATGTGTGGCTGGGTCATTTCTCATCATCCCGTCCGTAGTTAATAGTTTGTAAGGCCTGAGCGATGAGCACTGCCATCTCTCTGGTGCCAGCGGCAACGACTCTACATGACATGAGGTCAAGGGGTCCACCTGTAGGCAGAGAAGAGGGCAGACATCTGATCCCTGGGAACCTGCACAACACTAGTACACAGCAACTTCTCATGTATATAAGTGCAGAGAAAAACAGCCCACAGGCCTAAGGTGGAGTCCTGGGGCCAGTACCCAACAAGCAGCCAAGAAATGAACCTGGCTGTGTGGGAGGCATGGTGACTCTTGCTACCCTAGTGGGAAAGTAGCCAAGGGCTGCACAGAACTGAGCCCCGAAGCTGTCCCATCTTAAGAGGCATGACGGTTCTGTGAAATGCAAAACTGGATGAGACCAGGATGGGAGTGGAGTGTCCTGAATTTCACCACACAGCAGGCTGCTGTGGCTGAGAGGTCTGAGGGACTTCCTGGACTTAGTAAGTCTGGGAGGGCCAAGCCTGCCTTCCCACATGCCCTGTGCATCTTCTCAGGTGCACGGTATAGGAGTCATCAATCACACCCCGAGGCGACAAATGCACACAGATGCAGGCCCCAAGGTGCTCGAACGATAAAACCCGGAGTGTGAGGTGCTTTTTTAGTGTGAGGCTGTCCTCCTGTACAGTTCACTGCCAAAAAGCCAGCACAACTTCACTTTTTATACGTTGCTAGGAGATTCAAGTCCCTCAAAAGAGAAATAGGATAAACTACAGAAGAGCCACTCTCTACACCCAATAGTTAAAAGTGGCCATAGCACTTTTACTAACAAACTCTAAAACCGGGGCTGGCGAGATGGCTCAGAGGTTAAGAGCCCTGGCTGCCCTTCCAGAGTTCCTGAGTTCAATTCCCAGCAACCACATGGTGGCTTAAAACCACCTACAATGAGATCTGGTGCCCTCTTCTGCCATTCAGGCACACACGCAAGGAGAATACTGTATACATAATAACTAAATAAATCTTAAAACAAAATAAAACAAACAAACAAACAAACAAAAAACCCTCTAAAACCAAGAAGGAAAAATGGGTCTAGCAAGATTTGCCAGAACTCAGGGGAGGGAGCTTTGGGCACTAAGTAACTGATCAGAGGCAAATGGGGCTCATGTGTGCTCTACAAAGGAGGAGCCGTGGCCGGGACTTGGTGGCACAAAGATAGAAGAACAGGCCACCTCCTGCTGGGCGCTAGGCTGACCTAGATGCTTGTGGAAGCCATGGGAAACTGTCCGTGGTGGTGACTGTGGAATGCTGCAGTGACCCTAACCTATGTGTGAGGAAGGGCAGGACCAAAGCCCCTCTATGGTTGGCCCCCGCCTGCCATGCATCCTGGTGTGGTCTTGTCTGCAGAACTAAGAGAAAGTGGGGGGGATCCAACGTGGTTCCAACCTCAGGTTCGCTCTATTCGGCGTCGCCTGCTGGGTAAGATAAGGGGGAGGGTGGTCAAGGGCCATGGAGCTTACCCGAGGTGTCCATCACGGTGCCACCTGCTTCTCTAATGATGACTGTGGCAGCTGCCAGGTCCCAGCAGTGAAGGCCAAACTGGTAATAGGCATCAGCAGCACCCGAGGCCAGGTAGCACAGTGCCAAGGTGGAGCTTCCGATGACTCGGACCCTGGCAGCGGAGGGCGGATGTGGGTGAGTGAGAGGGCATGCCTTGACATGGCAGGCTCAAGGCTTATCCTCCCCCACCCCCCAGCTTTTAGTAGGTACACCCCCATACTCAGAAATGAGCCACTGGATTCTGCCAGCCATCCCATGGTACAGAGGGCAGGCCTGGAGTGAGTGGCCTGGGCAGATGACTCTTCCACAATGACGCTAGCATACTGCACTAAGACTGGTCACGAGGGGCTCCTAAGTGTGACTGTGGCCAGTGCGGCCAGAGGCCTGAAGTCCTTACTCTACTGAACCCTGGGAAGTTACATGTAGGACCTTCAAGTGGCTGGTGGTTAGTTACCACATAGAAGGAGGGGCAAGGGGAGGATGGAGTTATCTTAATCTAAGCACATAGGAGAAATAGATAACCAACAATTTACCTAGCAGGCATGCCCGACCTGTGGCCCATAGACCACATTTGTCCTAGACTAGGGATCCGACCTGTTTATAAACTGCAACATGGAACAGTTGGACACTGAGGAGGTTTGAGCAAGAACGGCCACCCGCCCTCAGGCACATATATTTCAGTCCTTGGTCCCCAGCTGACAGACCTGTTTGGAAAAGACTGGTGTGGCTTTGTTGGAGGGAACGTGTCACCAGGGGTGGGCTTTGAGGTTTCAAAAGCTCACAGCTTTCTCAGTTATCTCTCTTTGCCTTGTGGTTGTTGTCTCAAGACGTGAGCTCTCAGCTCTCCAAGCACCAAGCCTGCCTGTTTCCATGTTTCCCACCATGACAGCCATGAACTCTGACCTCTGAAACTGTAAGCCCCAAATAAGCCCTTTCTTCTGTAAGTTGCCTTGGTCACAGTATGTGACCATAGCAATAGAAAAGTAACTAAGACAGTCACCCTCGGTCCAAAGCAAGGCCACTGAGAAACTCTAAAGACCCTAAGACTCATTGACTGAGGGACCCAAACTTATTTATTTGGCTTTCAAATACAGACTAGGACACGGGACCCATCTGTTTCCTGACACCCGGCAGCCAGTGTTCTCTGTAGGCAATGGCGCACACCGCCATGCCTCTCTGAGCCTGGTGTCAGCAGCCTCCTGTCCTACCTCTCGGTGCCTCTTCACATCTCTTGGGAGTGTTTAGCCAAGAGCACACTTGGTTTTCAACCCACTGGCTACGGGACTGAGGGTCTGTACCCATGAGCCTTGGCGTGCAGCAGCCGTTCCATGTTGCTCAGGAATACTTTCAGAGTATCGGGGTCACGTTTGGGCCCGATTTCTGTCAGAACCAAAGCCTTCGCGAGATCTGCAAGAAAGAATTTCCCATCAACACAAAGACTGAGTTCCTGTTCTAATGGAATCATTCGAGATCCCTCAAGAGTGGCTGAGTCTGTGTGGTCTTTATGCTGTAATGGGCAGGGGCCAAAACTGACCTGCTCTAATTCAAGCTGTCACTGCCCTGTGCTATTTTTGTTTGGTACTGCATGCGGAGGAGCCACTTTCCATTCCCCTCTCAGGGACACCCCATCATATAGAGGAACAAAAGGGCCTCAGGAGAGTCCAATGGCACGAAGAAACAGCTGCCAAATGCTCCCACACTGGCAATATTCCATGTTTGAACACGCATTTTTTTCACACCTCAGCAGATAAATCTTATATTTTTTGTTGCGAGCCTAACCTTTAACAGCTGAGCCATCTCTCCAGCCCCAGATAAATCTTTCTATTAGGGTTTAAAAAACTTTTGTCTGCTCTGATCACAGCAGAAGCTGACTTGGGATCCGTGGTGTGACCTGGAGGCAGAGGGGCCGAGGTGACGGTACCTGAGCTGAGAGCGTGGCTTGTAGGAACGTGACTGAGTCTTGCTGTTGGGGAGTCAGGAACATTTTGTCCTTGTCTCGCCACATATGCCAACCTGGTCCTGTCTCAGCAGGCCATACTGCAGGCAGGATGGAGCCACACTAGACGTGCTTAGGAGGAAACCTCAGCTACCCCAACGACAAGGGAAGCAGCCTCTACTGTGTCATTGTACTCAGCAGGCCTTACTCTATGTAACACCTCCAAAAGAGTCTTCCACACCCACATTCCAGATTCCCTGACTTCTTCAATACAAGCAAACTCTTGTTTTATAATACAGTGAACCATGGTGAACCCTATACACAACTGTAAAGAGGTAAACAAAGTGGGCAGAATACCATCTCAAACAGTCAATAAAAGAACCTCTGAAGATCTACCTATTAAACAAAAATAGCATGAAAAACAGACTGCACAAAACAAACAAACAAACAAACACCCAGCAAAACTCAAAATGAGAGGGCACAGAGCTTAGAAAAAAAAAAAGGAAAATATTTTAGATGATGAATAAAAGGAACACAAACTAGGAGCTGGAGGGAAGGGTGGCTCAGTGGTTACACTTCCCTGATCTTCCAGAGGACCACGGTTTGGCTGCCAGCACCCATAGTGGATGGCTTGCAGCCACTTTCTGTAACTCCAGCTTTAGGAGACTAGATGCCCTCTTCTGGACTCTGAGGGCATCTGTAACTCCAGCTTTAGGGGACTAGATGTCCTCTTCTGGACTCTGAGGGTATCTGTATACTGTAACAGGTTGACACCAGTTTCCCAAAAGACAAAACATGAAGCAACAGAGTTAAGGAAAAAAAAATACTAATGATTACAATTCAAGAATACTAAAGTAAAAAGAGATGTAAAATATCAAAGAACTATGTCCCTAGGAGGACTGACTCAGCTCTGAAGTCTACCTCTATAAAATTACTGTAGTCTGGAGAGAAAAACAAACAAACAAAAACCCCAGAACATGTGCATCCAGGAAGAGAACCAACGTCCCTCACAAGCAGAAGAAAGCCAAAGTGCCATCACATATGGCGGCACTTTTATAATCCCAGTACTTGGAAGGGTAAGAGAGGAAGACTGAATTTAAGGCCAGAATGGGTTACACAGTGAGACCCTGTCTTAAAAAGAAATCCATCCTTGAACCGTTTGTCTTTCACCAACACTGTCTGCCAGCGCACAACAGGGACATTATAGAGATCTGACACAGTAAGGCAAGTTTTGGATTTTATTGCTAGAAAAGCAGACTTACAAGCCATAAGGTCAATGACAAGCTGTAATGAACACAAGGAAGCAGGGACACCACTCTCATGAACCTGCCCTGAGAAGCCAAGTAGGACTTTACTCTCAAAGTATGGCTCTCATCGCTTACCATGGGCTGCTCCGTTAGAAGCACTTGCCCCGTTAAATCAAGACACACTTGTCTTCTTCATTATGCTGCCTTGTGTACTCAGATGACAACGGCAACCAGGGGAGGTAGGTGTCCCCCTCAAAGTAGCCCATGAGCTCACCATCCCAGCTGGCGCCTAGTAGGCACAGAAGCTCTCCTGTCGCGCACAGTGGGAAGTGGCAGGTTTCTGTCACAATTACAAAGCCGAGAATACTATCAAATGCGTTAAATCTTGAACGGTGAGTTTTTTTTTTTTTTTTTTTTAAATAACCTTTCCAGTAAGGAAACAAGCAGCCAGAGGATTTTGATAAACTAAAATGGTCAGGACTTGAGTATTTGGCAGTGAGAAAGTGAGCCCACCGCTTCAGTTACCAACACTACCAGATACGAATTCAAGTGGAGCTTGGAATCGGGGAGAACTTGTGTCAGGGGGGATTGTGCGGGCCTGTGACCCAGCACTAAGGAGGCAGAGGTGAGGGGACTGTTGCAAGTTCAAGGCAGACCCGGTCTACATCAGTGAGAGCCCATTTCAAGATCAAAACAAGAGAATTTCAGATACTTGCTGATCAGGTTTGACACTTTTACTGCTACCTGCCCGCAGAACTCTCATTTGCCTGAGATACTGTGGTAAGTTCTATAAACTCTAAGTTGTTCAGAAAATGAACATTCTATGTGAGGTTGAAATTTACTTATGTGAAAGGCTTAGGAAGTTCTCAAAATTTGTGTTTATAACTTTGAAAAGTTTTACAAAAATTAAACTGCAACTGAGATATTAAAAAGAAAAAAGAAAAAGAAAAAGAAAAAGAAAGAAAAAAAGAAGGAAAGAAAGAAAGAAAACTTGTATCTTTCCCAACAGTTAAAACTTCAACTGTCCTGCTGGGATTAGAGGTGTGTACCTCCACGTCCCTGCTACCTACAGTCACAGGTTTTTGTTTGCTTGTTTGTTTTTTGACACAAGGTCTTTCTATTATGTAGCTCTGGCAGTCCTGGAATTGACCATGCAGATCAGGATTGCCTTGAACTCACAGAGATCCACTTGCTTTTGCCACCCCCCCCATCCCCGTCCCCAATACTGGATTAAAGTCCTATTAAGACCCTGCCCAGCCTCTACAACTCACTGTATCTTCCACCAGATGGTGCTTAAGTATGTCAACGTGAGTTCTGAGAGGTCACTTAACTTGCTCTAGGCCTGCGTCAGGTCAGGAGTCAGACAGGGACCTGAAGCCAGTCAGTCTGCATACTGCCCAGAGCACTCACACCTGTGACCAGAGGTGACCAGAACTCATTGGACTTCAAGTCACGGTTGTGTTTTGGCGATGGGAGAGCATAGTACGGCAGTGTGCAGAGGCAGAAGAGAGGCAGGTGACCAGTAGGAGCCGGAGCTTTAGAGACAGAAGTTTCTTTCCCTGGGTGCTAGCCTATGGGTGGGGGCGGGGAGGGGGGACGGGCCCAGGAGAGCGGAAGTCAGACCAAGTATCACCCTTCAGGGTTAGGAGGGGCCAGAGCAGAGGTGGGTGGACCTATCAGAGCCTGCAGTCACCACCTGACTGAACTGTGAAGGCAGCCAACCAGGAAGTGGGTGTGTGAATAGTTCAGTGTCTATCAAATGAAATCTGGAGCAAAGTTCACCCGAGCATGTTTAATGGCTGGCTTCCTCACACTGCCTTTCCCAGCTAGGCTTGGATGGATGCCTTTTGCCAGCATGGCTGGAATTAACACCACCCCACAGCCAAACTAAACACTCTAGCAGAAGGAGAAATGGGGCAAGGTACTTTTCCTCACCTACTCCAGGTCAGAGCACTGACTTGCCAACCATCCTGCCTGGGTGTCTCACAGAGCCCCTGTGAGTTCCACTCCCTTGCTCAGAGCCCACACAGAACTCTCACAGCCAACCTCTCTTCCCCAAAGTCCTATGAGTGCATCCAACCTCACATCAGTACCTCACAGGCCGGGTGGTGCTGCCCCCCATGGTTACGAGGCTGGATTGGCACACCAGCATTAACCAGGGAGGACTAAGAGGAGCTGTGAAAAGATGAACCAACAACCGGCACAGCGAAGAGGCTGGTAAAAAAGACAGGCAGGCTGGGAGCCAAGTGCTGACGTCCCGGGACTGAGGCAAACAG
Organism: Acomys russatus; assembly: GCF_903995435.1. Taxonomy (NCBI): domain Eukaryota; kingdom Metazoa; phylum Chordata; class Mammalia; order Rodentia; family Muridae; genus Acomys; species Acomys russatus. The sequence goes on along the minus strand of NC_067156.1, from coordinate 53,605,099 downwards.
TGTCAGCGAACACAAAGCACGGACGATGGAGGCTGGGGCGCTTTATGATGTGCCACAGACAAGAGCAGAGGCTGCTCAGTGCTGCAGAGCCTGAGTGACTGAGGCCCTGCTAGGCGAGTGCTCCACCCTCGGCCCTCACCACCTCTCCAAACCCAATTATGTGACCCATTCAGGGGCTGTTAAAGTCTTCCTCTCCTACAACGGCTTCTCTTCTAGGATCCTTTTTCTCCTCTGACTATGCACACTGCCATGAAGCCACCTCACCAATGATACATACACAAAAGTTCCGGCATTTCTCTGTTGCCTACTGTACGTATGTATCATCGTCGTCATCATCATAAACCTGCTAGCTGAATCACTGTGGGACAAAGGAAGGAGGGAGAACTCCCAGCTGGCACACCGCTAATGGCGAGCAGTTCCGAGATTTACCTCCTGAGAGTGAACCATCAGTATCTGGAAACCTCTACAATTAAGGAAAACAAAAGACAACCCTAGTCCTGGTGGCAGGCCCGAGGCACATGCAAAGTCTGCTTCTTTCTCTACACAGCTCGTCCCCACGGCTGCTCGCTCTTCCGACATCCGGGTCAGAGACCACATGCACTGGTTGTGGTCACGGGTACCAGTAAGTTGTGCCTGGATCCTCTGCTGGCCCTGGGGCTAAGCTGTTCTCTTAGTCCTACGGGGCCAAATTGTAACCAGTAACTGCCACTTTAGAGAGGATGGATCCAAGAGGACGCAATAATGCATTCACGGCTCCTGAACCACACAGGCATCGCCATCGCACAGAATGAGTTTTATCCATTCCCACTAGGGAGATGGCATCCCTGGAAAGAGGCAGAACTCTCTGCTGAAGATGGCCACCACTACCTGTGTAATAGCGACACTGGGGGTTTCTCATCACCTGTCTCTATCTGAAACAACCCAAGAGGAGCTGAATGAACCCCACCTGTCTCCCTGGAGACCTGGAGCCGCTGGCCATTGCAAAAGGCACCCTGGCCCCTCCTGCCGGTGTACAGCCGCTCCTCTGTGCAGTGGTGAATCACTCCGAATTCCAGCTATAAGGGGCAGGAGAAGAAAGCGAACGCACGTCACTCCTTGACACAGAAGTAACAGAGACCTAAAAGGTGAAGGCTCCTCTTAAAGCTGGAGCTAGTATCGTGACAATGGGACAGAAATGGCCTGCCAAAAAAGGAATGGAGAAAAACAGACTTCAAACTACACCGGACAGAAGAGCCAGCCGCTTCTTAAGCGGACATATTGAAACTGTATTAATACTAATAAAACTGCATTAAAACGATCATAATAAACTATTGAAAGTTTCATTCTTTAGAACGGCCTCTCAGCTCTCTATCCTTCCTCTGGCAAGGAGACTGTGACTGGAAAAACAAAAACAGAACAAAAACAAACCACACGCCTTAAGCATCCTTTAGGTTGCTGGTTAGTGAGGAGCTGAGCGCACATCCATAGGAACCAGGGACCCATCATGGACAGCCCCAGGGAGCATGGCTACTGCCCAGAGAGGGTCCCTGTGCAGGCAGAATCAACAGTGACACCAGACAACACCTCCCAACAAGTAGCAGCAGGAGGAGGAAGAGGTCAACGTGAAAGTGATGAGCCTCACAGGTAGCGTTCTGCCTCTATTTCACCACTGGGGTTAATATGCTTGGTACCACACGCCCATCTTTAGGGAGCCCAGCAGGATGCCTTAGCAGGGTCTTAGGGAGCCTTGATGTAAGCTTAGCCACCCAGAAATGGGTACTCTGCTTATAGAACAGGTTTAATTCCTGGAGAGGACTTTCCAACAGTGTGTGTCTCTCCAGCAACCCTTACCTGCCCGCTCCCATGACCTTGGCTACACCCTGATACCCAAGTCCAGGTATCAGAATTGTGTGAGTCTTGGCTACCTGTGACAAGGCCCCCAAGATCAAAGGAAATGTCCTGTGGGCAGGAGGAGTTGCTTCCTAGATTGGGCCATGACTGAAAAAAGTATTCCTGTGCTCTGTAACTAGAAACACAGGGCAGAAGAGTAAGGCTCAGCCATGGCGAGGACCTGTCTGACCTTTGTGGCCCCCAGTCTTCTTTCCCGGAAGGCCTGACTCCTGTTATGATAACCTGGTGGCTCACTGGTCTCCATGACAATACTGAACAGAGAAACCAGTGGCTGGTCAATTCTTTACCCAACTGGCAATATTTAAAATGTTTAAGTTTCTACAACAAAAGTGCTTTGAGGTATGTGCAGGCCTTGTTCCCATGAGGGGGACATATGCTGATATTGAGGAAGGCAATGCTGTGCTGTTTCGACAAGGCGCAGTTGAGGAAGACATGGCACCCCAAACTCTGCTTATGCTATTACAAGAAATCAAGGCTCTTGCTGACTTCCTGCACTGGCCTCTCTGCCTTTCCTTCAGGTCTCACGCCATGGCTTAGTTCAGAAAGTCCCTGGGAATCCTGATGGGGCCACGTTCTCATACTAATAGCCAGGAGGACAAGAAGAAGAATTAAAAGAATATTGAGATGAAAAATGTCATCCAAAAATAGGCGCTCCTTTTTGTTTGTGACTAGATCACACGCTCTAGGGGTCAGATGAGAGTCATTCGGACCATCTGCTCAGAACATTGCTTTCCACAGCAGCTTATGACTAGGCCACGGCAAAAAGACCAGAGCCGGCCCACCCTAGGATATAAGCTCCAAAGCCACACTTCTACAAAAATTGGTCTGTGCTTCTTTACTTTCTTGGGTTTGAAAAATACATACTTGGACATATTCGTCATGGTTAAGGCACATGTCAAAGAGCAAGGCAGAGGTTGGAACCAAACAAGGAGGGCCACATTACCTCCTGGTGAACAGCAAATCCGATGCTGACCGCCACGGTGGGGAACCTGCAAGGGAAGACAGAATGGGTCACAGGTAATGTCGGGACACTGGCTCTCAGAGGCTGTGTGTATCTGTGGGCCTGGGAAGGCTCTCCTCCCACACACAAGGACTTTTCTGCGCTCTGGCTGGGTTTGATCTTCCAAGTGACTTTCCAGTTTCACTCACTGCTTCCAGTATAAACAGGCTTAGCTAGCCATGCTGTATGTTAGCTAGCCTGAAGCCATAGCAGTGTTCTGGAAGCTGTGCTGAGACTGGGTGATCTAGCGATGACCGAATGCTACTAACTGGGGATGATCCCAACAACCCCACTGCTGGTTCTCACTAATAGACCAAGGCTAATGTCAGAGCATATGCGGAGGACTTGGTAGATGACGTCACACACCCTGGGCTGCAGCTACCAGACAGATGTAACCTTTCACCAGTGCTAACATCCCCAGCCCGTCTCCTGCTGGAGCTCCCAGCAGGCAACATCATGGTGAGCCAGTGGTAGAGGGACGGTTTTTATGCCACAGTCTGTGTGCGCTTTTTTTTTTTTTTTTTTTTTTTTTTTTTTTTTTTTTTTTTTTTTTTTTTTTTTAGTTCCGTCAGTTTGCTGCTGTGTCTCAAAATAATCTCTCCTTTGTGTGAAGATCATAGGAGCTTAAAAAACAGGAAGGGGGAAGGAAAGGGCAAATACTGTGGACTTGTAGGGGAAAAATACCAACCGAGACTACAAGCAGAATGCAGCACAGAAACCCTCAAAGGCAAGGCCGAGGCTCCCTGCTTCCAAGGCAGGCGCCTCCCGGCTTTCCCTCAGCTATGTTGGCCAGGGCCCAGCACTGCAGGCTTTCTAATGGCCCAGGTCACAGGCTGCAGCTGTGGTTGGACATACTGGGACTGCCAGGTCGCTATTAGAGCCTGTTTGTCATCAGCACTCTTTCCAGCCCCAGATTCCCTCGAGGGCTGCTGATCAGGAAGACCCCAAGGACACCAGAGCCATAGGAGACCCTAACGTGACCATGTAGCCCCTAGCTGGGATGTCATGATGACAAATGGGTCAGAAGGGAGAGGTGCATCACTGAGCAAAACCTACAGAGAGGAGGGGTTATGATACACTACTGCTCCACAGCACCAAAAGGGTCCTCTTGTTCATGCCATGACCGAGTCCTCAAGGTAACAGCCACTACACAGTGGTCATGCTTACTGTACTACTTTGCATGTCAGCGTAACACGGGGGCTCACAGCAGCCTGAGAGCTAGGCACCCCACCTGGCTCTGTTCACTTACTCAATGTGGTGTATACACAATGTGTGAGTATAGGGCTGGGGGTGGGGAAGGGCTAGCAGCATAGAAATATCTCCAGGGAAAAGGTTAAATATACCTGCCCTCTGTGGAAGCCATGTCATCTACTGTACTTCGGGGCCTTTGGCTCCTTCTACACAGCTGTGGCCAAGTATACACAGTTCCCATCCCTGTCACTGTCAGGGACCTCTAACTCTTCAGCCTTACTCTCATAAGGGCTGTCTGCAGGCATGAGGTTTGGCTCCTGTAAGAGTGACCCTCAAACCTCACTGGCGCATCCTGGCTCTGCCTCCTAAGCTCCAGCCCTCCTACCCTAACTCCACCTTTTTTCCAGGGGCAACAACGTCTTAAAGCAGCCGCCCTTCAGTCCAACCTCTCTCTCTTTCTCTTTCTCAAAGATTTATTTATTATGTATACAGTGTTCTGCCTACATGTACCCCTGCAGGCCAGAAGAGAGCACCAGATCACATTATAGATGGTTGTGAGCCACCATGTGGTTGCTGGGAATTGAACTCAGGACCTTTGGAAGAACAGACAGTGCTCTTAACCTCTGAGCCATCTCTCTAACCCCCAGCCCAATGTCTTATAATTGTAGACAGTCTCTTAAATTAGTTTCATCTATAAGCAATTACATTCCTAATTTTTGTTTGCTTGCTTGCTTTTGAGACAGGGTTTCTCTGTAGCCTTGGCTGTCCTAGACTCACTTTGTAGACCAGGCCTGCCTTGAACTCTCAGCAATCTGCCTGCCTCTGCCTTCCTGAGAGCTGGGATTGCAGGCATGCACCACTGTGCCCACAGCACATTTTTAATTTTTAAAGTACGGTAAAATATTTAAGTATAGGGAAAGCTGATCTTAAGCTTGTGATCACATCTTGGGCTTTGGAGTATAGGCCTGTACTAGCCAAGAACACCTAAAGGAAAGAAACAAACAAAACCCCCAAATGTAGCTCAAGCTGGCCTCGAACTTCTGACTCTCCTCTGTCTCCAACTCTCAAGTTCTGGGATAGCAGGTGCACACCACCATACCTAGCCAACTCCCCGAAAAGCCTCTATCTATCCCCTCCCTCCATGCACACATGCACTCCCAAACACATATACAAAGGAGACATGGTCTTTCTACATGGACCTAGCTGGCCTGAACTCACAGAGATCTACCTATCTCTATCTCCTGAGTACTAGAATTAAAGGCACATGTCAACGCGCCTTGCCAAAAATATTTTTTAAAACAAAGTTTCCTTCTATATTCTTTAGATTCACAAATGGAAGAAACCTTTTTTTTTTTTTTTTAATATCAAGATTCTAATTTTTCTCGTACAAGACTAGAAACCACCCACATTTTCAGTTTTCAAAACTTACCGTGTTGAAAAGGAAACCGAGAGGCCACATGCTCCCAACTCCTGCTCACCTGTGCACAAAGTTGCAGGTGCCATCGATGGGGTCAATGATCCAGGTTGGGCTGGGGGTGAGCACACACTTGGCTCCGGAGGCTGTGGCTTCTTCTGCAATGAACCTGCTGAGGCAGGGGTCTCAGCCTGAGTCAATGTCCATCACTCAGCACAAGAGCGTATGTAACAAGCACAGGGCTCTGGGTTCTAGCCTCAACACCAAAACATGCAACCTCCTCCTCCCCCCGCCCCTCCCAACAAGCGTAACTCTCGCTGTTGATGCTTTGGAAGGAAGGGAAACGGAGTGGTTCTGGGTTCCAGCCCCAGTACCAAACACCCCCCAACACTTCCCAGAACAGAGTGTCTCACTGCTGTGGTCTGGGAGGCACACACGGTAAATGTAGCGGGCCAGGTAGAGATGCAGGAGTGCAGAGCGCCTGAGAGAGCACAGAGGCGAGTAAAACTTGGTTCCCAATTCTGCACGGAGCTAGGTGAGTGAGAGGCAACAGAGGACCAAGGGATCTTGCTCTCATGCAGAGCAGAACCTGGGCCATAGAAGGGCACGTGTCACCCACGTCTCCCTTCCCCACTGGGACCTTTTACCCTTCCCTCCCTGGTCTCTGCTTCCCTTCGGGAGAAAATAGGGGCCGGACCCAGGGAGCAGTATAGTTGTCAGGATGTGTCATGTGGTCCCTGTCCTCATGGTGGTCTCCCTTACGTGCCCCTTCAGGGCCACACTGGCTGTCTCCAACGGGGCGGGGGGGCTCCGGGCTGGCCCCTCTGTAACAACGCTTCCCACTAGGAGCCAAAACCTCAAGCAGAACATGCACAGAAAGGACGGCCAAAGGCAGGGAAGCTCCTCCCACTTCTCCCCCACCCACGCGTGGGATTGGAAAGACCTGGCTCATTTAGGTGGCCCTGAATGTGGCGTTCATTCTGCCACTTTTCTTGGGCAGTTTTTTTTTTTAAAGAATTTTTTTGTTTGTTTGTTTAATTATGTACTTATTTGTCCTGTAAGAGTGACTCTCAAACCTCACTGGCACATCCTGGCTCTGTGCCTTCTCAGCTCCAGGCTAACTCCACCTTTTTTTCAGGGTAAAAAAAAAAAAAAGTCTTAAAGCAGCCACCCTTCAGTTCAATGTCTTATAACTGTAGACAGTCTCCTAAGTTAGTTTCATCTATAAGCAATTACATTTTTATTTATTTTTTGTTGTTTTGAGACAGGGTTTCTCTGTGTAGCCTTGACTGTCCTGGACTCCCTTTGTAGATCAGGCTGGCCTTGAACTCACAGTGATCTGTTTGCCTCTGCCTCCCTGAATGCTGAGATTACAGGCATGGGCCACCACACCTGGCCTTGGGAAAAGTCTTAAGGAAAAGTCTTTTCAGCATGGTCTTCTGTAGTTACTGGCCTTTCCTATAGTGTCATACAGTTATGTTTTTTAAAAGAAAATACACCATACTCTTTTTAAAGAAAATTATTTATTTTTATTTTATGTGGATTGGTGTTTTGCTAGCATGTATGTCTGTGTGAGGGTGTTGGGTCCCTTAGAACCAGTTACAGACAGTTGTGAGCTGCCATATGGGTTCTGGGAATTGAACCCATGTCCTCTGGAAGAGCAGCCAGTGCTCTTAACCGCTGAACCAACTCTCCAGCTCTGCAGAGTACACATTGTACTCTTAAAAACAGACACAAAGAGTGGGTGCCAAAGCTTGAATGCAGGACCAAGCAGACAGAAGTGGTGCAAAGATAGAACGCAAAGCCAAGCTCTCCACGTAATTTTGACAGTCAACTGCTTCTGAGACCTTCTTCTTTTCTGGCTATTGAGTGTGGTGTCAAGTGAGTCACCACTGTCTCTTCAGTCCATGAAGGAGCTGACTGATGCTATTTGGTCCTCTCTTCCCAGCTGCAGCCCCGTGTCCACCAGCTGGCCCACAGGGCATTCCAGGGCAAAGCATCTTGGGAAGACGACTGGACATTTGTGTGGCAAATGCTTTGGTGGCAGGAATGGGCTTTTCTACGTCCAGGACCCAGTTTTATGTCCTGAGTAACTTACACATTCAACTAATACTGCCCTGTGCTGACACACCACAGGACACCAGGTCACAGTGACCTCAAGGGGGCAGAAGGCAGTAGGACACAGTGAGCTGCCATCCTCTCCCCCAGCTTGAGGTAACCTCACAATCTTGGATGCATCACTCAAGAGGATAAGGATGACCGCAGGGTTTGTACCGGTGACAGGTCACCGGAATGAATGAAAGAAGATGAAGAGAAGAAAACACAGACTCAAGCAAGCAGCTAGTTTCTTAAAAAGATTAACAAAACTGACAAGGCCCTATGCAAACATAAAGAGGAAATAGGAAATAATAAAATTAGAGATGAAAAAGGAGTGGTTAGAAGAGACTCCAGTAAAATCCAGGAGATCCCAGAATACGCCAGTTTATGTAAAAGAGAAATGCACAGATTTCCTAATTATAACCCTATCAAAATTAAAACGGGAAGACAGAAACAGATTACACAGGCTGCAGCAAGCACTGAGACTGAAGCAGTGACTGAAAGTCCTTCCACAAGTACAAGCCCAGGACTGGACGGATCTGCTACTGAAACCTACTAAGCCTCTGAGGGAGACCTAACGGCACCACTTCTCAACCGCTCTACAAGACAGACAGAACCTCACTGAACTCATTCTACCAAGTCAGTACTGTCTCAATAACCAAATACAGTATTACCTGAACACCCAAACTGGGTAAAGACTGAAAACAAACATTACAAAATGCAATAATTCACAACGAAGTATTTGCAGATGATTCAAGAACACATTGAGAAGATCCTACATCCCAGCCAAGTTGGTTTCATCCTAAGGATGCAAAGTTGGTTCAAACCTGCAAGTCATGTCTTACTCGATATAACCAGACCTCAGGATAGAAGCGCAATACATCACACAGACAAACTAAAGGATGAAAACCATCTCGATAGGTGATTAAAAAAAAAAAAAGTCCTACAAAGTGAGTCCAGGACAGCCAAGGCCACACAGAGAAACCCTGTCTCGAAAAACCAAAAAAAAAAAAAAAAAAAAAAAAAAAAAAGGAAAGAAAGAATCATAGATGGATAACAACAACAAGAGAGTAGAACCAATTAGTTTTGTCCCCTGAAAATGGAGGGACCAGGGCTTATTCTTGGTTACTTAACATTTCCCATCTGCCTTTCAGGGACAAGTGTCAGTGCCTCTCAGCTGTACCTCGGCCTCTGTGAGGTGACAGTCACTGGGGTGTGCCTCCTGAGAGAGCACTCACCTGTGGGAAGGGAACCGCTTTTGCAGCTCAGAAACAATTAAATCTTCTACTCGGTGATCTGTTTCTGTCACAAGATCTGCAGCAGATGTTTTTGTGGAGACGTGCTTTTCTTCAGTGAGGGCTTTCCTGATGATCTGAAACAGCACAGGAGGCAGTGAGAGCTGTGGGTCTCCTTCCCACGGACCCCAGCTTTCTTTGGTGGACTGGCTGGCTTTGGCCAGGGCCTGTAGTTACTCCCTTCCTCCACCAGTGACTCATCCCATCACACCCAGCTCCCAGGGCTTCTAGAACCCTCCACCACCAGCCCCTACTCTGTTCCCAAGCCAGGCTCTCCACTTGAAACTCTCTACTCAGATGCCACTTGAAAGTACCTTTGAGAGAAATTTTCTCTGAAAGAAAGTTATTTTTTAAAAGGCTGGGGTTTATCAACAGGAACCCGCCCTCCCCCCCACCCCACCCCCCGCCAAAATAAAAGCAGAACACAGGTTAACCTCCTAGAATTCACACTTCAAATTTGCAAGGTGTGTATGTGAAAGCCTTCCTCTGACTCACTTTACGTACCATGCACCCACGTGATGTGCTTGCAAATGCAAGCTTCGCACACCCCCGCGAGAGCTGAATTGTGTCCTAGGAGCTGAGGCTAGCTTCTGCGGCTGTATGCAGGACAGCACCAGCCAGCTGCCCACAGGGACACGTCAAAGACACTGGAGGCTCCTCAGGGACCACAAGGGCAGGCTCTACAGCTAGGCAAGCTGCCAGCACATCTGGATTGAACCCACTATGTCTAAACATAGGGTAAGGCCTAGTTGGCACCATTTCTGCTGCCCTGGTGGAGTTCCAGGAACCCCCTAGAGACCCAAACAGGAAACCAGAGCAGTCAGTATCTCTGGATGCTTCAGAAGGATCAGTTCCAGTCTGTGAATGAAAATTGCCACCTCCAGTTCTAGGTGGGGCTGTTTTCTCTATGTCTGCCTGTCTGCCTGTCTGTCCAAAACTGAATAGAAGTGGTGAAGTCAGGACACCTGAGCAGACTTGACAGGTCCCCAAATCATGTATTTTTCCCCAACGTGTCATGAGGGACTGGCAAGTTGGCTCAGGGCATAAAGTGCTTGCCGCATAAGCCTGGTGACCGGAGTCCAGTCTCCAGAATCCTTGTAGAGGCAGAAAGAGAAACAGGATGCACAAAGTTGTCCTCCCGTCTCCACACGTGCACCGTGGAACATATATACCACCCCATACACACATACATAATGAATTAACAAAACAGTACTGACCCACAGACTGGCTATTCACACTTGACACCCTGGGCCCACTGTGACACTTAGCCGGTACCTGGCCAGCACTACTTGGCCCACACTGTGCCCTGATGATGCCAAGGTGGGGAGGTCCTCAGTGCAAAGGAGGCTCATAAACGGACTCTTTTAAGATACTTTTCACTTCTGTTGTTTTGTGTATGTTCTGTGTGGGCGCACATGAGCCAGTGTATGCGGGGAGGTCAGAGGACATTTTGCAGGAGTCGGGGTGTCCCAGATATCAAATTCAGGTCCTTGTGCTTGGTGGCAGGTACCCTAACCTGCTGGCCCACCTACCTGCCCCCCACAAATGGCGTCTTAAACAAACAAACATGACATCTAGCGGTCTCTACTTTCAACCTTCCCCGTGGTAGTTCTTGCCTGCTCAGCCTCAAAGTCCTTCCCAGATGAGCCTACCTAGGTAGGTGCTGGTTTTTAATCTGGGCTGCAAAAACAACAGATGTGCACGATAGAAGATTTTAATGTGATGGACAGCACAAACATCCAAGAGGTCCCCTACAGTCCATTAACTTCAGCTCACCACTACTGCTCACATCCTGCCGGCCTCCGTCCTGCACTGCAGGGCTTCCGGTCGCCACTGTGCAATATCCTGCCCATTACCACCTTGCTAACTCTCTTACAAAACCAATTTGCACACAGCATGGCTTGGCAAACCGATCCACAGGTGCTCATAAACTCAACAGTCTTCAATGTCTAGCTCGCACAGGACCTGACATCCTCCAGGAACCCCAAATTCCGGGCCAGTCCAGGCAGCCTACTTGGCACTGTGTGGATATCTTATACAGGAGGGAGGTTTTGTGTGTGGGAGCAGCAGATGTAGCTGGGTAATGTGCATGCTGTGGTGGGAGAGGCAGGGGAAAGTAAGAGACAGTAAGAGAGAGACAGGAGAAAGGGGTCCATCTCAAGGACGAGGCAGCAACAGAGCTTCTGGAATCCCGTAGAAAGAAGACCGGTCGCTAGGTTGGGGCTTGGGGTCTGAGATCAACATTCTGGCAAGTTCCACTATGGTAAGGAGCCAGGGCAGTTTTCATACCTTGGAGCAAGGAGGGTCACCTAGGAGGTTGGGACAGTCTCACTTGGCAGGTGGTGTGTATGTACAAGTGTGTGCATGTACGTGTGCTCAGAGAGACGCCTCCATTTTGAACCAGTGCCTCCTGGGACCTGCTTGAGAGGAAGCAGACACGAAACCAGTCGGCTATCTCAGTTTCACACCCATGTGGCCTCCCCATAGAAGCTGGATTGAGGACTTAAGACAATGATCAGAAAAGCTCTGAAATCCCCCAATAGCTTCTTCGTACTGCTGCCAGAAAAACCCCCAAATGCTACACGGCCAGACCACTGGCCAGCCTCTTACCTCACCTTCCACAGGGTATCATGCAGAGTGGTTTTCCTCCATCTGATTCCGACTTCCCTGCTGATCGTAGCAAGACTTGCTTCCACCCAGGGCCTTTGCACAGCCTGGTCCTTTATCCCTTCTCCCCACCCGCGGCTGCCTTGTTCGATCTGTACTTGGCTGCGTTGCTCTCGTTGCAACAAGAGATCCCTGACACTCTGCCTAGCTGCCTGTGTGGGGCTGGGCCTGGAGTACAGTAACTGCTCAGGAATGGAAGGCACACAGGCTGCTAGCGTGCTTCCTGCCACGTTTCTTCCAACAGGACCGCTGATGTCTGTGTGAACACTGGCCACCCACCCAGGCGTCCATTCTCTTGGCGCCCTTTTTCTGGTTGTGCTAACAAAGGTGCCAATGTGCCTGGAATCTGCTCTCCTCTGGGCCTTCCTGAACATGGCCTCATCCACTACTCTGCTTTCAGAGCCAAACTCAGTCTGCCTTAGGCACTCACCCCCACAGCTGTACACCCGGCCAGCTGTACCTCCATAACCACGCGTCTCCCCAGCGCAATGCACAGACGGCCCTCACTATCCTGGGTGGTCAAGGCCCTGAGGGAGCAGTGTGGCAACTTTCTGGACTTGGCCGTGGGCCTCTTCCTCCCCTTCTTCCTTTTAGAAACAGAACCCCTGTGTTTCAGGAAGCCCCAGAGCTGCTTTCAAAGATTAATTACCCTGGCTTGGAGTGGTGGCGCACACCTTTACTCCCAGCACTTGGGAGGCAGAGGCAGGTGGATCTCTTGTGAGTTCAAGTCTAGTTCAGACAGACAGGGCTCTCTATGTAACAGAGAGCCCTGTCTTGAAAAACCAAAAGAGAGCTGGGCGTGGTAGCACACGCCTTTAATCCCAGCACGCAGGAGGCAGAGGCAGGCAGATCGATGTGAGTTCGAGGCCAGCCTGGTCTACAAAGCGAGTCCAGGACAGCCAAGGCTACACAGAGAAACCCTGTCTCATAAAAATAAATAAATAAATAAATAAATAAATGAACAACCAAAAGAGAAACAAACAGATTAATTACCCTGACTTCCCTCTTGTACTGCTGGACGTGGCAAGCTCTTCTTTGAGGGCACAAACAGAGACACCTCTGCACCTTCAGAGAATCCTTGCTAATGACAGCGAGGGTGGTCACAAGGGGCCCTAGGCGTAGGAGAGAGAACCTTGGCTTCCTGGGGTTCCACAAGCAGAGCCCCTCTTTGGGTCTTGCACGCACTTTGCCCCGCTTCAAGGCCTTGTCTCTCACATCCACTCTCCTTCTTCCCAAGCTGTCGCGCTAAGGTTAGCATCCTTCCATGAGGCTTTTGATGCCAAAATTTCCCGTTTTCACATGGTGATCTGAATGGCCGCAGTAGGCTCACATATCTGAGTGCTTGCTGTTTGAAGGGACTAGAAGGATAATGAGATGCGGCCTTGTTGGAGTAAGTGGGTTTCAAAAGCCCCTGACAGTCTTGGTGTTTCTCTCTGTGTGTCTCTTTCTCTGCCTGTGGGTCAGAATGTAGCTCTCAGCTACTGCTCCAGTGCCTCGCGGGCCGCCATGTTCCCCGCCATGATGATAATGGACTAAGCCTCTGACATTGTAAGCTGGCCCCGATGATATGCTTTCTTTCATAAGACTTGCCTTGGTCATGGTGTCTCTTCACAGCAAGGGGTCAGTGACTAACACACCATTCTTCTTTCTGACTCAGCCAGAATATCACCTCTTCCACAAGGGGCCTCCCACAGAGACCAGCATTTGTTCCTCTTGACTTACACAATGTAACCTGTAGGCTCCCCACGGCACTTAGTGACTGGGGAGGACCCCCTCATTCTGTGTCCACCTCCCACAGGCAGGTGTGAGCCTCTGCAAGGGCAGCCACACCCAAAGGGCTCTGTGAACACTTGTTGATGGGGCAGAAAAAGATGCCTCGCTGTTGTACACTGAGCCGCCCACTAACCACACTGGAAGGCGTTAGTAAGCACTCTTGTGACTAACCTCCGGGATAGTTACAAGCTTGGTTTTCCAGGTCTAAAAGCTGATTGTGGAGCTTAGGGGCATCTTGGGGGCTTGTCACTATGACTCGAAAGGTTCTATCCACACCAGGCCTCACCTCACTATAGTTTCTACAAGAATCTGTACAGTGTGGATTGGCGAGGGTGGTGACATGCTGTACTGTGTTCTTTTAAAAAAAAAAACAAGCCATTCAGCCAGGCATGGTGCCGCACGCCTTTAATCCCAGCACTGGGGAGGCAGAGGCAGGCAGATCGCTGTGAGTTCAAGGCGAGCCTGGTCTACACAGAGAGTCCAGGACAGCCAAGGCTACACAGAGAAACTCTGTCTAGAAAAATCAAAACCCCCCAAAAACAAGCCGTTCACTTTTGGCTTTTTGTGTTATTGTGGCTGCGACTGGGATGGAACGTGCCTGTGCCCTCCAACAGTGTATCCTCCTTACCTAGGGCATCCCTCCCTCAGGTCCTGGTCTTCTCCCCACCCCACCGCCCTGGTTCTTGGAGACAGGGTCTTTCTATGCAGGCGAGGCCAGTACTGAACTGTGCTCCTTCTGCCCCAACTTCTGAGTGTGGGGATTTCACAAAAGTAGCGAGGTAGGGCTGGAGAGATAGCTCAGTGGTTAAGAGCGCCGCCTGCTCTTCCTAAGGCCCTGAGTTCAATTCCCAGCAACCACATGGTGGCTCATAACCATCTGAAATGTGATATGGTGCCCTCTTCTGGCTTGCAGGAGTACATGCAAGCAGAGCACTGTATGCATAATAATAAATAAATAAATCTTAAAAAAAAAAAGTAGCGAGGTAACTAACCTTTGGTACCCCTGTGTGGCAGGCCCTTCATACCCATCCTGAACTGCACTAAGCCTTGAGGCCACCTGAGACTATTCCATGCCAGGCCCAGTCCCTCACTGGCACCCTCCTGTGTGTCTCCTCTCTTCTATCTCTTTGGACACAATGTCCCTTTTAGTTATGACGACATCCCTAGCTTCCCCAACCCCCACCCCCAAACTACTCTTCCAATCTCACCTTATCACACCTAGGTCTTGGCTGAGTCCCCTTCTCTTGGGTCAGTGCCTGGTAGCCATAGCATTTGGCTACTAGGGGGAGAGAAGACTGTCTGACTCTTCCCTGGACGGTGTGCTTTCCAAAGCAGTAAGCCTTTCACCATAGCAGCTTCAGGACAAGCCCGTCCTGCACAGCCAAGGAGGTGAGCCCCAGCAGCATGCCCTGTATGGTGCCTGCCCGCTGGACCCACACACAAGGAAGCCACACAAATTCTCTTAACTCAGCCGGCGAGTTATCGGCTGTGGGCTCACCACCTTCTTGCTCTTACTGATTTCTTATCACTGACAGAATAAGGGATAGGCTACCTTTCACAAGCAGAGCTCTGAGTTCAACAGCCACTTGGCAGCCAGAGCCACAGTGTCCTTGTTCTAAGAGTACAGGCCAGGTGCCCATGCTGACCAGCACGCTCCCAGACTCCCACACCATTCTGGTTTTTCTAAGAATACAGATCTGACAAAATGTAATGGCTCATGACCAGACATTTCACACATACTACATGCAAATGTCAAACAGGAACCTAAAATCGGAGGCTGAGAAATGTTTGATTCCTGGGCTGGCTCTGTATGTTTAAAAAAAGGGGGAGGGAAGGAAGGAAGCAAAAGAAAATTTAACTTCTAAGTCTTCCCACACTGAGAGGAAAGGTGAAAGAATGTTTTCAATCAAGTGGTAAGATTTAAGAACCTTCCACCCTGCTCTGTAGCCATGACTGAGCTCCAGCGGGACATAGGGGTGTATGCTGAGTACCTGCTAACGCCTGTGCCCATGACTCGTTCCTCCTTAATCTTAGAGATGTTAATCATTCTGCCAGCAACAAGTTAGTATGTACTGTTTTCTAAGCCTCTTTTCATGACTCTTTCCCCTTCAGTCTTTTTTTTTTTTTTCTTTCTTCGAGACAGGGTTTCTCTGTGTAGCCTTGGCTGTTCTAGACTTGCATTTTAGAGCAGAATGGCCTCACACTCACAGTGGTTCATCTGCCTGCCTCTGCCTCCCGAGTGCTGGCATTGAAGGCGTGCGCCATCTTGACTGGCTTCCCCTTCACTCTTAAAGAGATTTTTAATCATTCTACCAGCAACAAGTTAGTGTGTGCTTAAAAAAGTTTTTTTTTCACAATTCCAATCTACAGCGTGTGGTATAGAGAGACCCCTGGCGAGACTTTCTTCTCCTCTCCAAAAGAGCCCTTGGTTAATGTTTCGTATACAAAATGTGTACCAGGCACAGTTGCAAGTCTTCCCTCCATGGGAAAGGCACTCCACCCTCATTTTTTTCCTCAGCTAGCTTTTGCTAGCAAAATGGGTGTGAGAAATACAAAGAGGATCCAAAGTTCTTGAGCCCCTTCGTCATCAGGGAAAAACCAACCCAAACAAAACAAAGCAAAACTAAAGTTAAATAAAAATTGGGACTGGGGCGAAGGCTCAAGTCAGTGAAATGTTTGTTGTGTGTGTAGATAACCTGAGTTTGGGGTTCCCAGCACCAACATAACAGCCAAGCATCATGACACACAGCTGGGATCCAAGAGCCAAGGAGACAGACATGGGGGTGGGGGGAGGAGACTGCTCTGGCGCAGTAGCTTGTTGGTGTGTGTGCGGATAGGTGACACGGAGACTAAAGCAGACAGGGAGCCTGTGGAAACATAAGATCACTACCCTCTTTCTCCACACTTCCTTCAATGGCAGATGTCTCAGCCCAGCCCAGGCAGGAGAAAGGAGTCACCAGAGGAAAGACTTCATACAGGGGCACTAGGGACTCTTTCAAAGAGAACAGCAGGAGCCCAGGCCGTGGTGATGGCATCCTGTGGGCAGTCATCTGGCTGGCCTCGTGGCATTCTACCTCTCTGTAACCTGGATCCAGTCAGGCTCTGCTGAGAACCACAGGCCATCCACACGCTATAAGCTCGGAACATCCCTACACCTGCTCCACCTGCAAGACACTGCAAATCTTCTATGAAACCTGTTTTTCAGGCCCAAATGCCTGATATCATCCTAGCACCTTTTCCTCACAGCTTCCGTCCAACACAAACTGTCGCCTCAGCCTTCGAGACCAATCTTTCTTCATCACCTCTTTCCACAGCTCAGTCAGTCATATGCATGTAGATCTATGCAGCAGCTGGGTGGGCTCTGGCCATTGAGTCTCACACAGGACTCCACACAACACCTCACATTACATCCAGAGCAAAGGCTAAATACAGTCCCTGACTGCTTGACACATATTGATTGGTGAATCAATTTCAGTGTTTTAGCACCACAGTTTTATTTTATTATTGTTGTTGTTGTTTTTTTTTTTTTTTTTTTTTTTTGCGACAGGGTTTCTCTTGTATTCCTGGCTGTCCTGGACTCTCTTTGTAGACCTAGCTGGCCTCAAACTTACAGCAATCTGCCTGCCTCTGCCTCCCAAATGCTGGGATAAAAGGTGTGTGCCACCACACCCTTCTAGCACCTCGATTTTAAAACAAATAGTACCAAAGAAGTCAGTAAACATGTAAAAGACATTTAAAGCTAATGAAATATAGTCTAAACTCCCCAGATCACCTTTTGCAAATGGGTAGAAGTCAGCTATTTTGACTGTACTTCTGACCTTGTCTCTCTCATCCATGACCAACCTTGCCAGACCTGGTATCAGCTGGTACTGAAATGGGTGTGAGCAGTTTGGGCAAGGAGGTCTGAGTAGACAGACTTAGGTCCGATGAGACCAATCTGTGGGGTGTGCAGGCACAGCTGTCTGTAAGTTGCTGTTGGCCAGCCTGTAAAGGGATGGCTTTGAGAAGTGCTTTTCCTGTCCAGCACACCAACGGCCCAGCCGCTGCCACTGGCATTCCTACAGAGGAGAGAATGTACCTGTATGGGGCAGCGGGCATGAGAAAGATGCTGACTGGTCAGACGAGAGGGTTTTTTTTTTTCCCAGACAGGGTTTCTCTGTGTTAGTCTTGGCTGTCCTGGACTTGCTTTGTAGACCAGGCTGGCCTCGAACTCACAGAGATCTGCCTGCCTCTGCCTCCCCGAGTGCTGGGATCACAGGCATGCGCCACCGTGCCCAGCGTAGAAGAGAGAGAGGTTCTTAATGCATGAAGCTGGGATCAAGCCTGCTCAACGCTCTTCTTCATGGTCCAAGTAATGTGTGAAATACTGCAACAGTAAAGAAAATTTAAAGTTCTCACTTGTTGGTGACTATAAAAGTTTAAATTGCACTAGCATAATTTTTCTAAACTACTGATGATAAATTTCAGTTTTGCACTAGGAAAAGCTGTTTACCTTTTTATTCCCTCACAGAAAACACTATACTGAGCTGGCACTGGGGTGCACACCTATAAGCCCACTCCTTGGGAGGCAGGGCCAAGGAGACCATGAGACCAACCTGGAGACCGGGTCAGGAGGGAGGGAAGGAAAGAACAAAAGAAGGAGAAAGTAGTGTAGAGACTAGGGGAGTAGCTCAGTGTTAGAGCATGTGCTGGTGGCCCTGGCTGGGGTCCCCTGCAACGCCATTGCTTGTGTACACACGCGCGCGCGTACACACACACACACACACACACACACACACACACACACACACACGGCTGGGATTGCTGAAGGGCAGGTGTGACTCCAGTAGGCTGAGGTTAACTGAGTGGTGGAATGCAAAGGAGGAATGGGTGGGGGTGGGGGCGTCCGGAGAACAGGGGACCAGCAAGGCTGACGGGATGCTCTCCCAGGGTGGAGCAAGGGAAGCCTGGGAACAGACAGCATAATCTGGGGACACTGGCCATATATCTTGGGAGCTCCCTCTCTTTGAGGCCCTGACCTTTTAGCATCCAGCACTGAGATCCTCCGCTGATAACTGAGAGTAGTCCACAACAGAGTAGAGCACTGGGATAGGTGGAGCCTGTAGCTAAGGAGGCGACACACTCACTGTCATCGGGCTGCCTTGCTTAAGGGCTATTTTCTCCACGATCAGTACTTAATTACTACACATCATCATTTAGAGACTCTTTCCCTCTTTTCACAGGTTACAGTGACCTTGTGTGCCTTTGCTCTCTCTCAGCCTTTCCCTCAATGGCAGGCAGGCAGGAAGCTGCATAATTCCCAAGAGGGAGCCTAGAGTCCTGAGCTTCCTGACCAGACTCCTAATGTCAGAATCTTCACTTCACTGCCTTTCTCTCCCTCTCTCTCTTTCTCTCTCTCTCTTAAATTTTATTGTTGTTGGGAAATTGTAAAGTACCAATCTCTTTAGGTTAAAATTTATAAAACCCTTAAGAACTGTGCCTGTCGTTCTGCAAGCTTCCAATGAACATCGCCGAATATTAAAAGTTATTTAAGCCTCTATTTCTTTGAAGATTTAAATCTGAAAGGCCACAGAACCTGTTAACTTCACTCACATGCTTTTGCACAGTCCTAAATTTGCTTCTCAAAGTTGCCAGGAAAAAAAAAAAAGCTGTAGTGGAATCTTAAAGTCCCTACATACATTGACAAAGCTGTCTCTGGAAGGATGCTGCAGAAATGTGGAGGTGGAAAAAAGGGCTGGTAGTTTCCCGGAAGTGTCTACCCTGGGCTACAAGCTTTATCAGCTGTTGGGCAAGAGCTGGGACTCCCCCCCCCCTTTTTTTTTTACTGCATGTTGCACAGGGTAGTTTCAAAAGATTTGTTCTTCCGGCTATTGATATGTTGGGAATGGTTTTGTACAGGTACCACTTTACCATTGGGCTCTGCCAGCACTGTGGCAACACTTTTTAAAACAGGCATCCCTTTTAGAGTCTTTTCAGATACACCTAAAAATACTGCTTTTTGGATATAAACCTTTCTGTCCACAGTACTATTGTAACTCTTCCTTCCCACCCCCAAGTCAGCAGAGCGCAAGCACATGTTTTAAGGAGCAGAGCACTGAACAAGCCCTAACTTAAACGGGGCCTGCTCTGACGTCTTGGGAACCCACTGCACATCCACTCCACCAACCCTGAAAGTTTGGCGCTGCTGGAGAGGGCAAGGAACAGTTAGGGAGCGAACATAAAAAACAAGAAAGCAAAACAGAGGCGCCACAGTTAGTTTTCAAACCCAGTCTGGTTTTCTTCAGCTTCGCGCTGGTTTCCATCCTTCCGGCAATCTAACGAGTTCTTCCTGAACTCGGGTCTGTGCCAGTCACTCCCTGGAGGCGCTCTCAGGCTGGGAGCCTAGGCTGTCTGGGCTCAGAATGCCTGGATAAGGACAATCAGCTACAACCGAGCCAGAGCTCCACGCGCCTGGGGTTGAAATTGGGGGGGTGGGGGCACCCACAACCTAGCTGCAGGATTGGTCCTTAAAAAGAAACAACTGCCGTGTTCTAGCCTGGGAGAGACGTTTGCGTTCCAGGTGACTCAAACGCCAAGGTCAAGTACCGAGAGGTTGTCATTTCATCGTCCAGTGAGGAGTGCGACCCTCATGTTTTCCCGATGGCTGTATCCCTCTCCACATGGTGCCGACCCCATGCTCCTCATGCAAGCCTCCTACCGATGCGGGATGGGGGTGGGGGTGAAGGGCCAGAGAAAGGTGAGCCCCAGAAACAACACAGGCCCTGTCCTTGCAACTCACTTCGCCCCCACCCACGCCGTCCATCTCGGGTGTGCCTCAGAGCTCTGAGGGTCTGAACGCGACCACCGCACTCACCTGCCCGGCTCGCAGCGCCAATTGCACCGCCACCTCGAAGCACTCGTCCCAGGGGCCCACACCCCGCACCACCTCCTCCTCCTCGCTGCTGGGCTTCATCCTGGCTTCGCCGGGCCCCGCCACCTTCTGCTCTGTTCCGCGTGCTGCGGCCGGAACCCGGCTCCCACTCGTTGCTGCCGCCAGCACGAGAGGCTCCGCACGCTCTCCTCCGGTTCCCGCCAAGCCGTTCCTCCTACCGCGCGCCTTGCAGCAGGAAGGCCCGCAAGGGGCTGCAGCCCAAGTAGGCGGGCCTCGCGCCCCGCCTCCGTCTCCGCCCCCCAATTCAAGGCCTGGCCCCACCTTCCCTTCTCAGACCACGCCCCTCAGCGTTGGCCACGCCCTCAATAACAGGCTTTGCCCCACCTCCTAGTCCTGTGCAGAGCTCGCTCCGCCCTCTTCCCGCCCCCATCTCACGCCCCGCCCCGCCCTCCCCACTCCAGTGCTAGCCTTGCCTAACCACGCTCTCTAATCCAGGCCCACTTCCCAGCTGGTCCCGGCCAGGCGGCTGCTGGGAGCTCAAGGTGGGCACTTCCAGCTCCAGGCGGCTGGTGAAAGGAGGCCTCGGAATTCATTCCCGCTGGGCACATAGAACCGCGGTGTCGCTAGGTGTGAGGTGGGCCGGAGCTGCCAGCCAAACACCCAGGCAGTCCTTGGCTTTCATAAACTGTTTAAACTCAAAACTTGTTTAGAGCCCTAACTGTGACGGAGATTAGAATTTCTATAGCAAGGAGTGACCTTTTTAACCTTGGCTGCTGCAAGCTATTCCACACCTACTATGAAAATGCAAATAATAGAAAGGCATTTCCTGAATGTCCAAGAGTTTAACTTCAGGAGTTCCTCCACCCACCACTTTTATAAAATCTACCCACAGCCGGGTTGTGGTGGCACCCGCCTTTAGTCCCAGCAGAGGCAGAGACAGACAGATCTCTGTGAGTTCGAAGCTAGCCTGGTCTACAAAGTGAGTTTCAGGTTAGCCAGGACTACACACAGAGAAACTCCTCCTCCCTCCCACCCCAAAAATCGACCCACATAAAATTATTCTGGAGTGCCACTTCTCACAGTCTGGGAGGAGAATGGGAGTTTGTGTAAAAACCTTAATGGGACTTTTCACCCCTAAGTTAACCTAAAGATGGCAGTAAACCCTTTTGGCTAGGGTCAGCTTTAAGTACTCTGCCTCCCCCAGCTCATCCCATGACACAGAAAGGGGGGTTGGCAACGATTTCCACGATCAAGTGGAGCTCGCTAAAGGCATTTTCTCCTCCATATTTATTCATGTGCCCCGTCCCCCGCCCCCCTACCCCCACCCGTAATGTTCAAGGTAAGAGTGTTGAACTTTAGAAAATGCTTGAAACTGGAATGCTTCTTTTAGAAATGGAATGTGAAGCAAGTGAAGGTGGCTCAGCAGGTATTTCCTGCAGAGCCCGATAAACTGAGTTCGATCCCTGAAATCGACGCCGTGGAAGGAGAGAACCCACTCCCGAAAATTGTCCTCTGATCACATACATGCGCGAGCGCGTGCTAGTACACAGGCATGTACAGAAACAAATACGTGGCTTTCTGTTTTGTTTTATTGTTGTTGTTTTTCGAGACAGGGTTTCTCGTTGTAGCCTTGGCTGTCCTGGACTTGCTTGTAGACCAGGTAGACCAGGCTACCTCGAACTCAGAGATCCGCCTGCCTCTGCCTCCCTCCGTGCTGGGATTACAGGCGAGCGCCATCGCTCCAGGCCGTGAGATCTTTAAAAATCGAATAAAAACCAGAATGTTGCCGGGCGGGCGTTGGGGGATGGGGGCTCGGGGAGCCAGGGGGAAGGGAAGCAGAAGCCCGGCTCCTGGAAGGGGCGGGTGAGGAGTGCGGAGAGGAGCTACAGGTATTGAGACTCGTCCTGGGTTTCTTTGCAACCTAACAAAGAGTGGTCACATTGCAGATTTTCACTGGAGATGAAAATTAAGGATAATAAGGTTTGGTTTTGATTCTTTCTAGCTCCCCTTCCTCAACACTGCCTTCGTAACCCCGCACCTTTATCCAATCGGGAAGCTCAGTTATAACTTGGTATAAAATTTTTATTACAGATATCAACCCACCTGCAGAAAATATTGATAACTTCCTCGTCTAACGGACAAATCTCTTCAGGCAGAATAGTGTTTTTGACAGGTGTGAAGACTGAAACCAGCCAGGTTTCTCTTTTCTCTTACCTCCATTCATATACAGAACGGCCTTTGTAAACCGAGCGTGGTAGTGCATGCCTATAATTCCAGGCCAGGCAGAGGCAGGCAGAATGCTGTGAGTTCGAGGCCAGCCTGGTCTACAAAGTGAATCCAGGACAGCCAAGGCTACACAGAGAAACCCTGTCTTGAAACAACAACAAACAAACAAGAACGGTCTTTGTGGCTGTTATGAGTTAATATTCCTGCGCTTGACACTCATGTATTTTCGGTGGATACAGCCGAGTGGCAGAGCTCATGTTTAACCTGTGCAGGGGCCCTGGGTCCTGTCCTCAGCACCCAAACCAAAGCAAGTCTGCTCACTCATGCACCAACATAGCCTCAAGAGACTAAATACACCTATGTGCCATATAACTGGTATTTACTAAATCTAAGTTACTTGCCTTGAATGCTTGAGGCCTTAAATTCAATTTCTGGCATTATAAAAATTAAATAAATAGGGCTGGAAAGATGGCTCAGTGGTTAAGAGCGCCACCTGCTCTTCCAGAGGCCCTGAGTTCAATTCCCAGCAACCACATGGTGGCTCACAACCACCTATAATGTGATCTGATACCCTCTTCTGCAGATAAAGCACTCATATGCAATAAATAAAATAAATAAATCTTTAAAAAAAATTAATAAATCTGTTACTCACTGAATATTGAGATCGACCTTCTATAACAGATTCCTTCCTGCCATACAATTTTAAGGCACATCTCTGTGAGTTCGAGGCCAGCCTGGTCTTCACAGAGTGAGTTCCAGGACTGCCACAGCCACACAGAGAAAGCATGTCTGGGCGGGGCGGTGAGGGGGGGGGGGAACAAACTGGTCCAGAAAGATGGTTCAGAGGTTAAGAGCACTGGCTCTTCTTCCAAAGGTCCTGAGTTCAATTCCCAGCAGCCACACGGTGGCTCACAACCATCTATAATGTGATCTGGTGCCCTCTCCTGGCGAGCAGGCATATATGCAGACAGAACATGGTATACATAAAAAATCTTTAAAAAAGAAAAAAGAGAATTAAAAAAAAAAATCACACCCCTTTCATATCTAAATGACAAGTCTCAGCGGAAGTGTGAGATAGCTCCCCACTCAGCCCATCTCCTGTATGTTGCCGCATCCAGAGGCTGAAAGCCATGTTAACTTCAGCAAGTCACTGTGTTCTCTGACATGAAAAACTTTCTCAACTTCCCCTTCCATTGATGTCCCCAGGGCACACCCTCAGTGTGTATGTACCTTGGCCACCAGGAGGCCTCCTGCAAAGTGCATGGGCAGGGCCCCAAAAACCTCAGAGTGGCAGTGTGTAAGGACTCCCCTTCTGTCCTTGCTGGAGCAGAGCAAAGGGTAAAGAAGTAAAATTCCCGCCAAAGCTTTCTTCTATCTGCTTCTCTGACAGGCTGCTTTGAAATTGGGTATTCTCCAGGGCCCAATAAGTCAAAGAAATTGGCCTGGACATTATATCCATTTTTTGGTTAGTTTCATCTTATTAATACTTCCTTGGAAGGGGACTCCTGATAATGTCTTGACCTTTAGACACCGTCTGTGTAAAAAAGCTGAGTTTTATATTTGATTGTCTTTCTCCCAACTGTGCCCCCTTTCTCCCTGCTGGGAATGGTGGTCCATGCCTTTAATTCCAGCTCTCTGGAGGCAGAGGCAAGCAGATCTCCAAGTCTGAGGCCACTCTGGTCTACAAGACAGCCAGGACTACACAGAGAAACCCTGTCTCACAGACATCTGCCTGCTCTTTCTTGCCTTCCTTCCTCTCGGTAGGATGAAAATAGGTAGCTTCCTCTCAAACAACTCAGACCTATTAATGGAAAGCAAGGTCTCTGTTTTAAAGGAAAAGTAGAAAGTAGATTATTCTGGCTAAATCTGAGTAATTAGACACAGGAACACAGATTCAAGCCACCCTGGTGTGCTGGTTAGTTTTTTATTTTGCTGTTTGTTTTTTGAGACAGGGTTTCTCTATGTAGCCTTGGCAGGGCTAGACTCAATTTATAAACCAGGCTGGCCTTGAACTAAAAGTGATCTGTCTGCCTCTGCCTCCTGAGTGCTAGGACTAAAGGTGTGTGCCACCACACCCGGTTGCTGGTTAGGTTTTTTTTTTTTTTGTCAGCTTGACATTGTCGTGGTGTAAGAATTGCCACACAAACCACTCACGCACCAATCTCAGTGAGATATCGATGGTTTATTAAATGCAGCACCCCAAGACTGACCATGGCCAGGGACACAGTAGACTTGTGACCCCAGTCCATTTCTAAGGCTGGTTTTTCTTTGTTTGTTTTTGTTTTTTTCAAGACAAGATTTCTCTGTCTAGCCGGGTTGCCTTTTCTTCTTCTTCTTCTTCTCCTTCTTCTTCTTCTTTTGCTTTTAAACAATATTTGCTTTTTGTTTTGTTTTTTAAGATTTATTTATTTATTATGTATACAGTGTATATGTATGCCTGCAGGCCAGAAGAGGGCACCAGATCTCATTATAGATGGTTGTAACCCATCATGTGGTTGCTAGAAATTGAACTCAGGACCTTTGGAAGAGCAGGCAGTGTGCTTAACCTCTGAGCCATCTCTCCAGCCCCCTAAGGCAGGTTTTTATAAGAAAAACTGTAACCAGGTGAGAAGCAAGGGGAGGGCAGCGCATTACATCATTTTGATTAGCTAAACATAAGAAGAATCAATTTTGTTCCGAGCACATTGTATCCAGGTGGCTAGACAAAGCATTTTAAGCTGATTGGCTAGAATAGAGTCTTGGGGACTTTCCATTTCCTCACTGTTCCAGGAGAAGGGAATATAGCAGGGTATTGTGATTTTGTTTAAAAAGCACATAAATCATTAATTCAAGCAGAATGTTCGACAAGAATTGAATTGTAAGCCAAAGGCGATTCAAGCTCCCAGGCGGGCAGAGACAGAGAACCTGAAGCTAATTTCACCTTATGATCAAAATGGAGACTTAAAATTAAAAAATGGCTTCTGTTATGTTGAAAATGAAAGCAGATGTTGACAGAGGAGCTACAGTTTTAAGCAGGTTACAACAACATAACCTGGAGTCTTCTGGAAGGGAAGAACCTCAATTGGAAAATACCCCCCATGAGACTGGTCTGCAGGCAAATTTGTAAGACATTTTCTTTTGTTTTTGTTTGTTTTATTTTTGTTTTTTCTTTGAGACGGGGTTTCTCTGTGTAGCTGTGACTGTCCTGGATCACTTTGTAGACCAGGATGGCCTCGAACTCGTGGAGATCTGCCTGCCTCTGCCTCCCTGAGCACTTGGATTACAGATGTATACCACTTCACCCAGCTGTGAGGTATTTTCTTGATTGATGATTGATTCCTGTTTTAATCAGGATTCTCTAAAGCAGTGGTTCCCAACTTGTGGATCACAACCCCTTTGGGGTCAAATGACCCTTTCACAGGGACCGCCTAAGACCAGTGGAAAACACAGATATTTAGTGAAATTACATTTATGAATAGGAACAAAAAATACTTTCATGGTTGGGGGGTCATGATAACATGAGACATTGTGTTAAAGGTTGCAGCGTCAGGAAGGCTAAGAACCAGTGATCTCTGTGATTCTGGTCCTTTGTCTTCTGCCCCCTTTCCCCCACATGCCCGGGATGCTTGCCACACTCCTTGGGTGGGCTCTTCTGCTTTCCTGGTCACCCCTGCCTCATGCTGATGTCCTCTTAAAGGAAGTTAGGAGCTTGTTTCTTTGGTATCACAGACTCCCGAGACTAAAAATATCTAGAAAAGTTATCCTGCAGTTCAATCACTGTTTCACCTCTGATAAGGGGAGGTTGCCTGCATAAAGAGCCTTAGTCCTCAGCCTCTCTGGCTGCCTGGTGGTCCCATATCTACCTCTCTTGGTTCTGGGTCATTAGAGGAGAGAGCAGGCTGTGTCAGTATATCTCCCTCTGTTAATCCCAAAGATGGGAGGAGAAGTCCACAGACCCAAAACAACATGGCCAAATTAATTAAAGCAAGCTTTTCAAATAGTGTACGCAGCTGCCTCCCCCTAAACCATAGTTTGAGAGGTCAGCATTGGATGTGAGGAAGACAAGGCTTTTATAGCTCAGGGGTAGAGGGTTTCCAAATGGGAGACTTGGGGGCAAAATAGACAGGATTCAGGAGCAGAACATAAGCATAAGAAGTTAGTCACAATGACCTCTTGAAACAAAGACACGATTGCAAGATGGGCATAACAACAGGCAGTCATAACAAGGTAGCTATAACAAACCTTTCAAAACAAAGGTAGGGTTGCAAGATGTTTATTACTTTTTTTGAAACAAAGACATGATCACCATTCCTAAAATGGGCAGAATAGACCATTTGTAGTTACAGTTACAGGTTGGGGCATAGACTAATCCTTGAGAAACAGGTTTAATCATAAACAAGAATAAACCTAGTTTGTCTTTACTGCCTGAGATGGAGGCAGGTTAGTTCTTTACTTCCATCCCAGATATGTTTTAGCTCCCTGTGGTGCTGGGAACCAAAGCCAGGGTCTCATGTATGCAAGGCAGATGCTTTCCCAATGTTTTTTGTTTTGTTTTGTTTTTTGTTTTTCTTGTTTTAGATTCAGAGCAAGGAAGAGGAAGGTTCACAGAGCTCCCATAATCACTGCCACGCAGCCTCTTATCTTTGTCAAACTATTTTCTTTTCTTTATCGGCATTATACTCCATGGCATGGCTTTGTTTTGAGTTTTTCCTTCAACCAATGCCTGCCCCATCCCTGCAGGGTGGATATGATGGCTAATCTTGGTTGTCAACTTGACCACATCCTAAGCAGCTGGACACTCCTGTGAGGGATTTTATTTTGCTTGTTTTTTTGTTTTGTTTTTGCTTCTTGTTTTTTGAGACAGGGCTTCTCTGTGTAAAAGAGAACTTGATTTGCAGACCAGGCTGGTCTCGAACTCACAGAGATCTACCTGTCTCTGCCTCCCAAGTTCTGGGATCAAAGGTGTGCGCCACCACACCCAGCTATCTCTCTCTCTCTCTCTCTCTCTCTCTCTCTCTCTCTCTCTCTCTCTCTCTCGTTTTTTTTTTTTTTTTTTTTTTTTTTTTTGAGACAAGGTTCCTCTGTGTAACAATCCGGGTTGTCCTGGAGCTTGCTTTTTAGACCAGGCTGGCCTCAAACTTACAGAAATCCATCTGCCTCTGCCTCTGGAGTGCTGGGCTTAAAGGAACCACCACCACCTGGTTAGGAATTTTCTTTTTTCTTTTTTTAAAAAAATTATTTATTAACTCATTCATATTACATCTCAATTGTTATCCCATCCCTTCTATCCTCTCATTCCTCCCTCCCTCCTATTTTTTCCTTACTCCCTTCCCCTATGACTGTGACTGAGAGGGACCTCCTCCCCCTGTATATGATCATAGGGTATAAAGTCTCTTCTTGGTAGCCTGCTATCCTTTCTCTGAGTGCCACTGGGCCTCCCCATCAAGAGGATGTGGCCAAATATGGGGCACCAGAGTTCATGTGAAAGTCAGTCCTTACTCTTCACTCATCTATGGAGAATGTCCTGTTCATTGGCTTGATCTGGGTAGGGGTTCAATGTTTACTGCATGCATTGTCCTTGGCTGGTGCCATAGTTTGAGCAGGACTCCTGGGCCTAGATCTGCCCATCATAATGTTCTTGTAGGTTTCTAGGACCCTCTAGATCCTTTTGTTGGACAGCTGAACCACACTCGGTAAGCCATTTTAATAAGCCCCCTTTTAATATAATATATTATAGCAGTTAAAATGAGTCCATGTTTGACTAAAGCAACTAGAGGTCTGAGATTGGCCTGTCAGCCGCTTGAGTCAGTTAGAACATTCCAGGAATTCCAGAAATGCAAAAGACCCAGGGTGCATGTCCACAGGAATTGCATCTGCAGGAGTGCATGTTCCCAGGAACAAAATGTGACTTTTGCCTTTAACAGCCCCTCACCTCCATCCCCACTTGGCTCCAGCCAGGGCTGCAGCCACAAATCCAACCAAGAGCTGATTAAAATCTCAATAGTCTTTCTTTTGGTTTCTTTTTCTTTCTTTTTTTCCCTTATTTTTCTTTCTTTCTTATTTTTTTTTTTTTTTTTTTTTTTTTTTTTTTTTTTTTTGAGACAGGGTTTCTCTGTGTAGCCTTGGCTGTCCTGGACTCACTTTGTAGACCAGGCTGGCCTCAAACTCACAGAGATCCACCTGCCTCTGCCTCCCAAGTGCTGGGATTACAGGCTGTG
Source organism: Acomys russatus (assembly GCF_903995435.1). Lineage (NCBI taxonomy): Eukaryota > Metazoa > Chordata > Mammalia > Rodentia > Muridae > Acomys > Acomys russatus. The sequence goes on along the minus strand of NC_067156.1, from coordinate 53,576,478 downwards.
CACCAGTGGCAAAACCTCAATGGTCTTTCAGCGTTCTTGAACTCCACACAATTATGTGTGTGTGTGCTGTGTGTGTATGCCAGGCTTATATAATATACATTATATAATAATATGTTATGTAATATCTTATATGATATAAATATATAAGCCAGGATGGCTACATATATAATCATTCATATATATGTGTGTGTGCCATATTTATATAATATACATTATATAATATCATATTATATAATATAAAAATATGATATAAATATATAAACCAGCCTGGCTATATCCATCTCTCTCTCTCCCTATATATATATACATACATGTGTATATATATGTGTGTGTATAATAAAATTATTCATTGTATATGTGTATGTGTTCCATCAGTTCTATCTCTCCAGAGAAGCCTAACTAGTATAGTGGATGAAGCCTCTGATTTCTGCTCACATGGGAGAGAATGGAGTCTGGGGATAAGAATGAACAGGCATGGAAATGTAGTCACAAATTCCCCACCTTGTCTGTAACTTAAAACAAGATTGCTCTTGGGCAATGTTTCGCTGAGTGTTTTTTTTTTTCTTGAAAGATTATGTTCCATTTGTATGCATATGAAAGTTCCCCCCCCCCCCCCCCTTAGTCTAAAAAAAAAAAAAAACCACCAAAAACCGTTATGTGACTTCATTCAGTTTTGGAATATTTTTCTACAGGTAAGAGGAGAAAATGATCTTTATTGGCCCTGGGAAGTGTGCATGTTGGGGTCACACAAGGACGTTTCCAAGCAATTAGCATCTGAGAGGAAGATGGTGTGAAATGCACTACACTGATGCAGGCAGCTGAACCCTTGACTTTAAGTAGGTAGGACATAGCAGCACCAAGGCACGCGTGGTGGTCTTATTAAGAACGGCCTCCATAGGCTTACACATTTGAATGCATAGCACCAGCAAGTGGTACTGCTTGGGAATGGTTAGGAAGTGCCCTTAACTGCTGAGCTATCTTTCCAGCACAGCAAGTGAGAACATTATAAGAAAAGGTAGTAGAAGATATATTTGCTCATACATGATTTGTCGTTTTAAAATACTGTTCTCAGTCCAGTTGTCAACCAAATGGTTTTGGATCAAATTATGTGCCACACAGATGTAGATGAAAGAACTGATGGAAACGTCAGAATGAGCTAATTGCACAACGAAGTTATAGTTATGTAAATGCAGGCTTATTGGAAGCAGCCACCATGCAGGGCCAGGGGGAGATAGAGAAAAGCACTCTCTCTGGAGTGCAGAAAGAGAGAGAAGAGAAAGAGGAGAAGCTCAGAAAGAGAGAGAAGGGTGAGAAAAGAGAGAGTGAGGGAAGATAAGCAGAGAGAGATGGGCAGAGAGTGAGCAAGAGAAGAGAGAGAAGAGAGGGGAATCAAAATGTCTGAATTATATAGTGAAGGGGGAGGGGAAGCCCCACCACGTGCTGGAAAGTTCAGGGTAGAGGGCTGGGTATGCTAGCCACACCCAGCAGCAGATAAGGACAGAGGGATGCCTGAAACCAAAGAAGAACATGCAAGGCAGCACATTTATTTAAGACTAAATAAGTCAATAGGCCAAACCTTCTGGAACCTGAACTACCAGTGAGAGTCTTCTTACTTGCCATGACGCTTCCCTGTCTGGCCAATCTGCATTTTCAGAAGATGGGTTTGGGGGTGGGGTGGGGTGAGGGGTTGGATGTGAGTCTGTCATAAACAGAGAGCGGCATGTCCAGCATGCAGCACCTCACGCTGTCAGCAAAGCCTGCACACCCAGCTCCACACGGAAAACTGACTGGCTACACATCAGTCACTGCATAAAACACTATGAGAAAGACATTAATACAAAGTGGCAACAGCCAAGAGGCTCCAACACCTGCCTACAGTGATCTCAGAAAATACACACAGTAGCCCAATATCTCCCCCCCCCCCAGAAGACTGTTACTGTTACACCCATTTTACAGAGGAAAACAGGATCTTAAGTAACTAGCTGGGTAACTTGTTGTCATGTGGCATGTGTGAACAAAGAGGGGTGAGTTTACACTGGAGCGAATTCCTGAGTCCTCATTCCAAGTTAAGAAGTGTGAGCTGGGATGGGGGTGTAACTCAGCTGGCAGTGTTGGCTAACACGCACGAAACCGAGGGTTCAGTCCCCCCCACCCCTGAACAACACAGACCAGGGCATGGTGGCCTCCAGAACTTGAGGTGACCAGTTTGTTACGTAAGCCCTCCTCCCCAAGGATCTGACCCTTTGTAAAGGAGCCCAAATGAATCAATGCAGTCACGTAATTCTGTCACTTCTCTATCTTCCCAGTGACCTACAAGTACCATTCTAATGTCATCACAACCATGAAAAAACCTGTCTCACAGAGCAGGAGGTATGGCCCCGGGTGCCTGTCACCCTCAGTGGCTTCATGACACATTCACTAAACTATTGCCTGCACAGAGGCAGACAGAGGCAGATGAGACATATGCCAGCTCAGGCTACTAGCTCCAGATTCTTAAATTTCCCTTTTTCTTTTGTTCCCTGTACCCTGTGCTATAAGAATCATTGATGAATCCCATGCCATGAAAGTTTTTGTTCTATTTTCCTCTGATAGTCATATAGTCTCAGGTCTTTGAATTGAATTAGTTTTTTTTTTTATATAACTCAGGATTTATATAGCTACATAAAATGGTAAATATTATAAAATAATTTTTTTGTTTGTTTGTTTTTGTTTTCCAAGACAGGGTTTCTCTATGTAGCCTTGGCTATCCTAGACTCACTTATGTAGACCAGGGTGGCCTCGAACTCACAGCAATGTGTCTGCCTCTGCCTCCCAAGTGCTGGGATTAAAGGAGTGCGCCACCATGCCCGGCATAACATTTATGCCTATATTTGCATGTATAAAGTTGTCAAAGGGTTAATGAAATACTATAATAGTTTTTACTTCATTATTCATTTAGAGTGTGTGTGTATGTTGTGTGTGTGTGTGTATAGGTCGGAGAATGACTTTTGTATGTCAGTTTTTTTTTCCATCACTTAGGGCCTGTAGATCGAACTCTGGCCATCAGACTTGGCTACAAGCACCTGCTCCAGCTGAGCCGTCTTTCTATCCTGAACTGGAGCTTCGATCTGGGAGCTGCTTCTTAGTGCCTGTGGGAAGACAGAGTGGCAGGCTAGGGACCTGCTGCTTCAGTAAGGGACTTTCAGGAGCAGTTTAAAAATAGCCTAGCATAAGCAGGAAGAGCTCTAGAAAGGCTGCTCGGTTGAGTGATGAGTACATGTTCAAGCTCAAGCGTGAGAATTGAGCGAACAGGTCCCCGGATGGCTGGATCCGCTTGGGCTGCCAACCGGTCATTACAAGTAGGGCAAAGGTCTCGAGGAGTGCTGTGCTTGGCTGTTCCGCCCCAGGCTCCCCTCCAGTGTCCTAGTAGGGACTTTCTAGAGACTTCCGCGACTGGATTTACAATCAGGTGATTTGCCCCTGCGTCATCCTCTGGCCTTCCTCCAGGCAATAAATAACCCCAAAAGGCACCCTGTCTGTCTGATGCTGACCCTCAAACAACGTATTCATGGACACTGTCAATGACCAGCCCCAAGCTATGCTATTCTAGGGTCTGAGAGTACCCTGGGGTTCTATGCCAAAGGCTTATTGGTGGTAGAACTAGTTCTGCGTTTGCGGGGCCTCTTGTGAAGTCGGATGATAAACTTCTTAGGCCTCTGGATGCAGGAGGAGTGAGGACACAATCCGGGAAGGGTACCAGAGAGGGCTTTTCTGTTAGGTCAGACAGCAGAGTTGACCTGAGGAGGCCAGGTGCTAACTCAAAACTGTGTTCACACATCCTGTGCCCATTGTCCATAAACTGGCACTGACACCGGCTCCTACTGCAGCCACTGCCTTCTCCCTTTGCCCGGGTATCCTTTATCCCAGCACTAACGCCACCTCTCTGTTTTCGTTTAAACTTCACATAAACAACCTGCGCCAGCCAGCGGTGCTAGACGCACACTCCTTTCTTCACCAGCTCCAGCCCATTCTCCTTTCTCAGCGCCACCAGGTGTCTATGGTGCGAAATAGCATTCTAGGAGCAGCGGGAGGGAGGGAGGCAAGCTTTCCCCTTTCCACCCGGCGCAGTGGCCGGCCACGCAGCCTCTTCCGGTGCCAGGAGCTGGAGTCTCCTTGGTGATTTTTCCGATACGTGCAGAACCCGCCTCAGTGTACCAAGACAGTGGCCTTGTCTTCACACTTACATGACCTTTTAGTAATTCCAACTGTTTTCTTTCGTCTCATATCTGGCAGTGTAGTAGGACCCTGTAGATATATATATATACTGCTAGAACTCTCTCTCTCTCTCTCTCTCTCTCTCTCTCTCTCTCTCTCTCTCTCTCTCTCTCTTTCTCCCTCTCTCCCTCCCTACACACACACACTTCATTCCTCTAGAACCCTGACTAATGCACTAGCCCACTCTAATTCTTGGGATTGCCCCTTTAATTGTTTTATTGTTGTTTGAGAGTTTCACACATGCATCTAATGTGTTTTGATCAGCTCAGCTCACCACTCCTCCCTTCATCTCCTCCTGCATCCTGTCCTCCCCCACTTTCCTTTCCCTACTTTGTACTGTTTTTTTTCTTAACCCACTGAGTCCACTTAGTGCTGAGTGTATGTGCACGGGTGTAGGGCCATTGGTGGGGCATGGGCAGCCTGTCAGGGCCTGTACCTCTGAAGAAAAATGACTCTGGCTCCTCAGCTAGGTGCGGAGCTAGCTGTGAGGCCTCCCTTCCACCTGAGCTGGGCTTTAACTGACTTGATCCTTTTCAGGTGGCTGAGCTCATGTGTGCACCTGGCCCTGCACGTCTCAAAAGTGCTGTATTAAAATGGTCCTCCTCCACCACCTCTGGCTCTTAGAATCTTTCTAAGATGACCCCTGAACCTTATAGGGGGTGGGTGATACAGATGTTCCATTTAGGACTAAAACACTCTGCAGACTGTCATTTTTTGAATGTTGACCAGTTTTGGGTCTTTGGAGTAATCACCATAGTCTCGATCTCTCGATCTCTCTCTCTCTCTCTCTCTCTCTCTCTCTCTCTCTCTCTCTCTCTCTCTGTCTCTCTAGCAGATAGTTCCAGGGTGAGATATTTAGTGAGCGAGGGTGCTCAGGGAAGCTTCTAGTCCCCCTACTCTCATTCCTTAAGAAGAATGCACAGACTAGAGCATCAGGCTATGGGCATGAGCACCCATTTACTTGTGAATAGACAGCAAAGCAGGGGAAACACCAGAGGTCACAACTGTCTTTCATCCACACCTCTTCCCCACGGTCTCCTTCAGAACTGACTTGATTTAAAAACTTCTTCATGGAGCCAGTTGCAGTGATGCAAGCCTGTAATCCCAGTGTAGGGGCAAAATTAATGCCATATCCTATATTTAATGTATATTCTGCATTTAATACCATGTTCTGTATGAGAACTTGTCTCCAGGTGACCTCACTCCTTCCTGCGTTTTGGCAATGATCACACACTGTCATAAACTGGGCCTGCCAGCACTCTTCAGAAACTCCACCGGAACAATTAGATACAATTAACGCCCAATGATCCTCTGAGTTAAAACAACTTCCCTGGAGATTCAGCCTCCTGGACCCAACCTGCCTGAAGGTCCACATTCCTGAGACTCACAACTTTCCCTGGAGATCCAGCCTCCACCCAACCTGCCTGAAGGACTACATTGCTGAGACTCACGACCCCCGCTTATGGTTTTGTCCTTACTTCCCTGTGACCCCCACCCCTAATTACAGTTATTCCTTATAAGCCCATTACCCTTGAAGCTCCGGTATCACTCTCCTATCCTGCTTTGTCAGGAAGAATTGTGATCTGAAGCTCTGAGCCCTTAATATAGGATGCTGCGTATATTGTATCGGTATCGAGTCCTGGTAGTCTTTTTTGGGGGTCTCACGATTTAGGTAATCTCGGCATAACACCAGCACTCAGGGAGGCAGAGGCAGGCAGATTGCTCTGAGTTTGAGGCCAGCCTGGTCTATAAAGCAAATCCAGGACAGCCAAGGCTACCCAGAGAAAGCCTGTCTCGAGGATCCAAAAAACAACCAAAACAACCCAAAACTTGTTCATGCTTGAGAGGCAGCTCAGTTGGAAGAGTGCTTGCCTTACCTGCATGAGGTCCCCAGCACTACAGATACCAGGCGTGGTGCCCCATACCTGCACTCCCAGGAGTGGTGCCCCATACCTGCACTCCCAGGAGTGGTGCCCCATACCTGCACTCCCAGCAACCGAGAGGTGGAGGTAGAAGAATCGGATCTTGACGGTCATGCTACACAGAGAATTTGAGGTTGGCATGGGAACCCACTGAAGGAAGGAAGTTAAAAAAAAAAAAAAAAAAAAGAAGAAGAAGAAAGAAAAAAAATATGTGTGCCCTAATTCGGACTTTTCTTTTTTTTCCCCTTTTGGATTTAATCTAAAGCCTCATCATGAGGGAATTCTTAACTCTTTCAGAATAAAAAGATACACGATTGGGAAGTATTATAGGTGAGGTCGATACACATTCTCTGACTGACAGGAGGGGAAAACTATACATTTCTAGATTGTATCTCACCTCATTTACATACAGTGTAATCGTGCTGAGCAATTTATTTCCTGGCCCAACACTTAACCTCTCTGGGATCCACTTTTCCCATATTTTGACATCAAATTCTCTATGCTCCTTCCCTGGAGACTCTGCCTCTTGGAGTGAACCCAGGGTCTCCTTAGTTCTTCCTCCCAATCCTCTTAGCCTTCCCTTCTAGCCCATCTGTGGGGCCAAAAAGCCGTGTGACTCAGAGTCGGTCCAGAGGAAGACTGAGGTCTGGATGGGTCCAACCTCCCTCACCCCCATTCTTGTGAGACCGGCAGGAGTAGGACTGCTTCCTCACACTCTCGGCCTGCATGTCCCAGCCCAGCCCACCTTTGCCACCCTTGAGGTAGTCATGTAGCCTGGTGGCCAGGGTTCAGATTAAACTTCCTACCTCCTTATAACGAAATGTCCAGCTAGCTCTTGGAATTCGTCTTCATGCAAATGAAGTACTCCCAGCACCCCAGCCCCAGCCAATGATGTCCACTCACCCCAAAACCCCCTACCCACTCCCCAAGGTTTATATAGCCTTGATTCATCCCCAATAAAGAGAGTTGTTTCACTGAGGAGTACCTCAGAGGGGGCTGTTTCTTACTCAGCTCAGACCAACACTCAGACCTTGTGTAACCCACCTGCCTCTGCTAAACTTCATCCCTTCCGGTCCAGCCCTGTGCACAACCGTATCTGGACACCCTGAGGGGAAAAGCAGGCCCAGGGGAGCACCCATCTTTATTCTTCGTGTCAGCCATTGATTACAGAAGCACTCTTTACCGAGTCCCCACAGCTCCTACCTTTGTCTCCGATTTAGAGTAGGCAACATCTACCAGTGAGCAGAATAACCATGCAACAAAGACCAGACCAGCTATTTACACTAAGAAACACCTCAAATACAGTGACTCCGGATGCCTCGATCCTAGCTCATAGACACAAACCTGAACCGTCAAGACAGAAGCCAGTAACCCTATTATAGTAGGCCTCGAGAAATGAGTAGTGCAATTTAGCTAAAGCAGAAGACAAGGCTTCAAAATGGCAATTATAAATATGATTGAGGGCCTCGAAGAGGATCTGAATAAATGCTTTAATGAAGACCTTGAAAATGTAAGCAAACATTCGAAGGAGATAATGAAAATAGTTCAAGGCATGAAAGTAGGAATAAAAATCACTACAGAAAGCCTATATGTTGGGGGTTGGCCTGGTGCTATGTATTTTGATGCTAATTACTGGTCCCATAATCTGGCCACCGCCGCCAAGATGAGCACATTCTCATGAACACCTGTCCTTGAGGAAACCGTGCTCTACCTATTTAAAGTTGATTCGTTAATTTTTAAAAGGTCCATACATAGGCAGGGCAGAAGGAAGGAACATGGCTGAGGAGAGAGGAAGAAACATGAAGAGAAAAGGATCTTGGGTAGGAGGTGGGCCCAGGAAGAGGAACCAGGAAGGCAGCAGAGCCGCTGTGATGGGTCAGTGTGGCGAGAAGCACTTAGGAGGATTGGGTGGATGGCGGAAAGCAGCCCAGGTGAGCAACATTAGCATGTATTTGGGGATTATGGATGGGAAATAGCCCATGTAGGAATGATTAGAGCAGATGGCCTGGGATGGGGGCTGGGAAGTGATGAGGACAGTGTAGAGGGTTAATATCTGCCCAGTCCCAGGTAAAATGAGACTAGTCTAAAATACAACAGGTGTCTATGTCTTTATTGTTTATGGTAGTGGGTTATGTAATACCACAGTAATGACCATAGGCTAATTTTAAAATAAACATTATTAGAGATATTTATACTTACCTATATTGAGATAAAACTACAAATTAACAATTCTGAAACTCAAACAAAAACCTCAGAGGCAAGCCTCATCGGTGGAATAGAGAACCTCAGGTGTTGAAGACAAGGTAGAAGAAACGGATGGCTCAAAGAAAATGTTCAGCTGGGTGGTGGTGGCGGCGGCAGCACACACCTTTAATCCCAGCACTTGGGAAGCAGAGGCAGGTGGACCTCTGTGAGTTCGAGGCCAGCTTGGTCTACAGAGTAAGTCCAGGACAGCCAAGGTTACACAGAGAAACCCTGTCTTGAAAATCTCCCCCAGAGGAAGAAGAAGAAGAAGAAGAAGAAGAAGAAGAAGAAGAAGAAGAAGAAGAGGAGGAGGAAGAGGAAGAAGAAGAAAGGTCTGGTGCCCTCTTCTGGCATGCAGGAGTACATACATGTAGAACACTGTATAAATAATAAATAAATAAATCTTAAAAAAAAATTAAAAGACTAGAATTAAACCTTGTAGTTATAAATGAGTTGAAAAAGTGCAATACCTTATACAATAGTTGAAATGCATAGACCTTATGTATATCAAAAATAACTTTAAATTTGTATCAATATACAATAATCTAAACCAATGTAAACTTTAAATTTGTATGATTGTACAAAAGCCTATACTAATATAAGCAAAATAACCTTATTTTTGTATCAAGATATAAAACCTACACCAATATTAAATTATTGACTTATAAAATGTTCTTTGGTTTAAGAACAGATTCAAGGGGCTGGAGAGATGGCTCAGAGGTTAAGGGCACTAACTGCTCTTCCAGAGGTCCTGAGTTCAATTACCAGCAACTACATGGTGGCTCACAACTATCTATGATGTGATCTGATGCCCTCTTTTGCAGGTGTACATGCAGGTAGAGCACCGTATACATAATAATAAGTAAATAAATCTTTAAGAATAGATTCAATAACCTACCCCTTTTACCTATTATTCCTATATACCCCCCTTTTATTTTCAAACCCTTTCCCCTTACCTAAGAAAGAAAAGATAGAAAAAAAGAAAAGGAAAGAGAGAAATTCCTGAGTTCAAACTCCTGTAACTAGTTTCCTTCCTTATCAAGACCAATTAATAGCTTGTAACCAACCCCTTTCTTGACAATAAGTCTCCATCAAATGACCAAAATCTACCCACCTTGTCTAAGGGAATAGGCGTTGCTCTCTTAGAATTGCTTCCTCTTGATTTGGGGCATAGTATTCTTTTTTTGAGGGCCCAAGAAAATTGGAAAAATGGTTAAGAAAGGTAGATGTAACATTTGTTGTCCAGTCTCTAAATGCTGTGGAAATGCAGGCTAAAAGGAAGTCCTGTTTGGAACCATCTGAAAGGCTGGAGCAGTTGGGATCAGCAGCTTTCTTTGAAGCTGTCCTGGAAGCAAGCTTTCATGAAAAAGAAACTGAAGCTGTTTGAGGCTGGATCAAGCAAGATGCTGGAATAAAAGTGTCTCAGCGTCCCAGCATCCTGGGAGATGAGTCTTACTAAGGCCATCTTCAATCAATGGCTGTTTGGTCTTTTTGTTCTCTAAACATATAAATTCTGACAAGTAATATACAGTTCTGTAATTACATATGTATAGAATATGCAATGTGCACAGATCAATTAAAGATGATTCTCTGTTCTTTGAGCAGGTGAAAGACCTCTATCTTTCTCTAAAATGTCATGAGGACTCTGTAGCCAACAAGGTTCTATGGTGGGCTAAAGAGATGGCTCAGAGGTCAAGAGTCTAAAGGTCCTAGGTTCAATTCCCAGCAACCGCATGGTAACTCACAACCATGTATAATGAGATCTGGGGCTCTCTTCTGGCGTGCAGGTGTATAGGCAGGCAGAACACTGTATACACAACAAACAAATAAATATTTTTTAAAAACCAGATTTAATGGCTATGCAAAGACATTCATGTCTCAGCCAGTTTCAGAGCTCTTCCCTTGTAGAGGCATCAGCATATACTGACCTGTCTTGGCCCTTTTGATTTCCTTCTTTCTGTCTGAAGTCAAGATCTTCAGGGGTCCCCCTCTGTCAAGTCTGACTTCTATCAGTTTGGATGGAAGACATAGCTTTTCTTTTCCTCTTGGAACACATGCAAAGATACCCTCTCCATGCAGTATACTTCCTTTCTTTCATTCTGAGGTTATCACATGTGTGTTGATCTAATCCATCCGTTCTTCTTAATTTCAGTGCTTTTTAACAGCCATGCTACCTGTCTCAGTGATGTTTTGTTTTTAGAGACAAGATTTCTTTGTGTACTGCAGGCATGCACCACCGCACCTGGCTAAAATACTGCTTATTTAACTCCATGCAGTCCAGAGACATCAAGCCAGAGACTAACTAGAAGCTTTATTCCTGCTGACTAGAATTCATGCCGCTGGAAGCTACATAAACACTACTTACTAAAAGAGAAAGGTGAAATCACCAATATCATCCAGCTAGAAACCTTGTGACCTACAACACTGACCTACCTGCAAGTGCCTGGTACAACAGTGGCACAGCTATTACTCGAGTAACCACCCACTTTTTGGTTGAACTTAAGGCTTAATCCACACGATGGAACCCATACCAGATACTGCTAAAGTGGTCAATAACCAGGCTAGATAGGTCACAGGCTTGCGGGTGGGGGTGGGATACTACTGTTATTCTGCTAAAAGAGCATAGCAATAAAATCACTCCTGATGATATGCCTCTATACCCATAGATCAATAATTCCCTGTTCAACTGACGTTAGTGAGGCTTTTTCTTGCAATAGGTGGGAGTTAATACTGAGACCCACAACTGGGCAATGTACAGAGTGGGAGCTTTGGATCACTCATGCCTAAATAGGATGGTTTTTTTTTTTTTTTAAATCAAACCTCTCCCTTCAAGGCTCAGTGAACTATGCAGAAGAGGAGGCTGAGTGATGGATGACTCCAAACATCTGCCTTCCAGACACACAAGACTGCATGGTGCATGTATGAGCTCATAGATATTTGTGACAGCACACACATGGCTTGCACAGGTTCAAGTCAAATGGGACCCTTGCACTGAGAGGGTAAGTGGGCATAGGGTCCCACTTCTAACCCAAAAACCTATCTGCAACTGATACTTGCTGGCAATGAGAAAACTGGTTTTCTCTAAGGGAGCATCATTGAGTATATCAACTGCACTCTAGGGAAAGTTCCATGCCAGGTGTAGCTGACTAACACAAAACAAAATCAATAACATTTTTATTGGCCTCTTGCTTGTTTATTTTTATTTTTGTGTTTCTTTTGGGGGGGGTGTGTTTTAAGTGAGAAAAAGAACATAAAATTTGGTGGATAGAGAGGTAGAAAGGATCTAAGAAAAGTGAAGGAGAGTAAAAAATGATCAAAATACATTGCTTTTTTTTTTTTTTTTCAATTAAAAATGAAAACCAATAGCCGGGCGTGGTGGCGCACCCCTTTAATCCCAGCACTTGGGAGGCAGAGGCAGGCGGATCACTGTGAGTTTGAGGCCAGCCTGGCCAACAAAACGAGTCTAGGCCAGCCAAGGCTACACAGAGAACCCTTGTCTCGAAAAACAAGCAAGCAAACAAACAACCCCTAAATATATAATTAAATAAATGCTACATACTCAGTGTGTCTTCTCACAGCAGAAGCAGTTTGCGCCACCTAGTGGGGACCGTACTAGTCTCCTGCATTCTGAGTGCGTTCAGCACTCAGCTGTGTGGGGCCTACACCCGCCCGTCCCTGAGGAGCACCCTTGTTGTATCCACTCTTGGGCTTCCTGGCTTGAGATCCCTTGGGTCCCAGGTTTTGAGGAACACTCATCTGTGCCCCGCTCGGGTATGGCTTTTTATGAGTCGAGATTCTGGTCCCTAGCTGTCACTGTTTGATTGCGACTGGAACCAGCCTGCAGTAAGACCCTTCCTTTCCCTTGGATGTCACAGAAGTTTGTATTTATGAGTCTAGTGAACTAACCGGAGATTTGAAAAGAAATTGCTTGGTTTATTATGAACTGGGAAGGCCAGGACCTAATTCTATACGCCTGCTTCTTTATAGGAACGACTTGTAGATATCTGTTGGAAATAAGGAGGGTGAACTCAGGCAGGAGAAGGCCACCTTCACTGTGTGCTTGCTGAGCATTCTGGGAGCTCTGTTCCAGCTTCCTGATGCTACTAAGCATGGGGGCGGGGTAGAGTCGGTGGGCTGGAAGTGTGTGCCTGCCAACTGCTGGAGGTCACTTGTATTTGGACATCTCCACCATATAAAAAATGGTCTTTGTGTTGGGCCTGATGGTGCATGCCTGTAATCCCAGAACTCTGAAAGGTAGAGGCAGATGCATCTCTGTGAGTTTGAGGGCAGTCTGATCTACAGAGTGAGTCCAGGACAGCAAAGGCTATACAGAGAAACTCTGTCTCAAAAACATCATCAACATTATCATCATCATCAACAACAACAGCAGCAGCAACAACAACAACAACAAAAAGTAGTCTTTGTCTTCCTGTTCCTTCGTGGTTATGACAACTTGAAATGGTTTCACCTGAGACAATTCATCTGCAGGAGAAATTGTTCAAATGTTCTCAGAGGCTCTGGCTTCATTATTTGCCCCTACTGCGCTGTGAGCCAAGTGTTGCAGCATCCAGTTCTGCTTGTGCATGCGAGGACGAGTGTATCCATGTGTGAATGCATGTGTTAGGGTGTGTGCATTTCCTTGTCCAAGATGCAGACAGTCTAAGACCACAGGCTATCAATCTATATTTTTAAAAGTATAATCACCATAACGAAGTAAATAACAGGACCGGGGAGGGGAAGAGCCACTTAGTGGTAGAATTTGTGCTTAGTGCAAGAAAGATTGAGCTCAATCCACTGCACCAGAGAGTGTTAGAACACACTAGAGAGCATTCTCCTGAACCACTGATGGGCGTGGTGAAGGAAATGTGGGCATGGCAAAGGAAGTGACTACTTCTAGATGCTTACAGGGTTCTTTCTTTCTTTCTTTAAAAAAAATTTTTTTTTTCATTTTTTGAGACAGGGTTTCTTTTAAGATTCCAGAGGTTGCCAGGCAGTGAGGGAGGGAGAGGGAGGCAGATCAAGGACAGCCTAGTTTACAGAGTAAGCTCCAGGACAGCCAGGGCTACACAGAGAAACCCTGTCTCAAAAAACAAAAACAAAAAAAGACTTGAGAGGTTGATATTTTACAATAATATACATTGAGGCAAAGCTTGAACATTTAGATTTTTAGTGAAACATAAGTTCAGGTGGTCTCCAGGCATGGTGGTGCACATCGTTAATCCCAGCACTCAAGAGGTAGAGGCAGGTGGATCTCCATTGAGTTTGAGGCCAGTCTGGTATACAAAGTGAGTATAGGACAGCCAAGGGTACACAGAGAAACTCTGTCTAGAAAAAACAACAACAACAAAACAAAAAAGTTCCAGCTGTTACTCTTACTAGCTCTGTTATCTTGGTAAAGTCACATGCCCTTCTCAACTTTAGTTTCTTCATTTTATTGTACAATACTGAGAGTAGTAGACTCATTTCAACAGTTGTTTGTTTTTCTCATTTAACTATCTGTCTTTCCTTCCTTCCTTCCTCTTTCTTCTTCCCTTTCTCTCTCTTCTATCCCCCACTCCCTTCCTTCTTTTCTTCCTTCCATCTTTCTTTTTTTCAGTCAGGAATTCATACTGTAGCCCAGGCTGGCCCAGAGCTCAACTACGTAGCCCAGGCTAGCCTATAACTTAACCATGTCCCTTCTGCTCAGCCTCCTAAGTGTTGGACTATGGTTGTGAGCCATCATGCTTAGCTTTTATTTAATTATCTTAAGTGAGCTGTTAGTATGGAGTAAGGAACATAGTTCAGGGGTTAATTGTTCTACCTTATTAGATTAAGAAATGCCTAGGGCACTGGTCAGGCACAGCTTTTGTTGTGTCTAAGAGGATGTTTCTAGAGATAATTAATTAAGGAGAAGACCTGCCCTGGATATAGGTGGCACTGTTCCATGGAGTGGGACCCCAGACAGAGAGAGGAAATGGGGAAAGAAGGTTAGTTCCAAGTCGACAGTCTCTGCTTTCTGCTCCCTGATCTTCGTGTGCCTGCTCCACAGATGACAACCTTTCTGAATCCTCAAACTGTAAGCCAGAACAAACCTGCCCCTTCTTAAATTGCTTCTTTTTTTAATCTTAAAAATGATTTATTTATATTTTATGTACATTGATGTTTGGCCTGCATGTATGTCTGTGTGAGGATGTCAGATCCTCTGGAAGTGGAGTTACTACAGACAATTGTGAATTTCCATGTGGCTGCTGGGGATTGAACCTGGCTCCTCTGGAAGAACAGCCAATGCTTTTTAACCATTGAGCCATCTTTCTGGCCCCCTTGAGCTCCTTCTTATCAGGTATTTGGTCACAGCAGTGAGAATAGTAACTAATATAAAAGGTATATAGTAAGTGTTTAATAGATGTTACTTAAACTTAGAAGGAGATTAGTTTTACTTCTGTAATGTGTACTGTAATCTGTACTAGCCCATTACCAAGTCCCTAGTCTCCTACACAATTGTCCTTATGAACGGTATGATGTACAGAGTCCTGGAATGTCATTTCTGAGATTAGGTTATAGGAGGCTTCTTGATTTTCTTACACTGGGATGCCAATGAGACTGACACCCTACCTACCGTGCTAAGGATGCCGTTGAGAAGGTCATCTTTGCACACAATCAGCTAACAGCCCGTGAGGAAATGAGTCCACCCAAACCACCATGTGAATGAGGTGTGTTCTCCAGCCCAGGCCAGAACCAGCCTGCTTGATGGCTTTGATACTACCTTCTAAGATTTCCAGGTCATGTCCTCTGGTTCTCCAGGCCACATCCTCCAGCTAAGCACACTGGCATTCCTCAGCTTAGAAGTTGTGAGAAAGCCCGGGCAGTGGTACATACCTGTAATTGCAGCACTTGGGAGGCAGAGACAGGTGATCTCTGAGTTGTAGGCCAGCCTGGTCTACAAAGAGAGTTCAGGACAGCCAAGGCTACACAGAGAAACCCTGTCTTGAAAACACAAAAAGAGGCTGTGAGAAAATGGGGCGTTGTCAAATGCAAACCTTCTGTCACATAGGTCTGTATTAGTCATTGTGAACCGAACCATGAACCAGCGACTTGCATGTTAACATCCCTCTCCCACTATACCCTGGGAAAATAGTACTTCTGTTCTCAACACTAGGTGGTAAGAAGTTATTCCATCCATCCTAAGACCTACACTGGACACATGCTACAGGCACCAAGAAGGTGTCTGGATCATCAGGAGATAAGGGACCTGCTATGATGCCTCCCTCCTGAAAATGGTGAAGAAAATTGAAACCAGCCAGCATGCCAAGTACACTTGCTCCTTCTGTGGAAGACCAAGATGAAGAGATGCTGTTGGCATCTGGCACTGTGGTTGCTGCATGAAAACAGTGGCTGGTGGGGCCTACAACACCACGTCTGCCGTCACAGTGAAGTCTGCGATCAGAGGACTAGAGGAACTGAAGGAAAAGTAGAAGTACTACCGATTGGGAGTTGCCTAGCCTGCAATAAATGGGTTAATTTATGTGAAAAAAAAAAAAAAGACATACACTGAAGTGCATCTTATATAAGAGCAGATGGTTCCCCCCCCCACACCTCCCGCCCTATCTCCCCTCCCTCCTTCTAGGCTCAAACTCAGGACTGTGTGCTTACCAATCAAGAGCTATAGCCCAGCCCTTCTTTTCTTCATTACGCACCTAAAGTAACTGTGTACCTTACAGTGGATGGAGTCTGAGATATGAGGAAATTTTGTAGTTTTCCTAAACGACCACAGAGCTATGCGATCAATATTTCTTCCATGGTGCAGGTTCTATTTTTGAAGCAAGTGACTGAGGAGCCAAAGCAAAGACACAAAGATTCATTTCCTGTTAGGAAGGGCTCCAGCATGTATTGGCCAGCTGTGAACAAAATGATCAGCTAGTGACTTGAATGTCGAAGGAGCGCTACAGTTACTAAAGACGGGCACTGGCGGCTCTTCCAGAGGACTCAGGTTTAATTCCCAGCATCCACATGGCAGCCCATGGCCTCCATGGGCACTGTACACACTCATGGTGCATAGCCATAAATGCAGGCAAAACAACCATACACATAAAATAATAATAATAATAATAATAAAAAGATGTTGGGAGTAGTTGAGAGAGGCTGATAACTCAGAGGGCTGTAATTTTGACTCTTTCTACTATATATATATAATATACACACATATAAACATACACATACATACAAACAATATAACATATGTAATATATGACACACATATTAATCATATTATGTATAATCTATTTATAATATACACAGTTGAGTAACTATTTGCATCTGAGTAAACTGGTGATGTTAGAGTTCTGAAAACTGGTTGGTGAGAAGGCTTAGCTGGTGAGAGGTGCTTGTCACTAAGCCTTAGAACTGGGTTTGAATCTACATGGTGAAAGGAGAGAACTGACTCCTCCAAGTTGTCCTCTGACCTCTGACCTCTGACCCCAAATAGATAGACAAAATGCACATGATTTTTAAAAAGACCTACAAATAGCCAAGAATATGAACGTTTAACATTAGTAATCATTACTTAGAAAACTAAATTAGTGTGTGTGTGTGTGTGTGTGTGTGTGTGTGTGTGTGTGTGTGTGTGATGGTACATACTTATAATCACAACACTTGGAGGCAAGAGGATCAGAAGTTCAAGGTCAGTCTCAGCCACAAAGTCTGGTCAGGATCAGCCTTGGCTACAGGAAACCTTGTCACCACCCCATCTCCACCCCAATGTTATAGTTAGTTTTTCCAGACAAAAGCTGTTTCTTTTATTTATTTTTCTTTTTTAAAAATTTTGAAGCCGGGCGTGGTGGCGCACGCCTTTAATCCCAGCACTCGGGAGGCAGAGGCAGGCGGATCGCTGTGAGTTCGAGGCCAGCCTGGTCTACAAAGTGAGTTCAGGATGGCCAAGGCTACACAGAGAGACCCTGTCTCGAAAAACAAAACAAAAACAAACAAACAAACAATAAAAATTTTGAGTTTATATTATTACACATATATACAATAAAGTACATACAGCAAGAAGAACGACGAAACAATTAGAAATTATGTAAATGTGACATTCGCAGTGTTTTGGCTATTTGTATTTGACAACCTTGGAGACAAAAGCTGTTTTTTAGAAGTCACCTGGGGTTGAGGACTTTACTCTTGCAGCATACACATCCCCTGGTAGCTGGGATATTTAAATCATACGATCAGGTTGGGCTTGTGAGAATGTCTGTCTCTGTGCCCTCCTCCCCACCTCCCACACACCTGTCAGGCAGTGTCAGAAGTACTATGAGGTGAGAGGGGAGGAGGAAAGGAACAGGGATGACGTGCTTCAGATGTCTCCATGGTAACAAAAAGGCACTTTGGCAGGTGGGCAAGCTTGCCTCTCTAGAATTAGACTGTGTGTTTCTGTGAGATTGACAGAGGTCCTGAATCCGTTCACCATCCTTCTCTGAGAAGACTGTAGCATTGCTGTTCTCCCTGCAGGGCGTCGTCTAGCACAGTAGTCCTCAGCCTTCCCAAAGCTGCGACCCTTTAACACAGCTCCTCACGCTGCTGCTGACCCACAAGCACAAAACTATTTACGTTGCTACTTCACATCTGTAATTTTGCTGCTGTTGGGAATCGTAGTGTAAATGTCTATGTTTTCTGGCAGCCTCAGGTGACCCCTGTGAGAGGGTCGTTTGATTTCCAAAGAGGTCGCGACCTACAAGTTGAGAACCTCTGGTCTAGCAGAAAAGCACAAGCTCCATGTTTATTTGTAACTGTAACTTCCCCCTTTCTCCTTCCCTTCTTTTTTCCTCTCTCTTTCCTTCCCTCATTTTCTAGGGTGTGAGACAGCAGTGACAGGCCTACGGCAGAAGAGGCATGCATAGTTCTTAGATGCATGATGAGGTTCTGTACCCTTAGGTCTGTGCTACAGAAGCTGCAGGAAAGGCAGTGGAGAGAATCTGCACAGAAGCTCTCTAAGGGGCTGCTTTTGTGGCTGGGGAATCCCTGCACGTTTCAACGCCACGCTACACTGGGACACTTATAGCTTGGCTTGTTCTGATGAATTCTCCAATAGTGGCCTTCCACTGAGCCAGGGGTGGTGGTGGGGGTGGGGCGGAAATCTGAGGACTGGGCAGACTCTTCATGCTATTGCGGTTAAAAAAATCCTCCTTGAGCTACTGGAAGGAATCCAGACCTTGCATGGTTTTATTTTTAGCTCACTGAGACTACACAGGGCTTCTGACCTTTGATACAGTCAGGAGAGGCACAGTGTTTTTTTTTCGGAATGCCATCTCCATGATAATTGGCTGCAGCAGCAGCAGAAACCCTCAGAGACCCTGTTTTCGTCTCCCTCTTACACACTTGTTTGTTTATTTTTGGTGTTGGGGATCCATTCCATGTACCCTGTACACGGCAAGCAATTATTCTCCCATTGAGTGCCATCTTTGGCTGCATAGTGAGTTCCAGGCCAGTCCCCCCCCCCAAAAAAAAAGATCATTTATGAGCCAGGTGTGGTGGGGCATGCCTTTAATCCCAGTACTTGGGAGGCAAAGGCAGGTGGATCTCTGTGAGTTCAAGGCCAGCCTGGTCTACATAGGGAGTCTAGGACAGTCAGGGCTGTTATACAGAGAAACCCTGTCTCAAAAAACCTAAACTAACAAACAAAAATTCATTTATAAATAAACAGTTAGATATATATTCTTTAAAAGTTCAAGGGAAATGCAAATTCCCACCTTCACTCAGTCTCCTGAGAATTGGGAGTCTAGGCATGTGCCACCAAAACCAGTTGCCTCCCTTTTGAGAATCACCAGACATGGTCTCTTTGGCCTCTGCTGCCTGCCAACCTCTGTGCCTCTGAGTCAATGCCACAGCCTTTATCACAGCAGCTGCATTTAGTAACGTCTGACATTACTACCCCTTCAACTTAGCCATGATGACACCCACTTTCTAAGGCACCTGTATTTCTGGTCAGTTTGGAGTGTCTTGCCTACAGAAGCCAGGTCTTCAGCTAGGGAGATAGCTCAGCCAATAAAGAACTTCCCAGAGTGAGTTTCAGGACAGCCAGGGTACACACACGCGCGCGCGCACACACACACACACACACACACACTTAATCATCTCTTGGTTACTTTCCAGAATTTACCAATTTTCAGTAAGGAGAAAGGAATGGGAGGCCCGAGAGCCCATCACAGCATCTGCATGCTCTTAGCCAGGAAGAAAGACTACGCACGGTTGATAGGCTCTGTCTCACTCCCAGTGAGATTCACTTTAGGTGAGGTGGCACATGACTGGCAAGCAGCTGGGTAGACAGAGCTCAGGTGTGGTGCGACACAGGCAGCATTGAGAGAGGAGTGTGACAACCAGCCAGGACGGAGGCTGAGTATTTGAAACTTGCAGAGTTACGTGTACAGGCCTGGGGAGCCAAAGAGTAGGTGGCAGACATCAGATCATTTTTTTCTCATGTGATGGCTTGTTCCAGGACAGCTGGGAGAAAGAGAAACCTCAAAACAAACAGACCAACACATCAAAACCTTGGGCAGTTTCAAGTCTCCTCCAGTCGGCCTTCCTTGAAATCCAAGGCAGGCTAGCTCTTCCTAGGTTTTATGCCCTTCCTGTCTGTTGAGGCAGTTCCTGACCTGACTTCCTCATTCATGTACTGGCCTTCCTTCCGTGCTGTGTCCTTTGGCCAGCTAAGAGCGGAATTTGTAGGATCTTATTCTTCTATTCAGTTCAAGAGCTCCAGGGAACGTCCGACAATACACCCATTGCTGAGACACTGACACCCTTACAGAAAACAGTGGCAAGGAAAAGAAGCACTCCTTGTTAAAGGCAGTGATCAAAACTAGCCACAGCTCTGCCTCCTAACTGTACACAGGAGGTAGCCAGTCACCTCATACTCTCCCTGCAGCACTGTAAGACTCTCTTGCCACCATGTGGTCCCTATCACAAAGGACTGTGTTGTCTCAAACGATGAGCCCAAACAAATGCTTTTTCTTTTAAGCACCAACGCCTCATATTTATCCCAATAAACTGGAGAAGGAACTAAGAAAATCAGCACCACAAAGCGGAGCTGTTGCTGTGACAAAGATCAGAAAGTTGTGAGGGTTTTAAGACCAGTTTGAGAGAGAAATGTGGGAGCGCTTGGAACGGCAACCTACAGAAGTTTCTAGGATGCAACGTTGAGTTTAATAACCATTCTGTTGAGAGCATGGAAGACACAGTGGTGTGGACAGCTGAGCTAGTGAGATGCTCAAGAGAAAAAGCACTTGCCACGAAGTCTGACAGCCTGAGTTCTATTCCTGAACTCCCGGGGTAGAAAAAGAGAACCAACAATCTCAAGCTACCCTTTAATGTATGTGCCCCCCCCACCCCCATGCACTCCATGCCATGTGCCTTCCCAAGCTGTTCTCACAAATAAGTAGATGCTGAAAAAACTAAAAATAGCTGGTGAAATGGTTCAGCGGATGCGGGCACTAGCCTCCGAGCCTGATGGCCTGCATTTGATCCCGAGGACCCACACAGCAGGAGAGAACCAACTCCCGTAAGGTACCCTCTGACTCCACATATTTGCCATGGAATGTGTCTTCTTCAGACCCACAATTTGTTCAGCCAGGCAGGGGTAGTGCATGCCTTTAATCCTAGCACATGGGAGGCAGAGGCAGGTGGATACCTATGAGTTTGAGGCCAGCCTGCTGTAGAGAAAGAGTTCTAGGCACACAGAAACCTTGTCTCAAAAAAATAAAACAAAACAAAAAACCCCAAATTGTTCATAAAATAGAAACGTGGACAGTAGATGCTGTGCTTGCAAGGTTTTAGAAGGATGCAAGGATTCAGTTAGGACTTGGACTAAAGGTCATTCGTGTTACATTGTGGCAAAGCACCTGTCTATGGTCTGTTCATAGAAAAATTGAGTGAAGCTGAAATCAAAAGTAATGGACCAAGAGAAAAGTACTTTCTACAGGGTAAAGAGAATGGAATCTGAGTACTGTTTCTAGCTCTGGTTGAAGATGGGACATTCTGATACGCCCCAAAGATTAGAATATTACATACTCTTGTCTCCTCCCTTAAGAGTCATCCAGCTGGGCCTGTCAATCACCTGGCCAGGAGACCACCCCTCAGGAAGACATGCTAAGCACATGGGAGGAATAATTACACACCCCTGGAGAGCCTCTTCTTTGAGTCAGTGGCTTGCAGCTCTTTATTGATGAGCTTGCTTGCTTTTGTGGGTTCTAACTCCAAAGTGTAACTTCTCATTTTCTTCCTATTTTTTCCCCCAGATAGTGGCAAACATCTGAAGCATGCTTTCCCTCATACTCAGCTACCTCACTGTTTCTCCCCATCCTCATCTCTGCCTTTCCCACAACTGTTTCCCAATCTCCAGGACTTATATAAAAGGCATGAGTCTCCTCTTCTTCTCCCCCCCCTCCATCTTCCTGGCATTTTCAGCTTGTCTGTCTGTCCTTTTGTTTCTCTCTCAAATGAGCCTCCTGAGAAGGCTGTTTCCCCCCCTTCCCCTCCCCCCATCAAAAGTCAGTATGCTGAGTAGATTCTGAGCTATTCTAATCCTACTACCCTTAAAGCCCACATAAAAGCCAATCACGTGCCAATCTGAAGACTGCCAGGAGGCTTATGCTGTGTCAGTCTGTGCTTATGGTGCACTTCCCCTGACCTCATGCTTCTAGCCCATCCTGTCCAGTCACTGAACTCCTTCCTACTCTTCCCTCGCTTCTTCCTCCTCCTCTTGGTCCCTCCAAGACCCCAACCTCTTCTGCCCAGTCACAGGCTTCAGCATCTTTATTATCCAAACAGGACTAACTGGAGAACATTCTCTGTTTGTTGTTTGTTTGTTGTTTTAATTATTTATTTACTATGTATACAGTGCTCTGTCTGCATGTACACCTGCAGGCCAGAAGAGGGCATTAGATCACATTATAGATGGTTGTGAGCCACCACGTGGTTGCTGGGAATTGAACTCAGGACCTCTGGAAAAGCAGTCAGTGTTCTTAACCTCTGAGCTATCTTTCTAGCCCCTGGAGAACATTCTTTACATCACATGGATAGAGGAGATGGTTCAACATTAATAATAATAATGTCCATGGCAGGGTGGTAACCAGATCTCAGGGCACTGACGTCAGCATCTGAAAACAGTGCACAAGACCTTCCTCCAACACAGCTTTTCTTTTTTGTTTGTATTCTCAGTATTGGAGCTCAGTTGAACCAAGGGTTCTGCTGATAGCCCTAAATGGCCTACTCCAAATAACACAAATTGATAATCTTACAGCTGGTTAAATACAGTCCTGTAGGGTAGGAGTCCAACACAATTCTCATGGAGCTAAGACTGGCTATAGAGCATGTGTCGATTCTGTGACTCACCATTTCCTTGTGTTTTTTGGCGTTGAGGGCCATTGCCTGTTCACTCCTAAGCTGTGGCTCATATCTTTAACTTTTCTGTTGCTATGATAGAAGACCCTGACAAAAGGTGTAGGGGAGAAAGGGGCTTTTCTTCTTCTTCTCCTCCTCCTCCTTCTTCTTTTTGGCTTTTGGTTCCAGAGGGAAACAACCCATCAAAGTAAGGAAGGCAAGCTAGAGGAGTATGAGGCCAGCCTGCCACTCTGGAAGCAGAGTGACCACATTTCATCAGCATATAGGACACACAGAGAAAAAACAGGAAGTGGGGACAGACTCTAAAAACCTCAAAACCCTCCCCCATTGATATGCTTCCTCCATCAAGGCTCCACACACGGCATGGCATGGCAGAACCATGACCCTGAAAAGATGCCCGGATTCTAGTCTCTCTGGCTATACTTGTTATAACAATGATAGGTAAAAGCCACATTGCCCATGTGGACTGCTTGCTTCTGTAGTAAACTTGGTGCATGTATTGTTTCTACTACTTAAACTTTCCCGCTAAGGACAAATTCCAAGGGCTGGAGAGATGGCTCAGTGGTTAAGAGTACTAGCTGCTCTTTCAGAGGTCCTGAGTTCAATTCCCAGCACCCACTTGGTGGCTCACAACCATCTATAACTGTAGTCTCATGGGATCAGATGATGTCTTCTGGTATTTAATAGGTGTACATGCAGATTAAACATCCACATGCAGAAAAGAAGTAAATCTTAAATTATTAAAAAAAAAAGAAAAGACAAATTCCAAAGTTTGCTATGAAACTAAACCTCAGAAATCCTATCATTTGCGTTTAAATTCTTCTGTGTGCTTCTTGAAAGGGACCCTTAGGAAAACATGGCAGAAAGTGGGGTGCAATGGTGCGCTCCCGTGAGTCTACTATTCCTGAGGCCGAGGACTGTGAGTTCAAGGCCAGTCTGGACTAAAGAGCAAGACCCTGTCTCAATCAAAAGGAAAGCATTCTCTCACAAGGTAATTAAGCGCCATTTAGCATCCTGACTATATTGACATTTCCCAACCTGTTCACAAATATCTTTTTTTAAAATGTTGTTGAGGAGTTTATTAAACGAGCGTGAGGAGAGAACGAAAGGGGGGAGGGGTACCCCATAGAGGGACAGAGACAGAGACTGGAAGAGTAAGAACAAGAGGGAGAAGAAGAGTAGGGGGGAGTAGAGAGAGCATAGCGAGAGAACCACAAATGTCTTTGAAAAAAAAAAGTTTGATTGGGGGGTCTCAGGCTCGCTCAGTGGGTAAAGGCATTTGTAGGCAAGTATGAAGACTTGAGTTTGATCTCTGGGAACCATATAGTGGAAGAAGAGAACCACTGTTAAACTGTCCCCTCACTCTCTTTGCACCAGTGGTGTGCCATGTTGTGCACACCTGCACTCAGATGGGGTTCTAGGGTAGGGTTGCTGGGCGGGATAAATAAATGTAATAACAGTTTCTTTGTATCAAATCAAACCATCAAATAAGG
This sequence comes from Acomys russatus, assembly GCF_903995435.1. NCBI lineage: Eukaryota > Metazoa > Chordata > Mammalia > Rodentia > Muridae > Acomys > Acomys russatus. The sequence continues at coordinate 53,552,201 of NC_067156.1, read as the reverse complement.
CTCACAGACTACGGTTTTGCTAACTTGTATCTCAAGTCTCCTTTAGTTCTCCCTCTGACCCTGCCCTCTCTTTTCTCGTCTCATTTAACATTTTTATTTCAATTTAGAAAAAATATTGAATGTCTTTAATATTTACACTTGGGAGGCGGAGACAAGCGGATCTCTGAGTTCCAGGCCAGCCTGCTCTACAAAGTGAGTTCCAGGACAGCCAGGGCTATACAGAGAAACCCTGTTTTGAAAACGAACAAAACAAAACAAAACAAAAAAGTTGAGACAGGGATGCTGTATAACCAGGGCTGGTGGCACACAGAGATCTTAGCTGCCTTAGCTTCTAGAATGGTCCACCGCACCCAATGACTTGATCTTTACGCTTGAATAGAGATTGTTTATAGTCTGCAGGAGCTCTGCTTTCTGGTTCTGGCTGACAGCTTCCAGGTGTGTTATCCAGCAAATTCTTTTGGCTCCGTTACTTCTTAAGCTCTTACCTGACTGGATTTAGTCCCCCGCAATCCCAACACTGCCCTCCTCTATCTCCATGACTTACACCAGTATGGATATGCCTTACTTTGGTAATGTTAAACGTTGCTAGCCTGGACAGAGTAGAAAAGACTATATATAGTCTATTTTAGTAGCTAGATACCATTACTGCATGCTTAAGGCATCCCACGCATTTTATTCTGATTTGTCACCCTGCGGTTTACTCTACAAACTATACTCAGGTTTGCAGAACTGGACCAGCAATACATAGTTTCTCAAGCCCGCACTTAATGTGCCTCTTCAAGCACGAGTTAATGACCCCGGTGCTCCCTCCATCCCCAAGGCTTATTCCAAGAATTATTTAAAATAGCAGATGTGCAAGTACCCAAAATTGAACTTGTTACGTTTTGTCACTGAAAAGAAAATGAAACACCACAATAAGCCTCTGACCCGCTAATCTACAAATGACGCCTTCCTTGAACATTTTTCCAAAAGACACTTTGCCAGCTCGGAAGATGACAAAAGACAGAAAATACAATCACTCGTGGTGGCAGGCCGGAAGGACTTTCGCGGCTTCCTGAGAAGGTGCTGCGGCGGCTGGGACTTTGGCCGTAGGGCGCGGGGCGGCGGGCGCCACGGCAGCCACTGTGCTGTACACAGGCCTCGAGGTCCCCGGGCGCGCGGCTCGGTCCCCAACGGGCCGGTCCTCCATTGCGCATCACTACCCTCGTCTGGCGGCTCCTTCCTGCCGCCACCTTGTGCGGAGCCTTCCCGGAGTCGCCGCGGTCCCAGGCCGGAGGAAGGGCGCAGGCGGTTCCCGGAGCATGGCACCCTCGAGCCGAGGCCGCCGCAGCCCCGCGTAGGTTTCCATCTTTTTTCCATCTGCTCTTCCAAAGCACAGACTCGGCCCCGGAGCCTCCCGCAGCTGGCGTTCCACGACGCGGGTGCGGGCTTTGGAGAACTCCCGGTTTTCGAGACGATTGACACCTGGCTCGGCCATCCAGCGCTGGAGCTGCCACGCCAGCCGGGGTATTTCGTGGCCTCGACCGAGTTCCCAGGGTGGGTGATGGGATCCGGGGTCTTCCCGGGGTTTTGCTTCCGCGGCTTTGCGCCCTGCAAAGCGCAGGGATCAAGAAAGACGGAAAAAGTGAGTTCTGCGGCCCTGCCACATTTTACACTTCAAGGTCATCTGCCCTTTTCTTATTAAGTGGGAACTGCAAGGCCGTTGTGCTTCAGCAAGTTAAATCTCTGAAAAAACAGCTTCCTGAAAACATTATTTACACACTGAGAGAGGCGTTGACTTGCAGGGCTATCTCAGTTACTCCTCAGATTGAAAAAAAAAATCCAACATTTAAAAAGATCACTTAATATGCAAATTTTCACATGCAAATAGCCATCGATGAGATTGTGTTAATACTTTATTTAAGATTATAAACAACCAGAAGAAGTGGATTTAAGTATTAATTTTCATGCTGTTTTGGAGGATGCTTGAAATATTTGATAATAGCTCCGAAATTAGCCATCAGTCAGTGGAGAAAAATATTTTGCTTTTCGTTGTAGATGGTGGCAATTCGTTTGTTTTGGGTTGCACAGAACGATGCTCTGTGTGTTTTGTATAGCTCAAAAGACTTGTGTGATGGTTGCAGTTTGTCAACTTGGCACAAACCTAGACACATTTGGGAGGTGGAAATCTCAACTGAGGAACTGCCCTGGTCGGATTGGTCTCTAGGCAAGTCTATGGGGGCATTTTCTTGATTCATGACTGATGTGGCAGGGCCTGCCCACTGAGGCATCCCTGGGCAAGTGGTCCTGTGGTGTATAAAAAAGCAAAGTGAACTAGTGTGTGTGAGGGGGGGTGGGGGATGGGGGGTGGGGGGCTGGGGGGGGGGGAGCGTTGTAAAGTCAGTGTTCCTCCATGTCTCTGTTACAGTTCCTGTTTCCAGGTTGCCTTGAGTCCCTGCCTTGTTTTTCCTCAGTGAACTGTAACCTGTGGTGTGTGAGCCAAATAAACCCTTCCTTCCTAAGCTGCTTATGGCCAGCGTGTTTATCTAGAAACCAAACTAAGACTGATAACTTGATTGGGATGTGGGGAATCAAAAGGATTCTCCATTGAGCCACATTGCTAGCCTTAGAAAGACAACATGATGCCAGTCATTAAAAAACAAGAACAGGGGCTGGAGAGATGGTTAAGAGCACCGCCTGCTCTTCCAGAGGTCCTGAGTTCAATTCCCAGCAACCACATGGTGGCTCACAGCCATCTATAATGTGACAATAAATAAAATAAATCTTAAAAAACCAAAACCAAAACCAAAACCAAACCAAACCAACCAAACAAAAAAACCCAAAATAGCTTTCTTTGTACTTTTACAGTCATGTTGCTAGTTGCTAGTTCACTAAATAAAATCTAACTCAGCATCAAAACACATTTTCTGTTTTATTTCAGATGGCTATAACCTGATTTTGGAATGCAGATGCCAACTTGGAGCCTTGACACAACTACAAATAGCATTCTTTCAAAGGTGAGGTGGCTTGTTGACTCTCTGGGCAAGCAGGGCTCACAAGACTAGCTTCCCCCCCACCCCCCATTCCTCTCTGTTGCTTTCTTTAAAAAGCTGAGCCAGGCACTTTTTTTTTTTTTTTTGAAACAGGGTTTCTCTGTATAGACTTAGCTGTCCTGGACTGGCTTTATAGACTAGGCTGGCCTCGAACTCCTAGATCTCTCTGTCTCCTGAGTGCTGGGACTACGAGTGTGTGCCACCGTACCCAGACTCTCTTTCTGTGTTGTGGGTGTGAATAGTCCTGAAGCCTGAAGTTCACAGAGACAATTGTCCACCCTCTAGCAATGAGTGTGTTCATGACCCTGTGTCTATGACCCAATGCAGTTCCTGGATTTTTGTTTGAAAGCCAACTGTGCAGATGTGGCTTTCCTTTCTCTGTTGGCTCCTTTGGAACCTCTGGTCACTGTTGCCCATGGCCTCACCTCCTATCGTGGCTTCTCTGATGCCCAGGCTCTCTCATCCTGAGCTCATGTCGGGGAATTCTGCAGTAGCTAGTACCAATACTAATTTGCAGGGCAAACCCACCTTTGTGGAAACATACATAATCAAGTTTCAGGGATTTTTCTTTTTCTTTTGTTTTGTTGTGTTTTCAAGACAAGGTTTCTCTGTGTAACCTTGACTGTCCTGAACTCACTTTGTAGTCCAGGCTGGCCTCGAACTCACAACGATCCACCTGCCTCTGCCTCCCGAGTGCTGGGATTAAAGGCATGCGCCACCATGCCCGGCTTCAGGGATTTTTCTTTTCTGTTTCCCTGTAGGTACAGCTCGGGCTGGGCCCCATCACTGCCACCCTCCTCAGGCTTCCATGGCGCGTTCTTGATGAACTTGGTCCTCTTCTGCTGGCGACTCCTGGGCAGGAGACATGGCTCTGTTCAGCTGGGGGCTGAGAAGACAGAACTTCCACCCGCTGAGGAGGAGGAGGAGGAGAGCGTTGCTGCTGCTGAAACTCACGGTTGTTGTCATCTCCGTGCTCCTGTTTTGTGAATATTTCATCTATTACCTGGTCATCTTTCAGTGCCGCTGGCCTGAGGTGAAGACCCCAGCCCATGGTGGCAGGCAGGAGCCTGTGCTGAAAGCCATGTTTCTGGCTGATACCCATTTACTTGGAGAGATAAGAGGCCACTGGCTGGACAAATTACGGAGGTAAGGGGCTATGGCTGGGGGCAGCTGGGAACTCTTTTGGAGTTCTGTAGGCAGAAAGGCATGGCCCTCTCCCTACAGGTCAGCTGAGAAGCTTCAGTTACAGCTGCTTTTCTCTCTCAGGATATTCAGGGTTTTGAATTTTTCCTAAGAATCACCATGCACGCATTATCTACAGAGCCCTGTAATTAGGGCGTGGTCTGGGCTGTTGAGTAGTTCTGGGAGTTTGTGGAGTCTGTAAATCCTGCCTCCTTGGCAATCACTGGGCTACTATAGGACACCTCACAGCTGTATGAAGAGGGTACCCACATGCCCTCTGGGATGTGGGCATGGTTCCTGGGCAGAAGAATGCCTTTTCATCTTGGTGGTGTGTGAGTTTGAGCACATTGGGTTTTTTGGCTCCTGTGGGCAGCCAGAGGCATGAGGCAGGTGTGTGCCTGTCTCTCTGAGGATGGGTGAGGTCTTGTCTTTTCAACTCTGACCTGCCCCAGCTTAGTCTGTTTTTTCACTAGCAAGTTTTTCTTGTTCTCTATTTTGAATCAATGCAAAATACACAATGCCCACTGTCACCTATCTGCTTTTACACAGACTCACGGTGGTGTTTGTATTTTCAAACTGTCGCACAGTTGTTACCACTATCCATCTACAGATGTTTTCTTCTTGAACTGCAACTCTGCCCACGAAGCACCAATTTCTCCCTTTTCTCTCTTCTCTTGTCCCTGAAAGTCACCATTGTGTTTCTGGTCTCTGTGAACCTGGCTACAGCAGACGTCACAGCTAAGAGGAACCACACAGCATTTCTTTCTTTCTTTCTTTCTTTTCTTTTCTTTTTTTTTCCAAGACAGGGTTTCTCTGTGTCGCCTTGGCTGTCTTGGACTCACTTTGTAGATGAGGCTGGCCTCAAACTCACAGCAATCCACCTGCCTCTGCCTCCAGAGTGCTGGGATTAAAGGTGTGTGCCGCTGTGCCTGCCTTCCACATGGTGTTTCTTTCTTTTTTTTTTTTTTTGGTTTTTCGAGACAGGGTTTCTCTGTGTAGCCTTGGCCATCCTGGACTCACTTTGTAGACCAGGCTGGCCTCGAACTCACAGCGATCTGCCTGCCTCTGCCTCCCGAGTGCTGGGATTAAAGGCGTGCGCCACCACGCCCTGATCACATAGCATTTCTTCCTGTAACTGGCTACATCGCTTAGCATAATATCCTTCAGGGCTTACCCATATTGTAGCACATGCCAGGATCGCGTTCCTTTGTAAAACTGAACTATATTCCCTTGTTTGTACCTCATATTTTTGTTTGCCTTTTGGGACAGACACTGCGTAGCTCAGGCTGGCCTTAACTTATTATGAAGCCCAGGCTGGCCTTGCAGTTGTGGCAATCCTATCAGCCTGTCGAGAGCTGAGGTTGCAGGTCTGGTTTGAACCACATTTTGACAATTCTTTCAACTGGGCAGAGACTGGCGTTGGCTCCTGTGACAGACGTTGGCGGGGCTCTGCCCAGCAAGCCGCTGCTAATACTGCAGCTGCTCTTTGTGTTAGCTTTTCATCTCTGAGACAAAATCTCTCATGCAAGTTAAAAGGAGAAAGCTTTATTATGGTTAACAGTTGTGGGGCTCAGATCATTAGTGTTTCGCTTTCTTATGTCTGGCCTTGAAGTGAAGCAGGGTGTCTTGGGGGAGAAGTTTGCAGAGTAGAGCCAGGAAGCAGAAAGAGAGCCAGGAAGGAGCCAAGAACAAAGTCCCCATCAACTTATTCCTTTCAGCTAGGTCACACTTTCCAATGATGTTGCCATACTGTGAATCCACCCTAAACTTGCTGTATCGGCGTGGTTCAGTCCCTTATGACCTAGTCATCTCCCAAACCCATCAGTGGGCAACCAAAGCGGTCACATGTGAGCCCTCAGGGGACGCTGCAGACCCACCTCTAACTCTCCTCACCACAGCTTGTTTTCTAAAACCCTCCCAATGAGGTAGGCCTGGGTGGCCTGGGGTTGGCGGAGTGGGCAGGATGTGTGTGTGTGTGTGTATGTGTGTGTTTGTGTGTGTGTGTGATGTTCCCAGTGTGAGTCAAAGAGGCAAGAGGAAAGAAGGGTGAGGGGCTTCTTCTAGGTCTTTCCATGAAGAGTTCTGGCCAGTGGAGACATGAGCTAGAGAAGGCCAGGGCTAGACTACAGTTCCCAGACTGTGAGTGGGGCTTGCAAGTTCAGCCACTCTGCTCAGTTTCCCATTCTGTTTGTCACTGCTGTTGTGCTGGTGTCCTGTCACAGGGCCCTCTCTGGCTTGGGAACGTCAAACTTTGAAGTAGAGATGTATACCAAATACTTGGGGCCTAAAACAAACAAACAAACAAACAAACAAACAAAACAAACAAAACTACTCGAATTAAAACAACAACAACAACTTTCTTTTATTTCTGTAAGGTAAGACATAGCGTTCCTCTTTAGAGGAGATGCCTCCTGGAGCAGCCATGGCGATGAGGGAGGGGGAGCCTTCGGACAGTGACTTTAGCTGGAGTTGGTAAGGGAAAAGGAAGGGCAGACAGAGGAGCACAGCACTTTCCTTGTGCCTGTGCTGTGCTGTCACTCTATAAGCACCATCTAGTTTAGTCCCATCACTGTCCCACAAAAGTGGGTGCTTTTTTTTTTTTTTTTGGTTTTTCAAGACAGAGTTTCTCTGTGTAGCCCTGGCTGTTCTAGACTCACTTTGTAGACCAGGCTGGGCTCGAACTCACAATGATCTGCCTGCCTCTGCCTCCTGAGTGCTGGGATTAAAGGTGTGCGCCACCATGCCTGGCAAAAGTGAGTGCTTTACATTTGTAATAGAGAAATTAATTTTGGGGGGAGGCAGTCTTTCTATGTGGTACACATCAGCCTTAAATTCACGATCTTTCTGCCTCTTCCTCCCAGTAGTACTGGGATGACAGGACTGCACCACTGTGCTGGCAACAATATAGTTTTCTTAAAAAAAAAAAACAAAAAAACTTTGTAACTAAGGAAGAAATTGGGTACCAGAATGGTTATATTCGCCAGGCTACTCTTACCCACTGATGGAGCTGGGCTTTTAAACTACTGCCTGTCAGACGGAACACCCTAGATGCTTTTTCCCCATTTTTGAACTCACCTTTGGGATCACTCATATCTGAATTGACCACATTTACTGTAGCCATTTCTTTGTTTCCCTGTAACTCTGAAGTTGAGGTCTTTTTAAGAAGGGACGCTTGAGCTGGGCTTGTAGCCCCTTAGAGCCTGCTTGCCTGGCACCACCAAAACAAACAAATGAACAAACAGAGAAAGAGTCTTAAGCTGTAAGTCATCTTCGCAGTGTTCTGTAAACCTGCTGGACCTCTCTGGAAGCTGTGTTACGTTCTTCCAAATTCCTGGGTTCTCTTGTTGGACTGACGGCTTTAGGGCATTTGAGGATTTGGGGGCGGGATTGCAGTGGAAAGAAGGGCAGCCTAAAATTCCCTAAATTTGATCAGATGCAAATCCATTGGTTGTTTGAAAGCTGAGATTGGAGCCATGGGAGACAGAGACTGTCCTATTTGTTCGCTTTTTATTTGCTTTTGTTGATTAGTTAATTTACTTGTTTGTAACAGGCTTTCAGTATGTAGCCATGACTGTCGTGGAACTTGCTATGTAGACTAGACTGACTCTAAACTCACGAAGTTCTGCTTGCCTCTGCCTCCTGAGAGCTGGAATTAAAGATATGTCCCCCCACACCAGGCTAATTCACCCTCTAAATGCCTGGGAAGGCCCAAGTAGCTTCCTTTACCCAAGAACCAGACTGATACTTTAATTTTTCTCAAGGGAGTGGCAAATGGAGAGAGCCTTTCAGACAGCTCTGTGGTTGCTGCAACCGGAAGTCGTCTTCATTTTGGGAGACATCTTTGATGAAGGGAAGTGGAGCTCTGCCCAGGTAGGACCTGGGTTCTGATTCTGCCTTGAGGATTTTTACTTTGGCAGCAGACAGTCAATGAAGTCCTCGTGAGCTGGGAGTTTTTATTAGTTCTGATAACGGGCATGTATTGTCCTATGGCCAGGGATATCAATCACCAGTGGAGTGGGTGCTTAGCATGTGCCAGGCTCTTATTTTGGACCCTGAGCTCCAAATACAGCCTATCTTTAAAAATCCTTGGGGTTCCTGCTCAATGCCAGTCTTGTGTTAGGCCGGCTAATCTTTTATTTATCTATGTAGGAAATATGTGGTGAGACTGACATTATAATTGAAAATCCTATAGCCTCCTGGGGAACAGTAGAAATAGGCAAGATGGTGTTCTTTCACCTGTAACCAGAATTACAGCACACATGTTGAGATGGGTACTTAGCTTCATGTACTTCTTTTTTTTTTTTCTTTGTTGACATCAGGGATTGAACCCAGGCCTTGTGTGTATTAGGTAGGTGCTCTACCACTGAGATTCGTTCTAGCCCTAGCTTTATCCCCCTGTTTGACTGTACTTTGTGTGAATTAGTTACTTGGCATTGTACTCTGCTTTCCTTTCCAATGAGGGAAGAGTTGCAAAAGGAGCCACAGGGATCTGCTGTGAGCTTCTCCTGTGTTCCGGGGCTGAGACTTCTGCAAGGCACAAGGATGATGTAATGCTTTCCACAAAAGAGAGCAGTCAGAACGCCCTGCTCATTATGCCTCGCCCCCACCTCCACCCAAGACAGGGTTTCTCTGTGTAGCCTTGGCTGTCCTGGACTCCCTCTGTAGACCAGGCTGGCCTCAAACTCACAGAGATCTGCCTGCCTCTGCCTCCCAAGTGCTGGGATTAAAGGCGTGGGTCACCACGACCCCCTGCCCCCCCCCCCAGCAATCAGGGAAGATTGTCAAAGAGATAAGGCTTGTTTTCCTTGGTGCTCTCAAATGAGAGTGCTAAGCCAGTAAATGAATCATTATTGGCCTGGTCAGAATGTATTTGTGCTGGTTAGATTTTGTCACTTGACACAAACTCTAGAGACACGTGGGAAGGAGGAGCCTCAATTAAGACATTAGCTCCATCAGATGGGCCCTTGGAACATTTTCCCCATTTCCTAATAATCAATGGAGGCGGGCCTAGCTCACTGTGGGTGGAGCCACCCGCCTAGGCAGGCAGTCCTGGTTCTGAGAGAACAGTAGCTGAATGTGAGCTGGGGGGGGGGTGGGGGAGGGGAAGGGGACGGAGTCAGGCTGGTACAATCATTATTCTCTTCAGTCCCTGCCTCTGGGTTCCTGCCTTAGCTTCCCTTGATGAATGACTATAATCTGTAAACTGAAATAAGCCTTCCCCTTCCCAAGTTGCTTTTGGTCTGTGTTTTATCACAGCAGAAACAAACAGGACACCTAGCAACACTTTCCTCTCATCACTAAACAGTAGTCTTCATCATTTATGTTGTAACTTCATTCACAAAAGGAAATTTGTTTTTATTTTATTTTATTTTTTTGTATTTGAGACAGGGTCTAGCCCTGGCTGCTCTGAAACTCGCTGGCTTAAACCAACTCAGGTTGGCTTAAAACTTCAACTAATAGGTGATCTTCCTCCCATGTCTGCCTCTGAGATGTTGAATCAGGCCTATGCCTGACATTGGAAATTCTTCAATGTGAGAAATACGTAAACAGCTCATATTTATTTTATCCAATTTTAAAACTTACCTTTGAACCTGTTGCAAATTACATCCTTTGAACAATGTGACTTTATTTTATTTATTTATTTATTTATTTTGGTTTTTTCGAGATAGGGTTTCTTTGTGTTATCTTGGCTGTCTGGGACTCACTTTGTAGACCAGGCTAGCCTCGAACTCACAGCAATCCGCCTGCCTCTGCCTCTGCCTCCTGAGTGCTGGTATCAAAGGCGTGTGCCACCATGCCCAGCTTGACAATGTGACTTTAAAAGTCAAAACAAAACACAACAAAACAAAAACAAAAACACAGCACTCAAGTCACTCGCACATCCTCCCCTCAATGCCTTCTCTGAAATCTACAGTGTGGACACTTAATAAATCTCACTGCTTCCTATGGCTCTTTCCCAAATTCTTTTCTGTGTCATAAGTCATGATCCTGGCTTCCCTGAGTGTGGTGTCCCAAAGTGGAAACGTCCTCAGCTTATTGTAGTAAATTCTATTGCTTTTTTCCACAGCTGCTAATAGATGCTAATAGAATTAAAACTTTGTGTTGGGCCTAGGGGCAGGTCTTTTTTCTGCCAGAGGGAAAAAGGTTTGAGGCTCTTAGCTACGGCTCTTCTTCCCTCAGGCCTGGGCAGACGATGTGCAGAGGTTCCAGAAAATGTTCAGGCACGACAGCCATGTGCAGCTGAAGGTGGTCATTGGCAACCACGACGTTGGCTTCCATTATCAGTAAGTAGTGTGTGAAACGTGTGTGCCTTGAGAATGATCAACCATTAGTATGTTAAAGTTGCTAAAATATGGGGGAAACCTTATTTGTACTTTACAGAAGAAATTTGCTTTCCTTAAAGGTGTAGGGTCTGAAATGGAGGCTTCCTAATTAGAAAAAATCTTGGCATGTTTGCACCCTTAACAAATATCTGGCATGAATGAGTTGTACATATCATGAGAAGAAATTATTATTATTATTATTATTTATTTATTTATTTATTTATTTTTTTGGAGACAGGGTCTCACTGTGTAGTTCAAGCTGGCTGGAATTCACTATGTAGACCACCAGGCTGACCCCAAACTCTACCCGCCTTTGCTGCTAAGTGATAAGATTAAAGGTGTTACCACGCCTGGCTACTTTTGTTTTTGTCTTTGGAGACTCAGTCTTCCAATGTAGCTCAGGCTGGCTTCAAACTTGCAATCCTCCTGCCTTCAGCCCCTCGATTAAATGTCAAACTACTTTAGAAGTCAGATAAGCCCACATAGCCTTTGCCATCTCACACTATGTGTGCTATGATGCTCATGTACCAGTCACTTTAAGTACTTTCTGTACTTAATTCCTCTCTTTTTCATGTCCGGTTGCTTATTGTTCCTCGGAGGTCCCAGGGCACTAAGAAACTTGCCCTCCCAGGATAAGCAGTGGAACCGACCTTTGAACTCAGTTGTCTGGGGCCAGTTAATAATACCTCATTATGGAAATTCTTTTTCTTTTCTTCTCTTCCTTCTTTCCTTTCTTCTTTCACTTTTTTTTTTTTTTTTTTTTTTTTTTTTTTGAGACAGCATTTCTCTGTGTAGCCTTGGCTGTCCTAGATTCAAACTTTGTAGACTAGACTGGCCTTGAATTCACAAAGATCCACCTGCCTCTGCCTCCCTGAGTGGTGGGATTACAGGCATGTGCCACCATACCTGGGAGAAATTATTTTTCATGTTCATCATAACTCCATGGGGGCTAAGACAGCTTGACCTGAAAAGCGTGTTTCTTTTTATAATTGCATACAGGATGAGTACATACAGAATAAAGCGGTTTGAGAAAGTGTTCAGCTCTGAAAGGCTGTTCTCTCGGAAAGGAGTTAAGTGAGTATTATCTGGGAATTCTTATCAACTTTTGAAAAAAAGAGGTGCTGAGGGTGATGCCCAGAGCCTAAGACCCTTCCACCAAACTGCACCCCCAGCCCAAACCTATCTTTATTCAAAAGTGGTTGCCATACGGTCAGACCCTTGTTCTCTTTTACCTGGTACCTTGGTTGCTGATGGTCACTGTGGGAATGGGCAGATGGGACACTTAGAAGCACCCACAAAGAACCAGTCAGCCTGTGGCTCCGCCCACTCACTGTGAGCGTGGCGTTCTAGCTGCACGGTCCCAGGTGTTGTGTACATTCATTCAGCAGTCCACTGTATAGAGATGCCTTTGTGGCTCTTCTTGTTTTGGTTTGGTTTTTGCAGACAGGGTCTTGCTATGTTGCCCTTGCTGTGGCAAACTCCTGAGCTGGGACTGTAGGCACATGCCGCTGTGTACATCCTGAGGCACCTTCTCATTTGATCCAAATCTATTTGTCCCATTTTACAAAGGCTGCTCTGATAGGCACGGTATCCTGGCATTTCAGGTGCAGCCAGGTGTTTCTATAGCTCTGCCTTCCTAGTTCATCAGCCTTGACCTTTAGAAGAGAGCAACCTGCCTTTAGTCTGGTCACTGGGTTGCCCCACCCCAAAAGGCCATAAGCAGGACCACTCTAGACCTTCTTTGCATTGTGTTGGCAGTGCAACCTCTGAAACTGTGTGTCCTGCTCTGGCACATCCACACAGTGGACGGAACATCTTCACTGTGCCTCCTTCACTGTCCTGTCCCTCCCTTTGTGGTCCCAGAACGCCACTGTAGTGAGACCATCATTGTCAAGAGCTGGTGATGAAAATATCATGGTTGTTCCCACCAGCACTCCTTTTTCATAACCCTTGGCAGGGGGGAGGGGTAAGAGGTCAGTCTCTCCAGCAGTACTTCCCTTTCCTGCATAGGCACGGGACTGATGTTATTGAGTCATTCCTGCCTAACTGTAGTGCTTTGGAATTTATACATGCTCACCAGATTCCAGGCCACTTCAGCGCCTTATACCAAAAGCTGTTTAGGTCTTAAGCAGCCCTGCTGACAGGTATCTTTTCCATGCCTAGGTGGCATGTGCATAGGAAATAAAAGCATGTTTTCATGAGAGTCTATAAAAATGCTACAAAAGTCGAGGTTAGCCAGACTTGACCTTTACTCTCCCGGTTAGGGATTATCCAAGCCGACGTCAGTACCCATCCACATGCAGTCCTCAGCCTTCCTTGCTGACTGTGTGTGTGTGTCCTGTGAGCTCCCTGAGTCCACTTTACTGTTTGCTGTTCTGAGCTCCCGCTACACTATTTCACTAACCCTTCACCACCAGCTGGTGGTGTAGGCTTCCTGGCCATACCCACGCCTGCACAGGTGAGACAAAGGCTCAGGAGCTTGCCCAAGGCCAGACTTCTATTGGATGCTTGGACTGAGAGCTAGTCAGACCCCATGACTTCTTTCATGTAGGATTTCCTACCAGTTACAAGTTGGGTCGGTCTTTCATTACATAAACAAGTGCAGCTTTATCGGATCTTGGGTGTCATGCTATTTTTGTTTCACCATTATTAACTCATAGTCTTTAGCTGGGACTAAGCTGATGTCAGGCTTCTTACCTCACACTATGGATTCATAATGTTGTTTCTATGGGGACAAAGGGAAAAGAGGCTCACACATGCGTCCAGTGGCCTGACCTCTGCCTGCTCCTGTCTGCCTCAGTTTTGTGATGGTCAACAGCGTCGCAATGGAAGGGGATGGTTGTAGCATATGCTCGGAAGCGGAGGCTGAACTCAGAGACATCTCTCGTAAACTGAATTGCTCCCGAGAGGTAGGACCACTGGAACAGCTTCAGCCTCTGCGCTGAAGTGGCACTCTGTGCCACAGTGGGCACACTGGCTGTCAGTCGCCCAGCTCCGCTTCCCTCTCCCAGTGGTAAGCCCTGGGTTTGCTGGGTTAACCAGGTGACTTCTGGCCAGCAGGTGCAGGGATCAAGCCAGTGTGAGGGCAAGCAGCAGCTTCCCTCATCCGCCCCAGTGTTGCTGCAGGTGAGCTGCAGGGGGTGGGTGGGAGGGGGGAGGAAAGTAGCCAGCCACATATCTGAGAATCTCACTGATGCCACCTTCATTCTGGACAGCACTACCCGCTCTATCGGGCCAGTGATGCTAATTGTTCTGGTGAAGATGCGGCTCCTCCAGAGGAAAGAAGCGTCCCCTTTAAGGAGAAATATGATGTTCTTTCTCGGGAGGCCTCGCAAAAGGTGTGTGGTGATATGACCTCATGCCAATGTCACATGGGGACAGAGAACACACAGGGCCTTTGTGGTTACCAGCTGCAGGAAGCAGAGGGCTTTGACACCATCTCAGATTTCTGCTCAATCTCTTTGTTCCTTTTCCCTCCTTTGGTAGATCCACTATTTCCTAATCTCAATTAAAATTATGTTCTTGGATAATCTTTACATACAAAAATTTAAAGGTCAACATAAATGGATTGAGTGTAAATGAAATTTAGAGTCTAATTCTAATTTTGGAGGATTTAATTAGAAGTGTACTTTCCCAACTATGTATATTTAAGAAATGTACACGTAATATGTAATATTTATGTATTATGATATAGAAATATGTTACAATGTAAATATATAGATATTAAATGTAAATTTATATTTTAAATATATCTGTGAGAAATATTTATGAAACAAGTTTATAAAAATAAAATTAGTATATGCAAATCTGTGCTAGGAAGAGTGGGCTCTGAGGCTTCCCAGGAGGAGGGGATCTGAAGGAATAGAAGCCTTACACATCAAGGGTTTGTGTTTGTTTGAATGGAATTAGTGGCACAGTCAGTAGCCCTGGCAAAGCCATGCCGGTGTCACTGCCAGGCTAAGCGCTGACCGTCTGCCTGCGTCTCCTTGGTTTCCAGCTGCTGTGGTGGCTCCGGCCTCGGCTGGTTCTGAGTGGCCACACGCACAGCGCCTGCGAGGTGCTCCATCCCGGGGGAGCCCCTGAGGTGAGCGTCCCATCCTTCAGTTGGAGGAACAGAAACAACCCCAGCTTCATAATGGTAACGTAAACCTTTATTTTGTTTGTTTATTTATTTATTTTTTCTCTGAAAGCTTTCTTGAGTATTAAAATCAACACAGTATTCAACTACTTAATGGCTGCAATCTGTAAAAATGTACAAAAGCCAGAAATAAACCGCCCCTTTTGCACTCTGAGTTGGATACATCGCCCGTCTCTAGTCACCTGTCTGGGGACAAATAATAGGCAGATTGTGGCTTTGGGGCTGGGACTTTGAGGAGCAGCTGCCAGAATTTTATCTCGAGAGCAGAGGTGGGGTCCAGGAAGTGCCAGTTTGCTTCCAAGGAAACAGTTGTCTACTCATTAACAGACTTGGTCATATTTCATTTTCTAAGTGTGCCAGGCACACATACTACAGAATTTCCAAGTTGGTGACAAGTGTTGACTCGGTGACATACCTTCTTTGTAACTGTGGGTTCTCGCACCTGGTCTTAACGCTGCTGCTCTGCTGTTCTACAGTCCTAGCTATAAAAAGGTGGGGGCTCTTTGTGTTTTCAAGTTCAAGTAGGTAAAAACATTTGCTACCTTGATCCCATGCTGCAAACTGCCTACAATGAAAAGCTTATGGAGATGCAGGAGGGCACTGCTCTGCTATCAAATGATAGGGAAACTCTTGTCCTCTGGGACTGACGCCTCTTGGTCTCCCCCGGGGATGCTCTACTGTGGGAGGGATACATTTTAATGGAGGGGTCAGGATACCAGACCTCCTTCCCAAGCCAGCTCATTTTCAGCTTCTTTCTTTAGCCAGCACCTGTGTGGTAGGTGGTAACTTGTCATGGCTTTAAGCCCCTTGGTCCTGGGTGAAGAGAGCTCTTCCCTCCTGTACCCATGGGAACATAGGAGACAGCCTCTAAGTCAGACTTGTGTCCTGTAGCATAAACTTTCTATTTCTTTCCCAGGGCAGCCTGACATCCAGAGACTACGCTCTTTCCAAGTGCTACCTCCCTTTTGAGGACACGGTACTGACCACATACGGTGCAGCAGCTGGCTTCCTCGTAGTCCTCATCTTAGCTCACTTTGAGCGTTTGCTCTCATCTTTTCTGTTTGGTTGGAAACTGTGCAGGATGCACACGAGAAGATGAAGAGCCAGTGATTGTTGCATATGGTACCATAAATCAAAGCCAAAGACATAGGACTTCCAGCAGGGCTCGTGTAAGTCACGGAGGAGAGGAAATGCTGGTTGTCCTTGTGCACATCATGGGAATTCTGAATCATCACCAGTGACTACAGAATAAACAGTTGGCTGCGCTGTTCTCATGCTATAAAAAAAAAAAAAAAAAAATGGAACATGTGCTCTACAACAAATTCGCCTTTTCATTTTATCAAAGATATGTATAATCAATGTCTGTACAGTATGTAAATGTTATGGACACTGGCACTCGCATGATGACACAGCCCTTGCTTCCCCAGGAAGGAACCATCAACTTTGGTGCACACTTGAGGCTATGTGTGCACCAAAAGTTAGGATTTTATCTTTGTCCTTCTGTGAGGTGACTCTCAGTTTCTTATAGATCATGAAGTTGTATGCTCAAAAGTACAGATCCAATGTACAAGATTAAAGGCTTTTGTGTCTCTGTGCTAATGGAATTAGATTTTTAGGTAAGTGTAATTTTCTCTCCAGGAGACCATGTTGTCACACTTGAGTTCAATGCCTGTTGATAATTAAAACTTGAAAAAATGGAGGAGGACATGAATGTTTACATTTAAAAATAAATGGCATAATAATTTTGTCTGAGAAAGCATATTCTTTTTTTCCTTGAGGAGTCTGGATCATTCTTAATGATCTGGTTTTATTTGTATTTCTTTTAATTTGATTGAGCTTGGGTCTTACGCATGCTAAGCATGTGGTCTATCAGAGTTATCCATTCAGCCCCTACAGAACTTTTCAATAGCACACAGAAGTACAAAACTTCACTTTTTTGTGTGTGTGTCCAAGTTTTCTTCTTGCTTTGCTTTGAAGTGCAGGGGGAACTGAAAATCACTTTTGTTTCATGTGTATGTTCAGATGGAAGTTTTGTTTGTTTGTTTTTCAAGACAGGTTTCTCTGTGTAGCCCTGGCTGTCCCAGAACTCCCTCTGTAGATCAGGTTGGCCTCCACTTCGGAGATCCGCCTGCCTCTGCCTCCTGAGTGCTGGGATTAAAGGTGTGCGCCACCATCGCCTGGCTCCAGATGGAAGTTTTGTGCAATGGTGAAGAGTGGCACAAGAAGACAGCAACTGTGGGCTAAGGAATGTGCTGTACCCTTTCACGGAAAAGCATGCCAACCAGGATGAAGTTTATAAAGCGTCATACAATGCCGACTTATGGGATAAACTTGAAACAACAATAAGGAGATGAAGAACAGGTGCAGGCTGTCACATATTTCATATTTGTACTGTTGAGAATTTAACTTTGGACATTTTTAGAGATAATGTTAAGCCTAAGAGAACCATCCAGAAAGCCTCGGCCGTATACAGAGGGAGCAGTGCACCGCTGCAGCAACTGTTATGTTTTAAGTGTCCTACTGTAACTCGAGGTTGCATTTGCAGGTTTTGCACATGTGAGGAACAGCCATTTCTTTTGTCTTTACATTTAAAATAAAGGTTTTTGTGGGGCTGGCGTTATGGCTGAGGATGTGGATTAGCAACAGAGTGCTTGCCCAGCATGCACTAGGTGCCGGGGTCATCCTAGCAATGGTGATAGAGAGATAATAAGTAAGTAGCTTTGCAGTATCTCATCTTCAGAAGATACCGTCTTACACAGCACTGACACCATTATGTTTTTTTCTCTGACCATCATTTTTTTTTTTTTTTTTTGGTATGATAGAGACTATGTATAGAGCTAAACTAAGGGATGGTTGGTCTGCTCCTACCTAGGGCACCTGAAGGAGTCATCAGAAACATTTCATCCTGGAGGGGAAAAGAACCCTTGGGACCCTGAATAAGGAATAGATTGTAATTTATGCCTTGGAATCGGGTCATCCAAGTGTTTGCAGCAGCTGAGGTTCGGAGCAGTAAAAGCAGGGGGCTGCAACAGCTCCAGCGTTGGGATGCTACTGCTGGTAAGGTGGATGGTTCTAAACTCAACGAATCTTCCCTATGTACCAAGCTGGTAAAAATATCCTAAGAGGAACAGATACTACCGATTCCCCGCTGGGGAGGGGCAGGCTGTGTGGGCTGCAAGCAGCTGGGCACAGCTGGGATATACTTCCTTACAGATGTGGCGGCCACCAAGGCACAGGGCTCTACAAGGAGGCCTCTTTAGTAAGTCACACAAAAAGAGTATTACGTCTTGTGGTCTGTACAATCTACTAAAGCAACAACAAAAAGGAAGATAGGAGAGACTACGCCCAGCTGTCATTAGAGGTGCAGAGCGGACTTTGTTTTTAGACAGGACACAATTTGCAGTAGTGAAAGTGGCAGGTTTTTCTGCCTAAATGTGAAAGGTTCCAAGAAGTGCCCCAGGCTTATAGCCACTGAACTGTGGCTGAAAAATGTTTCTCTTGCTCAGTGGTGCCTGGCTTGGGTCTATGCTAAGCCTCCCTGGGCCAATGCAGATCAGAAGGGGCAGATGCCTGTTGGCCTGACACTTCATAAATGGAAAGCCAGAAAGAGCCACACAGCATGGCACTCTCTGGACAATTCTGTGATCATGCTTGAGAACTTGAAAACAATGTATCCCCCCCCACCCCTTACCAGGCTGTCTTTGAAAAGACGAATAGAATAAATAGATTCCCACCCAGAGAAAACTCACTCTCACCCAAGTGAGAGTTGGTGGCTTTGCAGTGATATAAACTGACCGGTGGGTGCTTAGTCCAGTGAAAACAAAAGCTACAGAACCAAACCTGGGGGTGTGTGTGGGGGGGGGACAGAGGTAGCCAGAGGCTTGGTGGTCACATGGAGGCATCCCTAGGACAGGACAGACGGCAGCCCAGTGACACTAGACACTCACTACGCGCCCTACCATGGCTGGGGTGGACAGACACTGCAGGCTAAGGAGACACAAGCGGCCTCCAGAAGCGGCCGAGAGGGAGGGGAGGGGGCCTGGAGGAGGGGGAGGGGCGGGAGGAGAGGCGGCCATGAGGAGGGGAAGTGGGAGGGGCCGGCAGCCCTCACAAGAGTTCGTACTGCTTGAGGTGCATTCTCTGGATGATGTCCCGGCAGTCGTTGAACACTCTGCGGATGTTCTCCGTGTCCACGGCGCAGGTGAAGTGAGGGTAGCAGTAATGTTTGCCGTCGCCCGTGGCCGTGCTGATCCGCTGTAAAAAAAAAAAAAAAAAAAAAAAAAAAAAAAAAAAAAAAAAGAATGTTGTGCTCCGGATGTCAGGGCCCAGTGCGGCCAGATGGGAGGAGAGACAGCTTAGGGGACACTTTATAAAGGGATGAGAGAGGACATAAGGCCGACTGGCTGCTGTCTTTATAAACTGTATAGATGGCGTGCCTGTGCCAGGACAGACAAGTTTGTTCTGACACAGGCGCTGAGTCTGAACTGAAACAGTGCAGGCTTTGAAGAGAACAAGGCAGGCTAAGATTTCCAGAATGGACCAGCACCTGTCTACGTTGCCCTGGCGGACGGAACTCTGCTAGTGTAAATATATTCTGCTTATATGTGTGTTAGTAGGGAGAAGGAACTGATCTCTAACAGTTTTCATTCATTTATATTTATTTTGAGGTATGGTCTGGCTATATTGTACACATAAACCTTGAACTCCATAACTGCAGCCATCCTCCTGCCTCACCACAGGCCTGTGCCACCTTGTGCATCTAAGTATCTACATGTGATGGCTGTAACTTAGTCAAACTTCTGCCCCTTTCACATAGTTGACTTTGGCTGGCTGTGGAATGTTGCCTGGTGTGTGTGTGTGTGTGTGTTGGTACGAGAAAAGTTTTTTGCTGTCGGCTGTGGGAAGCACAAGATTAAACATGATCCATTTGTGAAGCTACCTGGGTCAGGCTAGAGAAAGGCAGAGCTGATTTGCATCTCGAACCTTCTATGTTAGAGCTGAATCCTCCAATGCCTCGGGATGTGCCTGATTTTGGTGACAAGATCTTTTTTATTTAAAAAAAAAAAAGATGTATTTATTTATTATGTAAAGAGTGCTCTGCCTGCATGTATACCTGCACACCAGAAGAGGGCATCAGATCACATTACAGATGGTTGTGAGCCACCATGTGGTTATGTGGTTGCTGGGAATTGAATTTAGGATCTCTGGAAGGGCAGTCAGTGCTCTTAACCTCTGAGCCATCTCTCCAGCCCTGGTGACAAGATCTTTTTTTTGTTGTTTTTCTGTTGTTTTGTTTTTTTGAGACAGGGTCTCTCTGTGTACCCTTAGCTGTCCTGGACTTGCTTTGTAGGCCAGGCTGGCCTTGAACTCATAGTGATCTAATCCGCCTGCCTCTGCCTCCCCAGTGCTGGGATTAAAGGTGTGTGCCACCACACCCGACTTGGTGACAAGATCTTTAAAGAGCCAATTACAGTTAAATAAAGTCATCATCAGCTTGAGCTTGAGTGCCACACAACTGATGTCCCTGTAAGGGGAGGAGGTCGGGACAGACAGGCAGATGTTGATCATGGGGACACAAAGTGGGGATGCCATCCATGAACCAAGAAGAGCAACTCAGGATTAGGTCTTCTGCTGGCACCTGACTCCAAACTTCAGCATCCAGACCTGTAAGGAAGCCTCTAGCCTGTGGGATGCTATTCTATGGAATGCCACCTTGGAAGCTCCCAAACCCTCAGCAGCTACACATGGTCACCGGAAGGATCCCATACATGGCCTCCTGTCCAACATCTTTTGTCTGCAAAGCATCTTGGGACTCATCAGAGAGGGAGCTGTTAGGATCAAAGCAAGAGTCTTGGGGAAATGTACATGTGGTTATGAAACTTCTCAGAGGGGTCAGAGTGGGTGGCAACCTCCCCTGTGAGTACAGTGTTTGTTGCTGGGGATGGAACCCAAGGTAGGCAAAGTATTCTACCGCTGAGCTACAGCCTGACCCATTTCTTCATTTTTAAGCTTAAGGACATAGAAACAAATGCCCTTTGGCCCTAAAGCACCAGGTAGGATACCTGGCCAGTATGTATGGAAAAAGTAAGGGATAGAAACATTTTCTTATGTAATTTATTGACTTGTCCCTGTTTGGGGCAACATCCATTTAGGAAGTGAGTTATTATCAGGTTGAATTTGCATACTTCAAAAAGCCTAAACCTCTCCTTGAACCCAATTCATTCGCTAATTTTCATTTAAAAATGCAAAATGAATTTATCAGTTGAACTGAGCAAGCCAGGTATGGTTGCTATGCTTGGAATCTGAGAACTCAGGAAGCCTGGGAAGTCAACCGTAAGTTTGAGACCAGCCTGGCCTATGTAACCAGTTCCAGGCCAGATAGAGCTACACAGTAAGATCATGTTTCAGAAAACAACAACAACAAAGAAATCTGTGTGGCTGTGGCCCCACTCCTGGGGCTTGAGGAGAGGATGCCCAAGGTAAGAAAACTCTGAAGTGAGTTGGTCAAAATGGCTTGCATAGCCTAAGAAACACAAGGCTGTCACAATTCTGAGGACTAAGACACAGTAATAGGCTGGAGATGCAGCTTAGTTGACACAGTGCTTGCCTGTCATGTAATGAAGATTACCCTCAGCACCCCACAACACTGGACATGGTGGTGTACCCATCATACCAGAACTTGAACACCAGTATAACCTCTTAGCCACTGTGATCAGTCTTAAAGACTTTAAGGCTTTGGGAGCCAGCCTGTCTTAAGTGTGGATTCACTGCTGATTTTGGAGGACAGAGCTGCTTGCAGTGACTGGTGGGACACTGAAGGGTGACTGTCTGGCTCTCCTGCTCCCAGGCGGCCACCTGGTCCTAAATTCCTCCTGCCTGTGGAGGGTGGCTCCTGCCTCCTCCTGTGGGGGATAGGGTGGCGCTTGTGTCACACAGAATCACACTTAGCACCTTCCCCTAAGGAGAGTGCTCACACTGCCTGGGGCCCTCCCTCACAATAGACTTCTTCCTGAATCTACTCCCTTCTCTGCCAGACTCTTCTTCTTCTTCTTCTCTTCAAAAGAAGTTTATGTACTTCAACACAACTGTCCATGACTCCTTGAGGCTTGAATTACCAAAATCATTCCTTCCCTTCCCTTCCCTTTCCTTCCCTTTCCTTCCCTTCCCCTTCCTTTCCTTCCCTTTCCTTCCCTTCCCTTTCCTTCCCTTTTCTTTCCTTTCCTTTCCTTCCCTTTCCTTCCCTTCCCTTTCCTTCCCTTTCCTTTCCTTCCCTTCCCTTTCCTTTTTCCTTTCTCTTTCTTTCTTTTTTTTTTTGACAGGGTTTCTCTGTGTAGCCTTGGCTGTCCTGGACTCACTTTGTAGACCAGGCTGGCCTGGAACTCAGCAGAGATTCACCTGCCTCTGCCTTGTGAGTGCTGAGATTAAGGGCATGTGCCACCATGCCAGGCCAAAGTCATTATTTCATGCCTGATCAGCTTCTGCATATATGGAGGTAGAGGTAAAAGGAATGTAAATTAGAGGCCATCATGGGCTGTACAGTGATTCTGAGGCCAGCCTGACTATATATACTCTGTCTTAACACAACAACAACAACAACAACAACAACAACAACAACAACAACAAGGACTGGGATATAGCTCAGTGGCATATGTCTAACATATATACTGAAAAAGCAAAACAAAACAATAAAACAAACAAAAAAGGATACAGCAAACATGGCAAGCTGAGAAGAAGAGGGGAGCAGAATTTGGGCAAGTTCATTTTTGTGTCATCCTGCTGGTACTTTTTTTGATGGAGGAAACAGGCACCAAGGTTGGAATGTGTGCACTCTTGACTCTGCAGAAGGACTGACTGGCTTCTGCTTGGAAGACGCATGTGAGCAGTGTAGCCCTGCTACCTGCTGGTCCCTTCCGGCTGTGCAGGAAGCTCTATGGAACTGAGTGAGAGGGCTAACCTCTCTGGAGTCCCTGCGCTCACTCCGGCAGGGGAGGCTAATTGCTTCTCTCGCCGCTCAGGATTTAGAGAAACAATGAGAACCCAGAGTGATAAATAATCGAACTGCAGAGAACAAGGTAATTGTTAGGTGGCAGACGACAGAAGGGCAACAAAAGTGCTTACCAAAAACAGATCTCGGATGAAGAACTTGGCTCTCGTGACTTTGGGATCTTCTCCCGCATCTGGTGTTGCTGTCAAAAATTAAAAAACAACATTTTAAGCAAAGGTACACAAAGCACAGCAACACCAAAGGAATCAACTCCATTGGCATGTGTATGCTCATGGCATTAACATACATGTACATACAGGACAAAAACTAAATGTAATGTTCCTTTTCTTCTCCCAGAGCATTTTAACTCTCACAGAGAGAGCTCTGAGAAAAAGTGGTGCGGTCTGAATGCTGTGTGAATTATCCTCATGTCTTCCTCATCAAAGTGTCAAGGGAGGGAGTGTGATTCCATCACAAGGGGCTCAGCTGTGAGGAGTGGGATACAGCACTCATAACAGAGACCCAAAAGAGCTGGTTGGTGTCTTCCACCGGCTGAGGACGCAGAACTCAATGAAGAGACAGTGGGCCTCACCACACTCCGAATCTGCTAGTCCCTAGCTACTGGATTTCTCAGCCTCCAGAACACTTTTGTTGTTTATAAATCACCCTGCCTAAGGAATTTTGTTCTAGCAACCCAAGCAGACAGGTGAGGGCAAGTAATGCCTGCTCAAGAAAGCATTTAACTGAATTCTGAGAAGCCGAGTTTCCCTCTCTTCCACTTCTTCTTTCAGGCTGTTCTAGAAAGGAAGGCTGAGCTGTCTGGAAGCACTCTGCTTTTTTTTTTTTAATTTTTAAAAATTAAAAAAAAAAAAAAAAAAAAAAACCAACCAAAAAACCAACAACCAATCTTGCTGTTAGGAAGACTCTCTTCTAGCCACTGCACGGACTCACACTGGGGACCTTGGGACGTCCACTACAGGAGATCCTCTGGCTACAGACCCAAGCATGCCCTGGAACCTCTGGGTCTGGTGATGTCTCCACCTTTAGAGATGCTCTGGCTATTCATCTGATGGGAACCGGGCCCTGGTTTTACGGAGGGATGACTTAGAGAACCTAAACTGTACACATTTCAAATCAGTATGATCAAAATAATGAGTGACCAAAATAACCATGTATCCAACGCCCTCAGAAGTGCCCGCTTCCCTCTGCAGCTCTTATTTCCCATTCCCAACCAAGCAAGTATGACTCTGGCACCACGGACTCCGCATTTCCACCACTTTACACAGCCTGAAGTCCCCGTGGCCCAGATTCTTCCATTCTGTGTGATCACTGTGCCTTTCAGGACTCACATTTTCTTGCTTTTCTTGCCAAGTCAGAGTTGAGGATCACCAAGCTGGATGATGAACCAGACTACCGGCACTCACTACCCATGCCAGGGAGGGATGGGTGCCCTGGAAGTCACAGACAGACTGGGCACCTGGTACCAAGTGAGCATCAGTCATTGGGCCTGGCACTGCAGCTGGAACCAAGGTCCCTTTGGCTTTCACAATAGATCCCTTTGGGGTTTCTTTGCTGGAAAGTTCCAGCTCCTCATGCAGAACAGGGTGTCACTAGGGCTGGTGCCCTCTGACGGGGTCACAAGCAGAGGGAATTTGTGCTTTAGAAAGGTGGCTGTGAGCCAGGTGTGGTGGCACATGCCTGTAATTCCAGCATTCAGGGAGGCAGAGGCAGGAGATCTCTGTGAGTTTGAGGCCAGCCTGGTCTACAAAGTGAGTTAAGGATAGCCAAGGCCACCCAGAGAAACCTTGTCTTGAAAAACTAATTAAAAGAAATCTCTCAATCTTTCTCTGTGTCTCTCCTCTCTGTCTCTGTTTCTGTCTCTGTCTCTCTCTCTGTGTGCACATGTGCCATATATCCAAGGATGCTCTGGGAAGGCAAGTAAGCACACATGGAGGCTAAGCCAGAAGCTGTCACTGAAAAGAGGGGAGTGAAGTGAGGACCACACCTGGAGATAAGATGTTTGGAGGAGGCTCCACAGAACTCAGCTGTTGGCTGCACTAAGTGCACTGAGAGACAGGTGGTATCTGGGGCAAGGCAATCTCCTGTCAAGGGGGTGGGGGTGGGGATGGAGAAGCCAACTATAGCAGCTGAAGCCAAGCTTGGCCAGCTTTCCCAAGAGCTCTGGCTCAGCCTGGGAGAGCACCTGGCCAGAATGTGAGGTGAGAGCTGAGTGTGCAGGCTTCAAAAGGGCCTGTGGGTAGGTGTAGCTCATTTCTTTAATCCCTGGGGAGGCAGGGTGTGTGTGTGTGTGTGTGTGTGTGTGTGTGTGTGTGTGTGTGTGTGTGTGTGTGT
The DNA here is from genome assembly GCF_903995435.1 of Acomys russatus. Taxonomy (NCBI): domain Eukaryota; kingdom Metazoa; phylum Chordata; class Mammalia; order Rodentia; family Muridae; genus Acomys; species Acomys russatus. The sequence continues at coordinate 53,527,190 of NC_067156.1, read as the reverse complement.
GTGTGTGTGTGTGTGTGTGTGTGTGTGTGTGTGTGTGTGTGTGTGTGTGTGTGTGTGTGTGTGTGTGTGTGTGTGTCTGTGTGTGTCTGTCTGTGTGTGTGTGTGTGTGTGTGTGTGTGTGTGTGTGTGTGTGTGTGTGTTTTCAAGGCTAGACTGGTCTATATAGTGAATTCCAGGCCAGCCAGAGTTACTTGGTAAGTCACTGTCTCAAAAAAACAAAACAACAAACCTCCAAACTAACCAACAAACCACACAAAACAGAAACAAAGTGGCTGCAGTCAGGGCTGGTGTTAACAGCAGATGCTTTGGCCGGTTCAGGCTGCTTGTAGTTTGCTACAAAGGAAAGGCTGTGGGACAGAACAGGGACTGTGCCCCAGGTCCTTTCCCAGATTCTCACAAGGAACTGCTCCCCCAATCAGGTCCCATGTCACTCAGGATTTTCCTAGGAGTGTACGAAAGCCGGGGCTCCTGGGATGACAGGCAGGGGAGACAAAAGGGAACCTAAGGGACAAGGAACCTTCATGCTAGCCTGAGCTTTCTCCTCCCTCACTGGTGGTAAGGACATGCGGCCCTAACTCCAACTCCGGTTTATAGAGACACCCCTCCATCTGGCTTTGCCTGGCTCAAGGGCTCACATTTTTAGCATTGGTCTTACTTTCCCTCTAGCAAATCACTCCCAGAAATTCTGAGAGGCTCAACGCACACTGAAAACAAAAGCACAAGACGAACAGGGGCGGCAAGCTCCTTTCTTTTACATTCTTTGTCTTAGCACTGGAACCTCCATCTCAGGAGGGTGGTGTAGCTGGTCACCCAGTGGGGACCAGCCGTGCTGCCACCAAGGTCAACGGAAGGCACAGGAGTGGTTAACAGCACCGATCTGGACACCAGGTGATGGAGGCCTGGTTTACCTTCACAATTCTATCTATGTGGCCTGGAGCAGGATGTATCACCTCTCTTGTTCTCCGGGAGTGGTTCCCAACCCTCCTAATGCTGTGACCCTTTAATACCATTTCATCACGTGTGGTGACCTCCAATTATAAAATTATCTCATTGCTACTGTAATTTTGGTACTATTATGAATCCTAATGTAAATATGTGAGATACAGGGTATCTGATATGCCACACCCCCAAAGGGGTCACGACCCACAGGTTGAGAATCACTGTTCTGCGGGAAAATGAACAGAAGTTACCACCTAGGGTTACTGGGTAGACTTTGAACGATATGCCTGGTCTCAAAAGATTCAGCTGGTAGCATGAGAGAGCTTACTCAGTATGACATCGTCACAGGCACAGCTTATGTGGTACAGCATTGCTGGAAAGCCAAACTCTGAACCATTTACAAGTAAAATCCCAAGTAGGGCATTTGAATACCAACTAAGCACTCCTATTCTGAACACACAAAACCTTGAATATTTCACATCTAGTAACTTTTCATGTACTGATGTAATACCACAAATAGAAACTTGCACACCTGGCTTCACGTCACAGGCCAGTCAAAACTCTCAGGCTATGTATATGAGGTAGATACAAACACATTTCAACATCCACTGAAATTTGGGTTCAATGCAGTAAGCATTGTGGGTAAGTAAACGTTGCAAAAATTTTTAAACATTTTAAACTCTCTGATACTTCTGGTCCGAAGCATTTTGGATAGGGTTACTCACTCTGTACTCTAGTATTTCTGAGGGGAGAGCAGAAAGGTGGTTTGATCTGAGGCCATTTCTTAGATTCATCAGACATCTCTGATTTACGGCTATAGGACTATGAGAAAAGAACAGCTAGATCCTTCAATTGTACGTGAGACGGTGTTCTGAAAACTTACCATCTTCCGGGACAGTGTAGTTGGCATACTCTGGGAAATAGTCTTCAATTTTTGACTTCCCTGCCAAGACCTTTTCTGCCAGCATATCTTGTTTGTTCAAGAACAAGATGATAGAAATGGTCCGTAACCACCTGGAAAGAACAAAAATCCACGCCAGTGTCACAAAACCAGCACGTGGAAGCACCACACACACCGATGTTGCCTGATTAACAGGGAAGTTCAGATGATGTGGTTTAGTGGCAGGTGCTTGCCCAGTTTGAGGCACAGAGTTCACCCCCACTCCCTAGCTCTGCAAGACAGGGAAACAAAAAAGGTGGTCGGGGAGAGGGACATCACTGTCATCTTCCAGAAACTGACTCATGATCATTTCATATACTAATTATTTGCACTTTGCACCAGCAAGGAAAAAGCATCACAATATAGCAGCAGTTCATTCCTTCTCCATGAACCTCTGTGGGGACATACATTTATTTATTGATAACAAAGTGAAGATCTAGGCACATAATGAATACATTTGGACTCTTGTGATGTAATTTTGGGGTTTAATGGGCCAGAAAACTCTAATGGGAGAAGTTAACATGTTACTAAAGTACCAAATGACTCATTAGCCAATCGCAATGAGTTTAATTAGCTGCCAGCGTGGATCTTTCTTTGTCTCATCTCCTCTTAGCACATGGGAAAAGCTATGTGAGAAGCTAAAGGGATGAGGCCCAGGAACAGAGGTGGTGAGGTAAGGAAAGCTGAAAGAGAGCCAAAGGGAACTTAGTTGCCAAATAAACAAAGCCCTTTGACATCCACAAGGTCCAAGGGATTGGTCCATAGGAACCTGACCACAAATGTAAATGCAACCCATTTCACCCTCAGATGCATTAGTTTTGTTTTCTCTTTCACTTATGTAATTTTTGTAGATACTACACACAAATGATGTGGTTTAGTGGCAGGTGCTTGCCCAGTTTGAGGCACAGAGTTCACCCCCACTCCCTATAACTTAAGTTATAGAAAAATGTGCATGTGTTCAAATGCATTATATCAAATGATAATTACTATTAGAAATTTTATAATTTTATGCCTAGATATTTTATTCTCATGCATGCTTTTTTTTTTTTTTTTTTTATTTTGAGACAGGGTTTCTCTATGTAACAGCCCTGGCTGTTCTGGACTTACTCTATAGAACAGGCTGGCCTCCAACTCACAGAGATCCACCTGTCTCTGCCTCCTGAGTGCTGAAATTAAAGGCGTGTGCCACCACACCCAGTTTATTCTCATGCATACTTATAAATTAAGACAAGATTATAACTTTTTTAGGACTGGGAATCAGACCCAGAGCTTCGTGCACAGGCAAAGCTCTAGCAATGACTGAGCTGCATCCTCTGTGCCTGATGCCCCCCTTTCTTTGAGAGGGTCTTACAGCAAGGCAGTCCTACCCTGCATCCTGAGTGCTGGGCTTAGAACTTTCATTCTTTTCTCCCTATCGCAACAATGTGGATGTTTTGCTGTATATCCATGGACCACCATTCCAGAGCATGCGTCTGCATCCCTGGTGCTTCCTGACTCTGTTTCTTTCCCATTAACTATGATTCCATAGGGAGGATGGTAGCAGAACACTTGACAGAGAGATATTTATTCAACAATACAAGCCTTAATGTTAGAGGTATGTGCTAACATACTTTTTTGCATGTGTTTGTTTGTTTTGTTTTTCAAGACAGGGTTTCTCTGTGTATCTCTGGCTGTCCTGGACTCGCTTTTTAGACCAGGCTGGCCTCGAACCCACAGAGATCAGCTTGCCTCTGCCTCCCTGAGTGCTGGGATTATAGGCGTACGTCCCCACACGCCTGGCTATATTTTTAATAAAAGGCCTGTGATGCAGTGTTGGGTTTGAATTAATTTATCACCTGTTATTCCAGATGCTTTCGAACAGGTCCAGTGACTCCCTCAGTCTGTTGGTGTTGTTGTCTTCCCGGATGACCATGTTGTAGCTACTGCAGGCTGCCACGTAGATGATGGCGGTGACATCTAAGTTGGGGCAAAGAGGGGAGGGGAAGCACTTTAGATGGACAATGTCAGTCGTCCTGGGGTTATAACTGCTCAGGTCCTAGGCACTGTCATTTGGGCGTTGTATCTAGAACGACTTGAATATAGGCTGCATGCGTAGCTGGGCGTTGCTGCACCTGAGTCTACCCAAAAAGGTAACAGGGAATGTGATATGCTGAAATTCTCTATGGGATTCATGTTTAAGAAAAGAGCATGGTTATTTATAAGGCTTGTACTTTACACAAGGATTAGAGTTTGTCTGATTAAGACACAGCTGGACCCCGTGGTGGGAGCCAGCATCAAGCCCTCTGTGGAGCATGCAAATCACCGTTAAAGCACTGGATCCATTTTCTTCTCTCATCCCTCTGGCCACCGACATCAAACATGCTACGGAAGAGAAACAGAGAGACTCCAGTTATGGGGGGTGGGAGGTGGGGCGGGAAACTGGGGCAAAGGGCACAAGCGTTCACCATTCTCCTTTGTTGTCAGAATGGTTAGCTGCTCATGATGCACATCATGTGTCTCAGCCCTTGATCTTGAGCTACAAGTCATGCAGTCTCTCCCGGCTTCAGTTCCTCCTCCTTCGTCCTACGTTGTGGTTGTAGGAGTCAAGAGTATGGCACAAAAACAGCGGGCATGGTGTCCAGGAACATACAGTAGGTGCCTAATAAATGTGGTGCCTTCTAGTTTATACCACGTCTTGTACCAGGTGCATGCTACGTCTGTGCTGGGGCGGATACTTCTGATATCTGGTCTCAGCTTCGGAAGGCGGTCTTCCCCGGCGGAAGTGGGAGGGGCTTCCTTCTGACCCGGCTCCACCCACAGCCCCCTCATCACCAGGTGCTTCTGAAAGGTCTCCATCACCCTCATTCTGGCAGATGACACTGCCATCCCTGAGGCTCTCCAGTTGTTGGGCTCAAGTCCCCACGCACAGTTTCCTTGCTGTTCCTGCAGCTCGTCAGGTGGGCCCCTCTTCTCATGCCTTCCTGCACAGTGCACCCCTTTCCTGGAGCAATATCTCCCTGTGGATGAGCTTCTTAGTGCCCTTGCTGGAGTCTAGCCTTTCCTGTATCCCAGTCCCAACCCCTTCGGCCCCAAGGCCTTGTTGCTCCCGTTCTTCCCAGACGCTGGCACTAGGATGGGCTTCCTATCCCTCCCCCTGCCATGGACCACACTCTTAGCAAGTACTCACTGAAAGTTCACTTTGTCCACTTGGAATCGCGTCTCAAAAATTCCCGATGTCAGCACTCTGCATCTGAGGAGGTCCTGGGGCAAGAAGAGAGAAATAAAGTGTGCCCTGGCATAAGTGTGGAAGGTGAGAAACAACAACGTCGATTGTTAAAAAAAAAAAAAAAAAAAAAAAGGAGTAATTAAAACATAGATGAATGCTCTGTTTTAGAACCCCTTCAAAGTTAATCAGTTTGGCCCTTCACACAGTAACTATGCTTGCATGCTTCTTGGGATGTTTTAGAAATGAATCATGCCCACATCTTGTTATATGACAGCCAAACCACAGTGACAGTGCTCAGGGACAAAGTCTGTGCTGCTCAGCTATACCTGGCAGTCTACTGGGAAGGATCGATAGGAATTAACTCTCATTCATAAGTCAGGGATCCCAGGGCTGCAAGCTACTGCACTTTAGTAGCTTTCTTGTCACTTACTTGCATAGTTGTGCTCTGTTAGGGCCAACACGAGGGAGGCATAGCAAGGTGCAAGCAGCAGTGGTTATGAGTACGTTTTTCCTAAGTCTTCTAAATTAACCTGGAATGTTCTTGGCAGCCTATCTAGAAGCTTCTGATGGCTCTACTCTCACGTACCTGGTCTGTGGGTGTGTAGTCAACCAGACTGACACTGTCAATCCTTTCCAGGAAGCTGCAAGGAAAACCAGTACAAGGTCAGTCCTGTTCTCTGGTCACTGTATCCCAGGGCCTGGCCTACAATTAATGGGACATTTGCAAAGTCACAGTGAAGACAGGCCTAGGTGCTGATATATATCTGTCCCGAGGGGAGGCCAAGGCCTGCATTCTGTTTGATGTTGTCACCCTGTCCTTTGACCTCTGCTTCCCTTCCTCGTTCCCTCTTCCCCAGTCAGGAAAGGTTGTTAGTGGTGGCTCGTCTGAAACTGAGGCAGGGGAATGCAAACTGTTTCCAAAGCCAAGCTGGTAGGAAAAGGAGTTGTAACGCTACTACAAAACAGAAACCAACAAAAATAATGTGAGTGTGAAAGTCTGAGTGTGTCTGAGGTTGACGGTATGATGTTTGCATGTGCTTGTGAGAATAAGCATGTGAATGAGAGGATGTCAGTGTGAACAGTGGTGTGAGCGTGTGGAAGGATGAGCCTGAGTGTGTGCAGCTGAGAAAGAGCATCTGCATATTTTGTCAGCACATTCTTCGCAGTCACTCTCATGTAAGTCAGTTCAGGGGCAGGGTGACCAGACCTGTGTAGGGTGTGGCAGGTGAATCAACAGGCTGCCGTATTTCAAGCCTTTCCTGTTCCTGGTAGCAGGCCACTTCTTCCTCCTGCTGTTGGAGGCAAGAGCCTGTTTCATGGGGCACCTAGTGTTCCAGGTCCTGGGAGGGACCCAGAGCACATGTCTTTGTCTCAGGGACTGTGAGGTCCCCAACACTTAGTGCAGTGCCCAGTCTTCAGGAAACAGCCATGGAAGGGACACACATCTACTCCTCCTTCAACTGAGTGAGACAATGAGGAAGGACCCTGACAAGAAGGGCTGGACGGAGCTAACGATGAGATACAAAGCTGGTGGTTAGAGTCAGAGTTAGCTTAGGAAGCAACCAATTTAAAACACAGTGCAACCCAGGGTGGAGGCAGGTGGGTGAACATAATATTCTTGGATAATTATTACAAGTAGAAAGGGTGAAAAATGGTTGACAAAGAGTACATATGAGGTTCTTGAGGGATGTAATTAAACACTGCTTCCAGAGGAAGTGGTGGGAGGGACCTGGTGGGAGGGACCTGGTGGGAACCTTCCTGAAGCCTGTTAAGGTTGTGAGACTGAGATGCCAACGGAAGAAGCAAAGGTGACAGAGACGCCTCAGGCTCCCCCCACTCTGCTCTGCAAGGCGGTTTCCAAAGTCTGTCCAGCCCTGACCCTTGGCCTAGTTCCAAGCAAACTGCAGAAGTACTTGGACACTTAGTGAGATTCTGTCTCAAAATCAGAAAGTAGGGAGTGGGGAAAGCTGGGGATACAGCTCAGTGAAAATGTTGTATGACACTGGGTTAAAACCCCAGTACATAAAACAATGTCTCCCAGCCCTACCTTTTCATTTTAATTATAGTTTTACATAATTTTTGTGAAAAAAAAAAAGAGCAAGCTGCAATTGTTGAGCAAAGTAAGAAATTTTCCTCTAAATCCTGATACCTACCTATAAGATATAAAAGTGCTGATGAATAAAAATATTCACATGGTGAGAAAGTACCAGGGTTCTGGGTGTGCTCCCTCTCCTGGCCTTCCCTGTCTGCCTGTGGTCATCAGGGGATTCTGAGTACTGCCACAAGCACCGAACAAGGCTTGAATCTCTGAGATACTGCCAGGAGCTGACTGTACGACCAGATTCTGTCTGGTTCTGCTCCCTATGGGCCTGACAATGTAATTGTAGAAAAATGAACTTGGGGGAAATGGGCAGACAGTTTACCAGACCAGGTACTGGAAGAAAGGAAGAAAAGAAAAAAAAAAAAAAAAAAAAAAAAAAAAAAAAAAAAAAGAAGTAGGTGTTTTCACTAGTTTGCTGGATGTCTCCTGCTTTGTTGGTTTTGCTGGCAGTTTTGAGCTATGTTTTGACAGCAAACGCCCCCAGAAGGATGCTGTATTGTGGGAAGAAGCCATGCCAAATTCTGCCACGTCAGAAATCCTGTGCTTAGGCTGTATGCTGTGACCTTCGAGTTGCTGACCTTTACTTCACGAGGTCTTGTGTTCTAGGCTATCCTTGGACTATTTACCTTTGAAAGAAGTAGAGAAGTCTCAACTTGGAACCACTTAGAGGATCAAGGAAATTCTTACAGGGAACTACTCAGAGAACTAGGAAGTTCCACAGGGAGCGATTTAGGCTATTGTATTCTTGCCTAGGGTGAGTGAGATTAGAACAGATCCTATTGACCTTGCTCTCTATATATTCTTACTAGTAGGACATTAAAGTGGGTCTTGATCAGAAATTTCCTGACTTGATTTATTATTTCTCACGTCTCTGTATCCTACTTTCAATCCCCACTCCCTCTTTCAGGTGAACCCTGATTCGATTTTTCCTGCGGGCTGGGACCCGACACTGTATGTATTGCCGGGAAATCTTTCACTATTGATTACACACAGGCTGGGTTAATAAGTCAATCAGAGGAGATGGGTACTGACATGTGTCTCCCCTACCTCACCCCCAAATCAAAAGCAGCAGGAAGAAGAGTTTGGTTAGAATGTTTTCTGATCACACAAAGCTGGGGCCCTGCACTAAAATACATTAACATGGGAAAGCTGCCTTTGCACATCAGTCCATTTGTATTGTTTTCTCCTTAATTTTAAAACCCAGCTTTGTGTGTGTGTGTGTGTGTGTGTGTGTATTTCCATGAAGAAACACTCAGAGTAAGAATATCAAGGCTCCCAAGAATCTAGAAGAAAATGCTGTGCTACCCGGTTGATAATTTAGGATTGAAAGCGCATGCTCTGATCCAAACCTACTTCTGAGTTCTCCATTCTCAAATACCTTAATAGCTTCTGCCCCCCTCCCCCACAATTCTTTTTCCTTTTTTTGGTTGTCATTGTTGCTGGGAATCTAGCCCAGGGTCTCATGGATGTTAAGCATTCATTCTAGGCTGAGATTCATAAACACACATGTAATAATATGCCATTTAAAAATATACTTATCCTGTTTTAATGATTTAAAATTCAAAACTGCATCCATTCCAAAATCGAGGAAATAATTCATGGGCCTAAGTTCTTTTGAAAATAATGTTTATGATTCATAAAAATATACATTCATATGGTAAGTATGAAATGAACATAGTTTGAGTTTAAGTATATGTAGTATTCTTCAATCTCACAGAAAATATTTTGATGGGAATACTTGCAGTACAAAATGATCTTCAATTTAACAAGGAGCCAATATTACTTTTTTGTTTGTTTTTGAACAGCCGTGGCTGTCCTTGACTCACTTTGTGGACCAGGCTGGCCTCTACCTCCTGAGTGCTGGGATCAAAGGCATGCGCCACCATGCCTGGCTATTAATCTATTTTTTAAAGTTGCAATTAACCAAAGTTTTCCAGTATAAAGGATTAAGACACAGGCTGTATTCACACACACACACACACACACACACACACACACACACAGCACGTACACACTCTCATAAACAGACATACACCTTGAGTGCCACTACTCATCTGTGTATGCTTGCCCTTTTTTCATTAAACACTCATTCACATGAAAACGCACACTATAATAATGAATTTTTCAAAGAGTTTTTCAGAGGCTCTGTCTTGTCTGAAACATTGGATCTGTTAATGGGGAAAAAAAAGAAACCCGTAGGAAACTGAGGAATAAAACAAACTTTATAAGTATTTAACTTAGGTTAATAGATGTGCCAAGCAAACACAAGTTGCTTGTGTGTTGAGGACAGAAGAAAGTGGGAGTTGCTTACTTTACACTGAAGGCTATAAAGTAAGGCAGCTGGTGGTGGTGGCTTCCAGCCTCTATCTATTTCCTTCTAATCTCAACTCATTCCTTTGTCCTAGACTTCTAGCTGGCTACAAGTACATTTAAGTTTTGTACATCTATAGCATTAACTTAGGCTTTTTGCGATTTAAAAAGTTGTTGCTTTAGCCGGGCGTGGTGGCGCACACCTTTAATCCCAGCACTCGGGAGGCAGAGGCAGGCGGATCGCTGTGAGTTCGAGGCCAGCCTGGTCTACAAAGTGAGTCCAGGATGGCCAAGGCTACACAGAGAAACCCTGTCTCGAAAAACCAAAAAAAAAGTTGTTGCTTTAAGACAAAATAATATATACAAATAGTTATAACTTAAATATGTTGTCCTAATTTTATTTATATTTTTGGTTATTAAATAAAAACAAAATCTATAATTACACAGTCCCAGGGCTAACCTGGACAAATCAACAGTTCTTTGGCAATGTTAGGCATGTAATTATTTTGATCCAAAGTCTATAAAGGGTTGACTTTCATTAGAAAACAGCTAGGAATTATTAAACGGTAAGCCTCCTAAATAAAATATATATAAACAAATTTAAATTTTCTTGATAATAAATGATGTGCCATTTCCCCCATTATTACATGAGCTAATGTAAAAAGAGTAGTTTGCAAAAATTTTCTAAGGTAACTTTAGTATAAGTTATGAGAATAAATTAATAGTCAATTGCAGTCTTTGATGGCAAAAACAAAGAAAACCAAATGATATACAAAAAGTATTTTCCACTAGTAAGTTGAACAAAGTGTTTACATATTTATTACTAAACCATCCATCCCTCCTCCTCTAATTTTTATGCACCACTTGTCAGTCTATGTACCATCAGTCATACCGAAAACGGAATACATGAGGACTAGAGTTTTGTCGATTTTTCCTAGGCTTATATAGAGCAAAATAACCAGTTCTGTTAAAAGGCAGCTATAAAAATACACATCATCATAAGCCATAAAGAGCTTTAAAATCCAGTTAGAAGTGGAGAAAAACTGGAATTTAACGTATCTGGAGAGGGCTGTAAACGCAAAGGTTCTTGGAAGAGAGTTCGGCATTCTGGCACAGTTCTAGGATACCTCTCTAAAACACAGAGAGCACGTCAAAAGGAAACCTCGGACGGTTTCGGCCGTCAGACTTGATCGCGAAGGGCGGGCCAGTCTCTGCGACAGTTCATCCTGCTCAGCCGAAGCCACGCTCGCTCCCACGGAACCGGTCTGGCCCTGCGGCAACTCCATGTTGAGGTCGAGGCCCGCCTCGTCTGCCATTTCCTGGAGCAGCAGATCCACTTGGTTCTGGGGAGTGGTCAGCGTAGTCGTGCTGCTCATCGTGTCCTCCATTTGCTGCGTCTGGACGTCCAAGGTCTCAAACTGGTGCTCGAATTTGTCCATCAAAGCAGAGATCTTCTCCAGATTCATGGTCCTCAACGTCGCATCCATCGACTTAACCACACCGGCCATGGACTTGGTCACTTTGCCCATCGTCACTGCAGTCTGGACTCTGGCAGCCACCGCATCCACCCGTGCACTCATTCTTAAGAAATTCACCGCTTGATTCTTCTGGCGGATGGCATTTTCGGCGTGTATCCTCGCAACTTCCATGTTGCCCTTCTGAATGGCCTTTTTAATTTTGGCCTTTTCGGCCTTTTCCTCCTTGTCGCATTTTTTGGCACTCCTGTTCAGTTCTTTGGCCGCGAACTTCAGGTTGAATAGGTGTTTCTCCATGTTGGACATGGTCGGGCGGCTTCTGTGGGGTGGGCCGGGCCAAAGCAGCAGGAAGACCGGCGCAAGGAGGTCCGCACCCGGCCAACAATCCTTTGTTTTGGTCCCACTTCCTGTATCTACGGCGAGCGGCGTAGACAGTGACGTCAAATTCAGCGCCGGGGCGGGGCCCGCTGGAGACGGAAGTAAGGGAGGGCGGTGCCAGAGGGAGGTGCCGGAGTGACGGACAATGCTTGGCCCCTCCCGCCTAAGCGCCTGCGCAGTCGCTGCGGGAGTTAACCTGGCCCCAAACTAGGAGCAAATTCACAAAACCAGTGCCCGCAGGCACTTTTGTTTGGGAGTGTAAGCTATGGAAGAAGACGGGATATGTCCAGACCTGTACGTAAAAAATATCGAGGCTCCAAACTTGGCTAGCTAGGGAGGAGTGTTTGGGCGCTGCGCTGAAATGCAAAATAGCAAGCCCCCTCCCCGCCCCTGCCAGACTAAAGCTTTCTTTATGCACAAGGGCAACCTCTGCTTTCTTAGGGAACCAGAATCTATTCCTGGAAGACAAAAGCTGCCCAGGGCCTGCGTCTGGGTCTTTGCTTACAATCTGTGCAGGAGCTGTGATGCCTCTTTTCTGACCTAACCGCACGCACTGGCTGGTAGCTCAGTTTACAGGGGATCTGGCTGACAGTTGCCATCACTAACCCTTATGTTTCTGAGCAACAAAAAGACCCATCTTTTGCTGGTACGATTTTATCTTTCTAGTGTTTTATAAATATCCAAGGAGCTTTGCTCACACTGAATTCTGACAGGTTATCTGCCATTTTACATTATGCAGGAGCTAAGGGTGAGGTACAGAGACCCACACACTGGCATACACCAAGCCTGTCACTGCCTGGTAGGCACTTTAAAAATAAATGTAGGCTTTCCATGGCAGCAATGTGTGCTGTAACTTTCCTTTACAAACGTTCCTCCCACACAGCAGTAACAAGATGGCCCTCTGCCCTCAGGAGTTAGCAGAAGATACTGAGTATGTGAGCAAATTCTGTTTAGAGATTATTTTAATCCAGGGTCCTGCATCACTCATGTGATAGCTGGCTAATCAGCTAAAATGTGCCTTTCCTCAGAATACGGCTCTTACTAACATCACTGGTCTCTGCCCCAGGGCACACAGGCTACCTTCCCTTATAGGGCAGGGTTCGTTCTTGTTCCAGGCAAATCAGATTGAAGAATTGAAATTCAAGATTTGTGCCACCTGACCAAAGCAGAGGTGGGGGACGAGGGACTGCTTCCTCGAATGCCTCCCCCTAGTGAGGTCCCCTTACTGTGTGGGGCAGCTGAATTCTGTAAGGCTGCCAAAGCACGGGACACACGCCTGGTTCGCATCTGTTGTGACATTAAGTATGAGACAGCAGGGGGCGCTATTCTGCTGTCCCACTGTGCCGTGTGGGAGCAGGAAGTGTGGCTGAGGGGCAAGCTTAGCACTCACCTCCCATGCCCACGGAAGCTTTTCTAGACATGTCGTATGTCAATGTGTCAAAGGTGAGGGAAGAGGGTGTTTGAGCTCTCCTGCTCACCCTCAGCCTACTCTCCTCTCGCTTTAGATCTCTGGCCTGTCTTGGAGTTTACAAACAAGTTCCTTGTCAGCAGTCCCTACCTCCCTTTCCCTGCTCTCAGTCTTTCGTCCCTTCCTCTTTGTTTCCTTGTGGTCGTGGGGATGGGACCTAGGGCTCCATGCATACTAGACAGACTGTTTATACTGAGCCGCATCCTAGCCCTATAGCTTTCTTCATAACAAACTCTAATTAGGCGGGATGGTTTGGAATACAATCATGGCAAATGCTGGCAGATGGAGCTAATGACTACCGCTACCCATTACATGCTTAACTGATAGGCATTGTTCAGCACTTTCCCATAAATAAACTCATTTTATCCTCACACGGCAGTAGGTAGATACCTTTAACAGATCCAGTTTTCAGGCCAGGAAACCTCAGCATAGGGAACTAAGTAACTTGGCAGAGACCATTCCTCTGCTTAAGGGTTGACATCCGATTCCATGGACACCCTCAGAAGCAGAAAGAAATCAATCCAATGTAGAGAACATAACAACAAAGAAACAAAGAACAAAGAAACCTCAGGGATGCGGGATGTAGGTTAATTGTAACAGTGCTTGCCTATCATTCATAAAGCCCTAGGTTCGATCCCCACTGGGTGTGGTGGTGTCCACCTGTAATGCCAGCATCTGGGAAGGCCAAGATGGGAAAATACAAAGTCCCAAGTTAGCCTAGGCTACTTGGCTTCAAAAACCCAAACACAACAGTAACACAACAAATGATCACTACTTATTCTAGAAAGGTAAATTGACCGAGTGTTGTCCCCTTGAGAAGACTGAGGAGTGGTACCAATGGCAAGGTTGATTTTAAAGTGTGGGACAGGCACTAAAAGGGGCTACACACTAAACCACAGCAGGACCACTTCCCAGTGTGGGTGAAGTCTAGGACCCCTATATCCAGAGATCGCAGGTAGGCACAGAGACTAGCGGAGGCTCTCCTCTCCCTGAGTAATGAAAGCAGTATCCCAGGTCCTGCTTCTTCTTTTCCATGGATGCCCCAAAACCCAACATAATATACAGCTAATAAGTCCTAGGCACAATCTTCAGCAGCAAGCTTTTATTCTGTTCTGAGATTCTCACACAGCTGGCTCCCGGGCACTGGATAATTAGTGAGGTAAGGCCACTTGGCAAATCTTTAGAGAGACTGACCTCTGTCTTCACGCCTACTTACACACATCTCTGTCCAACTAGAGGTTTGGGTTAGAGTTTCAGGAGTTATCGCTGAGGATGCTCTGATTTACATCTGCACATTCATTCTTTATGAGGTGGTGGTCTTCTGGCTCTGTTCTTCTGGCATGTGTTCTTCCTACACATCTAGCTGTGTGTGTGCGTGTGCGTGTGTGTGTGTGTGTGTGTGTGTGTGTGTGTGTGTGTGTGTGTATGTGTGTGGTGGGGGAGCGGTTTAAAATATAATGTGTGCCTTCTTATGCTGATTGGTAGAGCTGTGCTGGAATCTTCTAGTCCATGCCTGTATGCCACAAAGTATTTAATGAGCTCCAGGCTAGATGAGCACTATAGGGGACAAAGATAGTTGGCAAACCCAAGCAAATGATAACTTCCTGTGTGCATGGCAAGCATTCTTAAGAACCTGGTGAGGGAGGGAGAAGTGTGGCCACTTCTCTCTGGGAACCACCAGGAAGAGCTCAGGGAAGAAATAAATAAATCCCAGGTTCCAGTTAGTAATGGGGGTGGAGCTCGCTGTAGTGTTGCCTAGCTCGAGCCAAGCCCGGGGGAGGGGGTCGTGGGTGGTGGGGTGGTGGTGGGGGTGTGGTTGTGGGGGTGGTGGAGCAAGATCCTCCTCTCCTCACTCCAGCCTACACCAATGTGTGGAAAGCAGCATTCACCAGTAAGTCACCATACATGGAGAAAGTAGGTTTGCAGAAGTGATTGGAGTGTGTGTGTGTGTTAAAAAAAAGAACTGAAAAACAATAATTGAATTTTCTTTTCACTAACCCAAACTGAAAAATTTTCAATGCATTTACCTGAACCAAAATACGGGAACGGTGATAGCAATGCCTCATTGGCTCTGGCTGGTTGGAAGGTTTCTGTTCTGTTCTTTTTGGTAGCAGCCCAGGACTGAATCGTCAGTTTCATTTCTCAAGAGCCCCTATCTCCTGGAAGAGTTCCCAGCACTCTGAGAAGTGTTTACTTCTGGAGAGGGATAGACATCTCTTTATCTGCAAGTTTTACGCTTTTGCCTTAGCCAGTTGTGGAGTGACAGTATTTAACAAACAAACAAACAAACAAAGGAACTTAGCCTGGGCTGAATTTGCACAGGCTTCTCCCTTGTCTTTGGCCCCCTAACAGCCCAGTGTAACATCAGCTCACAAAGCACTTACACTGCATGGGCTTCACAAGTCACCTGGGGTTGATTTAGAACACAGGAGGATGAGCACATGGACGGTGCAAACACGTCTGTCACTTTATGAGTACATAGGAACTTCAGTAGACACAGAATTTGACATCTGTGCACCCAGAACCAGCTGCCTGAGCATCCAAGGGGATAGCCACACTCGTCAGGTCACATCATATCTTAGAAGGAACCAGAATGGGAAACTGACCTTGTAGTCAATGTTAACTTCATATTAGTTTCTTTTATTTTCCCATTAATTAATGTGTTTATTCACTTTAAATCCCAATCGTGGCCCCTCCCGCCATTCCTCCTGCCCCCACCCTCCCCACACTAGTTTCTTAAGAGAACTGAAACATCATTAAATATGTTCAGTTGAAAACAATACAAAATTACCTTTTTTGGCAAAATGACCTTCCAGGTCTTTTTTATCTTAGAAGATATATTTAGGTGCTGCTCACATCTTACTAGAAAGTTATAGCAAAGCAGTTTCTTCCTTAGCAACCGCTGCCTGCGAGAGGCAGCCAGATTAGGGACTTTGCATTTATTAATCCCAGAAATAATGCCAACCGCTAACTTTTTATTAATATCAAATAGAATGTGAAATGAGGACATCTCAAGCCAGGCATGGTGGCGCACGCCTTTAATCCCAGCACTCGGGAGGCAGAGGCAGGCGGATCGCTGTGAGTTCGAGGCCAGTCTGGTCTACAAAGTGAATCCAGGATGGCCAAGGCTACACAGAGAAACCCTGTCTCGGAAAAAAAAAAAAAAAAAAGAAATAAGGACATCTCATATGAACAGTGAAGTCCATAAAAAAGTGTAAACTGTGTTTAGGTTTCATTATATCATTTTACTATTATAATAGAATAATGCTTACTTCTTAAATGTTAACCATGGATATGAGGGACCCTAGTTATTATGTGATCGGTGGGATTTTTCTATAATAAAGTTATTTCATTCTAATGACTGGTACATACACCAGCCTATGGAGCCCTTTTTTCAGACTTTAATGTGAAATTCTCAAAGAGAGGCTTCCTTACATTCTAATGTCCTTTCTAAAAGCTCTGATTGCATTACTGGGAGGAGGGACGGTCCTTACATAAGGTGTCATTACAGTTTTCTATTGTCCCCGAGGCAGTAAATGCTTCTATTGTAAAGGAGGCTGTGTGGCATAACCTTAGTCTTTTCTTTTCTTCTTTTTTTTAAGCTATGCCTCCTGACACACAGCTCAGATGACCTCATTCTTCTTATTCCTGAACCACTGTTCATTCTATGAACATATCATATTCTGTTTAATCGTTCACCAGCTGCTGAACGCTGTTTTTTTTTTTTTTTTTTGAAGGACTATGAACAGTGTTGTGAGCAGATACTGTGCCTTTAACGATGTTATCATTATAAAAACATTCCTTTTGTATTCATGAACATAGTGGACTAAGATAGTGGGGAAAACAGAAAAGGCCTACGTACGATACATTCAGTTAAAGCTTTACAGACTGCTCGTGATTAAAAAATAAGATGCCAGGCAACAGATATGATATGGAGAAGTTTATTGTGTAAGCGTGGGAGAGCAGGGAAGTGGGAGGGGAACCCCAAGCAGAGAGAGAGAGACAGACACAGAGAACAAGAGAGAGGAAGAGAGGAAGAGAGAGAGAGGCAACAGAGAAGGAAGAATGAGAGAGAGAGAGAAAGAGAGAGAGGGAGAGAGAGAGAGAGAGATAGATAGATAGATAGATAGAGAGAGAGAGAGAGAGAGAGAGAGAGAGAGAGAGAGAGAGAGAGATATGAGGTGAGTTTGCCCTTTTTACATCTTGGGCAGCTGGCACACCTAGTGGCAGGCAGGTAATGATGTCATAGGTTGCTAGGCAGACTGGGGGCAGTATGCTGTCACTATAGCTTACAGTCCATCATGAAGGGAAGTTAGGGGAGGAACTTGAGGCAGGAACCTGGAGGACTGCTGATTACTAGCGTGTCCCTCATGACTTGCAGGACATCTGCCCCAGGGTGACACCATGCACGGTAAGCTGGGCCTCCCCAGATCTGTAATCAATCAAGAAAATGCCCCGCAGATTTGCACACAGGCCAGTCTGATGGAGGCAATTCCCTAATTGGTGTTCCCCTTTTGCAAATGATTCTAGCTTGTGTCAAGCTGACAAAAAGCCATCATGAATGGATAAAATAACGATAAGCACACGGCAGACATGACATGTTTTAGGTCTCATGATGATGGAGCAGATCACTTTAGGGTCTACTCAGTGGCCTGTTGATACCTTGGAATGGAGTCTCTCATTTCTTTGATTATTAAATAGAAAGGTCCCCTAAACAGGCAGACTCCAAAGATCAGGACTCTGTAATATCCAAGTTAAAAACTTAGCAAACCAGTCCGACAGTAAATGCTAATTTATGTTTCTTTTCTTGGAGACAGCATCTTAGTATGTGGTCCTGCCTGGCCTGGAACTCTATGTAGGTCAGGCTGGTCCTGATTTCACCGGCATCTGCCTGCCTCTGCTGGGAGTAAAGGCATGCCCCACCATACTCTGCCTACTTTTCTTTTGAAATGTGGTCTTGCTGAATTGCCCAGTTTCCAACTGTTGGGCTAAGGTGACTCTCCTGCCTCAGCTTCCTGCTTAGCTGAGACTTCAGGTGCATGTCCCCACACATGGCTGGGAGTCTCACTTTGAAATGTATTTAAGACCTGTAATCAATTGATTTTTTTTTTATATTCAAGGTTTGCATAACTATCTTCATAATCCCTCAGAACATTTTCATCATTCGATAAAGAACCATCTACCCACCAAAGCTACTTAACTCCCAGCTCACCTTGGCCCCTATATGCACCTAATCTATTTTGTCTCAACATATATACCTGTCCTGGATATTTCATGTACACGGGGCCTTTCACGTCTGCCTTCACTGACTTAGAATGTGTTCCAGGTTCTTCTGTGTTTCAGTATGCAAAGTGACTTCATTGTTTTATATAGCTATATTAAACTTTGCATCACGTGGCTGTATAATGTTTTGTTTATCCCTTTATTTGGGCTGTTTCTACAGTTTGGTTGTTACGAACATCCCTGCTGGAAAATTCCATGTGCATGTACACTTTCAGTTCTCCTGGGTATATAAACAGAAGTGGGACTACTGGGTTAATTATACTGACTATGGTTAATTTTCTGTGGAATTGCCATCAGAGAGCAAGCCTCAATTTAGAAGATGCCTCCATTAGATTGGATTGTAGGCAAGCCTTGTGGGGCATTTTCTTAATCAGTGGTTGGTGGGGGAGAGCCTAGCTCATCGTGGGTGGGGCCATCCCTGGGCCTGTGGTCCTGGGTTCTATAAGAAAGCAGGCTGAGCAAGCCATGGAGACCAAGCCAGTGAGTAGCACCTTCATGGCCTCTGTATCAGCTCCTGCCTCCAGGTTTCTGCCCCGTTTGCGTTCTTGTTCTGACTTCCTTCCACAGTGATATGGAAGTGTAAGCTAAATAAACCCTTTCTTCCCCAACTGGCTTTTGGTCATGATGTTTTATTACAGCAATAGTAACCCTAATTAGACACCCTCTTTGATAATGTCCTTGTTTAGTTTCAGATGCCAGGCATCATCATCTTTGTAGCTTACCATTTGGCAGTGCCGCGCTTGCGCCTGATGCCTACGGAATACATGATGAAAATTTAACCTTATACTAATTATCTCTCATGATCTTTAGGCTGAAAGCATGAAATCCTAGCTAATGTAAGTAATAGTATCATGTAGGCTTGTGTAATTTTATGTGATGTCACTTCCTCCTCGGGAGAGCGGAGAGAAGAAGCGTACTGGGCAGGGCAGGATGCAGGTACAGGAGTGAAGACACCAGGCAGAGACAAGGCCAGGAAGGACAAAAGAACGGGAAGCCAAGAAATACCAACCACAGCGCGGGAGGAGGGGAACATAGACATGTGGTTACTAGTGGTACTTAATTCCCTGAAAATATTTAAAAGAATTCAGAAGACAGTTAAAAATAACTATAACATAACCCTTCACGTACTCAATTATGTTATCAACATTCATCACCACCACCATCACCACCCTCATCATCACCACCACCACCATCACCACCACCACCACCATCACCACGACCACCATCACTACCCTCATCATCACCACCACCACCACCACCACCACCACCACCATCACCACCACCACCACCACCACCACCATCACCACCATCACCACCATCACCACCACCACCACCACCACCATCACCACCACCATCACCACCACCACCATCACCACCACCATCACCACCACCACCACCATCACCACCATCACCACCACCACCACCATCACCACCACCACCACCATCACCACCACCACCACCATCACCACCACCACCACCACCACCATCACCACCATCACCACCATCACCATCACCACCACCACCATCTCCATCATCACCATGGCCATCACCACCACTACCCTCATCATTACCACCATCACAACCATTATCATCATCATCACCATCACCACCACATCACCACCACCATCATCATGATCATCCTCCACCACCACCACCACCATCATCTTCATCATCACCACCACCACCATCATCCTCATCACCACCACCACCACCATCATCATCATCCTCCACCACCACCATCATCTTCATCCTCATCGCCACCACCACCATCATCCTCATCACCACCACCACCTCCACCCTCATCATCACCACCATCACCACCATCACTATCACCACCACCACCATCATCATCCTCATCCTCATCACCACCACCACCATCCTCATCACCATCATCACCACCATCATCCTCGTCCTCATCATCACCACCACCATCCTCATCCTCACCATGACCACCGCCACCACCACCATGTGAGGGGCTAGGGATGGAACCTCAGAACCTTGTTCCTGCTTGGCAAGCACCATACCACCCAGCTACAGCAACAGTTTGGACAGTTTGTAATATGAAGGACACACATTTATTAGGCTGTGCTACTGTGTAACTTATTTTCTATGAAATGTATGATCACATACACCTATATACATTTTTCTTTCCCCTCTGACTTTATTATAAAAACTTTCAAGCATCAAAACATTTGAATCTATAATGAATACTCAAATTCATACCTATCTAGACCCCATTTTACTATTACTATTCTCCCTTTGTTGTTCAGGGTGGTCTTGAATTCCTGGGCTCAAGGGGATCTTTCTGCCTCAGCCTCCTGAGTAGCTGGGACTGCTGACCATCTGTTTTTTTATTGTACTTAAAAGCCATGTATCTGTTCATCTGCCCATTCACTAATCCATCTTATCTGGATGCATTTTAAAGACAGTGGCACACCTCTTCCTAAACACTTCAACATTATTGTTTAGAAACCATCTTAGTCACAGCGTTTCATTTCAGGGTAAACTTTACATCTGGTTTTTAATTTTTTTCCATGTTGGAGATGAAACCAAGATCTTCATGGATGCCAACTAAGTACACTACCAACAAAGTATCCTACCACTGAACCATCATGTCAGCCTCTGCTCCTGTGTGTGTGTGTTTGTGTGTGTGTGTCTGCGTGCGCACGGGCGCTGTGTATGTATGTGTTCATGTCTGTGGTGGTGCACAAGGCCAGAGGAGGTCAGTCTCAGGACAGCAGTCCATTTTGGATCCTTTAAAGACTGGTCTGCAACTTGCCAAGTAGGCTAGACTGGTTTAGCCAGTGAGCCTCAACGATCCTCCCCTCTCTGCTCCTCACTACCCTAGTGCTGGGATTCTAAGAGCCTGCCATGGGCACTCAGCTTTTTGCATGAGTTTAGGGGATTGAACTTGGATCCTCATGTTTGTTCAGTACTGACAAGTGCCCTCCTCAGCCCCTCATTAAGGAAAAAGATGAATCATCTCCCCTGTGAACACTTGGTGAGGAGCAAACGACACAACAAGCTCCATCCAGCATTGGATGAGTTGGAGGCCAGGCTTGGGCCCACGCTCTCCTTGCAGGACAGCTGTTATATCCTCACGTGTGTGTGTGTGTGTGTGTGTGTGTGTGTCTCAGTGAGATAGAAATTCTATTTTCCAGATTTTCTATTTCTAATAAGAAGTGTGAGGTGTTGCTACAGAGTATTTGGAATTAAAGTTGCAAGAAAATTGGACTGTTTTTCTTGTCACCTTACTGTATAATTTTATGTAAAGTATTTCATGTGATCCAAAGGCCAATATTTGTTTTTCCAAAAGTCCTGAGTTCAGTTCCCAGCAACATTATAGATTACATAATGTAATCTATAATGTTATCTGGTGTCCTCTTCTGGCATGCAGGCACACATGTGGACAGAATACTGTATAAATAATAAATAAACCTTTTTTTCAAAAAGGAAAATGGCTGGGCGGTGGTGGCACATGCCTTTAATCCCAACACTTGGGGGGCAGAGGCAGGCAGATCTCTATGAGTACAGAGTCCAGGACAGCCAAGGCTACACAGAGAAATCTTGTCTTGAAAAAACCAAAGAAACCCAAACCAAAAAACCAAAACCAACCAACCAACCAAACAAACAAGAACCACAAATGTAAAATATATTTGGTCCCATTTGTAACCTGTCCTGGACATATGCCAGGACATTTCTGCACAGCTTCTCCCCTAGCAGGAAAGAATACTGAGCCCAATGTGGGGAGGGGAAGACACAGAGACCTCTGACTTGTAGTTATTTAAGGGCTGTGAATGTAAACTCACAATAAATGCTACTCAAATACAGTCCTACTTTACTTTGGACTATTTAATAAGTCACCACATTGCTTTAGCACCTGGTGTTAACTGGGTTCTTTTCTGTTATGCGCCTTGAAAAGCAGTACTGCTTTTGATATCATGAACTAGAGCCAACAGAGGGACATGAGGCAGCACAGGAATGGGGTAGGGTGGGGCCACATCACAGCCTCTTGGCACATTTTTTTATTGGCATTCTGCACCTTGGGTCTGTGTGACAAAGGGTTCCATTTCTAATGAATACTAAACAACATAGTTCTAAGCTAGCAAAAAGATATGTTTTTTGTTTTATTTCATTGTGTATAATTTGAAGGTCCTAAGATCTAGCACCCTGACCATGAAAACCCAGCAACGCAAAGCAAATGGCAAAGAGTAATAGAAACTTGTGATATTCTAGGAAGAGGAAAGGACTGAGGGACCCACACTGTCCTGCCACCCTGCCTTATACAAAGAGCGAATATGGAACAGGGTGACAAATGGCTGTTCTTCATGCAAGTGAACCATTATTTTGAGATATTTTAAGTAACATTTTACACAAAATCATGTGTGGTAACCCACCTCAAAAATTTCTTTTCTGTGGGCTGGGGCCATGAGTCAGAGGGTAAAAGCCTTGCCACGCAAATGTGAGGATGGAGTTTTGGTCTTCAGAACTGACAGAAAGCCTGACACAGTAGTGTGCACACCTGTGTGTAATTCTGTGATTGTATTGGAGATAGAAGGCTTGAAAGCCCTTGGACTTGCTAGCCTGGCGTACTCCATGGCAAAGAGAAGAGAGCTGTTCCAAACAAGGTGGAAGGTAAGAGCAGACACCCAAGAAGGGCTTGTCTTCTGACCACACATGTGTCTTGGCACAAGCATGCCCAACACTTACACATATGAATGTGAACACACACATTGCATATACACCCAAAGTGAAAAGAATCAGGCAGTAACTGGGCTGTGGTGGCACACACCTTTAAACCTAGCACTTGGGAGGCAGAGGCAGGCAGATCTCTGTGAGTTCGAGGCCAGCCTGGTCTACAAAGTGAGTCCTGGACAGTCAAGGCTACACAGAGAAACCCTGCCTTGGAAAAAAGAAAAGAAGAAGAAGAAAAAAAAAAAAAAAAAAAAAAAAAAGAACCAGTTAGTTAAAAAATTCTTTTGTATGCAATCAGACAGACATTTCCAGACAATGATGGAAGAAATGAAGGACAGAGGGAGGGGGGCTGAGAGGCTTTTGCTCGGGCTCTATTCATGTATGTTATCTCCACCACACGATCACTTCCCACACCAAAAGAGGAAGAAGAAGCCCAACTGCCCCATAAGCAGGGACAGCTCCAGTTTTGCAGATCTAGAAAATAAATCTGAAAATCAATTTAAGAATAAAGATGAAAAGGATAGTTTAGAATAATGTGCTTAAACATCTTGGTTTCGGTTTTATTTTTAATGTACTCAATGGTATTGTGTAATATATGTCTTTTAAGTTCTTTTTTCTTCTATTTTGAAATTATCTGCAAAAGACCAGTTTTGAAGCGGGAACTATATAGGTGCCAATAATTTCAAGATTATTCTAAAAGTTTAGTATTCCCAGGGCATGGCAGTGAGCCATATGGTTGAAGTTATTGTTAGAGATGGGGGATGGGGCTGGGAAAACTGCTGGCAGTTGAGGAAAGACAGACCTGGGACTAGAGGACAGGATCGTCTGACTTTTCACTCTGGGCATTCTTTCTTCTTTTTCTCTGCTAGTCTAAGAGTCTTCCCAAGTCAGTTGTTGAAATGGACGTGCTTCTAAATGAGCTTGTGTGTTGGTACAAAGCAAAGGAACCCACACTGGGTGGTGTTGGAAGTTACATTAAGTGAAGTCTGACTTTATAGAGATCTTCTAAAGACCCAATTTTCTCTCTCTCCTAAAATAGCTGTTTCCATGGTTACCTAATCACTTATTATGAGGGCTTAAAGGAAATGCATTTGGGGGGTTAATTCAGTAGACTGTGTTTAAAATTTCATAGCAGGAACTAGGGAACTTGGAATAAAATATAATCTCTGGTAATTTGAAGTTTTGCTTGATGATAAAAAAGACAGTCATACCCATGTGGGGAGTTTCAAGCTCAGTGGTATTGCTGACTCCCACTCTATCCCCCCCCCCAAGGTATACATGCCTTGTTGCTGGAAGCAGCAGTTCCTGCTTGGGACACAGAAGTGACTACGGACTCAGGTGAGGGGGTTCCAGTAACTGGCTAGAGGGGCACATATGAGGTGGCGTGGGCTGGATATTTATCTACTTCATCTGGAATTGGCTCTTCAAAGGGAAAAGTGGAAAAAAAAAATGAAAATAGGAAGCAAGACACTCAAGGGGAGCCAATATACCCATTATCCCAAGGGGAACCACCTACCCAGGGCCCTTCTCCAAAGCACGGTTGATTCAAAACCAGCTTGAAGACAGCTTTGGAGAAATGCTACTTTTTCTAGAAGCAGCCTGAGGACGTTTCTACTCCTCGTGTATCAAACAACATAAATCAGATCTTAGTGGCCTCCAAAGATCTACCTTATCCATGCGGTAAACTTCAGAGGCCCCTCCCTTTGCACACGTATTTCAGCTTCCAGCACGCTTCTGTGGGCACGCAATGCCAGTTGGCTGAGTATGAAGATGCAGGCCTTGCAACCCATGTGCACGTTTCCACTATGTCCCACTGGGAACTGAAAGAGCAGGCTGCTGTTCTGTTGTCATCAGGCCTGCATGATGGCTGCCCACACACAGCCAGCCCCACTACCATGTGCCTGACATTTTTTCCCGCTCTGCCTTCCTCCATCCTCTTGCCATCTTTCTTTTTAAGCTGAATATATATGTATACGATGTAACGTATGGTACATAAATGTCACCCCTTTGGAGCATAGAATTTAATGGTTTTGGTATAGTCACAAGGTTGTATGACCAGCACATTTAGCCAGTCCCAGAGCACTCATCCTGATGGCTAATTTTTGTCGACTTGACTGTATTCAGAATCTCCTAGGAGATTTGTAAGGCACAGTTCTAGATGTTTCTAGAGAGAATTATCTGAAGGGATGAAGACCCATCCTGAAAGTGGTTAGCACTAACCTACAGACTGAGGTCTGTGCAGAATAGAATGGAAAAAGGAAAAAGCCAAAAGGACACTTGTATTTCTCTCTCTGCTCCTGGCCTGACATGACAGGAGTGAGCTGCTCCACTCTGCCCTGCTGGCCATGACAACTGAACTCCGTGGACTCATGAGCCAAAACTAGTTCTTTCTTCTTCAAGTTACTTCTGCTGGGGATTTTGCCATAGCAACACAAAAGTAACCAATGTGTACACCATCCCTATGATAATCTACTTAGCCTGAGTAGTGCTTCAATTTTCTCCTCTCCTCATCCCCAGTACTATCTACCTTTATGGGTTTCTCATTCATGGGCATCTTATATGCATGGACCACTTATTTGTGTCCCTTTGGGTTAGGCTTCCATCACTTAGCATGGTGTCTTCTAGGTCTGTCTAGGAATCCTGTGCATCAGTACTGCCTTTTTCTCCTGTTGCTGAATACATTCCATTGCAAGGACATTGCACATCTATCTGTTGGTGGGCACTTGGGTTGCTTCTGATTCTGGCTACTGTGGATAAGGTTGCTACAATCACTTGTTTGTATGGATATATGTTTGTAATTCTTTTGGGCATACATATATCTAAGTGAATAACGAGGCTATAGACTGAGCCTTTTATGAACTGATAGATTCTCAGGATATCATTCTTTTTTTTTTTCTTTCTGGTATTGGAAGTTAAGCCTAGGTCCTTATGCATGCTAGGCAACCACTGAACTAAAGCTAGAGCCCTCCTTATAGGTTTGTTTTGAGCTAGGTTTTCATTAAGCTGACCAAGCTTTCCTCCAGCTCACACTAAAGCCCAGACCTTGAACTTGTTATCCTCTCGTCTCAAACTCCTGAGTAGCTGGGATCGCAAGCTGGGACCACCAGGCCTGGCTTCTTAGGTCTTAGTGGGCAACCCAGTCTTCTGAGGCCCTAACAGAATTTCAGCACCACTGAGGAACTCTTCCCCAGATGGTTCTGAGAATTATGCATACAAAGACAGATCCCCTGACACTATTAATGATACTTCGTTATGCTTGCAGACAGGAGCTTAGCATAGCTGTTCTCTGTGAGGCTTGCTTCATCCAGCAGCTGATGGAAACAGATGCAGAGACCCAGGGCCAAACAATAGGCCAAGCTCAGGGAGTTTTGTGGAAGAATGGGAGGAAGGATTGAGGGAGCTGGAGGGGTCAAGGACACCACAAGAAGACCTACAGAGAAAACTAACCTGGGCCCATGAGGCTCACAGGAGACTGAACCACCAACCAAAGAGCATGCATGGGCTGGACCTAGACCCCCTACACATATGTAGCAGATGTGCAGCTTGGTCATCATGTGGATCCCCTAACAATGGGAATAGGGACAGTCTCTGACTCTGTTGCCTGCCTTTGCATCCGTTTCCCCTAGCTGGGCTGCTTTGTCAGACCTCAGTCCTGCTGTGACTTGAGGTAACAGGGTGGGTTGGTACCCCTGGGGGGCCTCCTCTTCTCAGTGAAGAAGGAGAGGGTGGAACAGAGAGAGAGGGCGGCATGAGGGTGGGGCAGAGAAGAGAGGAGGGAAGGGGCTGGGATCAGACTGTAAAGTGAGTAAATAAAAAAAAAAAAAAATAAATAGGGGTGGGAGAGAGAAAGACGGCTTCTAAGTAAGTATCAGAGTTCAAAGTGCAGAACTGCAGAGCAACATATCACAGTGACTCAGAGTCACCCAACACATTAGTCAGATCTTCTCCTAGCAATTTAGAGGAGGAAAAAAAGAAACCACATCAAGATCCTGGGGATCTGCAAGAGTAAGCTTCAGTGTGTGAGAATCTAGGGTATGGTATGGATTCGTGAAAGAGTCTCTGGTCAGTGTCTCCAATCAGTGGCACATGGAATATGAGGCTCTGGCTTTGTTAATTCAGCTATTATCCCATGCAGTACATGAAACTTCAGTATTCTCTGGACTGAGTACAGACAGTGATCTCTAAGACTGTACAGACTGGAACAATTCTCTTTCCCAGTCCTCACGGCTGTTGGAATGCAGCACAATGCGTCTCCCAGCATTTGTAGTGATGTTGGTATGAGCCACACACTTGGCTGCCGGCCAGATAAAAGAACAACATGGGAGTCACGTGCAGTACATCATCCCTGATAAGGTAAGGAAATGACTGTGTTATCAGTGTGGTCTTTACCATACTGGACTTTCTACTATGATTTCATAGTACATGCCTCCTACTAGTGGGAAAAAAGTGGACTGTAAACTAAACTGTTTTGACAGCAGCTGCCTCACATGTCTGATATTTACCTTGTCTCTTTTTAAAAATACAAGATTTTTTTGTGTGTATATGTGGGTGAGTCTGTGTGTGTGTATGCTGTGCATGTGTGGGTGCTGGCTGAGGCCAACAGAGGGCATTGGATTCCCTGAATCTGTAGTTAGAGGCAGTTGTGGGCCACCTGGGTGCTCAGAACTGCACTCCTGTCCTCTTGGAAGAACAGGAAGTACTTTTAACCACTGAGCCACTGTCCAGTCCCTACTTTGTCTCTTGATTGCATAATTTCTTTTCTTTTGTGCTTGACTTAATCTTGAGTTATTTTATTCATCAAAGTCCTGGGAACAGTAGGCTAGTGAACATTTGGATGTATCTCCACCTGGTGGCTTGGATGTCCAGAGGCTGTGCAACCCAGATCTTCATAAACAGTTTGCTCTCTGATGTTTATATAGTAATGGAACTATGTAATGACACACTTCTTAGAGCATGTCTATGCCATCAGCTATATTTGACTCTGTTACATGTAAGACTGACAAAGGCTACCTTCCCACAGTGATGTCCAGCCGAGAAATGGGTGCATGAATATTATCAGCACCTATTCCCTGGAGAAAGTGAAAGCCTTATGAATGGACAAATAGCACAGCATCATGGTCATGTTCCTCTGCCAATGTGACGAATGTGTGTCCCCATGGTGGGAGATAGTCAAAGCTTACAGTTTTCTAACAGTTACTCAGCAATGTAAAACTCTCTGGACTCTCCATTTCCTCAGCCCCAGAACCTGAGTATAGAAGTGAAACAAGATCATAGGGGCCTGGATGACTCAGAGGTTAAGAGCACTGATTGTTCTTCTAAAGGTCCTGAGTTCAGTTCCCAGCAATCACATGGTGGCTCACAACCATCTATAATGCGATCTGCTGCCCTCTTCTGGTATGTAGGCATACACGCAGACAGAATACTGTATCAATCAATCAATCAATCAATCAATCTTTAAAAAGATCATAAGGGACAAAGATACTGAGCCAGCATGATTCTCACATGTTAAGATGGATAAAATGGTGATGCAAGAGGAGTTATGAAGAGGTGGGTTCACAAGTCTCCATGGTGGTGGCTTCCTGTGACTTGGCCAGGTTTGAGGTTAAGAAACTCGGGCTTTATTCCTAGTAAGCCTGAAAGAGGAGTCTCAGTCTAAAGCTGGGAGCCTCATTCATAAGGCACTTTGTATTCCTGGCTCACTGTAGTTTCCAAGGACAGAAGTGAAAGCAAGCAGAGACCTCTTCTTGTGGTTGTGTCTGTTACTGGGAACCTGTGACTCTAGGATGCCTCAGTCTACCTCTCTGGCCACAGGGTATCAGTCACATACTAGCAAGAGTAATACTTATCAAGAGCTCAACTGTATGCCAGGCACTATTCTGAGGGCTTTGGGTTTCTAACTTATTTGTCCTATCCAACTCCATGGGACTAAGTGCCACTGTTTTTTTTTTTTTTTTTTTTTCCTTCTCCTTTTGGAATACTTTGCCCCAAGTCTCAGGCAACAGCTGGTGGCAGAGCTATTACCTCATCTGATTCTTGGTCTGCTCACTGCCAAACTCATGTCACTTAACAAAAAAGAAAAAAAAAAAAAGATGATTTTGCACATTCTACTTGAAGCCTAATCATTTGCCCTCCATGCCACTGACACAAAAGAAAGGTTTCCATTTTTTTTTCCTGTTTAAGAGAAGAAATTCCTCATGTGACAATGAGTGGCAATACCACGTTTCCAAGGACACTGAAACAGGATGACAAAACACATACTGCACAGCAACTTCCAGTGCAAACACATGTGAGTTTCATTGTCATCACGACCTATGCTACAGATCTCAGCTGCTGCCATTTTCTGCTTTAGTGTGTAGCTTCGTAGACATTATATTATGCAGGCAGAGCTCAAAGCAATGATCCTCCTGCCTCAACTTTCTAATAAGCATAAGGAGGACCATATGCTTTAAGAGGCAGGCCTTGGTCACACGTCTAAAAACAATTATTTTATTTTTTACTCATACAACAATAGCTTTATTGTGAGCTTGTCCTTCACAGAGAAAGTTCCAGTGACAAGTGCACTTAGAATTAACTTACTAAACATGACATTATAATCTGTATTATTCCAAATCCCAGAGTGCATTTAAATAGGTTACTGATGTCATTATTGACGTGAAATGGGCAGAACAACAGTACAGTTGAACCTGATACAGAGAACAAAGTTTTTGTTTTGTTTTTTGTAAATTTTTTTTTTTTTTTGACATAGTGTTTCTCCGTGTAGCCTTGGCTGTCCTGGACTCACTTTGTAGACCAGGCTAGCCTTGAAATCACAACAATCCACCTGCCTCTGCTTCCCTGAGTACTGGGATCGTAAGCATGCACCACCATGCCCAGCTTATGTATTTATTTATTTTACAAAGGGGGGGGTCTTAATGCAGGAATTATTAATCCACTTTTTTTTTTTTTTTTTGCTTTGTAAGGAAGCCAATGGGTATAGTCCTATTACTTGGGAACCACCACCGAAGGTACCCACACCATACTCATTTATTTTAAAAAGCTCTAGAGAAGATAGTTGAAGTCTCTTTACAAGGCAAACCACCTGGAATCTATGGGTGAGATCCAACACTTGCCTGCACTTGATCTCGGACAATATGAAAACATCATTTCCCTGGAACACAAATTCATCCCACAGGAAAGAGCAGAACAAGAAAAGTCATCACTGAAGCTTTGTATTCTGCTTATAGGGCAGTTGTATGGCCAGGAGTATGTGGCCAAGTCTCATTTCTGTGTCATAATGGAAGAGTCTGCTTTTATTTTCACTATCAGCCAATCATTAGAACACACCAAAGTCACTGCCGGTTCAAGGCCCGAAGCATTCCAAAACATCAGTGAGGGGGGGGTGGGGGGAGGGGGCCAGGGGAAGGAAGAACCTGTCTGCAATCAATGTAAGTTTTGTAATGCCAAACTCCAAAGTGCAGCAGAAAACCAATAGGGAACAGGATTTATTTTACTTTAAATTAGGTGTGTGTGTGTGTGTGTGTGTGTGTGTGTGTGTGTGTGTGTGTGTGTATCTTTGTGAATGTGCGTGTAGGTGCTTGAGGAGGCCAGGTCATCAGGTCTTCTGACACTGAAGTTACAGGCAGTTGTGAGCTGCCATGTTTGTCCTGGGAACAGAACTCAGGTCCTTTGGAAGAGCAGCCAGTGCTCTTAGACTCTGAGCCATTTCTCCAGTCCCACAAATTTGGGGAGCCTTGCTTCAAAATTAAAATATAATAATGAATATTTAGGGACATTAGAATGTGCAAATATGCCTTTAACTCTCTGCAAAAAATGGAAAAAATGAATAGAATTGAAAACAATCAGGACAAAGTGAGTGAAGGTTATTCTGGTTTTTCTGAGAAACATTTTTACAGAATACATCTGTGAAACAACAGTTATCAAACACACCTTCTTCAGAGAAACAATGGCACCATGCACCTCTTTAGTGAAACAATGTTGCTGATCACACTTCTTTAGTGAAACAATGTTGCTGATCACACCTCTTTAGTGAAACAATGTTGCCAAGTTCAACTCTTTAGTGAAACAATGTTGCCAAACACACATCTTTAGTGAGACAATGTTACCAAGCATATCTCTTTAGTGAAACAATGTTGCTGAACACACCTCCTTTAGAAAGTTAACTTTTGGGGTCAAAGCTACACTTCTTCCCTGCTCTAGGAAATCCCAGAGCCATATGGAGGGCACAGCCAAGAATACAATCTTGCTCCAGAGAGGCTTGGACAGGGAAGCAACTTACTATTGTGCACAGTCGATCAGCTGGTACTCATTGGATCTCTCAAAACAGGCCTTCACCCCCTCATCATCCCACAGTTTCTTCACATGATCAAAGAACTCCTAAGGTTAGAAAGAGTGACAAGAAAACACATGTCAGGACATTTTACATAGTAGAAAGCAGGAAAAAAAAAATGGCAAGCTGGAAGTTGCAAAGAGGGCAGGGATTCTTTCAGTGTGGCAGTCCAAGTGCTACCCTGTCACATGCTCTGATGGGTCATCGTGATGCAGGGCAGGCAGCTTGGCTTTCACTGCTCATCAAGCTCCAGAACCTCTTTGCTGTTCACAAATTTTACTAGAACAAAAACTGTAAGTAAAAAATTAATGCTGGTCATTAGTCATAAAGCAAGAACATAGTTGTGTGGTTCTCAGCATTAAGTACTTTTGACAGCTAAGCAACTGCCTTAGCAATGGAAGACATAGCTAATCTAAGGTCTGTCTTTGCAGCTTTCTTTTGACTTTTCTATGCGAGGTACAATCAGAATGGAGGGCGAGAGAGATGGCACAGGGGTTAAGAAGACTTGCTCTTCTTGCAGAACACCGCCCCCCCCAACCAGGTTTGATTCTCAGCATCCAAATGGTGACTCACAACTATCTGTAACTATTTTTTAAAAAAAGATTTATTTATTTTATGTAGATGAGTGCTCTGTTTTCATGTGCACCAGAAGAGGGAATCAGATTCCATTATGGATGGTGGTGAGCTACCATGTGGTTGCTGGGAATTGAACTCAAGACCTCTGGAAGAGCAGCAAATGCTTTTAACCACTAAGCCATCTCTCCAGCCCCAACTACCTATGATTCTACTCCAAGGGGATCCAATGGCCCTTTTGACCTCTTTGGGAACCAGAAACACATGTTCACATGAGGCAAAATATACATACTCATAATAATATTAAAAATGGCAAAATCAAAATAGATTGTATTGGCTCATTAACATAAAGAAATCTACCATAGGGCCTCAGGGAGCCCAGCCTGTCCTCCAAATTATGATCCTCCTACAGGCCTTCAGGGCTATCACTGAGCCTTTGTATGAGTTGTTGTTGTTGTTTTTGTTTGTTTTTTGGTTTTGTTTAAAGCAAACCATAGTTAAGTAGGAATGGTGAGTTCCAGCTTACCCAAGAGCTATAAGGACACCATGCTCACCCATTATGGCAGCAAGTCCTTGTCCCTAGCTCTGGGGTACTGATTCCTTTCCAGGTGATAGACTTAATGTACAATAAATTGGGCTGGATTTGAATATAGGAACCATTCATACTATACTACATTTTATAAAAGTCTGCATCGCTTCCATTGGCAGTTTAAAAAGGGCCCAGCATGAGTCTAAGCCTGGTATGAAGAGCAGCAGACCCTTCATCTTGTTTCTTGGCTTAGGGAAGGCTAACACAAACTAAGGAGGAAAACACCAACAGGTGCAGGCATCTGCCTCTTGCTGGGAAACTCTCTCAAGGTTCTCTGGCCCATGTTAGTGTCAGGAGAGCTGCCCCCATATCTGGTGTAGCAGGCTGACGTGGTGGTCACAGCAGCCAATCACAGAAGAGACCCAACACAGGTCAGACCCTGAACTAATTGGGATGAGACTAGGGGCCAGAGACAGGAAGAGATTAGCCCCTCAGGTGACCAGGCCATGGCAAGCTTGACATAGCGACTGGATCTAGGGGAAGTGGAGGGGGTGCAGTGGCACCATACAGGACCCTCTGTATGGCAGGTGGCAGGGGAGAGGCACTCAGATTGCAACTCATTGCTATCTGGTCACTGACAGCAGGACAGGTGCTTCCTGGGTGGGGTGGAAGTAGGAGAGCAGGGCCATGGGGTGCCTGCATCATTCAGGCCCACAGCTCTCAAGATCCCTGGGGGATCCACTAGGCTCTCTCCTACATCAGTGTCTGTGTCCCTGATCTCCAGCTCCACTGGAAAGTCCATTCAGAAAAGGGAAGCTAAGGAGAAATGTGACATTTCTTAGCTTTTTTTTTTTTTTTTTTTTTTTTGCATTACCTAATGAGAAACATCTTGAGATCTTTATATAAACATAGAAAGATCAAAATGCAAGGATACTTTGACTCTTTTTAAAGGGGTTGAGTTGCATTACCTAAGGTAAACATTGCACCACATATAGAACTACTTTTCAAAACAACCTTTTAAAGTTTTGAAAGCATAATTTTGGATTTTTTTTGCATGCAGATGTATGGTGTGTGCATCTGTATGTGTACTCATGTCTGCATATGCGGGCATCTGTGTGTGCAAGTTCATGTATGCAAGTGCATGTACACATCTGAAGCTGACAATGGGAGTTCGCTTCTATTGCTCTCAACCTTTTTTGTTGAGGCAGCATCTCTCAAACAAATCCAGAGCGCATGGAAATGGATGCTGTAGCTCACCCACCAGCTTCTCCATCCTGGGACTGTGCCCTCTACCTTCTGAGTGTTGGTGTGACAGGCATGCTGCCTGGAATTTGTTGTGTAGCCCCAAACTGGCCTCCAATTCATAACCCTTTTGTCTCAGTCTCCTGAGTGCTTAGATTACAGGTGTGTGCTGCCCTGCCTAGATTCTTGCTTTTTTTTTTTTTTTTTTTTTTTTGGCTTCTGGTTACTGATTTTTAAAAAAAATTTAAAAAGAGTAAATGATTTTTAAAAAATGCCATCTGAAGTTAAAACCTTTCTTAAGTATGGGATTTATTTATATCTTCTCTTGAATTTTAATTTTCTTAAGTGTCTGTTGATGAACACAATTTTTAATTTTTGGTGATATTCGATTAATCAGTTTAATTTTCTTTCTTTCTTTTTTCTTTTTTTCTTTTTTTGGTTTTTCGAGACAGTGTCTCTCTGTGTAGCTTTGGCTGTCCTGGACTCTATGTAGACCAGGCTGGCCTCGAACTCACAGAGATCCACCCGCCTCTGCCTCTTGAGTGCTGAAATTAAAGGCGTGTGCCACCATGCCCAGCTAGTTTAATTTTCTTTCAGGGTTTATGGCTGTGTGTGTGTGTGTGTGTGTTTGCTCATGCGTGTGCATGTGTATGTGTATTCAATCAGAAAAGTCATTGGATAATTTAAAATTAAAAACATTCCAATGTTTTCTCATAAGCTTTATACGTCATATATTTGCGTCTTAACCCAGTGAATTATTTTTGTCATGGTTCAAAGAAAAGCCCAAAGTTTGCTTTTCCCACAGGGATGTCCATGTTTTGCAGCACACCCAGAGAAGACTATGTTCTCTCAGTTGAATTACCATGAGCCCTTTGGTGAAACTGACCAATGTACTTGGATCTACCTCTGGAGCTTTGTTACCAACGCGTTTACCTGACATCTCTGTCATCTTTCCATCCACACCAGTCTGTCACTGTGGACTTCTAGTGACCTTGAAACGAGTTTTCTTTAATTTTGGTTCTGGAGTTGAATCACTAGTTTTTGTCACGTGAAGTCTAGCACCAGCTTAACTTCCAGCTTCCAAATCACGAACCTTTAAGCCCTTGATTTTTTTCCCCTGCTCCAGCATTGTTAGAACATTATTAGGGCCACCTTAAGGTCTTTTGAGTTTCATAGAACATTCCAGGATTATCTTGCTTGTGCTTTTATTGGTGTTTTATAGAGTCTTTAGGTCACTAACAATGAAATTTAATCATGAGTCCTCTATGAACATCATAAGCCTATTATGAATTCATAGTGTTTCATAGTTTCCAATGTTCAACTATTTTGTATTCTTTGTTAAATGTTTTCCTAAGCAAATTTTCTTGGTTATTTAGAATTCACTTATATTTGTTTTTATAAATCTTTCACTTTCTTGGATAGATTTCACCCCACACCCAGGATATAGTTCTTTTTTAGGCTATTAAAAATGGGATTTACCCCTTGATTTCCTTCTCAGCGTGTTCGCTGT
The DNA here is from genome assembly GCF_903995435.1 of Acomys russatus. Classification (NCBI taxonomy): domain Eukaryota; kingdom Metazoa; phylum Chordata; class Mammalia; order Rodentia; family Muridae; genus Acomys; species Acomys russatus. Next base: position 53,492,216 of record NC_067156.1, on the reverse strand, counting down.
CTACAAATAGGAAGGGCTACTGATTTTTATATCTTGTTGTTAGGCTATTTTATCAGCTATAGGAGGCTTTGGGCAGAATCCTTAGCTTTTTTAACATATAGAATCATTTCATCTGCAAATAAGGATATTTTTACCTCCTTGTTTTCTATTTATACCCCCTTTATCTCCTTTATTTGTATGATTGCTGTAGCCAAGATTTCAAGTTTTATTTTCTTTTTTCCTCCTTTGAGACAGAGTCTTACTATTTAGTCCTGGCTATCTTGGCATTCACTGTGTAGATTAGGCTGGTCTTGAACTCACAGAGATCTGTCTGCTTCTGCCTCCCAAGAGTTGAGATTAAAGGCACGGTCCTTTATGCCTAGCCTATGACTTCAAGGATTGTATTGAACAGAAGTGGGGAGAGTTGGCATCCTTGTCTTGTTGATTTCAGTGGAAATGCTTTGTGAGTTTTCCATTGAACAGGATATTGGCTGTAGGATTGTTGTATATTGCCTTTGTTATGCTGAGATATGCCCCCTGTATTCTCAGAGATTCTAGAACTTTTTATTTATTTATTTATTAGATTATATGAGGTTTATTAAGTGAACATGGGGAGGGAAGGAAGTGGGGATGAGTACCCGAGGGGGGGTAAGAGAGAGGGAATAAGAGCTTTAAACTTTTTTAAATTTATTATTTGTATACTATTCTGCCTGCATGTGCACCTGCCTGCCTCAAGGAGGCACCAGATATCATTACAGATGGTTGTGAGCCACTATGTGGTTGCTGGGAATTGAACTCGGGACCTTTGGAAGAGCAGACAGTGCTCTTAATCTCTGAGCCATCTCTCTAGCCCACTAGAACTTTTATTATGAAGGGATGTTGGAGTTTTGTCAATGACCATTTTATTATTTATTTATTTAATGAATGTATGAGTGCTCTGTCCTCATGTAGACCTGCAGGCCAGAAGAGGGCATCAGATCACATTATAGATAGTTGTGAGCCACCATGTGGTTGCTGGGAATTGAACCTCTGGAAGTGCTCTTAACCTCTGAGCCATCTCTCCAGCTGTTCAATGGCCTTTTCTGCATTCAGTGAGATGGTTGTATGGTTTCTGTCCTAGAGTCTATTATGGGGTAGATTACATTTGTTGATGAACCATCTCTGCATTCTGAGATGGAGTGAACTTGATCATGGTGGATATGTTCTTGGATTCTGTTTGCAAGCATGTTATAGATAATTTTTTGGCTCATGTTCATCAGAGCTATTGATCCATAATTATCTTTTTGTTTTGGTTTTCTATCTGCTTTTAGTATCAGGATAGTACTGGCTTTATAAAAAAAACTTGAAATATTCCTTCATTTCCTATTTTGTAGAGTATTTTAGGTAGTATTGGTGTTAGTTCTTAGAAGGTCTGATAGAATTCTTCACTGAATATATTTGATTTGTTTCAGTTGGGGTATTTTTAGTTACTATTTCTATCTCATTGGACATCATGGGTCCAATAAGATAACACAGGAGGACTATTTGAATTATCTATTTCTTCTTGATTTAGATTTGGTAGAATATATATTCTATTTCTTTTGTTTCCAGCTTGGTATGATACAGATTTTATTTATTTATTTATTTTTCTTTCTTTCTTTCTTTTTCCTTTTTGGTTTTTTGAGACAAGGTTCCTCTGTGTAGCCTTGGCCATCCTGGACTCACTTTGTCGACCAGGCTGGCCTCAAACTCACAGCGATCTGCCTGCCTCTGTCTCCCAAGTGCTGGGATTAAAGGCATGTGCACCACCATGCCCGGCTCATGATACAGATTTTAAAAATGTGTTCTTATGATTCTCTGAATTTCCCCAGTGTCTTTTTGACGTCTCTCTTATGTATATCTAATATTATTAATTTGGGTATTTTCTCTACCTCTAAAACTTTGTTAAAAACTTCATTTTGGACATTCTTAGTAGCATACAAATTGGTATCTGTTTTAGTATAATCTGTTGCAAGCTTGCTACTTTTTACCTATTAGTTTATAAGCTTATGACTAGGAAAGAATTGGAATTTTATGTAGATTGAAAACACAGGAGCCATGAGACCTCTACAGGCACTATGTTAACCTTCATGGGTTTGGTCCTTTTATATTTCGTGTGTGTGTGTGTGTGTGTGTGTGTGTGTGTGTGTGTGTGTGTGTGTGTGTGTGTGCGTGTGCACGCGCGCGAGCGTGCACATGTGTGCGCATGTGCGAAGGTCAGAAATTGTTGTTTTTAAATATATGTAAAATTCTAGCTCCTTCTTCCAAATTCTATCTCACCTAGCAATTGTGTTAAGTTATAGATGTTTAGAAATCAGATTTATGGCCCATAGTGGAGAACTGATTAAATCTACCCTTTGGCGATTGGGACATAACTTTTCCTAATTACCTCCTTTCCCCCCATAAAAATTAGTTTTTAGCTTTTGAGATTGTTCACAGTACTCCCACTCCTAAACTTAAGAGACTCTATAAATGATAAATCTCTGAGGAAACAGCTAAGTGCAGCCTGCCTTCAGAGCAGAAACTTATTTGCGTGGGATCAGAAAAAAAATAATTAAATATTTTCACTGGGAAAAAGAGACTCCAAGAATCACGACTTTAAGCCTTTGCTCTCAGACAATGCACTGTTACTTGACAAGAATTCTCAGAAAAAGCAAGCTCAAATTATGTAATTATCCTTGTCCTTCTGAGTCACTCAAGCTTTTCTGTCTACTGGGGCAACACGGAGAAAGGAGATCCCTTTTTTGGAGAAATCCAGCTGAGTTTAAGGCAAACGTCTAGAGGTAGGTCCTCTGCGTTCCAACTGACAAGGTCAACAGAAAGACACGCTAAGCGTTCTGCTAAGGCCCATCGGATAATATCCATGGTGGCTGCACTTGGATTTTAGTATCTGAGTTCTTGGGTTCAAACCCAGAAGGGCGGGTTCTCAGCTCTGACTGCTGAAATTCTGTTCTGTCAACTGTCCTAGAGAATAGCTAAGGGGATACAGTATTTCCAGGCCAAGGGTGGCACCACAGCCAGGACTAAGTAGTACACAGCTCAAAGGTAGAGAAAGCCTGGGTTGTGCTCTTGGTGGAATGACCAGAGCCAAGTCTAGGAGGGACTGAAATGGAAGGAGAGTTTGAGTTAGAGTTGGAGGTGGAGACTGGATACACTTAGGGAGAGGTCTGTAGAGGCTGAGGATTCAGGTTCTAAAGCCAATTGAATACACCAGGGAGAGAAAGAGAGGAGAGAATAATAAAAACAATGAGATATTTCAGAACACCTGGATTTTGAAGAAGAGGAGAGTTAAAAGAACAAACAGACATGCAGAGCGAAATGAAATGTAAGAGAGACATGCCTGGGGCAGGGACATGTACAGCCGCGTTACAGTTTGAGTGTGGGGTGTCTCCCCTTACATGTGCTCATGTGCTGATAGTACCATCTTCAGTTGGTCGTGCTACTGAGAGGTTATTGGATTAGAGTGCCAACTTCATCAATGAGTTGACCCGCTGATGAGTTTATATCGACTGTGATAATAGAAGGCGGAGCCTGGTTGCTGGTCACTATGGACATGCCCCCAAAGAGTACATCTTCCCTGCTCCTTCCTCCTCCCTGCTCCATCTCCGCTTTCTGGCTGATGTGCAGTGAGTAGCTTTGTTCTGCTATGCCTTCCTGTCACCAAGATGCTTTACTTCACCGCAGGTCTTGTACTAGTTACATTCTTGTCAACTTGACACAAGCTAGGGCCATCTGGGGACAGAGAACCTCTACTGAGAACATACCTTCAATCAGATTAGCCTGTAGGCAAGTCTGTGGGGGCAATTTTCTTGATTAATGATAGATGTGGGAGGGCCCAGCCCACTGTGGGCAGTGCCAGCCCTGGACAGGTAGTTCTGGCTTGTGCAATGAAGCAAGCTGAGCAAGCCACAGAGAGTAAGCTAACAAGCACTTGTACTTCATGATTCCCGTCCCTGCTCCTGACTTGGTTCCTTTTCTGACTTTCCTCAGTGATGGACTGTGATTGGGACACACAAGCCAGAAAATTCCTTTCTTTTCCAAGTTGCTTTTGGTCAAGCTATTTATCATAGCAAGAGAAAGTGAGCTAGGATGGGCCCATGGCAGTGTATCTAGATAACCACAGACTGGAATGTCTAAAACTGGGAGCCCCAACAAATCTTCCTTTTCCGCATTTTGCAGCAGGGACCAAAAAGGTGGCTGGCATAAGTTGGAATTGAACCATACCGCTAACACTAAAGCAAAGCACCATGGGTAATGAGTGAGACACAACTTCTTCCATACGGTTCAGGTATTATAAGAACAACTTAGAAGAATCCTCATGGTTCTGCATAACAAAAGAAGCCCTATAAATAGAATGTCTACTTATTACTCGCTTGTCAGTCTACCAAGAGCACTGGAAGCAGAAATATTTATCTTGTCATATTTATCTGAAATTACGTGTTCTTATAACAAAGAAAATGTCCTTGAGACTCTTCAGGGAAACAGATAATCAAGTTTATATTTGAAAAAGCCAGAAGTCTCTATGACAGCTGTGTAATACATTGATCATTGCCTGGGACCATTTTGGTTTGGGTATGCGTTCCTTACTTGAGAAATATCACCTAGGGCTAGAGAGATGGCTTAGCCGTTAAAGGCTAGGCTTACAACCAAAAATATAAGGAGAATATCACCTAATTCTTGGATCCCAATGAACCTTCCTCAGAGAGCCTGATTCTCACAGATGGGGGAAGAAGTGGTCATGACAACCTTAGTTGGACATACGATGGATGTGATACTCCATCTGCTCAGGGCTGAATTGATGAGTTGTACCTGCTCTGCCTGAGGTCTTTGCACCTCAGGGCTCATTTTCTTCCCAGTGGTTCACTCTGAACCATGAAGTCATCCTGGGCATTTTTTTTTCTCACTACATCAAGTTTATCTGTCTAAGACTCATTTGAAACTATCCGATTTTGAGTGTCTCATCTGCCATGGTCTCAACCACCATGGCCTCCTACCTGGATGGCCACGTTTGCCTTGCCTCCTGGTCTCTTTACCTCTCTTCTGGCCTGTGTAGAGAGCATCCTCTGACACAGGAGCTAGGAGTCAGCTTTTATGGCATGGATCAGCTCAGGCCATTCCTTACCTCCAAGTTCTCACAGGGGCCTTATTCACCCAGGGTTCCCAAAACACTTCCAGACTGTCCCTCTACCTGCTCCATCACTGTTTTCAGAGCACCTTCAGTCTGCTCTGTTCTAGCCCACTAACCCCATGCTCCCTGAGCCCCCCTTTCCCCGGGGCTCTCCCTCAGGGCTAGGATTGCAGCACTATCTTCCTCCTGAATCCCCCGACTCGCTTACTGTGTCTCCTCCTCCTTCAGTACTATTATAGTTGGTTTTAATGTCAACTTGCCAAATTAGAATCACCTCAGTAGGAGACCTCACCTGAAGACATGTCCGGATCATTTTGACTGGTGTGGAAAGAACCACTGTGACTGTGGGAGGAACCTTCTGGTAGCTGTCCAGGCACAAAGGGTGGGATAGGAGGAAGATGATTTCGCATTTTGTTTTCTGGCCTGTCGATGAGCTAAGGTGCCTTGTTGCTGCTGCTGATTCTTATGCTGACACCAGAACCAGCTGAATTCCAAGATCTCACTGTGGACTCGGGGCCAACAGCTCTCCAGGAACCTTTCAGGCTTCTGGCATTAGATAGAGACTGCTGAGGCATCCAGGCCTAGGCACCGAGCAACAACAACAGGGTGTCGGACTGCCCCCACAGGGAGAGACAGCCACTGTGGAACTCCTCAGCTTCAAGGTCTGAGCAACGATCAGCTCTCAGTTCTCAGGTGTGATTCTGCTGGTTTTAGTATTTTAAAGTTGACCTAATAAGTTTTAAACTGTATACATACATGTATATGGCATGTATATATATGTATATATACACATACATACATACATGTATATGGCATGTATATGTATGTATATATACATACACACACACACACACACACACACACACACACACACACACACACACCACACACACATTCTTGCATTGGTCCTGTTCCTTTAGGGAACCCTGACTGATACAACACCCCCTTTACAGTGCTCCTTGATGAGTTCCTCCCTGGTCACCTTTTTTTTTTTTTTTAACTTTTTAAAAAGTATTTTTAAAAATAACTTATTTATTATTTTAATTTTCTGTCCATTGATATTTTGCTTGTGTGAATGTCAATGTGAGGGTGTCAGATCTTGGAGTTACAGACAGCTGTGAGCTGCCATGTGGGTGCTGGGAATTGAACCCAGGTCCTCTGGAAGAGGAGACAGTGCTCTTAACCACTGAGCCATCTCTCCAGCCCCTCCTGTCACCTTCTTGCACAGGGCACCCTGCCACTTTGACATCTCTGGGCCATTCTAATCTCTCTAGAGTGTGTCAGTTTCTAAAATCCATGAGCTTCCTTCTTTGTGTGTGTATATATATATATATATATTATTTATTTTTTTATTATTATTATTTTTTTTCTCTGCATTTCTGTTACAGGGTCTTTCCGGCTCACTTGTTGACCTGTCTCAAGCAGATAACACCGTCCTGGGACCCTGTTATTATCTCCCTGGATGGACATACAAGCTTTGGTGGCAGTGTCTTCTGTGACTGTCCTACTTCATGTATCCTTTTGCCTCCCCCCAAATATGTACAACCAAGTTTAAATGTCACACATATTACTTGTTAAAAACTGTGAATTGGGGCCTGGAGAGATGGCTCCGCAGTTAAGAGCATTAACTTCTCTTCAAAAGGACCAGGGTTCAATTTCCAGCAGCCACATGGCAGCTTACAACTGTCTGCTGTTCCAGTTTCAGGGGACCTGACACCCTCACACAGACATCCGTGCAGGCAAAACACGAATGCACACAAAATAAACATAAATACATTCTCTAAAGCTCTGTAAATTGCTGGAAAGCTGGTTTGGGTGTACGGGGGCTTGTGTTTGACACTTGCAGGCATGCTCATCCTGGGTCAACCTCACGAATAGTTTAAAAATAGCTTTTCTGAAGTCCAAGATGCTAACTCCTCAAAAGCTGTGAGTGGAGTGTGGGACTGGTGAACACAGAGCAGTGCTGTGAGGCGTTGTGTGTTTCCTGAGAGAGAGGCCACTTCAGCGCATGCATCTTCCACACAGACCGTCCTACTTTCTGGTCTCAGCTGTTCCCCGCTGGTGGCAGAGTTCCAAGTGTGGCTGAGCAAATTCAACCCAATCCCATGGCCTGAGGGGGAATTCTACGGAAGAAGTAGCCTCCTTATCTCAGTTGGCCTTTGCTAGGATTTATGACTCTCCGTTCAGGAAATGGTGTTTCAATGCAGTAACAAAATTGCCTTCTGGCACTCATGCCCTCCCCCAGGGAATCTTTCACCAGCTGTTATTTATTATTTATACAGTAGTCTGCCCACATGTATGCCTGTATGTCAGAAGAGGGCACCAAATCACATAATAGACGGTTGTGAGCCACCATGTGGTTTCTGGACTTGAACTCAGGACCTTTGGAAGAACAGACAGTACTTTTAACCTCTGAGCCATCTCTCCAGGCCCATGTTTGTTGGAGTCTTAATTGTGACCAGCAATAGAGTGGCCTGAGATGCACACGTTCAGTCATGGTCTTAGTCTACATTTTCATGAACTCTGCAACATGACCCTCAGAAGACCTTTGGGTATCTTGCCTCATTGCAGAGACTAGTTAGATGCGTCCTGCTTGCTTCTTTATCTGAGTTTCCTTGCCCCTTCTCCTTCATCATTTAGATAAATGATCCATCTATGAACCTACCCACATAGGTCTCATCTTTCATGTATACATATCATGCATACATGATGTATATATGTATACATATGTATATGTATATATCTATGCATATATATGTATATATACATATATGCATGTCTGTATGTATTTACAACATATGTGTGTGTGTGTGTGTATATATATATATATATATATATATATATATATATATATATATATATATATATATATATCAATACAGTTATCTATCCATGGATTCAGCAAGCTTCAGAGAAAAAATGACTCTATGCATAGTGAACATGTATAATATTTTTTGTCATTTTAAAAATACTAAGTATATAACTTATATAAAATTTGCATTGTGGATGAGTGGGGGAATTTGCATTGTCTTAGGCATAAGTCGTCTGGAGATAATTGCAAATATATGAGGGATACACGAATAGGTTATATGAAAATACAATGTCAGTCTGTACAAGAAATGAGGATCTGTGAGGTGTGGTACCCCTGGGGGTCCTGGAAACAATCACATGAAGATGCTGAGGGATGGCTGTGTATTTATGCATCTGTACACACAGCTGTCATTTCTGTTGCAGACTGCTGATCCACCAGGGAGAGACTGGAATATGTAGTATTAGACTCAGCTCAGCAAGGCAAATACTAAATAATGATAATAAATAATGGCATTTTAGCCTCAGCCAGTACAGAATAGGGGAACAGTAAGGAAATAAGGACACACACAGGGATGGGAGATGGTGAGAAAACAGGAGAGGAAGAGAGGCAAAGAGAAGACACACTGAAGGACAGAAGCATTGCTTGTTGACTGGGAAAAGGCAGGGCATTTATGACTCTGTCAAGACTCTACATCAAAGTAAAAAATAAAATAAAATAAAATAAACTCCCCCTGAGATGGGGATTTCACTGTGTAGCCCAGGCAGATCTTGAATTCAGTCTTCCAGTCTTAGCCTCCTGAGTGTTGGGTTATAGGAATGTGTCTCCATAGTTAGGCTAAATACATCAGTTTAAAACAAATTATTTTCACTTTGTTCTCTCTGTCTCTCTCTCTGTACTGGAAACTGAACCCATTAAAAAAAAAACTATATGGAAACCAGTACTAACTCTGGGTAGTTTATTTGATAACACACTATGAGTTACAACTTGCTTGGGGTTAGCAGTGATCCTATTATACCATTTTGTCATTGCCAAAAGCCAAACACTGACCTCATTACTCATTGGAGAAATAATACAATACTCATGTTTAAGATAGACCATTGCTTGCAATCCCAGCGCTTGGAATGGTGAGGAAGGAGTGCGAATCTGAAACCAACCTGGGTCAGTTTGAGCAGCAGTGCTGCTGAGGCTGTGTGTCTGCTCTTACACATGGCTTCAGGGGGCCTGAACCTGGTACAAAGAACTATAGGGAAGGAATCCCGAGAGCAGCAGAACTAGCCTTCTCCAGAGAAGAGAGCACCAATAGGCTGTCTAATACCGAATGGTCAGCCCTGAAAACACACACATGAGTAACAGCATACAGATCAATCAGGCTGTATTTAGAAATGTGTGTGTGTGTGTACACACACACACACACACACACACACATGCATGTGATAACAATTAATAAAAAGCCATGAATCTGAAAGAGAGCAGGAGGGGTATATGGAAGGGTTTAGAGGGAAGGAAGAGAAAGGAGAATGAAATTATAATTTTCAAAAACAAAAAAACAAAACCCCTGTGCTTGGGGTGGTGGTGGTGGGGAGATAAAGAAGCCTCCTGGGAACAGATGAAATTCTGTGTCTGGGGAACCAGGATTGGGACCTTGGGACTCATTAGTTTGAGGTTTAATTTCCAAAGGCATTGTTAAGAAAGTATATTCATTTAAAACAGTTAGGGAACTTAACTGCTTGAAGCTTATGATTCTCCATCTGTATTTGTCTGTAAATATTCTATTTCCTGGTAAAGAAGAGAAAGATGTCCCTTGTATCCACCAAAGCATTCAATAACATTCACAACGACAACCCAGGTGTATAGTTCTGCCTGTCACAGATGTCACCACAACATTATCCATGTTTATACTGTAAATACAAACAGTTCCTGCATCTTTTAGGGACTAGATGGGGGTAAGTAGAATTTTACCCAGGACCTTAGGTGATTTCTCTACTGGGAACCACTCACCCCAGCCCAAGTATTTGCCTTTTATTTTAAGGATAAAAGAAGGCTGAAAGAAGGGCTATAGTAATTTGTCTAAAGGCATGGGGTAGGGGACTCTGGAGCAATGGCGCCGCGGTTAAGGGCACTTGATATTCTTACATGGGTTTTGTTTCCAGCTCCCACAAGGTGGCTAACTCCAATTCCAGGGGAATCCAATGCCCTCTTCTGGCCTCTGTGGGTACCAGGAAAGCAAGTGGTGCCTAGGCATACCTGTCAGCAAAGCACCCATACACATAAAACTCAAACAAACAAACAAACAAACAAACAAACAAGCAAAAAACAAAAAACAAAAAAATCCCAAAAAGTTAAAAGGCACAGGGACTAAAGAGACCTCCCTGAGTAGAGTGAGGATCCTGTCTGACTAAGTCTATGCTAGCCTGTGTAAAATGGAACCTCTGCTAATGTACTCCATAAGGAAGGCACCGCCTCCTGCAACACTAACTCCTGTTAGGGATTTGCAGGCTGCAACACTAAACAGAGATCATGACTGTAATGGGAGTGTTTGTCATTCTAGCTGCCAGCTGGAGGAGACTGTTCAGTCATCTACGTTATAGAAACGTGCTTGTTTGAATATGCTTGTTGGAAAGAAACAGTTCACCCACTTAAGCTATAGTGCACACAGCAGCCTGCTGTGAAGAGTGAGGTGAGGGTTCTGTCCCACCATAGCTGTTTTGTTATTGAGACTCTGTTTCTCTATAATACAGTCCTGGTTGACCTTGAATTCACATCTTGCTTCTACCTTCTGAGCGCTTCAGTTAAAGCCACCACGCCAGGCTCTCCCCAACTGCAGACGACACTAAGTCAATGGCATCTGAAATGATTGTGAATGTTTACTTTTGTCTTTCTCTCTATGGATCTGCATGAAGAAGAAAAACACAACGGATTCTGGCAGACTCACTCCTTTCCTTCTGTGGTACTGAAAATGGAAACTAGGGTCTCACACATCACACAGCTGCAGTGATGTTCCAAGACGCTGCAGCCACAGCCCCAGGTTCACTTAGAAACTCCACAGGAAGCTAGTGATATTTGTGGCTCTGTCTTGGTTTGTGTAAGCACATTTTGTGATGTTCACATGATGAAGTAAACACTTAATGACCACTTTATTGAGACTGTATCTTTATCTTAAAGTGACATGGGACTAGAATTCAAGAGATCAAACTGTGTACAAGAAATAAAACATTTAATTTTTCTTGAATACCAAGAGTTAGTCCAAAAGCATATAACATTTTACACACACACACACACACACACACACACACACACACACACACACACACACACACACACACCCCAACCAAGCATGGTGGTACAAGTATTTAATCTTAGCACTTAGGTAGAAACAGAAGGATCTTGAGCCTTCCTGGCCAGCTTGGTCTATATAGCAAATTCCAGATGAGCCAGGGCTACACAGTAGGACCTTGTCTCAAAACAAAACAAAAACAACTACAAACAACAGCAGCAGCAGCAGCAGCAATAACAACATAATGCACCAAAACACAATATAATGACATGAAGTCATCTTGCATCTATGCCATGGCCAAGTGCGCAGACCAGAGACCAGGACAGTCTCAGCCTCAGTTGCCATCCTGCAGCTCTATGCCAGTGGTCCTCAACCTTCCTAATGATGTGACCTTTTAATACTGTGAACAGTAGCTAGCAACAGTAATGTAAAAAACAATTTGGTTCTCTGCTTTCAATGACTTCTTGGAGTTGCTAGTGGATATAGTACTGCTGTTTAACTTTTGAAGGGACCATCACAGGTTTCCATAGTGTCAGCACCATTTCTACCTCATCAGTAGCATTCAAATGCCTCGGTTTCTCTGTGGCTTAACTAGTGGTATTTTTTGTTGTTTTGGAAATCCTATTGGGTATGAAGTAACATTGCCTTGGGGGTTCCCTAAGAAAACACATGATGTTGAGAATCTTCCCATGAACTTTAGTCTCCAGCTGTGTAACCTCTTTGGAAAAAATGTCTATTCTGGTCCTTTGTCCTTTCTTAAAGTACATTGTCTTTTTATTAAGTGGTAAGTATTCCTTATCATTCTGAATATTAGACTCATATCAAATACAATTTGTGACCATTTCCCGCATCCTGCGGAGTGTCCTTTTGATTCCTTGATCGTGTCACCGATGCATGAGAAGTTTACATCTTGATGAAATGCAACTTACCTGCTCTTATCCTCATGGTAAGCCTTAAATCAATCTTCCATCCAGGAAATCACAACCAAATCTAGTATGGTGTAGAGCCATCGCTGTGTTTCCTTGTAGGAGTTTTGCAGTTTTAGCTCTTGCATTTAGGTAATCAATTTTGAGTCGACTATGTAGGGTGTCATTATAGACATAATTTAGAGTCAGTTCAAACAAGGCTATTTATTACATTGACACTGGTTTTAACTGGAAACTGACATGTTTCTCAAGTTCACGGACGTACTGACTCTATTCGGGAATCCTGTACTGCCTTCTTTTTTACAAACAGGATACAAAGAATCCAGCAGCAATGCTCTATCGCTACGTCCCTGGGTTGGCGACTTGTCAAGACATTTGAAAAGAAGAATTTTTCTTTTCTCTCCAGCTGAGTTCTTTGTTAGCCACTCACCAAGTGTTCACCGAACTCAAGCCCTGCAAGAACTGGGGATCCTGCGACGAATGAGAAAGAGAGAACCCTGTCTTCAAAGAGTTTACACTTGGCAGAGTATGCATCCATCAACTAGGCGGGGTGCTCGGGAGATGGGGCACAAGAAGAAATCACAAGTGTGTTCTCAAGAAGTTAGCCATTTAGAGGAGAGTCTGTGGCCAAGAGACGGCAAAGAAGCAGGAAATGAAACAGGACACCAAGCAGTAGCAGGAGAAGCTAAGCTATGGTGCCATTTGCAAAGCTGAAGGAAGCCACATCAAAGGGCTTCGGGATAGACTGGGGATCTCTCCAGGGGAGATGGCTTGATCCCAAAGAATAAGCAGGGGATGAAAATGTTAACAGTCATTATGAAAGTGATACTAGCTCTTGAAAAGATGGGCTTCTCAGGACAGGGTGCATATATACTCCTAAGCCACGAGGGCCGAGATTGATGGCTGAGCCAGGAAGGCAGGAGGCCCTGAGAATTTTCTATATTCTTGCAGAAACAAGTTGCTTTCAATAGGCCAGAAATCTTGGTGTGTGTGTGTGTCTCTGAGTGTGTGTGTGTGTGTGTAGCTCTCTAGTTCAGGTGATGACCCCAGGCTAACCTCACTACCCTCCAACACTAATTCTTACCTGAATACATTGTATATGAGGTAATTTTTTTTGTTTGTTATTTTTATAGACCTTAGTGTCATATTTAGACATTGGCTATAGGGCTTGTCTTCATTTTAGTTCTGAAAGCATTTATGATGTTTTACCAGGAAAAACACCCAGGAGAGAAGTCAGCTCCTTTGTTTCAAACAAACAAGCACAATCTCTTGGTAATCAACCTTCTGTTTAGAAGGCAAATAGTGTCCCTTGTGCCTTCTCTGACCTCAGCTGTGGGCCTGAGTGTCTCTTTGGTCCTGTGGGAGCCTGCTCTACTGTAGCTACAGAAAAACACCAGTGGGCCCTGCTCCTGTGGCTGGTAACACATACATGCAGGCAGGAACCTGGGAAATAACTGTGGCCAGGAAGTCTCTTCAGGGCTTGTACTTCACATGGGGAGCTTTGTTAGCACCTAGCAAAGGTGCAAGCACCCACCTTCCCACGTGGTTGTGGTCCCCACCATGCCAGAGGAGACATTCATCCGGCAAAGTCGTTTGGGCTTTTCTCCACAGCTATGAGAGAAAACCACTCTGGGAACTAGTAAGTTCTCTTTCTCCGAGTCTCCATATTTGGAAACAAGATCGGTAGTTTTATTTCTTTTTTTAATTAAGCACTGAGATAGTTTTGGTAGAAAAACCACAGGTTTTACCTGGAGTGTCAAAGGAGATTCCAGAGGCAAAGACCAAGCACATTAGTAGGTCCCCTCTGGAATACTAAGAATTCTGAAGCAAAATATGAGGTAAGATATACCAATCAAGAAAAAAAAAGACAAATAAATAAATAAAATAAAGGCTGGATGAATCCATGTTATATACAGTCTATCTTAGTGCAAATGCTGTGCTACCGTCAACAACGCTTCCCTGAGGATTCAGTGATGCCAGTGATCAAAGCTGGGGGACTGGTGACACGGTGACAAAGACCTTGGAGAATGTGTCTGTTGCAATACTGGTGTGTACGGTCCCAGGGAAGCTTGTGGCCCACAAGGGCCCATATGCTCACAGTACATGGCTCTTTGCTCTGCCTTGGAAGTGCCTGAGCAACTGACCACCCGTGGCAATGGTCCAGCCTCCTCCTGGATATGCTCTCCGTCTGCAAAGGGCCCATGCCTGTGAACATCTGACAGTGTCCTTGTTTTCCTCATCAGTAACCAGAGTCTTCCCTGTCACAAGTCATCAGATCTGTGACTTATTCTACTTCAAATTAAGAAGTTGCTCTCATCTGAGATTTCTACGAAGCACAGCCAAATGCATATGTTATGGGGCCAGGTTTGGGTGCAGTGACATCAGTGACAGACTTGGGTCCGCCTGTCCACCCTCTGAAAGCCAGAGGAGCATGTGAAACTCTGGGCAGATTAACGATTGTTTCCAAAATATGACAATAAGTTCCAAGACAAAGGCGGAATAAAACTTAAGGAGACCTTGAGATCCCTGAGTAATTTAATAAAAATTTACAAGACTGTCCTGTTTGTTTTTAATGTACAAAATGCATGACTTTATTATTTGGTGTGTGTAAAGCCTGGTTAACTGCACACACCTTTCCTCACTGATTAGAGGCCACCGCCCTGTGTTGCAAGTACACACACTCATTCCAGTGAGCCAAGAGATAGGGAGAAAATGCTTGAAGCAGGGCGATGACATGTGACAGCACTAACAGGGGAGAGAGCCTACCACAGCCCAGAAGACCACTAAGTTTAAAAGAATCTTTTTGCATGTGGTACTAAGTCTTGGGGGCTCATACATGGTGAGCATGTGTCCTACCATGCAGCTACCACTTTTGCTTTTTATTTTGAGAAATGGTCTCTGTAAGTTGCGCAGGCTGGGTCTGAACTTTTCTGAAGTGCCTAGGCAGGTCTTGGACTTGTGTTCCTTTGTTCCAGCCTCCTGGGTAGATGGGATTACAGGCTTGTGCTACCAGGCCAGGCTTGAAAGAGCCCATTCTAAACTTCTTTCTTCACTCCCTATTTTTGCAGGCTGACATACAGAGAGAGGACCTGGGAGTCACCGTGAAACAGGAGGGATGATTTTGGTAGATGCCAAGGGGGGGGGCGGGGTAGCCTTGGCTAACCTGCCAGCAAGCCAAACCAATGCCTAAGGAGAGTGGCTTAGAGCTTTTAGTTCTCCTATGAGGTGGTGTGGGAAGCTAGCATGGCTGGCTGAAGTCTCTCGGCTGCTGCACAGCTGGGGGACCAGTAAGAGTTGGGGGAGGTGCCAAAGGCAAGGAGAGGCCAGAGAAGGCACCTGTGGTGTTGTCTTCACTGTAACCAGTGTTTATATTGGTCTCACACATTCTCCCTTTAAAGAAAATCAACACCAACACCACTACATAAGCCAAAATGTGCTCCCATTAGAAGTGTATGAGGGGCTGTCGAAGCTCTGTGGGTAGCACGATTGTGGAGCTACAGAGAAGGCAGGGAGCAAGGGGCTCATGAGCACAGTGGAGGCACCAACCCTCCTTGCTGTCCCTCCATGGAGGAACGAGGAAGTGGTAAAGCTCATACTAAGTTTCTGAGCACATCTTAGCTTTTGCGAATGCTGGCAGCCACACTGGTTGTTGTCATTAGTGTCAAACTTGATGGTAGTTGAGGAAATTTTGGGGGAGACTTGCAGACATCACGCAAGAATTCTTGAACCAAAATCTCAGAGGATGGGCTCAGGGAATTCCTGAGTGGTCAAAAGCACAAACGGGCAGGGAGGAGGGGGAGATGAAACACACTCCACAGCTGAGCTCATGTTCTTGATGCTTGATGGATGGTTCGAGTGGCTCCAGGAGGAAAGAACACAGGAGAGTGTGCGGGAAAGATGGAAGCTCCAATTCAGTGGAGGCCACTCCTGATGCTGTTGGGCAGACAGTACACGAAGTGCATGGAACTTTCCCAGGTAAGGCATGGAGGCTGGTAGATCTCAAATCTAGGGGAAGCATGCGATGGCTGTTCCAATTGTCGTTTGATTTCAAACACAGTTTGAAATTTTCCTTATCTTTACTTTACATCACAGCTCCAGAAAGTCACTTAGTGATAACATTATGATAATGCTGTGCAAATGTTGAGTGCTGCATCGACCCACATCACTCCCAGTCACACTGGGACTTCCCACAACATTAGCTGTTGCCATAGAAGGGCTGTGCTATCATCTCTACCTGAGAAACAGATGCAAAATGCCTTGTCCTGAAGTGTGTGTGGGACAGACCGTGGCCACAGTGAGAACCTTGCTTTCCTTTATATTTGTCTGGGGCTAAGTACTATTATTGATTTAGCTTTTTAACAAGTGTTAGTCTAACTTTCCTTAACTAAAAAGCCCTAGCCCAGGGATTACTTAACAATTCCTATTCATCTCCACCTGGGTCCAGCCCCACCTCTGCGTCTGCCCCAGCGCCCAGGGCAGTGAATGAGAACTAAACACAGGTGGAGGCAATAGTCTTAATCTCCAGGGGTGTGGAATGGTGAGCGGAGTTAGTAGACATAATGAAATGATGCTCCTCAAATATGCAAAGGCTTGAGTGGAAGTCTGTGAAATTCTATCCAGTCGCACACTTTTTCAGCTGCATGAAAAACAATTGCTGCCCAACTCCATTTTCCATTCAGATCTGACAACGCCCTCTCACAACAGACTCATTTTCAACACAAGCCCTGCTCCAAGGAAACAAAATGTCACATTCTTGTTTATGTTCTCATTCTTGTTTAGGTTCTAGTAACTTCTGGGTCTTTGAAGAAAGTTACTTTGTAAGGACTTAATCCTACTGACCATGTGTCCTGGGATGTGCAGGTCCCGTGTTAGAACAATGGCTGTGCTGCAAACTGGGTGATAATCTCCCACTGAGGCAGGTGGAGGGATAACGCCCTCCTTTTGCTTCTGAGAGTCAGAACCCTACTGTCTCTGACAGTACCCTTCACAGCCAAGGAAGAAGGAAGGAGGGGCAGGCCCGCTCCCCTTCTCTCTCCTTTTTAGAACAGGGAACAGTCATTTTCTTTCATTTTAATAATTTCCTCCCTTGCTAGAGGAATTCAAATGTCTTTCACTTGCCAAGGGAGTGGGAGGCAGTGGGTGGAAGTCTTTAAAGGCCTTCAATAACAGCTTGACACCAGCTGAGCTGGGATCTGGGGCTTAACCCTTTCAGAGCCCGGTTCAGCAGGAGAGGGAGAGTAAAAATAGGTGTGAGAGAAAAATGGTCCCTTCTACCTTTTCATGCATGAACAGGACCCACATTATGAAAGGCATGTTCTAAACACACACACACACACACACACACACACACACACACACACACACACACACACTTTCACGGCATAGATTCCTTTAGCCTAAGATATTTCACTGAATGCTAGAGAAAGGAAAAAGACAAACTCGTGCTAGGGCTAGATGGGATGCTCTTTAGGGCTTCTTGTCTCAGAGGATGGTGGTAGGTACCACACATGAATTTGGAGAACAGCTGTCTCCCTGGACGCCAATGCTGACAAGGCCAAGCAATGCCCAGCTTCCTGGTTTTTCCTCACTGCTAGTCTCTGACATTTATACAGAACCATCTCTGTATTTGCAGGCATGGTTAAAATATAAAGACAGATGCATGTGGATTCTATGCAATACGATGCCATTTTAAATAAGGGACTTGAACACTTCAGAATTTGGTAATTGCATGGGTTCACCGAAACCAGCCTTTTGTGGGCATCAAGGGACAGCTGTACCTCCTGGTGTCCTACTCATTGGGGGCTTCTGGGTATACAGGTTTACTACAGCATGTGCCTTACCTCCCAGGTAGACATCCATCCTATATTTGTAGGGATTCTCTCAAGGCTGACTTCATGGGAGCAAGTAAAACTTGACTCTTAGCTGCCTCAACTTCCTCACTGGTCTTTGAACTTCTTAGACTTTTTGCCAAACCCCACTGAGGTGCACTCTTGTGCAAAACTGTCTGGAAGACTTCTTTGCAATGAAGGGGGGGGGGGGGGAAAGCCTTGGTTTCATTGGCTACAGAGGATGGACATGGCGTGGACTAGGAAAACAATGAATCAGTCACTCCAGACTCTGAAGAAACTGAAAACATTACATGATCTGGACCTTTCTTTGAATGTCCATGTGCTAATTGTCTTTCTAGTTTTAAATAGTGGTGACTGAGTAATTCCTCTTGTTTATTCCCCATTTCCAAACCTGAATTCTCTGTACAGTGTGAATCATCTATCTCCTCCCACTTTTCTAGCTTCCTTATATACAGTGTAACCAGGTCTGTGCAGTTTTCCCAGAATCCAACAGGCTATGCAAAGCAGACTCCTATAAGACAGAACTCAGTATGGCTTGCTAATTTGTCCCTCCACCCACTGCAGCCCCCACAGAGGCTACAAGGATCTATCTTCACATATCCTGATCAGATTCGTAGTGCAGCACTCATAAACACATGCACACGGGCCAAAGCTGCTTTCTTGGCTCAGAAACAAAATGTTAATTTGTATTTTGAGTGAATTACTAAGTAGCCCTAAAAAGTGCATGCATAAAATAAAAGAACAAGATCACACAATCTGCTACTGCCCGTGTGGCACATAACCAAATGGCTCTTTCAGGAAAGGCATCAAAATATTTTTACAGACTGTGGGTGTGGCTCGGGGACAAAATATTTTCCCATTTTGTTCAAGGACCTGGGTTTGAGCTTTGCTACTGAAAAAAATATTTAAAAGTACAGCATTGGGCTTTGAAGAGAACTGGGACATCACGAAAGTGTGGCAAGGGAGACGAGCGATTCAGTTTCTTTCCTTGTTGCTATGACAAAGCCCCTCACCAAAGCAGCTTCAGACAGGCAGAGTTAATTTTGGTTTGGTTTGAGGAGAAGTTCATCATGGCAGAGGAGCCACAACTGCAGAAGCAGGAGGAGTCTGCTTGTTGCGTTGTATCCACAGCCAGAAAGCAGACAGCAGGAATGTTGGTGTTTCCCCCTTTTCATACAGTCTAGGACCCCAACCAGGGAATCCTGCCACCGACATGTAGGATGCACTTTCCTATCCCAGTGGGATTATAATTGCAGCCCACAGACAGTAGATTGAAAGTAAGATGGAGTTCCTGTACACTGTAGGTATGGAAAAGAGCCACGTGGCTAGATCCATCCTCTTGGTAAAGCCCTGGTGGTGACATAGGAGACAGAATTTCCAGCTGGATTAGGAGCCATGACCAACCAGTGAGATTTACACTTCACTCACTAGTCAGATACAAGAAAGTGTTGCAGAAATGTCTCTAAGAGTACACTAAGTGCTCTCTTACTCAAGAGTACTTAAGAGTACACTTGGGGTGCACTCTAAGAGTACACACCATTAATTCCAGCATCCAAGAGATACAGGGGCCAAGCCTCTGCTAGGTCCTGTGGACAGGAGGATGCATTTCTAGGATGCAGGGACCAGTCAGGATTGTCACACTCTGGTCTGACAGGACAAAGATGATGACACCATGAAAACTGAGGCCTGTAAAGGAAATCATCATGGTCACCCCTTGGTATTGGAAGGGACTGGTTTGAGGACTCTTTTCGAGTATCAAAACTTGATGCTCAAGTTCCTTAGGGAGAGGAGACACGTGTTTTCAGAGCACCTGCCCACATCCTCCTGGATGCTTCAAATCACCTCTGACTACTTATAAGGCCTAATACCATGCCAAATGCCATGCAGAGAGTTGTCAAGTTATATTGCTTAGGGAATAATGATAAGCCAAAGAATGTACCTAGTCAGTAGAGAAGCCTTTTTTACAAATCTTTCCTATCTGCTTTTGGTTGAATATGAGGATGTGGGGATTAAGGTGTCAGAAGGCAGGGTCTCTCCTTCTTCTAGCCCTGCTGTTTGGACTTGCTTTGATTTGGTAGCTTCTAGCAACATGTAGGCCCCTGCACCCTTGCAATGTGAGATTCTCAAATTGAGGTGTTCTAGGTATGTAAAAAACACAGGTGACTAAATGGTGTATTATGAAAAAGAACATCAAATCACTCATTAGTAATTTCTAAAAATCATATGCCAAAATAATACTTTGGGCATACTGTGTTAAGTAAACACATTCTTTTAATATTTATGTTATTTAACATTTGTGTTAGTTTTACTTTGAAAATATGGTTGTTAGAAAATGTAAAATTACAAACATGGTTTACATTCCCATGCTAGATTTCAGGTTTGTGTCTATTTGGTAGGAACCAGTCAAGCGAATATGTTCATGGAATCAAGTCTGATCACAGACTCCGACACCAGTAGCCTTGCAAACACCAAAGTTCTCTTTCACAGTGAACACACATCGATATATGCAAACTGTGAGCATAACCTTCTAGTCCTCAGCGGCTCTGCAAGGCAAGTGCCCATCTCAGAGGAGTGAATGAGATTCCCCCACGGTGCTGTGTTTGGGGGAGGGGAGAGAGAGAGAGATGTACCATGGCTGGAGTTGGGGTGTAGTTTACTGCAAAACAAAAACAAAAACAAAACAAAACAACAACAAAAAAAGAACGGCAGCTGGAAATCTGTGTGATAACAGCCAGTGACCTTGGCTAGTGTTGAACTTGAAGTCCTTTCTCCAGCTCCAGAGTGCAGGGAGCACACATGTACACCAACACAGCTGGCTTGGGTGACCTTCTGACATGCCTCTTACACATCTTCTTACAGAGGTAGTCATTTACAGCACCAACTCAGTGGTACAGCAAATATAAACCTCAAAAAACAATTCCTTTTTGTGTATGCTCACGTCTTTTTTTTTTTTTTTTTTGGTGTGTGGGAGTCCATGGGCATGTGCCTGCATGCGTGAACGTGTGTGTGTGGAGGTTGGCAGGGGTAGAAGTCAGACGTCCTGCTGATTGCTGTTCCCTTTGTTTTTTGAGACAGTATCTTTTCAAAGATTCTAAAGCTTCCAGACCAGGCTAGCCTAGCTGGCCAGCAAGCCTCTTCAGCACTGGGATGATGACAGGACCTTCCACAGCTGCCCAATTTACTACACGGGTGCTGGGGGTCTGAACTCAGGCCCTTCAGTTTGTGCCACAAGCACTTTTCCAAATGAGCCAGCCATCTCCAGCCAGCCCCAAGTTCAACTCTTGAGAGTCAGGATTCTCCTTATTGTGTGCTATGTTCACTGAGCCCATTCAACAGTGACCACGCAAACATTCCCTTTAAAAAGAAGACACCACAAAACATGCGTGTTGCTAAATTAGAAAAAGCAGAGGACAGCTGAGTACAGCCTCTGTCTGGCATGCACACAGTTCTGGATTTGGTGCCTCATTACAGTCCAAAATTTAAAAAGTGAAGATAAAAGAAACACACTAGAAAAAGGAAGAAACTGTGTAGCCTAGAGAGGAGTTGAATGAGTTAACGGTCTATGGCCTCCACTGGCCCTTCACGGTTTTCTTTATATTAACTTAACAATACAATAGACATGCGTGAGCTCTCCTAGTTCCACAGTGAACATGCTTAGGAAAGGACATTAGCTGTGTGGTTTTCCTAGGCCGCTCTTCACCCTCTGCCTCCTCTCTGCTAGCTTGAGCATTATGCCACCATGCTTTTCTTAAAAGACAACGATCACAGAAGACCTGTGTGTAGACATTATAGTAGTTTGCTCGAGTCGCTTTTGAGCTTTATAAAGGAGCATTGCATTGAAAACAACCTTAAAACGCGTGAGCTTCCATTCTGCTCTGTTTTGAGATAGAAGCTCGGTCTCAGGCTAACACTCAAGTTAATTATTCGGTATTAACCTGAGTCCAGCAAGTGGAACTTAACGTCCACCTTGGGAGCCAACCAAGGGCAAGAGCAGTGGCCCATCATGTTTTGGAAGTCTCTTGGGCAACCCTGACAAAAACCTCAGAAGACGGTTCTCTTGTCTGCTGTTATGGTGTTTGTTAGATGGTTTTGGCTCTTGGAGGGAGGATTGTCAGCCCAGATGGGACATTTTCTTTAAAATATGTATTTATATTTATACATGGCTTCATGTATACCATTGGAATTTTTTAGGTAGATAGTTAAAACTATGACTTTTTTTTTTTTTTTTTTTTTTGACTACTGTTTGTTTGTTTGAGACAGGGTTTCTCTGTGCAGCCCTGGCTGTCCTGGAACTCACTCTGTTGGCCAGGCTGGCCTCGAACTCAGAGATCCACCCACCTCTGCCTCCTGAGTGCTGGGATCTAAGGCGTGTGCTCCATGCCTGGCTGCTTGTTACTGTTTTCAGATATCCTTAGTGTAATTTTACCTACCTCTCTCCTTCTATATTTATGTCCCACCCCTCCCTAATTAGAACCCCTTTCCCCACCCTCCTGATCAGATCCCCTGTACCCTGCTTCTCCCCGTTCCCTTCTATTGCCCCGCCCTCCAGGAGCAGCAGTCCCTGGTCTCTGCAGCAACTCCATGTTGTAATACTCACATAAGAGTTGGAGCTACGTGACTGAGATGAGCGAGAGGACGTGTGACATTTGTCTTCCTACGTCCAAGTAATCTTACTCAGTGTAATCTTTTCTAGTTCTAACCATACAGGGAGTTTGCTGTACCTGTGTCTTCTATGAATATCAGAGGCTACACTGACACGTGAGTGCATAAACATGGACTGAACAAGGCCAACAGCAGGGAGCATCCTAAGATGGATGGAGGAAAAGCCAAGGGGCCTCCATGCTACAAAAGAACTACAGGTGACTAAGGAATGCCAGGAGCCAGAAAACACTGTTCCCCAGGGAAGGACACACCAATTAGTTGTCCAACACCAAATGGTCAGCCCTGAAAACACACATCCAAGTAACGCTATGTAGACGGAGCATGTTGTATTTATGCATTTAAGAATCTGCTTGTATATAACAACAATTAATGGAAAAAAAAAAAAAAAAAAAAAAAAAAAAAAAGGAGGCCACAAGTCTAGAAGAGAGCAAAGAGAGGTCTATGGGAGGATTTGGAGTGAGGTAAAAGGGAGGGAGACATGCTATAATTATATTGGAAACTCAAGAAAAAAAAAAAAAAAAAAAAAAAGAAAATAATAGAACCTGAGTCCAGCTAGGCATGATGGCTCATGTCTGTAATCCCAGAACTTGTGAGATAGAGGCAGCGGACTCTTGAGTTTGAGGTCAGCCTGGGCAATATAGTGAAACTCTTAAAAAAAAAAAAAAAAAAAAGAAAGAAAGAAAGAAAAGAGAAAAGGAAAAAGCCGTGGCGACTCCCCAGGTTGCCACTGTGACAGCTCATCCACTTTTAGGGATGGCCAAACCTTCCACACCTCATGTGGCCACTGTTCTATTGTTCTATTGTCAGGCACTGCCTGACACTCCTCTTTCTCCTTATGAATATCCCTTTGTGAGTGTTGTAGAATAGGTTTCCTGTGATACCCTCTTCATCACAATCTTTATGATTTGGAAATCCATTGCAACCCTGGCCTCCCTGGAAGCCCCGCCCCCTAAGCTTTCCTGAAAAGTGGCAGAATAAACAGGCTTGGGAACATAGCGACTCCTGAGCAGCTCACAGCTTCCTCTCTGTGTGGCTTAGGGAAGCGCCAATACATTCCTCGGTGCAGCTTACATTCCTTGGTGTCTTGCTAATTTACACCTCATGTTAAATGATTTAAAAAAATTATGCAATTAGTCAAGAAAATGTCTACAAATGTTTTTAAAAAGCGATACTGATATTTAAATTTCTATAAAATGCTATATTTTCTCCATTCTTGATGTAGCACTGTTTTAAGAATAGATTTCTGAGGGTGTGGGTGTATGAGAAGAGAAACCAATCACAATTAAATCTACACATCTATTATAAGATGCAGAAGTCCCACATTGCTTAAGGTGTACACTGACGCTTTCTCAACCCAAGCTTACTCTTCTAGGCTTAGGCAACTCCCAGGACCATTCAGAGTCTTTCACACTTACAAATAAAAACCAGGCATCCTTAAGATTAGTTTTTATTTATCATTTGAGGAACGCTCCACTTGCAGTTACCACATATGCAGCACGTTAAAAGATGTGTGGACCAGTTAAAGCATGTAAGAAGAACACGAAGCAGGCTTGCCTTACTCAGTCTTACTTCTAAGCTGCTCATAAAACATCTATGCTTTTGTCATTACTTTTCTCATTTGCCTGTTGACGATTTTTTCTCATGGAATATCTTTTAATTAAAAGCTCTTATTCAAGATATATCTGATAGAGCGGGAGGTTACATAATCTCTTGTCACTCATTTATACCGTAGTGCGACTTAGGCCATGCCTTAAAACTGATGTCTAGGAACGGAACTTCTAGCAATGTGTACGCCAAAGTCCTCTCTGCTTGTAGATAATTTCCAAAACAATTTGTGTCCTATTCTAGTGTAGTATTTGAAATTGGCAATAAATAAATAAAAATAAAAAAATAATTCACATTTAATTTTTTAAAAACCTCATCAAGCCATGGTCCAATCATTCATCGCTCACTGGAACTCTTTAGCATTTGTGTTCACAACCCCACCTATGGTGAGGAGACTCACAGGCAGGCTGTAGGAGGCTGAAACTGCTCATGAGCTGACTCGATTCTCTCCAGCCTTGGGTTCATCCTACCATGGCTGTCCTGTCTACAAGGACAGACTAGTCCACTTATAACTCAAGTGTTTTTATTTAAAGCCCCAAAGGTGTTCTCATTGCAACACTACAAACATTTGTTTTTCTTATTTATTTATTGTGCATTGAAATTTTGCCTGCATGTATGTCCATGTGAGCGTGTCAGACCTTGGGGTTACAAACAGTTGTAAGCTGCCATTTGGGTGCTGGACATTGAACCTGGGTCCTTTGGAAGAGCAGTCAGTGCTCTTAACCAGTGAGCCATCTCTCCAGCCTCCCCAAAATTATTTTTCTTGAAGACCTTAAACTAAGGCTCAGAATTGGCATGCTTCAAATTAATCCATTTTTTTTTTTTTAAAGAGGGGTAATCAAGATACCAGAAACTGCTCTGAAGGAAGGCTCTGTGTTAGGATGGAGCCTGGAGGTCCAGCACGTAGGGTGAGTTCCCATGTGAGTAGCATGGGTGTAACTGTGTGGAAACAGTTTTTCCTTCAGAGGCTGGTTTCAACCCCCTCCCTACAGAGTCATTTTAGGTCACGGTACATAAAAAGAGGTTAGTTAAGAAAGAAAAAGATACAAATATGGCTGGCAGGTATTTTTGCATTACAGCTGAGAAAGCTAACATAAAGCACCAGAGTGCCAACAGCAGTGTCAGTGTATAAAACTTAGAGCTGTGGCCAGGGCCGACTGAGCCGCCAGTCCAGCTCCACTGCCAACAACACTATTAATGGCTCTTTTCAGGTGAGTGGAAACAGCCGGCTAGGTTGTTATTTTCTATCCCTGTATTTGTTAGCGACGGCATGTTGTATATAGCATGATGCAAGGAAATGAGTGGAATCTAAAGAGTACTCAAGAGAAAATGGCTGACTCTCGCCATTTGGTTGGAGGTGTGTTCTTCCTGGCTGGGACTGTATCTCGGTTGCTGTGATGGTCTAGAGGCCAGATGTCCCCCAGCTTGAGGCATTCAGGAGATCCACCCGTGTTAATGGACTAGTAACTTCTACACTTTTTCTCTCATCTATTTGCAACCTTGCTGCCCTGTAGGGATGGCTCTTAGCTCTAACTTAGCGGAACAGTGAAGGCTCTTCCGGGACTGAAAAACACCAGAAAGAGTAACATCTCCATGTCACTAATGCTGTTGTTAGTGGACTGGGAGGGGTTGGCTTCCCGTCTTCCAACAGACCTCAACTCTTCTTTTAGAATGCACCTCCCAATCCATGGTGGAAATTAGAGGAAAAGGTTTCATCTATTCAGGGGTTCATCAATGTGCCCATGGCCTGAAGTGGACTTCTATCAGGGGTCTACTTATGTCACTTATTGCTGCAGGTCTCCCAGGATCAGCTTGCTAACACCCACTTTTGTTGTTGTTGCTGTTATTGTTTCTTGAGATAGGGTTTTTCTATGTACCAGAGCCCTGGCTGCCCTCAACTCACTTTGTAGACCAGGCTGGCCTCGAGCTCACAGAGATCTGCCTGTCTCTGCCCACCCTGATCTCTGCCCCTAAGTGCTGGGATTAAAGCTGTGTGCCACCATGACCAGCCTCACTTAAAAAAAAAAAAATCTAAGATATAATATTATCTTAATAAAGCTTTCCTCAAAGTATAAATGCATGTTTTTCCTCCTGTACCTCGGCTCCTAAAATAAAGACTCTGAGTCTTAAATGTATTTACGAAAGCCTAGGCAAATATAGCTAGGCATGATCCATGACTTTCTCATAATTAATATCCCATTTATTATATTCTAAGTTTTGCAATATGGCTGGTTACCTCTGCTCAGTTTCATACATCCATCTTTTTCAGAATCCCAGAGCTACTCCCAGCCTCCGACCATCTCCCAGAGTCCCCCACCCCCACCCCAGGGAATTCCCACTTTCTATTTCCTGCCTCAGCTAACAGGCCATTAGCTTTTATTTATTTATTTATTTATTTATTTGTTTGTTTGTTTTTTGAGACAGGGTCTTTCTGTGTATCCTTGGCTATCCTGGACTCACTTTGTAGACCAGGCTGGCCTGAGAGATCTGCCTGCCTCTGCCTCCCAGAGTGCTGGGAGCACAGATGTGCATCACTGTCCTGGCTGGTCATTAGCTTTTTATTGACAGGTGATGCTTCTGTACGGACACAGGTCTCCTCAGTGTCTCAAGTGCTGGGACTATCGATATAAGCTACTGTGTCTGACCCAGAATTTATTTGTACAGAGAGTACAGCTAAATCTCTGGATACTGAGTGACGTTTCCCAAGGTTTCTCAGCTAACACACAGGGAGGGGCAGAGCAATGAGAATGCTTCCTGCAGCCTTCCTGTTGAATGCCTCTGCAGATATTTCACTAGATCCAAATGAGGATCTAAGGATGCTTAATTTGAACTCGACATACTTTTTCAGCCAATAAGTAGAGGCAGGACAAGTAAATGGCCCGTGACAGGCGTGTGAGGAATCATATCTACAGGTGTGTCAATGGGTCACGATTCAGATAGGTGGGAAACTGAACTCTGACTTGATTTTGAATTAAGGTGTTCTGCACCAAAGACAAACACCATTAGGGGTCAAATGAAAATCTTTCCAACTCTTAAGGTAGGTAACCAAAGAGCACCCACCTCAGGCACATGTACATGGACAGGAGAAAGTACGAGGCTCCTTAGACGAACAGCACTGGCTTCCAGGACACAGAGTAGCTTCAGGAACAGAGCTAGCTCTGCCATGGGACTTTAGGCACAAGACTGGCTGGTGGAAAGGTGTAGATTCTGCTCCCAGAAACATCCCAGTGAGAGGAGGACACATACCCCAGAGCTAGATGCTGGGGTTCTCTGTCTGGCTAGCTAGCAATCTTCACCTCTGCACTTAAGTTTCCATCCTCCTACAATGGTCATGTGAGCTCATAGTAAAGGCCTCTCAGCAAGTGGTGAGAGTTATGTGCCGGTTGCCTTCAGGACACACTCCACAGCCTTCAGAAGACATGTCTGTAGCCCCCTGGATATGGTCAGCAAGAAGGGCCTGAGGAGCAGCATTGAGGATAACATATCTTGGGGTACAAGGGTCTTGCTACATTGCTCAGGATAGTCTTAGATTCTGGGCCTCAAAGTCTTGCTTTTCTGCTTCAGCCCCCCTGGGTATCTGGGACTGCAGTGCATACCTTGTAGTCTTTCTAAAGTTTAAAGTCATAGGACTATGGTCACTTCTAACAATGCACATCAGAGTTGTGCTCTGAGAGGCTTAAATCTTTTCATTAATATATCCCTTACATAAAACTTCCTTATGGAGTACAGGTTTCTTTCTTTTTGAATTATATAATGAGAATTTAGTTGTTACCTACAAAAAGAATATTTTGTAGAATGCACATGAAAGAAGCTGGAGGAATCACGGAGCCATTGGGCTGCTGACTATGGGAGAGGCAGGTGACCCACGGAGCTACCTTCTCATAAGCAGATAATTGAGACACCCTCAACCCAGGCACCATTCAATGTGCTCATGACAGGGAGAGTTAGGAGGCTCCCTCCTGGCAGAGCACTGGTTTCTTGGCAACCCAGTGGCCATGGGAAGAGAACAAGAGACATGGGGTGGAACAAGACAAGGTGATAGAAAGGTGGAAAGTCCAGGTACAGCCCAGTGGGAGGGGAGGAGTACCCATCAAGCTGTTGATGTTTTAGGTACCTGGGAGAGGACACTGAGCATGGACAACGAATGAGCACATTGTAAGTGACTTCTGTCTAGGGATTGTCTTTGTCAGATCAGCAGGCATCTCAGAGGATGAGAGGCCACCAAGCTGATCAACGCACAGCAGAGATTTCTACACAATTATGTATTTAACTCTGGCATCAATACCCCTCCCATCAGGCCTTGAGTGCCCATATTCCTGGAACATCTCATACATAACTTAACTTCTTTTAAAAAAAAATTAGGGGATGTCTGGAGAGAATGCCTGGTGATTAAGAGCACTTATTAGCTCTTAATGAGGACCTAGATTTGATTCCCAGAACCCACGTGGTGGTTCACAACCACCCATAACTCCAGTTCCAGGGGATCCAATGCCCTTTTCTGACTTCCAGGAGATGTGCCCCCAACGCTGAATATTTCCAAGGATTTTTTTTTGAGTTCTGATTTACATGTCTTCTTAGTGTAAAGTCATATACAGCATAAGGGCAATGGAGTAAAAAATGACCATGTGTATGGTGGTGGCCCCGTAGGACTACAGTGGAGGGCTGGGATATGGCTCACTTGGCAGAGCGCTTACCTAGTGTGCGCAAAGCTCTAGGTCTGAGCCTCAGCAAAGCATGAACTGAGTGTGAGGACACACACCTGTAATCCTAGCACTTGGGAGATGGAGGTAGGAGAACCAAAAAGTTCAAGGTCACCTTTGGCTGCAATAGTGAGTTTGAGGCCTGTCTGGGTGACATGAGATTCTGTCTCAAAAACAGAGAAACACATACATGGCTACACTGTGCCTGGATAACAGTTTAGCAGCACTAAAGCCTCCTAACAGTGTAGCACAGTGGGCTGCATGTGGTTGTGGTGGTGCTGTTATAGGCAAGCAGGTGCACTATCAGCCACAGAGCAGTGCAGTGCACGTCATGAACGATGCAACTGGTTCCTTTTTTTCACACGTAGTTCACCCTGGAAGCTGGCTTGCGCCGGCATGCGTCTGAATGATATCTGCCTTTAAATGATGCGTGACGACACTTTTCTTCTCTGCTCTTCACTTCTCATGTGACACAGGGACAGGGGTGTGGTCATAGCCTTTGACATCATAGCTAAGAGGTAGGCTATGCTGCCAGTGGAGCTGGTACCATCTCTGTGCTATGAGGGCAGGCAGTCCACTTGGTCTTCTTCATTATTTTGCAGGGTGGGGCTGTCACAGGCTGTTTTATAGGGGTGTGTGTATGTGCACATACATGTGCGATACTAGGTAACCCATGTAAGGCTTCTGAGTAGTAAGCACTGCACAACTAAGTACCACCCACTGAATGACTACTCAATTCTGTAGTCTAAAAATAAATAAAAGCTTCTATGTGCACAGGCAAGGTGTGGGGCTTGGAGCCTAACTCGCTGGGCCAACCCTCTCTTTCTTCTCCCTTTCCATCTTGTAAATCAAATTTATCCTGGGGGTTATCAGTGCCTAGAATAAAGGATTCTAATCAGGTGCCCCTAGAAGTGCTGATTAAAGGTTGGGAAAAACCACATAGTGACCCTTTCAAGTGTCGGAGTCAAAAGTCACAGTTGGTCAAGGAGGCGTCCTCTGGGCTCCACTGAGGCACAGCCACTTGGCTTTTCAACTACAGGGAGCTCTGAATTTTAGAAGAGGCAGATGTGAAAGAGGGCAAGGCTAGGTGAGTCCCACCCACCTGCACCTGCACTGCCCCTGGCTTGAGATGAAGGACCACATTCATAGGCAAGGTGATCACAAGAAATCAGAAATATCCACCAACCTAAACTCTGAAAATAAAACCAAAATGAGGAATAGTGAGGTGACTTGGACAAGCCGTCAATTGACTAGGGTACCACACAGCTCTGGGGAGACAACATGGTGGATCACAGGTGGGCAAGACTGCCTGAGCTCTCTGACTGAGGCCAGACAGCCTGGGCTCAAATTCTGGACAGCCTCCTAGCCAGCTCCATGACCTGGGGCAGTCAAAAAACCTCCTATGTGTTGTTTCCTCACACTTGGGATGTGTGAGTCTGCACGTCAGGACAGGTCTCTGCATGCAGGGCTATGTGGCCACCCACTCTCATTGTCAATATCGAGAGCCACTTTACCACATCACAAGTGCACCCAAAACCAGAGGAGCCAGTCGTGTTTTTCTTTATCGTCTTATTGAAATGATGTATTTCAGCCTAAACTGTTTTCTGCCAAGTAGAACATTTATACTATTTTTATGTCACACCTAGCTTTGAAATGCCACAGAAGGTGGAGGGTCCTATGAAAACATCAATGACTGGCGAGCTGATGATGTGCTCAGGGTAAACTTTATTCTTGGGCCATGTCAGGAAGTATGCGTCACACTGGGTGCCTGTGGGTGGCTCCTAGACTCCCCTTGGTGGAGGTATTTGATTCAGGAGTTATAGGCTGCTGCCCAGTTTTTCATGGTAGCCCACACTACTTGTGTGTTGGGGAATCTAGTGGTAAAACAGAACTTCCCCAATTCTCTAATGAGAGAGGGCTCGAAAGCCTCCAGGAAGCTCTTTACATGACCCGGATAGAGCACATTTGATAGCGAAACTCCTAAACGGGGTGTCCAGAGCTGAGCAGCATCTTGAAAGCCAGGATACACCCATCAGCAATACTGTACCAAGCGGTGGGTAAGAGGAACCTGACACACACTGGATGTCTACAGTGTGCCAGGCACAGCCAAGTACTTCTGGAACATTACTGTATTTGATCGCCCAAAAGCCTCACTTGAGAGGCATTATGTTTAACATTTCTGTTTTACAGACGAGAATATTGAGTCAAGAGATGCCAGGGACCAGGTTTACAGAGATGGGATGACGGAGATGAGGTGAACAATGACGCCTGTGCTCCCGATTGATGTTGGCATGCTGCTATTTTAGCTGCCAGAATTACTCAGGCTCAGTTTTACTAGACCTACATATACAACCATTATTAGTTTGGGAGGTGTGCTCAAGAAGCAACAGCAAGGTGATTATGGGGATGACTTCAGAGTCTGGTTGCTCAGGGTGCGCCATCTTGTCTACTGACAGCCCTAGCACACACTGGCAATCCATCAGGGCGATTTTACACAAAGTCCTTTGGGCAGACCATAAAGTTCTGATTGCTACAAGTGAGTATCTACTTAGCTGCCAAAATGGCATTTACAGGGTGGGGAACGGAGATGTGGCGTGCAGGACCTGGTGAGCGGTACGTTGGCTGGCTATGAAGGGTGAGTCTGTGCAGTCAGTATGGCTGTTGGCAGATTTTTCCCATGTTACCTCACAGGTAGAATGTAACTCCAGCAGAGACAGGCTTGGAAATCAAGATGAAGGTGAGAGACAGAACGCACTGAAGCAGGAAGGTGGGGAGGGAGGAGGCACAAGAAGGGAAGGCCTTTACTCTTGGTAGCAGGCCTGTCACTCATAGCAAGGCCACTTAGGGGACATAAGGGATAACGACAAAAGACTGACTCATGATATTCATGTAGCCAAAGAGGCCAAACCGTATGAAACTGTCACAATATAGCTAAAAATAGTTAAATATTGGCAATTTTTATGGTCCAATCTAATAGATGCATGAAGGGTGGTGACAGCAAGAGACTTGAACGGTAGAGCAGGTGACTCTGTCTCTAGCCCAGACAACACTTGCAGGCCAACACAGTGGGGTGATCCCTCCCAAGCCACACACAGTCCTGCCCTCATCCCTTGTTCATCTGTAAAGCAGATCGTGGGGTCAGAGTTCAGCAAAGCGCTAAGGGTTAAGGCTAAGCCCGGACAGATGGAGAGATGGATAGATGGTATGGTCAAAGGCCTTGTAGAATCTAGGTGTGGTCCACAGCAGGAGGACAGTGCTGGGGCAAGCTGGTGGCTGTAGGATTGCCAGAAGAGAACCCTGCTAAGCCTTTGCCCTCTGGGAATCCAGGTAAAGCAAGCAGACAAGTGCCAGCAGTTATTTGGGTAAGAGATGCCTGCTACGTTTCAAATATGCTGTCAACACCAACAGGCCAATTTAAGGAAAACTTTTAGGGTAAGCACACACACTTCCTGGATTTCTTGAAACACCTTTCTACCTCCTGTGTTGAAATTCCCACTGTATTAACCATACTGCATTCACGCAGTGGGGCTCCCTGCTCAGTAAGTGTCGAAGTCTTCTGTGGAATAATGTGAAAATTCACGTCAGGAGAGCCAGGACTACAGATGCTTCCCTGCATGTCTAGACCGTCCTGCAGGGCTAGACCTCCCATGGGATTCCTTCTGTGGCGTAGGGTCTGGGAAAGTCACCCCTCTCCCCTAAGTGTCCATTAGTACTTGTGCTGAAAGTATCTCCCCACCCCCACCCCCCGATTTGGTCATTTCTGGTAGCCCACTCCCTGATGAGTTTTTCATTTGCCAAAGTGCCACTTTTCCCTGGGACTGCTACAGTGACAGCTCCACAGTTCCACAGAGGCTTAGACTCCTGCCACAATGTGCTGGGATTATTCAAACCCTATGCTGCCAGGACATTTTCCTAAAATGGGTTCACAGGCCAGACAGCATCTGGCATGTACTCCTTCATCAACTCGAAAAACAGAGCCAAACTCAGAAAACATTTAGTTGTTCATTGAAGTATATTAACCTTCAGTCACGGAAATCTAAATAAGATGTGATGGTGCCATGGATTACTGTATTTCTTTTCTGTGTTGGGGCTTGAACACACTTTATACCCTCTAGGCAGGTTCTCTGCTATGTGGTATACCCCAGCAAGCACAAGGTTTAGCTCAAGAAATAAGAAAGACTGATGATGCATTTTACAGGCTTGGTTCTACCAGGCACTTATCAATACCAGCAAGTACCATTTTAGTTTCTTTGGTTGTTGATTATATAGTTTAACAAGAAATAATAAAGATGCACCGTTTAGAAACATTAAAAAATATAAGAAGTTTTAAAAAGTAACTGCTTTGGGTTGAGGGTGTAGCTCACTGGTAGTGTGCCCTTTAAATATGCTCAGCATCCTGGTTCCACCCCCCTGCACCGCATGAGAAGCTACAGGACATTCAAATCATGTTTAGGCACCTGAGTAAGGAGTGTAGTCCAGGAGAGGAGAGCTGAGGAGCCTTGGAGTATGTTCTCAAATTGAGTGGCTTATTCTAGGCCCATAAGAGGTACTTTGTAGGTTGGTG
Organism: Acomys russatus; assembly: GCF_903995435.1. Classification (NCBI taxonomy): domain Eukaryota; kingdom Metazoa; phylum Chordata; class Mammalia; order Rodentia; family Muridae; genus Acomys; species Acomys russatus. The sequence continues at coordinate 53,458,699 of NC_067156.1, read as the reverse complement.
ACACATGATAAAAACAAAAACTCAAATAACAACTTGTCATTTTTTTTCTACCAAGGTGTTACTATTTTCTCACACGATTGAGACTGCACGGCTCATTCTTCAAATAGTCAGACATTTCTGCTATGAACAGAGCCTTCATTTCTTTTAGGTACTTTTTGAAGAATAGTCATGGAACTAAGTGAGGCATCTTGGGAATATCTTTAAGATGATATTCACATTTTCAGTAATATTTGTGTGTGATTCAGCCACTGTACATGCATGCTTATGCATGCACATGTTACAGGTATGCATGTGGATAAGAAGGTAAAGATTAGTCTAAAAAAACTTGGGATAAAAAAGTGTAAGTGGAGATAAATAAATAAAAATCAACCAGTATTCATTTATTTCTCTTTGCCTCAGTGAGCATGCTTTATAAAATAAAACAGATTTAATACAATGTGCTTGCATGTATTTTTCACTAACATTCCTCCTTCCTTCCTTCTTTTCTTTCCTTTTTCCTTCCTTCCTTCTTTTCTTTCCTTCTTCCTTTCTTCCTTTCTTTCTCAGAGACCGAGTCTTCATGTTTTCCTGGCTGTCCTGGAACTTGCTATGTAGACCAGGGTAGCCTTGAACTCACAGAGATTCTCTTGCTTCTGCCTTCCAGGTGCTGGGATTAAAGGAGCCAAAATGCCTGGCCTTATTAACAGTTCTTTAAACACTGAATGTGGTATGTATGAAATACACTGACAGCCACATACTGTGGAAGGCCCATGGGAGAAGGGTGTGGACTCCGGCTCAGGCTGAGCTCATTAGAGCTCATTGTACCCCCAGGCTAGAGAGTGAAGTTGCTGAGCTGGGCACAGCCTTGACTTGTGATGGGCAACAATGTCCTGACTTGGGGCTTCCAGGTCTCTATGGGTTTCTTTCTCAGTCTATTTTGCCTTTTTGCCCCAATTGACCACATGTCAAACCTACAGCATGACCATGTCACCTTTTAAAAATGTATATGAGTGCTCTCTGCATAGACACCTGTGTGCCAGAATAGGAATCGAACTCAAGACCTCTGGAAGAGCAGACAATGCTCTTAACCACTGAACCGTCTCTTCAGCCTCAACCCATGTCACTTTTTAGTTAAAAAAAAAATTGAGGTGGGATTGGTAGTTTGCATCCCATCTCTCTGACTCTCAATATTGTTTTTATAACCCACCTTTGACTTTAGTGGAAGTGGTTTTTTTTTCCTTCATGGGCTCCTCACTGCTCTGCCTGTGAGATCTCAGTAGGCAACTCTTTCTATCATAGAGCTTTTGCTCTGAGGCCATGTGCCACTAACAGTCACTGAACGACTATAGAGGGTGAGCCTCTGTTAAGGAAATTACTAGTGAATCACACAATTCTTCTTGTTCATTATCTTAACTTGAGCCTTATTAACCTGCTTCTTTGAAGAGCCAGCATTTGCAGAGGTCAGGGCTTACACTCTCTTGTGTAACTCTTTGTCCCAAGCGCCACACAGAACAGAGCAGAAGATACACAGTGGCTTTAGCGCGGTTACTCTTCAGAACACATGCCAAATGCCACATCCCAAGAAAAGACCCCTACCTTACCCCCACTAAGTAGGCACAGTGGCAAGCTCAATATAGTTAAGACTGACTTGTAAAACTTAGAGGGTGGTATGCAAGCAAAACCCTTTATATTACACCAAATAAATCTGTTTCCTAAGACAGACTAGCCTTGTGCTTGGAGGGAATTAAAGTGGGCCAGACAACCTGTTTCCTTAGACTTGGGTCATTTGGCTTTAATGGAGTAAGTGGTCAAGTCATTTAGTCTGAACTCAGTGAGTGAATGAGGATAACTGAGCAGCTTGCAGAGGCAGTAGGGGAAGCCTTGTTTGTTTGTTTGTTTGTTTTTCCAGAAAACCCAGTAGGTGACCCAGATTTTGAAGAAGGGATAACAAGACCAGCAGGAAGGAGGGTCAAGTGTCAAGGCAAGAAGAAATCAAGGGTGGCACATGGAGGATGGCACAGATGTCAGACTAGGCTGTGAGACAGAGGCCAGCAACAGGGCAGGTGCAGATTGAATGGGTCGCTCCTGGGAGAAGAGTGAGTCTAAAGTGATGAGAGATTGGTCCTCAAGGGGTAGCCACCTGCTTGGAACCTCACAATCAAATGCCCTCCAGGTGTCCTGCCTGGAACCGTCTAATGTATGATTTTCCCCTTGAGCGATGACGGCTGCAGCTCATATAGTTAAAACAACAACAGTGAACACGTAGCTGATAAAATCGTTCTATGTTTTCCTAAGTACTGTGGCATCTTGTTTCAGCCCCTCCTCCTCCCAAGCAGTTTCTATACAGTTCACCTCAGTGTCAAGTTTTCTTGAAAAAGGCTCACTTGGCAATTCAGGCTAGGCAATTTTTATGCTAAGACGATTAATTGCAATTCCATACCTGCATTTTTTAACAGGTTCTCCTATGGGGTAGAAGTGTGTTAAGAGTTGAGGGTATGGCTCACAGAAGAGTACTTTTTAGTGTGTTGTGCTCAAAGCTCTGGTTTAGATTCAGTATGAGAAAAAAAAAATCCAGTAAGAGGCTTGCTTTCAGACACTCTGTCAGTGCTGCACTGACCACTGTGTTGATTGATGGGCCACATGCTGCATATGGGTGGGGATCGGGGAAGAGGCAGCGTGAGAAAATCTGTCTCATACTCTTATTATTTTTTTTTTTTTAGATTTTATTTCATATGCAAATACATTCTAAACAAGCATTATAAAAATTTAAAAATGAAACTGCTTTGTGTAGAGAGAATATCATGCAGAAAGTTGCATTTGTTAATGCATACTACATACCACTGCATAATAAAAGTACAAAATTATTTTAAGAGGTGAAGAAAAAAAACTCACACCTTCATGGATGGCATTCCAAAGCGTACTGGTTAGTTGTGTGTGTGTGTGTGTGTTTTCCAACTTGATACTAACTACAGTCATTTGAGAAAAGAAAATTTCAATGGAGGAATTGCGTCAATGACACTGACCTGTCAGACATTTTCTTGATTAATGACGAAGTTGAGGAGGGAGGGTCAAGCCCACTGTGGGCGGTGCTACCTCTTAGAAAGGTGGTCTTGGGTTTTATAAGAGAGCAGGGCGAGCAAGCCATGGGACAAGACAATAAGCAGTGTGCTGCTGCTGTTTCTGCTTTAGTTCCTGTCTCCAGATTCTTGCCTTGCCCTGGATGATGACCTGGAAGGTGCAAGGCAAATAAACCCTTTCCTCTCCAAGTTGCTCTTGGTCAGTGTTTTATCACAGAGAAGTGAACCAGGACACCATACCAAATAAAAAACAATTTTGAAAAGTCGCAGTGCTTGAAGAATCCTCTTAGGAACATGCCTGTTATCCTGCCTCATCAAGCCTTGGTGTGCGTTTCTCACAAGCCACAAGTGTTGACTCACTTAAGGCTTAATTTGGCCTAAGAATAGCCTACTTACTGTTCCTTCTGCCATTCCCCAAAGAGACGGCTGAAAAGTTCAAAATATTTCCTCTCAGTTACATAAAGCTAGCAATGACAAGGACTGAGAAGGGTTCTGAGGTGCTCACACCCTGGGCTTTGCATCCCTGTGATGAGCCCAGCAGCTAGCTTCTAGGACACCCCACCCAGGGAGAGCTTCATGTCAGAAGTCTCTTTTGTCCAAGTCTTTCATAGAACTTGAGATTTCAGTGACATCTTATGCAAGGGATTAAAACATTGTTGCCTTATTTTATTGCTTAAACTTCATTTTCTCTAAGCACCAACTCTTTACATAAAAGTCATATGGCTCAACCTCTAGATTTTTTTGTTTTGTTTTGTTTTTGGTGCAGTCTGGAGGTCAAAATTCTGGCATGTTACTTAGGGAAGATAGATGGGGGTCTGCTTTCAAAATATTCTTCATTCCCTAAGTAATGGGCAATGGGATGTTTCTGGAACTGTATCAATACCCCTTTCTTCCTTCCTTCCTTCCTTTCTTTCTTTCTTTCTTTCTTTCTTTCTTTCTTTCTTTCTTTCATTCTTTCTCTCTTTCTCTCTTTTTCTTTTCGAGACAAACCATACAGTCATGGCTGGCCTGCAAATCACTATGTAGATCAGGCTAGCCTTGAACTCACATAGATGTGCCAGCCTCGGCTTTCTGAGCGCTGCACCACCATGTCCAGGGCCCTTGTTCTTAGACAAACATTCCCAGGACAGTTTCAGGCTATGAGTCCACCTGAGTCACAGTAAACAGCAGCGTTTACTCTGAGATACATGGAACAGTGTGTTTTCATGCATGAAGGGGAATGGTCTCCATTCTGTCTCATTTTCTTTATAGTTTTCACTTTATCCAAGGTGTCTGGGATCAAATCCAAGGCCTTACTCATGTTAAGCAGAGGTTTTACTACTGAGCTACATGTTCCCAGAGCATTGTAGGATTTATAAGAGTTTAAAGAATCCAGAAACAGTTTTCCCTCCTAAGTATTTATTGTGGTTCAAGCTTAGCATATTGTGATAAAACTAGCAAGAGAACATATTGATAAGATCAGGGACACACACACACACACACACACACACACACACACACACACACACACACGTGCTCACATTCACACATAAAGTTATACAGTTCTAGGGGACATTTCTAAAACTTACTTATGAAGTGCCAAAATTCCTTAGTATTTGACACAAGTCCTATGAGGTCCAGGAGAAGTTTTCTGGTAGAAGAAACGCCTTTTGCCCTATGCCAACCCCTCAGAACATCTGTCCACTGCAGACCTCCAAGTGCGTTGAGTTCCAGAGTCATTTCCCCCCGAAAAGAACGAACGCTTCCCTTTTGGCGAGAAGCGCTGTGAAGCGTGAGGAGGAGGAACAGCCCTGTAGTTGGCATACTCCTTGCCCTCTTCTCAGGTGTGGTTAATGCCCTCAGCCTCAGTCACAAGGAGCCATTTTCTCCCTCTGCTCTGTCCACTTCAGTGCAGAGATTCCAGGTGGGAGGGATTTCTCCTCACCACAGGGGGTAGGCATCCTTTGTGTGCTCCCAATACCTGTGAACCCTCCTATGCTTGTCACATGACAACATCTGAAACTGAGGAAAGCATGGCCCCTGTTCATCCCTGTACCCCACCCCACCCCCCACTTCCTGACTTGGCTGAAGCCCCAGTGAAGAAGCAAGCTCAGTTTGTGTGACCCCTTCTGTCACCTTTCTTTTCTTTTTTCTTTCTATTTATTTATTTAGTATACAGTGTTCTACCTGCGTGTATGCCTGCATGCTAGAGGAGGGCACCAGATGTCATTACAGATGGTTGTGAGCCACCATGTGGTTGCTTGGAATTGAACTCAGGATCTCTGGATGAGCAGCCAGTGCTCTTAACCTCTGAGCCTTCTCTCCAGCCCTCTTTCACCTCTCTACCTTGGGACCAACACTATCCCTCAACTGCTGGCCAGACAGAACTCCTCCACATCAGCCAAGTGCTTCACGTTCCCCAGATGGCTAGAGAGACTAAACCACATGCCGCGGGCTCTCTTCAGCCCCACACTCCTTATCTCCGCTCTCTCTTCTTCAGTCGGAGCTGTCAAATATCTGTAAGGCCTCACTCTCAACACACACCACTGCTTCCGTTTTCAAGTATATTATTCTGTATGGAATCAATATAGCTCTCCCACACCTAAGAAGTGTTTGCCACTTTCATCAAATCCCAGAAATAAGAAAAATAATCCTAGGTGTAAATTTAGAGAACACTTGTTCATTTATTATTATTATTATTATTATTATTATTATTATTATTATTGAGAAAATGTTTAGTTTATCTCAAACTGAAGAGCCCTTTGCCTCTGCCTTCAGAGTCTCACTCCAGTTTAGAAGGAATTTTTCTAGAACTTTTTGAAAAACAGAAAATATACAATAGGACAGTCAAAATATTTTATTACAAAAATTCCAAATGCTGACAACTTGACTAACAAAAATGTGAAATACTGAGTCAGGTCATATTCCCAACTCAGGCCATGGTTCAGGCGACCCCTCACCTATCGCTGGACACATGAGAAATCCTAGGGTGAGTTAGCCAGGACTTGTGAAATCTTATGTAAAAACGTGGACAGATACTTTTCATGTCATGAGACATTATTTTAATTAAAATATTTAACTAAAATATTGTAAATATTTTAATTAAAAAATAAGGTTAAACAACATCAAGAACAACCACAAAATCTCTACCACGTCGACCAAGGTCTGGTTAGTTCTAAGCAGCTCGAGGAAGCCACAGGGTTGAACAGCAGGGTGAAGGTGGGCGGAAATACATAAGAAGGACGGATAGAGTTGGTTTGTGAAAATGAGTGAAGGGCCTGCCATGGCGCTCAGTGGGTAGGATGCTTGCTCAGTGTGCGTGAGGTTCTGGGCACAAACCCTAGCATCCCATAAACAGCATGGTGACACCCCAAACTCAGGAGGAGGAAGGAGGAACTCAGAAGTTCAAGGTCATCCTTTGTTACGTATTGAGTTTGAGGCCAACCTGGGCTGTATGAGACTCCAGGTCAAACAAAAGAAACCAAACCAAACCAAGCATTTCCGCAAACAAAGAAATTCAGAAAAAGGAAAAATAAAAATGTGAAAATAATGTGGCAGGGTGGGACCTGAAGCTGCTAGTGACAGAGATGGAGATGAAGCCAATCAGCCATGGTACCTGGTACACTCTCCTCAGGAAATCTGTTTTCCAAGATGGCCAGAGGTCAGAGGTCAGAGGTCAGAGTTCCTTAGCTTGTCTCCATTGTGATACTTAGGGGTGAGTTCCTTTAGGAATGTTGTGAGGTTTAGGGGACCCTGGCTCTTGGCATGAGACAAAAGAGACTGTTTGTGAATGCTGCCTAAGGCAGGGTGGGATGGCTCTGGGATCTGTTAGTTCCCAGGGGATCAAAGGAAGACTTGACAGTGAACAGGTATCTATTAGTTCACTAGGTTCTTGGGCTGGATGACATGGGGAGAGGATGAGGACCACAGCCTGAGCTGGAATCAGAGGACCCTGTCCATTTGACTCCACCTGCTAGTCTCTCTCACATTCGTTGTAAAGGTGTGTCTCTCACGAGCTGGCCGCCTTGTAGGCATCACTCTATTTAATCCTGTCACAGCCTGTGGAGTACCTGGCATGATCCCCACTGTCGCACTGTTGAGAAATTACAGGCAGCAATGAAGTAATGGGCTCAGGGTTACAGAGCAAGTGCTCAGTCTGCCTGGGGTGTGAGCATGGTGTGAAGCTCCCATCACTGCTTCCTTCTTTCCCAGTGAGAATACAGAGATGCTCCTCGCTGACCATGCCTCAATATCCTTGACAGCATGGAGACAGTATAGGCCAGTGGTCCCTCACTGTTAGGGCTCCTTCAAGGCAGCTATTTCCTTCCCATCCAGCCAGCAGAGGGGCAGCCAGACCCTTAGAGTCTCTCAAATGTTTCCCATTTGTCCTTAGCCTGTGGCCATAGCTGGAGCTCCTTTTCATGCAGCAGATAAAAATCTTTAAGCACTTCAGTTCCCTAAGCAAAGTGATCGTCTTCGCTCTTTGCTACACCAGTCCTGAGGTTTTGACATGCAATACTCACACATGCTAGGCAAGTGCTCTGCAGCTGCCGAGCTACACTCACAGCTCTTCTTCAGTTGCTTTATAAACAGGCAAATGGCTTCATCAGTTCAAGGGGTGAAGGATGTGGTGGCTGCTTGGGGAACTGATTAACACTGCTTTGAATTAAATTTGTGGGCTGCCATTTTGCTGTATGCGATAGAATGTTCCCATGATACCATGATAACCAGCCTATCTGATGGCATCCTACACTGATGCACGCGATTCTGTCCTACTCTAGAGTAACAGATATTCTGTGACGTTTTCAGCGTATGGGACACATGGCTGAACTGTGTTTTGAGTATGGGAGGAACATGGTGAGAGGGAGGACACTTCCTTGGCTGTGTCTCAAAGAGCACAAACAGGATTGGGAGACTTGAGGCTATGCTAAAGAGGCTGGGAATGCAAGTGTGACTGTAGCTTGGGCTCGCATGGAAGATCTCACTGCCACTGGCTTACATCGTAGGCTTCAGACTGATTGATCACAAGCTCTCTAGCTGCCCCCACCCCCCACAAAGAAAACCCCCAAAGCAAAAACAAACAAAACTCATGCCCAAACAAACAAATGACCCTCTCCCAACAACAATAATAACAAAAACGGGGCCTGGGATCAGCTCAGTGGTAAGTGTCAAACTAGCACTTGTGAGGTCCTCGGTTGGATCCTAGTGCCTCTATATAAAAATTGTAGTTTAAGCTTGATATAGTACCTCATGCCTGTAATCCTGGTACAGGGGAAGAGGAAACAGAAGGATACCATGTTTGAGGCTAGCCTGAACTACATAGTGATTTGAGGCTAGCCAGGGCTACACACACTTACTCAAAAGCAGAAGACGAGTTACACAGGCAGGTGTAGCTAAGACCCAATATGTTGTGTGGGATCTCAGCTCTACCTTAAGTTTTATGTGGACATGCTCACGGGCCCCAGTGGGGAAACTGCTACTCAAGGACAGTTAGTTAAGGTAGTATGTTACATAGCACGGGAAGTCTACCTCCTGGCTCCTTGTCCAGTCCCTGGTGCCATCCTCCACCTACAGCCTGACCAAATGCATGATAGCTGTAGAGACCTCACCCACCTACTCTCACTGGGGGAGGGGAAACTATAACTCCTGCTCCTTGGGTTTATGTTGGTAATGGAATTGTGATGAACACCGTCATCTTAGGGACTATCAGGTGGTGATGACAAAACATGGCCTGACTGCTTTTGTTTGGCCTGCCTGCCTTCTCTCCTTTTTTCCTTTTCCTTTTTTTTTTTTTTTTTTTTCTGAGCCAGAATCTCGAGAATTCTGAAACATGCTATACAGACCAGGCTGCCCTCAAGCTTGCACTCTTCCTGCCTCTGCCTCCCGAATGCTAGGGCAGCAGATATACCCACCACCCCCTACCAGTTCTGTTTTTTCATTCTTGTAAGCCCTTCTTTGTCTTGAACCCATCCTGACAAAGCACATTACTAACAGAGCTAATACAATCTTCATATTTGAAGAAGAAAATTCAAACCAATAGAGAATCCACCTCAATAGTGACTTGACCTAGTGTACGTGGAAGGATTTTTGGAGTGAGAGGCAACCATAACATTTTCCTATTTAGTGTTTGCTCAACCAGTTTATATTGTCTCATTTAACTATTTGTTGAGACTGCTTTTTTAAAAATTTCTTCCTTTGTAGATGTGTTAGATACTATATAAAATTTGATTTCAAGTACATGGCACCAGCTAATGAAAGGATTCTTGTGTAGACTGAGTCTGAAACCAAGATGACCCAAAGTCTAGACATATTCACGAAAAACCGAAGCAGCAACTATGCAATTGTTAATTAATTATTTGTATTTAAAGGCCACACTTCCGTCCGATGTAATTTATATGTTGTAGAGGAAGTTTGCATTTGTTTCACTGGACGTTAAAACTGAGCATGCTGTGCTTTCCTTGTCTCCCCAAATTTCATGTCATCATCAGCAAACAGCCCGTCAGGTAGCTATGAGGACAATTGGAGTATTTGCTTTTGACATCTGGAATGAACTCTCCTTTTGCACGTTTGGTTTGTGAAAGGACTAACAGTATCACGTGGGTTCAAGGCCACCACAGCCCTGTTCCCTCCCTGAACAGTGCCACAAGCAGCAGGTGGGGTGGGCTATGGAGATTCCCAAACCAGACAATCTTTTTTTTTTTTAAATTTTTTAAAATGGATGTTTGCCAGTTTGCTTTAACAGTTTGTTTTAAAAGGCCATTGCAAGCCAGCTTTCTTCCTTTTCCTGTCCCAGATCTACCACCTAACCTCGGTCTATTGCTGTCCTTTGCCCTCCCTCCTATTCAAGCGCTGTCTCTTTTAGTTTTCTATCCCATCTCCTTATGCTGTGTGAAAGGCTCTGTCAAGAGCCTCTGTTCCCTGCACTGACATGTTCCCTCTCTTTGCCAAAGAACACAGGTCATGTGTGTTGAGATGTGATTTTGTATCTTTCATGCAAAAAACAGCCTCTCTGGGCCCCATCATTTCCTGGGCTTCCCATGTGCACCATGGTATGCACACTCTGCCACTTCTCCTTCTCGCTGCCTCCCGTTCTCTCACACACATGTAAAATAAAGCTGTTTTTATTTTTATTTTTTTGTAACCACTCTAAGCCCTTTCTGCCCCATCAGGTCCTTGCTTCCTGGATTTTCTTTTCTTTTCTTTCTCTCTCTCTTTGTTTTTTGTTTTGTTTTTCGAGATAGGGTTTCTCTGTGTAGCCTTGACTGTCTTGGACTCGCTTTTGTAGACCAGGCTGGCCTCGAACTCACAGTGATCTGCCTGCCTCTGCCTCCCAAGTGCTGGGATTAAAGGTGTGCACCACCACCCTGCTTCCTGGATTTTCTAGAGGCAGACCTTGCAACAAGCCCAGGATGCTTCTGGCTCTTTCCTACCCTTCCTCATCTCTGCTTCTTGGCTTTTTTTTTTTTTTTTTTGGTCACAGCAGAGCGGGAGGAAAGCCTCAGATGCTCTCGCTGCCTGCCTCAGTTTTCTCTTGTTGACACTCTCTTCTCAGCACACTAACTGATCTTCGTCAAGGTCACTGCTGACGTTCTGGCTGTAAAAGCTGTGTTCCTCGAATGCCTACTTAGATCCACTTTCTCCACATTGCCTGTGGCAGAGTTCTCTTTCAATCTTGAATGGCTCTTCTTAGGGCCCCCTCACCCCTGCTCTGATTTCCCTGGCTCCAGGGTGTCCTGCCAGTATATCCTGGACAGCCACTTAGCTACTTGCCCCGCATACAGCTTCTGTGCACAGACCTCCAGCTTCCGCTCTCCTCACTCCAACCTGCACAGCATGCCCTTCACGCCCACACCTGCATGCCTTCCTGGAGGTCTCCAGTTTTTCAGGAAAGCAATACTTCGCTCTCCTTCCCCTCCCGCCCCCCCCCCCCCAGCCTTCCCAACCTGCTTCTATTTTCTGTGCAGAAATCCAGGCTCGATACCCACGTGCAAAGTTGTGACCATATGAGTGACTCCACATCCAAAATATATGCCAAACTGGGGCCATTTCATTGTCCCCAATGAAAGATACTCCACACCAGATCACCATACCATCTTATGTCTGGATAGTTTCAGTCGGCTCCAAAATGACCACCTGACTCCAACACTTGCCTCCTACAGTGTGTTCTTTACACCTAGCTGGCATCCTGCCTAAAACACAATGCCACCGAGCACCCTCCAAACTCTTCCATACCAAGTAAGTAGTTTGAATGTTTCAAAGCACTACTGAATAAAGTCTATGAAGAGTGAGTGCATATTAAACAAGAAATAGCATTTTCAGAAACAATCTATTAAGATTAAGTTCTTTTTTATATATAAGTTTAGATTTTTTAAAATTATAAATCAAATACCCTCATTTTATGTGATCATGGACATGCAAGACCACAGAATGCTAGGACAGAAAATAACAACAGCAACAACAACAACAACAACAACAACAACAACAGCAAAATAACAGAACAACACCTAAAACAGTTTGCCTCCACATTGCATTTGTATTTTCTACTCGATGCATAATTAAATATGACTTATGGCAATAATTTTATGAAACTATATGCATATGTAGAATGTGATTCCTCAGGTTTTATGTTTCTATTAAACTATGTAAGATTTAACCCAAAAGGCACATTCACACTTTATGAGGATGCCAAGACAGCGCAGGAGAGGTCTGCGTTTCTGAATTTCAGAAGGAAAGAATTATCTGGGAATGTTCATGAACAGAAAGAAAACGCTGCACAGCTGAGGGACCAGTCCTAACCTCTCATATGCGGGCAATGGCATTTTTGAAGACTATGTTCAGGAATCTGACTTTAATAAACCATGGCAGGACAGTTTACAGCTCCGGCTGAATGATTTCAACCAAGACTGTAATTTAAAGTGATTTTTCCAGTGCACAAAATGCCACAGAGAACAGAGTGGACACCCGACAGCCCCAGCTAGAACCAGGCGGCTTCCTGGTATAGCAGAAGCATCTTGCTGCCTTTCACCCCACCTTACCATCTCCTTATCCCAGTCCCAGCCATCCATGAGAAAAGACATAGTTCAGAGCCAAGGTGCCTCATGCCAGTTGCCAAACTTCTTTTACACATGATGTCACTCTTAACTGCTCTTTAGAAATTGCCCAGGTACTTCCGGCTATCCTTCAATACTTATCAGAAGCAAAAATCATACTAATGGCTGAAAACTAAATTCTTTAAAAGGACACTGTTAACCAGGCGTGGTGGCGCACGCCTTTAATCCCAACACTCAGGAGGCAGAGGCAGGTGGATCACTATGAGTTTGATGCCAGCCTGATCTACGTAGTAAGTTCTAGTACAGTAAGGGCTATGTAGGGAGACCCTGTTTCAAGGAAAAAAATGTTACCCATTAACCAGATACAGAGCCTACAACATGGCACTTTATAGGCGAGGAAGGATCAGCAGGTGTACCAGGCCTTTAAGCCAGGGCAGGCCACAGTGGATTCTGTAAAATGGGTACTTGGAGGAGAAGTATCTGCAAACCACCTGCCAGGCAGTGACGGCTCTGAAATGGAATGCTGACAGGTGTATGCATGTACCATGCATACACAAAGATGCCCTCCTGCTACAACTGAGACAAAAATGACTTTCTCCAAAACAGCATACAGTGTGGTTAAAATCTGCTACATCACACTATCTATCTATCTATCTATCTATCTATCTATCTATCTATCTATTTTTTTGAGACAGGGTTTCTCTGTTTAGCCTTAGCTGACTTAGATTTACTTTATAGACCAGGCTGGCCTAGAACTCACTCAAATCGATCCACCTGCCTCTGCCTCCCGAGTGCTGGGATTAAAGATGTGTGCCACCACACCTGACTGCACCAAACAATATTTTAAAGAAATGCAAACCCAACAAGAGACAACTGGTACTGGCTAGTCTCACTCTGGCACCAGTAATGCTGGTACAGGAATGATGGGTAGCAGCCATCAGTGACACAGATGTAAACCTCACTGTATCCTGCTTGTTACAACACACAGAACGCTGCTCTGTGTTACTTGCAGCATGCTCTTGTGACCAGATGGCCACAAAACCTAAGAAAATACTGAATTCTGTTATTTTTTTCTTCTGTTATTCCCTCAGAGACAGTTATGTGCCATAAGTTTTTCTCTCTGTCATGTAATTTGTTATTGTTGTATGTGACAATGCCTTAAAAACATACAGGGAAAAGCACGCCAACATTTCCGAAAGACAAACTACCTCCCCTGATGATCAGCCATCCACAAAGACATTTCTTACAATTCTGTTGTTTTTACTATTTTTGCCAAGCACAAATGAAGCACCTAGAGGGCTAAATTTTAGAGAATTCATTCTGCTTCTCAGGAAGCAGCTTCATTAGAAGTGGGCTCACCTCCTGTTACTTAAAGTATTTCAGGGCAGATTTCCTTACCTGGGAATACTCAAAGTCAGTGATGGGGGCTATGCTCTTGATATAATCTGACCGGAACTGGTTTTCAGGGTTGGCCAGTGGAACTGGAGGAATTATGGTACTCATCGCTGAGACGATCGTCTGAAACAGGAGAACAGCACAGCAGAGGGATGTAACAGGTCAGCGTCCCATGAATGATAACCAGAAACATATAATGTGTGTTTACCCAGTGAGTCTAGCCTACTCAACATGTCAGGTGAACAAATATTAAGGGGATCCTTACCACAATAGCATCTTTGACATTTTTCCTGATGTCCAGAATTTTCTGCTTCTTTTCCCTGCATTGAAAGAGAGCTGTTACTAATTTCTCCACTTCTCATTGATAGAAACATTTCCAGTGAGTGCAGCAACAGGTAGACCTTTTTTTAAAACCAGAAGTGGGTACCAACCCCCCCCAAGGCATCTGCCGAGTTTTTGAGCCTGAAATGAAAACATCGCCCACCCCCACCCCTTCCCCACTGTGCTCTATACAGATTGAATCTGTCTGCATTGAAATCTACAGTTCAAACAAACATCAAGGTCACAGAATCACAATTACTGTGGATATTACATACAAATATGACTCTACAGTTATACTCAAAGCTATCCCTTATATTGATAGTTATAAACTGAAGTAGATGTGAGTGGTTATCACTGAAGTAGATGTGAGTGGTTATCTTATAGGGAAAGGGTGGATTGCAATGTAATCACTATAGGCAGTTCTATGTTGGTGGATTCAACCAACTGACGATAAAAAAAAAAAAAAAAAAAAGAGGAAAGTTTGGCAAAAAACTGAATCTGTACTGAAATGTGTACAGTTTTCCTTATTATTTCCTAAATCATCCAACACGATAAATTCACAGCTTTTATTAACACGTTGCAGTAGGTGCTGTGAGTCATCTAGAAGCGATCTGAAGTAAGCTGAAGGATGCTCATAGGTGTTTTCCAACTAATATGCTAGTTTATGCAACAGATCCCAACATTCTTGGCTTTCGAGGGCCCTCCCCTTCAGATACTAATGGATGAAGGATCAATGTATTTATTGGCGGAGGATTCGGAGTCAAAACAATATTAGAGAGCAATTCTCTCAAGAATTCTTACCGAATTGTATTTTGGCAAGCAGGTTACTTTTTAAATTAGACACTACCAAAGACGGGTTTGCTCAAATGGAGCAAATTCAATGCTAGAGTTCTATCTCCCTGCCGCCCAGATCTACTTCATTATCCAAAGAACCGCACGGAGAAAGTACTTTTGAGAAATGACGCAGTTAACATAGAATATGGATATCCTTACTCGGGGTTGAAGCCATTGACATGCAAAATCCTCATCTGTTTGACGATAGTGCTTTTCCCGGACTCACCAGCCCCTGTGAACAAACAGAAAGAAGGCGGTCATCCGTGTCCTCCTAATGGGCCATCCTGTCGCTACCCAACATATTCTTCCCTTCGTGGGGACTTTCGCAGTAGTTCGCCCTGGCCAGGCTCCGGTCGGTGCCCAGTGGTATGCAGTCCGGTTTGGCATTGTCCATGCGGGTGATGGTGAGCCCAGGACTGTGCACCCTGGGACACCGGTAGCCGCTGGGGTCAGAGGTATGGTACATCCTGGCCTTACCCAGAAGCAGCAGGCGGTGAGTCGCTTTGTAAGCCAGGCGCTCTTTCTGCAACTGCTTCTCGATCTTTTTGTTGGCCTCCCGGCGTTCTTTTTCATCCACGCCCTGATCTTCCGCGGTCTTGCTGCTGTTGCCCAAACACCCCATGCCTGCTGGCTCACACTCCCGTCAGGCAAGTAGGAAGACGCACCAGAGCCAGTGAGACCCCGAGATGTGCGCTCCCGCGACGGCTTCTCTACTTGCTGTTACTGAAAGAGACGGCCTGGTCTCCCGGGGATCTGCACCGGCTTCTCCCTCCCCTGCTCACCGTACGCTCCTGGATAACGGTGCCCGCAGGCAGGTGCGCCTAGGGAAACGCTCCTTAAAGGCTGGTCGTCTTAGGAACCTGTTGGGGAAACAGCGCACAACGCGCTGTGTCCCCGGCGCCCGGCTCTGCTGGAGACAGCCGGGTGGCGCTGTGCCCCGGCTCAGCCTGCGCCTTGGCTCAGCACCGCCCCACAGAGATGCCGAGGGGGGGGGGTGTTGCGCAACTGAAAGCTGGGTCTTGCCCTAGTAGTGACTAAGCGCAGCACCGAGGGCCAGAGCTCGTACCAAAGGGTCCCCACAGGGCCACTGTGGCCACCTGCTAGGCCAGCTTGTTGCTTCTCTGATGTGCGCGCCCTAAGAGTCCCGCTCCCAAGGAAGGAGCCGGGGACTGGGGTAGGAGTTGACTTAGAGGCTCAGAGGAGCGTTTCCCTAACCCAGTGAATCAGAGGAGGAACAAGGGACGATTGCTTACACGCCGGCCTGCGTGGCTTCCTCGCACCCCGCGCCCCAGTGCGTCTGGGCACGGGCTCCTCGTTCTACCTCAACGCCTCGTTGCTCCCAGGCGAGCGAGGACTCGGGATCATGCATATTCTATCAGGGAGGAGGATCGCTAGGAGGCTCACCAGTCACATCGCGTTCGCTCCCTTTCAGCTTCTAGACTATTCCAGCTCGCCCCCGCTGCCACCTTTCCAGCCCGTCTTTACCTCTAGCCCCCGTCTTTCTTTGCATATCTGGGAAACAGTTCCACTGGTTTTCTAGAGCACACTGTGGTTTTGAACTTGACCTTAGAGCCGAGAAATGGGTGAGGACAGGGGACTGGCACCTGCTGGTCCTTTATTGTGACTGAAAATAAGACCCATTAGTTAACTCTGCTGAGCACAGGTGCTTTGTGTTCACAGTGCAAGAGCAGGGGATGAGGGGGACAAAAGAGGACCCAGATATTGGACTCCAACACAAGACATAGAGGCAAAAGGAGTCCTAGAGACCACAAGAAGTTGATGCTCCCTAGCGTGGAGACACTTGGGTACTGAGCATCAAGTGTTACAAGCCTTTGCTCAGCTCTCTCCAGGCCCTACATTTTCCCTTGCTGTCAGCATGACCTGGGCTATGTTCCGGAGCAGACACTGACCCGTTTCTTTGTCCTGAATTCAGACCAAGCCCTCTCGGTGGTCCCTTCACTTATGCCTGCCTCCTCACTTTTGACTTCCTCTGGTTTTCCACACTTGATCCCCCACCCCACCACCCCCACCCCCGTCTCTGATGGGGCCTGTTTTCCTAAAGCATGCAAACACACCCCGCTCATTGCAAACTTTGACCTTCAGTCTCCCCTCTCATTGGTTCTACCAATCTTCTTCCTTCCTGTGGCGCTCCTGTCCTGATTGTCTCTCTTGACCCCTGCTAGCCTGACAGTGGCCCATGCTGAGAATACCCTCATCAGAATAAACATTAGATTTGGGCACTTCTGATCTCTGTCCTCTCAGTGAAGCCAGTCTGATCCTTTCCGGGGCTCTTGGCTTTTAACCACCTCATCCCACCCTTTGAGTTTTGCTCATCTCCTCTGCCTAGAGGATGTCAGCTCATCCTTTCTCCCCAGACATAACTGGCCACCCGCCCCGACACCCCCGACTTTCTCTGGATTTTCTGAACCGTTTGGAATGGGGTGATCCTGTTTTGCTTTGTTTTGCTTTCTTGCAAACACAAAAACTTCCTGTGCCTTGTTGGGTGTTTCCTAAATATGCATCCTGTCCTCTTCCACCACTATGGTCTTTGATCATTAATTCGAAGCACAATTTCAGCAGTCCAAGCCTCTTTGCATTGTCTCCAGTCTTGTTCAAATGCAGCCTGCGCGGTGTGGCCCTCACATCGACGCCAGTCTGACTATGCCACTGTCCCCACCTGCAGACTCCTTCCCTGGTTCTTCTAGACCTGCCTCCAGCTTTAAGCGCCACCTCTCCACCGTCCCTCACTCCTCCTTCCTAACCAGCTAGGTTCATCGCATTGTTGTTCTTCTCCTGGGTGTCTCCATGGCCCCTTCTCTGTCTGAGCCAACGCCTAGTTACCCTCCTTGGCTTCGCTGTCTTCGTTGTAGCCACATTGCATTAGTAAGTGTTCTCTAGAGGAGCAGAACTGATGGTACAATGAATATATACTAAAGGGGATTGATTGGATTGGCCCGCATGACATGGGCTGGGTAGTTTGACAATGGTAGTGTGACATTGAGAGGCTGAGAATCTTAGTTGCTCGGTCCATGAGACCGGGCATCTCAGCAGTCCCAGTCGTGTGCTGGCAACCTGGAGGATTCCTGGAGAGCTGCTGGTCTTCAGTTTAAGATTTAGAAGATTTAGAAAGCGTCTTTTAACTTCAGTAAAGGACAGCTTTAAGAATAGGACAAACAAACTTGTCAGTGAGTGTGAAGGCAAGCAGGCAAAAAGCGAAGCTTCTTTCTTCCACGTCCTTTTATCTGAGCTGCCGACTGACAGTGGTACCCGCGTTGTGGTAGGTCTTTCCGTTTCAAATGCTCTGATTAAGTGTTTGGTTGAGTTCCCAGTGGCTTTCTGGTTTAGTTGGTCCCAGATCCCGCCAACCTTGACGACCAAAATCAGCCACCGCACACACCCAGAAACCCCATTTCACATCTCATAGAGCCCGTACTTCTTCATCTCATCTGCCGCACTGCGCGATGGATTGCTTCCGGTTGCCTTGTAACTCTACTAGACTGTGGGTGCCTTGGAGGCCAGGCTGGGCACTTCCTGCACTTGTACCCACTGTAGTGTCTCAGCCAGAAATTCATTGTGAATATTTATTAAATGCAAGCAGAAAGCCAGAGACAGTTCTTAGTCAAAGCATGGGCTGTTGTGACAGGCATTTCATGGCCACATTTTAAATTCATAAAATATTTCTCCAGTGTAGCATTATGTTGAAAATAGAAATACTTATTCTAAAAACAAAAGCAGCAGCTTCTCAACACATGTAGACACATACAACCATTTTGAATGACATTAAAAGTTCTGGTTTTGTAGGAAATTGTTTGGCACAGTTGCCACATTTGTGAGTGTGCTAATGCATGTATCAACCCAGCCAATACCATAGCTATTAGGGCAGGGTGAAATATAAATGCATAACACAGTGTGGGTAGCATTTGAAGGATTTGTCAATTTTTGAATGCCAAGACATCTATAAATTATTTTTTTAAATGATGGGAACTAAACATTTCACAAAAAGTTATAAAGGGGAAATTAGTTTAGAAACCCCCAAACACACAAAGTACTATGACATTCAGTTACTCTGAAAGTATAGCAGATGATTATGGTGTTATCAGATATATAAAAGAATAGGATTATAAAATTTAGACATTAAATACATGGATTTAATGAAAAACCGCACTGTCTACAGAAAGTTAGCAGATAGTACAATAAAAACACATACACTGGAAAAGCAGCTTTTGGCTATTGAGTGATGGCTGGTACTGGCCTAAGTCCTGTCTTTGGAAAAAATTTTTAGTGTAAAATGCAGGAATTACTGCCACCACCCTTTTAAGTGAGTTTAAGATGACTTAGAAGGGTGACTGCCTGGCTCAAAATCTGCCCAATGCAACCTACTGTGTGTGCACTGACACATGGCACTAACTTGCAGGCTCCATAGTCTAAAGCGTGGCAGTGCCTGTTTTGTTCAGCGATTTCAGTGAAAAATGTGAAAAATGCAAAGTCAATCTCAGCCTGTTATTAAACAGGAGCTCAAGGTAGCCCCTTCTTCCCTCCTCCCTCCTTCTCCCTCCTCCCTCCTTCTCCCTCCTCCTTTCTTCTTCCTCCTCCCTTTCCCTCTCCCTTCCTCTTCCTTCTTGTCTTTGGAACTAAGTGCAGAGATTTGTGCATGTGAGTGTTCTACTACTGATTTACAACCTTGGCCCCCAAACTTAAAAAAAAAAAGTTAAGTCCAGTTGTCTGCCTTTTGCTCTCATAACCTGGAGAATCGATCCTCATCCATGTTCCCAAACTTTGACTCAGATTCCAAGATACTCATCGGCTCATCTGGAGCCACAGGACAGAGCAGCTAGTTCAGAAAACCAATTTGCTGCCAGGGGCAAGGAAAGCATCTGTTGCTAGGCAACCTGAACAAGGCAGCAGTAGGAGGCTCCCCAGGCTAGGCACACAAGCCTGAACCTTCCCATGAACCTTCCCAGCAGAGGGCAGCAAGTGGATGGGGTCAGGGAAAAGAGAAAGGGAGGAAGGCTCCAGAATGCGACAGGTCCCAAGACAAAGGTGACAAAATGGTGGTTCCCTCACTACTGAGGATAAAGTCAGGTAGAGCGCTTCAAAAGTCTGATTTAAATCTCTTACATTTTCGTTCTGCGAATTTAAAATAAGGACATAAAAGTTTCTGTTTGCTTCAGTCTCCCTGCCTGAAGATGATAAACACTGCAGAGAATGAAGCTTTTCTCTGGTGAGCTAGGAACAAAGCCTAGGACAGCAAGAGGAGTTGTTATGTCAGCCATTATAGGCAGTTCCCTGGGAAAATGTAATTAGCAACTAGATGAAAAACATTTAGGACAGTTGTGTCAACTAGAAACCAGCCCTAGATCCAGGAAACAAGAGCAAATCTGAAAAATGAGCCAAGTGATGCATCACAAGAGATATCAAGTGCTAAATGTGAATGAAAAAAAATTAGCTTGTTATTGTGTTGTTGTTTTTGATGACATTAAACACTAAAACTGTGGTAAGACTTTTAGTGTGGGTCCATCAAATGTTCTAAGAACAGAGTAATTGTGAAAGCTGAGGAGTCACTAACTCAGAGCAAGGGCAGTGCTTGGAGAAGTTTACAGTTGTGGCCAGAGAGTGGCCTACAAACTGGGCCATGTAGTAGCACAGGGTATCACGTGCACAACAGCTTGCACAACTGTTTGCTGTTTTATCCCACCACTTAGTGTCTTGGTAGAAATAGGCTGTCATTCACTTTCTAAATCACTGTATGACCCAGTTATAATAATACAGAAAGTATTAAGGTACATTGTTTTTAGCAGTTTTTAAACCGAAAAGTGAAGAAATAGCTTCAAGTTTCCTCTTCTGTACATACCTTGAGATCAAATATTTAACAATGTATTGAGATGATGTGTCTTCTTTTTTCTTACTCCTACAACAAAAGTAATATGGAGTAGCTGTGAAAGCTGCCACCCAGAAAGGATTAGCAACTGGCAGTTTTCAACACTAAAAGAGCAGCACAGCAGTAGTGATGTGCTAAATGCCACTGACCTCTCTTTGTGTCCTAACCTCATGATTACAGTGTCCCTGATAGAATATTCTCAGTTCCACAGAGAATATTCAACTGTGTGTGACATGAGGTGAGAGATGACCAAATACATTAAAACAATCTCAGCACAACAAAATATCCTACATGCCATAAAAGGGAGTTTGCAAACAGAATGGTGCTTTCAGTCCAGAAATCCTGTGAGAGCCACCAAACCTGACCAGGCTCTGTCAGGCTTGAGTGTGTGTCTTCCAAAACCCTGTGTGTTGGTAAAAGTTTGGTTTCCAGGTCATGGCAGTTTGTCTGTCTGCCTGTCTGCCTGCCTGCCTGCTTGCCTGCCTGCCTGTGTGTCTGTTTAGTGTGTGTGTGTGTGTGTGTGTGTGTGTGTGTGTGTGTGTGTGTCTGTGCATATGTACGATCTTTTTTTTTTTTTTTTTTTTTTTCAGTATGGTGCCATCAATGGGACAAGACATCAATGGCCCAAAGCATCCACAGCTGTGAGACAAGTAAAGCTGTGAGCCCAGAATCCATTCCTGGAACAGATTCTGACAAATACCAATTCTGAGACAGAGGTGCTTGGCAGAGGCAAGTATCACAATGACATTTCAAATATATTTTACAAGCCACACATGAAACCAAAGAGCTCAGCGATGTCACCGAAGGCCACACCGAAGTGTCAATCAGCACCCCAAAGGTTTTGTTCTGCTCCTTAGCCTTAAAAAGCCTAGCAAACTTTTGGACTCCTGTAGATATCCAAATGCAAGTTGTTTAATAAAAATATTGAAACACTAATGTGAAGTTTAAAAATATCTACCAAGCTTGAAAGATACTCTTTATCCACTAATTAACAGTAGCCAGATAAAATAAAATATGAAATGATGCAAACAACCCTAAACTACACAAACAAAACACATATTTTAAGGTATATTTTATGATTAAAAAATAGCTTCAGTATTTAGAGATGGTTCTAATTCAGGTAATTCTATGCTCAAACATACTTTCTTTTCTTTTCCTTTCCTTCTTTTCTTTTCTTTCTTTCTTTCTTTTTTTCATTTTTTGAGACAGGGTTTCTTTGTGTAGCCTTTGCTGTCCTGAACTCACTTTGTAGATCAAGCTGTCCTTGAACTCACAGAGACCCACCTGCTTCTGCTTCCATGAGTGCCAGGATCAAAGGCATGTGCCACCACACCCAGCTTCAAACCTACTTTCTTATAAAGTGAACCCAGTTCCACAAGGTCCTTTCATTGGATTGGGTGGGAGAGTGGATGGGGGGGGGGAAGGAATATATGGTCTGCATTTTAAATGATGGACACTGTTCTTGTGTTGGTGACAGCTCATGTAAGACTCAGAACTATGAGAGATGTCATGGCACAGATCCTCGTAGTAACATACTAAGTCTGGCTTGGACTTCAAGACTGTGTACCTGTGTACATCTGTTCTTGTATGTTAGCAAATCACATGACAGCAGACTTGAGGAAAACTGATTAACAGAATCCTAGTTCACGTCTGCACAGCAGAGGCTCATATAACTGAACATGTTTAATCTTTCCCATTTACTGCCATGCATAAGAACAAGCCAGGTATGGTGACTCATGTCTGCAATCTCAGCACTTGGAAGGCTGAAGCAGGAGGGTTGACATCAGTGTCAGGTTAGTGTGGGCTATACAGCGAGTCCTAGGTTTGCCTGAGCTTCAGCGTGAGATTTTTTTTTTTTGTCTCAAAATATGAATGAATCAATGAAAACTAAAGAAAACTATATGATCAGTTTCTTATGCTCATGAGCATGGTAAGATGAGCTATAGGTAAAGTACCTCTAGTTCACAAATCCAAACATAAAATCTATGCAACCTTAAGGTTTTTCTGGGTGCTGTCAGTGGAAAATTCCACATCTGACCTCAAGTGACAGGTTGAACTTGGAACACAGTTCTAAAAATACCACATAAGGTTACCTTCAGGCTATGTGTACATATAACAAGCTAATTTTGTATTAAGACTTGAGTCTTATCTCAATGATATCAATGTATATACAGTAATGTGTATATATGCATCTCATGATGGATATGTATGTATCCTGGTTAGCATTACTTGCCAACCTGACAGTCCATATCAGCTGAGAAGCGTCTCAGTTGAGGAATTGCCTTTATTAGGTTGGTCTGGGACCATGCTTGTGAAGGGTTGTTTGGATTGCCTTATGTAGGTGGGCCCAGCCCACCATGGGTGGCACCATTTTTCTGGGCAGGTGGTCCTAGATTGTAAAAGAAAGCTAGCTGAGCATGAGCCTGTGAGTGAGTCAGCAAACAGCACTCCTCTGTGGGTTTTGATTCAAGTTCTTGCTTGAATTCCTGCCCTGGCTTCCCTCAGTGATGGATTGGGAGCTGGAAGTGTGAGCCATATAAAGCTCTTTCTTCCCAAGTTGCCTTTGGTTGGAGTGTTTTATTACAGCAAAAGAAAGGAAGCTGGATCAGTGGACAAATATTCCAAAATGTAAAACCAAACCAAACAAAACAACAAACAAAAACCACTGAAATCTGTGTGACAAAGCTTACAGTCTTTCCCACATGAAAGCATTTTGAACAGGGAACATGCAACATTTATACCCCAGGTATTCAGAAAACCAAGTGTGACAATGTATTTGCACCAAAGAATGAAGAGCCACAAAGGGCCTCTATTGGACATGGGAAGAGACATGCTTCCTGGGGAAAAAAGAGACCAATAGTGTGTGTTGGGATAAGAAAAGGCGAGCTTGTCAGGCATGGGATAAGTAGAAATGCAAAAGTAAGAGAAAGTAAGGATGTTGGGTTTCCGGAAACACGCTATACAGAAGTAGAGACTAAGTCCAGAGGTTGGTGAACCAGAAGAGCCATGGGGGAAGTGGAAGCATACATTCCCAGAATTGCAACATTTCCTAAGCTCTAATCTATCTGGTGAAGTATCTTATTGACAGGAATAGACCCTCTTCAACGCTATGACCACCTTGCAAATGGCTAGAGACAACAGGACCAAGCCCATAGGCTTATGGTGAGAATGGTTTCAACGAATCCGTCTTCTCACAGCGTGTGATCGGAAGTAATTTCTCAATATGCCTAGTAAGTATTATCATTTAGTATCAATTGAACAGATACCGATCCTTTTTTTTCCTTCAAGATAAGGCAACATGTTGATATCCTCGAAGAAGTCTTTTTTTTTTTTTTTTTTTTTTTTTGGTACTAGGGAAGACTCATTCAAAGTGAGTATCACACATTCAACAGAGATTTCCTGAGGACCTTCATGCAGATGTACAAGCTGAGGACTAGAGGCAACCAGACATGTTACAGAACTGGATCTATGGCATATGCTCAAGAAGAGAATGTGACTTGTGCAGCGTGGAGGAAGAGTCAGCTTTAGGATGAAAAGAAGCTGACATGTACTAGAATGTAGACGGATCTTGAAGATAAAATGCAAAGAGAACCAACCTGTCATAGAAGAGCAAATGCTGCATTATCCCATGCATTCTCCCATAGATAGGCAGCAAATAAAGACAGAAAATGGAATGTGGTGGCCAGGTGCTGGGAGGTGTGGACGAGGAGGCATGTTTTAATGAAGGCAGAGTTTCAGATTGGGAGAGTGACTAAGTTCTAAACATGGATTGTGGGGACAGTTTACAACAACGTAAATATGCTTAGTGCCATTGGGCGGGACAATTACTAGTGGTTAAAATAGTACATCATATATGTATTTTATTAAAATGAACAAAGGACAAGCGGAATCTTCAGCATGATATCAATGGAAGGAAGATTCTTCTGGAGTGAGAACATAGGTTTATTGTTTCAGAGAGGTTTTCTCCTAACTTAACCCTTCCCCCTAAAACCAAAACCAAAACAGAGTCTACTCTATAGCACAGGCTGACCTCAAACTCATGGTCCTATTGTTATAAAGAAAATCTCATTTGTTCAATTTTACCAATAAAGACTCAAGAGACAGATGCTGGGGTGAAAACCTACTAGCTCAGAGAGGCAGAGAAAACACCCAGCTGACCCTTCCTACTCAGCTCACCTCCTAGAAGGAAAAAACCCTTCTTCTCCACGCTGTCTTAAATACTCTCAACTCAATGTCCCTCCTCTCTGTTTACTTATGTTCACTCCCTGTCAACTGTCAGCTTGCTCCACCTCTTGACCTATGGCTGACTGACTTTATTTAGGTCTTGGATTAAAGGTATGTGCTAGGGCTGAGCCATACCACAAGTACTTGTTTCCAGTAAAGAGAAAGCTCTTGGGTTAAAGTTGTGTGGTGGGGCTGAGCCACACCACAACAAGTTTTTTTTTTCCCCAGTACACAATCTAAGGGTTCACAGTGTGATGAAACATCCTGCAATGTGGTCCTCCTGCTTCTGCCTTCTGAGGGGTTTTGTTAGTGCCTCCTCCAGTACTGACTTCCACTGTGCACGGCCACTTCAATTTCAGCTTCTTACTATGGGGTCACAGTTGAACAGAGCAAAGTGCAACCATGTGGGTTCATTGGAGCGCAACATTTTCACCATTCATTTGTCATGAAGCACATTTTTAAAAATTAGATTTTATTTCTATACTGCTGACAATCAAACCTAACATCATTCCATGATAGGAAAGTGTTCTACCATGGAGTTGTACCCATAGGCACATGAAAGCATGTAAAAATACATATACTATAGCCTTGGTGCATTGCTGGCCCTTGAGATTTGGAGTGTGGATAATTGTTATCTCTGACTTCAGATATCATAAAAGTTTAGTCAAAAAAAAAAAAAAAAATAGGCCTGGCATCAGAGTCTGTGGGTTCTATCCATATTTCAGTGGGAACACATAGGGACATGTGGGCTTCGTTCTAAATGTGTAGAGAGCAAAATCCTCACTTTCCTAGAGAAACTTTCATAGCCCCAGCCCTAGCTCTAGTTTAAATTCTTGAAAATAAATGCAAAGCTTGAAACCTAAAGTGTCAGTGAGGAACGCTACAACCCACAGACATATTAAGCCCTCCTACTCATCCTCCGCCAACTGCCCTGTGAGTTTGAATATACTGAGTTTTCTGAGAAAGGTGTACAGTTGGCACCTGGGTTAGAATGAGTTTATGCTCTGTTTAATCTCATATTCAACCTGACACTCTGTCATGAGGGTTATGGCGGCTTTAAACTCTGCAACTAAACCCAATTCTAAAAGAAACTAGTTGCTAAGGCAACTGGGCAGAGAGATAATTAATTTGACAGTCATTATATGCAGATTAATCTCCCTAATGAGTGGGAAGAGAGGTAGGCTTGTTCAGTGTTTCTTCTGCAACAGTGGGAAAGAAAATGGTGTGGAATCTGCTAGGACCCAGGTTCCAGGTCCTCCTGGGAGGGAGACCATGCCCTCCCCCGCCTCCCCCAGTCCCTCCTGTTACCTTCAGACAGAACTGTGGCCAGTAATCACCTGTGAGGATCAAGTAAGGTGCAGGAAGTCCGCTCCCTCTGGCTGTCTTTTTAAACCTCAGGTGAACAGTGGCTCACACAGGTTAGTGGAAGTTTCTCTAGGAAAGTGAGGATTCTGTTCTCTACACATTTAGAATGGAGCCTGCATGTCCCTATGTATTCCCACTGGAAACTGGATAGAATTCACAGACCCTGATGCCAGGCCTATTTTCTTTGACTAAACTTTTATGATTTCTGAAGGCAGAGATAACAATTATCCACACTTCAAATCTCAAGGGCCAGCAATGCTCCAAGGCTGTAGTATACATTTTTTTTCTCATCCCAGAAAAATCCTAAACAAAGGTAGGTAAGCCACAGGATGAGCAAATACAGAAGTGTGCTGACCCCGTGAGTGACAGAAAGAAGTGCCAAATAAATATGGAATGGCAGGAATAAATTAAAAAAAAAAAAAAAAGAAAGAAAGAAAGAAAGAAAGAAAAAATAAACAAACAAAACCCACAGGGATGGATTTGGATCATAGGAACAGTATGAGACTATGTGACCATGCGTGCGTGCGTGCGTGCGTGCGTGTACTGGCTGCTGAGAAAGGCAGGAAATTAAAATTTCCCTGTAGTTGCTGGTGTGCTCGTATGGAAAAGAGAAATCTCTTTGCAATGATAGCACATATTGGTGGTTTCAGGAGAGTGTCTTCCTTTTTGAACATGGTCTCATGGGTAGGGGGGGACAAATGGGCATCTAATGCAGCTGGGCTCATGTTGCAGCACTGACTTGGCAGTATAGGCCTGAACTGCGCAGCAGCCAGAGGTGCAAAAACCCTATAGGCTGCACAGTTTGGAGATTTCAACTTCCAAGGCGGAGAGGCAGGCAGTTTCTCTGCCCTGAGCTGCAGTAGGCTCTGGAGGCCCCACCTCCTCTGCATCTCCAGAGACCTGCCCCTGTCTCCTAGGAGGCTCTCTCCGACTCCATGTCCTGGCTCCTGGGGTTGCAGAGGGGTCAATGGTAGAGCCAGAGCTTAGGGTACTTTCTCAACGCCATCCTGATCAATGCGGCATGGAGGAGCTCCCTGCTGCTGCCGCCTATGAAACATCTGGAGCATCTAGTGGTGTTCTGAGCCTTCCCTCACATTTTTGTAGATAACCCTTCACTAAACTATTTAGATAGTTTGTTAGTTCCTCCCAGAAGCCCCACTGAGAAGCACCTTCCT
This sequence comes from Acomys russatus, assembly GCF_903995435.1. NCBI lineage: Eukaryota > Metazoa > Chordata > Mammalia > Rodentia > Muridae > Acomys > Acomys russatus. The sequence continues at coordinate 53,431,422 of NC_067156.1, read as the reverse complement.
CTGCCCTAATGGCACTAGGCAAGGCTTGTGCAAAAGACCTGGTGCTCAGTCTCCACTCCTAATTTGTCAGTGCCTTTGCTTAGTTGCAAACCTGAACAACTGTATAGATAGTCCCGGCACGTTTTCAGGCTCTGTGGTCTCAAAAGGAAGATGAACCAGTAGACTGGAAAGATGCAAAGCCAGACAGGCAGCTGAGCCTCTTACCCAAAGCTCAGATAAGTCAGAGAGAAGGAGATGAAAAATGACTCAAGATGATTAGAAACTGACCCCAAACGGAGACATTCAGTGTAAAGCACGCATATGTCATTGTTCGGAGGAAAGCTGCTTTTCTCATCTGTAGAGATTGTTAAGTCACTTGTAGTGAATATATATAGGGGCCCCCAGGGGACGGTTAGCAACAAACACAAATGAATTGTAAATGTGAAATAATGTCAAGCTTACAGGGATGCTGCAGGCAGAGTTGGCGGGGAGGGGAAGGGGTTTCCCCAACACTCAGCATCCTCATCTCTGGCTGCTAGCATTTTGAAGCACTCTATTTGTCTGTTTTCATAATTACTGACTTTTCCCATAAACAATTTGAGATGAAGCTATGATATTCTGCTGCCTCCATGTCTGCTTGCTAAGGATGCGAGTCCCTTATGTAAGTCACAGGACTCAACACTCATCTAGTCTATATCTGAAGTTAGTCAAGGATGCTCTACTTCCAGACATGGTCGGAATGTGTCCCCCATGAAGGCTCACCCTCCTTGGTATGTGTGTGAGAGGCAGCAGAGCCTGTGAGAGGTGGAGGAATTTAGTGGCTGGGCATTGGTGACATGACCTTTGGAAGGGGTCATAGAGCAGTTCTCATGGGACTCTCAGTCTTCACCAGACTGAAGAATTAGAGACAAGCTTCCTTGCCTCTTCCTGGCCCTCCGTAGCTTTCTCTCTCATCATGTAGTCCTGTTCTTCCTGGCATTCTTTTGTCACAATGCCATCATGTCCTCATTATAGGTGCCATCATGTTATTTGGATTTTCAGCCTTCGAAACTGTGAAAAAAATAAAACTTAAAAAAAACAAAAGTTACCAGCCGGGCGTGGTGGCACATGCCTTTAATCCCAGCACTCGGGAGGCAGAGGCAGGCGATAGCTGTGAGTTCGAGGCCGACCTGGTCTACAAAGTTAGTCTAGGCCAGCCAAGGCTACACAGAGAAACCCTGTTTTGAAAAACAAAAAACAAACACACAAAAAAGTTACCCAGCTTCAAGTATTCAGTTCCAGTGATGAAAACTAGATTATGATTTATCTCTTAGAGTAATCTTTACCATTCTTCTTGTAAGAGTTAACCCAGGTTTAGTATGGTTTTTAGGTTTTTCTTTTAGTATAGCTGAGGAATTCACAATCTGTAGTTGACATGAAAAAGAAACCACTGTGAAGGATGTTTTTTCCATGTTTGATAGGTGGCTGTCATTATATTGGTAGCTTCCAGATGCACAGCAGGAAATCCACCATGTTCCATGGAATAATGCTCTCATCCCAGCTGCCTGTCCTTCTCCAGGCTCTAGAGGATGAACTTGTACTTTTTTTTCATTAATGAAATCAACAAATAACTCTCGGAGAGATGGCTCAGAGGTTAAGAGCACTGGCTGCTCTTCCAAAGGTCCTGAGTTCAACTCCCAGCAACTACTTGATGGCTACAACCATCTATAATGAGATCTGGTGCCCTTTTCTGGCATGCAGGTGTACATGCAGGCAAAACATTGTATACAGAATAAAGAAAAATAATCTTAAAAAAAAAAAGTGCTACCTTAAAAAGAAAGAAAGAAAACAATCTGTCTCTCATAGTTTGTCTATTTGTCCAGCTCACTGTGGGCACCATTTACTAATCTTGTAAAATATTTGCCAACCTGCATGCTGGCCAGCACTTCCCCCATGCCTCTCTCGGTCCACCAGACCTAAAGTACCTTCCTGTTGTTCTCCCATACTCTGGAATCTTGGTCATTTTGGTCACTGTTCTATTGTAAAGAGATACCACGACCAGGACAGCTCTTATAAAAAAGTGCATTTAATTGGGGCTTGCTTATAGTTTTAGAGGTTTAGTCCGTTATCACCATGGTGGCACACAGGTAGACAGGGTATCTGAGAGTTCTACATCTGAATCCACAGGCAGTAGAAAGAGATTAAAACTTGGACTTATGAACAAATCTGGACCCAGGGGGACTTACAATGACCAACCAAGGACCATGCATGGTGGGGACTAGACTCTCTGCTCAGATGTAATCGATAGGCAGCTCAGTCTCCTTGTGGGTCCGATAATATGGAGACTTGGGGCTACCTCTGACATGGACTCTGGTGCCCACTCATAGATCACTCCCCCTTGGCAGGACAGCCTTGCTAGGCCACAGAGGAAGAAGATGCAATCTAGATGAGACTCATTAGGCTGGGGTCAGATAATAGGAGAGGAGGTTTCCCCCTTTCTGAGGACTAGGTGAGGAGGGCAATGAGGGAAGGAGGGTGAGACTGGAAGGTGATTAGGGAGGGGGCTACAATCAGCATGTAAAGTGAACAAATGAAAAATAAAATAAATGCCTAAGGTGGGGTGAGGGGAGTCGGCCAACCACAGACCTAAGCTCTTTTGTGCACCAAAACAAACCCTTTGTCCCTTAAGTTGATTTTCTCAGGTATCTGTCACAATGATAAGCACCTATGATCCCCTCAGGCAGAGCTTGAACTTGGCTGGGCAGCCACTTGACAGGGTTGGACCACACAAAGGTCCTGGTGCACTTGGTAGATTGTGAAGTTTCTGCCTAGGTGAGCGAGAGGGTTGTTCTCTGTGCAACACCACCCCCTTGTGGGCTCTTCGGGGGATGATCCACTCGTGAACACGATTTTGAGCATCTATGTGCAGCTCAAGATAGATCAGAAGGCACCTCCAGGTCTTTTCCTCGACAGATCCTCCTTTTCCCTTGCCTGTTGCTATTTCTTCTAAAATATTATCAATTCAATATTTGAAAATTTCATGTATGTTTATAATACACTCTCCTCACGCCTCCTATTCTTTATTATGCTCCCATCTCCACCAATTTGACTGACTCCTTCCACCAAATCCCCATCTCTCTTATGTCTTGTTTTTGCTTTGTGACCCACTGGATTTAATGAGGGCCCCTTATTTGGGCGTGGGATTGAAGCTATCTGCAGGAGCCCGAGCAACTGGCCAGTGCTACCTTACTAAAGACAAAGTCTTCCTCTCCTATAGGAGCCCTTAATGCCCTTGGCCATGACCCAGGAACCCTGCCTCACCTACGACTGCATGTTTGTGGGTTCAGTCTTGTGCGGGTTGCACGCAGGCAGGCAAATGCAGCTGTTCTGAGTTCATGAATGACACAGCCACGTGATGTCCAGAAGATAGTGTTTCATGGTCCTTCCTACCCTCTCTGCTGCAATGTTTCTTGAGGACGCGATAAAGCTGCCAGTCACTGTAAGCACTCAACAGTCATTTGTTCTTAGCACCTTGGCCAGCCCACAAGTATCTCAATTAACCCTCATTTTCTGCAAAGAGAAGTTTTTTTTTTTTTAATCAAAGACAGCACTAGTCTATGGGTATAAATATAAACACTTACGAGACCGTTTGACAACTTGCCACTTCAGCAAAACAAAAGTTATAAGTTCACACCTAGTGCTTATGACTTCCAAAGTCATGGATGGGCCCTTGACCAGGTCCACAGTGCTTGTACTGACATTCCTTCTTTAGAGCAGACCTCAGATGCAAAATTTAAAAATCAGATGGTTCGTATCTGCAGAATACTTACAGGAAAAACTGTGTCTTCTTGTGCTTGATCTGAACACCCCCTTTTCTACCCAAACTTTATACCTCTGAGAGATACAGGTTTCTCTTCATTTTACAGAGCAGGAAACTGAGAGTTAGGAAAAAAATCTGTTTCAGATGGGGGTGGTGGCGCACACCTCTAATCCCAGCACTCAGGGAGGCAGAGGCAGGTGGATCTTTGTGAGTTCAAGGCCGGCCTGGTCTACAAAGCAAGTCCAGGACAGTCACAGAAGAGGAAAAGAGAAAGAAAGAGTCTGTTCCTTAAGGTCATGCCAGTAGGCTACAGCCGAGTCTGTCTGGATTCAAATCTCACTTCTCTGGTTCTAATACACTGCCCTACTGCCCTTACCAGCATACAATGTGCCTCTAATAACTGCAGCTTTTTATTCTGGGGAAATTATTCTGCTCAAACCACACCCCTCACTCTGCCTCATCTTCTCCCTTTAAAAAGCATATTGGTTTTCTTTCTTTCTTTCTTTCTTTTTTTTTTTTTGAGTCAGAGTTTCTCTGTGTAGCCTTGGCTGTCTTGGATTCACTTTGTAGACCAGGCTGGCCTCAAACTCACAGTGTTCCATCTACCTCTACCTCCCGAGTGCTGGGATTAAAGGCATGTGTCACTATGCCTGGCCTCATGTATTTTTTTTTTAAAGTTAGAATTACAACCATTGCTTTCAGAATCCATGTCATATAGAACATTTTTATGTTGATGTATGTTCCCTCTGTGCTTTGCTTCTCTGCAACATTCAGCATAAAGGGATGTTAGATTTTGTCTGTAAGAAACCAAACTAAAGCTATTTTGAATAAAACTTCCATTTATAATAGGCATCAAGTAACATTTAAGTTCCCAAGATCTCCCTGGGTAACTGACATCCTGCTTAGCAGAAAGAGACATGTGCTTGGGTAACTGGCATCCTGGTTGGCAAGTTGAGAATGAATGCTAGGCAAGTCTCCCCATCACAGTTGAATAACCCAATTAATGGGAACAGGATAAATGTACCATAAAGACATGTTCTCAAGGAAGCCTTCTATCCCTAAATCCTGAATTGTGGAAAAAATGTAACTGTAACTTGGCACAGGTATTTGAGGCTTTCTTGCTTAAAAGCTCTGTAATATTTTGGCTTGGGGTGGGGGATGAGGTGCGGGAGATGGGTGACTGGGAGTTGGGGGTGTCACAGTTCAGCTCCAGAGTTTGTTCTGAGACCTTGATTGATCAGTAGTGGCCTGATTACAATACATTCTTGTCATTTGCATTGACCTGGTGTTTGAATTATGCTGAATCTAAGCAGACTCCACAACATGTCAATGGTCTTTCTATGTCTATGGACATGACCATGTGATTTTTGTCTTTGAGTCCATTTATGTGGCAAATACATTATTGCTTTACTAATGCTGAACCATCCCTTGCATCTATGAAATGAAGTCAACTTGGTTCTGATGAATAATGCCATAGATGTTAACTGAACTTGGCTTGTCTTTTAAGATAGCAACTATGACTGGCCTGGAACTTGTTGGATATTTGATCATACCGTGAATGCCGAGATTGTGTTATTTACTGGAAAAACCTGTTTCTAGTTGTGGTGTATCTCAGACCTAGGACACATCTTTAATCCAAGAGCTTCCTGCTTGAATGAAATAAAATCAACCAGAGGCCAAGAGGCGGTGCAAGCAACAAGTTGACAGGGGATGAACACAGGAAGAAAACCATAGAGAGTAAGATAAAGTAAGGAGGATGGATAGAAAGATGCACAGGAAGTAGAAGGGAGGGGCATTCAGTTTGAGGGGGTTTTGGACAGTGTGGGGAAGGAGCATTCTTTTTTGGGACAACAGCTGAAGAGGAAGGGCAGCTGGGTGCTTTCTTTGCCTTTTTGAGCTAGCAGGCTTTTACCTCAGCATCTGGCTCCCGAGTCTTTATTGGGTTGATATTTTTGTTAGAAACAACAGGGACGTGTGACTACTGATTCCCAATAATGGCCAGTCTACAGGGAGTAGGTCTGAGCACAGCTCAGGTATCTGTCTCAATACAGATATTGTCCCATACATCAAATGGCTGATTGATTTGTGACAGCCATTCAGTCTTTAGGGCTATTCTGGTTTTGGCTGTGTCCCATGCTTCCTTTTCAGGGTAAGTGTAAGCTTGTGGTAAACTTGTGGCCTCTGAGGGGCAGGGGAAGGTGAGGTCCACTCAGTGCTCCTGCTCTGTGGCTCTTGTTCAGGCCTGCCTGCGCTGTTCTTTCCTCTGTACAGTTTACTCCTGTGCTGGTGAGACTCACACACATTTCTGCAGGACACTTACTTCCAGGGAACTCTCTTTTGGAGAGGAAGGACAGTGGGGTCTTGATAAATGTGAGCTTCAGGGCACAGACTCTGACCTGTGTTCTCTTGCTGCCTTTCTGTGGAGACTCCAGAATACATTATCTGCTCCCAGAGGGCATATAAAATGCATCTTCTCCAGCAGCCAAGTTTCAGCAGTGTGGGTCAGCACCTACCCACCTTTCTCACAATGATTCCTTTCCAGCCACTGAGACGAGAGTTAAGCAGGACTCTATTGTGGTGACATCTTAAGTGCCACTATCAAGGGAAGAATAGCTGCTGCCTGCACCCCCAGATTAGCTAGCACTGCCCCCAGCCCATGTCAAAGGTTTCCAAGGCATGTAGTATCTCCTGAATTCCTTAATGCATTTCTTTCCTTTTGTGAAACATCATGATTAATTAGATGAAATAAATACTCCAATGCATACTGAGGGTACTTAGTACCCATAGAAATTAGAAAACCAGTAAGGGGCTGCGATGAATAATATTGTTTGTCAACCTCACTGGATCTGGAATCAACTAAAATTCCTGCCACTGGGCACTCAAGCGAGGGATTTTCTTGATCAGATTACTTGAAGTAGGAAGACTTGCCTTGAATGTGGGGCACTTCCTGGTGGCAGATCCGAAGGACATGGCAGAGGGAAGCTTTGCCTCTTGTCTGCTTGCTGTCATTCCTGCTGGCAAGCTCATCCTTCCTGTCGCTTCGCTGCCCCTCCCCCAACATTAGAACCGGTCCTTCAGGATTCCATCACAGCCTGAAGACTAGTAGCTCTCCAGGAGTCCTCCAGGCCTTCAGCATCAGATTGGGACTGAAGGCATGAGCCTCACAGGATGAGAAGGTACCAGATTCTCAGCCTCTCTCCAGTGTGAGACAGCCACTGTGGGGCTACCCAGGCTGTATCATGTAAGCCAGTATAATATTAGATCCATATATATGTATATATACATATATTTCATACATACACACACACTCCTTTACTTCTGTTCCTTAAGGGAACCTTGACTAATACTGGGACAACAGGGAAAGTTTGAAAGAAGGAGGCTAGAACACAGGTGATGGAGAAAAGGGAAATAATGCATCAAGAAGGGGTAAACAGGTTGGGGGATGTGAAGGCAGAGTAGTGGAGGAAGTTTGGAGAGGGATAACACTAAGGACCTTTGAAAATACCGCTGCTGTAGATACTTCATTAAATGCGTAATCATATAAAAGGAGCTTGAAAGGAGTTACGCTATAACCGAGACAATGCCCCTCCCAGGCACCGTATGCTGTTAGGTACAAAGCCCTGTGCTAGGTATTGATGACCTCTTTTCGAGCTGTTGGTCCATGGGGTCCCATTGCCCTTCACACATACTGTAGTCTGCTGACATTCCATTGGTTACCCTTCAGACTTTTTGATAAAACCCTATTGCTGAAGACACCACATACTTGAATCCTAAGGCATGGGGAAGTCAAATTAGACAACCTGGAAGTTTCATCTCTAATGGGCAGCTTCCACAGTGCTGGAGTGGCTATGCATATTGCTGGGGGAGAGAGGCCATCATCCATCTTACTACATAGCTGTGAATCCTGTGAACTACCTTGGCTAACCTGCCAAGATAATGCCACTAGTGCAATCGTGGCACAAATATTGTGTAACTAATCACCCTCTGGTTGCATTTAAAGACAACTCCACAAGACAGAATTCATTCCCCTCACTGTTACTGGGGACAAAACCCATGCCTGGCTAGGTCACAAAGCATCACCAGAGAGAACGTAATACTGTTTATTCTGGTAAGTGGAAGTAATAATAATAATAATAATAATAATAATAATAATAATAATAATAATAAAACCATTCCCTAAGTTCTTGTCTTTATAACCATAGACTAGTTCACCTCTCATCCTGCATCAGAGAAGCTTCTTTCTGTAGTAGATGGCAATTAATATAGAGTCCCACACACAGAAGATAAACCTTCCATATTTCTCTTTATATCTATTTGTGGTGACAATCTCCAATCTCTCACGATGTTGTGGTCTACACAAGAAAGTTGGACAAAAGATGTGCAATCCCCACTTGACCCCATAGCATACTCATGCAGTCTTGGATTTCTCAGACCATTAGGTGACAGTAGCTAAGCGTGAACACCAGGTCCAGGCGCCATAGGTACGTGTGGGTTCTTCTTGTGGCTGGAACACAGGAAGCCTGGATGTCAGTGCAAATGCACAGCAGACTCACAATGGGGTCTTCAGATGATATGCATCCGGGGCAACAGCAGCACTATGCACTGATTTGCCAGCATCAAAAATACAGTAGCAATTGTTTCCACAGTTCCTGTGTTCCCCCACTAATACAATATACCAGAAAAAGGGAATAATTATTTTATTTTTGTGGTACTAAAGAGTGAACATAGTAGGGCCTTGTGCATGATAGCTGAGTGCTTTACCACAGCACTAAATCTCAGCTTTAATTAAAAAAAAAGTTTTAAAATTAAAAGTTACATAAATTTCCCCTTCTCCCTGCTCCATCCAACTGTTCCCATGCTTTCTCTCTCCTCTCTCTTTCTCTCTCAAAAATTCATGGCCTCTATTTCTTCTCTTACACACACACACACACACACACACACACACACACACACACACACATCCATATCTATTCTTAAATATATAAATACAACCTTTCAGTCCACCTAATGCCACTGTATGTATGTAATTGCAGGGCTGACCACTTGCCAACAGAGGGGCCTTTCCTTGAGGAAAACTATTTCTCCTACTCCCAGAATTCCTTAGCTGCCTAAAATTTTCTTGTCCAGAGCTGAAGACCCAGCTATCTGCCTATCTACCTACCTATCTGGCAGATTTTGCCTTTTAGAGCCATTCTGGTTCACAGCAAAGCTGAGCAGAAGGTCCAGAGGTTTTCCATCTGTCCCTCCACATTCACACATAGCCTGCCTCATTGCCATTCCACAGAGAGATGCATCTGGCATTATGGATGAAGCACCCAGACACATCACTCTCACTGAGTCTGCAGTGGGAGTGCCCCGTTTTGCTGGGCATTCAGTGGTTTTGGACGAAGGAGCAACAACACACACCCTCCCTGGCTTCATTGGATAGGTCAGCTTCCCTGCCCTAAAGATACCTTGGCTCCTCCTAGCCCTGCTAAAGAACCTGAAATGCTAGACATTTTCACTGGCCTCTAAACACACGGAAGTCACTGCCTCAGTGGATAGGATCTCATTTCCATGTTTTTCAGAGGAAGCGTTGACTTGAGTTCGAGATCACCCTTTCCCCTCTAGATACTGTCAGTGCTCCAGATACTGTCGGTGCTCCAGATTCTGTGGGTGCTCCAGATGCTGTCGGTGCTCCGGATGCTGTTGATGCTCCAGATTCTGTCAGTGCTCCAGATCTGCTGGTGCTCCAGATTCTGTCGGTGCTCCAGATACTGCCGATGCTCCAGATTCTGTCGATGCTTCAGATACTGTCAGTGCTCCAGATTCTGTCGGTGCTCCAGATACTGCCGATGCTCCAGATTCTGTCAGTGCTCCAGATTCTGTCGGTGCTCCAGATTCTGTCGGTGCTCCAGATTCTGTCGGTGCTCCAGATACTGTCGGTGCTCCAGATTCTGTCGGTGTGCCAGATACTGTCAGTGCTCCAGATACTGTCGGTGCTCCAGATACTGTCGGTGCTCCAGATTCTGTCGGTGCTCCAGATTCTGTCAGTGCTCCAGATTCTTTTATGCTCCAGGTATTGTCAGTGCTCCAGAATCTGTCAATGCACCAGAATCTGTTAGTGCTCCAGATACTGTTGGTGCTCCAGATACTGTCAGTGTTAAGTGTGCTACGAAGTAAACAAGAGTCCTTGTGGATTTTTTCTTTTTAAAACATTTTAAAAGATTTACTTATTCATTTTAAGTGTATGAGTATTTTGTTTGCATGTATATATGAACACAATATTCCTGCCTAGTGGCCACAGAGGTCCCTGGAACTGGAGTTATGTATGGTTGAGAATCACCACATAGGTGATGGGAACTGGACTGGGGTCTTTTGCAAGAGAAAGCTTTTTTTTTTTTTTTTTTTTTTTTGTGGTGGGTAATAAAGTGTATTTATTACTTATTTTTGTAGGAAAAATGTACTTAGTACACTGGAGATAGAAAATTAGAAACACTATTTGTAAATGTGACCCAGATCTCATTACTTAGTAAGTCATTCACTTTCTCACTGGGGACAGGGAGGACAGGGAGGGCAGGGAGGGCAGGGAGGGCAGGGAGGACAGGGAGGGCAGGGAGGACAGGGAGGACAGGGAGGACAGGGAGGGCAGGGAGGACAGGGAGGACAGGGAGGGCAGGGAGGGCAGGGAGGGCAGGGAGGACAGGGAGGGCAGGGAGGGCAGGGAGGACAGGGAGGACAGGGAGGGCAGGGAGGATAGGGAGGATAGGGAGGGCAGGGAGGGCAGGGAGGGCAGGGAGGGCAGGGAGGACATGGAGGACAGGGAGGACAGGGAGGACAGGGAGGGCAGGGAGGGCAGGGAGGTCAGGGAGGTCAGGGAGGGCAGGGAGGTCAGGGAGGTCAGGGAGGGCAGGGAGGACAGGGAGGGCAGGGAGGGCAGGGAGGGCAGGGAGGACAGGGAGGGCAGGGAGGACAGGGAGGGCAGGGAGGACAGGGAGGACAGGGTAAATGTCATGTGCTTACTGCATTTTAAAAAACTTTTCAGTTCTTTGTGGATTTCACATCACATGCCCTAATCTCACCCACCTCCTCATCCCCTCATACCTGCCCTTTGCCCTTGAAGCCTCCCTCTCAAAAGAAGAATAAAGCCTGGTTGTGGAAGCTGTCGTGTGTCACAGTGTGTTACACAGGATACCCTTTTGTCCACACTTCCTAGAGCAGGTGTTCTGAACCACAGAGCAAGCTCTCCAGCCCCAATCTCCTCCCCATTCTCATTTAATTTTGTCACAAAACTTTGGTTCTAGGTTCACCCCCCATGCCAGGGGGTGCTGGGGACTGACATGAGGGGCTCCTGTAGGCTAGGCCGGTGCTCTGCCATTATATCACAAGCTCCTGCCGCGGGGCATCTCCCAATGACTGTTTCCAGGGTCACCATCCGCTGTCAGGCCTCGGAACTCAGGCTTTGTCTCTGAGGACATGCATGTTTGGAAATCTTTTATAAACAGTTTGTCAGAGTGTTCTGTCTTCCTCATTCCTTAATTATTTTTTCTCTAAACTGCGAGCCTGTCAGATGGTGCCAGCAGCGGAGTTACCTGCGGCAGGGGATAGAGACCGAGTCCACACACGGTACGGTAGTGTTCTATCAGTGGCTGCAAAACCATTGTCCAGGCAGAGACAGGTGGACCTCCAAGTCCAGTAGTACAAAGATGGAGGATTCTCCCAACCTCTGGCCTTTGCCGCCCATTTCATTCGTACTTTTCCAAACTGCCTTCTTGACAGCGCAGCATGGGCCCATTCAACTGCCACTCACAACAATGCCCACCCCTTCCTCTGTTGTTCATACAGCTTCTGTGTTCACCTCATACCTCTTGGTTGGAACATATAACATATTCATGGTCAGCAACTGGCTGTGCTGCCACCTTCTCACGATGTATAGTGGTACAGATAGCCGGGCTGGACTCCTTGATCTGTCACATGGCAGGTGCATGAACGTGGGACCTACAGGGGACATTCTAGGACGTGTGATGCAGCTCACCCACATTTAATCAAAGGTTTAATCACCATACTAAATGAAACCAAACCAAATAAAACCAGAGCACACAGACACTGCCTTAGTATTTCTGTTGCTGTGATAAAGCGCCATGACCCTAAGCAGCTTGAAGAGGAAAGAGTTTGTTTTACCTTTTAGCTTGTAGTCCATCACCCAGGGAAGTCAGAGCAGGTCTTGGAGGCAGGAACTGATACGGAGGCCATAGAAGATGCTGCTTACTGGTTTGATCCTCATGGCTTGGTCAGACTGCTTTCTTTGTGTAGCCCTGGCTGTCCTTGAACTGTCAGAGGATGGAGATTTACCCGTCTCTCTTTTCTGAGTGCTGGGATTAAAAGGCATGGGGCAGCTTTCTTTCTTTTCCTTTCTTTTCTCTCCCCCAACCCTCTCTCTCTCTTGGTTTCTTGAGGCAGAGTTTATCTGTGTAACCGCCCTGGATATCCTGGAACTTGCTCTGTAGACCAGGCTGGTCCCTGAGGGTTGGGATTAAAGGCAACCGCCACCATACTCGGTGTCAGTCTGCTTTTTTATACAATCCAGGACCACATGCCCAGGGGTGGCACTGTGGGACAGTGTGCTGGGCCCACCTACTTCAGCAACCAAAAATATTCCCTACACACTGGCATATAGGCCAATGCTATGGAAGCATTGTCTTGATTAATATTCCTTCTTTCCAGATGGTCCCAGCTTATGTCAAGCTGGTACAACTGACTCCTTGTCACCTTGACATATAAATATATCACTTATTAAGTCACAGCATTTTTTGTTGTCCCCCAAACTCCAAGTTAATATGACAATATAAAACATTCCACCTTTTTTGTTTCTCTCTGTAACATTGCCTGTCCTGGACTCATTTTTGTAGACCAGGCTGGCCTCAAACTCATGGAGATCTGGTTGCCTCTGCCTCCCAGAGTGTCTCTGCCTCAGATTACAAGCATGCCCCACCACACCAGACAAAACATTCCAACTTTTAAAAGTTTCCCAGTTTTTAAACATTTCAACACTTTAAAAATTTCATCTGTTTAAAAGTTTGAGCTGTGGATTCCTGTTAAATAAAAAGAAGTTAAATACATACTTACTACAAGAAGGAAGAACCAGAGCACAGTTAAAAAAATAACACTAAACAAAATTAAAGTTCAACAGTATAAAATGTTCAGTGCTTGACATATGGGACTCACAACCCTCTGGGCTCCAAAGGACTTCGACAGCTCCAATTTTTTTTTTTTTTTAGGAGCTCTGCCATCTACAGCACACACAACTTGTCTTGTAGGCTCAGACTGGCTCCTTTTCATACCTGCTGCTGTCCTTGGCAGCCTTCCCTCTACAAAATGCTGGGGTCTCTGCACCTTCACCAGTACCCTCTCCTGGGCTCTCTCCAGGGACTCTGGCCCTGTCAAATGGTGCCAAGCCTCAATGTCTCTCCAAGACCTTTTCAAAATATGGACTTCTATCTACTGCAACTGACGCACCTTCACCAATGGCCTCTCCCACCCTCTCTCTTCAGGGTTGCCAGCCAAGCCACCCAGTATCAAGCCCCGCCCCTCCCAACCCTGTGGTTCACCATGACCTCTTCACTGTCCACAATCAGTACCACCTAGAAAACTCTTTACACATTACCAAGCTCAGCTGCCAGCACAAGGTACAGCCTCTGGGGAGCGGTTGGGGAAGAGGGGGTGACTCTGGACCACAGCCACAGCTTCTGTGCACTGATCCTGAGGGAACACTCTGCAGAAGATTTCACTTCAGTGATGCTAGCCCCTTCATAATCACAGCGAATTCTCAGCCCCAGCAGGCCGGCGTCCATTGACCCAGCCAAGAAAATGTTTCATCTTGGTGGTTCCGATCTCTTGTTAATTATGGCCCACCAAAGCCACAGATTCTTAATGCAAAACAGAAAATGGCCTGGATAATCTTTAAAGGGCTCTTAGAATTCTCCACGAAGCCTCACAATTCGTATGTCCATCGGCTGCGTTTCTCTCCACTCTCTGATTTTTGAAGCTCCTGGAGAACAGTACACTGAGTTCTGAGTACTTAATGGCTCTCCTAGCCTAAAGTTCTAAGCTCCTTCTACAATTCTCCCCAGAACACATGGTCAGGTCTGTCACAGCAATACTACATGACCTGGCATCAATCTTGGCCTTAGAGTTTTTATTGCTGGACGAGAAAACGCCATGGCCCAAAGCGGCCTGGGGAGGAAAGAGTTTCACCTTACAGTTTATACCCCATTATCCAGGGAGGACAGAGCCGGGACCTGGAGGCAGGAGTTGATGCAGAGGCCACGGAGGGGCGCTGCTCACTGGCTTGCTCCAGAGCTGGGACCTAGAGGCAGGAGCTGATGCAGAGGCCACGGAGGGGCGCTGCTCATTGGCTTGCTCCTCACAGCTTTCTGGGCCTGCTTTCTTATACCACTCGGGACTACCTGCCCAGAGGTGTCACTTCCCACAGTGATCTGACTCATCCCACATCAATCATCAATCAAGAAAACACCCTACGCAGTTGTCTACAGGCTGATCCTACGGAGGCTTTTCTTGGTTAAGATTCCTTCTTCCCAGATGATCCTAGCTTGTCTCAAGCTTGTCTCATAAAAACTAGCTAGCACAAAGATACCTGAAAGAAAAATGACTAACTCCATAGGAAAGGGAAACAGTCTTGCATGACTTTACCTTATTCCTTTAAGGATCTTAAGACATGAGTTAAAGTCACACCAGGATTCTGGTAAAAGAACACCAATGACTATCCCAAAGAGATTGCCCTTCGTGAAAAAGGTATGGTTTGAATATATATATATTTTTAAACCCTTTCCCCCTTCCTCTTTCCCTTCTCCACTCCACTCCACCCCACCACAGCCACTCCCCTCCCACCCCCATATCTCTCTTTTGAAACAAGATCTTGCTATTTAGTTCTGGCTGGCCTGGAATTCACTTTATCGTCCAGGCTGACCTCAAACTCACGATAATCCTACCTCAGCCTCTCCAAAAGCTAGTATTATGTGTGCCACTATGAACAGCTCTGACTTTGTACCTTATGCTTCTTATGTTAAATTTAATTGAAAAATTGAGATATTAAGAGTGTAGACACTTAATCCAAATCTGATGTCTAGAGGTGGGGCCTGTACTAGTTGTTTAGAATCTAGATGAAGTCACTAGGTGAGGGACTCTACTGTTAAGGTGAAGTCTTGCATTTCAGAATAGCTTCTGAGCTTGGTATAAGATGACAGACTCAGTTTCTTAGCTTGGTTCTCTCTCCGCCTGATCTAGGGGAACCCCTCATCATCTAAGGAGAGTCACATAGCCCTCAGGGAGATTACAAACCCAACTTTTTCCTGATAAGAAACCCGTTCAGCAAGTACCTGGGGATTCCTGGAAATATCTATGCTAGTGAATTGTCTTGGCTTTTAGCCAATGACCTTTTACTATTCCTGGAGATCTTCCCCCACCCCTAGGATAATTAAGTACTGTGTTTCCCTCCTTATGATAGGGTTGTGCTTTTGAATATAAATGAAGTATTCCTAGCACCTCTAGCCCCAGCGAGTCATCAAACACCCTCAAAACTTCTCCAAGTGCCCAAGGTTTATAAGTCCCTGTTTCACACAAAATAAAGGGACCAGCATCACCTGTTTCATCAAAGATCTTCTGATACTCATCATTTATTCTGGGGAAGAGAGAGAAAGGGCTCCATTTCTTCCCAGAGAATTTATTTCTGGACCCTGGGGTGTGGTTGCTGGCCAGGCCACCATAGATGCCTCAGTCACTCACCACTGGAGCCTGCCTGACAGCTGTAAGCTCTGTGCTGAACCCTGGCAGAGCACCCACCAGGCCCACATCTCTCACCAGACCTATGTTTCGGCTGTGAGCTGACCACACACGGGCTTTCACCCATACCTTGCTGTTAATATAGCGGCTTAACCAAAGGGATGTAACATTTCAGTGTCATCACAGGTTTTTGAAACTCTGGAGTTTCCACTGTTGTCTGATACTGGCAATCTCCCTTATAAGAGCTAACTGTAGCACCCAGTGGAAAACGCATTTCCACCTCTCCTAGAGAGACCAGAAACCGTGCCTAGCACACGGCCTTGCTCTGAGCACTCTGTTCCTGAGAGAAACAGAACCTTTGATCTTGAGGTTCCTTTGTTTCCATCTGGAAGCCAATAGCCCAGCCTACCACAGGACACAGAACAACAATTAGTGTTGGTTTCTGTGGTTGAATAACCAAGGAGCGGGAGAGACCAGGGTATCTGCTCTGCTCTGTTCTGCTGTCCTCTCCTCTTTTCTCTCTCTCCTCTTCTTTTTGTTCCCCTCTCCCCCTCTTGCATGTCGAGACTGAACCACCTCAAGACCAAGAGATCACTAAAAGGTTAACAAATAGACAGTCACCAGATGTAAGCCCTTCAACATTGGTTTTCAGAAGTATACTCCATAGTAAACCTCTCTTTGTTACAAAGTTACTTGGCCTCAGGTATTTCAATATAGTATTGCAAAATGGATTAGTATATCCAGTCAAGTCAATTATTGGTGAAGCCAAGAATTCTGGGGGCACTGCTTAACAAAGTTCCAGTGCCCCAACAACCAGGTGTCCTTAAGGCCTGCTTGACAAAGTTCCAGTGCCTGGATGCCCTGGATTGACCCTCTACTGTGGAAATTCCTGTTAGAGGCTTCTTTCCAAAGGCTAGAACTGAAAATTAGTAAAAGCTGATACTAATAAAAATTAATAAAGTTATTGGTGATTCCCTGGGAAAATACAGCTATGCAGAAAATTGAGTCTTTTATACAATTTATTCAGATTGATTGTTAGATTATTAATAAATGATTTTGGTAAATGATTTAGAGGATTTTAGAATAATAAAGAAGAAAAATTTAGGAAAGCTTTGAAAGCTGACAAGCTGTAATTAAAATCACTAGGTCTTTATACTCAGCTTCGGAAACAAGGAGCTAATTTAGAAAGAAAAGAGATCTTGATCATGCCATTATCAATAGAGCTTGGTGCCTGCTTAAAAGCAAAAGAAAACAGTTTTAAAATTCTAATGTTCCTTCACAGGATTATAGTAAAGATAGAAATTGCACTGAAGTAAAAGTTCATGATGAGGTTAAAGGAAGGCACTGGAGACAGTCCTAATGTCCTAACAGTTTTCTATTCTTTACAAAATTATAGTAAATATAGAAATTGTATTGATAGAGGAGTTCGAGACAAAGTCACGGAGACAGGCATGTTGGCTCAGTGAACCGCCTGCCCTGCTGAATAAACTTGACAGGCCAGGACTTTCCTGATGTTCTGGAAAGACAAAAGGACAAGCTGCTTTTAAGTAAAAGGGCTACATAACATTTTAAAATGATAGCTTTGTTTTAAATATAAAATAGGAAAAGAAAGGATAACTAAGTAAGGGTCAGGAAGACAAGTTAAGGGTATCAGGTAAAGGTATTGATCTTTGATCTATTAACTATATGCCAAATTAAAACAAAATCAAATAGAGTCACTTTGTTTAATACCTTTTGTAACCACAAGGCTTTATGATACTAGTCATCAGGAAGAAAGTTTTAAGTTAAAAGAAAGCTGACTTTATCCTAAAGTTAATTTTTAATTCTCAGGAAATTTGCTGTTTCCTTGCTTTGCTCCCCTTGTCCCTATATATTTATGCAACCGAAAAAGATTTCAAGCTGTGTAATGAATGATTAAAGTCTTTAAGGAAATGATTTTGTGTATAAATAAAGCTTAAAGGAGACTCAGGTTGTCAGGGCAGGTAAAGCCACTAAGGCGTCTCTCTGTCCCGTCTCTCATCAAAAGAATTGGATGTTGTCCCGTCTCTTGTCACTCTTATATACACCCTTCTTCCGGGCCCGACCCTTATCCAGAGCTGGACTCCCACAACTGGTGCCCAAACAGGGACCTGAAGATAGGGTAAGTTTCCCCCCTGGCTGTTTCATTGCAAGACAACCCTCATCTGGAGCTAGACTCTGGCAAATTATGATTTAAATTGGTATAGATCCAGGCTTGCCATCAATGGGCCTTCTTAGTGTGGCCTGAAAGAAACTAGGGGCAAGAGTTTTCTAACCATGAATTGGTCATTCAGACAGTGGCTCACAAAAAATATGAGATAATATGTAAGAAATAGTCTGGCTAGTGGTAACATATGGCTTTACTCCCAGCACTTGGAGGCAAAGGCAGGTAGATCTGAGTTGGATGACAGAGCCTCATAATAGACCCTGTCAAACATAATTTTCAGAGGAGAACGGATAGATCCATCTTATTCTAGGAACATCTGAGTGGGAACCAGTGTACATTCTCATAAGGCAACAAGGAAATGAAGCTGCTTCTTCTAAGACAGGGCATGCACTCTCTAATTGCTGGCTAGGGCACAACTTTGCATTTTCTACCCCAAATTCATATACTGAATTATAATCCTCAATGTTATCTTGCCACCGAGCCTAAGGTAAAATGGGGCCATGAGGCAAAACTCTAATCTGATAGAGCTGACATCCTCATAAGAGGAGGAGAGGCAGGAGAGAGCCCCTCACCTGCACACAGAATATTTTAACAGCAAACACCATGTGAAATATTCTGTCTATAGGTCCTGGATCCCACGCTAGAAAACAACCCTGTCAGCACCTCCATCACAGACTTCTTGCTTACAGAACCAAGTTATCTCAGATCCCTCCCTGCTGCCTGTACTCCACTCCAGACTCTGAGCCCTCTTCCCAAAGCCACGCCTCCCAGTTCCTACCATGCTGTCCAAATTTGACTCCATCACATCCACATCCAACTCCTGAACCTGATAATATCCTATATTCCTGGAAGATGGCTCCCCCTAAGAATCAAAACAGGGCCATATCCTTCCCATCAAGGGCCCTCACTGCTCCAGGGATGCCTAGATGTTGCTGGGGAACCATGTTGAGTGCTGTATGGGAGACAGCCATGCCACCCGATCCACCTTATGGTAGAGCTGGATCTTGGAGTGACATCCTTGCTTGAGGAGTTGTTATGGAATGGGAGGAGAGCATTCTCAGCATAGTGGGCCAGGACGGGGAGGCATGGAGGCAGTGTGCCTTCCCCGAGTCTGTGAACTCTGTTCCCAATTCGAGGCTCTCAATCTAGGATCAGTAAAAGAGCGGGCAAGCAAAAATACACCACTAGCAAACATAGGAGCGACCGAAGCAGACATATGAGATCAAGGGCCTACAAGGCTGACCCAAGATTTCTAAGTCAAGTACGTTTTAAATTGTAACAAATGTTAACAACTTCTCTGTATTTAACTTAGATCTATATAAAATCTATAAGCTGTTTCAGTCTGATGTAACAGTTTTTAAAAAAATTATTGTGATTTTTTTTGTTTTGTTTGTTTGTTTTTTCCAGTACTGGTGCGGTGAACCCAAGGCCAGTGCTCAGGACTCCTTTGGTTAAGGTTGCAGTTCACCATGACTCGAAAGCCTTGAGCTTGGCAGAAAATAGAGAATTCCCTTTGTCAGCTGGCTTCCTCTTCTCCGCCCAGGGACCCCTGGATCCCCACACCCTCTACCTGAGGAATGTTTCATGTCTCTTATGGAATTTGCAGGTTCAGCTCCCTTTCTCCTGGTAAGAACCCACCCAGCAAGCACCTGGGATTCCTGGAATGCCTTTCCAAGTAAATGAGGCATCTCAGTACCTTAGCCCTCCAGCCAAAGATCTACACCCACCCTGGAAATCCCTTCCCCCTCACCAAAGTTCAATATAACCCTTGTTTATCCTGAATAAAATTGGTTTGCCTCCCTGAAGCTGGTCCTGGAAGTCGTCATTTATGGCTGTACTCATGGAGTTTCCAAATTCCCCATCTTTTGCCCTTGCTTCCTTTGCCCCCGGGGACCAATATTGGGAGATATTGGTCAGTGGTCCCCGAGGTCAGGGAGGGTCACAGGATGGGCTAGGGTACTTTCTGTATTCTGTAGCATAGGAAAGGATCTGCATATACACTCTATTAATGATCCATTTGTTCTTAAGGGTGCAAAGAGTTGACACTAGCAGACACTAGCTAGACGTAGGGGTCCAAGTGTCTCTGCCCAGATATTCATAAAGATTATAATGAAAGACAAGTGCAAAGGCTGTTAATGAGGGAGGCGAGCTCATCACGAACACCAGTACTCAAGGCTACCTAGGAAAAACTGTGCTTTTTTTTTTCTCTGTAACGACTGTTGACTGGGGTTGAAATGCGGAGACAGTTTCTTTAGTTGCTAACTTGGCAGTGACCTTTTTAGATCACAGGTCCACTGAATGAAGTGCAGTGTGAACATAACATGTGTCTGTTTATGTACCTTTGTGGAGACGGACAACACATAGGATGCTCCAGCATTCCACATACACAGCAACCCCAGTGTCATTCACCTTTATTTCATCACTGAGACTATGTATTGCCTCACAGAATCATAAGGGCAGGTATAGAGCACAACACGATATGGAGAGAAACCACATTCATATGACATTTATTATAGGTTATTGTTTGTAAGTGTACTATTAGTTGTTGTTAGTCTCTATTGTGTTAGTCTAAATTGTAATTCACTGTTGTTAGTCTAAATTGTGCCCAATTTACACTTCACAGTTAAGCCCAATTAAGCTTCACAATAGGTATGCATACATGGGCAAAGCATAGTGTGTAGAGGGTTCTATACACACTTTTCACTATCCATAGAGGTCTGGAAATGCATCTCCTGAAGAAAAGGAGGGACTCTCATGCTTATACATTCTTTGTTTCAAAAGAAAATTCTCTTTGTTTTAGAATTCGGATATTTCACCATGATACACCAGCTAGTTTTGTTCTTACATTATTCGTTTTAAACTCAGTATTTGCTCTTGAGGTGTTAAGAGCTGCAGTCATATAGCTGAGCACAGCTGCCAGCCATTCCATCTGATGGATTAAATTCTGCCATCTTAATCCCCCCTGCGCCCCGCCCCCCTCCCGAAATTCACGACTCAGGGCCAGGACTTGCCAAGTCTGATAACCTGAGTTCCAGCCCTGGGACCCACAAGTTGTTAGGATACCACAAACTCATAAATGTTGTCCTCTGACCTACACACACAGATGCAATAAAATTGTAAAAGAAAACAAAGCCTTTGTGATTTAGAGGATTGAGACGTGGGACTTGATGCTCTGGGAGTCCAGCGTCAGTGAAACCCTGAGACCCCAAAGGCTTGACTGTTACAATCCGGGTAGAGCAGGACTCCCAGTGTCCTCCTCTGGTCTCTTTCTGTCCTCTGAGTCATGCCGAGGACCTCATACGACTCATTTCTCTTTTCATTTTACACTTGACTGCACCGAAAACGTTTTCTAATTGTTAATAAGAGCACAGTTACCCTAAACTCTGAAAAATACCAGGGAACCTCTAAATAAATGCCGGCAGGTTTATGTCCATTTTCGTATAATTGATGAGGGACTATTGAGACTAGGAGCGGGGCACAGGGCGGGAACAGACAGGACTGGACAGGACACCCTCTTAAACTGTTCTGAAAAGAAGAAATACCACCACAGCACCGGATACAGCTTATAACACTATACAGACAATGATACTGTTTCTCAACAGCCAGCACCCTACATCCATCCCAGCTCTGCTTTTACAGTAAAAGCTTTGCGGTCTAGCTAAAAGGCTTTCTAAGTCTCCTTTTATTGGTGTTCTTAGAACAAACTAAGCCTCCTGGACTGTGACAGGAAATGGAGGAGTAGGATAAGACATCCCTGTGGAGTTCACGCTGCGGAAATCAATGGATCAAGGGCGGAAATTTCCCAAAGAGGCTTATTAATTAGTAATCCGTGAACCACTGTCCTCGGTCACAAGGCATGGGAGAAAGAGAGAAACCACCCAGGGGCGTTGTGGCGACGAAGCCATTTAAATGTCAGGGTGAAAGTCATTCTGTCTGCAGTGTCCACCCTGACATTCCCTAAGGCAGGGTCCCGCCCGAATCCCCAGCTCTCGTGCCCACGGCTGCACACCTACCCAGCAGCAGGAGCCGGTGCGTCTGCTGCAGGTCGCGCTTCTGCTCGCGCAGCATGCGGTCGATGCCGCGGCTCACTTTCCGCGCCTCCTTAGCCGCCTCGCGCTCCTCCGCGCGCAGCTGCTCCTGTCTCCGGCGGCTCTGCAGCTCCACTGGCGGCCGCGAGCTGGCGGGGTCCTGGCCGCCGCCCCTCCGGAGCAAGGTCCCCGCCGGAGCCGGAGCCGGGGCCGGGACTGGGACAGGGGCCGGGGAGGCGCAGCGCGCGCCATCCTCAGCGCGCGAGTCCGAGGCCACGCAGGGGGCCTCCTCTGAGCTCCCGAAGAGCAGTGGCCGCAGGCTGTAGCACAGGCCCATCGAGGCTCGGGGCGCGGGTAGGTCTCGCAGGTCAGACCGGGGCTCCTACCGATGCACGAGGTAGCGTTGCACTCGGACCCCGGGACACCGGCTGTGGGGCGTGGCTGCGGTGGGTCCAGCCTGAGGGCCACGGCCCCTCACTGCCCCGACGGGCCATTGTGCATCTTTTTGATCGTCCTGGGCGTGAGCTGGCCCCTGAGAGCGCGGCAAACTGGCGGAGCCGACCCAGATGCCGGGCCTTGGCCAGCCCAGCCGCGTTACCGTAAATGCCGCCGCGCAGTCTGTTACCGTAAATACCTCCTCCTATGGAAAATATTGCTACCAGGGGCTGCTCGCGTACCTTAAATACCAGACAAAACTCCTTGGCTTGTGGCAGGAGCGGTTAGGTTATCACTTGCTCGAATTGAGACAGAGACGGAGACCCATGGGGCTGGGTTAGGGTAGAGCATTGTTAAAGGCTGTTGAAAATGTTAAGTTTTGGTGGAACTTTATACGAATGAGCAAAACTCCCAAGATGGGTTGGTGAGACCTTTGGATAGCAGTGGATAGTGTGTATTCGGTAGACCTTTCCCTTAAGCTTGGCAGCTTGGAAGGGAGAAGATAATTAAGCAGCAGCCGCTCTCTAATAGCCAGCTTGTTCTCTACGCTTGAAAGCCTTGTGACGAACGCCAGCTGAATGGATAAGAGCAACTGAAGGAACGACTTCTGATCCAGAAGGCCTCGTTCCAGTCCTGACCACTACAGACAATCCCTGCCAGCTTTGGAAGACAGTGTCTCCAGCCAAGATGGGCCGTGGTGACTGTTAGATGGCCTGGGAGCTCTTTGCGTTTAAGATAGGAGGAGAAGTGGTAGCCAGGGCCACGAAGCTGGAGGCTGTGTGCTGTGACGGCTGCAAATACAATTCTTCATTTACATGACACATCTTTGCCAAATCCTTCTCCGGGCTATATAAATAAATGGCTGAGCTAGTTTTTCTGTTGCCCCTATGCTGTTGCAACATTAGGTCTAATAAAGATGAACCCCCAAATGGTCTTTTTCTTGCCTACTTGTGGTCTTTCATCATGGGTACCGCCAGCTTAGCTGCAAACACCAGTGACAACAAGCTGCTGTGGTAAGAAGACAGCTGGAGGGTTAGGAGAGCAACCATCACCAGCTCCTGAGGTCCAGTGGCACTTGATGGAAGGGTAGAGGCAGAAGGCAGGGGTGAAAGACCAAGAGTAGAAAGAGGGAGGCTGTGAAAAATAGATGCTCTGCAGGGCGTGGTCACTGGAGCTGCCCAGCCCTCATGGTTGAGAGTCCTGCTACTCTAGGCCTGCGTGAGAGCGATAGTGCTAATTTCCTGCTCACTGTAGGGTATAAGTGGAGAGTCAACAGGTAGTTCTTGAAGGCCCTAATAGTAGCTGGCACTACCTGCTGCTGACTGTTGCTGTTCCTTAAGGGCAGAGTGCCAGGCTACTGGTGCTTGGACCCCAGAGGAGCAGCTAGGGCACCTGGAGCCAAAAGCCTCTGGCTTCTAAGTCAAAATTAGAAGAAGGCTAGAGGTATTGTCAAGGGTGAAGACTATATATATTTTTTTTTATGGGGAAGGAGGATTACTTTAAAATATTGTTTTTGAGCTTGTAATATGATTCCATCACTTTCTCTTTCTCTTTCCTCCCTTCATCCCCATCCATGGACCCTTCCATGCTCTCATTCAAATTCATGGCATCATTGTCACACGCACACATACCTAGATATAGCTTCCTCAGTCTGTATAATATAACTTGTATGTCTTCTCCAGGAGAGTGTACTTTCCTTCTCCAGCAACACGCTTAGACCCATCCTTTCTAGGAAAGCTGGCCAATTAGAGAGGAAGCTTCCAGGCCAGAACCTGCTCAATTTCTTCACGTCTTTTGACTCAAATACATGGCGTCTTCAGCAGGAAGGTCTCACCATGAAATCTGGAGAGTAACCAAGAACACTGGCAATAGCTTGTAATGTTTGGGGTGTATTTGGGGTTTCATTGGTCAACAACTCCAAAAGAAGTAACACATTGCCAGCACTAGGCTTTCTGTTAGCCTACTAGACATTTGCCCAATAGCAGACTGCTGGATCTTATGGTAGTTCTTTGTAAGAACATTGAAAACCTTTTTATGTGTGAGTCTGCATGCATGTGCCTCCTTGCCGTGACATGCGTGTAGAGAACAGAGTGAAAGTTTTGGTAGTTGGCTCTCTTCTTCCATCAGGTGATATCCCCAAGTCATCCAGACCAGCAGGCTTGGTAACAAGTGCCTTTACCCACTGAGCCATCTCACTGGCCCTCATGTGGTAGTTTCTATTTGCACCCTTTTTTTTAAGGACCCACCATACTGTATCTTATGTCACAACATTCCTGAAAGAGTACATATTAAGTGCCTTCAACAGAGTCACTATGAGACCAAGCTTATGTTTCGTTTAACCATCTTCAGTATAAATACAAACCAAACATTACCTTGTACTCTTAAGTATATGTGGTGTCAGTTACAAAGAATTTGAATGCACCTAATTTAATTTCTAACTATGAAGCCACGTTTGTTGCATTTCTATTGTGGTGATAAAAACACCATGGCCAAGGCAACTTATAAAAGAGATAATTTTGGTTTACATTGCCAGACGGTTAAAGTCTATGGTAGCAAGTGAAGGTATGGCAGCAGACAGCTGAGAGCTCACATCTTGACCCACAAGTGGGAGGCAAAGGGAAGGCACTGGGCACAGCAGGAGGCTTTTGAATTCCCAAGCTTGTAACAGTGAAGTGTCAAAAGACTTAACGCCTGCTTTTACTTCTTGCTTGTGGTTTGAGATATGACTGTCAACTGTTCCTGCTGCTGCGCCTTTGCTCCGCCATCACAGATTCTAGCCTGTCCAAACTGTGAGTCCAATTAAACTCTGTGTTGGTCATGGTGCTTTGTCACTGCAATAGAAAAGGAACTAAGACAGTGTGGCACCTAGTTGTCACATCCTTGGGCAGACAACAGACACAAATGGTCAGCTGACATTAAACATTTATTTTCTTTGTTAAAACAAAGTAACTTTTATTTTTAGGGCTAGAGAGATGGCTCAGCAGTTAAGAGCACTTGCAGCTCTTGCAGCAGACCTGGGTTCCCAGGCCCCACATGGCAGCTCTCAACCGTTTGCAACTCCAATTCCAGGGAATCTGACTTCCTCTTCTGGCTTCTGAAGGCACCAGGTATGCATTTGGGGTACACACACACACACACACACACACACACACACACACACAAACCCCTTGTACATATAAAAGAAAAAAATCAATCTTTAAAAAAAGAGAATTTATTGAAAACACACACACACACACACACACACACACAAAGAAAAACACTTAAGTGTGTACACATGTATCTATGTGTGGGTTTGAGCATCTGAGTGCAGGTGCCTGCAGGCATCAGGTCCTCTGGAACTGGAGTCACAGGCAGGTATAAGCTGCCTATTGTGGGTGCTGCGAACCAAACTTGGCTCCTCTCCAAGAATGGTTCACTCTCTTAGCCTCTGGGTTGTCTCCCCAAGCCCAAGTACTTAGCTTTTATTGATGCATTTGACATTTTCACTGCTAGAGGATGTTGTGTGGCATCTGTCCTCCTCTAGTGTTTTCGGTTCATTCCTTGCTTTCAGAGCATTGACACTTCATACCATGGGCTCGGGTGAGAGTGTGATGCTAGTCACCCTGCTAAGCATTTCTCATTTTGCCACTTTTGGCCTTCACCCTTTGTCTTGGTGCCAATGGTAATACCAGAATGGTAAAATCAACATAAGCCGCGGTTCTGCTTGCTCTTTCTTAAACTACCTTACTGTTTTGGAGGTCACACACCTGGCCATGCATTATTAGTTTCTTCATGGTTTTCATGACAATACTTTCTGTGACAAGAATATTGGAGTTTGTAATGCCCGCCACCACAGATGCCAATGAACAGAGACAGAGGCAGAAAAGCTGCACTTATTCCAAAGGCTTGTGACCTAAGAAGGCAGCAGGTTTGTAGGAACCAGACCAGATTGGGCTGCCTGCCTGTCTTGCTGTTTCATGTCCTGTTTCTAGCAGCTTCCATGTCTGTGTTTATCTTGGTTAGCTAGTCATGTTTACTGCTCTGAGAACGCACCCCTCCCTTCCTCGAGACTTTTCCTCCTATGTGCAATCACCTCTTGAGGGATTTCACCTGGGAGGTGGATTCCTGTTTTGCAACCTATAAGAAGGCTCTTTGGAACTCTGGGAGGAATGAGAATAATAAACCACTGTTGCGGCTGCTGCTCTCTTAGCATGAAGGACCCGCTGTGTTATTGTGTGTGTGTGTGTGTGTGTGTGTGTGTGTATGAGTTAAATCCACAATCCCTCACCCTCTACTCGGTACCGTGGTGGTACGGGCGCCACAAGTGGAGGTTCCACCGAGATCAGGGAAGGAAGGGAGGAAGCTGATGGATCGCCCAGGGAAGCTGGCCAGCGCCTCACGGAGGTAGGAAATAGGTGTATTGGAAATAGGTGCTGCAGGTTCGTCCATGGTTCTGGTGGACTAGTGATTAAGGCACCGGGAAAATAGGTGCTGCAGGTTCGTCCACGGTTCTGGTGGGCTAGTGATTAAGGCACCAGGATTAAGCATGAGAGTGTTAAAAATTTTATAAAAACAGTAGAATTGAGTAGTCCTTGGTTTATGGTATCGGGGGAGCTAAATATCCAAGATTGGGGTCAGGTGAAGTCTGATCTCCAGAAGACTTTACGAAATGAAGGGTCCAACAGTGTTCCTATCGCTACCTTTTCGTTATGGCATCTTGTTAGAGGTGCACTTAGGAGCGAGGACGAGAAAATAAGAGAGCAGCTAGGAAGTTTGGAACTTGCCCTAAACGAAGTGCAGGAGGAGCAATCTGTAAAATCCTTGGCCCTGTCTGAGATTGCCTCTGATATATCTTTTAATTCTGAGGAGGAAGAGGCAACTTTAACCTCTGAGATACTGGCCCTAAAGAAGAAGTTGAAGGAGTGTAAGATTGAAGGAAAAGAAACTAGAGGAGAGTGGCCCTCGGTGTATAACTCAGATTATCAAAGTCAATTATCTTTGGCAAAGCCTTCTGCTCCCCCTCGGGGAGTAGTCTTTCCAGTAGTCGAAGTGCCTCACCCAACTAACCCAAGGCAAATGCAGAGACAGCATGAAGCCCTCCAGTTTAAAAACATAAAACAGCTTAAGGAGGCAGTTATGGCCTATGGTCCACATGCCCCTTTTACGATTGCCAGTTTTGAATCCTTCACAGGACAATTCTAACACCTAGTGATTGGCAACAAATGTGTAGAGCAGTCCTCAGTGGGGGTGATTATTTGCTTTGGCGCAGTGATTAACAAGAACAGTGTATTCAGACCGCCGCACGTAATGCGGCAGCTGGGGTTCCACAGAGAAACATGGATATGCTAGCAGGCATGGGTTTGTATACTGAACTTAGTGCCCAGATACAATATGACCCAGCTGTGTATGTGCAGATTGCAACTTGCGCCACAAGGGCTTGGAAGTCTTTGCCTAATAAGAGGGCAGGAGAACAGCTGTCTAAAGTGGTCCAGGGACCCTTGGAGCCCTTCCAGGAATTTGTTGATTGCCTTATGCAATTGGCAGGGAGGATTTTTGGAGATGTGGAAGGAGCCATGCCTATTATTAAACAATTGGCCTTTGAAAATGCTAATAAACATTGTCAGGAAGTCCTTATGCCTTATAAATATAAAAGTGTGAATGATTATCTGAAAATTTGCCGAAGTATAGATACTTACTCACATAATGGGACAAGTATTAGCTTCTGCTGTTCAGGGACGGTCACCTTCTGGGGTAGTCCGGCCGAAAACATGTTTCAGATGTGACCAGATAGGACACCTTAAGAGAGAATGTACTGGAAGGGAGACTGGACAACGCTTGAGATAGAGTTGATCATACTAAGCCAGGTTTGTGTCCTTGTTGCCAACGAGGGTATCATTGGGGGAATGAGCGCCGCTCTAAGACAAATAGGCAAGGGAGGCCATTGCAGGGAAACAGCCCCCGGGGTCAGCTCTGGACCTGGTCAAGACAGGTGTATGGAGCCTTGCAGACACCTGCCCTTCAAATGATTCAACCTGTGCATTTTCCCACAAGAGTCAGCCCAGCCTACAGGAGACTGTTTGGGCTCTGGTGAAGAGCCCTCCCATCCTGATGTCAGTAGGTCTGAGCAGACCAGTATGGCTGTATTTGACTAATTGCAGCCTGGGCAGGGCTGCTATGCTTGAGGATTTGGAAAGGAGTAGCATTATGGGGACATTTCATTTAAAATATCATACGTTCAGCTATCTGTGCTGTAGCACCTTTCCTTGTTGTTACTAATGACTCCCTTGAGAGGGAGACTTTAAATTGTTCCCTGCAGGTTTGCCATTTAAGAAGTTGCTGGAATGATGAGAAGACTGCAGTGGTGGCATGGACAACTGGAGTGGTTCCCTTTCCTGTGATGCATGACGGCTGGCAAGGCCTGGTGATCTATCAGGAAAGGAGAGATTTCAGAAATACTGCCACTGTTATTGTCACCATTGCTGTAGCGGCTGCTGCCGCTACCACTGTGATTGCCATGTCTTAGTCTGTTAACTACTGTGCACACGGTGGATAAACTCTCAGGAGAGGTGGCCAGTGCATTGGTTACTCAGAATTCTCTAAATTCTATGATACAATTGGCTATCTAAAATCTTAATCAGTGAACAGCCTTATTACAGGAGACTAGAGTTCCACCCATTACGGGGAATGCCTTCATAAAGGGCCTACAGATGTTGGGAAGCTTGCTAAAAAGCTGAAGTGATGCTATCGCGCTAGGCATCCTGCTATGTGGCTTAGGTTTTCTGTTCTGGAGCCTCTGCCGCATAAGAACGCAACAGGCATTTCAACAGTTCCATGCCAAACAGGTCCTCATGCCTTTGGCAGGGGATAACCCTACTGCCCTGACTTGGCTGAGCCTTGATAAATGAGTATCCAATGACGGATAAGACCATGGAGGTACCTATCCACCTAAGACAGGAGGGTTTTGAAGCACAAAGCCTTTCCAATGACAGGTAAGATAGGAAACCAATGTTCTGGTGGCCTAAGACAGGAGCTCATTTGTATTTTATATAAAGGGGGGACCTGTAGGAACCAGGCCCGACTGGGCTGCCTGCCTGTCTTGCTATTTCATGTCCTGTTTCTAGCAGCTTCCATGTCTGTGTTTATCTTGGTTAGCAAGTCATGTTTACTGCTCTGAGAACGCACCCCTCCCTTCCTCGAGACTTTTCCTCCTGTGTGCAATCACCTCTTGGGGGATTTCACCTGGGAGGAGGATTCCTGTTTTGCTGCCTATAAGAAGGCTCTTTGGAACTCTGGAGAGGAACTCTGGAGGCTGCTGCTGCGGCTGCTACTCCCTTAGCACGAAGGACCTGCTGTGTTATTGTGTGTGTGTGTGTGTGTGTGTGTGTGTGTGTGTGTGCATGAGTTAAATCTGCAGTCCCTTGCCCTCAACTCGGTACCATGGTGGCACGGGTGCCACACAGGTTAACACCTTAGAAAACTTCTGTCTCATGTCCCGACATCAGGTTACATAACAAAGGAGCACAGGGCAGTCAGCTACTCCAGAATTCAGTCTTGTTCCTCTCACCAGGTGGCCCACCGGATCCCTGAGGTCTATGATGTTGGTGCCTCTTTCCTTACCTCCACAGATGCGCTTTTCTAGCTGCATTCATTGTATACCAAGTTACAGATATCAGAACAGGTCACGGGTTTATCAGTGTTTTATAGCAAGCTATAGGTTTGTAAGCCTTACTGTCTGCCTAGAGGAAGACAGACAATGTGGATGAAAATGGACTGACATGTTTGGCTATGAGAAAATGATACCTCTGTTCCTGCTTGTAGCTGCTGGGGTAGAAACAAAGTAAGACTGCCTTGAGGGGCACTGTGAACACACACTCATCACACATCTCTCTGGAAGGCAGAAGTCATGGGGATGCAATATACTTTTTGCCAAGTACACCCAGTTGTTTTCACTTTGGTTAAGTGGCGTGTTTGTCTCCCTTAAGGACAAAGGACTAAACATTAATATGTACACAAGCATATCTGTCCTCACAGAGTAGTGGTTCTCAGACTGTGGGTGGTGACCCCTTTGGAGGTTGAATGATCCTCACAGGGATCGCCTAAGACCCTTGGAAAACATATATTTCCAATGACTCTGAAATGAACCCAGACTCTGTTCCCCTGTCTATCGGCCGGTCTGACAACATGCAGATATGCCCACATACAGTAACCAGAACTGTATTAAAGGGTCACAGCATTTGAAAGGTTGAGAAACACTGTCATAGAGTCATCTTGATATCCATTCATCTTGGTCTCAACTTCTTTACCCCAGTGTAGTGCATCCAAGGATAAACTCTAGCAAGTTTCACTGCTGCTGGCACCTCCAGAAGCATGGCCGATGGGCTCATCTACTTCTTGTACAACCCATCTTCCTGTTACAGCACCAGTTCTGGTGCTTTGTATCCAGATGTTGATTGCTTGCCCCACGTCTCCTACTTCCTGCTCTATGAGCAGTCCCTCACATATACCAAAATGTTACTGTGTAACTTTGCCTCCAAAATTCTCCGATTGGCTTAAATAAAGTTGCCTACACACCCAGGCAGGGCAGAGGTGAGGTAGGTAGAGCTAAGGTTTCTGGGCTTGGAGGACAAAGGTCACCTGAGGGGAAGAGAGAGAAGATGAGAGAGGCAGGTAGAGGAGGAGCAGGAGAAGGTAAACTGCCAAGGCTTCTTAGTATAAAGAAGAACCGAGTGGCTAGGAGGAATTTATTCTGAGGATCAGTGTGACTGGAGAGAAGCAGCCCAGATGGAAAGCATATGCAAGTTTTTATAGTATTTTGGATGGGATAGGATAGGAATGATTAGAGCAAATCGCATGGGATGTGAGATTGGGAAATAATGAGGTAGTTTAGGAGGTTAATATCTGCCCAGCCCCAACTTAATAAGATTTATTAAAAATCTATCAGGTAACCAGGTGTGATGGCATATGTCTTTAATCCCAGCCCTCAGGAGGCAGAGGCAGGTGGATCTCTGTGAGTCCAAGGCCAGTCTGGTCTACAAAGGGAGTCCAGGATACCAAAGGCTACACAGAGAAACCCTGTCTTGAAAAACCGTAATAAAAACCTATCAGGTGTCTGTGTCTTTTATTAATATGATAGTGTGTTAAATATAACCACTGAAATAATTATGTAATTAATAGTAAACCTTACTCATCTTTTTATTTTCTACAACACTTCCAGTGGTCCTGTTTTGCATGTTTTCAACAGAACTTTGTGTCCCAGCTGTGTCACTCTGTTGCTTATATAGAAATGTTTTCCCTTTACAGTTGAGTAAGAACTATCTCTGAAGGGACTCTGGCCAGTTCTAGTGTGGCAAGCATGGATCTGGATGTTTTCTCTCATCTCTTCTGCCTTGATGAAAGCCATTAGGTTACATTCCTAAAGCCAGTTCCCAAGTTCCCCAAATATTTCCTTATTTGGCCATTTTCTCCTCCTGAGGCTGACTTCCACACCCAGCTATCAAAGTACTCAAGTCTAGCAATTAGAAACCGCCTTTGGCTTACCTAATTAACATGCTCAATTAAAATGAAACATCTCATGCTAACACGAGGTTTCCCCTTTTACCTTTATAAAGCACCGTTTTCTTATGTGCTGTGTCTATGCTGCCTATATGGCTGTGCTATGCCCTTTGTTCCTCTGGGGCAAATCTCCTTTGTGTTGAAAATTTGGTCTTGGTGTGTCTTGTGCTCATACCTTGTCTTTCTCCTTGACCTGGTTTGATTCCTGTATGACCTAGATTCTGCTTCCTTTCTTGGCTCCTGCCACTCTCCCACCACACGTGTTGGTCACATTCATAGATTTTCTTTCTGGTCCTTAGACACTGGATTCCCTTCTGACTTCAGGGCCTCTGAAATTGTCCCTTCCTTGGCCTGGAAACCTTATCAAGTGGCTTCCAGATCCAGGAAGCAGCTTCAAATACAGTGAATGGTTACCAGAAAGGAAGTGGGTTCCAATGTAAGCCCTGTGCAGAGAGAAGTGTAGTTTCTCTGGTGTTCTGTGCTCTTAGTGTCTTTCTGAGTAAATGAATAGACGGAGGTCTTTTAGACATGGCATCCCCAAGAAAGAAGAGACTGCAGAAAATGATATGAAAACTGGATAGGATCTAGAAAGAAAGGAGATAGCTTCCACCACACCCATCTCGCTTCCTGTGCTAAGAGTCCATGCTCCAAGGCTGAGGAAGGAGTAAATTAAGCTTATGTGCCTTTTGACTCCAGGTTGAGGCACCAACATTGCAGCAAGATGCAGAGGTAGAAAAATAAGAAGGCGGAGATAGGAGTGTGAAAGTAGGCTCACTAACATCTTACATCAGAAAAGTGGCAGGTGGTGTCATCAGACCAAGGGAGCCACACAACAGTGCATGGGAAAAAAAGATCTCTGCAGATTGGTGACTCAGGGCTGCCACACATAAAGCGACTCATCTTATATCCCACTTAAGTGGCTAAAAACCCAAGGGGAGGGCTGGGAATGGAAGGGACATCCCTGGATTGTGTGAGCCAATGACACACATTCTACATTTCCCTGGTCACATACTTTGCTCAGTGGTATCATAGTGGTAACTATGGTGGGAATATTTATACTAGAGAAATTAACAAATGCTGGAAATCAGGGCCCTTCCCCCTCTCTTCTCAGAGATCCTGACTTACCAGCACACAAATGGCTACAGACCTGTAACTTGCTAAGCAATCTGAATAAAGTCTCCAAATAGGAATGTAATTGATTAATAGGAAGGACATTTTACTTTCTTACTGATTTAATCCCTTCTCCCTTCTTCAGGTCACGATCAATGCTAATTGTGATGTGTGGATACGAAGTCAAGGTGTCACGTTATAACACTTGATATCCTAAGTCAGCTTCTAGAAAGCCACCTCTCCCTAAAGGGCTGTGAGGTGAGAAGCAAAGTTCAGCTTCTGCTTCCTAGGAACACAAGCCATGCAATGGCTCCAAACCTTGATCCCAGAGACGAGGTCACCTACACTAGAAATATTGTTTGTCAGAATCCTGGCAGGTGTTAGGGGCAGGACTTTCATCCTATATCAACAGTAGTCCTTGACAGTGCATGCTGTCTGTGGAAGTCAGATATGGCTGTGGTCAGTATTACAAGCCACCGTTGATGGTAGCAGCATCCTTTACTTCAGGAACGAGCTGTAGGGAAGACGGTATTAGGAAGATCTTGGAAGAAAATCCGAGTTGATGGGGCCAACAAGCTCCACCAGAAGCCAGACACCAGGGAGGAAGGAAGCCAGGGTGTGCGGGGAAGGGGCTAGCCTCCAAACTGGGCAGGGAGTTAGATTATTGTGCTAGTGTTTTCCAGGAGTACCTGTTGGAGAACATGACCCAGGAATAAGAGGGGGTTGGGTCTTTCTAACCAATCAGTGCATAGATAGGTCAGAAAGCTTAGTGAGTGAACAATGAGGGACAGTGCAAAACCTACACAGGGTAGCAATAGCTTTTATCTTTCTCTGTGCTTGAACCCACTCCGCTGGCTTCTGGGATCAAGGGCTACAGTATCTTGAAAGGGTTGTGTTCTGCCTGGCACATCTGTGCTCTAGGCCCATCATGCTGGCCCTGAGGAACTGGATAATGATGTATAGCATCTGAACGCAGACAATAGAGCAGCCAGGAAAATGGGAACCACTTTGCAGATGGGAAAAAAAAGGATATATCTACTCAGCGGGACAGAGATGGAAAAAAAAAAAAAAAAAAAAAAGAGACTGCCCAGGGATTTTTAGCTGCTCTCTTGGCCTTGAAATCTTGTGGTATAGGCCCCAAGACCACTGTCTTGGCAGCAGGAACTATCCCTTTGGGCTTTTCTACTGTTTTTACTTGGGTACTTCTCCACCCTTCTCCTGGGCTTCTTCTAGCCCGAGGCCTGTGCTGTCCTCCCCAGAGAAGAGTTAGCTTCATTTCCTTTAGACGTGAGATGTTTGGGAGGGTGGTGTCTGAATTTGTCTCTGCAGTCCCACTGTTTGTTATGGACCCTGAAAATGTCAGGATCTCCGACAGGGTCGTAAGACACGGTGCTCAACAGACATATTCCTGGGACATATTCCCAGGAATGATAAAAGTCTATCATAACAACACGGCAGTTCACTGGTATCTTGTATACGATTGTGTATACGGGGCACACAGTGGATGCAGAAACTGGAATGGCATGGATTAGAGAGTGGTGAAGTGGGGCTGGAGAGATGGCTCAATGGTTAAGAGCACTGGCTGCTCTCCCAGAGGTCCTGAGTTCAATCCCCAGCACCCACATGACTGCTCACAACTGTCTGTAGCTCCAGTCCCAGGGGATAAGACATCTTCACACAGATATGCATTCAGGCAAACCATCAACCAATGTTTATAAATGAAAAATAAGTGTTGAAGGGGAGGCGAGGAGGAGGAAAAGAGTGAGCAACACTTCCAAGAAATTTGGTTGTGAAGGAGAAAATGTGAAGTGATTTAGTTGAAATGGGCTATAGCCTGACAGGAGGGCCCAGGCTAGGAGAACGTTTATGTTTCTTGGTAGATCAGGCATAAGGCTAGGCTATAGCAGTTCAGTTCTGACTGTGCTAAAATTTCAACGATAGACTTCTGGATCTTGAATCCAAATGTTCTTTGGATTTAAAGCACTTTGGTGCTATGGAGGAGATGGGCAGACATACTAGACTTTCTGGTGGGTGGTCCCATGAGCTGAAGCAGGGTTGTATGTCAGGGTGGTTTTTTTTTTTTTTTTTAAAACTAGATATGTGAGCTCCAGCTGCTTTAGACAGGCCCTCAAAAGGCCTGTGTGTTCAGAAATCACAATGTCCTTTAGGGCAATGGCCACTAGACTCCAGCTCTACTGTGAAAATGAGAAACAGTGTTTAAAGAAAAAACCTGATGAAATAAAAAAAAAAAAAAAGGACACAGAAGCTCCTAAGGGGTTGAGGTTTTTCTTATAAGGAAGAAAACAGGCAGAGACAGAGACACCAGACACACCTTTAAGAGTTCAGAGTGAACATGACCAAAAAGTGAGAGGAGCCATGTGAGGAGAGGAGAGGAGAGACAGCAATAGAGGAACTGCCAACCCAAAGGGGCAGCCTAGGCCAACAGACTGGCCCAAGGCCTGGCATCGCCACAATGACTGAGTTAAATAGGAGCCAGAGAGGCTGGGGAAAAGGAGACATTTGGGGTGGGGGTGGGCAGGCTATACCAGAAAGGAGACCCCTGTAACAGATAGGGACTGAGGGATGCTGGGAGAAACTGGTGGCCAGCGCAGCTTTGGCATGATAATATCATGTATGTTAGCATATGACAACACTTTAGTCAGAAGTTCGTCCTAGGTTTCAGAACTAGTAGTGCCTAGTCTTGGAGTCAACACTGAAGTGGCCACAAGAAGCAGAGAGGACAGGAGGAGGCATGTGGTACTGTGTGACCTGAGCCCCCCGCAGCCGGGCGGTGCTGAGTGGCAGTTGCTTGGGGGCAGTTGATGGGCAGCAGTTAGAATCTAAGGCAGTTGGGAAAGTGGTTCCATGCAACAGCTGGGAATGATCTCATCCTGTAGGACTCTCTGTTCTGCCTGTGGGCCACAGGCTGGGGCTGAGGGAGGCTCGCACCACCTGCCAGGTGGTAGAGAGCACAAACCTTTTTGTGCTAGAGGGAGAGCAATGGGGCGGGGTGGGGCAGGGCGGGGCGGGGCGGGGCGGGGCGGGGGCGGGGACAGGGAGGGCTTGAGGAAAGGTCTAGCCTCCCAGGGCAAATTGTGCTCTTCTGCTGCCTCCAATGACAAGGTGCTTCTGTGTATTCAGAGAGGAAATCAGAGCTCGATGGCCAAACGCAGGCGGCGGGAAGCCCACATGGCGTTGCCAACAAGCCAGAAAGCAAGTGGGGAACACGTAGTCATTTCTAGAGCAGCACATAACAGGGGAGCAGCATTTAGTCAAGTGTGTGGTGCCTGACAATAAGCATGGGTCCTATTTCCCAAAGGCTTCCTGAAGTGCGCAGAGAAGGACCAAGCTTTCCCAGTACTTGGCAGCAGCCATATTGTTTTCATTAGTTGTTTGGCTGACTCCCAGCTACTCCCCACAGAGTCGGTCCCTTTGATGTCCTCTGAGACTTTTCTGATCTCCTGGCCAGTTCTTTCTTCCTCATTGCCAACTCTGGGTTGCTACCCTCATCAGCCACCTGACATGCCTCAGTCTGCTCTTCTTGGGGGCTTTCCTCACCTCTCTTGAAGGCTTCTCTAGGTCTCAACAAAAGTACCCTGTACTAGGTTTCCCAGGATCCCAGAGCCTTCCTACCTAAGGCACATCATCCCCGCTTCCTGTCACTTTGTTCATAGTCTTTATCACAAGGACGAGTACTTCTCTATCTGGGAGTGGTTCTCCACAGCAGGTTTACTTTGCAGACCCTTCATTCTGCACAACATGGGGCGCGCGCGCGCGCACACACACACACACACACACACTTGTATAAATGTGGCCCGACAAATGTGGTACGCCCTAGTTTCTCTTCTTTACAACTTAATGTCTTCTGCCAGGAAGGGGACCCCTACCAGAGCGGCAACAGCTTTGATGTTTCTAGCCTGAAGCTGCACAGTCAGATTTTGTAGGACTCCAGGAAACTGTTATAATGCTGCCCAGGTGGTTATTCAAAATGTACCCAGTTCCGTCTGCATGGGTTTCTTTGGTCTTCTCTTTTTCACACTGGACACCCCCATCCCCTGGCATTTGACAAGCCAGTTGCTCCCTAATATTGCCCTCTGATTTCTCTTCCTCTAAGTTAATTTGGAAGATTTATTTTGTGATAAACTTTTGCCTCTTGACTGATAAGTTTTTTAAGTAAAAAAAAAATTTTTTTTTAAAAAATGTGTGTGCCTCCTTTTCCTCACTACTTACGTTCTTTAAGGGGTAAAAACTGTGGATTCTGTGCTTTTCCTCAGTGTCTTGTAAACATATAAATAAAACAAAGCCTCGTGAAATTGTTTTAGAGTAGCAGATGAAGAGAAAATGTTGATTCTTTAGAATGTGAGGCCACGGATTGTATGTAGCCTTGCGTTTAAACTATTTTGATTACTCTTGTATCTTTAAATCCTGAGTTCACACCTGGGGTGTTAAGACAGTAGGATAAACATAACATAAGGTAACCGTTATTAATCCATGGCATGTTTAGACGTTTCAGTAAATAACAAAACAACATGGAAGCAATGAGTAGGACTGAAAATTTTTGGCTGACTTTTGCGTCATTGAACTCAACCAATGGGATGGGTTTGCTGTTTTACCACAGATTTTGATGAAAAAAAAATTTGGATTATAATTATTTACATCCCTGGCAAGCCTTTCATTTCCGGGATGGTAAGGTCTCAAACCTGGGATGAATGGTATATGTTAACATTATCAAAGCAGATACACGCTGTGAGGTTCTCTCAGTATCCTTCCGTCCTTATCAGTAGGGTCCTCCTGGCTGGCATACCCGGCCCTTTACCCTAAACTTCTCCAGACTAGGGACTGGGCTGGGCTGGCCTTCCCTCACCTCCTCCCCATGATGCTCTTGCCTATAACTTAGCCATTTTTGCTACACTGGTCCTTTTGTCCCCTTGCTCTCTTGGTCTCTGGGCTCCTGCTTCTTCTACAAGTGGTCTCCCTAATAAAACACTTTCTCCTCCATACCTAGAAGCAGTTAAGTCCTTTTATTTTTTTCACTCATTGGCTATGGTCCTGAGGCAGAGTAGCATCTACGTAAACTACTGTGCAACAAGGGCAGTTGGAAATAGGAGGAGGAGCCTGCTCCTGATTCTGGATGTTTACCAGGAGTCACTGTGGGATGTCTTTGGACCAGGAACTTCTCCAGAGTGTTGCTCGTCTCATCTATAAACAGAGACTTCCATTAGGTTTCTTCTTGGCTTCCTTCCTGATCATAGAGGGGCACCCGAAGGGCACTATGATAATGTGGGAAATGACCTGCTGAGAGACTGTCAACTTTGGTGGGAGGCAGTAAAATGTAGAATAGAAAACTTCAGTTTAACTTAAGAAATTTACAAGTCTCACGCACAGATTACAAAAACAAAATATGTTAACCTTTGCTACAATGAGGCCTTTAGGACCGAGTGCCAGAGCTGAGGTATTGCTATCTGTGATTGTGTGCAGAAAGATTTAGTCTCCAGGGATTTGGGGGAAAGACTGTGTATAAAGAACGGGCTATATAGTTAAAGCCATCTTCAAAAACAGAACACGAAGGAGACAAGGCATCTTAAACTCGTTTTTAATATGGTGAGAATGTCACCATTAACTTTATAACATTGGGCTAAATATTTGCCTAAGGCTCTTAGGACATTTCTAGGTCTCATTTTCTGTAAAACAATAGAGTTCAAATAGACGCTCCTTGACTCCCTTTCAGCGTTGGCAATATGTGGTTTAATTCTGTATCCCCGAATAATACCTTCTTGATGCAACCCTCTCTTTTCTTTGGTTTACTGGCTTTTTATTTTTATTTTCTGGAGATAGAAGGGACTAAGGCTAAAATCGCTACAACCCACGCCAGCACTTAAGAAATGCTGTGAAAACAAATTCTGTCATTTCTCCATCCAGGGACTTCCTCTACCAATGCTGATGGGTCCAGAGAGGAAACCTCCTATGATTAGGGCGCTATAACTGCTGGTTACTCTGGTTACTAAGGAATAGAGCAGTAGCTTCTTGGGAGGAGGGGCGAGGCTTCAGGAGATCTTTGCTCATAAGTCTCCTATTCACAATTGTGGGTTTCCCCCTTAGTCACTGTCATTTCAAAGGGGCGGGGGAAGGTCTCACTTCTACCTGGGTTGCTTTCTTCCTCTCATGAGCTGGAAGAATGCCCAAGGGAGTGACATTTGTGTTCGGATGGCCCAGAAGTTGGACGCTTGTGACTTGCTTTTGTTAGGCATTCTCCCAAATTTTAACAGTTTTTTTTTTTTTTTTACAACATCGTAACTGACAGTGATCAGTATTAATAATGACTGTGGCGTACAAAGGGCTCTCGGCATACTATGCCCACACATCTCTGTGAGGGTTTTTAAGAGTGACACTTAAGACACTCAGCAGCTCACAAGTGTACGACTCACACGTTGTCTCTGCTGACTGCTCATCTCTGTCAAGA
This sequence comes from Acomys russatus, assembly GCF_903995435.1. Taxonomy (NCBI): domain Eukaryota; kingdom Metazoa; phylum Chordata; class Mammalia; order Rodentia; family Muridae; genus Acomys; species Acomys russatus. Next base: position 53,392,117 of record NC_067156.1, on the reverse strand, counting down.
TTTGTGGTTGCAAGCAACAGAAACTCAAGCCAAACTTGTTTAAGCAAAACGAGGAATTTGACCAGATAATTCCGAGACCTCAAGGTAATAATAGCTTCAACGTTGATCACATCCAGGAGCTTGAATGTGATCAAGACTCACTAAGTCTTGAGCCTTCTTGTCTCTCTGCGTTGACACTGTCTCTGAGTAAGGTCCCCATGCATGGTGGTCAATGCAGCTTATGTCATAACTCCCTCAGCTTCAGAAAAATGCCTTTTTACCTTGTAATGATGGCAAATGTTCTGGTAAGAGGTCTGCCTGGGCAAACATGGGCCACAAGCTTTCTTCTGCCGCAGTTACTACATGCAGTAGAACCATGGAGAAAAGCCCGGAGAGCCTAGCCAGATGCACCAGGAAGCACAAGCATGACCAGTGTGTGTGTGGGGGGGGGGGAGGGGCGAGGTGCATGCTACACAAGTGCTGTTGGACTGAACACTTCCTCACATAGTTATGGGCACATTTCCAGGAGAGCCCGAGTAGCCCTGAGAACACATTGCTGTAAAGTCCATGTTCCCTATACAATCACTTGATGCCATGTGTCTCCTCCTCTGTGTTCACGAGGGGCTGGCTTTGCTGAGTCACTTACTATAAAGTCTTTGCTGCAATATGGTGATCCCTAGAGCAAGGAAATCTTTACCACTGTAGTTTATTGCTTTTTCCTGGACCTATTTAAGCATAGATACGGCATGACATCTGGCATTCAAAGATTTACAGACAAAATATAGTCTAGACTCCCAAATCAGAGGGCCTAAATTCAAGCTTACATCCATATTCTGAGTTATGACCGGGGCATAGCCATTTCACTCCAGTGTCCTGATTGGCACAAAATCTTCAGTTTCTTGTACTAGTGGTAGAGGGCTTTGGGGAAAGGGTGGTACATCGCCTTTGTGAAGGAGGTGGTGCATGGAGAATGCTTCTGTAGAATCTAAGAAGTGTCTAGAACAAAGGTCATGTGTTGTATATTTTAATATCCCAGGTATTTGATTGTGCAAGCTTTAAATATGTTGCCCATTTATCTATTTTGTATTTTTTTTTTTTTTACAATTCATATTACAATGTTGCCTATTTACTAAAGTTCCCATCTGGGTTCAGTCAAGAGACAGCTACCTGTATTTGCTTCCACTAAGTTTCATAGCATCATGATCCTATGCAAGGTCCCCAGTGTCCCACGTGGAAGACAGAGCCAATTTTATTTGGGGTCCTGCTGTCTTCCCTTGCCCAGGGCCTTGTGTTAGAAGGTGATGGCATGGCTCTAGGCACCCATGTGATGTGAAATATGAACACGTCGAAAGGCAGGGTGTCACGGGCTGCGATCCTCGTGTGCCCTCAGACACCCTGAGGAAATGCTGCCATTTGATGAAAATGTCTACATTTTTAAGGGATTGATTTAAAAAGATGATTTCTATGAGCGAAACAAATCCTGGGCCAGAGTTCCCCATATAGTTGGGGGGTTTGGCCTAGGTAGGGTACGGATGACATGGTACTAGGATGCAGTCTCGGGCCTGAGCTGGTTGGATGCAGAGCTACGAGATCTGGAATAAACTGGGAAGGAACACTGCCATTCTTTATCCTATGAACCTTATGGAGCTCCTAAAGTTTGAACTATAATTTGGAAAGAAATATCTCCTTTGTTACACCTTGTGTAAAAAGCCAAGGTAAAAATCTCTTAGCCTTTTAAAGGGAAACATTAAGTAAAATATCCTGTGTGATAATCAAGAAGACAGCTTATTTAAGAAAGGCCTCTTAATGTTCCCTAAGACACAGACTTATGACAAGATTCCAGGATAAACACACCATGAGGCTCTGGCCCTACCCTAACTCCTGTTAAGGCTGTAAGTGTGGGTGCACCAGCCAGTCTAAACGTACAGTTGTGAGGCCTGTGCTCCAGGCCACAGATCTCAAATGGACACCCCTAGAGATCTAAGCCAGCTAGCAGAAATGTGTCCTGTGATTTACACAGTGTTTTAGGAAAAGGTCAAATTGGCTGTAGATGTTAAAACACCTGCGACTTTCTGAGTGCTGGAAATTGCTTTTCTGGCTTCTCTTGAAACTCCCCTCCCCACAACCCCAGGAACCTGGAAGACCAGGCAAATGGTGAGAACTGGCTGGGATGAACACCAGTCCTTACTGCCTCTGGCTGACTGAGGGCTTTGTGGTTTTGGGGAGTTTGGCTGCCTTGCCTCCCCTCTCCTGGACCTGTGGTTACTATTAACAAGAAGAGGGCAATAGATACATCTACTACAAGAGGAAGGAGTTTTATACACTGAACTCTCTGGAGAACAGACACAACCTACCTGCAAATAATATGTTATTGTTTGTGAGGCCAGAATCCCACACTTGGCAAAGCTGCCTCTGTGCTGTGGCTTTCTCATGTCTAGTCCTATGACTGGAGATTTCTTAGGGAAGTAGCAGTCTTTCCAAGTGGGTCAAGTCTCCCAATACAAGTGCAGTTGGCAGCTGGCTGTGGCCATCACTGAAGCCTTCTAGGGAGGGTCCAGGCCATGGGCAGCATTGTGTACCCTCCCAACCCCAGGTCTCTGCTGTGCAGGAAGAAGAGAATTTATTTACTCTGTTTTGCATTTGTCAGAAAAGTTGGTTGGCTGAGCTGGAGCTGAGAATGAGACAAAAGTAAGAAAACTCTAAGGAGGAGGTTAAAAACTGAGAAGACTGGAGACAAGGAGTTACTTTTTTTTTTTTTTTTCTTATAGGAAATTTTGCTTTTGCTTTTGTTTTCTTGTTTTTAAAACATAGGAAAAGAATTGGCAATCTGGTTTGGGAATTCACTTCTCATATGTTCTGGGCACAGTCCCGCGGCTCTGGAGGGGTCTCTGAGATGACAGGTTAAATGGTTAAAGGTTAAAGTTGGGCTCAGTCATGAGAAGGCAGTCAGTGGGGACTCTCACACTGTATGCTGCCACAGAAGGAAGGCAGACATTATCTCTGGCAAATCCCAGCTAGGGAAGCTGTCTGGCTCTTCTCTGCCACCACACCCACTTTCTCTGTCAGCCGCCTGCCTGGTATTTTTCCTTCCAACAATTTGCTTATACTGAATTCTGAAATGACTATAAAGTCATGCTGAAATTCAGAGGGGAAATGAAGAATGAGACCCCCCCAACTTTTTGTCACTTCTCTCTTAGGTCAAACGCACTAGTTTTTCTTTGTTTCACTTTTCAAAATCTCCTGAACGTGTATTCTTGTTCTTATTCTTATTCTCAGGAATGGCAGATACAAGTTTTGTCAAATGATGTTCGTCACTGGCTCTCACTAACAAAAGCCCTAGAGTGACTTGATTTTGAACCTCTAAGTTTCTGTCTCCCTGGGACACACACCAATGGGATAGACATAAAACCTTGGGTTTAATCGGATACAAAAAGTAATTTAAGAAATACAAAGCACCTAATCTGTCATGTATGAACACAGGTATGTAGCTATTTGCTACGGAAAGATAGAATGACTGGTCCTGTCCATGAAGATCTTGAAAAGGGGACGTGGTGTAGGATTGGGAAATCTGAGTTGCTCTGACTTTGGGGTGGTAGAGAACGAGATCATTGGAGCCACAAGCCTGACTGCGGAGGGGCAAGCAAGGTGGGGAGACACATGGGCGGGCTGTCTCCTCCCAAAGAGGAAGCACTGAGTAGGAACTTTGGATGAAGCGCTGGTGGATGCCCAGGTGTCCTGGTGACTGGGATAAGTGCTCTATGCCATGGCACCAGAGAGCACAATCTGGAAAGGCCACATTTTGGCCGACAGCTTCTGTGCGAGTTCGTTTGGGGGAGGGGATTTGAAGAGAAGTTTAACTTTCATGGCTCTAAGGATACTGAAGTGATGGTGGCAGGGTGAAGAGCCTGGAGTGGAATTGAGAGAACCATAAAGTGTCATTGGGCACCCACAGAAAGGCTGGGGCACCTTCATTTTCTCCTGGCTTTCAGGGAGCAGGGGTGGATTCAAGATGCTTCTGTGTGGCCCACTTCTCAGAGCCCAGTTGGGGGAAAAAAAAAATAAAAAATGCTGAGAGGTGGTTAGTGAAGATCCTGAAAAAGGAGAGCTAAAGGGAGCGAGCAGGCTCTGGCTAAAGGCATCCCCAGGACATCCCGAGATCCATTTGCTTTCCAGTTGTCTTGCCCCACCTATTTTAAAAGGGCACTGTATCTACGTGGACCTTTTTTATTTGGTGAGAGGGCTATGAATGCAACCTGGCTCTCGGTATAGTTACCCAAAACAGGGTGACAGCCCCGCAGACTGCGAACTGTGTCCTGCACAGCTCCACCTTCTGTCCTTTGCTGTGTCTATGAACTGAGGTAATGACAGCTTCTATCTACTGTGCAGGGCAGGGAGAGGGCGCTGAGACAGGAAGCACTGAGCACTCAGTCCTAAAGTCCCCCTTCCCCCCAGCATGTGGTTATTTTTTGTCAATTGGCTCTGAAAGGGACCCACACATGTTCTGTGGGGTACTCCACCCTTTGTCTCCTTAAAGTCAGTTCCCTGATTTAAACCTGAATCATAGCTTCCTTCCCAAAGGAAACCTACTTCATCCACAGGAGACAGTGAGAACTCTAATATTGTTTGGGAGCCCAGTGTCCTGCGGGGCCTCCCGCTCCCTCCCTGCTATCCTCTGCTCTGGCTCTCTGAGCCACCTGGCCTTCTGCTCTGCAGCTTTGTCCCTTGCCCAGAACCAGGCACAAGGCCTCTACCCTTAAGGTGTTTTGCCTGCATTCTCTCTGGCTCTTGGAGGACTTTTCATTTTTTCTCAAATGAGCCACCTTGTTCCGGCTGCTACCTCTAACAGGGATGTTAAGATTCTCCAACCCATATATCTATTGTGACCTTGGGACACAAGCTTGTCTTTCCTTTAAGGGCAGTGATGAGCAAATGTGCCATCAGCCCACCTCCAAAGGTGGCAGACAGGCTTTAAGCATCAGCAGGTGTTTCCCCTTGTGGCACCTCCCTGCTTATGCCACCTCACAGTAGGTGCCCAGCACAGGAGGGATAGATAAGTTGGCACTGTCCCTTACAGTCCTGCTTTCTGGCCCTCTTTGGCACATTTGTGGCTCCCACGGACATGGTACTCTCACTCGTCACCATGGCATCTATATTTACCATGGCAATCCTAGTGATGTCTCTCATCTACATAACACCACCGATCCCCCTTAGGATAAAATGAAAATCCCTCATCTCATCTCAGAGAGCTCTGCATATGTCACGTGCACAGCTCCGCATTCTTCCTACACTCTCTGCTGAGTTGCCTACTCGTTTGGCCCTAGATCTATTGTAGGTTCTACCCCACTCCTGGCTCCAGGAAAGCTCTTGTCTCATGTCTTTGCAGAGTAATTCCTATGGAGACACAGCTCAACCATGACACTTCCGAGAAGACAGGGTTCAGCCCCGTGGGTTCAGCCCGGACGACTCCTTTCATCTTTTGACTCCCGGGCTTTGATGATTTGCACCTGCACTCTTCTTCATTTATCTGCCTGCTTTGGTGCTGTTTTCCCTGCTGGGGTGGTAGAGTGGTGGTGCCCGGGGCTGGTCTGCTTCACTGACACCCACAGTGCTATAGGGAATGCAGTTGCCCAATGACACCTTGCATTTTGACCTGGCTTGTATGTCCTCTAACAACCAGGCAAACAGCTGACTCAGTCTTAACTTTGTTTGGTCTTTAAAGTACCTGGTACATAGAAAGTACTGGGTAAATTCCCACTGGCAAGTGTTTGAGTATGATTGGAAAGGAAGACACATGGAATAATGGCTTCTGAGCAGTGCCAGGAGTGGGTCTCCTCTTACATGCTGTGTAAAACTTGAGGGTAGGTGACAAGGAGAGCATGATTTGGATTTCCCCGTCTACCACCACTGTGGGCTCCTAGGGCAGGCAGTTTATGTGCTCCCCAGAGGAGCCAGTCTCTCAACTCCTATAGTCCCTGTGAATGCAAGATGTAGACCAGGGTGATTTCTTCCAGACCTAGGTCCTTTTGGGCTAGGACCCAGCGCCGTGTAATTTTCCATTTGGCTTCATTAATGGGTGTGAATGTGTGTTGGCGGTGTGATCCCAGAGGGATGCTGTAAGAAGCATCATACTTTCCATCAAGGGGGAAGGGACATAGATGAGCAAAGTGTCAGCCTCAGTGAGAAGCTGAGAGATATAGGAGAAAAAAAAAAAAGCGCTGCAGCTTGAAGAGTTGGGTTTCTATGTTATGCTATCCCCCGATGTCTGTGTCAGGGTTCATCATACACTGGAACACTCAAGGCATAGCACAGAGCTCACGTGTGACACGCGGATGGAAGGGAGGACTGCTATGTATAGGTCCAAGTCTACAAAGGCCTAGACACATTCTACACTTTCCATATAGTCCCATAAAGGATGACTTGCTGTGTGGTGAAATGGGCATCGGCTCCAGCGGATGCTAGACAGTTCCTGTGCCATGGAGAAGGATGGCTTCAGGGCCCTTGGAAAGTTAGACTCTGGATGAATTGAAGAACTCTGTTTGTCCATAGCAAGTGGGCACATGAGTAAAAGGTGCAATTCAAGGGCACATCAATTGTGCCTGGAGGTAAAAGTACTCAGCGGTGTCACGGTTATCAAGGTTCAATGGCCTTTTTGTTACTTCTGAGTATTGCCTTCTACTCTGGTCCCCGGCAAACAAACATTAAGGCCCATGAGTGACCGCAGCCCCAGCTTATGGATGGCCAGGGCTAGATTTGTAGTTATGATTTTTCTGCTTGGTGTGACAGAGACCTGCGGACCTGCTGAAGGTCTAGAGATAGTCGTCTGCTCTTCTTTTCTTATTGCTAATTTCATTGTTCCACTTTGCCTGAGTGGGATTCTGCCTCAATATCCCCCATGCCTTGCTGGCATCAGTCTGAGTGCTGAGCACACTGAAACCGCCCTCCCCTCTATTGACCCTCTTCTCCTCTCAATAGAAGTATGTCCACTCTCTCTGAAGATTCTGGAAACAGCTCTGTCACTAGAGAGACCCCACAAAGTTGTGTTTCGGATGTGTCATGTCAACCCCCGTGTAGTGTAGCAATCCATTCTCAGTACCAAGAAACCCAAGGTGCCACACTCTGGCACCACAGCATGGTCCAAGGTAAATGAGACCCCATGTCCAGGGGCCACACTAAGGATCATGTGAAGTGACACAGAGCTTTCAGCAGTATTCTCATGACTGGGGAGGCGGGGCGGTGGAGCGTGTAGGCGCTTTTGGGAGCATCATATAGCAGAAGTCATGGTTAGGGTAGAAGGGGCAGAGATGGAGGTGAAGTTGATGTATATTCAGAAGACAGAGTTGGTAGAACTCAGCCCATGTTGGATTGGGTGGAAGCAGGAGGAAGAGAAGACATGAAGGATGATGAGTTCATGTCTTTGGCACCGGTGGCTTCTTTGTTGACATGCCACTTTGTAAGAGGAGGCCACCAAGAAGAAGCATCTGCATCAGTGGGGACAGTCTGTCAGGAGGGAGGACTGTGCACCCTGATGAGGCTGATTCTGGTTGGTTCTCAGTCCTGCTGAGATGGGGGTGCTCTTGAAGCCTTTAGATGGAAGAGATGAGGAGTGGGACAGGAACTCTGAGCAGACCTGCAATCTGGAGGTAGAAATCTGGGGAACACATCCGAGCCATAGTAGTGAATAAAACCTTGGAAGGGAGTTCCTTTGTGTGCAGGCTGGTGATATAGTGGGAACTCCTCACCGAAAGCGAGAGCTCAAGAAAGCTGGCCAGAGGGTCAGAAGGTGAGCAGAGATGTCAGCTGGAGCCCTGAGGGGATGGCATCCTAAGGAGAAATCACAACAGTTCATAGTGTTCAAATCTTCTGAAAATGACAGGAAGGAAATAATTAGAGAAGCATGTGTGGCTGGCTAGGCTGCTGGTGACGTTGCAGAGGACAGTCCCCTTTGGGGCACTTACTCAGGTTGGAAGGGTTGAGAAAGGAGTGGAGCTGACGGGGGAGTGGCCCAGTGGGCAGATGGCTCAGAGGAGGATCCCGAATGGCTAGAGGGAGGAGAGAGCTAGAGGTGGCCCAGGCACCTAGGAGAACTCACGAGGGAGGGAGGAGTGTTTGGAAAGACTGAGGGGAGAGCCTTGAAAAGAGAAGCTGCAGTTAGAAGCACCTGGACGAGTGGGGGAGCGAATGCCTGAGGCACTGCCTGGAGCTGGACTGAGAAGCATCTCCATAGGTCTTGCCCTGTTGATGGGAGAAGAAGATGCTTCACTAGGACAGATGCCGAGGGATCCTCCTCTTACCTGTCCTTTGGATGGAGTGATGCCAGGATGTGACTAGAATCCCACAATACTGGTTCTTATAAGTATTTAACTCACTCACATCTGCCCCGTGCAGAAAGGGGAGGCAAGCTTCTCTTCCTCAGTGATGGATATGCTCTTCTTGTCCTGCAGCTCATGTCTTCCCCACCCCCACCCCCCTCACAGCCAGGTTTCTTGAAAACAGTGCTTATATCCATGGCTTCGCCTCCCCACGGCCAGGATAAAGCTGAACGGCTTTCTATCTCCTGTATACTCTGCAAAGTGACCTAATTCAAGGCTACCCACAGCCTGCATGTGACCAAGGCCTGTGGTCAGGTGGCAGCAGATCTTGCCTTCTCTACATGTGTCCCTTTCCGCTCCTCACCCTTCTGGCCTCTACACAACTGTGCCTTTGGTCATTTATGTGTGACATTAAGGGTTCTTCTGCCTTTGTTGTTACTTTGGGCTCTGTCCCAGATATTCTTTTACTTTGTTCTGTGTAGCTCAACACAGAAGGCTATGATGTGTGTATGTGTGTGTGTGTGTGTGTGTGTGTGTGTGTGTGTGTGTAGGGGGGAGGGCAGGGCAGTGAGTGCTCAGTATGGGCTGGCTAAACCTGTCTCCTTGCACTTAGAAATTCCCAGGAAGGAGGGCATGGATGAAGGGAAATGTAACACAGGTTTATACCATACTGAGCAGCATTGGGTACGTGTTGGAATCAGTGCGGGGGTTGCAGGGTGGACCCTTGTGTCTTATTGAGAACTTGTCCCTGAAGCTGTCAAGTATCCAGATTAGTTACCTGGGTCAGGGATGGGCAACAAGGAGACCCCGCCCCCCCCCCCCCCAGTTGGCTCTCAGCTCCAGCCAGGATATAGGGAAGTGTTGTCAGCAAGGGCGGGTGACAGAGCTCCTTGGGAGGAACTCCCAAAGAAGAGGCTTGTCATCAAGACAGTCAGCCTATGTGGGACCAAGATATGCCTTGGCATGGAGACTGGGGATGCTGGTTGGCTTGTCATGCCATTGGGACCTCACACCCCTTGCCCCACCCCTAAGGAGAACAGAGGAAGCAGATGCCATTCACTTCTAGTTCATCCACCTAACAGGGTGAGACCTGTAGTAACGTGCAATGTCACGTTCAAACGTTACCCCCTCACTACTCAGGGAGGGGCAGGCTCAAAAAAGTGTTCAAGTAGCCACAGGGGATAAAACTCCACATTTTCTTTCTTTCTTTCTTTCTTTCTTTCTTTTTTTTTTTTTAAACTCCACATTTTCTTTGCTCTTCTGATTATAAAATTTTCTAAGAAACCTGCAATGACTGTTGATGATGTGTAAAAGAGGCATGAAAAAAAAAATCCGGTCGGATGTAATTGCAAATGAGCACAGAATAAAATACACGCGAGTGAACTTGGGAAAAGAGCACAAAGTAAAGTTAGCAGCGTCACTGTGGTGGATATACAAAGTATATAAAAAAACAAAACCTTTTCAATGGGTGTAGCCATGGTTATTGTTCAGGTCTTGTTTAGGGCAACTGTGTTGTTGAAATTCCACAGTGATGTTTCCTCATCATGTTTAGAAGACACAGTCTCATAGCAGACACCCTAGTCCTCTGGCTCTTTCTTATAGGTCCTCCTTGGTGCTCCCTGAGCCTTGGGGGTAAGGATTGCATTGTACGTGAAGCTGGGGCTGGGCAATCAAGATCAACTGTTCTCTGCATTTTGACCAGTTGTGGCTTTCTGAAGTGGACTCTGTCACAGGCAATTAACAACTGCCAAGAGAGGGAGAATCAGTCTTCCTCAGGGACAAACCCCTATTTGGTTATTAAACACCAAGTGGCTAGCCCTGAAACCATATACATACAAACAACATTAAATGGACTCAGTAGGTTGTATTTACATATTTACTCATTTAGATATAAGGATAATATGTAAAACAATAACTATGGAAAAAGATGAAATGAATTTGGGAGGGAGCAGGGAATGTAGGAAGGGCTGGAGAGAGAAGGAGGGGAATGATGTAATTATATTTTAATTAAAAAAAATGTAAAAAACCTCATTTTGTTTACTGTTACTAAAAATGGAATTATGAATAAATCCATTTTATTGCAGTATATATGATGAAGTATAAACTTTTAAGTTTAAAACAAGATTTTTTTTTTTTTTTTGTGAAATGGATTTCATTATGCTGACAGCTTAGAAGCTGTTAGTAGTTTCCTTTCAGCCTGTGTTCATGATGCTTCCTTCTTCTGAGAAAGATTTGTAATGAAATGGGTGCAGGTCTCACGGTTGTTAAAAAAAAGCTTTATACCTGCTTGGAGGTGGAGTGGAGATGAGAGTAGAGGTGGTGGGTAGCGGTGTGCAGGGAGGCGGCCTGGCTTCTGCCCACTGTCAAATCCACAGCAGCTCCTATATAAGCTCGTTGCTTTTGGTGATCCCCGTTCCACATTCTGAACTGTAGTATACATCTGCCACAGCACAACAAACCCCATGTTTTTAGTGGATGTTTAAAACAATATCAAAATGTCTCATGTGCCTGGGAAATTGAAGTCAGCTAGCCATTGGCAAGAGCCCGTGCTAATTGTGTGTTACTTCCTTGCTAACATGGGTCACTGGAAATTGCTGTAGTGTTCCAGTTTTTGGAGAATGGGTAATCCAAGACAGCACAAGAGTAGGTGAAATGTCTTTTGCCCACCCCTAGGCTGTGGAAGAAGCCCATATGATCTGAATACCAGGAACCCAGGAAAACTGGAGGTCATCTTGGATACTGGTACCCTAACTTGCCTTCCAGTCCCCAGTGCTTTCCGTGGGCAAAATAGTGTTCTCTCCTGCAAGTTCTCCCTCTTCCATGAATTTCATTTCACAAAAATGCTCACCCAGGAAACTCCAGGGTGACATTATGTGATTAGGGCTATTGGGGTCCAAGGTCCTCACATCTGAGTGTTTGCGGAGGACAGGCCACAGGGAACTGCCACAGGCCCTTTCTGTTCACACTGAGGTTGTTCCAAAGCCCAACATGGGTGCATTTTAAAACATGTCTCAAGGAAGGTTTCTCTCCTGGCTTAACGGAAGCCGCTCTTTCGGCCTCTTTCTCTGCGCTCGCTGATAGTCTCTATCTTTGCATGATTCTGATTGGTGGTTAATGTTTGCTTCCTGCGTGAAGATATTTGAAAGTTCAGAGGCCACCTTTCATTTGGTGGCCTCTATATCACTTGTAGCCCAAGCAGCTGGGGGGCTGCTCCTGTCAAATTCCCTTCCAGCCCGGTAGACCGCCTGCTTAAATGGGCTGGTTCTATAGGACAGATGTCATGTTTACAAGTTTTTCAAAATAAGCCTCCCCTTACTCCAGACAGCAGCTGAGGCTGGTGGAGGTGATGGTGGTGGTGGTGGTGGTGGTGGGGGCAGTGCTTTTGTAACCCACAGAACCTTCTGCTGTTTGCTTCTCAGTTCTCAGAGATGCTGTCAGCTAAGGGGCTTTGCGGATGCAATCTGGGAGTCTTCGGAGCGGAGTCTTTTCAATGGGCTCCGGCAAAGATCTTTGCTCAAAAACCAGTTTGCAGTTTCCTTTGAAAATCTGGAATGGCTGGAGATTTTTCAAATGCAACTGTCCCTGAATCCTTTGGATAGCTTCTCCTTCAGTTTGTCTCTGCCCTAACAGTTAAATGTCAGCAATTCTGATGTCAAAATCCAGCTGTCTAGCTTAGTTCATTGGGTGCATTTTATGCTTTCTTGATTCTGGACATAGCAATGTTGTTAAGCTTTCTGCCACTACACAACCTCCTATATTGTCACTTGGCAGCTCCTATGTGCCCTTATAAGGTGACTTTTCCAACGTCACCAAAAGTTTTGCAGACAATTCCCTCAAAGCCCATGAGGTGACAACCCTTGCGGTCCGCCTCTGCTTCTGTCCACTGCTCCATCCATAGGGTGTAGGTGAGGTCAGCTTTCTGTCACTGGGACAAAATACTTGAGATGCTAAGTTTGTCGGGTGGAAAGACTGATTTTGGCTCAGAGTTTCAGATGCTTCAGTCTGTGCTTGGCTGGCTCCATCGTTTGTGGGCCTGTGGCAATGCAGAAAACATCACAGCAAGTTGCTTGTGGCAGAGCCGAGCTGCTTGCCTGCTGGTGGCCAAGAAGTAAAAGAGAGTTAGGTCTGGGTTCCAGTATGCCCTGCAGTGGTCTGCTCCTCACTGACCTGACGTCCATCCATTAGGCTGCCCCTTCACCCTGTGTCTCCCATAGTGCAATGTCCGTTGTTGACTAAGCCCTCAGCATATGGAGACTCTCAAGTCCACATTGAAGCATATACTTTAGGTTGTTTTCCTTGGCAGTAGCACCCCACTTCTGAAATTTATTCCTTATTTTGACAACAGTTACCTAAGATTCAGTGCTCCCGGTGAGGAGAGTGAGTGACTTACTGTCTCGCTGGTCTTGCTGGGTCAGGAATTAGAGACTTCCAGGCTATGTGGTGCTGTCTGTTTGTGGACACTTCATGAATTTTAAGGCATCATCATCATCATCTGAGGCAGTGATGTGAACATCTGTGTGGGACACACAGGTCTAGTTCCAGATACCTCTCCACTCTCACATCTGGAAACCGGTCCTAGCTGTTCCTGGAAGCCTTAGCTCCTTGACCCATGGGTCTCTGCACAGGGCTGCTAGGAGCACCTCACAACACAGTAGTGCAATTTTGCTTTGTATGAGCCCGATTATGCATGGAAACCATACATTGTCATTTCTAAAGCCACGCCCTGCCCTTTATTGAAGGGATGACACAGTGACACAAATGGCAGAGCACAGGAACATTTGGGATGTATTGTGTGTGTGTGTGCACACACACATGGGGAAGAGGGTTGGAGAAAACACACTCTCAAATACATATAAAAATAGAAAATTGCCCCAAACTTCAGCCATTTAAGCCTTTGCTTGCTGTTCATTCCTGAAAATGGGTAGGAATTGAATTTTGTGGGTTATAGTCCTTCAGCCTTTTGTTTTGTTTTGAGGGTTAATATTCAAAATATTTAACAACTGGTGTGACATGGGCACCGATCTAGCAGATGAGACAAGGCCACCAGACATAGCTAATATCACAGCTGGCTTTTCCGCTTGGGCTTGTATTTCTCAACAATATGTTGCTTAGTGTTGCGTTAATTTTTTCATGAATTCTCTTGAGACTTCACACTGCAGCCACAGCTCATTGTCACTGCTAAGTATCTTTTGTGACAATATTTTGATTACAAATCTTCCTGAGTATGGCAGGTAGTATACTCTTTTCCATTTTTTTTTTTTTTTGGCTATTAAAAATTTTGCCAGGAAATTACGCATGCTCTTTTTGTTGGTAAACTTGCAAAAGCATTACAACACAGAGAAACTGTTGAATCTCAGAGCATATAGGTTTTCAGTTTTAGAAAGAAATGCAAATTATTTTTTCAAGATGAACACAAATATATTCTCTACTAAATATAATCTTCATTGCTCAATGTCACTTTAAACTTTTTCCTTACTACATATAACATGACACCTTATATATTTTTATTTTTAATGCTTGATTTTTTTACAAATGAGGATGGTCATTTTCATATATTTGGCTTTGGTCCTTCCCCTTTCTTCCCTTTTGAATGCCTATTCAAGTCTTTTATCTAGTTTTCAACTGCTAGCTCTTCTTCCACCCTACTCTCACACCTGTGTATGCTTTATTGGCCCAGATAACTAACTCTCAAAACCCGCTGACTGACATCCATACTCAGATGTTTGTTTCCATAGTGATTTCAAATCCCACGGAGAGCGACAAGATTTACCATTACAGCCATTTCCCCCTTACTTATTCCAACAAAATCTGACAATCAGTTGGGTGTTTAGACTATTTATGTTTAATGTGACGATGTTTTTAGGTGTGCCATTTTCTTTTTGTCTAATCTAGACAAGGTTTCCTCTTCTCCCCAAGTTTGTTCTTCTATTAGTTTAGCTGAGAACTAAAAAAAAAAAAAAAAAAAAAAAAAAAAAAAAAAAAAAACAACCAAACAAAAAAAACTGAAAAAACAAAACAAAACAAAAAAACAAAAATCCTCCCACCTGCAGTCTTGTCTGATCAACATTACTCTGGTTAATTCTTTTACTGTACTATATCACTCTACCCTCATACAACATGAAAACTTGATGCATTCAACAGAGCCTCTTACAGACTTCTTGTCTCCCACTCCATATGGTGAAGCACTAACCACAAATGTGAAAGGAGGTAATTTGAGATTGATGAGCTCATAAGGGTGGGGCCATCCGGGTATGGTTAGTGTCTCTATAAAAGAAGAGAGCAGAGAGCTTGTTTGCTCTCTTACGTTACAGGTACACCCAGGAGAAGAAGCCACAGGATCTTCATGCGGGGAGAAGTTGGCTCTCAGCAGAATCCAACCCTCCAGTACTCTGACTGTACATCTCTGGCCTCCAGAACTTTGAGAAAATAAATATGTGTTGTTTAAATTGAGCCTGCGTATACTTGTTGACCATGGTGTGTGAGCAGACGAGGCAAGCACGTTACAAGGACACACTTGACACTTTTTTTTTCTCTATGGCTTTTGTGCCATTATGGTAGGCTTGATGTTTAGAAATCCTATATGCTTTTATGAGTACCATTTTTTTTTTTCTTTGAACACTCAGTTATTTTCCAAGAAGTTGAAAAACCTGAGAAATCGTGTTCTGTTGGGCTACAAGTTTACAGTTTATTGTGATCTTCATTGCTTCTGTGTGGAGCCAGGTTCTACACCTCGTCGTTTCCCCTTCGGACTGGAGGCTTTATCTTCCCTAGAACATTGCTCTGGTGACCAATTCCTTCAGCTTTTTTGTTTCTTTAAGCTGTTGTATGACTCAAAGCGGATCTTCATTTTGCCTTTGGTTTTGAAAGATACTTCCTGTGGACAGAGAGGGGTGGACTGTGTCTTCGCCCTCCTCTGCCTGAATCCAGTTGCTCTGTAGTCTCTCCTAACATGTTGCTGGGCACTTATGTTTTTATGAGTCTAGTTGCTTTTACAGCTGTCTGTTACTGGGCTTGAAAACTTGAGCGTGGTGTGGTATTGGAGCTGTGGGTTCACTGAGTTTCTTGACTATGAGAGTTGAGTGGCTTTCATGAAAATTGAAAAATATTTTGGCCACTATTTCCTCATAATTTTTTTTGGTCTCATTCACGTGTGTGTGTGTGTGTGTGTGTGTGTGTGTGTGTGTGTGTGTGTGTGTGTGTGTGTAGGGGGACTCCCATGATATTCTTACTAGGCAGTCTGATGCTGACTTAGTGGCACTTTGCCTAACTTCCTAGCCTGTTTCATTCTGTGTCCTACATAGCGCATGCTGTTTGTAGTCATGCCTCATTGGCTTCCTACATTTTGGTTGAGAATGTGATTGGTGAGTCTGTACTCACCCGCATGATGTTGTGCATCAGTGCTGAGGATTTTCCCACACTTTGTTCAGTGCTCGCTAATGGCAACGTCTTAATAAATGATAAGTTGCTAGTCTAAAACCCCAGACTAGGACATGGACAGGGACACACCCAGCCTCTACTACTCTTCAGAGGCCCCCTCCCAACCCCCCGGCGGGGGGCTGCTTGTGCATTCTGCCTTTGTCTCTTCTATGTGGCTTCAGATCTCTCAGTCCCAAGCTTTGGAAGCCACTATTCTGGAATTCTGTCATTTCAGATCGTTTTGCTCATGTAGCCAACACATTCACACCATGGTACGGCACACGGAGACTGGCCACGGCACTCAGTGTACCTGCCAGGCAAGTCTCCTAGGCTAGCTGCGACTCAGGGTTTGTTGTTTTTGTTTTCTTTTGACAGAGGGTTTTATGTATTCTAGGCTGACTTCAATCTTGCTATGTAGCTGAGGATGACCTTGAACTTCCGATCCTTCTGCCTCCACCCCCCCTCCCCCCAAGTGCTGAGATTACTGGCATGTACCACTGTGATTTGTTTTGGAGTCTAAGATTTCTCCAAGCTGGCCACACACTCTACCAACTGAGCTACATCCCCACCTCCTACCCAGGATGGGTTAACCTTAGATAATTTACATTTTCAGTTTTATATGAATCTTTTGAAAATACGCTTTTGTGTGTGCTTTTCTTTTTGAACTCTCTTCTTTAATTCTGGTCAATTACTGATAGACTTTTAATTAGAAATCCAAATTAATGATAATAAGAGGAAGTGAAGTTTAGGAGAAATAATAATTTACTTCCAGTGCTTGCATGGGTTAGAGAAATATAAGTGCTGAGAGCTGGTGGGGTGTGTGGAAAGTGCCTGGAGAGGAGATGTCAAGTCTTTTAGAATGGAAGCAATCTGTCAGTGCTCCCTGAGACTCACGTTGACAGCTTTTGGACATTCATTCTGTGGTAGGAGGTATGCTGGGACAGTTTCCCGAAGCACTGTGGGAGGAGCGGGGTTGGGGTTGGCTTGAGACCAGCTGGGGTGTCTGCTTGGCATAGTGGGTGAGTGTCGTGGATTGCTGAGGCGCTGTGGTGCTGTTACAAAGTCCTTAGATGGAACTTACAGGGACATAAAAGTATCAGAGCTCATAGAAAAAGACAGGGACAATGGGATATACATCACATAATGTCTCCAAAGAATATGTCCTAAGACAAAAACATACACATTGAAAGGCCACCTAGCTACTTGGCTGGCTTGGCCCACTGAAGAAGTACCTGAGCCAGAACACAAGACCCAGAAACCTAATTGATAGCTAGCTAGTCTGAGAAGTCTGTGGGTAACTGATGCTCCTGGACCAGGTGGATCCAAGGCAGGTATTCGGGAGCGATTGCCCCTCAGGAGATTTTCCCACGGCTACCCACAGTCTGTTCAGGTGGCACGGAAATGTTTACTTCCCGTTTTCTGTTCAGGATCCTTTTCCTTCCTCCCGTCCCCCTGCCTGCTGTCGTCTTCCTTCCTTATCATGTAGGTAGGCAAACTGTGCTCAGTTCTCCAGATGGACCCTGTGAGCAACGGGGGGAGAAGCGACGGCACTCCGAACGGTTCTTTTCCTGGTTTACTTCATTTCTCTGAAGCATAGTTTATAGTAGTTTCATGAAAAAGTGTATGAAACAGTAAACTGAGGCTTTCCCGGTTGAATTAATGTATATTCTGGGGGTAGTATTCTAATATGGAAGGATAAGAATTTTGGACACGTTGTACCACTGACTTCCAGCAGTTAATATTGTTGAAATGGTTATATTTAGTTACCTTGCTTAAGGAAAAAGAAATTAAAAAACAAAACAAAACTTTGAGCTTTGGAAGGATCTTAGGCTTACATGCGTGTTCAGAAAACCCCACAGAGTTTCTATACAGTCTTCTCCAGTTGACTTAAGTGTCAGCACTTTACATTCCCGTGGCACAGTTGCCAGCATTTAGGTTCCGACCTAGTACGTCGCTACTCGTTGTAGGCTTTGTTTAGGCACTCCCTGGGTGCTCTGTTCATGTCTCTTTTCTTTTTCAGTAGCCCACCATGGTAACACAGTACCTTTTCTTGTCATATCTCCTGTGCCCTGTCAATGTAGGCACTCTTTAGCTTTTATCTTTTATTTTTAATGACATTGTCAGTCTTGAAGGTCACTGGCCCAGGCTTCCTGTAGAGTACCATCCACGTTTGGCCTTGTTCATAACCCAGACTGAGGGCATGGATATCTGGAATGGGTGCAACAGAGGTCAAGTGTCACAGCCCAATACCAGGGCCGTCCGTGTACACTTTTTCAGTGGGGTCAACTATTTGCATTTTCCCGGAGTCTTCCTCTAGACATGAAGATGGTGGGTCTTACAGAAGTTGTGCTGTGCACTGTGAGGAACCGCCAAGCTGTTTTCTGTGTTGCATTCCCGCCACGAACGCGTCCAGGTTTTGTTTTTCTACAATCTGCTTGGTGTTCACTTTAGTTTGATTACAGATATCCCAGTGGGTGTGCAGAGGGCACCACACTAGGGTTTTTGCTTTTGTCTCCTATAGCTAAAGGTGCTGAAAACTGTTCAGTGTGATCATTGACCATTTTAGGTCTTCTTAGGAAGATCTGCTTACCTAGGCACTTTGGCTATTTAAACACTGGGTTGTTAGTAACTTGTATGATTTTTTTTCAATATTCTAGACCCAAGGACCTTGTTAAAATAAATACTTGTTCTGTCTCTGTCCCTCAACTGCACTTTTACATTTAACTTTTGATTTTTTTTTTTTGTACTGGTAAAATCAAGTTTTCTTTTTTCCCCCTTCTGCTCTTCTTCCTCCCCCCCCCCCCCGCCCCGTGTCAGATGTGCTTTGGATACTGCACCAGCAGTCACTGCGTTTTGCTGCTGTTCTGCATCTTCCATTTAGGTGGGTCTTTGGAAAAAATTCAGTGGCCACTTGGTGTTGATTTTTGCACGGTGTGTGAGACTGGGATCTGAGTTCACCTTTGTGTATGTGATGCACACGGGGGTTAGCCCCATGAGGCTTACCGCGGCCTCTTGCCTGCTGCCCCTGCAAAGTTTGAGATTTCCCGCTGTGTGTACTCTGCTCTTGCTTGTTCAACAGGACCTAGCGCAGTTGAGGGGGCGATTTGGACTTTGCTTTTGGAATTTGTCTTCCTCCTATTCTTCCTTTCCCACTCACGTGCAGAGTTAATCTTAATCTTCTAATATTTGGAGCCCACAGTACGGTGGCATTCTGCTTGAGGCTCAGCGTCTTTATGCCACATGGCCCTGTGTGTGCACGGGTAACAAATCATGTAAACACAGATCTTACCTTGCGTATTTGGCTTCTCTCAGGGATCAAGTTGTCTCTATATTTTGCTTCCTTTTTTGGGTGCTTATTCTAAATATTCATTTTGAAAGGTTTTATTTTCATTTTAAAAATCTTAGCTCCAGGGTTTGTAAATTACACACGGCTAAGCATTAGGCAGACATTGTCACCTCTCATAGAATTTTATTTCACAATGCCAATTTTCTCAATATATTTTTTTTAGAGTAAATTGTCTCAACTTCTACGTATATATCAATGTGTCCACAATACCTTTCTTCCCTGCAATGTTAGTATAAAGTTGTAAACTTCTCAGTGCAAGGTGAAGAGACCTGGTTGGCTACCAGATAGCTCCCCACCTTGCCCTTATGTCCTTCATCTTAGTTTGAAATGAACACATTTTTTTTTTTAAGGTCATCTGGGCAGTATTTATCCTTAGCCTTGGAATTTCTGTTACATTTCTCATGTATTCACCCCCTGCTCACTGATGTCTGGAACTCATCTTTCTTTTGGCTTTCTTCCTCACTTGTACAAAGAAAATCCTGTTCCATACATAGTTTCATGATATTTGTTTTCAGTAGGCAAAATATTTGAGAACTTAGACACACACACACACACACACACACGCACGCATGCACACACACACACACATGCACGCATGCACGCACGCATACACACATATCTGAAAAGATGCCTTTTAGTCCTTTAGGCTCATAGCCTGGACAGCTAGAAAGGTCACAAAATTTGGGACTATAGTCCTGAGTATTTTGTATTGTTACTTACTCTTGTAGAATCTGATGGGTTTTATTTTGTTTTGTTTAGGACCTAGATAAATGATTCACTCCTGATTTTTTCCCCTTGAGAAACTTTCAGATTTCTCTGTCTCTCCCTCTCCCCTCTCCCACCTCTCCTCTCTCTGTGTGAAATTTTGAAATCCTGTAATTTCTAGTTTTTGTTTTGGAGTCATCTAACTATTTCTCTGTGTACTCTCACTATTCTTAGTAGAGTCTGTGCCACTTAGCCATAGCGGGCAATGCTTATTTCGTTTTGTTTTGTACCGTCAATGGTGATGGTGCTAATTTCTTTCCCAACCCCTCACAGCCTGTTGATTTTCTTTGAGCAGATATGCTTGTGCTCTGTTACTGTGGCATTTGATGACCCTGTGGCCGTTTGCCAGCTTTCTCTGGAGTGGAGGCAGGCAGTTCTAGGTCTCTGGGATTTACTACGCACGGGGTGTTGCCCAGAAGGCTGAAGTTGTTCTTGTTTGGTTCTGATCTTCTTATCCAGCGTGTAATAAACAGACATTGCTGGCTTTCCTTGTATAAGTGATGACTTTGCTTGTTCTTCTTGGCAAGCATTGCTACCTGCCTGGCTGACCCACCTGGCCGACCTGCCGGCCACTCAGTGCTACTTTCTCTGGATTTGTACCCCCAGGGCTCATCCTCACCTTCTTTCAGGTGGTTTGTTGTTCTGTACTTGTGGTTGGCTGTTTCATGTTTCTGGTTGATTGATCTGCTGTCTGTGTTTTGTTTATGAGAAATACTTCTATTTTCCCTTTCTTGCCATGTCTTTGGCTGTCTGGGTATTAGGTGATGATGGATTCCCACTTTGAGTTACAAAGGAGTCTTTTTGCTTCTATTTGCTGAAGGAGTTATGGAAAATTGGTGTAATTTCTTCCTTAAAATTTTGGAAGAATCCACCAGTAAGTCTGAGTGTTTTCTGTTTTACAGGGCCTATTAATTATTGATTCTGCTTCTTTAATTGATAAGGGACCTATTTTTTCATGAATATTTTTAGATTGTGCTTTTCAAGGAATTGGTCTATTTCTCTTGGATATAGATTTTGTTCATTCTTTCAATTGCCCCTTTTTCTCTTTGTAGTGCTGGGGATTGAATCTGGCAGGGCCTCACACATGAAGACTGAGCTCTCCACCTTTGAGCTATAATTCCATTCCTTTACGATCCTCTTAATGTTCATGGGATCGGTACTGATGTCTCCTCATTCATTTCTGCTTTCAGCAATTTGTTTCTTCAGTTACCTTTTGTCTGTGTTTATCAGTTTCATTGATTTCCTCTGCAAACCCAGCATTTTGTGTGGTTGTCTCTTTGGGCACTGAGTTAGGATATCTGGCTTCATCAGTCTCTGCTCTAACTTGAGTTTCCATTGCTGGGTTTGGGATTAGGAAACTTCTGCTCTTATTTACACCATGCACATTGAACGCATGCGTGGCTCCCCTGCAGCCTATAATTTTATAAACTGTACTTTCAGTTTGTTGAAAATGTAAAACACATTCTTTTGAGACTTCTTCTTTAACCTATCTATATATTATCGAGTTTGTTTCCATGTTGATGGAATCTGCTATTGACCCAAATTTCAGCCATGTGGTCACGTATTGTTCAGACATCAGCCTTCAAATATTTTTGGATCTTCCAGCTACATTTCCGTTCTTGATCATTATATTAACTCTGCTGTCTGAGGGCAGATATTTGATTTATGACTCTTAACTGTGCCCTCTGCTGGTCGATAAAGGTTTCTGTAAATGTCAACTGGCTGCAGTTGATTGAAAGTACCATTTAATTCCACCGTATCCTTATCTACTCTCTGATTATTGTGTTCACTTAGAAGTGTGAATAATGTTGATGCCTCCCACCCTAAGAGTGGGTTTGTCTATGTCTTCTGGTCTACCTGCTTTTCGTTTATATTTTGAGACAGGGTCTTGCTATGTAGCCCAGGCTAACCTGGAACTCACTATGTCGCCTAGGCTGGCCTCAAACGCAAGATCCCCCTCCTTCACCTTCCTGCATTCTGGGATTACAGGTGTGCACCATAATGCCTAACAGCCTCCTATTGATTTTACCTTCTGTAGTCTGATGCTTTGTTATTACGCTGACGAACACTTTAGTCTTGCTGGAGAACTAAATTTTGTATTGTTATATAATGCTCTGCTTTGTCCCTGACAATTTCCCTAGCTTTGTCTGAAATTCATTTAGCTACTCTGGCCTTCTCTCGCGTAGTGTAATTGTGGTAGATCTCTTTGTTTTAGCCTTAACATATCTATGTCCTCATTAAAGTAGACTTCTTTCGTGTGTGTGTGTGTGCGCGTGCGTGTGCGTGTGTGTGTGTGTGTGTGTGTGTGTGTGTGTGTGTGTGTGTATGTGTGTGCGCGCGCGCGCAGGCCATAGACTGACACTGGGTATCTTTTTCAGTTTTTCTCCACCTTATTTCTTAAAGATAAAGTCTCTCATTAAAACTGGAGTGCCTCAGTTCTGTTAGACTGGCACCAGTGAGTGCCTGTAACCTTCCAGTCTCAGCTTCCCTGTGCTGGGATTATAAGGCCTCCCCCATTGCTTCTGTCTGGCGGTTTGCATAGGTGTTGGGGATCTAAACTCAAGTCCTCCTGCTCATGTAGTGAGTGCTTTACTGACTGAGCCATATTTCAAGTTTTTTTTTTTTTTTTTTTTTTTTTGGAATCAAAGTTGAGTTTATTAAAAGACTTTGTTATAGAACTTTGTTATAGATTTAAGGACAGGTATTAAGGGAGAGAGAGAAAGTGCTTAGGAAACGGTTAATACACACTCAAGACATGGCTATGGGCCTCTCAAAAAAGCGATCCACCTAAAGTGGATCTTTTCAGGTAATGTGTCATTGGCTCTTTTGTTTTTTTTTTTTTTTTAATCCACTTTGATAGGAATTGCCCTTAACTTGACATCTTTAGGCCATTGGCATTTAAATTAGCATATTACAATTAAAACAGACTTTTGTTATTTGAAACTTTTTGTGTCCCTTTTCTGCCCATTTCGTCCTTTTGTTGGCTTAAGATGAGCTTTTCTATAATTGCTACAGTTCCATTAAATTTTTAAAAAAATGTATCCAATATACTTTACATTCTAAAGTTAGTTGTCCTATAGTTCGCCACCTGCATCTCTCACTAATTCAAGGCAACATTTAAAGAAGACTGTGCTACTTCTTAGGTAGCAATAGAATCCTGTAAAGCCCCTTTCCCTTTGCTTAGAAAAGTCTTGAATTTGAATGGCTCATTTTATACTTCATCAGTGTCCTTGGCCACACCCATTTTCTCAGTGTGTGTGAGATACCGAGCCAAATCCTTTACACAGATTATCCCACTTACACTTTACAGACAACTCTTCTTATTGTGTGTCCCATTTAGGGGAGAAAAAAAAAAAAAGAACTTTGCAGAGGTGAAATAACACACTGAAAATCACACAGCCAGTCAGGGGGTGATCCTCGCCTGGACTCAGGCACTTAGCTCAACATACAGCTCTTCTGGGATGTATCTCTCCATCTCTTCAAAGAGCTGATATCACAGACAGCGAATTCTAGAATAAAATAAAAATAGAGTGCTGTGCAGAAAACTCTGGCTTTTTGCTCTTGTTACCTTTGCTTTGTATCCACTGTTCATTTGCAAAGCTGTGATACCCTGTGCTTGGTCTCTTGTCCCCATTCATGTCTTGGAATTAGCCATGAAGCTTCCAGCTTTGGTAACTGAATTTTGAATCAATGCAGTGATGCAGAAAACTAGAGATAGCATATACAGTATTTGTTTGAAGGTATAAGATTGTTCAGAAAATAGAAAAATATGTGCTTAAGTTTATTTTAATTTAATTTTTTTTTTTTTTTTTGGTTTTTTTCCTGTCTTAGTGTATTTCCCTTGTGTGACATACGCCCTCTGTGCTATGCCTCGTGCCAGTTTCCCACTGTCTTTAGCTACTGAAGCAGCTGTTAGCACTAGTCGGACTAGAAAAATGTGAAAATAAATCAAGAGAGCCTCCTCCTTTTTTTAAAGGGTGTTTTCTGATGCAGACGGGGTGCAGAGCTGCCTGGAACATATGATGGAATGCATTGGATTGAACAGTGAAGATTTCCTTATTTGAATAAGGCTTGAGTCTACTGTATCTCTCTGTGTCAAAAGAACTGTTCCAAGTGCTTGTGAGGCAGAGGCATCCCTGTGCTTCTCTCCAGGGACTTGGCAGTCTCAGCTGCTGATGCCTTTTGTACCAGAGTTTGACTCTTCGACTGGGGAATATTCTTCCTTAAGCTCCTCCCATGCCTCTTTCTCCCTCCTTCCAAGGTCTACATTTCAGCATATTCAAACATCTTATTATTATATCAATAGCCCAGGAGCTGGTAAGCCCTTAGGACAAGAACTACAGTTCTAAAATGTCTGAGAGAGTAACTCCTAACTTTTCTTGGTTTAGGCACCGTGCTTAATCACAGGATTGAAGTCAAGGAAGTTGAGTTCTTCTGGTAGACTTTAAAATCTTTTTTGTGTTTCTGAACCCAGTAAGAAGAGCAGGCTCCCTGCTTCACAGAGCTCACTGCACCTACTCTGGTGAACACTGCACTGTTAAGGTAGGAGTGCCACAGCCAGTATCCTGGAAACCTGCCCCGTGGACCAGGCTCTCCTTGTTCTCAATGATTAATTCACTGTTTCCAGGTTTTGACTAAACCTCAAACTCTTTACTGGTAGATGGCCAGGTCTTCTGAGTTTCCCACGTACAGCTTCCTTAGTGAGAACATTGGTCACTGTGGTCATAGGTGATATGCAACCTGAGAACGGATCACATCCCACCTGTAGGTCACGTAGTGGCTTTTTCACTGGCCACTGCATCCTTCAGGCACGCCTTTGGCTTTCACTCTTTAACCTTCTTTGGGAGAACAAGAGGGGTCTTCCTTGAAGGTCTTTTCTACTGATGGAGTAAGTCAGTACTCCTCTAGTTAAAAAGCAGAATCAAAAAGACAAAGCCTTCCAGCGGAAGCTACGTATGTCCAGGTTCAGTTAAGGAGACACGGGGAAGGTTATCTGGAGAATGCAAATGCGCATCATAACAAGTCATCAAGCAAAGATATATAATTTCCTTTGAGGAGAATGGTAGGGAAGGGGGAAAAAACCCGATACAAATTAGAAGGTGTGCTGATGGCGAGAAAAGGCATCGATGTCGTTCATGTCTTAGAAGCAGAGGAAAACCACGATGGCATGCTTGGTATGAACATAGGTAACAGTTGTCCAGCTGGATCTTCACGTGGGACGCCTGCCACAGAAGCAGGGGCTGTCTCTGACTACATTGCCTGGTTTTGGATCCCTCTCCTCTGACTGCTTTGTCCAGCCTCAGTAGAAGAGGTGCCTAGTCTCACTTATCACAACAGGATGCCGAGGCTGGTTGATATCTATGGGGGGGCCTCCTCTTTTCTGAGGAGAAGGGAAGGAGGGGTGGACGGTGGGGAGGGGAAGGGGAAAGGGAGGGTCTGGGAGGAAAGGAGGAAGGGGAAGCTGCTATCGGGATGTAAAGTAAACAAATTTAATTAATTAAAAAAGAAAAAAATATGGCTTTAATTAGAAATGTGTCCATGCTGGAACAGTACCGTATCACCG
Organism: Acomys russatus; assembly: GCF_903995435.1. Taxonomy (NCBI): domain Eukaryota; kingdom Metazoa; phylum Chordata; class Mammalia; order Rodentia; family Muridae; genus Acomys; species Acomys russatus. The sequence continues at coordinate 53,366,739 of NC_067156.1, read as the reverse complement.
GACTCTTGGCCTCATTTGAAGCCATTTTCTTCATGCTTTGGGACCGTTAGTGTTCTCATGACGACTACTTCCCTTCCGCTAAGGCTTCCTTCCCGGGAGTCTGTCGCTGCTGCTCGAGTGTTCCTCTTCACACTCTCTGCTCTGTTTCCTTCTTAGATTTCTGACTTGAGAGTGGGTTCCCTCTGGCAGACAAAACCCTTCCTGGTTGCCCTGGTAGCGGCTTCTGTGAGTATGAGACTGAGGCTGGCGAGTGGTTTGCCTTGCTCACTTGCACGTGGGATGTCTCAAACCCCACCCTCCCTGCAGCAGATGACGATAACAGGATGGAAATTACTGGAAGGGCGCGCTGTTGTTGGAGTTGAGGAGGTCAGCAAGCTTCTTTCCACAGATAACAAGGGCTAATGTATCCGAGGGCTGGGAAAGGCCTTCACCAATCCTGTCCCATAGAGATATTTGAACCTGTGGGGCTATTAGTTGAAGAATAATATGAACACTTTATCAGAAACATTTCCTTTGGGTAATTTACTTAAGAGGTTAAGGGGGTAAAAAAGAAATGACTTAGGTCACTAAACCCTTTGCATGAGCCCAGTCTCTGACTTGGCATTGAAGGGACAGTTCATTCAGCCAATAGGCCACACGTCCAACGCTTTTAACCTATTTGTAACCTTGGATGTAGATGGTCAATGGCTGGTGGTTTTGCCTCAGTAAAATCTCATTTAATATTTGTGTCTCCTTTTTCTCCAGTCCGAGATTCATGTCTGTCACGTTCTAGGGGGGGCAGGAAGCGGTCTCTCTTTCTTCTTGTAATCCAGTTTCTCTTTAGGTGGCTGTAGGCAGAGGACCCCCCAGAAGACGGGCGGAAATAGATGTTGTGACTGGAAAAGCAAGATGGCTTATCAGAATATTGCCAAGCCAAGGCCACTCAACAATGAACGGAGAGGCTTACACACTTGGGCACCTTTCTTTTTCTTTTTCCGATCAGTTCGGCAAAGCAGTTTATAGGTGGGAGGTGGTAGGCAGGGCTTGGTGGAAGCTTGTTGATTTAGCTTGCGAAGCAGATCTAGGGTTGGGGCTTGACCGTGGTGTGTTTCTCTAGGATCGTCTATATTGACTACAGTTCCTACTTGCTGTGACTAAATGCTGGACCAGCAATTTAAGCAAGGTATGATTTATTTTTGACTTGTGGCTTGCTTTTTATCAAGGTAGTGAGTGAATGGCTCAGGGGCAGCTTTTAGTTGCTGTGGTAGGAATATGAGACTGTTCACATCTAGGTGGAAGAGGAGATGAGGTAGGGCCGGGGTATAAATCTCAATTCTTGTCCCTCCCCATGGTCCACTGCTACTTAGGCCCTGCCTCCTAAAGGTCCTACAACCTCCCCCAAAATGGCACTGCCCTCTGGGGACCATGTGGGATATATTTTTTTTTTTACATCTAAAACATAACTCAGTCCAAGCCAGATACTATGGAAGCTGATTAAGCTTGAGGGAGCTTGGATTTGAAGGTGTGTGTTGTGCATAGTTCATGTGTTTTTGCCAGGCATGGTTTTTTATACAGTTTCTTTGGCATATTGTGGTTCCTCTCTTAGCCTCAATTTAGGATTGTACTTAAGACTATGGAATAGTCTGCACGGTTGTGGTAACTGGTTTATACTGCTGACCAAAGGCTCTGTGGTTAGTTTTCCTCCTCTCTTTTGGATGGACATTTGGAGTTCCCCAGCAAGATCAAGACCACGGCCCAAATTCAGAAATTCAGAAGCCAGGCCTCTTCCTCTTGCTCTTGGGGACTGAAGAGCTGAAGAGCTGTTCCTTAGTGAGTGCACACCTTGGGGATATTCCAGGGCCCCAAGGCACACCTTCAGTTGTTGGACTGCCTGAGAAAATGGCATTAAAAAAAAAGGAAAATAGTAAGCCCCTTTTTACAGAGGCCTCCTCTAATAAATAATAGAAACTTTTTATTTATTTATTTGTGACAGCTGGTTTCTGGTTCTGTTCTGGTTCTGTGGGATCCTGATCTGGGGACATTGGGGATCTGATAAGGCCTGGAATTCCTCTATCCATGGCAAAGGGAGATGTCCCATGGCTCACTGGTCATTTCTGGTTAATTAGAAATTCGTCTTGAGCTATCTGTTCTTTCTCTGACATGCTTTGAGTCATTGAGGATGCCCTGGTGATACCCGGGGCTGAGGACATCTGAGAGGCCTGACATCTCAACACCCATTGGCAGGGTTTCAATGCCTAGGCTGTATTAACAGAGCTGAGGAAACAGAAGGATGTCTCACTACACTGGCACTGAGCCAAGGGTTTGGAGAGGCCTAGCACATGATGTCAGGCACACTGGGAGCCAGGAGAATTCAGAAAGGCCCAGCATAACTCTGTTGGGTAAAGCTGACTCTTAGAAAGCTTCTGGTGGGTTCCTAACATCTGGCTTGTGCAGGGGAGGTAACTGGGGAAAAAAAAAAGCCTCTCTTTAAGACATTTTTTTTTTTTTTTGTTCAAACTGGTTAACCTCTGAAGGACCCCAGCTGTTGCTGCCTCTGTTATTTTGCTCTGTGTCTGCATTTTGCTTGTCTCTGTGCAGTGCACCTGGGGCGAGTTCTTTGTATTGGTTTTGACTGTACTCGGTCTCTAGATGTGTGTGTTTCTGTGCCAGTTCCAGGTGGACTTGGGAGCCAGACCAAGCTCTAGCTGCTGCCACTTCCACACTGCCAAGCTAAGCTTGGGCGCTGCTGGCACTGCCTCTGCCCTCAGCATGCCATCCTGTGGGCATCTTCTGTGCCCTCTCCGGGAGGGCCCAGGTCCAAACCCACTGCTTCTGCTTGCCGGGACTGCCTTGATAGCCAAGGCTGATAATTCCTCATATTCTCTGAGCTTTCTGGTCACTGGATTAAGTTTAGCAAGGATCCAAATATCTTCTGTGTATGGGTCATGATGAAGACTATTGGTTTAACTTCTGCTAAGATACAAATCTTATATCTGTAAAGCTATTACATGAACTTTCTGTACCTCAGGATTTATAAGTTTATTGGATGCAGTTAAAAATGTATAGAATCTGTAACAAAAGTTAAAACTTATAATACAAGGTGAATAATTAGAACGCTACATAGGTAACCTTAAAAGGGAACACCTAGTTCATCAATGTCTAAAGTTCTGGGGAAAAATTCAAATGTGCCAACCTTGCTTTTTAACTCCTGACGTTCTACTTCTGACTACCTGTTCTTGTTAGCTGAAATATGTCAAGCCAAAACATAGTTTTCATGCTTAAGGGCTGACTCTGAAAAAAGGCTTAAGGCTCCACTGGGATCCCCAACACCTGGCATAGTCACCGGCCAACTAAAGTCAGGACCACAGCTGCTGAAGACCAGGCATGGGCATGTTCCCGTCTAACGATGCAGCAAGACGGAAGCGATACGGCAAAGAGCCTATAACATGTCTCTCCGAACCTGAGGGCTCTTCAGGCTGACAGAGACTGACTTAAGAATGTCTCTGTAGACTCATTTTCTTTGCTAACTTAATGCAGCTTTAGCTATTTTGATAAACTGAGTCATACAAGAAACTGTGACGTTCTGCAAGGATGCACTATGAAAGTAAAGTTGCCAGTCTGCCTATGGACTGTAGTTGTGGTTTAAAGTTCTAGTTATACTAAAAAAAGCTTCAATTCAGGAATTGTAAATTTTTTTCATTTATGTGAGTGCTCTACCTGTATGTACACCTGCACACCAGAAGAGGTCATCAGATCCCAGTATAGATGGGAGGCACCATGTGGTTGTCAGGAATTGAACTCAGGACCCTTTGAAGAGCAGACAGTGCTTTTAACCACTGAGCCATCTCTTCAGTCCCTCAAGAATTGTAATTTTTAAGGCCAAACTTAATAGGGATAAAACTATAGAATCTCAATCTTATAAAAGCTATGAACTTGTTATAAACTGTTAAAGATAATTAAGACATACAGCTTATAAATGATCAATTTTTTTTTACAAATGCAATTCATTTATAGGGAAAAAGCTTAATTTAGCCTCTTATATATGTTTTCAAAGTAAAGCCTAGAACAAGCAACTAATAACAAAGTTTATTTAAAATCCGGCACAGTTGGTAGACAGCCCTGAAACTTTTCAGAGATCTGCTTATTGTGTCATTTAAAAATGTTCAGTGAAAAAAGTTCACTATGACAGCTCCTAAGGTCTCCAAAGAGGGCATATAGGGCACAATGACTCTACCTGGATTGTGGTAATCCCAACCACAGGGAGAAACTGGCCCATGACTCACCTGCCACTCGAGAGAGGCCTGTACGAACTGTGGACACTGTTGGGTTGACTTTGCCTTGTCAAAGTAAGGACAGCCCCCCAGGTTCCTCCTTTACAGAAAATCTCTCAGACCTGGCATCCAAAGCCTGATGATGTCCTGTCGGACAGTTGAAGACCTACAACCGCTCCTCTCAGGGAAGCCATGGAGACCACAGGAGCCTAGGACAACCATCTAGGTAGTGGGTAAGTCTCTGTCATTTTAGCTGATATGCAGGCCATTTGGATTACACTTCCTGCTATAATTTAATCTTTCTCAGTTCTCGTAGCTGCATCAATTTAGCAGGAGATGTCTGGTCAGTGCATTTCACATATAAAAACCAGGCCTTATTTTCTAGAGCTATTAGGTCACCTGAAGAAAAAGGGAAACTCACAGACAGCTTTGCCTTACTAACAGGCTTCGCATTAAAGGGCAAACAGGTTTCAGGCATTATTTACTATTTAAAGGAACTGGCTTTGCAAAGACTGCTCTTAGCAATCAACCACTTATGTATATCTAGTGGTAAATAATTGAATAAAAATGTTTAAGGTTTATATAAATTACAAAGGTCTAAAATAATTTAAAATTGTAAACATCGGAGGATATAAAAAGGCTTTAATAAATTATAAGGATCTAAAAACAACTTAAGATATATAAGTAAAAGTTACTCTGTTACTAGTATACTAAGAGTTCAAAAATCCAAAGTTTTAACATTGATCAGTGGAGTTCTGGTAAAGCACTAACTATTATTATCAGCCACAAGCTCAAGATTTTAAGGTAACCTTTGGGCAGTTGAAAATAAGAGCGTAAGCTTTAGATCCACCTCTCACTGATGAAATGGACTCCAGAGAAGCCCTCCCTCCCAACCAACAGCCCAAGCCTCCCTGTCGGGAAGCCTGTTCCCGAAGGAGCATCTCCAAACATTAAGTTCTTAAACTTCAGCTTCTGTCCCTAGTCTGTATCTGTCTTGGGAGAGTTCCACTAAGCTGGTAGACACCATCCAGAAATCAACTGTGGACTATGAACTGCTTCAAAGGTGATCTACACCATGGCAGCCCCAGTTGTCCTACAAAACAGGAATGCCCTGGACTTGCTGAAAGCTGATGGGAACCAGTCCGCTCGATGCGATTGCTCTCTGTGCCTTCATCTGCGTCTACACACAAGATGCTTGTGATGACCATGAGATACACTAACTGCCTTGAGTGCCTATGACTGTGTTGCTGTGACTACCTGTTACCACTACCTTGTTTTGCTCAAGAGGGACTAACTTGGGATACTTATCTTCTGCTCTTTAACCCTGCCTATTCTTCCTGCCAAATCCTCATTTGGAAACCACCTACCCCTTGTCTTCTTCCAATGCTCACTTCTTGAACTCTTCCTTAGGGGGAGGCAGCCTGTGTACTCGAATAAATAAAGAAAACTTGCTTTAATTAATTGCTTGTTTTAATTTGGCCATGATGATTTGGGTTAGTGGTCCTCCTTCTCCCATTTTTGAGATGAATGCTTCTATTGGAAATCACTTGAGTTTCAATGTACACAAGGTTTTTCTTTAAAAAAGATTTTTTTTTTTTTTTTTGCTAGCTTTTGCTGAATTGCCAGTTGTTGGTGAGGCAGAGACTATGTGACATGGTTTTCGACCTGGGGTATTGTAGTATTTTGAGTGAGAATAACACTCTTAGGCTCAAATCTTAAGTTGGCCGCATTGTTTAGGGGAGGTTTAGGTGGTGTGGCCTTGATGAAGGAGGTTTGTCAGTGGGGTTAGGCTTTGAGAGTTTAAGTCTCATACCACTTAATTTGCTTCCTTCTGTTGGTTTGTTAGTTCTCAAACCTAGGACAAATGGCTGAAGTGCCTATTATTAACATATCAAATTGGACTCTGGCTGCCAGGTTCTCCCAGCATCCTTCAGTCCTTACCTGTTACATGGTCCTCATGGCTGGCATATGCCACCCACTACCCTAAACTTCTCCTGCCCAGAAATTGGGCTGGGCTCTCCCTTTCCTTAGATTCTCTGATTCCTATGGAAGCCATGCGTTTTGGCTACACCAGTTCTTTTGGCCCCCTTTTGCCTTTTGACCTCTTGGCTGATGCTCCAGTTTCCCCTTTCTCCCCTCTCCTCACGTTGCCCACCTCAGACTGCTGTTCATATCCACTCTGTACTCTCCCAGATGCCTATGTTTCTGCCTCTATCTGTTTTCTCTCTTAAATCTATAATAAATACCTCAAGTCCTTAGGAGAAGTCATGTATTCCTTTTATTTCCTTTTCTTTATTCACGGTTCACACTCGGCTCCATGTTCACCTTTGAAGATGAGACCTTTTGGCTTCCTGCTCCTGTGACGTTGTCTGCCTGCTACCATGCCGCTGCCCTGTTCCGATGGTCTCTCATCCATCTGGAGCTGTAAGCCCCAAATAAACTATACCATCAATAAGTCGCTTCTGGTCATGATGTTTTATCAGAGCAACAGAAAAGTAACTAATATAGGGTTACACATTAGAACACTGAAAAGCTTGAAAAGTCAAAGGGATCCTGATCAAATTATGTAGCCAGTTTTCCAGCCAGGATCTAAGAACAGTCAAAGCAGAGAGCATGCTTTATCAGTGGAGCTTCATAGAATATCAACCAAAGTGCCTAGTTTAAAATTTTTCCAGTCTTAATCCCAAAGATGCGAGGAGAAAGACCATTGACCTGTTGTCGAAGAATATTAAACTCTTGAGGGCTTCCCTACCCCAGCTAGTTCCCAAATAATTGAGACAGAGACCTCTTGGATTTATAAAATCTTTAAGGCACTATAATTGGGCAGGTATCAAGCCTCTAAGCTATTTTGCTATTTCCCAGATATATACCCCAAGTTACTTGTCATGATAGTTCCTGCCTCGGCTGCTCTGTTCCATTAGTTGGTCCTCAGAGCCGACTTGCCTAGGTCTGGTGCTCCTAGCCCATCCAGTCCAGTTGCCGAGCCCCTTCCTTCTTCCTCTTTTCTCTCCCCACTTCTCCTTGTAGTCCCTCCAAGACCCTAAGCCCAGGAACCTAAGCCCTGCCTACCTCTCTTCTGCCCAGTCACAGGCTTCAACGTCTTTATTAACCAATTAACCTTGAATTAGACAGAGCAAAACTTACACAACAAAGACACAGGAGAATGTGCTTGTCTGGGCAGCAACCGGATCTTGGGGACCATTAATTAGCATTAGAACACACAGCACCAGACCAACCCCCGACACTGACCCAAATTAAAGCAACCTGTTTTATTTGTGTCCACAGGCTACCTTTCCCTAAGAGGTTAGCATTGGATCTGGGCAAAGGTTAGCCCCAGCTTGCTTCCAGCAACTCAGTGCCAGACTCCACATCATCACCTGCCACTGCCAATCCACTGTCACCCATGAGTCTCATATTCTAATTGTGCAACATGCACACCCTTTAAAAGCTTCCTGCCATCACAGTCACTCCCTCACTCTCTCACTCTGTCTCTGTTTCTCTGTCTCAGTCTCTCAAGTCCCAGCTCTGGGAATGCCTTTTGCACCCACCCTCCACCCCAATAAATCTCTTGTGTGAGATCTGTTGCATGGTGTGATTTTTTTTTCAGCACACCTTGGCCCTAATCCACCAAGGATCTCTTCCAAAATACCCTAACAGGGAAGAATAAGGGTTTTTATAGCTCAGGAGCAGAGAGTTTCCAAATAGGCCAGTCACAGAAACAACAAGGTGATATCAACATGTGAAACAAAGGTAGGATTGCAAGATGGTCCTAACAACTCCTGGAACAAAGGCACAGGTGGTGCAAAGTGGCCACAGCAACTTTTTGAAACAAAGACATAGTTGCTATTTCCTGGAACAGGCAGTACAGAAACATTTGTAGTTCAGGTTACATGTGGGGCATAGCCCAATTTTTGAGAAACAGAGGTTTAGCTATAAGCAAGAATTGGCCTAGTTTGTCTTTATTATAAGACACCTTTTAAGCCCATGATGGAGGCAGGCTAGGTCATCACCAGATATTGTCAAAACATTAAAAATCCAGGAATAACTTGTGGGGATTAAATATAGCATTCTTTACATAAGAGCACCTGGCTCACCTTGAAAGATGTGTTTACAGAGATCTAATTCTTTCTTAGAACCAATGTGGGGCCCATTTTGTGAAGTTGTTTGTTGAGGAGACGTGTACCTCTGGTGTTTTTGCCTAGACCTGTAGTGCTCAGAACCTTATACAATACAGACTCTTCGATGTATTTCAGCTTACCTCCCCCCCCCCACGTCTAAGTGATGTTTTTCTCTTCAAAACCAGTGCGTGTATTTCTGAAAGCGTAAATTGATTGTCTAAGACAGCCCTTGGAAAGGGAAGAGGATGGATGGCACACAAGCACAGTCTGCTAGAATCTCCAGGAAACCATCCAAGGAAATTGGATAACAGTATCAGAGGAGTCAGGTGGCAAGAGAAAACCTTTATAAAAGTAGAACCTTGTGAGGCGGAACTGGGAAGAAATCCAGAATTTGCTCCAGAGAGATTGGTAGGTCTGAAGGCTTTCCCTCCCAGTGAGAAAAAATAACCACACCATGCTAAAGAGGAGTGTTACAGTTCACCCAAGAGAGTGACAGACCACCATGCTTCCTAAGCCAGTTAAGAACACAGAGATGCTTTGATTCAGAAAACCTGGTTCCTGCCTTTATCTAAGAGGGCAGGCTCCCCACATAAAGAATTCTTAGGCCCCAGTGAAGTGTGGTAGGGATTTTAATGTCAAAAGGATGCAATCAACACCACAGCAGGTGCAGTTCTTTGAGTATAATTTAGGAGGTGAGGTCTTCCCTGGAGCTTGAGAGAAAAAGTCAGTTACTCTGTGGTCTTCTCAGAGGTGGAGTCAGTTGTTGTGGGGCCCAGAGAAGGCTTCCTTTGGGCCCAGGGAAGAGGAAAGACTACTAGAGACATACCTAAGAGTACAGTTTGCCTGCCATGAATGGTGAACATGTGAACAGCCTGCCCCCATCATGCCCAGTCATATATAATCTTATTCCTTAGGTGGATCTGACAGTCAAACTATAATGCAGATGTTTGTTTACCTGTAAGTATATGGCCATGAGAAATAAATCAAAGGATTTCTTGTATAACATGACTATCATTAAAAATGTATTGCGCATCTGGAGTATTCTCATACCAAGACATTGACGAATTGTTAGGCAGTGAATGTGTTGCTCAGCTCCACTTAGCCATCCCATAATGTATATGCACATATTGTGCACCATATATACCAATATAACTTCAGTGTCAGATATGGGATGCCTGGCAGCACAGTAAAGAAACTTCAGAAATGACTGCTCCACGATATGGTTAAGGTTCTCACTGTAGATATGAGAGAACATCCAGAGGCATCTGGAAGAGTCCAGAGCAGAGAGAGAAGCCGACTGAAAATGGCCATAAGAGTGGACTTGGAGAGGATAAAGGGAGTGGAAGAGCAGGAGAGAAGGTGGATATATTGAGATAGCAAGAGATAGGGAATTGAGAGGTAGGTAGAGAATAGATGATAGATAGATAGATAGATAGATAGATAGATAGAAAAAGGATGAGACTAGATGGGTGGAGAGAAGCTCACGGAGCTGGAGGGAGTCTGGGGTAGGGCAGGAGGAGGTGAGAAGGGCTGGAATGCTATAACGGACTGTGAAATGAACAAGTGCTTGTAAGTAAGAACTGAGGGAGCCTGGAGGTCAGCTGCATAGGCTTTACTCTGCTGCCACAGGCACATGCTAGTGATATGTCCCTTCTGCCAGAGGTAAAGAAAATGGGAACCAAATCCACAAGTTCCTGAGGAGGAATCTGTACTCTGGCTTGAGCTCATTTTTGTACATTTGGACAGCCTGAGACCTAGGATACAGTCATCTGAATTGCTGACCAGGAAGTCTCTACACATTCTCCAAACAATACGCGCTATTGCTGCTGCTCTTGGTTGCTCACCTGACGTAGGTGGTAAGACTCTATTGATGCTTGCAGGATTAGAGCAATCAAGCTAGGCTGTGCCCAACACCCTTCTTCTTGCTTGCTAGCATTCACAGTGCCAGAAGATGCTATGCAGAATGCTGGGAGAGAACCGCCATTAGTGCTCTTTCCCAGCAGTGGATCATGCATGCTACAATACTGATCTACAGGCAAGATATACTCACTGGTGCAGTGGTGGCAAGAATGCTATGTGGGTAGCCAACTACTTTCTGGCAAACCTAGCCCAAAGCCCATGGCTATGATGGTCATAAGTCCTAGGAAGAAACCTGTTACTATTGTTTTGCCAACTGGCTGTATTGTCAGACTGAATTATAAATGATTATATTTATATAGATGGAAAGTGTGCGTAGAGAGGCACTGGGAGGAGGGGAGAGGGAAAACAATCAGAACAATCAGAATACATGCATAGAGAGAGAGACAGAGACACACCCACCCATACACACACACACACGGAGAGAGAGAGAGGGAAAGAGAGAGACACACACACACACATACACACACACACACACACACACACACACAGAGAGAGAGAGAGAGAGAGAGGGAAAGAGAGAGACACACACACATACATACACACACACACACACACACAGAGACACACACACATATACACAGAGAGAGAGAGAGAGAGACAGACACACACACACAGACACACACACACACACACACCCAGAGAGAGAGAGAGAGAGAGAGAGAGAGAGAGAGAGAGAGAGAGAGACGAGGAGAGGAGAGAGAGAGGAGAGAGGGAGATGAGAGAGAGAGAGGAGAGAGAGAGAGAGAGAGAGAGAGAGAGAGAGAGAGAGAGAGAGAAGAGAAGCTATTTTCAGTAAAGGAAAAAAAAAAACCCCATATTTATATCCATAGGTCAGTGCTGCTCTTAATCTTTGTCCAAGGAACATCTAGTGGCACTGGGCAGCAGTTAATGCAGAGACTCATAGCTGGTCAAAGAGTTAGGAATAAGGGACTACTGAGTGCTCAGTCTTTAAGTAGGACATCTTTATCACCCACCCTCTCCAGCACAAGACTCAGGAAATATTTTGAAAGACAGAGTTAAAAGGATAGAAGAGCTAGAACATGGGGAGGGTGCTTTTTAAAGAACTGTCTTCTGGATGTGACGTGGCCATTGATTGGACCATGAAATCACAACATCTACTTCCCTGCAAACTGCATAAATTTGTTTTTTATTAGTGAGAAACATTGCATTGCACATACACATTACAATTTCTTTATTCATTCTGTTGTTGGACACATAGATTTGAATGATTCATTATTAGGGTGTGACACTACTTGACAGGGACTTGGAGGTGTGGCCTTGTTGGAGAAAGCATGGCCTCATTGGAGCAGGTGTGGCATTGTTAGAGGAAGTGTGTCACTGAGGGTGAGCTTTGGAGTTTCAATAGCTCAACTCGGCCTTGGTATCTCTCTCTTCCTCTTGCCTTTGGATCTGGATGTAGAACTCTCAGCTATCATTGCTGGGTCAGAAATCATAGTCTGTCAGAATATCTCTATTACATTTCTATATCTAGAAATATAGTCTAGCAGTACTGGTGTGGAGAATGGCAGGGCCACAAGGTAGAAGAACTCTTTAGAAGATTTTATGGAGCAGAAGTGTATGATAACCCTTAGCTATGTGGACACCTTTCATCACTTCATATAGATGAGTAGAAAGAGGGAAAAATGAAAAGATGCACAGTACTGTTGATAAACCAACGAGAAGATGCATATTAGGAAGGCTTACAACCTATACTGTACATAGGCACTATTATTGTAGCATTATTTTCCAAATAAGAAATAGAAGCACAAAAAGTCTGCCTTACTCACTGAATGTGAGTGCCTTACTGACAATCAGCCAGTTACTCATCCAATGAGTTGGTAAACAGAAAGTCTTGAATTTCAACATGTTATTTAATATTTAAGAATGTGACATTTTCCATACTGTTGTTTTCCCTAATATTGTTTTCTTTTTATCTGTTTTGATACTCTGGTGTTTATAGTCTATGAACTTAGAAGATATGAAAAACAATGTTTAATTCTGTATACGTTTTCAGGGGGCCTAAAGTTCAATTCTTTGAACATCAACATGGCACTTAGTCACATGATAAAACCGTAAGAATTATCTTATCCCTTTAAACCAGGCCAGACTTACATATTTCCCCATACAGCTTAAGGATGTCTGGGCTCAAATAAAAGATGGATGTGAAGTCAGAGGGATTACCTACAGCTATGTAGCTGGAGGCAGCAACTCAATAGACTCTCAGAAGACACACTGATGATGCAGCTGCTTCATGAGCTGTTACTTCATCTATTTTCATAAATTGCTGGTCTCTTTCAGAAACATGTCCTTTCATCTTTGAGAAGTTGTTTTTTAGCAGCACCATGAAGCTGAATATTCTAAATACACAGAAAGAGAGGCAATAGCTCTCACCTTGGGGCATCCGGTCTTTACACTCTGTGGTTCTTTCATCTTTTGTTTTATTTCTCCACAAGCATTTTAAAGCTTTTTGTTTACCTAAGTTGAAAGAAGAAAAGATTACAGCCTTCAAATGATCAAAACTGTATTTCTCTGTCTGGGTTTTCTGCCAGGAGTACAGGATATTTTTCTTATAATCGCTTGCTTTTTAGAGATCGTAACAGTTTTATTTTGTAATTCACTATTCATATTAGTCACACACATAATTCAGACCAAACCTCTCCATAGGAGAGTCTGTTTTGTAAAGAACTTAGGGAATTTTCCCTACAAAGAATAACTAACAGGACAAATATTGACCCCACCCCAGAAACCAGACCTTCTGACTTTAGTCTCTTCATTGTTCCAAGACAACCAGATGTATTGATTCCCACCTAAAGACTTTCTAAATAGACCTAAGTAGTCAAGTCAATATTATAAATTGCTCTTCAGTTCTTCTTGGGCAATATATAGTTTTAATACAAACATGAAATATTAATAAAGCAATTCTAATTATTTAATTTCAACATTAGTAGTTTCAAATTAGCTGGGTTAAGTTAGCAGTTTCTGAATGGCTTTTATCCCACAGAACTAGGTTGTTATCCATATCTGTATTCAAGTGCTGATGTATATAATTTTCATTTGCTTTCGCAAATATCTTCATCTTTTTTCAAGCCAACACTGTAAATAATTATGTAAATATGAACTAGCAGGAACTGATCATTTAAAGTTGAATTTCATAGTTTTAATAAAACTTTATATGGGCAAATGTTGCAGGACCTTTGATCCCATTGTGAACCCTGAGATTGTGAACTTTAAAAAAAAAATCTGTTTCTTATTTGGTGTGGTTCAGTCCTGACACACACCTTAAATCCAAGAACTTTCTGTTTATTGTAAACAGGGATTATAGTGTGGCTCAGCCAGGCCTAACACACACCTTTAATCTAAGAGCTTTCTGTATAAAGGATTTAGTAAGGTAACCCTTGGTCAAGAGGCAGAGCAAGAAACCAGCTGACAGAAAGTAGGGACTTTGAGAGAAGGGTATTTAAGATACTGTGGAGAAGAAAAAGGGCTCTTGAGCTCTTTAGCTCCTTGGGTCTTAGTTTTTGGCTTTTTCCTCCTGGCCTGTTGGGTGAGCTAGCAAGCTTTTGGCCTTGGACTTTTGGCTTTTGGCTTTTTCCTTTGGGATGTGAGCTGAGTAGGAAGGTCGGCTGGGTACCTTCTCTGCCTCTCTGAGCTAGCAAGGTTTCATGCCAGCATCTGGCTCCTGTGTCTTTATTGGTAAAATCTAATGCTTAGGATTTTCTTCAAACAACAGGCAAACTATAAAGCATATGTGCGAACTGACAGATAGCAGTCTAGGAAATCAAGGTCAATCTGAAATGTGGACAGCCATGTGAAAAATCAAGAGTCATGGTGAAGAACTACATTTCATATCATTATTCATATTACAGAAAAAGCTTCAGGGGAAAAAAAAAAAGAAAGAAGCTGAGGTGGGACTTTCTCTATGAAGAAGTAGCCAACCCAACACCTGGGCATACATGCTGTTTGTGAGAATCCAGGGTGAAGAGTGACTTTTGGAGATGTGCTCCCCTTCTGGGACACCGGCACAAGAGTGGTGATCTGGAAAGAGATTCCAAACTGCAAAGATGTGGCCAGTGTTTGAAAAACACACAGGGAAGGAGAGAACCAAAGCACAAAATTTCCCCTGAGTCCTGCATATGAGCCACGCTACAAGCACCCAGGCACACATGTCATCTACACACAACACACATTAATAAGAAATCATATAAAATTTCAGTGACATTGAATAACTAGTCACAGATTGAGTTGATTATATATAAGGAGAAAGGTAGTCAGATCCTGATGTAATTAGCATGTAGTACACCACTTGCTTTGCATCCAATTGGTTTGTGCATAGCACAGCTGGGTTGATAAAATCAAGAGAACAAAACTTTCATTGACATAATTTCAATTTTCATACAGAAAAATGATGTTTTCACTTTTATATGTGTCAAAGAAAAATAAGGTGCTGAAATATCTGCCCTTTCCAATGATGTGTTTTGACCCGAATTCTTTTCAGGTACATACTTAACCAACATGTTTTGGAACACACTAACTACAGAGGAAGATAGGAGAAGCAGTATGATTTCTACTGAGCCTAGTCTACTAAAAAAAAACAAAACAAACAAACAAAAAAAAAACAAAAAAACCCAAAACCCACTACCAAGCTATAGTTACCAAAATATAAAATACAGTGATCCTAATTTTATTTTGTTTTTAGAAAATCGAAAATTTTATAAAACCATGGCACACATGCAAGGATACTTATAATTGTTATTTTATAATGTATAAATGTAACTTTAATTAAACAGAAGAGTTTAATTTTTTAGTAGTTTTAATTTGTAATATTTCTAATACAACTATTATACATAATCCACATAAAGAAAAACATTTCCTTAATAAGTTCTAATAATGTCAACAAACCCAAAGACCAAAATTTTAAGACAGTTGTGCTAAAAATTGGCACTATAGATATAATATTAAGGTAGAAAATAAGATTCCCAAGGGAACTGTCTCATTTTAAAGATTAAATGCTTTCTTCCAGGGAGCCTCATGATTCATTTTTAATGACAGCAGGCATAACAATTTTGCTTGGTGGTGTTTGCATTTGAACCTCAGATGTCTATCATAGAATATGAAGAAGAGAAAAATGGCACCCAGATGTTATAATGTAAATCAATAACATAAATTGGCTAATGAATATTTATTTTGCACATTAATTTACCTACAGCTAAGTAAGGCTCTCAAAACAAATGAATACTTTCATAAATATTCCCCGGCTTAGTTATCTGTTTGGTCATTTGTAGACGGCGGTAAATGCATTATGCAAAAAATGCTATATAAATAAACGGCATTTAGATGATGTTTAAAGCACTTTTCATTACAGCTATTGGGCACTGCTATGCTAATGAAATTGAAAACATAAAGTAGGACTTGCACAGCTGGACTCTCTTTGAAATGAGATATCAGCTCGCAGCTTGTTTACACAGTAGGAAGCTTTAAGACTATCAGAGATGCCGATTAATCAGGGAAGAGCAGAAGACAGCCTGTTTACCTGTTGTCTTCCTGGTTTCTGGGAGTGAGGTTGGAGTTCTAATCACTTAGTAACGTTCATTCAGTTAGATTCCTATGTGTTGCATATATACAAGAGTTTCATTCTGCTGCTGTGGTAAATACCACAACCAAAATTTAGAGGAGGAAAGAGCTTATCTCAGCTCACAGGTTGTAGACTGTTCTTGGAGGAAGCCAAGGAAGCAACCCAAGCAGGATCTTGAAGCAGAGATCCTGCTGGTTCTCTTGCACGCTAGCCTTTTTATACAGCCCAGGATCACTTGCCCACAATGGGTGTGCCATCCTATGTCAATTAGTAGAATATCACACCCCCGACATGCCCACAGACCAATCTGACCAGGCTATTCTTCATTAATGATGCTTGACTGTGACAAATTGACACTCTTGTATATATTTCTTCCTTTGTGAAACTTTGAGTAAATTAGAGGTAAAGGGAGCACTTAGTTTCCTGATTTTAATACTTACTCAGTTGTACATAAAGTTTTCCATTACCAGATGAAGGCTGTGCCCCTTCAGGACTCCTCTGACACTTTTTAATTCCACGAAGTTAAAACTCCGCTTCCTCAGTATTGATATTGGAAGTATGAAGCTTAAATCTAGAGTGCTGTTAGGTATATTTGCTGTATAATGTCGTTCAATTATGATGTTTTTCTGTTTATTTTTTTGCCCAGATGACTTGTGTATTGGAGAAAGTGCAGTGCTGAAATCACCTATAGGTGTTGAATTGAAGCTAATCTGAGTCTTCCAGCCCATTAATACCCTTAAGAAAAGAAAAGAAAAGAAAAGAAAAGAAATCGGTACACCAGAGTTTGGGTCATATATGTTTAGAACCTATGGATGCCTTCTTGGTGAGTAGTTCCCACAATTGGAATGAAATTTCTTTATCTTTTCTTATTAGTTTTGATTTGAAGTCTTCTCTGCCACATGGTAGGATAGCGACACTTGTTTCCTGGTCTCATTTGTTTGGAACACTCTTTTCCATCTTTTTAACTTAAAGATGGTTTCTGTCTTTAAAGCTGAGTTTCTCATAGACAGTAGAAAGATGGAGTTTGTTTTTTAATCCACTCAGCTAACCTCTGACTATTTATTGGGGAGTTACAGCTGTTAATATTTAAAGGCATATGTTGCTTGTAGTCATTTAATTTTTATTTTTGCTTTTTTGTTTTGTGTTCTTAGTCATATTTGTGTTTTAGTAATTATATACACATGTATACTTAGTTACACACACACACACACACACACACACACACACACATGCATACATACAGGAAAACTCATTTGTTTTCTGTAGTCTCTTGGCTATGATTATTCCTCTCTTCAGTTCAGAGTACTGCTTTCACTACTCTGTGTATAGCTAGCTGGTGGACATGAAATCTTTTAACCTGTCTACACCATGAAAGTTTTTCTTTCTTCTTCAACCATGACAAATAATTTTGCTGGGTAGGTACAGTAGATTTATGGAAACAGCACAGGCAGGACTTATCTGACTGGGCCTGTGATGAAGATGTGTGACCCATGCCAAGTCTGGGGTTTGGAGAGGTAAAAATGGACCAGGGTTCAGGGAATTCACCAGACTAGACCTGGGCACAGAACATGGGACCCACACAAGGCCTGGAGGTTGATGTGGCACAAACAATTGGAATGGAGAGGGGGTGAAGGAGAACATAGGTAGGCCATGTGGGTGCGTGGTATGTATTTTGGCAGCAGGGTCCCTGGTATTAAGAAGGACTGAGGTTAATGACTGCAGGGTATCTGGTAACAAGTGGATTGGCCTCAAGCCCCAAAGAAAGGGAAATGGATTGAGGAAAGGGGCCTCTCTGAGAGAAGCAACAGAAGGACTAGGGGGAAAGAATGACGGAGGAGGGAAGAGAGAACACAGGTAGCCTGCTTTCACTTCATATGGTATTTAAAGGTTTCAGAATAATCATATGATAAGAAGAAATAAAATGGAGATCAATAGGAAAGGAAGATGTCAAAGTTTTCCCATTTGGAGACAATGGGATTCTATTTGCAAACAACTCAGATGTATTCACTCAAAAATCCTTGTAATTCATAGTTTCAGAAAATTAACAGCAAAAAGTCAAAAATTAAAAAAACCTGTAGCTTGGCTTTTTACTCCTCCCCATTCCAAAGACAGCTGCATCTTCTCATGCTGTGCTAGCTTCATCACTTGACATGATAGTGAAGGTCGGAGTAAACGGATTTGGCTATATTGGGCGCCTGGTGACTAGGGCTGGCTTCTTATCTGGAGAAGTAGAGATTGTTGCCATTAATGACCCCTTCATTGATCTCAACTCCATGGTCTACATGTTCCAGTATGACTCTACCCATGGCGAGTTCAATGGTACAGTCAAGGCTGAGAACGGGAAGGTTATCGTCAACGGGAAGCCCATCACCATCTTCCAGGGTTGAGATTCCGCTAACATCAAATGGGGTGATGCTGGTGCTGAGTACGTTGTGTAGTCTACTGGTGACTTCATTACCATGGAGAAGGCTGACGCCCACTTGAAGGGTGGGGCCAAAAGAGTCATCGTCTCAGCCCCTTGTGCCAATGTCTCCATGTTTGTGATGGGCGTGAACCACAAGAAGTATGACAGCTCAGTCAAAATTGTCAGCAATGCTTCCTGCACCACCAACTGCTTAGCGCCCCTGGCCAAGGTCATCCATGACAACTCTGGCATCGTGGAAGGACTCATGACCACAGTCCATGCCATCCTGATACCCAGAAGACTGTGGATGAACCCTATGGAAAGCTGTGGCGTGATGGCCGTGGGGCTGCTAAGAACATCATCTCTGCATCCACTGGTGCTGCCAAGGATGTGGGAAAGGTCATCCCAGAGGTGAAAGAGAATCTCCCTGCCATTGCCTTCCATGTTCCTACCCCCAACGTGTCCATCTTGGATCTGACTGGAGAAACCTGCCAAGTACAATGACATAAAAAATGTGGTAAAGCAGGCATCTGAGGGTCCACTAAAGGGCATCCTGGGCTACACTGAGGACAAGGTTGTCCCCTGCAACTTTAACAGTGACTCTCACTCTTTCACCTTTGATGCTGGGGCTGGCATTTCTCTCAATGACAACTTTGCAAAGCTCATTTCCTGGTATAACAATGAATATGGCTACAGTAACAGGGTGGTGGACCTCAGGGCCTACATGGCCTACATGGCTTCCAAGGAGTAAGACACCCTGGACCACCCACTCCAGCAAGGACATGAGAGCAAGAGAGAGGCCCTTGGCTGCTGAGGAGTCCCTGTTCCAACTCAGCCCTTGTCACTGAACATCACCCCTCACAGTTTCTATCCTAGACCCCCAGAATAATGGGAGGGCCCCAGGGAGCCTTACTCTCTTGAATACCATCAACAAAGTTCACTGCACCTAAAAACACTTAAACCTGTAGCTTTTCTATGTACCAGTAACAAACATACTGGGAAAGCAAATTAAGAAATAATCCCATTCAAGACAGGTTTTTGAAAACTAACCTTGCAATGAGCTGAACAAAGGAAGTGAAAAACCTCTACCGCAGAATCAATAGAGAAACAAAACAATAAAACAATGGTGAAAGAAGCTGAAGAAGACACAAGAAGATGGAAAGACCTCCAGGGTTCATGAATTGCCAAAATTAATGCTGCCAAAATGTCTATCTTAGCAAAAAATACCTGTATAACCAATTCAATCCCCACCAAAATGGAAATCAGCCCACACAGCCGCAATCACCTAATTTTTGACAAAAGAAAAAGCCTCTTCATGAGATGTTGCTGGGTTAACTGAGTATTCACATGGAGTAGAATAAAATAAAATTAATTTCATATTTCACAGGAATGTATTAAAAATAAAATATAAGACCCAAAACATTGAGACTGATAAAGAAAAACATAAATCACTGTGAGAGATAGTCAGAATTTCTAAAAAGGATCCAATCGCAGGAGAATAACCTCAAGGATGAATAAATGTTCTGCCTCACAAGAGAAATAATTAATAAAGTAAAAAGACAACAGACAGAATAAAAAACCATTAACAAACATCTGACATGAGATTAACATCTAGACTATATAAAGGACTGAAATGTAAATTCACAAAACCTCATCCAATCAATAGATGGATGAATCAACTGCAGAGAAGCTTCTCAAAGAAGACAAATGACCAAGAGTTATTTGAAAGTGTCCACTATCTTTAGCTATCATGGAAATGAAAATTATATTGTGATTCCATCTCACTCCAGTCAGAATTTCTATCCTCAAGAAAATACAGGGTGTGAGGAGAAGATGAACTCGTCTTATGCACTGATGCTAGACTTTGAACTGTGGCAGCCACTATACAAGTCAGCGTGAAGGCTCCTCAAAAACTAAAAACAGAAATTCTACAAAGCCCAGTTATATCATTCCTGGGTATATAGCTGAAGGACTCTAAGTGAACACCACATTTGCACACCTATGTGCATTGCTGCAGTATTCACCACATTTGCACATCCATGCTCATTGCTTCAGTATTCACAACAGCTAAGAAATGCATCCAGCCTAGACGTCTATCAACAGATGAATGGACGAAGAAAATGTGGCCTATATTCACAATGGCATTTTATTTAGCTGCGCAGAAAATGAAATTATGACATTTTCATTTGCGGAAAAAAATGACTGAAACAAATTCAGAAAGACAAGCATGTCTTCTCTCATATGTAAAATCCAGATGTAGGTGTGTGTGTGTGTGTGTGTGTGTGTGTGATATTCAAGTAGGAAGAGGACCATCAGGGTAGAAAACATCTTACGTGGGGAGGGTGATGAAATGCATCTGACATTAAGGCAGAAGGAAGGGACTGTTTGATATGAGAAGGGGACCAGCAAAATAGATAGAGAAGAAATATGTGAAAAGACGGACAGGAACAAAATCTATCAGCATTGTGTATAAGAATACCACAATAAACAGACATTTTGTATGTTAATTTTTAAACTGAATAATGAAAACTATCCTGGGCTATACTGCAAATTCCCTTTAGCTTATTAAACAATATTCTTGCAGAAGATAACACATAAGCCTGTGAGAGTATCTAAATGCTTCATATAGTTTTAAGTTAGAGCAAAGCTATAATTTGCTCTTTGTTGTGAGCACAAAGCACTGTACTGAAATTTGCATGTAATCAATTGTTCACTTCCTGACTTCCCCAGAACATGTGAGCACTTGACTGTTGCCAACTTCTTTTATTCCTTTATTTGTTGTGATCTTAACAGCCAAAATCAAATATTGGTATAAAACTCAAGTGGCTCATGCATTTGAGTGTGTGTGTGTGTGTGTTTGGTTTGTAATAAGACATGTGTAATATTTTACATATCTTACATATATTAATATATAATATAATAATTATATACTACATAAGTATATAA
Source organism: Acomys russatus (assembly GCF_903995435.1). Taxonomy (NCBI): domain Eukaryota; kingdom Metazoa; phylum Chordata; class Mammalia; order Rodentia; family Muridae; genus Acomys; species Acomys russatus. The sequence continues at coordinate 53,345,529 of NC_067156.1, read as the reverse complement.
ATAATATAATTATATAACATATGGATTAATTCAATATTTATCTAAGTTATCTAACTACATACTATATATACAGTGTACTATATGATCACAGTAATATATATAGTTAGATAATAATAGCAGATAATAGTAATAATATATAGATATTATATAATATATTATTATTTATATACTACATATATGTAGTATGCCAAATATACAGTAATACATAGTTAAATAATATATGTGACTACTAATTAGTAAAGAGAAAAGATTCCTGATACAGTTATAAAGAAAACTAATTTAATGTTTATAAAAATAATATAGAACTCTATCTAACATTTTACTTTTTCAAAACAACTGTATAAAACTCTAATTTGAACATTTGAATTAGAAATTAGTTCTTTGCTATTTTGTGACTAGAACACAATGATGTTTAATTATAACTACTTGTAAAGGATATTCTGCTTTCTTAATATTAAGAGCTTTGAAAATCTTGCAGCAACTTAAAAGGTTACTAAAAAAAAAAAAAAAAAAAGAAAGAAAAAAATTGTTATCACTTTGGTATAGAAGGGGTAAGTGAAAAAAAAAATAACCCAGAAAACTAAAAAGTGGCCCAAATGAAGCATTTTGGTGTGTGTGTGTGTGTGTGTGTGTGTGTGTGTGTGTGTATGTGTGCAGGCTTGATATAGGAAGTCCACTCTTAGTGTGGGCTGCACCACTCGCTGGGCTTAGGTCTGGATAGTGTAAGGAGGAAAGGAAGCAAGCCAAGCACAAGCACTGTTCACCCTTCTCTTCCTGACTTGAGAGAAAATATGGCTGCTTCAAACTCCTGCTGCCTTGAACTTCCCACCATGGTGGACTGTGCTCTTGAACTGTGAGACAGTATAAAGCCTTCCTCCCACAAGCTGCTTTTGTCAGGGTGTTTTATCATGGTAATAGCAGCAGAACATAAGACACAAGACTGCTTCTAAACGTTTTCTTCCTCTGACTCCAGCAAACTGGCCTTCAGTTTTCTGGTGTTCATCTCTTAATTGTTTTATGTGCTTGACAGTGGACCTGAAGGCACCCAGTGCCATCTCCACCAACAGCTCTGCTCATGGTCTACAAAATCTTTGATAGTTCAGTGCAAATTTTAATCAGATTTTCTCCTCATTTTCTTTTATTTTTTTCCCTTTTCTCTAGAGAGGTCTCAGCCTTAAGTGCATCATAAATCCACCCAATTAGGGTTAAGGTACTTATATGAGAATGACAAGTAGCTTCCCTTTCTTTTTGTTTTTTTGTTTTTGTTTTTTTTTTTGAGACAGGGTTTCCCTGTGTACCCTTGGCTGTCCTAGACTCGCTTTGTAGACTAGCCTGACCTCGAACTCACAGTGATCCGCCTACCTCTGCCTCCTGAGTGCTGGGCGAGCACTTGAATCTCAAAGAGTATAAGGAAACATTTACTCTTTCACCAAATATTGGCAACTGTGATCAGGACCAGTTTTTGGTGGCCCCAATAACATGTTCAAACCTGGAAATGTAGTAGAAGTTTTGGTGTCCTTAAAAACTCACTTGTGTTGTGTAAACATGTTTTTGTTTTAATCCCAGATGTGGGGTATGGTGCTGCTCCACAGTGTCCCCAGCAGTAGACTATTTGCCTCCTGCAGGCTTTGAGAAGGGCATGATCTTTGTCAAAAGCAGATAGTTTAATTCTGGGAAATCTGGAGAGGGAATAAATTCCGGAGCCTGGAGAGAGAGGAGGGAGGCTGCTGATGCTCCCTATGCTGCTCCTGGTTGCTGCTGATGCAGTTTGTTGGGAAGAAGTAATGGAGATTGGCCTCGCCCCAAGGAGCCCAACGACCCTAACCAGCAGGAAGTAGCTAAAAAGACCTACACCCCTTCTCCCCACTAACCTTCTTTCTCTCAAACCTGGTGTTGGGGGGCTGGAAGGTACTGGGTGGAGAAGGGAGAAAGAGATATAAGGAACCAAATAAAATAGATTAAAAAATATGCACCTACATAGACGTGATATTATGAAGTTTTCTAGTTTCAGAACATAACAAAGGCAAAAGTTCCAGAATTTTTCAAAGACATTGGTAGAAAGTTTAAGTAGGCAATCAGAGCAAAATGGGGGTATCCCTGCTATAGGTTTCATATGCTTTCTGATGACATTCTTAGCTTTTGAGTTGGTATAAACTAGTGGTCTGTCCAGTTTATAATTTTTAATGTATAGAATGTATACATTCTACACATACAATCTACCTGATAGCTGACAGAATGTTAAGTCAAGACAGAGAAGGCAAAACACACACCCAGACAAATTGAACTGGAAGAAACACCTTATTCTGGCTATTTCTTCTGTTAGTGCAATAAGGCCAGAACTTGGTTCTAAGCTCAGAAGACTTTAGAGCTGAGGACAAGGATGGGAGCAGACAATAAGCCCCTGTTTACGATCTAGAGCAAAGTATTCTCATTTCCTTTAGTTAAAATGTACTTTATAGGTTGGAGGAAGGAGGCCACCAGAGTTAGCCTCCTGGTTTCCTATAGAGACTGAGCTATAGAGGCGCTACCATTCTAGTGTGTATTCCAAACAGTGGTTTCATCGTCCTCCTAAGAGCAATTCCGGTGCTGTGTAACTGACAGGTGAAATTCTTCTAAAGGATTTATATCCCAAAGAACAGAGAAGGAAACACGGCAGCTGAGAGGGAAGTTGGGACCTCAGATTATGAAGAAGGTTGACCAGTGCTCACCAGGCTGAAGGGAACACACATACACACAAAGCCCAGAAGCCTCCGGAAGTGAACCGACTTTGGTGACTCCTTAAGGAACTATTTTACCCCTGTGTTACTGATAATGCTGGAAATATGCATGTGTTTACCTTGAGCTTTGTAGTGTCACATATGTGTAGGGTGAATGCTTGGGTGCTATGTAATTCCTCTTTATCTCTCTTCTTTCTGCAAAGAGTAGGAATTCTAGAGCAGTGTTGAGTGGTAAACAGTAAAACCAAGGCATCCTTGTCCTGGCAGACTAAATAACTGCCCTCAGAGGTACATACAGGCTAACCCCCAAATTGGTTGGCACACACATTACAAAGGAATTGTGAACTAAGTGACCTGTTCTCACTGTAATCAAGCCAACAGTGAGGATCAACCATTACACAGATATGTGATTTCCAGGCACTTTTCTACTTGGGATAAAATGCCCGGCTTTGTCAAAATAAAGGAGGTGAGTAGGGCTTGGCTCAGGTTCAGGGTCAAGGAGATACAATCCATTATGACTGGCTAGGCATGAAGGCCATCTGGGCAGATCAGGATGCAAAAAAAGGCAGATGCCCACACAGCTGGATCTTTCCTTTTGTCCCATTTTATTTTGTCTCAGCCCCCAGGCCAAGGGCTGATGTGACCACATTCAAGGTTGGATTTCTCCACTTGGTTAATACTCCCTGGTACAGTCGTCTCAGACCTATCCAAATATTAAGACCTAAGTCTGAGTTCCTTAATTCAGTCAAGTTGACGATTAAATTTAATCTTGACAGCAGGTGTGATGTGTTAAGGATCCTATAGTAGGGAATGTAGGCTGGATTACCCAGGTGAACCCCATTTATTATCACCCCCTTGTAATAGGGTCAGGATGTCAGAGGAAAGGGAAGATGCTGTGCTGCTGCCTTCGTGGGGGAAGGAGAGAGCTGTTCAGTTCAGACACAGGCACCAATGCTAGCTTTGTGGTAACCTGCTTAACCTGCTTAAACTCTATAGCCTCTCTGTTGAGACCTACTTTAGTTCCTAGCAAAACTGTGCCTCCTTTGTTAACACCAGCTTTCACTCTTAGCATATCAGAGGCCATTTTGTCTCTAAGTCTCCATCCTGATCACAAAGTAAGATTAGGTTCAGGTTCTCCGGCTCTATCTGCTTGGGAACTTGACTGGCCTTTTGCTTACAATTCAATACTGGTTGGACATTCTGCTTGAATTAATAATATGTGTTTTACTTAAACAAAACCACAATATCCTGCTATGTTCCTTTCTCCTGGAACAGTGGGGAACTGGAAAGCCCCCAAGCCTATATCCTAGCCAATCAGCTTGAAATGCTTTGTCTAGCCACCTGGACATTGTGCTCGGAACAAAATTGATTCTTCTTGTGTTTGACTAATCAAAATGATGTAATACTGCCCCCCCTTGCTTTTCACCTGGTTACTTGGTTGTTACCTGGTTATGGGTTTTCTTGTGAATGCCTGCATTAGAAACAGACCAGTGTCACAGTTCAGCTCCTGAGTCTACTGTGTCCCTGGCCATGGTCATCTTGGGGCATTCTAATAAGCCATCAATGTATCATTAAGATTGGTGCTTGAGTGGTTTGTGTGACAATTCTTGTATTATAACAGCTTTAGCTTTGCTTCTTAAGGGAAAATAACTCTGCAGAGCTGCCTTCTAACTATTAGAATTAGTGTCCATTGAAGTTTTGAGTTGTTTGTTTGTTTGTTTGGTGTTTGGTGGGGATAGATCCTTTCTCTGTGCATTGGATTTTGTCAAGTAATTTTTAATTTCAAATAATTGTAAGCTGTGACCAGACCCATATTGAAATGTCCCACATGGATTTCTGTCTTTATCTGCTAAGATGGTGAATTAGAGCTCCAAAATAAAAATTGGGAGCTTCTAAAGATGGCGTCGGTGGGCAACCGTCTCTGCTGAGATGATGTCACCGGGCAACCGTCTCTGCTGAGATGGTGTCACCATTCTTTTCTGTGTTCTGTGGGAAGCATGTCTTTGCTATTCTCTCTCCACTCATCCCCAGCATGGCCCTCAGCATGTGAGGACACTGCCTGCTGTCCTCCAGCTCCGTGCTCAGGCTTTTTTTTTCTGGGGCTCTATTGATCATCTAGTGGGCTTTTATTATTTTAATCAAATTGAGAACCTTCCAGTCATTATTTCTTCAAATCCATTCTCTGCCTTGCCATCTTTTCTCACTCAGTCTGACTTTTGTCAGAGTATTTAAAATGGCCCCATTTTTAGTCCCCCCCCCGCCACGCTCCATGTTCATTTATTTTTTTAATGACACTGATCTTTGCCCAGCTTCTGCTTCCTGCTGATCCCCTCAATAAAGAGTTCACTTACTAAATCACATTTCTCAGTCTTAGAGGCTTCATTGACAAATAAAGGGGGGGGTCCATTTAGTGCTTCTGGTCATGAAATGAACTTCTGTGTCCAGGTCCATCAGGCAATGCTGAAAGGAACCCAGTTTTGTCCACCTCTACTAATAGACCCAGTGATGAGCAAAAGGTTTGTAATCAATCAGATCTTCAGGCTTAAAACATAGGCTGACCTCTTTGCAATGAAGTCCTGTCATGAATGATGCTCCTGCCAGCCAACTTGAAAGCAGGGAAAACCTGGGGTGATCCTTGGCTCAGCATGAGATGGGTTGGTCTCCCCTCACATCATCACTCAGCCTGGCTTTATCATATTGACCATGCCCCAGGAGCTCCTGCACACCTCTTCCTCCATTAAACATAAACCTCATGACTTCAAAGATGGACTTGAGGGAGGAAGTGTTAATGGATTTGCTTCTTCTCGATGTGACCATATTGAGTAAGTCACCTTTCCCTGATTTCCGTTATTTCTTTGTCTCTTTAATTGGCCCATTGGAGACAGGTGGCTGAGCCTAGCTTGTTTCTAAGACCCAGGCTTTGTTCTTACCGTGTCAGTATGTTTCCAGTTGAGCTTTGGTCCTAGCTTCAGGCCAGGCTTTCCTGCTTCCTAGTGTGTGTGTGTAGGAATAATAGTATCCAAGATGTCATGAATGTTACACTTTTTCTGTTTTTGCAGAGGTGTGGGATTGATGTTTTCAGATAGTTACTGTACTTATGTGCTGCTTGGAGCCCTGGAGGCCCATGTGAGACATTTCCTTAAGGCATTTCTAGGAGACTCTTTTCCATTCATAATTACTCAGAGAATGCCACAATTTCTCCTATACAAATTCAATGTTGGGCATGTTACAATTACATTTTAATACATTGTGCTAGCCTTATATCTTTCTGTCCAATTCTGTTCTTGATATCTATTAGGCTATCAAAAGATATAGTCAATTAAAAGTAAAAAAACAGCTGGGCATGGTAGCACACGTCTTCAATCCCAACACTTGGGTGGCAGAGGCAGGTGGATGTCCATGAGTTCCAGGGCAGCCGACACCACAAAGAGTTCCAGGACAGGCAGGCAGGCAGACAGAAAAACCTGTCTTGAAAAAAAAAAAAAAAAACCAGAAAAAAGTTAAAAGACAGAATTAAATATTTGAGGTGAAAAGATGACAGGTTTTTGACTAAATAATTATTTAATTATTTAGTTAAATTATTTCAGGAGTAAATAATTCTTATGTAGTTAAAAAACATGTTACATGTATTGGAGGATAGTTTCCTTTCTTTGGTAACAGTGTCTTCACGCAGAGTGAAGACTAGAGGGCAGTGTTGTTCTTATAATGTGAGTCAGGGAGATTTGTAGATGATAAAATCCAAATATTTACCCAGCAGTGTCCTTTTCTCTGTGTTTACTAGACAAGAAAAAAAAAATGGATTATTTTGTAATTCAATTGGTGCTTTTTCTTTTTACAATATATTCAAGATTGGCACTTATTATATTACAAAATGTAATGAAATGAATATATTCCTCACAGAGAGATGTTTTTAAGAACATAGTAAATTACTAATATAAGTCTTCTGTTATGATCACATTTAAAATGTTTTTAGCATTTTTGGAGCAGACTATACATTGTTATTAATACAGCAGCTATACTGTATTAATTCTTTCACTATACTTTTCCTGTCTAATTAAAATTTGGACCCTTAGAGAAACATATTTTACTATTTCCCTCCCTTCATCAGCTTTTAGGAATGAGTTTGCTTTTGAAGGTGAATGATAATAAGAATTATGAGAAAATGCATATATTAATTAACTTGGTTTAGCTGACAATGTACACATATTTTAAAACACCACTGCATGTACAATTAATATACACAACTTTACATGCCAAATTATAAAAAGCAGCAACTACAGAAAAATAATATTAATAACATCAGAAAGTGATATTAATGTGCCGCTCCCCAAGACCAGCTCCGGGAACGGCGAGGAGGAGAGAAAGGAGGATATGCAGTAGGGAGAATTGAGCAAGCGGTTAGCGGCTGGATAAGGGAACCCAAGCATTGAATGAACAACCAGCTAGAGGATCTAGTTGTTGATGAGAGGTTGAGGACTGGAGGGAAAAGAAAAGTGGAGACTCAGGAGTATGCGGTACAAGCAGAAGGTCTCAAACCCCAGGAGAACTTTTCTATCTTGCTTTTGTCTCTGTCTTGCTTTTTGTCTGACAAGCTTGCTTCTTGCTCCTTGCTCCTTGCTCGCTTCCTCGCTTCCTGTCTGTCTATCTATCTATCTATCATCTAATTATCTATCTATCTATCTATCTATCTATCTATCTATCTATCTATCCATCCATCTAATTATCTATCATCTATCTAATTATCTATCTATCTATCTATCCATCTATCTATCTATCCATCCATCTAATTATCTATCTATCATCTAATTATCTATCTATCTATCCATCTATCTATCTATCTATCTATCTATCCATCCATCTAATTATCTATCTATCATCTATCTAATTATCTATCTATCTATCTCTTGCTGTTACCCAGCTTTCTGTCTCCTTGCTTGCTTGTTTCCCATCTATCTGTTTCTCTTCCTGCTGTTCCCCATCTCATGCTAGCTTCCTCTCACGTCTGTTACTTGCTTGCTCCTGCCCTCTATCTAACTAACTGATTTCTTACTTGCTTGCTGGCTGTTTGTCCAACTAGCTCTCTCCATGGGCCAACCCCAGTATTTTATTAAAGTGAAGTTTAAATTTTTCATTACAGATTACATCATGAATTCCTCATCTTTTACAATCAATAGGGCATTCAAAAATCAACAAAGCAATAGAACAGTCTAACAAGGAAGCACAAACAGTTCTGTATATCCTACAATAGAACATACTGCAAAAATCAATCAATTTCCAAGCGATGGTCAGCATAACCTTATTATTATTTCTTAAACAATGCTCAGGAAAGTTTAATTATAAATTCCCTGGGACAAAGCCATTGTGTTTATATGATTGTCATAACAACATAGCTTAAGCTAAATGTTATCTAATAAAGAAAAAACTTGACCTGCTTCCAATCCCAGACCAACAGGTGTGTTATCTAAGCCTAAGCCAACTGCCAAGGGGTCCTCTATTGTAAACTATCTGTACAGCATGAAGTTCCAAGCCCCCATCTATTGCTCTCAAAGCAGATTCTAAGGAAACATTTCTACAGGTAGCAGTATCTAGCCAGGAACTATCATGTCAAGGTCTTAACTTTCTTTGATGCAGTTTCTGCTTGGGTGCTCACATCAGAGCAAAAAAAAAAAAACTCTATCATGGTCTCAAGCCTTTGGCCAGATGCCCTCTTTCAACATTCTTTATGGGAAAAAGTTTTCCATGTATGACTATCCTTAGGGCTGAGATATAAATATAAAAAACAGTTTTAGGAGAAATAGCAGATTTCTAAACAACATGACACCTGGACCATACGTAATATTTGGGTGGCAGTGGTGATCAGCCGGAGATCTTTGGAACTTTGTCAAGCAAAGCCTCAACAGCTGCTCTGGATGTCTAGAGATCATGCTGGACAGTCGGAGATCTCTGGAACTTTGTCAAGCAAAGCCTTTACAACTTATTCTTATGTATGCTACATTAATGAGTAGGGTTACATATGCTTTCAATGTTAGTGGAACATGTAGTCAGTTTTATAGAGTTTAAAGAGTTAATTTCTCACAATGTCTCTAATCAACACTCAAAAGGATTCACTTTTTTTCTGAATACTCACTTTTTTGGATGCAGCATTTGAAACTATTCCCTCTGAATGAAATGCATTCTGGTAATCTTCTTACCACAAAATTTTACTTAACAATATTTGACATGAATTCTCACTAGTTTCCAAGTCTTTTGGCACTCATAACTTGTGACGTCTGTTTTTCCTCCAGCAAAATTGAATGGTTTTTTTCTCCCTAGCATGGTTTGTGAGCCTGGCACCTTCCTACTCCCTTTCCTCTCCCTCCTCCCTCTCCTCCTCCTCTCCCTCCTCCTCTTCCTTCCTTTTCAATGAACCTTGATGAATGCCATGCTCATGAAGGGTCACAGTCCAAAAGCCATAAGGCCAAGGGCAGAAAAGCTTTTGTGATTTCAGGCTTGAGTAAAATCCTTTCCCGGGGAAAGCCCAGGCAGAGCACACCATCAAGCAGGGCACAGATTGTACACTGCTGGTTTCAGCACCTCCTCTTCCTCTGTGTTCAAATCTGGTGACTTACTGCTCCCCCTTGCTCACAAAGTGAGTAGCTGTTCACTTTGGTACTTTGTCTGGATGATTTCCTCCAGGTGAAACTAAATTAAGTTTTACTTTGAACACAATAAAAAATGACAAGGCATTAACCAGAGCAGCTCTGGACTGCAAGGTATGGTCCTTCTTCTCTTTCTTTCTGACACCTTTTCCTCCTTCTTCTTCCTTCTCCTCCCTTTCTTCTTTCCCTTCCTCTTCTTCCTCCTCCCTCTTCTTCCTTTTCCTCCTCCTCCTTCTGCTGCTCCTCCTATTTTTCTTGCTTTTCCTCTTCCTCTCCTCCTCTTTCTTCTGTGTATGGCGTGTGTGCACTTACACATGAGTGCTCTTGTGTGTGCATTCAGGCACAGGTGTGTGACAGCATGTATACAGAGGTCATCCTCAGTTTCTATCTTGCTTAAAGCAGAGTTTCTTTGTTTTTGACCGCTGTGCAGATCATGCTACCTGGCTTGCTAGACCCCAGAGATTCTCCTGACTCTGCCTCTCTTCTTGGTATAGGAACACTGAGATTATAGAAATAATGTGTTACTATATCCTGATTTCGTGTAGGTGCTGGGATTTGAACTCAGTTCCTCATGCTTGCAGAGAAAGCACTTTACCCACTCAGCCATTTCCCCAGTCCAAGCCTTCTCTTCTTATTGTAAGATAATAAATCTGAAGTACAGCCTTAAGAAAGTGTATAAATGGTCTCAGACTGTATGGAAGAGGAAGGCTTAAGGAGCTCTACCATTGCTCCCGAATCAGGGCTCATGGTGTGTGTGTGATATTTAAAACTTCCATGAGCATATTTTCTGTCTCTAAAATGTGGACTGTGTCATCTTCTGAAGGATATTATGGAGTGTACATTTACTCATATCCATGAAATCATCTGGTGCCCTTCTTGCTCCTTCTTTATACTCTAGAATTTGTTTCTGTAGTGTGTCAATCAGCTTCACATTGCCGTGACAAAATAACTGAGAAAATCATCTTGGTGGAGGAAGAATTGGTTTTGAATCTTGGTTCCCCAGGTTTCAGGCCAAGCTTTGCTTGGCTCTCTTGCTTCTGAGCCTGTGACAAGGCACAGCATTATGGTGGAGAGTGCGTGATTAATACAAAGCCTTTCACTTTTTATGGCCTGGAAGTATAGTGAAGGAGACAAAAGAATACCAGAGATAAAATATATTCTGAAAAAACACTTGCATCCTCCCACTAGGCCTCCTCAAGTTTTCACTTCCTGCCCCTAGCCCATTGATCTATGAATCCATCAATAGATTAACACATTCATGAATTCAGAGCCCATTTTCTGAATACTTCTACACTGAGACCATGCTGTCCACAGTTGAGTTTTAGGGAGATCCTTCATATTCAAACCATAACACTGAGTCAAACGGATTTTTCCCCCAAATCACTGTCCAGCTGCACAGCTCTCAGAGTGCAACAGAATACTTGGATCTAGGTTCTCATATTATACAAAATTAATGAAAATTTGTATTCTATAGATTAGTTTCTGTTCATATTCCCAAAGTGTAGACTGTCTGTGCTTCATTAGCTCTTTGTTCTTGTCTTTTAAATTAAAATTTTAAATAGACACACAAAAACAGAAAAATTGGTTCCAATCTGTGGGTGTTATGGAGTGTTTCAGCATTTGTACTCATTGCATAATTTTTAATGAAGGCAAACAAACCCATCCTCTGAATTGTTGAGCATTTTTTTTTTGGGCTGAAGCCATTGGAAATCCTTTCTTCCTGCTCTCTGAATTCTATAGTACACTCTTTCTGGTGTAGTCATTTTTCTCTGGTATCATACAAGAGAAATTCTCACTCCTATCGACTGCAACACAGCCCACATCTACCAACCCCATATTGCATCCCATCTTCCCAACTGTGTTAACCACCATTCTATTCCCCACTTTTATCAGATCAACTTTTTAAGTTTCATGAGTGAGGCCATGCCAACATGTGCCTTTCTGTCTCTAACCTACTTCCCTTGTGCTCTTTAATTCCCTTCATGCCACAAAATGACAGGATTTCTTCTTTTTGTGGTGAAGCACTGTCCCGTTTTGTACATGTAGCATCTTTCTTTTGTTCAGTCATCAGTTGATGGATACAGGTGGTTTCCATTTCTTAGTTGAGATCAGTGCTGCAATCAATATGGGAGTGCAGTGGTCTCTTCAACATGTTAATATATACACAGGAACTGAGAATCCTAAAGAAGCTACCTCTAGGTAGAGTGGCTCTCAGTAATTCAAGAGATCAACCAGAGAGCATGCTGAAGCCTAGAATCCACTAGCAGCACTAATATCCCCAGCTTCATAGAGACAGATGGACACACAGGCAGTACTCTGGGATCAGGCAGACTGAGCTATCGGCAGGAGAAACTGCAGCACCACAGAAGTGTACTGAACAGAAAGGTGGGTTATTGCACACAGCATCAAGGATGTAGGGATGTTACATTTAGATAAACAAGAAGGCAGGGATTATGGTGCACAGCTGGACCAGTGATACAGGTTTATCTAGTCTCAGTAGGATCAGTCTCTGCAGGGGAACAGCCTTCAGGCCATAAACATCCTGGGAGAGAAGGGTGAACATTTCTGAACTCATTGTCAACTCTCCAACTCGACCTCCTCCCTCCCAGTAAGGCTTTGCCATTTATCACTGAGTCTCGCCCCAGGGGAAAGATATGGGATCCTTGATATGGGTGCCTATGTTAACAACACTGTCAGTCAGGACCTTACTCACTTAATGGCTTATCTGCTTTCAATAGTAATACAACATAATCCAATGATGGTCATGATGATTAAGTGCGTAGAAGTAGGTGAAGTACTCAGTATAGTATCTGAATCACTGTCAGAGGGATAGAATTGTTAGTCATTGCCACCAGTAGACAAGAAAACGAGCAAGAAAACCTGCCGAGGGGAGGAGCCTTGCACCAGCATTTGAATAATAGGTGGTGATTTTTACTTGCCATAAAATGTGCTTCATTGTAGAGCCTGTGTGCATCATAGTTCACTGTACTTAATACCACATTAAAAAGGCAAATATTAATTTCATTTTTCACACTGTAAGGCCAAACTTGGAAGAGTGCAAGATTTGTGGTCCAGTGTTGTCCCCAGTGATAAGTTAGAAGGGGCATAAAAGAAATCAAGCTGAGGATAGCTTTGGGGTGATGAAACCTTATAATGTATGTAGGAAAACTGTGGGTGAGAAATCACCCATTTACATGTCATTACAGAAGTGGTAGCCTGTCTACAGCGTGCTTTAACTTGAATACTTAAGAGGGCCTGGAGAGATGGCTCAAAGGTTAAGGGCAATGGCTCCTGAATTCAATTCCCAGCAACCAAACATGGTGGCTCACAACCATCTATAATGTAATGTGATGGCCTCTTCTGGCCTGCAGGTGTACATGCAGACAGAGCACTGTACACACAATAATAAATAAATCTTTATTTAAAAAAAGAAAATGGACAAGCTACTGGATACTTTTGAGCAAGAGAAAAAGCTAATAAAAATTTTACCTCATGATAACTTTGTCAGACTCACAGATAATAGAAGTTTTTATAAGTAAAGTAATTTGATGATAATCTCAACTTGGAACAAAACTGCCCAATATTTTGTTTGGATTTCTTCTTCAAATTTCTCTGGTACATGAAAAAGTTGTGTAGACATGCCAAGAATTTATTTCCTTTCTTTTCTTTTTCTTTCTTTCTTCCTTCCTTCCTTCCTTCCTTCCTTCCTTCCTTCCTTCCTTCCTTTTACTGGAACAAAATCATCTAACAATGCTGATAAATCATTTGAGCTCTTTGTTGAATATTAGTAATACAGAGCCTACCTCGCTCCCCAGCCCAGCCCTGGTATGGTTAAAATCTGTAGCATGGCAAAACTGTTCCACGGGCTTCTAGAGATTTTTCTCTTTTGCTTTTGGTAGTTTTTTCAGTTAGCTTCTTTGACATCACAAGAGAAAATCTTCTGCTTGGACATGTAAAACAACTTCGTCTAAAGAGAACAAATGGTTCCATGTGTTTGTTCTTTTCTATTAGATGAATCATGTGAGAAGAGGGAATGTACACGCTGCTTTGCATCTCATATAAAGTGTGAAAAGCAAGAACAATTCCTGACCTAATGCAGTTTTCTGAAAATAGACAAGACTTGAAAGCTGCATAAGCAAATCAAAGGTATTTAACTGAATAACACCTGGAGAGTCAGAATGAGCTTCAGAGAGACCATGGTACCCACTGATGCACACAGATTAGCTCCCAAGCACACACACACACCATGCTTTTACAGCGAAGTCTAGTCCCAGCAATCAACATCTAATAGAAGCCAGGTCACCCCGATCCTTTTGTTTTTGCTGAGAAGAGAAAATAGAACCCAGAAAGGGGTGCAGATTATTACAAACGGAAAAGTCACTTTTCTTAATCACTGTTCTATTGCTGTGATCATATACCATGATTATAGAGACTCTTATAAAATAAAACAATTAATTGGAGCCTTGCTTACAGTTTCAGAGGTTTAGTCCATTATCATCATGGCAAGAAGCATCATGCAGGCAGAAATGGTGCTGGAGCAGTAGCTGAGAGCTGCATCCTGACTGATAGGAATAAAGAGACCCTGGACTTGGCATGGGCTTTTGAATCCTCAAAGCCCACCCCCAGTGACGCACTTCCTCCAACAAAGCTATACCTCATAACCCTTTTAATCTTTTCAAATAGCTTTCAAATAATCACTCCCTGGTGACTAAACATTCAAATATAATATCCTATGGGGGCCATTCCTGTTCATACCACTGCATATGACCAGCACTGATACATAGGGAACAAGTAGGAAAATGCACACCTGAAACCTGTGGAAGTAGAGTCTTTACCAAGTAGAAGATCAGTCCACTCAGGCATGTTTCATGAGTCAAGCAAAAACCCCCGTTCCATGTGGATGGGACCTCTGTTCCTACTTTGGAAGACCAGTAAAGAAGTAACTGTGAACTAAGTTTACTGCAGATTCCTAAAAGTAGTAAACTTAATAAATGTAGTAGGAATTTAGTGCCTTCCTCAAAGAGGACTGTGGGCAATAAATGAAACTGGCTCACACATCTGTTCATTCACCCAGTAGGGGCAAAGGATCTAGGTAAGCACCAGCTTGGCTTCTCCAGGTTCACTGAGTTCTGTAGGTGTTGCTTTCAGAAATATGGTCTCACTGACAGGTTGTGGAGAGCAACCAATAGTTTTGGCAACGACCTGGGTTGTTTTGGGGGTTCCCATGGAATCCATTTGGCCAACAACTCAATTAGATGTAACCCATTCCTGGTATTGGAAGCTCCATTTGGTGATGACAGATGTCCAGTTGGGGCTCTGTCTTCTCCGTTGTTTGGTCATTTCATTTATGTCACCTTCATATATGCCTATATTATAGGAAGTGTCTACTAAATTAGGTTTCCGTATGACCCCTTAGTTTTAACTGACCCTCCCTCGCCTGCTTCTTTCTTCCTCCTCCAAGTTTAATCCCCCTGTTCCAGTCCCCTACCTCATCCATTCATAACTATCTATTCTACTTCTACTTCCTAGGGAGAGTCATTCCTCTCCTCTAGTTCCTTACTCTACACCCAACTTCTGTGGTTCTATGGATTTTAGTTTGCTTATCAATGATTTAACAGCTAACATACATATATAAGTGAATACATAACATATTTGTCCTTTTGGGTTTGGGTTACTTCACTCAGAATGATTTTTTTCTACATCTATCTATTTATCTTCAAATTTAATTTTTTAATGTCTGAGTAATACTCTATTGTGTAAATATATCACATTTTCTTTGTCTATTCATCCACTGATAGACATCTAGGCTGCTTTCATTTTTCCCGTGGCTATTATGAATAGAGCAGCCATAAGCATGATTGAGCAAATATCTCTGTACTAGGAATAAAGTGTCCTTTGGGTATATGCCCAAGAGTGGTGTATCCGGACCTTGAGATAAATCTATTCACAACTTATTGAGGAATCACTAAACTGATTTATATAGTGGCTATGAAAGTTAACACCCCCACCAGCAATGAATGAGTGCTTACCTTAGTTTTCATCCCAGCCAGCATGAGCTGTTATCATTTGTTTTATAGATTCCAGCCATTCTGTCAGGTGTATGATAAAAATCTCAAAGTATTTTGATTTACATTTCCCTGATGACTAAGGATATTGAACACATCTTTGAGTTCTTCACAGCCATCTGAGTCTGCTGCTTTATCTGAACAACGTTGTGCATTCCTTACCAAAGCTTCTCAGTTTCATGTGGTCTCATTTATTGATTGCTGATCTTAGTGCCTGTGCTATCAATGCTCTGTTTGGAAACTCTTTTCACGTGTCAATGAGTTCAAGATTGTTATTCACTTTATCTCTGTCAGATTCAGGGTATCTGGCCTTATATCGAAATCTTTGATGCATCTGGAGTTGAGTTTTGTATAGGGGGATAAATATGGATCCATTTGTATCCTACATGCAACCATCTAGTTTGACCAGCCCATTTGCTCAAGATGCTTTTTTTATAGTGTGTATTTTTTTTTTTAATAAAATGTCAGGTATTCATAGGTATATGGACTTTTGCCTGTTTCTTCGATTTAACCCATTGATGTCTGTTTTTATGCTAATACCATGCTGTTTCTATTACTATGTATGTTTTGAGATTGGAGGTGGTGATACCTCTAGCAGTTTATTTTAACTGTTTAGGATTGTTTTAGATTTGTTTTTGTTTTATTTTGTTTTGCTTCTTATTTCCATATGAAGCTGAAAATTGTCTTTTCAATATCTGTAAAGAATTGAGTTGGAATTTTGATGTGGAGTGCATTAAATCTGTAGATTGATTTATAGTCTTTTTTGAATATTTGTATTAATTATTGAAGCTGTTCTGTTATTGATTATATCCAGAGCAAAATTGTTTTTTGACAACAGGCATTAAATCTTTTTTTTTTTTTTTTTTTTTTTTTTTTTTTTTTTTTTTGCTTTCTGTTAAAATTTTATTTGCAACCGTTAGACTTATTAAATCTTTTAATTGCTCTGTGGATGAGTTTCTCCTGTACTGACAGAGAACAGGTGCATAGGATTTGATGTTGGGGCCTGGGGAGGCCTCTTCGGGTGTTTCCTAATGGCACAGGGTTACCTTGGCTTTTCCTTGTTGATCTGCACTCATTAGTCCAATGCCGGCCCTTGCTATACCTTCTGCATACTCCAGAAGGCTGGGGCTGCCTTCTTGGATTATCTCTAGGAAAACCATTGCTTCTAGGAACACCTTGCCCACAATCCCTTTTCAAATGCCCTTGTTTACCACAATTAAGACCTCTGCCATTTTGATTTCTCCTAAGACTTTTAGAAATCATTTTTCCTGTCAGATTATCATCGTAAACATGAGATCCAGTATCAGCCGTATGTCTAATCCATTCCCCTATTGGTGCTGATCTTGCCTTTAAAGGCCTAATCACTCTTTTGAATTCTGAATTAGCATTTTCAAAAGCCAAAGATTCAACTAGTATTTTTTGTAACTTCTAAATATGATAGTATTCTATCTACAGCTGAAGTCAATCTTTGCAAAAAAAAAAAAAAAAAAAAAGTGAAGGCTTCTTTTATGCTTTGTATAATTTTAGTAAATGAGTCAGACCTCTTTCCTTATTTTTTCAACCTTATTCCAAGCATTTAAAGCTGCTAGATGACATAGTGCCAGGGTGTGATCATCAAATTCAAATTGTCTTTGTAAATCAGCATATTGACCATCACCTATCAGCTGACCCTGGGAAATAACAATACCTCTGCCCTGATTTCATTTTCCTATGACCTTTGCTTCCTCTTTCCACAGTGATTGCCATCGTAACTGAGGCAATACAACCTGTTTACAATAAACTGAAAATTCCTGAATTTAAGGTGTGTGTTAGGGCTCAACCATACCAAACAAGAAACAGGGTTTTGCAGTTCACAATCTCTGTGGTCACAATGAGATCAAATATCCTGCAACACTCCAAGAATTTTTTTTTGAGGCGATTGTAAAAGCTAGTGTTTCCTTGATTTCTTCTCAGTTACCTCTGTCATTTGTATATGCAAAGGCTACTATTTTTTTCTTGGTGTGTGTTAGATTTGCATCTTGCTACTTTGCTGAAAGGGGTTATTAGCTGTGGGAGTCTCATGGTAGAATTTTTAGGGTCATTTATGCATACAATCACACCATTTGGAAATAAAACTACTGTGACCTCTTCCTTTTCTATTTGTATCTCCCCTGATCTCCTTCAGTTGTCTTATTACTGTAGCTAAGACTTCTAGTACTGTATTGAGTAGGTATGGAGAGAGCTGAGTGCCCTATGTTGTTTCTGATTTTAGTGGGTTGCTTTGGGTTCTTCTCTGTTTAAGTTGATTTTGGTTATGGACTTGCTTTAAGCTGCTTTTACTATGTTGAGGTGTATTGCCTGTGTCCCCAATAGATCCAGGACTATTATCATGAAGGGATGTTGGATTTTGTCAAAGGCCTTTTCTGCATATATTGAAATGACCATGTGGGTTTTTTGCCCTTAAAATTGTTTATATGGTGGATTTCATATATCAATTTATGTATGTTGAACTATCCCTGCATCTCTTGGATGAAGCTTACTTGATGACGGTGGATCATCTTTTTGATGTGTTCTTGGATTTGGTTTGCAAGTATTTTATTGAGAATTTTTGCATCTATGCTAATAAGGGGACATGGTCTATAATTCTCTTTTTTTCTTGTTGGGCCTTTATATGCTTTGGGCATCAGAGTAGCTGTGACTTCTTAAAAATGATTGGGTGATGTTTGTTTTCTTTCTGTTTTGTGGACTAATTTGAAGAGTATTGGTGTTAGTTCTTCTTTGAAAATCTGGTAGAGCCAAGCGTGGTGGTGCATGCTTTTAATCCCAGCACTAGGGAGGCAGGGGCAGGAGGATTGCTATGAGTTCAAGGCTAGTCTGGTCTACAAAGCAAGTCCAGGACAGCCAGAGCTACAGAGAAAGCCTGTTTCAAAAAACAAAACAAAACAAAACAAAAAACCAACCAACCAACAAACAAACAAAAAAACCAAGTCTGATAGAATTGTATATTAAAACCATCTGGCCCTAGGCTTTTTCTTTTTGAGTGGGGAAATTTTAATGACTCCTTCTATTTTACTAGGGCTTATAGGTCTGTTTAAACTGCTTATCTGATACTGATTTAACTTTGGCAAGTGGTATGTATTGAGAAAATTATGCATTTCCTCTAGGTTTTTGTGTTTGGTGAAGTGCAAGTTCTTTGATTCTCTGGATTGCCTCAGTATCTGTTGTTATGTCCCTCTTTTCATCTCTAATTTTGTTAATTTGGTTCTTCTCTTTATGTCTTTTAGTTAATTTTGATAAAGTTTTGTCAACCTTACTGTTTTTTTCCAAAAATCTTACTCATTGCTTCATTGATTCTTTGTATTGTTATTTCATTTCTATTTTATTAATTTTATCCCTGAGTTTAATTAGTACTTGCCCTCTAATCTTTTTGGGTATGATGTTATTTTCTTTCTTTCTTTCTTTCTTTCTTTCTTTCTTTCTTTCTTTCTTTCTTTCTTTCTTTTGTGTGTGTGTGTTAGTAGAGTATTCAGGTGTACTGTTAAGTTACTACTATGAGATCTCTCCATTAAACAAAAAAAATGTAGGTCCTTAGTGCTATGAACTTGCTTCTTAGAACTGCCTTCATTGTGCCCAATAAGTTGGGGTAAGTTGTATTATCATTTTTCATTGAATTCTAGAAAGCTTATTTTTCTTAATTTCTATCTTGACCCATTTACACTAATTTGTGAGTTGTTCAGTTTCCATAAGCTTGTAGGCTTTCTGTTGTTTCTGTTTTTGTTGATATTGACTTCAATCTTTGGTAGTCAGGTAGGATTTTTTTTTTCAATTTTCTTGTATCTGTTGAGACTTACTGTGTATCTAAGTACATGATCAATTTTGGGGAAAGTTCCATGAGGCTTTGAGATGGAGGTAAATTTTTGCGTTTGGGTGAAAAGTTATGTAAATATTTGTTAGGTCCATTTGGTTTATAACTTTAGTTAGCTTCAGTTATATGTTACTTGGTCTTTTTCCTTTGCAACTTTTTATATTCTTTGTTGTTGCTGTTCTCCACATTTAATGTTTTAATTATTATGTGCCTTAGGGAGTTTCTTTTTTGGCCCAGTCTACTTGGTATTCTGTATGCTTCTTGTATCTTGATAGTCATCTCCTTTTTTAGTTTAGGAAAATTTTCTTCTTTGATTTTGTTGAAAATATTTTCTGTGCCTTTGACCTGAATTTCTTCTTCCTTTATATTTCTATAATTCACAGATTTGGTCTTTTCATAGTGTCTCAGATTTCCTGGGACCACGGTATTCATTTCTTTTATCTTGTCTTCATTAGCTGAGACTCTCTCTTCTGTCTCTTATATTCTGCTGATGAGGCTTGCTTCTGAGATTCCTGTCAAGTTTTTATTTCCAGATTTCCCTCTGGGTTGTCTTTGTTGATTCTATTCCTACTTTCAGGTCTTGGATGGTTTTATTTATTTTCTTCCACTGCTTGTTTGTGTTTACATAGATTTCTTTAATGGGGCTTACTGTGGTAAGATTGCTGGACTCTAGTGGAGACATGTTTTCTTGGCTGTTACTGTTGTTTGCTCCCCTCCCCCTGGCATCTAGCTCATCTGTGTATGGGCTGATTGTAATTCTAGGTGCTGGCATCTAGTCTTGACTTTGTTGAGTGGGTGTTTTGTTCCTTGGTTTCTGTCATCCTCACTGGTTCTTAGGAGGGTGAGGTGGCTCCTGGTTGCCTGGTAAGAAATTCTTGTAGGATCCTGATAAGTGAGGCCACTGAGTGTCCTGGGTAGACTGTATTTCTAGGTAATGGGAACGGACACTTAGAAATGGGGATGGAATATAAGGGGAAGAGCTGAGGGGGTTCACAGGAGGGAGGAAGCAGGGTGTTCCAGAAGGATCTGCTTAGTATCCGGAATGGGGGCAGAGAGTGAGGAGAGGACCATAACAAATAGTCTGCTACAGATCTGGGGTGAGACTAGGGCATCAGATTTAAAGGAGAGGAGAGCGAGGTAAAGATTTGCAGTGCGGCTTCCTGTTTCCTTGGCCAGAATGGCTAGTAGAGCTGTTTGTCACCCTAAAGTGGCAAGACAGAAAAGGACAAGATTGAATTGTAGTGACATCATGTGGTGACAGTTCCCAAACAACATTCACAGTGACAAATCCATGACAGCCACACAATTCCAAGAAATAGCATGCACAAGTTAATAGCACATAGCATTGGGATATTTCATAATGAAAACTTATCCAAGGCTGACTTCAGACTGACATTTTAATCTAGAGCTTAGGGCCTTGATAGCTGAATTATGTATGATAGAAAACATCATCTTTGATGCCTACTTTATTTGTCAGGCATGATTTCTTGATGCCTATCCATTTGTATAAAGGTGGTCTCTATTTCATACCAACCAAAGAGATTTCCAGAGTAAAAATGCTTTTTTCCCCACCTCAAATTACAAGAATATTCAGTCCATGAGATGATGGTATCAGAATATTGGAAGACATTAGATGGATGCTCCCCTTTTTAGGGAGGTTTGTGCCCTTTGATAAGTTGCTACCTGTGAGTTGTGTTTCTGGCTTTCAATAATCTGCTCTGACGTGGCAACAGATGAGCATGATTCTCCATAGCACCATCATTTTCTGCTGCTGCTTTATTTAAATGTGAACCAATGGCAACAAATCAATTTTGTTTCTAGAACTTTTCTCTAGTGAGTAATGACACCAGGCTTATTGAGTACATGGGCGAATAGCTTTTCCTCCTCACATATGTCTAAGTTCTGCTTGCTTGATCAGGATGTGAAATTTATGGATTCCAGAATGAGAAATAGACTATCACATTATGTAAGTTAACGTTTGATATGTTCTCAGGCAATTATAATTATATTCTGGAAAATGTTGGATTTATAGTGTATAACATTAATTTTAGAAAGTATCAATGTTTTATAATTCAATATGCCAATAAGAGGAGACTTTATATCTGAAGAGTTAGTTCACTTTCCTTTACTGTCCGTTAGTTGTTATATGTCCCTGAGCACAACATATCTGAGGGTTTTATTAATTACTTTATTTTTTGAGTAAAATCAAACCTGTTTCTTTCCATCTTCTTGTTCCAAATTAATAATGTTTCCTAAATATAGAGTATTGATAATGCTCAAGGCTCATACTTGGGTAATTCTGAGCTGTCATACAGGTTGTGAAAATGCTGAAACACTGCCCCACTAGAAAATAACATTTACTATTAATATTAAATATTACAGAAAGGGGTTGGTGAGGTCCCTCATTGCATAGGCTCCTGCTTCGGCTAGAGATTTGAACACTCTCAATATGGAATGGAGAATATTGAAAGTAAAAAACTGAGATTCTTGCCAACTGAGAAGACTGAATTCTAAGAATTGCTTCACCTTATAATGACCAGTGTTCTACTCTGGTCATTTCACTTATAACTTTAGAAGTCTGTGGTTAATGTCAACACAAACCTAGCTCTCATTTCCAAGGACATAAGGCAGAGTTTATTCTTGACCCAAATGGTAATGACTATGATCTGGAAACATGGATTCAGGTTGCCTTCAAAGTTACATCCCATGGTGGGAGTGGTTATTTAAATGTCACATTATCCCAGAGCAAAGGAAGTCATGAATCAGAGCACTTACCAAATACACTGGTGTGGACTGTAGGCCTGTGGGCTATGACGAAATGGGGGAAGCTTTGGTAGAGGACTCAAATGCTGTATGATGGCATTTTTAGCCTTTGGCTTGGTGAAAACCAATGGTCTTCTAGAAATATATTTTAATGGTTGTGAAAGATACAGGGACAGGTAATGGGTGACTTTCAAAGGGATCAAAATTAGTAAGGAAATTTAGGCATAAGGCTGCAACATTTTCTGCCTTTTATCTGTAAAATAGTTTCACGTGAAGGTCTTACAGGTATTTGCACACCCTATAGCAAACCTTAAGTGTTAGCTGCGGAGCCAGCAGCTTTATTATTTTACACATTTTTTTCTTTTTAAAAGCAAGGTCTCACTATGAAGCCTTGGGTAGACTGAGACCTGCTATGTAGACAATGCTGGTCTCGAACTCCCAGCGCCTATCAGCGCCCGGAGAGCATGAGCTCTGACAACCGAAGGAAGGGCTCCATCACTCCATTTCCCTCCTGAATGTGGCTCCTTAGTCATGCATGCTGTATAACTGGATTATAATTTCTAATTATAAAGTGTTCAAAATAATAGTTAAGAGTCCAGGCATGATGCTATGCACTCGCAATCCCCATACTGGGGAGGCAGAGCCAGGCAAATCCCTGGTACCCACTGGGCACTCAGCCTAACCAAATAAGTAAATTTCAGGCCAGTGACTACTTGTCTCAAAAACACAAGGTGGATGACACCCAATGAATGGCACCTGAGGTTGACTGACTTCTGGCTTCCATCTGTATGCAACATGTACATGCAGTCCCATACACACATGTGTACAAACACACAAGTACAAGTTTGTAATCAGCAATGCATCACATTTGATTATGGGTTTTCCTCATTGTTTACCTAGTACATGTACCTACAAGACATATCTGGACACAATTAGACAACTTCTGTGGTTTGCTTCAGGGTATTTATTTCAGTATATTTATTTCATTCATTGGTGTTTTAACAATAGAAAGCTATTCTCAAAACACAAACTGTGTATTTTACCCTAACAGCATCTGCATAGGCAAACAACTCTTTGACATCCGCACCCTGTATGATTGTAACATGGCCCAGGATGCATTTCAGCACCTAGGTCTCCTACCCTGGCTTCCAGGAAGTCCACCTCCCTGCAACACGTACTTAGATAATAAAGAGCACAGGCAAGCCTTTGCCTCCTCAGCTCGCTCCATGGCAAGCCTTGCTCTGGGATTTTGAGAAGACTTTATTTCGTCTCAGTTTCATACAGTACAGCAGTCTTAGGGGCTCGAGTCTTTTTTAAAAAGTAGGCTCATTCAGTTCTGCAGGGCAATTTTCCTTCAGAGGCAAACAAAACAAAACAAAACAAAAAAACCAAACAAATCTTATTACAGTACATATGTAGAAAATTTGTTCCAGCAAATAACTCCCCACTTTTGCTCATGTAAGCAATGCTAGTTGCTCCAGAGATCACTGAAAAAAGGTGTCACTTGATGACAACACGCAAGGAAGGGCCACTTAGCAGATGGTCTGAGCATTGGTGGAGAAAACCCAGAAATCCTCTTGGATTCTCTCTCTCTCTCTCTTCCCCTCCCTCCTTCACTCCTTTTCTTTCCTCTATTTCTCCTTTCTCTCCCTCTCATAAATTTAAGCTCGGCTGGTCTTTTTCAGCCTTATTTGCTTATTAAAAAAATATTTTCTTTTTCTTTGTTTTTTATTGTAACCCCGTGTGTGTGTGTGTGTGTGTGTGTGTGTGTGTGTGTGTGTGTGTGTATGTGTGTGAATATGCAAATGACGGAGGGATGGTACTTACCTGCATGCAGAGGCCAAAGGAAGGCAAAGGGTACCTTGCCTATCACTTTCTGACTTATCCTTTTGAGACCTGGTCTTGCTGATGCTCCTGTGGCAAGGCTGGCAGCGAGCATGCTGTAGTCATTCTATGGACTCTACTGCCCACCATGCTATGCTTTTTTTGTTTGTTTTCTTTTGGTTTGGTTTGGTGCAGAATCCAAAGACAGGCTCTCCTGCCTGTGCAGCAAGCGCTTACTGAAGGAGCCACCTTTCAGTGCCTGTTAGTATGCTTTATTTTATTTTATTTCTTGAGTAATTGTTATTTTTGTTGTTGTTTTCTTCTATTTTGGTTTTGCTTTGTTTGTTTGTGTGGTTGCTAATGAAGATCATCAGTTCATTACATTCTGAGAGGAGTAGGTAGGAGGTAGGTTGGCCAACTTTTCCATGGAGCTCCCCGAGTCTTAGACTCCAGCTGACGTAGGAATTGCATGTGTGCCCAGTACTGTGGGCTGTGCACTGGGTTAAGTAGGAGATTTAGGGTTGCCTTTTCCTTCCAGTTTTGCTGAGCAATTTCAATCCTTACAGCTGGATTTATGCTCTGAACTGGATAAACAAGTTGGGTTGTCTTTCCATCTATCTACCTCCAGATGGCAGCACTGAGAGCACCGCCATTCTTTCTGGTTTTTGTTAAAACAAAACTGCACCCCACCTCCTAACTCTGACTGCCTTGAAAATGTGTTAAAACACCTACTAGGATTATATCTTGAATTTCTGTGAACCTATATTATTTTTTTTGGCTTTCATTTTGGTTTTCCAAGACAGGATTTCTCTGTGTAGTCTTGGCTATCCTGGACTCACTTTGTAGATCAGGCTGGCCTTGAACTCACCTGTTTCTGCCTCCCCAAATGCTGAGATTGCAGGCATGTGGCACTGGCCCTAGATAAATATATATAAATAAATCTGTCTATCTTTATTTATCTAGAATCTGTTTATTTGCTAAGAACATCCATTCCATGATCCTGCAGACAAACAATGATGAAGCTAGGGGTGAAATGGTACATGCTTCTGGTGGAGATATTACAAGAATCAGCACATTAAATCTCACAAAAATAAGGGTAAATATAAAGCACAAAGTAACCACAACACAATAATGGGTGATTTAAATGTCTCTTTTCCCCATATTCAGAAAAATCAGAACAACAACAACAACAACAACAACAACAACAGCAACAACAACTCAACCAAGAAACATTAAACAAACCAAAATTCAAACAGAATTAGCTGATAGCTAAAGGATATTCTACCCATACGCCACAGAATACATACTTTTATTAGCAGACCATAGAATTTCCTCTAAAACAAACATTTTAATAAAGTAAGCCTTTTTTTTTTTCTTTTTTTTAAATCCTAATGATCCAACTGTAATTTTCTAGGTACTCGAACACACTACTGCAAGTAAGGTGGCTTCAAACAGAGGTGTCTTCTCCTGTGTTTCTGGAGGATATCAGCAGGCCACACTCTCTCACACCTCTGTCTTATGAAAGTCTCCAAGTATCCACCTTCGTGGTGAGATCTTTTTATTATAAGAGTGACAGTCCATGAGTCTATGGTTTTTTTTTTCTTTCTTTCTTCATTTTTTGGTGTTTTTTGTTGAAGCCTACTCTTTGACATACCTACAACCATTTCTGTATTCAGCTTCCATTTTGTTTGTAAGGTGAAATTAAGTTAAAATTTTTTTTAGCTTTTCAGCTTGGCTTCCTAGAAGCAGTTATTCATAGCTGACTTGAACACTCTGTGACAGAGGGTCACATTAACCCTCACTAGATGATTCAATAGTGTCATAATTCATACATTGTTATCTACATGCCTGGCTATCCTCTGGCTGCACTCTTGCTATCTACACCGTTGGCTACACTTTGGATGTACCCTAAGCACTGCCTCGCTTATCTCACGTAGGACCAATCAAACCAAAGGTCAATTGAGCTGCTTGTGAGAAAAATAACTTGAGTCAGAGATGACCACTCTGTTTCACCATCAGCCTCCCTGTATGAGCTAATTGTGGTTTTTGCCTTTATAAACTGACCCAGGAAAACAGGTCAATGTCACAGTTAGGCTCCTGAGTCCTCTCTGTGGCCCTGATTGCAGTCAACCTTGTTTTGGGTGTGAGTTCACTCAATAAACCATCCATATCGGAGTGAGACTTGAGTCTGAGTAGTTGGTGGGGCTATTCTTGTACTACAGCGTTTTTGAGGCAGGGTCTCACTATGTGACTCTGGCTGCCCTGGAACTCACTCTGTAGACCAGGCTGGCCTTGAACTCACAGAGATCTGCCTGTCTCTGCCTCCCAAGTGCTGGCATTAAGGCCTGTACCAACCGCTATGACGATGCAGTCATTGCATCTTCAAAACTCCAGTTTCCAAATAAGGGGGCATTCAGCATGCTGGGGTAGAAGATACAATGTAGGCAGGAGGGGTGCATTGTTCAGTTTGGAAATCAGTCTTACGGTTCAATGGAAAAAACAACCAAACCCTGCAGGAGCCATTCTAGAAGGTAAATCAACCTTAAGGCTTTCCAAGGCCAGCCTTTAGAGTTCTTTTCACCTCTTGAGTCTATTCGGGTCATTTGGGCTATCCATCTCCAAAGAGAGCTTCCTTCATCAAATGTTCTCATTGGTATTCACGGGTCACAGTGGAGTCTCATGTTCTGTGTCATTTCTTGTCTAAGAGCTCTTGAATTTGTATAGTGTCTTTCTCTCTTCATTAGCTCTCCGAGGGACACTCAGCATCAAGCACCAGCATGTCCATTTCCTATTACACTCTCTTCTATGGCTGGGTACCATTAATCTTTTAAATAGGATTCTTTTAAATTTATTTTCTTGGTCCTCTTTTGTTGGATATTTTCTTGCATATTTATTCTAACCTAATGATACTTGAAGTTGATTTCTATTGGATATTTAAACTGCTAAGTGTTCTGCTGTTGATGTTACTGATCTTTATGACTTCAACTTGAGACATTTTTTACATATATAATGAGGTAGTTTGAATAAAAATGTCCCCCCATAGGCTCATATATTTGAATATTTGGTTCCCAACTGGTGGACTGTTTAGGAAGGATTAGGGGGTGTGGTCTTACTGGAGGAACTGTGTCACTAGGGCAGTCTTTGAAGTTTTGAAAGCTCAGGCTATTCCCAGCTAGTTCTTCCTCTGCTTCCGCCTTGTGGATCAGATGTGAGTGCTCAGCTACGGCTCCAGTGCCATGCCTGCCTGCCTGCTGCCACAGTCCTCACCATGGTGGTCCTAGACTAACCCTCTGAAACTGTAAGCCTCCAATTAAATGCTTGATTTTACTAGTTGATTTGGTTATGGTGTCCCTTCACAGCAATAGAAAAGTAACTAAGATACGTACACGCATGTATACATGTAAGTACGCAGCATTTTAATTTTTGTGGGGCTTTTAAATGTCTACAGACTAACTGGCCATCAGTTTAATAAATTATCTTGTGAACCTGAATTAAGGTTTTCGATACAATATTATTTTATATCCTTGAAAATAAAATTTAAAAAGTATGTTGTCTATTGGGCTAAGAACAATTTATGACTCAGATTCTAACATTAATTCCCTGTGTATAGTGGTTTCTGCTTTGCGTCTTTTATCTGGTGGTAGTTAGTTTACATTGGAGCTGCAGCCATTGATTTTGACTGATGGTTCATTCATGTGGCTAGTGGATGTGCTAATCCTGGAACTCATGAGAGAAAACCAGTTTCACAATTTTGACCTAAATTTGAAGCAAGTTTTAATTAAATATTTAAATACTAGCCAGGGCGATAGACTCTGGCCAAGCCCATTCCTGGGTTCCCAGGAAATGGTTACAAATAATGGTTTGCAGGTGCTTAAGCTGGGCGTGGTGGTGCATGCCTGTAATCCCAGCACTTGGGAGGCAGAGGCAGGCGGAGCGCTGTGAGTTCAAGGCCAGCCTGATCTACAAAGTGACTCCAGGATAGCCAAGACTAACACAGAGAGACCCTGTCTCAACAAAACAAAACAACAATAACAGCAACAACAACAACATCAAACCACCTAGCCACGCCTCCCCCCCCGAAATCTGGCCCGATCAGCGGCAACCATACATCCTGATGCATTTCCTGCCTGTGTACCTCCTGCCCACATCCAATCAATCAAGCACATCTGGTGCAAACAAATTTGTTTAGGGGATGGAGCTTATATGGCTTGTTACTTCCCAGGAACCACAGCCCACCCCATTTTAGGAAGTTATCCTTCCTTGGGCAAGTGCGGGTTAACGTTGATTCTTACAGAGGGAGCTCTCTGCCTCCTGAGGAGTCAGCTGAGACTATTTTGATTCTTACAGAGGGAGCTCTCTGCCCCCTGAGAAGTCAGCTGAGACTATTAACCAGCACACCTGCCCTTGCCATTTATCTGCAGTTTATACTTCATTTTCTCACAGCATGGATCTGGATTCTTAAGCGAAGTATCCTAACAGGAAACACCTCAAAAGGTGCAGACAGAGGTGGCAATATTTTTCTTTTCTTTTCTTTCTTTCTTTCTTTCTTCCCTTTTTTTGTTTTTGTTTTTTTTTTTTTTGTTTTGTTTTTTGTTTTTTGTTTGTTTTTTGAGACAGGGGTTTTCTATGTTATCTTGGCTGTCCTTGACAGCCAAGTGTTTAATTAAAAAAATAAGTTTTTCTTGCTTTAATATTTTAATGTTTTAAAAGAATCTTTTCCCTCAAAATGGTATTGCAATATGAATTATGGAAGTAAATGTGACATTCTTTATTTTAACCCAAAAAAACTTACATAGGCTCTAAAATATTACTTAAGAGATTCACAGATTTTTTAGTAAATTTTTTTTAGCATTATGCCTTGTTAGTGTTATTCTCCAGTTCTTGTGTGTTTGGTAGGCGATCCCAATTTGTCTGATCTGAAAACGCAGGCACAACTTCCTCTCAATTAAGACAATGTGGATCAAAACAAGTTAACGGGAGAATAGACAATCTACATGGTAAAAATCAGCGAATTTTTAAAAATTGAAAATAGATTGTTATTGACGGGCTCTAGCAGGCTAGACCGTGGCAAACAGAGGTCCGAGTGTGGCAAACATGGCGCCTGTAGGTTTTCCCTTTTGCTTTTCTTCTTGCTAAACTGTTTGATTACGTCCCTGATGCTAGCCACCAGGTCTGTCCCATTATTTAGACACTGAGTAATTCCTGAGACCGATTACCACAGTCCAATTATCAAAGCACCAAGGTCCAGGAATGAAAATCCATTATTTTGACTAATCTAATTAAAATATCCAATCAGAATTTACCAACAAGTCCTAGCTCACTCTAACACGGATCTGCCCTTTTTCCCTCCTAAAATTAACACCTGCAAAGCCATTTGCTGCAGTTTCTACCTGATGCAGATTCGGCATCGTCTCTTGGCCTTGCTTAACATAAAATCTCTTTGTGTCTGGTTTGTGCTGGGAAGTTGGTGTTTGGGTCCGGTCTGTGCCTACTCCGGGGTCCAGAGGGGCGCACCATACAGTATGCAGGGCCCTTCATTTCTCTCCTACAGTACATCCCCACCACAGTTCCCCCTCCTCACTCCTCCTAGTTAACCCCTCCCTTTTCCTCCAGATCCATTCCCTCGCCAGGCCTCCAAGCAATGACACCCAACGCAAATCAAAACTGCTTTGAGATTCCACCTTACACCTATCAATTCAGTATTTACTAAATTATTGTCTACCTCCTTTAGGGAGTTGTTTAGTACTTGCTGTACCGCATGAAAACAGGAAGAGTTAAATCAGAAACCCAAAACAGAGTTAATAATCCTGTTGCAATCATTCTTTCTTTCTTTCTTTTGCACATTTGATGCAATACTATTTCCTTTTTTTTTTTTGACACAATACCATTTTTGCTAGAATAATGTTTATTATTTCATAAAATAAGTTATTTATATATGGTTAAAGAAGACATTTAAGATAGGTTTTCTGATGATAGCCATGAATAACCATTAGAACTATTAAAGAGAAACTACATTGACTATAAATATAAAAATAATTTTGTGTCCGTTCTCTCTCTGTCAGTCACTGACGCTGGCATCTTAGTGAATACCCTTCAAACTGCCATTTCCAGAAAATGCTGATGCCAGGTGTTTGCTCACAACATTGCTCGGATGCTGCGAAGTTCAGAGATCTTCCTTAATGAATGTTGCTCTATTTCATAATACATGACTCTATGTGCGCACAGATAGTAGTGAAAATCTATATGCTAAATGGGCAAGTATATTTCATGAAACATAGCAAGCTTCCAAGCAGTGTGTAAGACAGAGTAGTGCTGTTTTCTTAATAAAATTTGAACATGAGAGTGAGAGAGTTTTAGGAGAATACAGAGAATTCTATATACTCCAAGCCTACATCTTGTATTCCTAAGACAAGCTTCTGTTGATTGTCTTATCCAGCATTTAATTTGAAGACTGGCTCTTGGCAAATAGCCAAATGTCTAGAAGCTGGGGTTGTTGCAGGACATGACATAGTAAGGTGAGAGTTTGGTAACAGGAATACTTTGAGGAGTCCTGTTGTGTAGTATAGTGGCTATAGCAAATAACCACACCCTGAGTTCACTTTCTTTGGTCTGTCCTTTTCATTACTCATTCCTTTTATCTTTTATTGTGCTGGTTTTTAAAAACACTGTCAGCTAACAGCAGAATCTTCACCTAAGCAGCTGTCCTACACTGTCTTCGTCTGTGACTATGTCGACATCTACATCAATGTCTGTGTTTGAAGTTTCTTCTCTTCGTCTTTACACAATCCACGAGTGTTGTGTGCACTCTTGTAGTGCAGGCTTTTCTCTTCATATCAGGGCTCTGCGTTTAAGTTTTGGGATGAGCGAGACTATTGCATCATACAACTTGATGAACTAGAGATGGTGTGATTCATAGTATGGTCCACAAAAAGCTTGCATATTCATGTTTGGATATTAGGGGATTAGTCTTGTGAACTGACCGTCTGGGGAAGTCTGGTGCCTCTTCCTTGATTATCGGTCTGTGTTGTGTATGTGTGTGCATACTTGTGTTTTTGTTGTTCTGGCAATTTTACACCCTCACTACTAAACATTTCTTTTAGATATACACAAGAGTAAGTCTCTAAATTTTCCATGAAGATTATATATACTATGTATTTTTTCTTTATATAAATAAATATACTTTCTTAAATGCTTCATTTGCTGGTTTTGTTATCAGATTGTTACACTTCAGAGATAGCCATTATACCAGCTAAATTCTGTGACTGTTTCAGATGACGCTCAGCCTTGGGGTTAGCAGCTGGAAAGACAGCTGCCCGCTCACGATCAAGATCTGCAAAAGGCTATAATTTGTCTGACTTCCTTCTAAGGGAAGCAAATAAGAGGATGAAGTGTAAAATACAAAAGTGAAGTTCTGAGAGGAAATAACATGTTTCGCAGGGAAGAGGATTTGTGGGGCCATTAATGAGAGCCATTTGGCTGAGGCTCCAGAGAGAGCAGAGGCTGCTAGACTCAAGCCTTCGCTTCTGCATTTGCTGCAAAGCGAGAATAAGGAGAAACCATCCAGTAGCCTGTATCCTGATTCTGGAGACTGAGTTGGATGAATCGTGGCGCCAAATTAGTCTAACTCCGAACACCTGCTCAAATCTTTTATTCATCATAGTTTTGCTCTGAAATGATGAAAATGCGGAGCGTGTCACAGTGCTGGGGTCTAGAAGAAACAGCTGCAAGAGTGAAATGGGTGCATGCAGACAGATGCGTGCGCACAGGCAGAGAGCAGACCTGTGAGGACGCATGCGCACAGGCAGAGAGCAGACCTGTGAGGATCCATGCTCACTGTGGATCAAAGCAAAACCATGGCGTGGCCTTTCATTGCTAAGAAAGCAGAAGTGAGGTTCAGGGACAAATCACTGTTGAACTCCTGTGTGTGCTGAGTGTTTGGGTTTTATACCTGTGTCTGCACCTAACCTGTTAGAAATGGAAAGAATGAAAGCTCAAACAAATATATACTTAGAAGTGATCAGAATACTTAGTAGCCCTTTTAGAAACCATTGCTAGTTTTCTTTGATACAACTTGGGACTTGAAAAATGATAGTTATCTTAGATGTTACTCATAGTTATTAATCTGGAAGTATATTAAAGAATTTCTGTGCCATTACAGGAAAGCCCACTGATCTACTTAGAGTGACTCCTGTGTTCCATGTTCACAGCATGCGTCATCTAGTCACTCAGGAAATGCTGGATCACCGAGCTGTGCTTAGCTTTGAATGCTGATTCGGTTCACTATGTAACATAAAAAAGAAGTGCTTTCACCATTAAGCTGCCATTAAGCTCATCAAAACATTTTTCAAGCTAAGTACACAAGCTAATGGCAGCACATAACATTTCCGGTTTTCCCTCAAAACTGGACTCCTGCCACTGATGTTGTCTTTCGAATGGCTGACACACTCTATTCATAATAAAACATCTTCCAAACACTGAAATCTAGACGGCTCCTTTCTACAAATCACTCTTTCAGGTAAAGCTAGCATTTCATGGACAGAGTCGATGGTTCAGCTCACAGCACAAACAAGTTGCCTTCCCTTTGAGGAGCCCCACTTGACTGCTTGGCGGGAGGCCTTCACAGGTGATGTCCATTCCACACCTATACAACTAAAAACATGTATATTTAAAGTCCAGAGCTGGGAAAAGTAGATGCTTTCCCTGCCTTTTAAAAAGGTAACATTCCTCCTTTGTGGAGGAATCAAATCAAACATTTTTGCTTATTTGAGAGTTTCACCACTTCTATCACACACTGGACGTTATAGATGGCACGGTACTGATGAACTGGCTGCCATTTTTTCTTATTTTGTGGTAGCTAGCATCAAAAATCTAATTCAGTTGATAAGAACACATGTGGGAAGCTAATTAAACTACCTGCCAGTACCATATCTGCCAGAATGAACTTCCCAAATTCTTGTGACTTTTGTCCTGACTTGACTCAGGTACTCTGGTTGTTCCAGGTGAATGTGCACGGTATCCTGTGGTTGTTTCAGTTGAATGTGCACAGGTGTGAGCAGTCACCCATCTGTAACTGAATCCCAGCTCCATCGTTTCCCTGTCTCTCTTGTCCAAAACCACTCTAGTCTCTCCTGTTTACCCTTCGCTGTCCTTCTCTGGTGAGCCACTTGTAGTATAGCTCTAGGTCTGCGGCTGCTTTCAGACAGGCCTCAGGATACTCTGACTCATCCATCCACAGAGCTGCACCGCCCTCTCCTCCCTACAGCTCCCCTCTTCTCTAGGGCCTGCCTCCTAGGTTCCTCTTGCTTCATTGACCCTGGAGTCTGGCTTCTGTGAGCTTCCGCACTCTACCTCCCATAATGCCACTGTATGAAGATTCTACCCGGATTATTCCATTGATTAGATCAGAGTCCTCAGAATCCATCACTTTTCAAAAGCCCATCAGCCGTCAATAAAGGCACAGACACAGGAGTCTGAGACGGACACTCCTTAGTCACACCATAGCAGTTGGAAATAGCAGAAGAGTCTCAAGTGTCTTTCTAGTCTTTCACGTGACGGCTTGGTTTATATGACTTTGATTCTTGTTCAAAGAGTAGAAAAGACCATAAAACATTAAAAATCACCATGACAAAAAGAGCAGAAAGTTTGGAATTTTTGGTTTCATGAACTACGGTGAAGGAAATGCACCATTTCATTGAAAATTCCTTAGAACTTATTGCTTTATTAATGTAAATCCGCGAAAAATAATTCCTTTATTTACTGAAAGAATCTCACTGCTGAAGGTAACCTTGTGAAACTTGCATTGCAAGCATGTTGCACACGAGGTCATTTATTTTTATTTGAACTAAATACATTGCCTAAGACCACAGACCTACTTGATTTGCGGAGCTTAACTGACTTATTCTCCACAAAAATGGCCAGCTGTTTCACCTGGGATTTACTTAGAGGGCATCAGAAGAACTCTTGAGAGAGAGAAAAATAGGTGGACTTTTCAGAAAATAAAACACATGCTGTTCTAATTGAGAGAGAAAAAAAAATCACCCAGTAAGTTTTTGAGATTTAATTCTTTTGAAGCATCATGAGGAAGAAACTTAAAAAGAATAAAGATTTTTCTTCCACCATTTGAGTAAGAATAAAGATTTTTAGCTGCTACATTTATGGGCTTAACACTCAGGATGTGTTAGATGCTTGAATGGCCTTCTCTGTTTTATCGTCACACATAAATCCTAGCTTGTGCTGAGGAAAACAAATTTCCACCTAATCATATCATCTCCACAGCCTTTTTAAAATTTAAGTTGGCATTGCTGACATGTTCCTCCCAGTGATTTTAGCACTTCAAAGTGATGCATTGCACTTTGTTTGCACTTACTCTTAGAAGTTTGCAATTTCTCACAAACAAAAGCATCTATATGCAATGTGGATCATAAACCTTTCACAGTTGTCATCAGTCAAAGTTAAACGTATTTGTAAATGAATGGCTTTGCAAGCCAACATTTATTTACTAAAAGCCTTTCTACTGACCTAGTGCATTCATTAGATTAATTCAGTTATCAAAAATGACCAAAAATATTTCCAAAAATGACAGAAATAAAAAATAAGTTATTTTTTCCCAAAATAGTTGGACATTTATGGTCCTGAATTTTCTTCCACAGTAATCTTTTATTTATATACTACAACATACTGGAAAGATCTAGAATGTCACATTGAGGATCTTTTAAGCATAACCTGTACTAAAATTATGCTTTGAATTTTTATAGCTGTCCGCCCCCCCAGCTAGTCACCACAGATCTACAGTCATGTCAGTGTGTTTCAGTGCAATTCTTGAGGTATTCTCTCCCAGCCAGTCATCACAGACCTGTAGGCGAGACAGAAGGCAGAGACAGGAGAGTACCCAGAAACTCACAGGCCAGCTTGTCTGGTGTACACAGCTGTGAATAGGAGAAGGCTGTTTCAAACTAGGTAGAAAACAGAGACCGATACCCAATGCTGTTTCTACTTTCTACAGATATTATGTGTTATGTTTGAGCCTGTTTTCACATGCACCAATTCATGGTCACAGACACACACATGTACACAACACACACATACACACACATATATACACATACACACATATACACATGTATATGCACATACACACATATGAAAAAGGTGCTTTTGAGTTTCTGACATTCATCCTGTAACAGGTATGCTAGAATAACATACCTGTGTCTCAATCGTGTTCCCTGGCATGTCACTCACACTGTAGAATAAAC
The DNA here is from genome assembly GCF_903995435.1 of Acomys russatus. Classification (NCBI taxonomy): domain Eukaryota; kingdom Metazoa; phylum Chordata; class Mammalia; order Rodentia; family Muridae; genus Acomys; species Acomys russatus. Next base: position 53,310,426 of record NC_067156.1, on the reverse strand, counting down.
ATTCTTTATCTGCTCACAAGCTCTCAATTTGACTTAGAACTCTAGTCCTCTGCCCAAGGGACAAACAGAAGAGCAAAGCCACCTGAAATAAACTAGAACTGTCAATGAACTTTATTTTTCTGTGTCATCATCTTACTATGTTTATGGAAAAGCTTTTTTTTCAATTTATTGCAATGCTTTTCTCTGCATAATAACACTGAATATAAAGAGAAAAGAAGCCAACTTCCTCAAGTAAATCTGTCTTTCCAAACAATAATGTTAGAAGTTGTCTATGAGAAAGCGTCTTTTGTCATGCTGTGCTGGGACAGATACAGTTGCTTTCATTGAGAGTTCATGCATCTCATAGCAGTGTATTAACCAAGGCTCAATAACTTAAACACATTTATAAGAAACCTAGTTATTATCAACAACATAATTGGTTCAATTATAATAAAGAAAACTTGTAGATCAAAGAAGCAAGCCTGTGTGCTTTCATGTATTTTCCTGGTCCTTGTAAATCCCGCCTAATTATTTTATCGGAAACAAGCTAACTTATGAATCCCTAACCTCGGACTTTGTTTTTTTTATAGTTCCCAGGTGCTTGGAGATAGACTTTGTAATAAGTGAGGAAATCAGCCAGTAGTGGTGATGAAGTAAGCTGGATCTCATGCCGTGGTTATTGTTTTACAGCAGGCTAGGACCATGCTCATCATAGCAGATAATTAGGCTCCATTTTCCATGCACAGGAGAGTCACAGTCAGGATTCCTCAGATAAAGTCATCTTAACTATCATATGCAGAGTCCTGAAAAGACGCTAGACACTCCATTTCACTTGATTTTGATATACAACATATGATGCACGCGTATACGTGTGTGAACGTGTGTGTGTTTGCTGTTCTCATCTCTCTAGAGAAATCTAGAACTCCAGATAAGACAAACAGCATTTTCAAACCCATACCATAATACAAGAAGGCAGAATTTATGCCTTCTGTTTAGCCGCCATGCTCCTACTGGATACCACTGGGATGGTGCCTCATGGTGATGGTGGTGTTATGTTCTTCAGCGAGAGGCCTGGGGAAGCAAAATGCAAGAAGCTATAGGGACTTTGTGAGGCAAGACTGCAGACCAGCAGCAAAAGTCAGCAGCACCTAAGAGACAGAGGAGTTCTTCCTTCAAAACCACATCAGTGCTATTGTTCCATCTGCCAATCTGATGACTGACAGCAAGTGAAAAGAATCAATGAGAGGTTCACCGGCCACAAGTGGGTGGGTACCACTGTGATGAGCATCTACTTGGTGGTAGAGAAAGCGAAGTGGAGCACTTTGTGTGCTCTGAAAAGAGGCAGAAATGGAGATACAATAATGGTGAAGAACAGCCTGATGTGAGAGGCCTGTGATGCCATCTGAGGCCATAGTGATGCCCAGATCCTGCTGCTGCTGAGGACCATGTCTGGATCAGCGGGCCTACTGCAGCTGGAGTCTACTGTGTTGATGTCTGTGGCCTGTGTTGCCACCAAAGGCCATGCAGATGTCTGTGGTCTGGGTTGCTACCTGATGCCATGTTGATGTCCAAGGGCCACGTTGAACTGTCGCCACCCCTCACTAACTGTCACACAGGAAAGCTGGCCTTGCTCCCTGGCTGGGGTGATGTGGGAGAGCTGGCCTTGGCCCTCACCTGGGCATCATGGGAGAGCTGTCCACAGTGGTGGGAGTGATACAGGGATGGTGGACTGGTCAACTCAGCAACTACCCAAGGCCAGATGTAATACTTTTTAGATAATCTAATATTTTTCTCTTCCAGTCTAAGAGTAAGCTTACAAACAACATTTTAGGCATAATTACATGTTTTTGAGATTTAATTACTTTTTGACTTAATGCTAGCCTATTATTTAGGGCTTTGAGTTGGCCCGTACTGCCATCTACTCTATCCATGAGCTGCTGCAGTGAGTGAAGTGGTCAGTCCTGCCAAACCAAAGATGCAGGATCTCTGTGACTTGGCAACAGTGCGTTATCTGAGAGGAGTCTTGGTGAGGGCCCAGTATGAATAGATTTAGCAAAAGACAGAAGCCTTCAACCAGACCAATGACTCATTTTGATAAATAATTTCAACTAAAGCTCTTTGGGCAAAAGAGCATACTGTGTAACACACTGCAGCTTCCATTGCCACTATGACACAGGCCAACAGGTGACAGAGAGGCAGGAAAGATGAAGGCATGGAATTGTACATGCGCGGGGGAACTGGAGACTCAACAGCTGTGACGGGAGTGAAAGAAAGCTGCGGTTGATAGAGGAACAGGTTGTTGCCAAAAGGAGTTGGCGAGATGGTTTTTATTTATTTTATTTTATTTTGTGGGGGAGGGTACAAGGGTGGAGGGCAGATGTGGAAAGATGGGGAATTGAGTGATATTAAAGTACGTGACATGAAATTCACAAAGAATCAACAAAAATTACGTTAATAAAAAAAAAAATCAACGAGTTTAACACTGATGATGCAACAAGTCTGCAATCCCCCTTTTAAAGTCTGGACAGGTATGCTAACTACATAGTGTTCTTCTTGGCACTGGAAGTTGTACTGTTAGGATAGTGATCTATATTTCTAAACTTTTGGTTGCCATTAAATATTAAAATTTAGCTTTTTTACTTAGTTTTAAATATTAAAGAAAGATCCCATGATAAATTAGAGGTCAAGGATTAATTTTTCTATTGACGACAGAGGTAATAAAGATGGTAGTGATTATATTCTTTCACCGTCATTTTCTTAAATCATTATTAATTTTTAAAAATGATAAAAAGTAGTCACAGTAAGCATCCAATTAAAGGCATCCAATTACTAATCTCAATGTGATAATAATAGGCCAGTATTAAATCAACAGATGATTAAATCTCAGAAACATATAAAAAATGGTCTCTTGAAGATTTTTCCCTATGTAATTATGCCTAAAATGTTGCTCTTAGAGTGGAAGAGAAAAACTATTAATAATTGAAATTGACTCATTTAGACCAGGCATGATGGCACACACAGGTGTTGGGGGTTGGTCTGGCACTCTGTGTATTCAGATGCTAAATACTGGACCCCGAGATGCGGTCGTTATCCATATGAGTGTATTCTCATGTACACTGAATGATGTTGTGCAAAGTGTGATCCCCAATATTCTCTGATTGGTTAAAATAAAGAAAGGCTGGAGCCTGTAGCTGGGCAGGATAGAGGTAGCTGGCGTGTCCATGCCTGGGCTGAAGGACTCACGAAGGACCATGAGGCCAGGAGAAGCAGAAAAGGAAGGGGAGGGAACAGAAGAGAAGAAGGAAGTCACCATGGGGCAGTGTGGACCGTGAACGTGTGGCCATGAGGGATGTCCTGGTGGGACAGAAGTAGCCCAAGCGGAACATATGGCAAGTAATATTGGGGTATGTTTAGCTGGAAAAATAGCAAAATAGCCTAAGTGTTGATATTTGCCCACTTCTAGTGCTTTAACGCTTATTTTAAATCTAAAGTCCCTAGGTCTTTTATTTGGGAACTAAATGGTCTAAAGTGGGGGTAAAAACCCCTAATAGACATTTGGAAGGAAAAGGGGTATAGTATCCCCCCTTGAAAAATATTTCTACTGTACACATATAATCCCAGCACTTCAGAGGCTGCAACACAAGAATCCAGGCCAACTTGCATTTCTCTATCAACCGCAGCCTTCTCGTAACACCCATCACAGCTGGAATCTCCAGTTTCCCTGTAAATGTACCATTCGACACCTCCGTCTCTCCCACCAATCTATCACCTGTTGGCTCATTATAGTGTCAATGGAAGCTGTGATGTGTCATACAGTATGCCCTTTTGCCAAAACAGCTTTATTTGCAAACGTTTATTGCTATGAGTCATTGGTCTGGTTCAAGGCCTCTGGCTTCTGCTGTACCGTTCATACTGGACCCTTACTGAGACTCCTCTCAGATGTCTTGTTGCTGCCCTGAGTCATGGAGATCCTTTATCTCCAAACAAGAACAACAAAAACACGGTTACTTTTAAAAGCACGAGGCCCCTGAGACACACCTATGCCAAAGCAAAAGCAGAAAGATTCAGTCGCTGGTGCTTAAAAACACAAAAGATAGACGTGATACCAGCGCACAGACCTATTTAGTGGATTGCTCAGGAATAGCAATTGTGTAGAAAGAAAGATAATTGGTTCTTTACAATGACTGCTAGTACCGATGAATTTATGCAAACAGGAAATCTTTTGTGATGTTAGTCTAAATGGAATCTTATAACATTTTGCACAGTTTTATTCCAGATCACCCCCACTCCCAAGACCAGCAATGGGATTCAGTGAAACTAAAATTAGAAACCTGAGCCAAAGATAATGTGTTTTCTTCCTCCCATTCCTCTCCCCATCCACATCCCTCTTTCATTTTCCTCCACCTCCTGATTCTCTCCATTTTCCCTTCCTCTCTAACTCTCCTCTCCCTTTCTACTATTTTTTTTCAACAGAGAGAAGGTGACATCAATTACAGAAGGAAAGCCAGGAATGCCTGTGAAAGGCAGCAAGGGCAGCAAGGGCCACATCACCACAGGAAGCAGACAAAGGAACAAACCAAGCTTACAGACTTCACAGTGGGAACAAACCTCGGCCCTGGAAGGAAGCCTTTTGTTCTTACGTTTATGAGCAGGGGCCATCTTTGTGTGTGTGTGTGTGTGTGTGTGTGTGTGTGTGTGTGTGTGTGTGTGTGTGTGTGTGTGTATGTATGTACGTATGTATGTATTTATTAATATATTTTATTAATTTATTCGTATTACATCTAAATTGTTATCCCATCCCTTGTATCCTCCCATTCCTCCCTCCATCCCACTTCCCCCTTACTCCCCTCCCCTGTGAATGTGACTGAGGGGAACCTCCTCCCCCTGTATATGCTCATAGGGTATCAAGTCTCTTCTTGGTAGCCTGCTATCCTTCCTCTGAGTGTTGCCAGGCCTTTCCATCCAGGGGACCTGGTTAAATATGGGGCATCAGAGATCAAGTGAAAGTCAGACCCCACTCTCCACTCAACTGTGAAGAATGTCCTGTCCATTGGCTAGATCTGGGTAGGGGTTCGAAGTTTACTGCACATATTGTCCTTGGCTGGTGCCATAGTTTGAGCAGGACCCCTGGGCCCAGATCTGCCCATCATAATGTTCTTCTTGTAGGTTTCTAGCACCCCATTCTTGCTGCTTCTCTGTGTATTTATCTTTAAGGACGCCTGCTATCCAGATTAGGAAGCATGCAGAGGCAGAATCTGATCCCTTTGCAAATGAAGGCTCTCACCCCCAGAGACACCAAGGAATGCGCTCTTCATAGCCACCAGCAGTTCTGACACCAGAATCCAGACCTGTGTCTTGAATTCCTAATATTCTATCTACCACTGCACATAAACCAAACGAGGCAATTCTGAGGGAACGTGTTTTGCCGAGCATCAGAATAGAATAGGCCTGTCTCTGAGTAAAGGACAACTATCTGATTAAAGCCAAGTCAACCTGAAAATGGGAAGCAACCGGCTGAGATGACAACGTATCAAAAAGGGCTCAGAAGGGAGCTGGGGACTGGGTCCTATTTTGTCTGTTTTGCTGAGATAAGACTTACATCTACTGTCTGAACTTCACAAGTGCCTAGTACTGAACTCCTGCTGTTGGTTTTTTGAGGACAGAAGGATATCATAGCAATCAAAGGAAAGAACAGCTCTTTCTCCAAGTTCTGCAAGACCCAGACACTGCCTACTGTGCAGGAAGGGTAAAAACCCCGGAGGGCTATTTTTATTGACCATAACTTTACCAGTAATCTAAGAAACAACTGCTCCTGGCCCAAATGAGGGCCACATTGTACTCGACGTTGGCCGGCCCTGTATGAAATTATTTAGCTTTTGACAACAATATTTTATACCAACCTATCACAGAAGGCCCCAAACAAAGATTTGATATCTTGTGCTTCCTTGATTTCTGGCAAAACTGGGAGGGCTGCAGATGGCCTAGTCATAAGTTTCCCTCCCAACTCTGCAATAATGCCAACTTTATGGAATGTGGAGTATTAATGTATCCACTCGTCCCTGGCTTGGACTAGTGGATTCATTAATATCCATCGTAAGTCCCACAGGAGGATAAGACCAATATGTTCTAATTGTTGTTTATGTCTCTGCTATGTTCTGAGGAATATGAGACACTATATACTCATAGGCTGACATAACTCAGATTCCAGGTGAAAGCTTTACTTTTAGTGCAATCTTACTAATTTTTTTTTAATCTTTCATTTTGAGTATTACGTTTTCTTGCCCGGCTAAATGAATGCCAACTAGCATTCTGTTTCAGTTCTATCAGACACAAGCAAACAACTTTGTCAAGATGTACAGGGAAAAACAAACAAACAAACAAACAAACACACAAACATCATCGTCATCATCATCATCATCATCAGCAGCAGCAGCAACAACAGCAACACCCCAAACAGAACTTACTTTGCTGGTTACAATTGGTAGTGACAAGGGCACGAGTAGCGATACCATTACATGGCTTAAGCATGGTTTTCACAAGGATAATATTAAAAGATGAAACAAAAGAAGTTGGCAATCAAATGAGAAGCACATTAGTTACTTTTTATTGCTATAATAAAACACCGTAACCAAGGCAGCTTACAGAAGGAAGTGTTGATTTCAGCTTATGTTTCTAGAGCCATGGTTCTCAACTTTCCCAATGCTGCGGCCCTTTAGTATAATTCCTCAGTTGTGGCAAGCCCCAACCATGAAATTTTTTCACTGTTACTTCATAACTGTAATTTTGCTACTGCTATGAATTGTAATGTAAATATTTTTTTTGGAGATAGAGGTTTGCTGAAGGAGTCTTGACCCACAGATTGAGAAATGCTGTTGTAGAGGGGTAAGCATCTATGACCATCATATCCACGAAACATGGCAGGAGACAGGCATGGTGGCTGCAGCAGCAAGTTGAGGGCTCACACCTTAAATGCAAGCAGGAAGCAGAGAGAGCAAACTGAGAATGGTGTATAACTTTTCAAACCTCAAACCCCATCCATTACGACATATTTCCTCAAAGAAGGCACGCCCCTATTGTCCCCAACTGGGCACCAGGTGTTCAGATACTAGAGCCTATGGGGGCATTCACATTCCAACCACAGCAAGAAGCACTGTTATATGACTTACAGAACTTGCCTCTACCTGAGTAAAATCTGAGTCCTCTTTTAAGGGCTGCATGCAGGTTGCTGGGCATGGTGCCACATGCCTTTAATTCCAGCACTCACGAGGCAGAGGCAGCCAGATATCTGAGTTTGAGGCCAGCCTGGTCTGCAGAGTGAGTTCCAGGACAGCTGGGGCTACATAGGAAAACCCTGCCTTTAAATTAAAAAAAAAAAAAAGTGTCATACAGAGCTGGAAAGAGGACTCTGATTAAGAGAATTTCCTGCTCTCAGAGTACTGGAGTTCAGTTCCCTGCAGCCATGTCTGGTGACTCACAACTACCTGGGACTCCAGCTGCAGAGGGCCTAACGCTTCTGGACTCTATGCGCACTTGCAGTCATATGGGTATAGCCCACCACAAACCCAGACCGTGAATAATATTTTAAAAATTTAATCTTAAAAAGAAGCAGCACCTAGCACCCCATTTTTTTGATACATCAAGAAGACACTAGTAAAACAAATCGCACTCTCTCTACAGAACAGTGCAAGGAACCCAGTGATGGTCACATCCCTGCAGGTTAGAGACAGACACTGCATGAGCGACAGCTTACCTTAGAGAACTCTTTGCTTTAGTGTGGATGTTTGCGCTTCGCCTTACACGGTTAGAATTTCCAAAGAGTGATCTTTGTATTTATGCTATGAACAGGACTCTGAGTCAATTCGTGGACCAGTCAACTTCTGACATCTCTCATCCAAGGTAAGACAGCCTTCATCTAATTATCTGAGTCCATAATTTCCAGTTTTGTTTGTTGGTTTCTTTATTCATGAAATAATTTTCTAGATTATTTTTGTGAAGAAACAGCCCACAAGTTGGATACAAGGACACTTACTCTGGTTCAAACATGATTTGTGATCTGACCAGCCACTCCTGCTTTCTCTTCCAGCCTAGTGGATTCTGTGGCCCTATAGGATCCTTGGGGTCTGTGGAACACCATGGAAAAATCCACAACACATAATTCTAGTCAGTGCGTCAGCTGGAAATTAACAGATAGTGCCAGAAGCCTGCATGAACAGCATCTAACTACTTTCCTACAGGGGCATTAATGTTACTGCTCAGAATCATATTAGACTTCACCATGGAAACAGAGATTGGGGTTTCACTGATGCACTTCCAATAAAGCTGTTTAGGACACTGTCTGATGCATACCTAAGCGAGAAGTTTCCCTTGTGATTTAATAACAAAAAAGTATGTGTCTCCCATGTAGACTTGGCTTTTTCTCTCTTGCTGCTCAATGAATATTACGTGGGATGGTTGGGGAGACCCTCTCATGAAACTATTTCATGCATCAAGTCTCTAACCCCAAGCAACCCAATTAAGTGAGAGACATACTCTATGAAAGTTAATTACAAGACAGCACAATAACTTTAGCGCCAGAGATATAGAAAGTAGGTTGCCATGGAGACAAGTAAATAAGTTGTATACGTAATCACATTTCCACGCTGCCATAGTTACTGGAAGATAAGGGCTAAATGCTATGCTCGACTGAGGCAAAGTGTCAGCATCTGCCAAAGCTTTATTTGCCTTTTTTTCTCTCCAATCCTATTTTGCCATTTTATATCTCTCAGTGCACTGTATACACCACAAACCTTATTTTTGTTAAGAAAAACAAAGGTTAAATGATTACACTAAAAAAATAAATGCAATTTATAAAATCTCATACCAAATATCACTTGCTTTTTTAAAAAAATAATTTTTAATTGTAGGGTAAAATGGGAAACTTGTGAATGTTTAATGGTGAGTTTTTATATTCCATAAACAGATGCTCTGAATAAAGTATTAAAATATAGAGAAACAAAAGTTGAAAACTAAACTAGAAGCCTTATGTATAACTTATGTAACCTGTTTGACGGGAGAATGATAAGTGATGTGGCCCTGTGACTTCATTTCTCTAAAAGGCACCAGTCAGCTGATGTGATGGAGCAGAAGGCATGGTGCTCTTTGTTGTGAGTCTGGCCTGATCTTAAAGAGCTACACAAAGGCTGGTTAACAGTGCGAGCCTTGGCACTTTGCAGAGACATGCCTTACTCATTCACATTATAACGTCTACAGAGGGCAACAGATCTACTGCTGCCCTCATGGAAAAAGTTTTGGCAACTCTTCACAGAAGACACTCACGGGTAGTGTGCTTTCTTACAAGGGCATGCACTGAGGCTCTCTGACCAATATGGCAGCCCACACTGGTATGCACTCTCCAACCCCATCTCGAGGGCTTGAGAAGATGGAGCAAATCTAAGGACCCTCAACAAACACAGACCGTTTACTCTGAGTCTCTGTTTGGGGAGTGCTCTTACCAGCTTGCTTCAAACCTGACTGTAGTTTTGCCTTTCTCCCCTAGGATTTTCTTCTGCAAAGCAGCGAATGGTCACGTGAGTAATGGTATGTCGCTTCTTCTTCTGTTTTATTTTTCATTCTCTCTCTCCTCTCGTTTATTATTTATAATTTGAGGAGGTAGGGGTGTGAGTTTGGAGGCCAAAGGACAAGAGTTGGGAGTTGGTTCTCTCCTACATAATGGAAGCAGGTTCTCTTTGGTTGTTTCAGGCCTGTTATGAATTCCAGGGTAAGGCAGCTCTTCTGTCCCTGTTCTCCATCTCACCATAGGAGTGGTGAGATTACAGATATGTGCCACCACATCCAGCTTTTTACACGGCTTCGGGGGGGGGGTCACACTCAGTTCATCATGTCTGGGGTAGAAAGAGCTTATAGCTATCAGATCTTCTCACTTGTCCCCTTTCTCTATTTTAAAATAACTTCTCCGTTATCCCCCAAGCTAGCTTTGAATTTGTTATATAGCTATGTTTGGTCTTCAACTCTGGCATACATACTCCTGCATACAACTGCTTTGAGCTGGGATTACAGACATGTACCTCCTCTCCTGTTCTATGGATGACTAGGGATTAAACCCAGGGTGTCATGAGTACTAGGCAAACACTGTCAAGCCAGCATATCAAGTTTTCACTATCTATTCTTACAGTTAGATTATCACAAAGGTGGCTCTGTGAAGTTGTGAGTATACTAATCATTGGCAGAGGTTCTAGATCTGTCACTCAGCAGCTGAGTGACCTCTCCAGCAAGATACTTAACTACTCTACATCTGTTTTCTTAGCTACAAAATGAGCAATCCGATGAGAATTCCTGAAGGAATATAGTGTGTATGTATGTGGTGTGTGTATGTGGTGTGTGTGTGTATGTGGTGTGTGTATGTGGTATGGTGTGTGGTGTGTGTGGTGTGTGTATGTATGTGGTGTGTGTGTGGTGAGTATGTGGTGTGTGTGTGTGTGTGTGTGTGTGTGTGTGTGTGTGTGTGTGTTTGAACATGGAATGCTTAAAGGGATACATTTAAGGACTTAATGCTATGAATGCCAGCATTCTCATTGTTGGTATTCCACTGTTACTATGACAGCCATTAATAGCCATAAAAAGGCATCAATGGTGCTCATCAGAAACTTGCCCTGGTTTATGTGCTGCTGAATGAAGCCTTCTAGGTGCTGCTTCTAAAACTTCCCTGTGCTGTCATGTTACTGTCTCACTCTAGCAGTCAACAGAAGAATGGCTTTCTTTTAATTTTTTTTAGTGACTCAGAGGATTTGTATAATTTATAGCATCCAGCAACAAGCTGCAGACTGCTTCTCGACAATAAGCATTGTTTAAATAACACAGGGTCCACCGCTCGGCTCCATGGCACAGGGCAGTGACCTGAACAACCTGGGAAGCAGAGCGAGGAGGGTCGTGGAGTCAGCGCCTCACTAGTCTATGTAGTGAGTTCGAGTTCAGCCCCAGTACTGTAGCAAGACCCTATCTCAAAATAAAATAAAACAAAAGAGGGTTGTGAATATAGCTCAGACACAGTGCAACTGCCAGGATGTGCAAATCCTTAGTGCTAAACTAAACTAACAATAAGATGAAATACGTAGACTTTCGTTGACATTGCTATATGGCATTTGTAGCTAGCAGTATATGTGTTTCTCTCTCAGATTTTCATTTTCTGCACTTACCTTGGTTCTCTGACTACTTTAGTGCCATGTATAGCTGGCTGTGCTGTCCTAGTTACTTTGTGGAAGAAAGGCATTATTAATTAGTAATAATACAACCCTTCTTTATCTATGAAGACATTGAAGACATGTCATCCTTGTAATAACACTGGTAGTGTATCTACAGGCTATTTTGAATTATATATCTTCCTGACTTGACATTGTCGCTTGGATGGTTTGCGAAAGGCTCAAGGAATGGAGGTGAGATAGGTGATAACGAAAGGAATGACAGACAAAACTTCCAATATTCAAATGCTACAAAGTCACTCTCTGATTGTGGGAGTTGACTGTTATTCACTGTTAACATAGATCAAGTAAGAAAGTCATTATAAGCCAGGCGTGGTGGCGCACGCCTTTAATCCCAGCAGTCAGGAGGCAGAGGCAGGTGGATTTCTGTGAGTTTGAGGCCAGCCTGGTCTACAGAGTATGTCCAGGACAGCCAGGTTTATAAGAGAAACCCTGTCTCAAAAAACCAAGGAGGAGATCTGGGGGGGTGGGGCAAAAGAATTCATTGTAAGAATTTCAAAATGAGAAAGATTTAAGAGAATTACTTTGATAATTAAGAAACACTGTAGCAACTGGGCTGGGCATATAGATGAACGGCAGACTCCTGTCCAGCATCTGTGAAGCCCTGAGTAACACCCACCCCAACTGTCCTCCCACAAACACTATAGCATATTCAAATTCTAGCTCTAAAATGAAACCTTTGTAGCTATCCCTCTTTTAACACTTCTAAATATTTGTTGCCGGCAGGCAAAGAATTTTGCAAAGAATTTAACTTGCAAAAATGATAATATGATCTCAGGGCGCTTTGAGAACTCACTCCCTCACAGGCTCCCTGTGCCTGCCTCCTCAGGGGAAGAACTGAGGAAGGGGCTCCCCATGTGCTCAGGCTGCTGTTTTTTCATGTGACAGACCACTAGGCAGAGAGGACTTTCCGCTGATCTCCTCTAAAGCACCCAGTGCCCCATGGAATTACTTCTGCAAAAAGAGCAAGAACAAGAGAAAGGAGAACACTTTATTTCCCCAAGGCTCGTTCCTATCAAATTCCGTCCACACAGCCTCCTTTTGGTACCCTACTCCCACACCTCCACAGAAGCATCCAGATGTAAACAGGCTTGAAGTGGCTGAAGTGTTTAGGGAGCACACAGTCACACATCCACAAAGCCTGGCGGACTGGCATTCTCTGACAGTCAGCCCCCGAGGCCGTTTTTTAGACACTAAGTGTAATGTTGCATTGAAAGTACAAAAGTGGTGAACGTGGAAAAGAACACTGAATCGCCCTAGCCCGGCCCATCTCCTGTAACTAGGCAAGATTTCCAATGGAGGCATTGGGACACCAAATTAGACTCATAGTTTGTCCTGACAACAGGATGGGCAGAGGTGGAGGATGGAGCAGATTTTGAGGGAAGGGCCAACCAATGACTGGCCCAGCTTGAGACCCATACCATGTGTGGAAGCCCACCTCTGACACTAGTGACATTCTGCTATGCTTGCAGACAGGAGCCTAGCATAAATGTTGTCAGAGACTTCACCCAGCCACTGTGGGAAGCTGATGCAGAGACCTACAACTAAACATTAAGTGGAGCTTGGGGAAATCCTGTGGAAAGAGGGGAGGAAGGATTGAGGGAGCCAGAGGGGTCAAGGATACCACAAGAAAGCCTACAGAGTCGACTAACCTGGGTCCGTAGGGTCCATGGGTCCACAGAGCATGAATGGGAGGAGCCTAGGGCCTCTGCACATATGTAACAGATGTGCAGCTGCATCTTCATTTGGGATTCCTAAAGCGGGAGCAGGGGGCTGTCTCTGACTACACTCTGCCTTTGGATCCCTTTCCCCTAACTGGGATGCCTTGTCTAGCCTTAGTGGAAGAGGAAGACAAAAGGGGTTGGTGGCCTCATATCTGTCTTCAAGGGACTAGTGGGAACTTGGTGGCTTTTATAGAAAAGCATACCAAGGAGGGAACTGGGATACACGGGTCTGTGGCTTGATGTGCTGGGGCTGGTTGACGATCATGAGAGGCCTCCCCTTTTCTGGGAAGAAAGAGAGGAAGGGTTGGATGTGTGTGTGTGTGTGTGTGTGTGTGTGTGTGTGTGTGTGTGCGTGTGCATGTGCGTGTGTATGTGTGTGTAAGGGAGGGCCTGAGAGGAGGTGAGGGAGGGGGAAAGCTGCAGTCAGGATGTAAAGTGAGTAAATAAGTCAATTAAAAAAAAAGATGATAATAACTCCTCATGTTTGCTTAGCCTGGTTTACAGTGGATCTGCTTTCCTGAGGAGTGGTCTTTTAGCCAGGTGATTGACCTGCACATTTGAAATGTTAGATCTCCATCCAGGCCACCCATTCCATTCTGTTGACCAGAGGGAAGAGTTTTCCTTTAATGGGCTGAACTGCTTCTGTATCAATAGAAAAACAGATAATAGATAGATGGATAGATAGATAGATAGATAGATAGATGATAGAGAATAGTATATCAAACAATGATAGATTCATCGGAAATCAATGAAATATGAAAGAAGAGGCTCACTTGAAAAGAAATGACTGTTGGTCATATTTGAATGGGCACTTGAGGCAAATGAAAGTGTTGGAGACACAGTCACTTAGAGAAGACAGCCTGAACAGTTGCAGTAGGAAACAAAATGTCCTGATCCAATCTCCCAAGCCTGTGGCTCTCAGAGAGTGAACTAAGAGAGCCTAGGGGACGATGAAGTTAGGCAAGCCCTGGTGAGCCCGCTCACTGGCTGCTTCAAGGGATGCCTCTGCTTCCTGTGTGAGAACACAGCAGGGAAATGGCCCATGCAGGAAGTCATGCACACCATGGAGTTTTAGGACAGAATCTATAGCTCTGAGAGTCTCAGCAGGTCAGACTACTGCCACCTGCTGCAACATGCTGTGGGTGGGTGGGTGTGTAGTGAGGCTCCCCTTTTCTGAGGAATAGGGAAGCGGGGATGAGGAAGGAAGGGTGGGACTGGGAGGAGAGGAGGGAGGGAGCTATGGACCTGGACGTAAAGTGAATAAAAAAATAAATTAAAAACATATCGAGTGAGAGGGAGAGAGAGAAAGAGAGAGAGAGAGAGAGAGAGAGAGAGAGAGAGAGAGAGAGAGAGAGAGAGAGAGAGAGAGAGAAGGGAGGGAGGAAGGGAGGGAAGGGGGAGAGAGGAGGGTGGAATGATCAGGGAGAGGTTTAATCAACATGGCCACACTGGGAAAGGCAAGAGGGGTTGGTGGCCTCATATCTGCCTTCAAGAGACTAGTGGGAACTTGGTGTGTGTGTGTGTGTGTGTGTGTGTGTGTGTGTGTGTGTTTTTAAATAGAAAAGCGTACCAAGGAGGGAATTGGGATAAACATGTCTGACAGAGAAGGCAACCAATGATCTGGTTCACCATTTTCTCAGTTCTGGTTTCTGGGAAAGTTGCTTTCGCTGCCACCACCTAGGGGAGCTGCCTGGTCTCCGCGAGATGACATTCCTGCTCCTGCATGCAGCCTCATGCCCCTGGTGGACTGTCTGTGCCTGGAGGGAAGTCTCTGCAGCTACGCTCATGGTTACATGGGGGCAGTTTTGGTACAATATGAAAGTCGTCTTAGGAGTTATGATAAATTAACTGTGACACGCGACAGAGAGCCATAAAGTTACCTTCCTAGCAGGGGTCTAAATGGTGGGATGGCTGATCATAGACCTGAGGCCTAGTACCTGCCTTAGACTTTAAAAAGGAAGGTGTGAATTGTGATATATCACACACACACACACACACACACACACACACACACACACACACGCCAATCTTGCCATTTTTGAAATGCAGGAACTTTGAATGCAAGTGGCATTATTATTCATTTCACAAACTGCCACCTTAATAATTTATATTTTATAATTTGCTTTGACTGGATTTCTTGTGTTGTTCTTGTTTACTCACCAGAAACCGTTGATAAAAGAGTGGGAAGTTCCGATTCGTGTCAATATTCCATTTAATTCCTACAGCAGATGCTTTGCACTAATTTACATTCTTTTTCATTAAAAATGAGAGTGCTGAATATAAAACCCAGGGCTGTGCACATACGAGGCACATGCTTTCCCGCTGCCCTGAACCCCTACCTCAGAGAGCATGGTTTTTAAATGAACCTGAAGCAACTGTACCCCATCTTACAACTCTTCCCTCATCCTGAACTCCAATTTTTCTGTATGAGACTGTCTTTCCTCTCAGCCCAAGCTCAGAAGATGACCTTACAACGTCTCCCTCAGATGAACCAAACAGCAGGAACTTGCCTTGGTAATTTTTTTTTTCATTGCTTCTTTGAGCTATCAATCTTTTGCAGTCTCTTAGCCTATTATAACCAGGACAAGTCTTTCAGCAAAGCCTGGAAGCCATTTCTTTCAAATTGAACTTCAAGAAAGACAGAGTCTGCTTCCCAGGCACAGTGCAAAGTGGTGGCTCAAGTTAATAAGCAGCAATTAGCAAGCACAGAGCAGGGCCTCTGCTCTGACCACACAGCTGACTAGCATACCCCAGGGCTTTTCTGTTAGCTCACCCCAACTGTTCAAAGTTTTCTAATCCCTTGTTTCAGGAAAGTTGAGTTTAGTTTCTCTCTCCCATTGCAATAGTCTTAAATAAAGTACCCCTGCCCTTTTACTTCATCCTCTGTAAAATTTTTTACACAAGAAGAAACTTCTTCACAAATTAAATAGAATAAAATATAAATTAAGATCCTCCATTCATTTCTGTTATTCATTTAAGAATCATACAAACATCATCAAATCTTTTGCCCATGTAGATTGCAGTGAATAGTATTCATGTATGCTCAATGTTCTAAATATTTCTAGGAGCTGATGACATAACTCAGAAATAAAGTACTTGCCTAAGATGCCAAAGGCCTTGGGCTTAACACACACACACACACACACACACACACACACACACACACACACACACACACACAGAGTTTCCCACTTAGATCCAGATTGTTAGAACTCTGATCTGACGTCCTCTTGATGGGGAGACATGGTGGCCCTCAGAGGAAGAACAGCAGGCTACCAAGAAGACACTTGATACCCTATGAGCATATACAGGGGAGGAGGTCCCCACCAGTCACAGTCATAGGGGAGGGGAGTAGGGGTAAGCAGGAGGGAGGGAGGAATGGGAGGATACAAGGGATGGAATAACAATTGAGATGTAATATGAATGAATTAATTAAAAAATGATATTAAAAAAAGAACTCTGGTCTGGATATGTGCACAAAGATACTCACCCACTTTGAGTGATAATGACTAATTATATCTGTATGTAGATATTATCACACCCACACAGTGTATTCATCTGGGGAAGCTTTTCTGTAGGCCTCAGATGCTTTGGGCATATGTGTATATATTTTTCATCTCTTTGCTTTATCATAGGCCTTTATTTACTAACTTTCTAAATACTTTCTATTGCTCCCTGTGATATAGTGATAGAATAGCTGTTACTGGGAGCCTGCCAGAGAAGACCATTGAGATTGGCTGAGACTACATTCAAGTATTCAGGACCAGTATGTCTCCCTGAGTGTCCAAAGCATTTTTAAAAGGCAAACCCCAGATTCTGGCATCTGGCTCAGCAGCTGCAAGGGGGCTTGGAGTGAGCAAGCAGCTTGACAGAAGCTAAGATAAGCGGTTAGCTGCACAAGCAGGGAGTTTAATAGAAGCCAATAAGATAAGTTAGCTAGGGCATATTGACCTTGGGTTCCTAAAATACAGCTGGGTAATTCTTGAGATTCTCCAAGAAGAAGAAGAATCTAGCTAAAGCTGAAATAACCTCAGCGAGAATACAAGATGGAGGAGCTGCCACTCTGCCTTGCCCTGTCACACAGCTGCTAGTTATAGGTGACATCAATGCAAACAACAGCTCTCATTTTAAAGGGACTAAGTGATAATATGTCTTAGAGACATCTGGAGTGACCGTGGCTTAGAAACACAGGTTTAGGCTACCCCAAGTTCCATGTTCTGTGTGAAAGAAGTTTCAAACAATTTTATAGTTTTACAGAACAAAGAAAGTCATACATCAAGGCAAGTTTAAAATACAGTCAGAGAGGCAGGCACAGCCCGATGGGAAGAGCCTTTCTGTAGGCCTCAGATGCTATCGGATGACATCATAGCTTTTGGGTTAGTTGAAGCCAGTGGGTCTGTTAAGCCAATAGATTCCAAAGGCTTTTTATCTGTTATTCATAGGATATTGGTTCCAACACAGAGATGAGGCAAACTGCTGGGTCTGTTACATTCCACTCTCCCCATAGTACTGAAATTCTGATCAGGACATGGGTTCTTTTCAGCTTTGGATCACAGTGCTGATATGAGCTCCCAGAAGGTAAAGACACTCATGCCAACCATGTGCCAAGCACTTCACACATATTACTGCTTACCCTCCAAACAATAAAATGCACACAGGAACTAGGCACTAACAGTCCCTTTAATTTTAAATGATGAAAGTAAGGTAATAGGAGAAAAATGATTTGCTTGGGATTAAATTTAGAATGGTCTTCTGATACCCACCATGTAGGAAAGGCCATTAATAAGAGACCCAAAATGGAGCAAGTCCTCCTTAGGGCATACTCACAAGGTTGGCTTCAGGAATCCGCTGCTAATTGTTAGCATTGGATTGGATTGCTGTAAGGTGACAGTACTGCAGTTCCACTCCCCAGGACTGCCTTTAATTCCATGACTTTGATTATGCATATACATTAAATACACATACATATTTGTACACATCATTTTTCAAATATACATTCAAATTCATTACTTTTCTTATTGTTATGACAAAAATAACTGACAAAAGGAACTTGAGGAAGGAGAAGCTTATTTTGGCTCATGGTCCTTCATTGTGAGGAAGACATGGCAGCAGGGGTATGAGGCAGCAGGTCCCTTTGCGTCTACATCAGGAGGCAGAGAGATGAATGCTGGTGCTCAGTTGCTCTCTCCAATTTCAGCAGTCCAGGACCTGAGCCTGTGGGGTGTGTCACTCACATTCAAGGTAGGCAATCCAAGCCCATGAAGTGACACCACCCACTTTTAGGGCAGGTCTTCCCACTTCAGTTAACTCAATCTCCTTCCCAGAAGCACCCACTCTTTGTTTCTATAGTGATCCTAAATCCCATTAAATTAATAATCAAGACTACCCACTACATCACTTAAAACTCTTGATTTTTCTTTACAAAAGTAACACGTAGATCAAGTGTACAGTTTTGAAAATATGCAGTTTAGTAGTTGACAAAACACTCTGTCATCTAACGTCATCTAGTCTCATTATGACCTTCATTCTCAGACCTGACTTTGAGGCAATCACAGTTGTCAGTCTTTGTCATTGAAATAAGAGGAGTAGGAGGCAGAGGCAGGCGGATCGCTGTGAGTTTGAGGCCAGCCTGGTCTACAAAGTGAGTCCAGGATGGCCAAGGCTACACAGAGAAATCCTGTCTCGAAAAACCAAAAAAAGAAAAAAGAAAAAGAAATAAGAGTAGTAACAAACTATCAAACATGGTTGGTCAGCAAAGTAAATGAAATGTGCTAATTACATTAACAGACAAAAACAACAGCATTCAATATTTACTGTAAAAATTATTCCCAAAGAACCTGGGGTAGGAGGATTGCTAGCCTGGGCTGCATATCAAAATCCTGCCACAGAACAGTAGCAACAACAAGAACAACAGCAGCAGCAGCAACAGCAATAACAGCAGCAGCAGCAGCAACAACAATAGCAATACGAGCAGCAGCGACAATGACAACAATATCAGCAGCAGCAGCAACAACAGCAGCAGCAACAGCAACAACAGCAACAGCAATAGCAACAGCAGCAGAACAACAAAACAACAACAAAACAACAACAACAACAACAGTAGGTGAAGGCAATTGCTGCCAAACCTGACATCCTGAGTTCAATTCCAGGACCACGTGGAAGAAGGGAGAAAACAGATGCCCATAAGTTGTTCCACCACTCCCATCTCACACACAAGTTCATAAATGTAATTTAAAAAACTGCAATAACAAAAAGGAAAACACACACCTCTTCATTTATCACAGAGTGAATTCTACGCACTCTACTTTTCTATTTTCTAGGTATTTTTGTTGTTGTTTTGCTCAGGGTCTCACTATGTACTCTAGCCTGTCCTCAAACTCTTCATCCTCCTACCTCAGCTTCCTAAGTTCCAGGATTACTGTCATGCTCTACCACACGCAGTGCCATTTTGTTTTCTGAGGGCTCTGGCACTTGTGGCTTCAGAAGAGGCTGCTTCTCCCAGAACTCCATGATATTTGACAGCAAAGGCTTCAGAGGGAACATGTTGCACATGCAGGGCAAACAAACCCAACTCTATGGCTCTAACTATTTCTTTTTTTTTTTTTTTTTTTTTTTTTTTTTTTTTTTTATTAATTTATTCTTGTTACATCTCAATGTTTATCCCATCCCTTGTATCCTCCCATTCCTCCCCCCCCCATTTTCCCATTATTCCCCTCCCCTATGACTGTTCCTGAGGGGGATTACGTCCCCCTATATATTCTCATAGGGTATCAAGTCTCTTCTTGGCTACTTGCTGTCCTTCCTCTGAGTGCCACCAGGTCTCCCCCTCCAGGGGACATGGTCAAATGTGAGGCACCAGAGTATGTGAGAAAGTCGTATCACACTCTCCACTCAACTGTGGAGAATATTCTGACCATTGGCTAGATCTGGGAAGGGGTTTAAAGTTTACCTCCTGTATTGTCCTTGGCTGGTACCTTAGTTTGAGCGGGACCCCTGGGCCCAAATCTGCCTATCATATTGTTCTACTTGTAGATTTCTAGGACCCTCTGGATCCTTTTATTTTGCTGTTCTCTCATGCGTCTCTCATTTAGAGTCCCAATAGGATGCCTTCCCCTCTGTCCCAGTTTCCTGGTAAGTGAAGGCTTTCGTGGGACATGCCCCTTGGGCTAGTATGCAGATATAAGTGAGTATATACCATTTGATTCTTTCTGCTTCTGGGTTAACTCACTCATTATGATCATTTCTAGCTCAATCCATTTATCCACAAATTTCGGGAATTCCTTGTTTTTAATAGCTGAGTAGTATTCCATAGTGTATATGTACCACAGTTTCTTTATCCACTCTTCTACTGAGGGACACTTAGGCTGTTTCCATGTTCTGGCTATTATGAATAAGGCTGCTATGAACATGGTTGAGCAAATTTTCTTGTTGTGTGCTGGAGCATCTTCTGGGTATATTCCAAGGAGTGGAATAGCTGGGTTTTGAGGAAGCCCTATTCCCATTTTTCTGAGATAGCACCAGATAGATTTCCAAAGTGGCTGTACTAGTTTGCATTCCCACCAGCAATGAAGGAGTGTTCCTCTCTCCCCACATCCTCGCCAGCATGTGGTGTCGCTTGAATTTTTGATCTTAGCCATTCTGATGGGTGTAAGATGGAATCTCAGAGTTGTTTTGATTTGCATTTCCCTGATGACTAAGGAGGTTGAGCATTTCTTTAAGTGTTTCTCAGCCATTTGATACTCCTCTGTTGAGAATTCTCTGTTTAGTTCCAAGCCCCATTTCTCAATTGGGTTATTCGGTTTGGTGGTGTTTAATTTCTTGAGTTCTTTATATATTTTGGATATTAGACCTTTGTCAGATGTAGGGTTGGTGAAGATTTTTCCCAGTCTGTAGGCTGTCGCTTTGTTCTCTTGACAGTGTCTCCTGCCTTACAGAAGCTTCTCAGCCTCATGAGGTCCCATTTATTAATGGTTGACATTAAGGCCTGGGCCGTTGGTGTTCTGTTCAGGAAGTTGTCTCCTGTGCCAATATGTTCCAGGCTCTTTCCCACTTTTTCTTCTAAGTGAGTTAGTGTCTCTGGTTTTATGTTGAGGTCTTTAATCCACTTGGATTTGAGTTTTGTGCAAGGTGACAAATATGGGTCCAGTTTCATTTTTTTACACATAGACCTCCAGTTAGACCAGCACCATTTGTTGAAGATGCTATCCTTTTTCCATTGAATGGATTTGGCTTCTTTGTCAAAAATCAAGTGACCATATGTGTGTGGATTCATATCTGGGTCTTCGATTCGATTCCACTGATCAACCAGCCTGTTGCTGTGCCAGTACCATGCTGTTTTAAGTACTATTGCTTTATAGTACAGTTTGAGATCAGGTATGGAGATTCCTCTGGAGCATCTTTTATTGTACAAGATTGTTTTAGCTATTCTGGGTTTTTTGTTTTTCCATATGAAGTTCAGAATTGAACTTTCAATGTCTTTAAAAAATTGTGTAGTTATTTTGATAGGGATTGCATTGAATCTGTAGATTGCTTTTGGTAGGATGGCCATTTTTACTATGTTAATTCTCCCGATCCATGAGCAAGGAAGATCACGCCATCTTCTCAGGTCATCTTCAATCTCTTTCTTCAGAGTTTTGAAATTTTTTTCATACAAGTCCTTCACTTGCTTAGTTAGGGTAACTCCTAGATATTTTATATTGCTTGTGGCTAATGTGAAGGGTGTGGTTTTCCTAATTTCTTCCTCTGCAAGCTTGTCATTTGTGTATAGGAAGGCTACAGACTTTTTTGAGTTAATTTTGTATCCAGCCAATTTGCTGAAGGTGTTTATCAGCTTTAGGAGTTCTCTGGTGGAGTTTTGAGGGTCACTTATGTACACTATCATATCATCTGCAAAGAGGGATAATTTGACTTCCTCCTTTCCCATTTGGATCCCCTTGATCTCCTTTTGTTGTCTTATTGCTCTGGCTAGAACTTCGAGTACTATATTGAAGAGATATGGAGAGAGTGGGCAGCCTTGCCTTGTTTCCGATTTGAGAGGAATTTCCTTGAGTATCTCACCATTTACTTTGATTTTGGCTATTGGCTTGCTGTATATAGCCTTTATTATGTTGAGGAAAGTGCCTTGTATCCCCGATCTCTCTAAAACTTTAAACATGAATGGGTGTTGAATTTTATCAAATGCTTTCTCTGCATCCAAGGAGATAATCATGTGGTTTTTTATTTTCAGTTTGTTTATATGATGGATTACATTGATGGATTTCCGTATATTAAACCATCCCTGCATGCCTGGAATGAAGCCTACTTGGTCATGATGAATGATATCTTTGATGTGCTCCTGTATTCGTTTTGCAAGTATTTTATTTAGTATTTTTGCATCTATGTTCATAAGAGAAATTGGTCTGAAATTCTCTTTCTTTGTTGAGTCTTTGTGAGGTTTAGGTATCAATGAGACTATGGCCTCATAGAATGAATTTGGTAATTTTCCATCCATTTCTATCTTTTGGAGTAGCTTGAAGAGTATCGGTATTAGCTCGCCCTTAAAGGTCTGGTAGAATTCTGCACTGAAACCATCTGGCCCTGGGCTTTTTTTGGTTGGGAGACCATCGATGATTGCTTCTATTTCTGTCGGGGAAATGGGACTATTTAACTTGTTTATCTGTTCTTCACTCAACTTTGGCAAGTGAACTTGATCAAGAAAATCGTCCATTTCCCTTAGATTTTCAAATTTTGTGGCGTATATGCCTTCAAAGTAGGATCTTATGATTCTTTGAATTTCTTCAGTGTCTGTTGTTATGTCTCCCTTTTCATTTCTGATTTTGTTGATTTCAATACTGTCTCTCTGCCTTTTAGTTAGTTTGGCTAATGGTCTGTCTATCTTGTTGATTTTCTCAAAGAACCAGCTTTTGGTTTTGTTGATTCTTTGGACTGTTTTCTTAGTTTCTAATTTGTTAATTTCAGCCCTGAGTTTGATAATTTCCAGGCGTCTACTCCTCTTGGGTGTTTCTGCTTCTTTTTTTTCTAGGGCTTCCAGTTGTGTTGTTAAGATGCTTATGTGCGATGTTTCCAATTTCTTTTTAAAGGCACTTAGTGCTATGAATTTTCCTCTTAGCACTGCTTTCAATGTATCCCACAAATTTGGGTATGTTGTTTCTTCATTTTCATTGAATTTCAGAAACTCCTTGATTTCTTTCTTTATTTCTTCCCTGACCCAGGTGTCATTTAGCAGAGAGTTGTTTAGTTTCCACAAACGTGTAGGCTTTTTGTTATTTCTGTTGTTGTTGAATTGCAGCCTAAGAGCATGGTGATCTGATAGGATACAAGGTATTATTTCAATCCTCTTGTATCTGTTGAGGCTTGCTTTGTGACCTACGATGTGATCAATTTTGGAGAAGGTTCCATGGGGTGCAGAGAAGAAGGTGTATTCTTTCTTGTTTGGGTGAAAGGTTCTATAGATATCTGTTAGATCCATTTGACCCATGGCATTGGTTAATGATGTTATTTCTCGGCTTAGTTTCTGTTTCAATGACTTATCCTTCAGTGAGAGTGGGGTGTTGAAGTCTCCCACTATTATTGTGTGGGGATCGATGTGTGGTTTAAGCTTTTTTAGGAGATCTTTTACATATGTGGGTGCCCTTGTATTGGGAGCATAGATGTTCAGAATTGTGATGTCATCTTGGTTGACTTTACCTTTGATGAGTATGAAGTGTCCTTCCTCATCCCTTTTGATTAATTTTGGTTGAAAGTCTATTTTGTTCGATACTAAAATGGCTACACCTGCTTGCTTCTTGTGACCATTTGCTTGGAATATTTTTTTCCAACCTTTTACCCTGAGGTAATGCCTTTCATTATGGTGAGATGTGTTTCTTGGATGCAGAAGAATGTTGGGTCTTGTTTATGTACCCATTCGGTTAGTCTGTGTCTTTTATTGGAGAATTGAGGCCATTGATGTTGAGAGATATTAATGACCAGTGACTGTTAAGAGTCTTAATTTTGATGTTGTTTCCAGTCGAGCGTTTGTGTAGTTGTGTTTTTGCCATGGGATAGTTATCTATTTCCTGGGTAGTTTTGGTTGTAGCTTGACCCTTTGGGATGGAGTTTTCCTTCTAGTACCTTCTGTAAAGCTGGGTTTGTGGATAGGTACTGTTTGAATTTGTTTTTGTCATGGAATATTTTGTTTTCTCCATCAATGGTTATTGATAATTTTGCTGGGTAAAGTAGTCTGGCCTGGCATCTGTGTTCTCTTAGGGTTTGCAGGATCTCTGTCCAGGACCTTCTGGCTTTTATGGTCTCTGCTGAGAAGTCAGGTGTAATTCTGATAGGTTTACCATTAAATGTTATTTGGCCCTTTTCCCTTGCAGCTTTTAATATTTTTTCTTTGTTCTGCATGTTTTGTGTTTTGATTATTATGTGGCGGGCAGTTTTTCTTTTCTGGTCAATTCTATTTGGTGTTCTGTAGGCCTCTTGTATGTTTATAGGCATCTCTTTCTTTAGATTGGGGAAATTTTCTTCTATGATTTTGTTGAGAATAGTTTCTGGGCCCTGGAGTCTGATGTCTTCTCTTTCTTCAATGCCTATTATCCGCAAATTTCTTCTTTTCATGGTGTCCTTAATTTCTTGGATGTTTTGTGTCAGGAGTTTTCCAGATTTGGCATTTTCTTTAATGGTTGATTCAATATCTGTGATTGTATCTTCTAGCCCTGAGATTCGTTCTTCCATCTCTTGGATTCTGTTAGAAAAGCTCACCTCTGTGTTGCTCGCCTTCTTCTCTGAGGTCTCACGTTCTCGTTTTTCTTCTGTCTGTGTGTTTATCATTGAATCCATTTTCATTTTCAGATCTTGAACTGATTTTTTGATTTCTTTCATCTGATTTTTTGTATATTCCTGAGTTTCTTCCATTGCCTCTTTATAGGTCTTCAGAGCTTGAACCGTTTTAGTTATTTCTTTCATCTGGTTGTTTGCATTTTCCTGCAATTTTTCCAGTTCCACTCTATGTGCTTCTTTTATGTCTCTCACCTGTTTGTCTGCGTCTTCCTGCATTTGATTACGAATTTTATTTGTTTCCTCCATTATCATCCTCATTACTAAGGATTTGAGGTCATTTTCTTGTATTTCCGTTGTATTTGAGTTCTCTGGGTGGTTTTCTTTGGGATAGCTGGAAACTGGAGACGCCATGTTGTTTTGGGGTTTTTTGCGTATGCTTTTTCGTTGTCCTTTAGACATCTTGCCGTCTTTGTTTTTGTTGGGTAGCTTCCAGAGTTGAATGGAGGGTGTCTGATGATAGATTCACTTGTTTTCTTACGATTTCCCTAGGCTGCGAGCTCAAAGCTTCACTGGTGTGGATGTTAGGAGGTTAGCCCTGTTGTTCTGGTCTCTCACAGCCAGTGATCCTCAGTCCCTCTCTGCTGTGGATCCTGCAATTGTTCTGGGTCTCTGAATGAGCGTTGGGTCAGGCCAAGGTATCTACAGCCTTCTGTGTTCCCTGCCAAGTCCAGCCAGGAGCACTGGGACCGAACCACGGGCAGAACTCAGCTAGATTCTCAGGGCCAGAACCGTCTGCCAAGCTCAGCTAGGGATTTTGGGCCCAAAATGCACACAGGGCCCAGCCAGAATTTTTGGGCTGGGACTACGCACCAAGCTCCACTAGGGCCTTTTGGCCCAAAGTGCGTGCTGTGGTCAGTTATTGACTCAGGGCCCGAACTGACCACCAATCTCAGCCAGGAATTCTGGATTCAAACTGTACACTGTGTCCAACCAGAGTCTTAGAGCTGGTGGAACCGAGAGCTCTGTCCAGCCTGTGCCACAGCAGGAGAACTGCGGCTGCTCTGAGTTAGCGCCAGTGGTGGAACAAGTGCTCCGCCCGCACTGTGTCCCCGCAGGGGAGCTGCCGCTGAGCTGAGGTGGTGCCTAGGATGGAACCGAGCACGTCACCAAGCCTGCGCCACAGCAGGAGAACTGCGGCTGCTCTGAGTTAGCGCCAGTGGTGGGACAAGTGCTCCGCCCAGACTGTGTCCCCGCAGGGGAGCTGCCGCTGAGCTGAGGTGGTGCCTAGGATGGAACCGAGCACGTCACCAAGCCTGCGCCACAGCAGGAGAACTGCGGCTGCTCTGAGTTAGCGCCAGTGGTGGGACAAGTGCTCCGCCCAGACTGTGTCCCCGCAGGGGAGCTGCCGCTGAGCTGAGGTGGTGCCTAGGATGGAACCGAGCACGTCACCAAGCCTGCGCCACAGCAGGAGAACTGCGGCTGCTCTGAGTTAGCGCCAGTGGTGGAACAAGTGCTCCGCCCGGACTGTGTCCCCGCAGGGGAGCTGCCGCTGAGCTGAGGTGGTGCCTAGGATGGAACCGAGCACGTCACCAAGCCTGCGCCACAGCAGGAGAACTGCGGCTGCTCTGAGTTAGCGCCTGTGGTGAAACCAAGTGCTCCGCCCAGACTGTGTCCCCGCAGGGGAGCTGCCGCTGAGCTGAGGTGGTGCCTAGTGTGGAGCAGCGTGCTCAACTAAGCCTGCGCCACAGCAGGGGAGCTATGGCCACGCTGAGTTAGTGCCTCAGGCAGAATTGTTTGCTGGGCCGGGCCAATACCCGGGACTCTGGGGCCGAACTGTCCGCCGAGTCCAATCTGGGTCCAAAGGCTCCACGCGACCCAAATCCTGCCCCGAGTCCCCTCTCCCGCAGCAATTCCCACCAGCCACCACACCAATCGCCTCCACCGGAAGGCTATGAGCTGCAAACCTCAGCCGCCGCTGCTGGTGCCGCTGGTGCTGCCGCCTCTACCGCTGCCGCTCCGATCAGAGAAAAACCACGCTCCTCCCGTGTGCAGGGGCACGCAGGTCCTCCGCACCCTGGTCCCTCCGAACCGTGGAGCACTCCCGCTGCCGTGATGTTCGGACCTCGGTGTTCCTGGCTCAGAAATCTGTGCAATTCCCTGAATTGTTCACTGGAGCCTCCAAACGCGGTCCACACTGCTCGCCGCCATCTTGGATCCTTCTAACTATTTCTTTATCTGGCTCGCTCAGAGCAGGGCAACTCATCTTCTGCTCTTAATCATTGTTGGGCAGGTGCTTGGCAACTGCAGGCTAGTACTATAAACCAAACCCATTGGTGTTATTCAAACCAGCCACTCTCAAGCTATGAACTCAGGATAGACTTGCTCTTCTTGTGGAAACCCTAGTAAAGGCTCTGAACTAGATTTTTCTTACCCCTGTGGATCATACTGGCATTCCTCTTGTGGTCATGTCTGGTGTGGTTCTTTTGGGTGACTCCTCATTGGACCTCTACATTAATGAGCTTTGGAAGCCCATTTGGAAGCTTGTTTCTTGTACTGCGCTGAATTTACTAGATCTTATTGATCCAGTTTGGTTTCTGTTGCTGTGAGAAAACATTCAACCCAAAGGCAACTTGGGAAGGAAAGGGTGTGTTTGGCTTACAAGTCAGTCTATTGTCGTAACAGTTTTGGTGTCTTTCAAAAACCCAGTTATGTTATGTGAATATGTTTTATTTTAATTCCAGGTATGGTATAAGAGGCTGCTTCACAGCAGGTGATTTGCCTCTTGGACCAGGAGGGATGTGATCTTCTGAGGACTTTGGAGAGGGTATAAATGGGAGAGCACTGAGAAGGCCTGCTGCAGCCGCTGTTGCCCTTGATGCTGCCCCTGCTGCTGCTGCTTTGTCCTGCTGTTGAGTTTGCTGACGTGTTTGCTATTGCTAGATTGCTGGTTTGCTGGACGGCTGGATATTCTGATGACAAAGATCTCAAAACCCCTAATCAGCAGGGGTCTATGCCTCCTTTCCACTCTAACCTTCTCTCTTTCCTACCTAGTGTTGGAATAAGGGTTGGAAGAGAAGCAGAAGTATAAGAGCCCCCAAAATAGATTTAAAAATATGCCAACCGTCTATCATTGAGGGAAATCAAGGTAGGAACTCAAGGCAGGAACTGAAGCAAAGATCATAGAGGAATGCTGCTTATTGAGTGCTCACCTTCAGCTACCCTTCTTATATGGCCCAGACCCACCTGCCTAAGGACACTGCCTCTGGGCCCTTTTACTTCAAATAGCAGTTAAGAAAATGCCCCCACAGAAATGACCACAGGCCAATAAACTTGATTTATTGAGGTTCTCTCTTGCCCAATGTATCAAACTGACAATCACGATTAGCTAAAATACTTATTTGTCATGGACATTTTGAGACATGGATAGTTACAAAGGTGGTCTCTTACTTTATGTATTTAAAAAAAATCATTTGCCTTACTATTTTAATAAAATTGCATCAGTGAGAACTTTCCATGTCAGTAAATAGAAATCTTTTGAAATGTCACCTTTCATTTAATTTGAATGGATTTTCTATAGCTAATTAATTCTTCTTCTTATTTAAACAGTTTCAAAGGAGCTTTATTATTATTTTATGTAGCAAAGAACTCTAGTATTTGTTCTTCTGCTTTGCCAGACATTTCTGATACCTAAATAACTCTAGGGAAGCAAAGACAGTCAAGGATCTCTCTGTGTATTTGTATGTGTGTATACACACATAATTGTGGATACAGGTAAGTGCAAAATGTATTTCCATGTGCATTTTAAGTCCAGAGGTCAACCAGATTGTCATTTCTCAGATGCAACCCACCTTGTGTTTTGAGATAAAAATCTTTTAATTGGCTTTGAACTTGCTAATAGGTTACACTGGTATAATGGGTATCCAGGGAGGCCTTTTCTCACCTCTGGGATTAAAATATGTACCATTATGTCTGGTTTTCGTGAGTGGATTCTGAGATCAAACTTAGTTTCTCATTCTTGCCCCCAAAATGCTTGACTGATTGAGCCATTACACAACCCAAAACTCTCTTCAGAGTTAGTTTGGCATATTCATCTTCAGACATACATCTTAGTGCATTGTCAGATCATTATCTCAGCATAAATGCTAACAATGGAACACACCCAAATGTCACATGCACACATGTCAAACACACACATTCAAATTGTCTATTGTTAAAAAATGTCTTTATTTTACCTTACCACTATGCCTCCATAAAGTGTAGAAAAACCAAAAGATCTTCAGTGATAGAAAATAATAATAATAAAAAAAAGATAACATACAACAATCTTTCTTTCTTTCTTTCTTTCCTTAAATTTTGGTGAGAACCTCATGGAAATAGAAAGAAATTTAAGAACAATGATATCTAACAGTATTTGACTACATATACGGCCCTGCCTTTGTTGAATAAGTTTAACATTTATTAATAACCCTAACCCTAATCCCTAGTCCTAACCTTAACACTAAAGCCTAACCCTAACTCCTAACTCTAGCCCTAATGCTAATCCCTAACCCTAACCCTAGTCCTAGTCCTAACGGTAACCTTAACCCTGGGCCTAGCCATAGCCATAACACTAACCCTAGCTAGCCCTAGCCCTAACCTTAACCCTAGCCCCAACCCTAGCTTTAGCCCTAGCCCTAACCAGAGGCCTAGCCTTAGCACTAGCCCTAACCCTAACCCTAACCCTAGCCCTAACCCTAGCCTTAACCCTAGCCCTAGCCCTAACCTTAGCCCTAGCCCTAACCCTAGCCTTAACCCTAATCCTAGCAATAACCCTAACCCTAATCATGTCATCCTTTTTTGCATCCTATTTCCAGGAGAGAAAACTAAAGAGATGTTGAGTAATAGTACTGAGTATCAGTGGGCATTTACACACATGTCTTGGCAAAGTCAAGATTTGACACTGAGAACTCGGGATGCAGAATCTGATTCCCACCCTATAGTGTATAGTATCTCTAAAGTAGAGAAAGAGAAAGAAAAGAAAAAAAAAAAAAAAAAAAAAAAGAGCCAAAGCAGTGGGTTTCAGTTATTAGTAAAACAGAAATGACATCACCATTAAGTGCACTGGGAGTTTGCATTCTTGCTACTGATACAAGGTGTGTTGTTCTGAATGAGAAGGCAGGACAGATGACAGGTTTTTTTTTCTGGTCAAATAAAGAACTAAGCTGCTGACACAATAGGTGGGGACACTGCAAGAAAGAACTGAGCTGTTTTTGCTTTTGTGCATACCCTGTACTTTCTGGTTTATTTTTAAAAACCAGTTACCACCCTCTCCCAGGTAGATATCTGGAAGAATCTCTGATATCTATATGGAGACAGCTCAGTTATCTCTATCCCGTGCATTTCTAAGGAGAGAGCATTCACATGTCTGTCAATTTTATTGACAGCAAAATGTTTCTGCTTCATTGGCTGTGTGCTCTACCAGAAATCTTAACCATCCCCACACAGGGAAATACAAACCCTCAAGCCCAGGGGGAAATGTCAGTTTTAAGAGCTGTGTTATACTTTCTCCTCTGAGTGATATCAGGATTGTCCAAAGGCTATGTGTCCCACAGGCAGCCAAGTAGGTGCTCGGTTCTCTTCTAGATGTTGTGCATGGACTACTAAGACTTCATGATAAAGACTTAGCTCTAAGTTGCAAAGCTTTCCAAATGAATAATTAAAAACTAATGTTAAGGGTTTGTTCTAAAAACATGTCATTGCCGTGAGAAACGTACTTGTCATTTCAAAGACATAATCAGGGCAGAGCTTTCCTTGAAAAGCCACTTCTGGATTTGTTTTGTTGTCTTTATTATTTGAGCGTAGGCGACACCTAGTGTATTTTATGCTTCTATATCAAAATACAGCAGACTGGGTGACTTATAAATAACACAAGATTTTTTTGGTTCCTGGTCTTGAAGGCTGGGAAGTCCAATATTGAAGGGATTCATCTGGTCAGGGCATCCCTGGATCTTCCTCTTATGTAGAAGGAACAGCCTAGAGTGTGTGCATGAAAGACTGCAACCCTGGTCAGCCCTTCTATAATTAGCATCAGTCACCATGAGGATGGAGTCCCAGTGCCTGCACATAAGCTTCTGATGCATGACTTTTGGCAGGCATGTTCAGACCTTAGAAAGGGCTGAGTGGATGCAAATGAGTACATACAAATGGCCAGGCTGTTCATTTGTTGTTGTATGAGATGGCAATTTGATTTACTGTCATTAGTTAGTTAGATTCTGTGGATTCCATGATGCATTAGTGCAGCTAAATATTGTATCACTTAAACATTATGAACAGGGGTCAAGAGAGCGGTCCTGAAACACTGTCCAATCATTCTAACATTTAGCCAATAAGTTTCAGTCAATGTTAAGATTGCTACTACAAATTAAACAATCATGGTCCTGGAGAGAAACAAACCCCTTTGTTTCCCTTTTCCACTGGCTTCCTTTTCTGGATCAGGGGAGATCAGGGAAGCAGACACTGGAATGTCCATAAGGAGATCACCCACCAGAGAAAAGTCCCTGTGGACCCAACCTTCTGCTAGATGCCCGCCTCGAGAATCCTATGGACTTATACCCCTTTTATTATGTGGAACGTTTCAGTAAAGGCCACTTTTGTTTTGGTTTTGTTTCCAAGTGTTGGTTGGTATTGACTGGGATTGATGAAGGAGGTTCGCTTCCATGCCATCATCCTGTCCAGAAGATCTCCCTTAGCTCTTCTGGGCCTCTTGATACCCTGAAGTCCAAATACATTTCTCCCATCTCCTTCTTGAGATAGCTACAATTGTCTGATACATGTTTAGCTTTTAAAGACAGTGTCTCCCTTGTCTCTATGTAGCACAAGGGCCAGGGCCCTTAACTTCACTCCTTGATGTCACTTGGCGGTCACAGCCTTGTAGCATGTTTATAATTCTTTGTTTCAGTACTGCAGTGTTTAGCTGAAAAACAAATAATGCCAACTACACGAGGAAAGTGGCACCTCACCAGAATGGATGTATAATGAAAGTGATATTTAGAGAAGATTAGCTTGGCAAACACAGGAAGGATTGGAATACAGTGGAAGAGAAATTGGACAAAGGTTTCACACTGTAGAAACAAGCCATTGTGGTCTCGGGCTCTGGATGATTAAGAACACTAGGACTCTCTGTTGTTTATGCACTTGGTATTTAAATGGTTAAGAAAGAGTCACGCTTTGCCCAGGCTTCACTGACCATGGGGAAGCCTGCTGGCTATTCAGGAACTGGGGAACTATGAGTGGAAGACTGAAGTTCAAACAGAAATGCCCCTAAAGAAGGAAGAACCACCTCTAAAAAGTGGTCACATAGCTGCGCGTGGTGGCGCACGCCTTTAATCCCAGCACTAGGGAGCAGAGGCAGGCAGATCTCTGTGAGTTCGAGGCCAGCCTGGTTTACAAAGTGAATCCAGAGCAGTCAAGACTAAACAGAGAAATCCTGTCCCCAAAAACCAAAGTGGCCATGTGAGAAAAAGGGTAAAAGAAATCTGTGTTAAATGCCATCTCTGTACATTAAACACAAGAAATGTTTCAAGTGTGCAAGAATCCCCTATATGTTAATCTCACAGACATAAGTGAATAACATACATATCTCTTTAGTTTTTGGAATTAATTATTGAAAAAAAAGTCATATCATTGTAGAAAAGCCGTTACCAAGAAAAAAAATCTACTTAGAACTGCATTGTTCTCTATGCATTAATTTATATCTACATGCAATAGAAAATTCATGTAGAAAATACGCAGTATTCTTTATCTATTATCTTAGAAATAAGGCAACATAGCAAAATCTCTTAGTGACACTAACATATCTTCAGATAATACAGTCTTTTTCTCACCTTTAGTAAATCTGATTATAAAGTAAATGAAGCAAAATCCTTTGATTTATATGATCATAGATATGTTAAACACAGCACATATTTCTCCATGATAGTTGATTATAAAAAAGGTTGCTTCCTGCTAACATAATAGGAATTTGATATTGATATAAAAGCTCAAGAGATCAAGGCTAAGTAGGATCATTATGCACACAATAATTCATAGTTATTTCTGAACTAAATGCAGTGATTAATAGTCCCAGGGGTAAGTTCTCACCACAGCCAACTAATGAGCATGACACATTAGGAAACTGTGCTGTTCTCTGCAGCCCAGTGAGGTCTGTCTGCAGTGCGCAATGAGGACCTGCTTCAGTAATTTGCACAGAGGGTCCCTTGGGGCTTTACAGCATCCCTGAGTCACACTGATTTCCTTGATCTTCCTTCTCTCTGTGCCTGTCCTTGCATCACTGGTTTGTAGTATTAGGGAATACGTGTTTGCTTTATTTTCTTTGCAAGTAGTTGTGTCAGACTGCAACTACACAATGACGTACGTGGATTATATCAGACACACAAGTGCCCAAATAGTAAAAGATAACGGACCTTTATGACAAATCTTGAAAGATGAAACATTACGAATGTAATAAATGTCTTGCAGGCTGTCTCTGGCATCCATCCTCGTGTTCACAACCACGTGAACCATTCTTTTGTTTCAACAATATACCTTTGTGTATTTACTATAGATAAATGCACCAGGAAGCAATATACAATATTGCTTTTTTAAAAAAAAACTTAGAATTCTATTTTAAAATATTCAACCAGGTCTATGTTTTGATACTTGCTTTTCTCCCACTCATCTTTGTGGCTGTGTGTCTCTCTGGTGCATTCACTTTTTTTAATTGTGTATGATGTTTCTCTTTGTTGCCACTCCCTAATTTATTTATCCACATCGCTGCTGGTTGCTTTTAGGTTGTTTCTAAAGTTACTGAGTTAGAAGCAGCATTGCTGTGAGCAACCTAGTGTGGAACTTCTTTGTTCACATTTGTGAAGGTTGCAAGGGAGCACTTAGTTCACTCCAAAATGCACTTTTGACAACACTTCTCTAACAATAACACCTGAGACTATGTGGTGGCATTTCTCATCCAGTTGGTGATACCTTTGTTAGAACTGCATATGGTTGTGCTGGCTACTTTTTATGGTACACTAGAGTCATCGGAGTGGAGGGACTCTCAATTGAGAAACTGCCTCCTTAAGATCAGGCTGTAGGCAAGCCCACAGGGCAGTCTCTTACTCAGTGATTGGGGGGACCAGCCCATTGTGGGTGGGGCCACCCGGGACACCTGAGTGCTGTGAAATCAGGCTGGAGGAGCCTTGAGGTACAAGCCAATTAGTGTTGAAATTATTTTTATAAAACGCAGGTGTTTGTTTTTCTTAGCTTATTTCCTAACCCAGCTATCACATAACCAGTTGAGACTTTTCTAATACAAGACTTCACAACAAAATCTGAACAGTTTAAGTCTGTTCTTAACCCTTTGAGCTATTTTGTCTTACTCCCAGCAAACACCCTAGGGATACTTGTACTTTTGTTCTCTCCTTTGCTCATCGATTGGCTGTAAGCTGCTTTATTGACATAACAGAGGGACAATTGGGGAACAGAGTTCACACGACATTTAGGTAGAAAATCAGAATTTAAACCACACAATAACCTTATGCCTGCAAGTTAGCAGCACTCCCCCATGGCCTCTGTTTCAGCTACTTCCTCCAGGTTGTTGCCCTGTTTGAGTTCCTGCCCTGACTTCCTTCAGTGATGAGCAATGATGTGGAAGTGTAGGCAGAGTAAGCTCTTTCCTCCCCAAGTTGCTTTTGATCATGGTGTTTCCTTACTGCAATAAAAGCACAAACTAAGACAACAGAATTTAGCACTTAAATAGATGAGCAAAAAGTTGTCATAGAGTCTTCAGTTCTGCCAGATACCAGAAGATTCTTTTGTAGGAGGCCAAGAGAGACTAGGCACTAGGAAACTGTGATGATCATCAAGTGGCTACAGAAAGGGACATTACATAAAGATGGCCACAGAGGACTTATTAGCACTAGTGTGGAAAGCAAGTGTGCAGAAGTACTTGTCAGCTTGGACTGAGCAGGAGAGATGGTTGGTTGTAAGGAGTCAATGTGACCTCCCACCTCCTTGGATAAAAGCGTTTGTGTCAGCCTGTTCTGTGTTTTGAAGCCCTTATAAAACAAAAAGAAAAAAGATACTTAGTACATGTTAATGTGAATCTTTTGTTGTCTGTGAAGGTTTCTACATACAGACTCCAAGGACCAGAGCTGTCAGGTGAATTTGAGTTCGGTGGGACAATAGGAAGACTAATGAAGATCAAGTTGTGCTTGAGTCAGAATTATGTCATTGGTATCTCAGGGTTCATTGCTTCACTTAACTGGAGAAGCTTCCAGAGCAACATGGATGCTCCTGAATGTGATTCCGAGCAGCAAGCTGATCTTGACCTTCTTCCTTTGTAGGACCCAGACCTCACCAGTGTTGGGCAATTTAAATGAAAAAAAAAAAAAAAAAAAAAAAAAAAAGAAAAAGAGAGAGAGAGAGAAAAAAAGAGAGACAGAAATGAATTTAGTTAAGACATAAAAATCATATAAATTATTGGATTAAAACCACAGTTTCTACTTTAACAATTGATTTAATATAACAGAGTGTCTTATAAATGTATTCAGAAATCAATTATATATTGAAATCCTTTACCTAAGAGCCTGGCCTGGTAGTGCCAGAAAAGACTGTATTTTGGTTCAAAGAAAGGAAATAAATCTAAACATTGAGAAGCCCATGGTTAAGTTATTCTGGAAATTAATTGCAGTTAAAAAAATAAAAGTGATATTCAAAAAGCTGTGGAGAATTTGTTTGCACCTAGTTAATTTTAATTTGGTTCTTGGGACATAAATAAAAATGAAGAGAAACAATAAATATTTTACTCTCTTAAGTTAAAAACAGTATTTATATTCTTAGCTTTCATAGTTCATTCCTCTATAAAGAAAAAATCAATCTATTACAAACATATTAATCTGAACTGTCTTTGAAACTGCCTATACTCCAGTTTACTGTTCACTTATTTATTTGCAATTTCCACAGCTCTACACAGATATCAGAAATAGGAGTAAATGCACAGTTTTCTCTGGGAACACATTAAACATGAAGAACATCTGAGGCCACAGTTCTGCTTTTGTTTTTTGTTTTCTTCATGGATTCTATTTATTTATTTTATTAGAATGTCTTTTACTGGTTGAAAGGTATATCTTAGTTCTTTAGTTTGAATGTTTGGCTAATGTGAACAAAGCCTTGGATTTCTCCTCTAGCTCCACATAAAATTGGGCATCATGGCACATGCCTGAATGCCTTCAGGCAGGAGGAGTGTTCAGGAGATGGAGGCAGGAGGACCAACAGTACAAGGCTATCTTTGGCAACATAGTGAGTTCCAGGCCAGATCGTCAACATGAGAGCCCTTGCCTCAAAAAAACTAAGCCTCAGTTGGGTTATTTGGTTTGGTGGTGTTTAATTTCTTGAGTTTTGGATATTAGACCTTTGTCAGAGGTAGGGTTGGTGAAGATCTTTTCCCAGGCTGTAGGCTGCTGCTTTGTTCTGCTGACAGTGTCTCCTGCCTTACAGAAGCTTTTCAGCCTTAAGAGGTCCCATTTATTAATTGTTGACCTTAAGGCCTGGGCTGTTGGAGTTCTGTTCAGGAAGTTGTCTCCTGTGCCAATGTGTTCCAGGTTCTTCCCCACTTTTTCTTCTAACTGATTTAGTGTCTCTGATTTTATGTTGAGGTCTTTGGTCCACTTGGACTTGAGTTCTCAGAACTAAACAGAGACTTCTCAACAGAGGAATATCAAAAGGCTGAGAAACACTTAAAGAAATGTTCAACCTCCTTAGTCATCAGGGAAATGCAAATCAAAACAACTCTGAGATTCCATCTTACACCCATCAGAATGGCTAAGATCAAAATTTCAAGTGACACCACATGCTGGCGAGGATGTGGAGAGAGAGGAACACTCCTTCATTGCTGGTGGGAATGCAAACTAGTACAGCCACTTTGGAAATCTATCTGGCGCTATCTCAGAAAACTAGGAATAGGGCTTCCTTAAGACCCAGCTATTCCACTCCTTGGAATATACCCAGAAGATGCTCCAGCACACAACAAGAAAATTTGCTCAACCATGTTCATAGCAGCCTTATTCATAATAGCCAGAACATGGAAACAGCCTAAGTGTCCATCAGTAGAAGAATGGATAAAGAAACTGTGGTACATTTACACTATGAAATACTACTCAGCTATTAAAAACAAGGAGATCCCGAAATTTGTGGACAAATGGATTGAGCTAGAGATGATCATAATGAGTGAGTTAACCCAGAAGCAGAAAGGCTCAATTGGTATATACTCAATTATATCTGGACACTAGCCCAAGGGACATGTCCCATGAAAGTCTTCACTTACCAGGAAAGTTGGTCAGAGGGGAGGACATTCTATTGGGACTCTAGATGAGAGAAGCATGGGAGAATGGGGAAATAGAAGGATCCAGAGGGTCCTAGAAACCTACAAGAAGAACATTATGATGGGTGGATCTGGGTCCAGGGGTCCTGCTCAAACTATGGCACCAGCCAAGGACAATACATGCAGTAAACTTTGAACCCCTACCCAGACCTACCCAATGGACAGGACGTTCTTCACAGTTGAGTGGAAAGTGGGGACTGACTTTCACACGAACTCTGGTGCCCCATATCTGACCATGTCCCCTGGATGGGGAAGCCTGATGGCACTCAGATGAACGATAGCAGGCTACCAAGAAGAGACTTGATACCCTATGAGCATATCTAGGGGCAGGAGGTCCCCCTCAGACACAGTCATAGGGGAGGGGAGTAAGGGGGAAATGGGAGGGAGGGAGGAATGGGAGGATACAAGGGATGGGATAACAATTGAGATGTAATATTAATAAATTAATAAAATATATTTTAAAAACCCAGAGCCTCCTCCTCAACTCAAGCAACCACACAACAGAACACATTGAAAGCTTTAATTAAGGCCTGGTGGCATGCATACTGGTAGAGTGTTTGCCTAATAAACCCTGAAGCCCTGGTGATCTTTCATTGAACTGAGTGTGCCAGTGCATGTCTGTAGTCATGACACTTCAGAAGTGGAGGCAGGAAAATTAAGAGTTAAAAATTGCCTCCTCTGACACAGTGAGTTCAAGTCTAGCCTCTGGGCTCCATGAGGTTCTGCCTCAAAAATCAATTCTTCTGTGTCTATAAAAAAGAATTCATAAGTTTACATGTGCGTTTCCAGTGAATATTTCTGTGGCTCTGTAATCAATCTATTAGCTTTATTCACTTTGAAAAAATATGAAGATGAAGCTTGTGATTTATGAGAAAACACATGCCTTTAAATATTGGCTCTATTGGGAGAGTTGGCTCAGAGGTCATGAGAGCAGCATAGCTATCTGTGCCCCTCACTGGCTGCTTTGCTGGGGCAACACAGTGGATCTGTCTCTGACAGCGAAGGAGCAGGTGAGCCAGCCTCAAGGATGTGAGAAGCTTCCCCAGCCCCTCGCAGTGGAGCTGGCTCTGGAGAAGTGGGTGTGAGTGAGCCTCTCTGATTGCAATGGAGCAGGATAGCTGACCCTGCCTCCTGCCCATCGCAGCACTGGGTGGCCTAGCCAGAGCAGGAGACCTGGCAGGTTGACCAGCTCAGCTAACCACCCAGACCCAGATCCAGGGCTTTGAGTGGGCCCACTCCAAAATCTACATCATCTGCAAACTTTTGGAGGGCGGCAAAGGAAGGGCCAGACCTGTTGATCCAAAGCTGCAGGGTCTCCATGACACAGGGCAACAACAAGATAACTGGGAGGAGTCCCGTAGAGAGCCAATATTGATAGTGTAGTGCAAACTAGAGACCTCGAACCAGACCAATGACTCATTGCAATGATCATTTGCTAGTGAGAATGTGTGCATAGGGGGTATGCTTTGAGATACACCATGGCACACTACAGCTTTCATGTTGAGATTCTTCACTTCTTCTTTTGTTTGTTTATTTACTTTGTTGGTATGTTTTTTTATTTTCTTTTGGAAGGAGGGTGCAAGGGTGGAGGATGGCTATGAGGGGACAGGGGAGATGAGTGTGGGTGGAGTGCATGATGGGAGACTCACAACGAGCCAATAAAAAAGTTAAGAAAAGAAATACTGGCTCCAGTGCTCATTAGCTGTGTTGTGTTAGACAAACTACTTAGCCAATCTGTACTTCATTCATTTCATCTACAAAAATCCTGTATAATATCAGGATCTACTTGCTAGGATTGTTGTTATGATGCCTGAGACATGGAAGGTAGTGAATTAACCTTAGTGATTATATAACTCCAAAACTCAGAGGAATTGAACTAAAGAACAGTCAAGCACTTTCCTGCGCATACCCATCCATCATGGTTCTGAATAACCACCTGCTCCAACAGTTTAACCAGACAATGGCTGAGTGGAAACGCACCCTAATTGGCCTTCCTTCCAGTCTCCCCTAACAGCAACAAAAAGATCTTGCACTCAGTGATGATATGAGAAGGAGCGAGTGGGGGTATGGGCAGGTGCATTCTCAAGAGAGAGATGAGAAAAATATACTCCTGATATTGCTTTTCATAGATGACCATTCCTGGGGCAGTTGCTGAGGCCACTCTGAACCACTTGTCAGAGGAAATTACACAAAATAGCAGGAAATTCAATCACTCTCTGTGTTTCCATGTCATTCTGGTTGGTCTCCTTACAAAGAACTACTTCATTTGTACTCTAAAAAGATTGGACTTTCAGAGGCATATAAAAAGGGAAGTGGCCACATAAGATTTTTCTTTTTCTTTCTTTCTGTTTTTTGTTTTTTGTTTTTTTTTTTAAAGAGACAACAGCACAGTTTTAAACTCTTCACCCTGCTACATCTAGTGGAAGACCCCTACCACCGCTGACCACCAATTATTAGAAATAGCTGGATTTTGTTTGGCTGCATGTAAGATAATACTTGTAACTAGGTGAAGAATGGCTTACCAAATAAATGTACACTTTGAAGAAGCAAGAATGAGCACACTGTAGTGAGAACGTACCTTTATTTCTGTCTGAGAGCAGTGTCTCTCTTAAATCCTCAGCAGTAATTACAATTGCTTTACTCTCCAAAGAACAGAGAGGCTTCCACATCAAAGAGCACTGTGCTAGCAGGTTGCTTTGTTTTTGTAGTTTTTGAGTCAGGGACTTATGTAACCCTGGGTGGCCTTGATCTTATTATAAACCTGAGGATGACTTTGAACTCCCAGTCCCCCTGCATCTACCTCTAGAGTGCTGGAGTCATAGGCAGGCATCACTAGTCTACCTCTAGAGTGCTGGAGTCATAGGCAGGCATCACTAGTCTACCTCTAGAGTGCTGGAGTCATAGGCAGGCATCACGAGTCTACCTCTAGAGTGCTGGAGTCATAGGCAGGCATCACGAGTCTACCTCTAGAGTGCTGGAGTCATAGGCAGGCATCACGAGTCTACCTCTAGAGTGCTGGAGTCATAGGCAGGCATCACTAGTCTACCTCTAGAGTGCTGGAGTCATAGGCAGGCATCACTAGTCTACCTCTAGAGTGCTGGAGTCATAGGCAGGCATCACTAGTCTACCTCTAGAGTGCTGGAGTCATAGGCAGGCATCACTAGTCTACCTCTAGAGTGCTGGAGTCATAGGCAGGCATCACTAGTCTACCTCTAGAGTGCTGGAGTCATAGGCAGGCATCACTAGTCTGACCCATACTTCAATTTTCATGATTAATCAACCCCATATATACAGACGCGGAGAAGCACCACAGTGTTTTTCAAACAAACTGAATAACACCCATAATGAGATACTATTTATTTAAAACATACAACATAGACATGCAACTAATTTGTGTGTGTGTGTGCGTATGTGTGTGTGTGCATGTGAATGCCATAGATGTGGCTATAATTGAGTGCACATGTCAGGGGAAGTTTGAAGAAGCTATTAAATCCCCTAGAGCTGGAGGTAAGGTGGTTGGGAGCCAGTTTTCACACAGAGGTAATTTCTGTCTTGGGTGCTGGGAGCTTAACTCTGGTCCAGAAAGTTCTCTTAACAGGTGAGCTGGATTGTGTTTTGCTGCTTATAAAATAATACTTCTAACTAGCACCCAAGACAAACAAGCAATTTTTAGATAAAAATTCACATGTGTGTTATGATTATGAAAAGTCTGAAATGAGACACCTCACATGCCAGGCAACAGATATCAATAGGGACAGAAGGAAAAGGTAGTTTTAGTGTCAAGTGATATATTTGGATAATAAGCCTTTTCTTTTAAAGTGACTTTTTATGTTACCTCAGTAACTTAAGTAGGATTTAAAACATCGCAAGAGACAGTTCTGTGTTTGTGTGTCGTCCTTGACTCTTTACAGCTTGTCTCTAGAATAGATATTGCATAATAACCTAAAAACTTTTTCCAGAGGTTAAATATATCGATTGTTGTGAATGACACACAAGTACCTTTTGGGGCGTTCAGGTGCACCTTTGTGCAAAAGAATTATCCCAGCGGGACTTGCTGACCGTTTATACCCCTCATGGAGCATTGGGGAACACTTGGAGAGCCTCATCTAGTACCCAGCCACTGCATCACACTTGTTGTATGCAACTCTGTCTTAATTGCAGATGGCCTGGGGGATGGGCTAGAGTATACCGGCAGGTGGAGAATGTGTGTGTGTATGTCTCTGTGTGTGTGTGAGTGTGTGTGTGTGGGTGTGTATTTCATCTATGTGGCTACAGGGAAGCCCTTGTCCATGTTGGATAAAGGCTTTCCACGTGTGGCTTGTTTGGAGGGGGACACCCATATACCCAGAAAATAGCTACTCATCTAAGCTCTGTAATGAAGCCTCATAAATTCATTGGTTCCCTAGAGTGAGCTTTGGCAGGATCATGCTTAGGTTTGTTGTTGGGACCATAGGAGAAGTAAATATTGCTTATTTCTCCCCCTGGGAAGGAAATTTTAGAATACCCATCTATGAGAAAAATACTTTAAGACAGTAAATGGAACAAAATAAAATTCCTATATTCTGCCTTTCATGACCAAGTTTGAGAATCACGGGAAGAGAGTTAAGGCACAACAAAGCTTGTCTTTCTGAGGCTCAAGCAAATTGATGAGTGACATCTATACAAATATCCCAAACCACCTGTTTGGATCTAATATCCATCATTTCAAAAATTCTTTTTGAAGACATGTCGAATATATGCTTGTTTTGTTAAGATTTATTTTTATTGTTAAGTTGTGTATATGTGTGTGTGTCTATGAGTGCAGTGCCTGCACAGGCCTGAAGAAGGTATCGGACTCCCTGGAGCTACAATTATAGGTGGTTGTGAGCCTCCCAGCCTGCGTGTTGGTAACTGAACCACAGCCCTCTGGAAGAGCGGAAAGAACTCTTAACCACTGAGCCGCCTCCCCAGCCCTGGATTTTTAAGAACACTCTTTTTCCTTAGTGCTGCTGAGCTTCATCTCCTTTTGTTTTCCCCGAGCTGTACACATGCAGTGGAAGGTACGACAAAGACACGGCTTGTCTTTCTGTGAATGAAATTCTGCTGACTTAAGATGCTAATGGAGATTATATGTCTTTACAATTCGCTTTTAGTGAATCAAGATTTATCCAGGGAAAAGCTGGCTCCTATTTGTAAGACAATAAGTAAACAATTAGAGAGTATGGGATTTCTAATGGTCAGGAACATGGAGTTCCTATTCAAACATATTTCTTGGCATGCACTAGAGACACAGTAAAGAACAAATCCTTTACCCTCACTAAAACCTGCCTTGCAGTCCCCTCAGATCTTTCA
The DNA here is from genome assembly GCF_903995435.1 of Acomys russatus. Lineage (NCBI taxonomy): Eukaryota > Metazoa > Chordata > Mammalia > Rodentia > Muridae > Acomys > Acomys russatus. The sequence goes on along the minus strand of NC_067156.1, from coordinate 53,267,986 downwards.
ACTTTGTGCTGTTCAGCAAGCCATCCTGTATTTGCTCTTGTTTTGTAGATGAGACTTCTGGAACAAGCCAAAAAAAAAAAAAAAAAAAAAAAAAAAAAAATGTGTTAAGCAGCACACTTGATACAAGGGCTTTTAACTTGGGTACTTGGGCATAATAATCATTTCAAAACATGACAATATAGATGAGGGGACTTGTTTCTACACAGTGTAGAAACATAAGTGCACAGAAGTGAGCCCAAGGCTTCATCCAAAGCCTGTTGATTTCAAGAGACCTTCCACATGAAACGAGTGACTGCTCTCTTTCTGCAGAACTGGCTCACAACGCTTGAGCCGGGCAAGTTGAGAACCCTCTAGTCTGATTGGCATGGTGCTATCTGCAGCAGCTGAACTGAGGGTTGCCATTTTGACTGTATGGTCAGACTCCCTTGGGTGGGCTTTCATTGACTCTGCCAAGTTCAGAAGATACCTCTCTAAGCCACAGCAAGACAAGACCATCTACAGCTTTAGTGGCTCCTACAGTTTGCAAAACCATTCCTCCTTTCCAGCCCACCATTTGTAACCTGCCTCAGTGCTGTACTCTTTCTTGTTTGTTGGTGCCGTTCTTTCTCCTTCTAGAATTGCCCCACGAGCTTGGGTAGTTTCATATGAAATACCACTTGCCCTTTGACCTTGAATTTCACCAGGTTTCCAATCTGATCACTTTGGCTTTGAAAATGGTCTGAACACTAACAAAATCCTCTCCCAAATAATATCTTCATGGGGATAGTTTAAATAGAGAACAATTTCAAAAACACTCCAACTCCTCAATTGCCACTGTGTGAAGCTGTTAAAAATGTATACTTCAAATGAGCTGCTAGTCATACAAAATATTTCATCTTTGAGATAAGTTAGCATGAGAGAATTTTAAAATCATTTTTATAGTCAAAATATATTTATACACACTTTTCTTCATGAGATAAAAGTTTAAAGTCATGAGAAGGAGGTTTATATGTGTGTTATATCAAGAATCACATAACTGTTATGATGTATATGATATGATGTTTGTATGTTAGATTTAGAATCATATTTCTCTCACTTGAGAAAGTGGACAGTGCTTTGAACTGTTTTAAACCTAATTTATTTGGGGTTCTTTAATGTTTATACCTCCCTTCCAACCCACCTACCCTAGATAGGAGAGAAAAGAGGTTAATTGGAACAGGAGAAGTAGACCTTTTTAGACTCCGTTCCTTGGAGCGATCGCAGTCAGGATTTCAGCAGACCTGTTAAACAGCAAACCAGCAAACCAGCACAGGTGACTGTAACAGCAGCTGCTGGAAACCAGAACCTCAAAGCGTTCTCAGAAGCATTTTCTCTCTAGGAACATCTTGAAGCAGAGCAATGAACAGCCAAACAGTAGGGAACAATGCCAAGACAAAAAAAGCCAAGCTTCTTGTTTTGGGCACACACATAAATGTGTGTGTGTGTGTGTGTGTGTGTGTGTGTGTGTGTGTGTGTGTGTGTGTGTGTGTCTTCTCAGAGTCCATACTAGGATGCTTACCAGTCGACAAAGACCATGTCCTCACAAAAGGCAGTTCCTCTTCTAGTGGACAAGCATCACCTGCTCTCTCACAAGTCTGTTTCTAGCAGACAAACACCACACACCCTTACACAAGTCTGTTTCAAATCCCACACTTGGGGAAAAAAAACATGTTTACATCTATTACAGAACAGGTTCTTTTTGCAGATTGCCTATAGGCTAACATAAAAACACATATTTGGTCTTAGGAAAAAAAGATATTAACATGATTATTTGTTAAAGGTAATTTAAAGTTTATTTATTACTGTCGTGTATACATACATACTTATGAGCACTTCCATGCCATGGAGAGAAAAATTGGAAATGAGAAGGCAATTTTGTTGCATAAGAAATCTCCTTCCACCTTTGCATGGCTTCCATGGATCAAACTCAGATGGGAAGCCTTACATAGCCAAGATTTTTACCAGCCAAGCAGTGTCACTGGTCCTATTAAAGGGAATAATTGACAAACACCTTAAATATATATCGTGATCAGAAGGAAAATTAGATTAAACAAATGTCTTTAAACTTTCCTTTGAGTCAAAGGCAATAGAAATGTGCTGGGTTTGGTTTTGTGTTAATACTTATATATAAAACACCATCTATTTTGTCATGATAGGCTTAGGTATATTTTTATTTGAGAGGAGAGATCTAAGAAAAATAATTTAGGAGGTTGTACTGGTTAGTTTTTTGTCAAATTGACACAAACTAGGGTCATCTGAGAAAAGAGAACTTCAATTGAAGAATTTTCTTTATCATATCAGGCCTGTCTGTAGGCATGCCTATGAGGTATTTTCTCAATTTATGTCATGGGAGGGTCCAGGCCACTGTGGCCAGTGCCATCTCTGGGCAGGAGGTCCTAGGATGTATGAGAAAACAGGCTGAGCAAGCCGCGGGAGAAAGCTAGTAAGCAGGGTTCTGCCACAGTGTTGTCTGTTTCAGTTCCTGCCTCCAGGTTACTGCCTTGGCCTTTGGTAATAGTGGACCTGTAAACCAAACAAACCCTTTTTGGGTCTTTTTAAAAAATTAAAAAAAAAAAAAAAAAAAAAAAAAAAAAAGATTTACATATACTCCTGCATGCCAGAAGAGGGCACTAGATCACATTATAAATGGTTGTGAGCCACCGTGTGGTTGCTGGGAATTGAACTCAGAACCTCTGGAAGAGTCAGTACTCTTAACCTCTTAACCTCTGAGTACTCTTAACCTCTGAGTCATCTCTCCAGCCCCTTGGGTCAATGTTTTATCATAGCAATAAAGAAGCAAACTAGAGCAGAGATAGCAGTTCTCCAACAGTTAACCAGGATCTTGATGTAACAATGAATTTTCTGGTACAAGAAGAAGTCAGCGGTGTTTTCTGACTCCTCCTACTCTACAGACATGCTGCCACCTGCTAGTCCAGGAAGAGATTCTGCTGCAGCTAACCCACGACGAGCAAAACCACCAGACCCATTGTCTGTTCTCCCATTCTGGGCTCAGGCAGGAGGTAAATATCAAGTCTTTGTGTCATTATTACATATGTGTCTGGTTTAAACCTATGTCATATTGTGATTTTTGTGTGATACTGTCCCTAAATACTCAACATTTAGTTCTCTTTAACCCACAGAAAAATTCAGTTGGTGTTTCCTAGTCCTTAGCTGAGTTTCCACTGGCTTTTATTAACCCCCATGGACATTTACACAAATGCACACGTTTTAGATAGAGACATTATGTCACTGTCAGCGTGTAACTTTGTTGTAAGTATCCAGGAAGTGCCACTTACAGATAAGGGACAATATTGTATGCTTTATAAAAAGAGAGGCTTTAAAATGTGTGCATGCACATGTGCATGTGTGTGCATCAGCGTGTGCATGCGGTGTGTGTGTGTGTGTGGGTGCATGTGTGCATGCAGATGCATTTCTCAGGAATCAGTTTATCCTGCCTCCTTGAGGGACTGAGGTGAGGATCGCCTCAGGTCTGTGTAAGCACCTCTATCCATTGTGCTATCTTACCAGCCCCAAAATGAAATTTTTTACTTAAGTCTTTGTTCCTGTCCAACACATGTATTATGTTTTGGTTCTTTTTAAATAAAACAACATAAACCAGCAAGGAAAGTTCTACTCCTTTTCTTTTCTTTTTTTCTTTTTTGAGCAAATTCAGCTGTGTCTTTTCATCCCTTACCCATCACTGACTGATGCAACTTCACCTGTTTCTGACAAGGGTGCAAACTAAAATCTTACTCCCACGCTGTAGGGAGAGTGGTTATGTTATTCAGAAAACAAACGGAATACACGGCACTGAATGTGCTTGTTATAAGAAAGACCTTACAGATGACGAATCCCTTGTTGCCCAGGAGTTGGCTTTTTACCACGTTTAAGGAGCTTGGTAACCTCAGCTTCTGACCGTCAATTTCAGCATCCTCACTATATCACAAGGTGGAACACACATCAGGATCACAGTTTGGTACCTCCCAGTCCTCAGATTCTAGACTTCATGGCCTCTCAAGTTTGTGGCTGAAGATAAGAGACTCGGTTATTCCATAGAGTCTGTTTTTTTGAGCTTGTAGAATGTTATTTCTCTTCTGATAGAAAGGAAGTGTTATTGAGGAAGACTGCTTTATCTTGAGTTGAAAAACACATCCTACCACAGTTGCTGGCAATTACTTCTTTTTTGTTTGGGGGCATTGTGCAATTATAAATAATTTTTCATGCGTGAATGATTTATTAATAGGTTTTTAATTTTTTGATTATATTAGGCATTCACACAACTAATGTAAAAAATTTAAGGCTTATTCCTTGACCACATTCAGTTTGTTTCTCTGTGATCATTAAGTATGTAATTACTGTCTGCAAAGTGTTCAATTATGTTTCAGATTCAATGTCAAATAATTTCCCACATTTTATAAATGTATGTATATGCATAGCTTTCTATATTCCACCGTATAGTGGCTTCATACCTATATCCACTGATCCATTATTGTCAAGGTCATCTTGATACACAAACTTAAGAAAATCATAGAACGACACAATATCAGAACTGAAAGATAATCCAGTATCAGCTATTATAATTTCATTATCTTTACAGACTAAGACAATGGAGCCTAGTGTAGTCATAACATTGTTGTTGGTATGTAATACAGCACTGCACACATATCTACAGGTAAAAGACACCTCAATTATGGCTAAAGTGACAGAAGCAGACACAATATTGATAGAGGTTTTACAGAAAGTAAAACAGGATGGGAAACAGAGAAAGTTAAAAATCTCCCACAATAGGAATGAAGAGAGAAACTTAGAATCAGTATTGAATCTGCACCTGCATGTGATAGCCAGGAAGGGCTCTGGAACTTTCTGTTGGGCTTTAGTGACTTGCTAAGGAGAAGACACGACTTCTCTTCCACAAGTGAGAAAAGATTAAGATTGGACTGAGTCTATTGTGGAAAGCTCGCTGCCATAGGAGCTGCCCTCTACATGATGAGGGAAGAGATGGGGAGCAAGTATTATTGGATGGAGAACAACAGCAAAGACATCACAGAGGGCGAATAGAAGCCACATCAGTCCTGAAGTCACAGGGTGTTCCATCTGAATGCTGGCAAAGAGGTTAACAGAATTGGGTTCAGCTCTGAACCTCCTATGCTTCAAAAGAAGAAAAATGAAGACAGAGTCTTTGGGCATTTTATCTGCCTGAGTATTTTGAGTTCTTCCAAGATTGCTTTTTAAATTCAGGATAAAATCGTGAAATACTTTTGCTTGAGCATATGAATAATTAATGCCCATAGGCCTGGGATATTGGAATCCATAAAACAATGCCTTGAGACCTTGGACAATGGGCAGATGGGATTATGATCCTAGAAACATAGAGTCCTGGAGCAGTTTCCAGATGGCTGGATGGAAAAAAAACCCACAGGAACAGAACTTGGTGTTTTTACAAGTCAAGGAAACAGAACATAGAGTTCAAGGTGGAGAGAGAGAGCGAGAGCGAGAGCGAGAGAGAGCGAGAGCGAGAGAGAGAGAGAGAGAGAGAGAGAGAGAGAGAGAGAGAGAGAGAGAGAGCACATGACAGCTAGAGCTTGTGGGACAGAAAACCCAGAAGAACAAAAGATACCCAGGCAGAGTGCTGAAGATAAGGGATCTTGCTCTTGACATCGATAACAATTTCTGAGGGTCGGGTGGGACAGGAGTCTGCATTCACCGTCAAAATAGAGATTATATTACACAAGAAAAGACATAGGATTCACAGATAGATCATACTACTACAGGGGAGGGAGCAATGAAGCCCACATTAAAAATCTACCATCACACCCAAGAAATGCTTAAAAATCAGCTCTTAAGAAATTATCTGACTTGATTTAAAGCCCACCCCACAAGATGGAACTCATACCCAAAATTGCTTGGGTGACCAAGAACCAGAGAACAGATAGCCCAGGGGCCCAGGTAGAATCAAATACCACGGTTCTAAAACAAAACACCAATAAAATGACTGCTAAGAACTTTCTCCTATACTCACATCGTAAGAGAAGCTTCCTCCCGCAACACGTAGCATTAAATCAATACAGAGACCTCCAACCAGACATTATGCAAAGTGTGAGAGACTTTGAAACGCTCAGCCCTAAATGTCTCTATCAAATCTCTTCGTTAGGGCTCAGGGAATCCTGTGGAAGAGGAGGCAGAAAAAGTGTAAGAGCCGGAGGGGATGCAAGACACCAAGGAGAGAAGTCCCTCTAAATCAACACGATCCAAGCACATGTGATCTCCCAGAGACTGAAGCAGCATGCACAGCGCCTGTGTGCATCTGTAACAGGTCCTCGGCATATATATTATGGCTTTCAGTTTAGTGCTTTTATGGGATTTCTGAGTGTTCGAACAAGTAGGGCTCTCTTTCCTGTGCCTTCTCTTGGGCTCTTCTCCGCTGTTCATGTGTCTTGTCCAATTCCAATGTGTTAGTTTTTGTTTTATCCTATTATATTTTATTATATATATATTTGTATGTTTTGTCCCTTAGCAGCCTGTCTGTTTATGAGAGACAGAAAGCGAGTAGATCTGGATGGAAGGGAGGTGGGGAAGAACTAGAGGAGCAGAAGGAGGGGAAATTGTAATCAGGGCATACTATATGAAGGGAAAAATCTATATTCAATAAAATGGAAAAAATCAAACAGAACTTTAATTGAACTCTTCAAAAGTCTGTAACTGAAAATATCACTCAGAAATATAAAAATATCCGAAGACTTCTGGGGAGACTGACAGACTAGATGACCCTTGGTTGTAATGACAAGCAGTAGTATTTTGTCTTACAAAGATAATAGCTGCAAATGAAGGAAACAAACCAGATGAGATCTCCACAGAGAAGCCTGTGGTCAGCTGTCCCATGCAGATCTGGATGAGGTCAGCAGAAACTGACAGAAGATGCTCCCTCTCCACTACTCATCACATGCTGTGGGAACAGTAACATAAAGAGGGGTGAAAAAAGACAGGGCTACAGAGGTACAACATTGCAGACAGTGAGATGTGGAGTCAGCCCAGGAGATGAGACTCTCAGTGGACCCTGCAGGGTGTGCCAGAGGAAGGAAGCATCCAGGATTCCCCGGGTGTCTAACAGCTGTGAACTGTGAAGTATGCCATTGCACCCAGTGCAAGGCTACACCAGAGCATACAATCACACATGAACATACCTGGTCTGAAACTATGAAAGCACTTCAGACTACTAATGGCAATGGAGGCAGCCATAGCTCTGATGGAATATCCATCTGAAGAGGTAAATAGTAGCAGGGATGGATATGCCACACCAGAGCCTTGGGCTTAGAATCCCAAGCAAGAAAAAGTGAACATCCAGCAAACACAGAACAACGAGTGGGAGCTGTCAAAAAGTACCGTTCCATGCCCAGGGCTACAGAAATGCAATCCAAAGGATCATTAGGATTCCACTGGGACCCTGCCTACTCACAAATCTACTTCTCCAAGTTTGAAGAGCAACAAACTGTACTTCCTCTATCAGTGCAGCTTGCTACAAGAGACAGTATGAAGAGGGGAGTAATTCAAAACACCCAACCACCGGAGAAGACAATGACTTCTTTAAGCTTTTCTATTTTGTTTTCACTCTGTCTTCCGTATTGTATGGATGTCTATTAATTGTCTTGTTTTGGTTCTTTTTTTAAAAAATATTTTTTATTTTTACATATACATTTATATTATTATACATATATTGCACATATATTTATATAGTATACAGTATATTTATATATTATATAGTATGCCTATATTACACATATATTTACATATTATACATATGTCATATGTATATTTTTACATATACATTTATATTATTACACAAATATACAATAAACTACCTATAGCAAGAAGAACCATAACACATCCGGAATATATAAATGTTACATTCTTAGTGTTTTGGCTATGTGTATTTGGCGTCCTTGAAGAAAACATTTTTTCCTATCTTGGTGTGTCTAAAATTGTGAGTGTAAATCAATATCTACCATATCTCATCCTCAACTTAAAACATCTTATCTAGACCTAAAAATATCTTAAGCCCTAAACAACTAAGCCTAATTGTAGAACTAAACTATCCAGTCTTCAACCCCATCAGAGACTTGGAGAAGGAATAATATTGATTATCTGAGTATCAGGGAGCGCAGGTTAGGAGCTTTCCAAACGAGAAGATGACAGAGATAGTTTACTACCTGAAGAGTCACTCAAAACTCTCTATAACGTTGGAGGATCATCTCCAGCCTTCTGGCCCAATAAACCTGACAGACATATTTGTGAGGCAGGAAGTAATGAGGACGTGCTTGCCCTGTCTTGGCAGAGTTTGCCAGTCAACTCTGCCTGCATCCAAGCTTGCCCATTTTTAGGCAGAATTCTGTCTGTGGTAGAAATGAGGACATTTCGCCCAGTATCTTGTTTGCCACATTTGAAACCATTTCCATATGGAGTTTCTTTGATGCTTATCATCCGCTTTGCACTCACAACCCATAGACTTTCCCTCGGTTCCTACGTCATGCCCTCCATCTTTCTTCCCCATCTCTTCCTCTTCACTTCCTCACTACAACTTTCTGCACTTTTTTTTGGTGGATCTTAACAATTTTGAAGCCTGCCTCCCACACCCACATTTTCCTCCTTGATTTATTTCCCATTTAATTTACTATAATCCTCAGCCTGTTTTCTTCTTTTCCAAACGTTAGTGTCTAATATCTTAGTGCACAGCATACTATTTTTGTTCCCTTATTTAATAATTATTTGACCTAGCACTAAGAGCGTGTAGATTGAGGGTTTAGCTATTGACCCATACCATCAGTCTATGATGTATACTTCCACTGTACTGCAGTGTATTCCTACATTGCAAATGGCCCTATAAAATAAGCAGAAAAATTCAAGTGACAAAGTAGTTCCAGATGTACAAGTAGCAGTGCAAAAATACAAGAAAAGTTAGAAATCAGGAGAGGAAGACCCCTGTAAAAAGTACCAGTTGCAGGCTGGAGAGAATGGCTTAGTGGTTAAGAGCACTGTCTGCTCTTCCAGAGGTCCCGAGTTCAAGTCCCAGCAACCACATGGTGGCTCACAACCATCTATATTGGGATCTGATGCTCTCTTCTGACACACAGGTGTATATGCAGATAGAGCAATCATATACATTTAAAAAGTACCAATCGCACAGGAATGAATTCCAGTAACAATTAAATTAGATAATTAGAAATAATAGTAATTATGAGGAAATTTAACAAGATGAAAGAGGACACAAATAAATTTCTGAATGAATTAAAATATAAATACAAACATCTGAGTTAAATAAGGAAGTTGATGTGGGGTATGAAAGAAGAATTCAGTAACAAGATAGACATTGGCAAAAACCCGATTGAAATTTTTAAAAATGAGCAGCTTACCTAGTCAAATTACAAACTCATAGTTGGGGATGGTGGCACATGCCTTTAATCCAGCACTTGGGAGGCAGAGGCTAGCCTGGTCTACAAAGTGAGTCTAGGATAGACAAGGCTACACAGAGAAACCTTGTCTCGAAAAACAAAACAAAACAACAACAACAACAAACAAAAACAAACTCATTTAAGCCCAGATACTCAGACACAACTTGTTTTAGGAACTCAGATGTAACATAAACTCTGTCTAACAAAGTCCAATGCAGATAATTGAAATGAGAAGAGTAATGGTTTTTTTTTTTTTTTGTTGTTGTTTTTGTTTTTGTTTTTTTTTTTTTTTAAGAACACATACTAGGGTCTTTACCATATGTCTAAAGTCAGCCAGAATGCTATAAAAATAATTTGACATTTACCTATTTGTAAAAGCAGACACAAATATTTCAAATGGAAACAGAAAATAGCACAAGAATCATGAAAGAGAGGCTAACTACTTTAAACTAAATTAGAGTGCATGCACGTGTGAGAAAGAAATAGACAGAGACACAGAGAGACAGACAGAGAGATAGAGAGACAGACAGAGAGAGAGTGAGAGAGAAAAACAGAGACACAGAGAGACAGACAGAGAGAGAGAGAGTGAGAGAGAAAAACAGAGACACAGAGAGACAGACAGAGACAGACACACAGAGAGAAGCAGAGACACAGAGACAGAGAGATAGAGAGACAGACAGACACACACACACACACAGAGAAAGAGAGTGAGAGAGAGAGAGAGAGAGACAGACAGAGACACAAAGAGACAGAGAGACAGACAGAGAGTGCTCAGAGTATGTAAGAGTGCTAGCTGCCAAGCCTGATGACCTGAGTTCAAGCCCTGGGACCCATAGAGTTCAAGAAGAGAACCAACTTCCACAAGTTGTCCTCTACCCTCCACATATGCACCATGATACATGGATGTGTGATTAAAATAAATTAATGTGCTATTAAACATTGGGTCATTGCAAAGAGAGACATGAGGCAAATAGCTGGAATCATAACATTATTACTTTTAAAATAAGGAAGAAACTTCAAGGAATTTCTAAATTGAATTTTCCCCTAAAAACAGAAAAGAAAAATATAATTTGAGGGCTTTCTTAGCATGACCAAGCTGGAAAGACAGTACAAAACATGTGAGCAGGTATCACATTAATGGTGGAATGTTGTATATTATCATTTTCACAAGGAAGAAATGCAAGTACTTCTAAATTTCTAGCATTCAGGGATGGACTAGCATTCAAAGATTAGAAAATACATAGATGCTATAAAAGATTTAAGAGAAATAGAAAGTTTAGAAAATTGATGAGTGATCTATTAGGACTAATAATTTATAACACACGTAGACATTACCAGCACTATTGCATCTTGGTACGAGAATACTGAGAAATACCAACATAGAGAAATATCTCTGTGGAAAACAGATTTGCTGTGCATGAATACAATCAGCGAGGATGTTTTGTCTGTCCTTTCTAATTTATTTTTATACCTCGGGATGTCAACGGGATTCTATTTGTCTATGGGCGGATGCATGAGTTTCACTGTCCCACAGTTTTCACACACAGTGACATGATAATGAACTCTACACTTTTTTCATTGATGCAAAAGCTTGAGCGGGCAAGACTCATGGAGGAAAATAAAAGATTATTGTAAGGCATGTCTCCTCCAAATAAAATTCTTTTTCTCAATATGATATTCATAATGACTTAAATATAATGCTTTTTTTTTTTTTTTGGCAGAAACTTGTTTCAGCTCAGTTTGATCTGTGAGTTCAATAGGGACCTTAGCTTCCCCTTTCACTAGCAGATGCTGTAGAATTTCCTGTCATATTGCCATAGGCGAGGGTACAGTGCCTATGAGGGAAGGCAGCAGCTATTTCCCCTCAAGTTCCCGGGAAGTAGAGGAATTCTTTTCCACTGATTTGTACACTGCTGCGTGTGGGTGAGCACACAGTACATCACACAGGCAAGGGGTCAGAGGACAGTTGTGGTACGGGCTCTCTCCTACCAGCTCTGCATGGATTCCCCGGGATCAAACTCAGGCTGTCAGGCTTATGTGGCAAGTGCTCTACTTGCTGCTACCATGCCACCGGCCCTCGAATCTATTATTAATTACTGTCTAACATTCAACAGTGTCTTCTGTTTATAATAATTTAGTCAACTTATCAGCCAATATTTATTGAATACAGCATTAAAGCTTAAAGGGGGATGAACTTAAAATGTATAGAAGTAAAAAAATGTTGAAGCTGACATGATGTTAAGATTCTATGGCAATTTTTTCCTCTGGTTCATGAGGGTAGAGGCAAGTATATGTCTTGTATCTTCAATGGAAACATTAGCAGAATATGATGGTAAACTCATATAACCTTTAATTTTCTGAATAAGTTTGAATAAATAAATCATGTCAGCTTTTCCTCACAGAGGAAGGAGTCAGGGAAGTGAGTAGATAACTATTATTATCTGGGGTTTGTGCAAACTGAGACATCAGCAATTTGCCCATTTTTATTGATGTTAAAGGAAGGAAAAAAAATCTAATTTTGCTTGCTCATAAAACATCTTTGCTCTCTTCCCTATTTTATTATATCTTCTTTTTTATTTTTTATGCAATTTTTTGAGTCATTGTTTGTAAATTCTAGTTTTTAACTTCAGAATTATACAACTCTATTTTATAGGAGGAGTCAGCTTGAGCAGAAACCAGGTGAAGTAATTTTAAACTAAGAAATTGTTTTCTGAGATGTAACATCAATTGTATAGAACACAAAGAAATTATTTTCCTGCCATGTCAAACTTTCCTTTATAACTATGAGTACAATTTAACACTGATCATTTCCAGCGTTACATGTCTGGGAGATACGAATTGGCTTCTTTTCTCTTCCTGTCAAGTATTGTGTGTTTGACAATAGCATTGCTCTGGGGTACCCAGCACACAAGTCAGCCAAGAGCTGCTGGTTGCCAACATGCGCAGTTAGGAACTGTCAGCGTTGTGGCTGTTTTTTTACTTAGAACTTTTTCTTCCTCTGTTGTAATACTTCTTAGTCATTTTGGAATTGTAACTTATTTTGGGACTGAGACTTTTCAAAATGGGAAAGCACTGATCTTATAAGCATATGGGAAACATGAAATGGTGGAAATAAAAAAAAAATAAAAGAAGTGTGAATTCTGGGTCAACACTCACCCTGCGCCAACCTTCAGAATGCTCTGCTTTTCTTGAAATTTACTTTCTATTTCCCCACAGAGGGGGCTTAAAGCATGTTTTCTCTTATCTTGTTACAAACAATTTTTCTCTTTAACACATTTTATTTTTAGGTTAAGAAATATTTAAAATTCACCTACAAATAATTCTGTCTGCACAAGATTCATTGTCTGTTTTTCTATCATGTTTGGCTGAAAGCCATCTTACGAAAATTTTAAAATAATGTACTCCCTTAAAGTCTGTGAGATTACGTAATCTTTTTGTCTTTTTTTAAAGCTAACAGGTTGTGCCTCCATTTATTAATCTGCAAAATGAGAGCTTTTGGTCTTGTAATTTCTAACCCATTTTGGCCATACTATTAAGGCAATCTTTTAAAAAAATTTATTCAAATGACATTTGGATTATAATTCCATCACTTTTATTTTCCTGTCCACACCCTCTCCACCCCTCCTATCTATTCTCCTCCCCTATACCTCTGACAAGTGGGGTCCTCCTCCCCCATCATCTGACCACTGCCCATCAGGTCTCATACAGACAATCTGCATCCCCCTCTTCTGTGTTCCCACAGGGCCTCTCCACCAAGGGGGAGTGATCAAATCTTGGGTACCAGAGATCTTGTCAGAGGCAGTCCCCCACTTCATTGCCTCCTTCCCCATGTGGAGAATGAACTGTCCATTGGCTACACCTAAACAGGGGGACCAAGTCCTCTGTTTGCACTGTCCTTGCTTGGTGTATTTGTCTATGCAGCACCCCCATCCAGATCTATATGTTATTAGGAAATTAACAAGAATGCAGACATTAACCGTAGATAAGTTTGTGGTTCAACACTAGTAAAAACAGTATGGTGTTCAACTATCATCTTGTCACCCTAATTATCGAAGGTAAATCTGCCGCTAGAGGTCTCTCATGTTGTTGAGAAAGTCTAAGATAGGCAGCGACAGGAATCCTGACAGTCTTTAGTAGCTCCACGTAGTTACTAACTTAGTCAATGCGTTCTCATTCCTTATTGTTGGCCAGGAAAGAATATGGAGTGCTCCTAACCAGTGAGGGCAGTTCTGGTTGGGCTGTCAGTCACATATGTCAAGTGAGCAAGTATAGACTCTTCTATGTTTGTGGTCTGTAGTGACTCTAGAACCATGGATTACTATAATACACAACAAGAGTGTGTATGTGTGATCTACATGAGAACCACTGTATGCTGATCAGTAAGGTATTTATTTGGTGAGTTGAGGTTTAAAGGTATAACCTTTTCATGTCTTTAGGAGAGTTCTCTGCCATTCTAAATATCACCCTTTTTGGGCAAATGATTTGGCAAATGATTTGGGCAAATGATTTGACCATGATTTGTCGATATCAAAATTTAGAATGAAACATGTTATTTTGAACATTAAAAAAATTTTTTTGGTCACATATAAACTCATAGAAATCTTCTGCAGAGTTGTAGCAGAGTCAGGCTTATATACCTGGAATTTATTAGACTGGTGTTCAGGCTGTGATCCAGTTAATCCAACAATGGCTGTCTACCATCAGAAAGCCCAATAATCTAGCACTCATTCAGTACATGAGGTTGGATGTCTCAGTTGGTCTTCAGCATATGCTGGAATCCCAAAGAAGTAGGTTCTAAAGTCATTGAAGGCATGGGTTTACCAGCGAAAGTGATGGCAAGCAGGCAAAGAGAGAGTTTCCTTTATATAGGCTGCCAGCAGAAAGTGTGGCTCAGATTAAGGGTGAATCTTTCTCACCTCAAAAAGGCCCCATAAAAGTGAGTCTTCCCACTTCAAATGATTGGATCAAGAAAAATATCCTTTACAGGTGTGTCCAGCATCTTGGGTTTTGGTTCACTCCACATGTAGTCAAGTTGACAACCAAGAATAGCTGTACATCGTAACATCTTTTTCACTTTTACTCTATGCTACTCTTACAAGCAAGATACGGGCCTTGCTCACACAAAAGGTAGAGACTCACACAGAGACAGACACTAGAGAAGCAAATATCCTGCTAGTGACTGTACGATCTTCTTACCACAGTTTTGAGACCGTCCTGCAGAGATGTGGATAAACATCTATTCACCTCACATAGGGCTCCAAAGACAGAAGAAAGTATTGATGGCTCCATCAAAATCAATCTTGGTGAATCGATTTAAGTTTACTGAACCTGTTTAAAAAGAACATGAATGAGAGAATACTTAGAAGATTGGATTACTCAAAGGCGGCTGTATCACCAAAAAGCCCACTCCAGCATAGCGATGGTGAAACTCAATATAGCTATATCCCTGAAGCCCCCTACAGGAACTGCAGGCAGCCCAGAAAGTGGAGTTTCATCTGCCTGGTGATCCTTTGCTGATCGTATTATCTTTGGGAAGAGCCTTGTGACTCTTAGAAACAGCAGATTTCTGAGGCTTGTGTGTTTTGCTTGCTTCCTGTCTCTTGGGAGCCTCCACTATCACTTTAAGAAGGAATGTTTCTATTGAGAGAAAACTGTTACACAACTGCCAGGCACAGAATGCTTGTTCTCTGGAATCCATGTTAAAGGTCATGATTTTTCCAAGCTTGGTCTCCTTGAAGCTTTGTTATGCACGTTCAGCTATCTTTATAGTTTAAAGTTGCAGCAGGACATAAGACACATATCGTATCAACTTTTATGTCACTATTTTATATCATTTTTATAGAGTGCCATGTAGGAAGAACTGTTACTATCATCATTTCACAGTGGAGAAAATTAAGATGCAGACATAGATGAAAAGAAGTCACATAAATCTTGAACCAAGTACAAATGATTTCCTCTGACACTCCTCTTTAGCATTTAGCTGGTGGTCTAGCCTAGGCAAAATAAATAAATAGCTGGTATATATAATAGGAAGACATAGACATTATCATCTTTTACAAATTGTCTATGTTGAAAATACAACAAGACTTAAGCTTTATTACTATGATTTAACTATTTATTACATACTAGTGAAAATTCAAAATATAACAAAAATTAGTCCATTATACAGCACATTAATTAAATATCTAGCAATCAATTCACATACAAAACTCAACATCTAATTTTACTAAAAGCAAAAACGAAACATGACAATAACTCCCACGAAGGTAAGGCTTCTCTACAGAGTTATTTATAAATTCATTGCGATTTTGATAAACAGCATCAATGGTATTGCTCTCAGAAGCTGAAAATATCATTTTAATTCTCATTGAGAAGAAACAACCTTATCACAAGACTTTTGGGAAATGACAAAAAAATGTTTCCACTTAGTTGTAGTATCAGAACAGAAGGCAATCAGTGTCACAAACAGAAAGAAAACCCGAAGATGTTATACTGGTTCCTAATTGAGCTTACATGAGAAGATACCTGAACCTTGAGGACAAGTCACAGCCTAAAGCCTGGTGAGACGACTCTTCTGAAGACATCTGAGCCAGGCCTGAGAGGAGGCATGAAATTTAAAATCGCTTCTCCTCTCCCCTCTCCCCTCTTCTTCCAGCCTTTGTCTTCTTGGTACATGGAACTGGCTACTTTGTGTATCAACTCGACACAAGCCATTGTGAGTCATTGGGGAAGAAGAAATTAAGAAAATATCCCCCACTAGATTAGCCTGTGGTACATTTTTTGATTGATGACTGATGTGGGAGGGGCCAGGTCACTGTGGAAGCTGCCATACCTGGGCCAGTGGACCTGTGTGCTATGAGAGAGCAGCTGAGCAAGCCATAAGGAAAGAGCCAGTGAGCAGCATTGTTCTTAAATCTGGCACAGAAGGAGACTCTCTTACCAAGTATTAGTTTAGACTTTAGATTACTACATGTAGGATAAGAGATTTCATAAATTATCACCTAAATTGAGCCCTCTTGGCCATGAGGTCTAAAGACATATTTCTCCTCAAAGAGCTTTATTTATTATTTCTCTTGACAGCTGTCTACTTGTCCCTTGGTAAACACAGCACCATTACCAGCAATTTCATGACATCCTTAATCTTTCTGAAACTATCTCATATACTTCTTCGCTTTTATTAAATTGGAGAATAGAGTGTTTCTTAAAATTTGATAAAGCTGTACACTCATAGCTGAGGATAAGATCTGTGTTCTTTGCTTTCTTTGAACTGCAAATAAATCACTACCCATTTGTTAAACAGACAATTTTCTATAATCTTCATATGAAAAAAATAAAAGGGCTCGCTATTCATATTGCCTTCCCAGCTTTTGCTGTCTTCCTCTGTGCAGATGGCCACTTCCCTTCCTCCATTTAAAAAGCAGCTGATGTCTGGCGACGTTCTTCATTCTTCCATGTTTTGACGTTGTCTTGAATGACTCAGCATCGATGCAGATGCCCACACAGAACCCTTCCTCTCTGCTCTGTCTTGTTCTCATCTTTGAAGGTCTCCTCTCTTCCTTTTTACTCTATGGTTATTGCACAGCCTGAATAAATAATAAACTGTTTCTGTCAATTGTTGCACATCCAACACTTGTCTTCCAAGCAGGGCACAGCTTCTTCTCCCTGATGCTGTTTCATTACATCCTCTGAGTATTCTTGAATTTTAAAGCTTTTATTTCACTGAATTCTTTAGATTTCCCATTTGTTTGAAGCTTGTCTTCTCTTCTTACTTTATTGAAAGTCTTGAAATTCCTACAGCGTCCTCTCTATTATTTGTATGTATACCAGCTGCATCAGCTGACTACATATTTTCAATGTAGGTAGTGAAAAGAATGAACAATACTTAAAATGCTCACTCTACAAAACCTTTCATAATCACCAACCACAAGCAGACCTTCAAACGTGGCTCAATTTCTAATACAATATGTTTTTACTGTTAGTATATATTTCCTTGTCCGAAATAACTCAGTAGCCTTTCCTACCCCCCAGAGAACTGAAAAGGGGGAAGGCTGAGATCGTTATTTATTCTTTAAATTGTTAGGTAAATCCTATTTACACCTTTATTTCTGTACGTCAGAAGGTCTATACCTGGGCATAGTAGTTCACCCCTGTAATTCCAGAAAGGCTGAAACACATAGCTTACCATGAGTTTGAGGTTAACCTAAGCTGCATAGTGAGTTCTAGGTCATCTAGGGCCATATCTGAAAAAAAGTGTGGGGAAGGCAGCAATATGGTTTAGCAGGTATAGGAGCTTGCTGTTAAGCCCAATAGCCTGAGTTTGATTTCCATGATGCACATGTTAGAAGGAAAGGACTGAGTCCTTAAAGTTGATCTCTGACTTCCACACACATGCCATAGTATGTGCGCTCCCAACACTAAAGTAAATAAATGTAGTTTTTTAAATAAAGAAAAAAGGTCTTTCTTCGACTGGATCCTGTATTCTGATCATTCCTGTTAAATGTTGCTACTTCTGTTTCTGTGTGGTTCAAGAACTCCTTAGTTGAACATTGGCCATCAAAATAAAAACAAATCAAGTCTTTTTTTATATAAATACCTTGAGAGGTAATTTTAAGCACATTACTGAAGAATAATTTAGCAACAAAAAATAGATATTAGATGTCAGTAGCACATTTGTGTACAAAAATTAAAATAATGCAAATCATACCTTATTCCTGTGTTACGACTGATCCAGAAAAAAAGAAAGATGAGAGAAAAATGAGGAAATAGACTAATAGGGAACCTAGAAGTGCAAAGCAATAGGGGGATTTTGAGAGTCTTATTTAGTAGTCTTTGGGAAAATTTTCATTAAAGACCTCTAAAATTAATTCTCCACATCAGTTACCAAATAGGTTTGTTTGTAAGGTCCACTTACTTTAGGAATGTGCTCATTTTTGACACCTTTAGAAATAGCAGTCCTAATTAAGGTTTTTAGCATATATTATTTGGTATTGCTATTATTTGGCTGCCTTAGGACGAAGTGAAGTTGGATAATTATTTCCTATCATAAAAGTTTTGTGTAGTTAAAATAGCAACGTTGCAGCTGTGGTGCTTCACGCTGTATTTTACACTTTCACTATGGGATATATTTTTATATACTTCTCTGCCACCCAAACCAAGAACACGAGTGACAGAGCTACAACTAGAGACGCTTCTATAACTGTATGTCCATTCACTGAGATGTGCAGACCCTCAGTCTGATTCATGTCCACAGGTGATGCTTTTTAATATGCAAAGTTTTTTAAAATAATACTTTTTATTAATTTATTCTTGTTACATCTCAATGTTTGTCCCATCCCTTGTATCCTCCCATTCTTCTCTCCCTCCCATTTTCCCCTTATTCCCCTCCCCTATGACTGTTCCTGAGGGGGATTACCTCCCCCTGTAATGCTCATAGGGTATCAAGTCTCTTCTTGGCTACCTGCTGTCCTTCCTCTGAGTGCCACCAGGTCTCCCCCTCCAGGGGACATGGTCAAATGTGAGGCACCAGAGTATGTGAGAAAGTCATATCCCACTCTCCACTCAACTGTGGAGGATGTTTTGACCATTGGCTAGATCTGGGTAGGGGTTTAAAGTTTACCGCCTGTATTGTCCTTGGCTGGTGCCTTAGTTTGAGCGGGACCCCTGGGCCCAAATCTGCCTATCATAAAAAATAACCAAGTTTATTTTTAAAAATTGTTCTAATTAATTTTTAAAAGTATAAAAACAACTTCTGTAACTATGTACTTTTACTTTGTAGTGGCTTGAGTCCAAAATGTCCCCCACCGTCTCAGGCTTTTGAACACTTGGTCCTCAGTTGGCAGCTGTGTTTGGAGAGGGTTAGATGGTATAACCTGGCTGGAGAAAGTTCATCAGTGGGGGTGGACTTTGAGATTAAAAGCCTCACACTACTTTCAGCTTGTTCTCGCTGCCGCCTCTTGCACTTGACCATATGAGCCCTCTGTTTCCTGCTCCGGCCACCAGGCCTGCCACTTGCTGCCATGTTCTCCTACACGATGGACTCTTATCCTGCCGGAAGTGTAAGCCAAAATAAATTTTTTTTTCCCAAAAGTCATGTTTGGTCATGGTATTTTATAACAGAAACAGAACAATCATTAACATATACTTAGAAAATAGGAAGTACAAGATATATCTATATCTATATCTATATTAAGGAAATGTCTTACTAACATATTCTTGGAGAACCAGGACATAAATGTCCTGTGAGTTTCTGGGAAAACACACCCCCACCATGAGTCATGTGTATCTATGGTTTGGTATAATGTGATGTCAGATGCACTCACAGACTAGCTTAAATTATAGCAGTGTCATATTTGTGCACAAAAACTATCTGCCTGTGAAAATTTGTGCCAGCTTTTCCTGAAATATGAAAATAAATGAAATACTTGAAAAAAGTGTAATGGGTGATAATCTATTTTTTTCTTTTAAAGTTTGTAGCATGGGAAATTTCCAAAGTAAAATTATGCTAATATATTCATAATGATCTATAAAATAGCTGTGCTGCAGATGGTGTCTGCATACTGCAAAAAAAGAAAAGGAAAGAACAGAAGGATTAAATGGTCTTGGGGAGAGGAGTGCAGGGGAGAGGTGAGCAGGGGAGAGGAGGGCAGGGGAGAGGAGGGCAAGGGAAAGGAGAGCAGGGGAGAGGAGGGCAGGGGAGAGGAGGGCAGGGGAGAGGAGGGCAGGGGAGAGGTGAGCAGGGGAGAGGAGGGCAGGCGAGAGGAGGGAATATGGGGAGAGATTACTAACACTAAAAGTTATTTGAAAAGCTACATGGAACCCTGCTATTGTAGAAGTTTCAACATATATGTTAAAATGGAGTCATGTTTTAAAGGGAGGATAATAAGATCCCAGCTAGGTTCCATATGGTACCAAATAAAACTTCCAGTATCTTGAATGAGTTACACTTTGGGTGGGAGGGTTGGTTAATGGGTTCCTCTCTTCCCAAACATTACAGGCTATTCCTAATAATATTGATTACTGCCCACAAATTGATGGTAAAACACTATTGCTGAAGACATCATGTATTTGAAACACAGAACGTTGAGAGATCTAGCGAAAGGTACTATGCATGATACCAGAGGACGGAAGTAGTAATCAGTGTGACCCAACTATGAACCCTTTGAGCTACGTGGCAAGATCTGTGTACTTGTGCAATAGTGGTAGGGATGCTGCAAGAGTAACCAATCACTCTTCTATTGCATTTAAGACCTACTACACGAGATGCAGCTCATACCTGACATTATCAATGAGGCCAAGAAACCATGCCTGGATAGACCATGAGACCTGGTGGGAAACCTACATCTATTCTGATAAGCATAGGGGGAAAAGACCTTAATAATATGTTGCTATACCCATAGCTTCTTTTTGTGGATGGGAATTAACATGGAAACCAACAAATGGCCCATATAGAGTGAATGGGAGACTTTGGAATACTCAGCCCTAAATTGGATGTCAACATCAAACCCTTCATCCAGGCTCAGAGATCTATGCAGAAAAGGGGCAGAATGATTGTAAGGATGACAGGTTGATGGCTTCAAGGAAACTGTTTCCCAGAAAGCACAGAGCACATACAAATTCACAGACACTGAAGGATGGACAAGATCTACACAAGCTCAAGCCGGACAAAAACCCCTGTGTGGAGAAGTGGAGGTAGGCATAAAGTCTCATCCTGACTTAGGAGTTATTGGTATTTGATTACTGTTGGGAGACATAAAGTCCATTTTCTTTGATAGAGTTGCACTTAATGTTGACCATACTTAGGAGCAGTTGGCTAACATAAACTAGACTTAAGGTGGTGGTTTGCTCTTTTCTGTTTGGTGTGTGTGTGTGTGTGTGTGTGTGTGTGTGTGTGTGTGTGTGTGTTTTGAAAGAAAGGGAGGGAGAATTAATGAGGTTGGGTGGCTAGGAAGACAGGGAAAAATCTGGAAATAATTGGAGGAGCAGAATGAAATGATTAAAATACATTGTATGCGATTCTCAACAAATAAATAAAAACATTATTTTAAAACAAGGGGATGCAATGGAACTGTTATATCAAAGAGATAGGAAACAGCAATGACAGACATTTTAGAATGGCTGCTTCTAATGTCAAGGGAGCAGATGAGAATTGCAACATAATATAATAAAGATAAAACTATGCATTTCTTTGCCTTCCAATCCAGGAACACTTACAAAAAATGTCTTGGTGCCATCACAGCAGAACTTGAAAGGCCTTCTGAAGAAAGCACAGTCGATGTAACACACAATAATAAATACCATCATATCCTGGGATTTAGTGTGAGCTGAAAGTGACATTTCAGCCCAAGGCAAACCAGAAAGTCAGTCCCCTGCTACAGTTAATAGAAACCAGAAGTGTTTCCCAGCTGCTGGAATCTGCCAATCATTCCACACTCACAAATAACTTTCCTCCTGTCAACTCAAATAAGGAGAAAATGCCCACATTTTATTTTGTCCTTTCATGAAAAAAAAAAAAAAACATAAAAGAAGAGAAGGGTAAATGGTAAAGAAAAAAATTCAAACTCTAAAGCTATTTTTTTTGAATAAGGAAACTCCAGGCACTTTATGTAGAGAAACTCTGTCCAGAAAGAAGTCAAAATGTATTCATATTCCTCATGAGTCTCTTTGTATGTTCAGAACATGCATTTCAATGAATTACTGCTTAATGGTGGTGGTGGAAGTTTTAGGGCAATTTTAAGAAAAAAATAGAATTATTTTACTCCATTAATGCTGCTCTGCTTTATATTGTCCTTCCATTTAATATTGATATTTTTTCTATTATTTCTTAAAATTTTTAAACAGTTCCTCATTTGAAGTATTTTAATTAATTTTAACCTCCCTTATATAGATTTTTCATTATTTTAATACATTCAGATATTGAACTTTACCACATTAACTCAGGCATTTTTTAGTTTTCGTTTTTTAAAGCTTTTTTTTAGTGTGAAGTTTTATTTTGATGGATTTTTTTCAAATGAAAACATTGCTGCTTTTTCTATCAGCCCACGGACTCAGAAGATGGCCCCATGAAAGCCTGCTTCTCCAGTTGCAGTCTCCTAGCCAGCCTCATCACCACAGTGAGTAAGGCTTGTTCCCAGGGAGCAGCTGAATAGGACAAAGTGAAACATCACTCATGAGATTGTGCTGCAAAAGGCTTCGAATTTGGTCTGTCGGTGCAGACTTTGAGGACAGCCAGGTGCTATTTCTTAAATACTTTTTAATTAAAATATAATGACATCCTCTTTCCTCCCTCTAGCCCCTCCCATAGCCTCTCTTTCCAACCCTTCCATATCCTCCTCACTCCAAATTGATAGCCTCGTTCCCTATGATTTCTATTGTTACATATATGTGTATAAATATATAAATAGTATCTGCTGAGTCTGTTTCTTGTCATTTGTGTGTGTGTGTGTGTGTGTGTGTGTGTGTGGCTCAGGGCTTTATAATGGACAAGCAGTCAAGGGGATCCATCCCTGGGAGAGGCTAATTCTCTCTCTCTCAGCAGTCACATTGGTTCTCTATTGAGGGGTTGATACCTTCCTTCTGCATTAACATGCCTATAGATATTGCTATTGCCCCAGTCTTGTTTGTTTAGCCATTGCTCACAGAAGATCTCCTGGGACCTGGTCCTTATTCTGCTCCAAGGCCTGTGGCATTCCTGAGCTATAGATGCAGAAGCTGTGCTACAGATGTGTCCATCCGAGCTGTTGATCTCCGCATTGTGTCCAGTTATGGATTTCTGTGCTTGTTTCCATTTCCTGTAAAGAGTTTTGGGACATCCTTATAGAGAAGCCAATGCTAAAAGATGCCAAAACCTCTTGACGCCAGCTGGGTCAAGGAAGTCAAGAATCTCACCAAAGAACATCTGTAGACAGATGAGACCTCTTATGAGCAGATGTTGCAAGCCTCCCTCTTCTCATCCTCTGTTAAAACATGCCGTGAAGGACTTGGGTGTAAGATCTAAGTCCATGTTTGCTTTGGTGAACTAGGGAGACCTGAGAATAATTATGCTAAAGTTTTCTCCATCTCTTTGATGCTGTGAGCCAAATATCCTAGCACACAAGACACATGAGACTGTTCTCGTTAACCTCACAGAGCTGGGCTTTGCACTTGGGGGTAGCATCATTCAAACAAGGCCCCTGGAACTTATTGTGGGCACACCACCTTCTTGGCCACACCTGCCTTCCATAGGCTTGGATTGCTCACTCTGTGGATGAATTCAACCTCTGCTTGTTACAGTACAACATCTAGTGTCTTGATGTCTTGACTACGAGGATGTGACTAACCTGCCATCTGTCTGGTTGGAGTGATGTGGGTTCAGTCACTGTCTATGTAAACCTACACTAAGAGATCCTTCCCTAGCAGTGGCTTAGAGGGGACGCCATAATGACCTAGCTAGGCTTGCTGGTTACGTAGCTCTCAGGAATCATGCAAAACAATAAATGTTTATGGTTTTAATCTAATAAATTTTGGAGTGAGTTGTTGTGCTTCAGCAACTCATATAAGATGAATTTCAACTTCAATAAGCTTTGAATCATGTATACTACATTTTAAAAACTGTTTTAAATCTATTTTTGACAAGTGTATAACTTTCATTTGTTTTTATCATGTCATTACTTTTTATATTATGTTTACACTTGACTCATAAAATACACTAGAGAATATTCTATCATTTTTTTTATTTTCTGGAAAGGTGTTTGAGACCTTAGAATGCTCTCTCTCTAGGTAAAATTATAAATAAGCTTTTTAAAAGACTCTAGATTGTCTTACTGCTTCTATCATTTTATCTTCCATAGTTATTTATGCCAAAATATATTTTCTTCAATGTTCACATTTCTTGTTTCTACACTTTTTGTAATTTTTTCTGACATCCTCTTTCTCTAAAACTAGTTACCAGTAATACATTTTATCATATTTACTAGTCTCTGTTTCTTACGTATTTGTAATATGTCCTTTGTTTCCTTAACTATACTCTTCCTTGCTGTCTTTTTCCTCTTTTCTTACATGTTTTTATGGTATGAAAAACATATAGCTAAAATCTTAAATCTGAAGCATTTTCATTAATTTTCAGCCTTTTAATATTCAATGTTATGAATTTCCAAGAACAATTTCAATATATTTCATAATTTTTATATATTTTGTTCTTATTATGATTCAAGTGTAAGTGTTTTCATTTCTATTATTTTTTATTTAATAATTGCTTAGAATTCAGAACATTGGAGAACACTTACTCTTAATGACTAAGCACACTCTAGCAATGAGTCTACATTAGCTTTTGCTAGTGTCGAAACTGATGAGCTACTATTATCACGGGGAGCCTTAATGTCTTTCCCCCCCAGCAACCTTCATAGCACTTTTGAGCATGATATCCTGCAACTGAGGGTTATGGTGTTTTCAGCACTAGCACCATACCTTCTAGCTCTGATGGGCAGCCCAGACCTGACTCACAAGTTATCCCCCCGCCCCTGTGTCTGTGTCAGTGTATGCCAAGTGTGTGTGGGCATCTTCAGAATCCAGATGAAGGCACTGGGTCCCCTGGAGCTGGGGTTGCAGGTGAAACACCTGATGCAACACTGTTAGGTCACACCCCCTTTGAAGAGCAGTGCTCTTACCCTCTCTCTCAGGCAGCTCCCTAGCCCTCTACACTCTTTTTGTCTATGTTTTCCTAGCATCTTTTCAATCGCCATTTCACATTTTTCTCTATCATTGTGGTTTAAATGAATTTCTCATAAACTCTAAGCCAGGACCTCAGCTCATCAGAACAGTTTTTAAATTAGAAACGAGATGAAAGAATTCTCAGTCACATGTTTCAGGAAAGTCTATCTTAGTTTAACTTCAGGTTCTGGAATAAAACTGTTAAAAGTTCTAGAAAATTATCCAGGAGGGGATATTGGGGCACAGAGAATTAGGTTGGAAGCTTAAAAGCTTGGCATGGAGTACTGTGTTCTTGGCTGCACATGTAATCCCTGAAGTTATAAGTATAACTTTAAAGACTCAGCCGTGCCTGGACTCTGATAACCTCTATCCAAGTTGTTTGGTATAGGATGAGAGTGGGGGGGGACATTTAGAAATACCAGGGACTATCAGGGCATCTTATGACTGTTTATTAGAGACTTATGTGCACAAGTCTATAGTTGAACTGACAACTCTTGTAAGAGTTGCTTCTTACAAGAGTTGTCAGTTCAACTAGAAGGCAGAAGATCAGGGTATAGACATCCACCCTCACACCAATTGCTGGAAAACAAGAGAACAATCCAGTAGCATCAGGTATTCTCCTTTACATATGAAGAAATAAGAACTATATCAATCTTTAAGTATGGAGATTCTCCTGTATACCCTTAAAACTTTCCATTAAATTGTCTTTTTTAAACATAGAGTTGCCTATTGCTTTGTGAACTTGTCAAATAAAATATCACGACCTTTATTATTTTCTTGAAACATGTAGCTAACTATATGTAATACCTATAACTCCAGAGAACACAACTAAATCCAAGCATAAAGATCTCATAGTTATTAATGCGACTCATGCTTTCAAAACACAATGTATTTATCCAGTTGCTATATAATACACATTCTTAAGTATATCACATAAAGCCCCAAACAGGTCCAAACACTAGCTTGTGCCAGTCCTCTGAGAAACTTCAGAAAATCTGTACCATAAATAAAACAGCTTGATATATCTTAAAATTATATCCCAACATTATGCCCACAGAAATTAAGAATAAAGCCTTATTTGAAGTATTATTCTAATGTCAAAACCAAGCGAGAACACAACAAATAAATAAAAATAAAAACTGTGGGCAAATATCCCTGATAACCATAGATACAAAAATCTTCAACAAAATACTTGCAAACTGGATACAGGCACATACCAAAAGATCATTCACCATGATCAAGTTGGTTTTATTCCCAAGATACAAGGCTGGCTAAACATCTTTAAGTCAATGAAATTAATAAATCACATAACTGGGCTTCAAGATGGAAATTACACCATAATTTCAATACATACAGAAAGTGCCTTTGACAAAACTCAACATGCCATCGTGATAAAAGTCCTAGGAAGAGCAGTGCCGCAACAGAATAAGGATGTTTAGAAAAGGCTTAAAGGTAGCTGGAGATAAGGCTTAAGAGCCTTGGTTGCTTTACAGCCACCTGTAGCTCCAGCCCCAGTGAATGTGATGCCCTTGTCTGGCTCCTGCCAGCACCAAGTAACCATATGGGGCATAGACATACTTGCAGGCAAAAAAAAAAAAAAAAAAAGCCATACACATAAAATAATGAAAAATTTTATGCCACCTGGGCTGACAATGCCTTAAAAACCATAGATTGTCTAACAACAACAACAACAACGAAAACCAGTGCCAGATATGAGAAACTCTCTTTTGAGCTGTCACTTGAGGGGAGTTAAGAGACTTCAAACAATATAGGCGATTCCTGTTGTCCCTGGTTGTCTCCAAGAGGACGTCTCTATCCTGAAGAGAGTTAAGTTCCCTTGCAATGTGTTTGTTCCTTCCCTAATCACTAGGGAAGTTAACTCTGTTTTCATATCCTCACTGACCATTTGTATAATTTCAAAGCAGAACTAGTTCTTCAACCCCTTTCCCCAGTTCTCAGCTACACTGTCCATTTCTCTACTGTCACATAACGGAAATTACTCATTGTTGGGACAGTGAAACATCAGGTCTGGAGTTCCTTCAGTCTTTATATTACACAGGAAAGGAGTACACCACTCCTTTGAGTTGCATCCACCTTAGGTATGGCTTCCTGACACAGCCTAAAAGACAGACTAGCTGTTTATTATGCTTCCTTAGACCTGATAATAATAGCAGTGATTATTCTAACACACAGAAACAGGTTAGTGGGAAGGATTGGAACATAGAAAATGTTCCATGTGTACCTGAGTCATCCATGTCATTTGACCATGTGCTCAAAGCAGGAATTGACATGACAGATACTCTAGGATGATTTCAATTAGGGAGTAAATATAACTATATATGCACTGTGTGATCAACATGCAAAATACCACAGGTGATGGAGGGAGATATGCAGCAAAGTAACGGCTTAGTATTTGCAGCCTGGTGGTGGAGAAGGACTTGTTTTCGCTAACAGATCAAACCACTGTACACATAAGGCTGTAGACAAGTTTCCAAAGAGTGTTACCTGAGTGAGAGAAAAAAGCTTATGTTTATTCTGGCCAGGTTGCTGAACTGTGGAAACAATAAAAAGCAGAGAGTACCGTAGTAGAAAAATGCACAACAGAAAAGAAATTATAGGAAAAGGGTGAAAGTAAACAGAATCACCGAGACCATGAGGTTACCTCACATTTGAAAAGTGTCAGAAGAGCCAAGGGAGGCCGAACTGCCTATACTGCAAGTTATGTTGACCCTGTGGGAACAATAAGCCTCTTGTTTCCCGAAATGACCATCACTCCAATCCCTGTGCCAGGTGCAATCACACGCATCTATAAAATCTATAGTTTCTAAAAGTTTCTTTGAGCTTTATGACTTAAAATAGATGACTGCACCTCTGGAATTCACATGCATTTTATTTGCGCCCCCCCCATCTTCACATTTCCAATTTCAGACGCTGGAGTACACGACACTGAAAGTTTTTTACAGGCGGAAAGCTCAGCCTGCCTTCTAAAGAAGGGGTACGCAGTACAATTCCTCTACTGATACATCAATCATTGAAATGAGTTAAAACATACTTGAAGAAGGCCATAAAATATTTTAATGCTAGTTAGCAATTAAATTAAATGTCTTTATACATATTTTATAGGGCGCTTGCATTTTTTTTAAGGCACACTATTCTTTACTGAACTCAGTAATAACAGAGACTGCTTTGTGCAGTGGTGGGTGGGTCCCACAGAAACTCACAGCTGCTTAGCATGTGGAGAAGGAGTGATGAGAAGTGCCCACCCTGACTGCAGCTGCTGATGCAGACACCTCCCTCACTACTAGTGACCGTCCAGGCCACTCCAAGGCCTGGAGCTGTAGAGCTTCTTTTCCTGCTCTGAATCTTGTTTTGATGACATCACTCTGGCGGGATTCTTAAAAGGTAATTTCCCAATGGAGTATTTTCTGACCTGTAATGAGAGAGAGTGGAGGTAGGAAGACGCAGCTCACTGCATAAACGCTCTGCACTCTATACTTCAAGTGGAAATTTCCAAGAATTATCCTGCATATTTCTCTGGAGGCGCAGATAGTACCAAGGCTGAGTGACCAAGGAAATAACCTCAGCAACAGATGTGTCTTTTCACTAAATACTTATTTTTTTCCAGTTCTGTTTTTCCTGTCTCTTATTCTCAATCTCTAAGATAATTTTCTAATTAAATATCCTACATTTGCATCCTTATGTGATCTCTCTAGTCCCAGAAATTAGAATAATGCAAAAAGCACCCTTACTATCTCGTAAAGTAATTCACAAAGGTCAGGATCAGTCCTTTTTAGGAACTGCCTTTTTTGAATAGTTGTATTCATCGCTGCATTATTTGATCACAGTTGTATTTTAAGATAAAATAGCTATAAACCTTTAAAATAATCTATTCTAGTAAATGTCAATCCACTTTTATTTGCTCATCATGATGATTAAATAAAACACTGCATTCCTAAATCACAGGTACATGTGCATACATGTGGGCTGTGTCTGTCCATCTCTTTGTATGAATGTTTGAATGTGTTATATAGTTTCAGCATCTCCCTTTTATGTACCTCTCAGAGAACATGTTAAACCCTTTCTTAAATGCTAACCAAATTCTCACGGTACAAGGACAGAAGGAGACAAATTATAAAGAAGATTAAGAAAGAACATGCCAAGTGTTGGCCTTCTTCTGCCAGGACTGGGGTTATGAGAAATGACATGGAATGTGGGAAGAAATAGGATAAAGAAGAAAAACATAGTAAATAGATTGTGTGGAAATAGAATCATTGGTGGGAGGGAATTATTTGGGTTTAAGAGAGTAAGGCCACAAAAAAAAAAAAAAAAAAAAAAAAAAAACAGAGAGAGAGAGAGAGAGAGAGAGAGAGAGAGAGAGAGAGAGAGAGAGTAAGGCCTTTCATTGTTTTAGTCTGAAAATGACTAAGGGTCCTAGTCTCTGTGTTTTATAAGCGTATGTTTCCCCATGGAAAATCCCTATGTTTTAAAAAGTAGGAACACGTAACAATGTTCTAGACTAGTTATCACACCCCATTGAATTATATAGGACACAGGTTTGGGTGTCTATGATTAGTAACTATTATCTGTTTGACGAGACAACAACCATCCTGTTAATGGAATCAGCCTTATATTGATTTCTATTCCTGAGGGAGGCCTGGAAGTCTTTAATTAGTTAAAATTGAGCATCAAAAAATAATAATTATACACTTGTAAAATTAAGGAGGGTGAAATAGATTAAGGTTTTATACAATGAACTATAGGACAGAGGTGACTCCATAAAAGTAACAAAAATGTTAAAAGATAAAGACTGCTGTATATAACTTTTCCCTCCAACAGAATCTGTTATCAAAGTCTGCTAATTTAGTCTCAAAGGTTTAACAATTAAAAATGTAAATACTTTTAATTTTATGAAAAAGAACACAGGTAAGGTGTCTTTTAAAATACTGAAATAGGTTCTTTTCTCACTCATACACTATATCCTAATTCTAGTTTCCCCTCCTCCACTCCTCCCAGTGCCTCTCCACCTCCCTTCCCCTTTGTATCCACTCCTATTTTTTTTTGTCTCTCATTAGAAAAGAACAGGTTTCTAAGAGGTAACAACCAAACATGACAAAATAAAATATAATAAGATGGAGCAAAAACTTTCATATCAAAGTTGGACATGGCAACCCAACGGTAGGAAAAGAGTCCCCAGACTAGGCCAATGAGTCAGAGACCCACTTGTTCTCATAGTCACCAGTCCCATGAAAATACAATATATATATGTATGTATATATATACATAAACACACACACACACACACACACATATATATATATACAGACAGACAGACAGACAGACAACAGACAGACAGACAGACAGAATCTGGTGTAGACCAGTGTATGTTCTGTGCTTGTTGCTTCAGTCTTTCTGAGTTCATATGTGCTTTGCTTAGTTGATTCAGAGGGCCATGTCCTAGTATCTTCTATCTCCTCTGACTTTTATGTTCTTTCTGTCTCCTCTTCTGCTGACAGATTCCCTGAGCTCAGAGGGGAGGGATTTGACGGAGGCCCCACTTCTGACTCATTATGCTGCATACTGTCTGGCTGTGGGTCTCTGCATCTATGACGCCTCTCTGATGATGACTGGATAAGGCATTGATTTATGAGTATAGCAGAACATCACTAGGAGTCATTTAATTGATAAGCATCATTGCCCTAGGATGCTTGGCTTTACCCTGGGCCTTTGGCTATCTAGCCTCTGGGTCTCGGTTACCCCAGCACAGCTGGGTGTGGGTTGCTTCTTGTGTCGTGGGCCTTAAGACACATCCAATATTGGTTGGTTACTAACACAAGTTCTGTGCCACCAATGTTATAGCATATTTTGCAGGGAAGACAGATTGTAAGTCAAAGGATTTTTGGCTGGATTTATGTCCACATTTTCAGTAAATATTTTTTAAAAATTAAAATATTAAAAATATTAAAAAATTCAATAAGCTAATTTATGCTATAATGGTGAAGAGCAACATAGTAACAATATTTTACTGACCTGAAATATTTGAGCTTAAAATCAAATTTTAGTATGACATCATTAAAAGTGTCTAAAGCAAAAGAAATATTAAGGCACTTTTAAGGCAAAAGAACCCTAATAATTCAAACAAGAGACTTTTTTGACAAGGCATTCAGGAGATAATGACCAAATTTTTAGAAAAATGGTGGTTTCAAATAAAAATTGCAAAATAAACTGTGATAATATTTTTTGAGTAAGTTAACTTTTTTCCAGAGGGAAAATTATGAAGTAGAAATAAAACTTTAAAAAGCTAAAGTATTATATAGTTCATTAAATTACAATGTCTACTTTAATGGCTTCATTTTAAAGCCATCCAAATCTTGTCAAATAAAACATTTACAAAAAAGTGCTCATTTTCCTACTAGATTAGTAGAGCAGTCTAAAGGACAGTCTAGACAGCATTAATGACTAGTACAAGTATTCAAAAGCTGTTTATCTTATTTATCAGAAATTTCAGTTCCTTAAAATATAAAGTGTAACTGGGCCCAGAAACACTGGCAAGGATTAAAATGAAGGTCGTGGTATTCTCACCTTAATATTACATAATCAAGTTATGACTGTAAAATAAAGCTTGTTTCAAATGTACAGACCCTTCAAACTATTCCATACAAAACATTATCTGGTTTAACTGAAAAAAAAAAAAAACCCACTTTACACTGAGTCTGACACCTTATGATGGGTATCACAAAGATAAAGAGATGCTCTGTACTTAGATACCTACAGAAACACCACCATAGCAAAACAGGGGATGTGGCGAGCTCTTCAGTAAAGGTATAATCCAGTTGTAATGATGTATCCACCCGAGAAGAAGCCGTTCTGTTCTGCTCTGTCTCATCCTTCAACGGCAGGAAAAACAGCCACTCACACTGCGATTATGCACACACAGCCCTGGTGAACATACTGCGATTCTATTTCCTCAGCTAGCCTCTCACCAGCTCCAGGATGGGAACCATGTCTGCCTAGTGATTATTATATACCTATCACATAATACTGTGTTGGACTATAAAGGTTTGTTGAGTAAATGAACTTAAACTTCAACCAGGACTTTATCACTCACTACATCCCATGGTTCTACCCTTCCATCCTCCCAAGCCGGCTGCCGCAGTGAAGCCTGGGACCAGGGGCAGCTCCACACTCATTGACCGTCTCCTCCTCCTCCTCCTGAACCACAGCCTGAAGACTGGATCTCTTTATTGCTTTAGTTTCACTCCGTATATATTTTTCAGTTATTGTGATTGATCTTATGCCAGCAATTACCCCACATAAAGAATGGAGTCCTTTACTGTTGAAGAGAGGCCATCTGTTGTCTGTATTACAGAGAGCGAGGCAAGGCTGTGGGCGTGTTACCTTTAATACCCTCATCATGGCAGCTGCTTCACTGTGAGAGCCAGTCCTGAATCTACAAGGGTTGAATAAAAGAAAATCTTCAGTGGCATATTTGGTATCGAGGTCAGAGTGTCCATTTTCCTCCTGTGTGGACCCAACTAAACTTCCTGATAAACAGAGATGCAAAATTTCTCAATAAAATACTTGCAAACTAAGGTCACAATCACAGCAAAAAGATCATATATCATGACCAAGTTGGCTTCACTGCAGGGATGCAGGCATGGTTCACACATATAAATCAGATGGATATAATCCATCCCATAAAGAGAGAAACCACATGATCACCTCAACAGGTACAGTAAAAGCGTTTGACAAAAACATCTCTTGGTGATAAAATTAATGAAAGACTAGGGGTGGAGAGAACACATCTTAACATAACAAAAGGCATGTATGAGAAAACAACAATCAAAATCACAATAAATGGGGAAAAAACTCAAAGCATTTCTCACTAAGACCAACAGCAAACCAGCGGGGTACCTCCCCCGACTCCTATTCAATGTTCTGCTTCAAAGGCTTAGCTAGAACAAAATGAGAGGAAAAGAAAGTAAAAAGGATAAAAATAAAAAGGAAGAATTAATGTGTTCCTATTTGCAGATTGGATATGATTCTGTTCATGAGACCCCATGGGCTACACTAAAAGACTCTTAGGAGCTGATAAATACATTCGCCGTAAAATCAACACACACAAATCAGTGGCCTCCTTATATACCAGCACAAATATACTGAAAAAGAAATTAGAGAAATTATGCTATTCATAATAGCTACCAAAAGAGTAAGTAAATAAGTACGTATGCACATACATACATACATACATACATACACACACACACACACACACACATACATACATACATACATACCTGGAAATAAGCTTAGCTAAGGAAACAAAGACCTCTACAATGAAAACTTTAAGATACTGAATAAAGAAACTGAAGAAGACACTAGGAGATTGGAAGGCCGACCCTCATGTTCACGGATGAGAAGAAATATTGTGAAAATGGTCGTCCCAGCACCCTCGCCGCCCCAAACAAAGCTACTGGCTCACTCTAATACCCCTACCAACCCATGACAAACTAAGAAAACGTCACAAAAAATGTAAGATGCAGAGAAAGGGAGAAGGGCTGTGAAGCTCCGTCTTTTAGGGAGGATACGGTCATGGGGATCATGAGCGCAGAGAGCTGTCGTCATCAGCCTTGGACATGCATAAGCATGGCTCTGCCAAGAGTCACTCATGAAGGGCAGAAGGTGAAGGCATCCCTATCACTTCCTGGTGAACTACTACTGGCTACGAACAGATGGCGAGAGAGGAGAAATCATTGCCTTTTGCCGAGTCCACCAGGCTCCAATGGATAGTGGCAAACCCATGGTCACACAGAGGAGCATTGTTAAGCTCAGTGAGTCACAAAACAAAACAAAAAGTCACAAGTAAGGGATATTCATAGATAATTAAGGGGCTGACGGGGTGGGAGAGAGACAGAGAAAGTAGAGGGTGTAATAATCAGAATGTACCGTATACATGTATGAAATTGTCTATGAACAAAATTAGTTAAAAGTAGAGAAACCACTTTCCAGGAGCTGTGGGTATGGAATTCTCTCTGCTGAAGGTCACTGATTATCATAATAGAATTATTGAATTTTCAGTAGGATTGTTAAATTGTACTTAACATTTTTATCTTAATTAAAATATAATCACATAATTTCCTCCTTTCCTTTGCATTGCTCCTACACCTATCTCACATGCCTTTCCTTTTGATTCCTCTCAAATGCATGGCTTCTTCTCCTTTTAGTTATTATTGTTACACACACACACACACATATATAATGTAACTACACCTAGCTAAGTTTAATGTATTGTGTGTACAGACTTCAGGGTTGATCACTAGGAGTTCTTATCCTTGGGGGAGACTACTCTCCCTTTTTCAGCAGTCTTTAGTTCCTGTAGTTCTTTGTCTAGAGGGGGGTCTTTCTTGAGATTTCCCTCTTACACATTAGCATGTCTATTAGTGTTGTCACTGTTTGGGTCTTGTTAAATCAGCCACACTGTTGTAATAGTGTGTGTAACGTCCCTGTCATTTCTAAGAGAAACAACTTCACAGCAGAGTTCCAGGGCTTCTGGCTCTTACATTCGTCCTTCCCCTCTCTCTTCCTTGTTGTACCTCGAGCCTTAGCTGTAAGACTTGTGTTGTAGATGCATCAACTGGGGATGGACGGCTTGTAAACAGTTGTTCTCTGTCTTCTGACCAGTTGTGGTTTTCTGCGATAGCCCCAATCTGCTGCAAAGAAGCTTCTTTGAGGAAGGTTAGGAACTACACTTATCTGTGAGTGGAAAGACATTAGAATGCGGTTGACAATTACACTGGTCTGTTAAGTGAGGACATTAGGCTCTTTAAGATCCTAGACTTAAGTAGTTGTGTAGGTTTCTAGTACCAGGCATGTTGAGAGGGCTTCGAGTACAGCCAGAGAGCTGTTGGGTAATGACAAGGTGTGAGTACCGCTTTGCCTCTTTAGAGATGCTTTGCCATCTTGGTCGTTGTTGCAGTTCATATCATAGACATTAAAACTGGGTACAACTATTTATTGTTGTCCTTTTCCAGCTTTGCCTAGGGGCTTCTGGCACTATGAAAATGTCTTTTCAGTAGTCTTACTTGATAGACAGCATAATTGTTTCCACTTTCCCTTCAGGAGGTGACAGTTTCTAACCCCACACTAGGCATGCTGAACAATTCTTAACAAATAGCTTCTTTTGTAAACAATGACTCTCACTTGTCCTATTCAATGCCGTCTGAATCTTGGTGATTACAGGTCACATACACCGTTTGTGTCAAAACTACACAGCTGTGGTTAAGTTAGAGATTATTTCATCTCATTTCTTTTCTAGAAAATATGTAAAATTAGAATGTGTGTGCTGCTAAGTAATA
Source organism: Acomys russatus (assembly GCF_903995435.1). Lineage (NCBI taxonomy): Eukaryota > Metazoa > Chordata > Mammalia > Rodentia > Muridae > Acomys > Acomys russatus. Next base: position 53,232,489 of record NC_067156.1, on the reverse strand, counting down.
TGATTATGTAGATTATAGCCAATACAAAATAATAAAATTATTATACAAATTATCAGTAATACTAATAATACTAATACTAAATAGTATATTAAGATAGCCGAATTTTAATTATAAGCATCATACATAATAAATGAAATTAAGTATTGATATTAATCACGTGAGAAATGAAACTTATACAATGAAATATTTTTCCTTAAAAGGGCTCTTAGCAAAATGTTATTTTTCCATAACCATTTTAATTACAGTAGAAAAGATGATATCTTGGACATGTTCCAATGTTATCACATTATATGAAATTGAGCAGTCTAATTTTATGAAGCACAATTAATTGTCTGGCACAATTAATTTCTTAATGAAAGGTACACACTGTCAGTGCACCAAAAAGAAACACACCATCTTTGAAACAGTAAACAACTTTTGAGATTGCCTAACGGGTGCTAAATTTGAGAGAATAAAAGAGAAAGATTGATACCTGAAAATAGTTTCAGTTTTCCGCCTTGGTTTCTCTTGAAATGCCCCAAGAGAGACTCTGACACCTGGTAGCCATGGCAATGCTCTGTGGAACATCCACAGCGCCCCAAGGGCCTTAACTACAGGAAGATAGTCTAACTGAAGCGTCACTTTTAAAAAGGCCACATGTGTGAACAGCTCTCAGAAACTTCAAAGCCGAAAAAGAAAAACAAAAAAGCCACACACTCCCCTCAAAACCAAACCAAATCAAACCAAACCAAACCAAAAACCTAACTTGAGCAGCACGAAGCGGCCATGAACAAATACAGGGTCCTTTAACAACAACAACAACAACAACAACAACAACAACAACAACAACAAAGACAGGATCCTTCTAGGTAGCCCAGGCTACCCTGAAACCCTGGATCCTCTCGACTCAGTGCTATAGCCTTGGTGTGTCCTTGGGGGAACCTGCACTGCCTAAAACAGTAAAACACAAATATAAAATCCGCTCTTTATGAGCCGGCGCGCCCTCGCTTTCCGCCCACCCCTCTCCACCTGCATCCATATACTATTGCATATGCCTCCTAAATGTGTATTATTCAGGGTAACACTAGTACTGACTTTAGAAAGACACCCCAGACTCTTCAGTGACTCTGATTTGATGAGTTTTTCACTGTGGTTAAGGGACAGAGCCTAGGAAAACAAATAAAGCTTACCGCATCTGCAATTTCCTCCGGTGTCTGTGATGGGCTTTCTCAACAGTTTCCTCAGATGCCAGGTACAGTGAAAAGGGGGGAGGACTTGAAGGTTATTAAGGGTCAAACATTGAAAATAGGATCTTGTAAGCACAATTATAATTGTGCCATTTTATAAATGTGAATCATTGTGCACTCACCTATAAAGAGTTATAATAATGAAACTTCTCACAAAAGGAAAAGGAAAACTTTTTTTTTTTTTTTTACAAATAAGGAATATGGTCTCTTCAGTCTAGATGCATATCCTGCCCTGTTCAGTCCCTGATGATCAATAAGGGCCCTAAAAATACATTGTAACATGCACATTAAAAGTCATTAAATAAACCCTCAGAATGCCAGTCAATTTTTTATTCTATTCTTTTTTGCCAGTCAATTTTGAGTATCAGATTAACAGTAAAGAATGCTTTTGTTTGTTTGTTTGTCCCATGCCATAGTCACCAGCACCAAAGGGAGAATGTAAAACCAGAAGGAAACACTGATCATCCATGCCAACACTGCCTCTGCCCTTTAGGTGGCCTGGGATTTGAAGGTCATTCTCTGCCACCTCCTTGACATTCTTTACAGAGAAATATACGGAATAGAAACTCCAGAAGAATTGAAAACATCCATGTCAGACTCGTAACAGACAGTTCTGAAGCAAGCAAACAGAAAAAGAACAACAAAATGCTTTTCAAATTAAATTTAACTTACAAAATAGTTAACATCCGTTCCAAAATAAAGTGGAGCATCTATACTATTGCTTACAGCAAGCAAATGGAAACTATAGAATCTTCTATGCACATGCACAGTACGAGCAGCTGGCCTTGGGCACACAGTTAGACTCCTCTCTTTGTTAGCTAGTCAGTAAGTATGGCTGCCTTAACCCCACCCCCACCCCCAGCAACCTCCAATCATTTACTTTATTTGTGTCACTGTGTGATTTATGGCCCAAACAAGATCACAATGTTTGATAAAGACATGGGACAAGAAGTTTTAGAGGAAGGCAACATTTTACAAAATTAAATTACTGACTTGTCTTTTCCCAAATCTTCCGTAAAGTAGAATTTATTCTGCAAAAGTAGGAAAGCTACCGAAGTATTTTTTTTCTCTCAAGAAATCTTGAAACAGTTTCCTGTAAACGTAGCAGAGAGCAATTGTTCTTCTCTGACTATGTCTTTTCACCCCCAGAACTGTCTCTTGGAGAACAATTGCTTGATAACTCTGTAACTTTCTTTCAGTATCTTTCTCTGTAGGAAACTTTCCTCCAATCTTTACATTTGACATCTTTTTGGTGCTACAAAATATTAGGTGGGACATCTTGATGTGGAAAAAAAAACTTTCATTGCTTGTCAATGGTCAAAGGTGATCTTGTGAAGCTGAGGACTCTGGGAAGTTCTCTTTAATTTACAGATTCTTTTTCCTTACTGTCTCTCAACGCTGTCATCGTCTAGTCAGCCATACCTTCCGACCTGCACTGAGCAGAGCTTTCCACCTCTCTGCTTGGTGCTGGACAAGGTCCACGAGCTCATGATCAGTGTTTCTGAAGCTAGACATTTTCTTCTTCTAATAAAGGACGATGACCATCTCATCCTGCCACATCCAGGCACTGAAAGCTACATCTGCTAAGCTCACAAGTATTCAATGGGCGCCTTCCTTCATTTCAAACATTCTGAATCTTCAAGAGACTCCACATTTCTCCTCCTTACCCCCAAAGCTTTTATTCTTATTTGTATACATGATTTGTTCTCTCTCTTTCTCTTCCTCTCTCCCTCCCTCCCTCCCTCTCTTCCTCCCTCCCTTCCTCCCTCTCCCCACTTCTGGTTTTTTCAGGTTTCTTTGTATAGCCTGGCTGTCCTGGAACTCTCTTTGTAGATCAGATTGGCCTCAAACTCATAGAGATCCACCTGACTCTGCCTCCTGAGTGCTGGGATTAAAGGCGTGCACCACTACGTCTGCCTCTGATTTGTTCTCTTATCTCTGAAAATTCTTCATCTTCTCAATGACTTCTCCTTATGATCATCTTAGGGGGGGAAAAAGAATGTATTTGTTTATATAACTGAATCTTCTAGAATTAGGCCTAATCTTGTCTGGATGACTAGTGTCAGTGGCTCAGAGATCATTACCAAGACCCAGGTTTCTCTTTGTCCCTTCAATCACAACTGGACTGATTACCAGTCACCAGTGACACTGTGCACCACAATGGACACATTGTAGCACTCCTCTCACAAGATTTGCTAAACGCACTTCAGCCTTGTCAACCTCTGCATCTTATATTTTACAATCCCTTCTGTTCACCAATGAATTCTTCATAGATTGCTCTCCTTCACCGAGTCAATCCTAAGTCCTCCCAGTTACCATGCATAAATTAAAATAGAATGTTCTGTCACACCGCATCTGCCATTTTAATATTCAAGCTTGGTTTTTCTATTAAAATCAACAGCATGTCCTGGATTTTCTAATGGCACTTACACTTGACCAGAGCAAGTCACGTGCTATCCAATTTCTGTGCCAAGGTTTTATTTGTAGCTGTTGTTGCTGCAGCTACTTGGGTGATACTACAAATCTAAACTGTACAAAAATAATCTTCATATTCTACTTCCTTGTTTAATCCTATTCATTCAAAGTTGTGGATCTTTACAGATTCATGGAGTCTACTTGATTTGGGGAATGAGTAAATTCCATTATATTTCTGTGCAACTGTACAGCTTTGGGGCTTAAACTATTACAACCAGCTGCCTGTCTCACAGTAAGAGAGATCTTCATGAAAACAGTTTGCCCTACTCGTTTCAGTTTATTGATAAAATAAAGTTTACTGTTTTTCCCTTTCAGGTGGATGCTTTCCATTGGCTGCATCCTTGTGCCTCTGCACTCTGGTGAATTTTCACATATCTATTGATTCTTGACAAAACTATCACTTCTTTAAATTCTTTTCTTGCCTTTCATATTCACTCCAGGTACAGTCAGCGATGCCTTTGACTGAGCTGTGGCTGTTCTCAGGCCATGCATCTGTTATGTTACCTTGAATTTCAGTTGTTTACTTTCAACTTTCCTGTTGCACTGTCTCATGTCTCTGGAACATTTCAGAGTCTTTGGAAGTTTAACAGCAAGTCCAGTGACAGTGAACTATTGGCCACTGACTGGCTCAATGATTACTTACTGAAGTTCTCAGATCTAGACACACAAGTGCTGAAAATATAGAGTTAAAAAAAGCAGGGAAATTAGGTTCTTGTGGAACTAGCATTGTATTGAGTCCTTAAAATTATACATTTCAACACTAATATATCAAATCGTTAGCAAACACAGAACATACAGTTACTGATTGATGGTATTTATAATCAAATAATTGACTTTTCTTAAGATCTAAGTTAAATGGCACTCTGTCTTTATGATGGCTGCTCTTGGTCATCAACTTGACAACATCTAGAATTAATTAAAATCCAACAAACAGGAAAACCCACTGTTAATCTAGGCTACACCTTCTTCTGGAATCTTCCATGAGGACATGGAAGAAGGAAGCTTTGCTCTTTACCTATGTGCTCTCCTCTTGCTAGCACAGTCACTCCTTCACCTACATTAGAGCCTACATCTTTGGGATTCCAGCAGATACTGAAGACCATCTGAGATGTCCAGCCTCATGGACTGAGCAACTACTGGATTCTTAAACTTTCCATTCACAACCAGCCATTCTTGAATTAGCTGGACTACAGCCTGTAAATCATTCTAATAAATCCTCTTTCTCTCTCTATATATAGTGATTCCTTCCATAACTTCTATTACTCTAGAGAACCCTAATACAATGTTTTTTAAAATCAATTTTAAATACAAAAATTAAATTATAACATTTGGTATAAAAATCGAATATCTAAAAATTCCAATTTCTATTTTATTACAATGATAAATTCTTGTTTTGGAAAAGTAAATGAAACAAGGAAAAGTCACAAAGGTGACTTCTTTTCTATGAATGCTTATTATTTTGATTTATGTATGTGTGCTTGGGCAATTCTCAATTCTTACCTGCATTGCAGAATCAAATATTTCCAGTCAGGACCCAGAACAATGTCTTCTAGTAAGAACAAAGACAAACTACAAAGCTTATGAAAGTTAGTCAGTAGAATGTTAAAAAGGTTCTTATTCATGAAGAGTTTACATTGGGAAACAGGGTCTGCCTGCCCAAATGACAGTGATAACAATCAAAGCTAACAACTACAGAGCATTTTCATGTGACTTGCATACCTAATACCCTAAACTCACACTAACTTACACATTAATTTCTTTAATTCTTATCAAAGCAGAGGTCACATATCTTGCAAATGGCAGAACAAAGATTGTGGAGAAAATCTTTCTTTTTAAATTCATTTATATACAAGGGATGGGATAACAATTTAGATGTAATATGAATAAATTAATAAAATATATTAAAATTTCATTTCTATTGTATTTTATGTGTATGGATGTCCTGTCTGTATGTATGTCTGGGCACCGCTGGGGTGTCTAGTGTTCACAAAGGGAAGAAAGCAGTCAAGATCCTTAAAGATAGAGTTATAAATTGTTACGAACTTCCTTGTGAGAGCTGGAAATCAAAACCTGGAACCTCTGGAGTAGCAGCCAGTACTCTTAACTGCTGAGCCATCTCTCTAGCCATTGAAAAACATTCTTACAATCCAACAAAGTTACATTTTATTAAAATAGGGTTGCAATATGCCAGGAGCAATATGATAATTCTTGTTTACTTTCTCATAGCTATTTAGTAAAAGTCACTTAAAATGCTGCAGTATGGTAGGTAAGCTACCGAGGTAGTGAGCTGAGAAAATTAGGGATCGGCTTATGGTTAGTGCTAGCCATTAACATACACTCAGAGGACATTTTTCCATAATCCAATGAAGGCATATGTTAAAAACATTATGAGACTCTTAAAATGTTCTTAATTATATATAAGGAAGCATACAAATAAGTCATGAGCACAGGGCATAATGCCGCATGCCTGTAATACTAGGCAGAGGCAGGCAGATCTCTGTGAGTTTGAAGCCAGCCTGGTCTACAAAGAGAGTCCAGGCCATCCAAGGCCACACAGAGAAACTCTGTTTCAAAAAACAAAAGAAAACAATACAAAACAAAAAGCAAAAAACCAACCAAACAAAAACCACATTAAAAACCCCAAACAAACCAAAACCAATTACTCATGATATTTAAAAGAAAACAGATTATGCTAATGAATCAATTCTTATCACTGTAATTGCATGCTTTCCAAACAGCTGTCATGGAAAACATAAACTTTTGTATATTCAGCTGTGTTATTCTATTGAGCAGTTAATAATTCAAGTGCATTTTTATGTGCAAATATTTTAATTGGTTTACTCAATTGTATTCATAGTTCATATTGGAGGTAGGATAACACTTTCTTTTAGTCCTTTTCCAAAGGGAGGAGGATTAAAAGGAAGAAAAGGGTATGTTTAGTATTTAATATTTTGGCCATTTGTTGTCATTGCTCCCATAAATCAGGGTCTGGTTAGCTACGTAGGTCATATGCCCCCAGCTATCTCCAAGATGTTCAGAAAGTTAGATTTACTTTCAATTTGTAGCAATCCTTAGCCCCTGCCTTTCAGGTAAATTGTTTTTTGCCATCCCCATGACACACAGAGGATACAAATTCCTTTAAAATAAAGATATGTGAGACTCCTAGGACACATGTTTATAGGTTGTAATTTTATTGACTTAAAACTGCTACCTGAAAAGTAAGGCCTGGAGACCCTTTTCTGTATCATTTTTTTCCTGACCAAAGTGAAATCTACTGCATAGTCCAAGGTAAGATAAATGTATGTTCTCCTCAGTTAAAGGAAATTGTCCTTAAAATGTGAGTGGCGGTTTTAAAATGTCTTTCAAATCTCGCAGAGATGCTCATGTTTCAGTGATTTTGTAGTCAGTCATTTCTAGCTTCCATCTAAATCCATTCTCCAGTAAAAGACACTAAAAGGACTAGATCATGAAAGAGCATGTTTCTTTAAACGCTATCACAGGATGAGACTTGGTCAAGGATTTGAACTTCAAACTATTGTCTCTCGCCTTCATCAGGACAGGAGGATACGGTAGGCTCCTCTTGCTCACTCTCCTCCTTCTCCTTGGCACTTGGCCTCTTGCTGCAAACACAGGATTCCCCCAGGTCTTCCCAACCACCCCATTAGCCTTTCCTTCTAGCATTTCCCTTCCTTTGTGACTCAGCTGACTCACAGAAGCTCCCTCTCCAGGGACACAGAGCCACTTCCCTAGACTCAGCCTCACTGGGACCCTGAGTAGAGATCACTCACCCATGGTCATCAGAGCAGCTTCCTGCAGTAGATGGTAATTAACACACAACTGGACAATGTGTAGAGTGAGAGACTTTGAACAATTAAGTCCTAAATGGATGTATTTATCAAACCCCTCCCCCTCAAGTCTCAGGGAGCTATGTGGAGGAGGAGGCAGAAAGAGTTTAAGAGCCAGAGGTGAAAATGACTCTGAGGAAACAGCATGTTCCAGACACAATAGGCTGACACACATATGAACTCACAGAGACAGAGACAGAACACATAAGTCTAGCACAGGTTCAAACCAGACAGAATGGCAGCATGGAGACGGGGAGGCAGACACAGACTCCCACCACCTAGAAGCTACTAGCAACTAATATTGCAAGGAAAGGGAGAAACAGTTTTCTCCAATGGAGTGTCACTGTATATGTCAAGCAGCTTCAGAGATGCTCTGATGACATGCTTTTTCTATTATGCACACACATATATCGTTTGTTGTTATTTTAATTTTTGGTGACTTTTTTTTTGAGGTTTTGAGAAAGAGAAAGAACTTGAGGTTGAGAGAGAGGTGGGGAGGATCAGAGAGGTGTTTGAGAGGGGAAAGAATACAATCAAAATGCATAGAGAAAATTTAAATAAAAATTAATCTAAAAGTAATTTTCTCAGTGGAGATGAGGCTCAGCTTAGAGAATTGCCTGGGTTTGAGCTCCAGTATGGTAAAATGCAGGAGGAGAGAAAGAGCAAGAATGACAGCTGGCATGTGCAGGTGAGAGAGAGAGAGAGAGAGAGAGAGAGAGAGAGAGAGAGAGAGAGAGAGAGAGAGAGAGAGACAGAGAGAGAACACTGTTTTTAATAATATATAATTATTGAAGGATTATACAAATTGATTTATTTTAGTATATCAATTTATGTGCTTCAATTTATCAAAAGTATACAGCATTTTCTATTTCTTTAGATCTTAGATTAAATATTTGGCTTAGAAAAGACCCTTTATTATACTTATTAAATTTTTTTTTGAACAAGTAGGAGCCAAACCCCCTCCTAAATCTTACCAGACTAACTACTATGCATCGTTCAGGCAACACTTGCATCCTTCAGCTATATGAGCAGAAAGCCAGTCGAGAAGAAGGTAAATTGAGTCACTAGGATGAGGAAAGAAAGAATCAAAATACCATTACATCCTCAGTTAAGCAAGCAAATGGCTATAGTGAGAGCAGGCGTGTCCATCAGAAGGTTGCATGAGATGGAGAGGCAACAAAGGAGAAGGCAGTGCAGTGTGGGACACACTGGGACCCACACCTTTCCACTCACTGCTGGCTTGAGTGGCAGGCATCACTGGTAATGAGGAACCCACGGAACTAGGGTACCCAAGCAGGCGTTGACAAGTCTCAGGCTAAAGGAGGGTTAAGTAGGCTGAGGCACAGCACAACCTGGCAAATACCCTGATCAGTGTCTGGGATTCTCCACGTGAGTATAGATCACCATCAGGAGTAAGGGAAACTCTTGAAGAACACCGAGTTCATTTCCTGAAGGTGACTCATGACACCTTGCTAGATTCTCACCAATCACACGGTGAGAGCACATGACAGGAGGTCACAGTGGATCCACAGAAGTACAGAATGCTTCAGCCCTTGTCTGAAATGTACACCTGCTTCACCAGCGTCTTTATACTGGATTTGTAAGAGATTTAGCAACAGACTCAAATCTCATGAGTCTAAAACGAAGCAGCAGTGCTGTCTTTGTGGTGATGGTTCTAAGTCATTAGTGGACAGTTCAACTCTGTCGCTAGTAAGAGAAAAATGCGCTTAAATGAAATGGAACTTTAACAAAGCCCCAGTTACAGTTTTAAGCCCTGTCAAGTATCAATCAGACAAATTACAATTGTTCAAATAGAAAGAAACCAAACTGTCCTCCTTAATCACTTACCAATTATTTCATTTGACGCTAAACTTAATTGACTGCAGTTCCTAGTGCTAGGAACAGTGACAAAATGGGAAGTTCCCAGCAGGCAAGAGGTGGTCACATCTTCTTAGGACAAAATACTAACGCAATATGACTTGTGTGCTTAAAGAGAAAAGGAAATTTGCCTGTTTGTAAGAGGAGAAGACAAGACAAAGATTTTAAAAAAATTCTAACATACTGTCCTTTTGGATTTGAGTTTCCAGCCTCCCTCCAGAATTGGAAGACTAGAAATTTCTATTGTTTACATTATTTTGTTATGGAAGCCCGATAAAACCAATATTTGTACCGATGGAATAAACACACTGATAAATGCAGAGGGTTACAGAAAAAATGTGCTGTTTGATGTTAGATTTAGTCATGCAGCAAAACTCAAGCTACAAGCATGGAACTGATTTTGGTCTCTACGGGTAAATTCAAAGCATTTTTTTTTAACCCCTGTAGTGCTAAAAAGACAGTTATGAAACTGCCAAACCCTGCCATCCTGAAACAATCACCATCAACTGTCACATAAATAGAATGTGGCCTGTGAATTTCAGTTTCCCAGTCTGGAGGCGATGGATGGTTGGATTCCAGATAGAAGTGAAGAGTACAATATTCTGCTGCCAACCAGAGGCATAGATTTCGGAGAAACGATCATGTGTGTAGTCCCCAAGTCTCACGTTCACAGAACAACTCGCCTTCCTAATCAGACAGAAATAAATGGTTTTGTGGAGTGTTGGAGAAATGGAAATCTGGGCCTATTTTGCTACAATAGAATGGTCTGAAAATATTTGGGGAGGGGTAAAAAATGATTTGGAGATTTTTATACTCAGTGGGTGAGCAGAGATAAAATGTATTACATAAACATTCAGTAATCCTTCATTTAAAAAGAGGCAAAACTCATTTAAGAGTCCAGTGTGTGGAAATTTCTCCAAGATAAAAGCTATGACTAACCACACCACTCATGGGGTAATGCATTTTCAAAGTTCCATCAATTTAAAGACAAATGAGAGTCATATCCTAAAACTACAGAATTCACACTGCATGGTTTACTGGAGAAGACGTAGGGAGCAACTGAGATCAAAGGATACTATTCATTGCCAGGGATTTGAAACCTGTTATTAATCCTGTTAGAGGGAGGTGTGTGCACGGTTAGAACCACCATAGACTATCGGCTACTAACTATGCAGACAGAAAATCCATGCACAGAATTGTGAACTTGCTCTGGGAGACATGGGCTTATCACATTTGAAACAAACAATTAAATTTGAGACACTAATCTAAGGAAACTCGCTTATTTTGTTTTTTGGTCAGTAATAGAAAGTGATACTGGTAAACCAAAGTAAAATAAGACAAATTAAAAAAGAAAATAATTTGGTTTTCTCTCACATACATTTTAAGATTTTTAAAAAATGTCATTTTCCATTCGTTGACTAAAGACTCACAGTATTTGGGATAACTCTGTGGTTAAAGACACTTGCCGCCAAGCCTGACAGTCTGTGTTCAATACTGAGGACACACTTAATGAAAGGGCAGAATTGACTTCCCCAAGCTGTCCTCTGATTGGTGCACCATGTGCACCATGTGCGCGTGCACACTCGCGCGTGCACACACACACATGAAACAAAAAAAATTTAGAAAGAAAGAGAGAAAGGAAGAAAGGATTCTTAGTAGTTATTAAATTACATTTATGTATGATGTTGAACACTGAAAGAATTGGTTGAAATTTTATATGTCTGTCTATCTATCTATCTATCTATATCTCTCTATCTCTGTCTTCTATCTATCTATCTATCTATCTATCTATCTATCTATCTATCCACTATCACCTATCTATAACTTCATAGTCAGTTAACTATCACTGACTTATTCAGAAATAATTCCATTTTTCTCAATTAATTAGTTGATAATACTTTGACCATGTAAAATGATGCTACATCCAATGAAATTTCAAGGTATCACAGTGCCAAAGCATGTGAATAACATGAAATCAATACATTAGACTAGTGAACCTCAACCTTGATAATGCTGGGACCCTTTAACACAGTTCCTCGTGTTGTGGTGACCTCCAACCATAAAATTATTTTGTTGCTACTTCATAACTGCAGTTTTGCTACTGTTAAGAATCATAATGTAACTGTCCGATACTTGACCCCAAAAGGGTCCTGATCCGCAGGTTGATAGCCACTGCATTAGACTGAGAGCTATGGAAACGAAATGCTTACAGAAATCTAATTATTTGAGATCATCTCCAAGTTTTCAAGCTAAAAGCTGCAAACAAGCATATATGCTGCAGCATACTGCAGGCATATTCTCATATTTTGAGCCTCTGGCACTTCAGCGCATAAATTACCATAATAGCCATGACCTGGGAACTGCTCACTTGGTCTAGTGTTTCCCAAACCACATACAGCTTCTATTTTTAAAAAACACATTTTATTAATTTATTCATATTACATCTCAATTGTTATTCCATCCCTTGCATCCTCCCATTCCTCCCTCCCTCCCATTTTTCCCTACTCCCCTCCCCTATGACTGTGACTGAGGGGGACCTCCTCCCCCTGTATATGCTCATAGGGTATCAAGTCTCTTCTTGGTAGCCTGCTATTCTTCCTCTGAGTGCTACCAGGCCCCCCCATCCAGGAGATGTGGTCAAATATGGGGCACCAGAGTTCATGTGAAAGTCAGACCCCACTCTCCATTCAACTGTGGAGACTACCCTGTCCATTGGCTAGATCTGGGTAGGGGTTCGAAGTTTATTGCACGTATTGTCCTTGGCTGGTGCCATAGTTTGAGTAGGACCCATGGACCCAGATCTGATCTGCCCATCATAATGTTATTCTTGTAGGTTTCTAGGACCCTCTGGATCCTTCTATTTCCCTATTCTCTCATGCTTCTCTCACCTAGAGTCCCAATGGATGTCCTTCCCTCTGTCCCATTTTCCTGGTAAGTGAAGACTTTTGTGAGACATGCCCTTTGGGCTAGTATGCAGATATAAGTGAGTATATACCATTTGACTCTTTCTGCTTCTGGGTTAACTCACTCATTATGATCATTTCTAGTTCAATCTGTTTGTCCACAAATTTCACGATCTTCTTGTTTTTAATCGCTGAGTAGTATTCTACAGTGTAAATGTACCACAGTTTCTTTTTCCATTCTTCTACTGAGGGACACTTAGGCTGCTTCCAGGTTCTGCCTAGTATTAGTAAGGCTCACATGCAGCTTCTTATTCACCTGTCAAGATTCCTCAACTGAGACTGCATTATTGCAGCTCAACATATTATGTGATCATCTGCTTCTATGATTTTTCAGGCCAATTCTTTCAATATATATACTCTATAGGCCAACAGACCCACCCATTAGCTCCTAAATCTGTGTCCCAGACTTACTTCATCATTAGACAGTCTTGACTAGCTCTCTCATTTTATCTCCTGGGAAATAACTCACAAGAATATCAAATTTATAATGTCCACAAGTGAGTTATCATCTTTTCTCAAATCAGCTTAGCTGATGTCAACTCCATCCATCTTTGGAAATCTGGACTCAAACTGATTACTTCTTCTCTTTCCAGGTCAACAAACCAACCCTTTGCAAGTTTTTATTGTATTAAGAGTCATGTAGTGTTCTTACCCACAGTCCTATTTGCAACACCAAGTTCTAGCTACTTAGCATCTAACGATATCCCCTTACATATTATCTATATTGTGTCAAATATGTCCATCAGGCTACAAAATCTTCTAAGATCAGATTTCTGTCAACCTGGTTCCTCTCTTTCCCGAGTCCTGTCTTAAAGTACCAACCCCCCTGTGGTTCCTGCCGTAGCCAATGATCTTTCTTATCTTGATACTATCGCTGACACCGACTTGTGGGAAAGAGATCACTATGCCTCTTTTTCACACTATAGTTCCTAGTTACCTTAAGATATGATGCTGCAACCCCTTGGCAAGACAGCCTTGCGGGCACACAGAGGAAGGGGATGCAGGCTATCCTGATGAAACCTGATAGGCTGTTGCCAGACACTGCGGTAGAAGGGCCCCCCCAATCAGAGGTCTAAGGGACGGGAATAGGGCTTAAAAGGAAAGGAGGGTGAGAACAGTAAGATAAGAACGAAGGGATAACAATCCGGATGTAATGGGAATGAATAAATAAAATATACATTAAAAAAGAGTTTAATTAAAAAAAAAAAAAAAGACATGGTGCTGATGACTCTCCAGAGCAATAGTTCTCAGCCTTCCTAAGGCTCTGACTCTTTAAGACAGTATCTCGTTTTGGTGACCCCCCTCCCACCCATGAAATTATTCCGTTGCTACATCGTAACTGTAATTTCTTTTTTTTAACATTTTTTATTAGTTTATTCATATTACATCTCGATTGTTAGCCCTTCCCCTGTTTCCTCCCATTCTCCCCTCCCCTATGTCTATGATTGAGGGAGACCTCCTCCCCCTATATATGCTCTTAGAATATCGAGTCTCTTCTTGGTAACTAGCTATCCTTCCTCTGAATGCCGCCAGGCCTCCCCGTCCAGGGGACATGGTCAGAAAAGGGGCATCAGGGTTCGTGTGAGAGTCAGATCTCACTCTCCACTCAATGGTGGAGAATATCATGTTCGTCGGCTAGGTCTTGGTAGGGGTTCGAAGTAACTGTAATTTCTTACTGTTATGAATCACAATTAAGTCTTTAATATGCAGCCCCGAAAATGGTCAAGACCCACAGGCTGAGAAGCGCTGCTCCACAGGAACCATGATCTCCCCTCCCCTGAGGTGGATCACAAGCCAAGCGGTCCTAGCAGCCAGCCAGCCGTGAGGCGGGCACTCTCCCTCTGGAGTTACTATTAGATCCTCCTTTTTCTCCTGTACTGATTACCGATGGAAAGTGGGCATCTTATTTATGTAGGCCTCTCCTGAAGCCACCAGCCAGAACAATGCTGGTCTAGCACAGACATTTGGGAGAGAAGCGAGTGACCGAATGGAAGAGTGAATAGCTTTAGGTAAGATAGGAAGTTGCTGTTGCCAAGACCTTATTTTCTTTCTAATTCTCTACTAAAGTTTTATCGTTTTCTCTAATTTTTACAGATTGCTCCCTTAAATTCACCCACTAGAGTCTTTTCAGGCCTCATTAAAAGCCAACTGTGTATCTCTATAATATATGAAAGCTAACCCATGGTAACTCATGCACAGTCATGATACTAGAGAAGAGGGGCGGGCAGAGTGCAGTGTGGAGAAAGAGAGACCAGCTGCTTAGTGCACAGTGCCTGATGTGTTCAGATACCACACTACTCCCCTTACAATGCATACATAAATCATATTAATAAAAATATAGTAAAAATACATAAAGAATAAAGACTTAAAACCAGAAATTGTATATCGAGGTGTATATCATAATGTTTATAAGGATAAGAACTAGTAGTAGAAATGACAACTCAAAAGTGTCCTAGCAAATGGGGCTTAGTGATCATTTCATTGATTTCAGAATTTTAGGGTTTTTTTTTTTCCTGAAAACATAGACTCTTATGACTTACAAGTGAAAATACTATTGACCAAAGAATTATTTATTCTTGGAGGGAGACAATATCTTTCCATTTCATTTAAAAATGTTTAATGTTTAATCTTTTCCTTAAAAGATGTAGTGTGTGTGTGTGTGTGTGTGTGTGTGTGTGTGTGTGTGTGTGTATGGGTGGGTGTGGGCTGCTCATAGTCTAAAGTGGCTGTCAAGTTCCCTGAAGCTGAAGCTACAAGCAGCTGTTAGGCAGTTGTGGGCTGTGCAGGTGGGTTCTGGGATCTGAATTCCTGTCCTTTGACAAAGCAGCAAGTCCTCTTAAAGCTGAGCCATCTGTTTTCCACCTGTGAGTACCTTGCTTTAAGATAGGAAAGTGGCTAATGCTTTCAGCCAAAATTAGTGGGTGTGAAAGAAAGCTAAACAATATTCCAAATATTTGCTTATCTCTAGTCTAGGGCTCATAGTTGTATCCTGTACAGCCACTGTTGAGATGTCAGCCTGCAGGTTCTCTACAGAAGCACATCACCATATGTTTTGTCAGAAACTAGAGTTTTAGGACTACACAGGCATTAAATGGAATGATGTCTTGGAATGGAGTGAAGAATCTATTTAAAGTGTTGACAAGGTGGCCATCTTGGGTGTAAATTGAAGACAAATCCATCTTGGCTCTGGCATATTTCGAGTAGGTCTGAGCATATTCCGTCAGAATCCAATCTGCATATGTCTTGGGCCCTTTTTCACCTTGCCAGATAATTATTGGCACATTTTCTGTCTTTCCAAACAAATAGCATGCCAATGAAAGATACTCTAATTGAGTCTGCAGGGAAAAACGTTGTCTACAGGCAACTTTTTGAAATGCACATCTTAAGCCAGAAGACATATTGTCTTGACAATGTAACAAATCGTAAGAAAGAGTTATAAATAATCATTATAGAAGTAAATTGCTTCTGGAAATGAACAGTGGAAGGAATATTTTAATATTAACTCTCTCATTTAAAGATTTATTTCTGATAAGCATTTATTTATGACATGACAACTATTTGGAGCCAGACCAGCTTGGTTCATTTCTGAGCTGGCAGGCAGGAAGAAGTGTGGTGTCACTTTGCTCCTCTTACAGAATCCAAGAGTGCAGAGGTAGAAAAAGATCTAGGTAGCAGCGCACTCTGTTGCTACGCAGATTTCTAAAAGCAGGGGAGAAGTAAGCCTCTTAGAAAAGAGGGAACACAGGTAGATTCTTGTAAACAATAGCTTGCTGAGATTTAATTTTCCCTGAGGTTTTTGCAGTTGGGTTGATGTTATCAATGGAGAAAGTGCTCCCTAAATTAGACCTCTTCTTTGCTAAAACTGTACATACCGCAGGAAGAACCATGAGACAATCAGAAATTATATAAATGCTACATTCATAGTCATTTGGCTATTCTTATTTGGCAAACTTGAAGTAAACATCTTTCCTATCTTGTTTGGTCTAAATCTCTGAATGGAGATTAATATCTATGATATCTCATCTCTATTAACTTAAAACATTTATCTTGGGGGCTGAAGAGATGGCCCAGTGCTTAAGAGCACTGACTACTCTTCCAGAGGTCCTGAGTTCAATTCCCAGCAACCACATGGTGGCGCACAACCATCTATAATGAGATCTGATGTCCTCTTCTGGCCTGCAGGTGTACATGCAGGCAGAGCATTGTATACATAATAAATACATCTTAAAAAACATTTATCTTGATCTAAAAACATCTCAACCCTTAACCTACTAAGCTTAATTGAAAGAGTAAACCAGCTGGTCTTCAAACTCATCAGAGACTTGAGAAGGGATAAAACTTAAGCACCTGAGTGAACCTGGAGTGCAGGTTAGCAGCTTCCAAAATGAAAAAAAAAAAATGACGGAGACAGTTTACTGCCTGAACATCCAACTTTCTCTATATCGTTGTAGCATCATCCTCAGCCTTCTGGTCCAATATCTCTGACAGACATATTTGCGAGACAGGAACTATTGAGGACTTGCTTACCCTGTCTTGGCAGAGTTTGGCCTCTCCCTGTATCTAAACTTGCCCATTTTTAGGCAGAATTCTGTCTGTGGCAGAAATGAGGACGTTTTGCCCAGTGTCTTGTTTGCCACATTTGAAGCTGGGTGTTGTGAGGAGTTAACTTATCTTGTTGTCAAAACATCTTTAGATTAATAAAAAAAACATCTGGATCAGACCTGACTGGATTCATTCCTCTCAGCATGCTGGACGCTAACATCCTGAATCTTCCATGTTCCAGCCCCAGGCGCCTCAGCTGCTGTTACCCATCAGAACAGGACAGCTTCCAGGACAGCGTTGTAGAAAGCTTCTGATCCCAATTGGTCCAGCATTTCAGACTGTCCCACACAGGACTCCTATTAAGCCTGGAATTTCTTAACATTTAGAAAGTTGACCACAAATGCTATCCTTGGGTTACTTAATAATTTTCCCCAAATTTTTTTGGAGGCCCTTCAAAGGTATTACTTGCCCTAAATCAGCCTGAAGAAATCTTAAGAGAATGACATCCCATTTCTTTTAGGGGGGTTGGGTAGGTTTCTGTTTGCTCTCTTGGTCTACAGATGCTTATTTTCATCGGGAGTTGGTTGTAAGTTATTATTAGTCTTATACAGAGAGAAAACTAGGTTGGTCTCAACTATTTTTTTACACAAGGCAGGGATGATACTGCCCACAGTGGGCTGGGCTCTCTTAGTCAATTAGCAAACAAGAAAATGCCCCACAGATAGGCACACAGGTCAATCTGATGGAGTCGATTCTTCACTTAAGGGTCCCTTTTCCTTAGAATGTCAAGTTGACCGCCTGTGTGGAATTGGACTTTACAAAACATTCCCTAGACAATTTTGGGTGCTCTTTAACATTAGTATGCAATGGTATCATTGCTTTCTTACAATAGAAGGTCAAGTAAAGAGGTCTGTTATTATCCAATTTCTTATTTTGAAAGTGCCAGAAACAGTTAAGAGTCTGCTGTGCTATTACAGAAAACTTTCAATTCTATTTCAGTAGAAAGAATGAAAAGCAGTTAAAAAAAAAAAAAAAAAGCTCAAATGAAAAACCAGAGACCAGTGATGTAAGAAAATCCAATAAGAATAGGAATACTAAGTTTTATTATAAATGTGTTTGTTATGGTTTATGCAAATTAATGAAGATTAACTTTATAAGAAAGCTTTTGAGAAAATATCCGCTACACACAGATACGTATAAATTTCAGTCTATCTTATGTTTTTAGAATATTTACAAGTGAGGGCTTAACGAAACAAGACATTCTGTTGGCAAATATCTTCCCACAAAAAACAAGAAGAGATTGTATACAACCTATATTCCTTCTCAAAAAACCTTCAATTAAGGAAAATCCACTGAAATGCAACAAGTTTCCCAGTGTGGTGGTGGTACATGCCTTTAATCCTAGAACTTGGGAGGCAGAGGCAGGTGGATCTCTGTAGGTTCAAGGCCAGCCTGGTCTACAAAGCAAATCCAGGACAGTCAGAGCTGATAAACCCTGTCTCAAAACAAAACAAAGCAAAAACCTTCTTTTCAAAGGAGGATTCAGCTCCGTATTTGGGTTGCATTCTTCCATTTATGTAAGAACAAATGAGTTCACTGGGGTACTGATGTGTAGTTACTTGTAACGTGCTTGTGCACATGGAGTGAGTAGATGGGCCTCCCTAATCTAGTGCTGGGCCCCAAATGGAAGTTTCGTGTACATGAAGCATAAGTACACAGGAAGGATTGTATTCATCATTAGAAATTTAATAACCAGGTGGCCTGGATGTGGTGGTGCATTGCGTGGCAGGAGGCAGAGGCAGGTGGATGTCTGTAAGCTCAAGGCCAGGCTAGATTATAGAGTGAGCTCCAGGACAGCCAGAGATACATAAGAGACCTTGTCTCAACTAGCAAACAATAGCAAAAAGAATTTAATAAAAAAAAAAAAAAAGAATTTATAACCAAAGGTGTCTTTTAAAAGCATACTCCCTTGACTGACGTGAGGAAAGAATGTTGGTCTTGAAGAGAATATCCAATCCCCAGCGATATCAGGCAGGAAAAACAACATGACTCTGCATAAAGCATAACTCAGATTTCCCCTTAGACAGTGGCTCATTTAATTCTCACAGTGATCCTTTGTAGTGATTGTTATTCTAATACTATAGGGTGGAAATTGAGACATACACTAAGCTTTTAGCCATACACACCAAATTATTATTATAATATATATATATATATATATATATATATATATATATATATATATATATATCAGGATATTATTTTATTTGGGGCATGTTTAAGGTTTCTGAGAATTATAGTTATCTAATGGTAATTGTATTTCTATGTTTGTGCAACAAAGTATTGAACAGTGAGGAGACTATGAATCAGGAGCTACACTGATTGCACAGAAAGGAACCAAGTGGAAAAGCCATTAGTTCCAAAGGTCTTCCTTCAAAGGTCTTTCTTGTTGTAAATTTACTACTTTTTTTGCTCCATCAAAAAGAGGTTTGTGTTTTTGGATTCTAGCTTGAGAGTGAAGAGGACTTAGCCACCGCCGCCAGGGGATCTCAAGTGTCAGTAGTTCACGTCTCTGAACAGGTTCATTACCATCAAAGGGAAACAGATAGGGTTGGGGTCGTAGCAACTGGGCCCTGACTACAGCTCTGATGTGCTTGGTGTGTGAACCAGGACAGGGAGCAATCTTTTGAGTCTCATTTTGTAAAATAATGTCATAGACTAAAAATACAGTTAAACCCCCATCTAAATCAAAATTCTGTGCACATAAATCAATTCCCATAAAAATATAGTTTTCAATGGACACAATGAAAGTGATTTTAGCAAAACCTCAAAGTACAACAATTCCTTGAAAGACAGAATCTGTCAAAGCATAACTGCTAAGCTATGAGCATATAAAGGGGGAGGAAGTCCTTCCCTCAGGCACAGTCATAGGGGAGGGGAGTAAGGGGAAAATGGGAGGGAAGGAGGAATGGGAGGATACAAGGGATGGGATAACCATTGAGATGTAATATGAATAAATTAATAAAAAAGTCAAAAAAGAAAAAAAGAAAAAGAAAAAAACCATAACTGCTAAGAAGGGACAAAGCGGGTGGCTCTATGCACGCACGTTAAGCACAGACATTCATATCTAACCACCTTCCAACATGGGGTCACAAATCCAGGTTCTCCCACTAGTGGCCTTAGCCAAGCCTCAGAGAAGAAGCAACAACAGATCTGTGTGGCAGTAACAGTTCCACGTGTACAACCTCTAAAAGGGCGCCATAAAGAAATTTTTACTGTGTGTGTAAAAGTTAAAGCTAAATTCTAAAAAACACATAAAAGGGATAAAAATTTTTTTTTTAAAAAATCCTAATTAATTCCCCAATCAAGGGAGGATCTGCCTTTCTGTTTTCAGCAATTGCGCACATTGTTGAAAGCACCCTGAAGTGTGGCCACTGTTTCCTGCCATAAATAAACTCATACGCTTGCCAACCAGACAAATGTATGTGCAGCAACTGACAAATTAGTAACCATCATAACCCAGCTGCTTTGCAGAGTTGGGAGGAGAGCCCAGAAAACCTTCAGCCTTTTGTAGTTTAAGAGGCTGTTGCGTGTTGGGCACCACAGACAGGCATAGCTGTTTACCATGACGCTATTCCAGGGATAAAGTGTAGGAAATTTTTTCTCCTCCTTTTTTTCCTCTTGAACAGGATCTGTGTGGGCCAGGCTGGCCTTGGACTTGCTATGTAGTCAAAGGTAACCTAAAATTCCCAATCTTCCTGCTTTTGCCTCCCCCAATACTTGATTATAAGAGTGCATAAATATTCCCTGTTTATTCAGGGCTGGGATTGAACCTAGGTTCTTATGCATGCTTGACAAGCAGTCTGCACACTAGACATGCTGGATCCTCATATGGAGCTTCCGATGAACAAACGCTTTGTTCCGTACCTTTACTTTTCCAGTAAGTTCTTGGGAAAATATGCACGTGTGCATACCCGTTGATTCTCTCTCAGCCTTCAAGTCAGGATTGCCAAGTAACAACCTCCTTTTCACTTTCCCGTGTCTGATCTTATTGTAATGGCAGACAGCATCTCTTCCCACCAAGGTCAGGAAAATTTCTCAGCTCTGAGCTATGAGAGAACTCTGCCATTTATACGGTGCAAACGATTACGGTAACTGTTCTCGGTCCCTTCAGCTTCCTTACTGTTTGGCTGACCGTGCACAGCCAGCTGTTCTGGTCACTGGTTAGGCTCCATGGCAGTGGTAAATGTGCCTGGAGATCTTCAGCTGGCTGCCGTGATGCCCAGGTCTCAACTGTACTGTCACGTTGCTCCTAGACCCATGTCCCACAGCCAACTGGGAGCCTTCAGCTGTGCACTGGGCGTGCTGTACCGGTCTATCATTGGCCCATAGTGTTTATAATGAATGGCTTAAGATGTGGTGCACACAGTGCTCATTAAACACTTCTACTTTTATTATTTATTTATTTAATGGATGGTTTATATTTCTATAGCACACTCTTCATGAACCTTAAATGCTTTATAGGTATTGCTATCTCTTATTTATCCCACAGCATCCCTGAGAGGCAGGTCTTACACTCTTTACAGGAGAAGAGACTAAAGCGCAGAGAAGTTAAGTAACTCGCCCAACCTCACACAGTTAAGTTCACTGAAGAGCCTGGAACCAAGCACCTTAGTCTCCTAGCTCCCAGCCAGACCTTTCTTGAGAGAATCTTTAATTAAAAGTATCTTTTTAAAAAGTGTCAGGTGTAGCATGCCCTGAAAATGAGGTTTTCCTACTGTCATCGAGGAAAGAAGAACCCTTTGCTGACTGTTGAAGTCATAGGGACCACATAGTACGTTTCTTTTTCCCCTTTGTGAACCTCCTGTCTCCTGTCTAAAGTGACCTTCTAAAAGGAAAGATCCCAAGACAGAAGCACTGGGATTTGAAAGTGAGAATCTGTTCAGACTATTTAATTTTAGTTATTATAATTCATTGAAACTTTTATTCTAAACTACAAAATGTTTAGTGCATGCACGCATTGTGGTGTGTGCGTGCGTGTGTGTGTGTGTGTGGGTGTGTGTGTGTGTATGTGTGTGTGTAAGGCTTGTCAGTAAGCATCTTTATTACCAATATATCTCACTGAACTTATTTTTTGAAACGAAGTCTCACAAATGCAGTTCAGGCTGGCCTGGAACTCACTATGAAGCCCACACTGGCCCTAAACTCACGTAATACTCCTTCCTTGGTGCCCTGAGTAGAAAGATTACAGATGTGAGCCCCAGTGCTCAGCTAAGTACAATTTATAATTAGAATAATTTTGCCAATGTGCCCAAAGTATGATTCTCTGAAGAGATACAACAAATCACAATACATTTAGTTGGTTTGTCACATGACATATGTGTTCCTAGAATAATCATGTTTTCTACAGTCATATAAAATAAAATTAAAAATTAAGGTTTTATGGGCAGAATGGAACAAGACATACAATATCAAAAACAAAAATGAAACAAAACAAAGCCACTCACCATCACATAAAAATTAAGACATAAAAACAGAACAGCATTTTGCACATGCGCACTCTGCCGCAACACATGTTAAGAAGGGGAGACCCACACATAGGGTCTCAGCCCATATGTGCTTGACTGAACTCATGAAATGGGCATGCCAGTTGAGATCACCACTGATGTCTGGTTGGTGTCCTCTGGGAGTTCTCAGGCCTCAGTTCAGCTGGGGACACTCTTGCTGAACCAAACCCCAGCTTTGCCTCATGTTCTCTGGCATCCCTCAGGGTAGGAAAAAATGTAAATTTGGCAACAAATGCTATAGCAGAACACCGATGTGACAGTACATAGCTGATAAACAGAACAAGGAAAGATACTCCCTACGTCCCTGTCGTCTAGAAAGGGATGGATTTGAGCAGCTTTCTATAGTAAGAGAGCTGAGAAACTTAATCCGCTCATGCAAGCTCTAAGGTTCAGGAAGAAGACAAGTCTGCAACATTTATAAAATTTATTTTAACTTTGGAACCCTCTATTTTGAGGTAGAAAACTTTTTAACATTGTCTAAGAATAAGGTGGATGGATGCCATGATTGAGTAAATATTTCTCTATGGTAATGTTTCATTTTTGCTGTTATAAAATGTAGGACAAATATTCTTCATAGGACAGAAATAAGTTACATTCTAAGTTTTGATTTTTTTTAGTTGCAATAAAGTTTTCAAAAATATTCTCAGTGTTTGTGACATTGGTGGCTGTATTGTTCTGGCTCATAGTAAAAAGAAAAAAATAGAAGATGAATAAAACGTCTACTTTGAGGTAGGTAATCTTTACAGCATGACTCACCATAAGTCTAAATTTATACTCAGTAAGTAAGTTTGAGATTTTATAGGTTTTATTTAATTTCATAAGGTTCTCATTTAATCCTAATGTCCAAAGCCAAAATATTTCTCATTAAAAGATAAACAGGAATAAGTGGACTTTTTGTTACTAATGTGTACTTTACTATTTCGAGACTCACATTATCCTATTTACATTTTCAACTAAGTCTTTTTGTTACTTTATTTCTCATATGAGAAACTTTTTTTTTTCCAGACATAGTTTCTCTATGTTATCTTAGCTGTCCTGGACTCACTTTGTAGACCAGGCTGGCCTCCAACTCACAGGATCTGCCTGCCTCTGCCTCCTGAGTGCTGGGATTAAAAGCCACCACACCATGCTTTTATAAAAGATGTAGAAAAGCTACAAAATACTTATCTACAACTGTTACCAGTTAATAGAGATCAATCTGATTTAATTATTTTAAGATAAAGGCAATCAATAAGAAATAATCTTAGGGAGGATCCAAGATGGCGGCGAGCAGTGTGGACCGCGTTTGGAGGCTCCAGTGAACAATTCAGGGAATTGCACAGATTTCTGAGCCAGGAACACCGAGGTCCGAACATCACGGCAGCAGAAGTGCTCCACGGTTCGGAGGGACCAGGGTGCGGAGGACCTGCGTGCCCCTGCACACGGGAGGAGCGTGGTTTTTCTCTGATCGGAGCGGCAGCGGTAGAGGCGGCAGCACCAGCGGCACCAGCAGCGGCGGCTGAGGTTTGCAGCTCATAGCCTTCCGGTGGAGGCGATTGGTGTGGTGGCTGGTGGGAATTGCTGCGGGAGAGGGGACTCGGGGCAGGATTTGGGTCGCGTGGAGCCTTTGGACCCAGATTGGACTCGGCGGACAGTTCGGCCCCAGAGTCCTGGGTATTGGCCGGGCCCAGCAAACAATTCTGCCTGAGGCACTAACTCAGCGTGGCCATAGCTCCCCTGCTGTGGCGCAGGCTCAGTTGAGCACGCTGCTCCACACTAGGCACCACCTCAGCTCAGAGGCAGCTCCCCTGCAGGGACACAGTCTGGGCTGAGCACTTGGTTTCACCACAGGCGCTAACTCAGAGCAGCCGCAGTTCTCCTGCTGTGGCGCAGGCTTGGTGACGTGCTCGGTTCCATCCTAGGCACCACCTCAGCTCAGCGGCAGCTCCCCTGCGGGGACACAGTCCGGGCGGAGCACTTGTTCCACCACTGGCGCTAACTCAGAGCAGCCACAGTTCTCCTGCTGTGGCGCAGGCTTGGTGACGTGCTCGGTTCCATCCTAGGCACCACCTCAGCTCAGCGGCAGCTCCCCTGCGGGGACACAGTCCGGGCGGAGCACTTGTTCCACCACTGGCGCTAACTCAGAGCAGCCACAGTTCTCCTGCTGTGGCGCAGGCTTGGTGACGTGCTCGGTTCCATCCTAGGCACCACCTCAGCTCAGCGGCAGCTCCCCTGCGGGGACACAGTGCGGGCGGAGCACTTGTCCCACCACTGGCGCTAACTCAGAGCAGCCGCAGTTCTCCTGCTGTGGCACAGGCTTGGTGACGTGCTCGGTTCCATCCTAGGCACCACCTCAGCTCAGCGGCAGCTCCCCTGCGGGGACACAGTGCGGGCGGAGCACTTGTTCCACCACTGGCGCTAACTCAGAGCAGCCGCAGTTCTCCTGCTGTGGCACAGGCTGGACAGAGCTCTCGGTTCCACCAGCTCTAAGACTCTGGTTGGACACAGTGTACAGTTTGAATCCAGAATTCCTGGCTGAGATTGGTGGTCAGTTTGGGCCCTGAGTCAATAACTGACCACAGCACGCACTTTGGGCCAAAAGGCCCTAGTGGAGCTTGGTGCGTAGTCCCAGCCCAAAAATTCTGGCTGGGCCCTGTGTGCATTTTGGGCCCAAAATCCCTAGCTGAGCTTGGCAGACGGTTCTGGCCCTGAGAATCTAGCTGAGTTCTGCCCGTGGTTCGGTCCCAGTGCTCCTGGCTGGACTTGGCAGGGAACACAGAAGGCTGTGGATACCTTGGCCTGACCCAACGCTCATTCAGAGACCCAGAACAATTGCAGGATCCACAGCAGAGAGGGACTGAGGATCACTGGCTGTGAGAGACCAGAACAACAGGGCTAACCTCCTAACATCCACACCAGTGAAGCTTTGAGCTCGCAGCCTAGGGAAATCGTAAGAAAACAAGTGAATCTATCATCAGACACCCTCCATTCAACTCTGGAAGCTACCCAACAAAAACAAAGACGGCAAGATGTCTAAAGGACAATGAAAAAGCATACGCAAAAAACCCCAAAACAACATGGCATCTCCAGTTTCCAGCTATCCCAAAGAAAACCACCCAGAGAACTCAAATACAACGGAAATACAAGAAAATGACCTCAAATCTTTAGTAATGAGGATGATAATGGAGGAAACAAATAAAATTCGTAATCAAATGCAGGAAGACGCAGACAAACAGGTGAGAGACATAAAAGAAGCACATAGAGTGGAACTGGAAAAATTGCAGGAAAATGCAAACAACCAGATGAAAGAAATAACTAAAACGGTTCAAGCTCTGAAGACCTATAAAGAGGCAATGGAAGAAACTCAGGAATATACAAAAAATCAGATGAAAGAAATCAAAAAATCAGTTCAAGATCTGAAAATGAAAATGGATTCAATGATAAACACACAGACAGAAGAAAAACGAGAACGTGAGACCTCAGAGAAGAAGGCGAGCAACACAGAGGTGAGCTTTTCTAACAGAATCCAAGAGATGGAAGAACGAATCTCAGGGCTAGAAGATACAATCACAGATATTGAATCAACCATTAAAGAAAATGCCAAATCTGGAAAACTCCTGACACAAAACATCCAAGAAATTAAGGACACCATGAAAAGAAGAAATTTGCGGATAATAGGCATTGAAGAAAGAGAAGACATCAGACTCCAGGGCCCAGAAACTATTCTCAACAAAATCATAGAAGAAAATTTCCCCAATCTAAAGAAAGAGATGCCTATAAACATACAAGAGGCCTACAGAACACCAAATAGAATTGACCAGAAAAGAAAAACTGCCCGCCACATAATAATCAAAACACAAAACATGCAGAACAAAGAAAAAATATTAAAAGCTGCAAGGGAAAAGGGCCAAATAACATTTAATGGTAAACCTATCAGAATTACACCTGACTTCTCAGCAGAGACCATAAAAGCCAGAAGGGCCTGGACAGAGATCCTGCAAACCCTAAGAGAACACAGATGCCAGGCCAGACTACTTTACCCAGCAAAATTATCAATAACCATTGATGGAGAAAACAAAATATTCCATGACAAAAACAAATTCAAACAGTACCTATCCACAAACCCAGCTTTACAGAAGGTACTAGAAGGAAAACTCCATCCCAAAGGGTCAAGCTACAACCAAAACTACCCAGGAAATAGATAACTATCCCATGGCAAAAACACAACTACACAAACGCTCGACTGGAAACAACATCAAAATTAAGACTCTTAACAGTCACTGGTCATTAATATCTCTCAACATCAATGGCCTCAATTCTCCAATAAAAAGACACAGACTAACCGAATGGGTACATAAACAAGACCCAACATTCTTCTGCATCCAAGAAACACATCTCACCCATAATGAAAGGCATTACCTCAGGGTAAAAGGTTGGAAAAAAATATTCCAAGCAAATGGTCACAAGAAGCAAGCAGGGGTAGCCATTTTAGTATCGAACAAAATAGACTTTCAACCAAAATTAATCAAAAGGGATGAGGAAGGACACTTCATACTCATCAAAGGTAAAGTCAACCAAGATGACATCACAATTCTGAACATCTATGCTCCCAATACAAGGGCACCCACATATGTAAAAGATCTCCTAAAAAAGCTTAAACCACACATCGATCCCCACACAATAATAGTGGGAGACTTCAACACCCCACTCTCACTGAAGGATAAGTCATTGAAACAGAAACTAAGCCGAGAAATAACATCATTAACCAATGCCATGGGTCAAATGGATCTAACAGATATCTATAGAACCTTTCACCCAAACAAGAAAGAATACACCTTCTTCTCTGCACCCCATGGAACCTTCTCCAAAATTGATCACATCGTAGGTCACAAAGCAAGCCTCAACAGATACAAGAGGATTGAAATAATACCTTGTATCCTATCAGATCACCATGCTCTTAGGCTGCAATTCAACAACAACAGAAATAACAAAAAGCCTACACGTTTGTGGAAACTAAACAACTCTCTGCTAAATGACACCTGGGTCAGGGAAGAAATAAAGAAAGAAATCAAGGAGTTTCTGAAATTCAATGAAAATGATGAAACAACATACCCAAATTTGTGGGATACATTGAAAGCAGTGCTAAGAGGAAAATTCATAGCACTAAGTGCCTTTAAAAAGAAATTGGAAACATCGCACATAAGCATCTTAACAACACAACTGGAAGCCCTAGAAAAAAAAGAAGCAGAAACACCCAAGAGGAGTAGACGCCTGGAAATTATCAAACTCAGGGCTGAAATTAACAAATTAGAAACTAAGAAAACAGTCCAAAGAATCAACAAAACCAAAAGCTGGTTCTTTGAGAAAATCAACAAGATAGACAGACCATTAGCCAAACTAACTAAAAGGCAGAGAGACAGTATTGAAATGAACAAAATCAGAAATGAAAAGGGAGACATAACAACAGACACTGAAGAAATTCAAAGAATCATAAGATCCTACTTTGAAGGCATATACGCCACAAAATTTGAAAATCTAAGGGAAATGGACGATTTTCTTGATCAAGTTCACTTGCCAAAGTTGAGTGAAGAACAGATAAACAAGTTAAATAGTCCCATTTCCCCGACAGAAATAGAAGCAATCATCGATGGTCTCCCAACCAAAAAAAGCCCAGGGCCAGATGGTTTCAGTGCAGAATTCTACCAGACCTTTAAGGGCGAGCTAATACCGATACTCTTCAAGCTACTCCAAAAGATAGAAATGGATGGAAAATTACCAAATTCATTCTATGAGGCCATAGTCTCATTGATACCTAAACCTCACAAAGACTCAACAAAGAAAGAGAATTTCAGACCAATTTCTCTTATGAACATAGATGCAAAAATACTAAATAAAATACTTGCAAAACGAATACAGGAGCACATCAAAGATATCATTCATCATGACCAAGTAGGCTTCATTCCAGGCATGCAGGGATGGTTTAATATACGGAAATCCATCAATGTAATCCATCATATAAACAAACTGAAAATAAAAAACCACATGATTATCTCCTTGGATGCAGAGAAAGCATTTGATAAAATTCAACACCCATTCATGTTTAAAGTTTTAGAGAGATCGGGGATACAAGGCACTTTCCTCAACATAATAAAGGCTATATACAGCAAGCCAATAGCCAAAATCAAAGTAAATGGTGAGATACTCAAGGAAATTCCTCTCAAATCGGGAACAAGGCAAGGCTGCCCACTCTCTCCATATCTCTTCAATATAGTACTCGAAGTTCTAGCCAGAGCAATAAGACAACAAAAGGAGATCAAGGGTATCCAAATGGGAAAGGAGGAAGTCAAATTATCCCTCTTTGCAGATGATATGATAGTGTACATAAGTGACCCTCAAAACTCCACCAGAGAACTCCTAAAGCTGATAAACACCTTCAGCAAATTGGCTGGATACAAAATTAACTCAAAAAAGTCTGTAGCCTTCCTATACACAAATGACAAGCTTACAGAGGAAGAAATTAGGAAAACCACACCCTTCACATTAGCCACAAGCAATATAAAATATCTAGGAGTTACCCTAACTAAGCAAGTGAAGGACTTGTATGAAAAAAATTTCAAAACTCTGAAGAAAGAGATTGAAGATGACCTGAGAAGATGGCGTGATCTTCCTTGCTCATGGATCGGGAGAATTAACATAGTAAAAATGGCCATCCTACCAAAAGCAATCTACAGATTCAATGCAATCCCTATCAAAATAACTACACAATTTTTTAAAGACATTGAAAGTTCAATTCTGAACTTCATATGGAAAAACAAAAAACCCAGAATAGCTAAAACAATCTTGTACAATAAAAGATGCTCCGGAGGAATCTCCATACCTGATCTCAAACTGTACTATAAAGCAATAGTACTTAAAACAGCATGGTACTGGCACAGCAACAGGCTGGTTGATCAGTGGAATCGAATCGAAGACCCAGATATGAATCCACACACATATGGTCACTTGATTTTTGACAAAGAAGCCAAATCCATTCAATGGAAAAAGGATAGCATCTTCAACAAATGGTGCTGGTCTAACTGGAGGTCTATGTGTAAAAAAATGAAACTGGACCCATATTTGTCACCTTGCACAAAACTCAAATCCAAGTGGATTAAAGACCTCAACATAAAACCAGAGACACTAAGCCACTTAGAAGAAAAAATGGGAAAGAGCCTGGAACATATTGGCACAGGAGACAACTTCCTGAACAGAACACCAACGGCCCAGGCCTTAATGTCAACCATTAATAAATGGGACCTCATGAGGCTGAGAAGCTTCTGTAAGGCAGGAGACACTGTCAAGAGAACAAAGCGACAGCCTACAGACTGGGAAAAAATCTTCACCAATCCTACATCTGACAAAGGTCTAATATCCAAAATATATAAAGAACTCAAGAAATTAAACACCACCAAACCGAATAACCCAATTGAGAAATGGGGCTTGGAACTAAACAGAGAATTCTCAACAGAGGAGTATCAAATGGCTGAGAAACACTTAAAGAAATGCTCAACCTCCTTAGTCATCAGGGAAATGCAAATCAAAACAACTCTGAGATTCCATCTTACACCCATCAGAATGGCTAAGATCAAAAATTCAAGCGACACCACATGCTGGCGAGGATGTGGGGAGAGAGGAACACTCCTTCATTGCTGGTGGGAATGCAAACTAGTACAGCCACTTTGGAAATCTATCTGGTGCTATCTCAGAAAAATGGGAATAGGGCTTCCTCAAGACCCAGCTATTCCACTCCTTGGAATATACCCAGAAGATGCTCCAGCACACAACAAGAAAATTTGCTCAACCATGTTCATAGCAGCCTTATTCATAATAGCCAGAACATGGAAACAGCCTAAGTGTCCCTCAGTAGAAGAGTGGATAAAGAAACTGTGGTACATATACACTATGGAATACTACTCAGCTATTAAAAACAAGGAATTCCCGAAATTTGTGGATAAATGGATTGAGCTAGAAATGATCATAATGAGTGAGTTAACCCAGAAGCAGAAAGAATCAAATGGTATATACTCACTTATATCTGCATACTAGCCCAAGGGGCATGTCCCACGAAAGCCTTCACTTACCAGGAAACTGGGACAGAGGGGAAGGCATCCTATTGGGACTCTAAATGAGAGACGCATGGGAGAACAGCAAAATAAAAGGATCCAGAGGGTCCTAGAAATCTACAAGTAGAACAATATGATAGGCAGATTTGGGCCCAGGGGTCCCGCTCAAACTAAGGCACCAGCCAAGGACAATACAGGAGGTAAACTTTAAACCCCTTCCCAGATCTAGCCAATGGTCAGAATATTCTCCACAGTTGAGTGGAGAGTGTGATACGACTTTCTCACATACTCTGGTGCCTCACATTTGACCATGTCCCCTGGAGGGGGAGACCTGGTGGCACTCAGAGGAAGGACAGCAAGTAGCCAAGAAGAGACTTGATACCCTATGAGAATATATAGGGGGACGTAATCCCCCTCAGGAACAGTCATAGGGGAGGGGAATAATGGGAAAATGGGGGGGGGGGAGGAATGGGAGGATACAAGGGATGGGATAAACATGGAGATGTAACAAGAATAAATTAATAAAAAAAAAAAAAAAAAAAAAAAAAAAAAAAAAAAAAAAAACCAGGTTGGCATGACGATTTGAAACTGTAAAAAAAAAAAAAAAAAAAAAAAAAAAAAAGAAATAATCTTAGTAAAATATTAAAGTAAGGACTAGTGAAAAATCTCTCACCGATTTTAAATCCACATCACCAGCAAACATTTGTCAGCATTATAATGTATACAATATAAAAAAAATTAGCCAAGGTGCCAAGCAATCCAGGGAAAATTTACTCAAGTAAATCACTAAATTACAGCAAGTTTAAAGAGTAAACTGCCAGAAAAATATTAAAAAGCAGCTCTTACCAGGAAGTATAGGGGCAGCCTGACTTGGAAGTCCTCAGAAACAAATCTCTACCAACTCATGAGCGTGGGGATTTTTCTACCTTCTGACACTTCCTTCAATTTCTTTCTTCCATGTGATCAAAAGGATTAATATAGTACAAATGGCCATCTTATCAAACAGAATCTATAAATTCAATGCAATTCCCATCAAAATATCAATACATTCTTTAAAGGCCTTGAAAGAATAAGTCTCAACTTCATATGGAAAAACAAAAACCCAGACTAACTAAAACAATTCTATTGAATAAAAGATCTTCTGGAGGTATCACCATCCCTGATTTCAAG
The DNA here is from genome assembly GCF_903995435.1 of Acomys russatus. Lineage (NCBI taxonomy): Eukaryota > Metazoa > Chordata > Mammalia > Rodentia > Muridae > Acomys > Acomys russatus. Next base: position 53,200,742 of record NC_067156.1, on the reverse strand, counting down.
CTGTACTATAGAGCCATAGTAATTAAAACTGCATGGTACCAGCATAGGAACAGACTGGTTGATCAATGGAATTGAATAGAAGACCCAGAAATAAACCTACATACACTTGATTTTTTTACAGAGAACCCAAAACTATACAATGAAAAAAAGAAAGCATCTTCAACAAATGGTGGTAGTCTACCTGGATATCTACATGTAGAAGAATGAAAAGGATCCCTATTTATCACCAACTCCTAATAGATCAAAGACCTTAACATAAAACTGGATACACTAAATCTAATAGAAGAGAAAGTGGTGAAGAGCATTGAACATATTGGTACAGGAGACAACTTCCTGAACAGAACACCAACAGCTCAGGCTCTAAGGTCAACAATTAATAAACAGGACTCATGAAACTGAAAAGCTCCTGTAAGACCAAGGGCACTGTCATGTAACAAAATGGCGGTCTACAGATTGGTCTACCTTCACCAACTCTACAAGTGAGAGAGGGCTACTATCCAATATATATATATATATATATATACACACACATATATATATATTTCCCCCAGAAATTTGGGAATAATTCTACCTCGAGCTCAATACCCAGCTATACCACTCCTGGGCATATACCCAAAAGATGCTCCACCATACCACAAGGACAATTGTTCCACTATGTTCATAGCAGCTTTATTCGTAATAGCCAGAAACTGGAAACAACCTAAATGTCGCTCAACCAAAGAATAGATAAAGAAAGTGTGGCACTTTTACATGATGGAATACTAGCCAGCTATTAAAAACAAGGAAAAATTAAAATTTGCAAGCAAATGGATGAAACTTAAAAAAAAAAAAAAAAAACTTAGTGAGGTAACCCAGACCCAGAAATATATACAGAGTATGTACTTACTTATAACTGGACATTAGCTATATATTACAGGATAAACCTATTAAAATCCACAGACCCAAAGAAGCTAAGTAACAAGGAGGGCCCAAGGGAGGATGCTTGAATCTCACTCAGGATGGAAATAAAATAAACAAATAGACAAAGGATGAAGAAAAGGAACTGGGTGGGAGAGGATGTAGAGAGGGAAACGAGGGTGGGGATCAGATGTGGAGAGAGTGGGGTGAGAGGTGAGAGGGTTGGGAGAGAGAGGGGAACTGATTGGCGGGCATCTCTGAAACAATCTGGAGACCTGCCACAGAGTATGCTCCTGGGAGGATATGGGGGCGACTCCAGCTGAGACTCCTAGCACCGGGGACATGGACATGGAGATGGAAGTGATTACCTCCTAGCCTGGCAGGTCTTCCAGTGGAGGGAGGGGAACACCAACCCACCCCCAAAACCTTTAACTCAAAATTTACCCTGCCTGCAACATGTACAGGGATAAAGATGGAGCAGAGATTGAGCGAATGGCCAACCAATGACTAGCCCAACTTGAAACTCACCCCATAGGAGAGAGCCAACTCCTGACATTATTAATCATACTCTGCTATGTTTGCAGACAGGAGCCTAGCCTAACTGCCCCCCTGAGAGGCCCCACCCAGCAGCAGATTGAAACAGATGTTGAGACTCAAAGCCAAACATTAGGCAGAGCTTGGCAAGTCTTGCGGAAGAGTGTGAGGAAGGATAGAGGGACATGGATGGGACAAGAACTCCACAAGAAGACCAACAGCGTCAACTAACCTAGGCCCATGGAGCTTACAGAGACTGAAGCACCAACCAAAGAGCAGGTGTGGACCGGACCTAGGCCCCCTACTCATATGTAGCTGATGGGCAGCTTGGTCTTCATGTGGGTACCCTAGCAAGTGCAGTAGGGGCTGTCTATGACAAGGACTCTATTGCCTGCTTTTGGGTCACTTTCCCTTATCAGGGCCACCAGGTCTAGCCTCATATGAAGAGTGTGTCTTAGTCTTGTTGCAATTTGGTGTGACTCAATGTGCCAGGGGTCATGGGAGGAAAAGGGAAGAGAATGGGAGGGTGGGAGAAGGAGAAGAAAGGGGAGTGGGCTGCGATTGGGTTGTAAAGTGAATAAATAAACATGTTTTTTTTTTTTTTAAAGAAGAAACCTAGCCCCTTTATGGAGAAGCAGCTCAGCTTGCTTGTCTGGTGGATCGCAAAAAACCAGACTTCCAGGGTTTTTTCTGACCCAGAATGTAGCCTCTTAGAACAGACATTTCCCCAATGGTACTAGAAGCAACTGTTAATCTTGTGGTTACCTGACATATTGGGTACAACTTAGAGAAAATAATTCAAAAATTTTAAAGGCAAGTGAGGGAACAGGGTCTCCATAGAGACAGATAAAACAAGCTCTGAGAATATAGAAAGCCATGCTACTTGTGAATGGTTATTTGTGCATAGGATCATAAAAGATCCAGGAATGCCCCAAGTCCTCACCTCAGATTGATTTCTATTCTGTGCAAACAGAAAGTCAGGGGAGGTGAAGCTGCAATGCTGAGGTGGCACGCTGCAGGCCACATGACTGGGAGACCAACTGTAGCTGCCTTAGTCCACCACCACTGACTAATAAGATCACAAATCAGATAATTTATTGGGCATACAAGACCGATCATAGACAGTGCAGACTTCTCTCATAAGTCGCTGAGTAAGCAACAATAATAACTAACAAGTTTGAATAAAAATGAATAATAAAAAGAAGTAGCAAAGTAAATAAGAAAGTAGGACCATACATAGAAGAAAAATCATAGCCATTAAAAAGTTATTCTTTGGGGAAAGCTTCTATGTGAGATTTAAGTCAGTTATTGTGAGCACCTCATATATCAGGCCTATAGGTACGATATGTAACAATCCACCACAGGTTATTTCAATAAAGCAATATAAACCTTAACGATGCTGGATTAGGAAGCACTTTCTTTGCTATGACTCCAAAAGTGTATGCCCCCAAATGACCAAATGGACATGGTAGGGATTGCTGAGGTGGCTGGAAAAGCTGCATGCACTCTGCACAACTACGAGAATGGCGTGAGGGAAGAGTCGTCAGAGATTGTTCAGTTAACTATCTGACGCCTAAACAGCGCAGGGGATTCCCTCTCTATCATTTACTTACTGATTAGTTAAGTCACCATTGGAGAAAGTGTGAAGAGGAAAACAAATGTGTAAATCATGCTTTTGCTTCTTAGGACTCTAGTAACGGGTCTGGAGGTGACAACAGCAGCTGCTGTAATGGCTGAACCATGAATGTGGGACTTTACAACAGTAAGAGCTGCCCCTTGCTCCTAGCATGTGCACAGTAGTTGGTCGGCTCAAGGTGGAGGGAATGTTGAGGGGAGTTCTATGCTGCACAGTTAGTTAGAAGTGGGCATCTGCAGCATAAGGCTCCAAGACACTCTGCAGCCATTTTCCAGACAGGAGAAAGAGCAGAATCAATAGGAAGATGACCCAATGTGTACCAACTTCTGCGCTGCCTATTAGGCAGAATTCAGTAGTAGGTCCTATTCAATTCCAGAGGCTCATAGCAACGCTAATTTAGTACAGTGTTCTAAAGGGATGCTTAGTATTGTCTGAGAGAGAGAGAGAGAGAGAGAGAGAGAGAGAGAGAGAGAGAGAGATACACAGAGAGAGACAGAGAGAGAGAGACAGAGAGACAGAGACAGAGAGACAGAGAGAGACAGAGAGACAGAGAGAGACAGAGGGCTGAAAGTTAAGTAGCAGAGGACTAAGAACTATAGCCTGTGGTCAATCCCTACAAACTACTGACAGTAAAACCTAAAATAATCATGCCAAGAGAATGATATAGAAAATGTCACAACCTTGAGTTTAATTCATCACACTCAACTTCCCTGCAGTCTCTCTGAAGCAGCATGTGTACATGTGCCCACTAGCCCTGGCCTGAGTAAGTGTATAGCTAGAGAGTCTGTAGCTTTAGTTTTGGATGCTTCCAACTGTGGAAGAAAAAGAAAAAGAAAACCCAGAAAGTCCAGACCTAGGGGAGGGGAATAGGATGAAAGCGGGAGGGAGGGAGGAATGGGAGGATACAAGGGATGGGATAACAATTGCGATGTATTCTGAATAAATTAATAAAAAAACCAAAAAAGCAAAAAACCCCAAAACCAAAACAAAGCAACCTCCCAAAAATCAATCCAACCAAACCAAACCAAAAAAAACAAAAAAACAAAACAAAAAAAAAAAAACAACCACCCACCCACCCACCCACCCAACCAACTAAACAAAAAACCAGAATATTGTCACTTTGTCGATTTGTTTAAGTTCACAGTCAATATGCTTTCATTAATGCCACTTGAACTTTTTAAATACTGTGAATGAAAACTTTTCCAGCTGTTACAGCAGAAACTACAAGTGGAGAAACACAGCTATCAGCACGCAAGAAGTGAACCCGTTGTTAGTCCCTGGCTGGACTATAATTATCTACTGCATACCCACCTCCTATCTTATTAAATACTGTGTTTCGAGTCTTTCAAACTGAACCCTCACTCCTCCATGGGGATGAATGAATTCAGGGCAGAGGAACAGTGGCTGCTTTAGGAGTGTAGGACAACGTGCTTTCATTTCTTTTTACCGTCGCGCACACACGCAGGCAGCCCCGTGTCAAGCAAGAATGAGCGGAGATTTCAGTGGGATCCCAGAATGTGCTTCGACAGGCAAGAATCACTTTTCTGCAAACTTGCAAAGGAAAATCCTGTGTGGCGCACAGGCTGCTTCTTTCCCACTGGGCCGGGCTGCTCTGTGATCTATCTGTGCAGGATCGCTGTCTCAGAACCACTGAGCATGGATTGGTCAGAAGGAGGCAGAGGAGGAGCCATTCAGAACAGTTTTCCCCATCCTTATAACCGTAAGAAATCAGCAGCTGGCAGCAGGCTGCTGTAGCTCACAGGGATGCTCCAGGAAGCCGAACTTCTGAGAGGCTGCGGTGTGCGTGTGGGCGAGCAGATGCGACTCCCAACTGCCCAGTGACTCCCCGAAAAAGGATACTACAAAGACCCGGAATGAATACGGCTAAAGAGAAAGAGGCAGCGAGAAAAACAAACGGCAGCCTGGTCAACTGAGAATGAGCATTCACAAGTGCCAGATTCTAAAGAGATGATGAGCAAAGCCTAACCCAGAAGAGACTAACAACTCCGTTGCAAGCCCCGCTGCTTCTGACCTTGTTCACAGCAGGCGTCAACTGCAGCCTCCCAACTTCCACACAACATACAGACTGGGAAAAAGAAAAATCACTCATCCGGAGCTTCCCTGACCCAGGAGGGTGGGTCAGTTCAAGGAGGATTCAAATCCAGCTGCTGCAGGAAGATGAACTCCACCCACCACCATGGCATGTATACCTCCCTCCACCTCTGGAACCGCAGCAGCTACGGGCTGCACGGCAATGCCAGCGAGTCCCCAGGGAAGGGGTATTCCGATGGAGGATGCTATGAGCAACTTTTTGTCTCCCCCGAGGTGTTTGTGACCCTGGGTGTCATAAGCCTGTTGGAGAACATTCTAGTAATTGTGGCGATAGCCAAGAACAAGAATCTGCACTCACCCATGTACTTTTTCATCTGTAGCCTGGCTGTGGCAGATATGTTGGTGAGCGTTTCGAACGGGTCGGAAACCATCGTCATCACCCTGCTGAACAGCACAGATACGGACGCGCAGAGCTTCACCGTGAATATTGATAATGTCATTGACTCTGTGATCTGTAGCTCCTTGCTTGCATCCATCTGCAGCCTGCTTTCCATTGCAGTGGACAGGTATTTCACTATCTTTTACGCACTCCAGTACCATAACATTATGACGGTGAAGCGGGTCGGGATCATTATAAGTTGTATCTGGGCAGCTTGCACGGTGTCGGGCATTCTGTTCATCATTTACTCGGACAGCAGCGCTGTCATCATCTGCCTCATTACTATGTTTTTCACCATGCTGGTTCTCATGGCCTCGCTCTATGTCCACATGTTCCTGATGGCGAGGCTTCACATTAAGAGGATCGCTGTCCTTTCAGGCACTGGCACCATCCGCCAGGGTGCCAATATGAAGGGGGCAATTACCTTGACCATCCTGATTGGGGTCTTTGTTGTCTGCTGGGCCCCCTTCTTCCTCCACCTGCTCTTCTACATCTCTTGTCCTCAGAACCCATACTGTGTGTGCTTCATGTCCCACTTTAACTTGTATCTCATACTGATCATGTGTAATGCCGTCATTGACCCTCTCATTTATGCACTCCGGAGTCAAGAACTGAGGAAAACCTTCAAAGAGATCATCTGTTTCTACCCCCTGGGAGGCATCTGTGACCTGTCTGGCAGATATTAAGTGGGGACAGAGTGTATTCTAGAAACCTGCAGACTCTCACTCGGGCACAACCCGAGCAGCATCCTCTGCAAGAGCTGCCGCTTCTGTGTAGTGCTTCGGTTGAAAATGTCTACTGGGTAAATTTAAGTTTATGACTTTTGAAGTGGAAAAAAAAGTCTAAAGTTGCTATTTTTAATGTCATGCTACTTTTTTTTGTATGTCAAATGCTTATTTATGTTCTATATTGTGGGCACTATGAGTTTACAAAAAAAAAGAAAGAAAGAAAAAGAAAAACAAAGACACTCTTATTAAAAGTTTGACATGTCTCCTGGTGTTTATCAAGATTCAGCACTTGTCCTTTCTGTAGTAGCAGAAATCGGAGCCTTAGTAAATGTGCTCTCAGCTGGCTTCATATGTGAGCCCATGGCACTGTGGAAGCTTCATTCCACTGTTGGTGGGGAGCTATTTACAAAGCAGATGCCTGATCATTAAATAAGTCAGCCCTGTCAGTGAAATTTCCAGCAACTTAATAGCAGCTTACCGGTGATCCCTTCTGCTCAAATATACTGATGCTTCTTTCTAAATAAAAGAAGGAGAGAAAAAAAGGAAAGAAGCAGCTACTGAAGGGGAAAGTGAGATCTGAGTCACATGCATTTCTCCAAGACGGAAAGATTTGTTGCCCAAGCCAACAGCCTCATAGTACACATAGGCAAATCAGATGGGGGAGGGAAAATGCCCACTATTATGAGTAAAGCGTCTTGTAGATCTAAACTGTACATGCCATGCTGAAGTTCCCTATGCCAAATGATCCCCAACCCTAAGAGACCTGGCAGGATGAATCCTTCCTGCCTGTTAGCCAGGGACTCGGTTTGTACAGACACATCCAGAAAGTTGCTGCTGTGCTGTGTGGAGCAGCATTTCATAGGGCTGATAAGGAGTTCTAGCACACTCCATATGGAGAGCATTTTCTGATTAGTTTTTGAGCTGGAGTATTAGAGCTGAGGATCAAGCCTCTTAACTTCCTGAGCCAAATCCACATCACAAAACCTTTTGGAACAGTGTTTGTAAATATTTAAACTGTGGAGCCCTGTGGTGCTGGCCCATTAGAAGATGAAAAGAGGATACATATGGGGTCCTGGAAGGTTCAATGAACCACTCTTATGTTCTTAGTCATAGCTTGGGGTCGGGGGGGGGGGCACTTTTTCTCCAAAGTAATACCATAGGTGTGGCTACCGAACAACCAAATCTATGCTTTCTAGCCTGTGTACACTTTAAAATAAAAGAGATAAATATACATTAGGCCTTTGCTTAGAGGCAAACTGTCCTGTGATTCAATTGATAGTCTCTCTCCAGATACTCTATAGGCAGAGATGCTGCATAGCAGCACATATGAACTAAAATCTAAGTGTTTGCATATTAATTATAAGCCTGAGAAACACTGAGGACATTCATGGGCAAATACACCTCAAAGTATAATGGGAAAGCCAACTGTTTCAAGGTGCCATCCTCTGAGCCACACTGCCATCTACTCATAAGATTAGCTGTGCTTGCTTGCACACAGGTAGCATCACCATCAGCTTGTGTGCTGACATTTCCTCCTGGAAGGAAGAGGGTAGTGAGTGTCCTTGGGTCCTCATCTGTGTATCCACCCACTCTTCCCAGCCATGTGTATGCACCTGTGCTCGAATAGAACTCAGTCTCAGCAGTATATAGGCTGAGAAGGAAAAGGGGAGAGGGCATCATCTGTGCAGTTGGGAGGAAGCTGTCATCCATGCTGGGTGAAGACTTGCCAATGTGACAGCTTTCTGGTCACTCACACAATCCTGTGTAAGCCTAACAAACCCATTGGGTCGCCAGGGTGAACTGTGCCAGAATCCTATGTGGACGTGTGGTTGGGCCCATAGAAAGAAAGGGTAGACATGGTACACCTCGTCCCTAAGGAGGCAATTCTCAGAGCAGCACTGTAACCAATGGAGAGTGGTTCCGAGTCCGGGTTTCATCACACCACAATGCTTCTATTTTAAAACAAAAAAAATGAATGTCAGGTTTTACACAACCAACATAGCCTGCTTAGGTTTGGATCCCAACTGTCTCTCAAAGGTCCTTGTGGTAAGGGCTTGCTCTCCAGGGTGGCACTTTTGGGAAGTGGCTGAGTCTTTAGGAAACGGGACCTAGCTGGAAGACTTCAGTCATGAGAGTGTGCTCTTGAAGGGGAGTGTGGGACTTCAGCTCAAGCCTCTTTCTCTCTGTTGCTCCCTGAGGCCATAAGCTGAATGCTATTGCTCCATCAGGAGCCTTCTTCTCTGAGATGAGCTGCCTCACCACAGGGCCAGCACATGGAGACCAGTCATCCTGTACTACAACCTCCAAACCTAGCCAATTTGAACCTTCTCCACTTTATAAATCATCTCAAGTGTTTTTCTGGTGACCAAACGCTGAATACAAAACAGAGCACCCCCCAAAAAAGCAGTCCCCCCAGTTGGGTTTTCTTCCTGTTATCATTCCTTGCTTCATACAATGACCCTCTGAGATCCAGAGACCATAGATGGGAAGAGCATCATGTGTACGCCCTGTCTGTGTAGCTCTGGTCTTTCCAGCTATTCTATTTCCCTTCGGGTGCCATAGATGTTCAGAGGGAAGTCCTGACCCTTCCTTCCTGCTTACACTTTTCTTGGGGACATCTGTAGTGTTAGTACGCCCATTGGTTGTGGACCAGCTATGTGCCACAAGGCTCCCGAGATGTTTACTGCACACTTGCACACTGTGGGGCTTCGGTGTCTTCCCCTGCTGAGAATGCCTCTTCCTGACATGTTCTGTGCTCCAAACATGCCCTGGGGATATTACTGTGCAGGGGGGGGGGGACAACCCAGAATTCCCGCAGAGGGCCTGTCCTTGCTCAAGTGACCTCTGATGGCCAGATGGGATCCAGTAGTGACACCTGGAGTGCCAGGTTCTCCAATTGAGTTGGTATGGGGCTATTGTGATGACCCGATAGTTGAAATTCTAGGTTCAGCAAATAAATTTGTAACTTAACAGGAGGGACTAGTGGGTAAGAATTGAGATGGAGGGGTGGGGCTTAGGAGACTTGGCTTGCATAAACTACAGCGCTTTGTCTGATAGAGCAGATATGGAGAAATGCTTGCTTTAATGAGAGAGCTTCAAGTATATTAAGAATGGATAATTATGCATCAGAGAATTAAGTGAAAAGCTCCACAATGGGGAAGGCTGAGTATGTTTAGTTCCCCCAGGCCTGCCTCTAATGGGAACACATTGGGACAAGACATTAAGTCTTATCCAACCATGATGTTTAGATCACAAACTGATCGCCATACCCTAAACAGGTCCTTACATCAGCCTCACTTTATCGACTGTTACTGTATGCTCTACTTCCCACATTTTCACGTAAGCTCCTTTGGAAATTGGGATCTTAATGCTTTTATTTCCTTCACATGGAGTCTGAGGTACAAGATAGATTAAAATACACCTACTACAAGTCATAAGTAAGAAATGTGCTTGATTCCTGGAAATGGTTACCCAGAGAGACTCAGCTTCAAGTCTTCTATACCCTATCTACTCAAGGTTGGGACACAGTCTTCTTAGAGTGTGATTGCTCAGTCCCATGTTCTTCCCTTGCTGGATGGTTTTCAAGGCAGCACAAAAGGAGCTGCTGAGGTTGACTGAAGAAGGAAATGAGTTAGGCTTGGCTGAGTCACACACAGGAATGTGGTAATAGCAACCTGTAGCCATCCTTCAGAAAGTCCACCATTAATCATTAGAGATATAAAATCACAGCTCAAGTGAGTCAGGTTAAGGTCTGCCACATCAAATGATCCTGGCCTTACTAGATTTGGTAGAAAGAATCTGTAATAGTCTTCACTATAGTACCGAACATTGGTCCATACAGTGGCTCTTTGCCTCTAAGCACACTGGATGAATTAAACCTAACACAAATGAGAGGCTTCCTCTCTGAGCCCCCACATCACAGACAAAGCACATATGGCCTCTAGTAAGTAGAAACCAAGGTATTACTTTCTGTCTGCAACACCCCTTTCTCTACCCCAATAAAATATCTCCTAGAAAAGTGAACCATAGGATACCGTCTACTGAACAGGCTCAAAGTGTCTGACTAACAAGGTGAGGGCAGGAACATCCTCATGGAGAAGAAAATAAAACTGCCTGGAGAAGAGAAAAAGAATGGAGGAACACCCACAAAGCTTGGATCAGTTGTATTTTAGCCTGACTGTCGAAAAATAACTAAGGAGGTAGATAAATATGTAAATAATTCTATGAAACACATATACACGAACAGAGACTTTAAGTAGTGATCAGCCCACTGGTGGCTCTAGAATTTCTCTGTGTGGAGACTGAAGGTACAGTGTGGCTCAGATGAGTCACAAGGGACGGTCTTGAAGCCTTTTTATATAGCTGTAACCTTCCACTGGCATTGTGCGTCTTCTTGAAATGTTCCCGGAGGGAGATTCTATGGCATTGGTGCAATTCGTCAAAGTGGGCTCTCGGCTGACTCCTTCACGTAAGGGTCTCTTCTGTTTGCTGAGAAAGGGAAACGAAGATGAAGGAAACCCTTTCTGTTCATCACCAGCCTGCTGACTGAGCATTAATCTAACACCTGTTTGAAATCTATAGGCTATTTTGTCCTGCTCAATTCCTCCTGTCAGTCTGAAAATGACATTGTACATGTTATAGCGTCCTAACGAGTACCTCTTAGCTGGCTTTATATGCCCTTTTCATGTTTTTTTTTTTTTTTTTTTATATACTCAGTTTCTTCTATTGTGACACAGTGATACAAGACAAAAGATATAAACCAAATGTGAACGTGGTCAGTCTCATTCATTGGTTTAGAGGCTCAGGCCAGCATTTTGCTTCAAGAGCCTGAGGTATGAATTTAGCACAGGCTGCCTGACGTCACAGCATCTTCCCGGGCAGAATACACATCTACTTGAAATCAAAGGAGAGTAGAAGGACGGCGCACTTGCTGCAAAAAATGGTGCAGCACAGTTATTAAGGCCTCACAGACACACTTTCATCAGAGGTCCCTATTACGGTTTCAGAAAAGGAGTAAAGGAATAAAGAAAATTCACCAAGATCAGTCAATTGGAAGTACAAACACATGTGTGTTTTCCCAGAAAAGAAAAAATAAAGGCTTCCTACAAAATAATCACTAAGAATTTAATTATAGCACTATTGGAGTCACTGAGGACATGGTCACGGAAAATGTCAGTCTATCAAGTTGGTAAGACTTCTAAAGATAAATTAGAAGTGTTCAAGTTTGTCAACAAAGCAGTAGGGAAAACGGTTCTGGGTCCTCTTACCTTCAAATGTAAATCAATCAGTTGCTTCGAAGGGGTCTATGGAGCATGTACCATGGAACAAAATGTCTTTTGATTTCGTCATTTCAATTTGTTGTCAAAGTGAGACTGTCAGGTTAAGATGTTGCAAAGCACACCTCACTTTCTGGAAACATCACTCTAAAGGACACCAGTGCAACAGCCCATGTATTTAGACTCCCCAAACCCCCAAGTTTATGCAACATTTCATTACTATCCTGTTGCAAAAATTTTGATAGGCAGGAAGTGAGGAAATAGCTCACAACAATTTTCTGGTATCTAACACACACACATCCTTTCATCTATGTACTAAAATTTACTGTATTACTGTTAGCTTGTGGGGAAAGAGTAAATGTTAATGAAGTTATTTTAAATGAGATCAGAGTTGCTGTTGTTGTTGGTTTTTTTTCCTGTGCTGGGAATTGAGCTTACAGCCTTGCACATGCTAAAAAGGGGGCTGTCACTGAGCTACACTCCCAGTCTGAGAGCAGATCTTTTATCAATTCTAACAATGGCAAAGTAGACTCAGAAACTGCCCACTGCCCTCTGCCTGTTCAGAAGCAGCTGGAGCAGTTCTTGGTTCCCACTCCTCTCTGTGAATAAATCTACCTCTCCAGGTCACAGAGACTTAGCCCTGGGATGTACTCACTTCTCTTTTTACTGGAATATTTTACTGCTTAGTTTTCTTATCACTAATGCACACCAGAATGCTTGCCTGGTTATTATCTTAAAGGAATAAAAGACAATTAAACAAGATTTAAAAATATAGAGATTCAACAAAACAGTAGCCACTATATTCAGGTACTAAAAATTGCCACAATAATAATTGTAATTACTGTTTTAAATGTAAGTAAATAGACATACAACTAGCTGTACACACTGGTCAACATGCTGAGATTTGGATTAAGTACATAAGATAATTTAATTTGGATTTGACTTTTGTTTTGAATGTATGCACTTAGATAAAACAGATACAGGACCACATATAAACTTATACCAGATGAATTCCTTATCATCAAGAATACAAGTTGTTTTTGAAATTTGTGGTCTCAAATCCAATATTGCAAACGGCTAATTAGAAAGACAGTGCAACAAGATTAAAATGATCGATTAGCCTATTTCTAGAACTAATACTCATTAACCTTTATGCCATTAATTTTAAGTGTTAACATAAAATGTCATTATATGAGTTGATGTTGCTAAGTTACACTCAAGCTGTGTATAAGAAGAGAGAAAGCATCTCTCTGGACTATTGGATCCAATCCCAGATATACTGTTTATCAGCTCTTGCATGCTGCTGGGCTCACCTTGGAAATGAGGATCCTAACTGTTATCTCATCAAATGCTGCCACAGACACTGGGAAACACAGATATTTGTCTAGTACAGATCTAATGTAGGGCTTCTTTCTCTAGGCAGCCATATTATAGTGACTAATCAAAGCACAGTCGATGGGTTTTCTGACCTTTGGTCCCTGGAGAGCTGAAACAGTGATAGGGACCTAGATGTCCTCGTCACCCAGCATAGGAAAACAGGAATCACTCAAAGCTGTTCTCACCACACTTCTAAGAGGTGGGACATAGTAGCAATAAATTGTTTTAAATATGCAGAAAACTTGAACACTCCAAAAACATCCAGTTGTGATACGAGTGGAATCTGGTAGGAAGACAGGTTGTGCTAGTGCCGTGCTCATCTGATGCCGATAGGTTTACTGGATGCTTTGTGTATACTTTGACATTACGCCCCACAACTCAGCCCAGTGTCACACATAGTCTTTCATGCATGCAGCAATGAATGATAAATACAGTGCATTTGTTTTTGTTAATGTTCTTGGCCAGCTGGAAACCTAAAGGCTGTTTTTGTTGTAACAAATAAACACTTCCTAATGTCATTCAATGCTGCCACTGAAGAGATAAGAAATGAGTTTTGTCCTAAGACAGAAATGATCACATTTGGCCCTGGTTAGTGAGATTAATAATCACCGTTTATAATTATGAAGTGTTTTCACTGTCAAGAGACACCTGGAGGATCCTCAAATATAAAGCCAAGTGGAAATGTCAGTGGCTTAACTAGTGATCTCGGCAGTGATGTCTGACCAGGGGCTGCATTGCAAATGAAAGCCATAGACTGACACTAAACCGAACACTGTACAGTGTGAGACGCTTCGCTGTGAAACTCACATCGCCATGGACCACATAACCCCAAAGTGAAAAGGTAATACATTTGGTTATCAATGCACTAGAGAAAAGAAACACATTAAAATTTTGTTTGCTATGAATTTAAGTGTGCCTAGTTTGTATATTGAAATTTCAAAATTAGTAATAATTACTGGAGTGGGAACTGGCTTAGATAGCAAGGTGTCCACAGTACAAGCACAAAGATGTGAGCCCTTCAGAGCCCTAGAAGCCACATTAAAAGCAGGGGGTGGAGGTGGGGGTGAGGGTAGGGGTAGGCTCCTGTATCCCCAGCATCGAAGGAGCAGAGATGGCCAACTCCTAAAGCTCATTGATTAACCAATACTGTCAAATGCATGAACTTCAGGTTCAAAGAGAGACCCTATCTCAAAAAAAAAAATAAAGGTAGAGGGTGAGGAAGGATGCACAATGATGACCTTAGGCTTGTATCCTCATGTGCACATACATGTGTACATACACTAATGAGTATAAAACACACACACACACACACACACACACACACACACACACACACACACACACACACACTACAACAGACACACACCAAAAAGTATCACTACAAGCAGCATACTCCAACTTCCTGTAACTCTCACAATATCCTGTAGATCTCATTTAAACTTACAGGAAATTAAATTCACACATATTTTAAATTTTATTTCTAACTAGCATGATAGTAGCATAGTTGTGCATTTGCATGGAGCACTGCTTTAATATTCAGTACATGCACACAATGTGTAATGATCAAATCAAAATAATTAGCCTTTCCATGCCAGACACCATCTCTTCAATAAACATGAGAAAACTTCTTGGTGTTAATCTCTTCTATGGCACCTCACTCACTTACTCCCCTTCTCCAACTATATTGTAATATCCGTTACCCATCCTTTTTCACCCATCTCTCTTTCCGGACTCCAGGGATCACTATTCTTTTCCCTTCCGTGAAGTTACCTTTGTAGCTTTCACGCCTGAGTGGCAATGTCTCATATTTGTCTTTCTTTTCATCGTTTATTTACTTAATATGTCACTCACCACCTCAGTCTATTTTTCTCCAAATGAAGGTATTTCCTTCTTTTTGTGGCTGAATAATATTCTGTTGTGCATAAGTTCTTCATTTTCTTCATTCATCTACCAAGAAAAATACCTCAGTTGATTGCATATTTGGTTATTGGGAATAAAGTCACAATAGTCATGGGAATGCAGGTACCTCTTTAATATGCTATTTTATCTCTTTTAGAAATATGTTTAGGGTGAGGAAATCTGTATTACATGCTAATAATGTTTTTGGTATTTCCACAAGCCTCTCTATTTGCCTTTACAATGGCTACACTAATTTGCATTCCTTGCAACTGTGAGAACAAGTTCCCTTTTCTCTGTGTCCTTGCCAGCACTTTTTTTTTTGATGTGTGTGTGTGTGTGTGTGTGTGTGTGTGTGTGTGTGTGTGTGTTACAATAGCCATTTTATTTGGATGGGATGATGCTCTAGTTTTGCTGTTGCTGTTGTTTGGTTGTTTGGTTCATTTAAAATGTATCGAGCAGCTAAGGATACAAAGGTCTTAAAACATGGTTGAAGAGATGAGGCAGATGCGTAAGTAGCACAAAGCCATAAAGTTCTCTGCATCACAAGAGTGAAAGAAAAATGCTATAGGAAAACAAGCGATTGCTTCCAGCTTGCAAAGGGGGAATGGATGCCAGACCGGGAAAGGGGACTAGGATTAAAATAGAAGACTTGAGCCTGGATTGTTGATGGGACTTAGTATGGGTCATGTTTGTTTCTCTCCTTTTCCATCTTTGGGCTTAATTTACCTAGACTGTTCAATGCATTTTGTCTATACTTGTTTGCATTTTTGCCTTAATGTCTCATACAGAGCTGGGTCCTTTTGGCATTTTAGGAGGCGCTTTTTTTTTTTTCCTGATATGATCTTGATATTGATGGTTTTAAGTCTTTCCCATTTTTGGTTAAATTTTTGTGATGTTCTAGTTCTAATTTGCATCTTCATCATGACTAAGTGGCGTGGGACACTTTTCATACATGTATTGGCCACTTGTGAGGTTAGTGCTCATTGTAAGTTGAATTACTTGGGGTTTTATTGTTGAAGATCTTTAGTTTTTAAAAATTATTTCTTTTTTCTTTTTCTTTTTCTAAACATTTATTTATTTATTATTTATACAGTATTCTACCTGCATGTGTGCATGCACACCAGAAGAGGGCACCAGACTTCATTATAGATGGTTGTGAACCACCATGTGGTTACTGGGAATTGAACCCAGGACCTTTAGAAGAACAGACAGTGCTCTTAACCTCTAAGTCATCTCTCCAGCCCAGATTTCTAGTTTTTTATATATTCTGGATATCTGACCATAGCCAGACGTAGGTGGCAAAATTTCCTCTCATTTTATAGGCAGTGTCTTTATGCCATTGATCATTTCCTTTGCTGTGTAGAACGGCTCTATATCTTGTTTTGTGTGTGTGTGTGTGTGTGTGTGTGTGTGTGTGTGTGTGTGTGTGTGTTTCTTTTTTTACTTTTATTTTTTATTAATTCATTCAGATTGCATTTCAATAGTTATCCCATCCCTTGTATCCTCCTATTCCTCCTTCCCTCCTGCTTTCCCCCTACTCCCCTCCCCTATGACTGTGACTGAGGGGGAGAATGTCTCTGTATTGATGGAGCACTCTTTGTTCAGCCTTGGTAACCTGTACCTGGGAGGGGGGTGTCTTGCCTATTCGTATGTCTTGAAGTGCTTCCCTGTTTTCTAGTCATTTCAAAAACACAACTCCATGGTGGGGTCTTTCTTTTTATTGTGTGGTTAATCCTATAGGCTAGCTTTTGCTTGAGAATTTTTGTGTTTGTCTTTATCAGGGGAAACGTCTACTGTTTCCCCTCTCTATTGTGTCTTTAGCTGGCTTCAGATCAAGGTCACGTCCTTATGGGAAGAGTTTGAAATCAATCCTTTATTTTCCATTTTCCAGACCAGGTCTAATAGAATTACCATGACACATTTATGCACCAATATATTACAGTGAAATCAATTTTATGTTCAATTTTCATCAATAATTATAAAAATTTAAAGAAATAAGAATCTGCTCCCTCCTTTTTTTTTTTTTTTTTTTTTTTCTGCCTTCCCTGTTCATTGTCTATTTCACTCTTCCTCCTGGAACAAAAACTCCAAACTTTAGTAACTTACATTTTCACTCAAAAAATTGAATTAAATTGATGTGGTTTGTGAATAGAGGTTAGGTATATGAAGCCTGTGATTTTGGGGATGCACTTTGGGGAGTCATAAGAAGAAGAAGGCCAGTTTCAATGAGGTCATAATATTCAGGAAATATAGGAAGACAGGCACGGCATTGGTTTCTTTGGTTTAGTAGACTTTTTTTGGGAACCTGTTTAACCTCACATACCTGTCTGTAACACACAGACACACAGACACACACACGCACATGCATACACACACACACGCACACACACACCCCATGTGTATATTCCTCAGTGTATCCTGCAGCCTATTGTGCTTTGTCTATTGTCTCCTAGGGAGATTCCAGTGAAATGTAAGTCCCCCTACTGCTCTGCAATGGCTCCTTCTCTGTCCACAATATCTTTACAACTACAAGCTGCACTGATCATGATCCAAACTCTCTCTCTCTCTCTCTCTCTCTCTCTCTCTCTCTCTCTCTCTCTCTCTCTCTCTCTCTCTTCCTGGCTCTGACTCTCATTTCAAACACCCCTTCTCTTTAGAATGCTGCTTCTGAACACTCAATGAATCTTCCACAGCCCACCACTTCAAACTCTAGCTGTGTTCACTCAGTTGATTACCTTAAAGGTCTCGAAACATTGAACACCAATGTTGTGTTAAGAGCTCTCTCATTTGACAGTTTTTCCTAATGGACTTGTGTGTCCGATTCTGTTCTGAACATTGATACTTGGGTTTCCCAAAGAAATCCTAAAATTACAAATCTTCCTTGAATCCCATTCTTCTATGAAACTGTCTATCTCGGAGCTTTCCCCATACTGAGCAATGAGCAATGGCACCTGGGTCTTTTCAAGTAATCTCTTGGCCACCACTGACTTTTCCATTTTACACCACATTTCCACTCTATCAGCACAATTCATTGGCCTTAGTGCTAAAACAGGTGCCTCTTTTTTGTCACTTCCTTGCTACCACACTCAGTTATGGGACCACCAACTGTAAGAAGCATCCTTATTTCTAAGCCTGTTCATCGGTGGCTTCCTTTCAACAGAGCAGCCTCAAAGAGTTCTTTTGAGCTCTGCATCAGATCACATCACTTCTCTTCTGCACGAATCCCCACAGGTCTCTCCTTTTCCTACTTCAGGGACAAGCCGCAGGTCTGGAGGTCGGCCTCATTCCAATAGACAGGCCAAGCCACCCATTCTTTACGAATTCTGCATTGCTCTTCCAACAATCTGTCTGGAAAACTATGGCCTAAATAGCAAACAGCTGATTCCCTCACCTGCCTCAAGGTTTGCTGAGGTGACCTCCCATTAAAGGTTACTTGGGGAATTATAGTTTAAAATCACAAGCCTGTTATCATAGTCTAATACTTCTGTTGTCCATAACCTTTCTCAACTATTTTTCCCATAATACTAAACAAATAACACTGATGACTAAGGTATCATGTTCACTGTTTTTCTCCATTCTTGTATACCCACTATTGCGAGGGTGCAAGTAACTTAATTTTCTTCAATAGTGAATTCCAAGAACCTAGAATTGAAATTGGTTATGGTAAGAGCTTAATACAAACTTGCTAAGTTCATGCAAATGAAAAACACAAAAACTAGCTGGAGAGATGGTTCAGAGGTTAAGAGCCCTGTCTGCTCTTCCAGAGGTCCTGAGTTCAATTCCCAGCAACCACATGGTGGCTCACAGTCATCTATAATGTGATCTGATGCTCTCTTCTGGCCTGCAGGTGTACATGTAGGCAGAGCACTGAATATGTAATAATAAATAATAAATCTTTAAAAAAAGAAAAGATATAAGAAAAACACAAAAACAAAAGAAATGAAACCAGGTAGAATGGCTTATTCGAAGCCTATTTTAAGGCCCAGTGAGATGGCTAAGCATCTTAAGGCACTTTGTAGCCAAGTCTGATGGAACAAGAGAATCAGCTCCTGAAAGTAGCCATCTGGCCTCCACATGCATGCTGTGCTGCAGTGCTCACTCTTGCATATGGTAAATAGATAAACAAACAACAAACAAACACATGTAACAAAAAGAAATGCAATGTAAGGGTGTAACGAACAATGGCTGGGTCTTGAAGTAATGAGCATAGAATTACTAGCAACAGTACAGCACATGGGGTAGCAAATAATCCCAGTACTGAGAAGTGGAAGTATGGAGATCAAGAGTTCAAGGCCACTGCTGACTTCATAGAGTTTGAAGACACCCTGGGACATATGACACTGTCTCAAAAGAAAAAAAAAATAAAACAGAGAAGCTGGTGCCATAACTACAGCCAAGTAAAAAGTGAGTTTTAAGGAATGAAGTGTCAGCCATTTAGCAGCAAAAGACATGAACAGTGCTCATCCAATTTCCCAACTAGAGAGCTAATGCATTTTATTTGAAACCGGAATTGTAAAAATGACTGAGGATTTTGGTGAAAGGGTAAAAAAAAAAAAAAAAAAAAAAAAAAGAGGAACCCTAAAAAAGAAGAGCTAATTTCCAGTAAACTACTGGAAGTGATATCAAATTCCTTGGCTCTCATATTGGAACATAAAAGTAAAATGGGAACTGAAGAATTCAGTTCTCTAGAATTCAGACTCTCACAATAACAAGCTGCACAAAATCAACAGAAGCTCAGAGTAATGGGGATCATTTCCTCAAAACGAGCTAGCTTTAGAGATGATCATATGCAGAGGCAAAAAACCAATAGAAGCTAAAACCCTGAAAATATGGAATATTTACCACATACTCAGTAATAGCTAAGTCATTTCCCTCTGATTTTCAGTAAGTGGTTACTTTTGTGATTGAGTTAATTTCCCCCAGCTACCCAAAGAAGTCTCTCTGTGAAGAGCTCTGCTGAAGAATCAAACTCTCAAAAGCACCAAAGCCCCAGGCTCTACCTCTTTTTTGAACAGGGGAGCTGGAACACCAACTACCAAGGAAAGTTGGCTTTCAGATGTGGGGGAAGATTGCCCACCCACTCAGGGCCATGTTTATGCAGCAAAAAGGGATGAGTGTCATACAATGCACATGTGATAGCCAATGAGATGGCAGGAAATGAGTGGGCAAAGCAAGTCGTATGAGGTATGCACTCACGAACATGGACATGTGTGGTAGAAGGCTGTTCTGGAAGGAGATCTGAACAATGAGTTAATTTCTCTTCTAGTATCTTTTAGATTCTAATCCTCTATCAGATGTGTACTCAGTGGTTTCCCTCCCCCCCCCATTCTGTAGACTGCCCCTTCACTTGAATGACAGAGCCTTTTGCTGCGCAGACAGCATTTATAAAGTTCCTGTGGTTCAGTTGGTCAGTTTCACGGTCTTAGAGCCTATGCTACTGGCCATATACATTCACGCCTATTGCCCACTTTGTGTCAGATTTGAGGTGTCACATTCTAGGTTGAGATCCTTGATCTTGACCTCTAACAAGGGTCCCAGGTTGAGTTCCTTGGGCTTCTGAGGCCCAGCATTGGGTGGAGTGGCTCCTAGCCAGGCCTGAGGGTGAAGTGGTTCTAGAGGTTTCTCCCTGAAGTACTAGACTCCATGAGATTCTCGGTTGGGCTCTGTTCAGTCCTGGGGCCTAGCTGTGTGCCAGCTCATATTCCTGTGGACTGGTGGCTTTGTCTTTCAATGCTAATAGCAACCCCCCAGTACTCTATATGACTTTCTTCATTCCAGAAATGAAGATGAGACTCTTTGTCATTTGGATATGGTGACTCTACTGAGGACCCGGTCCTATCCATCTCTGGGCCTTTTAGGTAAAAGTACTTCACTTGCTGAACAGTTAGTAGTCTCTCTAACTTTAGTCCTCCTGAATTGGATTATTCTTTCTCATATGATATAATCAAAGAAAAGCAGGACTCTACTTTTACAAACTTTTATATTTTTATATCATTTTATGTGACCATCATAGAATGAAAATATGATGAGATTACATAGAGAGTATTACCAAAGTATCAAAATGAATGAATTAAAGATCCCAGCCTTCTCTGTGATTACAGCTGTGTTACACCACTAAAGGAAGGGAACATGAGCTTAGAGTCAGTCCATTAAGGCAAATGCACACACACACTAGGGGCTACTATTAGAGTTATTAGAAGAGGCCACATGTCCATGCTTACCAGGCTATGAGCCCTCCTGCCCAGCTGGGCCTCAGGACTGAACAGATCCAGGACCTCATCATCTGGTCCTCTAGGTATGAACTCCCAGAGCTACTCTACACTCACACCTGACTGTCAGCAACCCCACCCAATGCTGGGCTCCAGAAACACACGGAATTGAAATCAGGGCCCTTGCTAGAAATCAAAATTAAGAACAGCGACCTAAAACATGACACCCTGAATCTGATAGAAGAGAAAATGGTGGGGGGGGGGGGAGATGAATATATGGCTCCAACAATTGGCAAATGGGACCATGGGAAACTCCTAAACAGTATCTGTAAAGCAAAAGACGCTGTCATTCAAGTGAAGAAGCAGTCTACAGAATGGGAAAAATACTCACCCACTACACATGGAGGCTTAGGTTTTAGATCATGCAAATGAAAAGGCTAAACATCAAGAAAACAAATAGCTCAACCTAAAAATAGACTAGACAGAGAGTTCTCAAATGATAAAACACAAGTGGCAGAGAAACTCTTTAAAAATGTTCAACATCCTTAGTCATCAGGGAAATAAAAATTAAAAATGCTTTGTTTCATCTTGCCTTAGGCAGAATGGCCAAGATCAAAAAAACAAATGACAGCAGATGCTGGCAGCGAAAGAGGAGTCCTTTGCAGAACACGGGCTCATACTGCTGAGCTGTCTTTCCAGCCAAGGACTCTATCTTATTACAGAGATTTGTTCATCTATGCTCATTGTTGCTATATTTACAATAGCCAGGGAACAGAAACAGCCCAGATATCTATCAACTGACGAATGCACAATGAAGATGGAGTACATTTATGCAATGGAATATTAGCCAATGACAATGGATGCTGGAGAGAATGTAGAGAAAGAGGAATGCTTATTTATGGCCTGGGGGAGTGCAAATTGGTGCAACCACTATAGAAATCAATGTAGAGGCTCATCACTTTGTAGTTTCTATGGTCTTTTGATCAACATTTGTAATTGTTTATTTCCAGGGGCACTTGCATGTATTTATCCTTGGCTTCCACCAGAGTATTCCTTCCGGTACCCTCTATAGATTAGGCTTAATGCCCACAAATTCCTTTAATCAGTTTTATCATAGAAAATGTATACATCTTAAAGTTTTTTTTAAATTCTCTTTCTATTTTAGTAGATAGTTTTGATGGGTATAGAGTTAGGATTAACAATTGTGATCTTTCTGAACTTGGAATACAAGTTCCCAGCTCCTTTTGCTTAAAAAAAAAAAAAAATTATTTCATCACTTTACAGCCTGATCCCAACCCCTTCCCACTTCTCCTCCCAGTCCAACCCTCATGTCCTCCTCCCCCCATACTTTCCCCTCTCCTTCTGGAGAAGGGAAGGCCCCTAAGGGATACCAACCCACCCTGATACCTAAAGTCACGTCAGGACTGAGAACCTCTCCCTCTGAGGCCAGGCAAGACATCCCAGCTAGGCTAGGAGAAAGAGATCCAAAGGCAGGCAACAGAGTCAGAGACAACTGCTACTCCAATTTTTAGGGGATTCACATGATGACCATTATGTATATCTGCTACATATGTATAGGGGGTCTAGGTCCTGTGCAGGCAAGCTCTTTGGTTGGTGATTCAGTCTCTGTGAGCCTCCATGGACCCAGGTTAGTTTACTCTGTAGATCTTTTGTGGTGTCCTTGCCCCTTCTGGTTTCCTTATTCATTCCTCTCACTATTCTCCAAAACCCCCTAAGCTCAGCCAATTGTTTGACTGTGGGTCTCTGCATCTGTTTCCATCAGGTAATGGATGAAGCCTCTTAGAAGACGGTTATGCTAAGCACCTGCGTGCAAGTATTGCAAAGTGTCATTAATAGTGTCAGGGCTTGGCTCTCTTCCATGGGGTGGGTCGCAATTTGGTCTAGTTATTGGTTTGCCATTTCCTCAATCTCTGATCCATCTTTAATCCATACACTTCTTGTAGGCAAGTCAAATTTTGGGTCGGGTAGGTTGGTTGTCACCCTCCCTCCACTAGAAGTCCCACCTGGCTACAGGAGGTTGTGACTTGAGACTTCACATCCCTTGCTCTTAGGGATCTCTGATAAGATCACCCTCATAGACTCCCTGGGCCTCCCTTGTCTCAGAGATGCTCCCCCACTGGTTTCCGTTCTCTCTTCAAATTCTCCCTTTCCATCCCCCACCCCCATTCTCCTCACACCTTATCTCCACCCCAGCTACTCTCCCCAGAGTTGCCCCCATGCATCTACTTTAGGTATCTATTTTATTTCTTCTTCTGAGTGAGATTCAAGCATCCTTCCTTGGGTCCTCCTTGGCTTCTCTGGGGCTGTGGTTTGTAGCCTGATTATTCTGTACATTATGACTAATGTCCACTTATAAGTGAGTACATATCATGTGTGTCTTTCTGGGTCTTACCTCATTCAAGGTGATCTTTTCTAGTTCAATCCATTTGCCTGTAAATTTCCTGATGTCTTTATTTTTAATAGCTGAGTAGTATTGCATTGTATAAACGTACCACATTTTCTCTATTGTTCTTCAGTTGAGGGCATCTAGGTTGTTTCCAGTTCCTGTTTTTCCTTATTGTTTTAAATGTTTAATTGTAATATGTACTGGGTTTTTTTCTTTTATGGTTTGGGGGGCCTTTTGCATATGAGTGATCATCTCTTTCTGTAGACACAGAAGGTTTTATTTTATGGTTATATTGAAAATAGTCTAAGCCAGGTATGGTGGAACATGCCTTTAATCCCAGCACTCAGGGAGATAGAGGTGAGCAGATCACTGCAAGTTTGAGGCCAGCTTGGTCTACAAAGCAAGTCCAGGATACCCAAGGCCACACAGGGAAAACTTTGTCTCAAAAAACCAAAAGAAAAAAAAATATTCTCTACGCCTTCACTATGGTCTTCTCCTTCTTCTGTGTCCATAATCTGAAGGTTATGTCTTATGGTTTTCCATACTCTTCCACTTTCTCTTCATATTTCTTTTAAAATTTATTATTGACTTTTACTGAGTGACGCAGTTCCTCTTCTCTGCTCTGCACCCCTGATTCTCTATCCCCTGCGTGATCCATTCTATTGGTGAGGTTTTGCACTCAGGTTTTGACTTGGCTCATTGAGTTTCTCATTTTTGATTGGGCTTTGTTTGATAATTCTAAGCATATTTTCACTTATTTGGTTGACTTCTTCATTTCATATGGTTTTGTTCTCTTGAAGTAGACTCTTCTATCCTTTGAATTGTTTGAACATACTCATAATCATATTTTAATTCTTTGTCCAGAAATTCTTCCAAGTAACTTTCATTAGATACAGTTATTTAGAGGTTAGTGATTTGTGGAGTAGAACATGTTTTTTTACTTCCAAACTTTTTCCTTTCTGCACTGGAACTTCTGTACCTGGAAATTGTTCACTGGTTGGACCTTTCTTTCTTTTTTCTTTGATATTTTTTATTTTTAAAATTTGAGTTCCCTTTTATCTTTCATTTGGTGGTGTTTGTGTTGCTCAGTCGAGGACCTCATCCTAGGGGAGCTGAAGTCTCCTTTCTCTCTATGAGGCTAGAATTTAGGAGCAGAGGACCTATCTCAGGTTTTCCCCTGAGGGTCAGGTATTGACCTGTTATCAGCTGTGTCTCCTCCTTGGTGTGTGGTACTCTCCACAGGCCTGTGGACACACTGAGAGTCAAATCAGTGTGTATGAAACATACCAGAGCCCAGTCGATCTAAACTAGAGTTGAATACAGGCCTCATCCTGGCTCCAGTGTAGCTTCTGGAAGACAACATGGCTAGAAAATATACATTTTCATTGTACAATTGGTTTCAGCATCTCTAAAGTCATGTTTGGAAACTATACATTGCATTTTCATTGTTAAAGGAACTGTCAGGGGACAGTGCTACTGGTCTGTTAGCATACTTTATTTTCTGTTATTTCACTTTTAATGTTATTTATAAATAAGAAAACACATTTACATGATTCATCTGAACTTGAATTCCTTAAACTTTTGTTTTTCAGATTCAAATATGATGACAGGTAATTATTTACTTTATTTTTTTAAAATCCATATGTAATATTAGATTTTTCTCATTTCCCCCCTCATAATTAATAAAGGAATATGTGGGAAGCTTAGCACTAGGACATCAAAGGAGAAGTTAGTGTTAAAATTGTACAATCTCACTGTTAGCCAGCACTGAATATAATGTGATCCAGCATTTGAAGGGACATGAACTGGCCCTCAATTATGTTCTGGGCTGTAGTAAAAGCCTTTCATAAGAAGAAAACATGATGAGTACATGTTAAGTGCTTTTGTTACCGTGACAAAATGTCCTACAAAAATCAGCTTAAGAAAGGAAGGGTTTATTTTGCCTTAATTTAAAGATATGGTCCATCATATTAGGGAAGGCCTGGTCAAAAGAGCCACACTAGCATCCATGAGGTCTTCCTGCCACAGCCAGAGAGTGAAGAAGGGATGAGTGCTGGTGCTCTGTTTACTCTCTCCTTGTTTATCTCTCCAGAACTCCAGCACATAAGATGACATTACCCACACTCCAGGGTGGTCTGCCCTCCCCAGTCAACTCCTCTGCAACACTCTCAGGAACGTGCTGAGAGGTGTACCACTTAGACAGTTTTTCAATCCAGTCAAGTTGACAATGAAGACTGGCCATCCATTTCCAGGACCAAGCATTGTGAAATGTTTTAAATGGTACCTGTATCATACCCGAATAGCATAGCGATGAAAAAAAATGGAAAGGGAAAATGCTGAACGTGTTAGAACATAAAATATGATCTTTGTGGAGGTGCAAAAATCTATCAAGCTGGGCAGCCAAATGAGTATATTATCTGTTGTGGACTCTTCCTGGGACAGTTTTCAAGACTAAAGGTTAAGCTCCTTTTTCTGTCTAATTGCTATTTCATGGGGAAGCGTGGGATAATCAGACAGGATGCCAAAAGTGAATTACAAGGAATTCCATGCTCAGAACCATTTTTAAGTTGATAAACCAGCTAACAATTAATTCTCAGAAGGAATAGAAATGAACACGCAAAAGCTCTGTAAATATTCCCCAAGCCCTTCCATCTATGAAGTAACACTCAGCTTTAATTTTCACAACAAATGGGATGTATCTAAGAGTGTCTTGCCCCAAGCCATCCAAGCGACTATTTCATGCAATGTCATGCCTCTCCTTAAATTATTTCTATTTGACTTTGTCTGGTTTTTAGATTGTCTGGTGAATATATCTTAACCTGCATATACAAGAGCTAAAGGAACCTATTAGGGACTAAACTGTGCTCTTTGAGAAGTATATATATCCCTTCAAAAATTGTAACAATACCAGTCACACTGAGAGCCCAGCTTCATGAGGTTGGCTTCATCCCAAGTTGATGGATCCCATCACTGACATGATAGATGACTAATCCATTGGTTGACGCATAATATATGCCTTATTGAGAGGAGGTAGAAAATAAGAGATGTGGACTAAGGAGAAGTAGATGGATGAAGGCATGCCCAGGAAAGACAAACATTCATTCTGCCTCCTTTCTGTTGTACTTCCTACTTCCCAAATGCCAGAGATGATCCTCTCAGCCAAGATGTTCTGCCTTGACACTATGCTCAAACAAGGGAGCTACCCTAGCATGGAGCAAAATTTCTGAAATCCTTAGATGAATAAATAATTTCTCCTTCTAAGACATTCCTTTCATGTGTTTGTCATAGTGACAACAGATCTAACACAGATATTATGTTTCACATTGTTGGAAGCTGTTCTTACAAATTAAGAGCTCTACAGGCTTTTAAGAATTGATTTCTCCACTTGCACTACCCAGCAGGTATAGGAAGACTGATAAGAGGAGGCCTAAATTCTGGGACTTCAGGCCTTCCAAAAAGCACCTAGAATTCAAAGCCTCTTGGCTATTGCTCAAGGCTGTCCATGAAAACACTCTGGTTATTATTTGTCATTCACTTAAAAGAAATGATTGCTCAAACTTGTCTAGTCCCCGAAAGGTGTTGTTAAATTACTTCCGTCTTGTACTAAGTGGACTTTCAAGTTCACAATGTGTTTTTAGTTATTCTCACATTTTACATTAGCTTTGTAAAATGTACAGTGTGATGTTTAGTCAATAAGAAATAGCTTTTAGAAGCAAGCTGGAAGACTCTGAGTATTTGTTCCCAGTATTTCAATGATTGTAACACTCAGAACTGATTCATGTGATAGTCAAGTCCACTGTAAATCTATTAACTGCCAGTCAATTAATGATTTATTGCTACTTCCCAGTAGTTGATAAAACAATAAGTATTGAAGTGATGGTTATTACAGAGCAGTGGAGCCTCAGCACCATCGCAATGGTCACTGATAGTACAGTTTGCCCTGTTGTTTTGTACCAAGAGCTGTAGTGACGAAGACAGCAGCCTACTCTGGTAGATAGTTCTCTGCTTTTTTCTTTATTTTAACAATGTATTTTTCAGGGGTGAGGTATGCAAGTAGGAAATGCTCTAAATACAGTGTGTTCATGCACAGAATCACCAAAAGATAAAACAGTTTTAATCACATTTCTTTTACATCCACAGTCACAACAGAATATGTGCTATGATAGTAGAAATATGTTTTGGTCCCCTGTGAGCAGCAATGATCCTCACTTCATAATAAAAATATTCTCATTTCATAATAAGGAGACTGAGGACTCAGAGCTGTGACATCAAGGCAGTTTACTGTAGAAGCTTGCAAAGCTGGGTGTCAGCCTAGAATGGCAGACAGGCCGATTGGAACAGAGAACACTTTTCATAGCCCTGATCCCTGAACAACCTTTTTAATGCTTCATGAGTTTTCCTCTTTAATTATCTATTTTTTGAACAGTCAGGGGGGCACAATCTTACATGTCTCCTGGGTCCTATCTTTCCCTCTGCCACTTTCATTTGTCCTTTTCCACAATAAAAGCTGTGTGTAGGTTCATCTATGCACTTTATATCTTCTTTATTTTAAATCTTATCAGACACGTGAACCCACAAGCAAGCTTGGTTGTAGTTTTCCACTCTACACTTGTAGGTGGGGTGCGGGGTAAGATAGTAGGGGTGCGGGGTAAGATAGTAGGGGTGGGTACATACACTAGGAGGCCTTAGCAGAGGTCTGGTGTTTGGGCTTCATCTTTAGCCGGCTCAAGGTATCATTAAACATGAACCCTTGGCTGTTATTTCTAACATCCATCTTTTTTAAAGAGCTCAGCTAAAATTTTTCCTTAATTTTTTGAAAAAAAAAAACATTGAAGTTTACATCCCAAAGAACTTTCAAAGTAAAAAATATTAAATCCTAAAAACAGGAGAAAAGGGCAGACAAGGTAGCTTGACAGGCACCTCAGTGGGAAGGATAAGCCAGGGCCAGAAGAGGATGGGCAGGAATGTGACGATGTGCACATCAGATTCAGAGAATAAAGAGCAGAGACTCTGTTTCCATGTAGAGTCCCAGCAAGGAGGAGATTGCCTCTGGACTGCTGAGGGCTGCCATGTTCTGTCTCTGTGATTTTCTACCACAGTATCTTCTGAATATTTTCAACTATGCATATTAGTGATAAATAATTGTAATGACCATGAAGTGTCCAAGATCTGCAAGTCTCTCCTGTGTTTCTTATTTAATGCTTACAAATCCTTCAGACAAATACTGCTTTCTTGTGAAACTGTACAGAGGAATGGGTGTTTTGTAGAGTGAGGCTGGGACAGTCTCAGT
Source organism: Acomys russatus (assembly GCF_903995435.1). Taxonomy (NCBI): domain Eukaryota; kingdom Metazoa; phylum Chordata; class Mammalia; order Rodentia; family Muridae; genus Acomys; species Acomys russatus. The sequence continues at coordinate 53,171,998 of NC_067156.1, read as the reverse complement.
TAACCAGGCAAAGGGGGCTAAAAACCTACCAACATGGTATGATCCCAGAATATCTCACCAAAACAAATATGGGTCTAGAAATCCAGAATTATTTCCTCTATCCACTTACAGCTTATGAGTTTTCAGCATAGCCTCCAGAAAGCTCATCAACTGGCAACAAAATTGATTTTACATTTCTTTCTAAAAGGCAACACAGATTGTTCTCACATTAACACATTTGCCTTCCAGGAAAGAGTATGTCTTAGTCAGGATGTCTAAGTGTGAGTCTTATAAGAATTATAAAGCCCTCTTTTGCAGGCATTATAAATATATTTATCAATTCTCTCTTCCTTGTACAGTTCAATAGCTATTATAAGCAGCCACTAGCCCAACTCTGTGATGTTCACATTAAGTTTAAATAGCATTTGAAGATTGTTTGTGATTATGTAGTGTGAAGTTCTTCAGAAGCATGTGTGTGTGCTCATTGGAAACCAAGCACACAAATATGAACAACGCAGAACGCCTTCCTTAGTTCATCTGAACGTGGAAGTAAGAGAGATGATTTGTAAGTTATTGGCCACACTCTCAGCAGAAAAAGTGGAAGTGATGATTCAGTTTGATATAAAGAGATGGTGGCTCCATGTTTTGTAATTTATTAGAGATTCTGTCAACATATGTACATAGGCTGTAATGCCTTTTGCACTGTTCAAGCGATGTAACTTCTATCGAGCTGTGATTTTGATGTGCTGTTTCCCTCTCTGCCCCGTTGGTGCTCATCCTGAATTGCTAACAGGTGCAGAGAGCCACAGGCTGTGGTGCCTTTGTCGTTCTTTTCTTTAAAAATACAGATTTAATCATCTAAGGTCTTTTTTTTGAATCGATCCCATTCTGAATGTTTAGAAAACCCATCAAGTCTGCATGCGATTAGATTTAGATTCCCAGTACATTCACAAAGCAAGCTAGGCACATTGTCACAATGTCCTTGGAGCAGAAGAGTAAAAAAAAAAAGAAAAATCTTACTTCTAACCCTTTCCTGGTTCTCTCAAACTCTGATACAAATCCCAGAGCAGATACTAAAATTTTTCTTGAGGCCACAAACCTTGATTCTTTTCAATACTGGTCACTTGACATGTTTTCAAAAGACTATTCATTGCATATCAGTTCTTTAAAGCATTTTTATTTTGTCTTGAGTTTACCTTTGTTCACATTTTGGATTATCAGGCACCCTACTTCTGAGGTCCTCCCTCCTTTACTCCTTCATCCTGAGTTGGAGGACAAGCCTGCCTCAGGCCAGGGGCCCATAGAAGGCATTGCTGATGGCACTAGCCAATCACCAGCCTGCCTCCTTTGCATTCCAGCTGGAAGCATTGGTAACTAGGGCTCGGCCACATGCTCCAGCTCTTTAGAATTCAAAGTGGCGGCAGTCCACCTATTTGCTGCCCAGTATTAGTACCTGTTACTTCTGAAAAGCCATCCTGACATTCTCTACCTGTGTATAAGCAGTACCCGGCAGCCAGCACATCCTATGCTCATACCCATGGATGAAGGGCAGAAAATCGGCTCCACCTGGATGTTTTCCACCGCTCACCTGCTCTACGGTGTGGTCCACAGACTGAAGATCAGTGAGTTGCTTTTTACAATGTTCTCTGCCTGTTTAACTGCATCTGTTATCTGGCCTGCCTGTTGGTTTGTTGGCTCAGCCTTCTGGATGTCAGCAGTACAGTGGCTAACTTCTTTCACTGGGTACCATCACATCCTGCAGAGTTCTAATCAACACGGTTTGCCCTGCACAGTTCACATTTCTTTTACTCATGTGCTCTGTGACTCTATAAAGGTATTTTATCTACCAAAGCTTCAGTTCCCTATCCATAAAGTATGGATAATAAAATTCAATCATTAGCTGGTATGAGCATTAAACCAGGTGACATTTATAATGTAAAATATGTAAAATAATATATAGCATAACCTAATAATGACTTTGCTATTCATCTTGAGGTGTAAATTGAAGTGTTATAACAGTATAAATTACATAAAATTCTGCCTAAAAAAAGGGCAAGCTTGGAAGCAGGCAAAGTCGACGGCCAAACTCTGCCAAGACAGGGTAAGCAAGTCCTCAATAGTTCCTGCCTCACAAATATGTCTGTCAGACATATTGGGCCAGAGGGCCGAAGATGATGCTCCAGTGTTATAGAGAGTTTTGTGTGGCTGTATTCATCTTCTTATTTGGGAAGCTGCTAACCTGCACCCCTTGTCTACTCATGTAGTTAATTTTATTCCTTCTCAAGTCTCTGATAGGGTTGAAGACCAGATAGTTTAATTTTACAATTAAGCTTAGTTGTTTAGGGGGTTAAGATGTTTTTAGGTCTCGATAGATGTTTTAAGTTGATAATGATAAGATATGATAGATATTGATTTACATTCAGAAGTTTAGACGCAATAAGATAGGAAAGATGTTTTCGTCAAGATTGCCAAATAAAAATAGCCAAAACACTAAGCATGTAACATTTATATAATTCCTGATTCGTTCATGGTTCTTCTTGCTGTAGGCAGTGTATTGTATATATGTGTAATAATATAAATGTATATGTAAAAAATAAAAAAAAAAGATTTACTAAAAAACAGTGTAAATTACAGAAGAACAAGAAAGTAAAATTCTGCTCAAGATATTGTTTCAATTTTATCTTCAGATAAATACTTTAAAATCGACTGATTGCAAAAATTAAAATAAAAAAGGGCAAGGTCCAAAAGCCTTAGTAGAACTGAGTGGAATTATGGCTTATCACACCTACAAAAGAAACAGAATAATTTATCATTTAAGTTACCACAAAATATTGTAATTACTGAAATTATTACAACAATCACAATATAACAATTAAGCTAACATAAAAGGTTGTGTAGTGTATGTTAAAATTTCCTTATAAAATTCTATTCCATTAACTGTCTCTGAGGCAAGAGTAGCTAAAATTCTTCTTCTAGCTGGCCACAGGGGAATTGTGTTATGCAACTGCTATATCTGAACAGTCAATATTTGAACAGTCTTTGAGAAGGATACTGCAGAGGACAAACACCAAGGTAAGGACAGGCAGAAAGCCATGAGAACTCTCTGTGCCAAGGCATGAGTACTGGGCTTCGCATAACAGTTCTTCCCTATGGTGGTTTAAAGAGCTGGAAGGCCTGATGAAGACCTCAGAACTCAGAGCCACACCGGCCAGGTTCCATACCCAGGCTTCCAAATAAAAAAGTTCTGAACTCCTGGTGTCCCATCGAAAGCACACTGCACTCACTCTCACGTGCTATAGGATAGCTCTTTGGGGTTAGCCTAATCTCTTCCACAGGTGTGATGTGCCTCTGCGTGCTTTACAGTAACCCTATGGGGAGGGGTGGACTGCATGCTTGGCCTCTGAGGCACCTTC